>NC_143131.1:144843118-147343118 GCF_059928025.1 Delphinapterus leucas
CAGTCGAGCACTTGCAGTGCTGTGCCCATCTCTTAGATTCAGCCTATATCACCTCCCCTGACTTTGCTTCTTGCCTCCCCAGACATCTTAGTGTCTTTCAGTTCCCATCTGATTTCCTGGACAGCCGTTCCTCACCCTTTCCAGCAAGGCCCGTTCGTTGTGGGGAAAGCACAGTGGATATCAGCCTGGGTTTTGTGTTTGCTGGCAGCAGCTCAACTCAGGCCAAGAGCACATACTGGTAACAGGAGGGTTGTGGACTGGCTCACAAAATCAAAGTGAGAGCTGGGGAACCAGGCCCAGAACAGACTCTACATCTCTGCCTGGGGCCTTGCCCCGTCATTTACATTCTATGAGGCCCAAAGCCAGGGGACTGAGTGACACTGGGCCTAACCTGGGGAAACAGCATCTTCTCCCAGGGTGCTTATGAGGATCATGAGAACAAATACTGGGAGAGTGAGGCCATGGAGGCCACACCCATGTCAGAGTTTTTATCATTATTTTCACCCTCGTGCCATCAGGAGGGAGCCTAATTTTCCTGTTCTAGCTCAGTAGTCATCAAAGCCAGGCCTGTGTCACTAAGGCCTGAAGGGCAGGGCCCGGGCAGTGCCCAGGCAGGTAATGTAAAAGAGTGAAGGGACTGATGTATGTTAAACCCACAGAAATCCATAAAGCAGGGTACTGTCAACATTTGGGGTTGGATAATTCTTTGTTGTGGTGGCTGCCCTATGTATTGTAGGATACTTAGTAGCATCCCTGACCTCTAGCCACCAGATGCCTACCCACCAGATCCTCCTTAGTTGGGTTAACCAAAAAAAGTCTCTAGACGTTGCCAAATGTCGTGTGTGTGTGTGTGTGTGTGTGTGTGTGTGTGTGTGTATACAGAATTACCCCCATTTGTAAGCCACTATCATAAATAAATACCATCTCTGCCCTGTTTTTCTAGAACAGCATGCCTTTCTCACTCTATCTTTTGTTTTTCCACTTTGGATAATGACAGGGATGTAAGAAATACTTTATGTTTCATTCACCATTACCCTGCAATAGGGAAAAACAAAAAAGCATAGTGCAAGTGAAGGCCTACCTGGTAGCCAGCATCTGGCCTCAGGGGTCAGGATTATAGGAAGGAGTAGGTGGGCCTGCAGCAGAGTGAAGCAGATGTGCCCCAGCTAAAAGGGACAGTTGCTGTCCTGCTCTGGTTGACCGCCGTCCTTTTACAATGCAAGGCCGACATTGTCACATCTTCCGTTTTTTCAAAAGAAGCCAGGAAACATCATTTTTAAATGCATTTTCCAATTTATGAATATTGGTGATAACTAATTGAAAGTTTTTAAAACATTGAATATGTCCAGTGAAACGTGGGGCCCAGATTCGGTTTGCATATGAGTTTGCATTCTTTGCTTTACAACAGCAAAGAGGAGGTAAAGCCCTGGTGGGCTTCCTTTCCCAGATCTACATATCAAGCTTTGCCAGAATTGCAAAGCAGGGATCTGTGCTTTGTTTGTTTCTAGTTCTTCCACACAGCCTGCTCTTTTCTGAATGTCCTTCATTGCCGTTGTTTTGCACACAGAAGATTTTATTTAGATATAGATTATGTTTTGGCAGGCGTTCCTGTGTTCCCAATTATGCTGATGAATGAAAAGATGTTACCAAATATTCCACCTGCTTAGAATCACAGAACATCAGAACTGGAAGGGCCCTTTAGAGATCATATTGTCCAGCATTTTTCAAACGTTTATTTTTAGCTGAGGACCAATAAAAAAAATATCCTGCTCAACACAGAAATTGGATGAAAGCCAAGCTATTCTAATTGAAGTCGAGTGGGGGGCCCAGAGCCCATTATAATGGGCCTCTCCTGAGCTCCCATGTAGACGCCTGTGGATTTTCTGGGGAGAAATCCTGAAGTACTTCAGAGGATAGTTTGAAGCTACAGGTCTGGTCCAACCCACCATTTTACCAATGAGGAAACTAAGGCACAGAGAGACAAAGAGGTGTGTACGAGATCCTGGAGTGGGTTAGAGTTAGATTCAGGACAAGTACCCTGGCACGAGTGTTTGTCCAGAAGCATCACAAACTTCTTGATGTATTCAAGTACCTGTAGGATGAATTAATGTAATTAAAAGATATACTTGTTAGGGTTTGGGGGTTGCAAGAAAGAGATGCTGACTGTGGCTGCCTTAATCAGGGAAGGTACTTATGGGAAGGGGAAGGGGGAATGGGCTACGAAGGGTAGGGCCAGAGACACTCAAGGATCCACGACAGGTGGTGTGACATTGCCTTCAGAATGTTCCATCCCAGCATCACTCTGCTAAAGGTCCAGTCTCCAGGGGACACCATTCTATTGGCCTTCCTTGGATGACCTCTCCATCAATGCCCCCACCAAGCCTACATCCGTCAAGGGAGGCAGAATTTCCCGAAGTAAAACGTTCATGGAGTTATGAGAGGTCAAACAAAGGCACAGATGTCCACAGCAGAAAACAAAAAGTAAAGGATGCTGCTGGCGAGGATGGCAGAGGCTCCAAGGAAGAGGAAGGTATATCAGCCTGAAGGGGTTTTCCTGCTGCTAATTAGTTACATGGCTGCCCTCTCTTTGCCTATCTCCTTCAGGGATAAGGGGAGGCAGGGGGAATGGGTGGTTCCCCATACCCACCCTACCCGGCGTTCTGCCAGATGACGCCGTTAGCGCACTTTCTCTAGCGTGCTAATGAGGTTAACCTGCTAATGCACACCAGGACTAAGCGCTGTGTACAGGAGGGCCCCGTGTAGTGCGAACACTGCCTCGGGTAATGGTGGGTTTTAAAGTGCAATTCGTGGGATATCCAAGACAGAGTGAAACTTAGAAGCCGTTTGTGGCAGACGAGGCTGAGCGCCCACACAATAGCCATTCCATCCTTCTTCCTGGCCGAGTGATCCCTGATTTTTCTTTTTTCATGGTCACAATTTGCTCAGTTAACAATGACTTATAGCAGGTGATGGCCATGTGACCCCACTCTAGCCAATGAGAATCAGAAGAAATAAACTTCCTGGGGCTTCAGGAAAACATTTTTTTCCCAATTAAAGTAAAAGGAAGGGGGACAAATTCAATGAGCACAACACATTTTTTGCCCATAGTCTTTCCCCCTCTTCCTTTCTGGGAAACAGTAAGATGCCTGGAGGTGTGGTAGCCACCTTGAAGCCATGAAGACAAGAGTCACACCCTAAGGATGGAGGAGCAGCTCTGGACTGACCATCTCTGGCTTCTTGTTAAGGAAGAAAACTAAAGCAGAACTTATTCAGTTTAGCCGTGGTGATCAGATTTCTGCTACATCCCTATCTGATACATACATCATCTAATTCAATGCCTTGATTTTACAGGTGAGGTCACTGAGGCCCAGAGAGGCACAAGGACATTCCCAAGGTCAACAACAAATCAGTGACTCAGCTGAGGCAAAAGAGCTAGACTCTTGACCTCAAGTCCAATGTTCTTACTAATAATTTGTTTCAGAATATGCAGACTACTTTCCAAGAGTATGAAATAGCCAACTGCGTTTTTCAAAGACTGCTGATAATAAGTGAATCATAATGCATGTGAAGTTTTAAACTTTTGTTTTAATGCCCAGTGCAGTCAGGGCATCATCACCATGATCACCAGTATCATCATCTTTTTCTCATCAGGAGAGATTTGAGCAACCCTGTGGTTATAAGATAGCTAATTGCAAAGACAATCTCAGGCTGGAAGATTATTCAGGGAAAAGTCTAGACATTGTGTGTGTGTGTGTGTGTGTGTGTGTGTGAGCGTGCTTTTGTGAGACAGGGCACATGCAGGGAGGTCTTTATGGAGAGAAGGACCATATGTTGGTACTAGGACCCAGCCACTAAAGGGTTAATGCCATTTGAGTCTTTGAATCCTGGGATGATGCCAAATATAATGTACTTTTCCTGATAACGTAGCATCATAACATTTGATTTCTGCTTAGAGTGAAGCAACGCACGTTTTGCCAAAATAACTGTACTTAACCATCCCACATTCACTTGGGTTAATGCCGGTCTGCTGCGTTAACAGTCTTCATAGCAAAGAAAGACAAATTCCAGCGGCTGGCATCATGGCCTCACACGTGGGGAGGTCACTCCCGGCAGAGCTGTGAGAGCAACTGCCCCGTTCCTTTTTAAGCATCTGTGGGGTGCCCAGCTTGGTGCTAAGCTCCAGGGAAGGGCGGGAGAGTTGGGAAAGTATAAGGCACAGTCCCTGCCCTGCCTGGAAGAGCCTACCATCCAGCTCTGAGAGTAGAACAAACTAAGAGTTTAAAGAACAAAGTAAGAGCATGTTCTTTAATGTGAAATGTGTGGTGGAGACTCAGGAGTTCAGGCAAACAGGAGGATGGCTCTTTTGAGTAAATGGCTCTTGAATTAGACCCGAGGGTGGTCAGAACTGAAACAGAGGGGAATGGGGGAGGGGCAACTATTCCAGGAGAGCAACCAGCCTAAGCAAGCTTTACTTCTTAGGGTTGGGCAGAAGCTGCTGGGAAGAAATAGGAAATGGGATTAGAAAGGCATCCATCCATCCACCCATTCATTGATTCATTTAACAACAAATATTGAGCACTGTGATAGGCAGAATAATAGCTCCCCAAAAATGTCCAAGTCCTAACCCCCAGAACCTGTGTATAAGTGACCTTACATGGCAAAGTAGACTTTTTAGGTGTAATTAAGGATCTTGAAGATGGTAAGAGTATCCTGGAATATCCACATGCACACAGTGCAATTACAGTGTCCTTATAAGTCAGGAAAGGAGGCAGGGGAGTCGGAGAAAGATTAGAAAGAGCAACACCGTTGGCTTGAAGATGGAGGAAGGGACCATGAACCAGGGAATGTGGGCGGCCTCTAGAAGCTGGAGAAGGGAAGGAAACAATTTCCTCCTTAGACCCTCCAGAAAGAACTCAGCCCTGCTCACACCTGACTTTAGCCCAGCGAAACCCATTTCAGACTTCTGACCTCCAAAAGCATAAGATTAATCTGTGCTGCATTAAGCCACCGTCTGTGGTGATTTATAATAGCAGCAACAGAAAATGAAGAGAAGTACCCTGTAAGTGCCAGGCACTATGCCTGTAGCTGAGGCTACAACTGAAAACAGTTGTAGTTAGAGACATAGCCCCCAGCCTCAGGGACTTTGCACTGAATAGTAACAAACTAATTGCAGAGCTATTTAATTATGGTTGCAAGGGGACGTAGCTGTAGAGCAGAAGCTGGGGGCGTCCAGAGAGTGTGTAAAGAACTCCTGCCTAGTGAGTGAGCTGAGGGGGCCTTGATGAGGAATGGGGAGAACCCTGAGCTCCAAAGCAGTGCTGTCCTAAGGAACTAGCATGTGAGCCACCTGTCTAAATTCAAATTCTCTAGTGTCCAAATTTTTTTTTAAAAGTATTTAAAAAGCGGTGGAATTCGTGTTAACAATATGTTTTATTGAACCCCATATTCCAAAGTGTTATCATTTCAACATGTAACCAATATAAAACATTACTGAGATATGTTACCTCTTTTTAGTTTGTTTTCCAGAACTCTTTTCTTGGAAATCTAGTGGGTTTTTTTCACACTTACAGCACATCTCAGCTCGGAGTAGCCTTATTTCAAGTGCTCAAAGACACATGTAGCCAAGTAGCTTCCATACTGGATAGAGAACGAGTAAGATTTACTTGTGGAGGCGGTGGTGATAGGATTCAGGGCGGTGATGGGGTCAGGGAGAGGGAGGGAAGAGCATGGTGGGCAGAAGGGGGCAGTGTGCAGGCCTGAGGAGGGGGAAGCAGGGCGAACGGGAGGAACAGGAGGCAAGCCAGTGGAGGGAGGCTGGGGTATGGAGACGGAGCATCGGGCCAAATGGGCCTGCAGAGCAATGGGACCCATGGAAGGACTGTAAGCTGTAGACCAACATAATCAGACTGGGGCTTTTCAGACATCTTCGAGAACAGATAAGAACATGTTTCGATAGGATAGAGAAGGGTTTAGAGGGTGGTGAATGTCAGCCATGGGAGATAAGATACGTCTAATCCGACCTTCTTCCCATGCCAGCGCTTTACTCTAGAGGTGAACAAACAAACTGACTGGACTGAGAAGTTCCATGCAAAGCCCCAGCGGGCTCCATGAGGTCGGACCCGGTGTTCTCACGTTGCTTTTTCCAGAACCCAGCCTAGGCCGAGCTTGCACTGCTCAGCGTCATCATAGTCAGCACCGACACTTCCTGAGCCGCTTTCTAATGAGCCAGACCCTGTACAAGGCCCTCTGTTTTAAGCTTCTCAACAGTTCTTCCAGACAGGGATTATGGTTATTATCTCCACTTAACAGCTGAGGTAACAGAGGCTCAGGGACACTAAGGGACAGGCACAAAGCCACACGGCCTGGAGCGGCAGTGGGGGGACTTGACCCAGATTATCAGGCTCAGAGATTCTACAGGGCCCGGAGGGAAGCCGGGACCGGGCACGTTCTGGGTCACGAGGAGAGAAACAACCGCCTGTCTTAGAGCAGTGCTGGGAGGGAGATTTTCCGAGCCTGGGAAGGTGGAGCAGAGATCTGTGTTCTTTCTTCCTCTTTTGAAGTGAATGAGTGGTCTTTCCTGAGCAGCCCGGCTTTATTTCAGAGTCCCCAAGAGGCTTGCGGGACGCTGAAATCCAGGGGGTGGTAACTTGCCCTCATCCCATTCATTTCAGGGTCTGTGCCAGCCCTCGCAGGGCCTCACGCTCTCAGCTCGAGTGCCCCTGGTGCCCTGTCAGCCCCCTGAGGTGAGCGACTTGCCCACCTTCATTCTCAGCCTGGTTCATGGGATTGTCTCCTCCCTTCCTTCTTCCTTTTTTCTTTCTTTGTTTCTTTTTTGCCAGGTCGCCTTCTTAGTGCCCTCAGACCCTTGGCCTGCAATCTCACAGTCTCTTCCTGAGAGGTGTGATAGACAAGGCCATTGCACAGACTGGAAACTGAGGCCGGAGAGCACAGGGGACTGCTTTCCACTCGCACACCTAAGCTCTTCCCTGTGCTCTCATTACCACCAGATCCTTTCCTGAAGCCTGTGTAACTCGGCATTTGGATTTATCCTGCTGGCTTATAGGCACTTTGTATCTGTTCCCAGTGAGAGTCAGCTTCCATTATGTGAAAAAGACCCTCTCGCCCATTCCCTTCCTTGCCTTTTTTCGAAAACAGCAGCAGACGTGTCCCTCGAATGAGGAATTTTTTTTTTTTTCCCAAATGAGTTTGCATTCACTTAGCCACAAATATGTTCTCTGTGTTTGTGTGCATGTGTGGGCATCTATGATTATAAAGGCACACATTCAGATTACTTGAACACAAAATCCAATGTGCTGAAATTACATTTTTGATGTAAATGAATAAAATTTCTTTCTGGAGCATTGTAAGTGCCGTTGAAATCACGCTGCATTTAGGGAGCAGCATCTCTTTCTCTCCTCTTTCCCTATTCTTCCAAACATCTCTTCCACTGAATGCAGGTCCAAAGTGTCTAAGAAGTCCCTGGTCTATGGCATGTCCGCTCTTGATTTTAAACCATCTTAAATATATCCTTATCAGACCCGATGCCCTCCAGTATTCTAAAGGCCTTTGTTGTATAAGCAATTTCTCCATTCCATGGTGGCTTATCTGACAGTTTCTCATTTACCCTCTACTTACTATTGCAGTCGACTTTGAATTTTAAAACCCCACTGAGGGTTTAAAGGATCTTGAAGGACTAAATCAGAAACCTAGATTAGCAGTTACTATAAACCTTCAGGAAAGCTCGTTTTTTTTTTCCCCTTTTTTTCTGTTTGGATCAATGTGAAGGACAATCCAAATACATCCTATAATGAAGCTGATATCCTGGTTAAGTGTCTTTATGTCTCACTCAACTCTCTGCCAGCCGTCATCATTTCATTCTCACTAGCCGAAGATATTCCGAGGATGATGCCTTTTTTATCCGAATTCTGGGGAAATACTCACTCCAACCTTAAGCCTCATTTAGGCTGAATTAAAATTCATTTTCTTGCCGCCTTCCCTCTTGGCTCCTTTTCTCAGCTTTATTCGAAAGCCGCGGCGCCGGGCTGTGCGCCGCACCGCCTGAGGTTCTGCACCCTAGGAGTTCTCTCCCCGAGGTGGAGACCACCGGTGTGCATCCTGACAATGGGGAAAACCAGGATGGGCTTCTTAGGTTCTGAAACTCAGGAAAAGAAAGACGCAGCTGCTGCTGAAACACCTGGGTGTCAGCTCAGTGACAGGGTTGCTGGGATAGCCTTGCCCATGCTCCCTAGGAAATCCCCGCAACTCTTAAGTGCCCCTCTCTTTTCCCCTCCTCTGCCACATCTGATGTGTGTATTCTGAGGAGTCTGATCCGTTCTGCTCAACAAGGCTGCCCTTCACGGTTCGTTTTGGCCAAACGTGACAGCAGCAATAGCTAACACTATATGAAGTGTGCCACGTGCCAAGCACCGTCCAGGGTGCTTGATAAATAATAATTCATTTATTCTTCACAACAACCCTATGAAATAAATACTGTTATTCTCTCCCGTTACAGAGGAGGACACGGAGGCCTCAAGGCGTCAACTTGCCCAACATCACATAGCTAGTTGTTGGCAGAATCCATTTACATAATTCAGGCAAGCTACATCCAGAATCAGTGCCCTTAACCACTGGGCAACACTACCCCTCCCTCTCGGTGCCGATTCTCCCGGGCTCTGGGCTAAGTATACACAGACATATTTTCACATGGTCTTCTCAACAGGTGGGCATTGTGATTGCATTTTTATAAGACACATATCCAAGTCACATAGCCAGTGAGTGTAGGAGCTAGACAAATTTATTTCCTCATTCAGCAGACATTTACTGAGGATCTAATATGTTCTATGCTCAGTGCTGCAGATACAACAATAAGAACAGACATGATCTCTACTCTCACAAAGCTCTCTGTGGGGGGGAGGCAGACGTTTATCAAATGAAGCCATCATTGCCAAGTTGACTAAGAAGACAGACCACCAACCAGTGCAGTATCTGACATAGCTGGCAGTGGGGTGGGCATGCAGTAGGGCTTTTCTCAGCCTATCCATCCATGAGAAGCCAGGTGGTAATGGGCAGATGTTGGGGAAAAGGCAGGGGAAAATATTACCAACAAAGGAGCCGTGTGTGCACGGGTCTGGCAGTGAGGAAACAAGGTGAGCTTGTGACAGTGCAACCAGGCCAGTGTGGCAAGAATGCCAAGAGCCAGGGGAGGGGACGCAGGAATGTCTTGAAATGAGGCTGAAGAAACAAGAACTTGTAGTTTATCTGACCGTAAGCGATGTTTTAACTCCCGCTATTACACTGACCATACTTTTATAGCAGGTTCTTGGCAGCAAAGTTTGCTTTTCTTGTTTTCATGAAACAGTTGGTAAAAGCATGTTTTCCAAATCTCAGAAACACGGCTTGTGTTGCAGACAGACATAGTTTCAAGTATCCCTCTGATTTGCCATCACTAGCATATTCCGTCAGGGCCCTATTTGCAAAGGAGATGATGCAGGTGAAAACCCTTATGAACAGCGACGTGCTTTCCACACGCCTGGGTTATTATCCTTAACAACGGAGCTTGTTTTGGAAGATGCACATGTCTCTTACAAGAGTGGATGTACGTGAAGTGTCCAAAATGGTGCCTGGATCCTGGTAAACAACTATATCAGTGTTAACTATTGCTTTTACAATTTTGCCTCCCTTTTTTTCTTTCCCCAGGCATGGTCTGAGAACCTGTGCATCATGAAAACTGTCTCATGGGTCCATGTCCCTCTTCTCTTTCAGGCCAGAACAAAATCTGCTTCATCCCAGGCATGGTGGGACCTATATTAGAGATGACACTTATCCCTGAGGCTGAGCTCCGGAAAGCCACCATCCCAATCTTCTTCGACATGATGCTGTGTGAATATCAAAGGAGTGGGGATTTCAAAAAGGTAAAAAATGAGGCTGGAAACTCATGCCAGCATCCCTAATCCCCAGCCCATTTTTCCATAATGATATCCTTGTTCCGTCTGCCTGGACTTCATTCAGAGGCTTGACGGTAGGCTGGGGACTTTTATTCTTGTACCCTGAATGAGCTGGCAGATCGGATTTGGTCAGTATTCTATCACACTTTCCTGCCCGAGGCCAAGATTAAAATGCACTTTCTTGCTGTGTATCAGCGTGGTTCCTTTCTCAACAGGAAATAGTAAGGATTCTATTTCTGTACCGAAGAGCCCCCTCAAGGTGTGTCCAAAGGCCCCCTCCCTCCCACCTGCCCCAACGGGACACCCACCTCTGTCCAGCACTTCTGCTTCTGGGATGACTCGGAAGATCTGAATAGCTGAGAGAGAGCCTACCCCGCCAAGTGTCAGACTTGGCCATGCATCAGGGTTGACAGCAAGTAGAGCCCAAGGCCCATACGTAGGGAGGCCCCGCAGACCTGCTGTGGGGATGGAATGGGAGGCTTTCCCCAGCATGCAGGGAGTGAGCCACCTGTGTCAAACGCGAGGGCCACTGACCAAGCATTTTCATTGAAAATCCCGTCAAACTGGAAGGATAAGGACCGTTTTCTGGGCCCAGTCACTCCAGATGCTTCTGCCAGTGGAATAAGCACTGGTTTCCACAACAGGTTCCTGGCAACATTCAGTAGTCACTCCCAGTTTAGGAAGGTGTGTCTAAGTCCTGCCAAGTTTGCCTTAGCAGTACCTCCAGGTCTCGCCCTCCTGTCCGCTCAGCCCCCTTCTCACCTGGTGCTCCGCCTAACTGGGCTCCGTGCCCTCTCTCCGGCCTTGCCGCATTTCTGCCTCTCATTCTGTACCATGTCTGGCCGCCAAACAGTTTTCCTTAAAACAGGTACCTAAGTGCCTTCTAAAAGGCAGCAGATTCCAAAGTGCTTTTCCTTAAAATCCATGCAGACCTTACCCTCCCATTGTTCACTGGTTCTCTAATCCTCACCAAATAAAGCCCAAACCCTGTCTCCTGCATTCCAGGCCCTCCTTGCTCTGGCCTTCCATCAAATGTTCCAGCCACTTCCTCCAACTCCTTCCTCCCCCTCACCTGTTCTCCAGGCAACCCCCACCCCCCACCCCCACCAGCTCACCTGAATTGCGTTGCCTTGGTGAGCATCCTCCTTCATGTTTCCTCTTCCTCGGGTTCTCTGCCACATTCACAGCCCTTCCTGCCAACATCGTCTACAATCCTGCAAAGCCCACTCCAACGCTCATCCTTTAAGAGATCTTTGCCCTCTATTCCTATGTCATTCCAGCTGTCTGAGGTATCCTTATTATATGCTGCCTTGCACTAAACACATTTCTGCATCTTCCTCATCTTCATGTCATAAAAGCGATGATGATGATGGTGACAATGACTGCCATTAACTGGGCGTTTACTCTGTGTCAAGCACTGTAAATAACTTCCGTACAGTAGTTCATGGGATGAACTTTTTATTACAACCCTGTGAGGTAGGCAGCATTACCACCCAATTTTAAGATGGAAGTGCTGAGGCTTAGAGAGGTGAAGTCACACATCAAGAAAGAGGCAGAGCAGAGGTTGCAACACACAGATCACTACAATCTCAAGCCCAGGCTGTGCCCACTGCACCATCCAGCCACTGGCCTCATCGCAGTAAGTGCTGGCTGAATGAAAGAACGAGTGGCATCCTTTCAAGCAGTGCCTTCTCAAAAAATGTTCCGTGGAGCTCTAATCCCACCAGATGCTCTATGGAAGAGGGTTTCGAGGTTAACTACCTTGGGAAGCCCCTGCATGCCATAATCCCTGTTGGAGACTTCCAGTGCACATTAACTCAGTAGCCAAGGCACTGAGCTGTTCCACAGTAAACAGACCTGTTGAATTTCTCAAATTTATTTCTTGAAGAAACATCTATTGGATGTGCCAATCACTTTGGAAAAGGTGGTTCTAAGAGGAAAGAGACTAGTTAGCTGTGATGATCTCAGTGTGAGAGGGTGTGTGGGTGTGCTCCCCGCCCAGGGACTGGTGGCAGCTCTCTAGTCCCAGGAAGGCTGGTGACCAGCTGCCCCCCTGCAAGGAGCCTGTAAAGAAATCAGGTGAGGAGTTCAGATGGAGAAAGACACCATATCCAACCAGCTGGGGTGGGGGAGTAGAAGCCGCAGCCCTGGATCGAGTGTTTGATGGTTGTCTGGAATCTGCTGCCTTTTAAGGAGGAGGAAAAGTCTGTGAAGCTTGGGAACCTGTGAAGGGCACAGTACATGGGATGAAGGGCATCGTGCTTCCCCTCAGGTCAGCACTTCCCGCAATGGTATGGGCACCAGCTGGCTCAGAAGATGTCCTGGGAGCAGGTGTGCAAAAGATACACTCCCAGTACTGATGGTATACAATGTCCGAAGGAGAAGCGCACCCAGGTCCTTTCTGGATTACAACCTGACAGTTGTGTTTGGTGGCCTCATGTCTTCCGAGGCTTGCCTGTTGTGTGATTTTCCTGCCCTAATGGATTCCCTTATTGAGGCATCCCTGTGGCATGCACCCACCTATTCCCCATGAATGGGGTCATCCCCGGGCTCCTCGCTCCAGGCATGTGTTCATCGTTAGCTCCTTCCCCAGTTGCTTTTCTTCATTGCTACCTTATCAAAAGGGATGGGACAGTCAGGCTGACTAGTGCGGCAGCTTCCCACGTGAACGCAAGCTGCATGCTTGGTGGGAGCCCAGCTGTGGGATGAGCAGACCCAGGTGTTACCGCTTGGTTCGGAGTAAGCAGCCATGGACGGTGTCCCCAGGAAAGGGAGGAAGCATGGCCCCCATGAGCCCCAAGCTGCCCTGATGGCCAGATCCAGAATGAACCGCAGAACTGGGGTTTGAGACCCAGCAGGCCTCGTGTGCAAGCTGGTATTAGTGCACGATGCCAAACAATGAGATAAGGGAAGAACCACATGCCCAGAAGATGACAGGGTTCCCTTTCTAAAATGTGGGTTTTAATGGAAATAGCAGAGCTCACAGGAGAACTTAGCAGGGCCTTTGCTCCTGGCTCACACCAGGCCCTCTGGCCTGATACCCAATGTCTTGTAGTTCCTTTGCTGTCATCCCTTTGCTGGGCTCTTCCTTTGATTTCTTTGCCTGAAGAATCCTAGTCATCCTTCAGCTGAGGCCTCACATTTTGGGAAAGCCTTTCCTGCTTCTTGGGGCAGTGGAACATCTGGATGCAAGAGACTAAGATTTGTTCCAGCAGGATGAGCATGGACGGAACTGGGACAGGAAGAGGGTAGACTCTGAGTGGCTGGGGTGGGGAGAAGGAGGCTCCAGGGCAGTCTCTCTGCTATAAGTTTCTTATGCAACCTCATCACCAGATTTACCTCCCTCCCCCTCTAGCCCCAATTAAATGCCTGATGCATTTGACTGACAGCCGTTGCCCCTCAGGAGTACATCACTTCACCCCAGACGGTCTCTGTCTTTAACTGGGACTGGATTTCATGTCCCTGGTACACTCCATGATTCCCGTGGTGGGGCTGTGGACAGCAAGAGGGGCCTTGAGTTGGCCACGCTGTGGCTGGCGTGGCCATGCCCCAGTTAAAGTGAAATGCATCTAGTCCTACCTGCGTGGAGCTCAGGCATGTCACCTGTGCCCCATAGCATGACAACCTGCTTATAGGTCTGCCTCCATCACAAGACTGTGAGCTTCTCTTTGAGGGCCAAAGCGGTTCCCTCAGGCCTGAACTCCCAGCACCTGTCAAGTGCCTGACGTGAATGTGACGTGAACCATGTCAACGTTCTCAGTATGAATGGAGGCATTTAGACCTCCATCCCACCACTGCCTTGGTACAGAGAGGAACATTCCAGTAAATGTTTTTATAATGTAGGATAATGAGGGTGGCTGACCACTGCCTGAGTAACCCCATAGGAGGCTGGGTAGACCAGCTGTCTTGCTGGCCAAGTCTTTGTGGAGGGAGGGACTGTGGGCTTTCTAGATGATGTTGGTGGGAAGGAAGGGAGGTCCTGGGATGTAGAGAGGAAGTAGGGGGGTTACCTGTGAGGCAGGTTGTAGAACAGGATTAGGTACCAATCAGCAGGAGGGTCTGAGCTCTCAGCAGGCAGGAGATCCAGAGAGAATCCCTTTCTCAGAGAAGGAAGAGATAATAGCATTTGACAGCAGCACTTAAAACAGTGCCTGGAACACAGCAGGAACTCAATAATTGCTTGTTGAATGAATTAATGGACAAAGATATCAGTTTGGCAGATTCCACTGAGACTGAGTGTTGGCATGGAGTGAATTGGTGATTCAAATGGCTTAGAACATAATGTGGAAAAGTGCAAATCAATTCACTAAATATGTACTGAGCACCTACTGTCTTCTGGACACTGTGCTTTGGAGTCAGATAGACTTGCTGCTTATGAGCTGAATAAATTTGGGTAGGCTAGTTAACCTTTCTCAGTCTCAGTTTTTCATCCATAAAATGTGTATCATAATACCATCATAGGTTCCCAGACTCAAGCTCCATGGGTGATGAAATGAAACAGGAAGAGATGAGATAACTCAAAGAAAATTAGGAAGCTGCACCAACTTGCATCGGCATCCCTCCTCACATGACACTATCTCCTCCAGCTTCCTCCCATGTCGGCTTCCACCCACCCCAGGACAACCAGCATTTAGTTAACAAAGGAGACCACAGGCTGACTTACTGGTGCCAGTTCCATCTTTGTTATCTCTCTGCCATCCTGGCCTGTCACACTATCTCTGCCCCCTCCCGTGTCATAGTCAGCACTTTACCTTTTTTTTTTTTAAAGGAATTTTGCCTTTTTTTTTTTAAATTTTATTTATTTTTTAATTTATTTTTGACTGTGTTGGGTCTTCGTTTCTGTGCGAGGGCTTTCTCTAGTTGCGGCAAGTGGGGGCCACTCCTCATCGCGGTGCGTGGGCCTCTCACTATCGCGGCCTCTCTTGTTGCGGAGCACAGGCTCCAGACACGCAGGCTCAGTAATTGTGGCTCATGGGGCCAGCTGCTCCGCGGCATGTGGGATCTTCCCAGACCAGGGCTCGAACCCATGTCCCCTGCATTGGCAGGCAGATTCTCAACCACTGCGCCACCAGGGAAGCCCAGCACTTTACCTTTGAAGGTAGCTGAGGAAGAGCTCTTGATCCCTAAATTTCACACTTCGGAGGGGCCCGGCTCCTATCAAAGAAATGTTCTAGGCAAACAAGATGATGAAAATAGCCAAGAGGTTCTAAAGGAGTCAAGAGAGGCAGAGGAAACAGTGCAGGGAAGGCATGATGTAAATGTGAGGCCCACGTGATGTCATTCTGCTGCAGCAGGAGGTCTGGACTCCTAGAGCTCACCCCCATTTTCCTGAGTGTTTAAGGTGGCTATTGGGCCCTGCGGCATGTAACTTCCGTGAAAGTAACCTGAGGATGCTCCTTAACAAATATCCATCTTGCAGGGGTTGGGGAAGGAGTCAGTGATGTGATGCAGTCTTGTAGTGTGGATGAAATGGGATTAATTTGGAGAAGCCAGAGCTGCGCCCTAAGCTCTGCTTAGTGACAGTGTTGGGGGGTAAGGCCTGTCATGCTGACGTAACGTAGTGTATGTTTGGGAGTGTGTGGGACCCTTGGGAGCACCCTAAGTCAAGCCCATCCATCCTTTGAAACCCAAGACAAAGGTCCCACTTTGCCTGTTTCCTGATTTATGAATGAGGCTGATGATATCCATTTCCCTTGACTGTTGTAATACGATGCCAGGGAAGAGGACAGTGTCAACAATGTAATACGATGCCAGTGAAGGGGACAGTGTCAACAATGTCATACGATGCCAGTGAAGGGGACAGTGTCAACAATGTAATATGATGCCAGTGAAGAGGACAGTGTCAACAATGTCATACGATGCCAGTGAAGGGGACAGTGTCAACAATGTAATACGATGCCAGTGAAGAGGACAGCGTCAACAATGTCATACGATGCCAGTGAAGGGGACAGCGTCAACAATGTCATACGATGCCAGTGAAGGGGACAGCGTCAACAATGTCATACGATGCCAGGGAAGGGGACAGCGTCAACAATGTCATACGATGCCAGGGAAGGGGACAGCGTCAACAATGTAATACGATGCCAGTGAAGGGGACAGTGTCAACAATGTCATACGATGCCAGGGAAGGGGACAGTGTCAACAATGTCATACGATGCCAGTGAAGGGGACAGTGTCAACAATGTCATACGATGCCAGTGAAGGGGACAGTGTCAACAATGTCATACGATGCCAGTGAAGGGGACAGTGTCAACAATGTCATACGATGCCAGTGAAGGGGACAGTGTCAACAATGTCATACGATGCCAGTGAAGAGGACAGTGTCAACAATGTCATACGATGCCAGTGAAGGGGACAGTGTCAACAACATCATACGATGCCAGTGAAGGGGACAGTGTCAACAATGTCATACGATGCCAGGGAAGGGGACAGTGACAACAATGTCATCCGATGCCAGTGAAGGGGACAGTGTCAACAATGTCATACGATGCCAGGGAAGGGGACAGTGTCAACAATGTCATACGATGCCAGTGAAGGGGACAGCGTCAACAATGTCATACGATGCCAGTGAAGGGGACAGCGTCAACAATGTCATACGATGCCAGTGAAGGGGACAGCGTCAACAATGTCATACGATGCCAGTGAAGGGGACAGCGTCAACAATGTCATACGATGCCAGTGAAGGGGACAGTGTCAACAATGTCATACGATGCCAGTGAAGGGGACAGTGTCAACAATGTCATACGATGCCAGTGAAGGGGACAGTGTCAACAATGTCATCCGATGCCAGTGAAGGGGACAGTGTCAACAATGTCATACGATGCCAGTGAAGGGGACAGTGTCAACAATGTCATACGATGCCAGTGAAGGGGACAGTGTCAACAATGTCATACGATGCCAGTGAAGGGGACAGTGTCAACAATGTCATACGATGCCAGTGAAGGGGACAGTGTCAACAACGTCATACGATGCCAGTGAAGGGGACAGTGTCAACAACGTCATCCGATGCCAGTGAAGGGGACAGTGTCAACAACGTCATCCGATGCCAGTGAAGGGGACAGTGTCAACAATGTCATACGATGCCAGGGAAGGGGACAGTGTCAACAATGTCATCCGATGCCAGGGAAGGGGACAGTGTCAACAATGTCATACGATGCCAGGGAAGGGGACAGTGTCAACAATGTCATCTGATGCCAGTGAAGGGGACAGTGTCAACAATGTCATACGATGCCAGTGAAGGGGACAGTGTCAACAATGTCATACGATGCCAGTGAAGGGGACAGTGTCAACAATGTCATACGATGCCAGTGAAGGGGACAGTGTCAACAATGTCATACGATGCCAGTGAAGGGGACAGTGTCAACAATGTAATACGATGCCAGTGAAGGGGACAGTGTCAACAATGTCATACGATGCCAGGGAAGGGGACAGTGTCAACAACGTCATGGTGATGATTGCTCACACATATGAAGCACTTACTGTGTGCTAAGCGCCAGGCCAGGCCTTTCACATGTGTTTTCCCATTAACTTCTCGCCCCAGCACTATAAAGTCGGTGCTGTTTTAAATTTCCATTTAATAGATGAGAAAACTGAGCCTCAGAAAGGCTTATTAACTTGCCCAGCATCACGTGGTGGGGAAAACAGTCAAAGCACGACTCAAACTAAGTCTGTTTTTTGTCAAAGCCTGTGGTCATAGCCACTCGTGAGCAGAGCACAGCACTGGCCCCAGCAGCCCAAAGGGCCAGAGCCTACCCTGGGACGTGCTTGACCGAGGCCTTCCCTCTCTAACCCACTCCGGAGGGTTCAGGCATGGCAGGCGTCATCAGCTCTGCACATTCCTGGAACCCTGTAATTTCCCTCCCTGTGGGCTCTTTTGTGACCCCGAGACAAGTGCTTATTTAGCCCATCCACTTCTTGGCTCTAAAGGAAAGTTCATCTCATGAGGAAGAATCGTGCCAGCATTTACCATTGAACAATTTAGACAAAAAAGCTGGTTTTCTCCCCCCAGAACTGCTTTCCAGTAACATTCAGCAGTAATAACAATAACATTAGCAGCAATCATAAAATGACAAGCAAACCCAGGGCATACTTGAGCCTACGCACTCCCCTAGTGCTTTATAAATAAAATTTCCCCAGCCCTCCTAACTACCCCATGAGGTAGGTACCACTGTTATTCCTATAATACTGATCAGGATCAACAAACTATGGCCCCAGGCCGAATCTGTCCTGCCACCTGTTTTTGTAAATAAAGTTTTACTGGACTGGAGTCACGCCAATTTGTTTTTGTATTGGCTACGGCTGTTTTGGTGCTGTAACAGCAGAGGTGAGTTGTTGTGTCAGAGACTGACCCACGACGCCTAAAATATTTACTATCTGGCCCTTAAAGAAAATGTCTACTGAGCCCTGATATAAACTATGACACTGAGGATTAGAAAGACCTACTAGCTTTCCCAAGATGGTGGAGGGGATGGAGGAGACATTTAAAGCCAGTGCTTATTTCCCCCAACCGTGGCCTAACGTCAGCACCTACTCTTGTAGTCCCTTGGCTATATTTCTTCCTGCCCTAGGCTTGACACAGTACACATGTCTAATCATGCTAGCCCCCAGTCCCCGACTTTGGATGACGCTTGACATGTTTAACAAAATGCATCACGTAAGGGGCATGATTCACGTGTAGAGTGGCAGCCCAGACCCTCGCCATATTGGCCTCTGTCTAGGTCTCCGTTCTGATTTCCATCCTTTCTTGCTTGAACTCGCTGCTCCAGCTGAACGCTCTCCTCATTTTTCTCCACATTCCAAGCTCCACACCTTTGCTCAGTCCATCCGCCCCCCCGACACACACGCACATAGAATGCCTTTCCTTTTCCTATTTATCACAATCCTACCCGTCTTTCCAGGCCTGTGTATCTCCTTCCATAAATCTTCCTCAACCGTGGAAACTCACAGGAAATTCTCTCTCAGCACAAGCTGTATCAGCACAAGCTTCTGGTCCTTACCTTTGGCCCTTAGCCCACAAACGTGAGGGAACAACGGCCCCACGGATGATATGTGAAGCAGAGGGAGAGTGAATCTGGTCTCTGCCTTCCGTCACCGAAAGATTCCAGCCAACTCGACTGGGCTTGATCCTTTGTGCACTGGAAAGAGCCTGCCAGAATGTCTCTGCCATGCATCTGAGACTTCAGACAAGCCACTTAAACTCTCTGGACCTCTGTTTCATCTGTAATAATAACTGACACTTACTGAGGGTGGTGCCAAGCCGGGACTGGCTGTTTTTCATGCATTATAGCATTTAAAGGTGATCCTTGACTTCCAGACCTCATGGAGTTATTGTGAGGACTGAGGGTAAAGGGGCTGAGTTAGGATCCAGGAGCGCCCAAGGGCTCCCTGGACCTTGTTGAGCTTTGCCAAGAACCTCCCTCCCTTCTCTAAGTGCCAGTTTCTTATCTACTGGTAAGAAGGGAGATGGGTGGACTGCATGATTTGGATGGACTCATCAAGGCATGATATTAAAACAGTATACAAACCATTTGTGCATTACAGCCATGTAAGAGAGACAACAAATGGCTCTTCAGAATGTTGAACTCAACTGGGTGAAATGCTTCTTGACATTGAAAGTAGGAAGACAAAATACTCTCTGGCTTTAGTGTTACAAGATTTGCTGTGTAGGTGCATACTTACTTTCAGGTCACTTAGCTAGTCTGATCTCTGACCATTACAGTTGTCACCAGACTTGACTCTCTGAGGCATTAATTCATATAAATATGACAGCTTCAGTTATGGCTGGATTCAGGAGCTCAAAAATGGCACCAGGTCTCAGTCTCTCTCCATCCCTTCCTCTCTGTTTCCCACTACATTGGTATCATTCTCAGGCAGCCTCTTTCATTGTGGTCCTCTCCAGCAGCCCCGGGCTTAAAACCGTCCATCTTCAAGTTAAGCAGAAAGACTGCTTTTTCCTAAGAGTGTCCACAAAACCTCAGATTTCAGTCTCACTGGAATGATCTGGGCCTTAATTGTAGGGTCTGGATAATGAAAGATACTGATCAGGAGCTTGGCCTGTGTCATGTACCCACACCTAGAGCTAGGGAGGGATGGTCAGCCCACCTGAGTCTCACAAACTGAAATTAGGGTTGATGTGATTACCAAAGTATAGTGAAAGGAATGCTAGGCAGGCAGAAATAATAGCTGTTCATGACAACATGCCATTCTCTGAAGATCAGTGCTCTGTCACATCCCTCAGTGCCTTTGCACATGTTATACCCTCTGCTAGGAATGCCCTTTCTCTTTCCATTCTCCTGCAAAATTTCAAGATAAACTTGAGAACAAGGTCAAATGACATGGGCTGTGAGCCTTCCCTGTAGACTCTCCTCTCTCTCTCTCTCCTATGCCCATCTCTCTGCTCCAGCACTTACCATCTATGGCTCTTCTCCACTCTCCGGGAACTGCTAAAAGGCAAATGTAGTATCCTGTTCCATTTTGCATTCCCAGTGCTCAGCACTGAACCTGGGAGATGATATATGCTCCCTAAGCTTTGGTTAAAAAAATGAATTGACTAATTTCAGTATTCAGCCTTCTAATGTTATAGTTGATTTTCATCTCCTGCTTCTTCAGTTTGAAAATGAAATCATCCTCAAGCTGGACCACGAGGTGGAAGGGGGCCGAGGGGACGAGCAGTACATGCAGCTGCTGGAGTCGATGTAAGTTCAGTGCCCAGCATGGGAGGAGCCGGGAAGGTGGGCCCGAGGCCGGAGGGCTTAGGACTCCAGGGGGCTCCAGTGGCTCTGTCCTCCCCTGGAGATAGGCTCATGGGTATGGGAGAGGCTCCATTTTTGGAAGAAATCTCACATCTCTCTCTGCAGTGGCTGTTTCTTTGATATCGATGGGACGGGTCCGATAAAAAGAAACTTTGCTGTGTTGGAGAGGGAAATAATCCACCAAAATGTTCACTCTTGTTATCTCTTAGCTGTGGAATAATTTTTGCTGTCTTTTCCTTTGTTCTTTCTCAATCTTTGACAGATATTGGTCACAACCAACATTTATGGAAACCACACTAAGTGCTCTCCCTGTATTGTCTCATTTAGTTGCGTTTTCTCTGTTTGATCCCATTTCACATAGGTGGCCCCCAAAGCTCAGGGAAATGTCTTGTCCGAGGAAACTAGGCCAAGCTAGTCAAGTGGACAAGCTGGGACTGAACCCAGCTCTGCTGGACTCCAGCGCACAGGCCTGGTGAGGCAGTGGGCAGTGGGTAGCACCCAGGAGCACTGGCCTTGGACTCAGGACACTGTGTTGTTTTAACAGCTCATTGAGATGTAATTCACATACCATATAGTTTACCTAAAGTGTACAATTCAATGGCTTTCAGTATATTCGCAGAGCTGTGCAACCATTACCACAGTCAATTGTAGAACATTTTTGTTACCTCCCGAAAGAAAGCCCATACCCCTTAGCCATCATCCCCTCCCCTTCTCTGGGGTTTCTATGGATGTGTCTATTCTGGACATTACATACAAATAGAATCATACGATACATGGTCCTTTGTGACTGGCTTCTTTCTCATAACATGTTCTCAGGGTTCACCCATGCTGTAACACGTGTCAGTATTTCACTTCTTTTTATTGCCGAATAATATTTCACTGTTTGGAAACACCCCATTTTGTTTATTCATTCATCAGCGGTTGGATTTTTAGACTGTCTCCATTTGGGGCTATCAGGAATGATGCGACTTTGAGCGTTCATATACACATTTTTGTGTGGACACATGTTTACAGTCCTCTTGGGTGTATAACTAGGAGTGGAATGGCTGGGTCATATGGCAACTCTGTATGTAACCTTTTGAGGAACCATCAGACTGTTTTCCAAAGTGACTATACCAGTTACCTTCCTACCAGCAATGTACAAGGGTTCCAATTTCTCCACATCCTTCTGAGCACTTGTTAGTATCCATCTTACTGATTATAGCCATCCTATAATCAGTGTGAAATGAAATCTCATTGTCACTTCAGTTTGCATTTCCTACATGGCTAATGATGTTGAGTATCTTTTCATGTGCCTATTGGCCATTAGTGTATCGTTGGAGGAAGTCACTGGATTTCCATCTTGATTCCAGCACTTAGCAGCTGCACAACTTTGGACCAATCATGCACCATCGTTGGCTTCAGTGTGCCCATCTGTAAAATGGGGATAATAAGCCTCCTGTGGTTACACTGAAGAGTGAATAACTATAAAACATGTGCACACAGCAGGTAGAAGCTCAGGAAATGTCCTTTGATCCCTCACCTAACGCCCAGTTTCTATCTCTGACACCATGATAAGAGTGAGGACTTCTCCCAAGGTTCAGGAATGTGACTCATACATCCCAAATTCCCTCTTTTTTTTTTTTTTGCGGTACGCGGGCCTCTCACTGTTGTGACCTCTCCCGTTGCGGAGCACAGGCTCTGGACACGCAGGCCCAGCGGCCATGGCTCACGGGCCCAGCCGCTCCGCGGCATGTGGGATCTTCCCGGACCGGGGCACGAACCCGTGTCCCCTGCATCGGCAGGCGGACTCTCAACCACTGCACCACCAGGGAAGCCCCCAAATTCCCTCTTAATTGTAGATTCCCTGATTTGTATGATTCTCTGATATATATCTGATCTTGAATTCTTTCCCCAGTCCTCTTGGAATATTGTAACTTTAACAACAAAAGCAGACTGAAGGTCTTTCTCTGACCCTCACAATGACCCTCTCTCCCCTGCCCAGCGGGCAGAGCCCCGTGGACAGAGTTGAGTCCCAGGCAGCACCGTCCCAGCTGCCCTCGCCCCCTCCTGTCACTGTGCACAGCCATCACTAAACACCTAGAAAGCAAAGGCCGCTGGGCTAGCGGAGCAACCCATCAATCTGCTCCTCGGGGTAGGTATCGAGACTGATTGTCCAGTGGGGAGATGACATTGTGCCTGAGTTAATGTTTTTCTTAAAGCGCAAGAAAGGAAGCATCTAAATATTGACCAGAAGTGAGACCAGGGCTGGCGCTGGCAGTTTCCATTTTTATAAGCGGATGGGGCCCTGCGGCCAGTCTTCAGATGATCAGCCGGATTTTCAAATCCTTCCTGAGCGATTATTTATAAAAGGAGTCCTTAGAGGTCAAGGAAATTAAAACACAGCTCATTATTTTCCTCCTGAAACAGAGGCGTGGATGATTTTTGCCAAACTAACCAAGCCCAGCCTGAAGAATCAGGACCCCATCAGGACATCCAGGGGCCAAGTCCCTGCACCTTCCTTCCTTTTGACTTTCTGAGCCTCAGTTTCCTTATCTGCAAATTGGGGATAAAAATACCATCCAACTCCTAGAGTTTTTATTGAGAAGAAACAAGACACATCATGAAAAGTGCTTAGCACAGCTTGTGACACCTTGTAGGTAATCTGGAAATAGTAGTTATTATCATCATTGGTCAGGTGGATAGCGATGTGATTATTTGAAGCCATGAGCTTACCTATCATTCCTCTTCCAGACTAGTGAACCTCAGCTCCTCTAACCCTTCTTCCCAGCCCCTCATTCAGGGCCTCCACTGATACATAGGGCCCACTCTGGGCAGACACAGTTCTGTGGGCACATGGCTTGGTAACTGGATGGTGTTTTTTTGAATCGAGCAGGGCTTCCCTTCTGGTGGCAGCTGAAGCCCTGCATCGAGGCGCAAGGGTTAGGGCATGAAGTGGTGCTGCATTTCAGTATTCATGTGCTCTCATGCAGTGCACAGCCTTACACAGCATCCCGCCCCTCCCCATCCTTAGAGCTCTCCTTGGAGCCCACTCGCATTAGTCCACATCTGTCTTAAAGTGAGAGTCCCATACTGAATGGAGTAATGAGACACATTCTACCCTCCTGTATTTCATCTGCCTGGGAATATTTCTAAAAGTGGCATGGGGGCTGGAAGCCTGAAAGGGACAGAGAAGGTGCATTCTGGGGCCCAGATCCCCCTCAGACCAGTTCAGTTGAGAGGGGACCTGTCATAAGAAGCACACAATACATAGTTTTTAAAGGAATAAATGAAAAGTCCAGATCCATAAGCACTGACAAAGGTGTGGGTCAGGGCTCTCTCCCTCTGAAGGCCTCCCATACTGAATGCAGGTCTATTCGAAGGAGGTGTGAGCTCCCTCCAGCCCCCACCAAGGCAGGAGCATAGATGCGGAGTGGCCCGTGTTCTGCCATCCCTCCTTCCACCGAGTGAGGGACTATTGCATCACTTCGAGAGTCTCCTAACTCTATCATTGCCACTTCCATTCCATTTTTGGGCTCAAAGGAGAGGACCTTGGCAGTTTGGCAGGATGGAGATTAGAACTCAGCCCCATGGGCCTCGAGCCTAGCCTACAAATTGAGGGTGATAACAATGCCTACCTCAAGAAGATTATGTGAGTGTTAAACAAGATAATCAGTAAAACCAGCTTAGCACAACATCTGGAACACAGGTACTCAATAAATGATAGTATCATGTATTACAGTTAGTTTTTATTTCTATATCCACTTCCACTGCTAGACGGTGAACTCCTGGAGGTCAGTGAATTGCTAGTTCTGAGATCTCTGAATCCCTAGTTCCCAGAAGAGTACATGTTGAGTGCACAGACAGATAGATAGATAGATAGATGGTGGACGGATGGGTGATTTCAAACCAATCTGCCCATCTACCTCTCCAACCCTAGACCATATGAGCACTTTTCTTACCTTATGGCTAAAAAATAGATTAAGAAAGCCAAGACTTTGTTTTTCTAAACACTTGCTTCTTAAAGGACCAACCATATAGCATCACCTGGGAGCTTGTTAAAATGTAGAATCTCAGGCCTTACCCCAAACCCGCTGAATCAGAATCAATGAACGCAGTGCCCAGGTGATTCCCAAGCACACTGAAGTCTGCAAAGCAGCAGACAAAGCCAACTGTTCTTAGTATTGGCTGTACATTGGAATCACCTGGAGAACTGAAAAAATAAAATACTGCTTCCTGGCTCCCATCCCCAAAGATACAAAGACATTGACCTAGAGTGGAGATTGAGCTTTGGAAAAGCTCCCCTTGTGATTCTACCATGCGACCAGGGCAGAGAGCCACTGGTCTGGCCATGCTCAGGCCCTCAGATGCCTTCTACCTGGGAGGCTGTGAGAAATCACACCCCAAACACTGGGACAAAGTTTCATTGCATTGTCGTTAAGACGGAAAGCAAGGCTGGAAGTGACCATCCCAGAAGGAGTTAGGCACAGCTGATGACTGAGCCAGACAGGCCTAAATCACAGGGCAATTTCCACCTCTCCTTGAGAGCCGGGAACAGGTGCTTCTCCCATGGCGAAGACGGATTTGTCTGATCACAGCCACAGTTTGAGACATCGCGTCCTTGCAGCATGGCTTGGCTTCTGGGCAGAATGACCCTCCAGAGTCCTTGCCTTCCTCACCTCCCGCCTCTTAGGAGCTCTTGGGACTTATAAACTGCTATAACTGCTGTGGACAGAGTAGGCAGAAACAGACGTAGCCTGGGAAATGCTTGTCTACTCAAGATGCTTGGGAACACACCACAATGTTTCTCTGCGGAAAATACTGACCCTTGATCGTCTTGATTCCCAAGGTCACCACTGACTATCGGAATGATGCTGGGAAGGACATTTAACTTCTCTGGGCCTTGATTACCTCATCTGCAAAATGAGGGGAATAATTTTTACTTACCAGAATGACTGTGATCATTTCTTTAGAAAAAGTGATTAGACAACGTCTGGTGGAGAATAAGTGATTAACAAGTAGTCACTAACCAAAATTTTACTCCATCTGTCTCTCCCTACCTTTCCTGTGGGCTGCTTGAGGGCAGGCATGATTCTTTTTATATTTCTTTTTTTTTTTTTTAATATCTTTCTCCCCATCCCCACCCTACACAATGCCTGGAATAGTGCCCTAGCAACTGATAAGTACTTAAGGAATGTCACTATTTTAATTTTTGTTTTTAAAATTTAGAATATTATTATTACAACAGATGTAAATTGTTCATACTATATGCACATTTCAGTTGAAAAATGAACATTGTCCTCCTCTATTCCCCCACCTAGACCCCTTGTCAGAAGCAACATGCATTTAGTTTGGTGTTTATCCTTCCTGACCATATCTGTCACATTCATAAACACACAGAGACACATAAAAGTAGACACACAGGGACTTCCCTGGCGGTGCAGTGGTTAAGAATCCGCCTGCCAATGCAGGGGACACGGGTTCGATCCTTGGTCCGGGAAGATCCCACATGCCGTGGAGCAACTACTCAGCCTGTGCTCTAGAGCCCGCGAGCCACAGCTACTGAAGCCTGCTCGCCTAGAGCCTGTGCTCCACAACAAGAGAAGCCCCTGCTCGCCACAACTAGAGAAAGCCCGCGTGCAGCAATGAAGACCCAACACTGCCAAAAATAAATAAATAAATAAAAATTTAAAAAAGTAAACATGAACTTTCACTCACATATAGCATTTGGTGGTTGAGAGCAGATGCTGGAGCCAGACTGTTGTTATTTACCAACTGTGTGACCTTGGACAAGTTAGTTGACCTCTCTGTGCATTAATTTCCCCATCTGCAAACATCTTATTTCATAAGACTGTGATGGGAGATTAAATGAGGTAAAATTTGTAAGACGTTTAGAATAATGCCTGGGACGTGGTAGGTTCTTTGTGAGTTGGTTAAATAGAACATAAGTATTGTTCTGAGACTCACTTTTCTCAACTATACATTTTACAGAGCTTTTTGTTTCAAAACATTGATCTCATACTTTTTAATGACTTCATAGAGTCACATTTTGTGAATATGCTTTAATTGGACATTTAAGATAGTTCTAACTATTTCACTATTAGACACAATTTGTACGTACTGTAAATATATCCTTACATACTTCTGGGATTATCTCTGTAAAATAGATTCCCCAAAGTAGAATTATTGGATCAAAGGATATGTACTTTTACAATTTTTACAGATATTGTGAAAATTGCTGCCCCAAAAAGTTGTACTGATTTACTCCCAATGTGGGGTCTGTAAAGGTGACCATTTCTTCACACCATTGCCTGCACTAGAAATTTATTTTTATTTTTACTCATTTTGATGGTGGGGAAAAAGTTACTTTCTACACCATATGGGCAAATAAGTGTATAAATGAGTTAAGTGATTGAATAAAGGAACAAAATGAGCCAATGAACCAGGGGAACTTGGATACACCGGTTTGTTTGGCTTGTTCTCCACCCTTCCCGAGCCCCGCCCCCGACTCGCCGCCCCGCCCCCAACCCCCGACCCCGAGCACGGTCTTTCTCCCTTGGCCTCGAGCTCACAGCCCTCCCGTCTGTGCCACAGCCTGATGGAGTGTGCTGCAGAACACCCAACTATCTCCAAGTCCGTGGAGAACTTTGTGAACCTGGTCAAAGGCCTCCTGGAGAAGCTGCTGGATTACCGGGGCGTGATGACGGACGAGAGCAAAGACAACCGCATGAGCTGCACTGTGAACCTGCTGGTATGTGCGCGGCTCTCCCCATTTTGGGTCAGATCGGAGTCTTGGGAGCAGGTCTGGCCTTGGGTTCCACTATGGCTCTGGATAGGGAAGCAGCACTAAGGGCTTTAAAAGTCAGACAAACGTGAGAGTGTCCTTGCCCTGACATCCGCTAGCTCTGCGTCTTGAAGTCAATCATTTCACGTTCCCTGTGCCTCAGTTTATCATACATATGAAATGGGAATGACTATAGTTGGCTCTCCCTATCCAAGGGTTCGGCATTTGCTGATCCAACTAGAGATTGAAAATAATCAGGAAAAAAAATTCCACAAAGTTCCAAAAAGCAAAACTTGAATTTGCCTCATGCTGGCCACTATTTACATAACATTTACATTGGATTTACAGCTCTTTACATAGCATTTACATTGTTTAAGCAATTATAAGTAATCTAGAGGTGATTTAAAGTATATGGATGTGCGTAGGTTATATGCAAATTCTACGCCATTGTATTTAAGGCACTTGAGCATTCTCAGACTTTGGTGTCTGTGGGGGTCCTGGGACCAATCCCCTGCAGCTGTCAGGGGATGACAGTATTTCCTTTAGCATTTAACACACAAAGAAGGAAGGTGGCAGTATAAAGAAGTTAAGAGTATGAGTTTTAGAGTCATATAAGCTATGGGTTCTCATCCTACCTCTGATAATTAATAGACTACGCAAGTCAAGAAAGTTTTCTGAAGGTTTAGTTTTCTTATCTGTTCCATGGTGAAAATAATAGTACCTATTTCATAGGTTGCGCAGTCCTGACCCATGGTTAAATGCTCACTGTGTGTTTGTTTCCTTCTCTTACAGAACGAAGTTAATACTGATAACTAGTATTTATAGAAAATGACTATGGGATAGGCTAACCAGAGCAGCTAGTCCCAAACCCAGACTCTTCACCCCTGTACCACACGACCTGCCATTGGCCAGCTCCCAAATAGTCTCCCTTCAGATGTACTGTGATGTGGTTATGAGACAGCTAATAGCAGCCACAGTGCTTCATACTCACCATGCCAGCCCACCCTAAAGTGGTTAAAATGAATAAAGTTGACCAAAAGACCATGTGACATCTATCACATCAATCCCCCCTGCCATTGCCAGTGTTCCAGAAATATAAATCCTGTCCCCATAGTTCTGTTGTGTGTCTTCTGTTTACCCTAAGTGGACTCTTTTTTTTTAAAATTCTATAGTTAAAATACACTTCCTCTTCAGTGATTTGAAAATGACTAACATATCTGTAATGAATGCTGAAGTCATTACAATTCAGCAACATTATGTTAAAGTGTATTATTATTTATTTTTTTGAATTTTATTTTTTTATACAGCAGGTTCTCATTAGTGATCCATTTTATACATATTAGTGTATACATGTCAATCCCAATCTCCCAATTCATCACACCACCACCACCACCCCCTGCCACTTTCCCCGCTTGGTGTCCATACGTTTGTTCTCTACATCTGTGTCTCCTCAATGTCTGCCCTGCAAACCGGTTCATCTGTAGCATTTTTCTAGGTTCCCTAAGTGGACTCTTTTTAAGCAGCCCAGATATTGCCATTGATTTTCTGAAATGCTAAGGGGAGTTTAAAACTCCTGATTACAGCAGAAAGGAATTCATTGCTAATGACTCCACAAGGCCCAATTTACATAAAGAGCACCAGGAAGAGGGGTTTTCCAGGAGTTTAGCAGTTTCTCTCTTTGGAGAGGTAGAAGTTGGTTGAAGGAACTGACCTTCAACTGTCAGAATCTGACCTGGGAGAAAGTTGGGACAGGCAGGTCTATAAGCAGTTAGACTCTGCTAGATTTTGGTGTGTGGCTTAAACATGGTATCAGGGAGAAGAAGAGGATGGGGTGGGTGTGTCTGGAGGTCTAGTATGGCTCTGCCACCCACTGACTATGCTCTGGAACACATCACCTCGCCCTCTCGGAGCCTCAGGTGCACATGGATGCATTGAATTAAACCTGGGTTTTCTCAAAGTGTGCCTCAAGGATGGGGTCCCGACCTCCTGGCTCAGAATCTGTAAGGACTTGTTTTAAAATGCACAGGATTCCAGGACAACTACTGGCCTACATGAGCCCTGAGCTGGAATAGGTATTGCCAGGCTTAAATGTTTTTGACTGTGGAATCTCAGCATAACTTCTGAGAGTTCTGCACTATCAGAAGTTATGATCTGTTGTCATCACTGGGATCTGTTGTGATTACTATTACTCTATTGCTATTACTCTGATTCCAACTCAGTTCTGCCTGAGTGCACGGTCTGGGCTTTCAAAGATCAGGCTGGGCTGCCTTTCATAGTAGACTTCATCAAAGTAAACGGCCTCAATCTTGGCATCCCTCAGTGCAGCCAATAGCTGGATTGCACCCCCCGATGTGATGGCTGACATACTTCCTCTGTCCCTTTATAGTCTAAGGATCAGGGAAGTGACTTTCAAGGCAGAATGAGCTGTTTGATGCATTCAGGAAAGTAAATTTCTTGCTCCCATCTCGCCCAGGTAGTACATAGCAATTTCCTCTCACCTTCATCACATTGCCTTCCACCCCTGTGGCTCTGCAAAGAAAAAACCTCATCACTGTTTTTCCTCCCTTATCTAGAATTTCTACAAAGATAATAATCGGGAAGAGATGTACATAAGGTAAGATTTTTGTTTTCTAAAACCCAGGCCTGCTGTGTCACTCTCCTGCTCAATATCCATCGATGGCTCCCCGCTGCCTTCAGCATAGAGTTTAAGCATATCTTGTTGACACTCAGACCCTCTTTGTTCTGATTCCTATCCATCTCCCCAGATTCAGCTCCTTCCATCTCCTACATTCAGCCCCCCAAATCCACTTGGAGTTCTCTGACCTGCCATGCTGTTTTGCTGTGGATTGAGCTGGTGAATTGCACTTGCGTTTATTACAAGATTGGCATGCGGAGCCCTAGTCTAGGGTTGGTAGTTAGAACATCCGCCAGCCCAGCTCTGAAGGGAAAAAAAATACCAAGATGTATGATGCCCGCTTCTTTGTAGGCATTTAAAAGATAAGTATTTGAACATCATATGAAGGATTTTGGGGGGACATTCGGCTGAAGCAAAGAACTCCCTTGCCAGTGTGTCTCAGGATCTCATTTTTTTCCTCCAAAGTTTTTTTTATTGGTACTTTTACTCATTACAGAAATAATACATACTTATTACCAAAAAAACCTCATAAAATACAGACAAGCAAAACAGAAAATGAAATAAACTCCCATAATCTGTCCATATTCCCAGACCTTTTTATATTTATGTTTATATATAGATCAAATTCTATGCATGCCTAGTTTCTGCAAAAATGAGATCATATTGCTCATAATTTATTCTTTGCTTGACAAGAATTCCATGTCAACAGAAGTATTTCAACTTAATTTTTAATGAAACTATAAAATTCCCTTTCCAGAATACACCATAATTTATATAGCCAACCCTATGTTGTTGAATATTTAGGTTGTTTCCAACTTTCTTCTATCATAAATAGCACAATGACAAAATTCTTGGACATACATATATATCTTTATGCATCTCCTCATGAGACAAAAGCCTGCAAAGTGGCCTTGACTGTAAGGGTGAACGACCAAGGCCCTTTCAAGGCTTTTGACACATTCTATCAAAGACCGGAGACTCCAAGTCCAAATTCACTCTGCAAAATACTGCAAATATTTTTAGGTACTTAGTTTAGCATTATTCCAGAAATAAGAACTATCATTTGGAAAAAAGATAATTCCATAGGTTGTCCTGAGCTTGGTTAGTATTTATAACATCACTAGACATGACTTATTGTACTGGCATGGGGCTTTGGATCCAAAGGGCCTGGGAGGCTTTACCTTTTTTCCTCTGTGACCCTGGATAAATCACTCAGTGTCTTCGGCCTGAGGTTTCCCCATGTAGAATGTTTCCGTTCTGTTCTGAGGATTAAATGAGATGCTACAGGTAGAGTGCCTGGCACATGGTTCTCTCCCCCAACATCTTTTCTTTTCTTCCCATTTTAGAAACACAGATGGGGAATCCCAGATTTCCATAAGTTTTGGAGATGTGAATCCTATAGTAATCTAGGAAGACCACATTTGCCTAAACCAGACATTGTAAACAGGATATAGTATGAAAATCTGTCCTATTTGGCAGGCATAGCATTTAAAAACATTTTTAATTGGTTGCCAAATTTTAAAACTCTAGAGATGTTACATAAAAATCAAAATTTCCCTCTTCTGAAAAACTCAGAAGGTATGGCAACACTGGGCCCTCATCCTGTCCTGACGACCACTGCCTAGGCTAGGTGGTAGTGGCCCCTTTAGACGGGGGCAGGAGTGCTCTGGTCATGACATCGTTTCCATTCCCCATTGAACTTCATCCCATCCACCTCACTCAAGCTGCCCACCTGGCATCTGTTTGCATTCAAATCCCTAGTCGGGCCCATCAGGATGTCTTCCATTGGGCTCTGTAGTTGATCACCAAACCCTTGAGTTGACAAAGGATAGGAGGGGGTGCCTTGGCCAATTAAGGAGTTGAAAGCAGCAGGGAAGCTCTCCCTCTGACTACTCTTCAAATTTTTTGGACCCAGTCATCAGGAATCTAAGAGACCAAGGACAGGCAGGTGGAGATAAGACAGGATTTGACCATCTACGCTGGGGTTTTTAAAGGTTGACCGCAGGCTCAACACTCCTTACACACACGCCACGTGGAGTTTCCCTGAAAGCTCTATTGATCAGCAGAAAGTTAGGGCAGCAGGAGTGACTGTAGAGGCAGAAATAGCTGCTATCAAAACCTGGTTCTGTCTATTTCTAGCTCTGTCTACTCTAGTGTAGGTCTCAGTTTTCTTACCTATAAAAGAATTGTTGGGAGATTGAATTGATATAATATATAAAGCACCCATTAGTAGAATGAATAAATGAATGAAGAATCTCTCTTGGATGCTCCCCTACTCATCCTCTTACCTTGGGATCCCAGCCCAACTGTCAGACTAGGGGAACCTTTCTAGAAGCCCTACCTGGATGAGTCCTGCTCTCGTAGTACCATAGACCTCTCCTTCAGAGCATTGATCACAGCTGTATTTTTGCAATTACTTATTTGATTATTTGATTGATGCCTGTCCCTTTTCCTAAATTATAAATCCCAAACCCTGAGAGTGGCATCTGCTTTTGCCACCATTTATCTGTAATGCCTGGTACAGCCTGTGTGCTCAGTACAGCTTTGCTGATTGAATAAATAAATGAGCAAAAGGTCACTAGCTCATTAGTTATCAGAAACCACTAATTGAACTTTCTTCCCCTTAAAATCTTTGGCAGTCCCTACCCTGAGTTCAGGCAGCCTCCATTTGGCCCTCTGGCCATGTTTTATGTAGCCAGGGACATTAAGCTCTAGCTCCTCCTTGGGTGACATTCTAAGCAGAAAGCTTTCTTATAAAAGGAATCTAAGCCTGAGCATTGAGGCTTGCTTTGAGTACAGATGCTTGAGCAGCCCTTTGTTCCCTGTAGTTAGATAGCCAAGGCAGAATATTGGCATGGTTACAGACAGCACCTTTCCTCTTGGAGGAAGGACCAAGGGCATCACATCACAGCATCTTCCCTTCACCAATTACTAAGAGCTGGGTTTAAATAAATGCTCCTGATGACGTGCAAGTCACCAAAGCAGTGGGGGGTTTTTGGCTCTGGATTCTGTTTCCAGCAGTGGCAGGAGGGAATGTTTTGTAGAAGAACGTGGTTCACAATGATAATAGATAATAGCTGTCACTGCTCAGCACTGGCTACGGGCTAATCGCTTTCGGTGCATACGCACATTTATTAGCAGCAGTGCAGGCTGTCATGCACAGAGCCTTTTATACACGATCTGCTTGTCCCTTTATAGGCCCAGCAACTCTATAGGTAGGTTCTCTGAGCACTGCCATTTTACAGATGAGCAAACTAAGGCACAGAGAAGTGAATTCACTGCCCCTTAATACTTACTCTGTATCAGGTAATTGACCTAAGCGCCCTTCCTTTGTCCTGTTCTTGTCCTGTTCTTAACACCTTTCAACTGTAGACTCATTCTAGGATTCAGAACTGGATTGTCTCATTGGAAAAGGGTGGGAGATGGGAATGTGGTTACAGTTGAATAGTAGGTTCTCTCTGCTGACAGCTCCAGGCCTCCACGTGAATATCCAATCTCTAGCCCCTGGTCCACTTCCTTTGCTTATCAGAAAATTCAGTTCCTTTACATCTAGAGAGCATTGAAGAGAGGGTAGGAGTTGCCCTTTACAGTGCTATGGCTTGTCCATGCCCTTGGAGTTGTACAATGATTAGGGCATAGGCTCTGAAGGCAGTTAGACTGGGATCACGTTCCAGTTCTTCATTCATTAGCACATGACCTCTGACAAGCTATTTATTTCTCCTTCCCTGATTTCCCTTACTTGTTGTACTGCACTGGGCAGAGTCTTCAGTATCAAGTTGAATACTGGCTGGAATGTTACCTAACTTCTCCAGGCCAGAATTTTCTTATCTGTAAATGAGAATTCTCAGTGGACCTATTTTACACGATTGTCAGACAGGTTAAATGATCTGAGGCATTCAAAATACTTAGCATGCTTCCCGTCATACACTAAATGCCCCACGAGTGCTAGGTGCTATCACTGTCACCCATGCGAGTCTGGATAGAGGGAATGGAGGACTCCCTTGTGACTCAGTTGTTCTTTCTGGCCTGGCCCTACCACCTGCCTGCTTATTATTGCACCTGGTGATTTAGCATATTTCCCCAAACAGGTACCTGTACAAACTCCGCGACCTTCACCTGGACTGTGACAATTACACAGAGGCTGCCTATACACTCCTTCTCCACACCTGGCTTCTCAAGGTACTGCCTTTCCAGTAAAGGGGATTCATGCTGGGATCCCCATGGAGCCCTCACAGCAAGTTGAAGAGTGAAAAAGAAAAACAATTAGCCAAATACATTTTGTTCTGCTCTGTGTCCCCAAACTCTTAACCTGGCAGGTTACTCTTCTGCACTGCTTTGTCTGGTCACATAAGGTTTCTAGTGACCCTCACATTCAGCAACAACAACAACTCCCGAGATGCGTCTTGCAGTTTCACATAACATTCAAACTGTTTTATATAACATCCAAACATCAACTGTAAATCATTAGCATGCCCTGTGAGCTGTTTTTCTTCTCTTGAAAGTGCTGCTGGAGCAGGACAAAGTCTGTAAGATTTCCTTTGGCTTTTGAAGTGCTGAGACCATGTCTTGCAGCGTTTCAGAGAAAAATCCTACAAGCCATACACATGAGCCAATGGAGAATCAAATAAGTGTAACTCCACAGAAATGAGGAGGCGCTTCCCGTGGAAACTGCAGACCAGCATCTGTCTGATTGACACTCAGGGCGACAAGGAGGCCGGCAGGGGTGTTTGCAGGGCTTCCTCCCACTCCTCAGCAGTAGGGGAGACACCTGCCTCAGGTGACTGTGTGTGTCCTCTCTCCGCAGTGGTCAGATGAACAGTGTGCGTCGCAGGTCATGCAGACAGGCCAGCAGCACCCCCAGACCCACCGACAGCTGAAGGAGACGCTCTATGAGATCATCATAGGCTACTTTGACAAAGGAAAGGTAATTGGTCCCTGCCCTTCCTCTCTCCGTGGAAACCCTAGCTACCAGAAAGGATTGTTCTCTCCCGTATTTTGCACCCAGTCCATCTGCAGGTCTGGTCAGCTCTCCCGCCCGACCATAAGTCTGATCACTTCTCTCCATCTCCATTCCTTCCACCTCCATTCAAGGCACCAACATTGCTCACCTGGACACTCAGTGAATCCTAAGCAATCTCCCTGCATCCTCTATTCCCCCCAACAGATCATCCTCCGTATGGGAAACGGTGATCATAAAACATGCATTGGATCACGCCATTGTCCTGCGTACAGTCATCTCAAATGGCTCTCCCAATCCACTTAGAACAAATTACACAATCCCTCCCATGGCCCACGAGGCCCCACACGAGCTGTCCCCTGACTACTTCTCTCATTTCATCTCTGCCAGGCTCCCTTTTGCTCACATGCTCTATGCCAAGCTCTTTTCCACCTCAGGGCCTTTGCACTTGCTTTTCCCAGCTTAGAACATTTCTCCTCCATATCTTACCATGGCCAGCTCCTTCTCACAGCTCAGGGTTTTGCCCAAGCAAAGGATGTCATGTCCTGAAGGAGGCCTTCCCAGACCACCTGAGACACAGCAGCACTCCTGCCCTGAGTCACTCTTACTGACTTATCTTCAGAGTACTTATCACTATCAGACATGACCTTGATCATTTTGTTTTTGCTTTGCTCATGTCTGGCTCCCCACTTTAGAAGGCCATGAGCACAGAGACTTGCCTTGTCCACTGCTAAGTGCCCCGTAGCTAGCGCAGAGCCTTACGTATGGGGCCTAGTAGATATATATTGCATAACTTAATTAATTGAATGTATGAATGACATCATGGTACCATCATTGATCTCTAAACAGCAAGAACAGGATGTTTTGTTGGGTTAGGTCTGGAGGTTGGCCAGACCTGCTACTGCCCATCCTCCAGTCTCCAGTAGACCTTCAGGAAACACCAACCCAAATGCTGTAGGAAGCATAGCACGGTGGTTAAGTGCTCAGGCTCTGGGTTTCAAGCCTCGTTCCTCTACCACCCACAATCTCCTTGGCCTTTCAGAGATTCCAATTCCCCATCCATAATAGTGGGACATTAACAGTACGTACTTCCTAGTTGCGTTGTGAAAATTAGGTGAGAAAATGCATGTAGAGCACCTAACAGAGGACCTGGTACATAGTAGTAGCTTGTTAAATTTTAACTGTCATCATTATTACCTACTCTGCCCTCGAGGCCCCAGTTGACTGGCCACTTCCTCTGTCAAGTTTTTCTTGAGTCCTCCAGCTTCCGTACAGCTCTGCCTCTCCTCTGAATGGCAAGGCCTCTTACAGTTCATCAAGACACAATTTAATACTTAATTTTGGCCTGTTCTGTCACTGCGGTTCATTGCATCTGTCTTAGTCTGATCTTCCCACCTTCCCTGGAAAGATAAAATGAGGTAATGTCTGTGGAAGGGCTTATAAATTCCCAGGAGTTGAGCAGTTGGAGAACACTGTCTTTATAATTTACAATTATAAGCCTCTTGAGGGCAGAGACTCTGCCATCCCTGGAACCTCCTGTCCTGCTGACTCGATATCAGAGCTTACTCTTGTTTTATGAGCTGACTAAGTCGGTCACAGTGTGAAAGCCCCAAAAGGACATGTCAAGCCTTGTCCTCTGCCAACTATCCAGTTCAACCCACTCCGTGCTGAGCAGAGAGGAAAAAGGCATAATCCCCAGTGTCAAGGGTCTTATCATCTAGTGGGCAAAGCAGACATACCGATTATCATATTTTTTTGCACACAACCCTTTGGTGTTGTGCAATAACGGGGAAAGGAGGCGGGAACAGGGTGGTATTAAAGTACTTTGGGAGCAGAGAGGAGGGGGCAGATGGGTATAGCTCACCCTGGAAGCCACTGCTGTCGTAGCTTCTAGAATGAAGCCCAAACTCTTTAGCATCCCTTTAACTTCCTTTCCCCATATCTCCCCTCATGGAGACTCATTGATCTAGACACACACAATGACTTTCTACTCCATAAGTCCATCTGTCATTACCTGGTGGACTCCTCTACATCCCTCAAAACCCAACTAGTACATCTGTTTATGTGTGTGCTTTACCCACTTCTATGTCATGAAAGCAGAGACTGTGTCTTGGCCATTTTTATCACCGCTCCGTCAGTGTATACCATGCCCAGAAGCCAGCAGATGCTCAGTAACTAATGTATGAGACTCAGGGATCAGGAACTGTCAGAGGTCTTAGTGACCACATGGGCAGACCTGAAGGAAATTCCAGGTATCTGACTCCCTGCCTGTCCCCCTCCTTGGCCCCTTAGTGATCTCTTAACACATGGGGAGAGTATTTCTGGCATATAATGGTGGGAAGTTGGCAAAGACCTCCACTTGAGCTGAACAGTCCCCTGGCCCGGACTGGGGGTTTTAAAGAAAGCCCCAGGGACTTCCCTGGTGGCACAGTGGTTGAGAATCCTCCTGCCAGTGCAGGGTACCCGGGTTCGATCCCTGGTCTGGGGAAGAGCCCACATGCGGTGGAGCAGCTAAGCCCGTGTGCCACAACTACCGAGCCTGCGCTCTAGAGCCCTTGAGCCACGACTACTGAGCCCACGCACCACAACTACTAAAGCCCACACACCTAGAGCCCGTGCTCCGCAACAAGAGAAGCCACCGCAGTGAGAAGCCCCACACACTGCAACACAGAGTAGCCCCCGCTCACCGCAATTAGAGAAAACCCACGCGCAGCAACGAAGACACAATGCAGCCAAAAAAAAAAAAAAAAAGTCTCAGCCCAGCCTGGTCTGCGGACTTGATTCCTCCTGGCACATAAAGCATTTTTATGCTGCTCACTAAGCTGTCCATGGGTTTACAGCCGTGGCTCCTCCACTCAGCACTTGCCTTTATTTATTTTTATGCTTGGATGCAGAGAGAGCACTTTTGCGACAAAGCACACACTGTGTTTTGGCAACGTCGCCTCTCTCCTCCCCCACCTCCCCCAGCTTTTCCATTAAGGTGCATCTTCCATTTTAAGCCACATGTGAAATGTAATGGGTGTCCCTTGAGATTGCCAGATCTCCAGCCCACCCAGCACCTCCCTCTGCCTCTCTGCAGAGGTTGCTGACCCCTTTGATCAAGGATGGAATGATAATCTATTGGTTTCAGTCAAAACGGAGCAGATGAAAAGGACCCCCTCTGTCCAGAGTTTGTTTTTCAGATTTTTTTTTTAAAGATGGAAAAGACCTATTTAAAAAAAGTTTTCATCACTCTTTTTCATGCTGCCCCCTGCACAGTCACCCTAAATAACACCGTTAAGAAGTGATGGGTATAAAGTTTCATTTACGCAAGATGAATAAATTCTAGACATCTTCTGTACAACATTGGGCCTATAGTTAACAATTCTGTATTGTGCATTTAAAAATCTGTTAAGTGGGTAGATCTCAGGTTGTGTCCTCACCACAAGTTTTTTAAAAAGTGAGAGAAAGAGAGGGAGGGAGGGAGGGAAGAAAGTTGGCCAAAGGAAAAAAGAAAGTGACGGACTGGCAGAGCGGAAAGATCCTAAGAGCGAACATCAGGGGAACTGGATCTGGCCTCAACTCTGTCCCCGGAAACTCGCTGCCCTCTTACTTCTTTGTGAACCATTTCTCTTTGGGAAATGGGGTTACCACCTCCCTGCCCCACCTGCACACAGGGAGCTGAGGCAGTCAAATGTTCATTTACTGAGCACTTCTAAGGGAGGGAATGAAGCACAAGGTCGAGGGTCACACTCAGGTGTGCATCCTGGCCCTGCTTTTGGTTGGGCGTTTGACCTGGGGCAGATGCTCTGCTGATCTGAGCCTCCATTTCTCACCTGGGAAATGCAGATGCTACTAGTCACCTCTCAGGGTGGTTGTGCAGATCCCGAGAGCATGTAAATAAAGTATCCAGCCTCGTCTGTGGGTGTTCCATTATTTATCACGAAACTAGGGTGAGAGGCAGAGGGTAGGTCTGCTTCCTGGGAAACGCTCAGCTCCCTGGGTGTGGGCCAGGGTCTGGGCCAGAGTAAGGCCCGTGGCTCAGTCCCAGGAGAGAGGTGCCCTGGTCCCTTCCTTAGCAAGGGCTCTGCAAGCCTGGAGGTCCCCCTAACCGTTGTCTCCGCAACCTTCCTCGTAGATGTGGGAAGAGGCCATCAGTCTGTGCAAGGAGCTGGCGGAGCAGTATGAGATGGAGATCTTTGATTATCAGCTGCTGAGCCAGAACCTGGTAAGCTGTCCCCAGGGGGAGCTGACTGCCCTGGAGGCCGGGTGCTCAGGGCCTCAGCCCAGCAGAGAGGCTGGGCAGAGGGGGAGGCGGGGCGGGAAGCCACATGGGGTTAGGACACCAGGAAAGGAATGGAAGTAGGGCCTGAGCTGAGCCAGGCTGTGCTGAGCATCTCCCTCCCAGTTGGGAATATTTCCAAAGGGAGGTCTTCTGGGAAAACTCACCAGTTTCTCAGATGGAGCGTTAAGTACCTGCTTGGCGCTGGAGCCGCTGCTGTTGCCCACCCAGTAAACACTGTGCTACATTTGCAGGAAAATTCCCACAAATCACTAGGCCAATTAAATAAAAATGCAAACGCGCGCTTTCTGATTAACAGGTAAATCACATTAAAATGCTCCCCACCTGGCCATCCCCATTAGCTCCTCGAAGCTTGTGACTTGGTGGTACCAGTGGAAAGTGGGGGGAAGCCAGCCTATCCTGCTTATGCCGCAGAGGCCAGGGCTTGCGGGGGGGGGGTGACCCCTGCAGGGAAAATGCAGAACTTTTTGTCTGCTACCCCCACTCTCTTCCCGCTGGCCTGAGAGCCAGGACCCCAGGGCCCCATCTGAGCCCATTTTGAGATGCCAGTCCAGCTGTTTGCAGGGAACTGTAAAACGAGAGTCAGAATGTTGGAAGAAGATTGATAGCTTTTTCTGGTGGGGGGATGGACATGGATTATAGTGTTCTAAGGTATGATGCAAACACACACACTACTTGCACCAAGAAACACTTATATCTACCTGAGTCTGTCCACATAGTTGTTTGTGGGTGTGGAGGCACGCACGCCTTCTAAATGTGTGCAGTGCACAGGCACACACAGAGCACACATCCATGCACACACACGTACCCAGTATACATTCACGCACACGCTGATGGGCATGCACATCCATGCACCAAGCCCACATCGCACAGGCTTCATGTCCAGGGCCACACACATTTATCTTCCATGTTGTGTCCAATTTAAGATGCACCATTCTATTTTACGTGCCCCATCACGATTTCCCTCCAGTTAATAGCAATTGGGAGATGCCATTAGGTGTAAAGTAAAACACAAACTATTTTCAAAGATGTTAAAATATGAAAAACACACACCTCTTGGAATTGATGAAGTATGTTAGGTGTGCATACACAGGAAGACATCTATATCCGGAAACACTTATCCATCCATAGGCCGTCACAAACACACTTCCAAGTGAGAGTGGAGTGACGATGCTGCTGGGGGCTCTGAACAGCTGGCTGGATTCAGTTCCGTACTTCCTGGCTGCGCTGTGAGATACCATTTCTTTATCTGCAAAACAGAGATACAATTCCATGGGATTGTCAAGAGGGCAATGCAAGTAAATGTGCTGGTGCAGGTAGCGTGATTAACAGGGTATCTGGTTACAGCCATTACTATTATGATTACAGACAGTTCCATGACTATGAAAACATGTGCCCTCGGCACATTGGTTCTGGTGGAAGGATCCCATCTTAACTGTGGCCTCTTGGAGTTGAATGTGCCTTTAATACACATCTGTGTTGTCACAAGCTATGAGTTTTCTTCTTCCAGGTCCAGCAGGCAAAATTCTATGAAAACATCATGAAAATCCTCAGACCCAAGCCAGACTACTTTGCTGTGGGATACTACGGCCAGGGTTTCCCCTCCTTTCTCCGGGTAAGTCTGTGGGTGACGCAGACACAGGCCAGGGATCCGCGGCCTTGGCATCCCGGCTCTCCCTCTGTGCTTTGAGGCTCTGCTTGTGCTCAGAACCTGTGCCCTTCTCTGTCTGAACGCTGTGCCCACCTTCACACACACCCCAATCCCTCTCCATCATCAGCACCTCAGCCACCCCCCGTGTTTCTCTACGTACACAGCAATCAGAGCTGCCTTGTGAGGTAGTGAGCACCCCATACTGGGAATGAGGTGCTCAGAGAGGCTGGAGGAGCTCTGCTACCCAGCAGGCACTGCAGAGCACTAGTTGTCAGACCTTTTGGTCTCAGGGCCATTTTTTCTCTGAAAGTTGATCAAGGCCCCTGAAGAACTTCTGTATTTGTAGACTTTATCTGTCTACATTTACGATACTCAAAATTAAAGCTAAGAAGATTTTTAAATGCAGTTGTCCCTTGGTATCCACCAGGAATTGGTTTCAGGACCCTCTGCAGATACCAAAATCCAGTACTCAAGTCCCTTGTATAAAATAGTGTAGTATTTGCATATAACCTCCTAAGTGCTTTAAATCACCTCTAGACTACTTATAATACCAAATACAATGTAAATGCTATGTAAGTAGTTGCTGGAGTGCAGCAAATTCAAGTTTTGCCTTTTGGAACTTTCTGGAATTTTTTTTCAAATATTTTTGATACACGGCCGAATCCATGGATTAAGAACCTGAAGACACGGAGGATTAACTGCATCCATTTATTTAAAAATAAGAAGAATAAACCCATCATATGTTAACATAAATTAGATCTTTGTGAACATGGCTGTATTTTCCAATAAAGATTAGTGCATATAGTGAGATTGTTTCATATTTTTGCAAATCTCTTAAATATCTAGATTAAGAGAAGGCAGCTTAGATTCTTACATCTGCTTCTGCATTCAATCTGTTGTGATACCACACATCATGCAGCCTTAAACGTATACTCATGAGAGAATGAGAGTGAAAAAGGAAAATGGCTGTTATGATGAAAAGAGTTTTAATCTTGTGAGGCCCTGACGGGGTCTTGGGGACCCTCAGGGATCCCCTGGAGCACAGTGTCTGAACTGCTGCTTTCCCGGATTATTGATTCATCATGGAGAGAGTTGCGTTAGGTCAGCTGAAGGCTTCCCTTCTGGTCTTTGAGTCTGTGGTTCAATCCTCAGGTCAGGGAGATACAAAAGAAACCTGACCTCGCCTGATTGAGTCTCGTCAAGGAGATAAACCACTCACCACTACCAATCGGTGTGGCAGTCAGGGTGGCCCTCCGGAGTGAGCTGCAGACAGGGGAGCTAGTGAAGTTTTCCTGCGTGGGATAGAGATGACTTCCCACACCTGATCCTGCATCACAGACCCCTGGGGAACTTGTTAAAAGTTCATGTTCCTGGGTCCCACTCCCACAGACTCCATTTCAGCAGGTCTGGAGTGAGGCCCAAGAATCTGAACTTCTAGAAGGCTCCTAGGCTTTTGTGATGAGAGGCCAGGTTTGGAAACAAACACTGATATATAAAGGTCAGTGGCAGACATGGGTTTGGACAGAAGAATTTAGGGGCCATTAGAGGCAGCACAGATACGGTCTAAAACAGGGTTTCTCACCTTCAGCTCTGTGGACATTTTAGACCAGGTAACTCTTAGCTGTGAGGGCCTGTCCTGTGCATGGAAGGATGTTTAGCAGCACCCTGGGCCTCTACCCACTAGGTTCCAGTAGTGGCCCCCTCTGGAGCTGTGACAACCAAAAATGTTTCCAGGCATTGCCAGCATCCCAAATCACCCCCTGTTTGAAAACTACCAGTCTAAAAGAAGCTAACATGGTCAAGGAACAATAAAGAGCGTGTTTCCATGGATCCAAGTGATGAAGGACCTGAATGCTGGTCCCTTCCAGCCCACAGGTCCAGCCCACATGGTCCAGCCCACAAGGTCCATTAAAGGCAGGAGGGAAACTGTGTGGTCAAGTAAATGGGAGAGTGGGTGTGACACAGTGAAAGCTGAGTGAGGAATTATTCTGGAAGCTGCACATAAGATTGTTTGAAGAAAAAGTTCTCAGCATCCATGATCTCCTCTCCCTTTAGAACCCATCTTTTTAAAGAAGTGGTGTGTCTAGCTAGAAGGTCAGTGACTTGAGCTCTTCCTTTCTTTCCCTTGGGGAGAAACAGAGAGTGGAGAGATCTATAGAAGGTCCCCATGACAAGCCTCCCAGCTTTGCTTGAACCATCTCCTCCAAGGCTGGGCCCTGGGATCTCTGATGGGTGTCATTTCTCTGCAGAACAAAGTGTTCATCTACCGAGGGAAGGAGTATGAGCGAAGAGAAGATTTCCAGACACAGCTGATGAGCCAGTTCCCCAACGCGGAGAAGGTGAACACAACCTCTGCCCCCGGGGATGATGTGAAGAATGCCCCAGGCCAGTGTATCCTTTAAGAATGCCCCAGCCAAGGGCCAGGCATGGGCAGCCCTGCCGGGACATCAGTCCACAGAGCCCCGTCTTAGAGCTCAGAACTGCTGCCAGAATCATTGCAGTGGTGCCAATATTAGTGTCCAGTGTGGGAGCCAAAAAGAACCCATCTCAGGAAACTCTAAATGTTGCATTCATTGATAAATTCACTCACTCACTCATTCCTTCATTCTTGTGATGAGTACTGCCAGCCCTGACTCTGCCAAGCCTTGTGCATTGTGCATTGGAGACTACACTCACAAAGTGGTTCTACCTCCAGGGAGCTTTCAGTGTAGCAAGTAAAAGACATTGAACAGCTAATTGCATTGTTAAATATGCATTTAGAAAAACGTGATCAATGCTAAAAGAAAGCCCTTCAGCTTGCCGTGATTGGGAGGGCAGGGAACGCTTCCTTGAGGAAGGCGATGTTGAAGGTGAGTTAATGAGCCAAAGCTTAGTGGGAGGTGGGAAGGATGTCCCAGACAGCGGGAAGAGCCATCATCCACAAAAGCAAAGGTTCCAAGAACTGAAATGGTGCCACGTTGCCCTTATAATAAAATCAAAACTCCTGACCAAGGCCTGCGAGGCCGTCTGTCCATCATCTGACCCCTTCCTGTGTCTCCAATGTCATCGCCTCCGACTCTTCCTTCCCTTTCTCTCTGGCCACACAGATCTTGTTTCTGTTCCTTAAACATGCCCAGCTTGTTCCCGCCTCTGGGCCTGTGCATTTTCTCTTCCCTCTGCTTGGAATGCCTTTCCCCCAGCTCCTTTCTGACCCATCAGATCCTAACTCAGCGTCACCTCCCACAAGAGGCCTTCCCTGGTCACCTTATCGGAAGCCTTCTGGACTCTGTTATCTCAAACCCTGTTTGTTTGCTTTAGAGAACTGATCTCAATCTGTCGTTATCTGTTGTGCTCTCAAAGATAGAACTAGAACAGAAGCTCCGGGAGGGCAGAGACCTGCACTGCCATGCTCACTGCAGTAACCCCCGAAGCCAACTCTCAGAAGATACTTGCTGGTTAACAGAAAGAGAAAGAAAACAAGAGAGAAGGAAAAAGAAAGAGGAGATAGATAGAGAGAGGAAGGAGGGAGGGAGGCACCACCGATGGAGCCAGCTCTCTGGAGCACACAGAAGGCCAAGGCGACAGGAGATGGTGCTAGTGAGGTTGGGTAGAGCGTGCTGGAAATGGGCTCCATTGCAGCAAAGCATAATGTTCATAAGGCCGGTTCTGACGCTGGGCTGGGTCAGGGCTCAGGGGGTCAGAGAGGGTACAGACCCAAGGATAAGGCAGACAGCTGAGCGACGGGGGAGGGGTACGTTAACCTATCCTGGCTCCTGTGTTGCACCCTGTAGCACAAATTAAGTTACATCCTTTAAAATGGGGCTGACAGGTTGCATGGCTGGTCTGCTAAGTCTGCCGAACCTTAATCCAAATATTTTCCCCTCGCGTGATAAATATTCATCTGTAACCTTTTCATTGTGCTCGCCTGCCCTTCATGCCTGCTCTACCATGGTTGTTTGCAGGAGGAAATGCAACCGGTGGTGGGCCTGGCTGGTTACAAATGGGAGTTTGGTTATAGGCGAGACATGGGATTAGTACTAAGGCCCTTCTAAGTGGATATCCTGGTGTTGAACAACTCTGTGACCTTTTAACTCGTGGTGGGAGGGGAGAGCTCGTGTGACTGGGCCACGTCATTATACGCAGGCCTGATTCAGCTCCAGGAACCAGGTAGAAAAGAGAAAGTGGGAGGGCTGACATTTGCTAAATATCCTCTTCATGCCACACATGAGACTGAGTGTTTTATAACTAATTTTTCTAATCCCCATACAACCCTATTAGGTGGGTATTGATTTTCCCTATTTCATAGAGAAGGAACATACAGGGCAGAGAGGTAAGGTGGTTTGCCTAGGGTTACAAAGCTAGTTAATGATGGAGTTGAGGTTTGAACTCCAAGATCTGTCTCAAAGTCTCCATTCTTTCTGTAATGCCATTGTTTTGTTTAAGATTAGTGAACAGAATGTTCTTTATTAACTATTGTAACATGATGGCGTACCAGGCATTTTCATGCACTGTTTCATTTTATCCTCATAGTAATCCTGTGAGTTGGGTAGTATTACTCTGCATTTTGCAAATAAGAAAACTAAGGCTCAAGAAAATGTAAGCAGCTTATACCAGGTCCCAGGAATTGATGGAACTAGGATTTGAACTCGGGTCGGATTTTTGCCAAAATCTAAGCTCTTAAGGCTCTGTTCTCTTGCCTTTACGTGTTGCAAAGCTGACAAGCAGTTTGAAAAGGGGACAAATCTCATGTCTTCTCACTTAGGTATCCAAGTAGTGGAAGACATTTGAAAGCAAAGGTCTCTGTTGGGTGTCTCCTGTCCCCCGCCCTCTCCTCTGCCTAGACTTTGGAGCTACAGTTGCATGTATAGATTCAGCACGGTTCCATGCATACATTCAGCACATGGTGAGAGAGTCAAGCCATGCATCCTGCTGGACGTGATCAGAGGGCTCTGATGTCACTGGCTTCTCCAGGACAAGTTTGGATTCTTCTCTTAGGCCAAGTCCAATTGCTAAGATCAGTAGACATGGTTTAGAAGGGGTTGGCAGACTTCTCTATAAAGGACCAGATAGGACATATTTTAGTCTCTGTGGGCCATGTGTCTCTGTCACAATTACTCAACTCTGCTGTGGTGGGAGAGCAGCCGTAGGTAGTACATAAATGGACGGGTATGACTGTGCCCCGATAAAACTATATTTATGAACACCGAAATTTGAATTTAATATATTTTCACACGTCACATAATACTTTTTTCCAAATATTTTAAAATATAAAAAGTATTCTTAGCTGTGAGCCATACAAGAACAGGCAGTGAGCAGGATTTGACCCGAGGGCCATAGTTTGCCAGTCCTGCTCTAGACTTAATCCAGGGTGATTTCTCTCCCAGAGAAGGCTGTTTGCTATTTGACTTGAGAAGGAAGGTAGTTTTCCTGATTATGGAAATCCTCCCAGTGAGGTTTATTCATTCGTGTTAAGTATTGCTTGCTCTTGCCCTCTCCTCTGTGTGTGTGTGTGTGTGTGTGTGCGCGCGCGCGCGCGCGCGTATGTGTGTGTGTCTCTGTGTCTCTCTGTCTCTCTCTGAGGCACTCTCATTTAATGTGGAAATACTCTTCAGAGGTAAAACAGTTAAAGCCCCAAGACATTAGTATGAAGTGAACTTATTGGGGGAGGGGGATTAAATTTAACTTGGAATTATATTTCGGCCATTTCTTATGTGTGAAAGAGCCCTAGCTTCTGCATCAGAAAGCTCACAGTCTGGTGGGGAAGCAACAGAAGGGAGAAGAGAGGGAGCTGGAGAGATAAGAGTCCTAAGTACAGATGCGTTGCTTTGGAAGGTCAGGAAGGAAAAGGACACCTGGATGAGGATAGATTGAATGTTCATGGAGCTGTGGGGAAATAGTCCACACAAAGGGGACAGTATAGTCTGTTGGATACTCAGAGATAATGGTGGGAAATGAGTTGGAATCATATTAGAATATCTGAATACTCCATATTCAAATATTGGCACATTTGAATGCCAACAAGAGGAGTCTGTGATTCCTTAGTTGGCAGAAGTGTCAGGCTTAGGGGAAGAGTTTTTGGAGTTATGGTGGTCATCAGGTAGAATAGAGGGATGAGAGTACTTGGATACCTGAAGAAGAGAGATGGGTAAAGAAGCCATGGAAGGTAGGGAAAGGGAAGTAAGGTCCAGGGATGGGACCAGTGACTACTGACCTTGTTTATTTGGCTTGCCATATTATCGATTTACAATGAATCAAGGTCTAGAATAGGCATGACAAAGATCTGGTACACCTGATGCCTCTCCTGTATCCTGTGCCCATGGCAGGCATCACTAATCGATCATGGAACTCTTTCCCACTGAGCCTGGACATGGCCTTACATTCCTGCCCCAGACAGTTACTCTCAAACTTTCAGAGTTGGGGTACAAAATGAATGTATTTGCCTTCTCTAAAGCAGTGCTTCTCAAACTGGAGCGTGCATATGAATCACCTGAGTATCTTATAAAATACAGACTCTGATTCAGTAGGTCTGAGGTGGGACCTGAGATTCACCATTTCTAACAAGCTCTCAGGTGATGATGATGCTGCTGGTCAGAGGGCTGCACTGAATAGAAGTCTGGAATCAAAGAACCCTGAGCTTAGGGTTAAAAGACCCCAATACAGGCCCTTGCTCTGTGCTCACAAGCTGTGTGACCTTCAACAGGTTGTCCAGCTTCTTTGACCTTGATGTCCTTGTCTCTGGAAAGTATGATTTACGTTAACAACGCTGCTCAGCAAAACCGGAGAGATGAAAGGAGACCATGGGGAGACGTGCGCTGCTGTTGATGGACAGCTATAAATGCATTAGGCGTTATTCTTGTTAATGATAATAATATAGCAATGATAATGATAATTAAGGACTACTAACCAACTGTTAGCAGAGGCTGAGCCCTGGCATGGGTTGCAAGTGACGGGCAGCTCTGACAAGGACCACGGTGACTGCTAACTGGTCACTAGGACCTAGTTGGCAGCCAGCACCCTGAGGTTGGTCACTCGTTAAAAACTTGGGCCCAGAAGGACTGTCCTGGGAGGTCTCACCTGGGACCTGCTATGCTTGGAACTGTCCCCCCGACCGAGACGTTGTGAGCTCTTAACTGCGGGAATCACAGACATCCAGTGTTTCACTGTCCAGCCCGTCTTGGATGAACACCCAAGGTTCAAGAATAAGCCGGTGCCTGACCAGATTATGAAGTAAGCCCCACAGCTCAGGGGAGGGAGTGTTGGGGAGGAGCATCCCATGGGGCTGCCAAGCCGAGCTGGTGGCAGGACAGGCCGTGGTGTCTTCTAGTTCCTTCCCTATCTTAGCCAGCCTGTCCTCCCTTTTCCTCTTGGGAGAAGCATCACCTCTCCCATGACCCCTCTGGGCTCTGCCCCTGAAAAGGCTGACACCAGAGATGGCCAGGGGGGAGCGAGGGGTGAGGCTCACCTTGTGGCAGAGCGAGTCCGCAGGAAGCAGCAGTGGGCTTCGCTGAAGTGGACGTGGAGAGCCGGTTGCTCAGGTTGATCCCAGAGTGGCTCCAGAAATCCACAGCCAGAGAGCATGGGCAGACAGGCGGACAGGCAGGTGGGGGACAGAGGGACGGTGCTCAGGCCGAGCACTTTCTCCAGCGGGACATCTGGTAGGCATTTGTTAAGGTCGTGCATTGACAATGGTTGTGTTCAGATTACGATATAAAAAGGGGACATTAGAGGAATTCCCTGGCTGTCCAGTGGTTAGGACTCGGCGCTTTCACTGCTGAGGGCCCGGGTTTAATCCCTGGTTGGGGAACCCACAAGTTGTGAGGCACAACCAAAAATCCCACAAGTTGTGAGGCACAGCCAAAACATAAAATAAAAAATAAATAATAAAATAAAATAGGGGACATTAGAGGAAGCAGCATGAAGGCAGGTGTGATCTGTTTAATGCCAGATCGCAAGGTCAGGGATGAGGCAACAAAGCAGGGCATCTGTGGGATCTGCGGGGCACCACGCTGCCCCCTCCAAGCTGTCTGGCTCACCCCACTCAGGCCCAGACACCCAGTTGAGCACCTCGAGTGGCTTAGGAAAAGGCCTCTCTTCTGGGAAGACCCGTTGGAAGCAGGAGCTCCTTTGTGAGAGGAGAGGCCTGTTCCTGCGGGGAGAAGCAGCCTCACGGCAGTGCAGGCGACTGAGCAGATCCTCAAGCTCAGCTTGGAGCTCAGCCTCCCGTCACCTCTCGGCCAGGCACCCTTGGGCAGGGGATGACCACCATACAGCTAGCACCATGCCCTGCTGGCCCTGACGTTAGAACCGCCCCAGAGGTTCAAGGGAGAGTGATTTGGGGGATGGCTGGGACACCTAAAGAGATCCTTGGAAGATACCCCTGGGACATTAGCCTAGGACCTTAGATGTATCCAGACCCTTCATTGAGATTACAAGAAACAATAACCCAGGCACCACTATGTGCATTAGTGATAGAATTCCAACTTTGGGGGTACCCTACGGGGTGCTATGTTCTCATGAGGGCCTAAGACCGACTAGCTTCTAAATCATCTTACAAGGAAAGCCTGGTTTTAAATGTTGCAGCGAGGACTCTGCCAGACCTGGAGTTTACCGTAGTGGGCCTCCCTGGACAGTACAGGGTCAGGTCAGGTTTTGCTATCAGGAGCCTCAGCCTCATTCTGTCTTGCAGCTTTTATAAGTCCAACTACGTGCAGAAGTTCCACTACTCCCGGCCAGTGCGCAGGGGGACCGTTGACCCTGAGAATGAGTTTGCCGTAAGTATCTCCCCTCCCCTCCCCTTTGGCAGCCTTGATCGTTGCCCAGGGCCTCCTTTACCAACCAGAGCCTGCACCTGCCAGAATCAGAATTGGGAGGGCATCTGATCCAAAGCCAAAGGAAGGAGCACTAACTTCCATTGGTACGATGACACCCATTCTCCAGGCTCTTCCGTTGGGTTTGCTTTCCCATTTCTTGAGCCTCTCCACTCTCTAGATACCACCCAGGCCTGGCGTGAGATGCACCTTTCAGCCTCAGGGAGTTCACAGTCCCCAGTGTCACTGTGTGTTTCCCAGCCAGGACCTACCTGTCTTCTATTCCCGAGGGCCGAGGCTGGCACGAGGAGACAGCTCCAAGTCTCTCTCAGCTCTTTCCCTTGGACTGTGATTCTTCGCACTGGGGGATTCACTGTCCCTTGAAGAATCTGATGAACACTGTAGACCTCCCCCCAGAAAATGCAGGTGGATGCATTCAATATTGCCTAAAACTTCTGCCTGTTCAGAGACCCAGGTTAAAACTTACTGGACCCAAATCCAGGGAAAACTTAAACTTCACCTTGGGAAAGGATTCTTCAGGGTAAAGTGGGAGCGTATTTCTGAGTCTTGTAATTTTTATTCTGATTCCGGGTGGATAGGAGGCCTGGGGGCCTGGCTGGGTTCCCACCAAACTCTGATGGTCAGGTTTCATGTGTGTTGCTTTCCTGCCCTTGCCACCCCTGCCCACGGGACAGTCGATGTGGATCGAGAGGACCTCCTTTGTGACCGCGTACAAGCTTCCGGGCATCCTGCGCTGGTTTGAGGTGACTCACATGTCCCAGGTGAGTCTGTGGGGCTCAGGAGGCTCCTGAGACTGGAAAAAGGGAAATGCTTTTGTTCAAAGCCACTGCAGGAGTCCAGGAATTCTGGTGCAGGAAGGGACCTGAGGCAGCATCCAGTTTACCTGCTTTCAAATTTTTTTTTTTTTTTAAGCATCAGATAACATTTTTTTCCCTGCAAATGAAAGGTACCATAGAATCCGGTAATAAAGCAGATGAATGGGGAGCTTCTGTGGTTGGGTGCAGGGGGAGGAAGAGGGCCTGGAACTCAATCGACACAACCACCCTCTCATATCCTCCCCTCCCAACAGCCCTTTGGGGACCCCTCTGCAGAATCTCACTATGAATCCATTTTATACTTGGATAAACTGAAGCTCAGAGAAAGGAAATTGCACAGAGGCAAAGCTCTGGCTAGAATGCAAGCATTTGAACTCCATGGTGCAGATAGCATGTATTTTGCTTCTCAACACACTTCAGGGTCTCCATGTCCTCAAACAGCTGGGGATCTTGCAGTCCTCAGGATGCAAAGGTCAATCCGGTGAAATCTGAGAAGCAGGGACATATTCGGGATGTCTTATTCACTTATTCATTCAACAAATATTTAATGAGTACCTAACACATGTCAATCAAGCACCTAGAGATTTTGCAATGAAGCTTACATTCTAGTGGCAAAGACGCACTACAAAGCCTAAGCGAATATATACTATGTCAGGTGGAGATAACCGCTATGGAGAAAAATAAAAGAGAAAGGTGATGAAGGAGTGGTGGGTATTTTAAGTAGGATGGTCGTAGAAAGCCTTCCTGCTAAATGGCTTTTGATCAAAGGTCTGAAGGAAGTGAGGACATGGTCCTTGCAGATACTGAAGAGAAGGACATTCTAGCAGAGGAAATAGCAAGTGCAAGGGCCCTGGGACAGAACAGGCTTATGTCTGAATTAGAACAAGTGACGGGGGGAGTAGCAGTAGTCTGATAGCAGGTCATATAGGGCCTTGTAGGCACCATAAGGACTTGGGCTTTTCCACTGGGTGAATCTGAGTCACAAGCAGAGGAGGGACATTGTCTGACTGACGTTGTCAAGCCACTGTGTATGATCAACATTGAGACCATCCCCCTTCAGCCCTTAAGGGCCCCCAGCAGCCAGGTGGTCCTCCAATCTCCTTTTCACAGTCATGGCGTAGACCTTAGGGAACATATAATAACGATGATGACAGCAACAGACATTACTGAGCATGTGCCAGACTGTACACATGTGTGACCTCATTTAAGCCCCTCAACAAGGCTGCGAGGTAGATATTATTATCCTCCCGTTTTACAGATGAGGAAACCGAGTGAGTTAGTGGGTTGCTCAAGGTTAGTAAAAGAGGTGAGGTTTGACTGTAACCTCTCATACCAGGCACCTGGATGGACTCATTCTCTCCTCTTTCCTTAACATGTCCCCAGCCCACCCCAATAATTAGTGCCCTGGAGAGGAAGAAACTACTCATGCCCTTTATTCATGGGACACATCGGTTCATGATAAGCTTGGATAAGTGTCCCAGGTGCTGTGTCAAGGACTTTGTAACATTATCCTGTTTAATCCCACAAAACTGTGTGAAGTACATCATATTATGAATCCCATTTTTGAGGTGAGAAATCAGAAAGTTTCTACTAAGCTGTAGTCTCTACCCATTGGCCCTGGCTGTGCCCTTTCCTCTGGTGGTGCTCAGTAAGGTGCCTCTCCTCCTTCGCTGTCCCCACGGGACTGTAGGCAAACTGAAGGAATTCCCGCCTGCACTCTCTGAACGCCTCATCTCCCGCCATGGTATCTCACCTCCTAATAGACTACATAATTTGCCTGTGTGTTTATTTTTAATATCTAGAATTTTAAATATAATAGCATTATAATATAAGCTCCACTAGACTGTGAGCTCCAGGAAGACAGATTTTTGTCCGTTTTGTTACCTGCCATATCTGACTGCAAGGAATAGTCCTAGACACATAATTGGTGCTCAAGAATACTTATTAAGGGACTTCCCTGATGGTGCAGTGGTTGAGAATCTGCCTGCCAATGCAGGGGACACAGGTTCGATCCCTGGTTCTCGAAGATCCCACATGCCATGGAACAGCTAAGCCTGTGCTCCACAGCTACTGAGGCTGTGCCCTAGAGCCCACGAGCCACAACTGCTGAGCCCGCATGCCGCAACTACTGAAGCCCGTGTGCCTAGAGCCTGTGCTCCGCAACAAGAGAAGCCACTGCAATGAGAAGCCCACGCACTGGCAACAAAGAGTAGCTCCCGCTCACCACAACTAGAGAAAGCCCACGCACAGCAACGAAGACCCAGTGCAGCCAAAAATAAATAAATAAATTTATATTAAAAAGAATAATAGTTATTAAGTAAATCCATTAACCAATCACTCAGTTAATATGCAGAAACCCATAATATATGAAGTGCTTACCTTGTTTTATGAACTCAGGATTCTGAAATTAGGAAAGAAATAGTCAGCATTTTTGTTTCACTTCTTTTATCCTGATACCCTCTGATAGAAGGGATTGGGAAAACCTCCAAAAAGTTGACCAGAGCGACTTTATCTCTGATAGCCTCCCTCATTTGAGTTACCAAGAATGTCAGGATGTCTCAGACACAGAAGTTTCATGGGTGCCGAGTGAATTCCTCTCCAAGCATTTGTTTCTGTGGTATAGAATTTGTACCTTGTTCTTGGTTGTTTCTTTTATGAATCGTCATGACTACAGTACTGTTTGTACAGAGAGGTGTTTTCTGATAGGATTCAAGAGTAAGTTCTGCTTATTGAGGGTCCTTTACCTTTTTCTTGGCTCTGAGAATATGTAATCTTTACAAGAAGTCCTGAGCTGGGGTCAGAGACCCAAATTCAACTTGGCTATTAACAAGCTGTAGGATGTTGGACAAACACAGTGTATCCCTGGCCTTAGTTTTCATCATCTGTAAAATAGACGTGAGAAAACTATGGAATTTCAGAGCTGAAAGACACTCGGAAGGTCATTTAATCCAAGAGCTATAAATTCAAATACCTTCAGAGCCCAGGAAGATAACTGTAAATATGTGAACTCGTCCCATTAAGACAACGGGGAGTGGTAGAAGCTGTGGCAAACTCCTTCCAGCTGAATTAGTTTTTTAAAAAATTAGAACTTACGTGCTGGCTAAATGACAGACCCAGGCCCAGTTTGGCCTACACATCTCCAACGTGCAACCCCATTCCTAGCCCTTGTCCATTTAAATTATTTTGCATATGAGAAGACTGAAGCTCAAAGACGGGACTTGAACTGCCAAAGTGATCAGTGGTAGAAGTAGGCTGTAATAATAATGTCTATCTTACACAGTTCAGAGGTTTTTCTAAGAGGATTTATGAAGGTGATAATGTGGGAGATGCCTTTGAGGAATATGAAACACCACTCGATTGCGAGGGATTATCACCACTTTCCCGAGTGCCATTAAAATTGTTTCCAAAGCACAGTTATTCCTCAGTGTCTGAGGGTGTTGGTGCTAGGAGCCTCCTCGGATACTAAAATCTGCAGTTGTTTAAGTCTCTTACAAAAAAGGGCATAAATACGGTGAGTGCAGTTGGGCCTCTGTATCAGTGGTTGGTTGCATTCGAGGTTGGTTAAATCCAAGGATGCAAAACCCAAGGGTATGGAGGGCTGACTGTATTTTCCAGGATAATTCATTTTCCCCGCACAGCAAGCTGGGCAGGGGCTATATACCTGTGCTGCCGGTAAGGAAACTGAGGCTCAGCTTAGGAAAGAGACCAGAGATTTGAGGGCTTGACCAAGTCCTAACAACCAGCGTATGGCAAGTTTGGTAGCAGAGTGTGGTCTGTATGTGGGGGAGAAGCTCGCCTTTGGAATTCGGACACTGGCGCTCTCTCCCCAGCGCTGCCCCATCTACCCTTAGGTGAAGGACTTACCTGTTGTTGGGGGAATTGAATGAGAGCACGTGTGGGACACACCCAGCATGGGCTGGCACAGAGGAGGCAGTCCACAAATGGCGCCATCTCTTTTACCGTGATCAGTGCTTTTATAACTGTTACCAGCTCCGGACCTCCAGGTCTTCCACCAAATATGTAACCCCCATCGCTCTGCTCTAGAGTGTGACATACTCATCTACACAAACGTCCAGAGGTGAGAATCCAAAGGAGTGTTCATTCTCATTCTCTGTCCTGTTGTCTGTAACGAGGTTAAAGACGTAGGGATACAAAAATAGCTTCAGAAATGAGGAAGAAAGCCAATCAACAGGACTTTCCATTTTTAACAACTCACCGTAAAGCATGAGTCTCTCAGACATACCAGGCTACTGTTGAAATCCAGGTGTGCTACTGGGCTCAGTCCAAGTGGTTGTGATAGATTTTCCTTTAGAACTCAGTCTAGACCTCAGCTTGGAGAAGCCCCTGCAGGGTAGGTCTGTGTGCTCGACAGAAACTGGACCATGGGTTGTAGCTTGTGGAACATGGGCTGCCGCCTCTACCAGGCCGAGCAGCCTTCCCCCCACAGCTGTGTGTGTGTGTGTGTGCGTGCATGTGTGACGGAAAGAGGATGACACTGTGTCACTGTGTCTTGTATCACAGAGAGAGAGAGGAGAGAGCCTACTCCCAGGGCCTTCTCACTGCAGAGACAGCCACTTTCAAAAATGTCCGGAGACAAGGAAGGGGGGCGAGGAGGCTAAGATTTCACAGAGATTTAAGGAAATGGTTTAAAAAGATGACCAAGAGCATGGCTGTATTGGCTGGTTCTCCCCTTCACATATACTCAACAGTTAACAATAACTAGCAGGTGCACTTTTTAAAGAACTCCGCTGTAAGTCAAGTGTCATATTATCTCAACTAATCTTTGCTACGTCAAGTGTCATATTATCTCAACTAATCTTTGCTACGCCAGGTGTCATATTATCTCAACTAATCTTTGCTAAGTCAAGTGTCATATTATCTCAACTAATCTTTGCTACGCCAGGTGTCATATTATCTCAACTAATCTTTGCTACGTCCCCACTGAAGCAGGCCCTGTAGCACCACCACTGAACAGATGGTAACACTTAGGGTTGCCTCCATGAAGTTTTCCCGGATTACTTCACCCTTCCCTCCAGCCCCACCCACCCTGCCAGGGAGCCTTCCCTTCTCAGGACAGCTGCTAGTCCCTGTCCTGACACCTACAAGAGTTAATAACAATAACTACCAGCTACTTTTTTTTTTTTGCGGTATGCGGGCCTCTCACTGTTGTGGCCTCTCCCGTTGCGGAGCACAGGCTCCGGACGCGCAGGCTCAGCGGCCATGGCTCACGGGCCCAGCCGCTCCGCGGCATGTGGGATCTTCCCGGACCGGGGCATGAACCAGTGTCCCCTGCATCGGCAGGCAGACTCTCAACCACTGCGCCACCAGGGAAGCCCTACCAGCTACTTTTTGAAGTAGGTTTTCTTATCCTCATTTTACCAGTAAGTCAACTGAGGCTCAGAACGTTTAGGAAACTTGCCCAAGGTCACACAGAAAAAATGGCTGAGATTTGCACTCATTTTTATTTGCTTAGTTTAGTTCAGGAGTCAGGAAACTATGGCCTATGGGCCAGAGCCCACCTGCACCTAATTTTGTAAATAGGTTTATTGGAACCGCCATGCTCATTGATTTACATATTGCCTGTAGCTGATTGATTTCTTCCTACAATAACAGAGTTGAGTTGTTGCCACACACAACATCTGGCCCTTGCACAGAAAAAGTTCGCAGACTTCTTGCTTAGTGTTTTACTCTCGATCCCATGCTCTTGGGAACCACTGTTATGCCAGTTAGCACCTGATGGCACTGTGTTTATCTTGCTTTCTAAGAGGTGTTGAAGACGTGGTTAGTTTTATCTTCCCAACTAAACCGAATCTACCTTGGAGCAGTGACCCCTCCTATAACAAGTCTCGGGACCTACTGTGGGCCAGGCCGGGTGATCACATCGTCAGCTGCTCTAATCCCTCCAGCTAAGTGCTCACACATAGTAGGTGCACAACCAATACCAGATGGGTTGAATTGGAGTGTCTTTCACCAGGTAATAAGAAGAAAAACCCTCCCTGGAGCACACCCAGCCTCTGAAACCCCAGCGAGTGCCTGACACTTCCTGCCTTCATTTCCCCAGGGAGATCCTTCTTTTGCTAAGCACAAATTCAGCCTGTCTCTCCCCACACAGCTGACAACCCCCAGGGCTCAGTAATTACCACAAGAGCCTGCTACAGCCCCTTGGGGAGCATTGCCTCATTTGAATTCCAACCCCAAATGAAATCAATACCAATAATTTTATCTGTTTTTAAAGCGACCTGCTGAGGCCCTTTCTTCTTGATCTCGTTTTCAACAGACCACAATTAGCCCTCTGGAGAACGCCATCGAAACCATGTCCGTGGCCAACGAGAAGATCCTGATGATGATAAACCAGTACCAGAGTGACGAAAGCCTCCCGATAAACCCACTCTCCATGCTCCTGAACGGAATCGTGGACCCTGCTGTCATGGGAGGGTTCGCCAAGTATGAGACGGTGAGGGCTCCCCTCTCCAGGCCCTGGTGGAGACAGAGCAGTGGCAGGAGGGCCAGAGCAGACACAGCTGCATGCCACTCATCTTACTGTGGCTGTTTGTCCCTCAAAAGGACACTTCAGCTTGTTTAGACCTCATACACATTCCAGAGTTTCTTTAGCCTCACTCTGATCTCCTTCCCACCCTCAATGCCATGCTCTGTCAGGGGTCATAGAGATCCCTTATCCCACTGGGCACATCGAGATACCTTTGTCAAGAGGAGGCTCTGGGATGTCCACGAGCCAGACCATAAAAGTCAGGCACCACAAATCAAAGTACATGCTACTTGTGTAAAGCCATCTCTTCTATAGATGATGGAAATGACCCCCAGAAATGGGAAGGAATGAAACACGGAATCTGTGAAAATACAGAAGGGATGGGAGATCGACTCTCAAGCGAGAGTTATAATCTAGATATTCAGGTCATAAGGACCCTCCAGAAATCCCCACACATTTCAGCCACAGATTTCATTTCTGAGGCCCCTGGTGTCCGTGGCGAAAAGGGAAACGCCATCAGTTATATGAGTCACATTTTCCACTGGGAGAAAATAATTACTCAATAAGGAGACATAACTTTTCCCAGCTCTGAAATAGAAAGTCCTTATTTGGCTCTCACCTGGGCCATACGTTAATGGGACGCTGAGGGAAAAATGGACTCTTCGTTCTCATAAGTCTCATGATGGACTCTTTATTATCTTTTCTATGTCATCCATTGATGTAAAACTAGGAATACAGCACAATAGTATAACTCACGGACAGTAATTCCGGTTAGTCCTTCCAGCTACCCTTGGACACCCCGTAGAGTCATCCATTGGTAATCCTTTGTTCAGCCTTGAGGGGTGATATGTCTGTGTATATATGTGCACACACTGAGAACGGGAGCCGAGAAGGAGCTGGGGCTGCCAAGGTCACACACGATGAGGGAGGCGAGCTGGAAAGCCCACCAGGTGAACTTCTTTACTGAGTTTTCTCTCCTGGGACAGTGCCTTGACTGTGCAGCAGAATCCCCAGCAGGGCTTCTTCACACACAGCTGCCTCCACCCCACCTCTGACCCCAGAGGTTCTGATTCAGTACATCCGGGTGGGGCCTGAGAATTTGCATCTCTGGCAAGTTCCCAGGTGATGCTGCTGCTGCGGGTCCAGAGACCCCTCTTCAAGAACAATTTCCTGGGGTTTGTGACCCTTTCCCAGTGGATACCGATCTGAGCCCCAGGAGGAGGAAACGTCAGTCCCTACACGTCCCTGACTGTTGCCCATCCACGTAGGAATGGCCTCATTCCTGCCCCTGTCAACTGGAACCCTCTCCCGGTGCCAGAGAGGTGGGTCGTGGGGTCCACGGCAAAGGAACAGGAAACCCCCAACGTCTGTTTGTCCTGCTAGGCCTTCTTCACTGAAGGGTACACCAGGGACCACCCCGAGGACCAGGACAAGCTGAGCTGCCTCAAGGACCTGATTGCGTGGCAGGTAAAGCAGAGGCGGACTGGGGGTAGGCCAGCCCTGTGCCCGTCCTTTCCCCTCCCCGGTTCGCCTGCCCTCTGCTAGCCTCTGGCCGGTATGGCCGACTTTCATACTGCTCTCCTGCCCTCTGGCTTTTGGCCTTTCTTCTGACTCTGTCTTCACCTGAGCAGGTGCGTCGTGGAAGCGGGATTTGGGGCACTGCACCCTTGGGGTGCTGCACTGGCGCCGGGCAGTGATGCTGTGCTACGTGTTGCTAAGACTGCCCTGTTGGATGTTGAATTCAGGAGGTGGCTTCCCCCAGGGGGACTGAAGTGAAAGCCAGGGTCCCGCACACCTCCCACCACCTCCCACCACACCCAGCACCCGCCAGTCAGATAATGGAAGACTTCGGCCCCTACCCCACCTCTCCTCCTACTAAGGCTGACCCAGTTTGTTGCAGACAGTGCTCAGATGGATATCAGGTTTTGAAAATAATCGAGGCCTCGGTTTGGTTGGTTTTCAGGCAAAGGGTCTGCACTCTGCACAAGCCGCTCAGCCCTCCGGAGCCCAGCCTGGCACCTTGGAAGGACTGTCCTTCCCGCCCGCTTTGTCCTGCTATCTGCTTATCTGCCCTCTCCTTGCATCCTTGTCCCTCTGCCCCTTCCCTCCACGATCTCCTTCTCTCTGACTCTTGCTGTGCATGTGTCTCTGCCTTTCTCCTCTCCTTGGAAGTTCTTTGCTTCTCCCTGTCCCCTCTCTGACTTTGGCCTGTCTCTGCTGCCCCCCTCACACCTCACTCCTGGCTCTGCTTCCCTTGCGCATCTCTCTCCACTGCCCTCCCTCCTTCTCTGCTTTCTCTCTGGCTCCCTCTCCCGTGTTTTCTCTCCCTCCTGCTCTCTGCCACTCCCTAGAGAAGAAACAATCCACAGACACCTAGCCCAGAGGCATTCAGAGGACCAGGCTCCTGGTCTAGGCCTGCAGCAGCCCCTCCTCAAACATCTCCCTGCTCTCCACGGACCACCCAGCACCCAGGACGCAGGGTGGGCTCTGGAGGGTGCGCTGGGGGGAGGCTGGGGAGGCGAGCAGGGCAGCAGGGGGCAGCGTCTGCAGCTGCTGGCCCTCCCTCCTCCCTTCTTGCCAGTTACAGTGCAAAGAAAAGCGAGCTACTGTGGTAGGGAGTTTTTGTTACTCTAGGGGAATTAGGGAGTGAGAAGCATTGGGTGCAGCCTCTTTTCTTAAAATAAGGATTCCTAATTCAGGTCCTTCTCTGCCTCTGCCAAATTATGCAAAGTGAGGCCTTAAAAATAAAATGCCAGGCGCTGCACAGATACACTCTCCTGAATGCATTTTGTGAGTCTGGAATTTTCTCTCCCTTCTTACCTTGTGCCACCTGTGAAACCCAGACACCTCCAAGAGCGCCAGCCTTCTGAGGTCATCGTGTCCTTTAATACTCAAATAATGATACTCCCCCCTCCCCATCCCCAGCTCGAGAAGCAGGAAGACTCAGCTTTGGTTGGTTTCCTTCCTCAGCTCTTTCTGGGGTGCCCCAGGGAGGGCTAACATGTCACACAAATGTGTCTGGTTGCTGGGTGTCATTCTCAATCCATATCACTGTCCTGGGCCTCTCTGCTGCGCATGTCTTATCACCTGGTAGTGGACTCTCTGGGCTGTATTCACCGCACCCAAAGCATAGACCAGACTGTGGCCTCAGAGCACAGCCGATAGCAGGCCGTGCCTTCTAAGGAAATTCTTCCAAAGTCTTGCAGTTCATAGAGGGGCACCACAAGCAAAGGAAGGAGACTTTGAAAGCATGTATTTGGTGTTACAGCTTCTAAGAGCCTGCAAAGGGGATTGCCCTGGGCCGCATTCCTCCCACTCAGAGTCCAGCATCCTGAATACTCAAAAGACGCTGCCCTGCGCAGGGTGAAGGTGACCTTTTTTACGTTACACACAGCACATTAGCTCTTCCATTTTATTCCATTCATTCTTGCAACTTATATATATTTGAGTCCCAACTGTGTGCCACGCAACAGAAATAAAGCGCTGGATAAAATTGTGGGCCTGCTCCCTCCCTCCCTTCTTGGAGCTTAATTATCGACTGGATCTTGGTTTGCCAAAGCCAGATTCACTTTGGATCTTCTCAGAACACGAGACCCTTAGATTTCAACCGGAGATGTACTTGCACCGCTAGCAACCCAACAGAAGCTAGAAGTGCAAAGTACATTATGTGTTCAAGATTTCATGGTTTTCAAGAGTGATCGCTTCTTAATTCTTGTCTTCGTAAAGATTTTCTCTCTATTTATTGGCATGGAAAGATGTCTACAGTACATTCTTCTTGTAAACATTTCACGAGATATTACATAGAGAAAACTACACATAACAAAAATACACAGCACACTGAGTTGTCACAGTGTACACTTACGTGGCCACCACCAGATGAAGAAGCAGAATTCCTCTAGCACCCAGAAGCCTCTCTTGTGCCTTCTTTTAGTCATTGCCAGCCCTCCCCAAGGTCGACCCCTCTCCTGCTTTTACAGTAACCATTTACTTGCTTTGTAAAAATACTTTTTAACCACCCAAGCACTCGTTGCTAAACAGTATTGTTTACTTTTGCTTGTTTTTGACCTATATATAAATGGAATCACACAGTGTGCATTCATTTGTTTACTGTTATGTTTTAAAATTGATTTATTTTGTTGTACATAGCAATCATTTATTCATTTTCATTGATGTATAATCATCTATGCAGCTGGACTGTATAACTGTGCCAAAACATATTTATTTAGTTTTCAACTGATGGAGATTTGGGCTGATTTCAGTTTGAGGGTATTACAAGTCGTGCTGTTCTGAACATCTCTGTGTGTGTCTTTTTGGCACACACATGCACAATTTCTGTTGGATGTATACCTAGGTGTGGAATTGCTCGGTTATACTATGTTAGAATATCTGGCTTGAACAGATAACTGCCAAACTTCTATCACTATAGATTAGTTTTTTCAGTTCTTGAACGTCATAAAAGTGGTATTACACAGTATGTGTTACTGTGTGCCTGGCTTCTTCTTTTCACTGTAACGCCTTTGTGATTCATCCAGGCCGTTACATGCAAGAGAAGTTTTTCTTTTTTTGTTCTAAGTGGTATCCATTGTGTGACTATACAATATACCAATAATATACCGATGTATTTATCCATTCTCCTGTTGATGGTGGGTTGTTTTCAGGTTTTGGATAGCGTGGAAAGAGTTGTAGGAACATTCTTGTTCGTGTTTTTTGATGGGCATAAACTCTCAGCGTCCTCACTCTCTATCTAGTAGTGGGAGTGCTGGGTCATGCGTTTATCTTTAGCCTTACTGGATACCAAGAAGCAGTTTTCCAAAGTGGCTGAGCCAATTTACACTCCCACCAAGAACTTCTGTGAATCTGGGTTGCTCCACATTCTCGCTGACGCATGATACTGTGAGTCTTTAATTTTAGTCTTTCTGGTGGTTGTGAGGTGGTATCTCAGTTTAATTTTAATTTGCATTTCCTTTGCGAGCAACGGTGTTCATCGCCTTTTCGTGTGTTTATTGGCTAATTGAATAACCTTTCTGTGAAACGTTTGTTCAAATCTTTTACTTATTAACTGAATTGTCTTTCTATTAATAATTCATAGGAGTTTATATCTATTCTAGATATGAGTCCTTTGTCAAATCTGTGTATTGCAAATATCTTCATTCAGTCTGTGGCTTATCTGTTTACTTTCTAACGATGTATTTTTGAAGAACAGAAGTTTGTAATTTTAATGAGGTCCAATTTATCAGTTTTTTTTAATGATTATTACTTTTGTCTTCACTTTATGAAATCTCTGGCTATCCCAAGATCATGACGATATTTCCTGTGTTTTATTGGGAAGTTTTATTGTTTTGTCCTATACTCTTAAGTATATGATCCATTTTGACTGACATGAAGTAAGGGGTAAATTATTTTTCTATACGGATTTCTAATTATTCCAGCACCATTTGTTGAAAAGACTATTACTTCTCCCAACTTTGACATAAAGTGATCATATAGATGTCAGTCTATTTCTGGACTTCCTACTCTATTCCATTGGTCTGTTTGTCCAATGCCATATACTGTTCCTAATTACTGTAGCTTTATAGTAACTCGAGATCTGATAGTGGCAGTACTGCAATTTTGTTTTCAAATTTGTCTTGGTCCTTCTAGTCCTTTGTATTTCCATATAAATTTTTAAATCAGCTTGCCAATTTTCACACACCCCCAAAACACATTGAGATTTTGAATAGGAATATATTAGGCACGTAGATTAATTTAGGAAGAATTTCTGTTTTAATGATAATTGATTCTTCCAGTACATGAATATGGAATCTCTCTCCCTTTCTTTAGTTCTTTAATTTCACTCAGCAAAGTTTTGTAGTATTCACTGGAAAGGTCTTTCACAGATTTTATTAGATTTGTTTTAAGGTATTTGATATTTTTAACTATTATAAATGGTATTTTTTAAAATTTCTCAATATCATCACAATTTTTTTTTTGGTATGTTTACCTTGTATCCAGCGACCTTACTAAATTCACTTAATAAGTCAAATTGTTTGTACATTCTTTTGGATGTCCTACAGACAAGCATATCATCTGGTAATATAAAAAGTTTTACTTCCTCTGTTCCAATGTCTCCCACATCAGGGCAAGAGTCAGTATTTCACAGAGTGGGATGTTTTAAAGATGATGTCCCATTCTATGCCTAGTTTGCTGGTTTATCATGAATGGATTTTTAATTTGTCAAATGCCTTTTATGCATCTATTGAGATACTCATATTGTTTTTCTTCGTTATTACGCTAATTCAGTGAATTATATTAGCTGATTTTGGGCGATTAAACCAACCTTGCATGTATGACATAAATCCCACTTGGTCGTAATGTATTATCATTTTTATATATTTCTGGACTCTATTAGAAAATATGCTCTTCAGGATTTTTGTGTCTATGCTCAAAAGAGATATTAACCTATAATTTTCCTTTTTTATAATTTCCTTGTTCAATTCTTGTAACAAAGTTACCCTGGTCTCAAAAAGTGGGTTGAAAATTACTCCCTATTTTAAAAATTTTTAAGAGTTTGTATAAAGTTGGCATTTATTTATCCCTTAAATGTTTGCTAGAATTTGTCTGTGAAGCCATATGGGCCAGGAATGTTTTAAAGTATGTATTTAATTTAATAGTTTTCAGATTTCCTATTTCTTTCGTCCCCTTTTTGGTAAGTTGTATTTTTCTAGCAATTTGTCCATTTTATCTAAATATTAAATTTATTGACATAAGCTTTTTTATAATATCCTCTTATGATCTTTTATAATGCTTGTGCTTCCTATAGTGATACTCCTTTTTAAATTCTGATATTGGTTATTGGTACCTTCTATTTTTTTTAATTAGCCCTTTAAGGTGTTTATCAATGTTTTTGTCTTTTCAAAGAACCAACTTTTGGATTTGTCAATCTGTGTTGTCAGTTTGTTTTCTTTTTCATTCATGTCCACTCTTACTTTTATTATTTCCTTCCTTTTACTCTCTTTGGGTTTAGTTTGCTGTTCTTCTACTAATATCTTGAGATGGATACTTAGCTAATTGATTTTCTGCCTTTTCTAATATGTAAAACTAAAGCTACACATTTATCTCCATTAGCAACTTTATATCTCACTAGTTTTCGTATGTAGTATTTCCATTATCATTCCCTTCTCTTTTTCTTTATAAATTTATTTATTTATTTATTTATTTTTGGCTGTGCTGGGTCTTCATTTCTGCGCGTGAACTTTCTCTAGTTGTGGTGAGCGGAATCTACTCTCTCATTGCGGTGGCTTCTCTTGTTGCGGAACGCGGGCTCTGGGCACTCGAGCTTCAGTTGTGGCTCACAGGCTCTAGAGCGCAGGCTCAGTAGTTGTGGTGCGCTCTGTGGCATGTAGGATCTTCCTGGACCAGGGCTCAAACCCGTGTCCCCTGCACTGGCAGGTGATTTCTTAACCACTGTGCCACCAGGGAAGTCCCATTCCTTTCTTTTTTAAATAAAATCTTTGTCTTGTGTCATGGATAGAAAATTTTTTCTTTTTCTATGTATTGCTTATTTAAAAAAATATAAAGTTTTCTTAAGCTCTCTTCATTCTCTGTTTCTTCCACGTTAGTCCATTCGTTCTTTTCTTCCTCTCTCCCTTACTCCCTCCCTCCCTCCCTCCCTTTTTGCTTTTCTTCCTATCTGTTGGTTCTGATCTCTGTCTTTCACACTGGAGAATTTCCTTCAATGCCTGGTGATCCTTGGCAGTCTGTTCATAGTAAAGAGTGGGGCACTAAAAAAGCTGAATGAATTTCTGTGCATATGAGAGAAGGTATTGTCGCCTGGATGGCATTACATACGGTAACTGAGTGATCCACAGACGTCTGTATAACATGCGCCATTCACTTTCTCCAGGACAGACCCTTCAAGCTATGGCATATGAAGGTCCCCCTGGCTCCTGCGCTGCTGGCAATCTGGGGACTGGAAAGTGAAGGTCTCACTGTCTGTTAGTATGCAGACCAACCCCCTATTTTCCTGTTTGGTTCCTCATCCCCGCCCTCTGTTGATAATATAAGAGCTTAGCTGTCTCACGTCAATTATCTCTTCCCCTCTCATCTTCCCAAGGCTTTTTACATCACTTTTTAAAAACTCCCTATTGGCTGGTTAACTCCACGTTGTTAACATTTGGGTACCTTTCTTCAGCAACCACATGAGGTAGTATCACTGGATCTCCTGTGTTGTGAGACCAGGCTGTGCCCACTCCTCCTTTTCTGTTCAACCCTTCCCTTCTCCTGTCTCCCAGCCTCTGACAATCTTGCCTTCCCTTTTGCATTGCCAAGAGCTTCTTGGGCAAGGCTTTAAGTTAGAGCGACAGAGAGCCCTCTCCTCTGATCTCACACCCTGCCCCTCAGTAGATTCTATAAGGTGCAGACTTTCCCCAACACGTGGCTTCTAATGGGGGTCGGGGGCGCCCAGCCCTCCTGTGGGGCAAGGGCAGCCGGAGGCCTTTCCCCTAGAGGTCTCGTTTTCAGAGCAAACCTCAAGGATTCAGCTTTCCCATTTCTCAGGGTTGGTGACCCCGCTTGAAGGTTTCCAAGACCCTAAAGCCCTCAACGAATTCTCAGCAGGCAGACTTGCTTCCACCACCTCCATGGGGCCAGGTGGCCAACCTTTGGCTCATCATTTACCACCTTTCTCTCCAGATCCCCTTCCTGGGAGCTGGGATTAAGATCCATGAGAGAAGGGTGTCAGAAAATCTGCGGCCCTTCCACGACCGGATGGAGGAATGTTTCAAGAACCTGAAAGTGAAGGTGGAGAAGGAGTACGGTGTCAGAGAGATGGTACTGGTGGTCCCTGTGGCCGGGAGGGGTGGGGCAGGGAGGAGGATGAGATTGGAGCCAAGGGACCTGCCCTTGAGGAGAAGGACCTGAGAGCCAGCAGTGCCAGGGCCAATCCAGGGAACCTTTCTGGAAACTTGGTCCCTCAAAAGTCACCCCAGATAAACGCCAGTTACAGATTGAGGCCTTAGCACTCAAGGGACCGTGCTAATAATAAAAGCAATGTTGATGAAGCACCTGTTATGTGCCAGTCTAATCTAAGCACGTAGGTCATTTCGTCTTCACAACAAGCCTGGGCGTGACTTTTAACCCCCTGTGTCTCTTCTGGAGATTCCTAGGTGTAAGTGACTTGGCAGAGGCTACATGACAAGTGAGTGCAGGTCACTGCCCCTGGCTCTGTTGGCCTGCAAAGCCAGCGCTTTGGGCCACTCACAAGCTCCGAGTCCTCAAGAGGCCATCAGCCTGGTGCTCACGAAGACTTCTTCTTTATCCTCTTCCCCAGAAAGTAGCATCATAAAACGGCAAGGCTGTGTGGTCCTTCAGAGGCCATCTGGCCCAACCCTCTGATTTTACAGATGGGAAAACTGAGGCCCAGAGACGAGAAGTGAGTTACTGGAAAGCGTGGAGGTGAACTCAGGTCTCATCTTCTGGCACAACAGTTTTTCTGTGAGACAGGTCGCCTCTCCCAGCACTCCCTGTGTGACAGCCCAATGCAGTTCTGATGGCAACCACCCAGAGTTACGTGACGTTGCATAGGTTAAGGGCAAAGTCCTCCACAAGACTCCCCTCGCTTCAGACACCAGGGTTCCCAGGCCACCTGCACCTCTGACCAACTGGTTACAAATCTGGAGATTCCCACCACCCCTTCAGGTCTGATAATTTCACAAAAGTCAAGGAGTCGGCCCTCCCTCCAATATCCATGAGTTCCCTAGCCGCAGATTCAACCAACGGAGGATCAGAAATACTTGGGGGAAAAAAATCGAGAAAGTTCCAAAAAGCAAAACTTGAATTTGCTGTGCCGGCAACTGCTTACCTCACATTTACATTATAGTTACAACTATTTATGTAGCGTTTACATTGTATTAGGTATTACGAGTAATCTAGAGAGGGTTTAAATTCTGCTGGAGGATATGTATAGGCTACATGCAAATACTATGCCATTTTATGTCAGGGGCTTGAGCATCGCTGGATTTTGGTATCCTCGGAGGTCGGAGGTCGGAGGTCGTAGATACTGAAGGATGACTGTACTTATGCTTACAGTTTTATTAGCAAGGAAACAAATCAGGACCAGCCAAATGAAGAGAAGCATAGGGTGAGGTCTGGGAGGGTCACAGCTTCTGTGTCCTCAGGACATGTCACCGTATCTCTCCTACTGGCACATCCATGTGTGATTACCAGCCGGGAAAGCTCACCTTAGCCTAAGTGTCTGGAGTTTTAATTGGGGTTCATAGGCATGATCGAATGAATCGTTGGCCACGTGGTTGACATCAATCTCCAGTCCCCCTTCCTCCCCAGAGGCTGAGCCGATATTATCTGGCCTAGAGTCCCAGCCCTGTAATCACAAGGTTGCTCTTTCTGGCCAGCCCCCATCCTGAGCCTTCCCATCAGTGTAAAGGGGCCACCATGAAAAACAAAAGACACTCCTACCAGTGGGGAAATTGCAAGGATTTAGACATCACCTCCCAGGAACCAGGAATAAAGGCCTGACAAATTCTTTATTAAACAGCTTGCGTAGCCTCAGCCAGCCAGGAAGTTTTTGCTCTGCCCCACGCAGACCTGGCTGCTAACCACACCCTCCTCCCCGCCCGCAGCCCGACTTCGAGGACAGGCGAGTGGGCCGGCCCCGGTCCATGCTGCGCTCCTACAGGCAGATGTCCATCATCTCCATGGCTTCCACGAACTCTGACTGCAGCACGCCCAGCAAACTCACCTCCGAGAGGTCAGTCCCCACCCCAGGCAGCCCCCCGTACCCCTGCACCAGCCTAGCCCTCAGCAAAGCCTCGCTTCTTGCCCTTCTGCCCTTGGCCGTCCTTCTGCACCTCCGTGCCCTTCTGTTTGAAAGCCCTTCCCCACCTGGCACCTCATTAAAACCCTCACAACTACCGTGTGCGGCTTAGTGCCGTTGTTAGGGGGTCAGTCGAGGCCCAGAGAGGTGTGGTGGCTCTTCCTGAGGACCCAGCAGGACACCGCACGGCCCACAGGCTCCCCGTCCAGCCACCTCCGTCAGCCAGCCTGAGCTCCTCATCTACTTGCCTCTGCCGGGGCTCCCGTCCCCACCAACTCCCCATCCCAGAGCTCCTCCTCCTGTACCTGCCTATACCTCTGTCGGGGTTCCCCTCCTCGGCCAAGAAGAGCCTCTCCCCTTCCACTTTCTTGGAGCCATCTGCGCGACCCGGCCCGACTCAACTAACGTAATAGCAGATCCTGTGATGGAGAACTCTCTCTGGGAGAATGTGCTAAGGGGTTCTTGACCTCATCTCTTGTCTACTCTGCAAGGTTGCTGCAAACACCCCCGTTTACTGAAAAGGAAATCGTGCCTCAGAGAGGTTGAGTGATTTGCCCAAAGTCATTCGGCTAAAAAGTGGCATAGATTTGAATCCAGATCCATATTTTTAACCAGTTTTCTCTTCCTATCACCAGTCTTATGGCCCACCGCCTTCAATTTTATCTTACCCTGTAGTTTGAGTGTTTGCAAATTAAGCAAGTGGCTCCCCAAACTCTGCCAGGTGAGCTGATCTACCCCCCGACCCCGTGGTGACAGCTCAGTCAGCCTGGGTCCCTGCAAGACAGTTCCACTGAAGCTCTTAACTGCAGTTTTTGCTGCTGTCCCTCTTGCCATTCAGCTTCGACCAGGAATTAGCACCTCCCAAGGCTCCGAAAGTGGAGCAAGAGGAGCCGATCTTCCCAGGGAGCACTCTGCCAGAGGTCAAGCTGCGGCGGTCCAAGAAGAGGAGCAAGAGAAGCAGTGTGGTGTTTGCGGACGAGAAGGCCACGGCAGACCTGAAGCGGGTGAGTGGCCAAGGCTGGATCTTCTCTGACACCCTCGGCAGATCACTGCATGCCCGGCACACTGCCTGGGGCTCCGAGACGTGCGCCGCTCAAGCCTCATCCTCACGGTGAAGTGGAGTTACCGGGGTGGCATCTCAGGGGCAGGGAGGTGAAGTGCTTGCTGGCGCCCCTGCAGCGTGGATGTGACAGAGTGGGATATGACCCAGCCTGTCACTCTGTCCTTTCTACCATCGCAGAGGACTCTGAGGCTGGGGAGAGGCTGCCCGGTCCACCACTGAGCAGGAGAGCCGCCCTCCCAGGGCTGGGCCAGGTGTTTCCACCCCTGCCCTCTATCCCCACCCCAGGGCCATTCTAACCACTGACGTCTCAGACTCTGCTAAGCTCTTCCAGTGGACCGGGAGCCCAGCTGGGGATGCAGAGATGAAATTCTCACTGCCCTGACTTTTAAGAGTTACTGTCTTATAAACTAATAAGTATTTAATATGAGACTTGGTACCAGACAGCCCTGGGTTCAACCCCAGCTTCCCCCTGAAAGAGAGGTTTGTTGAAAGCATTCTGGGAGCCTGGAAGGGGGAGAGGGATTTACTCTCCTGGGAAGGGAGGGCTGCCGGATGAAAGGGCAAGGGCCCAGCTGAGATGCCCTCCAGCGACGAAAGAATCCCCCACAAACTTCCCAGTAGTCCTCAGAGGCTATTCTTGCCGGGGGGAAGCCTGGAAACAAGACTGTGTTTCACAATTCTAGGGGGCGTCATTCACACAATAGTCTAAGTGTATGCCCCCCCCGCCCCGCCCCCCCCCCCCACAGCAGAGTTGTATAGTATACAACCTATGCAACCATGCATGGCACGCTGACATAGAGTGACGCAAAACAGAATAAAAACTTGGGGCTGGGTCCATAGAAGCCACGGCAAACCTTTATCGCTGACTTTTCAGGGCCTAGAACTGCCTCATGCTAAGCCTCTGTGGTGTGTGTGTGAGTGTATCTGTGTGTCTCTGTATGCACATGTGGGCATGATCTATTCATCCAGCTTTCCAGGAAGCACGAGTTCATGAGTGATACCAACCTTTCGGAGCATGTGGCCGTCGCCCCCAGGGCATCCATTCTCTCTCAGATGAGTTTCGCTAGCCAGTCCATGCCCACCATCCCAGGTATGCACCCTGCCACCACCAGCACGGGGAGTATAGAGGTGTCTGGGGGTGGAGGAGGGTGGGAACCATATCTACATAGCAAAGTGAGCTAAGCACCATGGGGGTAAGAGGCTCTGCTCACAGCCCCCCTGTCCTCTGAGCTCTCCCCACACCCACCCACTTCTGTGGCCCTGCCAGGGCTGGAGTGGAGGCCTGCTGTCACTCTGGAGCTCAGGATCCACTGGGAATGTGGTATGTCCCACCAGGTGGTCCTGGGTTCTCAGTTAGCCAGGCCTTCCCAGGGATCGGGAGTCGGCCTCTGGTAAATCTCTCAGCCTGTGTCTCCCTCTGGGGCCTGGAAGGCTGTTTCCGGAACTTACAGAAATTGCTACCACATCTCACAGTTGCAGAGTGTTTGATGCACAGACACTTCCATTTCCCCCGTCACTCATTCATTGTCGTGAGGAGGTCTGCAGCTTACAGATGACCTTTGCTAATTCACAGAGGGGGACCTGGGGCTCTAACTGGGGATGTAGCCTGCCCAAGAGCGCTCCAGCAGGCACGTGGCAAGTCTCTAGTGTCCGCCACTCTGTGCTTGGTGACAAATGTTCCTCCTTCGTTGTTTCATTTAAGCCTCAGCACAAACCTATGAAGTAGATCATATGACCAGCCCCATTGTATGGATGAGGAAACTGAGGCACTGAGAATGTCAATCTCCTGACTGTCCCAGCCCCTAAGTAGTGGAGGCCCCTGGAACTGTACCCCTAACGACTGCCCAGCCTCCCCAGGCAGGACACCCCCGTGTGGCCGTTTCACTCTTGTCCTCGCAGCAGGCCTCACAACGCCCTTGAGGTCTGTGCTCTTACCCCCAGGTACCCAAAGTCAAAACCGAGGGTCAGAGTCGTCTGTGTGACTCTGAGCTGGGGGCCATAATCACCAGATGACACCTTGGTTGGAGATGCTCTCCTTCCGGGACCTCTGGGTTCTCCGTGTTGGAAGACAAGAGTGAGCCCACACGATCTCCCCGACCTGGGCAAAAGGCCCTGTTCCCTGAGGAAGTCAGGGCCCCAGTGGCCAGGGCCTTCCCCCACCACGGACCCGTGTTCCCAGCCCAGAAGCCCTTGGACGAGGCCTCGATCGGGTCACGTTGCAGGCTGCCGTGTGCGGGGCTGGGCAGGCCTCAGTGCAGTGGACGGACAGGCTCGACAGTCCCGGCACGGCAGTACTCGGGCCTCCCGCCTTCTGCCTGGCCCCCTGCCTGTTCTCCCTGGATGCTACCTCTGTCCCCCGCGCGCATCTCCCATCTGCCCCCCGAAGTCACCCTCTCTCCGCCCACCGCTCACGGCGGCTCTCGGTTCTCCCGCAGCCCTCACGCTCTCGGTGGCCGGCATGCCCGGGACGGAAGAGGCCAACTCATCCCCCCGCCTCAGCCAGACCTTCCTCCCTCTGTCAGAAGGCGACAAGAAGACGCTCAAGCGGAAGAAAGTAAATCAGTTCTTCAAGACGATGGTGAGCTCCCAGATAAGTGCAAGGAAGGGGGGTGGGTGTGGGGAGGGGGAAGGGAAGAGGGGGAGGCGGAGAGAGGAGAAAATGGGGGCGTGTGTGTATATGCGCGTGTGCACGGTATGGTCACCCTCAGGGAGGTATGGACAGGGCCCCCTAGGGTGGGGACGGTGGCCAGAAATGCCCAGGGTGCAGTTCTCCTCTTGGTCCCCAGGTGGCTGCCCTGAGCAGGATGGACCCCAGCTGGGCTGCAGGAATGTGCCAGACGGGTGTGCAGGGCCCCTGGGGCCTGAGAAACCATAGCTGTCCTTTGCTGCACCTGGGCAGCTAAAAGTGCTTTTTAATTCTTTTGGAAGAACGTTCCTATTCAACTTATATTACAGAATCCTACGATTCAAAAGTTTTGTTTCCAAGCCCTGACTTCTCAAGTCCCGTCTCCTATTGTTACTTGTCAGTCTTTGCTCAAGATGAAGGTACCACTGACCTTCACCACCTTGATCCTCAGGGTGCAATTAGAGCAGGAGTCCGCTGCCATAATAACTGCAAGTTCACCGTGAGCGTGCAGTGAGTCAGGCTCCATGCTAAGCCCTTTCCAAACATGATCCCATTTGACCTTCCACTGTGAGGATTTTATCAGGCTCACAGAGTTAGGTAAGCGACTTGCCCAAGTTCACACGGTCCACGAAACAGCAAAGCCTGTGTTCTAACCGTTGCGTGGCACAGCCTTTCTGGTCACATCAGTCAAAGTCACGGCAGCTCAGGCTCACTGGGTTAAGGGAGGGGTCAGCTCAACAGCCCTTGTGAGTGGGACAGGAAGCCCTGCTTTGGTGCTCATGAGAACCCCATTTTGGGTTGTGTCTCTTTATCCTCTTCTCCCGCGCAGCTGGCTGGCAAACCTGCCGAAGAAGGCAAGCAGACCTCCAACTTAATGTCCACCGACCTGTGAGATGCTGCTGACCAGGGCTGCACCTGGGGAGACAAGGATGGGAGTTTCCAGAAGAGGAGACACACAGCGGGACATTGATGCCTCTAAGAGTGGGGAGACCATCCATCGGTTACCTGCACTCAGACAGAGGGAGTGGGCTGATCTAGGCCCCAGAACTGTCAGTGGTGACAGACCCAGTGTCACCAGGGCCAGTGACCCAGGTGCTGGGTGACGATGCCCCATCTGGATTCTTAGCCACACGAGGATCCACTTGCCAATGCCTTCTCCCAGTATGCTCTCCCCAGCATCCTGGACACACCTTTTTATAGCCCAGTTTCTTAGGTATAAGGAGCTATATTTTTGTATCATTTTCTAAGCTTAACAGAAACTTTTTTTTTTCGGTACGCGGGCCTCTCACTGTTGTGGCCTCTCCCGTTGTGGAGCACAGGCTCCGGACACGCAGACTCAGCGGCCATGGCTCACGGGCCCAGCCGCTCCGCGGCATGTGGGATCTTCCCGGACCGGGGCACGAACCCGTGTCCCCTGCATCAGCAGGCGGACTCTCAACCATTGCGCCACCAGGGAAGCCCCCAGAAACGCTTTTAAATATTCTTTTATTTTATTTTTGGTTAACAGTTTTGTACTTTACATTTTTTAATACAACCCACCCATCTTTTTTCTAGCTGATCATCTCCAAAGTGTTGCTATTTCTTACTGACAATAAAAACGATTCCGTGACTCAAGCAAGCCTCATTGTATAATTCCATCAGCTGAATCCCTAAGGCCCAGGACTGGACAGGTTGCTCTTGGGGCTGGTCAGGAGGGCAGGCAGGCCCAGGGCCTCCAGTGATGTTAAGAAACCTGGCTGCAGCCCATCCCAGTGCAAAATCCGTCCACCTTGTTTGTGCCACCCCCAAGAATCTTCTCTACGACTTCAGTTCGTTTAAATATTCGTTTATTTCATTTTGGGTTAACAGTTTCGTACTTTACATTATTTCCCAGATGAAGACACCGAAGCACAGAGGCACTTTGTGTGCTAAGATCATACACGTGATACATGGAAAGGCTGGGATCAAACTGGCAGGAGCTGGACAGGAAACTTGGCTTTAGCTCTGTGCTGCCTCTTGCACGCCTTCACGCACGGGCCGTCTGTCGCCTGTGTCCACCCCAGTCTCTTCCCGTAGCCACCACGGCCCCTCACCAAGCCCCAGCCCTGTTGCCCGGTCCAGCTTCCACTCTCTCCTCAGCAGTCCAGTGAGCTCTGTTTCAGTGGCAGTTGGGGCTTTGGCTGCATCACGGTTGCTCTAAGGTGAGGTGACAGCGCCCAGAGGCTCGGAATCTGGCTGAGTTCACTTTCCAAAGGGGCAAGGAAGTGCACGTGCGCAAAGGAGTGTCCCCAGGGAGCTGAAAAGCTGGACCCACCAGGGCATCTTCATGGCTTCACGGCTGGCGCTGTGAGCGGTGGGTGACATTTATTTATTTATTTATTTATTTATTTTAAAGCTTTTTTTTTCATGTGGATCATTTTTAAAGTCTTTTTATTGAATTTGTTACAATATTGCTTCTGTTTCATGTTTCGGGGTTTTTTTTTTCTTTTGGCCGCAAAGCATGTGGGATCTTAGCTCCCCTACCAGGGATCGAACCCACACCCCCTGCATTGGAAGGCAAAGTCTTAACCTCTGGACTGCCAGGGAAGTCCCGTGGGTGAAGTTTAAATACTGCTTAGAGGAAGATCTTTGGAGCGGTGAGGCCCAGAATGAGAGACGTTTCAGGGTGTGATAACGAGGGTATCAGGAGAGGCAAGGACCAGCCCCAAAGCTAACTTTTCTCTTCATAGGATTTTGCGAGAGGTGGACTCTGGAAGAAAGAGTGGGTCAGGTGAGGAACGGAGGCGTTGGGGGTAAAGGAATCGTCCCCTGTGAAGGGGGTAGGGCAGCGAGGTTAGGGTGGGTTTCTCCTGCCCAGAAGGAGTCAGGACAGAGCACAGATAAGGCAAGAGTTGATGTTCACCAAACCCGCAGTGCAAGTACCATGCAAAAGACTTCCATAGCTATTTATAAAATATTAATGTCTTCTATTTACTGAGAGGTTTATAATAAATAACCCTTATAATAATCAGGGCTACTAACCCAAACTCTTATAATAATAAGCACAGTTAACCATATTGTTTTTCTTAGATTTAACTCTTAATGACTCCAATGAGAAAATTCTTAAGAGAGTTAGATGCAGTTATTTTTGACTGTTTATAAAACTGGGGGGAAAGGAAGTAGATTTTATGAAAAATATGTCCCAATGGCAGACTCCCAAAATTCACACAGATCTTAAATGGAGTTTAAAACTAAACACAAATAACATATTTTGTGTTAAATGTTTAAATCAGTGAACACTTGGGAAAATATTAGGTTCTCATAAACAGTGGCTGCCTGAATTTTAGTGTTAAATGACCACATTTACAAATGAGTAGGTGTGGTTTCCAGGGATCTTAGGATTTGCCGTTAGGGCAGGTCACATGAAGATCCACCCAGCTGGACCCTGGGTAATCATAGCGACCCTGACCGTGAGACACAGAGGTAAGAGCAGGTGATCCCTGGGCCAGGTGTAGAAGCATCAACTCTTCTGATTTACAGGGACACATGGGGTAGTCACCACTGTGGCCCCAATTTCTACAGTGCAAACCACGGTAAAGAGGAGAGCTCACAGCCCATTCTCCTCCCTCACGAACGTGATGAGGACTGTCCAAAGCCCTGGAGAAAGCACCATCCCTGCCCTCAAGGTGCTGCGGGTCCCACAGTGAAGCAAAGTGTGCCAGGTACGGAGGGACCCAGCAGGGGAGGAAGGCTTCCCCGGCAGGATGGGAAGGTGAGTCAGAGTCGTCCAGGTGGAGAGGAGGAAAGGCAGGCACGTGCTGAGCAATTGTGAGAAGCTCACATGGCCACAACCGGAGGCGGGGCCTCAGAGAGGGGGTGGGGTGCGTGGGATGGGAGAGGTCAGACGGGTGTGTGCAGGGTCTTGAATGCCGTGGTGGGCAACACACATGAGTACCTACTGTGTGCCAGCCACTGCTCTTGGCAATTTGCACTTTAGTAACTGTTGAATCCTCACAACCACCTCTGAAGCATAGACTATTATTTGTTCCAATTTACAGTGAGGAAACAGGTCCAGAGAGGCACAGGCACTTGTCCTGGGTCACACAGCTTGGAAACGGCAGAGCAGGGACTTTATGCTTTGGGGTCCGAGGAGCAGGCTGTTGAGCAGCATGTTTCCAAGGGATAACATGGGGGACACAGCCTGGATCCCCAGATCACTTGCTCTCTAAGCTGGGTGTGCACTGGGGCTCCCTAAAAGCACTATGCCCAGCCCCACCTGGGCCTCACAAGTCAGAATCTCTGGGGCACAGGCCCGGGAGAGTGGTTTTGATCAGTTCTGTAGGTGGGTCCTATATATGAGACCTGCTGGGCAGGACCTTGAAATCCACACAGCTTTGCTTCCCATTTGCTAGATGAGGAAACTGAGGCCCAGAGGGGCCAACACAGCCCACCAAGTCCCAGAGTGAAAAAAGGAATAAGTGACCAAGCCCAGCCAGAGCGACTGCCTCTAACCAGTGTTCTTTACCCAGAGATGGGGGAAGGGGAGGGAGGGGGAGAGAGAGAGGGAGGGGAACTCCTTGTGGAGCAGACTGTTTCTCTAGGTGCAGCACAAAGGCCACTGGTGGTATAGGAGGGATCTTCAGCGCACGTGGTCACAGCTTCACATAACATGGAATCCAATTACATTAGCTTCCTATTGCTAGTGTCACAAATTATCACAAGCTTGGTGGCTTAAAACAACGCAAACTTATCTACTACTGTTCTTGAGGTCAGAAGTCCTAAATTAGTCTTAGGGGTGAAAATCAAGATGACAGCATGGCTGGTTCCTTCTGGAGATTCCACTAGACCGTTTCCTTGCCTCTTCCAACTTCTAAAGGTGGCAAGGCATTCAGCATTCCCTGGCTTGTGGCTACATCGCTCCAATCTCTGCTTCCATTTTTACGTCTCCCCCTCTGTCTCCCTCTTAGAAGGACAATCCTGATTACACTGGGCCCACCTGGATTATGCAGGATAATCACCCTATCTGGTCTCTACTTAATCACTTCTGCAAAGTCCCTCTTACCTTGGAAGATGACAAATTCACAGATTCTGGGGATTTGGAAGTGGACTTCTTGGGGAGGGGTCATTATTCTGTCTGTCACACACATGATGAGAAAAATCGCTCCCTTTTCAATTCTCTTCAGTGCTTTTGCCTTCTCCAAGGAGAAAGTCCTTGGCTGATGTGTTTCATCACCTCTCTAACACTTGGCTGATCTCACATCCTAGCACAGAGTGAGCAAGCTCAGGCCGGTGCTGCCTCAGTTTCCTCATCTGTAAAATGGTGATAATTATAGTACCTCCTATAATTGCTGTGAGGACTGGATGAGATAACAAGACAAGGATTCAGGCTGTGCCCAGCATGGTGTAAGCTCTAAATAAATGCTCATTCTCCCTATTTTATTTATGGAAAATGATACTGGTACTGATGATCCATTCCCAGAAATCGTATGGAATTTATCTTTAAAATAAATTCATTAAGTAAAAAAAAAAAAAACAACAACGAAGGAAAAGAAATGTGAGAACCGATTAAAAAATTGTAAGTAAATCAAAACTACAGGCACTGCACAAAGATGGCAAAATGAGAAGGGGTGTGAGCCTCAACACTGTGTGACTCTGACAGTGTCCCGCACACACACGCCCAGAACTACTGCCGTGGAGAGACTCGATTAGCATTTTCTGAATAAGTGAAGGAATGAGCTATTGCCAAGCATCGCTTCAGAGGCATTTCCTGCATTGTCTCATTCAGTTCTTGCAACAGTCCTTTGAGGGAGGTGACCCTGGTTAACCTCATTTTCCATATGAGCAAACAGAGGTTCAGAGATTAAACAACAGCAAGGCACTCAGAAAATATAACTGGAGGAGCCCAATTTGAATCCAGACCAGTCCAACTGTCCCCCTTGGCTGCCTTCTAAGGCATTTTGCCCCATTGCCAACCCAGTTCCCACTATTTCCATCACAGTGGCGTTAAGGTGTTTTTCTCCAGGGGGCATGTTTCCTCCTTGAAGCTGCTGCTGGTCCTGGGAACCTTTCTCTTTATTAAAGGGGCTCAGAAACCCTGGGCCACTGACCAGAGATGTCACCCAGTCTCTGCACTCTGCTCCCTGCCTTTAAAGAGTTGGCCACCAGAGAGCAGTGTTGGCCTATGTTTCTCCAGCCTCAAAATCACCCAGAAACTGGAGCAGCAGAGAGGGGACCCAGGATCAACTCCAGCCTGGTTAAAGCCTGGGCCAGACTCCTAGAAGCCCGCACTTGGGGACAGAGAAGCCAGCCCATGGCAAGCCCCCAGAGTACACTGAGACAGCGCTGGTGAACACTGCTACCCTGGCAGGACAGGAGGCCCAGATAACAGCTCATTGCCATTCGCAGAGAACCGATCTCTTTTGTCACCATTTTACAGATAAGGAAACCGTGGCACAGATAGTTTAGGCTAGAAGCCAACTAGTCCCAGATCCCCCCATTCCCCATCCCAACCAATCCTCACCCTGTCAGGCTTCCAGAAACCTTGAAACTCAGGAGCTATTGTGTTTCATGTGTACTAAGGAACAGAGCCCGAGCAGCCAAGCCTGCAAAGGGGGAATCCAGGGAAGGCAAGTAAGTGCACAAGCTCTGGGACGTGTAGCCCCAGCTGGTGGCCCTCTCCCCAGAGGCCTCTCCCCTTGCCCTCAGGCTCCCAGCCCCTGACAAGCGCTCACATTCACGGAGCACGTGCTACGTACGTGCCTGGCACTTAGTCCTCAGAGCAGCACTGGGAGGGAGTTGCCTTTCCCCATTTTACAGATGAGGAAACTGAGGCCCAGGACAGTTGATTGCTATCTGAGGTGTTACCTTACCAAGGAGCAGAGTCAGGACTGAGACCTGGAAGTTTGGCTCCAGAGCTTGAGCTTCCTGCTCCCTGCCCTGCCCTGTGATGCAGCAGCAGCCAGTTCAGACCCCCACCTGCCTCCTTGGCCTCTGGTTATTCATCCTCCTTGGCCTGTTTCTTCACACAGTCCTCCAACCCATGAAAGTCAAGATCAGAGGTGATGGCCCCGGGACGGGGTGGGGGGGCCTGTGCACATTCACCCTTTCTGCAGGCCTTGAGCCCGTGTGGGCTCCTAGAGCCATATGGGCTCCAGTGCCTATGGCCGACTGCTGGGCACATGCTCCAGAAGAGTGGCAAAGCCTTCCCTCCTCCCCCGGCATTGCCCCCAACTGGCAAGATTGTCCCAAGGTGAGAGCAAAAACACTGTGTGGAGGAGGATAGATGCTGGGCCTCCTGCCCAAGCCTCCCTGTCAGTATCCGTCCTCTGGTACCCACGCATTCCACAATCACCCTCTTCCTCGTCAGCAGTGTCTGCCACATCCTGGGCTCTACACCTGATATATATCACATCGTTTTTCATGCAAAATGCACACGAGACAGGTTCTATGTGCAGCTCCATTTAAGAGATAAGCAAACTGAGGCTTTGTGAGGCCAAGAAACAGAGCCAAGGTCATACAGCTACCAAACAGCAAAGGAAGGGTTTGAACCCAGCTCCACCCAGCCCCAGAGTACATGTTTTTCATGTTCTATTGCCTTGTCCCAAACATCCTAATCTGGGGATGTTTGGTCTTTTGGTCCGAATATATGGTCTTTTCTCATTCAAGAAGTGCTCCCTCTGGACTGCAACATGCAAACTGCTGCTCCACATCTCTGGTTGGCTCAGGCCCCACCTGTCCAACCTTTTACTGCTTCCCCTGAAGCCGGGCAGACCATCCCTTCTCAGGCTTGCATTTCCACCTCTGGGAAATCTCAAAAAAGGCTAAAATAATTTCATCTCTAAAAGGACCCTAGTTTATAGAGACACTTGACTCTTTTCCTAGAGGCCCTGGGACGGATCAGGGGGGCTTCCGGGATATAGCGCCCAAACCTCCCCTGGGGGTAGGACAGGCAGCTCCTGTTACACACCCCAAGGGCTGCAGCAGTGCTCCTGAAATCAGGAATGAATGAGGACTCTGGGGATGAGTTGGGTGCCCCTGGCCTGAAGGCCTGGCCCAGTTGCGAGGTGGGGGGAGGGCATGAGAGGCTGGGATCCCCGGCCACCGGACTCCTGGGCCAGAGCCTCTGTGTGGGCAAGGCCTCCTGACAGGCTGGACTCTCTCTGATCTGCAGGGGAAGGAACCGGGGCCCAGGTGCGATGGGAGGGTTAGGTGAGTATTCCTCAAAAACACCTCTAAGGAAGGAGACCCCGGCAGTAGGCAAAGGGCGGAACAAGGGGTCGGGAGACGGGGTCCAAACCCAGCGCAGCCGTGAACTTGTCATGTAACTCGGGGCCCCTCTGACCCTCACCTGCAGATGGCAGAGTCCAGCTGTATAGTTGGTGTCTGCACTAAGTATTCCTCCCTTTATTCCTTCATTGTAAATCCCCACCTGCCATACCATCCCCCTGCCCACATGCTGCTGCAAAAAACAATTAACTGGAAAGGTAGCAAACTCAGTGATGAACTGTACGTATCAAATGTATACTGACTCTTCTATATAGTAAGTAAAATTTGAGGGTGTCTCTAACCACCATGTTAAATGACTGACATCGATTATATCATTGAATGCTCACAGCATCCACAGAATTCATAGCATTATTTCCATTTTCACCTGAAAAAACTGAGGCCAAGAAAAGTTAAATCACTCGCCAAGCTTGCACAGTTGTTCAGCGGCAAAGCTGGGATTTGAACCCAGGTCCTCCCGATCTCAGGGCCTGTGTCTGCTGTATCTCTTCTACAGTGCCTCTTGCTGGCCTTTTATATTTAACCCCCAAAGAAAATCACATGTGTGCTTGCCTTTCTCTAATCATTTAAATCGGAAACTATAGAAAGCAACAACAAAATAACATCTAATTCTCTATCTTGAAGTAATAATGGACAGTTTTATATTTATATTTACATGGTTCACATACATGTGTAAATATGTATTTTTACCAAAAAAACATGCTATTTTGCAGCCTGTTTCTTCATATATTTTTAGAACATAATATTTTTTCATATCACTAAATATTCTACAATCTATTTTTCATAGCTGCATAATATTTCATTGTTTGAATGACACTAATTTTTTTTTTTAAAACCAGTCCCCTATGGTTGGACATTGGGGTGAGTTACAGTTTGTTACAGCTATAAATAATGCTATGGTGGATACCCCTGTAGCTAATTCTTTCTCTGTTTAATTCTGCAGGATAAATGATCAGAACTGACATTGGCAGGTTCACTGTCAGGCTTTGGATCTGTACTGGTGAGCTCCAGTGTGACTGTCCTTTGAAAAGTCAGGGCCCTGCCCTCAGCAAGTCAGGCCTGGTAGAAAAACTCTAAACGAAAATGCAGCCTCTTTCACTTTGCTCTTCGGAAAGAAAGTGCAAAGGGTGCTGACCCCAAGCCTCACCTGGGCAATCATGCCCTTTCTGAGCCACCTTTCATTCGCTGGTTCTATGGCGAGGACAGGGGGTTCCTCAGGGCCTGGGAGGACACCTCCCACCGAGGTGCCCGAACCCATCCTCTGGGCACCCAGATGCTGTTAATGAGATCCATTTGATGGCATTTATGTTTTCCACGTGTACCTGATGTGGAGGAGAACAGAGACACAAGCAGGGAAGGATTCCTGGGAAGCATCTCCTCCAGCTGGGACAGGAAGCAGCCTCCTTCTTCAGCCTTGAAGACACATGAGGTCCAGAGGAGGTGAGAGGAAGTTGAATGGGGAGAAAGAAGGAAGTAGAGGCAGGAGGGCCAGAGGGAGGTGGTGACCAGAGAGGCTGGCTCAAACTTTTCTCCAATCTGCTGATCCCAAAGAGAAGTCTCCAGCTGCTGCTAAAACCTGCTCAGGGGCAGCTGCCTGCCCTCTGAGGAAGGGGACCCACCCGCTCCGCAAGCTGAGGGCCTGCCCTGGGATGGAGGGGCGGCTGGGATAAGTCATCTCCAAGCCCACAGATGGAGAACGGAGCCCAGGGAGGGGACGGACTGGCCACAGGCAGAGAGAAGCCGAACTGGGCTGGGGCACCTGCTTCTGGAGCCTGGGGCAGAGATGGGGTGAGGGGAATGGGCTGTGGTGGGCTCTACTCCTGGCCTCAGCTCCTGGGTCCCTGGGGGCCTCTGCAGGCTGAAACGTGAAGGGACTGTGATCAGATAAGGAACCAGAGCCTGCTTTGTCTCTACAGCCAGAAAGAAACCTGGAGAGTACAAGTTCCCTCTCATTTTCCCCTGGAGTCCCATTCACATCCTCTTCCTTTTGCTGTTATTTTTAGGAGCTCCACTGCCTCTTTGGGAGAATCTGCAGGCCTTTCTCTGCCTGCCTGCAGTGTGTGTGTGTGTGTGTGTGTGTGTGTGTGTGTGTGTGTGTGTGTGTGTGTGTGTGTAGGGAGATTGCCTATAACTGCCTGTCCTTTTGAAACTGACCAGAGGTGCTTCTGATTCTCCAGGACCAGCTTCTCTCCTGCAAACTCCAGAAGATGTGTCTTCACTTCAAAATACCCCAAAATGTGGCTTCTCATAAAGTGTCCCCTCCAATCTGGGTGAGGTGTCAGGGTGAGAAGGAAGAGGGAGACAGAGGGGCTGGAGAAGAGACACAGAGATGACATGAGACAGGGAGAGAGAGACCAATAGTGAAAGGAAGAGGGAGAGAAGCAGAGGTAGTGAGGACGTGAGTGAGAGGAGACAGAGGTAGAAAGATCTGGAAACAAGCTCAGGGAGAGACAGAGAGACTGTAAGAAGGGAGACGCAAACAGCTCAGTGCATAGAGAGAAGGGAGGAGACCAAGAGTGAGATGCAGAGAGGATGGGAGGAGAGAGAAGGAGAGTGAGAGGGTAGAAAACTCAGAAGGAGAGAAAGGGGAAAGGCAAGCTGAGACAGAATGAAGGAGGAACCGGGGAACGTGCTGAGGAGAAAGAGGGGAGACAGTGAGGAGGGAGGAAAGGCAAAGCAGAGGAGGAGAAGACAGGCGCCCTTGTCCTTGTTAATATCCGCGAGGAAGCTGGCCGAGCGTGTCCTTATGGGCCCTGCCGTGGCCATGGCCAGCAGGGAAGTGCCCCTCTGGTGACATGGGTGGCAGTCGAAGGAGGGAGGGGCAGGTCTGCAGCAGGTGGCCGCCCCTGGGTGGGGCCGCCAGCGGAGCCCTGGGGTATAAGTGGGAGGCCCAGCCGGCTGAGCACCTGTCAGGGCCAGCTCCCCTGCGCAGGTGCCAGGCAGGTGGCTCCGGCCGAGCCCAGCCCCAGCATGAGCTCCTTCGACCTCCCAGCGCCCTCCCCGCCCCACTGCAGCCCCCAGTTCCCCAGCATCGGCCAGGAGCCCCCCGAGATGAACCTCTACTACGAGAACTTCTTCCACCCCCAGGGCGTGCCCAGCCCTCAGCGGCCCCCCTCCTTCGAGGGCGGCAGCGAGTACGGGGCCACCCCCAACCCCTACCTCTGGCTCAACGGGCCGGCCATGACCCCGCCGCCTTACCTGCCGGGCGCCAGCGCCAGCCCCTTCCTGCCCCAGACCTACGGGGTGCAGAGACAGCTGCTGCCCGGCGTGTCCGGGCTGGGGGGCGGCGACCTGGGCTGGCTGCCTATCCCCTCGCAGGAGGAGCTGATGAAGCTGGTGCGGCCCCCCTACTCCTACTCGGCGCTCATCGCCATGGCCATCCACGGGGCACCCGACCGGCGCCTCACCCTCAGCCAGATCTACCAGTATGTGGCCGACAACTTCCCCTTCTACAACAAGAGCAAGGCCGGCTGGCAGAACTCCATCCGCCACAACCTGTCTCTCAACGACTGCTTCAAGAAGGTGCCCCGTGACGAGGACGACCCAGGTAAGGGGTCTGCAGGCTCGTGCCCCCAAGGAAGGCTCAGTCCTCCCGACACCCCATTCTAGAAAGTCCTGAATATGGCCGTGCCCCCCGAGACTGGGGACCAAAGGGAGTCATCTGTAAACATGGACCCTGGAGGCAGATTTGGGTTTGGATCCTGGCCGTGCCGCTGACCAGTCAGTGACCTGTGAGCCTCAGTTTCCCCATCTGAAAAATAGGAATGTAAGAGTGGATCCTTTACAGGCTTGTGGGTGGCGGGGTCATGAGATGATGTATGCGAGGTGTTTGGTGCTAACGAGTGCTCGATGGACTGCAGTGATTGTGACAATTAACCTGAATCCCCAGAATCTAGCATGTAGGAAGTCCTTTGCCGGCAGGGGATGGGAAATGAGTGCTTGGACTAGATAAAGGCAAGTGTATCCTAGGCCTGATGGGAAGGGACCGGTGTTTGTGAAACAACCAGTAAGGGCCACATTATGCTACCTGCCCTAGTTACATGGTCTCTTTTAATCCAGCCCTGTGGGGTGGCTCTTATGAAACCCATTTTACAGATGAGGAAAATAACACCTAGAGGTGAAGCAGCCTGCCTCGGGTGACACAGAATGATGTGACAGTGACGGAGAATGGATCTGAATGGAGGTGACTAACACCACAGTGTGAATTTTTTAATGAGCAATTTCTAAGATACAGAGACGTACACAGAGTAATATATTAAATACTCATGTGTCCATTTCCCAGAATTAAAGTCCACTCTTGTCCCAACATAGGAACCCAGGGTACCTGTCAGAGGAACCCCACCTCCACCCTCTTTGAGGCTTGTGAGGGCAGGGCTGTTTGTCCCCCAGAAGAGGGTGAGCATCCCATCCAAAGACTGGCCTCACCCTCAGGCCGAGAGACGCAGGCAGGCAGGGTTCAGATTGTCCTTCCTGGCTACAAAGCCCCTTTTATAACATCTAGCATTAGCCCTCTCTCACAGCCAGCCTGAGGAAGAAGGGAACAGGTCCAATGGGCCCACTTCTCATGCTAGGAAACTGAGGCTCACCCAAAGTCCCTCAGTCCGAAGCAGGGACTCAAGTCCATCCTTGGAGTTCACCCCCGAGACTTTCAGGGAGCCCTGAATTTCTCCCTGAGTTTTCTTTCACATCAGCAATGGAAGAAGCCCCACCCTCACCTTTCCCCAGTACTTGAACTTCTTAAAGAGACCACACTGTAAACTCCTTCATGGCTTAGGCCTCTCTTGCTTTGTGCTCCCAGGGTGCCTTGGTGTGAGGTGGGTGCTTAAATAAAGATCCGTGTGCTGTGGCCTTGGAGGGGGTTTGTGGAATTCCTGTTTTGTTCTCTGCCTTTCTGCATTTGTTACCTTCAATTTTAGTTTATGACAGTAAGAAGGAGCAGAAGCAAAGCATTGGATCCGTCTCTCTACTTACCTTCTCCTGCTTTTGTGCCAGGCAAAGGGAATTACTGGACCCTGGACCCCAACTGTGAGAAGATGTTTGACAATGGAAATTTCCGCAGGAAGAGGAAGAGAAAATCAGATGTTTCCTCCAGCACGGGCTCCTTGGCCTCGGAGAAAACGGAGCCCAGTCTCCTGGCAGGCAGCCCCAAGACCACGGAGGCCCAGGACATCTTGGATGGTGCTTCGCCGAGTACCACCAGCTCCCCAGAGAAGCAGCCCTCGCCGCCCCCGCCGGGAACCCCGTGCCTCAACAGCTTCCTCTCCACCATGTCAGCCTATGTGAGTGGGTCAAGCCCCATGGGCCGCCCAGTGGCCACGCCGGGACTGAGCCCGGAGCCCGCTGACAAGGTGGGGCAGAACTTGCTGAACTTCAACTCCTACACCCCACTCACCAACTTCAGTGGCCACGCGGGCGGGGGTGAGTGGGCCAGCCCCACACCCAGCAATGCTCTGGGCTACGGAGGCTCCGTCCTCAACCAGTTCAGCCCTCACTTCTACAACAGCGTCAACACAAACAGCATCCTCTACCCCAGGGAGGGCACCGAGGTCTAGAAACACTACAGCTCCCGAGCCAGATGGACACACTCGGGGTCCTCCATTTCAGCATCCAAGTGGTCCAAGACCTCCGAACTGCCCAGACATACACAGGAGGCTCAGAGGAATTCATCGTTTTTCTAGAACATTGTGTAAACCTTGTGTTTATCACATATCCATCCACAGACCCACAACCAGCTTTGCAGTAGAAATACTGGTGCCTGCATGACAGTAATCAACTTGGCCATTTATTGAGCACTTACTATGTGCTGGGTGCTTGCTGTACTAAGCTCTTTGAAGGCGTGATCGTACTTTCTATTTACAGCCACCTTGTGAGGGTCATATAAACCTCCCCATTTTACAGATGAGAAAACTGAGGCTTGAGGAAGTTAAGTAACTTTCCCAGGGTCATACAAACTAGGAAGCAGCAGAGCCAGGAGTCAAGTCCAGGTCTCTATGACTCCCAAAGTTTGGGCCAATGAAGGCTGGGATGGAGGAGTTGGTTGAGCAGCCAGGGAAGGTCAGTGTGGAGAGCTGATGAGGGCAAGCATATGCAAATCTCCCCACTGCCTTCTGGCCATCCATCAGATTTAGCACCAGCCCTAGGCACATCTCATCTTGGTCCAAGTCCTCATTCTATGGCCCCCAACTTACCTGCCGACACTCCTTTTGCTACTACTCAAGGGAGAAGCCCAGATCTGTGCCCCTGCAGGACGATGCGTCCAGACTCTCCCCACAGAGGGATGTTGCTTCCCCAGTCCCGCAGACCATGAGCAGAGCAGGGAGAGGAGCAGTGTGCACCCCAAACCCCCCCCACCCCCTCACTGCCCACTGACAAAATCTTGTAAAGCCCAGCTTCCTGTGTGCACGTCATGGACCAGTGAGCTGGAGGTGGCTGAGTCTGCCAAGAGAAACAAGGCTGAAGAAGTGCTTCCTTTTTCGCAGCCCGGGAGGGGCTGCAGACCGCCACAGAGGGGTCTGTGCGTGCTGCTCCTGGAATCTTTTTCTTGTTTTGTGTGTGCTTCACATGCCTGTGATGTTGCATCACAGCACATCCTGGGAAGTATTTTTTTGTTTTCTTATGTTCTTTTGAATTAAAAAAAAAAAAAAAATCTACACGTGTCCCTTCCTTGTGAGTTTTCCTGTCACTTGGCCGCTGGTTGACTCAATATGGGGCCAAGTGCAGCCTGGAGCTGAAGGCTCTTGGGACAAGAGGCAGAGAAAGAATGGGTGTCAGGCTCTTTCCCTCTGCCACATTGGCATGCGGACAGAACAAAGGTCCCCCCAAAAAGAGGAGAGCTTGTGGGACACAAAACGTGGCCCGGATTACGGCTCATGCGATTGTCATGCCTGTGTTTTGATCACGTGATCCCCTAACAACCCTGTGCAGGGAGCGGCACTAATCCCACCATTATACAGATGAGAAAAACGAGGCTCAGCGTGCTTGAGCAAATTCCCCCAAGTCCCCAGGCCGTCCCCGCCCACACCTGACTCTGCAGCTCATCACGCTGTAGTACAGCCTCAGATGTGGCTGACCCTAGTGGTAGTGACAACAGTCCTGTTGGCTACAATTCGCCGAGGACTGTGGGCAGGCCCTGGGCCAAGTGCTGTGCAGGGGGAGCTCTTTTATCCTCACGACAGCCCACAAGTGTGGACACTGGCGAGTGACTGACTGGGGTCCTGGCACAAGTCCTGCTGGATGACTTGTGCGTGGAAGCTGGAGGTCTTCTAGTTGGAGAGCCCTCCTCAGACGCCCATACCGAGGGCTCAAGCCATACCAAGCTGCCCCCTCAGACTCTGGGGGGCTCTCTTTCCCTGGGGTAAGAGAGGAGGTGGTAAAGAGCGATGATCATGGTGATAATGATGACATTCACTGTAGGTTTACTACGTGCCAGGCACTGTGTTAGGACTTGACCTGCCTTATTGCATTTAATCCTCCAAATAATCCAGTGCAATCAATACTACTATCTCCACTGTACAGGTGAGAAAACTGTAACTTACAGAGAGATTCTGTAACTTGATCAAGGACACACAGCCAGGATTCGAATGCAGATCCATCCGATGCCATGGCTAAAACTCTTCTTCACTGCACCTGGCACTGGGGAGCCCTGGACTCACCGTGAGAGAGCAAAACCAGGAAAACCGAGATGAGAAAAAGCGGGCCTCCTTAAAAACCCCTCAGATTGTTTCCTGGGGAACTCCGTTCCACAGAGACCCAGACTTCTCCTGGCGGTAGAGGCAGATGCAGTGCTGGCTGAGGAGGTAAAGGGAAGGGATACAGTCTCAGACCATAAAAAAAAAAACCTTAGAAAACTTGGAACAAGCTGACCTCTTGCTGCACAGAATGGAAACCTGAGGCTGGAAGAGGAAGGGACCCCACAAATGTCTCCGGTGAGATGGAGTCGGAGGCAGAGTTGGAATGTGGGTCCCTGAAGGCTGCACCAGGATTCTTTGTCACACTAGATCCCACTGCCACCAAATTTGCCCAAACAGACACCCCCCTCCATGAAAAATCTCCGCGCCTGCTCTTTGAGCCCCACTCCTTTCCCACGACGTGTCTGCCGGGTGTGCAGTCTGGACAAGGCACCCGGTGTGAAGGGGCCCAAACAGAGACCAACCTAGCCCCCCGGGAGGGAGGTGGCGATTTAGAACCCAGGTCCACAACACAAAGTCCCCACTCTCCTTCAGCCCAGAATGTAATGGGCACGGCAGTAAAAGGATTGTCTGCAGAGCTCTGACAACTCTTGTCGGTGGCTGCGACATTCCGAGTAGCAACGCTAGGAGCTCACGGGAGGGGAGGGGGAGTGCGCACTGCTGGAGGCGGGACCCGGGTCAAGAAGGGGGTCTCCCCGGTCAGCTTCTGCAGGCTGCTTCTTGCCCTCTTATGGTCCTCTTCCTCTGAGAAGAAATGGGATCTGAAGAGAGAGAGGGAAGGGAGAAAGGGAAGGAGAGAGGGAAGGATGGATGAAAGAGGACTGGTCGTCCACCAAGCATTCAACTCTGTGGATGGCCTTTGGGCTTATTAGCCTCCTGCAATGTGGCTCTACATTAAAGACACGTCCTCCAGCACCAATAAAGTGTCTGAGAAGAGGGCCTCCTGTGTTTTGGGAGCCCAGGAAGGCTGCGTGGAGGAGGTGAGACGGGACCTGAAGGACGGTGGAAATGAACTAATGCAAAGAATTTTCAAATAAAAGAGAACTAAGAGAATTAATCACCTGCAGACCTAAACTAAAGGAAATTGCTCAGCCTGAAGGGAAATGGTAGTAGATGGAAGCTCAAGTCTTTCAAAAGGAATGAGGAACATCAGAAATGGTAAAATTCTGGGTAAATATTATTAAAGTCTATTTTTTCTTCCTAATTTCTTTAAAATACACAAGGCTGCTTGAAAAAAAAACTGTAACATTGTCTTGTAGAGTCTATAATGTATGTAGGTGTATATAGACTTTCAAATGGCAACTTTGCTATAAGGGATAAGGTTTTGTGGTAAATGGATCTATATGATTGCAAGATTTTTTTTTCTGCATATTTTGTAAAGTGGTACAAACTTAACTCTAAATAGACTGTTGGGCTTCCCTGGTAGCGCAGTGGTTGGGAGTCTGCCTGCCGATGCAGGGGACACGGGTTCGTGCCCCGGTCCGGGAGGATCCCACATGCCGCGGAGCGGCTGGGCCTGTGAGCCATGGCCGCTGAGCCTGCACGTCCGGAGCCTGTGCTCCGCAACGGGAGAAGCCACAACAGTGAGAGGCCCGCGTACCGCAAAAAAAAAAAAAAAAAAAAGTCAATGGATGCAAATAGTAAGCCCAAGAAGCAGGAGCTGGCCCTATTAACATTAGATAAAATAGACCTGAAGACCAGGAATGTTATCAGAGCAAAATGGGGACTTTTAAAGTAATGAAACAGTCAACTCATTAGGTAGACAAGTATTCATAAATGGAAGAACTAAATACGTGAAGCAAAATTGACAGAGTGAAAGGGAGAAGTAAACAATTCCACAATCTTGGTTGGAGGTTTTAACACTTCTCTCTCAATAACTGATGGAATAAATAGTCAAAACAATCAGTAAAGACATAGAGGATCTGAACAACACTAGAAACCCCCTTGACTAAATTGATATTTCTAGAACATTACATCCAACAGTGTAGTATACATATTATTTTCTAGGGCCTATGATATGTTTGCCCTACTCTGGGCCATAAAACAAGCCTCACAAAATTCAAAAGGATTTTAAAACACTGTGCTACGTGAAAGACGCCAGACACAAAGAGTAAATACTTATATAAATGTTTATATAAAATTCTAGAAGAGTCAATCTGTAGTGACAGAAAGCAGATCGATACAGGTATAACTCAGAGATACTGTGGGTTTGATTCCAGACCACCACAATAAAGCAAATATAGCAATAATTTTTTGGTCCCATGAATTTTTTGATTTCCCAGTACATATAAGAGTTATGTTAAAAAAAAAAGTTATGTTAATATTACACTATAGTCTATTAAGGTTGAAATAGCATTATGTCTAAAAAAACAATGTTTACACCTTAATTTTAAAATACATTATTGCTTAAAAATGCTAACCATTATCTGAGCCTTCAGTAAGTCATCATCTTTTTGCTGGTGCAGGGTTTGAAATACTGTGAGAATTACAATATGACATGCAACACAGAGGCATGAATTGATCAAATGCTGCTGGAAAAATGGTACCGACAGACTTGCTTGATGCAGGGTTACCACAAACCTTCAGTGTATAAAAATGTCTGCAAAGTGCAATAAAATGAAGGACAATAAAGCAAGGGTGGCCTGTAGCTGTCTAGGGCTGTGGTGGAGGCAGAGGTGAAGATTGATTGGGAAGGAACCCCAGGGAACTTTCGGGATGATGGAAACATTCTATACCTTGATTATTGTGGTAATCACATGTATGCATCTATTTGTCAAAACTCATGGATCTGCACACTTAAAACAGGAACATTTTACTGCAGGTAAATTATACCTCAATGAGGTTGATTAAAATTAAAAGAGACTTTTGGAATGTATACCAGGAAGTGACAAAGCTAGTTAGAACCTTAGCAGAGGCTGGTTCCAGAACACTGAATTAATTATTTGCCAGTACTTAAAGCCTGTGAGATTTCAGGCAAATATGAAGACTTAGGCTTCTCTGAAAAGCAGGAAGCTCTGGCAATACTGAGCCAAGATTCGCCCACCTGCCATCTCCCCCACCAAACCATGGCTGGAGCAGGGGAGCAGCTACTCCCTTTAGACGGAGCACTGCCTTTCCAGTGGCCACCCTGCCTGCTTCACTCATTTAAGTGATCCTTCTAGCCCTGGTTGCCTTGGAGTTTGTGACCCATTGACTGGAGCAATAGTAGTGATTATCACCTAGTGTCTAGTTTAGCCCCTATAGCTTCTATATGGATCTCTCAGCATCTGACTTACCCTACTATCAGGCATAGATATATAGTTTCATTGTTATATTCAAGCACTTTGTGTATATTATCGTGTTAAATCCTTACAGCGACCCTACCAAGCAGGTCCTGTCATCACCCCCAGTATGTAGCTGAGGAAGCTGAGACACAGAGGGTTTAAATACATGCCCAGGTTTACACAAGCAGTAAGTGATGGAACCAGAATCCAAACCCAGAGCTGTCTGATGTCAGGGATTGTGCACGTCCGAGAAAGCCCAGCTGCGCAACTCCAGGAAGCAGGCTTCACGTGGAATTCCACGGCGCTGTGTGGGCTCCAGGGGGCGCCACTCACACAGGACACAATGCAAATGGTGCCTTCTTGGGTCTTGTAAACCTGAAGGGTGGGGTAGCCAATGGAAGGGGGAACTCCCTCTAGCTTTGGGAATGTAATTCAGTCAACAAGATTTTCTTTAGCACCTACCATGTACCAGGTGCTGATCTAGGTGTTGGTCTAGGAGACACAGCAGTGAGCAAAGTCCCTACCCTAACAGAGCTTACCTTCTAATGGGAGAAATGGCCAATAAAACATAAGCAGGTTATATAATTTTATTAACATTTAATACCATGCCAGTTAATGATGAATTGCTGTGAAGCGAACTGCAGCAGAGACAGGGCTCAGCAGTGACTGGGGACACTATTTAAGATCGGAAGGGGTGAGAAGGCTCTCTGAAGAGGTGACATATGAGCAGAGACTTGCAGATGTGAAGGAGGCCTGCAAAGATCTGGAAGAAGGCCACTGCAGCAGGACAATGGGAACAGCCAAGTGCAAAGGCCCTGGAGTGGGAACGAGCTCTTGGCACATTAGATGTTAAGGACGAGACACTAGTAGGACCTCACAGGCCTTGGCAACAGTGTGGGTCTCATTACATCTATAGGGGAGAACATGGGGGCAAGAATTTGCATGGAGCGAGAGATGGAAGAGAGTAAGTTCAGGGCACTCTGAAGGGTGATCAAAGGACTTAGCGCCCACCCCAGGAACAGCCCACAGCCCTCCTGAACATGTCTGTCAAAGTGTGCCCAGCAGTTCTTCTAATTGTGATTGTTTTTTCCAAAATACAGGTGTGGAGAGCCTGGCTTCTAGCAGGATGGCAATGACACCTGGTCTGGTTTCAGAAAATCTTTCTTATGCAAAATTCCATCTCCCTCTCAATCACCAAAGGCTCTGACGCATTCCACCTGAGTCTCTGGCTGCAGGATGTGCTAGACAAAAAGGGAAACAATGTCCCTGAGTGACAAACTCCAGTGAACAACCACTCACCTGCTAGGTGACCTGGGGTGAGTCACTTCTCCTTTCTGAGCCTCAGTCCCCTCCTCTGTAAAATGGGGCTACTATGCCTCATTTCCAGAGTGACTCAAGGTAATTAATCAAGATTGGGTTTTTGATAACACTTTGTGCAGGACCAGTTCATTTATTTACTAATTTATTTTCCGTCTCCCCAAGTAGGATGTAGATGCCTTGAGAGTAGGGTCTTGTCTGCTGGTTCATCTCAGCGACACCAGGGCAATGCACAGAGCCTGGCACACAGTTAGTGCACAATAATATTTGCTCAATTAATGAATAGTATATGCTTATTAATTACCTGCAGATATAATGTTGGATGTGGCTTCAGATCCTTTAGTTTCTGAATATTACACAACAGGATTTTCTCTTTCGGGTCCAAATGAGCACTACATGATTTGTATTGTGTTAAGGTTAGTAGTGACGGTTATTTACATGAAAATGTCTCTCTGAGTGAGCAGATATGCCTGTGAGTCTGTTAACACATCCTAACTACCTTTGGATTTCCTACCTAATCTGTTGATATGGGTAGAATATATGACATAACCAGTGTCTACCCCAACTTCTACCATACAGAAAAGGAATTTAAATTAGTATCTATATTTAATGCATTTGTTCATTCTTTTTTTCAGTAAATATTTATTGAGAAACTTCCATTGAACTGTGGGACTCAGCATGGAAGCACATCACTCATAGGCCCTGCCCTCGAGGAACTTACATTCTAGCAGGAGACAGGCATAAAGCAACTCATTATACAAATAAGTACCTGCAATTGAAGTTAGAGCTAAGAAGGCCAAGTCCAGGTGCTATGAGTGTGTCTATCAGGATTCCTGACTTGGACCAGGGTGTCAGGGAAGGCCTCTGTGAGGAGGTGAGGTTTGTGCTGAGCCTGAGAGGTGAGAAGTGAGGGGAGAGAGCGTTGAGCCAGCCAGAGGGATCAGTGGGCACGAGGGCCTGTCCTGGGAGAGGTCTTGTACTTCTGAGGATCAGAAGGGAGAGGGATAGGTGACAATGTTGGAGGTTTGGCAGGGGGCAGGTCAGGCAGGGCTCTGTGGACCTGAGAAAGGATTTGGATTCAGTCTAGAAACAAGCAACACCACCAAAGTGGTTTAAATCCGGTAGAGACATGAACACATTTACTTTCTTTCTTTCTTTTTGTAAATGTTATTGAAGTATAGTTGATTTACAATGTTGTGTTAATTTCTTCTGTACAGCAAAGTGACTGTACATGTACATATATCTGAAATCACTTCGGCTGATGTTTCCATGAGACTTTGTACATTTCAGTGTATTCAAAACTGGAAACTCATGTTTGATGACCTTGTAATCTTGCAAGGTCAATAGTGCAGTTCAAACTCTCCCCCATGTTACAGAGGAGGAAACTGAGGCACAAGGACATGGGAAGGCTTGATAAAAGCTGCTTGACAAGCAGGGCAAGGTCTTTGGAGCAACATCAATCTATCAGTGAATAAATGGAGTGTGGGAGGGAGTATAAGGAATTGGGTATTAGAAATGGTCCTATGTTCTCTGGCTCTGGCTCTCCCTGATAATATTAAAAATGGTGAATCGGCAGTGAGGCGATCTGAATATGTGTGAGCAGAACGTCAGCTGATGGCCAACCTCAGAGCCCATGGCCACACCTGTCCTCCCTCCAGTACTGAGATCTTAGCACTAACCCCCACTGGGGAAGGTGCATCCTAAACCTGGTCCAAGCTTATCAACGGTCTGCTCCTTCTCCAGGGTCCCTTATTTCCTAACAAAGCCACACTTCCTTAGCTTCAAAATTAATAAGATAAAAATGATGATAACCAGCGTCTATCAAGACTACTGTGCTTGTCTGCTCAGCACCTACTCCACACCTCCTCCTTCTGGTAACAGCACCCTGATTTTTGTCCTTGGGCAACAGCTCTGTGGTGAGCAAACTACCCAGAGCTAGCCAGTAAGGCTCAGCACTGATCTCCACTTAAGCCTGACCTGTAATAGGCATTCAGTAAATGTTTTCTAAGTTTAATAAAATTTACTACTTTACGACTGCGTTAGTCAAGACTCTTTTGGCTGCAAGTGACAGAAACGCCCACCCAAGAGAGTTTTATTGGCTCACGTAACAAAAAGTTCCTATGATAGGGCTGACTGCTCTCCCACCACCACCAGCAGGTGCAAATGTGTAGCAACATGAAAGAGCATGGCCAGAGCCTTGAGATCAAGGAGGAAAGGGGACACGGATGTCATGGACTCAGAGCAGCAGTTGGGCATCTTATTTGCAGCCACAGAAACTCACTCTGGATAACAATAGTGGAAAAGGACACAGGGGAAGGATCTTGAGTGGCTCATGGATCAAAGATAAGACTGGGGAACCAGGTGCAGGAGAAAGATGAGACCAAGGAAGACCAGGTGCAGGAATGACAGTTCAGGTCAGCCGCCGGCCCCTGTGGTGAGAACCACAGTGCTGGCACCTCACCACTCCTCCAGCAGTAATTCTTACCTGGGCCACTCCTCAAGGTTGAAAGCCCAAGGGCAACATGCAAATGACCCAGCTGAGGTCCTGTAGCTCCACTCTGCCTGAGTAGGGAGGCATGGCATCTGGGCCTTGCCTTCTTCCAAGACTAACACAAAATTCTTCCCTAATAAAAAGGGGCTTGGGGGCTTCCCTGGTGGTGCAGTGGTTGAGAGTCTGCCTGCCGATGCAGGGGACACGGGTTCGTGCCCCGGTCCGGGAAGATCCCACATGCCATGGAGCGGCTGGGCCCGTGAGCCATGGCCGCTAAGCCTGCGCGTCCCGAGCCTGCACTCCGAAACGGGAGAGGCCACAGCAGTGAGAGGCCTGCGTACCACAAAAAAAAAAGAAGAAAAAGGGGGGGGGGCTTGGATGCCAATCTGGAGAAAGCATAACATTTGAAGAGGTGAGCTGAGGAAGAACCTCATGGGAATACACATTCTGATGCTTTGGGGGCCAGCTGATCACATGTCCCTACTAAAGACATCCAAATTCAGTTTTAGAAATGACTCTTTTGGACAGACCGTGTCAGATTCAGCTATGAGCCACCAATATGGAAGGAAACTTAACCTTTATCTTTTGGGTGATGGGGAGCCATAGGAAGATTTAAGCCAGAGGCGGGGGTGGGACGTGGAAACAGAGAGAGATGGTAGGGCCAGCGAATCAGGCCATGGCTGTGGGGTTCGGATGGAGGGGATGGACTTGAGACCTTCTGAAGAGAAAAAGAAGGCAGGATCTGGCGACTGAAGCTACAAGGGACGTGTTGGGAGAGGGAGAAGTAAGAGTCAAGAACTCACCAAGTTACTGGTGTAGGGGATCGAACACCATCAAACGCCTCCTCTCAAGTGCTTCATTTATTTTTTATTTTTTATTTTTTTATTTTTTTTGCGGAACGCGGGCCTCTCACTGTTGTGGCCTCTCCCGTTGCGGAGCACAGGCTCCGGACGCGCAGGCTCAGCGGCCATGGCTCACGGGCCCAGCCGCTCTACGGCATATGGGATCTTCCCGGACCGGGGCAGGAACCCGCGTCCCCTGCATGGGCAGGCGGACTCTCAACCAGTGCGCCACCAGGGAAGCCCTCAAGTGCTTCATTTTTGTTAGCAAGGAAAGGATATTGTAAAGGCCAAATTGCACAACCAAAGAGGAAATCCAAAGGCAGACAGAGAGAATAATAGAAAGGCCTCTGCATTGACAGTGTGATTCATTATTATTCTTTAAGTTGAGAAGGAAACAAATAATTGATCCTGGATGAAGAAATTGGGCTTGGCTGAGCCTGGGGCTATGGGAGGTAAGTCTGCTCCAGAATTCCCTGGGGGCGTGTGGCTGATGGGTGAGAAGGAAGGAGGGGAGGAGTGGGGCTGCAAATGCTTAAAGAGACATTTCGTCCAGGACTGGGGCTGGGAAAATCAAGGGGACTGGGTTTCACTGCTTGGAAGGGAGGAGGACGTTGGCAACACTCAGCACTGTCCCTGTAGATGTGCCTTCTTGCCAGCTTACTTGGTTTTGAATAAATCTTCAGGCTAGCCTGGAGGGAACCCAAGCTGAGCCCCATCTTTTCCAGATGAGGAAACGCAGACCACGAAAGCTGGGACAGCTAAGGAAGGTCACACGCTTAGGAAGTAGTGGAGCACAAGCTAAATCTGGCTCAAGATTCCTGACTGCCAGTAGAATCCAGGGCCCCTGAGCCACCAGGTCCTGGGAGTAGCGATTTATGTCACGTAGAATCTCCCACTGATTTAGCCACTTGCACAGTGTTTGATAAATATTCATAGAAGGGAATTTATTTTCCATTGGTTTGCTATCAGTTGATCTATCAAGCAACCAGGATGAATTGAGGTTCTCCTATGGGGATTCAGAGCAGAGGAGAGGAAAATCAATGAGGGCTTGATGAGTCAGAGAGTCTTCCCTAAGAGTAGGAAGGGAAGGACTGGATATGCCAGGAGAAGAGAAGAGAGCCATCCAGGAGGCCAGGACAAGGGATGCATTTTAATAGATCTTCCCATTAATTTTTAATGCCCCCCTTAAGGGTGGTGAGAACCCAAATTTGACTATGGTCTGTAAAGGATTCCTAGGCTCTGTATGGATGTAAGACAACCTAAGACATGGAATTGGGAGACCAAAATGATGAAATTGCTGGCACAGTCCAATGGTCTGGGTCAGAGTTCAGCAAACTTTTTACGTTAAGCTCTACAAGCCAAGTGACAAAACTAGGATACTATGAAGGTACAAGAGAGAAAAATTCTCTGAACTTTTTATTAATGAAAAAATACAATAAAAATAAAATAACTGAGTGCAATGTTTTGGAATACAGTTCTACTAATGAGAAGATGGGATTCTCTGGGAGGGATAACATTTCATTTGGTTGAGATTCAAAGTGGGCGTCACCTATCCTCAAAATCAATTGCAAATGTTCATCCGTTAATGCTGATCTGTAGTGAATTTTATGTGCTTCCTATTTGACAGTATCTTTTACACAGAGAGGTGACACTCGTGGCATCCCTGTGATTGGCAGTGCACCAAGCAACAGGGCTAAGGTCTGAGAGACCAGCAACTACTCAGCTCTGCGTAGCACAAAAGCCTCCGTGGATGGGAGGTAAAACAATGAGCGGGTCTTGTTCCAATAAGACTTTATTTATGGACACTAAAATTTAACTTTCTTATAATTTTCACATGTCACAAAATAATCTTCTTTTGATTTTTTTTCAACTGTTTAGGAATACAAAAACCTGTACAGCAGGGGAGAGATTTCCCAATAGAATGATTCTTTGGCGTTCTTGCTGGGAATTGGTCATGTTTCTTCCAGCTTTTCAGCATCCCAGGCCACCTGCTCATCTGGTTCTTTCCATAAAGAATTCACTTTGTATCAGGTTGAAATGAGGCCTCCCTGTCCTTCTCCCACTCTTCCCCTCACCCTGGCTTGGCATGGAGCTCCTTCAGAGAGCCTGAGCCATGGGGAGGAGCCTGGGTGAGGGATACCGGGGGAGGCAGGTAGGACAGCAGGGGCCACCTCTGCAAACTGGCTGTCAGCGCATGCCAGGCTCTCCTCATCCACAGAAATCCATACCCTCAGTGCAAGCTTAGGTGTTCTGCCTTGCTGTTCCCATCTGTAAAATGGGCTAGACAATCACCTTTCTATTAAATGTGATTTCACACCTCCTTATTGGGCTCCTGGGGGTACAGAGGTGACCAGCACAGGTGCAGCCTCGGCTCCACCAGGTTCTCGGTCTATCGTTCCTCAGTTCATGGCTTGGCTAAACCCTGTCATCTTTCCTCTTTCTTCCTCAGAGAGGCTTCCCTGACCTCCCGTCTAAAGTAGAGCCCCAATAGTCTTTCACAGCCCACCTCCCAGCCTGTCCCCTTCAGTGGGCTCTGTCCCATGAGGGCTCATCAGACATTTTACTCCCGAACCTGGCACAGAGCTGACCCAGAGTAGCAGCTAAAATATATTTGTTGAATAAAAGCAAGGACTGGGGAAGACAGCTGTTAAACGTGATTGCAGTGGGAGGAAAGGAAACTTCATGGGAAACTTCATCCCTTTAGGATCTCCTGAGGTTTAGTACCTACCAGGGATTTTCCCTCAGGGCAGAGACTATATTTTACGGGACGCAGCAAGGTGCCTGGATAGCCCAATGAACATTTACTAAAGGCCCATCCTGTGCTAGCCACGTGTGTTTTTTGATATGTATCTCTCTTAGTTTTCACCATGGCCCCTTGCACAGCTGAGAGCATTGAGGCTCTTACATAAATGGCACTCCACAAACATTTATAGTTCGATCAAATCACCAGGTTTGATTTAGACCAGAGATTGTAAAAAGATTTCATTTCACGGTCCAACGTTACCTTGTGTGGGTCAATTCATTTGAACAATATACTGGGAAAGATTCTGTGACTGTAGTGGTTTGAATGGTGGCTCCCTCCCTCCACCCCAAAAGTTCTACAACTTAACCCTTGGAGCATGTGGATGAGATTTTATTAGAAAATAAGGATTAGAAAATTTGGGAAATTGCATTTGTTGATGTAATTAAGTGAAGGGTCTTGCAATGAGCTTATCCTGGATCACCCAGTGGGTCCTAAAATCATTGACAAGTATCCTTATAAGAAGGAGAAGAGCAGAAGCACAGACACACAGAAGGGGAGAAAGCCACGTGAAGACTGAGACAGAGATTGGAGTGATGCAGCCACAAGCCAAGGAAAGCCTGGACATGCTAGAAACTGGAAGGGGCAAGGAAAGATTCTCTCCTAGAACCTTCAGAGGGAGTGCCCTCTTGACACCTTAGTTCTGGATTTCTGGCCTCCAGAACTCTGAGAGAATAAATTTCTGCCACTTTAAGCCGCCCAGCGTGCGGCAACTTGTTAAGGCAGCACTAGGCGATGAATACAGCGGCCTTCTCAGAGCTCAGCGGAAGGAGTGCCGTGATCGATTTCTGATGTCTGCATGGGCAAGGGAGGACAGGGTGGCAGGCACATGCTAAGTATCAGCCAACTTTGACTTAGATCAACCAGATCTTCTGGTTGGGGGCTTCCTCTGTGTGAGCAGATACCAGATATTTCTATCATGGTGACTCAGCACTCAATGGTACAGAAATCCATCAGGATTTCTCTCCTTTGGCTGAAGGGAGGAGCAGGGAGGTATGGACAGCAACAGCAGCATCAGTAGCTTCATTGTCATTGGCTGGATGAGATCATCGTGGAGGTGGAAAACCTTTTGGGAACTTGGGGAAGTGAAGGCGTCCCACAGCTGGTCATCTTTTTCCACCCCCTCATGCCTCCTCTCGGTAGGACCACAGAGCATCATGCAGAGAAGATAGGCCTGATGTTGTGGAGGAGGTCATCCTGGGTGCGGTTCCGCTTTTGCTGGAGTCCCCCTTTCTGGGTCTCAGAGTCCTTCCTGTCAGCACCTCCCCGTCACCTTTGCGCCCTTCATGCCACCATTTAAACCTTGGTTTTCCTGTCCTGTCCACAGCAAAATGACAGCCAAACTCCCTCCTCCATTTAACAGTGGGGCGGCCCAGTGCGGGGACAAGCGTTGGGGGACACAGTCTTTTATTCTTTCTTGCCGTGTGATCTTGGAGAACTTTCTATCACTGGTCCTCAATTTCCTCGTCTGCAAAATGGGAAGAAAACAGCCATACCTGCTTCAAGGGGTTGCTTCGAGGTGTTGATTTGTGCTCAGTACATACACTTAATAACTGCGCAAAACTGTTTAAAAAGAAAACGCCATGACAGACACACAAAATCGGTTGTCCTACTGAATTCTGGACCCGTTTACCTGTCCTTCTGGGTTTCCTTTCCTGGACCTTTAAATGATCATCATTCATTGAGTGCTGACTGTGTCAGGCACCATATCACCTTATTCAGCCCTCACACCAGCCCACTGAGGTAGGTACTATTGCTATGCCCACTTAAGTGATGAGGAAAACTGAGGCTCAGAGAGGAGAATGGCTTGACGAAGGTGACACAGCAAATGGAAGGTCTGTCTCCAAGCCATCCTATGTCTCAGCCTCCTCACTCAGGGCCTCTCCATCCGCTCCTTCACTGTGCCTGGGGTGGCTGTGGAGCCCATGACCCCTGTGATCCCCGTAGACCACAGACTCTTTGAGGAAAGGGAACGAGCTCCTTTGTTTTTACGTCCCAGGCACTCCACGCTGAGTCTGGGGCAGGGTCATAATCACTAAGCATGTCAGACAAAGCTACTGAGTGAATAGATACACGAATAGTGGAGGGTTTAGAAAAACCGTCTTGTGTTTTAACAAAGTGGAAACTTTATGCTCCAATGAAGGAGAACTGAGTTATCGTCTACCTTCTACCCTTATATCCTGGGTGACCCTGTGTGTGTCAGTTATTTCTTTTGTAAAATGGGGATAATCATGTACTCTCTGCCTTGGCCTGGAGATGGGGCCAAGGGGTCATTAAAGAACCCTTGAGCTTGAACATAGCTGGATGATGCTGGTCTTGTTCACGGTACAGCCCCAAGAGTGCCCAGCATACAGCAGGTGTCGTGGTTATTTGCTGCGGGAGTAAATGACTCAGTGCTTTTCTCAGCCACTTCAGTTACTAAAATCTGCAAAAGCAACTTGACCTCTGCTGGACCACGGCAGGGCTCTCCCCACTCCTGTAGGAACCAGCTGAAAACAGGGCGGCGGACTAGGGCTGGTCCTTCGTCTGGGGCAGTGTTATACCTTCACCCACTGCCGCCTAGAGAGGGTTAAACCTCGGCGGCCTGGCCTGGGTGCTCTCCAAACCTGTCCTGCCCCATTACCTTGCCTCCAGCTGAGGTTAGGCTCTGAGTTTACCCATAAACAGCTGCCACGCTCCCCCTGAGCAGCTAGAGATAAGGGCCATTTCCAAGCCCCAGCAGTACATGCTGCTCTCCGTGCCCCAGCCCGGCCATCCGCCTTGGCCTCGGCTGTCTGGGAGGTTATCCTTTTCAGGCAGCTCCGCTCCGTCCTTTAGAAACCCTTGTGTTAAGTATTAAGACTTTGGGGCCGCAGAATGGCCACATAGACAAGTAGAATCCATGATCAGACTTCCAGAATGAAAGGAGTCTTGGGCCAGAACACTGGTGGGCCCACCAAACCCACCAAGTCAGGGACCCTCATTCCAGAACTGAGGCTGGTAACTTCCCAAGGCTCCAGAACCTTCCATAACTCCTTATGTCTAGTTCCTCCCAGATACTTCTTTCCTGCCAGTCAGATATTAGGGATAACATCAGAGATGTCCCTTGGCCATTCTGATTATGAATAGCTTAACTTGTCATGCTAGGCTGTGACTTGTGAGCTAAATCTGGCCTGCCACTTGTTTTTGTAGGGCACCCTTGAACTAAGAAAGGGTGAATTTCCAGCCTCCCAAGTCTGCAGATTGCAGACTTGCCATGTGAGGCAAGTCCTCAAAATAAATCTTTCTCTACCTCTCTTTGGATATGTATAAATCTTAGGATATTTGTATATTATATATACATTATACATATAGATCTAATTAGTTCTATCTCTCTGGAGAAACCTGACTGATACCGATTTGGGTATCCATATCCACACTGCCCCAGAGATCTTTCTAGAACACAAGCTGGATGCTGTCCCACTCCTGCTTAAACCTACCTTTAATTCCCCAAGCTCTGTGATAAAATCCAGGCCTTCCCAGGTGACTTCTAAGGGTGGGAACCTGGTTGATTTTCAGCCTCCGTTTCCCCAGTTCCCAGGAACTTCCTCTCCCCTCCCCTCCTGGTACCCTAGTCTTCAGCCAGCTGAGCAGTGGGGAGATACTGTGAGGACAAGAGCCCAAGGAAAGGCTCTCAGAAGCAGACCTCTCTCTCTACCCCCCTACCATTCCTCTACCCACCACCAAGCAGGCCTTCTAGAACTTTCTAGGACACAGCTGCAATGAGGGTCTGGGCCTGGACCCTCTGGATCCAGCCTGAGGGCACGAGTGTACAGAGCTCAGGAGAAGGCAGAGGAAGCCCTGTTTTTGCCATTCCCTCCCTGTGGGCAGAGTTGGAGCCAAGTTTGACAGAGCTCCTTGGCTTGGCTTCCTTGACTCCTGCAGGTGGAAGGCCCCTGAAGAACTGTGGTTCTTTCTGGATGTCTCGACCAACCCAGAACCCCAGCCTCAGCCCCAGTACCGGATGGGCACCCACTGGTGGTGATTGTGAAAAAATAAAACATAGGGATATCACACAGGGCTCAGGCTGGGACCCGTGTAAACCCCACACCCTGGTGCCAGGGAACGTGGCCTCTGGTGACTGCCAGAGGAAACCCCTGTCCCACTGAAGCCCAGCCTCCCACCATGGCTTAGGGGTCGCTGACTTCCCCCAGGGACGGGGATGGCGCCCCAGAGCTCATCCCCAGGTGGGGGTGTTTGGGTAGCAGGCTGCTTGAGCGCACAGGATTGGCTATGAAAGTCCCTGCAGCGTGAGACACACCTCCCAAGAAAAGCCTTTCCCTTTGGAAGCTCCTGGCCACGAGCACTCTTGCTGGCGTGGTAGCAAGAGGTACATGAGAGATGAGAATCCATGCATTCAATCAGTCAGTCCTGATCCCCTGCTATGTCCAGGTACCGTGGACCTCAAAATAAAACACAGCACCTTCCTCAAGTAGACTTCCGAGACAGACGCTGGTGCTCTAGGGCCTCTATCCACAGCACTGTGAGGCTCGCGGGAGACCATCTGCCGCAGGTTTCAGAGATCCCCAGTGCCTCTGGGGACTCACCACGTACCACATCTGTGGTCTCCAATTCGCCTTACACACTGCCCAGACGATCTTTCTCTAGCATTGTTTTCTGGATTAAATCAAACTCCTTCAGTGCCCACTAAGGCTGGTCTCTGGATGCCTCTCCCTCCTCACTCGCACCTCCCACCCAGCTCCTCGTTTTCCCCTGGGCTTCAGCCAAGCAGGGCTCTGGGCAGACACTTGAACAAGCACTCTTGCTTCATACCACGGGGCCTTTGGACTCACAGTGTCCTGCCTGGAATGTCCATTTCCTGCCTTGCCCACCTGGCAGTTGGAAGTTATCCCCTTGTGAAGTCTTCTCTGATGTCTCAGCCACAACACCAGTACCCCTAGATGGTACGTCTCTGTCCATAAAAGCAACTTCCAATTTCTCACCATGTTTGGCTGGTTGGTGAGGCCTTGTAACTGAGCAGGACCCTATGGCGCCTTCCCCGGACAGACACCTCCCCTATATCCTCTGCTGTAGCTCCTCTCTGAAGTACTTAGATAACAGTATCTGACGCACACTTCCTGAGTTGATTTACAGATGCTAAAACCAACACCAAATGGAAGAAATTAACTACTTGATGATCATGAGCCCCCAGACCTACTGGTGCCTATGGGTTGATAACGTCAACCACCCTGTTACCTCACCATCAACCAATCAGAGAACTGTGCATAAACTGATCACCTACCCTATGAGCACCCTCCCTCACATGGCTTCTAAAAATACTTTGCTGAAACCCTTCGGGGAGTTTGGGCTTTTGAGCACAAGCCACGCGTTCTCCTTGCTTGGCCCTGCAATAAGCCTTTCTCTGCTCCAAACACTGACATTTCATTTTGTTTGGCCTCACTGTGTGTTGGGCACACAAACCTGCATTTGGTAACAGCCTGGCATGTCTTGGCCAATGCCCACCCCTCCCCATCACCCACATCTTACCAGTTACCCTGGTCTTTTTCTTTTTAGAAGTTTTTTTTGTTGTTGTTCTTTTTAAATTTTCTTAGAAGGTTTTTTGTTTTGTTTTGTTTTTTAATTTTTGGGTTGTGCCACGTGGCTTGTGGGATCTTAGTTCCGCGACCAGGGATCAAATGCGTGCCCCCTGCAGTGGAAGCACAGAGTCTTAACCACTGGACCACCAGGGAAGCCCCACCCTGGTCTTCTTAAATGCCAGCTCTTTGTCATCTCATGGACTCCACACTTTCTGTTTTCTCTGCCTGTAACGTTTTTCCCCAGGAGCCGCAACTTTCATTTTTCAGGTTCCAGCTTCCAGACCCACAAAAGAGAGATTCTCCCCCACTGCCCTATTGAAATGGAGTCTCTTCCTCTTTCTTCTTTATCTTCGCACACTGCTTGGTTTTCTCATAATACAAACACAATTGCAATAATTGTGTGGACTTCTTCCTTTGTTGACCCAGTTATCGCCTTCCTGTCCACTGGACTTTCGATTTCATGAACGGAGGAGGTCTTGCTGTCGATCCTCACCATTGTATACCCAGCCTTCAAAAAATCATGCTTAATAAATATTCATTGAAGGACTAGGGGTTACGTGAGTGTACAAATATGAAGGAATTCACCTAATATGTGTGCATCTTACCATACGTAAATTACACTTTAATAAAAATATATACAAAGTGTACTGAATACTTATAAATGCATTAAAAATGATAAGTGATAATGCACGAATTTGCCTGTGTATCTTATTAATTGTATTTGCATCACTGGTGTTTAACACAGAGCCTGGCTCAATGTTTCCTCCGTTCCCGTGACGTAAAGTGGCCAAATTCAGAGCACATTACATTAATGTGATCTTTCTTTATACTTCCTCTTGGAAAGTCATCATTAAACCAGTGACGCATCTTAAAATAGATGATTTGTCTTAGAGCACTGAACATAGAAAACGCAGTTTGTAGAAGTCACTCACTAAACGTTGAACAAATTTGACTTGAAACGCAATGGGATAAACTCTTAAGGGAGCTTGAAAAAGAGGTTTATAGGGCACTCCTCTTACCTTATTCACCTGTTTAAGAGAAACAGGCCCGTGAAAAGTCTGCAGAGAGTGTACTAGTTAAGGCCTTGGGATTGGATCACCTGCCGATGAATCTGGGCTCCACTGCTTAAGGCCAGCTGTGTGACCTTAAGCTTAGTGCTTAACCACTCGGAACCTTGTTTTCCTCATGAAACAGGAAGTGTGATCCCTACGCCACAGAGCCCTGGTAAGGATTCAATGAGATGATGACTGGGAAGCTTTTAGCTCAGTGCCTGGCAGACAGCAAGCCCTTGATAAGTAGTGGCAATTAATAGTAGTGTTGTCCTCTGAGCCCACAATCAGTCCCCTGTGAGTGCCACATAATTGTGTGTGTTTGCAGGGAGGTACCAGAGCACAGGGGAGGAAGAGGAGGTATCTGCCCCCAGCGGGACTCTCATCCTGGAATTCTCTTCCTTCCCAGCCCAGCGAAAGTGTTTCCTCCACTCTGTAGAACTTCACTCCTCTGGGATCCCAGCTCTGGGCCCCAGGGGTGCTGGGAACAGAGCGGCACAGTCAACAACCTTTTCAGTTGTGTCAACATCTCTTGTACCTTCAAGTCCCTGGACTTCAGAAACCAGGGGAGGATATCAGACTCAAAACTGGAGCCAGCCCACGTGGCAGCCTCATCTCTCATGAACACCCTCCATGCATCCCTGTCTGAGCATCACCGACTCGCTGCAATCCCAAACCAGCCAAGGCCATTCACACTAGTGAGCCTTTGCACACGCTGTCCACACCACCTGACGCTCCCAGGGCATTCCACCTATGGCCCTTGGCTCTGAAATGGGATTTTATCATTTCCCTTATTTTACAGGTAAGTCAGCTGAGTCCCAGAGAGGTTTGGTCACCTGACGCAGGTGACCCAGGGGCTCCCAACTCCCAAGGGCCACAGGTGAAGCCCCTCCCCACATCTTCCATCAAAATAGTAATCAAGTGTCCCCAGAGAGTCCCATGTGCCAGGCTTCACATTCACCATCTCACTCTGAGGTCAGTTTTATTCTCTCCAGCTTACGGGTGAGGAAGCCCCAGTTCAGTCGCTTGCCTGGGAGCACGTGGTGTCAGGTGGCAGAGGTGCCCTGCAACCCTAGCCCCTCGGGATCCAACTGACTTGCTAAACTGATTCCTGGGGTGATACCATGGACTAGCATCCTGAACTGGAGACATGCTCTTTTGGGGTAAAAATATCAAAGAATTAGGACCTCAGGAGGAGCCCCGAGGAAAGTGGACTTCCCTGACCACACTGGCCAAGTACACTTTCCTCCCTGTCAACACTTCCATTGTCGTTTATAGGGTGTAGTAAGATTCCCAGGGCCCCAGAGACATGGAAGGACTGGGAGTTCTCGGCCTCTGCAGAGCTCCTCCCATCTCGCCCACCCAGCGGACACTCAAAGCCAAGACCTCCTGTCCCAGTTTTCAGTCCCAGTGACCCCAGACAACTTGGTCACTTTGCCATCCAAGCTCAGTTCCTTAGAGCATCAGCTCTGGAAACGGCTGCCTAAATTCAAATCCCAGCAACACCCCTTGCCAGCTGTGACCCCCTGGGCAAGGGACTTAATCTCTCTGTGCCTCAACACCTTCACCTGTAAAATGGAAATAACAATAGTATCATGGTTGTGGTGATACACGAGACAGTAAACCCTCAAAAAATGTTAGTTTGGACGTGGAGGTGTGTTTTGTGTTGTCTCTCCTGAAATGAAGCCAAACATTCATAAGGATTCTTGCTTTCTTCAGGCGGCAGGAGCTGCAGCCAGGCGGCTGGAAGCGGGGATATGGAAACAGGCCCAGGGCCAAGTGGGGACAGCGAATCCCATCCAAGTGTCCCCGCCCAGCAGGGGAGGGCCAGCTGGAGATGGGGAGGCTGCCCGCGCAGGCCTCTGTGCCAGGCCAGTGAGTGGGCCAGACACCTATTTTCATTATCAGGCCCACATTCCTGGGATTCCTGGGTGAACCAGCCACTTATTACAAGAGACTCAAAGCGCCAAAGGAAAATACTCATTTGAGGCCCAGACATGGATTTTTCATTTTCATAATTGGCCGTTGGGTCTGCACGTCCCGGGGCGGCAGGCGGAAGGGAGCTGCTGGACAAAGTGTCTCTGTGGGAGCCCAGTCGCCCGTGGGGGAGGGCGGGGCCGGCTCCGCCCACAAGGCCCTCCAGAGGTCATGGCATCCATCCCCCTGCCTCTCAGCCTGACACATCAGCACCCCCCGGGCCAGAGGGACAGGCATCTACCCTGCTTTGCAGAAGGGGCCAGGAGGCTTGTGAGATCCCCTCCAGGTCCTCACACACTAGCCGTCTGTCTAACTCAGCGCCTCAACTAGGAGGTGATTTGGGCTCCCAGGGGTGACATTTTTGGTTGTCACAACTGGAGGAGGAGGAAGAACGGATGCTCCTGACCAAGGATGCTGCCCAGCATCCCACAAGGCACAGGACAGCCCTGTTCCCATAACAAAGAACGAGCCAGCTGCCCTGATGACAAGTGTCAATCCATTGCGCTGCAGCTCTTGTCCACTTTTTCCCAATTAGAGTTCACGGAGGTGTAACAAGGGGAGAAGGGGCAGTGACCCAGGTGCATCTTTTAGGAAGGAGAGACAGGTGCAGGGTGGGGAGTAAAGACCAATATACACGGCTGCCTACCCGATGGGTGCAAGGTGGTGAAAGGCTACAGGGGATTTGGAATCCAGCGGACCTGGATCGGCACACAGCCTCCATTCCCCAGCTGTGGGGCTCTGGGCAAGTCACTTTGTGAGGTTCATTCAGCTTGACCTGGGAAATGAGGTCAGCATCGCCACCTCACAGGGTGGGTGTGAAAATGAGCGGTGATGACATTGGCCGAGTACCTCGTGTCTGCCTGGAGCATGGAAGTTCCCCACACATGCCGACCTCCTCCCCTGACTCTATTTCCCCTTTCCACAGCTTTCCCGTTGGCACCTTCCTTCCCCTGTGGCCTCTGCCTCCCTCTCTTTGCCTCTCCAAACCCTCCCAGTGCCCAGGTCACTGTCCCTCCGGAGCACCTATTCCACCCTCACCCTCTGGCCACCCTCCTAAGCCAGCAGAGATGCCTGCCTTGGCCACGCACTGGCTTCTACGGGTCATTCCTGGCTCTGGGGGTATGGGGACATATTTGGGAGTATGTGGTATGCGTGAATGACATGTATCTATAGACTGGCACATGTACTGAGCGTTTTGTGTATGTTGGTGTGTGAGCGTGCGTTTGCGTCTTGTGTGGATGCATATGTCCTGGGACTGCCTCTTTCTTCTTGCGTTGTCTCCCCGTCTCTGCAGGATACTTTGCAGCATGCTGGACTCATTAGCTGTAGAGGGTCCTTAGGGGAAAGCTGGAGAGATGAATGTCTCCAGATTTCAGAGCAGGCTCTTTATTCCCTCTCCCCTGAGAAGCATGCCCAGGACCCAGGTTGTCATACACCATCCTGCCTTTCCCCACACCTTTCCATCCTCCTATTCTGAGCACTGACTCTGGGCCAAGCCCTGTCCTGCACACCTGGACGGAGAGATGCTCACGCCCAGTCCCTGCTGAAAGTCAGCTCATGTTCCAGTGGGAGCTCTCAGGGCTGCTGGTCAGCCAGGAGGTACCCGGACAGCAGTACCTGCTTTTAAAAGGTTGAAATACTCCTTAACGTTTGGCAAACAGCCTCTGCCCTGAGTCCCAAAGGCCCCCCTGATTCCCACGATCCAGGAAGTGACGGGCTAACCCAGGCCCTGCAGGGAGCCTCCAGGGACCCTGCTTCTGGGCTGTGCCGGCCTCCCTCCATCAGCTCTGATCAGCTGGTGCCTCTGCCATACCAGCTGTTAAATATTTTCAGACCCTCCAAGGAGACAGAGGCCTCATCACGCTGCAAATCACTAAGAGCACCGAGCAGATGTTCAGCAGCTCTGAGAGCACTGAGGACAGAGCCACTAGCTACCTGCAGGATTTCAAAGAAATCTTCAGAGGAAAAAAAAGAAAAGATTCTTCTCCAGGATCTTGAAGGATGAATAGGAGTCTGCAGGAAGATGAAGAGCAGGAAAGCCTTACTAGGTGCAGCGAACAAGAAGTACAAAGGCAGAGAGGTGTGTGAAAGAATCTCAGGCTAAAGGCAACCAGTTCCTGAGAGTGCAGAACGGGCAGAAGATTGGAAAAGGCAATGAGGAGACTAAATCGGAACAGACCTTGAATGCTGAGCTAAGGAGCTATAGCTTGGCAGTATTCAGGCCTAGGACCAGCTACACAGTTTGGGGGTCCAATACACACTGAAAGTGGGGGGGGGCTTTGTTAAAAAATTATTAAGAATTTCAAGACAGTTACAACTCAACATTAGAGGAGGGTCCTTCTAAGCCCAGGGCACCACATGACTGCCCGTGAAGGTGGCGATGTCCAAGGCCACTGGTCTGAGCTGATGTCCTGCCTGGGATTTAGGAGATGACAGCCTGAGCCCACCAGGCCTGAGAGGGGAAGCAGGAAACACCTCTTCAAAATTCTCCTGGCCTCATGGGAGATTAGCCCCTTCCCTTTGCAGAGATCGGGTTCCCATTCCAGATGCACTGTTTTCAGAGCCTTAATTAATCAGAGAGGATTGTACGGCACTTTTCTCTTTGTGCACTAATTCCTCACCCAGCTGACCCTGCTGCTGTATAAACACACGAGGCGGGTGCCCAGGAGGACCCAAAAGCCTGCTTCCCATAAGCGCTGGCTCCAACCACTGCCCAGCGGCTTGGGGACGTGCCCAGAGTCACCCAGGCTCCATCTCACACAGGGCCCCGCTGGAGGGTTCAGAGCGCCTTCAGTGGCCACCTCACTAGGAACCAAGGAGCCCAGTGACTTGAGGCAAGTCACTGGAACACTTTGCTAATTTCACCTTCCCAGAGATGAGATAAGCCACCAGATGGGAGAAGGAATCAACAGGGGTCTAACTGCACTTTTGATGCAAATAGAGACCAAAATCAAAAGCTCCTCTTCTTGAGGTTAATAGATTCATTTGGTTAAAAGCTGAGAAGCATTTCACCACAACCTCTGTCCCCAGCAACCTGCCCTCAGTATTTGCATACGTTTTGAATGAAAATTGTCAGGACCATGCAAACTAGAAAGCTAAATGCATCTTATCTGATGGCTGTCGGGGAATTTGGGGGAAACAGTCGGGGTTTAAACATGAATCGGGGCTGAGGCTCTCGTGTGGGTCTGAGCCTCAGTGATAGTATCTGCCCCACCCTGGGCCGGGGCTTATGATAAGCTGCCTTCTCCATTTCACCGGGCCCCTCGGTGACTAACAAGCCACCTGCTTGTGGTGGGACCTGGGAGAAAAAGAAACGATTCTTTATTGTTCCTTCTGGTTCCATTGTGGTCAAGGGCCAGGAGCAGGGTTGCTCCTAAAGAGGGTTTCCATGCCTTGATCCATTACTCCATTAATCCTGAAGTACTTCATTCAACCATTTCATCCTTCACCATGTGAATCTTTCAACTGTATTCACAAATAATACTTATCTTTAGGGGGGAAATCCGAAAGGAAATATATTCATTTTTTTAATTGATCACATCATATACGTCACGTAAGTTCTCTGCAGGAAAAAAAAAATTAAAACGCTGCTACACAATGTGAAAAAAAGGATATGTGATCCTAAAGCTCCCAACATTCCCCTGCCCAGGGCATCACCACCATTAGCTCCTGGAGGGGTTGTATGTTCTCTCAGACTCACTCTGCACACCGCTGCACAGAGAACTCTGTCTTCCTGGCACTTGGGTGTCCCTGACCCCAGCATTCCTGCACATACCCTAGGCAGGGAAATTGGCAGTCCCAAGCTCAGACGTTTTTACCAAGCATCTCTCTCGCACTGTGCTAGGCCCGGGGCAGGCTGCAATGGGTAAGATGCAGCTGAGAGCCAATATGCTATGTGTCACAGCTTGCTGGGGTTTGGCCGAGAAAGCAGCCACCCTCCCATCTTCCAGTTTCCAGATTGGGATTTGCATTTTGCTTTCTAAAGACCCTTATGTCCCTTAGCATTCCCCACTGCCCTTCTTCTTCTTGCCTACCTGCAGTTCCCAAGTTTATCATCACAAGCTTAAATTGCTTTTGTAACAGGGAAACACAGCACACTTTTTTTTTTTTTTTTTTGCAGTACGCGGGCCTCTCCCTGTTGCGGCCTCTCCCGTTGCGGAGCACAGGCTCCGGACGCGCAGGCCCAGCGGCCATGGCTCACGGGGCCCAGCCGCTCCGCGGCATGTGGGATCTTCCCGGACCGGGGCACGAACCCGTGTCCCCTGCATCGGCAGGCGGACTCTCAACCCCTGCACCACCAGGGAAGCCCCACACTTATTTTTTAACAAAATTTATTTAGCAGGTATTACATGCCCGGTACTTGGGCAAGCACTAGGTGAGAGGTAATAGATGTAAAAGAAGCATCTTCGCATCTACTTATAAAAAAAGACTGTTTTCCTTTCAAGCTGCTTAACACCCTCAAGGGTTAGAGGAGGAGGACAAGAAACCTGCATGTATTTAGAGGGTGATTCTCACGTGGCAGGATTGCATAGGGAAGTTTTCCTGGGGCATCGATAATATGATTCAGAGAAGATACCTCCCGCCCCGGACCAGGAGGTTGTACATGGCCTGTAATAAAAATAATGACAATGAGGTAAATGGCACTATTACACTTACCAGGGGCTTACACATATGCAGACGACAATGATGATGGCAAGGATGTTGAAGTAATGAGGTTAAGTGATATGATCTATGCCTGACACACAGCAAGCGTTCAGCAGTTGGAAGCTGCTACGTTTATCTTCCTTCTCTCTAGTAAGGTAATTATATTTCTCATTTTATCTACGAGAGCCCTGAAACTCAGTGAGGTCCACATCCCTACCCTAGATCACGGCAGCTAGCACGTGGGGGAGCCGAGATTTGAACCCAGGTGCCCCAAGAACCAAGATGAGTTGGTGATACAGCTTTGCCAGAGTTTCTTGGCTAAATTATAGAGAAGAAAACGTCAGCCCAGCTCCTCCTCTTAATTTCCAAATTGCTTTGATAGGCTTGTTTCTATAGACCTGTTACTCAGCATTTTCCAGAAATGGTCTGTTTGCTATTTCTCACCCTCTTTGTTACAGTTTGAGAGGAAAGTCCTCAGATTGTGACCCCATCCTATCTTGCTTTAATCCAACCCTAAACACGGTCAGGCCTGCTAAATTTCCCCTGATTTTTTTTTTTCCCAAGCTCTCCCTGTTCCCATCTAGATCAAAGCCCAACTATTGTAGCCTAAATATTTGTATTTAAGTTTGCAGCCTAAATATTGAAAGATGTCACTTGGGTGTATCCAGCATTGCTCAATTGGTTTCAACCGAAATCTTTGAATATTAGTTTGAGAGAAGGAGAAGCCAATGTTTACTTTGGTCTGAAGGCCCTTCAATTATTGACCTCATCATAATCTTCAAGAACTTTCATTTAACTCTCCAGCATAATTCAAAAATCTCTCCTAGTTTTCAGAAGAAGGCACCCTAAGGTATGATGGCAGACCCCTGACTGAATTTGACCCATGATGTTCTTTAAATATAGACAATGAATCACCATCGCTCAAAAACTGAGACATTTCATGTAACAACACGCATTTCCTGCTTCCATTTGAAAAAGATCTGGAGAGATTTGGAAGGTCTAGAAAAGCTAGGCCAGAATTCGGAGCCTCTGGCTAACAGCTGCTCTCTGTAGACAGACAGGTGTTCCCCACCAGGTCTGCTTATGTCATACATGTTACCTCCTAGGCCCTGCTACAGCGCCAGGCCCGGCTCTGCCACCTATCTCACCATGTGACTTAGGACAAGTCACCCAAGCTCCTCATGTGATGCCGCACAGACACCTGAGTCATTTTCTGCTTTCTGACCCTGAACTTCTAAAAGGAGCTTCGACTGTTTGCATTGAACAACTCATCCAGCTCTCCCTTGGCCAGTACGCAGTGCCCTGAGACCAGACATGTCTGTCCCCTGTGACACTGAGTCCCCTGGAGTGGAGAGAGGGGTGTCACCTGTGACCTCTGTGTTGCCTGGATTCGTATTTTCAGGCTTATTTCTTCCTCCTAAACAAGAGCTCTCGTTTTCTTAGTTGAAAAGCCACCAGAACCAAGCTTTTCCAGACATAGCCCCAGGCTCAGAAGGGTTCTCGGGTTAGTTCCTTGCTTCCAGGCAGGCCACCAGAACCCTTTCAGAGAAGACTTTTGACTTTGCTCCTATAAAAAAAAAAGAAAGGAAAGAAAGGTGGGAGGGAGGGAGAAAGGGAGGGACGGGGGAAAAGGGACTGTTTTGATTTAAAATAAAACATTTTCTGCAACATCGACATAATTTAAATGTTAATAAAAACTACAAAAATGTTTACCTGTAATTCCATCACAACAGCAAATAAACCCTCTTTAATCTTTGTCTATATACACATAAAATTTCACCATAAAAATAGCTTACGTTTGCTGAATGCCTGTTAGATGGATTGTGCCTTTGGTGTTGCGTCTAAAGAGTCAGCACCAAACCCAAGGTCATGTAGATTTTCTCCTATATTATCTTCTAGGGGTATTGTAGTTTTGCATTTTACATTTAGTACTATAATATATTTTGAGTTAATTCTTGTCAAATGTATAAGGCCTGTATCTAGATTCTTTTTTTGCATGTGGTTATTAGGTTTTTCTAGCACCATTTGTTGAAAAAAAATTTTCCATTGTGTTGTCTGTGGTCCTTTGTCAATAAATCAGTTAACTATGTTTATGTGGGTTTATCTCTGGGCTGTCTATTCTGTTCCACGGATTTGTGTGTGTGTGTGTGTGCTTTCATTTGCATTAATGTGTAAAGTTATTTATTTATTTTTAAATTTTTATTGGGGCATAATTGATTTACAATGTTGTATTAGTTTCAGGTGTACAGCAAAGTGACTCTGTTATACAAATACATATATTCACTCTTTTTTAGATTCTTTTCCCATATAGGCCATTACAGAGTATCGAGTAGAGTTCCCTGTGTTTTAAGTAGGTCCTTATTAGTTATCTATTTTATACATAGTAATGTGTATGTGTCAATCCCAATTTTCCGATTCATCCCTTCCCCCCAACCCCCTGGTAACCATAAGTTTATTTTCTACATCTGTAACTCTATTTCAGTTTTGTAGATAAGTTCATTTGCAGTCCTTTTTTTAGATTCCGCATATAAAAGATATCATATGGTATTTGTCTTTCTCTGTCTGACTTACTTCACTCAGTATGAGAATCTCTAGGTCCATCCATGTTACTGCACATGGCATTATTTCGTTCTTTTTTAATGGCTGAGTAATATTCCTTTGTGTGTACATATATATATATATATATATATATATATATATATACATATATATATATATATACCACATCTTCTTTATCCATTCCTCTGTCGATGGACATTTAGGTTGCTTCTATGTCCTGGCTATAGTGAATAGTGCTGCAATGAACTGTTCAATGGATTTACTTGTCTGTTCATTCACCAATACCACACTGTGTTGATAACTGTAGCTTTCTAGTAATTCTTGGAAACAGATAGTGTCAGCCTCTGACTCTGTTCTTCTCTGATACTGTGTCAGGTATTTTGGGTCTTTTGCCTCTCCATATAACTTTAGAATCAGTTGTTGTTGTTGTTGTTTTTATTTGATATTTACAAAAGAACTTGCTGGGATTTGGGCTGGGGTGACATTGAATCTACACAGCAAGTTGGAAAGAATCGACATCTTGACAATACTGAGTCCTCCTGTCCTTGAATATGGAATCTGTCTATTTATTCAATACTTTTTTTATCCTGAAGAACCAGAATCCAAATGAAAAGAGATGCAAACAGAATTGATATGATGCACATGGTTAAGGTGGGGGAAGAAAAGGACTCCACACAAAACTGATCAAGGGTCGCTCCTTGACCAAACTTTAGATGGACTCCTCTGAGCCCTCTTTTTTGACAAGGCCTCATCCTTGGACCTTGTCATTGGCCTGCCTAGCAATTCTGCTGAGTCAATTTAGCAAGAATTCCCACACAGATATCTGATCACCTCTGATATCTGATCAGATTCCTCAACTCCCACCCTTGATGTCTAAGTCTTTGGCCTGCCTTCAGTATGAATCCTATGAAGTCATTTTAGGAAGAATTCTCCTACACTTGATGTCTTCTCTTAGTAATTTTCCATCCGCTGACCCCCTGCTCTGTTGGTTGGCTATACATCTCCAGCTGTCTTCGTTGTATTCAGAGTAGAGCCCGATCTCTCTCCTCTATTGCGATAGTCTTGACACCTAACCCAGGAGACACGTGGTGAGCACTGCACAGTCCAGTCTTTGTTAACTTCCAGAAGCCAGGAGGCCCAAAGTCTTAAATGTCAGGGTTTGGCTGTGATGGGGGTGGGAGTATTATTGGTATCCAAGGGGTTTTAATTTATGGAGGTGACTGAGTGGCAGCACAAAGAGGTCTATGCCATTGAAAGAAGATTTTTATTATTCCCATTTCCTGAAAGGAGGGTCCATGCCATACCAACCACATGGGAAGGATCAAGTTTGGGTCAGGAGGTAAGCAAGAACAAGGGGAAGGCCTGAACCACAGCCTTTATTGGGGTTTCCACAGAAAAGGCAAGGCAGGGCTAGATAAACAGTTTAAGGTGGGCCAGTGTGAATGATTCGGGTGGACTTTGGGCTCAAGGGGTGATCTTAGTTGTGATACCTGGCCCTGGGATGATTTAGGGCAAAGGAAATATCAGCTTGGTGTGTGAGAGAGAAGATGGTGGATGAGGACTCAGTCTTGGATCAGCCGGCCTGCAAGAAAGGCCAGTTCCACCCAATAATATGGCCTCGTGTTGAATGGATGCTGAGTAGACGTACAGAATAAATGCAAGAAAGCACAAAACTGCGGCATGTGGGAGATGGTAGGAAAAGGATTATAAAACAAAAGTAAAAGGCAAGCTAAAATGCCCAAACCAGAGTGACCTCCCCTGTATGTGCCTTAATTCGCTCATTTGCTAAATGGGAGTAGAAGTAACACCTCCCTCAACGTCTGTGGTGAAGAGTCCATAAGGTCAAGCGTGTTGAATGTTTGGTACAGCTCCTAGTGCAACAAACGGCTCACCAAATGCAAACTCTGCAACAGGCGTGAGCGCGTTGGATGGACAGCTATGCTTTAGCTTAACTTCATTTAATAAGAAAAATATACAAACTTCCTAAGGGAAGTTGCGATGCTTCCCATCACAAAGCAAGGCATCCAGGCTTGTTGTTGTCACTGCCGCTGTTTTGTTTTAACTCTCTGATTCCTTTGGTGGGTTTCCAACAAATTTGCAGAAAAACATTTGACACCAAATATTTCACAGCCCGTCCTAATACGTCAACAAGGCCAATTTGCTTTGCTGTAGAATCAATCGCGCGTGCTTATTTCATGCTACACTGTGGCAGGTAACAGTGCGCCTCAGGCTTCCATACATATAGGAATCACCCCCCCCACCCCCCTCCCGTCTCGGGGTTAAAATATAGATTCTGATTCAGTAGGTATGGTGCAGGGCCCGAGATTCTGCACTTCTACAAGCTTCGGGGTGATGCCACTGGTCTAGGGCTCATCCTTTGAGCAGCAAGAGATTGAAACACAGTAACTTTGTCTTATTGGGAGATCAGGCTTCCCTAGAACCTGAAAAGGCCAAAGGAGGAGGGAAAGACATTGACAAGTACTCTATGGCTGTCGTTAGTCCCTCCATGTTGGTGGGTGCTTTTAGCCCTCACTCAGAGCCAGGGGACTCTTACTTGACACACAGTTGGTACCACCAGTGCAGAGGGCTGGCTCTGGACCTTCGCCCTGCTCCTTAGTTCTGAAAAGTTAAAAAGGCGCGGGGAGGCCTGTGTTCTTTTCAGCTTTCGGTCAGCACTCCAGGCCCTGCTGGGATTAAATAGTCCACGCCCGAGAGACAGAAACCCAGCATTGTTTACTCTGCTGGGGGGACCTGGGTCCTAGCTTCAGCCACTGACTTGGTGTGTGATGACTTGGTGTGTGAAGCCCCTTTCCTTTTCAGTCCTCATTCACTCCACCCATAAAATACAGAGTTTTGAATGAAGTCCGTTGTCTCCAAATGTGGGGTGTCATGAGAATCACCCGGGAAGTCTGATAAAATCCTGACTCCCGCCCCGACACAGATCTAGGTCTTTGAATATTGGTGGCAAACTGGGTAGAGAGAGCTCAGAACAGGGTCTGCCGGAATGCCGGGGGGCAAGGGGAAACGCAGGTGCTGGAAGGAGCCAGAGTCATGGGGAGGAGGGGCGACAACCCTGGGGATTATGACAGCCCCTCCCTTCTACATGCCTCCACACTCCCCACCCATCACCCCCACCCCTGTTTATACCCGTTCCCTCCCCTCTGAGGTCTGGGGGGCGCTGGGCCTCTCATCTTCTGTTTGCTGTAAACACCAGGAACTGCTGCTCAGGCTTCCACTAATCCTGTCTTCCACACCTCCCTTCTGCCCCCTCCCCTCCCTGACCTGCAGCCTCCCTCTTGCCCTAAATCTCTTCTCTGACAGACTCTGGAGGCTACATTCTAGCCCCTGACCCACAGCAAGAGAAGCCCAGAGGCCTTAGGGTCTGTTGTACCAGAAATGGCACATGCTGCAGTGCACAATCCCTGCACATTGCAGACATACCTCCCTCCCTCCCTCCCTCTCTCTTGACTGCATCCCCGCTTCTGAATTAGTCAGGATCCTTAGTAACAAGTGATGGATACCCCACGCACACTAGCTTTGGGGGTAAAAAGTAAATAAAAGAACAAAACAGAAAACCATTGACTCATATAACCAGGAAGCGCCTTCAGGTCTGGCTGGATTCAGGGTCTCAAACGATATTGTCAAGGCTTGCTTTCTCCATCCCTCTGGGTCACAACAATTTTCTCCCATCAGATTGCTTCTGACAATCTACAGCTCCAACGTGATATTTTCTCAGCCTATTTAGCTTGTAGAAAAAAAGGTTCTACCAGGCCAACAGAAACGATGACGCTCACACACCTTCTCTTTTCTCTCTTCCTTCCATCCCTCTCTCCATCTCTTATTCCAAGATGAATAAAACAGGATTGCTATCCGCTGTCCTCAAAAGTCTTACAATCCAGTGGGGAAGAAACTGGCCATATACCAATAGCTATGACATTTTATTTTTAGGGCCATGGCAAAAGTATGTACAGATTCTGAATAATTTTATTGGGTGCCTGGTAAATGCCAGTTCTGCATTCCCCACTCCATTTCTGTAACCTGAGCTGGCTCAACACCGTGTGCAGTGCCCAAAGCAGGAATTGTTGCCAGGATGTAGATCATGACATGAGAATTCAGCTTGGGCCACTTGGGTCCACCCAGGCAGTGTCCCATGCAGTGTCCCAAGCAGGGGACAGGGAGAGGTGGGAAACCGGGGAAACCCAGTGGTTCAGCCTTTCAAGCAGGTCCTAGCAAGGGAGAGAAGGGACAGTGAGAGGGAAGGGAGGGTCAGAGGGACTATGGCAAAGCTGGCCATAAACAGGGGTGGGCCAGGACTCACTTGCTGCACCCATGCAATATCCAAAAATCAAGAGCCTCCTTTCGGCACAGACCAAGGATATGCAACAGGTTGTATGGGATGGGGTGGGTGCAGTTTGCGGGGAGATGGTTGCCAACTTCCATCAGATTCTCCAAGAAGCTAGCTATAGCTTCATGATAGATCCAGAACCTCACAGCAACACCACAAGGCTGCTAACACCCAAGTTCAAGGTCAGGTCCTGGGTAACAGTCCTGCCTCGTCACCTTATCTCCAGGCCTCAAATCCAAATGTCTCCTCTCAGCCCTCACCTCACTCTAAACCCCCCACCCCAGCCTGAGTTCAATCCAACCCTGACTCCGAGCTGTGTGATCTTTCTAAGCCTCAGTTTCCCCATCTGTCAAATGGCCTGGTAATAATATCAGTTCACATGTAGGAAGTGCTCACGGTGATCTAGGCACCTTTACCCAACATATCTTATGTCATCCTCACAATGACCCTGAGGGGTGGGTACTTCTGGGACCCAGGTTCACAGCTGAGGAAATTCAGGCCTGGAAAGCTAGCTGTCCTGAGGTCACAGAACAGGACGGGACCAGGGCGAGGCGAGACCTCTGACCCCCACAACCCCCATCTCCGACCCCCCCGCACCACCATTTAAGGAGGCCCTCACTCTCAAATGCCAACCCTGCACCTTCACGACCCTGAGAGTGGGAGCCTCCTTAAACGGAGCGCCCCATGTACCTACCTTGCCTCTCCTTAGTGCCAGCTCATCATAGAGCAATACATTCAGGTGTATCTGCTATCACAGTGCATGCTCTCAACTCCTAGGCCTGCTGTACGGCTTGAAGAGGATGCATTTATTAAAGCACCCTGCACAAAACCTGGCAAGAGACAGTGCTATGTAGTGTGGAGCTAAACTAGGATTAAAATCCCAGTTTTACCTTCTAGCTCTTTCTCTTCTCATCTGATTCCTATTTTGCAAACTGGGTTTCTGAGTCTTCCAGCCCAGCGGAGGCCATGGAAGTTTTACAGGGAGTCCCTTCCCCCAAACAGGCATTAGACACTGAGGCCCCAGGAGTTGGGGCCAGTGGGAATCACTCCCTTGTTGAGCCAGGTCTCTAACTGCCACCAGCGTTTCCATTAAAACCGGTTCACCTGGCTCCCAATAAGACAAACAGTCCCTTTCAGGAGCTAGCACTTGGGCAGGATTTCAATTTTATTTTTCCAAGTTTTTATTACCTTACATTTAAAACATTTATTGCCTTGCTAATTTCCGGCCATAGTGCCCAGGCACAGAGATATGAGAAATAGGACTGCTGAATCCTTAAATGTTTGGCTGAGGGAAATTTCCACCCTCCCCGCACCCTCCCTGCAGGGTGGGCACCCCCAGGACACACGCACCAGAGGTTTGGGCCTGGACACCACAACTCAGCTGTCGTAGATGCCCCCAGAGGGTCAGGAATAGGTGGCCTGAGGGCTGATGGGGCTAATTTTCAGGAGCAGAGCAAGCCCTGCCTGGTTCTAGAAGAAGTCACAGCCCAGAACACTGGGACCCAAGACAGGGCAGAAGAATTGGAGTATACTAAAGGCATCTACAGACCTGACACTTCGGGAACATTTAAACCCCACTGCCGCTGTGGGTTAGGGATCATCACAGCCATTTTGCACATGAGAAAACCAAGGTTTGTGAAGTGATCACTTTGCAGTCACACAGATGAAGATGGCAGAACCAGGATTTGACCTAAGTCAGCCTACTGGCTGTGCAACCTTGAGCAACGACTTTGCCCTCTCTGGGCTTCAACTTCCGTATATGTACAATGTGGCATGAATAGCACCTACCTCAGGGAGGTGCTATGAAGCTTAAATGAGATCACCCTGTAAAGCCCGTGGCACAGTGCCAGGCATACAATAAATATCTCTTGAACGAACAAGTGAGTAGAAGAATCAGGGATTGGAGAGCAACTCAGCTCCAGCCCTATATAAAGCCCTGTTGCTCATCTGTCATTTGTGAGGCTTATATTGAGTCTGGAACATGGCAAGTTTTCCAATTTATCTTCACGATTGGTTGAAAACATTTGTCCGAGAATTTTTTTTTTTTTTTTTTTTTGCGGTAAACGGGCCTCTCACTGCTATGGCCTCTCCCGTTGTGGAGCACAGGCTCCGGACGCGCAGGCTCAGCGGCCATGGCTCACGGGCCCAGCCGCTCCACGGCATGTGGGATCTTCCCGGACCAGGGCATGAACCCGTGTCCCCTGCATCGGCAGGCGGACTCTCAACCACTGCACCACCAGGGAAGCCCCTGTCTGAGAATTTTTTTCTGCACTGAAAAGGTTTCTCCAACCCCACTTGTGAACATTCTGTCTGGTCAGTGGCCACCACCTCTGAGAGGCCTCTGGGGTCCCCCAGATGGATGTGGAGGCCGCCTGACACTCTCATGTCAGAACATCACACATTCTAGTTAGCTGTGCCCGTTCTCCACTCCTCTAGAGAGACTGTCTGTTGCTGGAGACAGGAAACCACACCCCCAGCCATGACAGTAGCCCTGGCAACAGCTTGCATCCCACGTGCCCTTGAGGACAGGCCATATCTGCTTGGCTCACCACCGGGACATCCATTTACATCCTGACTTTCAGATGCTACTGCCTGGCCTCTTAGAGAACCTCAGTGATATTTGTGGAATAAATGGAACCAAAAAAGATTTGGCCATAAACGTGCACCTTACTGGTTGTTCAGTGTGCAGGCAATGACAGGGCTCCAGCTGGTATGTTGTCACCCTACAGTAACTGCAGTTACCTCCAGGGTCTGTGCCCAGAAGAGGGGAATCTACTGACTTGCATTTTGTCAGGGTGTGAGGTCCCTGGAGCCATTTGATTAGGTTCCATTGAAGGAAACTTGGAAAAGAAACTAAGGAAGACATATGACCCACCCCTGGGTCTCTGCAGGGAGCCCCTTTTATGAGATGTCCCCTCAGGTCTCTGCATCGAGCCCCTTTTATGAGATGTCTTCCTCTTCCTTTAATACACACATGCCCACAGCCTCTCTCAGAGAACAGGCTGAGCCTATATTTTCCTGGTCACATCAGGGCAAGGAGATCCTGTCTGATGAGTAAGAAGTGCCCTCAGGAGGCTGTCTGAGGGCTGGTGATGCCCTAGGACTGCCCTGCTTTGTCTATTGCTGTCTGGGCTCCATAGGAACAAGCTTCAGGCTGCCACTGCTCAGGATCCCACCACCTTGGAACTATGAATGGGCTCCTCTCCCAAAGCTGAGCAAGCCCAGGCTGACTGCAGATCACTTCCAAAATGGTGAAGTTCAAAGGGATGTCTGGGGCAAACGGACAGAGAATGTGGTGGGAACCAGGTGCCAGATATGAGCAGGTGGAACCTATAAACAGGGGATCCATCTGAGTGGTTAAGATCTTGAGCTCTGGGGTTAGAAAGACCAGGACTCCCCCACTTGGCTCCACCACAAACCAACTATAATACTTTGGGTAAGTTTTTTAATAATCTTTCAAAGCCTCAGTCCCCAAACTGTAAAATGAGGATAGCAATAATACCTTGCCATGACACATTTTAAGGTTGAATGAGCCAAAGCTTGTTAGTACATGGCACTAGGAAGATGCCAAGTAATATGGATGCTGGTAGATCTGCAGAGCTTGTGTTATTCTGTCATCTGTCTCACCGATAGACTGGAGATATTATGGGGCAGGAACCCAGGTGACTGAGACAGGGCCAGGCTCATGGTCGATGCTCATCAATTATTTGCTGGATGCATGGCAGATGAGGCAGAGTGGAAATTACACTTTCTGTTGTTTTGTTATAGTGTCGATTTATTTTCCTGTCTCCCTAACTAAACTGAAGCCCTAGAGATTACAGATAAACATTATTCCTCTAGTATTCCCAGTGCCTAGCACACAACCTCTCTGAGTCTCAGTTTTCTCACCTGTATAATGGGAATTAAATCCCTATTTGATAGGGTTTTCTGAGGGTGACATGAGCTAATGCATGTACAACACTTTGCATGGTGCCTGGCATCATGTAAGAGCCCAACTGGGATTGTAACCAGCTTACACAAAGGCGTCACAGCCAGAGTCCAGAACTGAGCAGGTGCAGGTAAAGGTCAGCTCCCTGACACTCCCAGGGTGTTGCCATCTGAGGTGACTGGTGGACAAGCTTAGAGACTACTCCCTTTTTACTAAATGCTCATCTCCTAGACACTAGGCACCATGCAAAATGCCTGACAAGCAGGCGCAGAGCAGCTAAGTAACTGGCCCGTGATCAGAGAGGCACTAAGTGATAGAGCTGAGATTTGAACCTGAGAATCTGGCTCCACAGCTGCCATGATTGAACTTCACTATTCAGCTTCTCTAATGAGGGGTTTCATGACCTCAACACTATGGGCATATGGGGCCAGATCATTCTTCATTACGGGGCTCCCTGTGCATTGCGTGATGTTCAGCTGCATCCCTTCCTCAACCCACTAGATGCCACGTTGGGACAAATGAAATTGTCTCCTGACCTTGATAAATGTCCCTTGGGTTGAGAATACCCATTTGAAACCACTGCTGTAAGGGGGCAGCACTTTTCCCCTCTCCTCAGCCCAAAGCAGCCCTCTCCCCTTCGGCACCCCAAGGCCATGTCTCCTGGATGTAGTGCCTTGACTGGAAGCGGAGAGCCGTTCCAGCTCCACAGACCTGTGGGTGACCTGGTGAGTCAGCCCCTTCTCTTAACATTTCTTTTTTATCAAAAAAGACTCCCAGGCTTCCCTGGTGGCGCAGTGGTTGAGAGTCCGCCTGCCAATACAGGGGACACGGGTTCGTGTCCCGGTCTGGGAAGATTCCCACATGCCGCGGAGCGGCTGGGCCCGTGAGCCATGGCCGCTGAGCCTGGGCGTCCGGAGCCTGTGCTCCGCAACGGGAGAGGCCGCAACAGTGAGAGGCCCGCGTACCGCAAAAAAAAAGAAAAAAGGCCCCCAACATCCACCCAATTGCCCAGTGCAGAAGTGTGGGCATCACCTTTGACCCTCTCTTCCTCACCACCACCGTTTCATCCCTCTTCCAGTCTTATTGGCACCACCTCTTACATAGTGTTCAACTCCCTCCCTATCCATCCCCTGCCCTTCCTCTCCATCCCCTCCTCAGCTGCTTCAGGGCCATCCTCTCACCTCTGGGTCAACTTCCCCACCTGTGTCTGCCTCCTATCCTACCTTCTCAAATCCAGGGTGATCTTCCTTAAACACCCTCTCAAATCCAGGGTGATCTTCCTTAAACACAAATCTGATCACTTCCTGCCTTAGGTGTTTCCTGAGAGCATCTTCTGCTCCTGAAAGAGATGAAGTGAGGACAAAGCCCAGTGAAACTGAGACCTTTGGGGTGAGGCAGAGATGGACTCCTATCAAGACATGTAGCTCCCTGCATATGACCACATCACAGGGGTGACCTGTCTGTCTCCCACACCACATGGTAAGCTCTGCACAGGCAGGACATCTCGTTCCCTGGTCCTCAGTACCTGCCACACAGCCGGCACTCAGCAAATGCTTGTTGGACGGACGAGCGAATGGATGGACAGAAACAGGCACATCCATGTACAGTGCTCTAAGCTGGGGAGAGCGGCGTGAGCCCATTGCGGGGGATCCAGAAATATTGGTGGGGTGACCAACTTCCTGCCCCCAAGTAGGACTCCATTGTACAAAGATGAGTGCCCTTCCTATAAAGCCATTTCAGATCCAGAGAAGAAGATGGGAGAGTGAGATGGACAAGATGCAGCAGATCGTTTGCTGTGTGTCTGGCAGTTCTCCCTTGAGCCAGAATTTTCTTACAGGGACTAGTTACAGGAGGGAGTGACTTCCCAAAGAGCCTGGCCCTGGAGACTGGGGGCGTCTGATGGTCTTTATTTTGGGGAAAACGCACAATAAGCTTAACTGTGTTTATCTGGCAGGCACAACCTCACTCTGTCCAGTGGGTTTTCTTGACGGCGTGGGGAACAGGTTTGTTCTAGCAGAGGAGCTGCTGGGGCCGGCAAGGGCGTGTCCATGTGGAGCACACCCGGCACCCTACTCCCTAGTACTCCTGCAGCACCCCTCGCCCTCCCCTGCCTTTGCCTGCACCCCAGGGAGGGGGCCAGCCAGCCAGAACTTGGGGCTGGAGACAGTGACAGCTGCACCTGCCCAGAGCCAACATCTGTTCCCCTGGATTTTCCATGTCAGTGATTCCAAGATCAGCTCTGATTGCCCATGCGCCTTCTGAGGCCTTTCGGGGCAGAGCAGGGGACTCAGAGTAGCCGTGGGCCTGAGCTGCCTTGAAAGAGGCGCTCCTGAAGGTGGCAGGTAGACGTGACCCTCCCACCCCGCCCATGCACGCACAAAGAAAGTAAGTAGTAGGAGCAAAGGAGCCTGTCAGGAGACAGAACCTAGATTAGGGATCAACTGAGGCCAGGCCAGGTGGGGAAAGGAGGACCCTTCTTGCTTGACCTTAAGCCAGGGAGATGCTAACAGACTGGAAATTCATGCTCCAGCCCATAGCCTCTAGAGTTGGAGCCCAGAACCTTTAGGTCAAGTCAATTTAATAATAGTTTCCAAGAGGACAGGTCTGGAGTCAGAGAACTGGGTTCAACTCTAATATCTTCTCATACCACCTGTGTGACCTTGGACAAGTCCCTTTACCTCTCTGAGCCTCAACTTCCTCATCTGTGAAATGGGGATTTCTGTGAGGACAACTGAAACAATAGATTAGGTGCTCAGCATAGAACCTGGCATATTGTGGATGCTCAAGGCAACCGGTTTCTGTAGTAAGAAATTCTCCGTGCTTATGTCCCCCCTCCTTACACAGGGAGGGGACAGGGATGAAGTATGCAGTCTGGGATGAGGAGAAAGGGGAGAGGCTGGAGAACAAGCGTCTGCTGGGACAGCGACTGAAGCAGGAGCTTCCCTTGGCTACATAAGTCCATGCCTCACGTGGGAGACAGCTGCAGGACCATATTGGTGGGGTGGTATTCTCCTTTGCCAGTTGTGGTAATTTCTATTGATTACCCTCCCAACAGACACTCTCCTGAAACCCACACCCATTTCTTCATTGCAGGCAGAGCCACCTTCCATGGTAGAAACTAGAAATGCTATACATTGTCTTTCCCAGGCTTCCTTGCATATGAGCACATAATCTGTTCATGGAAGGAAGCACACTTCTTTGGCTGGCCATGGATGTGGCTATCTGTGATGCTGGGAGCTGCAGCTGCCATGTTGCAACCATGTGAGGACAGTCTCAAGACCAATGTGCAAAGGATCAGAAAGATGGGAGAAACTTTCTGGAACTTTCATGGCTCCAGAGTTCTTATAATGGGAGAATAAATGAAGTCACTGCTCAAGCCACTTTTGCCAGGTTTTTTATTATTTGAAGCAAAAAACATCCCAGCACCAGACTTTTTAAGCTTGAGAAAAGCATCTTGACCCACAGTGAGTCTGGGACTATATACCAGCTGTTCCTAGGGCCTCCTACTGCCCTTCTCTGGCCTGAATGAAAACGGCAGACACTGAGACATCAAGGAAGGCTGCTGGATCTGAGGCCACACCACATCCCCGCATCCCAGGCCTCCAGACAGAATTTGGTGAGTTACTAAGATCTCTCGTGTCACTCAATGTGCTCACTCCTTCCACCAACAAAGTAGATGCCAGGGCCTACAAAGTGGCCAGCCCCGGAGGAGGTGATGAAGATGCAGAGCTGAAAATGCATGTCTCTACTCATCTGTTCATTCATGCGTTTAATAAACTTATCCAAACCTTCAATATCCCTCAAACTTATTTTTATAAAATTTGGTGTTTGGGCTTCCCTGGTGGTGCAGTAGTTGAGAGTCCGCCTGCCGATGCAGGGGACACGGGTTCGTGCCCCGGTCCGGGAAGATCCCACATGCCGCGGAGTGGCTGGGCCCGTGGGCCATGGCCACTGAGCCTGAGTGTCCAGAGCCTGTGCTCCACAACGGGAGAGGCCACAACAGTGAGAGGCCCACGTACTGCAAAAAAAAAAAAAAAAAATTTGGTGTTTGCTTTGCGATTCTTTGGAGTATGCCCCTCAAATTCCAATATTCCAAAGTAGCCCATGAACATGGAAATTTTGGGAACTACCGTATTGCACAAGTCACTGACCTTCCTGGGCTTGTTTCCTTCTCTAAAAGAGAAGCTAATATAACTTTCTCACTGGAAAGAGAAAGTTCTATTAGCCTCCCTGGTTCTGACCAAGGATCAATGAGCAGTGGTGATTTTTAGAAGCCTTCAAAGGCAGGAGGGTGTAGATTGCAGTCTAGCTTCATCATTAGATCACATGCTCCATCATTAAGATCATACTTCATCATTAAGTATGTTATACCGAGCAGACCAGGTTTAGAATACTGGCTCTGCCAATTATTGATGGTAAAGTCCTGGAAAAATTATTTTACCTCTCCTGGCCTCAGTGTCCACATCTGTAAATGGGGACACACAGTGCCCACCTTACCTCTCAGAATTCATTGCACTTAGCTATGTAAGTTCTTGCCACAAGCCAATGCTCCACAAATAAGAGCTATTTCTGTTGCCAGGGGCGTTCTTGTTACTGTTAGGAGATCTCCAGCCCTCTTGAAACCTTTTCCATAAAAGCCTCAGAAAACTCTTCTGATAAAATTCATTTTAACTTAAGAGATAGACACGCCTTCAGGTAAGGGAGGAAAGACTATCTCTGCAAACCAAACAGACTACAGGAGAATTGGAACGTCAGAGCAGAAGGTACTGTGAACATCATCCTGATCACCACCTCACGGAGCTCTGGGGAGGATGAAAAGAGATGATGCAGTCAGTGGCCAGAAGGGGCACATGAGAGCTTTGTCAGGAGTACTGGGGATATTCCCCTTCTTAATTGAGTGCTAATTGCACAGGTATGGTCAGCGTGTGAACATTCATTGAGGGGAACACTTCTAATTAGCACACTTTTCTGAAAGTATGTTATACTTTCAATGACAGGTTTTCACGATTCAGTTCAATGCCAGTGTTGAATACTTCTAGCTATAATAAATGTTAAATATTGGTGCTCTTGTCCCACCGCCATGCCCCCAGTAGATACCTCAACAGAATCTTCTGAGTTCATGCGTTTGCTGCTTTCCAGAGTTCTGGAAGGGCAGACGCTGATAGGGAAACTGAGGCATCAGGCCCCAGAGGCTCAAGGTCACAGGGCTCCCAAGGAACTGAGTCAGGCAGAGCCCAGCAGCACCTCCCTTCCCACAGCCCCTCCCCTCCTCCTTCCGTGGCTGCCTCCCCACCCGGCGGCTCGTTTCTGCACCTAGAGAGGGTGTGGGGACCCATTAATTCCTAGGCAAATGGGCTCTGGGCGTGTGTGTAGGGGGAGGAGGGGGGCGGTCCAGGGACAGCTCAAACAGGCCTGGGCCGCCTAGTGCCCTGAGGCAGCCACCCCCTGGCCTCTAAATGACAGTGTGGAGTGTTTGGCTGTTTGCAGGGTAAACAGGAGGGCTGGAGCGATGACTGGGGAGGAGGGTATGCACCTCTGGCAATCCAAAACAAAGAGTGAGTGCCGCCGGTTCCTCCTGCACCTGGGAGGTCGCTGAGGGCCAGCTGGGGGCCAGCCTGGGCCAGGGGCTGCTGTTAGAGTCAGCACCAGTCGTCATGAGAAGGGGAGGCTTGGCTTCATCCGCCTCCAGTGAGCTCTGCACCCTCCACCCTGGCAGCCTCTGGCTGGGCTGAGACAAGCAGTGTAGGGTTAAGCCTTGCCTTCCCAGGAAAGATAAGGGGTGAGAGAACCTGCTGAGAGAAACCTGGGGGTCTCACTCTGCCTCCATCTGTCTCCCCAGCGTCTGGCACAGTTCTTGGTTCTCCGGCTGAGTGGCAGCATGAGCAAATAAATACAGATGCAAAACCAGACTGCGTGGGTTCAAGTCCCGGCTCTCCCATTCATCTTTCTATGGCCTGGGGCTAGTTATTTAACCTCTCTGTGCCTCAGTTTCCTCAACTCTAAACAACAGTTGTTGTGAACATTCAACGCCCAGAGTGGGCAGCCTGACATCCACTGGGATGTTGGGACAGTGCACTGGGATGCCAGACAGTCTCAGGAAAGTCTTCGTTATTATTATTAAACAACATATAAATATTTTCTTATTATTAAAAAAAAAAACAGATGACAAAAAAGATAGAGTTTGTCTCCCCTAATATCACTCCCTTTCTCAGGGGCAGTATTACCTGTTAAAGGTAATGTCACATTTTTCCAGACCTTTTCCTGGGGAGACTCACAAAGCAGCCCCATGGGCCGGCTGAGGGCCCCAGGCTGGTCTGAGGGACAGAGGCCTTGGGCTGGCCATCACTGTGCAAGACAGATCCTCTGGCCAAGAGCATTTCTCCAGAGGCTGATGAGCATGGAGGTCCTTAAAGCAGTTTTGAGAGCTTCATGGAAAACACCTGGGCATCAAGGAGGACGAGCACATCCAAGGCGATGCTTCCCAGTAGCAGCTGTGGGACCCCCCTGAGTCAGAGCCTCCAGCTCCCAGGCACAGGGGGTGGTGCCTCCAGCTCTCCCTCAAGCCTTCACAGGGTGTCAAGGAGAAAGTCTCGGTAGATGGCTGGTAGGTCTGACTGTCTCTCCAATGCTTGTTCTGCTTTTATCATCTTCACTTTACGGTAACCTACTTATGGTAAGCCTTGCTGGTTTACCATGTGTAACATACATGATATAGGTTTACCATACCAAATATAGATTTCCTCCTAAAGTTTGTTTTGTTTTTTTTTTTTCTTCTAATTTTAAACAGCAAGAGGATTTTAATTAAAATGTTAAATAAATAATGTTTTGGGTGATTGGCAGAAATGGCAAAAATCATTCTGGTGGGAAGGAAAGGGTTGAATTCCGGCACACACTGTCTTAGATAAACGAGGATGGCCTTCTCCTGAGCAAAGCCCTGAAGAGAGTTGCCCAGCCACTGTGGAGGCTTGCACCAAGGCCTGGGCAGCCCAGGGCAGGACTTCTGGGGAGTGGGCAGCCTGACATCCACCTGGATGTTGGAACCGAGATGTTCTAAGTTGACCCAGAGAAGGCCCAAGTTAAAGTTAGCCCTGGAAGCCTCACTTAGACCTGTCAGGGTGAGCCAGAGGAAAACCAGAGCAACACCTAGGTTTTCTTTCTTTGAGCAGTGCCTGGGGACTGAGGTCAGCCAGGCTCAGTGGAAAGAGCACGGAAAGCAGAGTTCCAGCGTCAGCATTATCGTATCAAATGCTGTTTCCCCGGGGAGCCAAAGGGGCAGGCTCTAGAACTAGACTGTCTGGGCTCAAATTTCTTCTCTTCACTTTCTGAGTTTGTATCCTTCCACAATTTACTTGTGGCTCAGTTTCCTCATCTGTTAAATGGGAATAATAATGGTTCCTATCGGTCTTTGTGAAGATTGAGATACCTAAAGTACTTGACAGGGTCTAGCAAGGGTAAAGCTAAAACTCAATAAATGCTAACTGTCTTACTATTTCTATTCTTACCATTCGTATTGTTTTAAAGCAGAAGTTTCCTAGCGTGTTAGGGCCTTTGGGACCATCCTGCTTTGCCTTGGAGTCAAATGGCCTGCGTTTGCATCCAGCTCAGCCTTTGGGGATGTAATCTTAGGCAAGACCATCACGAAGCATTTAAGCCTTAGTTTCCTTGTTCATAAAATGAGGCTGATCCCGGCACTGCAGCATTGTATCTGGATTCAATGAACTGGAGTCTGCGTACGAAGATACCTAGCACGTTGCTGGACACGCAGCAGATATCTGACAGGTGATACTTTTCTCTCCTCGTCCCCCCAGACACACAGGAGCATGCGTGCTCACACACACACACACACACACACACACACACACACACACCCTCCTATTTTAGTCTTGGCCTGAGGCTGACAAGCCCCAGATTAGTGCTCAGTGACAACTTTGGCTTTATCAGCCCCCTTAGGGGTATTTGCATATTGGTAGAGACATGAAAACACTTCCCATTTCCAAAGAGTGAAATGGTAGGATTACCAGACCTCCTTCGACATTCATTTCATTCACTGAGGACATAAGTACCTTCTAACAACTTTATTTCATTACAAAATAAATAAATAAATACATGACACACGTTTAGAAAAAAGCAAACAATTCAGAGATGAATAGAAGTAAATTTAATAGACTCTTAAGCCTTTTTTCTCCCCCTCAAGTCTCCCTTCTGTACCCCACTTGCAGTGTTGACAGCTGGTGTGCATTAGGTTCATAGAAATATGTATGTTCACCCATGGGAGTGAGAGAAAAGGAAGGAAGTTTAAAAAAAAACCATACTATACATGTGTCCCTGCATACATTTTTCACTGAGTGTATCATAGCCATCTCTCCAGACGAATAGAAAGAAAAAAAAATCATTATTTATCCTAGACGCTTAATCCAATACTGTGGATGTACCGTAGTTTATTCAGTCTCTCCCCTATTGATGTATATTAGTTTTGTAGGATTTTTCTAGTTTCCTCTCTACAAATTCAACCAATGTAGCAATAATCATCCATGTCCGTGTATCCTTAGGAGTTTTCATTTCTACTGGTTAGAGACCCAGAAGTGCAATTTCTAGTCAAAGTGAAAGTACTACTTGTACCCTTATTTGAGGGTACAGAAATCTGTTGACTACAAAGCAACAACATTCTAGAAAGCCTGGAGATTTGGTGGGAGGGCAGGGTCCACATCTACTAAATACCAAACACTTGCCTCTATGAATTATCTCAAAGTCCTCCCATTAATCCTCGACTGGGGGAGTAGGCATAGGGAGTACCCATCACACGGATGTGGAAACAGAGGCTCGGAGAGAAGAAAGCACTTGCCCAGACTGGGTGCTTCTGAGATCTCAGCCCAACTCCAGGGAGCTGAAGACCTGTTACCCACGCTTAGTTGCCTCTGCGGTTGAGCCATAAGCAGAAGGTATCTGGTGCAGGAAGACCTGAAAGTTTCCAAAGGTGAGAGGTGTCTGCTGTTGGGGTATCTTTCTGCTCAGGAACAATCAATGTTATTAATTGTCTCTGTCTTTCCTTCTCCCTGTTTCCAATCCATCAACCTCCTGGCTAAGCATCACCTTTGATGGAGAGACAGAAGAAATCTGCCTATCTAGAACACCTAAGGATGCTCGGGTGGCCTTCTTTCCTTTTCTTATCTCTGCAGGCTGGGGAGGAAGCTGATGCTTTGCTGATGACCTGTGGGCCCCACCACGTTGAACTGGTAGGAAGCTCAGGTGGCAGAAGGACTGGCTGGATCACAGTGGAAACCTTGGCATTTCTGAATCTACAGAAGCCTGAGGGAGGAGAATCCTTCAGTCTGGGCCATGGGGTCTGGAAAGAAACTTCTGGCTTCTAGACATTCAGATAACTAATTTGAATAGTGAAGAAACGGAGGCAGACAGATTAGAGACAGAACAAGGTGAGAAGACACAAATGACAGAGAGAGACCATCTGATTTACCGGAGCTGGAGTCAAAACTTTTACGAGGTCATCACAGGGGTCATTCAAATGGACTATTTGAATCTTATTTGACTAGTGGGATAGTCAGTGTGGTCAGAGGGTCACCCCACACTGACCAAGACAGCACACAGCAGTTGTCCTAAGTAATGACTGATGTCTGTACTGCATATTCGGGTTCCCAGAGCCTTCCTCTCATGATCTCATGGAATCCTTGCAAATTTCCAGTGAGGCCACAAGCAGGAGATCCATTTTTCATACAAAGAAACTGAGGTTGAAAATCCAAGGGCAATAGGAAGCAGAGCTGGAAGGACCTGCTTCCAGGAAGCTGGAGGAGTCTGAAGACAGATTGGCAGGGAGCCTCAGACTCAGACCCTTCTCCCACCCTACCCCTTTTCCTGCCAAAATGCAGAGTTCAAGCTTAGAACCACACAGACTCTGGTCTGATCAGGGAGATGAGCCATCTCTGGCAGAGGCCAGGGTGAAGGAAAGAATGAAAGGCTTAGTTCTCCTGTATCACCAAATGTTTTTTAAAAAAATCTTAAGTGTTTCAGTGTTTGATATAGGCCAGGCCCCGTGGTGCAGAGTCCAAGGCTTGCACCCCTCTTGAAGGCCAGGGACATCTTGACTCCTTTCCTTAACCATGGGCTGGGCACAGACTAACTCCTTCTCCAACACATGCCTAATTACCTGGAGAGTAAAAGGGCTCATGCTTTAGAACAAGGCAGCCCTGAATTCTGATTCTGCCTCAGGCACTGGCTGCTGTGTGCCATTGGGCATGTCATTTCACCTCTCTGAGCCTCAGTCTGGGTCATCATCTGTAAAGAACAGACGAAGGAAATATTGTGAAGGGGAAGATACATAGAAAGATATGCCAGAGCGCTTAGCTCAAGGCCTGGCAAGGGGGTGAGCAATAAACAGCTGTATTCATTCCTTCTGTGGCTCTTTTATGAGGCTTTCCTGTTGCCAGCACAGAGCAGAGGCTGTCAGATGTGAGCCTGCACAGAGATCCCCTGGACAGTGGGCCCAAACAGCAGATCTTCTGACTCAGAGGCCTGAGGGAGGCCCAGGAATCTGGCTGTTAGGGGACCCTAGAACTACACACTGATGGCAATTCCCTTAGGCAAAGGCCAGAGGGGTCCAAGCACAGTCCTAGGAAATGTCCTGGGCTCTGCGTGGTCCCTGGTGGCTTGGGAAAGGCTCTTTCTGATGGCCTCCAGCCTGATGCATCCCCAAGCACCCCCGATCCCTGGTCCTGCCACTCCTCAGGCTATACTGGCCTCCCTCACTGCCTGGAGGGCTGAGGTGTGCCACGTTTAATCCCTGTGGCTCGCCGGGAAGAGGGGATTGCAGAAGGAGGCCAAGCATCCTAACTCAGCACCGCTCCGCTTCCCCCTCTCTTGCCCCCTCAGCCCTCACTCCAGCTCCCAGCACAGGCAGTGTGGGCCTCAGCAGGTCAGCCTCCTCCCCAGGGTCCCCCGGATTGCCTCTTCTGTGCCCTTCCCAGCTGGCCACCAGCACAGTCCAGCCTTGCACCCAGCCTGGGGTTTCCACGGCTCCTGCTGCCCCCTTGAGGCCAGTTCCTGCAGCTTTGCTCCTGAGCCCTGACAGTACTTTGAAGAGGCTGGGAAAAGTCAGCCGGGGACAGACAACCCCCAAGGAGTGAGGGAGGTTCAAGGTAGTCTCCACCATCACCTCTGCATCTCTCTCCCATCTCTTTCCTCGCTCTTCTCTCTCAGGCTTTCTCGGTTCTCTGTTGCCTTGAATCGAGTCACTTGTCAACTTCTCCAGGTCAGCTGTCCAGCATCGTTATCCTGGCACAGGGTGCATCCAGGTCTTAGCACGGAGGAGGTGTGCCGCTCCCCAGATTTAAAAGGACGGGGTGCTGACCCACAGAGAGCTGCTCTGGACCTAGCCAGGGCTAGAGCCATAGCCCACTCTTAGTGCTCCAGACTCTGGGTGAGGCAGAAATAGAATATCTCAGGTTTATGGCCAAAGGAGACTCTTAGAGCCTCACCTGCCAAGTAGCAAGAATGGCAGCTGTCAATTATTAAGCATCTACTGTCTTTCAGGCATCAGACAATGTCTTCTCTCACCAGATCATCTGAAGTAACACTGAGGTAGGGTATACTGGTCCCATTTTACAGGTGAGAAGACCAAGGCTTGAAGAGATGAGAAGCCTTGCTCAAGTTCATACAGCTACAAGCTGGGAGAATGCGGGTCAGCTTCCCCATCTGCCTGGCTCACATAATTCTGTGTTCTTGCCCTCATGGGTCATGTGACCCAACCTGCCCAGCTATGGGAGGCCTGTGTTCTGCTGGGGGAGCAGTCACCATGCACAACGCTGAGGAGTCCCTCATGCCTCAGTCCAGGCTTCCTCGATGGCAGGGGCCCTTCTGGATCGTACGTCACCCTCTACAGCTCCTCAGCCACCCCAAATCCTGGAAAGGCCTCCCGGATGGAGGAGGTCCACTCTGTCAGGACCCACAGAGGCAGTCAAGGGCTCTAGGTTCAAAGTGCCTGAGCGCTTGCTCTTCTGGCCTCAGTAAGTTACACAGACTACTGGAGGATCCTTCCCAGCACAGCTCGGGGACTCAGATTTCCTGGCTTTGCCACTTCCTAGCAGCATGGCCTTCCTGAACACTGGTGCCTGCCCTTGGGAAATGGGGATGATAAGGGTACTGACCTCCAAGGGTTGGCAGGGGGATCCAGTGAGCTAAGACCGTCAGGTGCTTACCCAGCATAACCTCTGACAGGAGGTGGGTGCCCCCTCAGGGGCAGCTGTCATCAGTACTGTCAATTCGCCGATCATCTCCTGCTGATCTGGAGTTCTTGTCTTTGCAAAAGATAGTATGGAGGGACTTCCCTGGCGGTGCAGTGGTTAAGAATCCGCCTGCCAATGCAGGGGACACGGGTTAGAGCCCTGGTCCGGGAAAATCCCACATGCTGCGGAGCAACTAAGCCTGTGCACCACAACTACTGAGCCTGCACTCTAGAGCCCGTGAGCCACAACTACTGAGCCCGCGTGCCTAGAGCCCGTGCTCCGCAACAAGAGAAGCCACCGCAGTGAGAAGCCCGCGCACCACAACGAAGAGTAGCCCCCGCTCGCCGCAACTAGAGAAAGCCCGCACGCAGCAATGAAGACCCAACGCAGCCAAAAATAAATTATTTTAAAAAAATAGAATTGAAAAAATAATTTGTGATGGAGTAATAAAGATAACTTCATAGTTAGCCAAGATTTTTCAAAACAAAGGGCACGTGATGTCAAATAGTAAAACAAAGTCTTTGTTCTTAGAAAGGGAACTGCTGCTCTGAAGCATTTGCATCTTAACCCAGAAGTGAGGGTCTTTCAGAAATGGCTGTTCTGAAATTTGTCCTTGAGTCTGCCAGAGGTCACAGGAAAGGGACAGGGCATTGTGCTATTTGAAGGGTGGTTATGAAACCATCTCTTCTGACTGGTTCCCAGAACTCTGCTCTTTACTTTGAGCTCTGCAGACTGCAGGTGATGTGGAAATAGCCTTGCTCCTAATTCTCCATTTCCTTGTTTCTGCAGCAGTCCCACTCTGCCCTTGGGCACGCTGCAGCCGGGAAAGCTGTCATCTGGGCCTGGGTAACACCTCCTGCGCACAGCCAGCCAGCCGTGTCACCCTGGGCAAGTCAGATCACGTCTCTGGACCTCCTTCTCCTCAGTAAAACAAGGCAGTTGAACTAGGTGATAAGTTACTGACACCTTGAAATTCTTGGATTTCTCTTCAGTAAATATTAAACTATTGCCTTCTCTTCCTAGCCACAAAGAATTCAAGTGTATCTGGATCATCTCTGCCCAATCCAGGGCCTATTACAGCAGAAAGGACCTAGTAGCCCCAAGTTGGTAATTAACTGACTGAAAGAACATGGCAAGCCACATCTCACTGACCCTATTTCTCCACCTTAAAATGATCTAAAACCTCCATCATAGGGCTGTTGAGAGTGATAGTACATACAAAGGCCCTAATGCATAGTAGGCCCTCAGGAATCCTCTGTTGAAGGACAGGGCCCCTGTAGAGGTGGTTTGAATGAAGCTACTGGCTCACACAATGGAACACTGCTCCTGCTACCCCAGCAAGTTGGGGACATGTTTGTCCCCATCAAAGATCCAGGTTCCAGTAAGACATGCTTCATAGCACCAGCCAGCACACCCAGAAGGAAGGAGCTCTATTATTTTCTGTGATGAGCTTGGAAATAGCTACAGATTTAAGCCTATTGATGCAAAAACACTGGTTTGTTCTCGAAATTAGAGTTGAATTCTTTACCCAGGAAGAGAATTTTTAGAGAAGCAAGTTGTCCTCTAAAAAAATAAAATAAAAATCACACATATTTTTTTTCAAGGCCATTTCTCTAGTGTTCCAGCACCATCGAATCCAAGAAGGTTCAAGATAGAAGTCACCTTAGAGAACTCAAGCTCAACCCCTCATCTGACGAGTAAAGAAATTGCAGATCCAGAGAGAGAGGGAGTCCCAGGTAATGCAGGCAGTTGCTAATACAGGATGGGGTGAAATTAAACGAGCAGATTAACTGTCACTGCTCGGTACCGTATTTTCTGCTTTGAACAGCACTTTCACGCCCATGTGCACACTTAACGACCCCGTGAGGTAGATATGAGCATCTCTGTTTGACAAATGAGGAAATTAAAGTTCACAGTATTGGAGGGATCTGCTCGTGATCACCTGGCTTTTTCCCCTACGTCCCTGTGGCTGAACCAGAACTTCTCTCCGTGGCTGTGGGAAGTGTTGGAATGATTCTGAAGGGAGGGAGACATGCTTGGGCTCCCAGGGCCCAGTATGTCAGCCTGTAGGAGTAGAGGGGAAGGCTGTGTGTGTCGGGGCAACTGTCGAATGTGGGTACAGAGTGGTTACTCCCATGTCCTGGGTCAGGAAAGATGGGCTACGCCACTCCCGAGTTTTGTTCACAGGCCCAGGCTCATACCATGTACCAGAGGTGTCAGAGAATGTGGCCTCTGGCTTATCTGAAGAGACAGAGCTAACTCCCATGAACCAATTGGAAAGCGTGTCATTCAGCAATAAAAAGGAACAAACTACTAACACAACAATGGGGAAGACACTCAGAAACAGTATGTTGAGTGGAAGAAGCCAGGCTCAAAAGAATGCATGTTGTATGATTCCATTTATATGAAACTGTAGAAAACACCGATCTATAGAGACCTGGTACAGAGTGAGTGAATGGAATAGAAAGGAATGAGGTGGGAAGAGATACAGTTGGGTTTACATAGATAGATTCCTTGACCAGAGGGGCAGGGAGAAATGATCAGTATTAAGCCTCTCCCAAGGAGCTAACCAGTTTTGGAATGAGTGGAGGCCCTTAGACAGAATTCCTCTGCTCCCCGCTTTGACTTTTCTTGTTCCTCTTCCTGAACTTCCATTGCTTTCCTCTCGGCTCCCCCAGACTTCTGACCTTGGCCTGCAGGCAGTCGGTCTGCCCACACCTCTTGGCTTTCACTGCAGAGGTCCTTGGGGCTCTCCCAGACCCCACTGCCCTCCTCTATATGTCCTGACCCTCTTCCCTCCAGCCAGAACAAACCAGCCCCCCTCTGTCACACTCACAGCCAGGGAGGAATCCTGCAGCAAGAGACATGAACTGCAAACTGGTGGACGAAGTTGCAAGATCCTGCGCGAAAGGATGAGTCTATGTTTCTCTGATGTTCTTTCAAACAGATTCATTTCTCCTTTGATGTTCTCATGGAAATTCAGATTTTTCTTTCTGGCAAGACCATACGCTGAAGTTTAGAAGAAATTTAGATTAAGCTTAGAAGGGTAACGCAGCGGTTTGTTGGGGTAAGATCATTGGCTTTGAGATGAGATAAATGTGAGTTCAAATCCCAACTCGGCCACATCTGTAAAAGCCTGACTTTCAGATAGCGGCCCTGGCACACAAGAACCGAAGTGATGACCACAGCGATTCATGCTGAGGAGGTTTGCAAAGCACCTTCCTGTGCAGGCTTCATTTAATCTTCACAACGACCCCATGAGACAGGAAACGTTTACAGAAGAGGAAACTCAGGTTCAGACCCAACATGATTAGAAATGGAGGTGAGTTTCTCCCCAGAGGAGGAGGTGGCTTTAAAGCTGAAATTCGCAGCCCCTCTGCCATATCATTGTGTTTTCGTTACTTTTGATAGCTTAACCTCTAGGAAATTACTTTGCATCTTGTATCATGAAGGGGGTATCTCCTCAACTGGGCTGCCATTTATTTGATTAAAGGATTTGCATCTCCTTCACCTCTGTATCATCACCCCCTCCCCACATTTGAGCAGTTCATGAAATAGCAACCGACTGACATGAACAACAGGCTTTGGAGAGAATTCTTCAACAGCCCAGCTATCTTTCCCTCTCCACCCATTAAAAAAAGTCATCTTAAATATGAATGTTCCATTATAAAAGTAAACATATCAAATGCAGAAAATTCAGAAAACTATAAAAATAAAGAGAAAAAAATAATTTATGATCTAACCACCCAAAAGTATTATTTTGTCCTATTTCCTTCCAATCTCCCTGTGCAGAGATTTTTATTATTGCTCTTTATCTAAGAGTCTATTCATTATAAATGTTTATTTTTTTTACAATCAAAAAGTATATTTGCGCATTGGAAAAGGGAAAAAAAAACCCTGAAAAATAATATAAGTTACTCAAAAGATTACAACCAAGAGATAGTTAATGTTAAAATCTTTGGCATATTTTGACTTCTCCGCATTTCATCCTGAGGACCCCGAATTGCAGAACGGGGGGCTCCCAGGCCTGGCTGAGGTTCAGATCAGCCAAAGAACATCTCTACGATCCATGAAACCAGAGTGCATAAAGCAGAGGTGTTTGTTCAGCTGTTTTAATCTAATGTTGAATGTGTAGGATTGTATAGGAAAGTATAGGATTTCTTATTTACTCTTTTTTTTATATATACGGCAGGTTCTTATTAGTTATCCATTTTATACATATTAGTGTATATATGTCAATCCCAATCTCCCATTAATGACTACTTGATAATTCTATCACATGGCTGAACCCAAAATCATTTAACCAGTTCCAAGTGGTTGGGCATGTTGGTGGTTTTCGACCAGTCATGTTTGTAAGCACCGGTGAAACCGACATCTCTGCTGTTACCTCTGCTAGCAGGCTCTCTGGTCATTGACTCAGAGGTACCAGGGCAGCCACATGGGCACTTGGATTCCAAAGGCTGAGTTTCACCTAACTTCTGTTCTTTTCGGTGTAAGCCTGAGTGCCCATGGATCTGAGAGAGCCGATGGATTTGATTCATCTGGAGGAACAAGTTTCTGATGAGGAAATGACTTTGTGGGTTCCCCCTAGGAACCTCCTGCAATCTTTCTAGAATGTCAGCTTCTGACCTCCCTTATAGATGGATGCACGGGGATAGAGAGGGCAAAAATGTAGAAAAGGAACTTTTAAAAATGAATATGTGAAAGACACTACCATGTGTAAAATAGCTAGCTAGTGGGAACATGTGGTATAGCACAGGGAGCTCAGCTCGGTGCTCTGTGCTGACCTAGATGGGTGGGATGGGGGGGAGGTTCGAGAGGGAGGGGATATATGTATACGCAGAGCTGATTCACTTCACTGTACAGCAGAAACTAATACAACATTGTAAAGCAATTATACTCCAATGAAAAAAATGAATATTTGCACACGAAAAACATTCCAACATTTCAGAGGAAGAAAAGGAAAAAGGCCACAAAAAGTAATCTCTCTCTCACACCCAGATTCCCTATTACCTTTCCATAGGCAAATATTGTCCATGGTTTCTCATGTCTTCAGGAACTGTCTACACTTACACAATCATTTCTCTATCTTTCCACCTATCTATTCACTTGTCCAGCTATCTTTTTTCCATGTACCTATATAGATAGCTACTCATCCACCCACCCATCCATCCATCCATCCACCCATCCATCCATCTATCCATCCATCCATCCATCCATCCATCCAACCATATAAAAAATCAGGAATCTTTAAATGAAGGTTAACCACAAATAGAGCAGTTTAGAATGGACTTTAAGAGATAGCACCCTGGTTCCCCAGCCCAGCTACCCACCTGCTTTGTAACATTAGCCAAGATACCTTACTTCTCTCTGCCTCGATTTCCTGATATGAAAAGATGAGTTCCCTAATACCTCCCAAGGGGACTGTGAATGTGCCTTGGAATGTGGAGACAGGAAGGCCAATGCGAGAGTGGATGGAGAGTCTTGCTCTCCCTAGACCTGCAGGGAGGAAGGACATCATTGAGGTTTTCCACCCAAATGAGTGCACAGGAGAGGAGAAAGGTGAAGCAAGGTGGCCAAGGGGAGTTCACCCTTGGACACAGGTTGGTCACATTGGCACCCCTGCCTGGTGGAAGGGGACAGAGTGATCTTTCATAAACATTACTTCACCTGCTTTGTGGGAGATAAGGTGTTTGCTAAACTTTGTGGGAAGAGCAGGACCTTCCGCGTGACCACAACCAGGATGGTTGCCTGCTCAGACCGGCTGCCGGGACCTCCAGCTCAGCTTGCCCAAAATACAGGAACCAGCAAACAGCGCTGGGTCTATTTAGTGTAAATAGAGGCAAATGCTCGGGAGATAAAGGACAAAGAGGTCACGGCTGGGAGAGGGACAGTGGCCTCCGCATGAGCCAGTGTCTGTGAACACCTTTGCAATGAGGGGTTCAGGCTCCTGGTGTGGCATTAGCTCCCTCTGGGGTTTGCATCAGGGCCTCTATGCGGCATAACCACGTGAAGGGTGCTCCCTGGAGTTGTGCATTGGGGCAGACTGGCATGTACACATCAACGCGCTCATTGGTCCTTGACTATTTGGAAATTCTATTGACTTGAGAAGTCTGCCACTGTCCGTGCTGGCACTGGGCCCATCCACATTTGGCTTTCGCATTCTGTGCTTCCTAATGCCATTTCTTAATTAAGATTACACAGCTTTAGTACGTAGACTTGATGTTAAGTAATGGCCCTAATTAAGAGTGAATTTTAATTAAGCTTCATTCAGAGCCTGCCTCTGTTTGCCAAAGATTTGCAGCTGAGAAGGGGAAAGCCTGCCTGTACACAAAACTTTGACCTTTGTGCTCCTGAGCTGTCTCGACCAGATGGGTTTGCTTGAATTTCTGGCCTCAGGAGCACATTTCTTCACCGCGCTGCAGGGGATATAAACTACATTCCCACCTTCCCTCCCAGCCAGCCACAAACTCAAAGCCCAGGCAACAAGAAAACAGAACAAAACTATCCTGAGTGTAGGGGGACTGCAATTCCTGAGGCTCAGCCCAGGGGTCAGCAACTGTTGAGGGAATATCACCCACATTGTCCACCTTGTCTTAGGAAATAAAGTTCACTCACTGTTCTCCAATTCTCATGATACCCACTCTACAGATGAGAAAACCAAAGCTCTCAGAGGCTAAGGCTCACGGCTAGTGGGGGTAGAGGGAAGACCAGAAATCAGATCTGGTCTCAACGCCTGTGCCCTCCCCTGGTTAGAACACAGCCTTCCAGTAAATGGCGAGCATCTATGAGTTTGGGAGAAACCAACCTCCTTTTATTTCTTATCGGGCCACTTAAACCAGTGTTTCCCAAACTTTAGGGTTCGTACGCCATACAAGTGAGTTTTACCACATCTGTAAACACAATCATGGACTTAACAGTGAAAAACAAACTCATTTGTTTTAAAACAAAACTTTATGTACTACCATAGAAACTGCTATCAAGCACAAGTTCTCATAAAAATACAACAATGAAAAATGAAACAATGTTATTAAATTCAAAGCAGAAACTGTTACCTTCTAAAAGTCCAAGACTCAGGCCTGTTTTTTATCTAAAAAAGAAAGATGAGAAAAATGTCAAAGACATGAGCATGAAACTGAGACTTTGACCTTGAGATAATCAGAAGGCTTGAAAGAGAGTTGGAAAGATAATCGTTATGTCACAATATGACTCAGTCCTATCCAGGTGCCACCTAAGAACGACTCAACTGCCCAACACTTTCCAAGACACTGATCTAGGCCTTTAGCACACGGTTCCAGGCTTTGCCTCTGAGTAATATTGCCCCTCAGCTGCTCCACGGATGACAAAATTCTGGCCAGAATTTTCGCTCTCCTATCCCCCAGCCCTGGCCCAAGGATGAGGTGTGGATATTCCTTTGGTGTTTCAAGTGCAAACACAGTGAAATCAAAATGCTCTCCAGGCCGGCTGGCGGGGTGCGCTCAGCTGCAGAGGACAAGCCTGACTGCCCTGTTCTGAATGTCATCGCCAGACCAGTCTCCTTCAGGATACTGAAGTTCCCACCTTATCAAATCACCCACTGAAGCTAAGTTCTAAAACCATTTTGATTTTTCTAGAAGGAAAAGGTAAGTGAAAAAATGGGATTCAATTACCTTGAAAAAAAAAGGGGACAATTTCACTCACAAATTACATACTTAGAAGTTCAGTTTGAAAATAGCAATTCAAATGAATCCTAGGCCAAGTTAAAAGGGGAAAAACAAAAAGGAAATCATTTATTAATCCCCTTCCATCTACTCCTTCTGACTGAGTGAATCTTCCTTAGACTCAAAAAAAGGATAAATGGGCTTGAAACAATTAAATAAGCACTTTATGACTTTAATAACCCAAGCCACAGAACTTTTCCATTAAAAGTTGGGTATTTAGAAGACCTAACCAGTCTAGCGACCACAAAACCACCGTGTTTCAGGTGTTCTTCTACATGGAGCTGGAGAAGGACTCTCTGCTCTTCTCCAAGGGATTTCAGGTGAAGTTTCAACCAAACCCTTTAACAGAGCCAAAGACTCTTAGATAAGCCTGCCCAATCTGTTCCCACTTCCTACACCTGGAAAACTTCACTAGAAAAGAAGATACCTTGCTTGAAGTAGAAGAACAATATGGAAATTAATTTATGCCAGACAACCATCATTATCCCATGAAAACCACTACCCATTCCTTTTTTCTTTATGTTTTTAATGCCTGGCATTGGAGTGACGGTTAATGGTTTCTTAAGGCATACTTAGCATATTTTCTCCTGCCGTGAATAACGACAGCTGGAGCCAGACTGCTCTGCAAGTTACCAGCTGTGGAACTTGGAACCTCAGTTTCCCCATCTGTAAAATGGGGATAATAATAACACCGACCTCGTATCGGATTGTTGTAAGGATTAAATGAGAGCATGCTTAGCACAATGCGTGGCACATAGTCTGTGCTCAGTGGACAGTCGATGGTTGACATTAACCCTGGCTCAAGCTTGTGTTGTGGTTTATCTCAGCAGCTACTGACTTGCCTGTTGGGAGAAGACGCTCCTACGCTCAGAAGTATTCAGAAGACCTGCAGGAAGGTGGTGAGTGACTCAACTCCTCTGTGAGTCTCTGAGATGCTTCTCTGTCCTCATTTCAGTTTTCTGCCCACCACGTGGGCCAAAGAGCACTGACCAGAAGCAGGCGCGATCATTGTCCTGAGGACCTGGCCGGAGGGATGGGGCCATATGTAGCACAAGAAAGAGGCGTGTGCTCAGACCAGCACTGTCTTGGAAATCCATTTTGACTGTGGATCCAAAGTAAATCCTTCCAGGCTTCGTGCCACACACCAAATCCTGCACACACGTATGCATTTCTCGCTCCCTATGCATATCTCCCGCACATCTGGGCAAACACCCGTCCCCGCACATGACATCTCATGCACATAGCTGTCCAGCCCTTTGATAAAATGCGCTGTGTCTCCCCAAGTGAAGCTTAATGTGCCTCAGCCTGGGGATTTATACCAAGCAATAAAATCCGCAGAATAGAGAAATGCAAATAGATTGTATAATATAATATTATCATTGTCAACACAAAAGACTTTTATTTACAGCCCCCCAAAAGAAAATACACTGTAGTGTCATTTGTTTCAGGGAATGCAAAAAAGGTTTCAACAACTAACAGGGCATGTTTCTGAGCAAAATATGCCCCATATATGATGTTGGAACACATATTGTCAGTGGCCGCTCGTGTGTCTGTGTTCTTGCAAACAAACCCGTGGAGTCGAGTTAGAGAAGGTCACTTCCAGCCTCTTTGAACCACAGGCCACCTGCCTTGTCCACACACAAACCAAGCAGCGCAGATTTATTTGGCGGGAGAGGGCCTCTGAGGCCGGTCATACTCGATGAGCGCATCTCAGGATGAAGTGTCTGAAGTGTTACTAACTTGGCTTCCTGAGAAACTGAAGGGGGATGTGAGAGAGGCCAAGTGAACGGGGTTCATGCTTCGAGCCAAGGGAGGCAGTAAAGAGGAAATACAGGAGAGCAGACAGAGGCAGTGACTCCATCTTTTCTCTGGGCTGCATCCCTATGAGCTGAATCCCCACATTCCCAAAAGCTAGAGATCCTTCCATCAACGCTTTTGTTGCACAGGTTACTGACCTCTAATGAGACCAATTTTTTTCATGGATTTGGTTAAAAAATAAATCTGTTATTTTATTTAGGGATTTAGGTGTCCTGGGAGACCTGGTCACAGTGATGGTTTCATTTCTGTCTGAGAGGGAAGGGTGTAAATTTATAAAGCTTTAAACAGTAATAATTACCCGAAAGATTTTATGCAAAAATATATATATTCTAGCTGTTTCACCCAATAGCACTAAGAAATATGCAGGTATCATTAGAGCCACTTTATAGATGAGAAAACAGAGGCTTGAGAGAAGTAAAGTACATTATCCACGGTCACCCAGCTTGTAAGAGGGAGAATTGAGACACACATTCAGGTTTGTTTGACTCCAGAGGCCATGATCCTGAACTTTACCCTAACCTGCCTGACCACCCATTACGAAAGCCTCAGCCTGTGCTGGGTGCCCCAACAAGGGTACGTCATTCAGTCCTCCCAGGTGAGGTAGGCATTATGGTTCCAACACACAGATGAGCAAAGTGAGGCTCCAGAGAGGAAAAGCATTTTCCCAAGTTACGCAAATGTTATGGAGCTTGACTGGGATTTGGATCCCAAGCCCTGATTCCAAATCCTGTGGGATATAAAATGAGAGTTTGAAGGTGTAGTGATTATACCTTCTTCAGCCCATCATGCTCCCTATCAGTCCTACATGTTGGGTGAGTTTCATGGATAATCAAATCAGTAACCTCATTTTGCAACCTACGATTCCTATTTTTTTACTTGCAGCTCATTTGGACAAGGAAGGTCGCCATGTTTGAGAAGACAGTTCAGTAAAGCACTCTTCTTTTTTTTTTTTTTTTGCAGTACGCGGGCCTCTCACTGTTGTGGCCTCTCCCGTTGGGGAGCACAGGCTCCAAACGTGCAGGCTCAGCAGCCATGGCTCACGGGCCCAGCCGCCCCACGGCATGTGGGATCTCCCCAGACCGGGGCACGAACCCGTGTCCCCTGCATCGGCAGGCGGACTCTCAACCACTGCGCCACCAGGGAAGCCCAGTAAAGCACTCTTGACCATCCCCAGGGTTTCTGCATCCAGGGTGGGTTGGACGGGTCAAAACAACCAACTCCAGTTAAAAAAGGAAGGGAGGAAACCCCACCCCAGAGAGCAAGCTGATCTCCCAGGGGTTAAATGCCACGACCCTCCTAACTCAGTCCTGACCCATCCACCACAGATCCCCTGGTGACCTTCCACCATGTGCCCCAAAGTCAAGACAGAACCCAAAGAATGGTGAGTTCTGTCAATCTGCTTTCACTGGACCCCATCATCACAGGGAGGTCAGAATAGAGAGGACTCACTTATTCAGGCAACAAATATTGGTGACCATGAAATTGGGTGGCACCATGTCATGGGCTGGGGATTTGGTGGAGAGGAGCACAGACACATTCTCCAGTATCTGGGACTTATATCCTAGTCAGGGAAACAGATGACAATCGGGGAAACAGATAAACCAGACCAGCTATCAGATGGTGCTAAGTGTAAGAAGACAATAAAACAGGGGGTGTGATACTGGGGAGTTTGGGGGGTAGCATTAGATGCAGAGGTCGGAGAAGGCTTCCCTGAGGAGCTAACACTGACTGGGACCTGACTGATGAGAAGGGGCCGCCCTAGGAAGACCTGGGCATCCCGAGCAGCCCTGGGGAACTCTGTTTGGGGCAGTCACCCGTCAGAGTGTCCATGATGACAGGAAGGTCACAAGAATCCCCAGACTCTAATTTCGGTCCACAACGAATCACATCCCTCTGTGAGCACCACGGCCCCAAACCCCCACTGCAGCCACACACCCACAGCAGAAGCTTGTTTGACCAAGAGAGTAGCGTTCCAAAACACACTCAGCGAAAACCTCCCTGGGGAGGTGAGGTCTCCAGTTTCTTTCTTTCTTTCTTCCCTTCCTTCCTTCTTCCCTTCCTTCCTTTCTTCCTTCCTTCCTTTTTTCCTCCCTTCTTTCTTTCTTCCTTCCTTCCTTCCATCTCAGCCATGCCTCATGGCTTGCGGAATTTCAGTTCCTGGACCAGGGATTGAACCCAGACCAAGGCAGTGAAAGCGCCGAGTCCTAACCACCGGACAGCCAGGGAATTCCATGCAGTTTCTCCTTTAAACAGTAAACATTTTGGGAATTCAGAGCTTCTCACAGGATGGCACCTGCTGTAAGGGCCTGGAGTTAATTTCCACACCTGCCTTATTTAGGATTCTGCATGAAATCTTAAGGGAAAATGGAGGCATAAGTTTTCATTGCTGATAGAGGCTAGCTGGCATTTGCAAAGGGAAAAGTTACTGGCATTAACTGAACACCTTGAGCACCAGCTCTGAGCTGGATACTTCACCTGTGTTGTCTCCTTCATTCCCAGGCGGAAGGTATTAAAAGATGCAATTTTATAGCCCAGGATACTGAGTTCTCTGAGAGGCAAAACAACTTCTTGAAGGTCACATAGCAAGGAAGTGGCAGAGCCAGAAAAAATTACCCTATATTACATTAATTTCTAATGGGTTACTGATTACCTTACATTAATTGCATTAATCCAAAGTATTGATCATTAATCCAATGTATTGATCAATCATACTAGGTTCCAGGCTCCCTGTTAGATGCCTAGGCTCACAGAAGATTTCACTGAAATCTCACCATATGTGATTCCTATTTCCATCTGGCAGATGACAAGATTGAGACTCAGGGAGCTGGAGTAGCTTGCCCGGGTCACTCAGCTCCTAAGTGAAAAGCCAGGATTCAAACCCAGGTATCTCTGATTGACACCCTCTCCCTTTTTTTTTTTTCTTTGGGAAAGAGAGACTAAAGAGACTCAAGCGAGGAAAAGATAGAAATGTTCCATATTAAAAGAGACCAAAGAGATATGACCACCAAATGCAAAGTCTGATTCTAGACTGGTAACTGTACTGAGGGGAAAGTGTTATTTTGTGGTCAACTGACAAAACTGGAATGTGGATGGTAGATTAGATAAAAATTCGATATTGAATTTATGATGTTGGTGACTCTGCTATAATTATGTAAGAGAGTATCTTCATCCTTAGTAAACATACAGTACAGTATTCAGAGGTGAAAGGCCATGATATATGCAACTTGTTTATACGGTTCAGAAAAAAAATAATTGTGTATGTGAGTACACGCATGTGTTTGTGTGTGCGCACACGTGCATATAGAGAGAAAAAGCAAATGAGGCAAAATGTTAACAGTAGATGAATCTAATAGGTTTATTTACTTTTCTGTAAGTTTGAAATTATTTCCAAATAAAAAGTTGAAAAGAGAGAGAAAGCATTGCCAGATGTCAAAATGGGCTTGTGGTTTTTTCCTGAGTCCCCCTCCAAGGATTTTCGACCCTTTTCTGTATCCTAATTCTTCCCCTCTGTCTGAAATGCCACCATTACTAATTCATTCCTTCAGCGTTACATGTCCAATTTTAAAATGCACTTATCTTTGAGTTATGTGTCATTCAGATCTTAAGGAGATGGAGCTGGAAATGTTAATACGCACCATCATTTGTTGAGTGTTACATGCCAGGGATGGTGATAAGGACTTTCTCTGTGTTGTCTCACCTAATCAACTTAATAGTCCCAAACGCCGTAAAAGGTAGGCACTCTTACTCTCCTCATTTTAGAGACCTAGAAACCTGGGCACAGAGAGTGTTGTAACTGGCCTCAAGCCCCTCTGCAAATAAGCCACAAAGCTGAGGTCTGAACTGAGACATCTTTAAAAGCGCAATCTTCCAAACAAGTGAACTGTTTGCTTTCACAGCAGAAGAAACTAGATACCAATTAATACAGGAGCTTGCATTCTTCCCAAGATGCACAGCTGATTTCCTAATCTCTACTCAGTGTCCCAGGCACTGTCTTACGCGCTGAGACAGTAATCTTCGTTTTCTGGAGAAGCATCTTTAGTAAGGTATCATGAATGGTTCCCTGCCATAGGACATCAGCTGGCTTCTGAGCAACAACAGGGGATTTAGAAATCACTGGCAACTCACCAGGTGCTGTCATTACCATCACCAGGCATTCTGACTTTCCCAGGGTGGTCTCCTTGTCAAATGGCTGGTCCCACGGTCAGACCACAGCTCTTCATGAGTGAGTTGGGAAAGGCTGACTTCTGTTGGCTGATAGCTCAAGAGAATTCCCCTTTGGAAGGCTCTCCACCAACCCAGGAATCAAGTATTAACTCTTACAGAGCATATAAGTTCCTGAAAAATCAGTCCTTTACTTTCCAGTTTCATGTCTTACTGCCCCCTCCTTCATTCCCTGTTCAGATCATACTAAGTTTCTTCCACTTCCCTGAAAGTGTCTGATTTTTCTCACCTTTGGGCAAATGCTCTCTCCTATGTCCAGAATGCCCCTTGTCCTAACTCCAACTTTTCCTACAAAATTCTGCTTTGTTCTTTTTGTCACAGCCTAGATATCACTTCCTCCAGGAAGCCTTCCCTGAATTCTAGACTAGAGTAGGTGCCCCTCCTTTGGGGTCTCCAGGCACCAAGGTATTAACTTTTTTTGTTCCCTATTAATCTCCTTGTAAAGGCCCATCTCTCTCCCTATATAGGCTCTTTATAGTCCCATGAAACAGGGGCTATGTTTTGTTCCCCCAATTTATTGGCCATAGCTTAATACAGAGTAATGACTCAGGAAATATTTGGTCCATGAGCAAATAAAGGAAGGAGAACTTTAATCTTAACCTGAATTTCCATATGCATTGATGAGGGTTTTGAGTTAAGGCCATGATTCTATAATGCGAGAAGTAGTTTGGAAAACTAACTCAGGTCCTGCTCAAGCAGACCTGCTTTTGGGGCCTAGATCTGCAACACTCTGAGCCTTTAAGTGAGTTACCTAACGTCTCTAGGTCTGTTTCCTCATCTGTAAAATGCACGTCAGCACTGCATCTGCCTCATAGTTCTATTATGAGCATCAAATGTGACACCCATGGAGTTGTCATCACTCTCCCTGACCCTGGCAAACACTGGGTAAGTGTAGGTCATTAGGATTGCGATTTGTTATGTTATTATAAGTACTATCATGATTATTATTGTTAAAGCCATATTAGAAGTAAAAGAAGCAGACATAGACATTCAGCTGGCTGCTACCATGGAAACCTGGATAAACACCCAGAAGTGTAATTGACTCTTCCTCCAGATGTCAGATGTACCGCAGCATCGGGGGGTCTTGCCTCAAGCAGGATCTACCTCTGCACACAAGATTTCTGTTTCCTTTGTCAAACTCAAACCTGATTAGGGAAAAATAAAGCACATCGTTTCAAATTCCCAGTCTCTGGTGTCCACAACCAAGACAGATGTGTTTTGCTAAATCTGGTCTGCAACCTTGAGTCAGGCAAGATAATACTTGGGTCCTGAAAGTACATTTTTTCAGGTACATTTACCAATAAAAACTGGGCTACCAGCTCCAGAGAACTTTAGTCCTATGAGCATGAACGTTGCAGCTGGAGAGACTGAGGCTGGAGAGGCAGCAATGCATTGTGGTTAGGCACGCAGACATCAGACCCCAGCCCCGCAGCTTACTAACTGCACCACCTGGGGCAAAAATTACTTTACCTCCGTGCCTCAGTTTCTTCATCTGTAAAATTAGGCTAATCAGAATATCTATCTCAGAGGGTTTCATAAGAGGATTAAATGAGTAGGTATTTATGAAGGGATTTGAACAGGGTCTCATACTACGTGTTTGCTAAATAAATGTTAGTACTTTGTGGTCAATTCAAACAAGAGAGAAAATTATAGATTGTATCCTCAGAGCCTTGGAGACTATGGATGTCTGTACTTATTTCTGCATTTTTGTTTCAAAGGTATCTGCTCAGGAGGGCAGGAAGGAGTCAGGAAGAAAATCTTTTTTGTTCTGCCTGTATAGTTGGCAATTCCCATGGGGGAGAAATCAATGAGAACTTGATAAACAGTGTGCAACCCTCTCTGGCGAATCCCTAAAATTGATTCCACTAAGATCCTTGACTTTCAAGTCCTCTATAAAGGAGGCAAAAATAAACACAGACTTTTCTCTAAGCTAGGAGGTAAAATTTTATTTCCAATTAAAAAAAAACTTTAAAAAAAAGACCAGTTACATCCAAGTCAAAGGTAATTTATTTTATAAGGGGTTGTTCAAGTATAGAATAAGATAGCACTACTCATAATAACCAGCAACAAGTGTACATTTTAAAGGGCATTTTAAACATCTCAGAACATATTTGCACATCTTATCTGCCCTCCACACATGTCCCATTCCTTCTGTATTGCAAAGAGCTCACGGCCCAGAATTACATGACTTACATTATTCTGTATGAGCTTCTATTCATAAGCAAGTGATTTTGTGTTTCTAGGCCTCAGTTTTCCTGTCTATGTAATGAAGATAATGTTCCTTACCTCGTGGTGTGTATTAAGCAAGTAGTAAGTGAGTAAGCTATGCGAAGCCCCTGGCATGGTGACCGGCATATATTGTTAGTATTTATTGCATCGCACAATAAAATGTGAAGGTTAGATTATGAGAATAGAATGTGAAAGTTAAGAGAAAGTGCCTCGAAAATTTCACATGAGGGGTATTATTTTAAAGGGGATTCATATTTTAAGGAATAATGGTTAAATTTCTAGGTATGATAGTGGCATTAGGGTTATGTTTTTAAAAGGGACCCTTCCAGATTGTAGCCTCTAAATACCACTAACTATTAAAAAGAACCAGGGCTTTGTGGGAAAAATGATAAGGACTGATTCCAGGTCTAGGAGGAATTGTACAAGATAAGACATCTTGTCAGCCAGGGAGCCATCAAAGACCACCAGGGCTGTGACAATAGGACTCAGGAGTCAGTTTGAAGAGGCTCCCACTGGCCAAAAAATGGGACAACTGGAACATCAGTAAAGGCTATAACGGCAAAGGATTGAGAAATATCAACTATGCGCAAAGGTGAGTTTGTAAATGATACTGGGAAAATGACCACTTTGGGAAGACTCTAGAGAGCCAGCTTTTTTATTTTCAAAACTGATTTTAAAAAGGGGAGAAAATCAAGAATTTATCCTGCCTTCCTAGAGGAACTGTTCCTCTGCATAATCAAATAGTTTAATAAAAGAAGTCTCTTTACCTAGGAAGATTCCAGATAATAAACTCCAAGGGAATGGTAGAATATCACCATTTTGTACACTCCTAATGATTAATGGATCTAGTCAATGACCATCCATGGTTCCTCACGTCACCAAAGAGAGACAACCACATATCATGTGCTATGACATAATCTTGTCCCTTCAAAGAATAAAAGCATAGAATCTTATCACGCTTCAGGGTCTAATTGTCTGATTACAAAAAGTGCATGGGACAAAGGAATATGTTCAATACCACGCTACAGTCAGCAAACTGAGAAACTACAAGACAAATAACCCCCCCAAAAATGGAAGAAGATAGATATTGAATAGAAAGAGAAAGAAAGGGAGAGTGAGGAATCTGTAGATTAAAGGAGACTTAAAAATATATCAACCATTTGGAATGTATGAATCGTATTTGGATCCCAATTTTAGCAATCTGTTTTTTAAAAATCAGGGAAATGTGAATACTGCCTAGATATTTGATGCTATTGAAGCAGTTCTTGTTAATCTTGTAGGTGTGTAAATGGTATTGGGGTGATTTTAGTTGTCTTAACTGAGGTGAAGTTCATATAACAGAAAACCAACCATTTTAAAGTGAACAGTTCAGTGGCATTTAGTATATTGACAATGTAGTGCAACCACCATCTCTATCTAGTTTCAAAACACTTTCATCACCCCAAATGGAAGCCCCATACCCCTGAAGCATTTGCTCCCCATTCCCCACTCCCTACTTCCTCTGGTAACTACCATCCTGCGTCTGTCTTGTCTATCTCTGTGAACTTACCTGCTCTGGATATTTCATATAAATGAATCATACCATATGTGACCTTTGTAACTGACTTCTTTCACTTAGCATAGTGTTTCTCAGGTATATCCATGTTGCAGTATGACTAAATTTGCTTTACAATGGTATGTTAGTTTCTGCTTTATAACAAAGTGAATCAGCTATACATATATCCCCATATCTCCTCCCTCTTGCATCTCCCTCCCACCCTCCCTATCCCACCCCTCTAGGTGGTCACAAATCACCGAGCTGACCTCCCTGTGCTATGTGGCTGCTTCCCACTAGCTATCTATTTTACATTTGGTAGTGGATATATATCCATGCCACTCTTTCATTTCTCCTAGCTTACCCTTCCCCCTCCCCATGTGCTCAAGTCCATTCTCTATGTCTGCGTCTTTATTCCTGTCCTGCCCCTAGATTCATCAGAACTTTTTTTTTTTTTAGATTCCATATATATGTGTTAGCATACGGTATTTGTTTTTCTCTTTCTGACTTACTTCACTCTGTCTGACAGACTCTAGGTCCACCCACCTCACTACAAATAACTCAATTTCGTTTCTTTTTATGGCTCAGTAATATTCCATTGTATATATGTGCCACATCTTCTTTATCCATTCGTCTGTCAATGGACACTTAGCTTGCTTCCATGTCCTGGCTATTGTAAATAGAGCTGAAATGAAGATTGTGGTACGTGACTCTTTTCGAACTACGGTTTTCTCAGGGTATATGCCCAGTAGTGGGATTGCTGGGTTGGATGGTAGTTCTATTTTTAGTTTTTTAAGGAAACTCCACACTGTTCTCCATAGTAGCTGTATCAATTTACATTCTCACCAACAGTGCAAGAGGGTTCCCTTTTCTCCACACCCTCTCCAGCATTTACTGTTTGTAGATTTTTTTGATGATGGCCATTCTGACAGGTGTGAGTTGATACCTCATTGTAGTTTTGATTTGCATTTCTCTAATGATTAGTGATGTTGAGCATCCTTTCATGTGTTTGTTGGCAATCTGTATATCTTCTTTGGAGAAATGTCTATTTAGATGTTCTGTCCATTTTTGGATTGGGTTGCTTGTGTTTTTGATATTGAGCTACATGGGCTACTTGTCTATTTTGGAGATTAATCCTTTGTCAGTTACTTCATTTGAAAACATTTTCTCCCATTCTGAGGGTTGTCTTTTCGTCTTGTTTATGGTTTCTTTTGCTGTGCAAAAGCTTTTAAGTTTCATTAGGTCCCATTTGTTTATTTTTGTTTTTATTTCCATTTCTCTAGGAGGTGAGTCAAAAAGGATCTTGCTATGATTTATGTCCTAGAGTGTTCTATGTTTTCCTCTAAGAGTTTTATAGTGTCTGGCCTTACATTTAGGTCTTTAATCCATTTTGAGTTTATTTTGCTGTATGTTGTTAGGGACTGTTCTAATTTCATTCTTTTTCATGTAGCTGTCCAGTTTTCCCAGCATCACTTATTGAAGGGGCTGTGTTTTCTCCATTGTACATTCTTGCCCCCTTTAGCAAAGATATGGTGACCATATGTATGTGGGTTTATCTCTGGGCTTTCTATCCTGTTCCATTGATCTATATTTCTGTTTTTAATGCCAGTACCATACTGTCTTGATTACTGTAGCTTTGTAGTCTATTCTGAAGTCTGGGAGCCTGATTCCTCCAGCTCAGTTTTTCTGTCTCAAGATTGCTTTGGCTATTCAGGGTCTTTTGTGTTTCCATACAAATTGTGAATTTTTTTGTTCTAGTTCTGTGAAAAATGTCATTGGTAGTTTGATAGGGATTGCATTGAATCTTTAGATTGCTTTGGGTAGTATAGTCATTTTCACAATGCTGATTCTTCCAATCCGAGAACATGGTATATCTCTCCGTCTGTTTGTATCATCTTTAATTTCTTTCATCAGTGTCTTATAGTTTTCTGCGTACGGGTCTTTTGTCTCCTTAGGTAGGTTTATTCCTAGGTATTTTATTCTTTTTGTTGCAGTGGTAAATGGGAGTGTTTCCTTAATTTCTCTTTCAGATTTTTCATCATTAGTGTATAGGGATGCAAGAGAATTCTGTGCATTAACTTTGCATCCTGCTACTTTACCAAATTCATTGATTAGCTCTAGTAGTTTTCTGGTAGCATCTTTAGGGTTCTCTATGTAAAGTATCATGTCATATGTAAACAGTGACAATTTTACTTCTTTTCTGATTTGGATTCCTTTTATTTCTTTTTCATCTCTGATTGCTGTGACTAAAACTTCCAAAACTATGTTGAGTAACAGTGGTGAGAGTGGACACCCTTGTCTTGTTCCTGATCTTAGTGGAAATGGTTTCAGTTTTTCACCATTGAGGATGATGTTGGCTGTGGGTTTGTCATATGTGGCCTTTATTATGTTGAGGTAAGTTCCCTCTATGCCTACTTTCTGGAGAGTTTTTATCATAAATGGGTGTTGAATTATGTCAAAATGTTTTTCTGCATCTATTGAGATGATCATATGGTTTTTCTCCTTCAGTTTGTTAATATGGTGTATCACGTTGATTGATTTGGGTATATTGAAGAATCCTTGCATTCCTGGGATAAACCCCACTTGATCCTTTTAATGTGCTGTTGGATTCTGTTTGCTAGTATTTTGTTGAGGATTTTTGCATTTATGTTTATCAGTGATATTGGCCTGTAGTTTTCTTTCTTTGTGACATCTTTGTCTGATTTTGGTATCAGGGTGATGGTGGCCTCGTAGAATGAGTTTGGAGTGTTCCTCCCTCTGCTATATTTTGGAAGAGTTTGAGAAGTATAGGTGTTAGCTCTTCTCTAAATGTTTGATAGAATTCACCTGTGAAGCCATCTGCTCCTGGGCTTTTTTTTGTTGGAAGATTTTTAATCACAGTCTCAATTTCAGTGTTTGTGATTGGTCTGTTTATATTTTCTATTTCTTCCTGGTTCAGCCTCAGAAGGTTGTGCTTTTCTAAGAATTTGTCCATTTCTTCCAGGTTGTCCATTTTATTGGCATATAATTGCTTGTAGTAATCTCTCATGATTCTTTGTATTTCTGCAGTGTCAGTTGTTACTTCTCCTTTTTCATTTCTAATTCTATTGATTTGAGTCTTCTCCTTTTTTTTCTTGATGAGTCTGGCTAATGGTTTATCAATTTTGTTTATCTTCTCAAAGAACCAGCTTTTAGTTTTATTGATCTTTGCTATTATTTCCTTCATTTCTTTTTCATTTATTTCTGATCTGATCTTTATGATTTCTTTCCTTCTGCTAGCTCTGGGGGTTTTTTTTGTTGTTGTTCTTCTTTCTCTAATTGCTTTAGGTGTAAGGTTAGGTTGTTTATTTGAGATTTTTCTTGTTTCTTAAGGTAGGATTATATTGCTATAAACTTCCTTCTTAGAACTGTTTTTGCTGCATCCCATAGGTTTTGGGTTTTCGTGTTTTCATTGTCATTTGTTTCTAGGTATTTTTTGATTTCCTCTTTGATTTCTTCAGTGATCCTTTGGTTATTTAGTAGTGTATTATTTAGCCTCCATGTGTTTGTATTTTTTACAGATTTTTTCCTGTAATTGATATCTAGTCTCGTAGCATTGTGGTCAGAAAAGTTATTTGATATGATTTCAATTTTCTTAAATTTACCAAGGCTTGATTTGTGACCCAAGATATGGTCTATCCTGGAGAATGTTCCGTGAGCACTTGAGAAGAAAGTGTATTCTGTTGTTTTTGGATGGAATGTCCTGTAAATATCAGTTAAGTCCATCTTGTTTTATGTATCATTTAAAGCTTGTGGTTCCTTATTTATTTTCACTTTGGATGACCTGTCCATTGGTGAAAGTGGGGTGATAAAGTCCCCTTCTATGATTGTGTTACTGTCAATTTCCCCTTTTACGGCTGTTAGCATTTGCCTTATGTATTGAGGTGCTCCTATGTTGGGTGCATAAATATTTACAATTGTTATATCTTCTTCTTGGATTGATCCCTTGATCATTATGTAGTGTCCTTTGTCTCTTGCAATAGTGTTTGTTTTAAAGTCTATTTTGTCTGATATGAGAATTGCTACTCCAGCTTTCTTTTGATTTCCATTTGCATGGAAAATCTTTTTCCATCCCCTCACTTTCAGTCTATATTTGTCCCTAGGTCTGAAGTGGGTCTCTTGTAGACAGCATATATATGGGTCTTGTTTATATATCCATTCAGCCAGTCTATGTCTTTTGGTTGGAGCATTTAATCCATTTACATTTAAGATAATTATTGATATGTATGTTCCTATTACCATTTTCTTAACTGTTTTGGGTTTGTTGTTGTAGGTCTTTTCCTTCTCTTGGGTTTTCTGCCTAGAGAAGTTCCTTCAGCATTTGTTGTAAAGTTGGTTTGGTGGTGCTGAATTCTCTTAGCCTTTGCTTGTCTGTAAAGATTTTAATTTCTCCATCGAATCTGAATGAGATCCTTCTGGGTAGAGTAATTTTTTTTTTAAACATCTTTATTGGAGTATAATTGCTTTACAATGGTGTGTTAGTTTCTGCTTTATAACAAAGTTAATCAGCTATACATATACATATATCCCCATATCTTTTCCCTCTTGCGTCCCCCTCCCTCTGTCCTCCCTATCCCACCCCTCTAGGTGGTCTTGAGGACATGGCGAGGGGGAAGGGTAAGCTGGGACAAAGTGAGACAGTGGCATGTACATATATATCCTACCAAATGGGTAGAGTAATCTTGGTTGTAGGTTTTTCCCTTTCATCACTTTAAATACATCCTGCCACTCCCTTCTGGCAGGGATATATTTATTATTATTATTATATATTTTTTGGCTGTGTTGCATCTTCGTTGCTGTCTGCAGGCTTTCTCTTGTTGCAGCAAGTGAGGGCTACTCTTCATTGCAGTGCGTGGGTTTCTTATTGCGGTGGCTTCTCTTGTTGTGGAGCATGGGCTATAGGCACGTGGGCTTCAGTAGTTGTGGCACGCAGGCTCAGTAGTTGTGGCTCACAGACTCTAGAGCACAGGCTCAGCAGTTGTGGTGCATGGGCTTAGTTGCTCCGCGGCATGTGGGATCTTCCTGGACCAGGGCTCTAACCCGTGTCCCCTGCATTGGCAGGTGGATTCTTAACCACTGTGCCACCAGGGAAGCTCTATCCTGCTCATTTTTGTATCGAAGACCCTTCTCCAATGTCTAGCACGGTGCTTTGTATTACAAAGTGGGTATCCAACAAATACTTGTTTAATTAACGAACTAATTATTGTGATCAGATCCCCACGGAGTTTTCTCTTCTCCCGGGTAAACATCCCTCGCACATTCAACCATTTTCACTTCTCAGAGCTTTCTCGATGAAACCCAGGGTCAGGACCAGCGAGAAGAAGAGAGACGCCCAAGTTGCAATGTTGAAGAAGCCCCAGCTCTCATGTGCCCATCCTGCACTTGCACGAGCCTGGGAGTGAGGACTTCTTTATACGTTGCACCCTGGGCACCTCTCTTGCCTCATCCTACACCCTCTCCAGAAAGGTAACTCTCTCTTTCACATCCCTGGACTCCAGATGAGGTCAAACCAGAAGATATGGTGGAAAAGGCTGTCATCTTCCAAGCTCTGCACACTGTACTGTTAATGCTAAGATTTCACTTCTTGTCTCTTAACACCTCTCCTCTTCACACTAGGTCTGCCTCTGCCCCTCCATCCCCTCCCAGATACACACATGGGCTCTGTCAAGCCAGCACTGGCCCATCCTACCCTTGCACAGTTGATGTCTTAAGACCGGGAGCAGAACTTTACAGTTAATCTGAATAAATTTTGTCTTGTTTCTTTCAGCAACTCCTCCTGCTGTGTATCATCTTTTCTTAGGTCCTTATTTGTTATTCAGCCTATTAGCTATTTTCCTGAGCCTTGTTTCCATTCATTCATTCATTCATTCACTCCTCATATATTCCCTGAGCACCTGTTCTGAGTCAAGCTCTGTGCTGAGGGCACAGAAATGAGTGACCTGTCTCTACCCTTGAGAATCTCTGGCAAAGGAGGAAACATGCAGGTAAATAGCTGATGACAACTCAATGGGCTGAGTGTGACTGTAGAGAAGAATGGCGGTGCTCAGCTCATAGAGTGGCACTTGGACCAGACAAGAGGGCCAGGGAAGGCTTCTGGAGGAAGTGACGTGGCGTGAGATCATAGGGGATGACCAGATGATTGTATCATTGGATCTGACACACGAGCCGTCTACATCTTCCTCCAAGTTGTTAGTGATCATGGGGACGAGACCAAGGCTAAGCCTTGCTGCAACCAGGAAACCACTCCCACCTGAAAGAGAAAGTCACCCTGAGGAATACCTGCGTGCTCTAAAAGACTGCTGAGAGCTCATGTGGGGCCTTAGTGCAAGTGAGGATTCGAAAAGGGCAGCCCTCAGCAGCCTCAGCACTGCTCCCTCTCTCCACCCACCCCCAGTGTGGTCTGGTGCTCTGCTTCTCTTCCTCTTTCATCCATACGCATGGATGCCTCCCTTTAAGCTGGTGTTGGAGGAGAGGGCATGTGACTAGCCTGCAGTCCCCAAGCCAGCCAAAGATAAAAAGAGGCTGACATTCAGGACCCTGGATTTGGGAGTATCGGGCAACGGGTTTCTGTTCAGAACCTACGCGATTCCTGCCACAAGGAACTTACCGCTCCTCAAGTTTCCAACTAAACTCAGTTCTCAAGCTCTGTATCGAAGCTGCAGTTCAGTTGGCCGGCTCTTTATTAAGGAAACAGCAGCCCCTGCTGTCACTCCGGTTAGAGATTATGACCTGAGCTGTGCTCCGAGCGGGAGGAGGATTTTATTTATACCTCCACCACAACATTTCTGGAAAGGAGTCCAGCCAGACCACTGTCCACTGCCTTTATTTGTTTGCTCGTCTGCTTTATTTCAAATGAACTTGGGCTGAGGATTTGGGGATACCATCTGACCTATTATTATTATTATTAATTATAATAACAGCAATGACCAATTATTGAACACTTATTGTGTGTTAAGCACTTACATGCTTTTTTTTTTTTTTTTTTTTTTTTTGCGGTACGCGGGCCTTTCACTGTTGTGGCTTTTCCCGTTGCGGAGCACAGGCTCCGGACGCGCAGGCTCAGCGGCCATGGCTCACGGGCCCAGCCGCTCCGCGGCATGTGGGATCTTCCCGGACCGCGGCACGAGCCCGCGTCCCCTGCATCGGCAGGCGGACTCCCAACCACTGCGCCACCAGGAAGCCCTTACATGCATTGTTTTGTTTAATTATCTCAACAATAAAGGTTATTATTCCCACTTTGCAGATTAAGAAGCTGAAAACACTGATCACTTGGTATAATTATTTTTATTTAACAATTTAGTAAGAATAATTTAGTAACTATTTATTCATTTATTCACTCCATACATTTGTATTTAGCATCTATTTAGTACCACGAGGAATAAGGCACTGCCTGTGCCTTCATGAGGTAACGACAGAGTAAGGAGGGGGAACAAGAGGAGAAAAGAACTAATATTGATTGGGCATCCACTCTGCTCAATGTTTTTAATTGCATTATCTCATCAAATCTTCCAACAATCCTGCGAGGTAAGTGTTTATACATCCATTTTACAGATGAGAAAAACTGAGTCTCAGGGAGTTCAAATGACTTGACTATGTCTGTACAGCTGGTTGGTGGAGGAGCTAGGATTTAAACTCATTTCTCTCTGATGCCAAAGCCCTACTTCTTGTGAGTATATATTCTAAGAAATGTTGTTTTTTTTTAAAAAAAAAAAAGTTTATTAAGGCATACGAAGGGGTCAGGAAGGTGAAATGAACAACTCTGCTCAAGGGCAGGCAGATAATTCACTAAAACAGTTGGTGATCTTTGAGTTCCATTGAGCATTCATTTCCTCAGTCATCCAAAGAGCCAGAAAATGTTTACTGAGCACCTAGTTGTGCCAGACATTTTACAGAAACCAGGGAGATGATGGACAAGCTAGTATGATATTATCTGCCTTCTTAGGAATGCGATATCAGGGGATAAGGGAGGTCTAGCATTAAACAATGCAACTCCCAGCAAACTCTCCAGTTGGGATCAGGTGCTAGGAAGCAAGAGAAATAACAGGTGTCACAGAAGTACAAGGGGTGCCCTAAGTGAGACTGAGGTGTGTTGGGAAGCCTGGATGAGGAATTCACATTTGAGCTGCCCCAGAAGGCCATGAGCAGAGGCTAAATAGAGAGAGAGGATGTAAGAGCTGTCAGGCAGAAGGAAGAGCACATGGGAAGATTCAAGGCAGGGAGCAGCTAGGAGCACGGAGTTTGTGAAAAGGAGAGATGGGAAGGAAGGTGAGGCTGGGGAGAGGGCGAGGATCACAGGAAATCAAGCCAAGTTAAGGGCTGGGCACGTATGTCTGGAGCAGGGCTTCGCAAACTAGCTGCAGGAAACAAAAGTTCTGTTTTTGTTTCTCTGGTCTCTCATATACCAACACTTTTGTAAAATACAATAAAAGTGAAAATTAAAAAAGCAAACATACACAAAATAATGGCATAAACTTATGATTACCAGATTCGATGGACCTAAAACGGCTCTGTCAAATTGCTGTTTTTCTACTTATCTCACTGTGGACCAGTTACAGTTTGCAAACTGGCACCTGTTGAGGATGCTTCCCATGCGAAGCACTGCTTAGAGCCTCAGGGAGCCATTGTATCTGTTTCTGGAAGAATAAGTAACATTCAGCTAGGGGATAATGAGAAAACTACAAGAGAGGAGGGCCTTGAGGGCAGAGGCAGAGCCAAGGAGAGCAACCTGACGTGTTTGGGGAACGGCAGAGTATGGGGTAGGTGGGCCGAAGGGGTGAGAGGCGAGGTTGGCAAGCAAGCTCAGGTCTGGGAGGCTTCCTTAGCTTTGGTGAAGAGATGAGCAGTTAGAACTGCACTGAGCAGACCCTAAATAGCAAAAGCAGCTGCCAGGGTCATTGCTCTCTTTTGAGTGGTGTAAAGCAGCCATAGGCAGTTCTATGTGCATGAATCATCATGGTTTGCGCACCTGATCGCCGACCTCAGCATTGTCCCTCCGCACACACACACAAAAAAAAGTAAGAAAGAAAAACAAAGCACCTGATTGGATCAATACTTAAGTCAAAGGCAACCATTTATAATTTGATTAGAATGCTTAGAAATGCAATCACTGAAGATCTTTAACCAGTAGGAGTGGCTTATACTTCATAGTAACTATTTGACTCAATCTCGGGTATTAGAATTATTCATTTAATCGTTCCAAAAAAGAAAAAAAGAAAAGAAAATTCTAAGTGTAATAGAAATAGCTTCCATTTCCAAGCCCTGGGTACAAATGTTTTTCACACTATATTCACAAACATAGTGAAACTCAGAGCAATTCCATAGGGTCCCGAAATTCACACAACTAAGTAAATGGCAGATGTAGGATTCCAGCCCGGAACGTGCACTTCTTCCCACGGTTCACACACCTCTGGGCTCAGTCACATGGCCATGCTGGTCAAGTGGGAGACAAGGGACCTGGTGGGTAGGATGGGTGGTTCAAGGGCCCCAGGGCAGGACTGGGAGGGCTGTTGGGGAAATATTCCATATCTAAACACATTTTCCTTTGCTGGGCCACCGGGGTTGGCGGGGGTATTCAAAAGCAATGATAAACAATCTTTTAAAATGTTTGGTTGGAGTAGAAATAGAAAACAACCTAAATGACTGCTTTAGGGAAACACTGAAATGCAAAGGAAAGATGATACAGAAGAGGGGTGTAAGGGCTGCAAAACTGGTTGTATAAACATTACCCAGCAGACCTTTCAAATGGAAAATCTGATATCTTCTTAAAATTGCTAGAGTGACCCTTCACCGAACATGTGCTCAGTGCCTTACCTGTATTATCTCATTCAATCTTCACCATGACCCTAAGAAGTAGGTTTGAGTACAGTCATCCCTTGGTATCCCGGGAGGACTGGTTCCAGGACCCCCTGCAGATACCGAAAATCCAAAGATGTTCAAGTCCCTTATATAAAAATGTGTAGTACAATCTGCCCTCCGTATCTCCGGGTTCCACGTGTGTAGATTCAGAAGACTGACGGCATTCCCGTTATACAGATGAAAAAACTGAGGTTCAGGGAAGTTAAGTGAGTTGCTCAGAGACCAGAGCTAGTAAGTGGAGAACCCAGAATTTGAACCAAGTTACCAGACTCCAGAGGCTGAACTTTCAAACTCAGTGAGGCCTGTCTCTCATGCTGATGAGAGACTGCAAGCTTTGGCCAGTGAAGTGGAGGTGAGACTATCTTTGGAAGGCAGCTGGGGGATTCCCTGGGACCCCTGATGCTGGGAGCGCTGGTCCCTGTGTGTCTGAAGTGGGAGCCCTCCTTCTGGCACCAAATAAATGGAGGTCCCATTGCTCTTCCTGAATGGCCTTTGAGAAATTACCTGGATGGACTCATGGGTGAGGTTTTCATTTCTTTTCATGTGATTCATCAAACAGTTCTCACCCAGACATTGAACGTCCGAGGACGGCGGCTGAAGGCAGGTCATGTTTTGCATAGGTGGGTTTCCCTTTCTAGTGGGTACAGGCCACAGCACCACAGCCCTATTCAGTGCACATAGCAAGTGGAATCCACTTGTGAGTTGAGATGAATTTGACCTCAGCACGATGATAATAATGCTCCTCACAGACAGCATCATGGCAGTGGGAATCATCCGGGACAAATCCAAAGAAGCAAATAGCAATCAGGGTCAGACAGAGCTGTGAAATGCCACCTCTGCTCTCACCCTAAAAACAGAGTCTCAGAGGGAACTTTTCAATTGAGGTGGCCGCCAACATTACACTCAATTGCAACCAATCATTCCAGAGGTCTCTCTGCAAACTTCCTACAGAACTGACAACTGGGCTGAGAAGATGGCCATCCTGACATTAGGAGAAAATATTTGATAATAAATCAACAAAGACTTGTTCTTCTTGAAGCTGCCATTGTAGAACGGAGAAAGGCATTAAGAAAGCAAATTCATAATAAATAAAACAATTACTGACTGTGGTAAGTTTGGGGAAGGAAATAAACTGGGTGATGAGTCAGAGAATAACTGGGGCAGTGAATCATTCAGGGTCCCAGAGGGAAACATTCAAACTGGGTGACTGGAGAGAGTTTTTAAAGAGACAGTTTACAAAGGTGTGGGAAAGATTGGATAAAGAAGAAAGCTATGGGGCAGTAGCACCATGGCTAAAAATGGCACCATTTCTATCCATAGCCTGAAGGGACAAGGGGAGAAGGCAGTTACCAGAACCTGGAACCAGAGGTCATCTGAGAGGATGATCGACAGCAGTTGTGACCTTTGGAAGCAGAAGTGACACCACCACCTTCAATGACCCAGCACACAGGGAGCAGAAGTAATAAATAGGACCTAACATCAGAAATATCATTTGATGAAGCAATTGACAAACGATTAATCTCCAAAATTTACAAGCAGCTCATGCAGCTCAATATCAAAAAAATAAACAACCCAATCCAAAAATGGGCAGAAGACCTAAACAGACATTTCTCCAAAGAAGATATACAGATTGCCAACAAACACATGAAAGGATGCTCAACATAGCTAATCATTAGAGAAATGCAAATCAAAACTACAATGAAGTATCACCTCACACCGGTCAGAATGGGCATCATCAAAAAATCTACAAACAATAAATGCTAGAGAGGGTGTGGAGAAAAGGGAGCCCTCTTGCACTGTTGGTGGGAATGTAAATTGATACAGCCACTATAGAGAACAGTATGGAGGTTCCTTAAAAAACTACAAATAGAACTACCATATGACCCAGCAATCCCACTACTGGGCATATACCCTGAGAAAACCGTAGTTCGAAAAGAGTCACGTACCACAATCTTCATTTCAGCTCTATTTACAATAGCCGGGACATGGAAGCAAGCTAAGTGTCCATCGACAGATGAATGGATAAAGAGGATGTGGCACATATATACAATGGAATATTACTCAGCCATAAAAAGAAACAAAATTGAGTTATTTATAGTGAGGCGGATGGACCTAGAGTCTGTCATACAGAGTGAAGTAAGTCAGAAAGAGAAAAACAAATACTTTATGCTAACACATATATATGGAATCTAAAAAATTGGTTCTGAAGAACCTAGAGGCAGGACAGGAATAAAGACGCAGACATAGAGAATGGACTTGAGAACACGGGGAGGGGGAAGGGTAAGCTGGGACGAAGTGAGAGTGGCATGGACATATATACACTACCAAATGTAAAACAGATAGCTAGTGGGAAGCAGCTGCATAGCACAGGGAGATCAGCTCGGTGCTTTGTGACCACCTAGAGGGGTGGGATAGGGAGGGTGGGAGGGAGACGCAAGAGGGAGGGGATATGGGGATATATGTATACATATAGCTGATTCACTTTGTTATACAGCAGAAACTAACATATCATTGTAAAGCAATTATACTCCAATAAAGATGTTAAAGAAAAAGAAAGAAAGAAAGAAAGAAAGAAATATCATTTGAGGGGACTTCCCTGGCAGTCCAGTGGTTAAGACTTCGCCTTCCAGTGCAGAGGGTGCTGATTCGATCCCTGGTCTAGGAGCTAGGAGCTAAGATCCCACATGCCTCTTGGCCAAAAAACATAAAAGAGAAACAATATTGTAACAAATTCAATAAAGACTTAAAAAAAAAAAAGAAATATCATTCGGTGGAAACACTTTGATGCTTCACTTCTAGGATGGATTTCCCTGGATGTGAGGCTTGACAATGGCAGGTTAGGGAGAAGAGATGGCCAAGCACAGAGCAGCAATGGCTCAAGACCCCACTGTAATCCCACAGTAAACCACACTCTTCAAGTGCAGTTGCTTTGCAGACACCCTGCGATTTGGCCATTGAAAGGGGGCTATTTGCATATCAGGTCAGCCAAGGAACTCTTGTCAGCCTGGAGGGAGGTGGTCTCTGGACCTTGAGCGATGACCTTGGGCTAGCCACTTAGTATTTCCAGGCCTCAGTTTCCTCATTTGTATACAGAGGGAAGTAGGCTTAATGATTTCTAGATACCAGGCAAGGCTGTACAGAGGAAGAAGCACAGGGTTTGAAGCCCAGCAGCGTGAGTTCAAGTCCCTCTATACTACTGGCTGGACGACCTTGGACACACCATATCTCTGGGCCTCAGCTTCGCTACCTGGTAAATGGGGATGACAGTGTCCACCCAGGCCAATCACGACGTTTAAACGCTGTATGTAAAACCTCTAGCATTTTGTGCAAAGAATAGGAGCTCCATTCATGTCTATTCCTGTCCTTCAAGGCAACATGTCATAAGCGCCAAGAGAGCAGCCTCGAGGTAGATTGGGTTTGAATCTGGCTCTACTACTTTCTGGTCAGGGACCTTGGGCAAGTCATTTAATCTTTCTAAGCTTCTGCATCCTCATCTTTAAAACAGGAAAGAAAAGATACTGCCTGCCTTTATAGGGTTGTTGTCAGAATCAAATGAAATAATGTATATTCTGCACTTTGAATAACTTCCCTCATCACCAACCCTCGTCCCTTCAGCTGTAATATTCTGCCCCTGTACATAACATTACAAAGAGCTTTCCAGAATGTCCTGTGTGAGATTTTTCTCAGTACTTTTAGTTCAAAAAAGTTACATGGGGTTGGTTAAATATGGCACCATCAGAATTTTCGCTATAATTGGATTGAAGCCATATGCTGAAATCTACCTTGCTTTGCCCTGGGTGACATGCATCCAAGACGATAGTCGGTGCGCCCAGCAAAGATGGCACCAGAAGAAAAGAATCTGCATTTACCTCAGATCCCCAGAAGGCCACCAACCAAAGGGGAGCTGCTGCCAACCCTTCGCATCTCAATTTATTGCCCTAACTGCTTTCTCAGACCCCTGGTGGGGCATGGTATGAAGCAAAAGAAATTGTATCCACTAAGAAGGGAGCTGCTAATTTAAATGTATAGTTTGGCAAAGTGAGCACCTCTGAAGAGCTCTGAGGGAGATAATGGCGGCTTCTGTTTGGAGGCTGGAGTCAGGAGGGTTGTTAACTGCACTTTAGGGCCAAGTGTTGCTATAGCAACAGATGACTTAGGGACAGTTTTGACAGACTGTTTATTTGAAAGAGTTTACATTATGAGAATAATTTGGGTTCTTTCTGGAAGGGATAACATAAGGACTTTTTTTCCTCTTAAACATAAGGATATTTGAAGGAAAATTCTTTTTCCAAAGCTGCAGAATAAGTGGGGGAAAAGATTAGTAGGTTTTGTGCAAAAATATTAGCAGTTATAGTCCTTATGTGGAGAGATTACAGGTGATTTTTTGTTTTACTTTTGGGGCACTTTTCTGAGTCTTCCACAATGGTTTTGTTTTTGTAACTAGGAAAATTTTACATTAAAAATAATATATTGACTATGATAAGACATAAGCCTGGAAATATTAGAAAGCTCAGGATCAAAATGGGGGTGGGTGTTTGTGGACTGAAAGAGGGTTGAGCCTGGACTTGGGGGAGGAATGGCCCACAGGGACTTTGCAGTACTACTGACCCTTGGCCTGGGGTTCCCTGGCTTTGACTCTGGGCAAGCACCCCAGGGGTAAGTGAGTGACAGGTTGACATTTTGCTGAGGGGAGAATTCGAATCCTGCTGTCCTGGGGATGGAGTAAGGGAGCTCAGCTCCCCCTTCATCACATTCATCACCGCTTGACTTTGCAGCACACATGAGGCAATTCTCCTAATTTCAAAACCATATTTCATTGCGAAAAGTGGCCATCAAGTAATGGGGGAAAAAAGTCAGTGGTCAATGTGCGACGTGAGAGTTTACCCTGGAATGTCATGACTGGAGGGAAATGAGATTTGAAAGACATACTGTACAGATATTTATTTTTATATTGTGAAGTAGGCAATTTGTGAAGATCTTGAGATGTTTTTCTCTAAGATGCTTTTTCCAGGGACTGGTGTAATTGTTTGTGAGGTGAGAGTGGGGTATTGAGGCGGCAGGGAATTTCAGGGGAGAAAAATCTAAGACAGCAAAACTTTCAGCATGCATTTATTGAGCTCCTTATGTATACCAGGCATTTATTTTAAGGAACTCATAGTTATGCAGTAAATACTTAAGCAACAATAATATGCTATGCTATGTTCATAAACAATATAACATGATTGTGAAGGGTTGCAGAATATGCCACCCCAAAATATGCCTTTTTGGCATCAGGATTATTTTGAGCTGATTATTTTTGAGAAACTGCAGACACAAGAGAAGCTCTTAAACAGAGTAGAAGTTACCCTTGTGTAAGGGACATTTACATTTATAAAGGACATATATATTTGTAGGCGTCTCCGACCCTGTACCAGGAAGAGGAGGATAACGCTAAATCAGAAGAAACTCTGGTCAATGGAGAAGACACTGACTTAAGTCTGTATAGCAAACCTTACCCCTGTTTGCTGTGTCTTTCCTGGGAACTTCTCATAACCAGCCTCTCTTCCTCTCCCCAACTTTCTTTTGTCTTTATTGGAAGCTGGTATTTAAGGTGGAGGCTTGGACCATCTCAGGGAGTTACTCAGTTTCTCTGGGTATCTCCCGTGTATACAAAAGGAACACATGTTGTTAAAAGCAAGACAACAGGCTTAAAATGGACTTGCTTATGCTAAGCCCTGAATCCACAAAGCTGAGGCTTGACTTAGTGAAATTACAGTTTCGGCTCCCCCAGAAAAGGAATCTTAAACCAGTCGATCAGGAATCACCTGATTGGCACTAGTGAGGTCATCTGCCCGATAGACCCCTGCCAACCCCTAAAGGAAAGTAACCTTACAGTAACCAACCCACTTCTTTGCCTAGTATAACGTTCTTGTTCCTGCTCCCTTTTGCCTATAAAAGTCTCTCATTTTGTACAGCTACTCAGAGCGCCTTTCTCTCTGCTGGCTTGGATGCTGCCTGATTCATGAATTGTTGCATAAAGCCAGTAAGATCTTTAAAATTTACTCCGTTGAATTTTGTTTTTTAACAATTTTAATAAACTCCTGTTTGTTTTTCTCTTGTAATAAAATCTGTGTTTTATTACAGGGAGTTGTAGCCAAGAACTTAGAAGGGTAGAGAGAAAACTATTTTTCCTCTCCCACAGTGTATAAAAACCACAGGCTTGGATTCAGATTTACATCTTAATCTGGTTCTGCAAATAACCAGCTGTGTGACTTTAGCCATTTGCTCAGCTAACAGAAATAAGTCACATGGCCAGGATTTGAACCCGTGCGTATATGATCCCAGAGTCCTGGGTTTCTTAAGTCAAAAGGTTTCAATTGGAAAGACTTGTTGCTTTCTGGCACGTCCTCAGGCTCCTCTGTTTCATCTGGATATCTGTCTGGCTCCAGCTGCAGTTCTGGCTAGGCAACATTCTTCCCGCAGCCTCCTGTGCCCCAGAATCCAGGCTATGGGACACTGTTTGCTTAGGTTCTCCTACTTGTCTCCATTTTTAATTTTGTCAGAGCCGTGAATTAAGCAGGAACCAGATACGATTTATTAATTCCATTCCTACCCCATGATCATGCCCAGAGGCTTGTAGGCACACACTGTAAATCACAAAGAATAATAATAATAATAAAAAAGAGCTCTCTGTTGAAAGCTGCCTTAGGGGCCATCTGTCAGCTTGTCAGGGACCCCCAGAGAGCCAGCTTCCTCTTTCCTTATTCCAGAATAAACCACAGGAAGAGGAGTCTGTAAGCGACAGGAATTTTGAGGCCAAATGGAGAGACATTCCCAGCCCCATCTGCCTTCTTGGCTAGCCATGAAACCTTGCCCCTTCTTTTCTACAAAAACAGGGAATTAGAAACTAATGTGCCAAGCCCTTGGTAAAGATGTTCAGATGCAATCTTCACAACGGCCCAATTAAGTAAATACTTAAATTATCCTCGTTTTACATATGAGGACATGAATACTCAGAAAGGATAAGTAACTCTAGGATGTGCAGCTTATAAACTGAGGAGCTAAGATTTAAATTCAAAGACATATGATTCCAAAGCCTATGCTTTTTTAACCACACTAGACTACTAGAAACTTCTAAATCCTTCTTGAAAGTCCTTTTCGAGCCTCCCAACAAAAAAATCCCAAACTGTGGTCCTGATGCAAGAGAGAATTAGGTCAGTGAGAATGTTAAAAACACACAGTGACCTCCAACTGGCTCCCTTCCATGAGAGACTGGTGAAAGTTTCTTATTCACTCAACAAACCCTCCCTGGTCCCCACTCTGAGCCAGGCACTGGACTAATTACTGACAATACAGGGACAAGTAAGGCCCAGGCCTCAACAAGCTAGCAGGAAAGACAGACAAAGAAACAAATACAGTAAGCATTTTAGGGTGTTCTCAAGAAGTAGGGGATACATTGAGAGTACATGGGAGAGATGAGTTCCTGGGCAAATATCCCCATGGGATCTCAGAGACACTGCAGGAGAGTAGTAGGCATATGGCCCTGCCACTTCCCACCTGAATAATCTCTAGCCCAAGACTAAACCGCTCTGAGCCCATTTTTGTCCTCAGGTGTACAATGGGGACGATGCTATTTTGCAAGGCTCTAACAATAAGGAGATAATGCAGGCCATGCTTAATGCTCCTGACCTTCCAGCACCATGTATCACTCATCACCAAGTCCATGTTAATTCTATCCCCTAAACACTCTCTGATTTCATTTCCATCTCTCTGCACACCATTTTAAACAAGGTATTGCCAACTTTCACACGGACTATTCAGCTAGACTCTTAACTGGACTTCCTGAGCCTATTCTTTCCCTCTTTCAATCTGTTCTCCATCATGAAGCCAGGGCCATCTTTCCAAACCACAAATATGATCTTATCAACCACCACCATTCCCAGTCTTCACCTGTCTAAGAGCCCTTAGTAACTTCCCATGGGTTTCAGGAGCGACTGCATTTCTCCACACAACCTCCATGGTCTGGCCTCTGCCCCTTCTCCCATCTCTTCTTGCCCTAGGCATCCCCTTGCTCCCTGCTCTCTAGCCTTGCTGGACATTCTTTCAAGCCCTCTCATGAACTAAGCTGTCTTCTGAGGCAGGGCCCATGAACAGGCTGTTTCCTCAGCCTGGAATGTCCTTCTCTCCTTCTGTTCTCAGCCTGAATGTCCCTACCTCAGGGACACTCTTCCTGAAAGCTGCCCCCAACACATGGCATGCCCCTAACTAAATCGAGCTGTTTGTGGATTCCAGTCTGTCTCTTCCTCCAGACCACGAGCTATCCATGTCCACCGGCAGACCAGCAAGAGAACTGTCAGTTTGGGCTCACCCCTATATGCCTAAAACTTGGTGACTGACACACAAGAGATACTCAAGAAAGAATTGTCGCATGAATGCATGCACGGTACTCGATAAGTTTACGAAAATGTGTTTCTTTTCCCTTGCCTAGGGCTTCTTATATATGCAGTTCAAAAAAAGTTGCTCTTGTTTTGTGGCTCGTTTAATGAAATAAACGATTTGTCAAGAGTCCTCAACAGTTGCAGACACCTAGAATTTCTCCCTGTACAAGAGATGGTCGGCAGAGGGCCCCACAGGAGCAATTATTGAAGTCAGGTCAGTGAATATAGCAACTGCTGGGAGACAGCAGACCCTGTCCCCAAGTCTGTCTCTCCTTGAACCACTCAGACAGAACACCACCATCAGGCTGCATACTGCTGTGAGCTCTGGCCCGCCGTGTCCAAAATCCTTTTGATCTAGCTTCAAGAAACATAGGAAGACATAGGGCAAGAGATCAGAGGCCAATGTAAATTATTTGAACACAAATTCACTACTTGCTGCTTGATTTGTCAGTTTCACGGTAAAGAATTTGTAATCAAGAGCTCGCCCTGTTGGGTAGAATCGTGCATGAGTGTTAGGGGAGATTTGCTTTCTATGGGGGCCACTTTTCACTTGCCAGTCAGTAGTTTTATTTCCATTTTAATTTTCAGAGCATCTGCCCCCCAGCAACAGCCTGCGATTTGGAATTCATGGCTCTGTTGTGTGTTTATGCACTGTGCTTGCTTGTAATTGACAAATTTAAATTCTGGTCATATTTCATTTATTACACAGACCCGGGGAAAAATCTTCGGTGAAAACCTCATTACAGCGAAAGTGCCACAAGGTAATTGCTATGAAAGAACTCCTGCATCAGCAGGGTTGAATATTTCATCCACCCATAAAATGATTATGCTGACAAGATTCTGAAAAATAATAAAATCTGTTTAATAAAAAAGAAGCAAAATATCAGTGTTTTTACACACAAGGTATTAAAACATCCTTCATTTTGGACAGATCCTAAGTCATTTGATTTTTATTCAAATGATGATCCACAGCCAAGAGAGTTCTTTTATCAGAGTTTCATAATTCTTCCTACACCACACGAGGCTGCTTTGAAGCTCTCAGGCGTGTTGTTGCCTTCTAGGACAGCCATGAGTGTGCTTTTTATTGCTCTCTTGGATGTTTGGTCTGTGCGCCAGGATGAATCAGAAAGCAGAAAAAAACTAAGAATATTCAGTGTTTAGATTCTGTGGTTCATCCACTTTCTCCTTGACCACCATGGGAACTGTCCCTCCATCAGAGGGCTTTAGAAGCCACGAAGGTATGACTTCCACTGTCAGAACTTTGCTGAGGGCCCAGCAGAGTGACGGACGTCGATGCACACCCTGGTTTCTCTGACTCTTCAGCATACCACTGTAGCAGGCCAACCCCTTCATTCAGTCACTGGACCAAGATTTATTGAGCACTAACTGTGTTCCAGGAATCGTGCTAGGCACAGAGTACAATCATAGGCATTGAGTAGACAAGGGTGAGCACAATGATAGTTTCTTGCCCTTATAAAAGATATGTAGTAACAGTGAAAGAGACCAACCCAAACAAAACTGAAAAGTAAAGAGAAACATAAATTTAAAAAGTACAATTTAAATCAAGTATTATATGGAAACAAATAAGGGGCTGAGAGAGAGGATGGTGTGATATTAGAGGATGGCCTCTCTGAACCCTAAAGCATAAAAAGAAACCAGTTTGGGAGGGTCAGAAGGAAACAACTGCAAAACAGTTGTCAGCATGTTCTAGGACTGAAAGATGTGTGAGACAAACAGAAACCGGAGCTCATAAGGCCTTATAGACCAGGGTCAGGAGCTCTGTGCTTCTTCCAAAGTGGACTGTAGGAAACCGCTGGAGGATTTTGAGCAGGAGATGCCATGATCTAATTTACCTTTTATAAAGCACATCCACCTGTAGTGTGCAGAGCGAGCAGATCATGGGGGCAAAAGCAGCAGTGGGAAGCCAGTAGGGATGCTATAGCAAGCAACACAGGCCGGGGTAGAGGGGTGGGGGTGGGGGATGGTTTCCAAGACCAGGGGAATGGCAGCAGGGCTAGCAGTAGGGAGTTTTTTAGCACAAAAAGTTACATATTAAAATGTAAATATTAAAGAAAATCATGTAAAATCTCAGACCTTAGCACTGGAGTTTACATTATGTTGGCAAGTGAAACTGGAAGCAGACAAACAAAAAGGCTAGGAAATAGAAGAAATAAAGACCTGAATTAGGAAGCACCTGAAGCTGGAATATCCATCTCCTTCCTCCCCCCTCCCAGAATCAAGCAGACCTTGTGAGTCTCTGTTTGCTGCTATTCCCGGGGAGGGGGGGAGCTTCTGCCCCAAACACTTAATTAGAAATGAAGTGGACCTGATATATGCCTGAAAATTATATACATACATGTATACATATAAGATCTTACGGAAAAACCCAAACGAAATTTTTGGCCAACCCAATGTATATATATTATTTTATATACATTTATATATATTTTATATACATATATACACATAAAATTTTCAAAAATGACTGAACTCTGGCATCAGTAGCCAAAATAAATTGCAACTATGGTCACACATTTAATTTATGTAGAAAATGCTCAATGAAGCCATAAGTCAATATTCCTCAAAATATGGTCCATAGTTCCCCTAGGTTAGAATGGAAGAGGAGGGATTTAAAATGCAGATTTAGGGAGCCCCAGCTTAGATTTACTAAATCAGAGTCATTGGGGAGAGCCTTGGAATCTGCATTTTCACTAGCTCCCTAGTAATTTTTCTACACTGTCAAGTCTGAGAAGCTCTGCCTCAAAGTGACTGATATTTTAACATGGTGAGAAATGCTCTGGAGAGTTTAAACTATAGAGAAGATGGGTTGGGACTAAAGTTACAGCTGGGCTAAATAAATAAATGCAAAAAAGTGAAATCACCCATAAATCTCACTACCCAGGGATAATCATTAACATTTTGGTGTTTATTCTTCCAAACTTGTTTTTATGCACATATACATTTTTTTTCATTTTAAAAAAGTGAGTGCACACTTAGAGTCTATTGTAATTGACCTCATGAACATAATACTTTTTTTTTTCATAAAGGCACTCATCTTTCATTACATGGCTGGCTGATGAGAGTGACGTGTGGGCACTGGGGGCAATGCCCAGAGGGAGAAACACCTGATCAGGATCTATGTCTTTAATAAACATGGGAAGTATTGTTGGGAGATGGAGGGCTGACATGATAGAATTAGAAACACATTTTATTTAGGGACAGAGAAGGTTTTCCCTGATTGATGGATCTCTGAAAATAAATCCAACTTGTGTCATGAATATGCCTTGCTGGATGAAGGCATTTTCTGAAAAGCCAAGTGCAAAGAGTTTTCAGGCAAACAGGCATAGCAAGCAACTGTCAAAAACAGCACCATGTTGAATACTGTCGGCTTTTGTCCATCTGCTTTCTCAAAGACGCATCTTCTTTCTTGGGTTACAAGAATGTTGAAGGAAGGAGGGAGACAAATTCTGGCACAGTAAGTGTCTGCATTTTATTATTTTAGACATCAAGTTGGAAAACCTCAATATTTTCTTGGCTTCCATACCTACTGAATCTACAAGCCTTCAGACTGTTTGCTTTTCTTTTCATGGTTGTAGTGTTTTGGGCATAGGATTGCCAGATTTAGCAAATAAAAGTACAGAATTCCCAGTTAAATTTGATTCTTAGATAAACAAATTTTTAATATAATTATGTGCCGTACAATATTTATAGTAACAGGATATATTTATAGTAAGGACATATTTATAGTAACAAAATTATCTGTCGCTTACTTGCAATTCAGATTTAACTGGATGTCCCATATTTTATTGGCAACTCTATTTGGGTAGCTTCCTATTTCAGAGGGAAATGTTGGCGCAGAACTTTATCTTTAGCCCAGCTTTATTGAGATGTAACTGACATATAACGTAAGTTTAAAGTGTACAGTGTGATGATTTGATACATGGATATATTGTGAAATGTTTACCACAATAAGGTTAGTTCACCCACCCTTCAGTTCACACAATTACTATGTTGTTGCTGTGATGGGGAGAACAGTAAAGCTCTACTCTCTTAGCAACTTTCAAGTATACAATACAGTGTTGTTAACTGGAGTGCCATGCTGTACATTACATCCTTGGAACTTATTCATCTTATAACTTAAAATTTGTACCGCTTGACCAAATTTTCCCATTTTCGCCACCACTCAGCCTCTGGTAACCACCATTCTACATTCTGTTTCTGTGAGTTCAGTGTTTTTAGGTTCCACATATAAGTGATAACATACGGTATTCATCTTTCTCTGTCTGAAAGGTGAATTATGCTCATTTCACTTAGCATAATATCCTCAAAGTCCATTCCTGCTGTCACAAATGGCAGGATTTTTACATAAAGTGATTTCTTAATTAGAAATCAAAATATTTTAGTTAATGCAGTGATCCATGTGGATTTCTGTTAATAACCTCTTTCTAAAGTTCAGAAGTGTTTCAGAGAAAAAGAAAATGACTCGGTCCAAAATGTAATCTCAGCTGCTATGGAAGACAGAAGGCAGCTAATCCAACTTCCACTTCAGACCAGAGGCAGAAGCCATGCGCTGTCTTCCTTCCTTCATGTGATTGGCTATGGCGAAAGCATTGGCTGTTCTTTTCTTTTTTTTTTTTTTAATTTTTGAATCTTATTTTATTTATTTTTTATACCGCAGGTTCTTATTAGTTATCTATTTTATGATATTAGTGTATATATGTCAATCCCAATCTCCCAATCCATTGGCTGTTCTAATGAGCGAGGACACAGGTCATGCTCCTCAGGGAATGATCCAAGCACATGCTCATTACCTCCCAAATCTGTGTACACAGGAGTTGCACAAAGCAATATTCAGAAGGGAGTTGATGCTCCAGCAGGAAGCCAGCCCTAGGCACAGAGACCAGCACTTGTAATTTAAGATGAGCTGTGGGAGGATGGGAATGGGAACTCTGAGAACAAGGGGAAGATGTGAGATAATTTACTCAATTTGTTTTCCTGGAAATGAAGACTTTATGTCAAGAATTTGTAATAAAACTAACTGAGGCACTCACACTCAGCTCCATAAAGTGCTTAATCACCTTGTTGTTCTCTAACAGCGTTTTTCTTTATGGGAGAATTTACCAGCTTTTTAATCTCCTTTATTTGATTAACATTAGAATCAACAATAGCAACCAGTGTTGGGTTTCAGTAAAGTGTTGTATTTGCAAACTTATTAAGGAAGATAGATTTTTTTAAACATCTTTATTGGAGTATAATTGCTTTACAATGGTGTGTTAGTTTCTGCGTTATGACAAAGTGAGTCAGCTATACATATACATATGTTCTCATATCTCTTCCCTCTTGTGTCTCCCTCCCACCCTCCCTATCCCACCCCTCTAGGTGGTCACAAAGCACCGAGCTGATCCCCCTGTGCTATGCGACTGCTTCCCACTACCTGTCTATTTTACATTTGGTAGGAAGATAGATTTTTTTAGGGCCTCATCTATAACAGTCTCAAGCCTTAATTAGCAAATCATGCTTTTAAAGTTTTACGTTCTTAGGGGAAAAAAGACGGAATCTATAGTAACTTGAGGAGGGAAAGCACTACAATAAGTAGCCATCATTGTTCTAAGACATTTTTATGGAGGAAAATACATTATTACAATCTATCTTTTTCTGACTTCAGATCTCTTTTTCCTTCTTATAACATTAATTTAGAAGAAACACAAAGTTAATTCTTTTTTTTTTAAAGGCTCATTAATGACTTTTTCCCAAGTACAGTAGTTTGGACATACTCATAAGAAGTGATCAGAACTATGTATGGGTAGAAGGTCTTTAGATTTAATCAAAAATCCTGTGAGCAGAATCTTAGTCCACAGGTATTTGAGCTGAAGCAGGTCCTGCAAACACTTGCTGGACGCTGCGGATGAATGGATTCAGTGTTTTGGGGACAATGGGGCCCCAGAGACACCACATCCTACTCAGCCCCAGCCCCCATAGTCACTTGATTTTCAGAATTCTCAGCCTCAATGCTCTCTTAGCCCACCTACCTTTTTCACCCCACTTCTCTTAAACACCTTCTTTTCTCCTGCTGTTATCTATGGGGAGTTTCCAAACACACATCCAGAATCATGCAGATCTGAGGTGAAGTTTTCACTAGTCTGCATCAGTGAAGGAGAGGCAAAGAGACACATCCAGTAAGATTTTTGTTAAGATAGTCCTATTCCAAAATTATTATGATCTTCCTTCTTTTTCTGTCTTCCTTCCTTTTCTTTCTTCCTTCCTTTTTGATGTTAAATTATCTCTGCTCGTATAAAACAGTAGTGGCAGTTAATTTTGTTTTGTTAATGATATCCTTAATTCAGAGAATAAATGTTGCTCACCCTATGTTGGTCACTCCGTATTTATATGCTCCTTTGTATATTAGTCTGTGTGTGTTCAAATTCAATAGTCTGTGAAGCTCAAATCATTTCAAAGCCATGGTGTACTTGTTTCCATCATGTTTCAAAAGATGGTGTCCTGGACTGGCAGACAACTTGGTACAATGAAAAGCACAGAAGGTTCTGGAGTCTCACAGACAGGGTCTGTGCTTGGAACTGAACCTGGTTCTTGTGGCCCCTGAGCAGGCACTAAGCTCTCTGAGCTCAAGCTTCACTTTCCATACAAAGAGGGTGATAACAGCTACCTCAGAGAGTTGTCAGAAGATGAACACTTCTAACTTAATGTATAATATAGTGAATGCTGAAAGAATGTTGATTCCCTGGACTTCTGTGCCTCTTTTTGTCCCCCCTACTCAGCACTTGGAGAAATAGATTAAAAAACGCTCAGTACACAAATCAGAAATAAGAAAATGCAAGACTCTGACGCTAGCAAGTGTCCACAGTTAAAATAGTGAGTGAAGGAAGCATTGGCAGAGAGACTAGTTGGAAATTGCAGAGTTGGGTAGGGTTAATTCTGGAAGACTCTTTCCAGGATTGAGGTGAGTTTTGAAGCCCGTTGAGTATGAAGAAGTCTTTTTTTTTAATTGAAGTATAGTTGATTTACAATATTATATTAGTTTCAGGTGTACAACGTAGTGATTCAGATTTGTTATAGATTGTACTCTAATTAATAACTTATTACAAAGTAATGGTTATATTTCTCTGTGCTGTATTCTTGTTGCTTATTTACTTTATGCATAGTAGTTTGCATCTCTTAGTCCCCTACCACTATCTTACACCACCCCTCCTCCCCTTTCCCCCCGGTAACCACTAATTTGTTCTCTGTTTCTGTGAGTCTCTTTCTGTTTTGTTTTATACATTTGCTTGCTTTCTTTTTTTAGATTCCACAAGCATAAAGAAATCTCACACAGAGATGGTGTATTGGACAGCAGCTAATCCTACGTTCACCAATGTAGGATTACGTTGGGACATATCTTAGGGACATATCTTAGGGACATATCTCACTAAGGATATGAGTGATGTTTTATATGGTACAGAGGCATTAAACAATGTGTAGTCACACTGTTAGAGTTATTCCCCATCCAACTCTTTCAATTCTTCTGACTACATCAAGAAGAAAGTCTCAGTTTGTACTAGACTATCTTTAACATTTCTCTAATACTTAATAACCCATTTTAACAAAGAATTTCAGGCTTCAGGATCACAGCCATTGAGAAGCAAGAAATATCTAAATGATTAAAAACGTTTTATTTTCATTGTCTTTATTTTTCCCATTCCCTTCTGCTTAAATTTTATTTCATTCACATTGATGATATAAAAAAATTTAAGTAGATTTAAATGTTAAAGGGAAGTAAATTTAAAGCATTAAGGTAATAATGTAGGTGGTACACAGCAAGGGCAACCAATCTTAACAGTGGCCCAATAATGAGCAAAATTTAGAAAACACTGATCAGGCCCGTTTCTCTCATAAGGAAACGGATGAGTAAAATGAGATTCAGAGAAAAGAAGTTACTCTTTTCCAAGATCACATAGCTAGCTATCCTTAGGACTGAAGTTCAGTCCTTCTGTGCCGCTGTTCATTTATCTAACTCTGCATCAGACAAACTCTAGGGTTAAACTGAAGATAATTGGATATAAAATAAAAACAGACTATGTGTTGAAGGTTGTTGGGAAGGGACTGGTTGAAGAGGCTTATGAGTGTTATAAGGGAGACTTCGTGAAGGCAGACTTGTATAGAACCTGATGCTGGAGTGCATCAAGTCTAAGGCAATTCCCGAGGGTGTTGTGACAGCGATTCCTCTTGGAATCCAGCAGAGATGGCTTGAATCCCAACTTCTCCACTTGGCAAGATACCAGTGTACACCTCTCAGCTCATCTGTACAGATTTATAGGAATGATGATAGCTAACATTTATGGGGCACGTCATCTGCCAAGCCCAATGTGATGCATTATCTCACTTAACCTTCAAAAGAAGACAGAAAGCAGCTATTATTACCCTCATAAGATAGCTGAGGACATCTACAGCTAAACCAGCAACGGAGTAGAATTCAAGCCCAAGCAGTTTCAGTCCAGAGTCTGACCTTAACCACAATCCTATTCTGTGAAAATTAAACACAAACAAGGGCTGCAAAGCACCTAGCCAGGTGCCTGGCACATAGGCGGCAAAATGCCTTTCAACCCTCCCTCTCTGCCCATGCAGTAGTGCTAGTCACATCCTACTTGGCATCCAGAACCTTCTCTGCAGAGGCCTAGCCAGGGACTACAACTCCCAGGATGCACCAGGCAGAGAAACTGGCCAATCAGGAAGCCCGGTCTCACTTCCACTGCCGGCTCTCCCCACTTAGCAGCCAGAACTTTGGTAACGGCTGGCGCGGTAGGTACGGACGGGGTTAGTGTTGTGGGCTGCCCAGAGTTACCAGATTTTAAATAATCTTAATTCAGTTTTGGTGTGTGGGCTGGAGGTGAAGACCGTTGACATGTCCAGGCTGCCTCAGGTTGCATCTTCAGCCGCCAAGAGGGGCGGGTCGCCAGGTCTCCTAGCCCGTGGCTAAGAGCCCGGTTTCCTCAAAGGCATCGTCATCTGTCGGGTCGAGAAGGAGCGGTTGTCTGGGCGGCTCCAGGGAGGGCCGGTGGTCAAGGCTGCTGAGCACGTTTCACGTTATCTTGATAGGTTTGGGAGCCTGAGGACTGCGGAAACTTCGAGGTTGCCTCTGGCTCCATCTTCAGGCCCCAGCCTGTGGCCCCCTAAGGCGTGGGGCTCCTCACGCGTGTCACGCTGAGGAGGAGGACTTGGCCTTCAGAAGGAAAATTTAAGGGATAATAATCGCTCCTCAGGGGGAGGGCCTGGCCTCCTGGCCTCCGGCCCTGGGTTATTGCCTAAGCTGCGTTCCTGCCTTCAGTCTGTGGTATCGTGGCCTCCGACCCCCTATTCCCTTGGCCCCCGAGCCTGGTCTCCACTACCCACCTCCTGGGGAAGCACTGTTTGACCAGCCTCTCCTTTCTCTGAGTGATATCCTGACCGAGCTCCCTGGGGAAGGCTTGACCAGCTCTGGCCTCGCTCTGGTCCACTAGGGTCCCCTTGCCACTCTGGCCTCTGACCCCACCCCACCTACGGGCACCTGAGGGCCCTGGATAACCTGACCCCAGAGTGGAGAGGGTCAACTTTCTTGGGCATTTCTCCATCCATTTAGTTTCTACTTACCTCTTGGTTTTTACTTGTATTTTATTTTTACCTTCATATCTTTAAGGTTCTTTAATCCCCACCCTACCTCCTTTATTTTTTTTATCATCTTTCCTTTCTCCTCAAACCTGGGTCTTTGGCTTTGCCATGCCCAAGTAAGATAGCTGCCATTCCATTTTCAGTGCCTAGGGGCTTGTAGGTGGATGCGAAGTGTAGTTTTTTCATTGTCTGGAGATGAAAAAAATGTATTTCCTTTACAGTGGCTCTGAAGTGAGTGAAATAGGATAAATACCCCTGACTCAGGAAAAGGCAGAGGCAAGGAATTGATTTCAAGGTTAGTTTGTTTTCAATTTTTGGACAAGCAGCCTCACGCGTAACTGCCCACCTTCTGGAGCTGTGTGCACTAATTGTGGTTTATTCAAGTTATTTCGAGATATTTGAATGGCTAAGGTTAGTTTCTAGTGAATCACCTAGAAACATCTCTCTATATTTTTATCTGACACAATTGGCTAAATATATGTACTTTATATATAACATAGTACCACGTTGATTTACACATTTCAGCTAAATTAAAACGTGTGTTGCCCTAAATCCCAAAGCTAAAATAGAAGTGGCCATGTTGCCATCTTTGTAGTCAAGGAATTATAATCAAATCTTATTTTAAGGTTTACTATGTACTTAAAGAAACCATGTACGGACCCTGTCATTCAAGCATAAGCTAGAAAAAGATGCTGACTTACATAAACAAAATTAGAGAAGATCTTATATGAAATTGCTAAATTGTAAGGTAGTTTATAAGTGCTGAGGCTTTCTGAAACGGGGACATCTGCATTTCCATTGTAAGGGCCCCACCTTGTGGATATGGTTTGATTAAAGAAGACACCTCATCCTAAGAATTCCAGTTACAGGTGTTTTCAGTTGGAAAAATATTAAGTTGATTCCTTCGTATGTTAGAATTCTAGCCATTATAGTCTCTCTAAAGAGACTATAATTTCACAAATATTTTAGTTCTGAAATAACAGATTTTTCCTTTCAGAAATGCTGAAAATTTAAGTATTTTTAAAGTATACACAAATACTCCTGATTTATACATTGTTTTTGTTTCTCTTTTAAAATCAGATGTCTGACAATAATGTTACCAACCATAAGCTAACTGTGGAAGCCATAATTAAAAATATTAACACAATTTCTTTGGACTTGAAGAAAATGAAAGGTAAGTATGGAATCACTGGATTAAAATGTTTGCATGTCATTGTTATAAAATAAATAGTAGAGTCAATTTGTGCTTCTGCTGGGGCAAAACTGAATTTTGCCAACTAATTAGGATTTTTCTATTTCTTAAGAAATGCTTACACTGTAATATGAACTAGATCTCTGAAGATGCATTATGTTTGAGCATTGACCTGGACGTTAGCAGATTTGAATTTTCATCCCTGAATCCCTTAATCATTACTAAGCCCCTAAAGTTCCCTCCAAGTCAAAACTTGTAAGTTTGCTTGATTGTGTGAATTAATGGTTCTAGTACGATTAGATCTTATAGGTTATGATGTTTAGTCACTCCCCTTAGAGACATATTCTGTATTTTTATCCCAGGCATGTAAAATTTCCGTGAGTGAATATTTCACCTATTCTTGACCAAACATTTCCTATGTTGGGAAACTCTCTATATCACCAATCTATTCCATCTTAGACAATTCCTCTTCATGGACTAGCTGAAATCTTTTTCCCTATTTCTTTCATCCATTGGTCCTATTTCTAACCATGAAAACCACTGAATATGTAGTGGTTATTCTTATGAAAACCTTTGGTATTTGAAGACAGTCTCTGTGTCAGTTATGAGACCTTCCTACAAGTAACAAAATACCAATTTAACATGGCTTATACAATATGGAAGATAATAAGAAGATTCCAAGGTTGGGCAGCCCTAAAGCTAACTAAGAGTTTTAAAGACTTCATCAGGTACTAGGTTCTTTCCATATTTCTGCTCTGTTATGTTCACTCTGTTTGTCACTTCTCATGGTCATTACCTGCGGACATGACCATATACAGACACTGTCTTTGCCTGTGTCTCTTTTTTTTTTTGCGGTATGCGGGCCTCTCACTGCTGTGGCCTCTCCCGTTGCGGAGCACAGGCTCCGGACATGCAGGCTCAGCAGCCGTGGCTCACGGGCCCAGCCGCTCCGCGGCATGTGGGATCTTCCCGGACCGGGGCACGAACCCGTGTCCCCTGCATCGGCAGGTGGACTCTCAACCTCTGCGCCACCAGGGAAGCCCTGCCTGTGTCTCTTATATAAGCCTTTCTCCAGATCCCTCCAGCGCATTTCCCCTTTCCTTTCTTTGGCCAGATTTGTGCCACATGTGTATCCTACAGCAGCCACCACCAAGGGGAACAGAACAATTTGGACCAGTCAGGACTTACTGCTGGTGCTGGGGAAAGAATCACCTCGAGTGCAATCAAGTTGTGCCCCCAGGAAGAAGAGGGGAGTGGCTGTTACTTAGGCACGGAATAGCGAGTGCCTGTTATGCTTTTCCTATGTGTTCTCCCAAGCATTTCCCAGACTTTGATCTGAGAACACTGCTGTCTCAGAAGATGTTAGTAGATGGTGTGCAATAGAAACGGAGTCCATCAACGGATGATCAGATAAGTTTGGGAAGGGCTTTATGCTATATACTTCTCTCACAAATTCACAGTACATACTAAGAGAGGCTGTGAGGAGCCTGATATAAAGGAATCGGGTTAGCTCTGCTTAATTCATCATCTCTCAAAACCAATCTAAACACTATGGCAAGGATTAGGTTTCTAAAATGTAAATCTGCTGAAAATGCTCGTTGGCTCACCATTGTCCTCAGAATAAAGTCCAGACCTCCTAGAATGGACTGTAAGACCTTGAGATCAGGCCCTGCCTACCTCTCCAGTCTGTTACCTCATTCTTTATTCCCTGCACGTCCTGTGTTCCAGTCACATTGAACTATCTGCATATCTACACGTTTGCTCCTTTTTGTGCCCGTGCCTTAACACCTCCTCCTGCAATGCCTACTCTTGCACCCCTACCTCCACCGCACCAGGTTAACTGCTACTTATTAGTCAAGGTTGCTTACAGTGGAAAACTTTTTTTTAAACCAGTATATCATCTCTTCTACCTTTTCATATTACCTATCACACTGTATTGTAATTGAATGTCTACTTACTTTTCTTATCCCTGCTCATCTGTAAGCTCCTTAAGGGTATTCCTAAGCACTTAACACAGTGCCTTTATATAATAGGCTCTTGAAAAATATTGATTAAATGAATAATTGGTTCCGGATGCTTGCACTTATGTAAAACAATTACAGAAGCTTTAGATTCTTCTCAAACTTTATTATCTAACTGTTCTGGTTTGGGAATTATTCTTTCGTGAAGTAAAATAAAATAAATATGATCAATGTGTTTCTGAAAAGTTGTGGGGTAGGGCAGGCAGTGAAGATACAAGACTTGTAGAGCTAGACTAGGAAGGTAGACTTCTGGTAAACAGGGAAGATTAAACGAACACTGTTACCCCCACTTTCTCCCAAAAGTAATAATATCAATAGCTAACACTTATAGCATTTACCGTAATCCAGATACTCTTCCAAGAGCTCTACATAAATGGACTCAATCGTCATAACAACCTTATGAGGTAGGAAATAATACCATTGGCACTTACAGATACAGAAACAGATATAGAGAGGTTAACTAACTTTCCCAGAGTTACACAACTAGTCACTGGTAGACCTGAGATTTAAATTTAAAGTCCTACAAGTTGAGGGAAAGAGTAGTACTAAAAACAAGGGTCTTAAGACAAAGTTTACATATTGAGTTACAAGACCCACAGTGGGGAAACCCACTTGGCTACAAGACATTGGCAGCCAGATTTATACCCTCAAGCAGATTTTTCTTTCAGGAATCAGACCAGCCTAAGAGAAAAGACCTAAAGATACTGATAGCAGAGGTTCCTCCAACAAAACACCCAACCAGATCACCCCACAATATAGACCACCATGGGCAAAGAACTTCCAATTGTCTTTTTAGTACCATAGTCTTAAATACGAGCAGACAAGTATGGAAAACAGATATTTGAGGAAAGCATCTAATGGGAAAAGCAGAGACAAAACCAATAAATAGATTCAATCAACGGGGAAGAAACAGATTAAACTCCAAGAAGCTATCATTAATATCCACAGAGAAGTAGGAGAAGATGCTATGTTCATGAAAAAGGAACAGGATACTATAAAAAATATTTAGAGAACAAAGTTAAAAATGTGGCATAGAAATAAACTCTGGAGAAGGGTTTAAGGATAAAATGAAGAAAATTCGAGTGTAGAGCAAAAATACAGACAAGGAAGTCCAACATCCAATAAATAGGAGTTCTAGAAAGAAAGAACATAGACAATGGATGGGGAGGAAGTCATTAAAGAAATAATCCGAGAAAAATTTCCAGAGCTGAAGGATATGACTTTTTACAATGAAAGAGCCCATCACAGTAGATTGAAAATAGACCCATACTAAAAAACAATAGTACAAAATTTCAGAACACTGGAAGAAAAAAAGATTCTTAAATCTTCTAAAGAGAAACAATGATTAAGAATTAGAATTGTATGAAATTTCTCCATAGAAACACTGGAAGCTAAAAGAAAATGCAGCAATGCCTTTGGAAATCTGAAGAAACATGATGTCCAACCTAGATTTCTGTAGCCAGTCAATCTATTAAGCATTGGTATAGAGAGAGAAATTTTCAGACATAAATTTCCCCACCTCAGGAAGTTACCTAGGTTGCATTCCACAAAACAAAGGAGTAGACCAAAAAAAGAGAGACCTGAGATTCTGGAAAAATATATTCCACATAAGGGAGGGGTGAAAGGAGACCCTAGGATAATGGTGAAGGGAGTTCCCAAGATGTGAGCTGTACAGCAGTGCTAGAGAGCTGTCAGTCCAGACTAGAGCTGATCAGACAGCTCTAGGAGAGGAGAGGCTTTCAACAATAGAATAGTCAAGGCACTTGACTATACTGAGAGGAGATTTACCCAACTGCAGAAATTTGGGATATATTCAGGATAATTAAGCAATGAAAAAAGGAAACAATTATTAACTGTGGTTAAGTGGTAGCTTGCAGGAAGGGAAACATGTAAGACTCAGCTGTAAAGATTATATAATCAAGAAAAATGTAAACATTAAATATTGAGCTAAGAAAAATTGTTCCTCAAGTCCAGTGGGGGAATGGGTATAAGTGAAAAGAGCTATATCTTAATCTTCTGTGGTCAGAAGCAAATAGATAATACCTAAAATTGAAAAAGAAATATGCATGCCATTTAGAGATATGGAGGTTAAATACCACCCCTCCCAAAACAAACAAACAAACACAGAATAGAACCACAAAAGCAACAAAAACAAAATGGGCTCCAAAAAAGTTAAAAGTCGTTGCCTCTGGGAGAATAGGAGCTGCTATTTTTTGCAACATGCCTTATTTGATTCTTTATACTATGTGCGTGTATAACAGATAAAAATAGTAATTTAAAAAATACATAAATCAAATTGCAATTTAGTTAAGATAACTGACAATTTGAGCTAAAGAGCCCTTCTAGTAAGTTTCTATATCATGCTTATTTTGTAGTATATAAATTTGACTCTAAGTCAAAATTGGGCACATCTAAATTGTGGTTTGAGCAATAATCGCTTAAAAGAAAGCTAAATTAAGAATTAGGAAATAACTCCTTAAAGTAATAATAGTTGCCTATGACATATGTGCTACAATATAATGTCTTCTATTATTTTGTTTTACACAGAGCTCTCCCAGTTACTGCTTTGTGACCTTACCCTATGTTTTAGTCATCCTGTGAAGACGGATGATTTAAAGGAAACAGAAAGAAACAACCCCCTCTTTGAAGAGTCTAAAATGTCAGATGTATCTCTTGCTTCTAACAGTTTTTTAATCTGATATTTATTTGTTGTGAATTCATAACTTTTTATTGTTGAATTAACACATACCTAGGAGAATTGAGTTTACTAATATATTTAATATAATAAAAAACAAAAATATGTTGAGTTGTAAAGAATCATTTCATGCTCTTGAAGGCTGTTATTTTCTTGTTTTAATGTTTCAAGGAATGGCTAATTTATTTCATTAATGGCAAGAGTATGACATAGGAAATTGGCCATGAGGCACTGCTTATCCTTTACCCTATGCTCGAATTTGGCTTAGGTTGAAAGAGAGTTACTAAATTATAAATGTATGGTATGGCTTTATATTAATCAGATCTCTCCTGGTAGCAAGTGCCAAAAGCAACTCAAGCTAGCTGAAGCATTTATTGGGTCATGTGACTTGGAAGTCCATGGTTGGGATAGATTTCAGGGCCTCCACTAATCCATCAGATGTCTCTATCCTGGTTCTGTTTCCTTACATTGGCCTCATCCTCTCCTATTAAAAGCTGATTTCCTCCATATGCCAGGTAGAAGGGTGTAGAGGTATGGTAGACAACTCCAGGTGTACAGCATTATCTTTTGGGGATCCCAGAGGAAAGAGATCTTCTCTGTCTCAGTGTTTAACATTCCAGAGAAAGATCCTGATTGGCCCAGCTTTGATTAAGATGGGTCCTGAGCAGCTGTGTTTGGTGAGGCTGGTATTATATGCCAGGGTCTGTAGCAAAGGAGAGACCCCACCAAAAGAACAGAGTTGCCATGGCCTGAAGAAGGGGAGAAAGAATGCTAGTCATAAAAACATCAGATACCACTCATTTCAGTCACTGAAGTGGAATAGGTTTTAGTTTTAGGATACCTTTATTCTAAAACTTCCTAATTTCTGTCCCTTTCCACCAACGAAAACTTAAACTAATAAGCGTTTACCTTGTAAACATAATTCACTACTATATAGTTGCTTTGAATTCTACCATGTCCTTCATTTTAGATAATTTTGAACATAAAGTATAGAATACCATGAAGCAAGACACAAGGTCAGCAGAACTTGTAGTGTTTTCTATCCTCATTACCCAGCACCTAGCTCAGTGCACAGAATAGGCATGACATAAACGCTTGTTGAATATCCTATTGAATAAACAGGTAAATGAATGCAAGATTTTCAGCTCTAGAATTCCTGAGTTCTGGACCCTAATTTGAGAATTTCCAGTTTCTAAGGATGAAGTTTTGTGAAGCATCCTTTTTATCATCATTGATTAAAAGTCTCCACATGCTCATTATCTTAGCAAATCGTGCCAGTGGTCTTTCTATTCGCTCATGAAAGTGAAGATGCGAGATATTCTTTGTGACTCAGAAAACTCCTAGGTTAAACAGAGAAGCCAAATATTTTTGTTAATAAAAGTTTTGGGGACTTCCCTGGTGGCGCAGTGGTTAAGAATCCACCTGCCAACGCAGAGGACACGGGTTCAAGCCCTGGTCCGGGAAGATCCCACATGCCGCGGAGCAACTAAGCCCGTGCGCCATAACTACTGAGCCTGTGCTCTAGAGCCTGCGGGCCACAACTACTGAGCCCGCGTGCCACAACTACTGAAGCCTGTGTGACACAACTACTGAAGCCCGCATGCCTAGAGCCCATGCTTCACAACAAGAGAAGCCACTGCAATGAGAAGCCCGCACACTGCAACAAAGAGAAGCCCCCACTCACTGCAACTAGAGGAAGCCTGCGCGCAGCAACTAAGACCCAACGCCGCCAAAAATAAGTAAATTAATTATTTTTAAAAAAAGTTTTGGAATAACAACGAAGGCCTCAAAGGGGAAAACTTAACTAAATGCGAGGTTTTCATTTTGTGAAATGCCTACTACTTTTTGTTAAATGAGATATGTAGGTTGAAGGAAAGAAGTGAATTGCTTTGAAGAATTTATAAAGCCTTTTGGGGAAGGGTGAAGAGAGGGCTTTATGACAGTTGTCAGGGGGATAAAAATAGAAAAAAGGTATCTAATTGGAAAGTCTGATCAAATTTTTCCATGTATATATACATTGCTTTTTCATCTTCCCAGGAAGATTTTGGTAAAAATCTACATCACTTGATGATGCTTTTGGAGTTGGGTAGGGGTGGAGGAGGTAGGGTGTGGGTGTCGGTTGTGATGAAATTAAATCCGGGTGTATATGACACCAAAGCCTCATCTCTAAATTTAAAATGTTTTCTTTTGGTATTTGTCACTTAAATTTGCTTTAAAACAGAAAAATAATAGTGTGAATGAAATAAAGTCAACAAAGTTGTTTTAGGAACCAAAAAGTGAAGCAAAAGGCAAATTAATTTTAATTCCAGGAAGTTATCCCAACTGCAGTTATCTTTTTCATTAAAAAAGTATACAAAAATCCCCCCAGCAAAAACACCAAATAAGTATGAAACACTTTTGAAGCCTCTTAAATTATTGCTCTTGAGAAATTAACTTTTAGTAATTTTCAAATTATACATATAAAACTGATGATTGCTTTGAATGGTAAAGGATTGGCTATTTAAAAAATCAGTTTTACGTGTTACCAAAAACTGATAACTGAATTACCATTTCAGTGTTTCGAAACTTACCCCAAGTTGTTTCTGTAGGTATGTAAACTACTGTATGTGGAAATGGGTGTTCAAATACACATCTTTTTAAAATGAATTATTACAGTGCACTACTAGACTTCAAGTGTGAACATTATTACTCATGCACTTTGCAAATATTGAAGAAGAATAAATATATTATGGGATCTTTGACAGTCTTCATTTCAAACACTTTCTTAAGGGAAAGGACAAAACCTTTGTGTTGGTGTTGAGGGGTTCAAATCGTCCCTGAGTGTTTGATGGTTCACCAAGGTTGATTGATCTTCCCAGGCTGGGACAGAGGCAGGAGGAAGGTTCATTTGCTTGGCTAACTTGCTAGGGATAACCTGCAGAATACGTTAATGTGCACTGGTATCTGGAACCTCGGTTCTTCCCATCAATGAGCAGAAGTGGCATTTTCCTGAAGTAGTCGATAATATCTGACACAGACAGAAAGTCCTGAAAGATTCAAAATAGGGAGATAAATCAACATTGGAATAGGTAGTGTGAATTTCACTCTCAGTTTTTTTTATCTGCATAATATCCTACCTCTTGAAGTATGAGGATTATGGGGAAAAAACATGTAAACTTTGGCAAATATTTTAATGATTTCTGCTATAGAACTTTGAAAAAAATAATTCCTCACCAATATCCAGCAAACCTTGGATAAAAGACAAATATGTATTTAGGTATATATATTTTTAACCTCATATAGGAAATTATATATATTATAGAGATAGAGAGAGGGAGAGAGGGAGACAGGGAGAGTCTAATTATGATAGCCTTACCTTAGGATCGTTCTATCTATGGCTTGGTTTTGGTTTTTGTATCCCTACTTTACTCTAAATCACGAACAGTGTTAGGAGGTATAAGGAATCAGGAAGTCAGACAGCATTGCCGGTGTCTGAAGATGCATAATAGTTCCTTTGTGATCTCTGCCGTGTCCCCACTGCCACCTCCACACTCACTTGCTCTGTAGCAAGTCTTTGCATTCATTACCTGGATCACCCTATCCCTGATGGTCAGACTGGGAAACCCCCATCCATCCATCTAGATATGGGTCAGAGGTCACTTGGTACCCCAGACAGAGTTATGCACTTCCTCCAAGACTACTCTGCTAGGTGCCTCCCTCCAGGGCAACTGCAATGAGTGGTTTGTATTTGTGTGTTTCCACACTAGACCAATAGAAGTCCTGGAGGGCAAACATCTGTGCTTCTATAGGACCTATGCAGCTCTACCCATGCTGAACCAGTGATTCAAACATGTGACCAAAATCATGTGGGGTTTTTTTTCTACTGGTTTACATTACCATAACTTAAAAATATTTGGAGTGAAGTGGAAGTTATGGGTATGTTGTTTCTCATTCTGGAAATGTTTGATTCAGCTGATCCTCCTCCTGGAAATTTGAACTTAAAGAACATGTTTGGGACATTAAGTTTAGCTATAGTTTCCTTTGCAAAAAGCAGCCGGGAAAGGTTTCCTTCACACCAGTTGTGTTAACTACCCCAAAAGCGACTAGCATAGACCTTGGAAAAATAGAGGAAAATGTCTTTGGCAATCTGGCCACCTTCATTGGCCTTACTTCCATTTTTCGTAAGCAGTGACCCAAGTCATTTTTCCAGATGTCCATTTAAGACACAGCCCTATAAATACACTGTAATCTTACGTTAAAATTATTAAGTCACAGGGGTGACTTAATTCACCTCTGTGTCACAGAAGGGACTTGCCTTTGGCACCGTCTAACTGGATTTTTAAAAATTTAAATGCTAACATACATATATTTTTAAAGTTACACATGTGATTTTAGACTATTTGGAATAAAAGATATAAGTAGCAGAGGTAGATACTGTTACCTTTTTATTTCCTTCCAGTAAATGAAGGGCTTCACCAATGTGACTTAACTCTAAAGTTGCCAGGCAGTATGGACCCCAAAAGAATGCTACAGCAAGGTTCCATGTAGGTAGTATGCAGAGAGGCATAAATAGAGAACTGGGGGAAATTTTACAACTACAAGTCCTTACCTCTTTCCCTCGGAGTCCAGTTCCCAACAAGTAAACTTGGCTTTCCTCCTGATAACGGATCTGGATGTTGTAAACTTTCTCTTTGTACAACACCATGAGGACGTATGGATTGGTTATTGTTTTTCTAGAGCTGTCTCTAACCAGGAAAGTGCCATCCTAAAAGGATAAATTCTTGTTATTATGGGAGCAGCAAAAGTCAATACTCCTGTTGCCTGTGAGAGCAGTAGACAAGCCTCTAGGGATCTGAGAACCTACCAGTTGACAATTTAGTGAACATTTCGTTCCCCAAACAGCTGCAGTCCCATGTGGCATGGATTTCTTGGTTGTCAAGAAAGAGGCAGCAGAGATTATGTTAGAGAAATCTCCAAATTTCAAAGAGACCTCTTTGAAGTCTCTTGATGAAAAAGGAATCTCTTTTTCAGTAATAAAACAAATGACAGATGGTTGAGTGGATAAAGGGCCAGCAAAATAAGGACTTTATTGGTTAACTAAAGATATATCTTCCTACTGCTGAGAGCTATTTCCCTAACTCTTTCTTTCCACAGTCAAAGTCAGAAAACACCCAAATTCCTAAGAAATTTACCCGTTTTAAAACCTCATGGTATCCAGGTAGAGTGTTTCATCACCAAACACCTGAACAAAATCCAGTGTGGACCATCTGTGTTCTTGTCTCCCCTTTTCTTCTGATATTTACCACAATAGTATTGTGATTTGTCCTGTACTTTAAAATTTCATTCCATAAATTAGCTACATAATATTAATACTATAAAGATCTAATATCAAAATAAAATGAATTAGGAAGGACTCATTTAAATTACTCCCTCCTCCGTGTATTGAATCAGGGTAGTTCTAAATAGCCATCCATCTGCAATAATGGCTTTCCTTTGTTCTTTTTATTCCAGGTTGATTGAGTAAATTCTAGTTGGAACATCTCTGTTGAACAAATATATGTGTGGACCAGCGATTCATAGCCCTGGCTTCACTTTAGAATTTCAAGTTTTGAAGACTTCCAGAGCCCACACAGCACCCCTGACTAATTAAATCAGAATCTCTCCAAGTGAGACCAGAATCAGAATTTTTTAAGGCTCCCCAGGTGATTTAAATGTGCAGCCAAGCTTGAGAACTACTGTTGCAGTCTCGAGATGTGAAAGGTGTGAAAGAGGAATGATCTTTTCTTTCCTGTCTCTGATATATAGATTTAAGGTTAATGTTCAGCACTGGAAGACAGGAAATCTGGTTTAAGATCTTTCATATTAAATGACAGCTAGAAATTTCTAGGGGAAAGGACAAAAAATTGCTGTTGTCTCTCTCAATACGGGTCCCTTCACATTGATGTGGATGGCAACTGTGTATCAAGAGGAAGATGAAACCGATAAGACATTGGAAATTTGGGGGGAAAAGAGTCTCCTTTTGATGCTGTGTGATTCCTGTGAAAAGATGGACCATTTTAGTTAATAAAATCTCCTAAGATTCTGCCAGCCAAATGACTACCTTAATTTAGATTTTTTTCCCAGGGTCCTAAGAGTCTGGTAGGACACTGGTAGGTGGAAAGCTGGCACTAATTGGCCCCCTTGGTATAACAGCATGAATGGCACCCAGCAGAATTCCTAGCCCATAATTGGTACTCGGTAAAAGTCCGTTCCATTTCTTTTCTTCCATTAATATTTATAACTACTTAAAAAATAAACTTTAGCACAGTACCTGGTTTATCTTTCTAAGAGCCGCTTCTGCCTCTATTCGGGTAATATAAGAAACATACCAGTCTTCATTTAATGAATTCTGAAAATGTAAATTTTTAAAAATGGTATAAATTTTGCAGTTACATATGTAAGTGAAAAGAAAAGCCTCCAAGTAATCATTACCGTAAATCACCACCTCAGTTCCATGAAGTTTGAAGCATTTATTTTAATTTGAATATAGAATCATTCAGGTGAGGATAAATAGAAGATATTTTGTGTGAACTGCTTTTTTTTCATGACACTAGTTGCAAAGGTAGCAGTGAATAAGCATTTCATATATAATGAAGCCTCTAATCAGGAACGATATAAATGTAATAATTTCTTCAGTGTAGTATAATAATATATTTAATGAAAAAAACTAGGTTAACGAGCAGTTAAGTGACTTATGCAATGTCATAAACCAAGAAACAGATGAAAAACAGGATTATTTTTCTCATCGTTTAATGCAAAACACACATTTGTCGTTGGAAGAGGAACACCAAGGGAAAAAGAACATATTACTTTTCATCTGAGTCCTCCTCTTGATTTTTTTTCACTAAAAAAATTAAGACTAATAGACGATAAAAGAACAAGAGAGTATTCAATGGGAGTTTCTGATGATTCATTTCCTGGGGTGGAAATAAAATACGAACATATGCTTTATATTACCTCTCCTTCCGAAGGGGATGGCAGCTGAGGTTTGTTCGGGGCTGGCGAGGGAAAGCTCCTGCCTTCACCTCTGGGAGGTGGCCTGTTGCTAGGGCCTTCAAAAGTAGAGCATTTTGAAAGTTCATTTACTTTAAGCAATTTTTCACTTGTCATAACACATTTCCCCCCCCCCAAAATGCCCTTGCAGTTATTCCCTGCAGTTAACATTTCAAGAAACCACAGCTTCAAATATAATTTGCAGGACTTCCCTGGCAGTACAGTGGTTAAGGCTCCGTGCTCCCAATGCAGGGGGCACGGGTTCGATCCCTGGTCGGGATCCTGCATAACGCACAGCCAAAAAAATAATAATAATAAAAATTAAAAATGTCACTTGTTTGAAACCACAGGGCTGTTCTGTAGCCAGGCCAGTGAAATTTTGAGACACTACCACACATCTGAGTGATTGCTTCATTGTGCATGTTACATATATACCACCCACGTGATGACAATGTGGTGATAAAATAATTATGTTCTCATTGTTTTCACAAAAAGAAATTTGTTACCCAAGATGAGGTGAAGTTACCTTAAGAATATTTTTAGCTTTTAGAACCAGAGTTTACTATCTGCTGTTCTTTACCAAATTTTCTACAGAGGTAGAAAGGTTCAACTTCCATAGAGAGCCCCGCCAACTACCTGATCAATCAGGAAGCCTGTGCTGGGTTCTGTAAATTACCCAGCACTTGTGCTTTGCCTTCTCCAACACCTTTTTTTCTTGTTGACAGTTCCCTGAAACTTTCCAAGAGAATGTGTTTCAGGAAAGGTTTGATTTTGTTGATTTATAATTGCCAAGGCTGTCTCCCGTGTGCCAGAACAGCTGTCAAAGGCTGGGAAATTCTGTGAGTTGAATGTTCTCTTAATAATTCATGCATCATTCATTTGTTCATTCAACAGACATTTATTCAGCACTACTCTGTCCAGGCCCTGAGTAAGGCACCTGTGTATGCTACCTTTCATTCTCACAGCAACCCCGCAAGGTGGGTATTATCTTCTTTTTTGAATATCAGGAAACAAAGGCTCAGCGAGTCTAAATAAAGCATGTGCTCTTAGTGGCAGCAGCGCCAGGACTTGAACTTTACTGTGCATAAATGAGAATTCCAGGGGGACCCAGTATCACCCAGGCTCAGGAATATGCATTTAACGAGCACTCCAGGTGGTTCTGCACCAGGGCTGTTACTCCATCTACAATACACCACAAGGGGCAAACTGCCTGCCCCTGGGCCACTGAGAGAAGAGAGTTACTTGGAAAGAGCCAGAGTCTTCCCAGCCACGTCACCTGGATTACTTGAGATGAGGTTCCCTGTTTCTAAAGAAGCAGATCAGGCTAGCCTGAGCTGCTGATCTTCCTTCTTAAGGCTCCAAGTACCTGAAAAGACCTTCCCCATGCCCACCTTTTGCAGTCCAACACGGCAGGCGCTTTTAGGATGTTTGTTGAATGAATGAAATCTAGCTATATGGGAAAGTAGTGTAATCAAGGCTTACAGTGCATGGCTGTTTTAGAGTTGAGGAATTCTTCTCTTTCTGCTTCTGCATCTGCAGGCTAGCACTACAAAGTCATTATTCATGACAGACAATATACTACTTTTCATTGCAGTCACCCACCACCCTTAACATCTAGATCCTCAAGGGTTTTGGACAATATACAGCACATCCTTTATCTTCCTGACCTTGGGACAGCCAGTGGAGGCTTAGACTGAGGACCAGGTGTCCTGGTACTCTTAGGAGAAAAGGGTTCAATTTTGATTAAGGTAGTAAAGTAAGCCCTCTGCATCCACAGGTTCCACATCTGTGAATTCAACCAACTGCAGATTGTTTCAGCCAGTGGGTTGGTTGAATCTGTGGATGTGGAGCCTGTGGATGTGAAGGTCTGATGGTGCTACACCATTTTACACAAAGAACTTGAACATCCTTGGATTTTGGTATCTGTGGGGTCCTGAAACCAATCCCCCTCCCATATTAGAGGGATGACTCTATTCCAAAAAAATTAACCAACTGTTTACATTAATAATGCCCATCACCAACTCATAGAAGTCTGTGGAATTCACTTTGTGAGATACTGCTATAAGTGAAGAGTCTGAAGCTCAGATGCCTGCAGGGGCCAGGCAAGGAACACAATGTAGGTTCACAAAATAATGAGTTGTGAACACTGGAAAATTGAGGGGGATGTGTGGAGGAACTGTGGAAGCCATATAGTGAATATGGACACTATATCCTCAAATGCTTAGGAAACATTGAAAACGTAGTGGATTTCATTGGTGTCAGCAGTAGGGTCTCACACATACATGGGATGACGTACCCAACTGAATGGAATAGATGCGCTCCTGAAAAAAGTTCTACCCTTGAGTTATAATTTAAACTTACTAAAGTAGTTTTCTATTTATTACACATACAGTACTGGTGTTCCTGTATGTGTACCATGAGTGCCAAAAAAAAAAAAGAGTGTTTTGTTTTTACCTCACAGGACTTTTAAAAGTCTTAAGTCAACCTTTAAAAATTGGGTAATTTCACATTAAAAGCCATATTTCCAGTTTTTCTTGAAAAAAAATCAGAAAATCTGGTAACACTAGGTGAGTTTCCTAGCATGAGAAAAAAATCTGTTTACTAGAGTTGGGTGACTTTCCATAGTCATTTGTCAGTCATTCAACAAATATTTTTAAAGTGCCTACCATGTGCTAGTTACTTGCAAGTCTTTAAGGATAAAAAATAAACACAGTCTAGTCCTACCTTTTAGGTCTTTGCTTCTACTCAGAGCGGTCCATGGACCAGCAATACCAGCATCGCACAGGAACTCGCTAGAAATGCAGAACCTCGGGTCCCATCCAAGACCCACTGAACTAGAATCTGCATTTTAACACAACTCCCAGGTGATCTGCATGCATTTTAAAGTCTGAGGACACTCTCAGCAAATACTTATCATGGACACCCAGAGGAGGTATTACTGAAAAGGCAGGTCCTCACCCAGACTTACTGTATCAGAATCTTGGGGCCTGGGGTCTCTTAAACTGTATTTTAAAGCTGTTCCTCAGCTAGCAACTCCAGGTTAGATTCATTATAGAAACCAAAACTACAGAGAAAGCCAGCACCATATGAAAACAGCAGGGAGGAAAAGCTCTGTGTGGGACGATGAATGCCAAGGCTGCCTTGCTGAGGAAGTGTGTGTGTGTGTGTGTGTGTGTGTGTGTGTGTGTGTGTGCCCGTGTGTCTGTGATGTTCTGTGTAGTATCCTATCACTCCAACAGCCTCTGGCACACTGCAGAAACTGAGTTAAGGGCTGAATGAGGAAGTCAGATACTTTTAGGAAACAACAAAACCGTTGCCAAAAGGCTTTGGGACAGGTTGGCCGTCCAGTCATGATGGCATATTGGCGGGAGTAGACCACTAGCGCCCGGAGTACAAACCTTGAGAGAAGTATGGCGGCAGGGAGGCACTCTGCGAAAAACTACTGTTGCTGTGGAGACAGAAAAAGAATGGATTTTAAGTTGGGTTAGGTTTAAGGGGCCAGAGGGGGAGCCTGGACTGGGGAAATGCTGCTTCTTTTGCTATTACTTCCCACTCCCTCCCTGAAACCACGGAAGCAGGGCAAAGAGAAGGAACTTGTTGGACATACCTCACTGCTGTCCCAAGATGGACCATGCCAAAGTCTAACAGGCTTCTCAAGCCAAAAAGCAAAAGCAACAAAAGAACTGTGTAAAGGGCTTTAAAAGCTACTTTAAAAAGTCAGCTACAGTTTGAGGACTTTGAGTTTGCAGCACGACAGAAGTCCTCTGGGGAGAGGACTGCTCTTTCAGTTAGGAAAATATATTAAATGGGCATGTTGTTTGGAAGTGGTGCACCCCCAGGGCCAAGGGGTTATAAGGAGAGGGTAGGGAGGCAAGAAACACAGAGAGGGTTCGGTGGTGCTGCAGCTACAGAAGCAGCATCTCTGGGGGCTGGGGTGGTGGTGACGAGGGCCTGAGGGAGGCCCCGAAATGCTGTCTGCTCCACGCTGAGTGGCAATTTCCCTAGCCTTTAGCCCAAACCTTCTGTAAAAGTCTGCTCTTCTCAGAAATCTCGTGTGAGTGTTATTTTGTAAGAATGAAGGATAGGGCTGGGGCCCCAGGTGGGATGAGGTGGCATGAGAAAGTGGCAGACATGGCAGAAGAAGGAAAACAGCTGGAAGAATGAGAGGAAGCAGCAGAAAATCAGAGCAAGAGGCACCCAGGGAAAACGAAAAAAACTGAGAATCCTTCCAGATATCTGGCAGGGGTGGAGGGGTCTTGCTGGTGGGTGAGTTTTCTCCCATCATTAGGGTGGGGACTGAGCCTCTCCCTTTGGGTAGTGAAGGAGAAGATGAGCCCAAAGTGCTGGTGGATGAACCCTCGGGGGCACTACAAGGCAGCCCGACAGCTTATTTATGAGACACGACCTGAGTCTTCCACCTGTCCATGCCTCTGCCTCTGCCAGCCTGTCTAATCATGGACCCTGAGAAACACTCTTGCTACTGAGAAAACAGACCTGCTGGGGACAGAGCCTGTGCAGTGAATTCTCCCCACCTGCTAGGTACAAGGTGAGTTTTCTCAGTCTTCCCATCCAAGATGCAGGGTGAACTCCAACTAATTAAATTAATTGGGTTTCTTGAGTGTTTGTTTCTTTGTTTTAACTCACAGAGTGAAAACATTCCCTATTTCCCGCCAAAGAGTCCATTCTGTCTGGGGCCAGGACAGGGCAGTCAATTCTGTATCCCTCTGACCCCCAAGCACAGAGACTCAGAGGACAGCAGTGAGTTAACATATGTGATTCTTTATGCTCAGCTTGGTTTTGTTTCTTAAGACCCAAGATGTTCTGACCCTATGACCAGTGGCTCATTTCTTTCTTTCTCAACCCACCCGACATTCGCTCAGTATCAGTGGCCCCAGACGTAATGCTAGGTTAGAACTGAATGACGTCAGCACAAACCTTTCTGAGAAGGCTCCGGGCAGGTGAGCTGATGGGACGGAGTGCTTGGGCGATGGCTTGGTAGATCTTGAAGGGAAGGTGTTGGAGCTCATGGGGAGCAGTGCTGGCTGGGGCAGAGATCTCTGATGTACTTCGGGGGAAAAGAAAAAAGAAAGCAGATTGTCAGGATCCAAGTGTCACAGGAACATCCCAGCACTGCTCCCCAGTTAGAAATAGCTAGTCTAAAGGGAGATACAAAAATCCAAAAGATCAAATGTCATTAGGAAGTGGTAGGTCGGAAGCCCACCGCCCAAGGTTTTTCTAGATGATTTACCGCCTTAGAATGCAGTTTCAAATGCTGCCATTCTATATCATTCTCCATAATACACATTTATGTTATGTATTTTTTTCATTTTTGAAATGTTAACTTGGCAGAAAATTGTCAGTTGGAAACCATATGAATTTCAGAAAAGATTCACAAGTTTTGTTTTATGAAAGCCAAATTTTATGCTGTGTCATTCATCTGCAGTTAGTGATCCTTTAGCCACATGTGTTAGAGAGCATAAATGCTAGAATGTTTTCTGTCAAACTGTACATGCAATTTTCAATTTTGCTGTGCTAGTAATTTGCCCTGTTATGCATGAACTTAACAGTTCTCTTTGGTAACCCAGCCAAATAACTCCATTTTATTATAACTATGCAGTATACCAACTGACATACATCTACTTAATACTAATTTTACAATTATAATGGATTCTGTGGAGTTTCTGTACTAAATAATTCCATCTGAATGCCTGAGCAGAAAAATGAAGGAATGGGTTATAAGTTGTAAGAAAGCCTTTCTGAACATACCATCATCTTCATCCTGGTAAGGGGAAGAAAAAAAAAGACATTAATCTATCATCAAAACACAATTTCTCAACGAGTAACTATATTTCTCAATCATAGAAATGTCCCTGTTTTCTTTCTTTAGCAGTTGTGTGTCTCCATAATAAAGATACTGTGGAGGACAGTAAAACTTGCTAAACAATTTATGATTTCTTAATACAAACGATCATTTAAAGACACTCCAATCTGAGACACTCTTCATATATTTAACATAAAATAGCTTCTGAGGTGTCCAAAAGGGCCCAAAGATACACTAATAATGATGATATCTACTATGTGCCCCAAAGACTCATATACAATATTTCATCCAGTTCTTCAAGCAACCCTTCAAGAATTTAACATTCTCATTTTACAAATGGAAACATGCTACCCAAGAGGGATTCCTAACTTGCCAAGAGCTACAGAAATTGATTCAAACCTTATCTGCCTGACCCAAAGCTTAACCTTCTTTTGCAATGGCCGCTCCTCTTAAAAGCGATGCAACCTGATGGATTCGTAAGTAGCTTCCAAGGTGTGTACGCTTGGTTCAGTACATTTATCTTTAGGACAACCTTCTGAAATAGATAAGGGAGGGGCTCTTTGCTCTACTCCTCAGATAGGAAATGATGTTCAGAGAGGCAAGAATGATTTTGCCATTGACTAGTAGACCCAAATTGCCAACTTGGACTTGTTTTGTTAGGCTAGCACAGTGGTTGTGAAAGAGCACCTTCCTCAAGTGTTGTTGTGAGGTTCAAATTAGTTACTACTTGTGCCTGGTATATGTGGAGTGCTCAGTAAAGTTTGCTGTCCCTAGTCCTACCACTGAGATGAGGCAAGAAGGATCAGAGCCAGAATCACTCATCCCAGTTGGCCAACTGGGAAGGAGTCCCAGCAAAGGGCTGCGTAGATAAATACACATGGACTCAGGGAATCCCCAGAATGAAATTGGTCTTTGACACTTCTGCAACCATGTTTCCTCTGGTCCAAAACATAAGACTTCTGGATTCTCATGACAACAAGTGTCAGTCCTTCCAGAGATAGGGAACCTCAGGAATGTGACATTACCCTCATTTTCAACCTTATCTCCTCTTTGTCCCTATGGCTCTGCAGCCAGACTGCTGTCCTCACCGTCCCCACAGGCTCCACGGGCATCGCCACTCACCTGCCTTTGCTGAGGACATTCCTGAGGCTGGAACGCACCGAGCTTTCTCTTGGGGTGTCTATCTTGTGTCCTTCCCATCACTCAATGGCCACATCTCTAAAAGTCACCCTTGTCTCCTCAACCCCCATATATCACTTTCTTCCCTTCACCTCTGTAGCTCGTTCTGTGATCATATTCTCCTTAGCATGTGGTCCGTGGGTTTGCCTGTCTCCATCATATCTTAGCACAGCATCTAGCACAGAGCTATGAAACACCAGGCACCTGTGGGCTGAGCCCTTGAACATGGCAGGGGTGTGATGGCCTTCAGACAGCTTACAGTATCGAGGAAATCAGACAGACCTGGATTTCGATCCTGGCTATTGACTAGCTGTGCAACTTACAGAGAGTATCTTACTCCTCTAAGCTTCCATTTCCTCTTAGTGAAAGAGAAACAGTGACTCCTCACAGGGACATTAAATGCAAAGCATATGTAAAGCTGGGATGACCAACTGTCCTGGTCCTTGTTTGCCTGAAAGTGATGGGGTTCCCGGGACGTGAGACTTTCGTTGCTAAAACTGGGCAAGTCCCAGGCAAACAGCTTGTCAAAAGTAGCTAGGTTGGTAACATGTACATAGCAGGCATTCAATAAATGCTGTTTCCCCTCTTTCTTAGGCCATGGAGGTATTAAAGGGGAAAGCAGAGGCCTAGGAAACTTTGCTGTGAGGCCCAGACTCTCCCTTTATTCTCCCTTCTACCTACTGCCCCTTCATCTTGCTAATTACCACCTGGTAATAAGGCTGAGACTAACGCATCCTCCCTAGGAACCTCCAGAGGGATAGGAGTTAAGCAATGCAGCATGGTGGGCAGGAGGGGAAGATGGAGGCCCCACCAGGCAGCGGTATTCAGGAGCCTACTGTGTGCAGGCCTGGCTCCCAGTGCTGGATTTCAATGAAGGCAGAGCAGAGGTAGCCTCGACCTCCTCAGAGCCTGTACTGGTTTCCCTGTGCCAAGCATTCACTACATGACATTGAGTACTTACATTCTCTCTTCTGTCTGATCCCCATCCATGCCTGAAATGAATCAGGGCAAAGGAAAAGAACTGAGTATAAAGACTTTCAAAGAATATAGATAGTTTCACTTAATCTAATAATGAGAAATCAAACCCATGGGCCGTGGTAAAATGGGAAGCAAAATCCCCAGCAGAAAAGCAAGGGAGAGGGAGGTTCGGTGACTCAGTGTTCTGTCATCATTGTGAGCTGAGCTAGACAACCTTTATTCTGTTTAGCTACTGCTGCCAATCATTATATTAAAGAAAAAAATGTTCAATCAAGAAACTAACTCTTAGTAACTATTAAATTTCACTGAGTAGATGTTTCTCCAAGCAAATAAAAACATTTTAGGAAACATTCTCCTTTGCCGATATTTTAAAACAGCCATCGTGGGGCTCACCCTTCTTGTGAAGTGAAGATAATTGGGAAATGCTGCTGCTTCGGGATTTTTCCCTGATGCACCAGCTGGTCAAACAGATTTGATGACAGCGGCCTGAGAGCTGTGGTGGGCACAGCTGCCTGGGCCCGCTTCATGTTCTCCTTAGAGAGAGGGACACGAGGAGGATGATTTGTTGGACGCCTCCTGTCGGATGCCTCACGTCATCGCATCCTGTGTTTCTTTAAAACTTTGATATTTTGTTCATTATGATATTTTTGACATTCATTTTGATTTTTTAGAATAGTCCGTTAAAATATTAACTCAGTTACTGAGGTTTTATTGATGCACCCTGAGCCTGGCCCTGATTTAGTCCTCACGCTGGCCAAGCAAGGGCCATAGTTATGAATCCTGATTGCACAGGTGAGGTCAACGGAAGCTTTGCTTTTGTCTCTAATAAGGAGCAGAGTTGGGCCCGACCCCAGATATGTTTGTGCCATTGGCTAAATAGGCCCCAAAAGACTGTAGAGTAAAGTTAGAAACATTAGAACTGACTTTGGTATTCTGTCACCATAAAACGTGGTTGAGCAATGAGGAAGACACTAACAGTGACCTAACACTTCCCACAGTGATTTCCTCTCCGCTGCCTGTATGGAAATACAGAATGGTAGGTATAGTTCCTACACCTTGTGATGGAAGGAAAATGCAACCAAAAATCTGACTGGTTGAGGAGAAGTTCTCCACAAATGGTAGTCATTCTTGTGCTCCTAAGGAAGCACCTCTCTACGTCTCTCTGTGCTAGATTGCCACGTCCTTCCAAGTGACCCAGGCACTCTACATCCAACCTGAGAAGCCTGAACACTCCTCAAGCCCCAGCAGCAAAATGAGCCCACTCCCACCCGGGAGCACCACGGTCTTGGGTCCCTACGCAGAGCTATTTCTACGAGACAGGAGTTCACATCACCCCCTCTGCACGACAAGCTCAAGCAACAGAAGACAATTACTTTGGCACAGGTGGCTTCTTCCCTGGCAGGGGGCTGCTTCTGTCATGCCTTTCCATGGCTGGTGGCAACGGGGGCTTTTGTATCTTGGGTAAATGCTCCCCGAGAGGCCTGCAGAGTTGAGAGAAAGGATGTGCGGGAAACAAACCAGAGTCTTACAACACGTGCCACGTACCCTCACGCAGGTGCCCAGAACCACTCACCTTCCCGCTGGGGCGGAGAGCTGCAAGGCAGGAAGGAAGATGTGTGAGTGTCCTCAGCACTTTCCACAGGATAAAGACAAGGTACAAAACAGAACAAAAACGAAAACAAACGAAAGAAAACAAGGAGAAAGCTTACCTTGTCAGAAATCGCTGGTTTCTTTCCTGTAAGTGACAAACAGCAGGTAAGGCTTGAGTTTAAAAGCTAAGCATTAAAACATTGTTTGATGAACCTGAATCCAAGCCCCTTGGAGGGCTGCTTGGGTTTTAGCATTGAGGAATCATAGACTTTAGACCTGGAGGTGTCCCTTACAGAGCACCTAATTTTAGAGGCTCAGACAAATTAAATGACTTTGCCCAAGGGTCACACAGTGTTGTGTACATACAAACAGTATTGTGGGTTCTGTGCTTCTTTCCATTTTTTTTTAATATAACTGATGATAAAAAGGATTAACGCCCTCTTGAGATTTTATGTCTCTTTCATTTGTCCAGAACTTCTTTATACAGCCGAAGTTTATTTTCATATCTGAAATAAACCCATTTGCCATGGAGGGGTTAATTTTCCTTCAGTCCTCTGGTACATTTGCCGTTATGTAAGGTATTACACTTAGTTTCTGGAAAATTTTTTAACTTGGGGTACAGGGTTTCAGGAGATTCTCCTGGTGGGCTGCAAATCATTTTGTTTTGGTTTTTGCTTTTCTTTCTTTCTTCCTTCCTTTCCCTTCCTTTTCTTTTCTTTTCCTCTCTCTCTCTCTCTTTGTCTCCCCCTCTCTCCCTCTCCCTCTCTCTTCCCCTCTCTCTCTTTCTCTCTCTCCCCCCCTCTCCCCTTCCTTCCTTCCTTCCTTTTTTCCTTTTACTTTTCTCTTGGAACAGATGACGTGCAGGCTCCCTGAAGAAATACTAGGCATACCTGAGAACTCTGCATTGCAAAGTTATTCAAAGCAATGTATTTTTTATTCTGTCTGAAGTTCCCTTGAGTAGATATGCCCTATGCCTTCAATGTAATAAAAGCATTAATTAATTGGATTCAACCAGGTTTAGAAGCAAATCCTGTATGATTTTGAGCAAGTTAAAGTCTTTGAGTTTCAATTTCCTCACCTGTAAAATGGGAATTATAGGTTTGCTATAAGAATTATAGTTTAAAACTGCATAGATTTGCTATAAGGATCAGGTGACAATTTATATGCAGGGCCAGGCAATGACCCATGGGTGCCGACAATTGTTAGACAGCTTCTCTTTCTTCCACTCCCTCCAACCCCAGCTCAGTTAACACCCTAGGGTGAATGGTGATACATCCTTCTGGAGTTGCATTTTCGCAACATGATTTATTCCTTAAAGACTGAATACATCCCTGGCCCATGATAGGCCCTAAGAATCTTGTTCCACTGTTGAAGAGCTCACTGACTAGTGTGGGAGAGTTGGGTGGTATAAAAAATGTTCCTTATTTATAAAATTTTGGTTTGAGGTGGAAACCCTACTTCAGAGTGGTACCCAGAAAACTTGAATTTATATCATTAGATATAATGATATAAATTACATCATTATAATGAATAGGTCTTCTTTTAAAAACATCTGCTGATTTATGCATATTCCCTGGGCATGTTAGGAGTCTCCCGATAAGAGTCTCAGCATCGTAAGAGGTTAATTCTCCCAAAACATCACGGATAAGGGAGTAATTCAAGGGTAGAGCTGGTACTGTCAGGAAAAGGTGTCTTTAATCCAACTCAGCATTATGTGGTGGAAAAGGGCACCCACTGTGAAGTCAGAAACACTTGGGTTCAAATCCTGCAATTCCCTAACTATGCAAATTTGGGAAATTTACTCAACCTCTCTGAACCTCAACTTTATCATCTACAAAGTGAGGATGATAATACTCCCTCTTTGTTGGGCTGGGGTGAGGACTAGAGACGATGTAGAGATAACTCTCCATATCAATGGGTTCCACACCCATGAATCAACCAACCTCAGATCAACAATATCTGGAAAAATAATTCCAGCAAGTTCTAAAAAGCAACACTTGAATTTGCCATGCACTAGCAACTATGTACATGTATTTATGTTGCATTTACAGCTATTTACTTAGCATTTATATTGTATTAGGTATTATAAGTAATCTAGAGATGATTTAAAGTCCACGGGAGGATGTACATAAGTTATATGCAAATACTACACCATTTTATATAAAAGACTTGAGTATCCCTGGATTTTGATATCCACAGGGATCCTGGATCCGGGGATCCCCCCTACGGATACTGAGAGACAACTGTAACTTATTTGTGGTAAGTAAAGCACTTGACCCATAGTAGGTGCTCAATAAATTGTAGCTAAGTTTTAGAATTGGATTAAAAATAGCTTTATGTAGAGGTAACTGCAATCCAAGAATACTCTGGGCCAATTCTGGAGGAAAGAACTGTAGTATACCTACAGTTTGGTCAACCACCCATACAACAAAAGACAACTCTGACATTTGAATAGCACCTTAGAGTTTTATAAAGTATTTTCTCATTACAGAGCACCCACCTTACAAATAAGGAGACAGCTCTGAAAAAGCAACATCCCTGTGGTCAGTGAGCTGCTAAGTTAGCAGCCAAGGCAGCCGACAACAGCTGTCCCAGGCCTCTTGCCTCTTAGCCCACATGCCTCCCCATCTTCCTTCAGGAGGACATGGGATGGATGTGTGTACACAGATGGCACCCATGGAGAAGCAGGCCCAGCACAGGGCTAAGGACAGGAGCTCCGCATCAGGTTTCTCTGACTCTGGGTCTCCCCCCCGCATCACTTGGTAGCTGAGTAAACTTGGTAAGTTACCTCTTCATGCCTCAGTTTCCTCATCTGTACAAGGAGGATGATTCTAATAGCCCCCACTTCATAGGATCGGGGGGATAGTTAAACGAGATGGTCCCTGTGAAAAGCATGCAGTAAGCACTCTATAAATGTTGGCCACTGTTACTATGCATCAAATATAAAAGATACCAACCTATTGCGAAGGGCTCTCTGTCAAACGGAGCTAAGGAACGATCTAGGGGTGGTTTCGTGCTTCTGTCTATGGAAGGGGCAGGGACTGAAAGGGAAACACTGAAGTCAGTTCAAAGAAGAGAGCAGTCGGCTGGGGCAGGGGTGTGGGTGGACTGGTGGGCAAGAGAGGGCAGCCCCTATACTTACGCTTTGCTGTTTTGTGGTTTCTACTTCTGCTAGGCTCTTCGTGGTTGGGCTGGGGTGGCGGTAGTGGCTGCTTTAAAAGAAATCCATGTATTAGGAAGCATTTCCAACCCATCAGCAAGCCCTGAGGGCTTTATCCCCCTAAATAGGTGTGAAGCTGTTCACTTTTCTCCATCCCCATGTTCCACTCGCACATATACCTGTCCATTTCTCACCTGAACTGAGCTCCCTGTTCCACACACTGTGAGAGTGCGTTCTGCATGTCACTCCCCTGCCAAGCTTTTTAGTTGCTCCTATCACATTAGGAACAAAACTAAAACTCACCATGGCCTGCAAAGCTCTGCCTGAGCTGCCCCCTCTCCACCCGTCCAACACCTTTGTACGCTCCTCTCTCCAGTGCCCACCGGACTCTCACCATAAGTATCTTCCTGCAGTTCCTGCAAAATCTCAAGCTTATGCACTCTTTGGCATCTCTGTACTTGTGTTTTCCTCTGCCTGGGATGTTGTTTTCCCAGCTCTCACCACAACTGGCTCATCCTGTCCAGGACAATGTCACCTCCCCACCTACCACCATGTTCCCTGGTCTTCTGTCTCCCTAACCACACGTTACTACTCAAATTACCTTGTTTATACATCTCTATACTTGTTTATCATCCATCTACCCCTAACCCAAATAAAAATTTTATGAAAGCAAGGATCTTATTTGTCTTGTTCACACTCTATTCCCAGCAGCTAGAACACTGCTGGGCACTGCGGCTCAATAAATGTCTGTAGATTGAATGAATGAATTCTGCATCCCAAGAGTGAGGTGAAGCGCTACAGATTTCAAGGGCAAAATGCACGTGTAGATAAATTCAGCTCCATGAGCCCCCTTTGTAATAAAACTGCAAAAGCAGGAGGAAGCCGTCTGTTCTTAGATGAGGTGTCCCAACTGTGGTGTGATCTGGATTGTGAACTTTGGGGAAAATATGTCCTCTCCCTCCTCCTAGCCCTGACACTCGGCATTCACCACAGCTGTCAAAGCGCTCTGGTCCTTTGTGAAGAGAGCACATTTCCAACTATTGACTTCTGATCCTGAACTTCTCCGGGCCTCTCTGGATACAAGCCTACCTCAGAGATATCGCGGGTTCGGTTCCAGACCACCGCCATAAAGCAAAAATCAAAAGAAGCCTAGTGATGAGGAAAAATCATAAATTTCTCTATGACAGGACAATCAAACTAAGTCAGAACTGAAACACATATAACATGCCTCCGTTGGTGATGGGCCTTTCCTAATGTGCAATGTGCATTTGTATTATACATTAACCAGACCTCCTCAAGGCAGGAGGATATAAACAAACTTTGAGAAAAATGGTACCTTTCTTCTGAAACCACCATTGTGACTTTGAAGGTTAGTATTTCTTTCTCATCCTGTCAGGGAGTCATACTGACCTAAAGGCTCACTCTGTAGGTACACCCCTGACCAAAACATCTCTGATGAACTTTGTGTTTAATACTAACCTGTCAATATGATACATGATTCTTTGTCTGAAACTGAATGAAACATCTGAATCTCTAGCTCCTGACCAGTGGAGCAGTTCTCAGAGCTTCTGAGAGTCTGTCTCCCAGGTTATAATCCTCAGTTTGGCTCAAATAAAATTCTCTTTTTTTCTTCTTGGTTCGATTGTTAATTGAATTTTCGTTAACACTAGTCACACAAATTTTTTTATTGCCCACTGAATATAAAAGTTACATCTACACTATAATGAAGTCTATTAAGTGTGCGATAGCATTATGTCTAATAAAACAATGTGCATATCTTACTTTTAAAATATTGCTAAAAAATGCTAACCATCATCTGACACGGCAGAGTTGCCACAAATCTTCAATTTGTAAAAAAAAATGCAATATCTGTGAAACGCAATAAAGCAAAATGCAATAAGACGAGGTGTGCCTGTTAGTTAAGTAGAACCACGGGATCTGAGACTGTAAGCTTGAAGAAAGAGGAAAGGGAGTTTGCTGCCACTCTCTCCCTGGGTTCGTGGCATTGCACGTTTGGGTCTCAAACCTTTTGTCCGTGGAATTTCAGATGTTAGCCAGCAGGTGGCGCAAGTCTTCTTGCAGGAGGGAAGGCTGGGGACCCAAATACTAGTGGGTGCCATTAGTTTATTTTACAGTTTTCACTTATTTCAAAAGCCAGAAAAAACAGCACAATGAATACTAGAAGGCGACTTTTTATTATACAAATAGCTTATATTGTTTATGGTAAAGAGAAAATACCAATGATTAAAAGCAATATGATGTGTATAAAAATCACTAGTATTTCATCCTCCAAAAAGCCCACTGTGAGTACTTGGGAATGCATTTTCCTGACCTACATATAACTTTTTCTTACTGGCTAGAATTGGATAAAGATGTCTATAGTTTTTTCTCTCTGCAGAGGAAATCATCGAGTGGACACAAAGTGGCATAACAGAAAGTATGGAGCCTACCGAGTGAGCCCGGCTGCCGGAGGACAAAGGAAGGATGGCGGCCATCGGCCTCTGCGGGGGCACGGGCGGCTGCTGCACTTTCCCGGAATGGGGCCGGTCTGTGGAAAGGCAAAGGCATTAAAATGAAAGGAGAAATGCTACATCTAGGCGAGTGTGGGCCACACCCAGGGCTCTCCAGGAACCCATCCAGCGCCGGCTGGGGGCATCTCCATATCGCTGGATCCCACAGACTCCCCCCAGCACCAAGGCCAGCCCCAGCCAGCATGGCAGGGATGTGTCCACACCTGGGTCGTACAGGGTGGGGAGTCCTTGGCCCTTTGCCTTCTCTGTACCTGTCCAGTTTGTCTTACTCTTATACTTCGGAGCAACACTCACCTTACCTCTGGGGAACAGGTATTCATCAAAGGTTTTGTTGACGAAAGCATGAAAAAAGGCTTCTTAGTAATTAACTCAGCCATTACCGTGAGGGAGTGTTTTCAGACAAAATTGTAAAGAAGTAAATGTGTACAGACACACAAATGCACACATGCATATGTACACACATGCACACGCAGACACACACAGAGACACATACACTCAGGCACACCCAGCTGCCCGGGCAAGGTGAAATCCACTGTCATGGCTCTTGAAGATCCTGTTCTAGGTCCCCTTCCTTCCCCTCACAAATGCTCTGGGTTGTCCTCCCCCCTCCCACTTCCTCCTTTCTTAAAGGGAGGAGCCAGTCACCGACTCCTGTAACCAAACCACAGACTCTTAACAAAAACTCACATTCTTCTGGTCATCACAGAAGTATCCCCGGGACAGATAGATAGGCTGGCAGTGTTCCATCCCTTTGCCAGGGAAAGACCAGGCCAGGACTGTGAGGAAGTGACAGCATTCTTACATTTTGTGCCCTGGGTGCCTATTTTGCCTCACCCTAGCCCCAGTCCTGGGGAAGCAACACTCTTCCACAGAGAATGGGGCTCAGAACCCAGCAAGCCTGGTCTAATCTCATACCAATGCACCCACTCTGGCCATCTGTCAGCTCCTCTGACCTGTCATGCTCCTTTCAGCCTCAGGGCTTTTGCACGGCCATTTCTACTGCTTAGAATGCTCTTTCCTTCCCACATCTATGCTCACTTAGCCAACTCCTATTCACCCTTTAAGTTTCAGATTAAATATCATATCCTCAGGGAAGCAAGTCCAGATCAGGCATATGTCCCAGCCTCATCTCCTGCGCTTGTCTTCCTGAGTATATATCATGGTTTAATTAAGTCATTTTGTGACTCATTTGTTTGACGTTGCCTGGACTATGAATTCTTTAGGGTGAGGCCTGTCTACCGTCTCGTTCCTTCTGTATGCTCATAACTGGCATGTATGAGGCACTCAACGACTTAGTTACCTGTTTCTTCTCAGGGTCTATGTATGAAACAGGCTTGATAATTGTTGCCTGTATCACGCAGGGTGCTTCAAAACACAAAATGAAATGTCGACAAAGCGTGAAAGGGCTTTAAAATTGCCACGTGTTATACAGCCTAAAAGATTAGTGGTATTAATTTTTGTGATATGGATCATCAACTTTCTAGCTCACTCCTTGATATTATGCAAGTGTGTATGTGCCTACTTTCTGTTACCACCACTGCTAGAGTGTAAGCCCTGTGAGGCAAGGGCTGTGTCTTCTTTCCGGATGATTTTAAATTTCAGCATTTAGAATGATGCCTGGCTCATAATAGAAGACCAATAATTTTTGTTGAATGGATGAATGAATAAATGAATGAGGTAGAAAAGGGCTGACAGGAGCAGATAGACAATGAAAATCTTGAATACTGTTTAAAGATTTTAAAGTTATGGCCAAACCACATTCAATATTGTTATATTTATTCTGACAGTCTGTGTGTAGTGGTGCCACCTAATCATGAATTGGTCAAAGATGGGGAGGAACAGGAAAGTCCTCTTGAGTACCAAAGTAACACTCAAAATAAGCTATTTCTTCCAAATACCCTTAACTGGCAGTTCAGTATCGTCCACCATCAGCAATGATTTGTCTGCAATCATAAATATTTGCCCGCAAATCATAAATATTATTGATCCTCACAGCGAACCTATGTGGTCTGTATTGTTATTGTCCTATTTCAAAGATGAGGAAGTTAAGGCCCAGAGAGGTGGAGTCACTCGCCCAAAGCCACACAGCAGGTTAGCTGGCATCAGCATGCCAAGCTTTCTGCTCCATGGGCATTGGCCTCCCCTACATCAGTGGGGGCTGGGGGCTGGGCTGCCAGGGCCCTTACCTATGTATATGGAGCTGGGGTTGGAGAAAGGCTTGGCAGGCAGGATGGAGTTCTGCAGAGCCTCCTCATTGTTGGAGGGTGGCGGCTCATAATCGGCGTCATCTTCCACGGGGGCCACTTCCTCTTCATTGGGGGACTCATAGTCACCATCATCCTCCCCATACTGATCATCATCGGGACTTTCATAGTCATCTTCATCCTGCCAACACGGTGATGGGGACAACGCGGTGTGTAGAGGTCCCTTGGCAGTAGGCGTGCCCGCATCTACTCTCTCTCTACCAAGCCTCACAGGGGTCCTCACTTGGGGGCAGTCAGGACTAGCATGGCCCTCCCACTACACATGAGGAATACTGAGCTCAGGGAGTACAAAATCCCAGGACCAGCAAGATGCAGACGTGGGACCCCCATCAAGGTCTTCAGACCGCTAGGCAAGTGCATTGTTCTCTACATTTTTTTTTTTGCATAACAGAGAAAAGCAGAACAAACTGCTTTTGGAGAATACAGGAACAGAGGGATGGGAGAGCCCGCTGTTTTGAGTAAACACGTTTTTTTACTCCAGACATTGCCAAGAGGAAGACTAAACCTCAGGAGTGTTTGTGATGCCCCTAGTTAATTGTCAGTTCTGTTCTTAGGGTGCCTGTGCTCGAAACTTTCTTCCCTAATGGGGAAACCAGATAACCAAAGCCTGTTAACTAGAAGGCAGGTTAAGTTGTGCCTGAGAGGGGATAGTCAGGGCTGGGCTAGTCCCTTTGCTGAGAGCTGAGTGTATAAAAACAACAGCTTATTATTCGTGACATCTGGCACTGAGTGTGAAGCTGCTGTCTTGGAAGAGACTCTTCCTAAATTTTAAATTATTTATCGTGTTTTACATATGCTTCTCTGTGGGTCTCAGGGAAATTAAGCCCTAGGGGCTGGGTGATTGCCTTTGAAGCAACCCATGGAAGTGGACAGTTACAGTAATGATTTCCCAGGCAGAAGTGGCACCATCAGCTGCCAAGCAATGACTAGCTTATCACTCTCAGGTCAAGGTCAAGTGGGCCCTAAATGAGCCCAGGGCATTTCTCTAAAGTCGAGGGCAGCGTGGAAAGAAGCGACAGGAGGTTGCAACTTGATGAGGAAAGGTGCCCACTGAGAGCCTAGAAATCCTGACAACCTTACTAGGTGGCTTAAGGAAGCCTGTCTAAGGTGCTCAAGTGAAAGATGCATGTGTTAATGTTTTGACCTGCAGAATATGTATATTTCTAATATTGGAAGACGAGGTTGAGTACCTTCCCGAACTCCAAATAAGACTTGGTCCTGCCATCAGTGTTTCTATAACTTGAGAACAGAGGATGGAACCCCTGATGAACGGGAGGGACTTCAGAACCACGGCCTCAGCGCCTCTGCAGCCCATGCCGACTGCCCCCTAGACCTACAGGGGCTCCCTGCAAGCTCTCAGCCTGCACATCCCAGCCCTGTGGCTCCTGAATTTCCACCAGGCCTTTACCCCATAAGCCCTTCTAAGCTATAAAATGCTCATAGAATTGGGTTCTTCATCTCCACCCACCCCCCCACCCCCAGTGCCCTGTGCAATGCTGGGCACTTCATGGAACCCCAAATGTTGTAGCCAGTGGCTAGTGGAGACTCCCTGTTTACAGAGAAGATGGAGGTGGCTAGCCTCAGGCTGAGCTCACGGGAGGGACTGCATGGCAAGCAGCAGCAAAGATGCAGCTTCTGCCTAAAAATGTAAACATTTGGGGAGAAACTGGTCTATTTTCCCTTTGGAACAAAATTAATCTGTCATATTCCTTTGTTCTCATGTAGAAAGCACAGACTTAGCTAGCAATTTTTTTTTTTTCTTTTCCAAATTCAATGCTTTCTTTTACCAGAATCCCAGCAGGACAAGGGATGTTTAGTGCCTGCTTCCTAAAGGCACTAGAGGTAGCCGCTTACCAGAAAGACCCCTGGACGGAGGGTGGGCGACCCGGGTCCTTGGCCTGCCTCTAACTAGACGTGTGGCTCTACATAAGTCACATTCTCCAGCGGGCTCGGCTGCTTCATCTGTAAAATGAGCAGACTGGGCTACGAGCCGTAATGGAGTTCTTAGCCTGAGTATGGCTTCAAGCGTGGTGACTACATATACAGTTTCCTGGGGACAAGATGTGCAGAATTCATCAGGCTCTCAAAGGTGTCATCATGACCCCTCAAATATAAAACCCAGTTGGGTCGGCCCATCCCTGAGGTCTTTCCAGGGCTGATGGTTAATTCCGAACTCCCTTTCCCTCTGGGTCACCGGTGGGCACTTAAGCCTATGAGAAAGGCTACTTTAAATCTACTTTAGTGTAGACCATGTGGAGGAGGGGTTTGGGGGAGGGCCCTGCCGTGGAGGCATGCAAGGTGGATAACGGCGTGGTCAGCACCCCACAGCCCGTGGCCAAGCCCAGCTCACTGTCTGTTGTTTGTCAAGTGAAGGGCTGGTGGCACAAAACCAAGCCCATTGATTCAGGTGTCGTCTACAGCTGCTCTCGTGCTACAAGGGCAGAGGGGAGTAGATGAGGCCAGAGACCCCGTGGATCGCAAAGCCAGAAAGTTACTAGAAGGCTCTGGCCTTCACAGAGCACATCATCTGACCCCTGGGTGGCTCTATCAGGGCCTTGCTCCTTTCAGCATCATGCTGGTTGCTTATGACAAAGGCGCTCTGGAAACAGCTGTAAGGTGGAAGAACGGCCCACCCCATACTCACAAAGGATGACCAGCCTCCGTTGTCTTCTTCATGGCTTTCTGTGGAAGAGGATAACACCAGCATCGGTACCAAAAGAAGCCGCAAGAAGGAACGTCAGAGCCGCTCCCCACTCCGGGATCCTTCCCCACCACTGCCCCATGCCAGGCCTTCATGCTACATACCTGGGGGTTAACAATTCAGTATCAGCTCTAGAATTTCTACTTGAGGGGCTCATTCTGCCAGACAGAGGCAGTGGTTCTTAGCCTTTCACATGCATAAAAGTCACTTGAGAGTGCTTTAAAATATGCAGATACCCTGGGCCCTATCCCTAGAGCTTCTGATTCAGCAGGACTGAGTGGGACCCAGGAATCTGCATTTTGACAGGATGTGCAATTTAACAACTGAATAATTGCTTTAAAGACTCAGAAGCAGGAGGGCTGGCTCTGCTTAGGTGCTCAGTTCAAAGCCCGGCCTGGGTCATTCCATGCACCCCACAGAGTCCCTCACTGTGTCTCTGCAGAGGGTCCCAGCTGAGAAGGGGCCATAGCCAGGTGTCCCGGCATAGTGACATCTCTCCTCCCCTCAATCTGGACCAGCAGACAGAAGAACCAAAGCGCCTGTCACCTCCTAAAGCCATTGCTCTCACCCCTGAGAACTTTACCTGTTTCCTCAGGAAACCGCTGGACTTGGGGTCTGTAAAGACAAACAGCATTGCATTAATGGCCCTACTGACTTAGGGAGATCTCCCTCTTTCCTCAGTCCAGCCCTGCAAGGCGAGCCCCCGGGGGAGGGTATGTCTCACCACCCAGGACCGCGGTCCTTGTTGCTCTGAAGCCAGGGCCAGACTACCCGAAAATTCTGGAGACCACCAAAGCCATGCTGGTGGCACAACTGGGAGCTTGTGACTGTCTGACTCTCTAAGGGAAGTTCCCCTGATGTCCCAGACACAGGGCAGGATGCAGGGCAGAGGGGCGGGGGGACTCCTGGACTGAAGGATCACTGCGGATCAGAAATGGGGGCCAAACCAGTCCCGTGACTCCCATTTAAAGTTAGACTTGGGTTTGAAAATTCCTTGCATTTCATTAAAGTGACACCAGGCCCTCAGCTGCCCCACTCACTTCCGTGTGAAAATGCTCCTTCTCTCTTCATTCTTGTTGATTTCTTGACTCAACTTACTGAGAATCCTACAAGATAAAGGGACAGGGGAGGTGACAAAACAATCATCTCCCCGCTGGCCCAAACTTCCTCCTACGGAACCCTGAAGTTCCCTGATCTGTGTGACCTCAGGAGCCTGGGCCAGTATTGGCCAGCCTCTGTTCCTTTGGCCTCCAGCCAGTCCCCTCCCCGTGGGGCCTCTGCTCCTCGCTTCCTGAAGAGCTTGTCACCTCCATCCCCCTACCAGTCCCTGCTCAGGAAGCTCTCTGCTGGGGCCTCGGCCTAGCTCAGAGCCCCACTGTGGAGACTGGTCAGCTCACGCCTGGCTCCTCTTCCTCTGAAATCCTGCAGCCTTATGATCTGGACATGACCGCTGCGTATTTTATTGCGTTAGTATTCCCCGGGGCTGAGGTCTCCTGACTCTGGGTTTGGCATCCCTGTAGTGATATCTAACCTCTAAGAATCTTCAAGCCATCTCCGAGACCTGGAGGAATCAGCTGCTCGCTGCATAACTCTTGACAAGAGCTCCCGTGCGCTTCTTGGGTCTGAAATCTCCTTCCATTCTCTGCTCCCTGACTCCTTCTTGGTGACATGGATTCTTTTTTTTTTTTTTTATAGCTCTTCTTAACTAATTAAGTCAAGGGCAGTGTCAACAGACCAAAATTATGTAATTTCTAAGTCACATTTAGAATGAAAGAGACCCATTTTTACTTTTATACAAGCAAACAAATAAATCAATAAATGAAATGCTCTTTTAACGGATTCTGGTGGGGAGGTCTGGGACTGACCTTGTCCACGATAAGGCTCACATGTCATTATTTTATTGCTTGCTCCACTGCCTGACAGCAAGGTTATGGGCAGCTTAATCCTAATTTCTAAAGCTCTGTCAACAACAATTTCTTTTCCTTCAAAATGGGATTGAAGTTCTGTGAAATGATTTAAAGTTATTTTAAAAAAAACTCTCTTAAACCCAAGCAAGAACTAAGAAATAACATCTTTCCATCTTTCTTTAGCAATCTTAGAATGGCAAAAGTTTAATATTAACCAAATTACTATAAACATTCAGGAAATATCCAGGGATGTGACAGAATTGGAATCTCAGGAAACTCAGTAAGTTTTTAACTAACTGAAGATTTTGGGAAAAAAATGTTCATGACATGGATTCTTATAAACACTTGGTGAAGTGTTCCCGATCTAGGCCCAGCCTGCAGAGTGGGAGACTCCCTGAATCACCCATGCCCGGAGGCCACCCTTGGCCAGGACCCTCTTATTCCTTGGATGTTGTAAACTAGCAAATCCCCAAACCCCAGGACAGGAAGGGCCTTTGTGAGTGGGACGGCACCTCTGGCACGCCCTAGCAGTAAGCTCCAGCCTCCCTTCGCACCATTGCTGTGACCAAGGGAGCCCTCATCAGTAAACAGGCTCATGTTCCCTAGAGATCTGGGGCAGCTGGAGGAGGCTCAGAGGTGATCTAGTCCAACATCATTTTACAGATGGCACCACAGAGACCCAGACGGGGGAAGGGACCGGCCTGCACCGCGGGTTAGTGATGAAGGCCACCCTCTCCCCACCACACGCACCAGCCCCAGAAGCCAGGCTCCCTGGTTTCCACAGCAGCACACTTTCAACACGCCACATCCCGTGTCCATGCCCCTGATGCCAGAATCCCCCTGGGAGTGAACGAGCCTGCCGCCCCTCTGGAAATGACCTGGGGTCTACACTGCTTCTGCTGAAATGACCACCTCAAGGTAACAAGTTTAGCCTAAAACAAAATTGCTCAGTTAGCAGAAGTAGTCTTGGCATCTACCACTTCTTGCTTCCCCCATCAACCCCCAGGCCCCCAGTCCCCCCACTTCTCCTTGCTCCCCGGGACCTGCTGCTCGGAACCCTCTAACTCATTAGAGTGACAGGATAAATGAATTGTTAATAACTCCACTGGGAACTTTAGAGGACAGAGAAGGAGGGAGGGCAGCGTTTAATCCTCCATCATAATGTCATTGTTGGGATTTCACACTTCACTGGGAGATGCTTGGGGATGGGGCTTCCCAGTGGCCTCCTGATCACACCTCCAGAACGCCTATTCCTGGTTCTTCTGTTTCCTTTAAGCGATGGTTTTGAGAAGCTGGTGGGAGTCCCTCTCCTCCCTCCTCTGACGTGCGGTGTCCCACACCCTGGCCAGGTGCGTCTGTGATGGCTGCAGCACTCATCCCCATTCAGTCACACCTTCATTCAACAGCGCGCACTCAAGGGCTTCTAAGTGCCAGGAGCTCCGCTGGGGCTCAAGGTGCCTCAGTGAACAAAACAGAGATCCCTGCTCTCCAGGAGCTTACTTGCTAGCGGAGAGAGACAGACAATAAACAACGAACATTTAAGGAAGTGAAATTCTAGATGAGAGCTGTGTGTACACACATGCAGCAGAGGTGCGAGCTGGGTGAGGGGGGAGGAGCGCATAGGTGGGGTGCGGTTGCAATCGAAAATGAGCAAGCCTCTGGGAGGAGGTGACTCTTCAGCAAGACCTGAACTGGGGGATGCTGGGCAGCACATCCCTGCAGAATGTAGCGGGGGGAGGGGGTGGGGGAGGGGGGAGGGGGAGGCCCTGAAGGACTCGCACAGCTGCCTTGATCCTGAAAAGACCTCCTGCTCTCTGCAGCTCCTCTGCTTCCTGGTATCTTCAGCAGCTAGGCTGGAAGCTGCTGGGCTCTTAACTGGTGAAGGAAGGAAATGTCAAACCACAGAACACACAGAGGAGCAGCACAGAGCTGAGAGCAAGCAGAGCCACAGAGGGGTTGGCAGCCCAGCCTGCAGCAAACATGGGCGCCCAGGGCCTCCTGCTTTGGGGGGCCTCAGGGCAACCTTTCCAGACAGCTGGGACCACTGCTGGGGGTGAGTGCAGAGGGTAGCGGTGCTGGTGGACAGAGCAGGAGGTTGTTGCCACCTCTGTGTGCAAACCTTCAAGGTTGTCCCCGACTCCCACCTCCCCAGAGGACCAAGTGACAGTGAGTGGTCAGAGGTGACTCATTCCCCCTCTTCCCCACAAACCCCAGGCCATACTCAGCACCGGGGGTAAAGGCAGAGGGGGCTGGGCAGCTGGTAGACACAGTTCTCTCTGCTTCATCTGTTTTAGCCCCAGAAGTGGAGTGAAATTTTCCACAGGAAGTCAGGCCATGGCAGGAGACAGAATCCTGCCATGACCTGGGTTGCAGCCCTGTTGCATCCCTTAGCTTGCTGTGTGATGGGGGCCGGTCTTTGACTTCTCAGTTGAAGGCCTCTTCTGGTGATGTTAGAAGGTACGGAGGGTGGGACGGTGGGTCCTTGTTGAGTTTGACTGCAGCACCCTGCCCAAGGGCAGTGTGACCTCAGGCAAGGCATTTGCCCGCCCCACCCTTGGCCTGGATTCCTCTTCGCCAGCAAAACAAGAGGGTTGGCCCTACTTAGAGAATCCGTGATCGGCCTGACCATAGAGATAACATGTTACAGACACTGAGCCCACTGGTGACATAACCCATCGGAGCCTCCAAGAGAGATGCCTCGGAGTGCGGGTGGGGTGTGGCAGTAACACAAGCACCCTGGTAACATGGGTGATTCCTACCGTCTGCAAAGGTTGTGAAATCACTCCTGTCATTCTGGTATTCTTGGATTTTTTTTTTTTTTTTTTTTTTCTGTACGCGGGCCTCTCCCTGCTGTGGCCTCTCCCGTTGCGGAGCACAGGCTCCGGATGCGCAGGCTCAGCGGCCATGGCTCACGTGCCCAGCCGCTCCGCGGCATGTGGGATCTTCCCGGACCGGGGCACGAACCCGTGTCCCCTGCATCGGCAGGTGGACTCTCAACCACTGCGCCACCAGGGAAGCCCCTGGAATTGTTTTTTAAAAACAAAAAAATGGAGGAAGAGGACAAGGAAAAGGAGATGGAGGAAGAGGAGGGCGAATGAGGTAGGGCAGCAGGAGCAGAATACGGGGTCTGGGTCTGTCTTGACGTGGTCCCTGTAGGATTCTCCCAGGAGACCTGGGGCTCCCTTTCAATGGTCCCTATACTTCAGCAGCTGTGGGTGGAGGGTCTTGAGGTGGGTCTTGAAGTCAACTTTGCTGATCACACAGAAGAAGAAGCTATGAAAGAAAGACAGGCAGGCAGAAAGGAAGTCAGGGAGGAAGGAGGGAGAGAGGAAGGAAACAGAGCAGATAGAAGCTATCAGAGCCCACAGCACACAGTAAGAGCCAATATTATTTCGTGAACACTCTATTCTTGTTGCCTGTGCTGTCACATGTACCAGCACACAACTTAAATGTATTTCTTACCAAAACTTGCATAGCCTGAGCTTTAGATGCGCTTCCCCTGTCTCCCACGAGGCGGGGGGCTTGGGGGGAGGCGGGGAGTTGCTCTCCTGACTCGTTTCAGGGGCACACTGGTCTCTCCCACGCCCAGAATTGGGCAGAAGTCTGCGTTTGCTCCACGCTGCCCTCTCCGGCTCCTCAAAGCCTTTCTGTCCTCTGACACCACCTCTGTGACCCCTGGCCTGCCCCCCAGCCCACATTCTCAGTCCTAAACTTGCTCTCGCTCTGCGTGTCACCCTTCTTTAAAGGAACAAAACTCATCCTTTAAAAGTCAGCCAAAGTGAGAGAGTGGCATGGACATATATATACCACCAAATGTAAAATAGATAGCTAGTGGGAAGCAGCCGCATAGCACAGGGGGATCAGCTCGGTGCTTTGTGACCGCCTAGAGGGGTGGGATAGGGAGGGTGGGAGGGAGACGCAAGAGGGAGGGCATATGGGGATATATGTATACGTATAGCTGATTCACTTTTTTATACAGCAGAAGCTAACACACCATTGTAAAGCAATTATACTCCAATAAAGATGTTAAAATTAAAAAAAAAGCCAGCCTCCTTGAACCAAGAACCAAACCGTCCAAAGTTCTGTCCTGTCACCTGAGAAGCCAGGGAGACGCCAGAACATGGGTCTCAGGACCCAGGCCTCCGTGTAGAACCAGGCATGTGAGGGGGAAACAAGAATTTGAGGGCACAGCAGGGTCTCCCCACTTCTCAGGCATGTCCTCCGCCCGACAGTTTTACAAGTTTTATTTTAATTGTACTTCACAGTCGTCTGGGTAGTAGCCAAGAAGAATTATCCCCACTTTTACCAACAAGGAAAGCAAGGCGCTGGGGAAGTGTTTGTCAAAGGTCCCATGATGGTTTTTACATGGAGCTGAGCCAAAAGTCAAGTGTCCTGGGTTCACACTAGGGAAGAGGAGTGGCGGTCGGTGGAGAGGACCCACTTTTCATGTGGGGAGGACTGGGCAGCTGGACAGGGATTAGCCAGTGAATGGGAGCGGGGAGGCGCGTGTGAGAGAGGGACCTTGTCACTGTCTCCATCCTGCTGGGGGCTGGGCACATTCTTTCATGGGCACAAGAATGTCATGTTCAGCCCTGGGGCCCTCCTCCATCCTTCCTCCCCCATTATCTGCTGTCTTTCTATCTTAGGTAGGCACTGAGTAGATGAGACAGGAGGCTGTCTCTGAGGTTAGGAGACCGACAGCCTTATCAGAAGACAGACAAATGAACAGGCATGACTGCATTACCTCTCTGATCGGATCTTAGCTTTTCCCAGCCTAACTTCTCTATCGGTAAATGGATACAGTGTGCATTAATGTTATAAACAGAATCATCCAATGCCTATGTACTGCCTACACCACCGCCACATTGCTGCCTTCTCCTTATTTTTTAAGTTACACTATATTATTTTAAATATAAAACTTGTAGCAGTAAAAAAAAAAAAACTCCAAATGGTCATCAACAGATTTTATCACGTGTTCTATCGATTTAACCAGAGCACGCTCAGCTATACCATTGGTGTTAGGCGAGGTCCTCTAAAAGGAGGTTAACATCGTTTTATTTTAAAACCCTCCTCCATTACGTTGTCCTTGATGTCTGTGGGAGAAACTACGTCCCGGCAGAGCGACTATATCTTCAGACAGAGAATGCTTCCTCGCCAGGACCTGCCTGCTTACAAAATCTATTTAGTACTGACTTTTTAAGCATCAGGGAAGGAAATTGAGGTATGCAGAGGAGTGTCTTCTTGTTTTGGTCTGCTGTACCTAAACACAATTTCTTTTCTATAAAAGAAATTTCTTTTCTACCTTTAGGGTAATGATCCAGGGCAAACGAACCTGTGTACAAAGGAATGGAACAAATAAGCACTGACTACCTCTACTCATCAAGGATGGCACCAGGCAGCTTATGTGGGCTGTCTCCTTCATGTACACCGCTCCCTGAGAGTTCCTTCTTTTCTCGTCTATCGATGAGGAAACTGAGGCTCAGTGTGTTGAAGCAGCAGCTTGCCTGAGTCCCACAGCTGGTAGGAGGCAGAGCCCGCCTTAGAACCTGGATCTCCCTTGCTCCAAAGCCCATGCCTTTCTATTCTTTCATCCTCCCCAGTTAGCAGGATAAAATAATTAGTAAGCATCTGAAATTGTGCTCATTGGGATTTTGCATAAAATGGTTAGAATAGCTAACACATCTTCAGTACATTTTATTATTTCCCCATTATTTCCTCTAACTTTTCCACTGGCCCTTTGAGATATGTTCTATTATTGTCCCCATTTTACAGATGAGGAAGCTGAGGCTCAGGGAACTCAGATAACTTGTCCACAGACTCACAGCTAGTGAATGGAAGAATTTAGTCTCAAGTTGTCTGACCTCAGAGCCTGCATTTTACTCACTAAGCTCTCCTGTCTGCCTGTTCAGATCTTAAATAATATCCTTTAAAAGAATGAGCCCATGCAGTTCACGTAACCCATTCCTTCATTTTATAGACTTGGAAACTGAGGGTGGCCTAGGACTCATCCCGGGCACAGAGCTCACAGAAGTAGAGATGGAATTGGTGTTTATTATACATTTATGCCAGGGACGGTCACTATCAGAGTCACCTAATCAGGGCAGCCCAGACCTTCCCCAGATGCCTTCCCCATCACTCCCTACGTTCACCCTTCGTGTTCCATGGGCAGGCCCCATAGCTTGTCTGGGGCACACATTCAAGGACATCAGAGTGAGATTTTACTGCAGGCCAAGTTGTTTAAGTTTTCAAATAGCTGAAGAAATACCTCACACCTCTACCTCACCAATGTGAGTGTTTAGAATCATTCTTCTGCCTTAACTAGCGGTTGTTTCTCACGCCACCTCCTCCTCCTGACTCTCAAACATACAGATGTCAGCTGAGCTCAGCCTTAAGATTAAGAAGGATCTTCCCAGTTAAAAGTGCCTTCCTCATCTCTTTTCTTCTACTGCTCTGATTAAATGCCCTCCTTCCGGCATCTTCATAGCCACAGCCTAGGAGAAGCTCCCATCTCATAGTGGGATCATAGCTGTCATCTCCTAACTGGGTTCCATGCCTCCAGCTGAGCCCTCCTCTGAATCATCTTTACATGCCCTGGGAAGAGTCAAGATGCAGGCTTTACCTAGTGTTCTCCCTGGTGAACTCACTTCACCGACACTCTCAGACTCTTTAGAATGGCTCAAAGCATCCTTCAGAATTGTGACCTGTCACTGTGGTCTCCTTACTTTTTACTTCCCCATGTATACGCCACAGCTGCTCTGACCTACTTGCAGTTCCAGTAAATGCACTGGTGCCATGCCTTCGCAATATAGTCCCCATTTCTAGAATGTCCTTTAACCATTTTTCGTCTGATCACTCCTAATGCATTTCAAGATCCAAGTTAAGTTCCCTTCTTCCCCAAAGTCTTTCCTAATGCCATTTCTTGATTTTAAAACTCTGTGTGGACCAAACTTAACATGTCTGCAGGCTGACTCTGGCCCACCAGCCACTAATTCTCACTCCTGTATGTTAAGGTCTCTCCTTTACATGGAACTATGGTCTTTTTCTAGAGCATCACATTTCTGTAGTTATAGAAATGTTCTACATCTGTACTCTCCAATATAGTAGTCTCCACTATAGCTGGCTTTTGAGCCCTTGAAATGTGGCTAGTGCCTCTGAGGAACTGAATTTTTAATTTAATTTAGATTTAAATAGCCATTTGCGGCTAGAAAAAACTCTGAAGAAGAACGAGGATTCTTCAACAATAGTTGCCCCTGGAGCTAGACGGCACCAAAGGCAAATCCTTATTCCTTTCTTTTTCTTCACCCTTCCCGATGAGGAAAACTGGAGAGTCATATTTTCCTTATTTGAGCTCTCTGGCAGTCTACCTACACATGGGACTTTTCAACCTCCTACTTCATTGACCTACTTCCCTTTTATCGTTGTGAGCTCTGAGACTTTTAGAGCGAGAGAAAGGACCTCACAGGATGTCTAGAGTAGAGATCTCAAACTGGTGGCCCCCAGACTAAATGTAACCCAGAGATATGTTCACTTTGGCATTTACAACATTTGAAGATATTTGAGCAACATTTAAAAATTGAGATACATTGCATAAAACAGATATTTCTTGCTACTTTTGTTAAGTCGAAGACTGGGCATCACTGGGTCCACGTTGACTGGAGCTGAGGAGCTGCTGCTCCCTTTGGATGGAGACTATGATTCCAATTTGCCACAGTCTCCACCATTCCCTGTTGTTCACCAACAATGAGGCTTTGTGCTGATTACCCCTTTTATCATCGTAATCATGCTATTATTTTTCTTACAGTGGAGAAATAGTTCTCCATATCCATGCTTTATTCAAAGGTGGAAAACGATAGGGCTTTGTACTTTTCAACCTGACCCATTTCTATTAACTGTCTGGCTCCTATAAGCATTTGCGTGTAGGGGTCCTACTTGAGGGACAGAAAACCCATGGTACGATAGGCACACTGCAACTTCCCGTTTCAGCGCCCATGTCACACCCAAGAAATGGCCCCCCTTTCCTCAGAATTCTTCTCAACACGATGCCTGGGACAGTCATTCCTAACAGTCAGTACTGACAGACAAAAGGAAGTTCATTGCCATCCTTCATCGGATCCAACTCTCTCATTTTACTGAGGTCCAGAAAACTAAAGCAATGACTGAGTTGGTGATGACACCATGAGGAAATCTCAGATCTTTGATTCTAGTACTATTTTCAAAGGCCAACCCACCCCACTGGGAAGAGGGGAAATGAAAACGTGGTCCAGAGTCAGGTTTAGCTTTGGCAAGAGCAGCCAATACACCAGCTGGGCTAGATCTGTTATTTCTTTTTCTCACGTAATCTTGTAACTTCTCTTCACTATACCCTGTCCTTGCCTTCACCCTTCCTCCTCACTTCCTTATTTCAAACCAGCAGTGATAGAAAACTGACTCAGCTCCCCCTGGACTACTCCCCATTCTACCCAAGGAATGGGGGGGTGTACTTACGGCACCCGGAGCTTAGGGAATTTCTGGATGTCATTCTCTGCCAGGTTCTGAAATGAAGACAGCAGTAGGTTACAACCCACAGGAAAGGGTTCTGGGCCTGGTGAGTAGAGTATGGTATGAAACAATAGGGAACAGTGGGGACTGCAGCAAACTGCAGAGTATACCCCACTCACCCATCCAAAGCGGGCAGCTTCTAGATGGTGCATAAAAGCCTGTGGGCCTGGTGTTGCCAGATCTTTTTCAAAAGGAATCCCGAAACCTAGATCTTATATGAAATGTCCTGAGTTCTAAATATTGACAAATAATTTTAACTGAAGTAAACAGCAAACACTATGAGAGCCAAATCTGTGGGCCCGCACAGGACTTGTTTTGTGGGCTGAATTTGGCCATGTCATGACATCTTTCTTAGACTCCAGGGCCCCTCTCAGCAGCCGTATGGAGCAGCTATGAGAAACCAGCCTGGAGAAGGCATCTGTGCCCTTATAACATCATCACACCCCAACTGCCTCTTTCACCAGGGTTATTAGTAGAATTCTCTAGATGTAAGGACGCAATAAAGAGGCTGTCCAGAGGGAACCAAGAGGGGGAAGGAGAAAGAAACTCGTGTTTGTGAAGAACTGACTTTGGGCCTCTCCTTACAGCATCTTGATTAATCCTCACATCAACCCTGTGATGTAGAAACTACCAGCATCGTTCCCATTTTAGTGAGAAAGCTGTGGTCCGGGGATGTAAGGGGATTCCAGCTTGTAGGTGATGGAGGTGGCACTGGGACCCTGCTCTATGGCATCCAATGTCTATTTTCTTCCTGCAAGCTTCACTTTTATCATGTCCAAGCCCTTTGAGGGTCCCAGTGACCTGTGCTGGGGGCAGGTGGTGAGAGAAGAAGGCACCTGAAAGGGAGGAGGAAGAAAAGAGGGTGGGCACACTCTCCATAGGACCAATGCCGAGGCTAGGAAGGGGCCTCCTTAACATTCTAATTGAGGTCAGAATCCCAGTGGTTAGAGTGCGAGCTCTGGGGTCAGACAGGCTGGTTTGGAATCTTGGTTCCTTCACTTAGCAGCTGTCTGACTTGAGACAGACGCTTAGTCTCTCTAAGCCTCAGCTTCCTTATCTGTATAATGGGAAGCGTAATAATATTAATAGCCCCGTTTCAGGGGTTGTGAGGATTGAATGAGATGACATATGTCCTGTGCTTGGCTCAGTGCCTGACATACCTTTTGGAGGTTAGGTGAGTAATTTCTGTCCCGGGGGAGGGAGCAGCTGGGGTCTGGCTGGCTCTTGGATGTTAGTGTCTTTGCTTCTACTTCCGCTCTGGGCTGGGAGCTGCCTGGCAGGTTGTTGGCTGCCTTCTGAGATGAGCCGGGCAAGCTTCCTTTTAAGCACAGGGGCTGGGGCATCTTAGCAATGTGCTTATGGCCTCATCTGCTCCACTTCTTAGGAGCAGTGTCTGACCCTGCGGCAGGGCCGGGGAGGGAGTTTGCCAAGAGTCCTGAGACAATCAGGCTTTTGGTCAAAATTCTTAACTTCTTTTATTTATTTTTGCATCACTGAGCCATGGCATCCCCTCCCTCCAGAGCCACCTCCTTCTCAGGGAGGATACCAAGACTCTTGTTCAGAGTGTGGCATGATGAGTGGAGGGCTTCCTGGGAGTTGCCAGAGGGATGAATGCTGAGAACTGGGCAGTTTCTGTTCTGCTGAGTCAAGGACATAAGCTGAAGGGATTTCAGGAAGCATGTGAAGGAGAAGGTGAGCACGTGAGCATGGCTGGAGACATAGAGGCAGAGAGGATATTAGGCAAGAGAAAGGCCTTTAGCAAAGTCTGGAAACTCTGGGTTACTTGTACAATGACTTGGAGTTAGACTTGTGGCTTTGCAGGAGTACGCTTATACGCTGAGTGTGTCCTCAGGAGAGACACGAGAGAAAGGAAAGCTGAGAATTGGACCCCACCTGGAGAGGCAATGTGGCAGGGGCTGCTGCTTGCCTACCCAATATCCACTCTCTTTCTCCCTTACTGATGGGACCTGGATTTTGTTCAGGGCAGTAAATGTGCCCAGTTCAAAATATTTAACACCCTAGACTCCCTTGCATATGGCCAAGGTCACGGGACTCCGTTGCAGCCAGTGAGATATAACCTGAAGTCTAACTGGATAAAGCTTTTGGGAAAGTCTCCCTGAAAATAAGGGGGAATGCATTCCCCATGCACTTCTGCATTTTTTATTCTTTGCCCTTCCCCGCTTCCTCCTGCCTGGAATGCAGATGTGATGCCTGGAGATGGAGTAGCCATCTTGTAACCATTAGGACAGAAGCCGCCAACGGTTTCCATTGGCCGGGTGGGGCCTGAGTTCTTGATGACTTCCTTTAGCAGCTCACCAGCCTCGAGTGCGTAACTCTAGATTTCTTATCACTTGAGAAAGATAGGCCCCTCTTTGGTTAAGCCACTGTGGTTCAGTTTCTGTTTCATGCAGCCGCACACCTTTCTAACTGACACAGCTTCCAAGCACATGGCCTCCTCTTCTTCAAGCTTCTGGAAGTGCAGCACCCCTATTCCCTCACCAGACTTCTCAGTGGAAAATGAAATGGCAGCAAAACAGATTCAAAGGGGCTGCTAGATCCTACACTGAAGAAAGGAGGAAGGAACGAAGGAAGGAAGGAAGGAAGGGGGGGAGGGAGGGAGGAGGGGAGGGAGGGAAGGAGGGAATCAAAGAAAAAAAGAGGAAGGGAGGGATAGAGGGATACAGCCTGGGGTCTTCCACTTCTGCTTCTAATAGCAGGATGGTCCTGGATATTATAAAGCTGGAAAGGGTGAGATAGAACCTGAAGTCTAACGTCTCATATAGATGAGACATTGCAGCTCAGATCAGAGCCCAAGTTGTACCCAGAGCACCTGGGGTGGAGAGTGATCTCAACAGAAGCTGCCGGGTCAGGCTTGGGTTCTGCTGTCCTCTCTCCTGGCTCCTCGAGCCCCTCTTTCCACTTCTCCCTGTTTGCACAGTGATTAGAGCATGCAGCATGTTCTCTGAGGGCCTGACAGGTCCCAGATATTGGGGCAGAGGAGGCAAAGCTCCTCGACCAAGGCAACAACCCTGTCCTAACAGGCCTGAAGCTCACAAGGGGAGCGTTGGGGGGGACTCCCAGAGCTGGGAGGGACTGTCACCCGCTTCCACCCAGCCCAATGTGCTCTGTTAACAGAGGAGGGAACAAGGAGAAGCTCAAGGAGGGCAAGTGCTTATTCAAGGTGACCCAGGGCATCAGGACCACAACTGGGACCATCCTCAAGAGAGATGTCTTACTCTCTTTCGACTCAGCCCTGAGAAGTCTCTGTTCTCAGTGCTAAAGGCATCAGGAGGAAATACTCAGATTTAGCAGTAATTTGCAAAAAGAAGAACAATAAAACTCCCAGAACTCTATTGGCTCAAAGCTCAGTATAAAGAAATAGCATTGTTAAAAACGTATGCATGGTTAGATTAAATTAAATGTGTGCTTTAGTCCAATTACTAGGTGTGTGACTTAGAATAAGTCACATCACACCTCTGTACATGTTTCTTCAATTGCAACTGAGGTGGTAGCAGCCTTCCTGAAGATAACTTCCTGCTATAAAACAAGCTTCTGGAAGGCAGAAAACACATCTTAATCATCTCTATATTCCCAGCACACGGCATGGTCTGGTATGTAAAAGGAGCTCAGGAACATGCTTGTCAAGTGAATGACTGAGTGGTTTAGGTGGGACAGTGAATAAACATGTCTTACATGGCACATGAAAACAAAACTCAGACCAAAAGGGGCACAGGTCTGGTCTCGGCATGAGACTTAAGAACTGACCAGAAAGGAACATATGACTATGGGTGGTAGTGAGCTCACTATCACTGAAGGAATTCAAGAAGCTCTTGGTGGCAGAGATGCAATACAGGAAATGGATTGGTGTGCTGGGTGGAAAACTAGAACGTGCGCCCTCTCTGGCCCCTTCCAACCCTGGTTCAGTTCCCTCACTGCTGCTGACTAGGTCTTACGAGGAAACACAGCTTAACTTGCCCCCCGACTCCAAATCCAATTTGGGAACATCTACCCCATGAGACCTTTGAAGTCTTTTTCCTACTTCTTTTTTAAATGATGAAGGAACATGACCAGAAGGGATAGATTGGTGCAATCAGGGTCTCTCTTACCCATTGGCAAAGGTGTCATTTTAGGGGAAATGCTCAGATCACCGCCCCAGCCCGACTACCCAGTGCCTCTAACTCCACCAATTAGAGCTGCATCCCTTTCTATGTAATGGCTTAGTCCTCAATAACAGCTCATCTTAGTCTTACACTTGAAGCTTTTTGCAATATAATGGAGTGGAGAAAGCCATACCCCATGTGTGTTTAACTGGCACAAAACCAACTATGTGAATTTAGTAGAGAAAGAGGGACATATTGAAATAAGGAGGGTGATTCTACCCTTTATTCTAGTCAGTGAGTATGTACCCCAGAGTGAGAAACAGAAGAAGAGAATCTTCTATTCTCCCATACGATCGTTTTTCCCCTTGGCCTTCTCAAAGTATGAGTGCTATTTGAATAGATTTTCAAGAGGCGTGTGTGTGTGTTAACTATAATTGGATTCCTCCTTATACCTTGACTTTAGAATGTACCTTGGTATGGGTGAAAAATCTGGGAGGTATCCTAAATAGGAAGGATCCTGAGAGGTGATGAGAGAGGCGTTCATACAAAACTGAAGAAGGCCACGGGCTGTGTGGCGATCCTGAAGACAGGCATTGCCCCTGGGCATCCCCAGGGACAGGGTAGCCCGGTTGGCCCTGCAGCCATTGATTAAAGTACAGGACAGCTTTGGTCTCAATGGGTCAGACTAGCCAGCGCTCACCAAAAACCGCAGCCCGTCGATGTGATATTTCTTCACAGCCTTTTCACAGTCCCTGTAGTTCAGCTGAAAAAGAGGAGGGGAGGTGCTGTCAGTGCAGGCAGGTTCGTGCCATTGGTTCCCATCCCTTGTCTGCCCTAGAGGCTTAGCAATTTGTGGTACTTGTGGCTAGCCAGGTCCCCCACTCCCCTCCCCTGTCTAACAGAGGGGCCCCATCCCTACCTCAGCCCTGCTTTCACTAACTAACCCCTTGGGACTCTCTGAAATGGAGAAATTGCCTGTCTAAGGCCTTGGGGCCAATCCCTAAGGGTTGGGGTACAGAAAGAGCGCCTTCAGAGCTTCAAAGGGATGGCCATACGCTCCTCTGGCAAGCAGAAAAGAGCTGAAAGAAGAAAATAAATAGCATCTGTCATCTCGCCACCCAAAGACAACCTCGGTGAAAATGGCGGTGTCTTTCCTTCAGTGGTTTTTCCAAAGCATCTTTCTAAACATAATCGAGGTTATCATTCGTATTCAATCTGGTTATCTTGACTTTTCCTCCTGAAACATATAGGCACTGCTTCATGTTATTACAAACTGCTTTTGAACATTATTTGAGTTTGCTTCCTATTGCTGAACATTTAAGTTGTTTCCCACACTGCTGTTCCAATAATGATAATAGAAACTTCTAGCAATTACTGAACACTTGCTATATGGCAGGCACTGTTCTAAGTATTTAAACCAATTTTAAGTCATTTAAGCCTTATGTTTTTCAAATGGAGAGTCAAAGGCACAAAGAGTCAAGTAACTCGTATAAGGTTCCATGGGTAGGCAGGTGATAGAGGTGAGAACCGGGCTTCAGAGCGAGGAATGTTCTCCTTTTAGTTAATAACAGTAAAACTTACATACAGTAAGTGAACAGATTGAAGTGCAGCTTAACATACCAGATCAAAAACCATCAGGGATATGCTTTAACATACAGCTTTTTCTTCTATGTTATGTAGTTGAAGTTAGAGTCTCAAAATAGAATTATAGAATCAACAGGAATGATCATTTTTAGGGCCTGGTTGCTTTCCTAGAGTCACATCAGTTGACAATCGAAGCAGGTGTCTGTTTCACCTCGCCCTCAACAACATAAGCGTTTCTATTTGAAATATCTCTAAATTTGATGTTTCTAGATAGACTCTTTAAGGTGAAATATTTGTCCTTGAGAATTCTAGCTTCTCCTCTCAAGTGTGGGTCTCACAGTTTGTGGCAGCCTTCTTTTGGGGCAAACTTAAAATCATGACCTTTTCTTATGGCCAACAAACCTAAAGAGTGAGAGCAATTGTAACCTCATGGCCTGACAGGGTAGGATGAATATTAGAAAGCTCGGAAAAAGCGACTTAGCGGTCATATAGAAAGCAAGCAGTCTCTGCAGGGCCCCAAACACCCCTTTTATGCATAAGCCGTGCGGTGACATGGTTCTTGGAATTTCCGACTGCCTTTACTTCATCATTTTAACTGTCTTCATCGTCAGCTGAACCTCTGACTTTGCAGAGCGCTGACTTGGACTCTAGATAGACAGACAGTCCTGCAGACTGGGGCCTGCCCGGGAGTTTGATTCTGAGCCAGGAACGTCTAGGCCGGAGGGTGAGGCTCTGTTCTTTCAGCATACGCTTAGACGATTCTTACGAGTGCCCAGCTTTGGTTGGTGCTGGTCTAGAGCAGGTACCTGGTGTTGCAGATGGGACCACTGAGGCCCAGAGAGGGGAAGGGACTGGCCTAAGGTCACACAGTGAGTTGGGGACACAGCTAGGATTAGAATTTATGGCTCTGAGCCAGAGTCTTCTCCACTGCATGGCCCAGGGATGCCTTCCTGCCAAGTCAAAAGGAATTGGAGGAGTTAAAGAAATAGAAAACATGACCTCAGTCCTCAGGGTCTTACGTTCCAGACAGAGGATGAGCTGCACGTATTTGAGACAGTAAGACACAAAGGCCCACTGCTCTGCATGGAGTCCCCAGCTAGGGTCCAGTGAATAGAGCAGGAGAAAGGGAAGACTGAACATGAATTGGTCCCCTGTCTCTGCTGGAGGCCTCACACACGTATTTCCTATATTTCTCCCAACAATCCCATGAGGTTAGTCACCGTTACTATCTCTGGTTTACTGACGAGGAAGCCAAGGCACAGAGGTGAAGTAAAAAAAACGGAGGGTCACCAAGCTAGCAGGTGGCAGAGCCAGGATTCAAACCAAGGTGTGTCTGACTCCAGAGCTGGCTGGGCAAGTGCCTCCAAGGAGGACCTGGCCCCACTGCTTCATTAGAAATTACACCTGCTAATAGGACTTTTGCTGGCTAAGATCCGTCCCCAAATGACTCCGCGGTCAGTCCTCTGCGTTTTCTCTCTTGGGGAATTGAGATGTTCAGGTTTGACGGATGTCTACCTGGGTCTGTGGGTTCCTGGATCACAGGTGCCCCTCAGTCTCCTCGTTCCTGCCTTCAGTCCCGTCATGCTGGGAGGGGAAAGCTGTCCAGGTTCTGTGGACTTGACCTGGAGTCTGGGCTCTCCAAGAAGAACATTCTCCCTTCCTCCAACTCAGACAGAGAGCCGTCCTCCTGAATCATCCCTGACCTATAGTCCAGCTCTCTCTACTAAGGGGAACTTTACCCTTGGATTCTGCAGCTGCTGTACTATCTGTGTAATTCTCCTTCCCACATTGGAGATGGGGCGTATCTGTGCCTCTCAGCCCATCCCCAGGTATGCCTTGTTAATTCTCAATTCTTTTCTCCTTTCTTTATCGAGGTAATATGCCGCTTTATAGCATCTTAGCAAATTTCACTTGTGGCCCTAATTTATTTGGTCTACATTTAACAAAAGTATTTAGAAAACTCTTTCAAAAGTCAGTTACCTCAGTGATCTTTGCACCCACCGTGCTGAAAACTAAGTTTATTATGACCTTCTCATAAGGGAAAAATAACAGAAAGGAGATGCACAAAAAGCAGAAAGTGACAAGATCTGTGGGCTGTGCCTCTATCGTGCCACACCCAATTCAACATTTTCACATTTTTCTTAGGGAAGAACAGTTGTGACAGGAAATACCTTGGTACCATATGGACCCCAAGTTAGACTATGTGTCCCTGGGAGCCTACTCCATCCCAGGAAAAACAAGAAGTTGACTTAGATAACCTCTAAGGTCTTGACCTAAAATCTTATGCTTGTGATAATCTGGAGTAACAACTGAATCTGATGCCAGCCTCCAGAGGTGGGAGTGTTAGAAGCTCAATTGTCCCTCACGAGACATCGTATCCCTTGGACAGGGATAGAGGGTCCCTGAGTCATGTGACTTGGGATCTGCCCAAGCAGACATGTGACCTGTGGTCCCACCAGCAGATGACCAAACACAGGGATCCTTGAGCACCTTCAACGCTGGGAGCCAGGACAGCAACACTCGGCTCTGCCACAGCTTGGCCCCTGACCCTTCCTGGCCAACCTCCTCCTCTTCAGGGGCCTCAGTTTCCCCAGCTATAGTCTGAGGCTCATGTCAGTTTCCTAGCCTGCCTCATAAGACCCTCATAAAGCTCCAGTGACACTCTGTCCAGGTAAGGGCTTGAACAGCCCTCTTTCAAGGTCATGAGCAATGACTTGCCCTGACGCCATCTCCAGCATCATTCATCACAGCCTCCAACTTTCCTTTCTTCTCTCCTACCCCCAGGACTCCATATCTCCCCTTTCTGACAAGTAGCCTTGATCTCACTAGTTGTTACAGCAGTTCTGAGTCTCAGAGCAAGGACTTTGAAACCAGACAGGTGTGACTAGAATCCCACCTCTGTCACATGCAGTCCCTGGGGCTTTGGGCCAGTTAGCTTCCTTGAGCTTGTGTTGCAGCTGAGCCGGGAGGACAGCAGTCTTGGAGAGGGTTAGATGGGACTGTGCCTGAAGAGCACAAACTCGAGCCCTGGCACACAGTAGATATTTGTCCCTCTGAGGGCCTCCCATCTCCCCAAAATGCATTGCCGGAGTACTCAGTGGTGCTCACTCAACTGGCAAGGTTGCATGGGGTTGGAAGTTCCACTGCTATCTTTCACGCCTCTCGTGTTCTGCCTGGACTCCATCTTCAAGCCTCTGCCCAGCCCTACCACCCCCAAAACATCAAGGCTCACCTTCTTGAAATAGTCTGCAAGGGTGTCAGGGTCCCAGGCCAGGACCTCAGAGCGAAAGGGCACGTTCCTGAGTGCCATGGTTGCTCTCCTGGGACGAAGCTCACAAACTGAGCATGGGTGTTGCACCCATGGACAGAGAACCCCAAATCCAGAGCGTGGAGGCGTCTTCGGCTCTTCCAACTCCCAGGTACCCTCTGGAAAAGCTCTGCTGGAGCCGATGTCCTTTCTGCTATAGCCAGATCCCAGAAAGCAACGGCTTCCTCTGAGAACATATATGGTCTCTTCTCAGAAAACGACTCAGCAAGTTTCCTTTACCACTTCCTCTACTGGGCTCTAAATAAGTAAACAAGTAAGCCCAGCTCTGGGGGCTTGAGAGGCAGAGAGAGCTACAGGCTGGTAATTCCCCACTGGCCCCATCTACCCCAGCCCAGTGGGAGGGGCGATGAAGAGAACTTAGACTCCAGTGGGAGTCCAAGTATGTTTCCATTAAAATCCCTGGCATCCATATGTCTAAACCACATTCCTTCTTGGCTGGGTCTTTGCAGATGAAAATCTAATTTGACGGTTGACCTAAAATATAGACAATCTCCCACATCAGTGAAGGGGAAGGAGCGTGACCTTTTAATGCTTTCCAACCACCCCTCAGTTTCTCTCAAATGGATAAACTTGAGCTTCTTTCGCTGCTTCCTTATAGTTATTACAAACTCTGTGAGCCAGTGAGCTGGGCACCCAGGACTGAGAAAGGGGATCCACTGGGCAGAGCCGGGCTTAATTTCTGCTATGACTCTTTCCATGCTGGGCAACCTCAGGCAAGGGCTGAAACTCTAGGAAACTCAGTTTCTATATCTGAGATACAGGAACAGAAGAATTGCTTCGTACGTACATAAAACTTAGATGCATTTAACTAGACAAACTTAAGGGAAAAAAGTTAAAAGAAAAAACTACCGATTGCTATTGATGCTGCCATATATTCTAGTCACTATTGTTCCCACCGTATATGCTACTTACTATTTATCCCTCCACATATTCTATCTAAAGAGCGTATCCCTGGAGACAGGAATCTGGGTTCTCTCAGTTGGTTTCTTAGACCCTGTGCGCGTTCTATATCTGAGCATCTCCTTGACTGAGGGTGAGTCCAGGGTCAAAAGCAAACCTATTTGTACAACTTCACAGCCTCCAAACACACGTTCACCACTCATTTAGTGCTGCAGGCACAGGCACACACAGATGACCGTCTGTCCCGACGCTTAAAGAAAGAACAGAGCTCTGTTGCACTTACCGGGTGATGTTAGGTTGGCCCCTGAGGTGATGCCTTCCTGAAGCTTTTTCAAGGATAGCTTTGGCCGTGCAGTTTCCGTCTTATGCACAATCTAAGGACCCTCACTGTAATGTACCAGCCTCGCAAGGTCGTTGTGTAAATGAGTTCTGCACATTGTCCCAGGCCAAGCACCTTTATGGAAGTGGTTCATGAACCTGAGCTGATGTCATCCTCACCCCAAAGGATGCCAGGGGCATCGGCTGAGACGGCCTAGGCCGAGCACTCCTCACAGGGCTGGTACCTAAGAGCTCTCAGCAACTGACTGTGCTCTAGAAAGCATGGCCTGCTGTTCAAAACTCCGCCGCTGGTGGGAGAGGTCACTTCACTTCTCAAATTCCCAGAAGAGAAGCAAATGATAAAAAACCATTTGAAAAGACAGGAAGAGAGAGTATTCGCCTCCAAGTAGGGCAATCAAAGAAAATATCATGGAATTAGCTGGGATTTAAGCAGGACCTTGGAAGATGTAGCCGAGGGAGGGTATTCTGAACCTGTGTGTGATATATGATGTGTGTGTGTGTGTGTGTGTGTGTGTGTGTGTGTTGGGTTCTACTTCATGAGCAAAAAAACACACCACACCTGTGGAAAGGAACATTCAAGATCATCCTTAGAAGGAGAAGCAATTTCTTTCAATGATGTTCACCCACACTCACAAGAATGCAAATCTAGGGGCGGGCTTCCCTGGTGGCGCAGTGGTTGAGAATCTGCCTGCTAATGCAGGGGACACGGGTTCGAGCCCTGGTCTGGGAGGATCCCACATGCCGCGGAGCAACTAGGCCCGTGAGCCACAACTACTGAGCCTGCGCGTCTGGAGCCTCTGCTCCGCAACAAGAGAGGCCACGATAGTGAGAGGCCCGCGCACCGCGATGAAGAGTGGTCCCTGCTCACCACAACTAGAGAAAGCCCTCGCACAGAAACGAAGACCCAACACAGCAAAAATAATAAATTAACACAGCAAAAATAATACATTAATTAATAAAACTCACTCCAAATTTCATACACAATAAAAACTGCTATTAAAAAAAAGAATGCAAATCTATAGAAAAGCAGAAGTTGGAATTAAGGTATAGCTAAACCTGAGGCTCTTTTGGAAGAATCATCCAATAAATGTGGCCAAGATGGACAATCTGTAGAGCCCATTTGGAAGAGAGACACAGCAGTTAAGAAACCTGGATGACAGTGATGATGACTCTAAGAATCATCACGAATCAATGTATGGAATCCTTCACGTGTGCCAAGGAGTGGGCTAAGGACTCTCCACTAATTGACATTTAATTGTTGGCACTATTATCACTCCTACTTTACAGAAGAGAAAACTGAGGCTCAGAGAGGTGAAGCTCCTTGCCCCCCTTGCACCCAGCAAGTAGGTTGTGCGGCCAGGTCTTGTCTGGAACTCTGAGTCTAGAGCCCCTGTCCTTCACCTCTCTGCCACTTCGGGGCTCTGAGATGTTATGTAAATTGCACAAGGTGGAGCAGGGGCTCAAACCCAGCTCTGTCTCCAGTCTGTGTAATTTCTATCAGTCTGTCTTCCACAAAGAGCAGGTGAGGCTGGCAATTAGGAGCAGTTAAGAAGAGGATACAGCACTTTCCGCAGGGCAGGACTTTGATGCATGCACCCTCCCCACAGGGTCACAGGCCCCTTCCCCAGAAAGGGCAGCTGAGCCGGGAGACCAGGTGGCACAAGGGGAAGGGGCTTGCTTCAGCTTGGAACCTTTACGTTTCCCCAGTCCTCGGTAATTTCCCAACACTCACGAGTTTCACATCTCCAGTCTCCAGCTAGAGGGTTCCAGAAATTCCAGGGGCAGGGCTAATTGACCCCCAAGAGAGGCTCAGGACACCAGAGTGACCCTCGACAGGCTGGCTCACTTGGCCCAGCCTCAGTCTCCACACCTGTAAAATGGGCGGTCATGAGAGCAGCCTCGGGGAATGGCCCACAGCAGAGGACATGCCATGGCGAGGAAGGCTGGGGCCAACTCACAACGATCCTCCAAAGAGCATCGGTCTTGGCTTCAAGCACGAAGCAGAGCAGAGAGTGGGGAGCAGGTAAGGCACAGTGATGTAGAGCCACGGCCTCGGGGGCGGATACCCTCTCCCATCTCTGTCTCCCCCAGGCAGGTGGGGAAACCCAGAACTCATGAAGAAGCAAATTAAAAGGTTTAGTGGAGGTCTTCTCAGGCTTTGTAATCTCTGTCTGCAGGTTAGGAAGGGGGCAGTCTGTGCACAGTAAGAACAATGTCATATCAGTACATGGGGACAGGGGCTCATGGTGTAGAGAATCTTAAATGTGCATCCCACAGAGCCTGTGGATAAGAGAGCAAATCTTGCAGGGAGTAACATGTCAGATTTTTAGATCTTAGAGACAAAGAATGGATATGGGAACAGCACACTGCACCCCAGAGTTGGGGGGAGGATCTCCCAATATCTCCCCTGCCACACCCCATATCGTCCAGACTTGAAGCTCTGTCTTTTCCCTGCTAACCTGCAGAAGAATTAGATGAGGAGATAACTGCTTTTCTACACAGCTAATCGTAGAGGTGATAAAAATATGCAATTTATTAGAGGAGTCTTGTGGGTTGCAGCCTCTGGGGGAATGGGAAGGAGTTGTCACTTAGAGACCAGGATAGAATGGCAAGTAGGTACTTTGGAGGAGAGAATGTGCTGACCTTCTTAGGAGAGGTACCTACAAAGCTAGAAGGTGGAAGGGAGGATGTGCTTATTTGGATGTGATTTGGACAGAGGGTGTTGCCTGGGGGAGAGAGACAAAGGTGGTGGCATGTGGCTCAGAGAAGGTGGCATCTAGGGACACCGCGAACCATGGAGAGAACGCCCTCATGTGGGTTCACTCCAGTCTCACCTCCACCAAATTTATATCACCTGAAACCGAGATGAATCTCTACTGGAACTTCCCTTAGGGCCTCTGTGGATTTGTCTATAGTGGGGACCAGAGCTGCAGCTGTCACCTTTGCAGGAAGGGAACTATTTTCCCCTCCGCTCTCAGAGGCTGGCAGTGGAAGCACCATCTGTGTGGAGTCCTTCTGGATGACCAAGGGCTCCACCCACACAGGAGGGTCCAGCCAGGAGAGCCAGGAAGGGGCCCTGACCGTTGGGCTGAGTGGGGACAACTCCATGCACCTGGCAGCCATACACTAAGACAGAATTTGGGGACCCTGCCTGGGAATGCGTGTGTCAGGAGGGACTGGTCTGCCACACAGCCATCCCAGATGTGCAGGGGTCGTCCTCACCATCACTCCTGGAGGCTAGGGGATGGGGGGAGGGACAGGGGGAGGGGCTCAGGCAAGCCCCAGGCAACCCTTCTCCAGACCGCACTGCACTCTGTGTCCTGAGAGCCACTCCAGTCTGGACACGGTTCCCAACCCCACACACAGGCAGCCTGGGATATGCAGGAGGAAAGCATGAACCATCTACTGCATATGAGACAACGAAGAGCAATATTTTCCACTTCCTCAGACCTGACAACTTCATTCGTTTCAAAAATATATATATGTATTTTTCATCCTCTCTCTGTGTCTCTCTTTCTCTGCTGTTTGGGCTGAGGTGCGTCAGAAGTTCGAAGGTGGGTGGGAGGAGCTGCTTATTTGGACTTCCTGTCAAGCCTCTCTTCCTTGTCTGCCCTATTTTTCACTCGGGCAGCCTATCCCCAGATAGCTCTGCTGCGAAGAGAAACTCCCCAGGTGCCCGCAAGGGTGGGTGGGTTGTGGGCAGGGGACCAGAGGGGGGAAGACAAGCTTCTCTGCTTGATAAAGGAGAAAAAACATTGCCCCCCTCCCCCTCCCCCTCCCCCTCCCCCCCCCCCCTCCCCCTCCCCTCCCATCCCCCTCCCCCTCCCCCTCCCCCTCCCATCCCCCTCCCCCTTCCCCTCCCCCTCCCCCTCCCCCTCTTCCCCTCCCCCTCCCCCCTCCCCCTCTTCCTTGGGCAAGCTGGAGAAAGGCAATGGAGGAGTGGGCAGAGTGGGTGCCAGAAAGGCAAAAGCAATTTTACCCATAGCCCAGCAAAGGTGACCGTGGCCTACTCTGGCTGCACTCTCCCAGGGAGAGCTGTGGGCCCAGGAAGCCCATACCTGCCCCTAAGAGGAAGAGAAAATTTGCGACCAACAAGGCCAGCAGCCCAGCATGGCTCAAATCCATTATAGCTCTCAGCGCATTTCACCCCACAAGAGACCTATGAGTAAGTAGATGGCAATTTTATAGAAGCTGAGAGACCAGAATTCACTTGCGCAAGTTCCCATGGCGAGTCAGTATGGAGCAGGAGTGCCAATTCAGGGCCAGGTGGGTTTCCATCTGTTCTACTTTCACCACTTTTCCCTCAGTCTTGGCAAGTCACTTATCTGTTGACTTTGAGTCTGGACATTCCTGCCTCAACTGTGGCCCTGGTGCTTGTGGCTGCCACACTACTTCTGGAGCCCCTGATGTTGGCTGCATTACCTGTCTTAACAATACCAGTGCCCTGACCACCAGTTTATATATGACCTTCCAGATTTTTGACGCAGACAGAGTGCATCTTCCAATACTCTGTCCTGGGAGAGTCACCTTGTTTGGCCTCTTCAGTCCTTTACACCTTCCTGGGGGTGAGTGTCAGAGCTTTCCTGTGAGCATGTTCCTGGAACAGAGGATGGATCCCTTAGAAAGCAGGGGTTAGGGGTTTGGGGAAAAGAGGATGCATCTAGAAAACTGGTAGTTTGTCTATCTAGCCCTTCTGTGAGACCTCAAGGGTTTGGAGAAAAGAAATGCTAGAATCTTATATGTATAATATCATGTGATCCTTATGACTGCTCTTTGTGAAAGGGAGATAGGGGCATATACACCCATTTTACAGATTGCAGAGAAAGGACAAATGTTTGTCCAAGGCCTCACAGATAACTGGAGGGGTTTGAAACCAAACCTGTCTGATGCTAAGACTGTTTCCACTGAGAGATGTCGTTTCCATAGATGGAAACTTTACTAGGTGAATAACCAATATTTACCTAGAACAGTTTGCACCAACCATATTTATTAGGCGATGAAAGAAAGGGTATTTTGTCTTTGAGTTCTTCTAAAATAACGATTCTTGGTTTGCCTACATTTTTCTCTAATTAAAAAAAAAAAAAACAGGCTTAGCAATGTGAATGCTGAGTTAGTGGTGCAGGCTCATCGAATCCCCTGACTGTACCCTGCAGGTAAGGAGACATTTACTTGGGGTGACAGGCTTGGCTGTCTCAGGCTGTGTGGGGATGGGAGAGGGGGGTGGCCAAGGAGAAGAGTAAAGTAAGGGAGGGAAATGACTGGCCCTCATTCATTTCATCCTGGGACCCTGAAGAAGTCTGCATCGCTCTGCTGTGGAGACCCCTGGAGTTGTCTGGCATCTTCGTGTTCAGGTCTGGTTCTTAAACCATCCTTTTGAATAATGTAAGTTCCCCTGTACTCTGTTGCTCAGGTAGCACAAAGTTGGGTTCTGTTGCTTGTAATCTGTCTTAGTTCAGGCTGCTAAAACAAAACACTGCAGACTGAGTGGCTTAAAACAACAGAAATTTTCTCTCACAGTTCTGGAGGCTGGAAGTCCAAGATCAAGGCGTCAGCATGGTTGTGTTCTGGTGAACAGAACCTTCCCGGCTCATAGCCAGCACCTTCTCACTGTGTCCTCGTGTGGTAGAAGGGGCGAGGGAGCTTTCTGAGGTCCCCTTTATCAGGGCACTAATCCCATTCACAAGGGCTCCATCCCATGATCTAAGCCTCTCCTAAAGGCCCCACCTCCTAATACCATAACACTGGGGGTTAGGAATTGAATACATCAACTTTGGGGGGACACAAACATTCAGACAATAGTACAACAAAAAAATCCATTAACTCTCTCTCTCTCTAAAGGCAGAATTTATAGGAATCGAGATTCAGACTCTGGAGTCAGAATAACATGTTTGAATTCCAGCTTTGTTACACACCAGCTGTGTGACCTTGGCCAACTTACTTAACTTCTCTGTGCCACAATTTCCAGAGGGGGATGGGAAAAGCTAAATAATAGCATCGACCTCATTAAGTGGTTGTGAGGATTCAATGAAATAAAATTTCAGACAATGACTACAGCCCCTGGCACACCATAGATGGTGGTTCTTGCTGGCATTGTTCACTGTAGTGAACATATCTGATTCATTCGTCCTTCCCCAGAGACCAGCAGTTAGCTCTATATTTCTGTGGGTTCCTGGGCTGCATGCAACACTGAGCTCCCCTCTCCTGTATCATATGTGGGTAGGGTCCATTACATACACTACTGTGTGATTCTTCTCATGTAGACAGATAGCAAGAGTGGTAGAGTTGAGATTTCCTAAGAATTAAGAAGAGATGCTGCAAGCTCAAAGGCCGATGAGGCCAGGGGGAAATGCAGGTGAGAGAAGTAAGCTTGGTAGGAAAAATGATAACCCAATGCAATGACAAATGGCAACTTAATCTGGGCATTAGTCAGGAAGATAATAAGGAGGGCTGGGGACTAGGGCAAACAAGGAGCAGCTCAGTCCAAGCCCATTGTTTGCTGTATTGTAAGAATGGGGCCCAGTGTTGCCAGATCCTTGATTAAGAAAATCTAGAAACATGTTACAAAAAGAAAAAGGAAATACAATCTACTGTGCTAGGCAGAATATAATCAACTACCCTCAAGACAGTGAGATTACCCTGAAAACTTGGGTGGGCCCACAGGGGTCCTTACAAGTGGAAGAGGGAGGCAGAAGAGGAAAGAATCAGTGGGACATGTGATTATAGGAGAAAGACACAGAGAGATGAGACACTACTAGTTTTGAAAATGGAGGAAGGTAGCCACAAACCAAGGAATGTGAGTGGCCTCTAGCTACAGGGAAAGGTGAGGAAAAGAATTCTCTCCTAGACCCTTCAAGAAGGAACAAAGCCCCAAAGTTTAGCCCAGTGAGACCTATGTCAGACTTTCAACCTCCAGACTGTAAGATAATGAATTTATGTTGCTTTGAGTCACTAAATTTGTGGTAATCTGTTATCGCAGCAGTAGAAAACTAATACATCAACTAACTTAAAAAAAAAAACAAAACACGTGGGCCCAGCAAATCACACCTGGTATCTGTTCCTGCGAGCCACTTCTGATTTAGAATCGCTGAATGACATAGAATTCATTGGAATAACACATTGGCCTAATCATTGCCCAGAGGTGCCCCAGATCACACATCTGTGACTCACACTAGGGATGATGATTCTTAGGGCAGACTCATGTCACTACCCGGGGCATTGGCGGAAAGCAAACGGAAGTGAGCTAATGTCTATGAAGTCCCGGCCGTCGTGACATTCACAGCATGTGCGCCGTGCCTTACGTAAATACACCTGTACATGGCTGGGAAGAGAGCAAGAAATAGCACTTTCAATGGTGTGGGTCACTTGGCCTACTGATCTCTTTAAGAAAACAAATGAATGGGCCAGGGTGAGCTCACAAAGTCTGACTGCAGGCTCTGTCTTCAGAACACGAATCCTGTCTAAGAAAAGACTTCCTTCTAGACACAGGGCATTGTGCGGGGCCCTTTCCCTGTCACTGCTGTCAACGTGGCTACGACTTCCCAGACTAATGTTCCTGTGTCTCAAGCCAGTCACATTTTATTCTTTGTGTGTGTGTGTGCATGTAATTTCTGAGGCACCATTCCGTTTCCCCGGAAAGATCTGCACTGAGTGGCAGCATGAATGACTGTGTGTTCATTCAGCAGCAGCAGCATCTATGGCACTGGTTTTCTAAGCTCTGGGTCCTGTGATGCTTTACACTCAGAGGACACCTATCAGGGCTGTGGAATGTCTAAAGTTGAGCCTCTGGAAAATGGTAATTATAGAGCAATAGAGTCCCCCAAAGTGGCCGCCCGTGGGTGTCTTTTAGCTATGTGAGTAATCTGCTTGGACCACAGTGCTTCTCCCCACTGCCCCACTCCCAGAAAAGGACTTTGAATACTTTTACCTGGGACATGTTCTCTTCAGTCTGCTGTAGCCCCCAATCCTCCCCCTTTATCTTATACCATCACCCTTCACTCATTCACATTCCCTGCCAAGCCCCCAAAAGAGTTTGAGTCTGGGACAGTTGATGCTTATCCAAGTCCCACATTCAATTCAATTCACTTATTTATTCATCCAAGAAATATTTATTGAGCACCTACTACATGCCAAAATGTTCTAGGTAATGGGGATTCACCAGAGGACAAAGGCTTTAGTCTTATGGGGCCTTATAATGAAAATAGCAATGGCAAGATGGCGACGATGATGATGTTGGTAATTAACAAGCACTGAGTATTTACTTTGTGCCAGGCTATGTTCTAAGCCATATATATATATATATATATATATATATATATATATATATATATATATATATTTGCTCAGTGCATATATATATATATATATATATATATGTTTATTTTCTCCTCACAACAGCCCTATAAACTATTTCCCTCACTATAAGATAAGGAAACTGAGGCACAGAGAAATTCCCTGCGTATGTGGGAGATAAACATTAACAAGGAACAAATAAGAGACTCTAGGGTTCTACTCTCTAATATGGTAGACGCTAGCCACATCTGGCTGTTTAAATTAAAAGTAATTAACATGAAATGAAATAAACTTAAAATTTCGGTTCCTCAGCTACATGCATTTCAAGCACTCAATAGTCACCTGTGGCCAGTGGCTACCATTTTGGACACAGAGCATTTCCATCATTGCCAAGCTCTTTTGGGCAGTGCTAGTCTAGAGTATTGTCATCAATAATGGAAGCTCCAGGGACTGAATCTTCTCTGACACTCACCGGTTGGGAGACCTTGAACAAATGTCTTAAGCTCTCTGAATCTCAGGTTATTGATCTATAAAATGTAGTTAGTAATAACGCCATTCTCAAGGAGTTTGGGGGAATATGAATTATTTCTTGGCTGTTTAAAACACTGTTCAGCACATAGTAAACATCTGATCCATTATAGCTATTATTATAAATATATAAAATGATGGGAGGGAGTGATAAATAATATGAAGACAAATAAAGCAGAGACAGGGGACAGAAGATGAGGGGCACTTGCTTGGACAGGTCAGTCAAGGAGGTCCTCCTGAGAAGGTGGCATCTGCGTGAAGTCAGGAAGCCAGACTTGGTAACCAGGAAGGACACCCAGGTAGAGGCTGTGGATGAAGACTGTGAGGCTGCAACTTGCTTGGTGTGGTCCAGAAACAGCATCATGGCAGAGAAGCTGGGAAGGAGTGAGCCAGCGAGTGAGGAGAGAGACCAGGGCTCGGGAGATACCGAAGGACCACGGGGAGAACTTTGGCGCTTGTTCTGAGAGTGGTAGGGGCACCCGGTGGGTTTGGAGCAGGGAAGTGATGGGATCTGACTTTTATTTTAAAAAGTCACCCTAGCCATGTATGGAGGGAGGGCCAAGGGGGCAGGAGTAGAGGCAGGCAGCTGGTGGCACGGAAAAGAGCGAAGATGAGAAGGTTTCATATTCAGAGCAGCCCTTCACACCGCTGTCCCCTCTGTCTGAACATTTGCCCTGATGTTTTCCTGGCTCGCTCCCTCACCTCCTCAGGTCTTGACTCAGAAGAGCCTTCTTGTCCCCTTTCCCCCACCCCTTTTACCCCTTCCCACTTATCCTGATCTAAGATACAGCATATTTTCTTGGTTTTGTTCACTATGGAAAGAAAACACGAGGGTGGGGATTTTTATCAGCTTTGCTCATTACTGAATCCCCAGCACCTAAGCAGTACCCAGCACAAACTAAGTGTTTGAGAAATATCATTGAATGACTGAATCGGTGTATGAATTATAGAGAAGGAGGAGTGTAGGTGATAACTGAGAAAACTGAAGCCCAGAGAGGGAAAGTCACTGGCCTAAATCCACAGAGCAGTCGAGGGCAGAGCTGGTACTGGAACCCAGGCCTCCCAACCCTGGTCCTGTCCTGTCCCTGCTCCCCCACCACCTCATGTAAGTTTTTCCTTTATTCTTGGAGCTCTCAATAAACATTTTTCTCTCCATGTTTAGTTGTCACTTTTCTCTTGAACCAGCTGTGTCTTGACTCCCTTTCTCCATATTTTCCAGAATATATTCTTCTGTTCAGCTGAACTTTCACTTTTTCTGCAAGCCTGACCCAACTGCAATACCCAGATCGTCATCTGCATCACATGAAAGAGACGAAACAGGAAGCCATGATGCCCAATCTGGTTTCCCTGCCAGGGCAGTCTGCCCAGGAAGATGCAGAGACACTGCCCCATGGCAGGGGGTGGAGGTGCTGAGCTGAGCTGAGCATATCCTCCCCCCAGACATACAGCTGCTGAGCAAAAATGGAGGTCTTGCCGTTTGCTCTGGTACAACGAGCCCAGGGATCGCCCTGAGAAACCTCATTCAATTTGCCCTCACGGGAAGAGTCCCGACATCTCAGCCTTCCCTTCCCTTCCCTCTGTGTGATGGCAGAGTGGTCCTCAGAGCTGGTCACTCCATCATGTCCCTTCCCGCTTCCCCTTCCTGACCCATGCAGGAGGGAGGTAATTCTCCAGCTCGTCTGATGGCAATTCTGAACTCTTGTTCTATCCCACCTCTGGTAAAACAGCAAAATTCTCTGTTTTATTCTTTATCATAATATTAAAAATTAAAAGTTACCCTTTAGAACCCTTATTCTATATTAGGCACTTTGCAAATCCACAATCCTTGCATAGCCCATCTTACAAACGAAGACTCAAATGTTACCCCGTGGGTAAGTGGTGGAGTTGGGCTCAGCCCTCGGGTCTGTCTGTGTCTGAATCTGGAGCTTGTTTTCTTCCCTGAGACGCAATCGGCTTTCACTCATTCAGCAATTTTTCATCAAGCCATGCTATGTGCCAGGCACTGCTCCAAGCATCAGGTTATGATGATCAACAAGACAAGGTCCAGCCCTGGAAGAACAAGTGGGAGAGAAAACAATGAACAAGAAGCAAACAATGAACCCAGAGGTCATGTTCAATAGACGTATTGGCCATGGACACATTGAAACAAGCCCGTGTGAGAGAACAAGCCCAGGAAAGGGGCTTCTCGGTTTGGTGGTTGGGGAAGGTTCCTTCATGCTGATGGATACCAAAGACAGCAGGAAGGAGACACTTTACCAGAAGGCCGTGGTCCACCTCGGGAGGGGGCCATGGATTGAGGCAAGGTGTCAGGAGGTTGTGGGGGGGTGCATGGCTGACCTTGGGGAAATTCATGGGGTGGTGTGTCTCTATTTAACCACTAACCATGTAGGGGCATCTTTGTTCTTCACCTCCAGCCTTGTTGATTAAGTGGTGTATACCATTTCCCCTGTTAGGTTTAATGTCAAACATCTCTTCCTCTGTCCTGGTCCCTCTCTCCTCTTCATGCCCGGCTGGGTCCCCTAATGGGTTTTTCTCCTCCTGACACCAAAGGCTGAGGAAACTTAAAGCCACCATCACAAGGGAAGAAGCTGCAGCAGCAACAGCTACCTCGAGCTCCCCCTGGTGGCCTTTCTGCGAGCTGCATATCCCTCGCCCTCCGCGGCTCCTTGAGCCGCTGACTCCCTGCCCTCTCGGTCCAGACCCCTTTACAGGAGACTTGGTCAGACCTGATGCCTGGCGCCCTCCCCCAACACCCCCATGCTTATTATCACCCCTCCTGGCTCTTCTTAGCTCTTGTCTGGTCACCTGACAAGGGGTCTAGAGCCCCATGATTAGACTCAGAGCCCCCAGACCCCACTTACCCAGAAAGTGACTGCAGAATCACTTCAGGTGACTCGATGCAGACTGAGAACATTAACTTGCCCCTTCTAGGAGAATGTGTAAAGGACCCGCTCCCTAATTCCCTTCCCTATCGATGCTGAGCATCACCTCCTTGGGAAAACTTCCCTGAGCCTCCAAATGTGGGTCAGGGTCCCTCTGCAGTGCTTCCAGCGGGTGCTGCACCTACCCCTCATGTAGCCCCACCCAGGAGTGGCCACCTGACCCCTCATCTCTCCCACTGGAAGGGGGTCTCCTTGAGGGCAGGTCAACACAATATCTCTAGGAGTGACAGGGTTCTTGGTACAGGTGAGCCTTATGAGGCCCTACTGGCCCGAGTCTGAGGCTGCTGCAGCCCTGCTGTCCGAAACCAGAGCATGCGATTGTTTCCGTTTCTAGCTGTCCAGGATGTGGGAATCCTTTCAGACGGTAGTGCCACTTCAGCTTCCTCTTTGGTTTCTCTTAAAAAGTACAACTGGGGGATGTGTAGGCTCAGCCAGGGTTGGAAGGTCAGAAGCACATAAGTCGAGAGCACCCTCTGATCACAAGCAGGGAGATGAGACTTTCTATGACATAACTGAAAGGGCATATGGGGATTTTTGTATCTCCAGGAAGACTCCGAGACACCCCTGTTTAGAATGCAGTGACTCCTTAGATTCCATACATATGTGTTAGCATACGGTATTTGTTTTTCTCTTTCTGACTTACTTCACTCTGTATGACAGACTCTAGGTCCATCCACCTCACTACAAATATCTCAATTTCATTTCTTTTTATGGCTGAGTAATATTCCATTGTATATATGTGCCACATCTTCTTTATCCACTCATCCAACATATATATGGAATCTAAGAAAAAAAAAAAAAAGGTCATGAAGAACCTAGGGTTAAGACGGGAATAAAGACACAGACCTACTAGAGAATAGACTTGAGGATACGGGGAGGGGGAAGGGTAAGCTGTGACAAAGTGAGAGAGTGGCATAGACATATGTACACTACCAAATGTAAAATAGATAGCTAGTGGGAAGCAGCTGCATAGCACAGGGAGATCAGCTCGGTGCTTTGTGACCACCTAGAGGGGTGGGATAGGGAGGGTGGGAGGGAGGGAGACGCAAGAGGGAAGAGCTATGGGAACATGTGTATATGTATAACTGATTCACTTTGTTATAAAGCAGAAACTAACACACGATTGTAAAGCAATTATACTCCAATAAAGATGTTAAAAAAGAATGCAGTGACTCCCCGGCGCTGTCTAGGGTGCTGAGCTGGTCAGACGGCAGAGATCTGGAAGACACCCAGAAGGGGAGAGGGTGGGGATGGGGAAAATGGCGTCACACCCTTGCAGGCCCCAAATTCCTTCAAGTTGTCTGCTACCCTCATATTTTATACTGTTTGAACAAAGCTTTGATTTTTTTCTTCCTACAAAGGTAAAACAGGCATTATGGAAACTTTAATAAAATATAAGCAAGAAACAAGAATAATAAAAATTAAACACTCCAAATTTACTGTTTCCTTTTTAAAAAGGAAATTAAAAAAATTTTTTTCCTTTTGCACTGTCAAAATAAGATCACATTCTTCTTACAATTCTTCACAACCTCTTTTTTTAAAATATATGCAACATATTGTGAACAGCTTTCCATATGGCTGAATGTCATTCTGGAGCAGCTTTTTAGATGGTTATAGAGCACCCTGTAGTATGCAGGTACTAGAATTTATTTCAAAAACTCCCTGCGGTTGGATATTTCGGTGGGTTCCAAATTTCACTACTGTAAACAACTCAGAAATGAGCCTTCTTTTATCCATGATTATGTCTAGGATAAGTTGTTAGATGTAGACTTGCTGGTCAAGGATATGAACTTTTATAATTTTCCTACATCTCACCCTGCTGTTTTCTATGTATAAGTTTATCAAACCATCACACTGGGCACCTTAAACTTAATACACTTTTATATGTCAATTATATCTCAATAAAGCTGGAAAAATAAATTATTATTTTTTTTAAAAAAAGAAAGAAAATCATCAGATAATTCCCGATTGAGGGACACTCCACAAAGTACCAGATCATTATTCCTCAAACTGTCAAGGTGATCAAAAACAGGGGGAGTCTAAGAAATCGTCACAGCCAAGAGGAACTTAAGGAGAGAGGACAGTAAGATGTAATGTGGTATCCTGAATGGGAGCCTAGAACAGAAAAAGGACATTAGGCAGAAAAGTAAGGAAACCTGAACACTGTGTGGACTTCAGCTAATAATAATACATCAATATTAGCTCTTTAATGGGAATTCCCTGGAGGTCCAGTGGTTAGGACTCCTTGCTTTCACTGCCGAGGCCGTGGGTTCAATCCCTGGTGGGGAGCTAATATCCCTCAAGCCTCGTGGAGTGGCCAAAGGGAAAAAAAATTAGGTCATTAATTATGACAAATGTACTATACTAATGTATGCTGTTAATAAGCAGAGGATATCGAGTACAAGGGACCTCTGCGCTATCTTTACAGTCTTTCTCTAAATCTAAAACAATTCAAAGTTTGTTTAAATAAACAAGCCTAGTAAAATGTTCATGGTAGAACCGAGGTGGTGGATAATATTGGTGTGCACTGTACAATTCTTCCGACTTTGTTGTGTGTTTGAAATTATTCATAATTTTAAAAATTATTTAAAAAATTAATGTGTGAGCATTTTGTTTAAACTGAAGGGTAGGAAAATCCTGAAAAGCTTCAAGCACCTAGCAAGCAAACAAAAGATTGTAAATTAAAATGAACCGTATAGCACTAATAAAGATGTGCAAATTGCCTCTGAGGTCTCGTCCTCACTTGGTGTGCTATGTTCCTTGCTTTATATTACTCAATGTAAAGTAATTTATAAGGATATTAATAACTTTCCCATCAACTTTGGTTTCCCCAACCCTGGACCCCCTCTTGAGATTTTAAGATTCTTAATCACAATTTCTCCTGAATGCCCCACAGTTGGAGAGATGCTACATATTTACATATTTCCGCAGATGACCTAGTATCCTACCTCACAGACAAAAAACTGAGACTACCAGGCCTAACTCCCCCACTTCCTGTCCTCCTACCTACAAACGTATTTATAACCTTCCCACCCTCGCCCCTTCCTTCCAGACTCAGAGAGATATTTCGAGTTGACTCCTCCCTCCGTCCTCCATCCTCCCCTTTCTAATTCTTCCAAGACAGTCATATCTTCCATCCATTATTTTATTGCTCTTCCAAATCTTCATATCTTCTCTACCAACTCTCTTCACAGCCCCCCCCAAGCCTGTGAATTTCATCTTTTAAACAACAAACTGAGTCCTCCAGAAGCAAAGCAAACCAACCACAAAAAGTCTTTTCCCTCTGCCTCCATTCCCCTCTTTTTCTCATAGCCAGGGTTCTCAGGAGGACACGGTCTACACTTGCCGTCTGCACACACGTTCATTCCCCAGTGCCTAACTCTGCACCGAAACCTCTGCCCATCTCACTGTTGGCTTCCCCAAGGCCCACAACAGCAGCCTGTACTGTCAGCAGCAGGGGACCCTCAGGACCCAGTGCCTGCTGGGCATTCTCGCCTCCCCTGGCTTCTAGAACTTGCTCTCCTCCCACCACCACTTTGTCTGATCCTTGTCAGCCTCTCTTGCTGGTTCCTCTTTCTCTGGTCACCCTGATAGGTATTAGAGTTCTGTCCTTGACCTTCTTATCATGCCTTAACACACTCTTCCTGCATGACCCCACTCCTCTCAAGGTCTCCATCATTCTGATGACGCCCAGATCTGCACTTCCCCACACAATACAAAGGGCTGACATGTAACTTGTTTTGAGGACCTACTACACACTGGGCACCGTTTAAGCACGTTCCATACATTGTCTCATCTGATCTTTACAACAAGCCTAGGAGGGTGGTACTATGATTGTCATCCCATTTTACACAGAGAGATCAAACCATTTGCCCAAGTTCACACAGCCTGAAGTCAGGATTTGAACACTGACCCATGCTGTAACCACCATACTACTCTCCTTGCAGAACATCTCCATCTGGAGTTTCTTCATTTGCCTCAAGCTCAACATGCCCCAAATGGAACTCATATTCTTTCCCCACCTTGTATTTTTAGAGGAGGCTCTATACTTGCTTCTACAATTGGACAGGGAGGAACTCTTTAAGAAAAAGAAAATAGTGACTACAAAATCAGGTTCAGAGTCCTGAAGCTTCAGCCTGGACTTTCCCCAACACATTTCCGGTGCTGTAGCAGGGTGACCATCAGAAACACACATCTCATCAACCCTGCTATGACTCCCTATTTTCCTCTGGCTAAAGTCTAAATTCCTTCGCCTAGCATTTCCCAACTCTGGTCAGCCTTGCCAGGCTTACTTCTCACTGTGCTCTCCTTTTGTTCCTTTTTTCAAGAAATAATTCTTGAGTACTAAGGGTTCTGGACCCAGTTCCAATGTGTGTGTGTGTGTGTGTGTGTGTGTGTGTGTGTGTGTGTGTGTGTGGTGAGGAGGTTTTCCCACACCACGAAGCAATGCTCAGGGCATCATCAAGGTGTCCTATAACCCAATTCAAATTCTGATGCTATCTTCCTGAAGTTAGCAACAGATCCCATAAGTTAGGGGCTCAGTCTCACAAGATTGGCCAACTTCAGAGGCCAATCTCAAGTCCAGGTTGTCCCCTGTGCTTCTGACCTACCGGCTGTGGATCAGAGATATCCACAGCCCTCTCCTTAGGTTCTATTAACTTGCTAGAGTGGCTCACAGAAACATTTTACTTACTAGATCATCAGTTTATTAGAAAAAGATATAACCAGGAACAGCCAGATGGAAGAAACAAATAAGCAAGATGGGTGAGTGAGAAGAGTACTATAAATTAACCAAAATCACATCACTGGGGGTGCTACTTTAGAAGAAATGGTCAAGTCACTTTACGAGAAGGTGACATTTGTGTGAACAGCCAAGCAAAGAGGAATAGAAAGTCCTGATGTGAACGACTTGAGCATGTTCGACGATCAGGAAAGGGTAGGAAGAGTAAACAGGGAGAGGGTCGGGACATGAGGGTGGAGAGGTCTGCAGGGACAAGACCATGCAGCGTCTTGCAGGCCATGGAAAGGAGTCTGGACTTCATTGGAAGTGAGTCAGAGACATACGTAATTGTTGAGTGGGTGAAGGATTGAGTGAACACATAAACACGATTCATGTGCACTGTTTCAAATGTAGTTTGTCTCTGGTGTGTCTCTGCCTTGAGCCCTCGGCGCCACCTTTACCTGGACCCTCTTCTGACCACCTGGTTGGTGTCAGGTAAGACAAACTTTGTCCTGAACGCCAGGCACGTTGCTGTTGGACAAACTGAGGTGCCCCAGGTCCCATCTCAGAAAGGACAGTTATCACCCTTGCCTGGAAACAGCCCAGGGCTAGCCCTTACCTCCTGGTCCAGGGCTGATCTCCTTGCAATCCCTCAGGACTCCTGGGTGAAGAGCGAGGTCATAGACTAGGGTGGCGGGAAGGGCCAGGGACAGTGCAAGAACTGGGAAAACCCAGGAAGTTTGTATATGTATATATATATATATATATATATATATGTATATATATATATATATATGTGTGTATGTATAACTGAATCACTTTGTTGTATACCTGAAACTAACACAACATTGTAAATTGACTATACGTCAATAAAAAATTTTTTTTAAAGATTTTGGATCCTTTCTTGAGCATCCATCTCTACATGAATGACCTTGGACAGGCCTCTTCACCTCTCAGGCTCAGTTTCCCCACCGTGACATGGGGACACAAATCATTGGGTTTGGGGGAAAGAGTAAATAAGACCATTTAGTAAAATAATAGGTTTAGACAAACATTATTTGCTCTTCCTTTCTTTAAACAAATAATGACCCCGTTGCCTAGAAGTTAAACTGTACTGTCAGAAAGCACCTTTCTTCTTTGCTCCTGTTCTATCAAACCGAGAAAACACCAAAAATCATGTGGTGAGTCTCAGTTCCCCATTTTGTTTATATCCAAGTTGATATTTCTCTTTTGCCACAATAGAAAAAAAAAAGGAAAAAAAAAAATCGAAACAGCTTCACTTCCCCTTCCCTCAAGATCCAGCATGACAATCCCTCCAGAGGCAGAGCTGCAAATCAAAAGAAGCGGCAGAGTCTTCAGAAGGCAAGGGGGCATCACTCCAAGGCTTAGAGATCGAGGACAAGAGCTGGGAAGCCGGGGGGAGCTGGCATTAGACCAAGCCTCTGAGGGCCTCCTTGAACTTGGCTGGTACAATACCCTCCCCTTTCCCCACGTCGCGTGGGAGCAGATCATTCAGATTATTGTGGGAGCAGCAATTCATGTGGCCGAATTATTTTCCTTTCTCATTTAGTTCTTTTTGTCTTGCTCTTTAAAACAATGTCCAAACAGACTGTGGGCCACACCGGATCATCTAGGGTTCAGTGTTTTGGGAGCTGGTTTTCTGAAAGCCCTGGTCTCAGGAAAGCTTAGCAAGTTGCCGCATTTCACTAGGGGGGCCAATGTGGAACATGTACATACACACACACACACACACACACGCACACCCCTCCCCTTGCCCCAGTTCTACACCACTCCCCTACCCTCAACCGCAGGAAGTAGATTTCTCAACCAGCAGGGCCGGGTATGAGTCACAGGCAATTCCGTTTTCTTCGGGGGCATAAGACTTCCCTCTTGCTCTTGGGGCCACAAGGGGTTGCTGAGAAGGAGATGTGGTCCTGACCTTGAAGGAAATTCCCATGTCTGTACCGTGGCTGGGGAAGAGCACAGTTTCTTTTCTCAGCCACCTCAAGGGTCAAGGATGCCCTCGTTCCTGGTAAAGGACTGATGTCTGCAGGGGTTGGTGCCACGTGGTGTGTGGATGCTAGGGAGAGGGTGTAGGAAAGGAGGGATAATATGAACTGTGGGTTCCTCAGCAGAGGCTGCCCAAGGTCACATGATGATGGGGAGCGTGTATGTACGTGTGTGTGTGTACACACACGTATGTGCAGCTGGTTACTGAGGCTTTCAAACTTTCCTCCAGGAGCTGCTGCCTTTGCGGAGGGAATAAAGGAGAAGTCCCTCTCCCCTCTCCCTCCACCTTGGTGGATCCATGAGGAAGGGTGGTCAGGTCCATTGCTCACACAATGTTCTCCTTTTCCTCAAATCAGTTCAGACTAAGCAAAGAAACAGGGTGGTGGCCCTCCCCCAAAACGCATCATGGTGGCAGGAGAGGAAGGGCCCTCCTTGGGGGGACAAGACTCTCCCTGAATCCATAAGAGTTGTCCCGACGGCTCCCTGGGGATGGTCAAGATGAGTCTTCAGGAAGACTCATACCAGGCATCTTCTGTTTCTTTTCCTTTCTCAGGTGGAAATGATGCATCCCTGTCTTTGTGATCCACCTGCAGGCTGCCCACCATCCTTGAAAGGGACAGAGGGGAGAGAGACAAACCAAGCAAAGCCAGTGGGCTTTGAAAGCAGCCTTAGCTCTGATTGCCGGCGCTGCCCCCAGGGGCCAGCCCTGCCTGAAGCCCTTTGAGCCCAGGTCATTGGAAGGCTGCTATGGGGCCATTTGGTGACCAGAGGGGCCTGTGCCTGTCTCAGGACACAGAGGGCTTCTGTTGGCCACTGAAGCCCAGCGTGGGCAGGTGGGAGGGTACCAATCCCAGACAGCAAGTTGATGCAAGATGGCACTGCCCAGCCAAACCACAGGAAGAAGAGAAATTCAGTAAACAGAAGACACTTCACTGAACCCAAATGAGGTAAACGCCTATGTGGCTGACTTTTAGAAGAAAGGGGAACATGAAAAACGTATTCTTAGCAAGGCTTCTTCAGCAAAGAAAATGTTTCACAGCATGAGTCCTGGTGTGGGTACACTTCGGGCCATTCTGAGTCCAGAGTCCTGGTCACTGGCTTCTCCAAGTTCAGTGCCAAGAGTCCACGATGGCCTCTGCTCTGCCATCCAGACTGCGGTCTCAGAAAGATCCTTCCACTCTCAAGGTGTGGAGCTAAAGAGGGTTTCCACTCAGATAACCTGAAACCCAGGAAACAGGTTAAGCTCCTCAGCCCCTGGATTAAGTGCTGTTTTGCAGTGCCTACCCCAGCAGAGGGCAGGGCAACATTGCTCTCTTCTCTCCCCACCCCAGCGCCAGGTCCAAGGCCAGAGGAGGTGAGCATTAGCAAAAATGTGGCTTTTTTTCCTTGGGTGGAAAGGCTGAAAGCCTGACTTGCTTCCGGGCCTTCGGCTGGCCTAGGTGCTACGAAGAGGCTGATGTTACTGCTTCGAGCATCAGCGCTGTCGATTGTGCCAGGAGTGTGGGTGTGTGCATGGGGGCTGAAGCCTCTTTCACCCTGGGTTCGCCTCCATCCCTTCCATGGTGAGGCTGGAAAAAAAGCGTGCGGCTTCTCCCGAGGCCTTAATCAACACCCTTGCCCCCATTTAAATCCTGTCTGGCGTCTGTCTCCTGCTAAGTTTATGACACCACTGCACGACGTTTCCTCTTTAGCAAAGCGGGGTCCAGGTGATGTTCAAGGGTTGGCCCCCAAAACTGAAAAGAACAAGAATCAAGGATGGTGTTTACTTCCTAGGAAATGTGCTGTTTCTCAGCAAAACTGCAGAAGCCCCAAATGCATTTGCCAGACAGAGCTAGATCAGCAGAACAGCGGGCTTGGACTTGGAGGCCAGTTCAGTTCCGCCAGTGGGAAGAAAAACAATGCAGAATGTGGTTTTCTAGTTCCTGGGGTTTAGGGAGCTCAGAAACTCCCTCTCTCTCTCTGCCCTTGCTGCACCATTGTTAATTGTGGAGGAAACTCTGCCCTCTCTTAGTATCGACATTGAGCTTCCAGCAACCTCAGTTTATCTGGCAGTGAAATGGAAAACCTCATTTTAAACTCATCACCTATGGTATGAGAGAGGTGGGTGTGACTCCCATGGGCCTTTCCATATCTTCTCCTCCCCCTCAATCACCCTTTCTCTTTCTCCCCTGACTTCTGCTTGTTGTTTCTCTTTTCCTCCTACTCTCAAGGTCCTCTGTCCTCTGTCATCTCTCTGCCCCCTCCAGGCAGCAAGATGAAGAGCGTGCCACATTCTGGTTAAGAAGTTCTGCTTTGCAGAAACACAGCCAATTTACAATCCTGCCCTTCCCATCTAGGGACTTGTTTATTTACGTTTAGCAACATGAGGAGAGAGGCTTAGCTGGGAGTTTCTGAGGCTGGGGGAAAATTACAGTGATACTTGAAAGTGATGCCCTCACCAAGGTGCTGAGCTAGTGCTGTGCCCAAGCGGCCACTGAGCTCTGAACAGAGGGGCTTGTGGAGGGCGGGGGGGGGGCTGGTGTCGGAAAGGAGGGGGGCTAAGGTTCCCCCTTGGAGTCATGGTTAACTTTCTCCGTGTTCCCAAGCCAAGAGACAGAGACAGAAGCACAGAGGGAAAGAGGGAGACAGAGCAAGACACAGAGAGAGCCGGAGAGACAAAGAGAGACCAGAGAGGGGAGAGACAAAAAGCCCAAAGGGTAAAGAGAAAGAAAGAGGTGTGGCAGTTCTTGAATATGATTAAAAATCACAAATAAGATTTGAAGAGAGGGGAAAGAGTTTAAAAGGGATTTTTCCCCTTATTTACTACTAAATGAAAGAGCCCCTGCAGCAGGTGACTGGCGACCAGGGGAAGTTCCATAAGAACCAGGACCAGTTAAGTGGCAAGGTCCCCGAGCCTATGTTCCTGGCCTGCAGGGCAACTTGTACCTTCTGCATTTTTCTGTGGTGCAGGGTGGTTGAAAAGTACGGTAGACCAGGCACTGAAGCTTGTCCTGTAGAGCCAGGTCATGGGTTGATCTGTCTGGGGTGTCTCATGTCCCCCATTCCGTTAGATATCCCTGTCCTACTAACACCTCTCCCCCCAAGCTGTAGATGACGTGTTAAAGCAGGAAGTGCAGGGCCAGGATCATACATATCCCAGCTGGAACTCAGGACCTGCCACTTACTAGCTATGTGTTTGAACCAAATTCCCTAATCTCTGCGAGCCTTGGTTTTCCCATCTGGAAAATGGAGGTATTAATATCCCACAGTGTTATTATAAGAATTATTAATAATTTTAGTACACTATTAAACAAGGAAACAAGTAATGGTCTTGGCTTTTAACCAACACATACTGAACACCACACTGTAGGTGTGTGTCATACATTCATGAACCCAAGTCGTCCTCACATCACCTCCACCAGGTATGGACCACAAATATTCTCACTTTTTTTTTTTTTTTTTTTTTGCTGTACGCGGGCCTCTCACTGCTGTGGCCTCTCCCCTTGCGGAGCACAGGCTCCAGACGCGCAGACTCAGTGGCCATGGCTCACGGGCCCAGCCGTTCCGCGGCATGTGGGATCCTCCCTGGCCGGGGCATGAACCCGTGTCCCCTGCATCGGCAGGCGGACTCTCAACCCCTGCGCCACCAGGGAAGCCCAACATTCTCACTTTTTACATGACACTGAGAAAGGCAAAACTAAAAGTTCCCGCTGACAGGGTGGCTCCAACACCCTTCCCTTTCACAGCCAACACATCATAGGCGAACAAGATACGTGAGCTTCCTTTCCTTCTCCACCTACCAATGGTTTGGCTTTCTGTTTGGACAGGCCCATTCCCTGCAGCTGGAGTCCAGCCCTGCAGAGCTGCAGAACCCTGGAGAAGCAGCCCAGCCTTGGAGGGCGTCGGGAAGCACCTCGTCCCAAATCCATCAGCCAATAGCTGGCGGAGGCACCCTGGGCAAAATCATTTTCTCTCTCTGAGGCCTCTGATTCCTCATCAGAGGAATAGAAGTAGAGGTGATGCAAAGGGTCTTCCTGCCCAGACAAGTTATTTCGAGGACCCAGGGTAGGGAGGCAGTGTTATCAGTACAGAGAAAAGCCACAGCTCACAGGACGGGCAGAATTCTCTTCCTCTCTCTCAGCCCCACCAAGAGCCTCTGTTAGACCTATAGACCCTCGGGGCATAGGCTGGGCTGTGGCTGCACCCAGACTTTAGAAGGGGAAAAAGGAGGACCACACAACCTGAAACTTACTCTGACCTGGGGTTTAGGCCCCCAGTCCATTGAGAGCAGTCAAATTTCAGGATAAAACACATAGGTTGAGAGATCAGACATGTGGGGCTTCAAGTCCATCTTAAGAGTCTCTTCCTAGCTGTGTGACCTTGAGCAAGTCACTGTCTCTCTGAGCCTTAGTTTCCTCATCTACATAATGGGAATAAAACTAGTGCTACCTCCAAGGGTAGATGTAATAAAGCAAGGCTTAGAAAGCACCTAGCCCAGCCTCCAGGGCACAGCAAATGCTCATCCACGCTGCTGCCCCTGCACCTGTGCTGAGAGCCGAGGGGCTGTGCTCCCGGGCTTCCCATCCCCACCTGACTCAGGGCCTCGTCCTGCCACCGCTGTCCATACCGGGTACGAGTGCCACTTGCAGGGTACGTAAAATGGCGTTTGAAAGATGAAGGCTCTGTGCAGCTCATGGATTTTCTGTTTAAATTTACTGATTCCCTAATTATAATCTCAGCAAGAAGGAAAGGACCGAGACCAGCAGGGGCTGTCAAAGAGCAATTACTTGGCAATTTTCTTTTTTCCAGTGGAAGCGAAGGGAGGTGTAGGAGCACGACACAGCGAGCTCAGGTGGGTGGCTGCCTGGGAGCCGACTCAGCGTTTCTTTGGAGGGCAGCCATGGGGATGGTGCTTGGGGGACAACGGGGGAGGGGGAGCTGGCGGGTGGAGGGGAACTTACCCATAAAGTGACATCTCTTTGACATCCCCCTTTCTTGCAAAGCTGAAACAGAGGCTGCTCTTCCCTTCCTTCCTGGTTAACAGATAACTGTAGGGCACATACCTATTTGACAGATCTTTCTTTTTCTTTCCTAATCTCCAAAAGCAGAAAGAACACTTGCATAGAATTATCCAGGGTGCTTGTCAGAGATTCAGGCCCCAAAGTCTCACCTCAGACCTACAGAATCAGCCTCTGCCACCTGGGGGTGGGCACTGACATCTGCACGTGGCTAGCGGCCTGGGAGATGCTCACAGATGCTGAAGGCCGAAAGCCCCCCACGGTGGGCTGTAAACTCCTTGAGCCCATCCTGTTTCCACATGGCAGCAAGATGCAAGGCTGGGCCCAGTGTCTGACACCTGGCGATCCGTCATTGCATCCTTGGGCAACTCAGCTCATCACCTCTTGGGTGCCTGGGGTCACCAGCTTTGGAAGTGTCAGACGCAGAAAAGGATGGCTGAAGGATTGCCTTGTCCTCTGCACAGAGTGACCCAAGCCAGTACCTTGTCATTTGCAGAGTGTCAGATCCAGAAGGACTCTAAGCAAGCAATTTCTGAGCGTGAGAACAAAGATGCCTGGGCTTCAAAATCTGGTTCCACCACCACTTACCAGCAAGACAACTTTGGACGTGTTGCAGCACCTCTCTGTACTTCACCTTCCTCAACTGTAAAAATAAGACAATAACAGAACCATCTTCCTGGGAGGATAACTTACGATTACATGGGACACATGCACACCAATGCACGTGTACGCCCATGCATGCGCACACACAAACATGCGTGCATGAACACACGGTACCTCACAAAGTGCCGGGCACCTGCGAACTGCGAATTGACTGCTGTTGCTGGAGGCTTACTACACTCTAAGCACAGTGCTGAGTGCCATAGCTGGATTTTCTCATCAAATCCTCACCACCTGGTAAGTAGGTTTTTGTCCCATTTTACAGAGGAGGGAACTGAGGCTCAAAGAGATGAAGTGACTGGTGCCAGGTTAAAGAAGCAGTAAGGTTGGAGCCACTGGTTTATTCATAAAATATTGACTGCTCTGTGCGTGCCAGGCTCTATTCAAGGCATTGGGGATTTTGTGGAAAACAAGATAGACAAGGTTCCTGGTCCCTTGGCAATCACGTCTGTTTGAGGGAGATTTGGAGACTGACTCTAAATTGTCTGACTCCAGAGCCCAGATGTCTGCCCACCACGCGTACTGCCTTCTTCATAGGCGATGGGTCTTATGATCATTGTCAAGCACACGGCCAAGCCTCTCCCATCTCCTGTCGCTGCGTCTGGGTCCTGGGACTCTGTACTTGGAACAGAGTGGGACTTGCTGAGAAGAGCTCTGATCCTGGGGTGGGGAAGCAGGTTGAGGGTAGAATACAGACCACCAGGTTCAGAGTGAGGGTTGGAGGGTCTCAAAAACTGTGAGTAGAAACAGTACTCATTTTACAGTCAGATCTAGCCTTTGCTGCTTGTGATTCCTGAAAACGTTGTCCAAAGTGCGTTGAGATCTCCCCATCACTAGGAAGGATACCTGCTCCTCCGCCAAGTCCCCTGACCTACATCTTCTCAGGATCAGAAGGGCGGTCACCCCTAGCCAGGTGGGCTGCAGATCAGGGAGTAGGAACCTGGGCTCCCTCTAGTGAGACAGTGGGGGACCTGCGTTCTAGGCGCAGAGCAGCCTCTCTGTAGGACTTCTTCCCTGTCAAGAAGATGGTGGGGTTGAGAGAGTCCTGGTCAAAAATAGCCCCTCCTGTGGCTGCCAAGAACGGCAACAACTCCCCGGCAGAGCTGTCAGGAAAGCTCGCTCTTCTGAGGTCCTTGCCTCTGCACCTAAACTTCCCCCAGCTGTGCACACACAGATCCCTGGGTTCTGGCCCCATGTAGCTCCCTCAGCCTCTGCACCTAAACTTCCCCCAGCTGTGCACACACAGATCCCTGGGTTCTGGCCCCATGTAGCTCCCTCAGCCTCCACACCACACTCTTTGCCACACCAAACAAGCACTGCTTTCCCTGCTGGGCCCGTTGGGCTGGGCTTGCCCCTGGCCCCTTCCTGCTCACCCCGCTGCTCCCTACCGACTGGGGGTGGGCCATGACAGAGATTGGCCCTAAGCCCCGTTTCCGTGCTCAGCTTTTCCTCCTGGAAGCTACCCCATAGTATTTTTGGAGTCACTTAACATCCTAACGATTAGCAAACTCTTGCAACCAGATGCCTGGGCTCTGCTGAGTCAGCAGAGGTCCCAACAGCAGTGGAGAACAGACCGTGGGCAGTGTCACTTCGAATGAGTCTCGTGACCTCTCAGGGCTGCAGTCTCCTTGTCTGAAAACTGAAACAAAAGGCTGAGGTTAAAAGGGACAAAATATGGGAAAGCACTTTGGAAAGTATAATGCACAAGCCACTGTTAGTATTTCTATTATGTTTGAAACCGGGAAATCGGCTGAGATGCCTTATCCTTTAGGATTCCAATGGCTTTTCTTGGATGTCCCCCCACCGCGACCATGTAGTGGGCCCCTTCTGCTCTCAGTCTCTCTGCTATTATGTAGATGTGGGGAGAGGGGTACGGAGGGCAGGGTATTCCCAGTCACCTGGACTTCTGAGCACCTGCCAACACTGAATCAGGCCAGCTTAGGGAACTGCTTGGTTTCATAGGTACCCTGATTCTATTCCACATCAAATCCATCTGAGTTTGTAATTCAATCCCTTCTCCTAATTTTCACTTTAAAAATCTGACAAATCCTTTGTATGCAGCCAACGTCACGGGAAGTCTGGGGAGACAGACGGAGCTTACCTCGCGGCCACACAGACAACTTAAAGGTGAGTTTCCACATCTCCCTAAACATCCCTTGGTTATTCCCAATACCTGGAGGCCAGCCTCCATCTCCACTTCCCTAAGCCCTCTTCAGCTCTCTCCCATCCCAAATTCCTACCACAGAGAAGTTTAGGTCTTTCTTTCTTCAAGGACCCACACCTCTATCTACAAAGGCAATCCCTTCCCCGAGAGGGGCTTAGGTGTCAGTTGAGGGGATAATAACTTCTTTCTCTCCACTGCACTTTATCTCTGGACTCCCCCATTCATGTGGGTAAGAGACAGGAAAGAATGAGGGCTGATGGGATGCTACTGCAGGGTCAGAGAGCGAGGACGTCGCAGACAGGAGCTCCGAGGCTACACAGAGTTCTGCCCCATAGTTATTTTGGAGGGAGTCTTAGCCCCTCAAGTCAGAGAATCAAACTCAAGCATTTTCTCCTCTACACGGCAGAGTCTTAATAAAGGTTTGTCCTGAGCTGACCTAGTTCACTAACATATTAAGGAAGGCAGGACCCATACTCTTTCCAACCGAAGCTGAAGCCACAGAAGCAAAAGGGCCCTGGAAACGCCTCCAGCCCCATTGTGTCTGGTCCTTTGTCCTACTGCTCTGGAACCTCTGAAGCCCAAGGACACCCAGCTCTCAGACTCGTGGCCAGAGACAGAGACAGGAGATGTGACTGAAGCTTGTGAGTAAGGAGGGGAGACGCACAGTCATTGCAGACTCCAGATCATTCCATGTGGGATCAGCACACCCTGGAGAGGCAGCCGCGGGTCTCTTCATCTGTATAGTGGTCAACATCATAACAATAACAACAGCAACAACTGAAAATGATAATAGCTGCCCTTATTTGAGCGCTTATTATGTGCCACGTCCTTACACACATTTTTCATTGAGTACGGTAATCATATCATGTAACTACCCTCATTTTACAGAGTGAGGAATGGAAGAACCGAGGCTTAAGAGGTTTCGTTGGTCTAGAGGTGACATAGCTCGGAGGTGTAGGAACTGGGCTTTTAACCATCACGTGGCCCTGCCTCCTAACCAGTATACCATTTAACACTCGTATCAATTCTCAACTTAGAAATGAACTTCTCAGGTATGATTTTATTTACCCCTCACCTCGATATACCCAACCTGGAAGCTATGTTACAACCACGTCACAGACAAGGAAACGAGGCTTAGACAAATGACAAGGTTCGTCCGCCTCTCCTTGGCTCACTGGAATTCGAGGGCGATGCCAAGGTAAAAGGTATTGACATTCTGCAGTGGAAAGATAACCTGGGGCGGGGGGAGTGTATATTAAAGGGGTGAGCATCTCCCTCCCCAGCATGAGCAAGCTTACGGACTAGATGGAGAAAAACAACACAAACCACCCCAAAAGCTTTCACATCCCCTTTGGTATGCCATTGCCTCCTGCCCTTCTGGGAACATGCCAGCTTGGCACTGAGCTTGAATTCCTCTAAGAGTTGAGTTGGTTTCGCTATTTGAGGCTCTGGGCACAGTGACAAGGGCGGGCTTTCTCGGATCCGCACTGAGCATTACACCAGAGTTTGGGAAATAGCCCCTACTCAGCACCGCAATGCCCCAGTGTCTCCCTCCTGCCCACTAGCCGCCCAGGACTCTGCCGGCCCCACTGCGGGCTGATGTAATTACCAATATGAGGATGAATATTTAAAGGGACTTTTATTTAACCGGTAAGTGCCTCCTCTCCAAGTTCCCTCCATCACTGCCTCTAGATGGATTTCTAGAAGGATTGTTCCGACTTAGACCCGGAGCTGCCTGTGGTTTGGCCTTGGTCATGTGACCATTCTTCCGGCTTTCTTGGTGGGTGGCCTTAAAGGTAGAAGGGACTAGTCAGTCTGGCCTGGCTGTGAATGTCAGGGTCAGCCCCTCTATTCTCCACGACCGGATCTGGGGAAACAGGACTGTGACTGGTACAGAGAAAGTGAGACAACCATAGAAGCAGAGCGGACTGGCCACCCATGACGAATTACCTCTTTACTATCTCTGACACCCGCCTTGGTGCCACAAGGGATTTGGGTCATTTGTGACAATATATGTAGTAAAATATAAAATGCAAGTGACCCAAAATCTGAAGGCAGTGTAGAATTTGGGTTAAAAACGCGGGTTCTCCACTCTCATTGTCATTGTTGTGGGAGAGGCAGCCTCTCTATCTGTGCAGGGGCCCCTAGAGTGACCCAGGACTGTTGTGATTTCAGCAACTGAAAGTGGCTGCCTCCCCGGAAGCTCCTCGGTCCTGGGGAAACCAGGACAGTTGGTCACCCTGCCCGTTTAACACCAGAATCAATTCTGACAGTTGGGAGGTCTTATCCCCATTTTAAAGATAAGGAAATAGAGGCTCAGGAAGCTGGAATACCTGGCTTATGGGCACACACCTAATGAGTGGTTACGGTGGCAACTTAAGTTGAAGTCTCACGAGCTCCAAAGCCCACGTTATCCATGGTGCTCTAAACCAGGCAAGATCCCGACCAGAGCAAAATTTCAAGCCTGTTTTGGTGGATTTATTCAAAAGAGCTTGGTGGCTGGAGGAACCCACCTTGTCTCCATGAACAGTGGGGAGGTGGGCATTCCTCCTTGGGCTGCCCTTGGCACTGGGGATGGAGCAGAAAACAGACCTGGTCCCACTGTCTGGGAGCTTGCAGACTGGGGGGACAGACATCAGGCAGACGCCTATATAAAACAGAGTCAGGGAAGGCCAAGTGCCCTGAAGAAAGATACACGCACACACACCTGCCCCCGCCGGGTAAGGGAATCGGCTGTCAGAGGGGCGCCTTCCCGACAGAGTTGTTGGAGGGACCTCTCTGCGGAGGTGACATGTGAGCAAAAACCTGAATAAGGTGAGAACAACTTTGTGTGAATAGCGTTCCAGGCTGAAGAAGTGCAGTGCAAAGGCTCTGAGTCCAGAACATGCTTGGCCTGTGTGAGGAACAGCCAGGGGCCCGCGAGGCTGGAAGGGAGTGAGCGAGGCAGAGGCTGCCGGGACCTTAACCCAGAGCCTTGCAGGGAGGCTGCTGGAGGGTTCAGGGCAGGAGAAAGTCAGGACTGTGAACTGGAGGTGATAGAGATCAGCCCCTGCCCCCCACCACAGTCTCAGCCACAGCAGCCATGTCCCCATGGGCCCCAGGGCTGTGGTCTCCTCTGGCCAGGTGGCTCAGGGTCAGGGCCACCGAAGTGGGAGATGAGGGTGGAGTACCTTCCCCTGTGTCCCTGGCCGAGTGGCTCAGCTCCCTTAGTCTACCTTCCTCCTTGTCTCAGCATCACTCCAGGGTCAGAATACTTTGTCCAGGCATCAAAGTTCTCAAGACGTTCTCCGTGCCCAACACTGTGCTGGGATCTGAGGGAGCATGGAGTACGTGTCAGGCCTGGGATAGAAATGTGAACAAAAGAGACACATTCTCCCTGTTCTCCGGGCAGCTTACATGCAGGGAGAGAGGCTGTCATTAAACCAACAGACACACAAAGGGGTCCACATTTATATGCGAATGAATACAATTGTGTATCCTAGGTGAGATGAAGTTGGAGAGATAAACAGTGGTGGGATCACAAGGGCCTTGAAAGCACTGCCAAGCAGCGTGGGTGTGATTTTGAAGGCAATGGGAAGTCATTGATGGAATGTAAATGAGGCACTGACTAAGCAGATTCACTGTGAGAAATGGGCCAATCAGAGAGGTACTAAGGAAGCAGAAGTGACAAGAAAGGGGGATAGCTTGGATGGAACTAATGATGGCATGGAAAGATGGGAAACTTGGGTAGTTCTCCCCCAGAATGGATGTCTACCAGGAACCTCAGAATGTGACCTTATTTGGAAATAGGGTCTTTGCAGTTGCAATTAGTTAAATTAAGTTGAGGTCATACTGGATTGGGACCATTGTCCAATGACTATTGTCCTTATAAGAAGAAAAAGCAGAGACACAGGAAGAAGTCCACGTGAAGATCAAAGCAAGGTTGAGAGGGATGTATCTACAAGCCAAGGAATGCCCAGGATTGTCGGCAATCACTGGAAGCTAGGAGAGAGGCAGGGAGCGGATTCCCCCCTGAGCCTCCAGAAGGAACCAACCCTACCAACACCTTGATATCAAACTTCTGGGCTCCAGAACTAAACTTTAGTGAGTGACTAAATTTCTGTTGTTTTAAGCCACCCAGTAGGAGGTAATTGGTTATAGCAGCCACAGCAAACTAATACCGAGGGGAAAGAGGATGAGGGAGAAATCAAGAATGACCCCCAGTTTTGTGACCTGGGTATCCTGGGAGGCTATGATGTGGTTTGCTGAGCTAAAGAATATGGGAAAAGCCATCTGGGCTATCTGCAAAGAGCAGGGTCCTGCAGACCCAGAAACAGGACAGGTATATTCTGGTGAGAACATAAGAATTAAAGAAGAATCCAGAATCACTTGTATCTAGGAATTGGGACCCCAGCCCTAAAATGTGCATTTTGTGAAGCTGTATCCTGCTTTCAGAGAGCCTCCGGGGCGCAGTGGTGAGACACAAGGAGGCTGACTTATAGGGCTCTCTGTTGGTCAGCCTGGGGCAGCCAGACCACACCTGTGGCCTTTGGTATCCAACCGAAGCTGGCTCTTCCCTTTCCACGCTTACATAACACAGGGGTTCCGAGTCCAGTTCTGAGCATAGTATGCAAGGGTGGGGGTCAGGAGAAGGCAGCACTGGGCCGGACGTGTCGATGGGTAGCAAAGGGGTGGCATCTGGGGCCACCAGACGGAGAAGGGGAGGTTTCAAGGACCCCCTTGGTCTCTCCCCATCTTTTCCCTGGAAGCCTCTGCAGCTGCACAGTCCCCCTTCTCGCCAGTTGCATAGCAAAACCGTGGTTCCTCCAGCTCCGAGCCAGGCCCTGCAGACGTGCTGACACAGTTGAGGGCAAAGGGCGTCAAGACCCCAACACGAGGTGCCCTGCCCTCAACACAAATGAGCCTGAGCAACTCCAGCCAACAGCACTCATGAATCTCCATCAGCTCTTAGGCATCATTTCTCATAATGATAATGGAGAAGGACACGGAGCCCCACTGGGAACATGGAGGCCTAGAGCAAGGTGAATCCCTCTCTGAGAACCACACTTGCACAGAATGGATTTTTCTGAGACTCAGAGGAAAAAAAAAAACAAAAACTGATTTAATTCTGAGGAAATTGCCTTTTTTACCCACCTGTGTAAGCCTGTATTTAAATGCTAATATTTTGGGCCTGCTGGGATGCCACATTTATTTTCTCCTAAGCAGAAACAAAAAATCATTTATTTATGAGAATTCTAGCTCCTACCCTCTCTCCTGAGTTCCTTACTTTCATTTCCATCGACGAGCTAGACTTTTCTCTCCCTAAGACAAATGGAATCTGTAACCATTTCACTCCCCAGACCTGATCCTCTTTGTATCCTTCCTGTTTCTGTTTCTAGGAACGCTGGTGGCTTTTGACTCCCTCCCGTCCCTGAGACTTTCCTCTGATCAGTCACCAGTCCCATTGACTCCACTTCCTCCACTGGAGTGAATCACCAAGTTGGCCTGAGAGCCTCCACTTCCCCATCTGTAAAATGGGTAAAATTAAATCATAATACCAACCTCATGAGTTTGTGACAAGACCCAGATAATCCAAATACAACCCCCAGCACAGAGTAACAAGTCATGGTGATTATAATGATCCTGACCCCCATGGAATCTGCCCTTTTCCTCTTGGTGGTTGTTCTATTATGAGCTGTTCAGTGAGCTCTGAGACGACTCAGTCCTTCTGATCAGAAAAACAGACACTGGTCACTATTTGCTTCAGAGTATTTTCATGCTCTGAAATTCTCTACCTTATAAATGTGTTTGTTTATGGTCTGAGCACCCCTCCCCCACTCCACCTGGAAAATGCAATTTCCTCAAGGGAAGGGATTTTGTCTTTTTGGCTGGCGCATCCCCAGTGCCTGGCTCATAGTGAGATTCTAGAATTTTAGAAGGGAAGACACCTAGACTGTGCCGGTTATTAAGCTACTGACCCTCAGCTTCAAGGGCTCCCTTCCCTGCCCTGATCCGTGATGCTGGGCTGGGACTCTGCCAGCCACCTCTCTGCTTTGCCAGCAGTGCCAAGACAGGCTGTGCCATGGCGGAGAGGGAGGCTGCAGGCTGGAGAGGGGGCCTTGTCCCTTCCAGGCAGCTTCCTGCTCCTGCCCGTGTCCCCACGGCCACAGTGCTTTAGCCTAGCAGTGGCGGCAGCTTCCAGTTTCTGATATATACTTTTTTGAACTCCCAGAATCAATCTCATAGCTCTGCCTCAGAGATGCTAGCACCAGCCAGCCAGCACCCCTTCCTCAAAGGTCTGAGTCTCACTGTCCCAGAGTCCCTCCTCCAGGCTTCTAGGTCCTGAGGATCCCAGCTCTTTTTGGTGTCACCCCTACCCCCAGCCCCAGCACTAGAGCAGGCACAGCTGCTTCCTGCAGTTACCACCTCTGTGAGGCCTCACTGTCCCCCTTTGCCTTTCCGGTCCTCCAATACCTGCTTAACACGTCCTTATATGAAATTCTCTCTGTTAAAATAGCTGGTGTGGCTTGTGTCTCCTGGCTGCTCTGTGACTGAATCTGTGCCTACTCTCCACCTCCCTCCCATCCCCACAGCTATGGCCGTGGAGGGAATTCCCTCCAGGATGAATGTCTCCATTCTCTCTCCACAATGTTTTAGGGATGGGGAGTTTATGATTTTAAGGGACAGCTGCTTTTTTCTTTTAATAGCGAGGCAAAACGCATCTCTCTCACACTGCCAGTGGCTTTAATTTTGAACCCTGATGAGATACTAAATAAGTTTCCATGAATTTTCGAGTCAAATGTCAAATGGTCTTGACTCAAGATGGCTGTGTGACCATCAACAAATTACTTTCTTTCTCTGAGTCTTTCCTCACCTGTAGAGTCGGTAACATAATAGTACCTGCCTCACAGAGTTATAAGGATTAGATCTGGGCAAAGTGAGTATTTAGAGCAGTCACCTGCACGTAGAAGGCATTCAACGAATCCTGCTGTCATCGTTATCATTGTGAGGACAGCCTCTCCACCCTCTAAAGAATAGCATGTTTGTCCTGTCTTAGCCTTGCACTCAGAGAGGTCAGTCCACTTCCCTGGGCCCAGATGCCATCTGGAGCCCCCATCTGCCTCTCCTCCTTCCCCCTGGAACTAGTTTGTGAAGATTCCCATAAACAGTTTCAGGTGGAGAGATAACTGTCTTCCCAAGTTCCTTTGGCTAACGCACACTGGTACAAGGAGGCTGATTAATTATAAGCCTGCTGACGGTTTAATTTCCCTGGAGCCACCTGAATACCGTGTGGCCTCTTCTGTTCTTGGTTTTCAGAATACCGTGTTTCTCGAGCAGAGAAGGGTCCTCTCCTATACTCTCCTATCATGAATGTAATATAGATACAACCTGCCTTCCTTCGCTGGGAATTTTCTTGGCACACTAAACACCTTGCTCACATTCCTGGGGGGTTTGCTGTGTGATATTTTGGATGCTGTCGACCCTCTCTGGGCCTGAGTCATCTATTTAAGATTGAGGGTTCAGATACTTGATGCCTTGCTGTGTTCAGAGGAGGATCTGAAATGCTTAGTGTTTGGGTTACTACTAGGGGAGATTAAAACTTGGAGCCTGCCTCCACGATTTCCAGTGACCATGAAGCTTCACCTACACAGCATGAATTCTTTTAGGGGATGGGGCAGGAGTGGTGGCATCACCAACAACAGTGGCAGTAGTAGGAGCAGCAGTAATGACCTTTGCCCCTGACAAAGTGGCTTACTATACCAGAAGCAAAATTAATCACACTGGTTTCATTTAAATCTCTCCCAAACTTTAGGAGGGAAGAATTGTTCTTCCCATTTTACAGATGAAAAAACTGAGGCTCTTTGGCTTGCTCCACCAATTGCTAAATTGCAGACCTTAGGATCTCAGGTCTGTCGTTGGCTTTTGTACTTGCTGTTCCTCAGCCCTAACAGTTATTACCTCAGGGAGCTGTATGGCTGGTTTGGAATCTCTGCTTCAGTGTCATTTTAATAGAGAGAAGACTTCCTCGACGACCCTATAAAATAGGAGCTCCTGTCACTCCTATCCACTTAGCTTTCTTTTTCTTCAAAGCACAATCGATATATGCACATATTGGTTGACCGCGTCTGTCCTTCCACCACGTGAACGTGAACCTGACAAGCACAGGACTTTTTCTGTTTTGTCCATCACTGTATATTCAATGGCTGGAGCAGAGGTCATGGTAACAGTGTTTTCAACATATATAGGTGTAGAATGAACGAGTGATTAAATACCAGGTGCAAAGATCCATGGTCTTAACCATTATCTGTCTTGCTTGGAGGAGTTATGAGATACTTGTTTATAAGATTGGCCCGATCCTTCAAACAGTAGATGCCGTTGTTTCGTTACCCCTGTGCGTTCAAATGTTGGGATTCCAGATTCCTGAGCTGGAGCCCAAATACGAATCCCCTCCGGACATCTCTCGTCATCCCCAAATAGACACTGCTGACAGCCTTCCGGAAGTTCCTCCTCCAGCAATATTCCTGGCCAGGTTTCCAGCCGAAAGACCAAGTTCAGGGTCAGCTAACGTCACTAAAGTCACAGCCTTTGTGTTTTCGGCTTCTCAATTTTCAGTGTCCTTCCCTTGTGTGGGATGGAAGAGAGAAGCAACTGGGTGTAGCTGAGAGTTCCATGTCCTACGAAGTGAATTCTCCATTCAGAGGGCAGGACTCTCCTTGGCAAAACGGTCAGGTGGGTACCACATGCTCTTTTAATCTTTCTCTAATCTTTCTCCTCCTCCCTGGTGCCCAGGTAGTGCTGCCCTTGGCCGGCTGCTTGCCTACCCGGTGATGTTTCACACCTCAGTTCTTTCCTCTTTCCTCTCCACCTCTACCTGCCCTGCGTCTCCATCCCACTAAGATTCTGCAAAGTGAGCAAAGTTCATTGGATAAACGATTCTTGACAAGGGCTTCACATCTGATGATAAGACCACTCCACCGTTAGGTCCAGGAGGGCACCAACCATGTCTATCTAGTGTGCCCGGCTCAGCATTTTCTACATCCAGGGCCCTCAGTGCTTCCTGCACCCAGGCTGCTCAGCCCTTTTCTACAGACTGTGAGCTCAGTAAGTACTGGATATATGAGCAAGTGTACAAAAGAACAAGTGCCATTAACATCCCCAGATACCATATGCATTTTAACTGGGACCTTCAATACCTTACGACAAAGAGTGAATAACCTGGCAGTTTCAAACCTTAAGACATCAAACGCAATGCGGTATTTTCCTCCAGGGCTCCTTTCTGTTGTATGTGTTGTGACTCATACCATGCCGGTGAGTCAGGGAGCGCAGGCCACTTTAGGGCTTGGAGAAAGGCTCTGTGCTAGTGGGCTGTCTCCAGGGTCTGTTCGTGGAATTGAAATTTGTTGGTGACCTGAGGGCTGAGGTTCGTTTCAAGATTCATTTCCACATGACTCGCAGAAGATGGGGAAGAAACTAGACACGGAGCATGAGTTCTGGCATATGTGGCATTTTATCAACAGGTGGTCTCCCTTCTCTGGCTCTTAACGCAATCTAGTGCTCTCAAACACCCCAGAGAAACAGATAATAGACAAGCCGATGGAGAGAAAGAGAAAGACATTCCCAGGGCATGGCTTAGTTCAATGCCAGGTGGATTTCATATCTGCTGTTCAAATGGAACCACGGTGCATTGGTGGGTGGTACCCATGGTGATGGCCCATGGGGACCCTTTAAAAATCACCAGGGAAAGTAAAGTGGGGATGTCATGGGGGAGGTTCACGGCCCTGTGTAGAGGGTGGGATGAGATGTCCCCCTGACGTTCCAGGCAACCCACATGGTCTATGCTACTGAACAGCAGCCAGACTTTTTATTAAGCAACAGTTGGGGTTCATATTTGCATACTACCATGCAGTTTTACTTCTAAGAGTATTGTATTGTAGTCAGATTGTTTGAATTTCGGTCATTCCTTTATGGCATCTCCGAGGAGTACTTTCTTCAACAAGAAAAGCCCTGATTGCACTCCTCTGCTATCCTGAGGAGAGAGCACAGACTCTTAGCTGCTCTGTAGGGGTGGGAGCTGGAGTTGAACCGGTGTGTGTTGGGGTGGAGGGCGGGGCACCTGGAGCCGGGAAGCAGCAGAGTCATTGACTTTCCAAATCAACGGAGGCAGACAGCCTCTGCTGCTGGTGCCAGGGAGCTGCACAAGCCAGCTCCCCCAGGGCTCCCCACTCAGCCCAACTTCTCCGTGATGCAAAGCAGGCCGCTCAGAAGCTGCCTGCAAACTTTCCACTGAGCGCAAAGCAGTGGTCTCCTGCTCTGGAGGGAAGTCCTCCCAGATCCCGATCAAGGCACGGCACAGAAAATTGATCTATTAGATTAACCAGGAAGGAAAGAGCGGGAGAGTGAACCGGGAGGCTGTGGAGTGGAGTGTTTTTGCGTAGCAGTCCCCTCCCTTCTGACTCGAGTATTAATTGCTACATTACCACTGCCATGTAAGAAAGACAGTCAGCAAAGCCTGGGAAAGCTCCAGCTTCTCCCTCCCCGCGCTGCTCAGCTTCACCCTCCTCCTCCGTCCCCTCAGAGCGCCCTGTGCCCTGGCAGTGCTGCCCCAGCCCTGACATCCTAAGATCCTCCTGTGGCGAGGACTTGGGTGGACAGCGGGAGGGGGTGGAGGGAGGGAGGAAGGAAGGGAGCAGATATCGTGCCCTGCAGGCTCTCTGGATGCAGAAGCTGGACTCACTGCAGAGGCAGCTGTGCTGTTCCCGTAGCTTCTGGGGTGCGTCCTTCTCTCAGGGTTCGCCCAGGCAGGCTCCGAGTTCCAGGGGCACGCAAGGCGGGTGCCTTTCCTTCTGGGTGCCGACAACAGAGCCTGCCTTCCCTCTGCCACCATGAGCGGCTGCTCCAAAAGATGCAAGCTTGGGTTCGTGAAATTCTCCCAGACCATCTTTAAGCTCATCACTGGGACCCTCAGCAAAGGTAGGGAGCCTGGCCTTGATCCTCGTTTTCTGTATTGGTGCGCTCTGGCTGGTCAGAGTGCCTTGGTGCGGTTAAGTGTGGCCATTCCCGTGCGCCTGGGTCTCAGAGGAAGCTGGGGAGAAATCGGGGGCTGGATTTCAGGGTTGCTGACAACCTGGGTCCTGGCTCCGAGCAGGCGGGCACCAGGCCAGGGAGTTCAGCCGTCTGTAATTGCCTGGAACTTTGGAAATGGGTTTGGCGGTGTGTGGCTGATTGGTTACAGGGGGTCAGAGGGACAGAACCCTTCCCAGAGCACTAGAAGCAGCTTAGCATGACTAGAGTTTCAAGAAGTTATCCACGGAGTGTTGTGCCTTGTGATAAAAGAGAGATTTGATGCAGTGGGCCGTGAGTAATTCTGCAGAACAGAGAGGCTGGAGGGGGCGCCAGCAGGAGGTGGCTCGGGGCTGGAAGCCACCGTGCACTGGTGAATACAGGATCTATATCAGCTCTGGGTCTGATGTCAGGAGCGAAGAGCTTCCTCTCACGGGGTTCCAGGGTCTTGCGTTTCTGGGTCTTTGTTCATCGTTTCTTTGTGTTTTTTTTGGACCCCTGTCTCTCTACATCTCCTACCTATGCGCATTCCCCAGGAGCAGGCGTGGCAGGGAGTTTTCAGGTCTGACTGCCTGGGTAGCCCAGAAGGGATGGTTGTGGACCGGAACTAGGACTGCATGTGTGCAATTCAGCCCCAGGATGCAGAAGGGAGGCTAACTTCTGCATGTGTGCAATTCAGCCCCAGGATGCAGAGGGGAGGCTAACTTCTCAGGGGCGTCCCTGCCTCTGGGGCCCCATGTTACACTCTGTACCAAGGAGTGTGAGGGACTCAGAGACACTCTGGCAAACTTTCTGGAGATAAAATTTAAAGAGGGAGCAGCGGCGTGATGTGGCTGCACTGGCTGAAAAAGTGTCTTTAAATATTCATACCCTTCGTTCAGGAGGAAAGAGTCTTTGGGGGAGATGCACTGGAAGCGGCAGGCAGGGTGTTTGGGGAAGGAGGGAGGCCCACATACTCTTGATCGGGGATTTTTGTAAATGACAATGAGAGAAGATAAAGACTGTGTATGGCCATCTCTAATGACCTGGTTCAGGTCCCCGGCTGCCCGGCAGGTCCAGCATGGTGAAATTGTAAGGTGGGTATGGGAGAAGGAATGGTGAGATTTAGCTTATCTCCTTTCTCTGGCCCTTTCATAGCTCCTGTTCTGTCCCCATTGTACTTCTGAAATAGGGCGCTGCCCCTCCAGGAAGCTCAGGTGGGTTGAATGCCCAATGCTAAGGGTCAGGCTGCCAGGCAGAATTATTAGGGGCTCCAAGTGGGACAGACTGAGGTGAGGTGGAGAGAGCAGAGGGCTTAGGGGATTGTGCAGGGTTCCCCCATTCAATCCTCTCATCAAGGATCCCGGGATCTCAGGGGGTGATGGGTGAGGGGCAGCATCCTATCCCAATCTCTGCTTCCCAGAAATGCAATGGAAAGAGCTTTGGCCCGAACTTAGGAAACCTAGGTCTCAACTCCAGCTTCGCTGCCTGTGCAAGTCACAGCCTCGCTGAGCCTCGGTTTCCTCATCTGTAAAATGAAGCTAACCTATCTACCTCCCAGCCCCGTTTCAAGGATCCAGGGAAGCTGAGACACAGGATCCCTTTACAGAGTGTGTTGCAGTGACCCCTCATGAAGGAGAGGTCAGGGACTGAGATGGGCATGGATCTGGAGAGGGTGACCCAGGCCATCCCCTCTGCCTGCCCAGGATCAAAACCTCTTTAATGTAGCCGACTGCAGGCAGGTCTGTACGCTCCCGGCGGCATCAGAGGGGAAGAGAGATCACAGAAGGACATAATGCCTCAAGAGTGGGTGAGTGTAAGTAGGTGAGGTCAGTCAGGGAGAGAGAGTGTATGCAAAAGGGTGTGTGTGTGTGCAAGAGAGAGAAAGAGAGATTCAGAGAAACGGTGGATGACTATTTGAATAAATGAGAAGGATGATATTTTCGCCTGTATATTTGCCCACAACCATCCACTTGACATTTATTTGCTGAACGCCTGCTCTGCGCCACACTCATTAGACGCTGGACATATGGATGAATAGGACTCGAGCCCTCCGTCAAGAAACGTGCATTCCTGTGGGAGCACAGACCAAAGACACAGACCCCACGGGGACATCACTCTGAGTGCTGAGAAGGAGGGAGGCATGGGTGGGGGCCAAAGGGCACAGAGAAAAATAGCCTGAGCAGGTGAAGAAGCTCCTCCAAAAGTGGCATCTAAACTGAGCCGAGCAGAAGGGCCAGGGCTGGGCAGTGGAAGGAGGTTGGTGCTCCAGAGGGAGCAGCATTGGAGCGTCAGCCTTTGCAGAGAAACCAGCCAGTGGGTCAGGACGGCCCCCTCTCTCTGCTCAGAATCCCGGAGACTAAGATCCGTGTGACACAGAAAGGGCTCCACAGGGACCGGTAGTGGGGACCGAGTGGCCTCCTGGACTCCTTCTGACCTGCTTCACCACTGAAGTTTTCTGCTTCACCACTGACCCACGGCAGGCATCAGGGCACGATCCTGCCTCCTGGCTCCACAGAGAGCACCGAGAGTTTACACAGCCCTGGCCCTGTGCCAGGCACAGGCTGGGAAGCCAGTGTGCTGCCCAACCCAGGTGTTCAGTAAATATTTTTAAAATAAATGACCAAGAGAGCAGAGTCAAGCCTTGAGCAGGAGAGTGGAGAACAGTCTTTCTAATGTATAGACCGGCCCTAGATGAATTTAGATTACACCCTACATGGACACATGACATTTGCCTAACGATTTCTGGTTTCCATTGTGATTTCACTTATTCATTATTCATCACACTGAGTCCTAGATTTGCAATAATCCAACCTTTAGAAGAAGTGTTTCTCTTTGCTCCTTTCAGGATTGAGGAATGTAAAGATTCTATAGGACCAGGTACTTCCTGCTGGTCCTGGGGGCAATGTATTGTTTCTTAACCTGCCTTGGGAATAACTGGGGAACAGAGAGGGCCCATGGCCACCCCCTCTGCGTCCTGCCTGCTCCTGTCCTGGCCACCTGCCCCTGATGCCAGCAATCCCCCGTTCCACTGGTCTCAGCTGTCAGTGGCCCAGGTTTCTCGTGGAGGTCCTTTTCAGAGATCAGGTCCTCCCCCTTGACTTTGACCTTTTCCTTCATAGCTCTGATCACAATATGTGATCCGTGTCTCTTTTAGGAACATGTTTGCTTAAGGCCGTCTTCCCCACTTGACTTAAGCTCTGTGAGGGCGGGGCCCACGCGCATTTTACTCACCACTGTAGCCGGAGCTACGCCTCCAGTGCCCAGCCCAGGGTGAGTGCTCCGCCAATAGCATTAAATGAATGAAGCAGTGCTACGTGGCACCCTGAGATGATGCTTGTAGTAGCCTGAGCTTCTAGGAAGCACCGTGCACACACCTGTCCCAGAGGTGCTCAGTCTATGGTCAGAGGGTGAGCCTCCAGCCAGACAAATCATTCAGAACCGTGCCTGAGCTTCTTAGGGTCTTGGGAAGGGCATTTAAATTGTCAGAAGAGGGGAGGTTGTGTGTGTTTTGGGGATGGGGGAGTGTCCTAGCACCCTCACTCCTGCCCCTTCAGCTCTACTTTAATTTGTTTCGCATACTGGACTTCTCTGAAATTTAACAAACGAGTTTAAAAAAGGTTAAAAAAAAAAAAAGCTTAAAAAAAGTTTGCAAACGAATTATGCAGTGGCAAAGGCAACTGGTTGCCAGACTACGACATCTTGGGTTCTCTGCATACTGGCTGGGGAGCCTCGCGCCAGGTCCCTTACCTCTCTCTGGCCTCAGGTACCTAATCTATAAAATGGAATCGTAAATGGCCTCCTTACGGGACTTAATGAGATTGTGTATGTAAAGCTTCCTGCGCTAATAAGGACCTACAGTGTAGCACAGGGAACTCTACTCCATACTCTGTGATGGCCCATATGGGAAAGGCATCTAAAAAGGAGTCGATATATGTATTTGTACAACTGATTCACTTTGTTGTACAGCGGAAAGTCACACAACATTGTAAGTCAACTATACTCCAATAAAAATTAAAAAAAAAAAAAGATACCCGCATAATAAGTCCTGAGGCAATGCTCCGTGGGGCTGCTACAGTGATTAGCTGGTACTCTCGGGGCTGTGAGCATCTTAAGGCAGAGACTTCTCACTCACTGCTTGTTCCTTGAGCCCCTGACACAGACTCTGAGAGCAGCTTCTCGTCTCTAGCACTTTTGCTGTTTCCCCTCTGCTGAACTTGCTTTCCTACGGCCCCACCCAATGCAGAGACTGACACACAAGCCACTTCCCACACCTGATTCCCTGATTAGGAGTTAGGAGTGTGACTCCCAGAGCCAGGCCCTCCCCTGCTCTAAAGAAGAACTTACCAGAAGCTCAGCTCCTGCCTTGGATGCCCAGTTACACTGGGCTCTGAGGAACGTGCCTCCTCCTGGGCAGCTAGCTCCCCAGCCCTGGCAGAGACCCCGGGGCTGGCGGCGGGAGCCAGAAGTTGTGCAGGCTGCACTCTGGCTGGGGAGGTTTAAGCCCATTTCCTTTTGCATTTTGGGGACCCATCCATTACCCCAGGCACAGATGGCAAAGCCAACGCAAAGCAGGAGGGAGAAATCCAATCCAGGAGAGCTTCTAGTTGTCCTGGCCACCCGCGTAGCTGCAGGGTTGGAAGGGGGGGTCGGCAGGGGGGCGGTGCTGACCGTGTAAGATTTGTCTCAAGAACCTTGCGCTGGAGCCCCAGCTCTCCCTCCCTCCCGGCCCAGGTCGGTTCTCTGTGTGCTAGGCAAGACCTCAGCTTCAGACCCATCGGAGACAAGCCGTTCCTCTTGCCTCCCCCCGTCTGCTGTTCAGGAGCCTCAAGAAAATGACCTTGAACGTGGGGAGGGCTCTGCCCTCAGGCAGACTGGGCTGGAGTCCCAGCCCTGTGGTCCACCAGCTGTGTGAGCTCGGGTGAGTTGCACAACCTCCCAAAACCAAGGTTCTTCCCTGATCATTGGCAATAATAGCAATATCAACCACGCAAGGCTGTTTTCTAATTTAACAAGGATAATACAAGTCACAGGCTGGCAGCAAGAGGGGACCCTGCACTTGCAGGGAGCTGAGCTCCTTAAACGGCATGCCCTAGGCACCTCTCTTGCCTTGCCCCATCCTGACCCTGGAAGCAGGCATTGCAATCTCCATTTTAACTGTTTTAAGGAAACGGACCTTTCGCTTAGCCAGGTCGCCCAGCTGGCAATGAGTGGCAGGGCTGGAGAAGAACCTGAGTTCTACTGGGGTCAAGACCAGGTGCTTGCCTCTCCACGGGGCTGGAGAGGATGCCCCTGCGGGCTTTGCTCCCCACCTTGTCACCGGCAGAGTGCCACCAGCTCCCCACTAATTTTGCAGGTGGGTTTGTCAGAAATGGTTGTACCTGCTGGGGTGTTTCAGGGCAGCCACCTATGTTGCAAGGGGTTGGGACAAATTCCGTTATGTGGCATGACCTGGGTTAAGGAATAAGCTTGATGGGGAAAGGGAACACCCCACAGGCCAAGGTCAGCAAGACAGACCCATGCGTGCTCTCCTGGCGGCACTATCACCTCTGGGACAGGTGCGCTGGGGCCCAGACACCTGCTGTCTCAAGCTCCTCGCCCATGTGGGACCCTCCCTCACTGCTCTGCATCCTTACAGGGCAAGTGTGAGAAGTTGTCTTGCCAGTGGAGAAATACACAAGTTTCAGGGCACCAGGCAGTCTGGAATTACTAGAATTGTCTAAAAAAAGCAATGACCTTGACTCTGGGGATCTTGAAACCTGTGAGATGTGACAGTGCCCTCTGCCAGAAGGAGGGCACCTCCTGCCTCCTGAGAAGCTCAGCTTGTGTGCACTTCCCTTCGCTGGGGAGGTTAGAGTCCCCACCAACCCGGGTCCCAGCTGGCTTGCTCTCCTGGCCACTCAGGCGAGCACCGGGCTCATGTTAGCTCAGCCCCCTCCCTGGTTGCAACTGGGAACCTCTGAGTGCTTGTGCCTTGTCATAGGCAGAAAGTTCCAATATTCTGGTCCATTCCTGCCTCTCCAGTCCCAAGCCAGAACCTGCCAGGGTGGGCAGTGTGCTCGCTTTGGCTCTCCCATGTCCGGTAGCCCTCATCCCAGCCTACAGGTCTCTTGTCCTTGCCCCTCTGTAGCAGACCCATCACCCCCTGATTCATTTTGCTGACCAGGAGCTCTCTGGGGTCCCTGTAGTCCCATAGCAGAGGAGAGAGAGGAAGGTGCGACCTCCGCCACCTGCCAAGGCTGTCCCTCTCTGGGGCCACTGGTCCTTTCTTCCAAATGACACCAATACCAGGCAGGAATAATTTGTTCAGCTGCTTATCCCAGCCCTGCTGCACAGACATCCTATTAACTCTAGGACCACGGGGGACCGGCTGGTTTGTTCCAAATTAAAAGTAGCTGGAAATGGGCCCCTCTGGCAGGCGGGAGGGCTGCAGTACAAAGACGCAGGGTGGAGTGGATCAAATCAGGTCTTAATCAGCCTTTGGAGGCCCAGAGGTCCCTGGCCCTGCCAGTGTGACCCTCACCTTCCCCATTCTTCTTAGGATTCCAGAATCTTCCAGGCCACAGAATCTTCCCCAGACCACCTCTCTCATCGGACCACAAGTCCCAAGTGCCAGACAGCTGTTAATTCATGAGAGCGGATGTGGCCATGTGAGGCAGCCATGGATGGCAGGAAGATGCAGGGCAAGCAAGGGCACAGCTCTGGAGCCAGACAGTCCTGGGTTCAAATCCTGCCACTTTCTGGCAGGATAGCCAGGGACAAGCCATGTCCCACCTTGAGTCTGTGTCCTTCCCTGGGAAATGGGGCCAGTAATTCCCTCCTCATGGGGCTACGAGGAGATGGTGCACGTGGCATACCCAGCACCCAGCACATAACTGCTGCCAGGAAAAGTCAGCTTCCCACCCTTCTCTTCTTTTCATGCAATTAAACCTCGGACCCATAGCCAACAGAAAGGAGGCAGAGCCGAAAGAAACAAGGCTATGAGTCAAGTCTTCTTCCGGCTCTTCTCTAGATGTACGGCTCCTCCAACGTTGCCCCCTCCACGCCCAGTCACTCTCAATTACATCTTCCGTAATCGGGAACTTGTCAACAGCTGAAATTATCCTTTTCATTGAGTGGCTTTCGTTTTTATTGGCCATCCCCTCGCCCCTGTGAGAACATGAGTGCTCACTGCATGGGGCTTATTGGTGATGCCTTGAGCACCAGATGCATGTTGAATAAGTGATGACTAATCACTTTTCCTGCCCAGCAACATCAGGCTGTGAGACTGGAGTCCCTTTTTGAGGCCTGGGCTTTGTCAGGCGGATTCAGAGGCCTCCACGCCCCATCTCCCTGTTCTGAGTTTCTATGCAGGAATTTGACAGAAGCCACCAGCCACAGTGACCTTGATGAGATGAGGGATCAGTGCAAGCAAGACCAGGGGCCTGGCCATTCTTCCACCCCAGTTCTCCGGTGCTCTGTGGGATGGCCCTCGCTGCCCGTCCACTACAGCTGGCCAGATGCGCAGAGGGGAGGTCGGCTTCCCCCTCAGTGTCCATCTGCTCCCCAACTGGAAGGGCAGGAGGGAGGACCCAGGCTCTGAGGGCCCCACAGGAGGGTAGGGAGTTGTGCAGAAGAAGCAGAGATGAGAAACTTGTACAGGCACCCCAGGCCATCTGGATGCAATGGAAGCCAGGACCCCAGGAAGAGACATGAGGGAGAAGGTTTACCACTGCCAGTGATTCCAATCCCTGCACTCCTGAGTCTGGAGGTGGAAGGAAGCCTTCCTCCTGTTGGGATGACGGCAGGAGGACCATGAACTTAAACAAACCATGGTCCTCTCTTCTTGAAGCCATTGTGTTCCTTCTTGTGGTCTTAGAACTACAAAGAGCAGCAGACTGGGAGCTGGGTCTTCAGTTCCAGATCCTTCCCTTCTCTGGGCCTCCATTTCTTCATCCCTAAAATGAGGGAGCTTCTGGCTTCAAGCGTCCCTTCCAGTTTTGGAATTTTAAGATTTTATAGCGATCATTGCAACACTACGCGTGGCACCTGCTCTGTGCCCGACCTTGCTCTAAGCACCGCACACACAATTTTATTTAATACACACAAGAACCCTAGAAGGTGGAGAGCTCTCGTTAACCCAATTTATAGATAAAAAGTTCTGAGCTTCAGGACGGGAAGGGCCTGGCTCTGGGTCACACAGCCAGCTTGGGACAGAGCCAGAATTGGAAGTCAGGCTGTCTGTCTCCAAGTTCCAGCTCTACTTCCTATATGACGCTCCCTTCATTTCTAAAACTCAGATCCAGCATAGGAAAGTAATAAAGACAAAACTGGTTCTTCCGCAGCTTGACCAAGAGGCGATGCATGCTCTTATTTGAGAAATCAAGGTTTCAAGGCCTCTATTCTGACTGAAGCAGCACAGCTTGGAGGATTCTGCTGAGACCTGTGCCCCCCAGATTACACCCCAGACCATCATCCACATACACCCCTTCTCCAGTCAAACCACAAAAAAATATGGGAGAACTAGCCTGACAGCTGAGACTGCACAGAGGGGAAAGAAATGAAATACCACCCAGCAAGCATTGTCATTGTAATTCCAGTCTAGCCAATTTTCACTTTTTGCTGGCATGAGCTGGTTTAGAAGCAGAGGCAGGTAATCGGGCAGAAATCAGGGAGGGAGATGTGATTCTGAGGCTTGTGTCTGAGAGGCTGGGGTTAGCCTACCCCAATTTTCTTTCTGTAATCTTTTGATTAACCCTGAGCCAGTTTGGGCGTCATTTTTCAAACCATCTGTGCTTGACAAGCAGAGCCAAGCCCAGGCTTGCAGCTCGCTATCTGTAAACATCAGCTGGGAACCCGCTGTGCCTTGGAGCCTGGGATACTCCTAAGCCACCAGGCATATTGGACTGCAGTCCATCCAGCCCTGGCCTTGTGAGCTACCTACTTTTGTTATTCCCATCCTGGAGCTGGGAGAGGTTGAATAACTTGCCCGAGGTCACAAAGCCAGAGCTGTGACTCTGAAGATCCCATACAGTACCAAAGAAACACTCTGTGTCAAATCCCTCAGCAGCATCACCCCTGGGATGGACTGAATTGTGTCCTCCCCCCCAGATTCATAAGTTGAAGTGCTAACTTCGATGTAACTGTATTTGGAGGTAAGATTTTTAAAAGGAAATTAAGGTTCAATGAGGTCATAAGGGTGGAGGCCTGATCCAATAGGACCGATGTCCTTATAAGAAGAGGGAGAGACACACACGTAGAGAAAAGGCCATGTGAGGACACAGCAAGAAGGACAGAGTGGCCATCTACAAGCAGAGCAGAGAGGCCTCACCAGAAGCCAGCACCTTGATCTTGGACTTCCAGCCTCCAGAGCCACGAAAAAAATAAATTTCTGTTGTTTAAGTTGCCCAGTCTGTGTATTTTGTTAAGGCAGCCCTAGGGAAGTAATGCACCCGAGACAATTCTTTGCATAGCATCCTTTCGCATATCTTTCTATTGTCATAAATATACATAGCATAAAATTTACCATTTTAACCATTTTGAGGTGTACAATTCAGTGGCATTGATTACATTTCACATTGTTGTGCCACCCTCATCACCACCATCCACCTACAGAGCTTTTCTTCTTCCCAAACTGAAATTCTGTCCCCATTAAACAATAATCCCCCATTCCCTCCACCCTCACCCCCCCCCCAGCCCCTGTGCACCATTCTACTTTCTGTCTCTATGAACTGGACTATTCTAGGTACCTCATACAAGTAGGATCCACACCGTATTTACTCTTTTGTGTCTGACTTATTTCGCTTAGCATAATGTTTTCAAGGTTTATCCATGTTGTAGCATGTGTCAGAATTTCATTCCTTTCTAAGGCTGAATAATGCTCCAGAGTAGGGATATACCATCATTTTTTTTAAATCCATTCAACCGTTGCTATTCATCCACTCCCATATTTTTAAAAGACATAATCCCCTTGCTCACAACTCTGTCTCCAGTAGTTTTGTGCCACATTCAGAGTCAAATGCAGACTTTCGTCTCTGGTCTGCAGCCTTTGCGTGATCTGTCCCTGCATTTCTGGCCTCCTGCTCTGGCGGCATTCTCCTCCAGGAGTGCACCCCAGCCACCAGGCCATGTTGTTTTTGCTGGAACCCCAGCTCCTCCAGCCTCTGGGTCCTGACGGTTACTGTCTCTCCGTCTGGACACCCTCTGCCAGCTCTCCTCTGGCTCTCTCCCGCACTTCATTCAGATCCCCTCCTGTCTACAGTCGCCCCCGCTGTGCACAGTGGCATTTCCTCCCACCTAATGCTGCCTCATTTTCCCACATAGCCCTCCTGCAATTACATCACACATTTACTCATTTGTTTCTGGTCTGGCTTGTGCCCTGAGAGTCCAGCTTCACAAGGGCAGGGACTGTCCTGGCCGTTGCTGCTTCCCCAGCACCTGGCACAGGGCCCAGCACATAGTAAGTCCTCAGGGGAAGCTGAGAGGTCCACCAGGCAGACGAGAAGCCCAGGGGGAGACCACCTGGTGGGTGGCAAAGCTGGCCCTTGAACCTGGGCCTCTGAATCCACTTTCCTTTCCTGAAAGCCTCTGCACTGCGTGCCCATTAAAGGCCCCGGTTCTGTATTCTGCCTTCCCAAGTCCATCTTTCCAACCACACTTACCCCCTTAGCAAGGTGTCGATGATCCGGACTCAATGGAGGGATGAATGGAGAAAGGAAGAAAGGGAGGGAGGGAGGATAGATCATAAGTCCTTCGGTTTGAATGTCTTCCTGTGCCCTCTACTCAACCGTCGTAAAAGCAAAGCAGACCTCTCTCTCCTGACTTCACTCTTTCTCTGTATGTGTCCCCAGTTTGCACCTTGTGTTATCTTTGCTCGCTGAGTTCTATTGATTATTTCTCCCTGGTGTTTCTCTTGTCTGTCACTCTTTCCATTCTCAGCGCTGTCCCCAAAGTCCAAACTCTCATCATGTCTCACTGATGATGCAGCAGACTGCATTTCTTTCCACTTCTCCCCTCCTGTCTCCTCCACACCAGGGCCGAACAAAGAGATAATCCACGCAACCCTTTGACCAGAGAGCCCTACTTCTAGAAGTCTGTTCTAAGCAGATCATGAGAGATGTACACCAAGACTTTTATTCAGCAGGGTTCATCATGGTACTACATTATAATAGTGAAAAATTGAAGACAATCTCAACTTCAGTCAAAAAATAGTGGGTTAACTGAATTTTGGTTCATCCATCTGATGCAATAATACTAAACCTTTGAAAAATTATTTTGAGGACTACTTAATAGCAAGCAGAAATGCTATTGACATAATATTAGGTGAAAAATCAGGATACAAAACTGTAAGTACAATGAGGTTCCAATCTGTGAATAGATAGGTGGGCAGAAAAAGTAAAACAGAAAAGAAATAAACTGAAATATCCTGGGTTTTAGTTAAGATCAATGGTTATTTTTTAAAGTTCTTCTTGATAGAAGAAGTGTATTGTCCGCCTTGCCTTCAATAAGCATGTATATTTAATCAGACCATAAAAATACCATTCCCTGAATACACATCTTTAATTTTTTAATTCTTCCCAATACCTTCAAAAAAATTTATGCTTTCACTGCACTGTATCACTGCCTGTCCTCACCATGTTAGAGCACACCCGAAACTTCCAGACCTGGCTGTCACAGCCGGCATCTCATGGTCTCAGCCTGCTTCCAGCTCGTGTCTCCCCAACTACAAACACATTCTCCAGCCAAACTCGTCCCCATGTGGTTTCCAAACCAGACTTGTGTTTTATGTCCCTGAACCTAGCCTCAGATGATTCAGAAAACCAAATGCACACACACACACACACAGAAGGAGTACAAATATGGCAAAATATTGATAGTAATTTGTGAACCAAGGTGAAGGGTATGCGTCTCCTATATACTAATTTTGCAACTCTTCTATAGTTGGACATTTTTAGAATTAAAGTTGGGGGAAATAAAGGAGCAGTATAATCTGGCATTTAAAGGCATTGGCTCTGCTATGAAATGACCTTAGTTTAAATCCCAGCTCTACCACCTATTAGTTGGGTGACAATGACCTCAGGCAAGTTACGTACTTCCTAGGTCTCAATTTCTTCATCAGTGAAATGGGGATAATGAAAACCATCATGTACTTATTTCCCACCATTGCCTGGAGAATGGAATACATGAGTATAAAGGGCTTGGTGAAGAGTCTGGCCACCCTTGTTCGTTGTGAACGACTAGTGTCAGTGTTCAATATAGAGATCAGATTCTTAACCATGAAGTTATCCATAAAGCTCTCTACCTTCCTAAACAACTCAACCCTGGATAACTAAGTAAAGTGCTGTTGTTTGGGAATCTTTTGCTTATGGGATTCTGTTTCTGCCACTGGCACAGAGCAGGGAGAATGCAGTGCCGTTTCCCGCCAGCATCCACATCTCCAGGCCCTGGCACAGTGCCTGGCACAGAGGAGGCAACCAGTAAGTGCAAAAACCTCAAAATGAGGAGCTTGAAGGGTTCAAGTTGCGCTTTAAAGAAAGTTCATCTCATCAGACACAAGCTTGTAACCTTGCTGATGGAACCACGCTATTCCCATGGATGAGGCATCACCTTGATAAATTAGCTGTGGATATAAGCACCCTGCAGCTGGCATGGAAATGCAATTTAATTTCCAATTAAGCCTGATTTCTGGGCCGAGGGATTTGCCTGCCTCACACTGAGAGAATTATTCCAGCCAGACGTATTGTTGTCAATGTTGGTGGTTCTCCCATGAAGGGGACTATCATGGAAACTGGTCCTTTGGCCCTTGGATGGTTCAACCAGGTTCTGATTTTCCTCCAGAACTGAGTTTATAACAAGGAGATTCAAGAAAGTTCAAAGCAAAGACAGTCTCTCTGTGGCAGAAATTCTTAAGACAGAACACAGCTAGAAACAGATTGAAAGGGAGAGAGATGCAAGATGGTCCTCAATGATGCTCACAAGAAAGAGAAGTGAGAAATTGTGCATGAGAAAAGAGGGGTGCTGGGAAGTTCTCTGAGCTCAAACAGAGAAGAATCTGTATAATCAGAGGAAGGAGATACGTTTGCTCAAATGGAGAGTGAACATTTGCGGAGCATCTTTTATACACCCGACACAGTGCTGAGCGCTTCACATTCAGTATTGCACTGAGTCATCACAAGCACCCTATAAAACAAAAGATGCTATGCTCATTTTCCAGTTGAGGAAACGGAGTCTCAGGGAGATTGAATAAACTGCCCAGTGTCATAGACAAGCCAGATTCGAACTTTCATTCTTCTGAGCTTTCCTCCCTGCAGGCTCCCTCTCCAAACACAAATGAAACATGTAGTTTAGAACCAGAAGAATAAGGTTACACTAAGCTGAAACTTACCTCTCACAAAATTTAAGAATAAGAAAAAGGCTTTGAAAACATGTTCTGAGAGAGAGAGTAAAAACAACTGACTCAGTAAAAATAACCGAGTTTGCTTGGGGCACGTGATCTGATGGAGGGGCAAACAACACCTATTTCTGCTTGGGTTTCCCATCTTCCCCACAAGGTGAAAGACTGGACGTGATGGTCCAGCATGGCTAAGAGGCTCACAGGTGCTCAGAGGGCTCAGGCTACTCCAAACCAATGAGGTTCTGGCTTGGGGCTCAGAAAATTTCAGTTCCCGGAGTTGGAAAGAACCAACGGAGGGCGTATAAAACGGTGTTTAAAGACACATATATATGAGATGTTTCCAAGACTACCACTTGCATGGCCAACAGAGTCACAGAAAAATTAGTTAGAGACCAAGAAAGTGTCACATAGCTCAATTTTTATTAATGATTGCAAAAGAAAATTCTAAAGCTATGTATAAATAAGCATGCTGTCAGCTCCTGGACACATCCTAGAATGGACTATTGAACCAGTGATTTGGGAACACTTGGGAAAAAAAAGCAGGGTTGACTGACAGAAGTGTGGGACCCCTGAGAAAGGGACAAGTCAGCCCAGCCTCTCTTCCATTCTGCTTTTTAGTAGAGACATTAGGTCAGGGATTTCTGTGGCCATAGCATGCCTGGTTGGTGCCAGGTATTTCATGGGCTGTGGGCTGGGTGATCACAGCATCAGGCAGACTGTAGCCAACCTCATCTGCCTGTCCATCTTGGCAGTTTCCCCATCAGACTCTTTGCAGAGCTTTTTCGGATGCATATGGTTGGGCCTCACTGCACAGCTGTGGACTCTTCAGAGGTGTGGCTCCAGGGAACCATTCGAGAGCCTCGGCTCCACGGGAATGTATATAGAGGCACTTAAAAAGCTCTCAGTACTGAACTTGCCCTGCTGGGAATTTTCCATTTTTGATATGGGGCAGAGATTAACGGGCAGGACGCACAGTGGTTAGAGAGTAGAGCCTGAAGCCGCACTGTTCAGGTTTGAATCCCAGCTCTGCTATTCACTAACTGCTATTTACTGACTTCTGACCTGCGGCAAGTTAAATCTCTGTGCCTTTGTTGCCTCATCTATGAAGTGGAGATAGTAATAATAGCCTAAAGGATATTGTTAGGGTTAAATGGACCTTACATGTAAGGGTTTAGCCCAGATCCTGGTCTACAGTGCTCAACAGGTGTTAAGTCTTATTATTATTACGGATGATAGATTCTTGTTCCGGATGTAATTTGCTAAATACATCCCCAAATGGAAGTGGCTACCTCCCAGTACAGTGAGTTATTTGTCAAAAGAGATATTGATGTAGGCTGTTGCTAAGGGAGAATGTTATAGGGAGGGTTCAAGCACCAGATCAGAAAGTGAAGAATCACTAGATGATCTTGAAAGAACTACTGACCCTCAGAGAATATGAGTTTCCATTTCAATATAAGAAATCAAAGGAGTGTCGAAACGTAGAGGCTCCAGAATTGGAGCCTGAGACGAGGGCTCAGGGCAACAGTCTCACTGGGAGTGGAGAGAGGAGATGAGTCTTAAAGCTGCAGATGCTATGTAAACCCCTGTTTTTCTTTTATGTATATGGAGGGAGGTTGGTGTGAGATGCGGGAGATTATGGGAGATCGAAGTCTCTCTAATGGAGGCAGAAGGTGCAAGCTTTGGGAGGAATCTCCACCTCGGTCCAACATTCAGTTGGAGTTGATTGCTTTGCATTTATAGACATCTCTTCCCCAACCTCCTTAGCATTTAAGGAAGTTGGCTGGTGAGCACGGGCATGATATGAGTGGGAAGGGAGGGTTGTGGAAATCTAGGAAGATGCTGAACTCTGTATTTGAATTGATATGACAAAGTTCCAGGAAAGCACCTGTGGATAGGAAGATAGTCCATAAACTGACCCACCTGTAGAAGAGACAACCCGGAACCAGGAGAGATGGGGAAAATGGACGCTCTCCTCCTGGCCCCCAGTGGGAATCTGATGAAACAACTTAGAGGAGGGTTTTGGATGTGCACAGGGCATGGCTGGGAAGAGCAGGGGGACCCTGTCTGTCTCTGGACTCACCAGGCCAGCAGTTCTGAAACTATCTGGTCTCAGAATCCTTCTCCAATCTTAAAATATGTTGGGACTCCAAAGAGATTTGGTTTCTATGGGTTATATTAACTAATGTTTACCATTTAGAAATGAAAACTCAGAATGTTTCATTTAAATGAATTTATTTTAAAATAACAATGATATACCCATTACATGTTAACAAAAAGACCATATTTTTATGAGAAATAATTACATTTTCAAAAAAATTATTAAGAAAAGTAGCACTGTTTTCCCTTTTTGCAAATCTCTTTAATGTCTGGCTCAGTAGGAGACTGCTGGATTCTCATGTCTGCATTCAGTCTTTTGTGATATCACATGCCTCACAAGCTCTGAAAAATTCCACTTATGCTGGTGAGAGAATGAGAGCAAAAAAAGCAAATAGTATCTAAATAGTATTATAAAAAGAGTTTTCACCTTGCAGTCCTCTGCTTTGAGAACCATTACCCTAGTCTGTAGTGAATTTCTTCATGTCTTCCTGATTTTCCTTTGGTCTTACTCTTTTCCCTACGTGTGAAAGGGCAGTGGCTGGTGAGGTATAAGACAGCTGCACTTTGTTCAAACAGTATCTTTGCAAATATTACATATAATTCAAATTCCCCCAAATGCAAAAGACATTGGCTATTCTTATGCACCAGCCTGTACTGCCAATTAGTAATAGAGCGAATGCAGTCTACAATCCACACACCCGAGGAGTTTTGAAATTAGGAGGAATTTTAGATGAATTGTTGATGGCGGTCGGGGAGGCTGGCATCATTTCAGGAAGTCACAAAAATTGAGATTTTACTAATATTTTTACATTGCATTATTTTGAATTTGCATAAATTACGTTCTTCGCTGTGGAGAAGGAAGCCCTTGATAGTGGTAGGGGAGGAGGGAGATGGAGCGTCAAGAAGACGATCAGCTCCTTGAAGGCGGGCACTCTCTGCCCCTCCTCCTCTCCTTGCCGCTGACCTCCACCAGGCGATCTGAGTTGGGGGGGGGGGTTGCAGGGAGTGATCCAGGTGCACCTCTTCAGGTGTGAGTCACTGGCTCAGGAGAGAAAAAGCAAAACCAGTGGAAGCACTAGACTTCATTAGCAGAGTGATTTTTTTAAGAACTGATGAGGGCTCTCTGCTCCCAGGCAGCCATTATTCCAAAGCCATTTTCCTCCGTGTCTAACTCCATCATGCTTAAATGCCCATTATGTCACTCTCGTCTTGGCCGTGAAGTTCTGTGAGCAACAGGCAGGTATGAGATTTGATAGAAGTGGGCCAAATTCATTGACAGGAGGACAGCATTGTCTCAAGCAAATGAAGATCATTGTTAATAATGCATGGATCAGTGGGGCTGGGCATCCCCAGGTACTTTTTGCTAGAAGGTCATGGCCTTTTCCCCTGCAGCGGCTGTGTGGATAATCTGAGTTTCTTTGTATTTCAGCCCCAAATGCAGGTGTATGGAAAGCATATGCAAAGGAAGCCCTGTAAATGAGACTCACGATGGGGACTTTTTTCTTCTTGTAGATTCCCATGCAGTTGTAAGAAATAACACAGACAGGTCCCATGTACCCTTTACCTAATTTCCCCCAAAGAACTATAGGACAGTATCACAACTGGGACTTTCTAGACTCACGAGGCTCTTGAGAAGTCCCTGACCTCAGAAAGAAGAAACTCCAGGGAATAGTGTGCTACCTCCCCTTGGAAGGATTGTCTTCAGTAAGAACCTGGAGGATGTGAAGCTGCATCAGGGATCCCTGGCTGCAAGTGACAGAAATTGGTGCAGATTCCAGGTGCTCCCTCAGAACTCTGACTTACATGAGGACACCATGGGGTTCCCAGGATGCAAAACTGTTCCTTACCTGGCCCCCGGATCTTTGGGTGGATGGGTCCCTCAGCCCTTCAGCTGAATCAGCTCAGATACTGTGGTTGACAGGTCAGGCTCTGGAATCACCCAGCCCAAGGCTTGATTCCCAGTTCCTCACTTACTATATGGTTGACCTTGGCCAGTGATCTCTTAGAGCCTCAGTTTCTCATAATATCTTATATAGCACTTACCATGTGTCAGTCGTTATTCTAGGAACATTATACAATAACTCATTTAATACCAACAACCCCCAAAAGGGAAATATTATTATTAGTTCCTATTTTGCAAGTGAGGAAATTGAGGCACAGAGAGGTTATTTGCCCAAAGTCACCCAGCTAGAGAATGACAGGTTTGGGTATTTGAAGCCAGGCCGTATGCATCACAAGTCCACATATATAAACCACTGTCTTATTTTGCTTCTCCTTAGCTGTGAGCTGGCTTCAGTAGTGCCTCACTGAATTTTTACAAGGCACACTGCTTAGCACTGTGCCTGGCATGGAATAAATAAGCACCAATAAATGCTAGTTAACATTATTGTTGGTATAATTTCTTCTGGAAGTTTCTGAGTATTCATTACTTGTTACTGTTATAACAACAGCTTCCATTTTGACCACCTACTATGTGTCAAACCTTCATTAGCCCTCCCAACTACCCAAAAGGGGGAGTCTCTCTTTTATAGATGAAACAAGTGAGAATCAGGGGGATGCAATCTGGCGGAAGTGGAGATAGGATTCACCCCCAGGGGCTGCACCTGGAATCACAGCTCCGGGAGGAGCTTCAGGGACACCAGCCTAACTTCATGTCCAGCTCAGGACTGGAGCTGACAAAAAGTCATTGATTCATTCCAAAAAGCCCAGTGACAGGACCCTGGTTCTGTACACCAGTGGTTCTCATGCTCCAGCATAGGTCCCCTGCAGCCATTGTTAAAACACAAAGTGCTGTCCATCTCCTCGGGACCCCACGCAACCACTCTCCACCACACCACCTTGGGGTTTCTGGTTCAGTAGGGCTGGGCTGAGGGCCTGAGAATGTGCATTTCTCACAAGCCTCCATAGAATGCCAATATTGCTGGTCCGGGGACCACACTTTGAGGATGACTGCTCTAGGCCAAGTTTTTGGAGTGGTAATGGTAGAGATGACAGCTTCCCCCAATTATCCCCTTTCCAAGACTGAGATGGACTTCCCCTGCAGGGCCAGTGTCTTGTATTTATCTGCATTGTAAATCATAAATCCCCATCTCTGCGGTTACCTTCCCTCCATACGTGGTTCTTAAACTTGTGTGTTCTCAAAAACCTGTCTCTGATTGGAGCTGAACCCCTTCCCTAGGCCACTTGCATCTGCTTGGTGATGGGGAGCTCACCCTTTCAAACTTCCTTCGAAAGTAACATCTACTGTTACTTTTCTGATTAAAAACAAACACAATGAAACCAAACCTTCCTAGTGTTGAAAATTTAGAAAAGTATCAAAAATAAAAAGAGGAGGGCTTCCCCGGTGGCGCAGTGGTTGAGAGTCCGCCTGCCGATGCAAGGGACACGGATTCGTGCCCCGGTCCAGGAAGATCCTACATGCCGCGGAGCGGCTGAGCCCGTGAGCCATGGCCGCTGGGCCTGCGCATCCGGAGCCTGTGCTCCGCAACGGGAGAGGCCACAACAGTGAGAGGCCCGTGTACCACAAAAATAAATAAATAAATAAAATTTTTTTAAAAATTAAAAAAAAATTTAAAAAAAATGAAAAGAGGGAAGAAAAAAAAAAAGAGGGAAGAAAGTTACAGTTAACCACCATCCCACTGTTACTACTTTGATGTATTTTAGTATTATTTCCTTATAGCCTCCTGTTATTTTTTATATATTTGGTTTTTTTAAGTTGAGGTATAATTGATATATAAGGTTATATTAGTTTTCAAGTGTGTAACGTAATGATTCGATATCTGTAGTATGTATTGCAAAATCATCACCGCAATAAGCCTAGTTAATATCCATCTCCCCACAGTGACACTTTTTTCTCCTGTGATGAGAGCTTTTAAGATCTACTCTCTTAGCAACTTTCAAATACACAATAAAGTATTAGTAAGTATGGTCACCACGCTGTACGTTATATCCCCATGGCTTTAAGACCAGAAGTTTGCACCTATATCTGATAATATTGGTATAAAAATGTATATAGCTCTGAGAATCCTGAGAACAAACGATGTTCTAAGTGTGCTCTGCCCATGAGGGCTGCTGCTGTTTTCAGAGTGGAATTCAAAGAAGGAACAGAGGTTTCCCAGGGATGGCTTCCTGGGTGGGACCGGCAGGTCTTTGATCCAACTGCCAGGACCCAGGCACAGAATCGCTGTCATCGGTGCAGTGGACAGTGGCACAGCAGGAAAGAAGTTTGAGTCAGTTGAGCGGGGACAGGGAAAGGAGACCTATCACTGGTTGGCCTTGCATTCTCCTGGGTCCGGGGAAGCCACTGTAACATTCTTGAGCAGGAAATGACTTAACAAAGAGATTTCCCAAAGACCATCCAGGCAGCAGAAGACAGAGTGTATTGGAGGGGGGGAGAGTGGGAAGGCAGGGGGAGGAGGCACGGGGACACAAGTGAGGAACAGCCCGGGGACCCATCCAGTCCCTGGTGGCCCGAGCAGTGATGTGGTGTGGATGGGGCTACTTCTGGGCTGCCAGGATGGAGAGGGACTGGTTGATCTTCACCATGGCGATAATGAGGAGGCCACCGGTCAGCAGGAAGGTGGGCCAGAAGAGGGAGAAGAGGAGGGTCTGGGGACCGTAGAGGCGCTGATACAGGACACTCGTCTCATTCTCCCGAGTCGTGGAGAAGCAGTCGAAAACCTGGCGCTCGTGGAGTTTGGCTCTAACCTTCTCCACATCGGCCCGGGCCATCTGGTAGTTGTCCAGGCTGCCTGGGATGTAGGAGCACTGTAGGGAGAAGCGAGAGCACCCATGGGATTGGAAATCCCTCTTTCTTAGGGCCTGGCATGGAATAAAGAAAAGCGTCAGCTTTGGAGTCAGGCCCCTGGGTGGGAGTCAAGACTGTCCAAAGCTTGGCAGGCTGCACATTGCGTGCTTCTAGAAGGTGTGTACACAGTGTCGTCTGGGAGGGTGGTGGCCTTGGAGCTGCTCAGGGTACACGCTGCACACCTGGAGATAGGGGCCCCAGCTGGAGCCCTGGCTCTGCTCCCATTGGCTTCAGAACCTTAGGCAAATTGCTTACCATTCTGATCCTTGATGTCTTCATCACTTAAATGGGTTAATAGCAATACCTTTTTCAAAGGAGTTTATTAAAGAACTTCAAACTTATCTGTCTAAGGAGACCAATGGGGGACACAGGCTGAGTGAGCTCTATATTTCGATTCAGGGCAGAAGTCATACGCTCAATTGCCTACAAAGCGCAGGCAGGTAACGTCCACAGGTGAAGTAGGTGAGGGAGTAGGATGACAGGTGCCAGCTGACACTTGGTGTCAGGGGATGGGTGGTCCTGGTGAGATGGAGAGAGCCAGCTGCGTCTAGACTGGCAGGCATCACTCCATCTGGACAACTGATGCCATGCCATCCAGAAGACCTACTGTAGCCAGACGTCCAGTATTTGTAGAGAAGCCAGAAAACCAGATTTTAATGTGGACTCTCACAATTTTAAAATATTGGTGAAAATTTGAATTGAAAACCCTTTGAGGTCTAACTCTGCGTGAGCCGAGTAAAAGATGTTGGCCAGCTGGTATTTGACACCGAGATTCAAAGGAAAGAGAGAATGCATTTAAAAGAGCTCTGTGCAGGCAGAGCCTGGGACACGTTTAATTCCGACACTGATCATTGTGATTAGGAAGCTTCCGGCCTGGGCAGATGAGGTCCAGATGGAAAGCTCCGCAGAGAAGGCACAAAGTGGAGACCCTGGTTTTATCCCTCTTCCATGCTAGGAGGTCTGAATGTTGCTTACGTGAGCCTCCGGCAGATGTTCTGCGAGGGTGGTCCCCCGCACGGGCTCCGCAGCAGACTACCTGGAAGGCTGGTCATAAGCACAGGCTCCCTACTCACTCTGAATGGCTGAGGGTGGGGCTCAGCAATCGGGTGATTCCTCCATGCACTAAAGTTCTAGGACCACTGCCCTCCTCCAATCACGTCCCAGATCAAAACGAGTGACAGTGTTGAGCCAGCTTCTCCCCAGGCCTGGGTTGCTCCCTGTATTTAAATGAGGTCCTGCCCCAAAGCTGCCTGCCCTGACAGCGTTCAGTCCAGCAGTACAGAGAATGGTTGCCTCACAGCTCTGACAGCCTGGGAAGTGGGAGAGCTGCATCCAGATGCCGATTCACGTCCCCAGCCAGTCAGGGAGCAGCTGAGGCTGGGGAGAAGCTGGCTCCTGAGGAATCTGGCATTCAGATTTGTTGGGTACGATAGGGTCCCAGTAGCAGGTGGATCCAGAATCATGAGCTCAGAGGACCTAGTCCTATCTCCCCAAAGTCTCTGACTGTGACCTTGGGTAACCTAGCCCACTGAGCAAAGGTGTGGCGATGGAACCAGACAGGCCTGAGTTCAACTACAAGTTCCAAGTTGTGTGACGTTGGCAAATGTTTCAACCTCGCTGAGCCTTGTAGATTGGGTTTGCGAGGGTGCCTGCCTAGCAGAATTGTCACGGCGGTTAACCAAGGTGATGCACGTTAAGCGCTGAGCGCAGAGCCCAGGACATAGTACGTGCTCAATAAATGGAAGATGCTGTTAATAACAAATAATATTGTGACTTAACTATGAAATTGAAACAATGCTCCTTCTTTCCCTTAAGGAGGGGCCTATGGACAAGCTCCGAAGTGGGAACTTGTGCCCATCCTGGGGTCCCACTGTATTCTTTGCCAGTTTGGGATTACTCTAGATCCTTAATGTTCTCTAGACACTGGACAGGAGTTTACTCTGCAGGGCCAGCCTCAGAGGCCTGGGGCCCACTTGCATCCTCTCTCCCCTGCCCTGGGTCCAGCTAACCATGAGTTGTCTAAAGAATCTTAAATGACCTAGCCTCTCCCCCAAGCCCTGCAGTGTCATTGTTCTCAGCATAGACCGTGGGAAGGGGCTTAGAATCCCCCCAGGCTGAGTCTCATGGAAGAACCCAAGAGTGGGCTGGTGACACCCTTCCTCATAGTAGGGGTTGGGGGAGACAGCCTTGCCAGGCCTTTCACATGTGATTCCAGAAGACACCCAGCTGGCCTGGAACACTGGCTCCTTGCACGGCAAGGAGCTGAACAAAGGTGGGAGGAACAGCTGGTGCACCAACCCAGCTGTTTGGCAAAACCACGAAGGCCACTTCCGCTGTCACGCCAGAGCAGCAACCTGCCATTGGCGGCACTCCTGGTGGTGCCTGGATGCTATGGGATAAAAGATAGAATATCCAGTGGCTGTTCTTCCAGAGCTGTTCTTCCAAGGCCAGACAGAGGCATGTCTGACAGGCTGCTGACAGCCCATTAGGGAGAAGATCTGGCCTTTCGCTCCTCTGGCAGCCTCAGGACCGGGGTGGCAGCCTGCAAACCAGCCTGTTTCCAGCCCCCATTGCACCAGTGATCACTTCTGCTTGTCTTTGAAAATGTGCTTCTTGATCCTTGAATAAATCAGGGGGCCCTGGATGCCAAAGAAGAGGCAGGGGTCATGGGAGGAGCTGATTCAGGTGGGTTTGGAGGCTCTAGCTCCATCTGGCATGGCCGAGTCATGCTAGTGATGACAGAACAAGTCAGGCCACCTTGCACTGCCCGGACCCTGGCTCTAAGTCCCCCAGGTGGATCTAACGCACAGACAGAGGTGAGGAACCCCAGCTTCCCTGATCACATTTTAATTCCACAGTTTGGTAGTCCTTGGCAGGGAAGACAGGCACACAGCTTATACAGCGCCAGAATATCATTAGTATTTCCCTTCTTTACGGTTTGCTTGAATTTAAATCCCTGGTAATCAGTAGAACCTTCCCCCAGGAAATGGTGGAGCCTATTAGGAGTTGCAAATGACTTTACTCCCTGTTAAAGCCAGCACCACGAGCATTATTTGGTCTGAGGTTTTTCCAGGCAAAGCTCTGGCCTTTTGATACAAATGCAAAGGAACTTCATGTGTTCCCAGCCCAGGTTGATGAGAGACCAGCCCTGGTGGAATCAGAGTCTCTTTCAAACTGTGTACCCAGTACGTCAACCCCGAGCCCAGATGGCCGCCTTGGCATTTGCTCTACGTATTTGCAGGGCTACACGGGGAAGACTAACCTGCCCATCTCATATGGTTGAACCAGTGTGTTTTTCTGTAAAATGGCAATTGTGGATAAGCTTAACCCTTCCTCCATCTTTCCTTCCCAGTTTCCTTCCTTATGCTGAACTGTTAAAGCTCAAAAAAAAAAAAAAATCCTGATTGAATATAAATGCCTAATCCCATTCTCTGTACGGTGGTTGCTTCACGCGCTTCCCTAACTGTGCTGTGTCGGGGAATGCTGGAATTCAGCCTCCCCTCCTTCTCTCCTACTGTGTTGTGCTTGCTGTCGCTCTCAGACACCCTTGAAGACTGTCCTTTTAGAAAAAAAAAAAAATTCAGGAACGTGTTTTCTGTAATATTCTTTTAATATGGGGGCTAATTACCTTCTATAACATGTAGCATTCTTCATTAAAGTTCTTCTTCTCTCAAAAAACAAAGAAAAAAACTACAAAAAACCCACCCCAGTTTAATTGTCCACTTTGGTAGTGTGGGGGGCTTCTGAGAACAGACCCTAGGCTACCTCTGAAACCTTTTCCCGCTACACCCCATCCTGTGGCATTGTCTGTGCCGGTGCTGGAATCTCTCTCCTACCCGGCCTTCCCTCCTCATGCCTGTTCTCTGCCTTCCCTTGATATGTATGTCCCCCGCCCCGTATTTCTGTGTAACCTGTACCTGCCTGATTTTTAACCCAAATGCCTTTCTGATACCCTCACCTCAATGTGCTAGGAAATGTCACTTCCTCCTTTAATGCCCATAATTTTTTTGGTTTCTCCCTATGGCACTGATCCCTCTCTACTAGGTATTATTTCACATATGAGCTCTCTCCTCTTGAACCCAAAGCCCCTAACACAGGAAGTGCTCAGCGATGGCTGAATGAAAGAGTGAGGGAATGAGTGAATGAAAATGGGCCAACTTGTGTTTTCTATAGAAAGGGCTACAATGGTGGATTTGGAGTGGGGGGGTGTTGAGAGGCAGTGCTGGGAACATCTCTCAAGTGTTGGCCTCCAAATGTTGCTCCAAACCTGGGCCTCTGGTTTCCTAGAGTTGCAGGGGGTAGTCACAGGGGTTCCTCTCTGTGGGGTCAGCTCTGGGTCCGGCCTCTCATGTGACTCACTTTACAGGATGAAGCAAGGCCATTAACAGCTTCTTTGTTGTGCCTGCTATCCACCCAGCATCGAGCTTGGTACATCATATACAGTCCCTGATTTCATAACAGCGCTTCAACAAATGTAGAAAATGAGGCTTAGGGGGGCCGCACTGGCTGCTCCCACCACACAGCTGGTTAGTGGCAGGTCTGTCTGACTCCAGTGCAGAAGAGCTAAGGCTGTCTGGACCTCATACCAGCTGTGGCCCCTGGTCAAGTGGGTTTATCTTTCCCGGCCTCCGCTCTCCAGAGCAGGGATAGGGAACCAGCTAGGAACAGGCGCACACGCCTGCCGGGGTAAGGGGATGTGTACCTCGCCCCCCCGTCAGTACCTGCTGGTTCCGGTCCCGAGTGTCCTCCGTGTGGTACAGCACGGCCCACCGGCCCACGGATGACACGTTGACCCACAGGCACGGGTACTGGGGCACTTTCTTGCCCTCCAGTTGCTCCTGGTCCCTGATGTTGGTCTCAATCAGGTGACACATGGATTCCTGGGTCCACACGCTGGGGAGACGATGCACACACATACACATCTCAGAACATGGATGGCACAGATTGCCCAGTGTGAACCCCTTTAGAGAGACCCAGGGCCGAAACCCTCAGCATCTGGCACTAAAGGAGCGTGACCCCAGAGTCCCTGGGCCTAGGGGAGGAATCCTAGAATCTGAATATCAACACTTTGGGGCCTTTTGGACAACATCTGCATAAGTGGTTCCAGCCCTGGCTGCTCACCCAATACCCTGGGGAGCTTGTAAAGATTGTCATGGCCAAACCACACCCCAGAACAAGTGAATCAGAATTTCTAAGGTAGGTGGGCTCCAGGCCCTGGTGTGTTTTTGTTTGTTTGTTTGTTTATTTTGGGTTTTTTTGCGGTACGCGGGCCTCTCACTGTTGTGGCCCTTCCCGTTGCGGAGCACAGGCTCCGGACGCTCAGGCTCACCAGCCGTGGCTCACGGGCCCAGCCGCTCCGCGGCATGTGGGATCCTCCCGGACCGGGGCACAAACCCGCGTCCCCCGCATTGGCAGGCGGACTCCCAACCACTGTGCCACCAGGGAAGCCTGGTGTGTTTTTAAAACTCCTCTCAGTGATTCTGATGGGCAGCCCGACCTCAGACACTTTATCCACATCCATCTTCGTCTTGGAGAGGGTGGCAGAGAAGTTCAGAAAGGTCGAGTGATTTTTCCAAGGCCACACAGGACCTGAAGCCAGGTATGGATGGCTTCAGAATCTATGCCCTTTCCTTTAAAAAGAGTAGATGAAGGAGGGGCTTGATTTGTTTCCCGAGTTGAAAAGATGACGGGGATGGTGCTTAACCCGTAGAAAACGTGTAGCAGGCACATGGCTGCTCTGAGCGGTGCCTTACTCGGTAAGATTCCAGCCTGGAATGTCTCCAGGGCTGTAAAAAGTGGGGCAGGAGCAGGCCCGGAAGAGGATAACAGGCTCATCAACACACCAGTGAATCAATTGTGACTCATCTCCCATTTACCAGGCAGGAGACACATTGCCAGACCGAGGGGGCTGTCAGCCGCTGGAACGCGGCCAGAGGCAAGGGTCTGAGACTTATCCTAAGATCAGGCTGAGAGAACTGAGCCTATCTGTTCCCATTAGAACATGGACCAGGGACTTCACAGCTTTTCCTTTAAAAGCTCAAGTGGTTGACATGTCAGGCAGCAAAGGCATGGGACATTCTCTGAGATTCCAGAGCAGAGCTCCAGGGGAACAGTTTTTGGCTCAGTGTAGACACTCCCTACTTATCAGAAAGAGCCCCAAATGAAATGGTGTATACAGTTGAGGCAGTGAGCTCCCCATCACTTGAGATATTCAACAGGAAGATAGATGCCCACTTGACTCAGAGGTTTGTGAAAGAGAGCCAAAATGCAGATGAGCTACAAAATTCTGTGACTCTCGGATTCCTCCTGGGATCAGACTCACACTGGGGCATTTGCTCTGATCCTTGGCTGTTTCTTTCTTTCTTTTTGTTTTTTTATTTTTATTTTTGGCTGTGTCAGGTCATAGTTGTGGCATGCGGGCTTCTCTCTAGTTGAGACACGTGGCATTCCCTCTAGTTGTGGTGCATGGGCTTTTCTCTAGTTGTGGCGTGCAGGTTTTCTCTCTCTAGTTGTGGCATGCAGGCTCCAGAGCGCATAGGCTCTGTAGTTTGCAGCACACAGGCTCACCAGTTGAGGCATATGGGCTCAGTGGTTGTGACGTGGGGCTTAGTTGCCCTGCCGTATGTGGGATCTTAGTTCCCCGACCAGGGATCAAACCCACGTCCCCTGTATTGGAAGGCAGATTTTAACCATTGGACCACCAGGGAAGAGGTGTTGGCCTCCTTGGCTGTTTCTTGTGAGAAGGGCCTCCTGCATCTTTTACGCCCAAGTTCCAGAATTCCAGACGTGCAGGGCCCAGTCCGGCCTACCCTCCCTGCACTTGAACCCTTGACCCTAAGAATGAGGATTGCCCAGACCTTCCTGCCTGGTGTGAGGGTCAAGGGGAAGGGTAAGAAGAAGCCTGGGGTTCCTTGCAGACCAGACCCTTAGGGGAGAGGCTGGAGGATGGGGCCAGGCCAGGAGGGTTTAGTACCTTTTCTGGTAGAGGGGCAGCACGGTCGTGCCAAGGATGTAGTAGGTGATGACGGCACACAATACCATGGCCACACCCAGGCAAAGGGCTCGGGTCTCTCCCCGCTTCTGAGCCATCACCAACTTCTTCCCCATGTCCACAAGGGACAGCAGTCATTTCTAGGACCACAGAGGCAAACAGATGTGAGATCAGCACAGGTGATAGATAAACCACAGAAGGGAGGACAGGTGAGAGAAGAAGGTGCTCAAATATCAACATCATCTTTACTTTTATATGGAGCTTGGCAACCTCAGAGGGCTCTTTGGACCCCATGTAAGCCTCCCCCCAGCTCTGAGAGGCAAGTACCATCATCCCCATTCTACAGATGAAGGACCTGTGGCTCAGAGAGGTAAAGTGACTGGCCCAAGGTCACATAGTGTGTGACAGGCTCAGTAGTGGCCCCCAAGATACACATGTTCTCAGCCCCAGGATCTGTGACCGTTACTTTACATGGCAAAGGTTTTAAATTAAGGATCTTGAGATGGGGAGATTATCCTAGACTATCCATGTAGACCTAAATGTAATTGCAAGGATCCTTATAGGAAGGAGGTGGAGGGAGATTAGACACAAAAGAGGAGAGGGCGCTATGACCAGGGTGGCTGAGATTGGAGTGATGTGGCCACGTGCCAGGGAGTGCGGGCAGCCACCAGAAGCTGGAAGAGGCAAGGAATTACGTATTGTCCCCTACAGCCTCTGAAGGAAGTACAGCCCCACTGACACCTTGACTTAGCCTGGCCAACATCTTGCTGATTTTAAACTTCTGGCTTCCGGAACTGTGTGTAAGTAAATTTCTGTTGTTTGGGGCCACCAAGTTTGTGGTACTTTGTTACAGCACCGATAGGAAGCTAATACTGGAGATAAACTAATATCCTCCCTGCAGAAGTGGACCATCCGTGCTCTTTCTCCTAGGATACTTGTCTCAGAACAGCTTGGAGCATTTCACAGTTCTACCAAAACAGTCCCACAGCAGGGCCGGCTGGGCGTGGGCAGCATGCAGAGAAGGGGCAGCAGGGCAGCCACAGGCATTGGGGTGGCAGGAGGTGTCTCCACTACTGGGATCCTGTAAGAGCCTCCTCCTTGCTCCAAGCAAGGGCAGGAGGCATTATGTGGCCTCAGCAACTGCTCTGTTATACGGGGACTTGAGCCAGCCTGGGCCAAAGCAGATTGCACCGGAGTGACGGGCAGCTTCCTCCCTTCCCCCTTCTTGGGCCAGAAGCCCCTCGTTTTTCTTCTGGGAATCTGCTTCTCCCCAGGGCAAGCAGGGCCCCTCCCTCCCCTGCTGGGCGCACTGAACACCCTCCAGCAGTGTCACTCTTGCCACCCGTGTGCCGCCTGGAGCCAGAGGTGCCTGGCTTCTGTCCTTGTATGGATTTCCCATCCCTCTGTGCATTGCCTCACAGCCTGTGGTAAATTCCTTTGCTGGTGTTTCGTCTGTTGTTGAAGGTAGCAGTTCTACCAAGGATGCAGGGGCCGTGGGGCCTTTCTCTGTAATCCCTGTTGTAGGGGAAATTTTAGCCAGATATCAGGAAGGAACTTATTTTCCCACCAGGTCCCTAAAGTAATAAACCTAATATTTTTATGAATTAGTGAGTATCCGGAAGATAGGCATTATTAGTCCAAAGGGATTTTCAGCAAAGTGCTTCATTTTCTACTCAGGCTTCTCTCCTAACTATTGGACTGTTTCAAGTGTCCAATCAGAGATGCTTGACCCCCTTTCCTCCCCACTCCAGCTGTTCCCCATCCCCTAGTGTCCTAAAGAGGAGATTCCAGGGTCAGATACCAAGGTTACAGCCCTGTCACTCCCTCCAAGATGATTGACTCCCTCACCCAATGATGACTTTTCCTTCCACATTTGGGGCACTGAGAAGTGGGGTTTCCCTGCATTCTAACAGACATTACGAACTCACAAGGGAAAAAATGTCCCCTTGACAAAGAAAGATATTCTGTTCAATTCTCTTCCGTCCTATTACTTCTGTCCTTCTGTCTCTGCGTCTTGTAGGAGTGGGACAGTCCACATCATTGTTTACCTGGGGCCAGTTTAACAAGCCCATGCACGTTTTTGCAGGTAAAGGAACGCAGCCACCTGAGGATGGGCTAAAAGCCCACATGGCCTGCTTCCTCAGGACTGTCTATGGTCACTGGTGCCTGGTCCCAGCCCCAGGACTGTGAAACACAAGTCTCTGGGGCCAAGAAGGAATCTTGCCTTGGAGGGAGGACCTAGGCTGAGCGCTCACAACAAAACCAGTCTTTTCCTGGGAGAGTCGGCGCATCCTTGAAGGGGGGAGGCCTGCCCTGCCTTCCTAGCTAATCAGCCCCCAGGGGCACTGGCCCTTCTGCTTCACAGCTTCTTATATCCTCCCAGCCCCTGGGCACTCCCAAGGCTGGGGAAGGCAGGACCCTGTGCTACCGGGTCTGAGAACTCAGGAGGAAAAGAGATGGGAGGCTCCCTGTCAGAGAACAGTCTGGAGTCTGCCATTCGTTCAGATCCCACCTGTCTGCAATGCTCTGGTGAGACTGTGGCCCACACTGAAGGAGTAGGCTTCAGAGTTTTGATAAATCCTCGTAAGACCACGCAGGATAAAAGAATGGGGAGATGATATGGATGCGGACATGGTCATAGGATACAACAACCACAGTGAGAGCCTTCAGACAGGAGGAAGGTTGGGAGCTGCTGACATCCCCTGAGGTCTGGACAAGAAGAAATGGGTTGTAGCTGTAAAAGGAGGGATTTCAGTTAGACTCTAAGAAGACCATCTCAGTTTTGAGAATTACTAAATATCTCTGGACTTTGGGGATATAGCTTCCCATTTAGAAAAGTCACTGGAGGTCTGGGGTGGATTTAGGAAGGATGAAGAAAGGCCAAGCAAGACAGGATTTTGGAGGGTCCTTTGTGACCTGGTATTTGGGTTGACCTCCTTTTCCTTAAGAGGACAGAGCATAGAGGACAGTGTTTAAGGGTCTGGTGGAGTGAGGGACAGGGGGTGTTTTGAGGTCATCAGACATGGGATCAAATCCTGGCTTTGCTACTTAGCAACCTTGTGACTGTAAAATGAGTATGATAGTACCTGCTTCCAAGAGTTCTGACAAAGAGCAAAGGATGTATCGAACATCATATTTATCACAGTGCCTGGCCCAACGCAAGCCCTCGATAAATATTAACTCTTACTATTAACAAAGAAAACCCTGAAGGTTTGGATCAGAAGTCCCCAGTGCTCCTGCTGGGCCTGATTCTGTCCTACCCCCTCCCCTGGTGACAAGTGCCAGGACTGGTCTTGATCTCCAGGCTGCTGCCCTCTGGCTGCTCTGGGAGCTGAGACCTGAGGGCCAGAGCACTGAGTTACTACAGTGACTGGGCCACGGAGCGCCCACCCTTACCCTTGGCCCCCCGAAGGCCATCAGACCATGGGTCCAGCAGTTCTAGTCCCGAGTGACACAACATCAACTCCTCTGGAGCCCAGAATCCTGATGGACAGCCCGTCGAGGGAGGGAGCTCCCACTGCCAGCCTCCCTCCACGAAGATCTCCCCTCCAGCCCCAGTCTCTGGAGAAACCACTTCCCCAGTGCCCTTGAACTTGGTACTCACAGTCTCCCTGGTGCCCTGTGAGTCTTCGGCAGACACTTTTCTGCCTGGCCCCCAGCCCCCACCCCAAAAGAGGCCGCCTGAGCTCCAGCAGGAAGTTTGGGCTCCCAGTCCGTCTCTGGGGAAGTGGCCTTTGGTTCCCATCTGAGACGAGCCTCCATGCCCAAACATGGTCAAGTCTGAGCACACAGCCCCAGGACACAAACTCGGGAGAGCAGGTACCCAGCCCAGAGGAGGGCAGCTGTTACCCAGGCCCCTGCACCTGCAGTTCCCAGAGTCTAGTGGAAAACAGATTTCGCAAAACAGACAGCAAAACTGAGAAGTCAGGAAAGGCCATCTGGGTATATTTGGAGACATTTCTTCTTCACTCAGGCCCTTCTCTGAGCTGGCAGAGAAGCCAGGAATAGAAAATGAGTTTCTTTTTGTTGACATGAGGGAGGGAGGAGGAGTTGAAGCTCTGAGGGGTTGGGCTTGTCAGCCGCTGAGGGGCTGGCATTTCCCCCGCTAGAGCAACCGAAAACCCTTAGCCTTTGGCGTTTGTGTGCTGTGTGACCATGGGCAGGTCACAGCACCTCTCTGAACTTCAATTTTCCCATCTGTGCTCTTGGGATTTTTAAATCTTACTTTGTTCAGGGTAGCGATGAGGGTTAGAGATGGTGGAGATTTGGGGCAGGGGAAAAGAAACTCATCTTTTAAAGACCAACCAAGCAGAAGCTGGGAGCAGTGAGAGATGGACCGCTGCTTCCAGCCAGCCATGTCCAGGAATAGCCTTCTTGGCCCTATGGCCTCCCAGAGACTGTCAAACTGTGCATTTTGGGCTCATGGGCAGAGACTTGTTCCCATCAATAGGAAAGACAAGCAGCAGCGTTTGCAGACAAAACCATGCTTCCCTCCGCTTCCTGTAAGGATTAAAAAGCAGCGACAAAAACAAACCCCATGTACTGGGGCCTCCCCTAAGTATCAGGCATGATGCGGGTAGTAAGCATGTCTCTGCCCTACACTTTACTCGAAGAAACTGAATCTGAGGCTCAGAGGCCTTAAGTTACTGGTCCACAGTTACCCTGCTCTAAGGGCAGGAGCCAGATTCAAAGCTGGCCCTTCCAGATTGCAGAGCCGGGGCTCTCTCTGCTGAGACTGGTGTTTCTCTAAAATATAAAAGCTCACCTCAGTTATACAGACACCTGCCACCTGAGGTTCTGGCGGTCACCTGAGTGCCCCCAGCTCCTGGGGAGGTGAGCACAGCCCAGCCATGCCTGCTGAATGTGTTCTAGCCCTTCCCTCACTCCTGCCTCGGCTGCTATGAGGAAGCCAGCCTGGCAGGCCATGAAATGAGAGCGATGTTCAGGCCGCTACATACTCTCCAGCACTTAGCTCCCTTCCACTGCCCCTTTCCTAACTGAATCCTATTAACAGTAGAGTAAATCATCTATATAATAGACATCATAGCAAAGGGGGTCTCTTAAGGCCTCAGACCTTACAGACACTGCATTGTCAATGAAGGACATAGGGCCTGGAACGCATCCCCAGAGGAATGATTTTCCAAGATGGTCCTTGCCCCCCCACCCACCCGCTCCGGGAGTCAGAAGATTCCCACCCATGAACCCATGCAAAAATGCTGGTCCTTCCTTCTGCTCCCCTGGGGGAGAGACACACAGTACAACAGATGGCCTTTCATATGACTAAAGGGCTACATTTAACCAACTAAATGAGGTATTAAGGGTTATACATTTGGAATTTATAAACAAACACTAGCATTCTTCCCCAGGTACTTTCCCCCCTGGAAGATAGGAACAGGCAGGGAAGGAGGGTGCGATCCTTCTGCTGCATCAAAGCTAACCCCTGCCAAAAGGCTTTGACATACTCGCTCTTCACGGTATGTGGGTGGAAACCCTGGTCCCTGGTTGGCTGCGGGGTTTGTGTGGGACAGATGATTGTATGTGGAAGGCAAGGAAATAATGACGCTACAGCAGTGAAGACTGGCACTTTGCACTGGCACAAAGGATAAGAGATCACAAAATCACTTCCCCGACTTCAACCTTCCTACAACCTCATAAGGTAATAAGCACTGCAGGCTCACAGTAATCCATTCAGGTAGAGAATTTTCTACCTATTTTATAGAGGGGGCTCACTGAGGTTCAGAGACGTTAAATACACTGCCCAAGGCAGGTTACTTTGCCTCTCTGCGCTTCAGTTTGTCCACCTCTAGAGTGGAGATACGTATAGGTAGCCCCTCAGTGTTTTCTGAGGAATAAGAGATCATCTGAGCTCCCTGACACATAATGTGGCAGATTGCATTTTCCCAGGATGGCTACACCAACACACATCCCATCCCATGTGCTGTTCTTTCATTGTGACATCGACGTTCCTGCATCAAGAGGGGGCATCTTTGTCCCCTCCCCCTCAGCCTGGCAGAGCGTTGTAACTGTCTTGCGGATAGAATGTGGCGGAAGTGACACTGTGATTCCCAAGGCTAAGTCGTAAACCGTGGTGCAGCTTTCACTGGGCACTCTCTCGCCGGACACTGTCCTTGGAGCCAGCCGCCGTACTGTGAAGAAGCCAAGAGGCCCCATGTAGGTGTTCCACCTGACAGCCCCAGCTCAGTTCTCAGTCAGCAAAGAGCAACTCCCAGGTGTATAAGTGAAGGAGCCCGCAGATGACTCCAGGCCCCAGCCTTCAAGTCCCCCAGCTGAGGCCTCAGACATCAGCCACCATTCTGCACCCTCTATGAATTCCCCATCCACAAAACATATGAGCAAATTAAGTGGTTGTTTTATGCCCTTATGTTCTGGGGGGGATTTGTTATGCAGCCATAGTAACGGGAACATGTTGTAAGTGATTTGGAAGGGGAACTGTTATTGTTGCTGGTGACAGTGGTAGTACAGAACCACGATTAAAAAGCCTGAGATTGCTGTATGACATGTGATGGGGGAGCTTTAGAAATGCTCTGTATAGCCTTCTATCAGGTTGTTCACTGCTGCACAAAAGGAATAGAAGGGCAGTGATATAGGAGGGCATTTTCATGTACCAAGCATCTACTTGTGCCAGGGCGTGATTCATATACATATGCAAATACACATATACATGCACATGTGTGCGCATACATATACGCACAAACACACATGTGCGTACACGTATGCATAATACACATATACATGTGTGCGCATGTACACTGGTGCGTGTGCACACATGTACTTACATGTGTGCGTTCACACGCGCGCACATATACACACGTATGCATACACATAATGCAAACACATCCATGTGTATATACACATATCCATATGTGCGTATATGCATGTGTGCATGTGTGTGCATGCACATGTGCATATACTATGCGATGCACATATATACATATCCACATGCATACACACATATGCATATACAAACACATATGCATATGCAGATAGACATAGACACACTCACACGTACATATGCATATGCATATACACATGTATGCATACACATACACAAATACATACACACATACGTTCCTCTGGGCAGTCCTCACAAGAGGTCTTCTTGTTTCAGTTATTTGCCCAAGGTCACTCCCCTGGCATGTGATGTGATGGAGCCGGATGTACACCTGTGCTTGCTGGCTCCACAGCCCATCCTTGTCCCTCCATGACTCCCCCAGATGCTGTTTTCAAGAGGACCAGCATTTCTTTATGACGTCTGCTTCAGCTGCTTTACAAACCCCTTCTACTCGGTCTATAGCCCTTTCTGGATTGTGTACCCACTTACTTATGTAAACCCTTTGAATCAACATCTATTCTGTGCGGCCACTTGGGATGAGAAGTCCCATAAATCAAACTGGCAACCCGTGTCCTGAGCCCCTGCTGAGGGTGTGTCACTGGCTGAGTGCTGCCGGGGGGGGGGGGGGGGGTGGGGGGGGGGTGGGAGGGGGAGGGTGTGAGTAGCTCTCAGCCCTAGATAAGCCATTCGCTCACAGACATTTGAGGGCCTGCTGTGCAGAGGCTGTGAATCTGTCACTGTGCTGACCTGTGGGTCAGATGTGGCTCCTTCCCTGCAGGGGAGCGAGGATGGATTTTTAACACTGTGAAAAGTCACAACAGAAAAGATAAAATAACATGTTTTAAGGGAGAGAGAGTAATGAGGAGCAGAATAAATCACAACAAAAGATTTTTCAATAGAGTTGAGAAGACAAAGTATCAATACAAAAACAGACAATGAAATGCCAATATTCGAATCAAATGACAAGGCGAGCCCTGCCGCCCGGGGAGCAGGACAGGCTCTCTCCCTGTGAGCGAAGGGCTACCTCGCTCCTTTTTCCTGACTCTTCTAGCCACTTTTTCCCCTTGCTGCATTTTTCTTACTTAACGACAAGGCATTTTAGCCTGCTGTATTGTAAACATAATTGTAAGCAGCTTGAAGTCCTCTTTGAAACAAGGAGGAACATAGGTCAAGAGCCCTGCAGTCCATCTGTGTAGTAAGGTGAGATTTTTTTTTTTTATGCCTTTTCCTTTCTGCAAAATCATCTAAGCTCACTGTGGAAAAGGTGGGCAACAGAAAAGGGCAGGAGGAAGATGAAGGCTCAATGATAACCTCGCCACGCCATTCGGAGGGAATTGCTGGTGAGGGGAGGGGGCATGCATCCTTCCAGACGCTCATAAAAGGGTGCAGGTGCTCTCTCTCCAGAGAGCATGCCCCCTCTGGCCCCAGCTGCTAGTGAGCTCTTCCTTTCCAGCGGGACTCACTCCTGGGATCCTCACCTCACCTCCTGTTCCCTTAGCCACCCCCCTCAGCTACTGGACCGGGTCAGTGCTCTGATTTAACCTGCTCAGAGCACTGCGTGCACCGCCTCCACGGCACTTCCCTTCTGTAATTTTACATTTATTCGCGTGCATTCTCCATTAACAGATCACCCATGGGGATGTAAGCTTCCTGGGATCCGGAGCAAGAGCCATTCCTGTTCACTGCCACATCTCTAACGCCCAAAGGAATAAATAGAGAATCTTGGGATTTTGCTGTTGTTTGTTGTTTGGCTTGGAAAAAAAAAATCTCTTACTTGAAAAATTTTGTTTACCCTCTTAACCATGTTTTTAGTGTACGGTTCAGTGGAGGAACTATATTCTCATGGTTGTGCAACTGATCTCTAGAACGTTTTCATCTTGCAAAATTGAAACGCGGTACCCATTAAACAACTGCCGGCTTTCGGCTCCCCCCAGGCCCTGGCAAACATCGTTCTACTTTCTGCTTCTGTGAGTCTGACTCCTTTAGATACCTCATATAAATAGAATCATACGGTCATTGTCCTTCTGTGTCTGGCTTATTTCATTTAGCGTAATGTCCTCAAGTTTCTTCCATACTGTAGCATTTGCCCAGGAAAAAAAAAAAATCTTGCTTTTTACTATAACACAATATTATAATCATTTTCCCATCCCATAAGACATTTGCGGTACGCGGGCCTCTCACTGTTGTGGCCTCTCCCGTTGCGGAGCACAGGCTCCGGACGCGCAGGCTCAGTGGCCATGGCTCACGGGCCCAGCCGCTCCACGGCACGTGGGATCCTCTCGGACCGGGGCACAAACCCGTGTCCCCTGCATCGGCAGGCGGACTCACAACCACTGCGCCACCAGGGAAGCCCTCATAAGACATTTTTTAAGGTTGTATAATATTCCATTTTATGGGTAAACCATAATATATTTGATCATGCCATTGTGGGATATTTAAGAATGGTGCTTGTTTGTTGGAACTCAGAGTTGCCCTCTGCTGGTTATCAGACCTATTCCACCCCGACCCTCACCCTCACCGGCATCCGAAGTCATTTTCCCTGAGTTGACAGGTACACAGGAGGCTGGATCTATAAGGACAGAGTTTAGGAATCAGAACCTGGGGATAGAGATGAGAGAGCCATAGAAGTGGAAGATGGCAGCAGGTTGTCAGTTTCCTAGCCCTGCCCCAGCCTGATTTAAGACTGAGGGGGAGGGGAAGGGGAGAAAGAGAGAGAGAGAGAGAGAGAGAGAGAGAGAGAAAGAGAGGTAGGTAGATGTAGGCAGATGGAGCTCTTTTCATGCCATAGTTTGTGGGACTCAGACTCTAGGGTGATAAGAACAGAGGGCTCAGAGTGACGCTGTGGCCCTGGGCAGTGTTCCCCTAGAAAGAGAATCTGCATCATTGCTGAAGACAGCTGCGGCAGGGGCAGTGTCCGGACACTACTGCACCAGTCAGAGTCCCCAGAAAAGGCAGGCCCGCTGGTGTGCTGAGCCGTTGTCACCCAGTCGTTAAAACACTGGGCAGGTCATCAGCCACGGTGTGAGTTGTTATACGGAAATCTACAAGCACTGCAAAGCAGGACGTTTGTTTTTTGGAGAGCCGGTTTTCCAGCACACCACTTCAGAGGGCACCCAAATTGGGAGATCCAAGGAGGTCTTAGGAACTATTGCAAAAGTGTGGGCAGGGTGTAGGGAAGCACAGGGAATAGTGTAGTACCCTGGGGGCTGGTCACGATGGGCTGGGGGAGGAGGGAAGGGGGCTGTGTCAGCATCAGAAATAGAGTCTCCTTGAGAGGGGTGCCTCCAGCCTGAGACCCTCAGGGGGCAGCTGAGTAATGAAGAGTTGACCTCACTGTCTGGAGACCTGTCTTCTGATCTTCACAGCCCCACTGACTGAATCTAGTTGGTAGATTCGATGTAGTCCTATGGTCAGCCTCCAGGGTAGAGAACAGTCTGGAGAAGAGTGGGAGTGGGTCTGGGGGTCACACAGGAGGATATGAGTCCGTCTCCCCTAGGTGACTTTTGGGCGGGAGAACCAACAAGCAGGTGGGAGCAAAGGGTGCCTAAGTACATGGGGGAGTCCCTGCAAGCCCCTAAGAATACCTGTGGGAGTCGGGTGAGACCTCTGAGCTGAAACATTAGTATATCACAATAAACGTGGCTCATCTGTAGCCTCCAGCTGGTGAGAGCCGCACTCAATATTCTTTGCATATAATTTTTGCCCATTTCTGACTATTTCCCTAAAATAAAGACCAGGCCTCCAAGCAACAATTCTAGAGCAACGGATTTCTACATTTTTAAGATTTTGATACTTATGGTATATTTTTTTCCAGAACATTCATACCAATTGATAAATATGTGTACACAGCCAGCACATGAGAGTGGTTGATTCCACACATCTTCACCAGTACTTGACACTACTAAATTTAGAAATAGTCACCTTTTGGGAATTCCCTGGTAGTCCCGTGGTTAGGACTCAGCGCTTTCACTGCTGTGGCCTGGGTTCAGTCCCTAGTCAGGGAACTAAGATCCTGCAAGCCGCATGGCGCAGCGGAAAAAAAAAACATAGAAAGAGTTGCCTCTTGGCTAGGTGAAAAATCTTTAGTTCCAGTTTTAATTTGCTTTGCTTAAATTACTAGCAAAGTTAAACAGTTCTTCATATTTTTATTGGAAACGAAAATTTTATTTGTCCCAAATTTCCTTTTTTAAAGATTTAAAAGAAAAGAACCTATGAAAGCAATTAGCACAGCACCAGCACATAGCGAACTCCTGTCCCCGTTGGTTTACAGTTCACTCCTTCCCACAGTCATTGACGTCACATTCATGACTTGTCTACTGTGTGTGGTCAGGGGTGAACAGGATGTCTGGACTCTCCTTTTTTCTGGCAAGATTCAGGGCCTCAATCTGCATTAGCTGCTTTCAGTGACACCTGTCAGGATGGAGTCCAAAGACTGAATGACATGCCCTCACCCACTGCCTTCCACCTCCCTGCATGGTGGGGGCTTTGAACTGTAAACAGATTATTCCCACCCCTTTGCTGAGTCATAGAATGTCAGCCCTCCAAGGGCCCTCAGAGAACATCTAGGTCATCAGCTATCTGCATGTGTAAGGTTTTCCATTTACAAATTAATAGAGGCAAGTTTTAGAGAATCTGATAAATACAGAAAGGTGAAAAGGAGAAGAAATGAAGGCCCAGCATCTTGAAGAAAATACTTTCAAAATATTGGTGGATTCTATTCTACAGATAGATGCGAATGCTTTCTAAAAGTCAATTTAGGAATACACTGTATAATTTTAAATACGTTCTTTTTTTAAATAGAAACACTTTCCCTTTTAGGTAATATTTTACAAAATGATGTGGCATGTCTATAATAGTTCATCATACAGATATGCCATAAAGTGTTGATTTTCTTATTAGGAGAAATCTAGGCTAATTTCAAGTCTTTGTTGTTATTAGCTATTCTCCAATGATGATCTTTGAACTTTAATCTTTGCTCACTTCTCTGATTCTTCCAAAAGATTTCTAAAAGCAGGGATCGGGGTCAAAGAATATTAGTCTTTGAAAGCCCTTCTCTTTTCCTGGAAGTGTAGGATCCTATAAGATACGAACTTCCCTTCTATTGGTAAGCCATATGAACTCAGAGAGGGGAAGTGACCTACCCAAAGCCACACAGCTTTGATGCAGCAGGAATTGGAACTAAGGTCTTTCTCTACAGCCTCTGGTAAATATCAGAACCTAGCCTGGAGCCCATAACTCCTGACTCCCGGGCCACGTGCTTGCCTTACTTCTCTGCTGTAGGTTATTTCTCTACCCATAAGGAACACTCTCAATTACTGAGCACTAACACGTGTCAGGCACTGAGCTGAGCTCTGGAATCTAGTACCTCATTTGATTCTGATCCTATGATGTAAATACTGTCATTATCCTCATTTTGTAGATGGGGACACTGAGGCAGAGACAGTGTCCGAGACAAGTGGAGACCTACTTGTCTGAGGTCACAGTGCTGGTAACTCACAGAGCCTCCTGGTTAAGCAGGGTGGTCCAATAGAACTTTCTGTGATGATGGAAATGTTCTATAAATTTGGTAGCCTCTAGTGACATATGGCTATTGTGCACTTGAAAAGTGGCTCACATGAGTGGGGAACTAAATTTTAAATTTTATTTCATTGTAATGAATTTAAATTTTAATAGCCACATGTGACTGGTGCTACCTTACTGAACAAACATCTCCAGAGTCGTAAGCAGCTGGCCACTCCACTGCCCCTGCATGGCCTTTTCTTTGCTATGTCACATCTGCTTTCAGGAAGGTCCTGTGAAGTGTCTCCCAACTCCTTCTGGACCCCAGCCTCGAGAGGGACTCGGAATGGCCTTCCCGAAGGTCCAGGGACTCACATCCCTTTGCCTGAGGCTGGTTTTTAGTCTGCCCCAGGCAGACGGTCCCAGTAGCTGCTTCCGCGGGCGTTTAAAAAGAGATGCTGCAGAGAGAGGCTTTTTAATCATTTTGGTCACGCATTAATGAAAATGTATGTCTGTCATCTTTAAATTGCTCCCACAAAGCTCAAGGTCTACATTTACTCTCAGTGCAAATACTATTATGAGCTTCGTTAGAAACTTCTCTGGGAATTAACAATACAGATTTCAATTGTTCCTGCTCTCTGCGGACACAATCTCCTAGAAGACCTGTCTCTAAGGAGGGAACTGTGGAGGCATTCAAGGGATGATTTTTTTTTTGTCACCATTTACTGTCATCATTTACTTTGTGCTGGGCCCTGTGCTAGCCCCTGTGCATACCTCACTGTATTCATTTCCTAGGGTTGTTATAACACATGGCCACAAACTGGGTGGGTGGCTTAAAGCAACAGAAATTTACTGTCACACAGTTCTGGAGGCTAGAAATCCAAAATCAAGGGGTCAGCAGGACCATGTTCCCTAGGAAGGCTCTAGGGGAGAATCCATTCCTTGCCTCTTCCAGCTGCTGGTGGCTCCAGGCATTCCTTGGCTTGTGGCTGCATCACTCCAATCTCTGCCTCTGTCTCCACATGACCTTCTCCTCTTCTGTCTGTGTCTTCTACTCTCCTGTTTTATAAAGGCTGTCATCAATGGATTTAGAGCCCACACAGGTAACAGGTAAACCAGGATGACCTCAAGATTCTTAATTTAATTTACATGGGCAAAGACCCTTTCACCTCATAAAGCCACATTCACAGGATTCGGGGATTTGGACATGGATATATCATTGTGGGGTGGGAGCACCATTTAAGCCATTATATTCATTTTATTTAATCTATGTAACAGCTCTGAGAGGGAGGTGAAGTAGCCAGGATAGACTAACTGCTGCAACAACCTCAAGATTTTAATGGCTCTCGCCAATAACATTTCTCACCTTTGGAAAGCCCAATATGTATGCTACTGGTTGTATGGCTCCTTTTCTAGGTAAGTCGACCAAAAAACAATGCAGGAGGCTGAAAATAAGAAAAGAGTTTATTTGGAGTCTTAAGAATTGCAATTCGGGGGGCTTCCCTGGGGGCGCAGTGGTTAAGAATCCGCCTGCCAATGCAGGGGACACGGATTCGAGCCCTGGTCCGGGAAGATCCCACATGCCGCGGAGCAACTAAGCCCATGCGCCACAACTACTGAGCCTGCGCATCACAACTACTGAATCCCGCACGCCACGACTACTGAAGGCCACACTCCACAACTACTGAAGCCCGCGCGCCTAGAGCCCGTGCTCCGAAACAAAGAGAAGCCACCGCAATGAGAAGCCCGCACGCCGCAACGAAGAGTAGCCCCCACTCGCCGCAACTAGAGGAAGCCCGTGCACAGCAACAAAGACCCAATGCAGCCAAAAATTAAATAAATTTAAAAAAATAAAAAAGAATTGCAATTCGGGAGACACAAATTCTGGTGAAACCGAAAGAATGTTCCAGGGAAGAGAAAGAGTCAGAGGCTTATAAAGACGAAAAGCCACAAGGTTGCTAAAAGTTGCCTGGTGAGAATTGTGATTGACTTTGATGCAAGTCAGGAAATGTTTGTCTTTAAGGAATCACGAGTTAGTTTAGGGTATGAGTCCAATAAGCAGATGGACTTTCACAAGTTGTTTTAGGGTAAGAGTTTGGAAAGTATCTTGTTTCTGGCAGATGTTCTGGATGACCTCATTAGGACAATAAGTGGTCAAAAGGTCAGATACCATCCAGGCTGATATGTATATAAATCACACTTCCTTAATGGCCTCCTGAATCCACTTTAGAGAGCTCTCTTAGCAATACTGACTCCATTTTTATTTTATTTTTCTACAGCTGGCTGCCAGGGGAATCAGGCCCGTTACATCTTGTGGCTCCACGGTCTTGTGGCCTTGAGATCACCTTGGAGTTATCCAGCTGGTAGACTGCAGGGAGGAAGTGGGTACAGAGAGAGAATGTGGATGATTGAATACATGATACTTAACCACCTTGGCCTGGAAGTGACAGGCAAGACTTATCCTTACATTCCATTTGTGGAGACTAGTCACATGGTCCAACCCAGCTGCAAGGGGGCATGGGAAATGTAGTCTTGGATGAGCATCTATGTGTATGCCAGGAGTAAGATTGATAACATTTATCTACGCGGACCTCCCGTTCCTTCCCCACACCCCAAATAGTCAGCCCTTTGTCTTGACTCTCAGATTCTTCTCCCCTCCTCCTGTCTGTCCCTCTGGAGAAGGGAGAAAGAGAGAGCTGGCTTTAGAGAGGCAGAGAGGTAACACAGAGCTAAGAGCTGGAAAGGGAGGGTGTGGCAGAAAGAGAGAAAATCCATGTGGGCCAGGTGTCCTAGAAAATTCTCTCTGGTTTGACATGTCAGACGTTTGGAGCAGCTTCAGTTAGGAAAAACTCAGGAGCAAAGGAAAAGCAGAGGTGTAACTGCGAATTATGAATGGTATCCACTTTTACGTGTTTAAAGGAGAGCAGTGATTTTCTTTTTAATTTGTTTAAATTCCTTTTGTTTGCTGGACAGCATCTCTTGACTGCAACTCCATATGAAGGAGCTGGGCTGTGGATAGCGTGACCATAGGTCCCTGTTAGCCCTGGACAGCCCCTGTTGACTGTAGTCAGCCCCTTTTACTCCCCGAAATGTCTCCGTTTGAACAATAAATGATGTGGTCACCCTAACTTTGGCTTTTGAGTGTGTAGGTCTCACCCACAAGACCAAGTACTTCCCTAGGGCACAGGCTGTGGCTAGTTCATCTCTGAATGTCCAGCCTACACCCCCGGCCCTGGAGCATAGAGGTGCCAAGAAATGAATGCAGGAGCCAAGAAGGGCAGAGCTGGGGTTTGGGTCCAGGCCTTTATACTCCAAATGCCAGGCTTATCCTGCTGTACCAGCTCTCCTTCTGGAGCTCTCCAAACACAGGGCGACAATTCAAGGTAACCAGGGGCATGGGGCTGCTTGCATTGTATGGACTGAGAATGCCACAGGGATTCAGAGAGGAGAGCTAAAGATGGCTGCCAAAAACAGACAACAGTTCCCAAGCTTCTCACTTCAAAACCCACAAGGGAGAGGCTGAGGGGGCCTGGGGGCAGCCCTCCAGAACCCACCATCCTGGCCCTGCAGTGGAGGACACAGCTCAGATTTCCTCCCACATCTGCCAAAGGCAGGAGATTGATGATGAGGTCCCAATTCTGAACAGGAATATGCCAGAGAGGTTTGAATTAGAACTCTCCAGAGAGGAAAATTCAGCTCCTATTTTCACTTTTTAAAATGTGCCTTTGTTTTTCACTGTAAATAGCTTAAGCAGAGTCCTGTAATTTTGAAACAAATAATTTTTTTAATTACCTGTAATCCTACCATTTAATAAATCCACTATTTTTGCACCTTGGAATCTTTCCATCCAGGATTGTTTTTCCTTTCTAAATGGTTTTTCTGAACATACGAATAAGCATAGGCTGGTGTATCAGGTATCCATTGCTGTGTAACAAACCACCCCCAAATTTAGCAACAGCAGTGGCTCATGATTCTGCTCGATGTTTCTTCTGGTCTGGTCTGGGCTTGGCTGATCTCAGCTGGCTCACTCATGCTACCTGCAGTCAGTGGCCCTGTAAGGCCTCTCTTATGTCGCATGGTTGGCTGGCTATCAGCTGGGGTGACAGTGGGTGACTATGCCATGTGTTTCTTAGTAGATTAAATGAGCCTGTTCTCATGGTGCTGGTTCCAAGAGCTGTAGGGAAAGCAGAAGCTGCAAATATTCTCAGGGCCGAGGATTGGTGTCCTGTGCTGTGCCATTTATTCCATTTTCTATTAGTCCAAGCAGATCAAAGGCCAGCCCAGATTCAAGGGAGAAAGGAAAGACTACTGGAGGACCTACAAAATATTCTTCTTTGGGCTACACTGTTAGCTTTGTGGTCCTCGTACAAAATGGTGGACCATTTTACAATCTACCACAATTGCGTAGAGTTTTATACTCTTCTAATTTTTATTTATTTATTTTTTAACATCTTTATTGGAGAATAATTGCTTACAATTGTGTGTTAGTTTCTCCTTTATAACAAAGTGAATCATTTACACATATACATATGTCCCCATATCTCTTCCCTCTTGCATCTCCCTCCCTCCCACCCTCCCTATCCCTCCCCTCTAGGTGGTCACAAAGCACCGAGCTGATCTCCTTGTGCTATGCGGCTGCTTCCCACTAGCTATCTATTTTACATTTGGTAATGTATATATGTCCATGCCCCTCTCTCACTTTGTCCCAGCTTACCCTTCCTCCTCCCCACATCCTCAAGTCCATTCTCTACATCTGCACCTTTATTCCCATCCTGCCCCTAGGTTCCTCAGACCTTTTTTTTTTTAGATTCCATATATATGTATTAGCATATGGTATTTTTTTTTCTCTTTCTGACTTATTTCACTCTGTATGACAGTCTCTAGGTCCATCCACCTCATTACAAATAACTCAGTTTCGTTCCTTTTTATGGCTGGGTAATATTCCATTGTGTATATGTGCCACATCTTCTTTATCCATTCATCTGTCGATGGACACTTAGGTTGCTTCCATGTCCTGGCTATTGTAAACAGAGCTGCAATGAACATTTTGGTACATGACTCTTTTTGAACTATGGTTTTCTCAGGGTATATGCCCAGTAGTGGGATTGCTGGGTCATATGGTAGTTCTATTTTTAGTTTTTTAAGAAACCTCCATATTGTTCTCCATAGTGGCTGTATCAATTTACATTCCCACCAACAGTGCAAGAGGGTTCCCTTTCTCCACACCCTTTCCAGCATTTATTGTTTGTAGATTTTTTTGATGATGCCCATTCTGACCAGTGTGAGATGATATCTCATTGTAGTTTTGATTTGCATTTCTCTAATAATGAATGATGTTGAGCATTCTTTCATGTGTTTGTTGGCAATCTGTATATCTTCTTTGGAGAAATGTCTCTTTAGGTCTTCTGCCCGTTTTTGGATTGGGTTGTTTGTTTTTTTGATATTGAGCTGCATGAGTTGCTTGTATGTTTTGGAGATTAATCCTTTGTCAGTTGCTTCATTTTCACATATTTCTCCCATTCTGAGGGTTGTCTTTTGGTCTTGTTTTTGGTTTCCTTTGCTGTGCAAAAGCTTTTAAGTTTCATTAGGTCCCATTTGTTTATTTTTGGTTTTATTTCCATTTCTCTAGGAGGTGGGTCAAAAAGGATCTTGTTGTGATTTATGTAATAGAGTGTTCTGCCTATGTTTTCCTCTAAGAGTTTTATAGTGTCTGGTCTTACAATTAGGTCTTTAATCCATTTAGAATTTATTTTTGTGTATGGTGTTAGGAAGTGTTCTAATTTCATTCTTTTACATGTAGCTGTCCAGTTTTCCCAGCACCACTTATTGAAGAGGCTCTCTTTTCTCCACTGTATGTTCTTGCCTCCTTTATCAAAGATAAGGTGACCATATGTGCGTGGGTTTATCTCTGGGCTATCTATCCTGTTCCATTGATCTATATTTCTGTTTTGTGCCAGTACCATACTGTCTTGATTACTGTAGCTTTGTAGTATAGTCTGAAGTCCAGGAGCCTGATTCCTCCAGCTCCGTTTTGCTTTCTCAAAATTGCTTTGGCTATTCGGGGTCTTTTGCTTTCCCATACAAATTGTGAAATTTTTTGTTCTAGTTCTGTGAAAAATGCCAGTGGTAGTTTGATAGGGATTGCATTGAATCTGTAGATTGCTTTGGGTAGTAGAGTCATTTTCACAATGTTGCTTCTTCCAATCCAAGAACATGGTATATCTCTCCATCTATCTGTATCATCTTTAATTTCTTTCATCAGTGTCTTATAATTTTCTGCATACAGGTCTTTTGTCTCCTTAGGTAAGTTTATTCCTAGATATTTTATTCTTTTTGTTGCAATGGTAAATGGGAGTGTTTTCTTAATTTCACTTTCAGATTTTTCATCATTAGTGTATAGGAATGCAAGAGATTTCTGTGCATTAATTTTGTATCCTGCTACTTTACCAAATTCATTGATTAGCTCTAGTAGTTTTCTGGTAGCATCTTTGGGATTCTCTATGTATAGTATCATGTCATCTGCAAACAGTGACAGCTTTACTTCTTCTTTTCTGATTTGGATTCCTTTTATTTCTTTTTCTTCTCTGATTGCTGTGGCTAAAACTTCCAAAACTATGTCGAATAAGACTGGTGAGAGTGGGCAACCTTGTCTTGTTCCTGATCTTAGTTGAAATGGTTTCAGTTTTTCACCATTGAGGATGATGTTGGCTGTGGGTTTGTCATATATGGCCTTTATTATGTTGAGAAAAGTTCACTCTATGCCTACTTTCTGGAGGGTTTTTATCATAAATGGATGTTGAATTTTGTCAAAAGCTTTCTCTGCATCTATTGAGATGATCATGTGGTTTTTCTCCTTCAATTTGTTAATATGGTGTATCACGTTGATTGATTTGCGTATATTGAAGAATCCTTGCATTCCTGGGATAAACCCCACTTGATCATGGTGTATGATCCTTTTAATGTGCTGTTGGATTCTGTTTGCTAGTATTTTGTTGAGGATTTTTGCATCTATGTTCATCAGTGATATTGGCCTGTAGTTTTCTTTCTCTGTGGCATCTTTGTCCAGTTTTGGTATCAGGGTGATGGTGGCCTCGTAGAATGAGTTTGGGAGTGTTCCTTCCTCTGCTATATTTTGGAAGAATTTGAGAATGATAGGTGTTAGCTCTTCTCTAAATGTTTGATAGAATTCGCCTGTGAAGCCACCTGGTCCTGGGCTTTTGTTTATTGGAAGTTTTTTTTGTTTTTGTTTTTTTTTTGCGGTACGCAGGCCTCTCACTGCTGTGACCTCTCCCGTTGCGGAGCACAGGCTCCGGACGCACAGGCTCAGCGGCCATGGCTCACGGGCCCAGCCACTCCACAGCATGTGGGATTTTCCCGGACCAGGGCACGAACCCGTGCCCCCTGCATTGGCAGGCAGACTGTCAACCACTGCGCCACTAGGGAAGCCCTACTGGAAGATTTTTAATCACAGTTTCAATTTCAGTGCTCGTGATTGGTCTGTTCATATTTTCTATTTCTTCCTGGTTCAGTCTTGGAAGGTTGTGCATTTCTAAGAATTTGTCCATTTCTTCCAGGTTGTCCATTTTATTGGCATATAGTTGCTTGTAGTAATCTCTCATGATCCTCTGTATTTCTGCATATACTCTTCTAATTTTTAGTTTAACATTGTACTATAATCATTTTCCCTTATCAATACAAAGTCTTCATGACAATATTTTTACTGTCTGCATGACAGTTAGAAGGCAGAGTACAATTTACTCCACTATCTCAATTTTATGTCCAAATTGTTCAACATAAAGATTACTTCCCTTTCTCCAAGTTATAAATAAGGCTGCACAGAACATCTTTATGCAGGTAGCCATTTCTGTAATTTTGATCGTTTCCTTGGAATAGATTCCAAGAAGTGGAGCCAAAAAAGTATAAATGGTTTTTAATATTCTAGGTACTTATCGTCAAGAGGCATGGCAAAGGAGTGCTTCTTTGCCTCCAAGGGCAAAGATGAGTGAGATTTTCAGCAGCCACCTGGATGCAAGCCTTCCTGCAGGGCCTCCCTGCTTCCCGTGGCTCGTCTTGCTTTCTGGTTGGCCAGGCCGGGAGCTGGAATGAAGCACCGGCTGGGCAGGCCCTTCCTTGGGCTACAGTGTTAGCTCTGTGGTCGGTGGTTGAGGGTCAACCTTGTGGTGGACACAAACTGACTCAGGCCCCTGCAATCTCTTACCTCTTGTCTGTCAGGATAGTGGGTCTCCTGGACCAGTGACATTAACCACCTACACCCTGAGCGGGAGAGCAGGTGGGACTGCCAGTGACCTCCCATACCAACCGGCTCTGCCAACCCCTCCCACGTGCGTATGAGGCCCCTGCTCATCCATGATTCCAAGTGATCCTCATGGAAACCCCACACGCTTAGCAACACTGAGGTTGGTCCCACATCCAGATGGAGTCTCGGGGCTCAAAGTGCCCCCACCTCCCGTGGGGGGAAGTTGCTGGGTTCTGAGGGTGTGCCTGGTGGTCTGAGGGTCACACCACAGACCAGCTAAGAGAGGCAGAGCCGGTATGTGATGGCATGTTGCTAATGGGGGCCCAGCAGGCCCTGTGGTTAAGGACCTCAGGCTGGATCTCTTTCTCTATCACGTTGTGTGATGAGAGAGATGGGTTTGCAGGTGTTTCCCCACAACTAAAGAGGGAGCAGTTGATGTAAATGAGAGGAACATTTATAGATTTAAGGAAGGGCAGGAATTTAGAAAGAAAGATAAAGATAATAACTGTGCTGATTGACACTTTAATTTTTCTCCTGTTAATGAGGGTAACCCAAAAAAATTTCTTTTTAAAACATACCATGGAAAGAAAGAGGTTAAAAAAATCATCCACAACCCCACTCCTCGATCACAGCAACTATCGTTAGGTTTGTGAGTTCTCTTCTAGGTTGCTTCCCACCGCCCGCCCGGCCTTTTTTCTCTTGTAATGCATCTTTTTCAAAGCTCTTTCCCACACTCTGATTTTCTGCACCCAGTGTGGGAGGTTGGACAGGTAACACCTTCTCCTTTGAACAGGTGAAAAAGGGAGGTCCAGGGAGGCGGCGAGGCCCTCAGCTAACATGTGAAGGAGCCAGACTTCACCTGTCCAACTCCAGGGCCGGGGCCAATGCCCTTTAATAATAATAGTCTGCTCCAGCCCAGGCACTTGGCGTTCACTTTCCTATATAATCCTCACAACAACTGTGCAATGGGTACTGTCATCACTCCCATTTTACAGATGATAAAACTGAGGCTTAGTGCTGGAAAGTAACTTGCCCAAGGTCACACAGTTAGGATATCTGTAGCAGGGATTTGGACAGGGCGTGGCCTGTCTCCAGAGCCCATGGTCTTAAACCTATGCCCGCCATGTCTGCCTGTACGGTGAGATCCGTATGTCTTCTCATGGTCTTCGGGGTCCTCCACGACCTGGCTTTTGTTCACCTTTTCCCTTATTGCTCCCTGCTTCCCACGAGGCCCCTCCTCTCCCACTAAACTGAACTGCTCTCAGTTCCCCCAGTGCTCCGTGCTCTACCCCAACATCTAGGCTACTATTGCTAATAATGTGCACCTCCCCCCATCCTTCAGGTGGCTTAAAAGCTACCTCCTCCAGGAAGCCTTCTCTGACCACTTCCCAGACAGGAGGGGCACCCTCCTCTGGGCTCTCACAGAGGCCGCATTTCCCCTGCCACAGCACCTGGCCTGGGCTGAAACTGCTGTCTGCACTGTCTCCATAACAGACTGTGAGGTGTGGAGTCTTGCTCCCTGGACGGTCTTCACCATTTAGCCAGATGCTGTGGGGGAAGCCTGTCCTGAGAATGTCCTCTTCTTCCCCCTTCATGATGGGGTGCTAGGTGGGACCCAGTCCTGAGGGCAGGATGCAGCCCTTTAATGGTCTCCAGCACCCATCCTTCTCTGCCTTCTCTCTTCCCCTCAGCCTCTCCTGTCCAGATTTTGGGACCCAATTCCAGGCTGCCCCTGCCCCAACCATGTCCCTTTGGCTTCCCCAGGTCTGAAGCAGCTTTCTCCTCCAACCAATGGTTTACAAAGATTTTTCTGAGGAGCACCAGTCCTGCATAAGATGGTTCCTTGGTCCAAAGTTTTGGGAAACACTGCCTAACTGATTTCTTTGATATCCACCTATTAATGCTTTGGAAATCAGCACCTGTTTCATTTGATACATATGAAATGTGAAAATGTTTATTTCCTGGGAAAGTTATTATGAAATAAATGGGGCATCTTACAACCAATGGCATCTTGTAATGAAGGAAATGCAGTATGGAAGGTGTCAGGCAGGTTAGGAGAGTAAGAGTCCTGACAAGTCCTGCAGCAGAGAAACAAAATTAACAGTGCTGAGCCCAATGCTTCACAAATGAACTCTAACTCCTGAATATTTTTTAAAAGACATAGTAACACTCCAACGAACTACATTTCTAGAAAATGCAATTTGGAAAGCATTCCCCACAATATTTATCATCTATGGAGCATATTTTAGGATCCACCTTGTGTTGTTTCTCTGATCGTTTCACATTTGCTAATCTTGCCTTCTTGCCTAGACCACATGCTTCCTGAGGGCAGGGCAAGCTTCATAGAAATCACTGATACATCAGAAAAGTGATGCCCCAGAAATACACTGCTGCTCAGAATACGGCCTCGTCCTCCACAGGGTAGTGAGAATGACCTTCACCAGGAAGGAAGTAGACCTTCAAAGGTGAGGGCCTTGTTGAATCACATCTTGTTTGGCTGCTTGACTTAAGGCAAGTTCCTTAATCATTCTGAGCCTCGGTTTTCCCATCTGTAAACTGGAAGAATAACAGTTTCTAGCTTCCAGGGTAGATTAGGGGAGATAAATATGGGTAGAGCCCTTGGAACCACTCAGGAGATGAGATAAGAGCTCTGATGCTAGCTGTTGCTGTCATTTTGTTGTTATTGTCATCTTGAAATCCCCCAGTAGTCAGTGGTGGACGGTATTAACTGGAAGAGGAAATTGTTAGATGAAAGGGGGTCACTGGATAACAGAAGGAGATTAGAATTATTGGCCGGCAGACAGCTGCTTATGGAAGAGTCACCGGCTGGAGGGACCTCCATTGAATACGCGGCCACTGCGGGGAGAGAGTCACTTGCTGTGAGCTTACTCATTATTCCTCAGGGCATCTGCAGGGCTCAGCCAGACCCTCATCTGTAATCTGCTCTTGCCCAAAGTTGACCGAATGAGCTCTTTGTCATGTAACACAATAGGAGCGAGGGTGTGAGCAGAATTATTCTGCGCCCAAACTCCGAGAGTAGAAGAGGCCCTGTCAGAACTACATTTGTCCCTAGTGGTGACCCCAGGAACTGCAATGTGGACCAGTCAAGGAAAAAGTGGTAGAATTCCAAATGTTTCATTTTGGTTTGGTCTGGTTTGGTAGTTCTTACTGGGGCAAAGGAAAAATTGTATTTTCAATGCCCCATGGCTTCTTGAAGAAAGCATTCACCGCTGTCACCGCAGCCCTTGTCAAAAAGTCTCCATTGTAAAGAAAAAAGAGAACACAGAGAGAAAGAAGCAGAGTGAAGCTTCCTTCAGCCTGTAGGTCTCTGTGTGTGAGAAATTTAAATAGAAATGAAGGCATTAGGGGGAGAGTCTGGCTGCTCTGAAGCATTTCACTCCTGGAGCAGCTGGGCTCTGGAAGGCGGGCGAGCCTGGCCTCACTAACAGCGCACACTGCCCTGGGCGCATAGGTGAGGGCCTGCGGGCCTGGGGAGCGGGGGCACAAGGGGTGGCTGGTGAGGTAGGTAGGTTTGGAGGTGTGAGCTGCCCGCATAGCTGAAGAGGTAGAGGAACAGAGCGGGGGTAGACTCTGTTCCAGGCAGCCAACGATCACAGATGCTCATTTCAGACTCAGCGGTGTTACTAATGCACCCAGCTCACCCAGGCATTGGGAAGCAGGATGGAAACTCTGGTCCATCTGGTGCTTAAGACCATGCCTTTCCTTTTCCACCGTGTCGTCTGCTGGAGTTGACATCTCAAACTGGACAGCATCATTCAGTGGCCTCCTCGGCAGGGAACAGGCTCCTAGCCTACACAAATCCATACGGAGACTCTCCGAGGACCTGCCTTTAGGATCTTGAGACCCCAAAGAGTCGCCCTCAGGATTTAGAACCTGGGTTCTCGAGGTGTGCATGAACTTGCTTGCCGTGTTACTCTTAGCAAACCTACAAGAATGAGTCAGTCTCCGTCCCCCGATTTGCTCACGGTTCCAGTGACGCAGGAGCAAAAGAGCCCCGAGCAAGCTCGGCAGAGGCAGGGTTGTACAGGAGTTGTGCACACAGAATCCGGAGCCAGTGTGAGTTCAGATCCCCTCTCTGCCACCGGGGCCACCATGCAGTGTTAGGTGTGTTATGCCCAGAGCAAGGACTCCCGGCCAAGAGAGTGCCGGCGCCCGGTGCTCCTTTCACCAAGCTGTGGTCCCCGGGCCTCTACCCAAAGAACAGGGGGTCTTACATCAGTTCCAGAAAAGACCCACGTGCACCAGCCATGACCATCTGCTGCTGGGAGCTAGGTTATTTGGCTGAGTTGTGTTCCCTCGTTGTGCCTCAATATCTTCACCTGAAAAACGGAAAAAATAATATATTTCTCAAACGTGTTGTTGTGAGGCGTCGAGGGCTGGATGCCCAGAACGCATTTAGAACAGTGTCTAAAGTGTAGGAAATGCTCAAAGAGCATGGTAAGTATCTGAAGGATTAGCCATAGTACCTAACCAGCATTTTTAAAGGATAGTTTTGCTGGTGGCCAACTTTGAACCCACAGTATTATCCAATTTTACATTTTTTGTTCTAAGCTCCAAGGTAACCATCAGAATCCCAGAGAAACCATCAGCGGGCCCATGAGCCCACCAGCCAGCCTGCCTCGTCAGCCTGCCCTGTGCAGGTCGGCCGAGTCCTTCACACAGGGCACCACCGGCAACACAGGTGCACCTACGTGTCCTTCCTACACCCTGAGATGGAAACGGAAAGCTGGCTTTTTTTTTTTTTTTTTTTTTTAAAGCTCATCTTCTGTTTTGGACCAATTAAAAGAAAGGCATTTTAATAGCCCTGTGGAAAGGGAACTGACGTTGTTTCCCCAGGCTGCTGTCTGAGCCCAGAGGTCTGGGAGGGATTAATAAAGATGCTATAAATGCAACAGTGGCCCATATGTCTGTGGGCAAAGCGCTCTGGTTTGGGAGGAAGGGAGAAAATTAAATTAAAATGGGAAAATATACGTTATTCGAATGAGGATAGAAAGGAAGAACCCAATGGAGTCTAAAGGAATCTGAGGAAATCTGTCGGCAGGATGTTGAGGTTAGCTCAGCAGTGGTGCACAAAGACGTCTGGCAGGTGGTGCACTGGGGCCCCAAACAGAGTCAACTCTTGAGTTTGGTCTCATTCCTCTTACCGATGTCCTATCCATGGGCTTTCAGTGCTGTGGTCCAGGGATGACAGATAGCTGTATTTATCAGACTTTCTCTCAAGGCAATGTACACGGTCACCCACCCGGCAAATGTTAATGAGGCATCTTCTCTGTCCCTGACCTCGATAGGCACTGGTGACTCAGGGATGAGCAGAGCCAGCTCCGGGCCGCCCTCAGGGAGCACTTAGACACACCATGTGGCCAGTGAGAGGACGAGACTGATTTCCTGTGCCCTCCGAGGACCACGGTGCTGGCTCTGGGCAGCATTTGCTCACTTCTTCTCCCAGCATCGCCCTCCACCCCGCCAGGAGGCAGAGGTGATTATGATGCCTATTTTACAGATGAGGCAGCTGAAGTGCAAAGAGGTGAGGGAACTGCCACACAGCCAGTTGTGGCAGAGCCAGGGTTAGAACCCAGAGGTGTTGTGACTTTGAAGACTTAAGTTCTCACCCACCTTGCAGGCAGCTGTTCTGATAGAAGAGAGCAGAGGAGGAATGTCTGTCTGTCTGTCTGTGTCTGTGTGTCTATGTACACGTGTGCATGTGTGTATGGCAATGGTTCTGAGTCTACCTGAGATAAGCATTCCTGGGAGACTTCCTGGAAGAGGTGAGGTCTAGTGGAGCCCTAAAGGAAAGGTCTTGAATGCCAGGCTAGGGGATTTAGATTTTATCAAGTGTTTTTTGAGCAGAGGTGAGGCATGATCATATCCTCAACAAACCGATATTTAATTAGCAAGTACTATGTGCCAGATAATCTGTTAGACACAGAGAGGGTTGCAGAAATCTAAAATGAGATGTAGTCCCTGCCCTCTCTTAGCTTCAGTCTAGCTGGAGAGATGAAACACTGAAATATTTTTAAAAAATTTTAAAAAAAAGGATTAGTGACAGTGTTGATAAACTCATGCCAAATGCCAAACAGCAGGCAGAGACCAAGTGAGGGAGGTCAGAGGGGGCAGCTGACTGGGCTGTGGGCCGATTAAGGTGCCTTCACGTGTAGGTGGAATCCCAGTGGGGTTAGAGGAATTCGGAGGGAGAGATGGGAATGACACCAGAGCCAGGGCCCAGCTTTTCCCATTTTGGGGTCCCGGGCGCTTAGGAGACAGTCTGCCTCTAGCAGGTGCTGATAAGTGCTTGTTGAATGAATCAGTGTTGTGTCCACTGAAAATAAAGGGTATGTGGCTGAGAGGTAAGGTGTGACTCTATCAGGGACGGCAGGCCACTGAGCCTCTAACTGCCCACCAAGTGCAGTTTAACTGACTTGTCCTTTAGTTTTCAATTTTTCGGTTTTTCCAGGGCCAGACACACATAAGGCCCTCAGGCAATGTGTGCTGAAGAGGTGAGTAGGCTCTGTGCCAGGAGCAGCAGCAGGAAATGCGGGAGAAGTCTGTGGGGGCAGAAGGAGGAAGCCTGGAATGCCGGGGCTTTCCTGTGAGCAAGTGGTAGCCACCGAGGTCTCTGAACATTCAAGAAGCGGAAGGGAAAACATCAGGGGAAGATTCATCTGGCTCTAAGCAAAATGCACTGAGTGGTGGAAAGAAAAGGGGGAAATGCTGTGAGAGAGGGCTTCAGAAAGTGACTGCTACCACTTAAACTCTGCAAACCCTTTGATCCAGAAATTTGATTTCCGGACATTTGTCCCAAGATCACTGAACAAGCATGGAAGAAAGCCATTTCCGGAGCTCCTTGCTGTGGAGGACAGAGAACATTGGCATGTAGCTCCCTCTAGGGGTGCAGTAGGCGAGCTGGCGTCCACAACAGGCTCCTTGCTTTTTCTCTTCCCCTCTCGCCTCAGGGCCTGTGCACCAGCTGTTCCCTCTGCCTGGAATGCTTTTCCCACATCTAGTGACGTAACTCCCTCCTTCCCGTCTCTGCTCAAGCACCCCCTTCTCAGTGACACCATCCCTGACCAACCTATTCTATTTTCCTCCAACCCATAATACCTGCCACCCCATGCCCCCTGCTTTGTTTTCCTCCCATCACCTATTGCCATCTGACATACTCTGTATTTTACTTATTTTCTGTCGCCACCACCCCCTACTGACATGCCCACTAACACGTAAAATGCACCAAGTGGAATTGTTATCTCTTTTGCCCACTGCTCTCCCCCAGTGCAGAACAGCACCTGGCACATTGTAAGTGCTCAATATAGATTTCTGAAGGAATGAAGGAATGATGGGTAGGTAGACATGTGAGTGTGTGGCTTACACGTGAGTTCAGCTTGGGCACCAGGGAGGGGGCCAGGGCAGCACCTTGCTACTTCAGGGCTGCAGGGTCACAGCAGAGGGAGGCTGACCCGGGTACCTCAGGGCCCTACTGGCGGGGGGTCAGAAGGCAGAGTTGTGACGGACACTTTGAAATAAATCAGGCCTGACAGGCAGCCAATGGGTCATTTCCTGTCATAATGAAACCTTTCTAAACATAGCCACATGCAATTAAAATGTGACAGCACTTACACTGCAGCTGTGTTGTGCTAGAAAAGACTTCCTGGCCCTAAGTCAGAAGAGATGGACTCACATCACAAATACCTGCCCATGTCTCTCTCCTGGGCAAGGCCCTTCACTTCTCTGAACCTCAGTCTTCTCCTCTGTGCAAGGGGAATAACACTATAGGAGCTATGTTGCAGGGTGTCATGAAGATCAAGGAATTAACCGAAATGAGGGATCTGTATAGATTTGAAAAGCACCACACAAATATAACCCGACATTCTGTGATTATTATATGAATGAGGCCAGGTTGGACCATAATTAATTTATGAGTGAGGGTGTGTCTGAGGCCAGTGAGGATGAGGTGAGAGTGGTGTGCGGGACAGACAGTGGACGCTTCCTGGACTTTCGCTACTCAACCTCAGTCCAGAATTACCAATGCGAGTGGTCTTTCTGTAGCCTCATTTTCTTTGTCTTCAGGGTCTGAGTGCAAGCAGAGATCTGAGCTGTTTCAGAGTTTCCTGGGGGAGTAAAACCTCTTGATGTTTTGTTTTCCTTTATTTTGCTTTGTACTTATGCCTGGGAAACGATGAGAAAGAGATAGAAGGAAGGAGATGGGGCTGAGGGACTGAGCCCCTTTCAAGGGAATAATTTATTTAAAGCACTAGGACGGTGACAGTTTGAGCTGGGCAAAGGGTGGTGAAGAGGCAGGGCAGTGGTCTACGGAAAGAAGTTTCTAGCCCTACTTGAGTGGCTTTGGACCATGAGAACCATCCTGTGCAGGAACCGGGAACTGGTCCTAAAAAGGGGTGGGGAGATTGGGAGGGGGTCTCCACATCGTTCAGTGTCTAGTCCTAGGGCCCGGCTCATTCCTCATGTCTGGTCTGCCCTCAGCTCCAGGGCTCCCATTCCTGTGTTGCCCAGCTCTTTGGATGTGACTTTGTAAACAGAAATATATAAAAATGGTCTGGCTGTGCCCTTGAGCTCCCTGGTCCAGCCTCCCCCTGGGACCTGCCCTCACAGTAAGAAGGAGTCAAAACCCATCAACAAATTCAGAGCCAGTCACCTCTCTCTCCTGTGGGAAAACCAACAAACCGCAACATTTACTCATCCGGAATGTTCTCCTAATCTTGTCTAATGTATCTGCAACCATTCTTGAGCTGAGGTTTTATAAAGACAGTTGCACAAGTTGAGGATGCGGAATAAATGGTCTAAGGCGAAGAAGAGCCAGAAGGCAAAAATGTTTCATCCTCGTGGTAACTAAGATCTGCTGGCTCCAAGTGCCTAGAGCTCTGCACTGGGAAGAACTGTGAGGCTGGGTCCGGAATTCTGCACATCCAGTCAAGAGTGCTGCAATCAATTAGCAATGTCTGCCCCAGGCATGGGTGGGGGAACTGAGGTGTATAAGTCATATGTAATAGACCCTCCTTATATCTCCCAATCTACTGTGAGACCTGCAATCAACTTAATGACAGTTTTTCCCAAAAGAGTCCATATTCAATATTAAATATTAAGTGTAGATGTTGGTTATTGGATGGATCCAGGTTTCAAACTTATAAACACAAAATGTGTGTGTGTGTTTGAAAGAAGAAAATTATTATTTGCTATCCCTTCTGTACCAAAATTGGCTTGAGCATTTCAACCAGAAATTCAATGAGCATTCTTTGGAGTATAAATAAATATGTTGAATCTACCCATGCTTTCTCACTCTGGCTGCTTCTTGCTTCTGTGTGCAGCAAAAACAGGAAGTGGTGGAAGTGGGGAGGAGTTTCTCCGATGTGTTGGTAAGGTCTCTAATGTCTGACACATAGTAGGTGCTCAGCAAATACTTGTAGCATGAATTTTGAAGGATGAACTCAGTCTCCGTGTATTTTTCCATGATTCATAAATGTTGTCACTTTAGCTGAATTTCAGTGTAATATGTTATCTACTGTCATATTTTTTCTCTGTGAGCAGACATGAAGGTTGTTAACTGGGATAACATATGTGGACATTGGTTCGTTGTTTTTCTGAGTGAGGGGATGGACTGGAAAGCTGGAGGGATTTTACTGTTAATTATTCCACTTATGTATTTGCTTGTTCATTGTTTGTCTCTTTCTCATATTTCCCCTCAGAGGTTCCTCATCCTTGGATCCCTAATCCCATAGCCCAAGATTCTCAACCTCAACTCTATGACATTTGGGGCGAGATAATTCTTTGTCATGGGGGCCCATCCTGTGCCTTATGTGACGTTTAGCAGTATCACTCACCCCTACCTACTAGGTAGCAGTAGCAACCATCCCAAGTTGTGACAACCAAAAGTGTCCCCAGACATTGCCAAAAGGTCCCTGGGGGACAAAATTTCCCAGATCAAGAACTACTGCTTTAGCCTCTCCAGTGTCTTCTTTTTTGAGCAATTTCAGCATTAGTGTCACCCTCTCAGAGAGCCTCAGACCACTTGGTCCAACCCCAGCCTCAGGGCTCAGCATCCTACCACCAGGTCTCATTTCTCTGCAGAGCACTTGTGTCTCCCTGTAATTTCCTGGCATAGATATTGTCTGTTGTTGTCTGCCTGTCCCCACTGGAATATGAGCTCCATCAGGGGCTTTTCTATTGACCGTCTCTCCATCCCAGGGCCCAGAAGTACCTAACACTTAGTAGACTCTTGATAATCGTGTTGGATGGATAAAGGCAAGGAGGAAGTAATCAAGGAATGCTCACTTTGGAGGTCACATCTCTATGGCATGAGGTTGTCATCCATGGGAAGTTTGAGGAACAGCATTCCAGACAGAGGGAACAGCCATTGCAAAGCTCTTAGGCTGGAATGGGTTTGGCATGTGGAAGGTTGCTAGAGAGAAGAGGTGGAGGGGGATAGGAGGAGTTGGGCCAGGAACCAAGAAACAGCCTGGGGCTTCCCTGATGGCGCAGTGGTTGAGAGTCCGCCTGCCGATGCAGGGGACACAGGTTTGTGCCCTGGTCCAGGAAGATCCCACATGCCGCAGAGCAGCTAGGCCCGTGAGCCATGGCCGCTGAGCCTGCGCGACCAGAGCCTGTGCTCCGCAACGGGAGAGGCCACAGCCGTGAGAGGTCCGCATACCACAAAAAAAAAAAAAAAAAAAAGAAAAGAAAAGAAACAGCCTGATTAGGGGGCCTGGGAGGCCAGGATGAGAAGTACAGACTTTATTTTAAAGTGACAGCAAGCCCTCGGAGACCCCCTGGGAGCCCCGAGAGTCAGCCCCTGGCAGACAACTAGCAACTTCTCCTCTCTACCTGTCCTCCATCCTCAGTATGGACAGATTGGGGAGGATTCATAAATCTGGTCTGAACTCTTGAGACTAAAGTAAGAGCTGACGTGGCCTCCAAGCCATATCTCACAACGGGAGAGAGTCCTTCTGTCCGAGAGGCTCAGATGTTTGGGCCACTCTGCTCTCAGCCGAAGCTGGACCCTCTTTGAACCTGCATGGACCTGTCCTTAGTCAGCTACGTAGAAATCACAAATCCAGGAACTGGCAAGGAAGGCCAGGGATTCTCTGCTCCAGCTCCTCAAATATCAGCTTAAAGAAGTGATATTTAGGAAAGAGCATTGAAGAGACTCATTATTCCCAAGTAAGCCATCCTGGAGCTCTCGGGTCATGTTGATTCTGCCCTGTCAGAGCTGCCTGCCCGGCTTTGTGCTGCAATGCTGGGTCTGGGCTAGTATTGAAGGTCTTTAAGAAAAAAGCTGCATTTCTGCATTTAGTGGGCCACTCAATATCTCCTGCATAAGAAGACTTCTGATGATAATAATAACAGCTAACTTTGTTAGGAATACTTACCAGGCCCCAGGCTCTATTCTAAATACGTCACTCAATAATCACTGAGGACTTCCCTGGTGGCTCAGTGGTTAAGAATCCGCCTCCCAATGCAGGGGACACGGGTTCAAGCTCTGGTCCGGGAAGATCCCACATGCCTCAGAACACCTAAGCCCATGCACCACAGCTACTGAGCCTGTGCTCTAGAGCCCGTGGGCCACAACTCCTGAGCCCGTGCGCCACAACTACTGAAGCCCACGTGCCCTAGACCCCGTGCACTGCAACAAGAGAAGCCACCGTAATGAGAAGCCTGCGCACCCGAACGAAGAGTAGCCCCCGCTCACCACAACTAGAGAAAAAGACTGCGCGCAGGAAGGAAGACCCAACACAGCCAAAAATAAACAAAATTTAAAAAATAATCGTAATAATTCACTGAATCCTCACAGCAAACATGTAAGGATCATACTATCATCATCACTCCCATTTTACAGATGAGGAAACTGAGGCCCAAAGAGATTAAGTAATTTGCCCAGATTCACTAAGGAGGCTAAACCAGGTTTGGCCAAAAAATACACATTCTAACCCTTAAATTATATTCTCTTTTTTAAATTAATGCCCAAATATGTCACAACATCTTTTTAAATGAATATACCTTTTGCCTCAGCAATGCCACTTCTAGGAACTGAGCCTAAGGAGGTATAAATATTTAGCTACAGAGATGCAGTGTTGTTTAGAATATAGAACACAAACCACATCTTTATTAAAGGGGGTTATTTAGGTAAACTGTGGTGCCTCCATATAAAAGAAACGGTTCAAAATGACATCTATCCATATGTACCAACCTATAAAGACATCTACACTATATATTTTAACAGGAAAGTCCAGAAAAATTGCATTTTTGTAAACAGCGATTTTGTCTGTGCAGTGGGACTCCTAATGATTTTTAATTTCTTCTTTTTGCTGGTCTATAGTTTCTAATTTTCCTACAATGAACATGTACTACATTTGTAATAAGAAAGAAACCCAGTAAAAGTTATTGAATAAAGGAATAAACAGCCAGAAAGCATTCTCTCCTGAGGAATTAGTGAACATCTTCCCTGACAATAAGGGTTGTGGTTGCTTTTCTGGAAACTTCATTTGTTTCCCAGGGTCTGTTTTCAGCCAATGGGGAGATGACGCAGGTGATCAGAGTAGGGGAGAGCATGAGGTCGCCTGGACAGGTGGTCGTTTTCAAGGTGTCTGGCTCCACACACCCTCTTGTTTTCTGGGTTCCAGTGACCTCCCATTCCCAGTGTAGGAGGTAAAGTTCTGCAGCACTGGCCCAGGTCCTGAACTCTCCCTTGTGTTTTCTCTACACATCACTGACACCTTTGTCATGAGTCCTTTTGTGAATAAACCCTCCTCAGATTACTCAAATTTAGTGCAGCATGTTTCCTGTTGAGAATCTGGCTGACCCTTTTACCCTATTTCACTCTTTCTTCCTGTCCTTAGTCCTCTCAATCTGATCTGTCCATCTTGACCCTGTCTCCTGACATCTGGTCTTGCCCACCAGACATCTTCATTTGGACAACGTGGGAACTCAGAAAATTCATCCTGCATAACAGGACTTTTTAATCTATTCCCAAACTAAGTTCTCTCTTGCTTTCCATGAGCACCTCTCGACCCACTCCCAACCTCAAAAGCATCTCTCTCTGTCACTCCTTCACATCCTTTCAGTGTCCAAAGCTTATGAAATCAACTTCAGCTCTGTCTTTTCCAAACAACGCTTCACACCATTTCTCCAGCCCCCCCGTCGTCCTCCAGGCCTCCTGACGGGGCTGCCTTGCCTGCTGTCTCCTCTCCACCTCCTGCCTCGGTCTTTGATCTGCGTTATGTGTGACTTCTGTCAAAGAGTCCTTAAAAGACAGCTCAGATCCTATCCACTCCCCTCCTCAAAAAACAGTGCCAGTGGGACCAAACCCAAACACCTCAACCTTCCATCCAGAGCCTTCAAGAACACTTTTCAGCCAGAGGTCTCTCTCTCTCTCACATGCACACCCTCATTAACAATCTTTCCTGAGATCAAACCACTGAGTCTTTTTAAATCTTATGCAATATTTATTTTATATTACACAGTAAAATTTACTTTTTGGCATCCCGTTCTGTGAATTTTAGTAGATGTGTAACTTTGCATAAGTACCTGCACAGTGAGGATGCAAACAATTCCATAAACCCAATAGCGCCCTTCACACTATTGCTTCAGTGTCACACCCTCTCCCCACCCTAAACCTCTAGCAACTACTCATCTGTTCTCCATCTCTATAGTTCTGTCTTTTCAAGAATGTCATATAGGGACTTCCCTGGTGGCGCAGTAGTTAAGAATCTGCCTGCCAATACAGGGGACATGGGTTCGAGCCCTGGTCCGGGAAGATCCCACATGCCGCGGAGCCACTAAGCCCGTATGCCTCAAGTGCTGGGCCCACGTGCCACAGCTACCGAAGCCCACACGCTTTGGGGCCTGTGTGCCGCAGCTGCTGAGCCCGTGTGCTGCAACTACTGAAGCCCACGCGCCTAGAGCCCGTGTTCCGCAGCAAGAGAAGCCACCGCAATAAGAAGCCTGTGCGTTGCAGCGAAGAGTAGCCCCTCCCTGCTCCCCGCAACCAGAGAAAGCCCGCGTGTAGCAGCGAAGACCCAACACAGCCAAAAAGAAAAAGAGAAAGAATGTCATATAAAGGAAATGATACGGTAATGTTTCGAAACTGTATTTTTCACTTGGCCTAATGCCTTTGAAATTTATCCGAGTTGATGCATGTATAAATAGTGCAGTCCTTTTTATTTCTGAGCGGTATTCCATTGTGTGGATGGACCAATCACTGAGCCTTTGCACAAAAAGGCAAAGCCTTTGCTCATGCTGGGTCCTCCCCTGGGTCACTGCCCTCCACATTTCCAGGTGTCCCTCAAAGACTGTTCAAAACCAGCTTGTCCACACACGGTCCCCGACCCTGGTTTTCCTTCCCACAAGGAACCAGTTCCTCCTTCCCCATCCCATAGCCCTTCATGTGCACATCTTTCCTGGAAGAGATCATCTTCCACTGGTCGTTTGGGTGAGTGTCTTGGTTGAGACTGTGTTCTCCTTGAGGCCAGTGGCCTTTCTTTTTTGTCTTTGTATCCCATGAACTCAGCCAAATGCCTGGGTCAGAGCCAGTACAAAGTCTATGTAGTTATGGAAACAATGGATCTTCCCATTCTACAGTGTAGAGTCATCGTCTGAGCAAATGGAAGAAAAGGAGCTAACACAGAGACAGGATGGCAGAGACGGCCCCGGTTGCAACCTCTGCAAATGCAAATCACGGCCAGTCCCAAGGAGGGTGTGGAGGCAGAGGCCCCAGAGAGGTATGGAGGTTCCACAGTAGGTGAGGAGCTGTAGATATGACGTCATCAGCCATAGAAGCAGTAACCAGAGAGGCAGAGGAATAAAGTGGGGTGGAAAAGCAAGTAAATGGCCAATATCCCTTCATGGCCTCCCCAACTTAAATGCTACACTTGGAAGAAGGAAGGAGCTGGATTTGAACATAATTCTGAAATAACCAAATTTACCTGAAAATGACTAGCCTGAGTTTTTTCTTCAAGCAGAACTTTGGCTCAGAGTCGGAAAGTACATGGAATTATAGAAAAGAAAGTGATCATCTTGCATATCTGAGTTGTGTGATCCTTTTGTATATAAAATTGTGCCCTTACAGTGTATCGGGGGCCAATTATGCATGATCTCTTTTAACTAGAGAGACCATAAAATTTATTGCTTTAACTGGGACAATTCTGAAATAGAAGGGGGTGCTATTAATAGGGGCATAGTGATTCAGGTCTGAGCAAACCATGACTTCTGGTTATACTACAGCAAACCCTCTCAACATTCATATGAGAAGGTGACATTCGTATGCTCATTTGCAAAGCTTAAGTGATTAAATCATGAGTCCAGAATTAACAAGGCAGCCCCAATTCAAGCCAAGTGGTCCTTTTCCAAACCCCATATTTTGCATAGAACCTCAGGCTGGCTTTACCCAGCTCTATCGCCACCCTCACTTCCACTTTGCTCTCTCTTCTCTGGCAACAGAAATATAATGAGACCACATACATCATTTTAAATTTTCTAGTAGCCACATTAAAAAATAAACAGAAACAGTTGAAATCAGTTTTAATGGTATGTTTTATTTGACCAAATATATCCCAAATAGTATCATTCAACTGTAATCAATAGAAAATAATTATTCATGACATATATTACTTACTTGTTTTGCCATTAAGCCTTTGAAATCAGGGGCGTCTTACTCTTACAGCCTATCTCAATTTGGAGGGCTTCGTAGCCACAAGCAGCTGGATCTGAGGGGCAGGCCGGGCAAGAGCAGGTCGCAGACACACTGCCATCTAGTGGACAAGTGCTTCTCGCCTGGAAAAGCACCTGGAACAAAACAATCCGCATTCAGTGTAAGCGTAGAGTCAGCCTCGGGATTAGCTCCCCTGAAGGAATTTACTGAGGTAGGGGTTGTTGCTGAGCTTGTCCCAGGGCAGATACACAGCCACGGAGGAAACTCAAGTCACCATGCTGTCAGTAAACCTTGGCCATGTCTCATTCTCACTTTCTAGTCACATAAAGATTAGCAGAGAACGATGGTTTTTCAGAACGCATGTTTAAAATAATCCTTCAAAAAGTCAGAGTTTCTTTCTTTCGCACCCAATTTCCCTGTATGGTGATTGTGTCAAGGGCTTCCCTCTAGTTTCTCTTTTAACCTTCTGTGAAATCTTGGTTTCTTCCAAGTGTTACCTTCCTTGCTCAAATTGGGTGTGGTTATTTGAGGATTCTAGTTAATCAAGGGTTTTCTTTTTTTTCCAATATGAATAATTGATCCAGAATCTGTGATGTGGGCTAATGTGATTCTAGACTCCTGCCTTATCCGCAATTGAAGGGGAGCTTTAAACACGGCTCTGTTTGAATAGAATGACGTGACTATGTCACTCAGGAGAGGAGTGTCTGGCGCTGAGATGGCTTGGCAAGGAGAGTAAGAAGCCAGTGGGGCATTCTCTGACTTGGCACTGAGTGTTTCCAGCACTGCGCTGTCCTCAGGATAGTGCTGGATTCTGTGCAGAAATGTTGCTTCCACCTTTAAGGAGATATAATCCTCCCAGGAGAGATATGAAAACCATCTTAGAAAATAACAAGAGAAACAAACAGCATCATGATAACATTGCTTAAATTGCAGCATGGGGCCGAGTGCAAATTGGATGTAAAGCAAAGGAGAGAGAGTGAAAAGAATGAGAAGGGTAGTAGGTTCTAGTCACAGCCCTCCACCCCACCCCACCCCCCAACCCTGGCTGTGTGACCATGTCTCGGTCACACAGCCTCTCTGGTCCTCAGCTTTATCATCTCATACTAAGCTATGGACAGTTTGGACAATTTATACTTCTAGGGTGGGGAGCCAGAAAGAAAAGAAAGACAGACATCCAAGAATTCCAATGATTGTCTCAGGAAGAGTTTCTAAGCTGTGGGAAGGCATGAGCCAAGATACAGAAAGAGGGGAACTTGGAGCAGGAAGGAAGGATGCTTACCTGGAAAACCAAGAGGAAAGTGATGGGCTGGGATGTCTAGTTTCTCTGTTTTCAGGAATGGTTACAGATTTTCCTGTTCAGAGGCAGAAAACTGGCCTAAATTTTTGACTTATAGAATCTAGAATTGAAAGGGATCTTTGAGACCTGTTACCAGAGTAACAGGTCCCAAAGACTAGTTTACAGTACCTTGTGATGTTAATAGATATTTAACGAAACAGATTTCTTTGCCACAGGACTTTTCAGAACCTTTAACATTCTATGATTTTCCCAGAGGGCAGAGAGAATTTCCCAGACTTATTTAACTATGGAACAGTTTATTTTGAAGGGACATCACTTGGGAGGTGTTTCAGGGAGCACACTTTGAGAAACACTACTCTAGTCCAGCTCTGCTTTTTTACAGATAGGAAAACTGAGGCCCAGAAAAAACAGGAGGCAAGTTCAAGGTTCACAAAGATAATGGTAGAGCCAAGAGTGGGATTTTGGTTTTTTGACTCCAATACCCAGGGAATCTCTTTTTCTTTTTTCTTTTTCCATTTGTATTATACACTATTTAAGACATGCAAAAAGATCTACAGAATTATACAAGATATTCATGTGCCACCACCCTAAGAAATAAAACATTGCCAATGCAGTAAAGCGCCCTTATGTATGCTTCCCAAATCTCTCCCCAGGAGAGCTCCTATCCTAAATTTGGTGACATCATTCTTGGAAATCATGGTCGAATTTCAAATAAATCACATCATATTCAGAGAATCCTCTTACATCTTTCATGGTTTGTGAGTTTTGATGGTCTTAGAATTAAAAACAAAAATGAAATATCCCCCTCAGCCTGGAACAGCAAAGATTAAAAATACACCTCAAGAATCCTCGGATTACCTACCTACAGCTCCCACCGTATCAGAGAAATGTATTTTTTTATTCTCAAATGGGCTCTTCATATGGTTTATTAATTCTGTTAGATATAGGGGTGCTTCTTGCTTCATTCCATGCGAGACTTGCATGACGTGAATTCACGGCACCTCCCCTCCTACCTGCAGGCCAGATGGGGAGCCGGGTGTTGTATAAATGTTTAATTGTGGCACAGTAAAAATATTTGCCTTCAGTAGCTGGAAGCTACCGAACGGAGGTAGGGCTGTCTACTAGAGTTGCCAGACTTCATTCTAATGAGAACAGAAATAAAAGCTGATTAAATCAAATTCCCCATAGTGTAGAACCACTTAAATAAATGTTTCATATTGTTTGCATGACGCTTTTAAAATGTAACAGCTGCTTATGTAACCGTTACCCTGGACATAAATCATTCATTGCCATCGCTGCCGTCAGAGCAGCACAGGGTCCTTTTCTTCTGCTGCTGACATTTCCATTACAGTGGTACTTTTCAGACAAGCCGTTTGGGTTCCCCCCTGTACTCACGTGCAGGGTAGGAGGAGCATCAGTGACAGGATATGGAATGAGAGGCAGGCATTAATGAAGGGCCTGCATTGCATGTGTACTGTTGGGCTGGCATTTTCACAAGAAGGCATTATTGTTCCCATTTTGTAGATGTGAATACTGAGGCCAATGGAAATAACTCACCTGAGGTCCCATGGTAAGTAGTAGAGCCCGTCTTTGAACCCAGGTCTGCCTGAGCCTTGGCACATCATACCAGGCTGTCTAAGAACAAAGGACACATCACCTCCTCCCCTCAACTCCACACACCTCATGCCTTTGGGCAATGATGAGACCAAAGAAGGCCAGAGCAGGTCTCAGAGACCCAGGGAATCCTTTGGGCTGGGGCTGGGGGGTGGGAAAGGAAAGAGTCTGATCTGAACTCCATTTCCTGGGCCCGCACTTTAGTCCACATCTCCATCATCTTTCACCTGTTCTCTGTAACAGCCTCCTTCAGGCCTTCCTGCCTTCATTCTTGCCCACCTCAATCCATCATTCACCCAGTAGCCTGAGTCATCGTTTAAAAGTGTAAATCAGGTCATGCCATTCTCCCGTTTAAAAGCCTCCAATGGCGTCCCACCACTCTTGGCATAAAGCCCAACCTCCCCCCATGTCCCTCAAGGCCCTGAATGAAATGACACCTGCTGACGTTTGCTTGTTCTTCTCTACCACTCTCCTTTGTCCAGACATCCTGGCTTCTGTCTGATCCTCAGACAATCTAAGCACATGCCTGCCTCAGGACCTTTGCACATGCTGGCATCTTCCTATGGCTGACTCCAGCCTATCATCCAGACCTCAGCTCAAAGTCACCTCCCCAGAAAGGCCCTCACTATGCCCTCCAATGAAAGCTGCTCTCGCCTAGACACTCTCTGTCACATAGCTCTCTTTCATTTACTTTGAAATACGTATCCCTTTCTCAATTTCTTGACTTGCTTATTATTTTCTGCTTCACTAGAATGTAAGCTCCATGAAAAAATCTCTCGGCTATTCACTGCTGTTTCCCCAGTCCTAGAATAGTGTTTAGAACAGAGCAGGTATCCAATAAATATGAATTGAATAAATAAATTAACTTGCCACATCCATTTCCCCTGCATCCAGACTAGGCTACCCTTAACCTAGCCCCTAGAAAGTGAGAATTTGTTTCTGAAAACCACTTGCCGCCTCCAGACCCAGGCTCCCAGCAGGTATCCCAGCCACGCAGGGGATGTCAGACATGGGGCGAGGCAGAGAGCTGGTAAAGAAAATCCAGGAGATCTTTTGAGATTCCCTGTATTCACAGGGAAGAGGGACAAACAGTGTCCCCTAAATCCATGCTTTCCCAGGTCTGCAGGCTGAATCTAAATAGGAAATTGAATGTGAGGACTTGCCAGTACTGTCCAGGCCCCAGACACCCCATTTTGGCTGGAGAGAAACTCGGCCATGGCCCCCAAATTGGCTCAAACTCTACAGTCCCTGCTGCAAGTGTCCTCTCCTCTGCAATGGAGGCTGGACAGCTAAGCCCAGACCTCTTGGGGCTGGGGCTCTGGATGTCAATCAGATATTCTCAAGCAAGATTTAGAAGGCAGAAGCCATCTTCCCACTCTTTTTGTTAGCCTTCTGCCAGCAGGTAAGGTCCTGGAGACACAGGTGTGCTGCAGCTCTGTGCTGCTGCCACTGTCTGTCCTAGAGCCTCTAGGTGACCAGAGGAAGTTGCTATGCTGGCAGCAGTGGTGGCAGCTTCCTTGTTCCTGAACTGCGGCTCCAGCAGCGTGCTCCTGATATCAGTGGCAGTCTCAGGGTGCCCCCTGGCAGGTCAGTTCTGCAGTGTTCTGAAGGTCATCCCTGGAGGCTACTTCTCCAGCCCTGCTAGTAATTTCATAGACACTTGATTCCTTTCAGGAAGTCCCTTCCTCCGTAAAACATCCAGGTGGTTGCTCTTTCTTGCACTGAGTCTGACACAGAGCTCTTCTGTGCTAGGGACTATTCTTATTCATTTCTGGTCTTTGTATCCTCAAAGGGCCTAGCGTGCTTGATAAAGAGTTTGTTAATGCTTTGTGATTGAAAAGCCACCACCACACACACACACACACACACACACACACACACACACACCAGCCCAATGAGGTAGCTGCTGTGTCCCTGACAAACCCTGTTAATAACGCACGTGTCCTATTTGTCTGATTTTCCAGCTCAGGGTGAAAGTCCCATCTTCTCTTGTTTTGCCTCTTGCTGGCAGCTGATACTGGGACACAGCAAAGGGCATGGACTTAAGTCACAAAGTCAAGTCAATTACCACTCTGAGGCTCAGTTTACTAATCTGTGAAATGGAGCTATGAACTGCATCTAGCACAGGGAGCATTGTGAGCATGGAGGGAAGTGTGCACACACGGTCTTTAACACAGCACCTGCGCACACACACCCTCAGTAAATGGCAGTTCGGGTCAGCACTGCCTGATTTACCCAAAGAAATATTTCACACTTGGCCTGAATTTCCACTGCAGGAGCCAAGAGAGAGCTCCTGGGGAGGCATCCTCTCTCAGGCTCCCAGGAGACTTGGCAGAGGGTTGAGCCAAGAGCCCGTCTCTCCCACAAGCCAGCCATGCATAAAAGAAAGCAATGATTTGGCCTCAGGAGGAGGAAGCTGGCAAGAAGCCATCCTATCTGCAGCCCTTGTACTAACTGCGGGACCATCTCCACAGTGAGAGGGAGAGGATGAGAGCTGAATCAGGACAGCGCGTTCCGTGCCTCCTGTTGCAGTGAGGGTGGTGGACACAGGCAGGGGCCTCCTAGAATTTCCGTGGGGTCACCTGCAAAATGGAGGCGAAACACCTTTCTCCCCAAGGCCATGTCCTTAATGAGGTGCTGACAGTCACCCGGGGGACACATCCAAGGCACGTATTTCTGGGGCATTAGGACTGCCAGCCAGGGCCCCACCACTCTCAGCTACTTCTGCAGCCTCCAAAGGCTGGGAAAGAAAGACATCAGGTTAAGTCCCCAGGCCAGGTGCTAGTGGCTCATGGTCACCCTCTTCTTGAGCCCAAACATGAATGCTTTAGCCACAACCTCCTCTCTGAATCCTCACCACTGGCCCTATGAGCTGGGCATTCTTATTTTCCCAGTTTTAAGAAAGACACAAAGGTGAAATGATTTCTCAGGCTCACACAGCCTCTAACTGGTAAGATCTGGCCCCTATTCAGCACAGCCTACCGTGTAGGGTCTGGAAGGGAATCCTCCCCAGCTCAGGACCCTTGACCCAAGCCCCCGAGTTCCCAGCCAGTGCAGACAGGGATGCAAGTGGCTCCCTCTGTGCCAGTTCCTCGGTCTTCACCTCGCCAGCCTGCTTAGGCTGCGCCCATGGGGTCTGCCATCCCCTCACCCCACGCCCCGTCTTCCTCCTGAGAAGCAGCTCCCACCCCTCACTTCCTTTCTGGGGAAAGCATGCTGCCAGGCTGCTGGGGTCAGATGGCCAGGGACAGCTCTTCCCTTCCCTGTGGCATCTCCCGGCAGCATCTGGACCCAATCCCCATCCCTGGAGTTAGCAAACTGTCAAGAGCCTCTCCAGTCTATGGGTTGACTTCAAATTTAGCATTTTCAGTGCATGATAGAAAGGAGATAGTTTTGTTATATTTACAAGGGCAATCCCCTCTTTCCAGAATGCCTTTCTCCCTCCTCCACCTAGTGAACTCCTGTTCATGCTTCAAAGCCATGCTCAGATGTTCCCTTCCCACCAATTTCCTCCCATACCCACCTTCTGATGTGGGTGTGTCCCGGGGAGAACCTTAGTTTTCCTCGGTGGAGAAGTCTGAAATGCTCATATAGAAAAAAATTTTTTAATGAAAAGGAAATCCAGAAATAGAAGCAGTCTGGGAAAGATGATGTGGCAGTCACCTGAACTCAAGAGAAAGGGCAGAAATAGTTAAGGGTTTCTTCCAAAGTGCAAAATGTAGGTTGTAATGCCCTCCTCAGCCTCCCCGTGATAATGTTGTAGATCAAAGTCTATATTTCTCACCAATGCTTTCGGAGCTGAACCTGTGTTTAATTTCGTCTTGTTGTTTTTTATAAAAATAATATTCCCGCCCAACTGAAATTTAGCAACACGGAACATAATATCTGACTTAATAATGGCGTAGGCCGTGATATTTACTGTCCTGTGGAGAAGAGGTCTGGGTGCAGACAATTTTAGGGCAGCTCCATCACGTCAAGGCTCTGGAGTGGCTTCTCTGACACTCTCTGCTGAGCTGCCAACAGTCACAGGACAGCTGGGTGTGCTGCAGGCATCCCATCCCACGCAACCCACTCCATCCAAAGCCAGACAGGGAGAAAGGTGTGTATCTCCCTCAACTTCCCCCCTGTATATGGGGAGGAAAATATCTCCTCTTCTTAGTTTCCCTTTCATCAGACTTTTGTCCTATGTCCCTGCTGGGAGTGTGGGAAAGTGATTTGGGGCAGTGGGCCGGTGGTTGCCAGCCCTATCGTGGAGACTAGATTCCGCCAGCAAGGGGGCAGGGGATGGCCTTTGCGTGAGCAACCGGCAGCAGGGCAGCCTGAGGGGGTCAGGCATCCTCCGGTGAGTGGGCAGGGGTGGTTTCGGAGGGGGCATGGAGGGCCCTTCTCTACTGCGCTTAAGCCACAAAGGTCCTTCTCACATCCACTCAGTTATGGTGTCTCAGGATGAGAAGGAGATGAAAGAGGGCTCCCCTCTGCCTGGATCCCTCCACTGACGGGGAGTTTGTTACTTCTGGACACCACTGTTTCCTATCCTGTGTTAGCTTGAAGTGTTAGGAATTTCCTTCCATTGAGCCCAAGGTGATTTCGTGGTAACTTCCCTCCTCGTTCTGGTCCTGCCACCCACAACTTCCTTCAACAGCCCATATTCCACACTAGCCACCAGAGGGAACATTTTAAAACACAGGGCTGGATTGGATATGTCACTCTCCTGGCTAAAACCCTTCAGAGAGTCCCCGATGTCTATAGGATAAAGTCCAACTTCATGGCATAGCATCAGAGGCTCATCACAGTCCAACTCCAGCCAGGTCTCTCTTCCTTATTCTTCTCCGTCCAACACATATGTTCTTATACCTTAGGTAAGAACACATGGAAGTGATTGTTATTCCCCCAGTGCATCTATGATTTTGTTCAAGTTGTTCTATTTACCCAGTATTCTCTTCCCTCTTCTGCAGTTGGCAAACTCCTCCACACCCCTCAAAGCCCAGTTCATTTGGCCCCTCCCTGGCACTATTACTCCTGAAGATTACATAGTTGCATTCTTGGTTTCTATCATACCTGGTGCAGTTAATACAGCACTTAGCATTATTTGGTGCTTCATGGCTTTCCAAAAAATATTCACCCGAGGACCAGAAGATCCTATAAGGCAAGCACCTTTGTAGCCTTGTGCCTAAATCAAGCACTCAGTAAAAGCTTTCCTAAAGCAAAGGCTCACCTTGGGAGCCCCAGCACCCTGTCAAGGATGGAGCTTGAAAAGAGTTGTTGTAGGGAATTTGTGACATGATGTACAGTTTCCTGGTTAGTGAGAAGTGGCCCAGAAATAGTAGCTGTAGCTGCTATTGTTACTATTGCTGTTGTTGTGTTATTATTGGATCACAGCCCTTCCTTTAACTGACCTTTAACAGGCCAGCTGCCTCCTGGTTCCCAGAATTTGCTCACTGACCTTCTTCCTCCCATGACTGAGAACATCCAGGCAGGATCCTGTCCCCCTGGTGGAGGGGAGGAAGAGCGTCCCACCCTCCCCTCCTGCAGGACAGATTTCCCCGTAGTCTCACTCCATCAATAGATGCTGGCCAAGCAGTTTCAGCCCCTGAGTTAGAGAAACGTATTCCAATTAAGGGACCTGCTGAAAGTGGCCTCACTTTACAGACAATTGGGTTGTGAATCGAAGCGGGCATTAAAGTTTACAAGCTCGACAGAAACCAGCTGACCTTGCTGCTCATTGCTGCTTCTCCATTTTTTACTCCACGGCTGTTTGCGGAGGGAGTGAGGAATGTGGACAAATCATAGTCTCCACAGTCCACAGTGGGAGAAATGACCACCCATCTGCTTGTCATCCATTCGTTCATTTGTTTATTATTTTTTCTTGAAAGACCCAGCCTCTGGGCAGGTGCAAAACCTCCCCTCTCGTTATTTGTGCTCCCCCTTCTCTGGCATTACATAAGAGTCTGGGAGACTTTAGATGGTGCTAGGAAAGCAGGAAAAGGGCTCCAATCCACAGCTGAGATCACACTGTCCAAACCCCCAGGGGCCCTGAAAGTCCAAGGCTCTGGTATTTGGGGTGCACGGGGCACCAAGTCTCTGCTGAAACTGGGCTCCCCAGACCTGGTGCACAGGGAGCCAGGCCCTCCCACTGGGTTGGTCAGGATTCTCCAGAGAAAAAGAACAAATAGGATATAAAGAGAGACACATATAAGAGGAAATTTATTATAGGAATCGGCTCACGTGATTATGGAGGCCAAAAAGTCCCATGACTTAAGCTGGAGAACCAGGAAAGCTTGGTGGCGTGGTTCAGCCTGAGTTCTAAGGCCCTAGATAGAATTGAGGGGCTAATGGTGTTAGCTCCAGTCTGAGTCTGGAAGTCCAAGAACCAGGTGCACTAATGTCCGAAGGCAGGAAAAGGTAGATATCCCAGCTCAAGCAGAGAGAGCAAATTCACCCTGCTTCCGCCTGTTTGTTCTATTCAGGTACTTAAGGGGTTGGATGAAACCCACTCACACTTGTGAAATACCCAGTCCAAGCTCCTCTGGGAACGCCCTCACAGACATACCCAGAAATGATGGTTTTATTTGTTTTTTTTGTTGTTGCGGTACGCGGGCCTCTCACTGTTGTGGCCTCTCCTGTTGCAGAGCACAGGCTCCGGACGCACAGGCTCAGCGGCCATGGCTCACGGGCCCAGGCGCTCCACGGCATGTGGGATCTTCCCGGACCGGGGCACGAACCCATGTCCCCTGCATCGGCAGGCAGACTCTCAACCACTGCGCCACCAGGGAAGCCCCAGAAATGATGTTTTACCAGGTATCTGGGCATCTCTTAGCCCAGCCAAGTCAGCACGTGAAATTAACCACCACACTCACCAAGGCTCTGCCACCAGCCCTGCAGTACCCACAGGCTCCACACCTTTCTGGACATGAGGACTCAGTCTCCGTTTTCTCTCTTTTGGCCCCCAAGCTTCCTGCCGCTCCCACACCTGCCTATACTCCAAAACACTTTCTTCTCAGGGGCTCAAGGCTGCTCCAGGCCAAATCCCATCTCACAGTTGAGTTTTATTTCCTCTCAACAGTGCTTTGTCTTTTTGGGTTCCTTTTTTTTCAAATTGAGCCATTTTTTTAAAAGCTGAAGTTTCCATAGAAAAATGTAGGCTGCTACTTTCTCTTTATAAGTAGGGTAATCTACTTATACCATACTTATATGGACTTGTGTAGAAACGATTTAGGTGGAACTGAAGAGCAGGGTCTTTCAATAAGGCCTGAGCTTCCAGCAACCAAAGGACCATCTCTCCTACCTGTCCCCTCCAAAAAAAAAAAACCCTCCCTGAACTCATTTATATCATCTCCTGTCCTTGCACATTTATTTTAGGTTTTAACTAGCAACAGGAAGACTGGCCTTATTTAAACAGCAAAACTGCTTAAATGAGATATATGTAAAGCATTTGGAATGGTGCCTGCCACCTAACTGAGCCTTAGTTAAATATTTGTTGAACAAATAATCTGATAATTAAAAAGATAGACCAGCTGGGCACATAAAATAAGAATACTAGCTCAGAGCTGACACTAGAGGGCTCAGTTATTTGCAGAATTTCACAGCTTAGAGGCTATGATATAAGGACACATCATGAAGGAAGTTCAGATGATATGAGAACCACCTTGTGTCCAGAATCCAGAAAGACGGTGCCACGTCCACACTTTAAAGCTGGCAAGTGTTCATTTTAGGAAATTAGAAGATGACAGTGTGTTACCCCAAGGGACTCCTGGGATTCACAGGGACCACCTAGAAGACCACCAAGCTCTTTACCTGCTTTTTGTTATCAATCCTCACAAGAACCCTGTGAGGTAGGAATTAATCTCCCCATTTTACAGATGGGAAAACTGTCTAGTGAAGGATCTCTTGGACATTGTTGAAATGGCCACATAAATAAGTATAAATGAGATAAATTCTCTCTGAAGGAAAGGAATAAGGATTTACAGTGGTATAGAACAAAGAAAACGGGCCTGGTCTTGGTGGTCAGCGGATGTTTCTTTAAAGCGGTGATAGCCAAGCTGAAATCTGAATGCTAAGTGGTAAAGGGGGGAGCAGGCAGGAGGCAAATATTCTCAGGGGCTCTCAATCCCCAATGCACAATGTGAACCTCTTGGGGAGCCATACCTGGTCTTGTGCCAGTCCAGTTAAATCAGTAGGACCTGAGTACCAGGGTTTTTTAAAGCTTCATGTGTGAACCACTGAGATGGAACAAAAAGTTGTACGCTTACTGACAGTAGCCATCCATAGCTATTGGGTAAACATAGTAGATGCTCAATAATCCTGAGCAAGTGGGATCTGCAGTATCCCTATCATCATTACCACCTCTGCTTCCTCCATATGGCTCAGTACCCTAAGTCCAATTTCAAAGGCAGGAGAGAAACCTGCCCCTGTTGAGGGCTTGCTGTGCATCACGTACTATGCTAAATCTTACACATTATTCCATTTAGCATTTATCCAAACCCTCAGAGAAAGGAACGCTATTATTATTTTACAGATGAGGCACTTGAGGCCCTATAGCAGGGCACCAATTTGCCCGGGACTCTCAGCTCATCAAGGGCAGTGCTGGGACTGTAGACTTCTGGCTTTAGGGGCCACACTCTTTACTCTCACCTCTGCATCTCCATCCATCCAGAGGTGCTTCCTGCTTGCCTCAACCATCATTTCCTAACCTCTCTCAATAGATAGATATAAATATACATATAGATAGAGATAGATAGAGATATAGAGATACAGATACAGGTGAAGATATAGATATATCTATTGTCATATTTAGAAAAGTGCCCGGAATATAGTCAGCGCTCAGTTAACATCAGGTGCTTTTAATATTTTCCAAGGGCTGGAGTAAGAGTGTTCCTGGGGCTTTTGCTCCCTACCCCCCAAATCAGGGGTAGGCATCCTGGGTAGGGTGTTCTCAAGCCCCTCCCCGGGAAACCAGGATGGATAACTTTAGGGGGGCCTAGGAATTCTGGCCCATGTAGGATGTGCGCCACAGCAGCTCATCAGACAGCTGCTGAGTTTGCCAGCCCCTGCGGAGAGGAAGAGCAGCAGCTAGGAACCTGGGTTGACGAGGAGGGTGAAATGACAGTCAACCTCCTCTAAGAACAAGATGGAAGGGAGCTCTCAGCTCCCAGATAGCTGCTCACTCATGCCTTGCATGCCGCTGAGGAGCGTCTGTCTGAGCTGGGGTGGAACTGGCCATGGTCAGGTCTCAGGCAATCTCCCCCTGTGCTTTGGCCGGAGGCGCCCCAGCCTGGGGAACTGGCCCTGGCCAGCTGCGGTTAGTATCACTGATGACCAGCAGAGGGCAGCACAGGCCACAGGCTCCCGCCCACCACAGCCTGCCTTTTTCCCAGCAAGGTTTTACTACCAAGTCCAGCCTCTTGGATTCAGTGTCTCTGGTCTTCCCAGCCGACTGGAGAAGTCCTGAACATTCCTCATAGGCCGAAGACATCTCCTACCTTCCTCATCCCAGCACCCGAAGTCTTTCTGGACTCTTGTTAGCTTGCTTAGAAATTTCACAGCAAATAGGGAGTGAGTCTGAATTTTTTTTTTTTGCAAGCTGACTCTGTGCAGGGTACTGAGCTACATCCTTGACATTCTCAAGGAGGAGCAAGTGTGAAATGGTGCTGAAGGAACAGGCTGGGCACAGGACAGGGCTTTGCTTAATCCTGATGAGTGATGTGATTTGGACAAGCCTCTTAAATTCTGTGAAATCAGAGATAAAATCCCTACCCCGGCCTACCCCTCGGGGTTACAGGAGAATTAGATGAGAAACCACGTGCACAGATCCCTACACAGTGCTGAGGAAACAACACTGCTATTCTTCAGGCAACATCCGGCAGAGCTGCCCCCCAGGGATGCTCCTTCAGGGATCAGTTCCCTAATTTCTCTCTCTTCCCTCCACCAGCTTCCCATTGCCACCTCCAGGGAGCCCACCACTACCTGACCCGCCCCAAGCACCTGCAGGCTGCTGTAAGGCTGCTCCCTCCAACTCAATTAGACACACCCCATGCCAATGCCACCCCAGTACTCCCTCACCCCCCTTCATTGGCCAAGACCGTGACCTTGGCTCAATTTTATATACAGTGCATCATTCCAGCTACACCACAGGATTCTGGAGCTAGAAGGGGGTGGGGCAAGCAACTGCATTTTCACAAGCTGCCCCAGTGATTTTGAGAACCACAGTGAAAGAACCAAAGCTCTAGGCAAACATATTGGGGCAATGGTATTCCAAAACAATTAATTCAGGCTAGTGAAGGGGACGGGTGAGCCATTATGCAAATACGCGGCCATTGGAGGCTGTTCATTTCTAGGAGAGAACGTGGATCCAGGAAAAGAATGTCAGCAGTACCAGGCAGAGTGGGGTGGCTGGTCCCAGAGGGCCAATTCCTGCTCTGCCTGATGAACGAAAAGGTCTCAGTAGCTACTTCAGAGGGTGACAGGACTCATGCTGGGCGACAGGGGACAGCTGCTAGGCCTGAGCCAGAACCGGGAAGGGCCACCTGTCCTACTCAGCGGTTCTCTAACGAGAGGAAGCATCAGCATCCCCTGGGAAGGCCCACTGGTCCCCAGATGGCTGGGCCACCCCAGAGCTTCTGATTCAGGAAGTCAGGGGTAGGGCCTGAGAATGTGCATTTCTGACAAGTTCCCGTGTGTGGTGTGTGTGTGTGTGTGTGTGTTCCCTAGGCCAACCTCATGCTGCTGAAAGAAGCCCCTTCCCCAGAGCTGGTCTTGAGCCTGAGGTCCAGCTTCATGCCATTGTCATTCCTGGCCTCGCTCTCTCCACAAAGCTTCTGCTGTTCTTTCCGCCACCAGCCTCTGTATTTCCAGGGTTTTCCTTCCAGCCCCTTTGGGCACAGGACACAAGACTCTTGTGTTCAAATTATGGGTCTGCTTTTTGGCAACAGACCAAGGCTGCCCTCCTGCCGTTCATTTGTCCCATCAGGCCCATCGCTGTCACACCCTTCCGAGGTCTGTCCCCAGGCTGCTGGCGTTGCTTTCTCCCTTGCCCGGAGCCTGAAGTGCCGGGGAGTGTGTCTCCCAATCTCCTCCATCCTCCCCCAGCACCTTGCTGCACGGAGAGACGGGGAAGCCCAGCTCCCCTGCCTGGAGCGCATGCATTCCTCCTGAGTCCCCGCTGGGATCAGGCCTGAGACAGCAGCCTTGCTTGGCATCGCGCCTTCCTCTCTGGTGTCTTCTTCCCCATCCTTTGCTGATTTCTCATGGAAGCACTTCCTTGATAAATCTCTGGCACACAAATTCTCATCTCTGGGTCTGCTTCTGGAAACCTGGTCTAAGACAAAGGGGGCGTCATGGCTGAATTTGCCCCCGGCCAGCCGTGTAAGACAGACGGAGGGCAGCAGAACTCAGAGCCGTGAGGAGGGGTTTGCGGTGGTTGGTTGTGCCGGGCCTCTTCCCACCGTCACCCCAACCCCTGCCGCCGGTGCTCCTGGCCCCCTTCCCTCACCTATGTCTGTCCCCTGCCTCCGTCCCTTGGTGGAGTGGAGGCTCTCGGTTCATGTGTGCCCCCTGTCGCTAGAGTCAGGTGGGCAGGAGTGGTCCATGGCATTTAGCATCTCTACTCTAGGCCCAGGGACCAAGCAGAAGCCTTTAGCCCCCAACTACCCCTTCTTCTGCTCCCTGCCGCCATGCTGCAAGATGCAGATAAGAAGGAAAGTTTGCTTCTGCAAATTGTAGCGTTCATAAAGCTTGGCAGGCTAACGGGCAGGCAGGCGCAGGTGGGGAACAAGCGTGCAGCCTCAGCTAAGCGCCAGGGCCTGCCTTCCGGAAAGTCACTACCTGCCATCACAGCTCTTTCCTGAAACGCGTCAGGAGAGCTGGAGTGATGAGAGGGAGGGGAAGGGGCCGAGCTCGGCCTCTGTGCTCTGTCTCCTTCTGCTGCCTCTCAACAAGGAGACTTGATGCTGCGGCAGGAGCGGGGTAGGTGGAGCCCCAGCTCTTTGCGGGGCCCTCCGAGGTAGGCTTGGGGGGCATGTTTTAGCCTGAGGGGGCTTCAGCTTCAGTATTTCCAAGCTGAGGCAGCAGGATGGGGCGTGGGGAAGCCTTAAGACTGGGGGCAACATAGCCCTTCCCTGGGCTTGGCAGGCCCCGTCCCCAATTCAATCCTGGGATGGCATGTGTAGCTCTGTTTTTTTTCCCCCTGGAGTGCAGGCAGCTCGGGAGCTCCTGAGGACAGATGGGCCTGAGGACTTTAGAGGACTCAGAGCCCGAAGGAGTGGTCCATCCTTTCCTTCTTATAACCAGGGCTCTGCCTGGCTGTCCACAGAGGGCCACAGATAATTAAATAGAAAAGCACCATAAAGCCCTGGCAGAAAAAGCACGGGATAACCATGAATCCCTGAGCAGAGGCTCAGTTATTTCACAGATCTGAAGGATCCTAAGGGAAGGGACCTCACCAAGATCACACAGAAAATTAGAGGCAAAGTGGAACCGAAGCAAACTGATTTCAGGTGAGGGCCTTGCCTGACCCCCTTCCTGGGAGAACTTGGGAGGCTTCTGGGAGCATTGGGATGCAGAGAGGACACATAGAGGTTGTTTCAGTGAGGACTCTGTTTTGTTCAAGTGACAAACACTCTAGCTCTGCATTGGCATAAGGAATGCAGAGGTTTAATGGTTCACATAATTAGCCGGTTCAGAGGTAGGAGACATTCAGGCACTGCTGGATCCAGGTGTCCAGTGACGTCCACAGGACTGGCTTCTCTCCATTTCCTCGCTCTGCTTACCTATGTGGGCTTCTTTTTCACGTGGTGGCTCCCTTCTCCCTCCAGAAAGCAAACCGGCCTCTCAGCTCCAGCCTCACATCCCATCATGTGAGTCCCATGGGGAAGAGGCAGAGTCTTTGGCCGTAGCTCCTGAAAAGCTCCTGGACTTCTTGCTGATCAAACAGCTTATGTCATGTGTCCACCCCTGGACTAATCACTGAGGTCAGGGACATGAGACACACAAGTGACTCGGCCTAGGCCATGTGGCCTCCCCTGGAATAGTGGTGAAGCCTGGCCCACGGAATGGGGGAGGGGAAGACACTGACACATAAACATTCAGGGCTGCTGCAGTAAGAAGGAGTGTGGCTACCTGGGAGACACACACATGGTCGGCCCAGAAGTGTTAACGCAGAGCCTATTTCTACGGCTCAGGGCTGAGGTCAGAGGATCCTAGTATGGGGTCCCAATCCATGACAGGGATCTTTGGAAAGGAGCTACTTGTGTGGAGCCAGGCTGTATCATTGGAAGCTCAACTAGAAAAGTGCATTTTAAATATCTCTCATGAAATACTCAGACGTTCCACTGCCTAAAGTAATTCTGACCGAGTTTCCTTCTACGATCAATCATTTAGGTTCTTTCTCTATGAGAATGTCCTTTCCTTTGTCTCCAAGTGGAAAACTCCTATACATCCTTAAAAGCCCAGTACAGTATAAACAATACTACTTATGCCTGTTAGTAAAAGGCTAGTAGAATAGGCCTTTTGCTCTCTGGTCCAGTCATTCATTCATCTATCCATTCATTCGTTCAACAAATATTGAGTTCCTACTATGTGCCAGACACTGGGCTGGGTGATGGGCATACAGAGATAAATAAATAAGACAGATGGGCCCCTACCCTCTTAGACTTTACATAGTAGGTGGGGAAACAGATATTCATGAAACATGCAAGTAAGTGTAAAACTAAAACTGTAATAAGTGGTACGGTGTCACTGGTCAGGGAGCTCAGAGAAGCTGTTTGAAGCTGTGACCGTGGAGCTGAGGGCGTTAGGATGAGTAGAAGTTAAGGAATTGAAGAGGGGAGGGGGGTGAGGTACAACGCACGTAGATGCTGCTGTGGAGGGAGGGTGCCTATGAGTATGAGGGATGGGTTACAGACCACTCTTCCTGGAGGGGGAGAGATCGAGGGCAAATAAGGCACAGGACACTGGAGAGGGTGGCAGGGACAGACCGTGCAAGATCTAAGGGCACCCGGGAGCCACTGAAGTCTCTAAGCAGTGGAGTGGTATGATACAGTTTGCACTGTGGGAAGATCTCCCTGACTACATTGTAAAGAGTAACTCAGAGAGTGGGGAGATACAACAAGACTGTGGGTAGACCAAGCACCAGGATAAAATCTGATGGTCATCTGGTTCTGTGGGAGTAGTAGAGAGAAGTGGATGGAACTTGGTGATGGATTGAGTGCAGGAGGGGAGCGGGAGGGCGGGGTCAAGGATGATTTCTGGGTTGCCAGCTTGCACAACTAGGTCAATGGCGGCCTCATTCGTTAAGAGATGTTGAGTTTAAGGTGCCTTGGGGTACGTCAAGGAGGCAGTTGGATTATCCAGGCTGGAGCTCAGAAAAACCTGGACTAGAGAGAGGCCTTGATGAGTCATTTGGGTGGGTGGCAATTGTATCTCTGGGGGCAGATGAGATCACCCAGGTTGATGGTGTGGATTGACAAGAGAAGAGCATCTTGGACCGGTCCTTGAGGATCATCTGTGTTGAATTGTCAGATAAAGGATGTGAGCCTTAAAAGAAGGCAGAGCAGGAAACTGGGAAGTAGAAAGGAAACTGGAAGAGTGTTGTACGGTTCAGAGTGCCTGCAGGAAAGACATGGCACACTCAGCAGGTCTAAGGGAAGAGGGTTTAATGAGGGACTATGGATAGAGGCATGGGCGGCGTTGAGAGAAACACCAGGTGCTGATGTGCCCTAGGTCTAGCAACTGAGGGAGTCGTTAGCATCCCTGGGCCTGATGGGTCAAGGAAGGGGAGTGATGCTGGAGCCCAGTGTGGGCTGGAGCTGTAACCTCAGGGATGCAGCCACCACCAGAACTGCAGCTGGACAGGGAGGGAGTTGGGGTAACAAATGCCTGCCCTCCCCTCCTTCCACTCCCCAACCTGCTGGTGCCTCTCTCTCCTTGGCCAACCCAGCCAGAAGTTAGAGGGCAGGGCAGCCAGGGTGGCACAGGCCACGGGGACAGAGCAGGCAGAGAATGGATCCGAGAGGGGGGCGGGGGGGGGGGACGGAGAAAAAAACAGCCCAAGTGTGGTGTCGAGGAAGCCAAAGAGGAAAGTGTTTGGAGGAACAGGAAGCGACCCAGAGTGTCTCACACAGTTGAGAGGCCAACAGAATGAGGACCATGTTAGCCTGCTGTGTTGAGGGCCGTGGGGGGTCATCTGTGCCTTTAGAAAGAGTTTATCTGATTGAGTAATGGGGGTAGAAGCCAGACTGGAATTTGATACGTGAGGCCTCTTGGTGGTGGTATTAAAAGAGGAACATAGATGTAGTTCAAGTATGCCACACCACAGTTTTGTGGTGTTAACTTGGGCCTCACCTGGCTCATCTGTAAGGTGAAGAAATTAGCAGTACCTGCCTCAAAGGACAGTTGGCAGGATCGAATGCTATCATGACACACACCCCTCCGTGAACTCTAAGACAATGGACAAGAGAAGAGCTTGTCCCTGATAAAGCCCCTGCCTAGGACGGCACAGAGGACCCAAGGGTCAGGCGACTGGGGCTTAGTTAGACATTAGGGGGCGTGGACACCTTGGCGCCTCTCCCCATCCACCTCCAGCCAAGACCTGAGACCTCCGACTAAACCTGTCTCTCCCTGGATTGGGGCTCAGTGGGGACTCCAGGGGGTTTGGCAATGGCTTTGCCCCCTGAGTTGGGGCAGAGATGGGACTGCTTAGAAATGCGAATGGAACTTTAACCCAAGAACATCTGGTGGCTTGACAAAACGCGGCGGCCATGAAGACAGCAAGATCAGGGGGACATCCGTAGCTGAGGACACTCGGCCGCCAGGCGGAGGCTGGACCCGCAGGCGTTCTCTCCCTCTCTCCCCAGGGCAGAATCTGTCCCAGCCCAGCACCCTGTCCGTGCACCCTCTTTCCGTACCTTTGCTCTCACTTCCCTCTCTCCATCTGCATCAGTAATCAGTTTGAGCATGTGTGACTGGTGTGAATTTCAGTCTGCAGCCTCAGGTGTGCAAGAAATGTGACGTCCTGTATATCCGGTGAGTAAACTTTATTTTCAGTTTGCATTAATGTTCCTGCAGGTGCCATCCCAGGCCAGCAGGATATATGCAGTGATGGGACCAGACCTTGAAGCCGCTATTATTCATCTGAGGCCAATTACGTGCCTGAAATCTTTCTGGTAGGAAGCAGAGAGAACATGGCACCTTTGTAGCGAGGTTTTGTGATTCAGATAACAGGGCTAGCTCCAGGGAGCATAGAACAAAGAGCCCCCTGAGGGGAGAGACACCTCAGAGGCTGCACCTACAGGGCCATGCTGGGCGGGGCTCCCTGCCTGTGAGCGGCAGGTGCAGGTGTGCCCTGTGTGTGGGTTTCTGTGCACGCACTTTGCACCTCTGTGTGTTTCTGTCCCAGCCAGGGACTCGGGTCAGAGATGGAGGAGCACAGGAGGCAAGAGGCACCTGTAGCCGCAGAGCCTGCTCTGGCCCTGCCCCGGGGCTGTATCCCTGGGACCCATTACAGTGCTTGGTTCTTGGGAGAAAATGAGAAGATCTTTAATGAATGAACAAGCACTGACACTGTTTACTACCGTAAGCACAGCTGCTACTCTACAAGAGGGAGCAATTGATCAGAGCTGGGGCCACAGTTGGTTCTCAAGTGTCATCCATTCCCTGAACCTTTATTAAGCCCCGTCCCCTGTGGGCTTGTGCAGTGGATGCTGGAATCACAACCCAGCTGGGCCCCTGATGAGCTCTGTGACTTTTGGTTACTCACCTTCCCTTTCCGGCAGCTCCTTGCAGAGGAGATGGCATTGCAAAGACTCTGAGGGTTGAGTAAGCAGGGTCCCTTTTGGGACCCGAAAGGAGGCCATGTGGCTGAGAGCCTCTGTGAAGCCGGAGGGGCTGGCAGGACCGGATCCTGAGGGGCCCTGTAGCCATGATAAGGAGTCGGTACCAATTAGACAGTGCCTGAGGTCAAGGCCCTCCTCTAGTCTCAGCTGCAGTTTGCGCATCTGCAAGGGCTCTGGACTTGGCCTTCTAGGGTCCAGCCTGACCTTGGGCCTCTGCCTTGGTTAGAGATGCGTCCTCACTCAGTGTGCAGGATGAGTGTCTCCGAGGAAAACCCATCCCCACTGGCCCTGGGGACTCTGAATGCATGGACCACAGGCAACTCTCAAGACACTTCATCCCTGTACTCAGGATGGTGTCCCGTTTCTGCCAAATGAATCTGGAGATGACAACACCATCACCTGATGCCTTCTAGGTGGAGGCCTTTTTGGCTCTGTGACAGAGGGACATACATAGAATGATGCCATCAGCCCAGACATGTTTCATAAGAGAGGAGAACCCAGAACATGGAGGGGGTGGAGGCCGGGACTCAATCAAGTTTTCTGATCTGATTATGCTCCAGGGAACACAAAATCCTGTGCCTTTGTGTGCAGGAATCCCGTCTACAAAACCCAGAGAAATAGCCATTTGACCTGCTCTTGAATACTCCCTTCCATGGGAGGTTCACTACTTTACACGGCAGTCTCTCAGATAGTGAAGGGTTGCGACCAGTCCTGTTTTCTTCCCACTTCCAGAGATGGGTCCCTAACCTTGGACTCCGCAGTCCTCCTTGGTTTTTAGGCCTCACCAAGGATTTGAAGGTAGGCTTCTCACCTAATGTGAAATAGCAGACTTTGGTTCAGTGGGGTTTACTCCATTGGTAAAGGAAATGCCAATCCAGAAAGAGCTGTTTAGGGGTAAAAACGAGGTATTCTTATGTGGCGACAAAACCCAGCTGCCCATCAACTTACCACTCAACTTCCCCTGGGCTTACAAAAGTTTATTGATATGAGGATCACCTTGAGGTCTGGACAAGAGGGGTACCTGGTGTGGGACCCCTGCTTTAGAGGACCCCCCTCTGGTTCTCCTCCAGCCATGCCCCACCCCACAGGGTGAGGAAGGGTGGAGAGAGAAAGGGCCATGGGATTTTTGTCCACCAGGACCACACTCTGGGCACCAGGACCCCAAATTCCCTCTCCAAATAGCCCTGAGACTGCTTCTGGGGCCTCAGGGGCCCACTTTCTGGGTTTGTCTTTCTGAGAAGCTGTTTGTGGGAGCTGTGTATGCGCTTGGACGGCAGGCTGGTGTGCCGAAGCTCGCGCTGAGTACCAGTGAGAATTGGAAGGGAGAGAAAAAGGGTCAGGCCATGGGCCAGGAGTGGGACCTGGGGCCTGTACTCCCTGCACTGCCATGTTCCAGGGAGGAATTCCACCGCGTCTCAAAATCTGCAAACCCAAGCGGTTAAGAAGATAGCTCTGTTAATGTAGCAAGAAAGAACATATTTTGTTTCACAAGTAACCGACTTGATTTATAGCTTTGAGTATTTAGACATAAGGTAAGTGGGCCTCTACACTCGTTTCCTGTTGCTATTGCAACAAATTACCACAAACGTCCTGGCTTAAAACAATGCAGATTTCTTTTACAGTTCTGGAGGTCCGAAGCCCAAAATAGGCCTCAACCGGGCTAAAATCAAGGCATCAGCAGGGCTGCATTCTTTCTGGAAGCTCTAGGGGAGAATTTGTTTCCTTGCCTTTTCCTGTTCCTAGAGGCTGCCTGCAGTCCTTGGCCTGTGGCCTGTTCCCCAGGTCTTCCTCACACTGCCATCTCTCTGGTTCCCTCTTCTGCCCCCATCTTCCACTTACAAGGCCCCTTGGGATGCTTGGGCCCACTCAGATAATCCAGTATCATCTCCCTACTTGAAGTCAGCTTATTAGCAACCTTAATTCCATCTGCAACCTGATACCCCGCTGTCAGGTTCCAGGGATTGGGATGTGGCCATCTTTGGAGGGAGGGCTGTTACTGTGCCCACACATCCTCCATTTGTATTCTTGTCACAAGTCCTACAAAAGTTAGGGGTATGATTTGTTGAATCCTGAAAGAATAGTATTAGTGCCTGAGAATTGCTTTTCCTTTAAAAAAAAAAAAGCCTTACCCCTCAGCATCTGATTTCCTTTAGGTATCAGTTCTATACACCTGACATGATTTGCAGGCCTGGGCATGAGCTCCACCATTTCTGAATGACATTATTATGTTACTTCGGCTCCTGATGCAATGTCCAAGAGTAGAGATAAAAGCTTCTCCAACTCTCTCAGCCCACCCTTTACAGAGGGAGAAGGGAATCGGGGCCACACATTGGAAAGTACTAACCCTTACCTCTCCATACATGCACTTACCACCCAATTATTTGGGGGCAGGCCATAAAAAGGGCACTAGACTGGGAGTTATTGATTCAGGTACTCAACAGTTCAGCAAATCTTGATGTATCATCTAGTCTTGCCAGGCCTAGTACTTGGAGTTGGAGAACCTGAAGTGGTAAATACACGCGGGTCCCACCCTCGTAGCTCTGTCACTGTGGGCAGGGGCCTTCCTCCCTCTGTGCCTCTGTTTTCTGATCAATTTCACGAACACCTAGATGGCCAGTAAAGAGTCCCATTATGAGGGCAGCACCCTCACCTTTCTCGTTCACTGTTGTCTCTCCCAAAGCCTTGAACATGTAGTAGATGCGCTCAATAAACGTTTGTTGAATGAATGGACGGAGGGATGGCCCTTCCTGATCTGACAGCCGATGACTGTACCAGATCAACCAGAAGACCATGTAGGAGGAGGGTCGAGGAGGAGTCCTGGGGTGGATTCCTGCTGCCGCTTACAAAACGTTTGCTAGATCTTATTCATCCCCACAGCTGCCTTTGAGTTGACTCCTATTATCATTCCCACTTAACAAATGAAGGAGCTGAGGTACCAAGAAGAAACTTACTTAAGGCCACACAGCTAGTAAGAGTTGGAGCTGGGATTTGAACCTGAACTCTCTCCAAGAAGAGCAGCTTGCCTCCTTCTCTCACAGGGACAGGTATGCTCTCCCCAGGTCCCATCCAGCAGCTATTAACCTCTCCCTTTTCATTACTCTCTGCTCCCTTCCTGTCTCCAGAGATCTCCCTGCGTCTGAATTATTGGGCCTCAAGGCCAGGTTACACTGCCGGTGGGAACTAAAGAAGGTGACGGGGCTTAGTTGGGGTGAGACCGTTCGCGTCCTTCATTCCTAACTCAGTCCCCTCAATCACTCTTGGCAACTTCCCTTGAACAAAGATAGAAGGGCTTGATCTGTGCAGTTTCCAGTGAGTTTGCGCCAACCCCGGGGAGATCGCCACCCATCATCTATTCTGCTCAATCTTTCACAAGCAAGCGGCATGACCTAGAGAGACGGGCAGTTTAAAGTGTACTGAGAGCCCCTGCCTCTCCCTTGATTACCCCGAACATGCTCTGAGTGGGAGCGGCTGTTACAGGATCCCCAGCAAGTATCCCTACGGCACAGCCATCACTAGATACCTTTACTGGCAGTGAGGGGATGGGAACAGGGGTTTTCTCCCTTTCTGTTTCATTTGATAAGGCTTGGAAAACTCTGGCTGGGCTAATCTATTTCTGACAGCCGCTGCTGTGGAGTGATGCAGAGCACCAGGTTTGGAGCTAGTTAACTCCCCCATTGGCTGTGTAACTGGGCAATTACATCCTCTCTCTGAGCTCAAGTCTTGCTGTGAGTTATCAGTGCTCTAGTCTTTGACCTGACTGCCCAGAAATGGTGGGGTCACGGCTCCCAACATCCCACCTCTCCCCCTTCTATCTTATCCCTGGTTCCAGGTGAGGCAGGACCTGTGACACATCTGGATCTCCATTTCTCATCCTCAGCACTCTACCAAGTGGTCCAACTGGGCCCTCACATCCCTCCCCTGGGATCCTGTGATAAGTCATGTGAGCCCCTCCAGATCCTGACTGAATTCAGTCTCCTTTCTCTAGATGCCCAAGGCATAATATGGGTTCCAATGGTGTGATTTAGATTTAGTTTTATTCTTTAGATGTCTGTATCTCCTATGTGATGTTTCACTCCTTGAAATCCAGGTGAAGCCCCATCTTCTAATTCATCTGAATCTTCCTCCATGCCTAGCACAGTGCCTTGCGCCCAGAGAAGGAACTGTGTGTTGAATTCCTGTCTGAGCTTCAAGCTAAGAGAGCTTCTGACTGTAAGAGAGATGAACCCCCCTCCAACTGGACTAAGGGAAGGACATTTATTGACCCAAATGACTGAGTAGACAGGGCTCCAGGGGTAGCTAGAGCTAGACGTTCAAGTAATGTCTTCAAGAATCTTTCCCTTACCTTTGGCTGTTTTCCACTGTGTTGGCTTCGCTGTCTACAAGCCTCTCCTCTCGGTGGTACCAAGATGGCCATTAGCAACGCCTAAGTTACCTCCTGTCCATTTAGTAATCCCAACCATCAGGAGGAGGGCTTTCATTGGCCAGCTTGGGCCACGTGCCCAATGATGAACCAATCACTGTGGCCAGAGGAATGGAACTCTGTGATTGGCCAGTTCTAGGTCATGTGGCCCCTCGAGTGAGGGGGTGTATTTAACTCCATCTTAGCCAAAAAGAATGAGTAGGAGAGGGGTAGTTTCTCAAAGGGGGATGAGGAAAATACTGCTTAGCAGAAGGGGGAATAATGGACGTTTGACATGCAAGAATGAGATTATCCGCTCTAGTCTCTTGGGTTCCGTAAAAGCAGCCACATTTACTACCTATTCAGTTCTCACCAAATGCCTAGGAATGGGTTCCTTACTCCAAATTTTCCTGCATTTTCACGTAAGGTCTATATTAACCTTTGAATCCTGCCCTCTTCTATTCTCAGACTACAGGACCAAGCTAAGAGGAGCCCTCTAATAGCAGGAGCCACACCCTCCAGGCTGCAGATCACCCAAGTATTCCACTAGGATGCAGAGAAGTCCTGCCTCCCCCTCAACTCACTCTGTCTTCCAGTGCCCCTCCGCTCTGTCACCACCTCCAGCAGACATGACCCCTCCAGAACAGAAAACAGAAACCCAGCTGGCTGACAACCTCAGGGAATGTTTTGATTTCATGATGACTAACAAGGATGCAGCATCTCAGGACCAATTCAAAGGACTGTATTTTTTAAGGTTAATCTGCCCACACAGTGAAAATAGCTCCTTTCAGTTCAGACTAACTTCTTCCCATGACCATAACAGTCGAATAGCCCATGACAAGAAATTGGGATCATTATTTATCAGGAGGAACAAGTCTACAAATATGGCTTCTGTTCCCTATTCAGAACTCTATGTCCTCAAGAGTCTTGGTCCTAACATCTTCTTGGTGGCTTCTCGCCTGATAGTGAAGCCCTGACAGTAAGCACCGTATCCGTTACCTATTGCTGCTCTAACAAACTAACACTCACTCAGTAGCTCAAAACAATACAAATTTATTATCTTAGAGTTCGGAAGGTCAGAAGCCCAAAGTGGACCTCACTTGGCTAAAATGAACGTTTCAGTAGGACTGGGTTCTATCTGGAAGCTCTAAGGGAGAATCCATTACCTTGCGTTTCCCGTCTTTAGAGGTTACCTTCATTCCTTGGCTTATGGCTGCGTTCCTCCCTCTTCAAAAGCCAGCATAGAATCTTCAAGTCTCTCTTAGAGTCTCACTCTTCTGGCTCCCTCTTCTATATTTAAAGAACCCTTGTGATTACATTGGGTCCTCCTGGATAATCCAGAATAATCTCATTTTAAAGCCAGTTGATCAGCAGCCTTCATTCCATCTGCAATCTTAATTCCTCATGGCCGTGTAACATAAAATAATCATAGGTTCCAGGGATTGGGACATGGATATATTTGAGGTGACCATTATTCCACTGACCACAGACACTGAGAGAATTCTAGGTGAATGTGGACTTTCTCATCAACCCCTGTTTGGCATCAGTAAGTCAGAAGAATGGCAGAAATACATAAATACATAATTGTACAAATTACAACTAAAAGGAGCAAGGTACTGTGAAATTAGAACAAAAAGAAATACAGGTGCCCCTCAATGGTCCTATTTAAGAAATAAGGGACTTGGTGTATCCAATTCTGGAGAACAGAGATCCTGTCCAAAGAGTTAGGAATATAGATGCTCCATCCTTTTATAAGGGGGGCTCCATTATAGCTCCCCAATTCTATTGAGGTACTAAGGTTTGCCTTCTCAGCCTCTCTCAGCAACTTTCTCCTATCCTCAGAGGGCTGAAGGTCTCCCAGATCCATCAGGACTTTGGAAGAGTTCTGCCACCTTCATTAGGCAATAACCCAAAAGATTTGAGTGGATGTTTTGGGGGGAACTCAGGTGTGAAATTGCAGCCCTGCAGGTTCAAGCGTCCAACATGTCATTGCAAATATGAAGCAGAAATTGTTTCTGGAAGGGTTAGATTAACGGCTGATGAAGGGAAACCAGATGTTTGGAGGACAACCCTCTCTTTGGAGGACGATTATGTTTTCCTGGCCCCACTTACTCAGACAGACCTTGGGGGCAGAACGGTTCAAGGTCGGCATGAGTCATGTGGGGCATCAACAGTGGTTCCCACCACCTCACAATCACAAGATTCCAGTTTGGAACCTTGATGCTGACTCATTCTACTCCTTGCCCAACTTTAGCACTGCTCTCTCCTTGCATTTTCTCCAGTCTCTTGAGTTATTTATGGAAAGGACTGTCACTTCCGTTACATTGAAGGCAATTACCATGTCTTACTCACCTCTGTGGGCCCAGTGTCTCCCATGATGAAGCTCTCCTTGTTAGTTCACTGGCATTGCTCATCTCTCCACACTGTATCTGGAAAACCCCCCATACGAGGCAGAGCCCACCTCCCACCATAAAGCTGGGGATGCCAAATACCCTCTGTCTCAGCCTCCTTTGCAGCTACGGTGAATACAAAATGTCCTACCCAGTAAACCAAACCCTCCTGACCCAAGCTTTGCACTGGAAGTTGTGACTTGAAGAAACCAGAACCAAGTAGGACCTGTTTGTGAAGGAGATGGCAGGGGAGCCACCACATCTGGTTTCCAGGGACAGCATCGAGAACTGAGCCTCAGTGATACTGGCCAAACAAGCCACCACATCAATGCCAGTTGCCAGTGGGGTGTCTTCCTAGGACCAGTTCTTCAGTGCTATTTAAGGGGTTGTTCCTGGCACACAGCCTCCAAGTTGACTTTAGTGTTTCTCAGTGAGCCAGCGAATCCCCCTTCCCCTCAGATCATCCAGGCTTAGTGCTTATTGCTTACAAATGAGACCCTGACTGACTCAGAAGGCCTTAAGGGTTTGACTGGAGTCATCACATTCCCTCTCACCCTGGGGCCTTTGCATATGTCATTTCTTCCACGGGAGCAGGCATCCACAGCCCTGTCCTCCTGGATGACTCGTGCTCCTCCATCCAAGTGCCCAGACTTAACAACTTTTCCTCTGAGAAACCCTCCCAGATCACCCCAAGTCTGGGCTCCCACAATCCCCACATGTTCCTCTTGGTAGCACTTGCTCGGCTGGATTTGTCTATTTCTGTGTCCCTACTCTGTGAGCTATATGAGGATAGAAACTGTATTTCATCATATAAGTGCCTAGCCTATTAATATTCTTGAATGAATGAATGAACGAATGAATGAATGAATGGAACTATCCCAGGCCAGAATAATTCTTAGTGGAGACCCCACCATCACTTTCTGGCAGCATGAGGCATCTTCAGTTTCTGGACTCAGGGCAGTTGCCCTGTGTCCAGAAACCCCTCCCACAAATAATATTACCTCATTCCCCTTCCACCAGCATTTCTTGTGTATCTACTGTGTGCCAGGCCCTGTGCCCTCTTCCGCCCACGTTTCAGATCCTGCAGGTAGAAACACTAACAGCGCGGCTCTCCCTCCTCCTCTGCCCAGTCATGGAAGCCCCAGGCACTTGGAAGAGTGACCACATGATCCCTGGGAGAAGCGTGGGCCAGCTGCAAGCCTCTTAAGTGGGCAGGCTGCCATGGTGACTTCTTAATGGAGAGAGTTGCTTGAGGAACAATGACCACGAAAGGGAACAATTACCAGTGAAGTATCCATTTATATCTAACAGTTTTCAAGAATGGGCAAGATATAAAGCCACAAGTGAACAGATACTGCAAGCAAATAATAGCGCATGAGCTGGTCTGGACCCAATTCAAGGCCTGTTCCTCACTCCTCCTCCGCTCTCATCACAGAGAAATAAAGCTGTACTTTTCAGTGATCTATAGCACTGTTTAAAATTACTGTTTTTAATACTTACTGTCATTTACCCAGCACCCATTATGTGCCACGTACCCTACAAGACACATAAAATGTGTTCTCCAATCTTGGAAACAGCCCCACAAAGTGAGTGTCATTATTCCCATCTTACAGATGAGGCAACTGAGGCTCATAGAGTTTAAGACCTATGGAGGGTTGCACAGCTGGGAAGGGTAGAGGCAGCATTTTATGCTTTATTCAAAGCAGCACATTCTCCCTGTGCTGTTAACTTTGTCACAGTATCTCCATGAGAAAGCTTCCTCAGAAATGAGAATCCAGCCCTCTCCTCCCTTATCTCCGCCATGTTCTATTGCCATCTATTTCAAAGACAGGCAGTCGGTTGTTTCCTTCATTCATTTATCAATATATATACATTTATGTGTACATAAGAATTTCCAACTGTTAGTGTCAAACCAGCACGCCCTGTGCTGGGCATTCTGGACCCAAAGCTAGCACACTTGTAAGTTAAAAAAGCTTCTCCAGAACTACTGAGCTTCCAGTCCTTTCCTCCACTCCTGAAAGTAGCCTTCCCTTTCCAAACTGCACTCTGGGTCCCGATTTGCCACCCAGAGCTACACACACACTTCGTCCACAGTTTTGTGAAGTCCAGATGAGCCACAGCTTGCGAAGAATCCAGAGCAGAGCCCAGCACTTGGAGGGCTTGGTGGAGCCCACAGGAAAGTAACACACATCCTGAAACAGGCTACTCGGGGTGGAATTCTTGCTCCGCTACTTAGTAACTGGATGATCTCGAGCAAATTGCTTAACCTCTCTATGCTTCAGTTTCCTCACCTATGACTTAGGGCAAAAAAAAAAGCAATGTAGCATCTCCATTGGGTCATTGTGAGGATAAAATAAAATAATCCATGTAAGGGGCTTGGAGCAGTGCTGGGGGGTTATTAAGTGCCAAGGGTGCATCAGCTAGTATCAGAAGTAGCCGAGGGGCAGGTGCTCAGTCTTGGGTCAGTTCTCTCAACTCTACCTTCAGACCCACCTCCTCATGTGGTTTCTTCTCCTGCTTTGATAACTAGAAGCAGTTGTATGGAGCCTGGGGCCTCTTCTCACAAATGCCCAGTTCAGCCATTGAAGCCTGTCTTCCTTTCTCCCAGGCACTCTCAGCCTCTCAGGAAAAACATGTCAGACCAAGTGTCTTCCAAGACTCTCCATCACTCCCCATAAGGCTAATTTCCACCCAGACTCCTCTGAAGGGCCTGGGAGGCCTCCTCTGGCCTAGCCCATGCCTACCATCCAGCCTCACTCCTGCCCCACTAAACTCAACAGCTCTGGCACAGCTGTTCCCCCCCAACCCACTGGGATAGCTGTTCCCTTCTCTTTCCCTGGCCAACTCCTATTTGTTTGTAAGCTTCCTCTAAGGCTCAGGAAGAGGAAGTATCTCCTGGCCAGGCAGTGTGCCTCGCATTTTATAGCTGATAACGTCCTTGTGAATCTCATGCAGGGCACTCACCCCACTCCCTTGTAACTGTCGCCTCTGCAGGACCAGGGAGGGCTGAGCTGTGGCTGACTTGTGTGTTTCTATGGTCCCGGCACCTGACACTTGCAATAGAGGAGGTGTTTGATAATATTTAGAAGAATGTGTGAAATGACTGAGAACACTGGTATGAAGAAAGTGTCCATGACCCTGGAGAAGTTTATCATTCAGAACGAGATAAGCACCCCCATAGGCAGGAGCTGGCCTGGCACTCACAGCTGGGTCCTGGTGTTTACCTCTATGAACATAAATGATTTCCCAGAAGATGGACATCAGGCAAAGCTACACTGACCAGGATGGAGCCTGATACGAATAAGACCACTTCATAATCATGTCACATAAACGTATAACATGAACGCAGACAAAAATAAGAACATTGTACGAACCACAAAAATGACCGATATCTTCCCTTTTCTGGCTAATCTGAGTCATTGCTCGCTGCTTGTTTACCAATAACGATATCATTCCTTTCGCCTTACAGATAAGACTTATACAGATCCCCAATGATGGAGTCACCCTTGCTACCTGAGAGCATCCAATCCAGAGCAAATCCCCTCTTCCTTGAACCCTCCCTAAAATCACCTAGCCCAAGACTCAAATCCTTTCCTGTCTTTCCTTAGCACCCTCTTGCCAAGGTACCTCACTGTTGCCCCTAGTGGACATTCCTCCTCACTGCAATGAGCCAACCAACCCAACTCTGTTCAACCGTACTGTGTCCCTGGACATCTTTGGCTAAAGGGCATTGATGTCATCTAGTTCCCATCACCCCAAATTTACTTTCAAAAACTCATCTTAATTTAAAAGTATCTGCAAACTAATTGATGGTGATAATATATATTTCTGGTAGGAGGCACATGCCAGAGTAGAGAACCTTGAATATACTGTTGTTTTCTACAGGGTCGCCTTAGCTTCCCCTCCACTGTGTAAGTGGAGAGGAGGAGGAAGGAAGCTTTGCTGTCCTGGGCATCTGTGACTGGGTATGTCTCCTCTGGAAGAACATCAGCTAACATTCCCTGAAAAAAAAAGAAGGTTATCCTTGTATGATTACATCTGATTCCAGGAGAGCACAGAGCATGCATTTTCTGTCCCAGGAGCTGCCCTGCACAGGGCCTAAGCTGGTGGCAGTTGTCATAGGTTAGTGGTAACCGTCTGCAAGGCCGGCCTCAAAAATGCCTAGTGAGGGAATTCCCTGGCGATCCAGTGGTTAGGGCTCTGCACTTTCACTGCCGAGAGAGTGGGTTCAATCCCGGGTCAAGGAGCTAAGATCCCACAAGTCGTGCAGTGAGGCCGAAAAAAAAAAAGAAAGCAACAAAAAAATTATTTTAAAAAAATGCCTAGGGCTTCCCTGGTGGCGCAGTGGTTGAGAGTCCGCCTGCCGATGCAGGGGACGCGGGTTCGTGCCCCGGTCCGGAAAGATCCCACATGTCGCGGAACGGCTGGGCCCGTGAGCCATGGGCGCTGGGCCTGCGCGTCCGGAGCCTGTGCTCCGCAACGGGAGAGGCCACAACGGTGAGAGGCCCGAGTACCGCAAAAAAAAAAACGCCTAGTGCTCTCACTACAATGGACATCACTGTGGCTCCATTTCCATCCCCTAGTCCTGCTTCCCATGGGAACATCTAGAGGGATGCCTGGTTGGTAGCACCTGGGACTGAGAATAAGACAGAGTTGGGCTCTGAGTGCAAATGAGAGACATACTGTGTGATGACTGGCCGAGTGCCTCCAACAAAGGCAGAAGGCCAACAGATGCTAGTCTGCCTTGTGGATGGTGATAATTTTCTTCTTGGAAACTCAGAGAATCTTGATGTGTAAGGTTAAGGTCAAGGTAAGGCCTTTCCTCTGCAGCCAGAAAGCAGCTGGAGTGTGTGACAACAGAAATCCAATACGAAACTCAGATGACAAAGGTGGCGATGAGGTCACAAATGTAAATGTCCCGTCATAAATTTCTACCTGGAATGAGGGCCAGGGTATCAAAACTGTCTGCAAAAGCCAGTGATGGCTCCAGAGAGGGACGTTAAGCCAGGCCTTGATCTATGAGGAGGTTTCACGCAGGGGCTCCTGTCAAATCCCATCCACAGGCCAAGCTGACGTCTGCAGCTGTAAAATCACCACACTTCCCATTCGCCTCTCAGGAAAGCTAAACTTCTTTATGATGCTTTTTATCAAATTTGTCTTCTGTCATTTCTTCTCTCTGCCCCCTCTCCCTTTTGCCTCGTGCCTGACAAATAAGTGAACTGTTACCCTGTCAGTTATTTATCGGAGTAACTTCCTGAGGAAATTTCAAATTTCATTGAATTTTCTGAAAACCATGAATTCTAATGAGGTGGCAATAGAGGAAACAGCGTGATTAAGGAATTGTTATTCGCTGGTTGTACATCATTACCACCCAGAATTTATCGCCGGATCGTTCCCAGATGGAGTCACTGAACTATGATTATATTTTAGAAAATGAAAGGGGACACATCTAAAAAGGCAATAAAGCAAATTAGGAGCCTTCTTGAGGGACACGATTATTACTGATTAAGTATATTTGGCATCGAAAATGCGGGAGCGCTTTGGCGGTTTAAATTATACATTTGTGCAGGCAACATTTTTGCTGGTCTCAAAATTCTTATTGTTATTTTGGTCTCCTAATCACATTCCCCTTCATCCTCCAAACTGACAATTTGGAAGAACATTAGAAATGGTCTTTTCTGAAGGAGCATTTGCTCTCAAAATGCATTTACACTCAGCAGCTATTAAAAGGATATCATCCAGTCACTTAGTTTCTCAATTTAAGGAAAGTTACTGTATTAGAGGAAGCAGCCCCTATTTCAATCTAATGGTCTTTGTTGGGTCTTTCAAGATGCTAGACTAGAGCTAAAGGATTGCGGAAGGCAGTTTGCAAATGTCCGTGGCTCCCATACCACGGATTTGTTGTGGTACCAACAAAGCAGCTACCCTACCAGGCACCAGATAGGAAGGGATCCACATTCCTGGTTCCGGTTTGCTTTTTAAAGGCTCTAAAAGTAACTTTGGGGCATGTCTCTTGAAGGGTGCTCTAACAGAAGTTGGAAGAATTTCTTTGCAGTCCTGGCTCAGCCTCCTGTCAACTGTGTGACCTGGGGCCTATTATTTCACCTCTCTGAGACTTTGTGTCTTCATTTCTACAAGTCCACAGTACCTGCCCCATGGCGCTGCTGGGATGGTGACATGAGATGAATGCCTACGATATACCAACGATGTGCCCGGCGCACAAACGATGTCCAATAAATGTTTCTTTCTGCCACCGTCCTTTCTGCAACCGCTATCTAGCCCTGTCTGGATCACACAGAAGGTCTATCTGTTTCACCAACAGATAGAATATCTATGAATGTTCTCCCCTGATACTCATTAGCCAACAGAATTCTACTGAGCATCATTTTCAGCTCAGCTTACTGTCTCTAGTCCCCAGGGTGGAGCGGAGCTTAAAAACCCTGCCCAGATGCCAGCCCCATGCCAAGCAGCTTAGGCTAAAACCCAGCCACCTACACCCTTGGCCTTCAGGGAGAGGCCTCAGGCTCTAGTCTGGGGGTGGTATGGAAGGTGAAGGCAGGAAGTAAGCAGAGGAAGTCCCAGTGTGCGGGGCACCATGCACGCACCCGTGTCAGGCTGGGCCTGGGGCCCTCCTCCTCCAAGGTGGGTGTGGCAGACTGTATTCCCCAGCATGACTGCATTCATCCCATGTGCTCCATCTACAATGCCATTTGGACAGTCCTCCTATTGAGACTGGGGTTTGTGTATTCTCTCTTGAAACCTGGGTGGTACTTGACTGTTTGACCAATAGAGTTCAGCAGAAATGACACCATGGGATCCCAAGGCTACATCATCAAAGGTGACTCAGCTTCCACCTTGCTCACTGGAATGCTTCGTCTTGAGGCCTTCAGCTGACTTATAAGCAGTCGGCCTGACCAGAGGCCACCAGGCTGTGAGGAGGCCAAAACCTGTCCATGAACAGGGACCACATGAGAGTCCCTGATGCTACCTGACAAGAGAAGGATGCTCAACTAGCCCCAGCTCCAGCCATCTGGCTGCAATTGTATGAGACACTGAACCAGCATCTAGCCAAGCCTTTCCTGAAAGAGAAAGTCAGAAAGAGAAAAACAAATACCGTATGATAACACATATACATGGAATCTAAAAAAAAATTTTTTTTTTAAATGGTTCTGATGAACTTAAGGGCAGGACAGGAATAAAGATGCAGGACGTAGAGAACGGACTTGAGGACACAGGAAGGGGGGAGGGTAAGCTGGGACGAAGTGAGAGAGTAGCGTTGACATATATACACTACCAAATGTAAAACAGATGGCTAGTGGGAAGCAGCCGCATAGCACAGGGAGATCAGCTCGGTGCTTTGTGACCGCCTGGAGGGGTGAGATAGGGAGGGTGGGAGGGAGACACAAGAGGGAGGGGATACGGGGATATATGTATACGTATAGCTGATTCACTTTGTTATAACGCAGAAACTAACACACCATTGTAAAGCAATTATACTCCAATAAAGATGTTAGAAAAAAAAGTGATTGTGTTAATGATCGCAGAACTCTGTGAATATACTAAAAAGCATCGAATTGTAGCTTTAAATGGGTAAACAGTACAGAATGTGAACTATGTTTCAATAAATCTGTTACATTAAAAACATATATTAGAGCTATCCCTAGGATCCCGGCTTATCACTCTGCCTCCAGCTGCCCACCCTCAATCTCCTTCCTGGACACACCAGAATAATTAAAACATTGGTGAATGAATAAATAAATAAATAAAGCAGATCATGTCCCTCCTCTGCTCAAAAGCCTCCAATTCTTCTCTACTTCATCCAAAGTCAATGTCATTACAATGGCGAAGCATGATCTGGCCCTGTTACCTCTAACCTCATCTCTCTCCCCACTCCTTTTTTCTTGCTTCACTCCAGCCACACTGGGCTCCTTCCTCTTCCTCCAAACGCCAGGCATGTTCCTGCCTCAGCACAGCTGCCTTAACTCTTCCCTTGGCCTGGACCGCCCCTTCCTCAAATAACTATGTGCCTCACTCCCTTACTCTTTCAAGTTTTTCCTCAAAAGTCGACTTCTCAACAAGGACTCACCCTGAAGACACTATTTTAAATATAACTCGTACTCATCTCCCCCACCCCACCCCAGGAACTCTCAATTTCCCTTTTCTTATTCTATTCATACTTTTTCCATCGCACTTATCTCTTTCAATAGTCCCTTTAATTAACTTATTTATTGGGTCTATGCCCTTCTATTAGAATATAACCTCCACAGGAAAAGGAATTTTTGAATCTATTTTGTTGGCTGATTTATCCCAAATAGCTGGCACATAGTAGGCACTCAATAAACATCTTTTGCATGTTTGGACTAGATCAGACCACATCACTCCCTTACTCCTCCCTGAGCTCGAGAGATAAAGCCCAGCTTGATATGCTTCTGCATGACCCGCTGGGCTTACCTGACCCCAGCTACCCCCACTTGGTCACTCATTCTCTTCATAAAACAGATTTCCTACTAGTTCCTGCATTCCCACCTCTGTGTCTCAAACCATGCCACTCCCTCTGCCTAGAATTCCCTTCTCCAACATGTATTCTTATACCCATTGTACAGATGAGGAAATGGAGGCTTAGAAAGTTAAGGCACTTGTCCAGGGTCTCTGAGCTAGGCAGTGGAAGGTACCGAATTTACTACTAGGTCTGTCTGGCTCCAAAATCTATACTCTCCTAATATAGGATATGAATTTGTGAGGCAACTGTCAGCTTTAGTTTGCAAGTGTTCAGAGTCAGAAGAGGGGAGAGAATAACATGGAGGTCAGCCTGAAAGAAGGAACAGAAGAGAAGGTGCAGAAAACAGCCCTGCACACCTTCAAGGCAGGCAGTCAACTTGACGAGGATGGTGTGATATGCAGGGCATGGGCAGCCTGATCTTCAGCAAGACACAACTTCCATTAACGTGACAGACATTGAGCCGAGCATGATGTATTCATCGCCTCAAAACCTCACAATGTTGCAGTCAGGTCCAATCACTGTCTTGTTGTATCAGGTGCAGGGCCCAGGTTCAAAGAAGTTTGGGGGAGTTATCCGAGGTCGGAGAGCTGGGAAGCCACAAATGCAAGTACACACTCGTGTCTGCCCTATGTGCAAAGCCCTATCATGCCCTTAGCCACCACCCACACCACTCCTAAGTTTCTCTAACATAGGACCTGCAGACAAACAGCCTGCAAGGCTTGAGAGTCATGGATTCCTAACCCCCAAAGGGGCTGTGGAATGGTCTCCACCTCAGCCCTGCCCTTCTGCAGGAACCTCATTCAGTCACCTGAAATTATATGTCATCCTTGTCACCATTTCTGAGGTGTCATCCAACAGATAGTCTCCTTTCTTGTCTCCGTCCCCGTGGCCCAGGTGGTCAGGAGGCAAGCCCCAGGGCTCCCACCTTTGCATCACCTGTGTGCCCGTGAGTGCTCCGAACGTATGCTCCACCCCCTCTGGTGATTCTCATGCAGTCGTCTAACTGCTAAGCCTCGGGAGTGACCTCTGTGACGCATGAGTATTGGGGTCTGCTGGCATTAGAGAGAGAAGCAGCCACCCAGAACTGGCTGAGCCAACGTGCTACAGATTCTTGGGAGGAGGACAGAGGATGACATTGCCCGAGCGCAGCAGCAAAGAGCCAACGCAGCCAAAAAAAAAAAAAAGTTAAAAAAAAAGTGATTGTTAAAATTTGCTAAACTTATAAATAAATAATAAAATCGGTAAACTGAACTTTAAAGCTTATGGAAGAACCTGGATCTGTATGAATTTGTAACTTTAATAAATTGAATATTAATTTTGACAACCAATGAAACCTTTGAGTAGTATGTTCAGCGCCCAAGAGCTTCCTTTGAGGACATCAAATTAATAGTTTTTTATTATTAGAAAAATGATTATGATAAAAAAATTCAACTGATATAGAAGGGAAGAGGTGAAGTCCCTAGGCCCATCCCCCAGGTAACCATATTTACTGGTTTCTAGTGTATCCTCCCAGAAATTTTCTTTGCATACGCATATAATCTTCCTTCCCTCCTACCCCCCACCCGCGCCACCACTGTTTTTACACAAAGTGGTTTATTCTGTCTAATATACTATATTGTCTTTTTGCTTGATGATATACCTTAGAAACGTGTTCGGGTCTCTCATGAAAACAAAGATAAAAATTGCTCCCTTCACTCCTCACCCCTTTATGGGGATATGGCTTTATCTCTCTCCTCCAGGTCACGGCCAAATTTCTCTCCAGAGCTGGTGCTATCATTGTCTCCGCTCCCCTTCCCGCTCACTCCACAAACCCCTTCGTTGCACAAAAATGGTACTTACCTGGGACACCGATGTCTTCCGTGTTACCAAATCCACCAGAGAGGCCTCAGCTCTGCTTTGCCCTGATCTGTGGCTTTTGAGGCTTTGCTCTCTTTCTTCTCCTTCCTGGGCTTCCCATCTTCTCCCGCCTTCTCTTGATGCTCCATCACCTTCTATTCGTATATCCTCTCCTACTTAGACATTACATCTACAAGGACGTCAAAACCCAGACCTTACATATCCTCTTGTCATCCTAGACCTTTTCCTTAAGTGACTGCTTCCCTGCCCAGGGCTTCCGTTCCCTGCTATATGCAGACAACCCACACATTTTTTTTTTTTTTTTAGTAAGAACTGTATATTTGGTCTTTTTTTTTTTAATTAGTTAATTTATTTATTTATGGCTGTGTTTGGTCTTCGTTTCTGTGCGAGGGCTTTCTCTAGTTGTGGCAAGTGGGGGCCACTCTTCATCACGGTGCGCTGGGCCTCTCACTATCGCGGCCTCTGTTGTCGCGGAGCACAGGCTCCAGACGCGCAGGCTCAGTAATTGTGGCTCACGGGCCCAGTTGCTCCGCTGCATGTGGGATCTTCCCAGACCGGGGCTCGAACCCATGTCCCCTGCATTGGCAGGCAGATTCTCAACCACTGTGCCACCAGGGAAGCCCAACCCACACATTTATATGTCCAGCCCGGAAGCCTCCTCCAAGCTCTCTATAGAGCTGGACAACTGCTTAAACAACACCTGCTTCTAGATGGCTCAAAGGCAAGTCTGGCTACATAATTTGTTGGGCCAGTGCAAAATGAAAACGCGGGTCCCCTTGTCAAAAAAATTATTATGGATTTCAAGGTGGTGACAGAAGAGCATTAAAGCAAGTGTGGGTCCCTAAGTGACCATACAAGTCGTGCACACATGAAGTTGGCCCTGCTCAAAGGTATCTCAAACCCAAACCTGAAAAAGCATGCATGTCCTACCTCACCACCAAATGCACTCTTTTTTTTTTTTTTTTTTTTTTTGCGGTATGCGGGCCTCTCACTGTCGTGGCCTCCCCTGTTGCGGAGCACAGGCTCCGGACGCGCAGGCTCAGCGGCCATGGCGCACGGGCCCAGCCGCTCCGCGGCACGTGGGATCTTCTCAGACTGGGGCACGAACCCGTGTCCCCTAGCATCGGCAGGCAGACTCCCAACCACTGCGCCACCAGGGAAGCCCTGCACTCTTCCTTGTCTTTGCTGTCTCAGTAGATGGCACCACCACCATCCAGTTAAGCGAGCCTGGAAACCGGGAGTCACCCTTGACACACCCTCTCCTGTACGGCCGCAGTATCCAGGGTACCACCAAGCTCCCATGTAGATTTCCACTCCCCCCAGGAGCGGGCCCCAAGGGCCGTCATCTCTTATCTGGCCTATTGCAATAGGCTTCTCTCTGATCCCTACACTACCTTCCTCTCCACGTCATTCTATGATCCCCACTATAGCCAGAGAGATGATTTTTTTCAAAATATAAAGCTAACCGTGACAACCCATCCCCCATTCCATAACAATCCTTTGCTTCAAACCCTTTAGCTGCTGCCCATTGAAAGTCTCTTTCCCACGCAATCTTTTTTCCTTGACTCTTTGCATGTTACTTCCGACGAAAGCTTTCATGTTTTTGTAATCAAATTGATCAAATGGGTCAATCTTTTCTTTTGTAGCTTTCGAAATTGGTGTTCTTAGAATGATTTTATAGAAACATCGTCCATGTTTTCTTCGTATGTTTCATAGTCTCTCTCTTTTGTTTTTCTACATGTAAATGTTTGATCAATGTTTGGGCGTGAGGCGTGAGGCTCCAGCTTTGTTTTATTCCAAACATCTCATCAGCCTTCCCTGGCTGAGCCATCTTTTCCTCTGAGTTGCAAACCCACCTTGATCTGGCCTTGAATTCCCATTTGTGTCGGGGTTTATTTCTGGCCTTTCCATCTTGTTTCATTGATCTCTTTTTCCTTGGGTACAAGTTTTCTGATGGCCTGACTTGATTCAAGGATAAAACCTAGACTCTTCCAGGGCATGAATGCCTTTTACTCAATCCTCCATAAACAACGATTCCTTCCACAGAGCTTTTCTCTTTTGTTCTTAATGAGAGGTGAGGAGGGACTTCCCTGGTGGCGCAATGGTTAAGAATCCACCTGAAAATGCAGGGGACATGGGTTCCAGCCCTGGTCCGGGAAGATCCCACATGCCACAACTACTGAAGCCCGCGTGCCTAGAGCCTGTGCTCTGCAACAAGAGATGCCTCTGCAATGAGAACCCCGCGCGCCGCAATGAAGAGTAGCCTCCCGCTCGCCGCAACTAGAGAAAGCCCAAGCACAGCAATGAAGACCCAACGCAGCCAAAAATAAATAAATAAATTTATTTTAAAAAAAGAGAGAGATGAGAATAACAGAGGTTCGGGACTCTATTTTCTGGTGATGTCCAGAAGGCCATTACTCTGGGCTATCGATTGAGGGCAGAGTTTTCAGCCAAGGAGATGGTAGAATTGATATCGCTGTACAGAAACCGAAGAGCCCAGCAGAGACGCAACCCCTCTCCTCACAGAATGAGCTGCAAGTCTTTGGATTCCCGGCGCTTGTTCATGCCTCTGGGCTTTTGCGTGGACCCTTCTTTTCCTTTCTTCTACTAAATAGTCCAAGCCTTCAAGCCTTAGCTCAGGTGTGCCTTTACCCAGGGAACCTCTGCTGAGGCTCCTCTCTGCGCTGCTCACCTGAGTTCAGCTCTGCCGTAGCCCCTCGCACGTGTACACAGTAAGTGAAATCCCGTCTTGCCCCTAAACCACCCCCTGAGACCACCGTAGTCTTCCCCAGGGCAGGACCCAGGTCTGGGTTGACTTGCACCCTCTATCCTGCACTGATCCTCAGCCCAGCCCTCTGGGATGTATGTGGGATGGAGGTGTTCATTGGTTTTCTGTATAAAAACAATACATGCTCATTGTAGAAGATCCAGATTACTGAATTGCTCTAAGTAGCCCCAGTCCCCAGTCCCAGTGCCGTTTCCAGAGGAAACCATACAGTGTGATGAGTATCTTGGTAAATGTCTGCTGAAGAGTTGGCCAGCTTTCCCACAATGGCTGGCTGCTCACCTCCCTTTAGATGAGAGTAGTTTACTCATATCCCTCTTTTACAGCTCAGGGAGGGAGGAAGGGAGGCTTGGAGAGGCAAACTACCCCAGGTAGTGGTGGCCCAGCGGGGCTCTGAAGACTGTTCTGACGAGGAGGCTCCGCTCACCAGGCCACTCTGCAAGCCCACCCTCGGCCTGGGCAGGAATCCTGGCCAAAGCAGGAACGCAGCGGGCCTGGCCCTGCACTGCTGGGACAGAGGCACTCCGGCCTCCTTCCTCCTGTCCCTCCATTCCCAGGCCTCTCTCTGTGTCTCTGCTTCCCCCTCCAGGTGTCTCTTTGTCTAGAACCCACTCATTTATTACCTTCTGATGAGCCCCGCCAGGCAGGCCATGTCAGGAAATTTCTTGGTGTTCATTTTAATAAAATTTAATTATGAAGACAGTCTCACAAGTCATAATACATTTAGTGGCTCATTTTTCACTTCTACGTTGGAGGCCTCCTGGCAGCCAGGTGGGAGGAGTGGAGATTGTGGGGCAGGAAGTGTCAGAGCCCGTTCAGGCCCCCGAGGGAGCTGGGGTGAAGGAAGCAAGTCCCTGATGCTTTCTTCACCAGCACAGCCTTGACCCTTCATACCCCTGGGGGCTGAGGTTGAAAGAGCACCAAACGTGGAGTCAGGAGACCTGGGACTAAGTCCTGCTTCTGCCTCAGACTGCCAGGCAGATCTCCGGGAAGGTATCCAGCCTCTCTGGGCCTCAGCTTTCTCATCTGCAAAATGGGAATGGTTTTGGTCCAAAACTGAGAGACACATTGTGAGCGTCAGAAGCAAGATCGCAGAACGAGAGGACTCCCCTGCAGGCTGCTGGCGGCAGAAGCGCAGGTGTGGCAGCTGGCTGTGGTGACATCTGCCCTGCTGGCCTGTGAGTCAGCTCACCCGGGTAAGGAATGGGGTGAGATTGTAGGGTCCCCAATAGTCACTGTGACAACTGACATTTATTAAGTGTTTTGTATTTTCCAAGGCCTTTAAGTGCACAAGTTCACTAAATTTTCACAATACATGTTACTATACTATAAGGTTGGTACTAGTATTATCCCTATTTTACATATGAGAAAACAGAGGCACAGGAAGCAAAAGCACTGTGTCCGAAGTTATTGAGTTAGTTCATGGTGGAGCCAGATTTGAACTCTGGCTGACTCCAGAGTCCATCTTCCTATGCATGAGGTCAATGTCCTGGGGGAAATCAGGGAGGGACCAGGAATTTTTATAATCAGGGTGACCTCTCCCAGAAGTCGAGGGGAATGCAGAAATTCAGCTGAGCACCAGGGTTCTTGGAAGCTCGGTGTGGGACATGAGGGCACACCTCTGGTGCTTCCAAGTGAGATGGATTCCACACTTGTCACTTCATCCACAAATCCCATGATGGCAACCTGGTCCTGGCACCTTGGCCGATGCTCTGCCTCCAGCCCCACATCAGGGGGTGAGCAAGGAGACAGGCTCGTGCTGGTATGGCTGACAAAGGGCTAGGATATGGCGTATTAATTTTGAAAATAATTACAGTGCACATGTCCAAAAGGAGGGAAGTCAGCTCCCATTCAAGGAACATCTCTCAAGTGCCAGGCCCCATCCTGCTGTATGCTTTATATACATCATTTCCGACTCTCACAAGACTCCTCTGGGGTCAGTGGTATTATCTCTATTTTGCTGTTGAAGAGACTGAGGCTCAGAGAGCATAAGTGACTTACCCAAGATCACACAACCAGACAATAGCAGTGCTGGGAGCTGAACCCAGCTCTGACCAACCTCAAAGCCTTTCTCCTCCACTGCTCTGCTTCCCTCTGTATCATATCCATTTCCACACATTCACCCCAGCTTCACATTCACCACCTACTGTTTGCCAGGCAGTGGCCTAAGTGCTCTTTGTACGTGCTGGTCTGCTCACTTCCGTCCGGGAAGAGGAGGGTCTGCAGAGACGGTCTTCCTGGCTTCCCATCTCAGACCCAGAGAGGTGGTCTCCCACGCTGCTGTCCTGGGAAAAAGCAGGCAGCTTTTCTTAGGTTTTTCTAAGTTAAGAGTCCTCATTGCTGGTAAGACAAGGAAACAGAGGAGATTAAAATAATAAAACAAAAGGAGAAAGTCACAAAGTTCCCAGAAGTCTCAAAATATCTTTCTGCTCTCAATACTTCTCTTAACACAACTGGCGCAAAGGCCCCTTGGCAGAGGTTCTTATCTGCAGAGTTTCGAGGGCCCTAAAAGACGCATGATTATCTACCCCGCTTCCATTTCCTCCCTCCCTTTCCTGATACTTCCTTGCTAACAGACCCAATTTCATTCAGGAATCCACTCCCGCAGGAAAGCTGACCCTCCACTCAGCTCAGGATGAAATTCTGAATGATTCAGTATCACCTCTACTTCAGTGATAGGTTTAGGGGTGGCATGCGGCTGTTGCTTCCTGGGGTCTAGGGGATGATTTCATCATTATCGGGCTGTTTTTGGTTCCAGCTTGTTTCTCATTTGCAGTTCCAAATTTTTAGATGCTCCTATTTCTGATTAATTACACTAACAGATGGTGAAATATCAAAGCATAGAGCTGCCTTCTCAATCCCCACAGGAATGAACAAATTCTGTTCCTCTAGATTTTGACTTAATTGTCTTAGTGTCATACATTAGACGGCAGACTTCTTTCTGTTCCAATCTGGGTTTTTAATCCTCTCTTCATGATTAATTAGTTAAAGGTGTACTGTCGATAAACCATGAATAGAAAAGATTCTTGTTTAGCTTTAAAAAGTAGGCATGTTGTCATTTGACCTTCCATCAGTGGCTTGTTTCTAAGTTATTGTCTTGGGATAGTGATAGGACTCACTGAAATGGTTCCTGGCCTGAAATTTTGATTGTAGAGCAAATTTTGGTAAATAAAATAACCTGTTTCTGCTGACTTCTACCTTTGGAAACCCGTTCTCAGGGAAAAGCATTGTTATCCTACAAATTAAGACGTCCCTTCCTACTAGGTAGCAAAGAGTCTCAAATTCCTCAGATTCAGGAAAAAATGGAAGTATTCTCAGCATGTCCTAGCAGTAATGCTCAACATAAATTACAAAACACAAAGACAGTTTTGAAATGCAAAGTATTTTATTATAAATGGCGTTCCCTCGGGCTCAGAGATGAAGACATTTCCTATATGTTACGAGGACCTGTAAATTTACTCAGGGATTGTACACCTATCAGAAAGTAAATATTTCTTTTCATAAGTTTAAGATATAACCACCTTTGAAAGCTATTTATTTCATGGGCTGGCTCTTAACTGTTTACCTAATAGCCTGGTTTAGAGTCATTGGTGGCTATTGGTCACTGTTCATTCATTGAACAGATGTGTTTGAGTGCCACCGTGCACAGGCTCCCTGCAGGCACCGGAGAGACAGCGATGAATCCAGCACAGCTCTGTCCTCAGAGTTTACATCTTCAGAGAACTGTGAATTAATATTTGCAATAGAGTGTTGACCTAAAACAAATAGACTGTCAGATATTTCTCCAGCAAAGATGGGTTTATTCAGGATCAGCAGAGAATTGCAATTTGGGCTCTGCAACCATGGCAAGCCATGTGCAAGTTCCCGCCTGTCAAGGGAAGGAGAGTGCTTTTATAGAGGGGAAAAGGAAGTTGGGAGGGTTATAAAAAACAGAGAGTCCACGGCTTTTCATTGGCTGAGTCCTTGCCAAGAAAGAGGTGGAGCCTTTCTTTTTCTCATTGTGCTCAGTTATCATCACAGGACGTGAGAGCTCCCCGTTCCGGTCTCCCAATTATTTAATTGAGCTTTCTGCTTACTAATTTTTACAAGAGTTATGTCCAAAACTCCAATGGACATGCATCCAAGGGTGGGAACATGGAAATTTGTGGTGGGGAGGTGTCAGGGAGAGCTTCAGAGAAGGGTCACCGAGGCAGATCTTAGCTCTTCATGCTTCCAGGAAGTTTGGAGTAGCAGGTTGAATTCAAGACGTCTATTTCAAGGCCTGATGGGCCAGGTAATGATTGGGGATTTATTCAAATAGATATTATGGTAGTCATATTTGTTTGATACCTTTTGTAAGCTCCTTTCTTAATTTTTACATAATTCTCATAAAGTTTGGCAGCACAATGGCCAGAAAGATATCACAGATATAGGCAGAGGATATGAGATCCTTTCATTTGACTCCTTCAGTGGACTAGGAAATGCAGCCGCACTCATGGTGGGAGGAAAAACTTCCCTGGCCTTCAAGTCCCACGAGGGCACCTGCTGCTAATGACGGTCCTGATGAGGGTGTGGATCCCTCAGGCCTCTGGGATGCTCCCTTGGACATTCTCACAAGGGTGACTTACCTCCTGGGTGCTCACAATGACCCTAGAAACTCCAATCTCAGCGCGTGTCTGAGGGTTTACTGCAAGATCGTGTAACTCCAGGTTCAATTTCCCATGCTCAGTTTCCCAGGGGAACTATCTCCTCATCAAGCCCAGTTTTCCACTGTCAGAACAATCACCTACTTGTCTAAGTTTCTACGTGAGAATTTTGGCATCTTGGGTTCCTTTTAACTAGTACACGCTGTGAGCTCTAAAGTGAAAAAGAAAGGGTTCTTGCGAGGTGTTCGCTTTCGAGATTACCGTTCGGTGGGACTTGCAAGGTGAATAAAATGACACTGACAACTGAACACTTCCTCCAAATGAAATAGCAGTATGGATCTGAGTCCCATGCATGACTCTCGAGGCAATTAATGAAAAAGAAAGGAAAACAAAGGGTCAGCAGGATATCCAGGGCGTTGGCCCCTAAATGTTTAATCCTGTTTTCTTTGGATTTTGAAAACCAAGATTGCAAGTAACCTGTCAAGCAGGCATCAAACCAGAGGATTCCAAAAATGTGTCATACAGGAGGTGGGCCTTCTGAGAGGATCTTTGGTTTCAAGAGACCTGGGGGCATGTTGCCCATAGGCATTTTGAAGAGGTTACCAGCTGGGGGCACTGAACAAGAAATGGTCTAGGGCTTCCCTGGTGGCGCAGTGGTTGAGAGTCCGCCTGCCGATGCAGGGGATGCGGGTTCGTGCCCCGGTCCAGGAGAATCCCACATGCCGCGGAGCGGCTGGGCCCATGAGCCATGGCCGCTGAGCCTGCGCGTCCGGAGCCTGTGCTCCGTAACGGTAGAGGCCACAACAGTGAGAGGCCCGTGTACCACACACACAAAAAAAGGCCTATTGTTTCCTATCGGATAAAATGCTGCTTTTCTGGGTTAAAAATACTAGTAGTAATAACACCAGAGTGCTGAGGAAAGAAAGAAGTGACTCTTAGGTTCCGTAGGAGGGAGCCAGCAGAGAGCACTGGAAGAAGTTGGGTGACAGGTTAGGAACCCTGCCTCAAAGACACCGCGCATCTTCTACATAGGACTTGGAAAAGCTCCATTTGATCAATTCCTATTGGGCATGAAGATGTCTCCATTTCCAAGCATCTCCATATTAAAATGCAAACATAGCACAGCACGTTTTACCAAGGCAAAAATAATCATAAGTCCCTTCCGTTCTTAGTACGGTTCCATAAGGATAACATCTCGTTTTCTGGCCCACTCAGGGGCTCAGGAATTTTGGCTGTGATACGTTGGTAGGTCCTTTAATGCCTGTGGGACATTTGTCACCAGGAAGAGCACACACACCTCTTGGTGCTTTATTTAATATTCAACTTACTAACCCTGTGAATCTATTAAACAATTTTTCTCTTGATATTCAAACACTATTTGCATAATTGGTAAATCAAAACTTATTAAAAATTGAACCAATTACAATTACTCTAACTTATAAACATTGGTTACAAAGTTATTTACCACACTCTCCAAAACCGTTAATTAAAACGCTTATTTTAATGTGCAGACTCTCCTAAACATCTCAAACACCTAAAAAGTCATCCAAAATGCACACAGAACATCAAGATGATTGAGAAATATATGCTTACACTTACCCTTACACGAATCGAAAGTATATAGGTCATGGATATATATCAGATTTTTCATTTTCCTTTTTCATATCAGATTTTTCATAAACTAATCGAAAGTATATAGGTCATGGATATATATCAGATTTTTCATCAAGATGATTGAGAAATATATGCTTACACTTACCCTTAAACTAATCAAAAGTATATAGGTCATGGATATATATCAGATTTCTCATTAGGTTCATACTTATGCTTTCCAGAGTTACTTTCTTAGAATTACAATGATAGCTTCCTAGGATTAGGTTTCTAAAAAATCCAATTTCTTCTAGGATTACAGACTTCCTCCAGAACCAAAAGAAAAATAATATCATCTCAGGCCAGCAGTTTGGGGGTTACTGATTATTATCTGGGACCTCAATAAAGAGTCTTCTCAGATTTTTGTACTTAAGACTATAAAAGTCCATGCCTTTCTCATAGATCTTTTCCAAACCAGAGGGTTTTCCTAAAGTGTTTCATTTCTTAAGAAACCAGGAATAAACATTAGCAGTTTGGTGTCTTCATGAAGACATTTGCCCAATTCAGCGTCTCCTACACATTACCGGTTCCCTCTTTTTATCGTGCGTGACTACTAATTTCTATTTTTTTCCCCAAGGCTATTAAAAGTATTCAAAACCCACTCTTTCCTCCTTACAAGGACAGAGAAAAGTGCCTATTGTTGCTTAATAAACTAGCATCTACTTAATAGAAGAAATAGCATCACCCATGTATAACCCAAGGCAGCTCTTGCAAATAATGTAAAATGAAACTCTATCAGGTGCACCCTTTTTGTACAATTTATATCAACTTTTCTCTTTCGAACTTCATTGGGAACTTATGGCCCTTCACAGATTCCATGTATTCCCATTAATTACAGTTATCAGTCTCTCATTTTATACTCCAAGTGTCAGAGCTGGATCACTGGAAGCCTCTCTAATCCACCTTCTTGGTCCTTTCAGAACTGCCTCGTGCTACTGTAGTGAGCATCCTTGCTTTCTCCTCACAAAAGGAACTTCCTTCCTACCTAAGGCCACCCTCCAAAGAGCCCTTGTTTCCTTCAGTGGAGAAAAGTATTAAAGACAAAATCTGGGTATTAGGGGGCCCATGAGAGTTGGTGGTTGAACATAAGTTCTGCTGCTGCTGCAGTCACTTTCAGTGACAGAGGTAGCAAAATATTTAAAGTCGAGTCCACATTAGTGTTTCCAATTTAACTTTAGCATTGCTTAATTATGTTGTCCTGATGGAAAAATTGCAAACATATTTTCTCAGGGACAAACTTACTTAACAGTTTAACCTCTCATCCAAGCTGTAAATTACACCTCACTTTTATTTTGTTTTATATTTATAAAATAAATACTTGATATTTCTCCTTCCATCTGTAGTCAGTTGATTGAAGAATGTAGAAGTAAGATCAAGTTAAGTAAGACCCTTAATGAAGGGTCTACATCTAATCACGTCTAAAGGAGCTTATTTATTTTATTTAAGATTTATTACCACAACAGAAAGACATGTGGAGAAGAACCCCGCCCACCTACTATAATGATAGGAGTTTATAGTTTATTTTATAGTGGAAAGAAGGGCCTATTCTGTGATGGGTTCTTTTCTGAGGGGTCCATGTGGTCATATCTGAACTGCAATGGACATTTCTTGCTTCTGAGCCCGTATTTCTAAATCTTATTCTTTGCTTATGTATATAGTAAAGTGACTTTTTGAATCCTAGTCCTTTATCAACTGCTAAAGCATTTTGCTTCCCTCCAACTTGGTTAACAGAATGTTGGTTGTGGTTATGGGACGGTTTGCAATCCATATCTTCCACCGAGTGTGATGTATTGGCATTCTCTCTGGCAATGGTGTTATTAGGCCAATTGAGAATACAGGAGTTATTAACATTTTTAAAAGAGTTGTTAGCAGGAAACACTGCCTGTTTGGAATCCTCTCTGGGAAAAAAGATCTACCACTTAGATAGCACAAGACACTTCCTGTGTAACACCATTCATCTTCCTTCAACAGTGCCCCACCTACTGTAACTGTGATGTTTCAGGTCAAGTTCGTGTCTTTTCCCAGGAGGTTCAAGGAAGGGTAGACTTTTTGCCAGGGATTAGTCAATATTTACTAATAGGAATAACAACAATAATTACAATGATGGCCAACTTTTGAATCCCTCTTTTGGGTCAGGCACGATATGAGCCTCTTTCCAGCTATTATATCATAAAATCCTTATAACTGTCACATGAAATCTATACAATTACCTGCTTCAGTTTACCTCTGAAGAAACCAAGGATCAGTTAACTGAAGTAACTTCTCAAGGACTTACAGTTGATAGATGGCAGAGCCCAGAAGCAGGTATATGTGACCTTGGTGTTCTGAGGCATCATGCCCCCTGCCCAAAGCCACAGCCTACAAAGATTCTGATGGAATTTGTTTTTGCTGCCACTTGAGCATCGGTATTTTAAAAGTCCACAGAATCCTGGCAGAGTTATGGGAGATTTTATCTAGTATGTTATGAAAGTGAAGAATGCCCAAGGCTAAGTCCGTCAGAGAGAGGGAGAGGGAGACCAACATTGTAACTCCAACATTGTAATAACTTGCAAAGCCCTCTCCACCAATTCCTTTCTCCACCAATACAGCCCTGGTGACATTCACAGCCATATATGTGGGATACTTGTCAGGAGAAACATTTTGCTGCTATTGTCCCAGTCCCTTTGTCCTGAGAAATTTTATCTAGTCTTACAGTATTTCAAATAGGTCATAACTAGATTCCCTGTGTCTCTTAGCAGACTTAAGCCTAAATTCTAAATTTAAAATATCAGATGGGAGAAATAGCCTTTTCTTCACTTTTATCTACTCTAGTCTTCTTTCCAAGCGTGAATGGGGTCAAAAGTGGGTCTTCTGCTTGAAAATGTGGACAGCGAGGGATCTCATTTGCAGGCTCTTGAGATGGGTATTTATTTGGAGCTACACCTTCCCAGGCCCAGAAATTACAGGTGACTGTAGAGCGCGAGCTACCTGGGCTGTGATGGGGATAATCTAGGGTGATCCATGTCTGGGAGCTTTCTGACTAAAAGGATGAAAGCCAAAATCCCCTCCTCAGGAGGAAATGCAACCATTGGGCTCTCTTGTGACCATCACTGGGATATTGCTCAGATCTGCATCAGGTAAGCTTCTGAGCCCCCTTAAAATGGGCTGAGCCAGCCTCCCCATTTTAAGACCATGTCTCCTATCTGCCACAGTCCCTCTTGTTTCTCTTTATTTAGAGACATCAAACTTGTTTTATGGAATTAGCATGCAAGGGGAGAGTACAAATCACCGTATAACTCGTGCAAGTGTCTGTCGATGATGATTTGCATGGGGCTGCAAGGTTCCAGAGTGATGGTTACAATGACTCTGGAATCAGACGGTCTTGAGGTAAAGCCCCAATCTTCCTCTTCCTAGCTTTGTCCCTCAGGTCAGTTCCTATATGTCTCTGAGCTTCACCTTCTTTATTTGCAAAAGAACTGTTCAAATACCTCCGTGGACTAAAGTCTCAGCATCACGAGACTCCAAAATGGCACATTTGTGCTTGTTCATTCTGTAAATGCTTCTTGAGAGGGTACCATGATGCTAAGGACACAACACTGACCCAAACCCATCACCAACCTTCAGTCGACTGGGCATGACCGATGTTAATGATAATGAAAATACCTCACCAATAAATGTAATATTATGCCTCCGGGAATGCAATGAAGTGAAGGTAGGTGGTACTAAGACAGTTTGCGATGGGGGGTGGGTTGTGACCAGAAGGAAGACCAGCCATTTTCCACCTCATCTCTTTGCTTCCAAGAGAAACGTTAAGTTCTTAGACAAGTCTCTGGTCCTTCGGGGAGATGGATCCTGAAAGAGGCAACAGGGGAGCACTGACGTCAAGCCATCCACAGACAGGTCAGCACTCTTCCGCCATCACTCCACTGCCCTGCGGGTCATTGGGATGAACAGCACCCAGATGGGACTGACAAACTCACTCATCTGAATCTCTCTTTCCACAAACACTCACCTCCTTCCTCTAGGCCTGTCTCCACTGTCCCTGTGGCCTTTGGAAGGTGAATTAATGATGAGCCTTCTGCCTCGGATTCCCAGGGGTTGTGGCAGCAGGGTGAGTCACCTTATAACGTATATAGTACGTTTCCCCAGGAGGCGGCGGTGGGTGGAGGCATTTGTAGAACTCAGCTCTGCTCTGATAGATCATTTAGAGGATGTCATTTATCAGAGAGCGAAAACAAGCTAACCAGGCACGCGGGCCCTCCTTGAGCCTTGGTGGGCGACCCCCAGCCAGCACACGCCTCCGCCACACACCTTTGGGGGAGGCTGGTAAGAACCAGGAGGTCACAGGGTGTCAGTGTCACTCCCCTCCATCTCCACCTCCAAGGCTCACTCACTCACTCTCTCGTCCCTCCCCGCCCCTCTGTCTCTCCTTCCTTCATTCCATCTCTCAGTTCTGTTTTTGTCTGCCTGTTTCTCTCCCCCTTTCCTCTTTCTGTCTCCCTGGCTGTCTCTCCCTCTCTCCCCTCCTTCTTTCCCTCCCCTCTTCCTCTCTTAAATCTCTCTGCCAGGGCTTCCCTGGTGGCGCAGTGGTTGAGAGTCCGCCTGCCGATGCATGGGACACGGGTTTGTGCCCCGGTGCGGGAAGATCCCGCATGCCGCGGAGCGGCTGGGCCCGTGAGCCATGGCCGCTGAGCCTGCGCATCTGGAGCCTGTGCTCCACAACGGGAGAGGCCCGCGTACGGCAAAAAAAAAAAAATTTTTCAGCTGGCCTCCTCCCTCTGCCTCTGTCTCCTCCATCTCTCCACCGTTCTGATCCTCTCTCTTTCTCTCAATCCCATTCTCTGCCCATCTCTCTGGCTCTCTCTCCCCTTTCTGCTTCTTGCCTATTTGCCCTCCATCTCCAACCATACCCAGTGGGGGTCAGAGCTGATTCTTCACACTGCCCTGGGTGTGTCTAGAGAAGAATCTCCGCTTCCTTCCGGCAGGTGACTTTGTCCCCTCTCTCACCACACCTCTTCCTCTATATTCCAAACTCAGGCACACGGAGCCCAGCCCTGAGCCCAGGGTCTGAACAAAGAGGGTGTCTGATGGCCCAGAGCTGAGACTTGTGGGGCAACAGCATCTCCCCCGCACTCACAGCCCACCTTCAGGGTCGTGTGGATTTGCAGGGACTGTTCTGGAAACCGCCTCCGGGAATCTGCGAAGCAGCTGGGGCAGGTCTGAGTCTCCACAGGACCCACCCTCCGCCTCTCAGGGACTGAGCCTCTGTCCCCTTCACAAAGGGGCTGGGGACAGGGGACTGCTGAAGACACAGCCTCAGAGGAAGGCAGGCAGCCTCTAGACAGGGCCTGGCACATGACAGTGGAGAAATCGGGGAACCCAAAGATAAAAGAACTGATTCCTGTCCCAAGACCCACATCCTTGGCCCCAGGCCCAGCCTCAGATCACAGCTAGTCTCAAGTTAATTGAAAATCAACTTGACAAGACCCCTACGTCCTTCTGCTAGACTCAGCATCGTCGTCAAGATTAGAGACGGTCCCTGAGGGAAAGAAGAACAGAGCCCTTGGAATTTGTCAGACCCTGGACCAGGCTTTGTCCCATGTGTCTCCTCCTAGGAAGCCTAGAAGATGTGTACAATGGCGTGCCCCAGACAGATGAGGATACTGAGTTTCAGAGAGGTTAAGTGACCTGACCAAGGCCACACAGCTAGAAGCCCTGAGCAGCTCCAGTCCTCCCGCTAAATAGTTGTGTTCCCTGGCAAGAGGGGGTCTGTGGTCCTGACACAGCCCGGGGTACAGGGGTACTGTCATAGCTGGAATGAAGACTCAGCAATACATTTCAGTGAGCATCAGGCCCCTGTTCATATTCATTGGCTGGGCAAGGGTCCCAGTGTCCTCTGCACCATGCACTCCAGCTGGTCCACCTGCCAGCACTTTGTCGTCGTCTTCCCAGCAGCAGCATCCTGACTATGCTTCCCAGATACCACCCAACTGGCAGGAAAGTTGTACAAGGGGTCTTGCCTTGCCCTCCCTGTTTAAGCGTTGGGCACAGGGACTCAAGTGTGGCCAATCAGATCCTCTTTCCTGAGACTGAGCACAGTAAGCTACAACAAAAAGTAGTGGTAATTGATTTATACTAAAGAAACCCTACTCATGAGTTCCTGTTGCCAAGACTTCTGGAAATGCCCTGGTTCCTGGCAGGTCCTGGATTTGTTTGTTAAGCATTTTCTGGATGTGTGAGCCCCCATATTCTTCTCATAATTTCTTTCTTCTGTTGAAGTTAGCCAATGTCAGTTTCTGTTGCTTACAACCAAAAATAATCCTAACTAACACCTCACTATCCTGCAATAGAGCCCTGGCATGATAATCAAGGCTATGCATGGCTGTGCCTGCCCCAGGTTGCCCCGGCCAATTTCCTGTTGCCTGAGCCAGTCGTGCTGAGCTGTCTTGCTACACCCTGCATGCTCCATCCTGCTTCATGCTTGTGCGCTTGTGTTTTATGGTTTTACCATCAATTATGTAATGAACATTTTAAAATTGAGATATAATTAAGGTGTTAGTGAGAGGTCTCCAGAGAAACAGAACCAATAGGATATGTTTATATTGAGAGAGAGAGAGAGAGAGAGAGAGAACGAGGGAGAGAGAGAGAGAGAGATTTTCACATGTCTGTGGGAGCTGGTAAGTCTGAAATCTGTCCGCAGGGTAGGTTGGCAGGCTGGAGACCTAGGGAAGCATGGATGTTGCAACTTGACTGTCTGGAGGTAGAACCCCCTCTTCCCCAAGGGACTTCAGTCTTCTTCTCTTACGGTCTTCCACTGATTGGATGAGGCCCACCCACACTATAGGGGGTAATCTGCTTTACTCAAAGTTTACTGATTTAAATGTTAATCTCATCTAAAAAATGCCTTCACAGCAACATCTAGACTGGTGTTTGACCAAACAACTGGGCACCATGACTTTGCCAATTTGGCGCATAAAATTAACCACCACAATTCACATACCGTTAAATTAACCCCTTTAAAGTATAAGATTGAGGGATTTTTAGCTTATTCACAAAGCTGTGCAACCATCACCCCTATCTAATCACAGAGCATTTTCATCACCCTGGAAAGAAACTCCAGTGCTTTAGCAGCCACTCCCCATTCTTCCCTCCTCAGCTCCTGGCAATCACTAAAGGCTTCTGTATATTGCACGTGCTGGTTCACCTTCTTCCTCCTCTCTCTTTGCCTGCCTGGTACATTTCTACTCTCTGCTCAAGATCCAGCCCTCCTCAGATCTCTTCCTTGATTCCAGCCTCCCTGAGACGCATCATCCCACTCAAAGTGGTTAATCACTCTATCTTACCTGACCCCCAATTAGAAGCTGGCCATGCCTCCTGGCATAGCCCTTAGCAAAAGATATTAAAATTGTCTATTAATGTGTTTCTCTTTCTCACCAGGCCAGGGGCTTTTAAACTGTGGCCAGGGATTTCAGAAGTTCTTGAAATTGACCCATGTTTTACCTGAGTGTGTGTGTGTGTGTGTGTGTGTGTGTGTATGTTTCTCAGGAGAGGTCCACAGATTCTATAACATTTTTAAGAGGGTCCCAAGAAGTCAGGAGCCATGACATTGGACAGAGCTTCTTAAGGGCAGAAGCATACTTTGCTAGTTCTTCTATGGCCTCACGCCTAGCGCAGAATATGAGGCTTACTGAATGTGCCTGGGTGATGAATGAATAACATTTAGGAAAAGGTCCCTTCCTTCAAGGTTTTCCATCATCTTTCTCTGTGAAGCAGTTAAAAAGCAAAACCAAATGACATATGGTTAAAGTTGGAGGAGGAAGATAGATATATAAGTGCACACTCTTTCATTCATTCACCCATTCACCCATTTACCCATTCATCAGTTTGTCCATTCATGATTCATTTTATGCACATACAAGAAACCACGCCCAGTGCTGGCTGTTCGGGGGCTCAGAGAAGCAAGGAGTCACTGCACGTATCAGAGCTCCCTGAATATAGAGGGAGGTGATGTGGTAAAATCTAGGAGGGTTTCCTGGGGGAGATGTGACATGAGTGAAGCCAGGAATGAGGACTAGTATTCAGCCAGATGGAACGGAGACCTGGGCAGGGTGTCCTGCGTATGTGTGTTGGGGGGGGGGGCATCAGTGTGAGCAGATGCCTGGCCTACCGAGGACCTGAAGAGGGAGAGAATTCACACACCAACAGTCCCTATAGCCCAGAGAGGACTTTTTAAGTCTCCAGGAGGTGATGGCTCAGAAAGGCCAGGCCTGTGGGCTGAGCTGGGCCTGTCTGTGATGCGGTGTGTGGTGTGATTAACAAGCTGGAGCACAGGGCAGAGCTGAGTGGGTAAAAATGCTGACCCCAAGCCCAGCTGGGCACAGAACAGAGGGAGGATTTCATTAGTGTTGGAGAGGAAGGATGTGCCTGCTCCCCTGGAGGCTGGAGGGCAGGAGGCTAGCCAGGCGGGGAGGATGACCCGATGGCCCCTTAGTGGTGATTGAGCAGCCTGGGAGGCTGCTAGCACTAAAGGAACAGGGAGGGAGAACAAGAGTCCATCCGTTACCTCGGCACTTACACCAAAAGATGGAAGACGGCTGCCAGAAGGAGGCAGAAATTCCCCTTGAGAAAGGAGAAGCCATGCTACCGGAAATCAAGATTTCGCCGTCATGGGCAGAGAAGGAATGAGATTGTCTGGTGGCTGCCAGACGCTGGGCCAGGGTAGACTTGGGGGGTGCTGACCTGGGCTAATGCCCTCATCCAGGGAGACCCCAGGGCAGGGGCTGACCCTTCCAATCTCCCTCAGTGCCCTGTGAAGCCCCCGGAGCTGCCCAACTGCAACCTCTCTCTTTTTTCCTCCACCTTCCTTGACCCTTCCTTTTATCCCCTGCCCTCCCCACTCCCAAACACACCGCCACATCTCTGAGCAGTTCTGAGCAAATCACTCCAAACAAAACTGTGGCAGTATTTAGGGCAGGGATTCCAGGCCCAGAACTGTGCTTGGTTTTGGAATTTAAAGGTAATCATCAATCCCACTCCTTTCCTGTGGACCACTTGAGAAATAGGTGGAGATGTTGAATGTGGATGAAGGTACCTCCTTTATTACTGCTGGGAGCTGCATCGGAGGAGACGGCCTGAAGCCAAAACTTCTAGCCCCGAAGTACACTTAGCCTAGGGTTCCAAGCAGAGCAACTGGAGAGCTGGGGGTCTCCTCTATGTCCCCCTCATCCCATAGCCGTGCGGGCGGGTCCTGGGATGTGTGACACGTGCGGGGACCATGAGCTGAGGCAGCTATAAGAAGGGGCTGAGCTACAGATCTGAGGGCCATTGGCCATTCTCCCACTGAGATGATCTCTACCTTCCCCACTGAGACAGGAGTGGAAGGGGTAAGGAGGGACAGCAATTTCTCTCCAGTACTTTTGGGTCATTGCCGGCATTTGGGGAACAAAAATGTCTTTTTCCTTATGCTTGGCACTTTGCAAGTATTTTCTAATCAATTCTTCACTGTGACTATTTGAGGTAGGTGAGAAGCCACTTCACCCATGGGGATAGGGAAGTACAAAGAGATTAAGGGATGAGGCCTTGATGTGGTAGGGCCAGGTTCTGCATAGCTTCCTGGCCTCTTCTCCAGGACACATGGTCAACACACCAAGCTCTGCAGAAAGCTGTTGGAATCATCTAAATAGAGACAGCCAGTAAGCCATGAGAAGGCTGTGTGACCTTGTTTAAGTTGCTTAACCTTTCTATTCTTCTTGCTCCTCAACTGCAAAGTGCGGGCATTTAAAGCAATCTATATTCATGGTGAACCTGCTTTGTTGAGAGGCCTCTAGGGCATCCAGAGGGGAGAGGCTATGTCCTTGACCCAGCTGACAGCGCTCAGGTCCTTTCCCTCCTCCCGACCTTAAAATTCTTCCCTGATGACAAGGGTGCAGGGCGATGGGGCAGTTATAAAGGGTGAGCTCAAGGGAGTTAGTTCCTTTGTTGTGATGGAACAGTTGGGGATCTTGACTGTGTTGGTAGTTACATCAGTGTACACACATGTGATAGAATAGCATAGAAATAGGCATGTACACACACAGGCACATGTGCACACACACACAAATGAGCGCATGTAAGACTGGTGAAATCTGAACAAGGTCTGTGGCCTTCACCAGTGTCAATCCACAAATGACAATTATACTCGTCAATTGTACAACTACGATAACAGCAGCTATTAGCATTGGGGGGCACTGGATAAAGGGTACACAGGACTTTTCTGTACTATTTTTGCAGCTTCTTGTGAGTCTATCATCTTTTCAAAATAAAAAGTGGAAAAAAAATCTCCCATGGCCCCTCATTGCTCTCAGCATAAAATCCAAACTCAGCGCCAAAGACCACAGACCCTGCACAAACGGGCCCCCTGGCCTCCTCTGGAACCTCTCCCCCTCCCTCCTCTCTGTGCCTGGAGCTCCCAGCTCATTCCTTCTGCAGGGCTTGGGCCTTGCTCTTTCCTTCAACTCAGGTTCTCTCGCCCCAATTCTCTGCTTCTGGGAGAACTACGAGTTAAAGCTCTTCGGTTTAGCAGACATCAGTGAGACATTAGCAGACATCGGCGAGACATGGGCGAGTCTAGCTCTGGGTAAATGGTAAAATGCTAGATCAAGCTGCCTACAGACGCCAGGAAGTTTCCAACCCTGGAGATCTTCAGGAAGATCTGATTGTTTCTGGATGACTGTTGCTCACTTCAGTCATCTATCACAGGTTTTATCACATCAAGTCACCCATGGTGGCAGGACCTGCGTTCTCCAAAGTCCGTCCAGCTGTAGGTTCAGGAAATCCATAAATGAGGTTGGTGAGGCATTGTTGCTCTGCCCATCGGGGCCCCACCGTGAGAGTGAGCTTCCTTAGGGCCAGGAGTGAGCCACTTCACCTCTCTCTGCATCTCTGGCACCATCATGAGACAGGTGTGGCAGAGCAGGGCCTCAGTGGATGCCGGCCAAATCATTGGAGGGACTGGCTGGGAGCTCATACATGGTAGACAGCAGACTCCGGGTCTGGCAGTGTGGGAAGCAGGCGAGGAGCCCTGGTGTCGTCTGCAGACTTCCTCAGCTTCCTCTTAGCGGCCTAGATTTTAGCAAACTGCATCAAGTCCTTATGGCACACCTCTCATCTGCACAGCATCCTCCATCCAGAACGGCCCTGAGCTGCGGGCACAAATACTAATGTACCATGCAAATGCCAGCCCAGAGAAAGAGAGCCCTGGATTGTCAATTAGCTCCCCCAGTACTAGCTGGAACACCCAACCCCCTCAGTCACTAGGGCCAGCCCAGTGCAAGAAGGGACAACAGAAACAGAAATCATCTTGAAAAGCCGATGTTGTCATGCCAGTGTCTTGTGGCAGCCCGGGGAAGGGAGCTTCAATACAGGGTGAGGAGAGGGCCAGCCTGGCTGCTCCGGAAGGGGGCTCCCAGGGGTGCTTGGGAGAAAGGGTGGGTCCCTGCTTTTGGACGTGCTGCATCTACCTTCCCCTCTACCTGGCCACCTGCAGGCCAGGTCACCTGGGTGCCAGCTTCAAGTGTACATGCCCCGTGGTGTCCTCTAAGCCAAGACAAGGCTCTTTGCAGATACTCTCCTCTGACCCGGGATAGTCGCCATAGGAGGGAGGGCAAGTGGTCCCCATCACCCCACTTGTCCTCTGTTTCCTCTAACTTCCTTCTGTTCCCTTATCCATTCCTCTGCTTTCTTTCCTTGGTGGGTAAAAGCATGAGTTTTGATGACAGATAGAACTGGGTTCAAACCCTGATGCTACAGCTCACTCCACCCACCTATGTGGCCTTAGGCAAATCACATCACCTCTCTGATCCTCAGTTTGTTAATCTGTAAAATGGAGAAGAGAGCAGAGCCATCGAGGTATTGCAAGGATCGATTTTTGAGTAGTTAAGAATTTCAGGCAACATCCTCTGGTGTGCTAGAAATGTTACTCTGTTTATTTCTTAAATTCTGAACTTAATTTCTATTCCATGTTCCCATTCTTGGGGGACAGAAATGAAATCTCAATAAACTCAGGATGCCCCATCCCCCGTAGGGTTGCCTGGGGGTTATGAAGCATTGAGTTGGGGAGTGGGCTCAACCATCCGTGTGCAGCCTCTCCAGGCAGGCAGCCTCCAGATGTCCTGGTTCCTGTACATTCTGTGGTCACAGCACCATCCAGGTCAGAGGTGGGCCCCCCAGCCTAGAACCAAGGTTTGCTGGTTCTCTGGGGCTTTCTGGGCCTCACCCCTCCTGATCGCAGGGGAAAGAGTCTTCTCCTTGCCAGACTCGACAGGAAGAGACAGGTCAGGACCTCGCTCCCAGAAAAGATGCACAGGCCAGTGGAGTGTGCAACACTCCACGTAGAGGGCTGGTGGGGCTGGAAGGGGGTCTCAGAGCCATGTCCTCTCATCCCCCCCATCCACCCCCTCACCCCCACCCCCTGCTCTACTTAGGAAAGGGGCGGGGCATCCTCTGCCCCCAGATTCCACCACAGTCTGGGGTTTTAGAGCTTAATGTTCCACTGGAGGTGGGTCAAGGACACACTCCTCTATCCGCTCTCCGCTCTCTTTCATCTTAAACCAGAGCCTTTGTAAGTTAAAATCCAAGAAGGTGACTCCGTTGATTCTGTGCCCCAGGCAGTAAATGCCACAGGTCTCAATGTGGAGGAGGGGATGTGGTCACAGGACAAAACACAAGAAATACCTCCCAATATCTTGTAGTTTTAAGTTGCCTCAATTCTGCAGCCCTGTCCCAGAGTCAGTCCTCTGCGTAACAGCAGCCACGATTCTTTTCCATGTTCCTTCCGCTCTCTTCAGGCTCCAGTTGCTGCAGCGGTGCTGGGAAGCTGGGAGCCGGTGCTAACAGGTTCAGCCAGCTGTGCAAAGCCAGGAGCGTTCATCGCTGGCATTATTACTAATCATCACGCAACTTCGTAGCTGCTCCCTCCTCCCCCCGCAGATCACTTCCTCCAGGGTCTCCAGTCTGTAGAAGACCTGGAGGGAAAACAGACCCAGTGTGCATCCCTGAAGGCTGGTGGCCACGGCTGCAGCTCCCAGGCCCTAAGAGTATGGGTGAGAGCAGCACCTGCCAGTCAGAGGGCCAGAATCCCCTCTGTATCTGTCCCTCAGCTCTAAGATGCTACACCATTCCTATGAATCCCCAGAGAAACAGTGCTAGAAGAAATCAGTTGCAACAGCAGCTGGAGGCTAGACAGGGAGTGTGAGCTCTGGAGTCAGATCACCTGAATTCAAGGCCAGTCTACTACTTCCTTGCTGTGTGACATTGCTCAGGTCACTTAGCCTCTCTGTGCTTTGGTTGCCTCATATATACAATGGGGCATAATGAGAGTACCTACCTTATAGGGTATCGAAATCATTAAGTGGGACTAGGTATGTGACTGGCACATAGTAAGAATGGCATAGATGGTGCTTGTCGTTGTTACTGTAATTGGTATACAACCTAAGGAGAATAAAGAAGGGCAGTGAACGCAATTGACTCCTGGATGTTTACCCAAAATTATGGATCCATATTTTGCACACACTTTAAAAAGATAAGAAATTCTGCCCATGGTTTCTGTCCCCATTGCCCCAGTCATTTCAGCATCACCTGTCCACCCTGCCATACCACTATGGCAATTATCCAGGGTGCCCCTGCCCCACTTCAGCCTTGCTCTGCCCCTTGCTCTCACCCCCACCCCCTCTAGCTCCATCCCTTTCTACCCAGTTCCACCCTTAATTTCTCCACCCTGCCTCCACCCTGAATTTTGCCCCCTAAGCTGCCCTAAGCCCCTGATCTTGCTGAGTCCAAACTTTTGGGTAGGGACTTTGGGTGGGACAGGCCAGCTTGGCCAGGGTCAAGGGCCAGTTTTTTCACTGGCAGAGCTAGAGAGGTCATTCCCACTGTTTCTTGATGAAGTCTGGGATGTTATAGGGAGTTGTTTATCTGCCCTTTGCCCCTTGGTCTGTGGCTCTCCAAGCCAGTGGGCATAAACTTCTGCAACCCCAGAGACCCACTCAGGGTGTGATAAACAGGAGGCACTCACTAAATGCACTCATCAAATTGTGACTGAATGAATGAGTGAGTGAACGAAGGTTAATGATGATGTTAACGATGACCAGCATCCTTCCTGGAGCCTTGCAACCTGCCAGGCTCTACTATGCTAAGGCACCTGAATGCTTCTTCTCATTTAACCCTCATAGCAACCCTAACAAATTGGCATAAGTATTACCCCCATTTTACAGAAGTTGAAACTGGGGCTCAGAGAACTTAAAGTCACACAGCTAAGAAATGACTGGATCAAATCTCTTCATATAATTTTCCACCTTAGGAAAGAGTTTCTTAACCAGGTGTCCATAGATGTGCTTCAGTGGGGAGAGTCATGAATGCCATAAAACTTTATGCAAAGTGTGAGTGCAGGCAGGCACAGTTATTTTGGGGAAGCAGTTTCACAGGTTTCATCGGATACTTAAATGTTTGAACTTATTTGATTCCACGTCTCCAACCCTTCCTCCTTCCAGCCATCCTTCCGTCCACCTCCGAGAGCCATTTGATCAATTTCATGAAGCACCTGCCTTGTGCCGGGTCTAGCGCGGCACCCATGGCTTCTCTGGCCTCCACAACACGTAATGTTTCAGATAATGCAAGCTGAGGTGCTCTGGAATGTCATTCCCACCTCCCTGGATCTGGGTAATTCAGAAGGGCTTTGCTGCCAATGTCTGGGCTGCGTAGGTGGCTGCACTCTGTCTGAACTCATCTCAGCGCCTGGTGGAGACTGTTCCAACGCTGGAGCATGAAAGGGAAACACTTGAGGCAGTGCAGCGGTCAGGACATAAAGGGCAGAGCCTGTGTCCTGGCTTCCCCTGCATTCCCTGCAGCCCACATCAGCCCCACTCCCTCAAGGGGCGTGATCAGCCTCGACAGATGAGGCCATGCTTGATGCATGAGGACATGGCCCAGGAGAGGCGCTTCCCAGGCCAGAGTCCTATTCCAAGGTCTTTTCTTGCTCCTGGGAAGATGGGGAAGAAGGTGCTTGCAAAGGAGACCCAAAGGGGAAACTGAGGAATGGAGTTAGCATTTTCTGAGCCAGGACTGTGTTCCAGCCAGGGAACCCTGTGCCGGGTGCTTTTGCAATCATGACCGCTTTCAGCCTCACCTTGCCACTGACATTGGCGGGATGGTTCCTCTTGCAGATGTGCAGAGTGAGGCTTTCAAAGGTCAAATAACATGCTCAAGGTCACAAAACAAGCACCACATGTGAAGCCTGAAGCTCTATCTACTTCCCTGCCCTCTGGAGAGCTCCCCCTCCCCTCCCCCTCCCCTCCCCTCCCCCTCCTCCTCCCCTCCCCTCCCCTCCCCCTCCTCCTCCCCTCCCCTCCCCCTCCTCCTCCCCTCCCCTCCCCCCCTTCTCCCCTCCCCTCCCCCTCCTCCTCCCCTCCCCTCCCCCCTCCTCCCCTCCCCTCCCCCTCCTCCCCCTCCTCCCCTCCCCTCCCCCTCCCCCTCCCCCTCCCCTCCCCCTCCCCCTCCCCTCCCCCTCCCCTCCCCCTCCCCCTCCCCTCCCCCTCCCCTCCCCCTCCCCTCCCCCTCCCCTCCCCCTCCCCCTCCCCCTCCCCTCCCCCTCCCCCTCCCCTCCCCCCCTCCCCTCCCCCTCCCCCCCCCTCCCCTCCCCCTCCCCCCCTCCCCTCCCCCTCCCCCTCCCCCTCCCCTCCCCCTCCCCTCCCCCCTCCCCTCCCCCTCCCCCTCCCCCTCCCCTCCCCTTCCCTCCCCCTCCCCTTCCCTCCCCCTCCCCTCCCCTCCCCCTCCTCCTCCCCTCCCCTCCCCCTCCTCCTCCCCTCCCCTCCCCCTCCTCCTCCCCTCCCCTCCCCCTCCTCCTCCCCTCCCCTCCCCCTCCCCTCCCCCTCCTCCTCCCCTCCCCTCCCCCTCCTCCTCCCCTCCCCTCTCCCCCTCCTCCCCTCCCCTCCCCCCTCCTCCCCTCCCCTCCCCCCTCCTCCCCTCCCCTCCCCCTCCCCCTCCCCTCCCCCTCCCCTCCCCCTCCCCCTCCCCCTCCCCTCCCCCTCCCCTTCCCTCCCCCTCCCCTCCCCTCCCCCTCCTCCTCCCCTCCCCTCCCCCTCCTCCTCCCCTCCCCTCTCCCTCCTCCTCCCCTCCCCTCCCCTCCCCTCCCTTCCCCTCCCCATCCCCCTCCCCCACCCTCTCCTCCTCTTCCTCCTCAAGACATCACCAGTAGTTTGCAAACAATTATCCTACCTGGCTTCTCTGAGCATCCCCCACCACCGTATCCCATACTAACCTGCCCCCTCCCGATTGCAGTTTGTAATGATGAGAGCATCTGGTTGTCTTCAGCCCTAGATCACCAGCTTCCTGAGGGGCAGGGACTCTTGCCTCTTCTTGTTCGTTACTGATCCATGTATTTAAAATAGTGCCTGGCAGGTAGACGGTGCTTAATAAATGTATGTTGAATGAATGAATGAATAACTAAATGAGCCCCAGAGCAAATAATAATAAGTGCCATTTGCAGAGTGCTTTACAGAGAGTTAAAACCCTTTCCCTTTAATTTATCCAACTCAATCCTCACACCAACACCCTTGAAGGGGACCTGTTCACGTTTTACAGATGAAGCGGCCCAGGCCAAATTCACATGTAGGAAGAGAAGTGGGATTTGATCCCAGGTCAAAAGGATGGGGCCCTTTCCCTGCCCTGAATGACCTCAGTGTGAGTATCTGTGGAACACTTAGGACGTCCTGGGCCAGGCTGAGCTGTGCTGGAGGGGGACAGGGGAAGAGAATGTATGCTGTGCTTTCTAACAGCTCACAGTCTATTCGAGGAGGCCAGACATGCCTGTGGAACATTTGGGAAATGGTACAAGACAGCAGCTAGCAGAGTGCTGAATTGCACATAATCAGGTGCCCTTCCTTAACTAATCTGAGCCTTTTGATACCAGATGGGGACCCTGAGAATAGATTTCCTCTGAAATAGATGAAGAGCAAGACGGAAGCCAAGGGGAAGGCTGTGAGTTACTCATTTTCACACGGCTCTAGCCTGGCACGATGTCTGGCCCTCAGCAGTCCACTCTCTCTAACTGGCCACACTAAGTGCCGGACGCCTACTCAGGACCTCGCACACATGACCTCACCACTCTTCATGGCAGTACTGCAAGGTAGGTACTAATGCAGTCCACAGAAGGGGAACGTAGAGTTCAGAGGAAGGGCTCATCAGGCCCAAAGTCACACAGCTAATAAGGGACAAAAATCGGGATTTGAACCCAGATCTGGCAGCCCCCCAGATTCATGCTCTTAATCTGACACTGCTGACTGTGTGGTGGGAACTCAGCGAACGGCCCTTGTCGGCAAGGATTGGAAGAGACATGGCTGAGGGAGCAGTGAGGAGAGAGGGAAGCAAGGAACATAGCTTGTGTGTTTCGTAAACAGACAAGCACGTGTCTGCTTCAACAGGATCTCTGCGGGTCTCTGACAATCTCACCCTTTCCCCCCGTAAGCACCCTCCCAGGGGTACCCTATGGAGTCCTATATGGGTGCTCATGTCAGAGGAAAGGCAAGGCCTTGCCTCCAGAGACTTCTGAGGGCATGCACAGGCCCTGTGAGTGTGTATGTATCTGCTCAGGCTGCTATAACAAGATGCCACAGACTGGGTGGCTTAAACAACAGAAATTTATTTTCTCACACTTCTGGAGACTAGAAGTCCAAGATCAAGGTGAGGTGCCAGCAGGGTTGGCGTCCGGGGAAAGCTCTCCCCTGGGGTTGTAGATGGTTGCCTTCTCCATGCTGTGTGTGCACATGGTCTTTTGTTGATCACACAGTGGTGGTGGGAGTGGGGGCCCTCTGATATCTGTTCTTATAAGATCATTAAGGACACTAATCTCATGGGGTCAGGGCCCCACACTTATGACCTCGTTTAAACCTTAATTACTTTCTTAAAGGCTCCATCTCCAAATATAGCCACTCTGGAGGTTAGGCCTCCAACATATGAATTTTGGGAAGTACACAAACATTTCACCCACAACAGGGTGAATGAGTGAGCAGTCAGAGCCAGAGACGGTGCATGAGCTGGCTCACCTTCCAGGGCAGAGGGAGTCACAGCCATTGAAACCCACGTTGGTTGGGACTGGCAAGATCACCTAAGCGAGTACACTACATCAGGACAGCAGGAAAAATGGTCCCTACAGCCAGGTGAGTGATGGGAGGCTCCCTCTCTCTCCATGTAGTTCTCTCTTGCAAGTCTCCAAGAGGCAGGGGTCCAGGCTGTTGCTTTCTTCTTCTCTTGTCCCTCACACTTGTCGTGTATTCCTACTTAGACACATTCTTTGCGAGCATCTCATGGGTGATGTCTGCTGCATTATACTGTGTGTGTGTGTGTGTGTGTGTGTGTGTGTGTGTATTTATCTGTAGATAATACCTACCACACAGGGCATCATCAGGAATAAATGAACTCTTATGCATGTATAATAAATATCTGGTACATGGTAGGTGTACGAACGAACACGTATTTGTTGAATGAATGAATCTTCACTTGGGAGAGTGTGCTTCTTCCTTTGAAAGGCAAGGATGATCTGGTAATCATCAGTTGTTACTTACTAATTGGGTCACTGAGCAAAGAAAATTATTAGTTCATTCTTTCCTTCATTCATTTATTGAACATAGACTGACTGCACCCCTTTCAGAAACCAAGGGTTAAGCAGACCGTGTAGAGCTAAATCAGGAGCAGTCCCTGCTCTTAAAGACCTTGCAGTCCAGAGGGAGAGACAGACAGGGAAGGGGACAATGAGAACCAAGGTAGTGAGCGCTCTGATGGAAAAGAGTCCCCAAGTGCCATAGGAACCCCAAGGGGGATATCACTGGGGCCCAGAGAGGGATTCCTGGAGAAACTGACACCTGAAGTAGATCTTCAAGGGTGAGCTCAGTTTGTCAGATGGAGAAAGGGTTGAGGGACATTCTAGGCAGAGGGACAGCCCTGAAGCACAACCACTGAGGGCACACTGGGGACTAGTGAGGGTCTGTGTGGCTAGAGCCCCAAAGAGAGCAGGGGCCTTGGGAAATGAAGCCAGACCACTAAAGGGCCTCATAATTCATGCTCAGCAGTTTGAACTTTGTCTCGGTGACTTCATTTTATTCCCACTGCTCAGATACAGCCAGCTGTGAACTCCTCTAGATGACCTTACTATTTCTATCTGTACAATGGAGCAATTCATCTGCTTCTTCAGAGGGCCTTGGGGGGCGAAGGAAATGAGAGAATGGCATCCTAGCCTTTTGTAAACTCTCAAGTGCCAGTCCTGGTCACTCAGGTAGTGTGGAGCTGAGCAGAGGCCGAAGGTGAAATGGCTTGGTGCTCCGTCCAGAGATTTTTGAGAAAACTGGGGGCTGTACCATCACCGTCTCCCCAGCAAGGATCCCTCTTTTCCTTAAGTCCTGGCCATCCTAGTGGGTCCTGTTGTGACCCCAGGCTTCAGCTCCACCCCCACTTTTCTTCCCCAGCAGGGAGGGCAGGAGGGAGGCAGGGCCGGCCCCTACCTGTCCTGCTCCATCATCTGGGATTCCAGGCCTCATGGACACAGATAAGCCCTGAACTGGCAGTTAGGAGAGCTGAGGCTTTAAATCTGGTGGGACCCAGAGGAGAGCTCCCCAGCTCAGTGGCCCACAGTATCCTCAACTGCCAACAGGAGTGTCCCCATCACACAGTGATGACAGAGACCTGGGCTCCAAGTTCTAATCCCCTATCCTGGCTAGGTAACTTCAGGCAAATTTCTTGCCCTCGGTAAGCCTCAGTTTCTCTCTGTGGTGATGATTAGACACGACCTGACTAATAGTCACAGGGTGTGGGGTGATGTGAGCTACATAGCAACAGGCCATGCGAATGAAAGGGATGGGTTTTATTAAGTGCACCTTCCCTGTTGCACCAGATAGGACAAGTGCTGGGATTTGAGAAAGCATGAAGTGCTGAATAGGTGAATAAAACCAGTCAGGGTCCCTGGCCAAGTTGCAGACCACCTGTGTCCCGCAGAATGGCAGCTAATGGGCTGGAACGAAGGGGAGCTCTGTATCCTTGGGGTAGGACTGTATGCCTGTATGGCTTCAAGTCAGTGTAAACATGGGTGACTGTGATGCTCTTTTGCACTGAACGTGTGTGCGTCTGCATACCTGCATATTTGTGTGTATACGTCTTGTGTGGAGTCCTAGGGATGCACCTGTGGGTGTTATGGACTATGAGTCTGTGTGTACAACAGCAACATCTGTGTGGACTTGTGGAACCTGTGCACATATGTTTGTGTGACTATGTGTATGAGGCCATATGTCGGGAAACCCTATGACCTGCAAACACTGCTTATAGTGGGAACCCAGGCAGCTCAGGAAGGGCAGCTCCTCCTCAGACTTCAGGGGAGCAAACCTTGCATTTCAGCACCACCGGGGGGCTGAGGAGAATCCAAACAGGTAGACCCAAACTTTGTCTTTTTGCATGAGAAGTCAAGATAGGGTTTGGGGTCCTGCCCCCTAACGATAGCTTGTAAGTTCTTGGGGGTCAAGGAGGGAGAAGGATGAAGGAGGGAGAGAGGGAAGAAACAAAAGAGAGTAAGGAAGTGTCCATAGGGGCCGAGGGCTCCTTTCCCCTTCCCAATTTCCTGTCATTCAGAGGTGGCCCTGGCGCCGGAGGAGCAGGAGGGCACCTTCCTCCTAAGACCCCATCCCGTGGGTGGAGCAGACTTTGCCCCACCCCATAAAGATTTCCCTTGAAGTCAAATGAAACAACGCACCCCACGCAGGGACACACACACACACACGCAGGCACACACACGTTCTCCCGAGAAGCAGCCTGCTGCCCCCTGAGCCCCACCCATCGGCCGGGCGTCCGCACCCCGCGCCCCTCGTACGCCCCGGCCCCGCCCCGCCCCCCCCCCGGGGTTACCCGCCGGCCGCTCTCCGCGCGCCTCAGACTCGCCTCGAGCGCGGCAGGCAGGCAGGCGCGCGCGGCTCCGCTCCACGTCGTCCCCGCTCTGTTCATTCATGATTGGTACTCGGCCCCCCGAGACCCAGCCCGAGCGCCGGGAGGGGAGCCGAGCGTGCGGCAGGAGGGGCGGGCGAGCGCGGCTCCCGCAGCGCACGCGGCGCTGGCTCAGGAGCCTCGGCCGGGCGGGCGCACCGGCCCGGTGTCCAGCGCCAGGCAGGCTTCGGGGCATCGTTCTCGGTCCTCGGCGAGGGAAGCGGCAGGGCCCGGGTCCGAAGGCTCGCCAGGAAGGGCTAGCCCTGTGAGTCAGTGCATGTGCGGGACTGAAGAAGGATAGAAAAGGCTCCCAGCGCCCCAGCCCCACGCTCGCTGAATACCAAGCTGCGGCGAGCTGCGGGGGGCTTTTTTTTTACCTCCTCCAATTCGGAGTAGAAGATCCACACTGATTTCCTTCCAGTGGAGGGGAGGGGCAGGGCCCGAGGTCCCAAGTCGCACACAAGTCTTCGCTGCCATGGGGGCCGTCATGGGCACCTTCTCGTCTCTGCAAACCAAACAAAGACGACCCTCGAAAGGTAAGCCACCTCCTTCTTCCTTTTGTTCCCCTGGCTGGGTTTGGGGGTGCTCGGTGCTGGGTTGGGGTGTGCCTCCTGCCCCCCTTGGCCCGGGCCCCCCTTGGCCCGGACCCCCCTCCCCATGAGGAGTGGGTTCAGGTTCCTGTAACCAAAGGAGTAAGAAACCGGCGGGAGGATTGGTGTGAATACCCGTGAGCTGGCAGAGGAGGGACCCAGAGTGGGCTGCGGCCTCAGGGGCCACGGAACCTCTCCGGGGCACCAGGTGCCAGGACCCTACTCCTGGAGGAATCTCTAGGCACAGAAGGCAGAGACAAATTCACAGGTGGGAGGTGGGGACGATGTTGTCTGAGTGTAAATGTTGGGAAGCTCTTCCCGTTCCCGTGACCGTTGGTGTTTGTGCGACTGCGGGCATCCAGCGAGGGCGCTCACATATTCACTCACTGCCCCCCACCCCCACCCCCAGCAGCGATGTGTGCAGACCTGGGGGTCCATCATCAGGGAGAGAGTGCTTTCTGCAAGCCAAAAGGAATCAGCTGCCGGCAGGTGATAAAACTCTCAGGGCTCGTGTCCTGGTGGCTTTAGGGAGTTGGGAGCCAGGGCATCACACGAGGGTGCTGCCACGCTCTGGGAGCCGCCTGAGAGCTGAGAGCACTGTCAAGGTCTGGTGAAGAGGTGAGCTGACATCAGGGATTAGAAAGCATAATATCCCTGGGTCCCTCCTGCCTGGACTCCAGCTGAGATAAGCCCAGTCTCACCAGCGGGACAGTCATGAAACGGGTCCATGTGAAGTTGGGGGAAACGTGTTGCACCGCGGGGGACTGTGCAGGCCTCCTATCCAGCTGTTTGAAAGTTGCTTGTTGGAATAAAGACACTGGATGCAGTTAGGAAAAAGAATATGATGGGTTTGGTTTTTATGCTCAAATACTACTGTGAGTGGTAGAAGGATTTTAAGTAACCTGACAGTTAAACCTTTAAGTTCTGCCATTGGAGCCCAGGTTCTGGTGACAGGTGAGGTTACAGTTCCTACCCCTTATGCTGGCTAGTGATTAGATCAGCGTTAGGATGATGGTGGACCCCAGGGTGCACAATGAGTCCACTCTCAAGACTTGGTTGGTCTTTCCTGATTCAGTAGGAAAGTCTGCATCGCAGAGATAGCTCCCCATGAATAACTTGTCTTTGAGGGATCTCGACATCTGGCCCAGTCCCCAGAGGCATCAGGCTGGCTGAATACTGAGGAATAGGATCTCTGGGTGAAGATCTCAGGTGATGAAGCTGGGTTGGCATTCAGAGCCTAGAACATGGGAAGAGGCTTCGACCCATTTGTCCAGCTGCATTGTGCATCCTCCTAGCAGGGAAGAGACTGGGTGCCATTTTACCAGTCTTAGGCAGGACAGGTCTGCAAGCCTCGGCCCAGGACCTTGACATTAACAGCCCCACTTCTCACGGATCCTCAGATACTGCTTGACTGGGGACAACGTTCGGCAGCAAATCCTGGTCTCCTTCCCCACCATCTGACCACCATGAGGTCCCAGAGGCCAGGGGACTGTGGGGATAAGAAACTCAGGGATTTGTTTTAATACATTTTCAATGCCTGTGGCGCTCCTGGGAGGCAGCTAGGTGTCACAGAAAGATCTTGGACCCTAGAGTCCAACAGATTCTGGGTGCAAATCTCAGCTCCATCGCTCCTTCCTTACGTGACCTCAGGCAGATCCTTGCACCTGTCTAAGTCTCAGTTTCTTATCCATAAAATGGACAGGATACTATCTCCTGTCAGGAAACAGGGTGTGGAGGGAGTGGAGAGAGGGAGGACCCTGCCTCATCTACTGTGTCAGCTGCAGCTACCAGGGACCCAGAGGAGATTGCTGAAAGATGCCAAGATCAACTGAACGATGGATATGGAGTTCCTCACCTAGGGCTGGGCAAAGATTATGAGCTGAGACATTGCTCAGACGTTACTGTCTACCATTCCCTTTTCCTACACAAAACTGCAGGTCACCCCAGATGGATTCCCAAAGGATTCCAAGAGGCCAGAGCTCTTTGCTTCTCTCTCCTAGGAGTCTAAGAAAAGAGAGGAGGGGGCACAGCATTCAGCGAGCCCCTACTGTGTGCCTGACACAGTGCTAGGTGCTTTATCTGCGCATTCTCACTTAACTGTCCCAACAACACTTGTTTGAAGCTCATTGCGGGTCCAGGGCTAGTGGATGGGCTGCCATGACAAGCTGCCCCGAGCCTGGGGTGTCTGGTCAGCCCCATTTGCACAAAGCCACACCACACTGGCTGGAATTGTCCAGGGCTCCAGCTACGTACATCCCCCCCCCAGGCCTTTGTCCTGGAGCAGAGTCTTATCTTCCTGTCTAGCTCAGTGGAATGCTGGTCAGCAGAAGACCCTTTCTGCAGGGAAAAGTAGCTTGGAAACTGGCTGGAAAGGCTAGTGATCAGGGATCACTTCTTGGTCAGGTCCCTTGCCCCATGGAGACCTAGGTTTCACCTTTGTAAAAGGCGGAAGTTACATTAGACATTTTCTCAGGTTCCATCCAGTTCTCAAATTTGAAGATTTCTGTTGCTGATGCTCTTACCAGAGCTGCCACTATGATGTCTGAGACACCAGCCTCAGATCTAATTGCAAACAGCCAGAAGAGAGTGGTGGAGATTTTCAACTCGGGAATCGGTCTCCCTGCTGGGTTCAAATCCAGGCTCTACCACTTACTGGCTGCGTGACTAAGCCTTATTTTCCTCAACTGGAAAACAGGGACAGTAGTAGTTACCATCTTAAAATAGCTGTTGTGCTGTGTGGATTTCAGGGATAATGCAAATCAAATGCTTAGCACGAGCTCTGCTACATAAGTAGTCAGCAAATTTTAACTACTATTCAATTTATGGCTCTAGTGTTTAGGGCTTCCAAATGCCTAGAGTAAGCCATCCTGGAAGTAGTCCATGCCTGTTGGAATCCTCACAGCTCAGTTCTGGAGCGTTCCTTCTGCCGTGTCCAGGAAACTAGGACCCAAACCTCACGTGCTCAGATGCTGGTCCTGTTGCTGCAGCCCCTGCTGACCTCTGCTTTGTGGCTGGTCCTGAAAACATTGTATCTTGTTAAACAAATACCCTGCATGTTTTGAAAATGTAATTTGGAATCACATACATATAAAACTCCACATGATTTAGTGGCGAGGGACATGCCTAGCCCAACCTGGGTGTTCAGGGAGAGCTTCCAGAAGGCCACAGAAATCTAAAGTAATTTAAGAGCTATGTCACTGAATAAGAAAGTTTCAAATTCATTTCCTATCCTTCTTTCCGTTTGGGACCTTTGTTTGTCGTTAAGTAAGAATGAGAAGAGCCCTGCCTCAGAGATTGAGCCTCTGCATCCCAGTCCCGGGTAGGGTTTCTGGCTCCAACAGTTTTGTATGTGTTTATCATACGAAGGACACGGCTCTGGGCTTAAAGGGTCGGGATATCAGGGGTGATCAGATGAGGATCACGCAGGTGCAGTGGCTGGGCCTCTGTGAGGGGCAGGGGGCGAGAGAATTTAGGGAGAACGTCACTAGCCCAAGGGCATCTCAATGGAAACTTGCCTATAAGCAAATAAGCCTACTTTGCAGGGGTGGCTGGGTTATCCATCCGCCGTGACCGAGGGAAAGCATTCAGAACCTTCAGGAAGGACTGAGCTTGGAATCTCCAGAGTGTTCATTGAATAGATGAGCCAACAAAATCTCACAGCTTTTAGATGCTTTTTCCAAGGCTACATGGCAAGTTAGAGACAAATATGGGACTGGTCCCCTCACTCCTAGACCAGTGAGCATCTCGGAACCTTAGAGACCTTATGGAAGCACAATATTCCTGATGAGGCCAGGTTTGGGGGTTATTGCTCCGGGCAGCATGTTCTCCCAGCATATTCTCCCAGGAAAAATCTGGGAGACCAGTGGGAGGCAGCCAGGTGTAGAGAAGCAGTAGCCCTGCCGTCACACTGTCCTGGGCTCAAGGCACCTCTGGCAAGTCATTTCACCTTGGAAATGTCAGTGTTCTTATGTCTAAAAGAGGAATACTGATTTACAGAGGTGTCCATGCCCTGAGCATTACCCGTTTCTGCATCTTTATCCATCCTTTTAACTCTGTGTTACCCTTCCCCCCACTTCCTTGTCTAATAGTTAAAATTCTACCCACATTCCAAGACCTCACTCAGCTATTTCCACATTCAGGAAGGCTCCCCCGAGCCCTGGAAAGAAGCAACTTCTCCCATCTAAATTCCTTAATCTTTTAAGGTGTACATTCTCATGACTCTCAAGTCGTGCTTTGAATTAGGCAATTGATGGAGGTGTTAACCCCTCACCCCATCCCCAGAGCGTCAGCTTCTCAGGGGAGCTGCTCTGAATCATCCTTCATAGTCCCCAGCTTGGTTCCTTGCACATAGTAGGTACTCCATAAATCTTTTCTGGACGAACCTATAAATAATGGACTGCTTGGCCACTTCCTGTTATTTCCTGGAATTGCCCACCCTGAAGCAAAAGTTAGCTTCCCACTGGAATTTCAGTTACCAGCCCTCTGCCTGGAATGAATTCTTTTCTTTGGCCTGCTGGCTTTGAATGGGCTTTGTCCACGGCATGTACCGAGTCTGTTTACCATTAAGCAGGGAGGTGCTGAAAACAGCGTTCCTGCTCCCCAGGCCCCCTGAGAGCCACAAAAGTACAGGGAGACCATACCCAGTGCCGGGCACAGTTCTGGTCCCTTTATCCCGGAAGAAAGTCAAGGAAGCTCAAAGCGAACGGGGAGAGGGAGATGGTAAAGACTGAAAGATGGAAGTGAAAGGACTACTGTTTGAGGTTTTTTTTGGCCTGGTCCCTGGAAAAGGATCGTGTCTTGGACTTCCTTATATGCCTGGAAGGGTTTTGCTCAATAAATGGTTTGTAAATGTACAAATGAGCAAGTGAATACATACATTAGCAAGTGAGTGAAAGAATGAATGATTGAATGAATGAGGGGATAAATAAATGAGTGAATGAATGAGGAAGCAGATGAATGACAGAAGGAATAGTTGAAGAAGTGAGTGCATGAGTGAGTAAATGAATCCATAAATTAATGAATGATTAATGAAGTCCCAGAAAGGCTATGACAGGAGGCTGTCTTTGCATGAAGAGCGTTGATAGTCATGCTACCTAAATCCTGGATCTAAGCCCCCCCACCGTGGAACGTGGAAGGAGTCAGTGGTACAGGAGGCCCTGGTACAGATAATTGATAGTAAACTTATAACAAGTGCTTCATGAAGAGCTGAAAATTATAAGTTCGGTCAAGAAGAGTTCTGGTAAATTTTTGGATATCTGTACCTTGGGGAAGGTGGGAAGATGGAAAAGTATCTCTAGGCTCTCACTCTTTTGTTGATTCATTCAAAAAACTAAAGTGAGGACCAACCCTCAATGCCCTCCCTTGTATTTCAGGTTCCCCTTTGTCTTGTCTAGGTGAGATCAAGAATCTGTGTATCTGTCCACTCAGTTATTTCTTCACTAAGTAATCCCGTATGTGTCCTTTAACTTTGCTTCCCTGATGTTTCTACCCAAGATCCCCCTTGGCTTCCCCACTCTCCCTCCACTTCCACCTCCCAAGGTGAACTCCTACACACCCTTCAAGACCTCATTCAATGTCACCTCCTCCCAAGCTCTTGTGGGCAGAGCACATTTCTCCCTCCCCTGCTCCCCTACAGCTGTTGCTCCTTCCCTTGGCTACAGTCCCGAACAATATGTGATTATGGATTTACGCATTCGTCTCTCTGACTAGCTCTCAGGGAATGAGTCTTATTTCAGGGCCTCTGTCAAGGCCTGTTGCTGATGGATGTTGTCTGCATGGAGATAAGGATGGATAGACCAGGTTGTGAGTCCCTGATGGCTCCAAGGAGTGCAGGAATGCGGCCTCGCAGATGAGAAATCTGGTCCGCTCGTGGGGAGAAGTGCTGCAAAGTTCTGCATAATGGCCCTGGAGCTGATGTTCCCATTCATCAGGCAGAAGCCGAGCAGTATTGGGGGTTGGGGGGAGAGAAAGAGAGAGAGAGAGTGAGAGAGTTACTCTGTGTGTGTGTGTGTGTGTGTGTGTGAGAGAGAGAGAGAGAGAGAGAGAGAGAGAGAGAGAGAGAGACTGAGAGTCCTGAGACTTTCAGACAATTTGAAACCCTCCCTCCAGGTAGTGTTTTAAATAGGTCACCTTTAGGGAGTAGCTGTGATCAGTTGGGCTATCACTAGAGTAGCCGTGGGAGCAGAGCATTGGATTAATTCTTCTTATTCCAGGCCAAACTGAAAGCTTCACTGGGGCAGTTGGGGGATGGGGGGTGGCAGTGGGAGCTACAGTCAAATCAGAGAGTTACGAATAGGGTGTGCAATGGTTAGGACCACTGGGTTAAAGTAAGAGACTTGGGTTCAAACTCCGACTCTGTGACTTCTTAGCTGAACCTCTCTGAGCCTCCGTTTCCTCCTCTCTAAAATGAGGGCAATGATGGTGTCTCCCTTATCTCCTTAGGGCTGTGGGAGGGGCCCAGGAGGTGGTGAGCACAGTGGTTCACAGAAGGTGAGATGATTCTAGCAGCTCGGGGCGGTAGTGGCTTTGCTGCTGCCTTCTGTCCCATCTCAGGGCAGGTCCCTTCCTCCTCTGTTGCTCCGTCTGCACTGTGACTGGATGATCAGTCTGCACGCTGATGGATGTTGGTGATCCTTGGTGATCTCTGTGCCTTCGAGCTGTGGCCTCTGAGTCCACCCCGTGGGCCCCAGAGCCATCACAACTATGGCCACTGGAATCCCAAGCAGTTTCTCCGGTGACTTCTGTGGGAAGCTGTCAGTTTCAGATGATGACGAAATTCCCAACGGTGAGATAGGAGAACATGGGTCATCAGCAGGGTTAAATTAATACCTAACGTTGACCTGGCCTCGCTCTGTGCCAGGCGCCTTGCTCTGCCCTTTTCCTGTGTTATTTGATTAACCTCCTCCCAGCCCTGGAGAACAGACCCCACTACAGTTTCCATTTTGCAGATGAAGAAACTGAGGTTCCAAGAAGGGCAGTGCTTTGCCCAGAGTCTCACAGCGTACGGATAGCAGGACCTGGTTCTGGCTGATCCCAGAGCCTGAGCTTTTAACCTCACCAGCCTCCTCCCCTCCTGGCCTCCCCTCGAGGAAGAACAGGGTGTGTGGAGATGGGGGAGAAGGCATCCAGGAATAGATAAAGCACCTCATTAGCATATGGAACTACTGAGCCATCTGCAGGCCTCGAGCAAAATGCTTTTCACCCCATCTCCAACAACCCCTGGATCTGTTTCCATTTAATCTGACACTCCAAAAGCCTGAATATGAAATGATTGGGGGCAGAAGGTCAATTAGCAAATTCATTAATAGGATTAAACATCTTTTCTCTGCGCTAATCATTTCTGTGAAGTAAATTCTTCTCCCTTTGTTACAGCCATCGTTGCCTGTCAGAGAAGGATGGAGCGCTTAAGTACCTCCAAGGCTGTTAGAATTTCAAACCATCAGAATCGGACACCAGAATCAGTCTGTGTTTTCACAGGGTCCAGAGAGGCAGGGAGGGATCAGTGGGTGGATGAGTGGTCATCCTCGCAAAGGAAACGAACGCAAGAACTTGCTGGTGCATTTGCTTTCTGCTTTCTCATTAGTTCCCTTCCCGTCCTTAGCCACACATTGGCCTAAATCTGTATTACACATATATATGTGGTATAGCAGGTACAGACACATGCTCTTGATTAGAGAGACCTGGATTCAAAACCTAGCTGTGCGACTTATTAGCTATGTGACCTCAGGCAGGTCCCCTTGCCTCTGTGAACTTTCGTTTCCACATCTAGAGAATTAAGATATTGATGGTAATTACCTCCAAGGTCGTTATGAGAATTAAATGCAATAATGCATGTGAGATACTGTGGTCAGAACATAGCAAGGATGAACTAGAGACAAGTTACTGCTTTTTGGAGCCATGCCACTCAAAGTGTGGTCCTCACACCAGCAACCTCTGCATCACCTGGGAGCTTATTAGGAATGCAGAGTCTCAGGCCCCTACTGAATCTTGCATTTTTAACAAGATCTCCTGGTGGCTTGGATGCCCACTGCAGTTGGAGAGACATTGACTTAGAGCACAGAGTATAAGGTGCATGTGTGTGTATATATTGATATATATGTATATATGTAATTATAGGATTATATATCAAACTGGCAGGGACCTTTGAAGCCTTCTGGTTTAAGTATCATTTTAGGATAACCAAACAAGTCCAGAGAAGGTAAGCGGTCTGCCCACAGTCACACAGCTTGAGCGTCAGCCCTGCGATCTGAACCCCAGGCTTCCCCAGCACTGCTTGTTTTTATATGAATTGCCAGGAAGTCAGATTTCCCCAGATCAGCGTTTCTGCAATTGATCCTGTTTTCTTTTTTTTCCTTAAATGAAACAGAAGGGTGGGCCACGTATGCCCATTAAGTTTTCATTTGCTAATTTAAAATGTTATTCCAGCCAAGGGAGATCCTGAACGTTGATTCTACCAGCCATCACCTTAGCTTTACCTCCAAGATCTATGCTACCTGAAGGTGTGACAAGGGGACATTCTAGGTCTTCATCTAGTTGGCTTCCAAGACCGTAGGCCAGGACAGGGTGCAGGACAGACTGGTGTGAACTACTGACATCTCTCCACAAGGGTTTTCATTGACAAAGCTCAGTATGGCAGACTAGGCTGGCCGCCTGGATTCTGAGCAAAAGCCTTTGTGTGGGATTTGAAGCCAGAAGACTTGACAGAAGTTAATAGGAATCTAATGCACAGAGGAAGGGCCTGAAGCATGAAAGTCAAATGCCTTGTCTAGGGGGCCTAGTAGGATGTCTCTGTTGGAAAACAAACGAACCATCCTAGTTATGGTAGGAAGCTTTCTGCACTAAGCAATTAATCAGGACTCCTCCAGGGTAAATAGGCTTGTTTAGGGTAGAAATTGGAGAGATGGGGAAGCATTGCTTGAAGAGGAGGAATTCTAACTTTTGAAGGCCTGCCATGTCCCAGAGCCTTCTGCGTGCCTAATCTTCTTTCATTTCTGTAGTAGTCCCATGATGGATGTTTTGTTACCCTCATTTTGCAAATTGGGAAACTGAGGCTCAGGGAGGTTCTATGATCATCCAGTATTAGAGAGCAAGGATTTGAAGCATGTCTGATTCCAAGTTGCCTCCTCCGGCCTGAGGGCACATCCAGGGCAAGCAGGCCTCTGACCCCCAAGAAGAGGTTGAACAGCTGTGGCTGCTCCCGAGCTTTTAGAGACAGGGAATGACAGCCACTGGCCTCCTCACCCATCCGACCCTGGAACCAGAAGAAGAGGAGGGCTCGGCTGGCGGCCAGGAGTGGGCTCTGGAGGCCACAGGGCGCCCAGCTGCCTTTGGGAAGCCAGTGCATTAGCATTCATGTGATGGAGGCTGCACTTTCTCTCCATCCCTGGGACTCATCCTTGTAAGACTCTCCCAGACGGTCAAATGGTCAAATTGCACAATCGGCAGGTCTCTTAGAGAGTCTTCCCCGCTCTCTTCCTTCCCTTTCCTTCCCTTTCTTAGTGCTGACACTGGGCTGGATTAGACTCTTAAGCCCTAAAGGCCCAAAGGCTAAAAGACTGTGTCCCCACCACCAACTGCCTCACCATTTGCTACTTAGATAATTCGAAACAGAAACAGTAGGATAAGTCTAAAGAAATGAAATGAAATTCAGATTTTTCCCATGATAACTTCTTTGATCATTTTTTGAAATATAATATATTTTCAAAACAGGTTTTTTCACAAGTTTTGATGCCTCTACTTTGCTGGTACTTTAAGCATCTCTTGAATGTACCTGTTGGGTACTTCAGCCTCAGAGTTGGAACCAGACAGGAAAAAGAAAAAACTCATCTATATTGAGCACCTACTGTGTGCCTGGCACTCTGCAAGGTGTTGACAAATATAACAATATTTTTAAAGCTTTTATAAGAAGAACAATAGTAAAAAGAAATGACGTGTGTAACACTTTGTACCAAGTACTATTCCAAGTACTTTTGATACATTAAACTAATTGAACTCTCACAGCAACCCTATGGAGTATATACTATAATTATCCCCATCTAGCAAGTGAACTCTCCTACTATGAGAGGTAGGCATTCATCCCGCCATTTTATAGATGAGAAAACTGAGACTTGGCAGGAAGTGACTTGTCTAAGTCCCTCCAGGTGGCTGGTAGAAGAACCAGGATTCACACCAGCTCTGACTGACTCCAAATACAGCCCCACTCATTTCCTAGAAGCACCCTGCTTATTTGATATGTCCCCAGGGTGCACTATGAGGATGGGTGGGAAGGCCTGGGACTAGAGACTGAGTATTGAATCCTGTCCTAACTTTTTCAGGGGCACCCTTCACTCCCTGCTGCCTATTGTGTGTGTCCCTGCCTTGTGCTACTATCCTGGGTCTTCCTGACCTGCCTGAGCCACCCCTCTGCACATTGGTCCACATCGTGCAGCCTGTCCGGGAGCCACGTCAGGCTCCCACCTACTTCCCCTGAAGGAGAAGCTGCCAGAAGGAGATAAGAGTGATGTAGGACACTGCCTTAGCCCTCAAGGAGCTTCACACCGGGACGATAACAATAATATTAACCCAAATCTATAGAGCTCCAACTACGTGCCAGACACTTCAGCAGCCTGGTTTTTGTGTAAATCTTATAGCATCATGAGGAAGTCAGCACTGTTACTTGACCCTTTACAGATGAGGAAACTGAAGAACTGAGGCATGAGGAAGGAAACGTCCAATGTCTCATCTCTCATAAGTGGCCAAGCCAGGATGTGAACCCAGAGGGTTTGATTCCCGCACCCGCATGCTCGTGTTACGCTGTGGGGCTTCCGGGGAGGGGAAGAGCATCTCCTCCTGAGGGGCAGGGCTGGAGAGTCAGAGAGGAAGGTCGAAAGAGGTGGTGTTTGAGGTTGATACCCGAGCTAGGGCTTGGCCCTGGCAGGAATGTAGGTGGTGAAGCTCTAGGTGGAAGGAACAACGTGAGAACGTCAGTGAAGCAGACAGCAAGAAAGGAGAAGGCATAGACAATGACAGTGATGCTTGGCACGTTTGTGACTTGGAGGATGTCACTGGAAAGGCTGTTATGAGAAATGGGAGGGAAGAGAGTGGAGGCAGAGACCGGAGTCAGGCTGTCCACCTTTACTGAGGCGGAGGAAAGGGTCCTGGCAGGTGATAGAGAGCAAGGACGAGCACAGGACAAAGGAAGTGGAAGTGACCCCTCTCACCCCACCCTGTTCCCCAAAAGCCTCCCAGGGATCACTTCCGCCCGCCTCCGCTCCCCCCGCCCTCCCAATGCACTCACTGTTGGTCCTGCATGACTTAGCAGTTGATCGCCTTGAATTGCTCTATAATCGCTCCCTGTAAACATGCATCACTCTCCAGTAAGAGTACATTTTCCTCAACAACCGACCGGAACTTTTCTTTCTGCCCTTCTGAGCCCCTCCGAGAAGCTCGACACAGTTCTGAGCCCACGAGTGGTACTTGGTGACTTGAACTGACATTTCACAGAGATGCAGGAGGACCTGGGATTCCCTAATTGGGATCATTGTGGCAAAGAAACTTGGACATAGCTCTGACACCACCCCCGTGCCTATCCACAGTATCTGAACGTCAAAGGCTGTGGTTTAGTGCAAAAACATAGAGCATTGGGGGCCATTCCATAACTGCTTACTTAGAGTTGATGGAGGAAAAAACAGGTGTGGGGTGTTGAGTAAAATAGAACCAGAGGCCAGTCTAACTCCCCTTATGAGCTGTGTGGTTTAAGAGAATTGCTTAACCCATCTCTGCATGTCAGTTTCTTCATCTGTCAAATAATAACTATCGTGATATCGACTCATTGGATTGTCATGGGGATTAAGTGAGACAATGTGCATGTATGTGGCAAACTGTAAGGCAGTGTATAAATGTGGGTATCAATATGTAGATGGTGATAATGGTCACCGTGGTAGTAATGATCTTGATGATGGTGATGGTGATGGTGGTGGTAGTGTGATGAGGGGTGGTATTAGTGGTGGTGGTGATAATGGCAGGGGGGATGTTGGCGATGGTGGTGGTGGTGATATAGTGGTGTGAGTAGTAGTGTTGGTGGCAGGATGATGGTGGTACTGGTGGTAGTAATTTAACGGTGCTGATGGAGGTAGTAGCACAGGTGGATTTGAGGCTGTCATTCCCTTTGTCCAAACTATCTTCCTTGACTAGACTGCACAGAAAGATTTCCAACCCCCAGAATTTGAATTCCCCCAGATATATTTGTTAACAATAGGAATGAATAAGACAATTCAGCCCATGCCTCTACACTTCTACTCTTATTCGTGGTTGGTACTTTCAGAATGCTTTTCATATAAGCCGCCTTCTCGACACTTGCCTTCCCAGCATGTAGCACGTTGCCATGCCTGGTACATAGTCAGTCTTCGATAAATATTTGTGGAAGGCAAGAATAAAATTGCAGGATGAGGCTATGCTCTTAGATGAACTCATCGGTTAAATGTCCCATCTCCAAAGGTATGCAGGGTCATCAGGCAGCTCCCCAGAACACCAGAATGTACCTGCCCTCACGCCAGGACCAGGGTGGTTACTGCAGCAGCCCTTCTTACCTGGCAGGCTGGGAAGACTGCCTGGGGGCGGGTGGGGGTGGGCCCTGGAGGTCAGCCTGGCCCGACCACGTTCTGCCCTGATTCTGCACTGACTTCTGAATACAAGCAACAGTGGAGAAAATGGCATCTCCCACCAGCTGCTTCTGAAGGGTCCATGCTTCCTCCTCAGCGCCCGTTTTTTGTGTAGTAAGAAGGAGAGGCACATTCTGCTTCTAGAAAAGTTCTTCTTGGCAGCAATCCCTCCCCCCACCCCCGGTCCTGGGAGGGATTATGGAAGTGGCTTCAAGTCCAGTATCTCCATAGCCCACCTTTTACCCTGGGCAAGTTAGAGTCACCTGTAGGGCCTCTGTTCATCTTGGAGAAGGAATAATCGCATGCCGACATTGTAGGGTTCTTGTGGCTTTTAGGCATGTGGCACATAGTAAGGGCTCAATACATGGTAATGGTTCTTAATATTGGTAGCATTTATTATTCCTGTCACTAATGGAGAGATTCATATAATAGGTGATGAATAACGATAGACCAGAGATTTTGTGTGTCCCTCTTTGGTGGAACCTATATGGCTTGGATTCACCTTGAATCCTCTGGTCCTGGAACTCTGAGCCTGAGGGGGTCCCCTGAATGGATCACATATTGTTGGTGGGGTTGTTTAGAAAAATGGGGATAACCGGTCAGCACTGGGGGCCAGGTACTGTTCTGTCAAATAAGGAATTCAATATAAAGACCAAATAGTCTCAGATTTAAATCCCAGGCTTGCCTCTTATTGGCTGTGTGACTCGAGGTAAGTTACTAGGTGAACCTTAGTTTCTTTGTGTGTCCAGTGAGGTTTATAATACCGACCACATCAGCTCCTTAGAAGAGTATGAAAAATCAAGTGTAAATGGAGCTAAGGATGAGAATTTGTCTCCCAGGCAGCTCAGGACAGGAGGTAATGGAAAGACCAAAGTGGTTTTGGGATTAGAGCTGCCTGCAGCCTTATCTGTTATGGAGTTGATTTATTGTCCCCTAAAACCCTGGAACAGAATCAAGAAGGGGATGAAGGGAGGGAGTGGGGTAATAAGAGTATGGAAGAAAATGTAAACATGTAGTAGAGTGCAGGTGTCAATAGTAGGCTGCCTACCCATAGCAAGCACTCGATGCAGAGAGAATTCATTCACTGTTGGCATTTTTACTGTTGTGACTGTTATTGTTGTTCAAAGGTGTGTATGGGAATCCAGGTAGAAAGGAGAACTCAAGCGAAGACACCGAGTGAGGGGATAGATAGAGTGATGGACAGAAGCTAGGCTGAATCGATTCAAGGTTACAAAGCACTGAGTGCCATCTGGAAAGGATGGAAACTGAGGCAGGCTCCCGCCCTTCCCCAGACTTCTCATATCACCCAGTGACTCTTTAAAGGGTGTTTGGTGCATGTGCATTTGTGTAGAGAGAGGTAAAGGGTGCTACCTTGAATGGGACATCGGACACTGGGCTGGGCACGTCCCCTAAATTATCTCATTTAATTGTCACACAATCCTTTGAGGTAGATACTGTTACTATTTCTATTTTAGAAGTGTGAAAACTGAAGCTCAGAGAGAACTGACTTACCCAAGGCCGAAGGCCAAAGTGCAGGGACAGCGTTGAACCCAGGCCCATCTGTCCCTTAGGTCTCTGTAGTGCCATCGCTCAGAGACTTTACACCTACTACCTGGCATTAGCTCCATTTGACACTTGAGGAAGTTGAGGCTCAGGAAAGCTGCTTCTGTGGGAGCTCAAATCGACGCAAGACTAATCCCAGTTCTCCTGGCTGCCAGCTCTGTGATCTCTCCCTGGTAGCTCTCACATCATTGGAACTGACAACATAAAAGTCTCCCATCCCTTCTCTCCTTCTCTTCCTGCCTTTCTTGGCCTTCTTCCAAAACTTTGGAACAGCAGTAAACTAGCTCAAGAGACAGAAAGGCTGTCGGAAGCTCAAACCCGAAACCAATTTGGTCTTCACACAACTTCCATCTGAGCTGCCTGGGAGACAAGCCCTTCTCCCGCCACCGTTGCTCTCATGTCAGTGGGCAGCAGTCAGACGAAAAGACTGACATATATTGTTCCTCTTAATCCAGACCCCACTGAATGCACAGAGCGTTCCATGTAATGGTGAAATGCCCACACTTAACAGCCAGGCACTTCTTGTCTAGAACCTGGCTCTGTCTCTCTTGAGCTGTGTGATCTTGGGTAAGTCATCTACTCTCTCTGAACCTCAGGTCTGTCTTCTGTAAAATAGGGCTAATAGCTCCCTCCAAGGTTGTTGTAAGGATTAACTGAAAAGGTGTACATAAAACACCTGCCTCGTAATAGGCACTCATTTGAGGGTTAACAGTGGTTTTGGTTGTTATGGTTTGACCCAGTGAGTTCTGGGCTATAGACTTCATAAATATAGGCTTCTCTGCAACCACAATCTTAGTCCCTAGCACAAGTATGATGGTTCCTGGTATGTGCTATCATTCCCTTATCTATTACCCATGGCAGAAATTGATCATCCATCATAGTACTTTTTCCTTCTGAGCCAGAATGTGACTCAGAATCCTTCTTAACACAGCATTCCAAGCAGTCACTACCAATTGATTACAGTTGACATGGAGATAGTTGAAATTTATTTGCATCGCAGTTCTGATCAAGTTCACATTTTCTGCTCCCTCTGTACAGCCCAGGCTATCTCTCTGCTCTGTCTCCATTCTGCTCCTGTGAGTGCATTTCTGTGTGTGTGTGTGTGTGTGTGTGTGTGTGTGTGCGCGCGCGCGCGCGTGCGCATTTAAACTCTTCTTCCAGGCTGAAAGACCATTCCGGTCATTTGTGTGTTGCTGTATATGTACAAATCTCTATACTTTCAGAATCCCATTTGCCATGTCATGCCTGTGGCTTGGGATCTGCAAGTAACATCAGCTCGTATCTGGGAAGGATGGCAGGTGGGAATCAAATTAGAACTTGGGAAAGCAAATCCATGCACAGCACGCACCATCAGCCACCTTTAGGAGTGACACAAGAGATGGTGGTTGGGTATGAATTTGAAGTTTCAGAAGATTTAACACTCCATTGGCTGATGACTGTATTCTCAGGGATGCAGGCCTAGAATAGAAAAACGTATTCTTTAGGGTAATGCTAGCTGCTATAACAAATAGACCCCAATATTTCAATGGCTTAACACAGAATTTTATTTATCATTCATATAGCTGTTCAATGTGGGTGTTCCTGGTGAGCTAGTAGCTTTCTTCCACGTGGTCACTCAGGGATCCAGCTTCCTTCTGTCTTGTCACTGCACCAACCCTAGGGCCTCCTTTACATCTAGGTGAAGGGGGTAGAGATAACACACTGCTTCTTAACCACTGTGACCCAGCCATGACGGACATCACTTATACACAGATTTCACCGGGGGAGTTTGCGCCTAACCCCAGCCAGATGTGGTGGGGAGGTGGGGTAGGGGAAGGAGGCAGAAAATGCGGTCGCTGGTTGGCTCCACAGCAAGTTTATACTCTTGGGGAAGCTGAGATGGCGGTAGTGTGAAGACCACAGCCAGGCCTGCCACAGACAGCAGTTCAGGGATGGGCACCCAATCAGCTGGGTAAGGGTCCTACCTGGGGAAGGAGTCTGAGTCCAGATGCTGTTGGGTCCTCTTTAGCATAAAAAAGGGCAGATCACCTGTGTGATCCTAGGGTCAACTATCTCCCTCCTGGGGAAAGGATGCAGCAAACAGTCAGAGTCTGATGCTGTTAAACCTTCTAGTGGTTCAGCTAGCACCCCAGATGATTCTAGGTTCATCAGGAAACTTTATTATTATTATAACACGCCTTCCCAGGCAGCTCTGCCTCTAGGGAGAGACAGCACAGGTCACGACAGCTTCAGCAGTCCTGCTTTGCACGGCAGTTCCTTTTCTCAGTGTGGTTTATATTTTGGTCTCATGATCTGGGTTAATGGGAGTGTTCTCCTGACAGATGGGTCCCTTCTGGGCGTGCCAGCAAAAGCAGGTTTCCGAACCTCCAAGGCTGGGGACCAGGGGCTGGGGAGTTCACCAAAGTAAATGCCACCTTGTGAGGTCTCTGGGAAGCAGCCAGCATCCTCTCCTGGGCACCACTCCTGCCTCATCACGAGGCATCTTTCGCTGGCCCGTGAGCACATAAGAGCCACATTCACAGCCCCGTCGGCCTGGGTCTGTTTCCAGCTGCACGTGGGACATTCTGGCAGCTTCTCCCTGATCTCTGTATGGAAGGAGACAGGAAGGAGAGGAGATGAGAGAAAAAAAAAAATTAAAAAAACATGCTTAGTTTTCCCTCCAAAGCATACCTTGTGAGCCCCATCTGTACAGGATTTGGAACAAAGGAATCCCGGTGCTTTGATTATCGTGTCTGCAGTGGTTGTTGAAACGAGCCTGACGCCGGTGCCTTAGTAGGAATTATAATTACATCAGAAGACCTGAGGCAACCGAATAAACGGATTAGTTGCTTGCTCCTAGTTGATAGATTTTTTTCCCCCCCACTCTGGGTCATAAATAGGGCCGTGGGAGATGGTGGAAGCTTGCTGGGTGGCAGTAGTCAAGAGATGGGGCTGTGTACATCCAGGAAGCCAAACCAAGTGATACTGACAGGTGCCCCCGTCAGACTGCCAGGCGCCCACCTGCTCCTGCACAGGAGGTCTCCCCCGGGGCCAGGAACTGCGCTCGGAGGAAGGGAGTCGGGCTGTGGCGAGCATCCTCGGAGCAGGCTGATGGTGATTGCTAGGCGATGCTTTGGGAAGCCCTCCCCCAGGAAAGCTGAAGCCTTCTGCCAGGCATAATTATTGCATGGATAATTACACGATTCAGAGCCTGCTGGAGAATCCTGGGCTGGTGCCAGAGCAGAGAGGCAGGGTTTTGGGACTGTGACCGATCACTGCTTCTCAGGGCCGAGTTTTAAAGAAGAGGGTAATCTTTTTGGCCTCCTAAGAATCCCAGCTGGCAGGGCTAGGACTTGGCAAATGTCAAGTCGATAGAGGTAGGAAGTTGATGACTTTGTTCTTCTTCTGCCTACCCTCCTCAAGGAAGGATCCCAGAGTTCTAACCTAAGCCCTTTTGTGTACTCCCTCCCTAGGAGAGCCCATCCCCTCCCACAAGCACCTAGGTACTATTGACGCCAAGTACTCCAGCACCCACGTTGCCCTCTGAGCTTCAGCCATGCATCTCCAAGTGCATGCTGGGCATCATCCTTCGGATGTCTCCTGCCACTCGTCACACCCCACACTGAGCTCCACTCCTCTTACCCCAATCTGCTGCTCAGCCATATTCTCTTCTCGGACAACAACACCCCATGCTCCCAGACCAGACCCCCACCTGCCACCCTCATGACAACCACCCCTATAGGATGCCACTGTGCCCTTCCCCTAGTTCCTCAAACGTGGCCTTGCCCTGCCTGAAAATGTAAGTGTGGAATGGAAGGATGGAAGGGTGAATGCTCCAGGCTCTGAAGCTGGACTCTGGTTTGAATCTTGACTCCATCACCTGCTAGCTGGGTGACCTTGGGCAAGTCACTTGACCCCACTGTTCTTCTTTCTTCCCATCTACAACGTACAAATAATAGTAACAAAAGAACCTACCCCGTGGGATTGTTGGGAGGATTCAATGAAATAATTCATGTAAAGCACTCAACCGAATTAGTACACAGTAGCTCTTTCATCGAATGTTTGCTGCATGTCCCAAGGTGGATACTCACAAAACAGCAAATCCAAAAAGAAAAAACAGATTTGAACTGGTCCACCTTTTCATTTGAGAGGGAGAAACTGAGGTCCTGAGAGGAGAAGGGCCCTACCCCTCTCCACCCCAGAAGCCTGACTCCTGAACCCCAGCCTGGAGCTCTCTCTTCCGAGGCCCAGCCCACCAAGTGTGGAGTCGGACGGCTTCCCTCTAGATGGTCATGTGCTCTGAGTTCTCCAAGGGCTCACCAGGCATGAGAGGGCTGTCACCCCTACAAAACCCCTACCTCTGAGAAGCGGGTTGGGGCCAGGGAGGAAAAACATGCAACTTGGTTTTGTTCCAGATTGAATGAAATGAGGGGGCAGGTGCAAGGCCTGGGGAACTTTGTCTGAGACATTATAGTCTTAGTGAGGCCCTGGGCTCAGTCTGAGGTGCCCCATTTACTGGGTCCCTGCTGTGTGCCTGGGCTTGGGAAACGGCTGCATCCGTGGGCCTGTCCCTGTCTCCGGTCTCTGAGGGGCTGAGCCCACACTTTGCAAACTGCCTGGGTCCTAACCCGGCTCCAGCACTTACCAGTTGGATGTCCTTGGGCAAGTGGCTTAACCTCCCTGAGCCTGTTTTTGCTCTTCTGTGAAATGGGGGATCCAAATCCTCCATAGGGGTGTTGTGAGGATAAAGCCCGGAGGTAGTGCCTGAGACTTAACAAAGTCTAACAAGGGAATAACCAAGCACTCCAGTGTCTGGAGTATGCCCTTTTTGGCATGCCATCAACGTGCATTCCTGGAATGCGGAGGAGGGAAGACCTCCGTGAAAACCCTACATAGATCTTTGCCGATCGGCAGTTTTTCCTTGAGTTAATTTGGGAGCCTTGACCTTTCCTGCCATGTGTCTCTGACTCAGACTGCAGTATCGCAGTGCCAGCCAAATGTGGTGACAAGCCCCTTTCCTAGGCAACTAAGCAGAGGCAGGAGTGCTCTGAGCGCTTCTCCTGGGGTGGGAGGGAGGGGAGGGTGGAGGGAGCCATCTGACTCCCCAAGGTCCGCCTGGTGAAGGGAGTAATTCCAGTAATCGTGTCTGACGTCCCCCTCAACAAGGGGTGAGAGTTAGTTTCTGTCCCATGTTCAGAAGCCTCACCCCTGCACAGCCTCATCTCTGCCAATCACCAGGGAAACGGGGCCACAGCCCAGAAATGCCAGAGCTGACCAGGCTGCTCTCCTGGGGTGACTCTGTACTCCATGCAATTCCATCTCACAACCACCCTTGGAATTTCTCCCAGGCGCCAGGCCCCGGCTCAGCCCTGCCGAGTCTCCCAGTACTAGCACCCGCGATCTGCCCTGGATCATCAGGCACTTTCTCCTACAGCTGGGTTCAAAACCCGGCTCTTCCACCTTCCAGCTGTGTGACCTCGTGGAGCTCATGTCACATTCTTGGGACCCAGTTTCCTCTTTTGTAAAAGTCAGTTGTGACTGTGAAGCTGGCACCAAGTCTGTAGTGCTTAGCACAGGGCCTGACCCACAGCACACTCTCAATAAAAGTCAGCTTTTTTTTTTTTTTGGTCGTCATCAACTCTACATGGCAGCCCATTTCTGAAGGGAGGTCCATGCAGTCAAGGGACACGGTCTGGGTCGGGGGATGGGTGTGGAGATGTTCATTCATTCTCCTGCATAGCGAGTGTGTGCTGCACCCAGATCATGCCCCTCCAATTGGAGATCTGTCCTTCTGGGCCTTGCAAATTTGCTGGAATTGGAGAGTCCCCAATGAAACCCAGGTAGTGACATGTGGGAGGGGAAGACTGAGACAGTGTCAGCTGCTTTCATCCCATCCTCACTGTTTGGGACACCTCCGCCCAGCCTCGCACCCACACCCTTCATCTGACTACCTACTTCCTATCCTCTGGGGCTTGGTATAGGCATCACCTCCTCCAGGAAGCCTTCCCGTGTCTCTCCTCCATGCCAAAGCGGGCTTAGGTGACCCTTCTCCAGGCTCCAGGACACCATTGCTCACCAGGAGCCCAGCATGAAGCTCCAGACCGTGAAGCCTGAAGGTCTGAGTTCAAGGTGTCTTCAACTTACAGTGCCTGACATATGGCAGGAGGTAAATAAAGCGACGTGTTCACTTCGTTATTTGCTAATATTCTGTCCTGTTACAAAGGAGATTTGAGGCAACTGAATGAATGAATGTTTGCAGAGCTGAATTAAACTGAGGAGGCAGGGGTGCTGGCCCAGGAAAAACCACATGGGCATGGCATCAGGAAGACCTGGGGGAAAATTCTGATCATGGCCCTGTGGCTTCTGTAGTCCTTTGGAAAAGTCATTTTCCTCCTTAGAGCCTCAATGAGCTCATAACCCATGAAACGGGGCTATGAAGGTTCTGAGGACCCAGCGTGAGGCCACACGCCAAACTCAGCAGCTCAGAGCTGACGCAGAGCCAGGCATATGAGTTTGGCCTTTCAAACTATTCAGGAATGACCCGAAGGCCCACAGCAGGTGGTCACTAGTTATTTTGCAAAGGTACACACTTGAAGGGTGCTCCTTGGAGGCCTGAAGGTGAGGGAGGGTCACTGAGCTGGAGGTTTGCACACGTGCTTACACGCTCACATACCCTCCCCCAGCATGCACATCTTAAGACAACTTCATTTTCTTCTGTCTGTCTTTGGGTTCCTGGTAACAGTGAAAGCACTAAATAAATAAATAAAACACGTTTGTTTTGAGAATAATGATGTAATCTAATGCCACACAGTATTTGTTTGGGGGGCAGAATTTATTTTAATAGTTTCAAAAATGATTATCGCCCTGTATTTATAGAAACGCAGTGGTTCTAAAGGGGTCATTTTACTTTTGTTAATCTTTCACTGCACATCAGGGAGAGGGCGTGCTGCAGTGGTATTTGTGAGCTGGAGGATTTGGGAAGGCTTCTGGAGCTCACCTTGGAGTTTTAAGGATTGACTGCATGAGAAATTCTGCCCAAGGCCTGCCCTCGGGGGGGAACCTGTGTCTCAGCAGCCAATCCCACCCAGGCTGCTCTGACTCAGCCTCCCAGCTGCTCTGGAACCAGAGGCTGCGGTGGCTCCCTGGCAACCCCTCACTCCCTCTCACCCCGCTACCTGGCCCTTCACCTCTCCCAGTACCCTGCTGCGGTCGGCAGGCCCTTTTTTCAGGAGTGAGCTACAAGTGGTCTCTGGGTAGCTGGATAGCTGTTTCGAAGGCCTGTTAGACCTTCCCAGCACCATATGGGCTTGTGCAAAGAGCTGCAGGCCAGACTTCAGTTCCACCGTGGCATTTGCTAGCTGGATGGCCTTCCTTATCTGTAGAATGGGCCATCCTGCACAGCTGGCATGAGGAATTCATGAGAAGTGTTATGTGTAGTGCCTGGGGCACAGCAGGAGTTCAGAAGATGTAGTCGGTCTTCCTAAGGAATCTGCAAGATAGTTGGAAACACATGTCCAAGGGCGTAATGTTGCTGATGTGGCAAGAGCCAGGCTTATTTGGAGAGCGGGGAGGCCTTTGTGGGATGTCAGAGTAAATCGGGCCCCTTACCCTCTATTCCCCCCTCTCTCTGCCTATTGGCAGGAAATCTGCGACTCATTCTGGGACCTCAAGATGTCACAGGGTCGTGGACACCCAATCAGAGAAATCCAAGGGTCTAAAAGGACTTGAGGTTATTTTTCATTTGGAAAGGAGGAGACTTCGTGCAGGGATGTGTGCTGATACCGCCTCTGAATGCACACGCACGCGGGGAATGTCATTCCAGACAGGGTGATGCTCTGAATTTGAGAATGGAACCCACTGGCCTCCCTTCAACAATTCAGCAGAGCTAGCAGTTATTGAATAGGAGACAATTGTTAGCCTCAAAGATGGGCCCATGGCCCATTTGCAGAATGAAGGGTGAGTGGGCATCCCATCTGCATTAGTCAGGACCTTTTCAGTTCCAAACAACAGAAAGCCAACTCTTACTCTTTAAGAAGAATATAAGGACTTGTTGGTTCATGTAATAAGAAGGCCAGGGTAGGGTAAACTTCAGTCACAGCTGAATCCAGGTACTCAAAGACAGTGTCAACAGGAGTCTGTGGATTTCCATTTCTCGGGTCTGCTCTCCTTTCTTTTGGCTTCATTCTCAAGAGAGCTCTAGCTTTGGGGTTCTGAGAGCAGCCACCAGCAGCCCCAGACTCACGCTCAGCCAGCTTAGCAACCCCATTGGGAAAGAGCTTCTCCTCAGCAGTTCCAGGAAAATCCCAGGGCTGGCTCTCATTGGCCTACGTTGGCCACACACTGCACTCTGATTGGCCAGGGTCTAGGAGGAAGGACAATTCTGCCTTAACAACCAAGTGGACTGTATTTGGAGGAGGAGTGGGAAAACCCAGGAGCTCATCCTAGAAGAAGAGGAGTGGCCGCTGGGCTGGTGGAAGCAAAAGATGTTGCTGTCTTGTTAAAGGATGCAAGGTTTCTGGCAAGGACTGATCTCACACCAAGGCAGTACTCACTCTAACGTCCAGCCTGAATAATCATAAATCATTCTGTCTTGCATTTGCTGGACACCTGCTTCATGTTAGGCACTGTGCCTACTGTTGAACATTCATCTTCTTGGGAGCTTCTGAGATTGGTTCTGTTATCATTATTCCCATTTGACAGGTGGCAAACCATAGACTTACAGGGTAGGATACCAAAGTTGCCCAGGGTTAGAGCTTATAAATGGCAGAGTTGGAATTTGAACCCACATTAGATAGTCTGACTGCAGAGGGCAGACTCTTAGTCACCAGGTCATAGAGTCTTCCCCCAAACTGCCTCACAGCTCTCCCCTTTTATGCCTTTGTTCTTGTTGGTCTCTAGACTTTAAATGCCTTCCTTCCCATCCTTACTCCCTTGCCAAGCCTATCTTTTTTTTTTTTAAGTCTATATTTTAAAAATTTATTTATTTATTTATTTTCTTTATGTTTTTGGCTGCATTGGGTCTTGATTGTGGCGCACGGGACCTTCATTGTGGCACTCGGGCTTCTCACTAGTTGTGGCGCGCAGGCTTCAGAGCACGTGGGCTCTGTAGTTTGCGGCACGCAGGCTCTCTCGTTGAGGCACACGAGCTCAGTAGTTGTGGCGCACCAGCTTAGTTGCCCTGCGGCACGTGGGATCTTGATTCCCCGACCAGGGATCTAATCCGCCTCCCCTGCACTGGAAGGCGGATTCTTTACTACTGGACCACCAGGGAATTCCCGCCAAACCTATCCTTGAATATTGTCTCATCTGAATAGTTTTCTTGGGGATTAATGCTTTCTACACCACCATGGTCACCAGCCCATTGCAGAATGCTGTGGGTGTATTTATTTCTCCTGGATGGCCAGCTCTTGGCATGCAGGGACCGTATCTCTCATTTACCATTCCAGCACCTAGTACAGTGCCCAGCACATGTATGTGCTCGTTGCTCATGAGATATTGGTTGGTTGTTTAGATGGCAACATAAATAGAATCAAAGCACAGATGGTTGCCAGGACTCCAGGATAGGAGTATTGTTGGTGGTGATGATCTCACAACTATGAGTATTATGTTAATGATAGCATATGTGTCAGGTACTACGTTAGGGGCTTTGCAAACTGCTCCTTTTAATCCTCCCAACAATGCTGCTCTTCTCATTTTGTAGGTGAGGAAATTGGGGCTCAAGTTGAGGAAATGACTTGCCCAAAGAATAGCATATCGTGTAGCTGGGTTTCAAGGACAAGGATGGGGCTGCCTGACGCTTTCATACCCTCTGCCTCTCATACCTAGACAGCCGCCCACAAGATTGGCCCTTCAGCAGTTTTTGGCGTTCCAGGATCTATTGAACACTTTCCCTATGCTTGGAAAATTCCTGACATTAGAAATTCTCCCTCCCCAAGGTGGGAACTCACACTCAGACTTTCCGCTGCCCTTGCATCTAGGGCTAAGATAGCAGAGGGACCCACGTGAGACTTTATTTGGAAGAGGTTCACCTAAGGAAGTATGGACTCCATTTTTGGCGAGGGTGGCAGCAGAGGCAAACAGCTTTGTAGAGGCAGTGGTGGGGATGTTCTGGTGTCCAGTTCCTAGTGTGGCCACGGTGCCTATACCGAGCAATGGGAATGTGGGTGGCGTCTCTCCTAGAGAGGGCTTGAACATTGTTCCAGGTAGGGTGGCTTCCAAACCTAACACCTTGACCCTCTTGGAGATTCTCTGAATTCCCAAATATCTTCTAATAACTTCTTTCTCTGTGTAAACCAACCAGAGTGGATACTGTAGTTTGCAACCAAGAGCCTTACCTGTTAGGTGCATCCTCGTAGGACACAGTGTGTGGGTTTAAGACTTGACCCTGTGTGAAGGCAGCATGAGCCCTAGACGATCTGTAGAATCAGGCGAGGACAAGGCAGTATCTGTAGAAAATTAAAGAGGGGAATCGTTATGCTGATGGGTCTTTGGAAGCTTTTGCCTTCTACCTTAGTCCTTTCAAACTTTTGTGCACACAGATCACCTGGGAGTGTTGTTAAAATGCAAATTCTGATTCTGGAGGTCTGGGCTGGGACCTAGACTCCTGTGCTCCCAATGCCTAGCTACCCGGGGTTTTGTTGAAGCTGGTAGTCTGAGGATCACCAGTGAGGTGGTGAGGTTCAGGTGGCCTCAGGGAAAACTTTGCACGTTACATAAATACCGACTTCAGTTTCATGAAATAATGAGATCAAGTCCTCCTCTGGCAAGTCCACCACTAGCAATTATTCCTATCTTTGGTAATATCAGTTCTATGGCACCGGGAGTTTCAAATCTCATAATTAGCATGCTTTGTTATGCCATGCCTGCTCCTAATGAGGACATTTTAATAATTTGCTTTGTTGAAGAAACAGGATAGGTTCCTTTACCCCACAGTGCAGCATGAGAGGAATGTGGTTTGCTATTTTTACCTCTGACTCAATCGAGGGCAGGCCAAAATGTGTGAGGCACTGCAGGAGCCCCAGTACCCCAACCCAGGGGGAACAGGCCCTTGAAGCAGCCACATGGCCTCTGAAATCATCAAATCCTGGCCCCACATCTTTCCAGACCCAGCTCACACTATTTCCAGTGGTCACCTGGCCTCAGGCCACTCTCAACTCCCTAAGCAGGACAGCCCTTTCTTTCTGCCAAGCCTGTGCATAGGCAATTCCCGAACCTGGAACATCATCACCACTGCCATTCTTATCCATCTGGCCAACTCCTCCATGATCTTCAAAACCCAGTTCCTGGGTCACCTCCTTTAGGAAGTCTTCCTTGACCTTCCTTCTTTCTAGCCCTTAGACTGACCTAAATCTTAGAGATCAGTACTTCATATTAAAAATTCTTCTTGGCTTATAGCCTGCAGCCAACTCAGACCACAGACTTGGGTATGCAAGAAACGTTGCTTTCTTTATTGTTCGGTAACCGAGCTTAATTTCAACTTCAGGCCTTCATTCTGCCAAATGAAAGAAACAAAATCTTAGTCAATTTAGGTTCCTCCCCCACTTCTCTGGAGTTGCATTTTTGTGTCAGGAAGTTTCTGCCATCACAGGCAGGCAGGGTGCCAAAGCATGGGGCGGGGTCGGGGGCATTTGGTCCTCAGTCTTCTCTCTGTGCTCGCATCCACTCTGACGTCCTTGACCCATCTTGCTTCAGGTCACAGGTCCATGCGGATCCCTGGGGTATTCTCCATATCTGAGCCTCAAGGCCTCCTGAGTCTAGTTCATGCTCTCTCTCTCTCTGATATTCCTGAGACCCTCTTGGGCATAAGGAGATAGTGGGCTTTCTGGGATAAGGTGCTCTGACACCACCTCAGACACGTTGTCCAGGACGCCCCATGAGGCCGTCTTGGTATACAGATCACAGGCCACAAGGCTGTGTGGCTGCCCTCTGCTCTCAGACCCACCCCTCCTGCTGCCTTAGAGACTCGGCTGGAGGGGAGGGTCACAGTCCCTTTTCAGGTGACCACCAACAAACACCTAGTCTTTCTTCCCCTCAGATTGTCCTCCTCCCGCTTGCCCCAGTTCGGGCAAATTTTAGGTACAGGCCAGGGGAGGGGGTGGTGAGGCAGAGGTTTCTCTGACCAAGAAGGTAGCTTTCAGACCCGTGGTTTTTTCCAGGAGTCCTTCACAGCTCTGGGCTTGTGGAATTCAGAGAGTCCACGGAATCAAAAGCCTTTTCTCTGACAACTGTAGGTCTTTGCCTGCAGTTGTCAGATTCTGTTTAGAGACTCAGAAGTCAAGCAGGGCCTTCTTTGTTCTCTGCTTTCTGGGGGCAGTCAGCGTGGAACGCCCTGCCTGCACCCCGAATTGGGGAGGGGTCTCTGGATGTTAAGAATAACAAGACAGGAGAACACAACAGACTCGGAGAGCTCAGAGAGGGGAAAGGCAGCACCTCCCTCATCTCTACATTTCCAGAACCAGGCGTAACAAGGGTTAAAAGCAGCCAACATTTATGGAGAGTTTCTGGTGAGCATGGCACTGCTCTCCCTACACCATCTCACAGTCCTATGCAGCAGGTACTATTTTTATCCTGGTTCTTCAGCCAAGGAAACTAATGTAGAGAGGGTTGGATGGCTAAGGCCATGCTGCCAGGGCTCACAGTCCCCCCAGGCAGTGTAAGCTCAGAGCCTTAACCACTGGGTTCCACTGCCTCATATGCCCAGCACTTGGCACAGTGCCTGGAATTCGCCTCTGTGATTTCATAGTTGTGTGGCATTGGATCAGTGTCTCAACACCTCTAAGTGTCACTTTCCTCATCTTTAGAATGGGGGTCGTACGTGTGGGGAAGATGTGAACACAGAGAGACTCAGGTTCAAGTTGTTTGACGGACAGAGCTCCAACGTTGAATCCCAAGACGTGAGTGCACGAAGTTCACATTTCACCTTTCAGATTGCAGTCCTTGGGAAGTCACAGTTCCTCTCCCAATGCCCGTCTCCTGACCTGCAAAATGGGTACAACCAACATCTCTGGTAAACAGTAAATTATAAGCCTTGGTTCCAGCAGGGAGTGGGGTCAGGAGGGCAATGGGATAGACCGGGTGGGCTGGCTGGGCTCAGGCCCTCAAGTGTTTTCCTAGGCAGTTGTTCATCCGTTGGCTCAATGTCACCCCAGCCTCACCCTGCAGTCAGTCTCTGCCCCATAGAAGCTCCAGACAGGACTAGCTGCCCGGCCCAGAAGGGAGGCCCAGGAGTCGTGAGCCTGCGGGGTGACACGCGGGGCCTCACGGGACTTGGGCTATGGCAGCTGCCTCCCGGCCCAGGATGGATCATTTAGCAGCCGAAGCCCCCTCCTGTGTGCAGTGATCTGTGCTGGCTGCCACGGTTTCTCAGAGAGTCTGATGAACGTGTTTCTCCCACAGCAGTGGCTGCTTCATTTGTTGGTTCTCGTAGTTTCCATTTCTCATTAGCTGCTAAATCGTCCCGTGGCCGCAGATCCTGTTGTCCCTGACTCAGCCAGCGGGGGCTGTGCGGGCTTCATGGGCTGTGGTCCCAGTACCATCCCAGTGACCCAGGGGGAGGTCAGGAGCAGTGGTGCCTGCCAGGCTCTGTCTCAGAGGATGCAAATTAGGTTAGCTCCTGTCCTCGGAGACCTCATGGGGCTAGGCAGGGGCGGAAAGTTCTGCCTGACCCCTGGCCTTGTAACTCAGTGGGACATGATGGGGTGCCCTTGGGTGGGGGGAAGAGGAGGGAAGATATGAGCTTTCTTCAGTGTTGTTGCTCTGTGCTAGAAGCCACAAGGAAAGCCTGGCAGTTTTCATGGCATAGAAAAAGCCAGAAGACAGTTGTCTTCATTCAGGTTGCTATAACAAATACTTACAAACAAGCAGTCACTTCTCACAGTTCTGGAGGCTGGGAAGTCCAAGGTCAAGGTTCTGGCAGATTCAGGGTCTGCTGAGAGCCCACCTCCTGATTTATAAGCTCATAAACATCTGTCTTCTCACTGTGTCCCCAAGTGGTAGAAGGGGCAAGAGAGCCCTCTGGGGCCTCTTTTATCGGGGCACTAATCCCATTCATGAAGACCACATCCTCATGACCTAATCACCCACCAAAGGCTCCACCTCCTAATACCGTCACGCTGGGGGTTAGGTTTCAACATATGAATTTTCGGGAGACACAAATGTTCGGACCGTGGCGCCAGGGAACTGGGAATTGAACATCTCTCTGCTTCCCCAGCAACATCTAGCAGGTGTACAATGAACACCCACCTCCTACTGATAAAGGACCAGAGAAAAGAGGGGAGGAGACTGCCTTCAGAGGCCCCCCTCCCACTTAGCCCCCAACTTTTTGTAAATCCAGCACCCCTACCCCAGCTGCTCTCCTGTGTGAATGATCACCCTCTGAAAACCTGCAGGAAATGCTAAAATCCCAGCCTGCCCATCCCCACCCCTTGCCTCTCATACTTCTTGAGGCTTTTCCCTGAGCACACACTGGCCTCCCATGTTTTATTCAGGGAATGGGAATTAATAGCGTTGTAAATCTACCTCAAATATAATTAAGAAGGTAAATCTACTTTTGAAAAAAAAGATTTGATTGCACATCTCCAGACCAAATAAAGAAAATTTTAAGTATCTGAGATGTGCAGCATCACGGGAACTGGGTTCTGCTTCTCCCTGCCAGGAGAACATTGCGGGGTGGGGATGGAGGTGGGAGGGAATCGTTGGAGGAAGTGTCTCCTCCTGTCCCACAGGTGTAGAGATGGCGCTCAGTCTTCTCACCTGTGAAGCGAGATTAATAATACCAGTCTTTGGTGGTTGTCTCGAGGATTGGAAATGATGCCCACTGAGTGCCCAGCTGAGGGTCTCCTCCTGAATGTAAGCTCCATAAAGGCAGGATTTTGCTTGTTCCTTGAAGAATCCCAGTGCCTCACACATGGTAGGTGCTTGATTAAAAAAAACAAAACAAAAACAAAAATGTCAAACTCTGAAACCCAGAAACTGGCAGTGGCTTGCCCAGGGTCACACATCAAGTCAGAGCAGAGTCTGGAGTCAAACTAAGGACCCCTGGGGTCCTAACCTGGGAGCTCCTTCCACTCACCCAGGAGAGGTGTGCTTTACTGCATTCCACCAATTACTACTGTCTATGACCTTGAAAACCGCCTTTCTTTCCCTGGACCTCAGTTTTCCCATCATAGAATGGGAGTATTGTTAGCGAGAGACTCATACCTCCACCTTAGTAAACAGGCCAAGCCCTGCCCCACCTTTACCAAGAGCTGACCATTTTCTGTCCACACTGTGGCCTACAACCTTTTCTCTACCATCATCAAAACCACCCTCTCCTCCACTTTTCTCTGTACCCTCCCCAAGGATGAAATAATGGAAGGCAAACATTCCCCTGCTGCCAGTCCCATCCCACTGGTCAAGCTAGAGTGAGGAGAGGAAAGGGACCAGAGCCTCCCCCTCCCCTCCCATGCCCCACACCTGCTGAGACCTTAAGGAAAGCGGGGCGGCCCTGGGCTGATTCTCGGTGATTTAACTCTCCCTCACGCCCGCAGCGCACCTGAGTTAAAGATGACCTTGGCAAACAGCCTTATGTATTATCCGTCTGGTGCAGAGAACAGAGTCAAAGAAAACCCACTCGGAAGTCTGCAGAGCTGCTAGTGGGGTTGGGAAGGGCAGGAAAGGAAGGAGGCAGGATGGCAGGACATGTCCCCGAGGTGTTAGGCAAGATGGATTAAGGAGAGGAGAGTCGCACTTGTGAAGCTCTGCTCTGGAAAAATCGTTGCTGAGGAGAGATTACACACCAGAGCTTCACCAGAACGGGGCTTCGCAAAGAGAGATGGGGCAACAACCAGCTGTCCCCAGACACCCACCCTCACAGCCATCCTTTGGCACTTCAAGCTGGTGGCTCAGAAAGGTAGCAGCTCCAGTCTAAACACCTCCTCCTGCCAAGGCAGGATTGTGCCGAGTGAGGAAAGCAGCCTGGCTCTGGGGCCTCCAGGCCTGGTTTCTACCATCCTGATTCTGCTGTGTGACCTTGGATGAGTCACGTTACCCGCCTGAGCACATGTTCCCTTAACTGTAAATAAGGAAAATAACACCCAGCTCAGGGTACGGATGGGTGGAACCATGTGGGACAATGGTTAAGGGCAAGGACAAGGGAGTCAGGTGGCCCAGGTTCAGTGATTCAGTCACCCCTCTGAGCCTGTTTCTCCATCTGTAACATGGGCCTGGGTAGGTGTCTGCTTCCGCCTTTCCTGCTTGTACTAACCCTTGGGCTGGATAGTCTTTGCTTCTGCCTCATCCTCCATGTGTGCCGGGGAGGCGGACCTGGGAGGACGCTAGCAAGGAGGGCCTGCCTCTGGCTTCTGGCTGTTCTAAATGGAGGCATCAGCAGGAGACTAAGGGCAGGAGAGTGACATCAAGGTACCTGCCCCCAGGCTCCTTCCCCTGGCATTGTAGCAGGCTGCCCGGTGGGCCCTCAAAAAAGGGCCAGGTCCCTCTCAGGCAGCCCTCTCCACCCAGATCTTCCTGTCTCTGGGTACTGACAGCTGCCCTTCACTCTTTGGATTGGAGTGTTAAAGGCACCCACTGTTCCCTGTCCAGAGTACTGCACCATCCATGCAGTACTGCCCTCGCCACTGGAAACAGTCCCTTTGTTGTGCTGCCTCAGTTAACTCTATTTGAGTGGGCCTTTGTATCCTGCTGAGACTGTGACTGAAGCAGCTGCCCCTTTGGCCCCAGACCTGGCTCCATTGCCCTTTAGGTGTTCAAAGCAAGACGAATCCCCACAGCTGAGTTCAGCTCTATGCTACGCCCTGTATACCCCGAAACTTCGCAACCTCACCTAATCTTTCAAATAGCCCTGGGGGGAAGCTACTATGGCTCGTCCCATTTTGCAGATGAGGAAACTGAGGCTCCAAGAACTGTTCTCAGCCAGGGCTCTATCTGTCCCGCACTCCTTCCCCAGCAATGGGCAGAGGAGCTTCTGAGTGCATGTGGTGCAGACTTCCAAGGCACGTTCTCAGGTGGACGTGTCCTCCCCACAGCCACTTTGAGGAACATGTCAGTCTGCAGTCAGGTGAATGATTAAGCAGGGTGATTTGATGAAGCCCACATAGCCTGACATAGCAGATGTGCCGTAGATGCTAAACACTCTATTATGATTATTATTATTCCAAAACCCTTTTACAGTAGGGCAGGCGTGGGAAGTCCCCCTAAGGCCAGTTCTTTCCTCACAGCCTCACCAGCCCCTGTTCTTCTGATCACCTTGACTTTGGACTCTGCTGGGTCGGGAGCCACAGGGAGGGTCTGTCCACACACACAGTTGTTCCTCCTCCTTCACTCCTAGCCCCGTCCTTCCTCATCCCCAAGCCTGCCTCTAGGGCCCTCTGTCACCTGCTTCTCTCCTTCTCTGCACGGAGCCTAGGGAGATGGGAGAAAACACGCCGTTGCGTCTGGGATGTGAAATGTATGTAACTAGAGTCACGGCTTCAGCTCAGAGTGAAAGATTCAGGCCTGGCGTGAGTCAAGGTGGAATTTCGCTACTGGGTGTGAGGGGAGTTGAGGAGGTGAGGGGTGAGGGACCCTAGGGTAGGCCCCCCCCGGGCACTTCTCCGGCCCCATGACATACATGGTGTGTCATCCAGTCCTCCTTCCAGAAGTCTCCTTTGCACCAAACTGTGTCCTTGGCACCGGAGATGCATAAATGACGCCCAGGCCCTGCTCAGAAGTTCTCAGTCCATGGAGGGGACAGTCCTGAAGCAATGACCACAGTGTGCTTGGTGCTCCAGCAGACGGGAGTCCCTCTTCCTACAAGCCCAGAGAAAGACCCCTTCGCCATATTTCCTCTAAGGCAAACACCTGGCCCCTGGCGCTCACGCATTCATTCAACGAACCAGTATTACTCAGTGGATCCATTTTGGGCCACTTCTCAGCCTCCTTCATTGGGTTCCCCTCCAATGGTACCCACTACACAGTGGCTGGCCCCAGGGCTCTGGACTGCCTTCCTGTCCCTCCCTCCGTGGTTTCATCCATTCTCCTTCCAGCCTTAAACACCATCTGTATACAATTTGCAGGACCTGAAGTCATGTGACTTCCAAAATATACCTCGACTCTCCCAATTCTTTTCACCTCCTCCACGGTCTCCCTAGCCCAAGCCAACCTCATGTCTAACCTGGGCTGTTGCAGTAGCTTCTGGACTGCGGCCTACAAGTCACAGTCAGTTCATGTATCAGGTTGTCACTCCCCAGCGTAAAACCTTCCAGTGGTTTCCCTTGGCACTTGGAGTAAAATCCACATTCCTGACCGTGACCCTGAAGGCCACCCCAGCTGCTGACCTCCCTGAACCCACCCCCCCGACCCCTCCCTCTCTGTGGCTTCCTGGGGCTTCTGCAAACACGAGGCTCTTCCTGCCTCTGGCCCCTTGACCTTCCCACGGCTGGCGGCTCCTTCTCAGCTTTCCGGTCTCAGCAAAACTGCCCCCCTCCTCATATTTCTGACCGTTCTAGCCAAAGTGGCCCTTGCCTCCACCAGATGTCTCATCTCATCGCCCCGTTTTATTTTCCCAGGAGCTCTCATCTCAACCTAATCGTATCTTGTGAATGTGTTCGCTTGCCTGTTGTCTGTCGCCGCCACTAGACTTCGAACCCCAGGAGAGTAGGGACCTGGTTGGCCTGTTCACCGCTGTGCCCTAGCATCTGGCCCCGAGCCTGGCACAGCATAGGTGTTCAGCAAGTAATTTGTTAAGGAGCTGATGCCAAGCGTGCCGCCAGCGTGTTGATTAACAGCCCAGGCATCTCTACAAGTTTTATCTTCTGAACCCAGATCTCCCCTTTCTCAGGGCGAGTACGTTGCGTATCAAGAACACAGGGTGGATACAGATTTATCCTCCCCAGTGACTTCATGCCCAAGGTGAAGTGAGAAGAGATTGGTTTTTTAAAATAATAATTGTCTCAACCTGGATTCTGGCTTCAGCAGCCCCAGCAGCCTGCTGTGTGGACATGACCTGTTCACTTTCCCTCTCTGGGCCTGAGTTCTTTCATTGTAAAATGGGGCTCCCAATACGTGCTGCTTCCTTTTAGATCCTAGGGAAACTTCTTCCCACTACCCACCCAGGAAAACTCGAATGTGAGGAAACCAGGATTTTCAGGCAAGGACATCAGCCCAGGAGCTTTCCTGGGGCATGGCTCCCACAGCCCCCGTCCTGCAGAGAGACCAGCTGGGCTTCCTAGAGGGCATGCCTGGCCAGAAGCCATCCCCATTCCACCCTGCAAAAGTCTCTAAAGGTTTATGCTGAGGCACGGTGAGGTGGCTGCTAGAGCCCAGGCATCAATACAGCCCTGGGACTGGCAGATAGAAAATGAATCCCCGTTCCTCATGCAGCGTCCCGGTGGTGAGTTAATGCGGCAGTAGCTGCCGTCCGGCACTGCTACACGGACCACGGGGGCTATAACTTATCCACAGTTATGCTGGCAACCACGGTGCTTTTCAGATAACAGGCGGCGAGTTCACAGAACCCACCAGGTGATGAAGACGTGCCCTTCCCTTAGCACAGCACAGGGAATAGAGGTTGAGAACGGTGAGCAGTGCCCCTACCTCAGTAATGAGATCTTGATAGTGACCCACCCCTAGCAGGGCCTTGGGGCTTCTGAAAGATCAGAAACACTGACAAGTTTACCAAGTTCCCATGCCTGCCCTAATGGTTGCAGGACAGCAGCTCTTTATTCAAGCTAACCCTCCTCCAACTGCAGAAGGTGGGGTCGAAAAAAGACTCTAGGTAGATGGGCAGGCAACAGGGGTAAAGTGTGCCGTCAGAGGGATAAGAACCCCAAGCACATCTCGCTGTCCCTGGTGGAGAAGGTCTTTGTGGTGACACCAAAATGTGGGCAGAAGCTGAGAGATCTGGTGCCTCTGACTATGCCATTCTGTGCTGGACATGGGATGTGTCATCTCTGCCTCAGTGGTCCCATTTATAGAATGGGGATGCTAGGTGATCTCATAGGGTGACCTTAGGTGAGTGACTTCTTTATGAACCCCAGTTTCCCCAGCTATGAGATACTGTACGGGAGAGCTATAAAAACAAAATACACTATGTATATTCCTTCTTGCTCAAAACTAGAATATTCTAGTATCAATCCTCTTTCCATTCCCTTTCCCATCTATTTAAAAAAATTTTTTTTATAATACAGCAGGTTCTTATTAGTCATCAGTTTTATACACATCAGTGTATACATGTCAATCCCAATCGCACAATTCAGCACACCACCACCACCCCCCCTCCGCTTTCCCCCCTTGGTGTACATACGTTTGTTCTCTACATCTGTGTTTCAGTTTCTGCCCTGCGAACATGTTCATCTGTGCCATTTTTCTAGGTTCCACATATATGCGTTAATATACGATCTTTGTTTTTCTCTTTCTGACTTACTTCACTCTGTATGACAGTCTCTAGATCCATCCACGTCTCTACAAATGACCCAATTTCGTTCCTTTTTATGGCTGAGAAATATTCCATTGTATATATGTGCCACATCTTCTTTATCCATTCATCTGTCGATGGGCATTTAGGTTGCTTCCATGACCTGGCTATTGTAAATAGTGCTGCAATGAGCATTGGGGTGCATGTGTCTTTTTGAATTATGGTTTTCTCAGGGTATATGCCCAGTAGTGGGATTGCTGGATCATATGGTAGTTCTATTTTTAGTTTTTTAAGGAACCTCCATACTGTTCTCCATAGTGGCTGTATCAATTTACATTCCCACCAGCGGTGCAAGAGGGTTCCCTTTTCTCCACACCCTCTCCAGCATTTGTTGTTTGTAGATTTTCTGTTGATGCCCATTTTAACTGGTGTGAGGTGATACCTCACTGTAGTTTTGATTTGCATTTCTCTAATAATTAGTGATGTTGAGCAGCTTTTCATGTGCTTCTTGGCCATCTGTATGTTTTCTTTGGAGAAATGTCTATTTAGGTCTTCTGCCCATTTTTGGATTGGGTTGTTTGTATTTTTAATATTGAGCTGCATGAGCTGTTTATATATTTTGGAGATTAATCCTTTGTCCGTTGATTCATTTGCAAATATTTTCTCCCATTCTGAGGGTTGTCTTTTCGTCTTGTTTATGGTTTCCTTTGCTGTGCAAAAGCTTTTAAGTTTCATTAGGTCCCATTTGTTTATTTTTGTTTTTATTTCCATTACTCTAGGAGGTGGATCAAAAAAGATCTTGCTGTGATTTATGTCAAAGAGTGTTCTTCCTATGTTTTCCTCTAAGAGTTTTATAGTGTCTGGTCTTACATTTAGGTCTGTAATCCATTTTGAGTTTATTTTTGTGTATGGTGTTAGGGAGTGTTCTAATTTCATTCTTTTACATGTAGCTGTCCAGTTTTCCCAGCACCACTTATTGAAGAGACTGTCTTTTATCCATTGTATATCCTTGCCTCCTTTGTCACAGATTAGTTGACCATAGGTGTCTGGATTTATCTCTGGGCTTTCTATCTTGTTCCATTGATGTATATTTCTGTTTTTGTGCCAGTACCGTATTGCCTTGATTACTGTAGCTTTGTAGTATAGTCTCAAGTCAGGGAGTTTGATTCTTCCAGCTCTGCTTTTTTCCCTCAAGACTGCTTTGGCTATTCGGGGTCTTTTGTGTCTCCATACAAATTTTAAGATTTTTTTGTTCTAGCTCTGTAAAAGCTTTCCCATCTATTTCCCTCTTTCTTATTCTTCTTAATTTTACCATTTATGAACATATCCCTAAATAACATTTGTAAAATATTGCATTTAATTTTAAATTTAAATAAATGGAATCACACCAAAAAATCACACACAAAAAACCATGAGCTTGATCATCTTGGCTCTGTGACTTGGGACAAGTCCCTTCCCCTCCCTCTCTGGGGATTGGTTTCTTGTCTCTAAAATGGGCTGAATGTCGGGGGTGGAAGAGGGCTGACCTCTAAGGCCCCTTTCTATATACAGTTCTACACTGCAAGTGACCTGGCACTCCACACTTCCCCCTTCGCCTCTCTGTCCTGTGTGCCAGGCCTGAGGCACTCCTCTTGGATGGGTCAGTTCTCACCCTGACCCTCTCCAGTCTGCTGCAATTGTTTCTCAGTTCCCCTGAATGTGAGGCTTCTATCTGAACTCAAACAAGCTTTTAGCCAGTCCTGGACGGCAAATACTATTGTCTCCATTAATCCTACTGGGAGGGATTCACCTTTCTCGGCTGAATGAGTGACGCTTTGAGCCTTGCCCCTGGCTGGATTATTCAGTACTTGTCACCAGCAAGCTCTCTTCCTGAAACCTCACCCTCTGGCCACCCAAGTGACTGAGTACCTTACCCTCCTTCTTATCAGCAGTGGCAGAACCACCAAGTAAAGCTCCCCCCCTCCACTTTCTGATCTTGTTCGGATGCTCCAAACAATAGTGATAAGTAATGTTGTGAAGAGGCAAAGAGGTTTGCAGTTAGATAGCTTGAACCCTGGCTCTCCTGTTTCTAGTCCGTGCAGCCTTGGCAAGTGCCTTCACCTCTCTGAGGTTCAGTTTATGCATCTACAAAAATGAGATCATAACACCTCCTGGAGGGTTGTTAGGAGATGCAGAGAACAAATTGAAAACACCTCAGACAACACCTGGCACATTGTAGAAGCTCAGGACCTGCTGGTTCCCTTTCAGTTCTCCTGTCCCCGTAATATCATCTATAAAGCCAGATGGGAAAAAGATGCTCCATTATCAGCTCCTATTCCAAGGAGGCATCCCCATCTATAGATTTATAGCACCTGGGCTCCTAGCCATACACCCAAAAGTCAAACTGAGCAGTGGTAATAATAGTTATTCAGCCATATCACACTGAACCAGGGACCTGAGTTAACTCACAGTTCAGACCTGCCAACATTCACTAAGCACCTACTATGTGGCAGGCTCTGTGATAACCCCTGGGGAGAGAAAGATGGATAAGAAAGTGTAGCATTGAAATTAAAAGCTTGGTTCGGAAGTCAGACATGCCTGGATTGAGTCGTAAACTCTTTGTGTGGCACTGGGCAAGTTCATCACTTAAACTCTCCAGACCTCAGCTTCTAAATCTAAGATGCCTCAGAACTGCTGGAAGGATTACACGAGAGGTACTTAGCAAGTGCCTGACTCATAGCAACTGTTAAAACGCAGAAAGTGCCAAGACTCAATCCAGTGTGGAAAAGAAAATAAGACACACATACATATATCAACGCACAGAAAGATGCTTCTCAGGTCAAAGAAAGTAGACACAGGCAGTCTTCATTTTTTCTAAGGAAAATTGGTACCAGTAAAATACCGCTTAAAGAGAATTTTCTTAAAACCAGGGTCAAAATATCCATTATAAATGGTGAAGGAAAAAGGTTTGAATGGGGGCCATACCTTGAAAAACTGAACCCAAAAGCATGGAAACAAGTCTTTTTTTTTTTTATCTTCTGTTAACAAAATGTAGGTTATAGTGTCAAATGTACGAATTTTTTTCCATTGAAAATAGAAATTGTTGAGTGTTGATTTTTTGTGGGGAAGGGGATGAAATTTTTCAGAGAGAATCATGTCTTAGCACAAGGTAACATTCTTCATTTTGTGTTTGATTTTCGCAGCATGATAATAGTGTCATTTTGTGCAAATATTTTAGAGATTTATCAGTTTTCCCAAGAGTATCGTCCAATCATTAGATGGTAAAATTTTCTTTTGAAACATCTGGCATCTTTATCTGTTTTCTCTTCTTCGATTGTTAACTAGTTCAACTCTGCCCATTAGTAAATCTTTTAGTGTTAGGAAGAGTTTTACTTCTCTACAAACCTTGTAACTGTACAATAATAATTGTCAAATTCAGAGTAACTGACTAGGATTTCTAAAGGAATTCAGAATAGAGAGCTTACTGGGTTGATTCTTTTAAGCAGGTATCCTATTTTAACATGCACACTTAACAAGGTCTGAATCTTACTGATATCTTTACTCTTCTCCTGAATAATAATACCTTTACAACGTTTGGACTCTAATTATCTCTGTTGGGACTCAGAGCAGGCTACCCCAAAATATGCCATTGATTCTTCCACACTCAAGTTACTTGAGAAACAGCTGGTGAAAAAAAATATATATATATTGAAAAAAAAAGATATTAAAAAAAAGAAAACCACTCTGATCCATCTCTTTCCCCATGAAAGTGGGAGATAAATCTCCCATTTGAATGTATCCTCCCTGTACTAGGAGGAGAGAAAGCATCCTTATCACCAGAGTTAGGGAATTCAAAGCTAAGAAAACTATATAAACCAACCTGGTTACTTCTTCATTAGTCTGCTACCCTAAACACAAACTCCTTTGTTTTGTTAAATCTCTACAAAGAATTGTTTCTTTGTCTAAAACTGATCTATAAACAGCCTGCTTTTGTCACTCTGGGGTCTCATTTCTATGGAACCTCTATGCATATGAATTTTTTTTTTTTCCTGTTAATCTGTCTTGTGTCAATTTCATTATTAGATCCCCCAAAATAACTCAAGCAGGGTAGGGAGGAAATTTTGCCCTCCCAACACCTCCCTCCCAACTTAAATGCTGTGGTTCATTATTTTAGTTCTATCTTGTGATTTATAGTCCATTTATACTTAATACACTTACTGATATAGTTGGGTTTAATTCTCCCACTTTGCTATTTGTTTTCTTTGTCATTTCTTCTTTCTTGTCTTTTTTTGGAAATCAAACAAATATTTTTATTATTCTATGTTTTTCTTGTATTGGCTTTTTGTTTCACATTCTGCAATTATTTTTCACTGGTTATTCTAGAAGTTTCAATGTACATCCTTAGCCTGTGACAGTTTATTTTGCTACTTCCTGAACAATGTAAGAATTTTACAACCATTAAGCTCCATTATTTCCCTTCTTACTTTTTGTGCTATTGTTGTTAAAAATTTGACTTCTGCGTATGTTATAAATCCCACAAGACATTATTTATATTATGATTTTTAAAGTCAATATTCTTGCATATTAGCCTAAATATTTCCTTTGTAGTGTTCATTCCTTCTTACAATTTTGTGTTTCTGGCTGGAATTATTTTTCTTCAATCTGAAGAATTTTCTTTGGTATATCTTCTAGGGCTGGTCTGATGACATTACATTTTTGTTAATTTTTAGTTTCCATTTGTCTGAAAATATCTTTATTTTGTTCCTTTTTCTGCAGGATTCTTTTTTTGCCATTTATATAATACTAGGGGTAGTTTTGTTATTTTTAAAATTTCAGCATTTTAAAGATGTTTTCTAAAAGTTCATCCATGTTTGTTGAAAAGTCAGCTAACAGACTCATTCAAGTTTCTTTGAAGATTTTGTCTCTTTTTCTCTGTGACTGCTGTAAAGAATTTGTCTTTGGTTTTTAACAGTTTGACTGTGACGTGTATAGATGTGATTTTTTTTTAATCCTTTTTGGGGGTTCACTGAGCTTCTTGAATCAGTGAGTTGGTGTCTTTCATCAGTTTGGAAACTCTTGACTATTATCTTTCCAAATACTGCTTCTACCCAATTTCTCTCCTTGCTTCTGGGACTCCAAATATGTGTATGTTGGACCTTTGACATGAGCCACATGGTGCTTATACTCTGTCGTTTTTATAATGTCCTTTTCTTTTTTCTTTCTGGTTTTAGTTTGGCTGTTTCCTATTGTTCTGTCTTTAAATCACTGATCCTGTAGTCTGTTATGTTTTGTCTGCTGTTAAATCCATCTAGTAAGTTTGTACGCTTTTTTTACTGATTCCAAGTAACTGTTGAAAGATAGGAGACTTCAGAAGGCTCCTATTTTCATCCGTTTCATCCATCATTTTCATTTCTCTTTAACACAGGAATCGTAGTTAATGTTTTTATCTGATGACTAAAATATCCAGATCATCTGTGAATCTGTTTCCATTGTTTGCTTCCTTTTCTCTTCCTCTTCTTGCCTCTTCACATGTTTTATGATTTTGACTGTATGCTGGACATTGTGTATTAAAGAACTGTGGAGACTCCAGATGATTTATTCTATCAGAGAAGCTTCTTCCTTTCCTCTGTTAGGGGACAGGGTAAAAGGCTGAGTCCCTCAGCCCAGTCAGGAATTGAGATGGGTCATTGATGGGTTGTAGTTTTTAACAAAGTCCACCACCTCTGGTTTGTCCCTGTTCCTTGAGTGTGGCCCTCAAGACTGTTGAATAAGAACCACACTGGTTTCTGTCTCCTCATTCCCAAGAGGGGGAAAAGAGTCAGGCGTTTATGTCATGTCCTCTCCCTCTAGTGGAACTCTGTCTCCTAAGTACCATGAGATCATAAGAGATTTTATTCCAACTTTCCACCTCAGCTTCCATGTTACCTGTGCTGCACCAGCACTCAGCAGTGTCCTATAGAGAAAATTAGCCTCATATTTCTGGCTTTTATAGGTTCCAGTCTATCATACCAGCCCTGCCTTAAAGTTCTGCTAGATTCCCTTTCCCCCAGCAGACGACCTCAGCTTGGGCCAAGGTTTAAGCCTCAGTTAATGTCCAGAATCACAAATGCCCCCAGGGAAGAAAGCTGTCAGCAGTTATCAGCTTATTTAGGAAGAGCTCTTCCTTTTCTGCGACTTAGGTCCATTTACTTCTCATTTCCACAGCTCTTTGATATCCTCAAAATTTCTATTTTTGCAGCTTTTTTTCCCCTTATTGTAGCTCTTGCAGTGGGGGAGTTGGCCTGCTATGATATACTACATCCTACCTGAAGTCAGTATTTTATCTTGTTATTTTAAGTCAACAAATTAAAAATTATTATTAATTCATATATTAGTTTAAATTTACCCTCATATTGGTCACATATTTGCTTAGTATTCCTCAGACCCTCTATCTAGATTAATTTTCCTTCTAACTAAGTGAACTTCTTTGGTGAGGATCTGTTGGTGATCCTGGAAACTCTCAGTTTTTATCCGTCAAAAAATGTCTTTAGTTTGCTTTCATTCTTTTTTTTTTAATGTTTATTCTTTTTTTTTTAACATCTTTATTGGGGTATAATTGCTTTACAATGGTGTGTCAGTTTCTGCTTTATAACAAAGTGAATCAGTTATACATATACATATGCTCCCATATCTCTTCCCTCTTGCGTCTTCCTCCCTCCCACCCTCCCTATCCCACCCCTCCAGGTGGTCACAAAGCACGGAGCTGATATCCCTGTGCTATGCGGCTGCTTCCCACTAGCTATCTACCTTACGTTTGTTAGTGTATATATGTCCATGCCTCTCTCTCTCTTTGTCACAGCTCACCCTTCCCCCTCCTCATATCCTCAAGTCCATTCTCCAGTAGGTCTGTGTCTTTATTCCTCTCTTACCCCTAGGTTCTTCATGACATTTTTTTTTCTTAAATTCCATAATTCTCTGGGTGTACATTAGCAGGTGGTCAGTATTTTTCTCTTGACTCACCAAAAACATTATTCTACTACATTCTGGCTTCCATTGTTGTTGAGAAGATAGCTGTTAGCCTAATTGCTGTTTATTTGTAGATGGTCTAACTTTTCTCTCTGATTGCTTTTAATATTTCTCTGTCATAGATTGTGTTTCCTGCACCTTCTAGAATTGAGCTGTTTACTATCGGAATGATCATAAGCAGTGGCCCTGTGTTAGACTTTCTCACTCTATCCTCCACATCTTTTAACATCTTTCATTTTTTCCATCTTTGTCTTTCTAGCCTACATTCTAGATACTTTTACTTTATAACTACCTAATTGTTTACTAATTCTCTTTAGTTGTTTCTAATTTGTCCTTTAACCTATCCATAACCATCCATTGAGGCTTTTACATTTTTTTAATAAACATATTTTTATTTCTAGATGTTCCATATGATTCTTTTTCAAATCTGCCAAGACATTTTTACAGTGTCTTATTATTTGCTTATATTTTGAAGCCTCTCTTATTTCTTTAAACATGTAAACATTGTCATCTTGTGTTCTGTATCTAATGAAAATTCTAATATCTAAAGCTTTGCTGATCTGATTTTGGTATCTGTTTTTCCTGCTGGTTCTCTCTCATAGTGCCTTATATCCTTGTATGTTTTGTAATTTTTGACAATGAATTTTCCTTGGAACTTTATCTTTGAGAATTTTTTGAGGACTGAGTTAAAGTTTCACTTCTCCAGAAAGGACTGTGCTTGCTTCTTGCAGTCACCTGGGGAAGCTACCAATCCTAAACCATTTTTTAAAAACATTTTTAAAATTTACTTATTATTTATTTATATTGGCTACACTGGGTCTTAGTTGCGGCACTCGGGATCTTTAGTTGTGGCATGCTAGCTTCTTAGTTGTGGCGTGCATGCAGGATCTAGTTCCCTGCATTGGGAGTGTGGAGTCTTACCCACTGGACCACCAGGGAAGTCCCAATCCTAAACCATTTAAAATTAAATTTTCTACTTGAGATTTTTCAGACCACAAACCCAAGTGAGGGCTAGCATAGGGTTACAAATTCTCAAGGAACATGAGTCCCCTCCCTTCCCCACTTCCCCAATCTTCATCAAAGTCAGGTCAGGCAGATTTTCCACGTGAATTAATTTCTCATTCACCTTTATATTAAAGGTCTAACCCTTTGAGACCTAAGATTGAAGTGGAGGGCTTTACCCACTTGGTGGAGTCTAGGTTTTACCTACTGGTTTCCGAGCCAGATTTTCAGTGGCTTGGAGTGGCCCCTGAGTGCATAACTAATTCTTTATAAATCGTTATTTAAAGGCAGTAGACTTGCTTTCAGAATCACTGATTTCATGATTGCCCCAGGCTAAACCATTCCTGTCCCTCTTTAGATGGGAGAATCCTGATGCTGGGACCTCCAGCATGGGGACTGGGCTAGAGAAGACAGGCAATGCAGTAGCAAACTCATGGTCACTATTAGAGCTGGGGTCCCTGCTTGCCTTCCGCACACCCAAGGGTAAGCCCTTTTGTATCTGCTCCACTCCACCAGATCCAGGGGTCCTGTTGTCAGAAGCTGTAGTCACACTAAGGGAACAAATTCTCACCTGGCCTGAAAAAGTATATGCCGTAAATCAGCCTTTTTGATTTCCTGGGTTCTTTTTTTTTCCGTACGCGGGCCTCTCACTGTTGTGGCCTCTCCCGTTGCGGAGCACAGGCTCCAGATGCGCAGGCTCAGCGGCCATGGCTCACGGGCCCAGCCGCTCTGCAGCATGTGGGATCTTCCCAGACCGGGGCACGAACCCGTGTCCCCTGCATCGGCAGGCGGACTCTCAAGCGTTGCGCCACCAGGGAAGCCCTCCTGGGTTCTTTTTAATACAAAAAGATTTTAGTCCCAACCTTAGACCACGATCATGTTCTTGGCTAAGAAAACCTGCTCTGATTTGAGGAACTGACATTCATGCAACTAACTGATAATATTGATTGTCTGTCTCTTAACCATGTTAAGAATATAATTAAGGAAAACCGCAATAATGATAGCCGTTTTACCACTGATGAAATCACTGGACACTTGATTTAACTCCAGCATTTCTGAAAGTGTGTTCCTTGAACATTAGATCATGCAAAGGGTCTCTGTGTTTAAATAAGCTTAAGGAATGTTATATACTTGAACCTTCTCTTAGAGATTCACAACATACATTAGAACATTCATGGCTCTGAGAAGTCCTATGATAAAATAAAAAGTCTGTTTGATTCATTGTTTTCAAATCATATTTAACCACGGAAATATGAGGAACTTGGAACAGTGATAACTCATCTTTTAGGATAGAATTCACTTCTGTCACAGAGATTGGTCAACCCTCAACGAACATTGAAAAGTGGGTTATAGAGATAAGAAACGTTTATTCAGCAAATATTTGTTGAATGTCCCCTATGCCTACCACTGTGGGTATACATTGATGAATAGAACAGACAATGGGTTCTGTCTTGTTTAGCTTATAGGAGCATTGGACCGTCGTGGGAAGCATTAAGAAAGAAACATCAAGTGGTTAGAACCTAGATGCTCCTCAAGTTATGGAACAGGCCCACGAGTTGGGCAGTTGGCCAGATATTTGCACCCAGCCTAGAAGCTACAAAACTTACTGATATAATTGCACCACTCGAGAGAACCATAAAGAAGACTAAGCACAATCACATTTGTTTCTGGAACAGCAGAGTTTATCTAGGAAAGGAAGTGCAGGAAAGACTGGTAAGGAAGTAGGTCGTTTTAAGGCTTACAGAATCTCTGATGGATCTGAGGATTCTTTCTAAGTTAAGCTCTGTAACAGTGTCTGAGTCATAGACCAAATTCAGTAAATGTTAGCTGGAGTGACGATGGTGGTGATGACGATGATAATATTGATGGTGATGATCAAGATGGTGGTGACGATAGTAATGACGATGGTGATGGTGCTGATGGTGTTGGATGGTGATGACGATGGCAGTGATGGTGATATGACTGTGATGAGGACGGTGATGACAGTGATAGTAATAATGATGGCGATGGTGACTGTGTTGGTGATGATGATCATGACAGTAGTAGGAATCTTCAACTCCTTCCTTTCTTTCAATGCTGCTTTCAGTTGATCACCAAGAACTGTGAGTCTTCTTCTTAATTTACCCTTAAATCCATCCTCTCAGTTCTCTCTGAAATTCCATTTCCTTGGAATAGGCCTTGATCTTTTCTTAATGGCCACGTTGTCTCACTTCCCTGCCTCTAACTCCCATTCTTCCCATCCATACCCCACACTGTGCTAATGTAATCTTCCTAAAGTTTGTCTGACCACAACCCTGCCTTGTCAAACAGCCTCTGAGGTTTCCCCGAGGCCTGTGCTGAAGGTGCCTGGGTGGATTAGCAGGGATTAAAGACTCCCCACAGCTTCCCTCCCCAGCCATATCTCCCCGTCTCATCATATATCCTCAGCTCAACTACACTCAACCCACTGCACCCCAGTCACACCACGCACACACACACTTCCATGCCTCTTTCGTGCTCTTCTCTTTATTTGTCTGTTCTCCTTCTTGTCTTTTAGCAAAGCCTACACTTACCCTTCAGCTCAACAGTCAGAGACTCTCTGGGGCCTTGCACCATCCTCAGCCCCGGAATGGACTGTAACGTCCCTTTGCCTAGCCTCCTGTAATGCTCTCGGCATGTATCTGTGTGGGCTTCGCCACGTGCAAGGTCATGTTATTGTCTGTGTCCACCCTGGGTGGGAGGTGCTGCTCGAGGGCATGTGCCACATCTGGACTCACAGTCCACTGTAGATCCCACACAGTGTAGAATCCCAGAGACGTTTGTGCAACCGTCACCAAAGTGCTGGGTGATTGCACCCCCATAGAGTAATAGCTCTGCAGAGCCAGACCCCTGTTCTTATGGGATCTGTGTTGCCCACACTTTCTTTCCTGACAATCCTGGGCCAGGGCTTCACCAGGTTTGTAATCCAGGGGAGCCTGAGACCAAACTCCATCCTCTTTTCCTTCATCGACACAGTTTCACTTGTTCTCACAAAGATGTGTGTGTAGGTGGTTGCGTGTGCCTGTTCATGGTGAAGTCTGGATGGGCTGGAGGGAGACTCAGTCCTCTGTGCTATAGATCAAGGACGCTGCATTCTCCTTAGCCTTTAGCAAGTCATTAAAATTAGAACCATTTGTCACAGGAAGGCTCAGTGCAGCACCAGGCCCTTGGGGGGGACCAGGATACATCTCTTGGCCTCCGAAAGGAATGAATCCATTCATTCACACATTGATTTCACGAATATTTATTGAGTCAGTTGTGTGCCAGGCACCGTGCTAGGGACTGGGGATACAGAGCTGAGCGAAAAAGAGCAGAACTAAGTGCTCGTTTTCATGGGTTTTATGATCAGCTGCCCTACTACTGGGGGTGGGGGCAGACAACAATCAGAGTAACAAACCAACAAGATAACTGGGGGCAATGATAAGGGCTACAAAGGAAATAACACAGGGGGACACGGGCAGATAATGCGGGGAGACTGGAGAGCTGCTTTGATGGGGAAATCCAAGAGGGCTTCCCAGTGGAGGCAGCATTTGTGCTCAGGCTTCTGTAGCAGGAAGGGGCCAAATGTGTAAACCTCTGGGGGAAGATGGAAGGCCACTCCAGACCAGGCAGAAAGAAGAGAAGGAAGGCAGTCATGGTTGGACCACAATAAATGAGAGGGAGGGTTCTAGAAGAAGCAGTTAAAAGGCAAGCAATGGCCAGGCCAGGCAGGGCCTTGTGGGCCATGCCAAGGAGTTGGGGTTTTATTCTAAGTGCAATGGGAGGCTGCTGGATGGTTTTAAGCAGGAATGACAAGCTCCCATGGATGCTTTTCGAAGCTCAGCTGTGTGGCGAAGGAATTGCAGAGGGTACAGAGTAGACCAGAGAGACAGTCAGGAGCTGTCCAGGCCAGGGCTGGTGCTGACAAGGAGCAGGGGTTAGCGCTCAGAGTCTCAGAGTGGTGAGATGCAGCCTTTCCCTCCCTCCTCCCTCCTTCCTTCCTCAGAAACCCAGCTGGCCCTGGAGGGCTCCCAACGAATGACATCATCTTCAGCTCTGGGGTGCTTGATATGCAGGGAACACATCCCAAGGGTGTGCTGAGACCATACACCAAAGCACGAAGCTGCCAGCATGTGTCGGAGGGAGAGATGAAGGGAGAAAGCCCCAATGAGCCCCTCCTGTGGCCTAGACACTGGGTCCAGCACCATTATCCAGCACATTCTGGATAATACAGTAGCCCTGTGAGGGACAGCTCTGTTTTGCAGATGAATCCTATAATCCTGATCAGGGAAGGATGCTTGGAAATCACATGACCCATCCTCCTGTCTCAGAGCTTGTGTGTATCCCTGGTTCTCATTTATTTATCAATCATATCCTTAAGTAGAACTCTTACTATGTCCTAATCACTTTGCAAATATTATTTTTCATAACCACTTCATAAGGTAGGACTTATCATTGTCCCAATTTAACAGGAGAGGAAAACTGAGGCCCAGAGAGGCTAAGTAACTTGCCCGAGGTAGCACTGAGCCAAGATTTAAACCCAAGCATATGGAATCCACATTCTTTCTAACTCTACCTGTTGCTCTCTCCCCTCTATTGTTCGTGAGCTAGAATAATGGAAAGATCTCCACCCCTCCCTACCCCTCAGAGGGCTAACACATCTCTTGTGCACATAGTGGTATTGCCGAGTTGTTCAGTGTCACAGTTATCATCTTGGGAGAGTAAAGACTCCTCATAGGAAGGCTGGCCTGTCTTAAAGAGGAGTTCATTTCCAGTTACAATTCCTTACAGGTGACGAGAAGGTCTCAGACTGGAAACTCAGAGTGAGAAGGCGGACCTAGGTTGTCTATTTTATTTAACCTTCTGTCTCTAGGTTTAGCGGAGTACCTGGAACAGAGGAAGTGCTCAATAACATGTGTTGAGTGAGTGGATGGATGGATAAAAGGGTGAACACGGACGTATCCTTCCTGCGAGATTTTTACAGCTGATCCAACAATACCTGGCACAATGCGGGCAGGCAGTGTGGGAGGGCCATGTCATGGCTCTTGCCCTCACATTCCAGGGTCTAGTTCAGTGTGCCAGTGTCAAATGCTTGCAAGGCCATGGCCTGTCCTCAGTTCCAGCTGACCATTGAGACCTGTGAGAATGTGGCCCTGTGTGGCCATGTCTTCTGATTTTTCATGAGAATCTGGATATACAGATGTCATACAAAATTATCTGATTTTTAAAAGACTGTGTGTCCCCAAGAAAATATATCTAAGCACTAGCTAGATCAAGTCTCTGGGCCACTGCGTTGAGACACCCAGTCTAGAATCAGTAGGAGGTGGGCCAGAACGGGGTCTGGATTGTTGACCACTAAGAAAGATGGGAGGGTCCCAGGAGCCTCTAAGAGGAAGTTTCATTTTGCACACTGGCTTATACAGACTCAGGGTATGATCAGTGTTAATTTTCCGGTTGTCATCTCAGGATTTCAGTTGTCTTGTCTAATGCTGCAGCCAAGCTCAGTCAGTTCTGTCGAGGGATTAGAGGATGGCTCTTATGTACAGAACTGGGCCAAGGTGGTAAAGAGAGGGCAGTGGCTTTTGAGGCCCGAGGAATGGGGAAGGTGGCTTGATGAATGAACCTAAAGAAGCTGCAGCATCTTAGAAACCAGGGCTGAGCAGCCCAGCCATCCTTCCCCAAATGGAGATTCACCACCCCTGGCCAGACTCAAGGATGTGAGCTTTATTTTCTTAATCAAGAGAGAAAATTTCTTTGCAGGCACGATTCCCAGCTGGGAATTTCTTTTTATGTTCCATTTAATCCCTTCTGCTGCTGCCAGAGCTTCCTTTGGTTCTATTTATTTCCCGTGTTTGTCATCCTCTCCTTCCCCTTCTCCTCTCCTTTTTCTTGTCCCCCACCCCCTTCCCCAGCACCAGCCAGAGCCCGTGAGAAGGGGAGGGGGAATGCGCTTATCCTGGCTCCGTTTGGGGTGGACTTTTAATCCAGGCATGTTGCTGCATTGCCAACACCCAGCGCCGAGCGAGCGTTTGCACCAGGTATTTAATTAAACCAGGGATTCCCAGGGGATTTGAGAAACCGACTGGCGGGGGAATGGGCTCTATCTCCACATCTTATTTTGACAAGAGCTGTAATTATCCCTCATCGCTGGCAGGAGAAGCAGAATCGCTTTCCTTCCAGCCCCATCTTCTTAGAACAAGAGTACTCAGGCTCTTCTTTGCTCCAGCAATAAACAATCTGCAGACCTAGTTTCGCCCGTTAGGCTAAGACTGAGCTCAGCCGTTACTTAAGTTAATGCAGATGTGCCGCTCAGATTGATTGTCAGCAGTGTCGGTGGGGGTGGCTTTGGAGCACCTGATCCTTGCACTAGGGACACTGCTCCCCAAGGAAGACCTTTGTGGGCAGAAGGATGGAGGTGGGAACCACATCCTCCAAAAGGACACAGGTTACTCCTCCAGGAGCCAACATGTATGGGGCACCTTCTGTGCCTGTCTGATGTTTAACCTTCTCAGCCACCTTTCCCATATTACAGATGGGGAAACTGAGGCTCTGAGAGGCAAAGCCACACTGTCAGCTGCAGTGGCCTCAGGACTTTCCCCAAGGGCCAGCAGGCCCCACAGCTTCTGCTCTTTCTACTTTATGGCACTGTGTCCCAGGGATGCCACCCCCCGCCCCCTGGGCTCTGCCCCAAACAATTCTTGGGTATAGATGCTGTAAACACATCAGTGCACTTAATTCTCAAGAACCCATAAAGCAGGTGTTGTTATCCCCAGTTGACGGATGAGCAAAGTGAGCCTTATCAGGCCACTTTCAGGTCGGACAGCAAATGGTTGGCCTGAAAGTTCATCTAAACCATTGCGCTATAAAACCTCCCTCCATACTGCTTATGTCCCGGGGTCCCCAAACTCTAGAGTTCTTCTTGGAGGAGCTAGAAGAAACAGTTTGGGAGTGAGCACGCGGAAAAATGCCTCTGAGCTGCCAGTCTCACGAGATTACTGGAGTCCTGCTCTGTGTGCTGCTCTAGGTGCTTCACTGCCAGGGGGCCCACCCTCTTCAGGTGCTGTCAACCCTTCCCTTCCCTATGGTTGGAGTCTCCTCTCCAGGCCAGGGCAGAGGCGGGGAAGGGCCTGCTGTCAGCGGGGAAGAGGCAGGGGGACGGACGGGGAGGGGAGGAGAGGGGTGGGGCATGAGGCAGATGGGTCCAGAAGCAGGATGGAGCCAGCTGCCCAGCTCTGACAATTTGAAGTGTTTCTTCCGATTGTCTCCTTTCAGCCCCATCTACGGATGGCTCATTTCGTGAGGGAGGCCCTGGGCATTTGTCCCAGAACTTGAGCTGTGATTAGGAAAGGCAGGAACACTTGGGGGTGGGGGGAGGCACCCCTTAATGAACCAGGATATTTCTTGACCCTCATCTTGCAGTCAGCTCCAGCTGCCACATCAGGGAATTCTTGCTGGTCTGCAGCCTGGATTCCAGTTGCTGATGCTGCCTGTTAAAGATTTCCTGGGCTGTTCTGCCTTAGGATTTGTACAGACCTGGGTTTATATCCTAAAGTTTCCATATTCCAGGTGTTGTGACCTTGGACAGGTCCCTCAGCCTCCCTTGAGAGGCAGTGCGATATAGAGGTTAAGTACGTGGACTTCAGAGCCGAGCCTGCCGAGGCTCCAATCCCCACTCTCTGTGCAACCCCCTTGCTAGCTGTGCAACCCTGGCCAAGTGACTCAACACCCCTGGGCCTCTCTTCTGAGCTGTAAAATAAGATTCTACAAGTATCCACCGTGTGGGGTTGTCAAAAGGATGAAGCATATTCATGCATTGAAAGGACTTGGCACATAGGAAGTACTCAAATGTGTTAGCCACTATTAGGGCGTGGTGAATATTTTCTGGAATGAATATGGATAAACTTAAGTCAACAATTTTCTCTCCTGAAAATTGTCCATCGTGAAGCCATCTCAAACAGATGTGGCCTGGAGGAGTGAAAATACGTAGGAGGTTCTGGTACCTCATGCCTTTTTTCCCTACCTCCTCTCTGCTGCCTCCCCCTGGCATTCTTCACGCAGCTCATGCTGTAAGCGTTTCCTGAGGCCCCTTATGTGCCAAGCTTTGCCCCTGGGGTTAGGTCCCCGGCAGTGAACGATGTGGGTCCTGTCCTCTGAGGGACTAACAGTTGCAGGATTGTGATATAGTGCTGGTGGAGATCAGGAAAGGCCACTTTAAGAGTGTAATGTGTGAGCCATATGACCATTATTAGGAAGAGCATTTCGAGGCAGAGGAAACAGCTTGTGCAAAGGCCTTGAGGTGGGAACGTGTGTGAGGAACAGGAAGATGATCAGAGTGGCCAGACTGGAGTGAGGAAGAGAAGATGGGTAGGAATAAGTTTGGAGTCATCGCCAGGGGTCAAATCATAGAGCCACGGTGACAAATTGGGCCTTAATCTGAGTTTTCTAGCACAAAGTTGTTATGAAGTTTAAGTGAGAGGAGAGTGGTAAAGTGCTTGGAACAGCATCTGGCATATTGGAGCCCTAAATAATAGTCATATTACGGCTTCTCCTGTTTCCACACGCAGCACTGAAGCTTTCTCTTGTCTATTAGCAAACTACAGACGTTCTGGTTTAGGAAAGTGCACTGTACTTAAAGTTACACAGACTTGGGCAACAAGTCTCAGCTCTGTGTGTTTATAAACCCCCTTCAACCCTGGAGTGTTTATAAAATGGCTACATCACATCCCCTGCCCTGGTGGTTGGGACGATGAACTTGAAAGTAAAGCGCCACAGTCAAAGATGCTTATTATTTAAACTGCTCTTGCAATCTAAGATCAGAAGACTGAAGCTGGCTGGGACCTCAGGGGAAAAGTCCCTTTCAGCTGCATCATCAGACAGGTGGGACACCAAGCTCACCTGTAGAGAAAGGTCAGAGCACACTGGGAGCGGACAGAGTGACTCCATTCAAGGTCATAGGAAGACTCTCAGAGTGACCCTGACAGCTGTCAGAGAAGCTGTCAGCTTGAACAGCCCCTGGGGCTAGTTGGGAATGACCCTGGGTGCTGCCATCCAACCCACCTGTGCATTTCCCTGAAAGAGGCAGCCAAGTTCTGATTCAGGGAATTAAAACCCTAATGGTCTCCAAGTCTATTATTATGTTTTAATGAGCTAGAAAAGCACAAACTGAAATCCTTAAGGGCATCAGCCGTGACACACAAATCTAATAAAATAAAGTGCTTATAAATCCAAGAGTTGTTTAAAACCCAGAAATTGCAGCTCACCATATGGAGCTATAGCTTGTTAGCCCCTAACAAGCTGAGTGGCTTTGAACCAGTCCTTTCTCTTCCCAGGGCCTCAGTTCCTCCATCCGTAAAATACAAGGATTAAAAAAAAGACAGGGATCCCCGTGTTCTCTTCTATCCCAGACAGGCTTTGATTCTAAGTATTTCTTAGGGAAAGTCTACCCTGGACTATGCAGTATCTTTATTTGACACCTTGTCTGATCTGCTCTTGAGAATCTTCTTCCCAATCCCGTCTTAAACATCACTCCTCAAGGTAGCATCCATCATCACCCTAGACAGAATCACCTCCTCTCTATTAAACCAAACTCCCTTTGCAAATTTGTTAGAAGTAAAGATAAAATGCATTGTCTTCAAAATTCTACTCCTGTAGCCCCAAAGGGCTAATATTGTTTATATTACTCTGATTCAAGCTATCACAATAAACCCGCAGTTAGTTATTTGCATATATGTCCAATTATCTACAAAGCAGCAAATATATTATTCATTTTTGGCTCCCTCCCCAGTACCTAGCACAGGAACTATTTACAACATAGTAAATAGTTCCCCAAGCTTTATAACATTACACCTTATCTGTCTACTGCTTGGGATGGCCCTCCCCCACCTTGGCCTTGAGGCAGGCTCCTATTCATCCTTCAAAGTCCAACCTCCAAATCCCCTCCTCTGTTAAACTTTTTCTCCTTTGGCTAAGTGAGTCTTACTTTGGGCTCCTTCATATCTATACGCCTTCTGTCGTCAGGGGGCACTGCATGCTGCCAGGGTCTGTTTACTGTCTGTTTGCCCTCCTCTAGGCTGGGGCTCCTTGAAGAAGCAACTCTGGACATTTCTCCTCTGCATCCATCCCCAGTGTTCTTGGCCAGGATCTGTGAGGGCCTTGGTGCAAGTTAGCGAAACTGAACTTAATTGCCAGACAATGGTGGGGCTATTAAACAGATGTGTTAGAGCTCTGACACATAAACCCAGACAGATGCCCACAACCCAGCAAGCCCCCAAAGCTGTAGGCTCCTCAGCCCGAGCCCTAGAGAGCATCTTGATTGCCATTCCAGCCTCTGACCACCTTTCCTACTCTCCCAGTTCCCTCCTGCTTTTCCCTCATCCGTGTAAATAAGGCTGACAGTATTTCCAAGGAAACATTCAGCTACTTGGTCACTGTTGTGTTTCTGAAGTTGGGAAAGTAGGGCTTTCATAGGTAATGCTCAATAGTAATCTTTGCAACATAGGCATGCGTTATATACTATGTTCATTTCCTGTAAATCAACTGCTTTGTAAAGAGAAGGTTTATGTGACAACATTTTTAAATTGATAAAGCTTATGCTCAGCGTAACACAGGTTCCAGAAGTTTCCTAAAGTCCTCCTGTGGAGCCCACACTGGGCAGCAGCAACAGGAAGAGCCAAGTTCTCAGGGTAATAAGCTCGCTGTGGGGCAGGCAGAGCTCATAAGCTAACCCTTCACCGCCCTCCAGTTCTCCCTCGCCACTTCTGGGTTTCCAGCCGGAAGCCCCACGAGGGAATTCTCTGTGCTCTTCCCCATGACCCGACCCTACGAGCTGTGCACGCCCCGGTACTTATTACTCCCAGTCTGGATCTGGGCTAAAAGCATGGGTCAGGCTTCAGATCTGATCAGGGACAGAACCAGAGTGTCTGGACAGGTGTGCTGCCTCGTGGCAAAAGCCTTGGAAAAGATGAGACCTGGGTCTTAGGCTTAATTCTGCCTATGACCTTGGGTGTCTCACCCTGTGACCTTGGGCCTCAGTTCTCAGCTGCCCCACGGGGGCAGTGAGACTTCCATGTCACACAACAGTGTTGTGAGCTCTCTGACCCTCTCCCTCTCAGGATCACCTCACGTTTACCAGTATTTCTGTCTCCCCCTACCCTTCCCCTGTGGATTAGGGTGGTCCGAACTTGGGAAGGGGACAGGCAGCTTGTGGGTATCCCAGAGATTTGAGTTTCCAGGACTCTCTAGTAAGAATCATTTTCATTTGCAGGTCATTGCTTCTCAGTCACTGTCTTTCTTTCTTTAAATCATTTTTTCCTTTATGTAAATTGAGGTATAGTTGATTTACAATATTGTGTTAGTTTCAGGTGTACAGCAAAGTGATTCAGTTTTATATATATATATATATTTCAGATTATATTCCATTATAGATTATTGCAAGATATTGAATATTGTTCCCTGTGTTAAATACAGTAAATCCTTGTTGCTTATCTATTTTATTTATAGTAGTTTGTATCTGTTAATCTCATACTCCCAATGTACCCCTCTCCCCCTCCCTTTCCCCTTTGGTAACCATAAGTTTGTTTTCTATGTCTGTGCGTCTGTTTCTGTTTTGTATGTAGATCCATTTGTATTATTTTTTAGATTCCACATATAAGTTATATCATATGATATTTGTCTTTCTCTGTCTGACTTACTCACTTAGTATGATAGGTCCATCCACGTTGCTGCAAATGGCAGTATTTCGTTCCTTTTTATGGCTGAGTAATATTTCACTGAATACTGCATATACATACATACATTGTATGCCACATATATACCACACCTTCTTAAATCAGTCACCTGTGGATAGGCTTTTGGGTTGTTTCCGTGTCTTGGCTATTATAAACAGACAGTCGCTGTCTCTTTTTCTCCGTCTCTGTTAGTTTCCCTGTCCTTCTCTATGAATCTTTGTGTCTTTTTCTATCTCTGTCTGCCTTTCTCTTTGTCTGTCTCTTGCTGTCCTATACTATCTCTTCATCCTGTCCCCCACCCCCTTCCAGTCCCTAATGTCTTTCTCTCTGGGTTTTCTGCTGCATATTTCTTCCTCTCCACCTCCTTCTACCTCTCAGCTATCTCCCATCCTCTCCCTTGCTCTCCCTGCTTCTCCCTCTGTACAGGTCTCTCTCTATTTCTCTCTCTAACAGTCCATCCTTCTCATAAGAAGAGGTCCCCTTTGGGGCCCAGCAGCCAGGCCAAGCATCCTACATGCGATGGACATACCTGCTGTCCAGGTCCTGACCGGAGTGTAGCATCTGCCCTGGGTTTGTTTCCACTTACAAAGGGCATCTGTAATTAATGTGGGCAGTGGTTAAGGAGGCAGAGATGTGTTTATGCTCCTCTCGGGCTGCAGTGAAACACCCGTAACATTTAATGTGGTACACTGACATTTAAATGTCAATTAAAAAGTCCCCGTTCTGCTTGGCTGGCCCCTAGATCCTCAGATGAATGTTGCCGTCCCGCCTGCCTCGCCAGCCCCGCTGAGGGCCACTGGCATGTAGATGACATGGCAGCCACAGTGACCGTGACAGTAGGGGTGGGCAGAGTCTGAACGGGCTGAGAGCATTCCAGGCGTGGAAGACAGCGTGACAAGAGGCAGGGAGGGAGTTGGTGCTTGGCTGGAGCAGGAACATGCAGCAAGTTAGCTGGAGCGAGTGTATGAAGGGGATACATGGGAAGCAAGACTAGAGGCAGCGCCTTGCCTGCTTCCCCTCTTGTCCCTGTCCCTTCAGGGCATTGCCTAAAGCTCATCTGTTACTTATCACTTAGGTGCAAAGTCTGCCTCTGATCACCCTCCACTAGACCGAGAGCATCTTAAGGCCCCGGTCCGTGTCTCATTCACCTCTCCACCGCCCGTGATGCTTAGTGCACACAGTGCCTGGCACACAGTAGGTACACAGGAGTGGTCCATTCAGTTTCATGCAATACTTATATCCTGAGTTCCCACTATGTAGCAGGACTTATCCTAGGAACTGAGGTTACAAAAATGATTAAGACTCAGACTTAACCTCAAAGGCTGTATTATGTTTTGAAAGGCAAACAGAAAAGGCAAATGCTAAGACAAATGGAAGCAAAGAGAAGAGGCAGCTGGGCCAGCAAGGATGACAGGGAAGGCTTCCTGGGGGAGCTCAAATGCAGCTGAGACCCAAAGAACAAATACGTGTTTGCCAGGCAGATAAGAGGCGGGGGGGTGGGGGTGGGGGTGGGTTTCTAGGCAGCGGGCCCAGCACGCGTGTGGAGGGAGAGGTGAGCCCAGGAGTGTTCAGTGACAAGGATTAAGGAGTAGACAGCAACAGGACACAAAGCTTCACTGTGAAATCCATGCCCAGGGACCACGTGACTGTACCTGAGCTCTGTGAGGGCAGGGACCTTGGCTGCCTTGTTCACAGCTGTTCCCAAGAGGCAAGAAGAGTGCCTGACACACTGCACACATTTGATAAACATGTGCTGGATGAATAAATAAATGCTGTCTTCTCTGGCCTCTCTTCCCTTGTCCAGTTCCCAAAGCCCAGTGGGTCCCTGCAAGTGCATTTATTTTGCAAGAGCCTTTCTCAAAGCCTGGCACCCTGTGGGTACCCCATCCCTTCATTCCCTGCATGTCATCTCCCAGCCCCTGAGCTACCGTGTCTGAGAACGACATGCTCTATTTTCTCATGAAAGTCTGTTCAACAAGAGGCAAATTTTCATCTAAAGTTTCCTGGAATTGTCGTACAGAGAAATCTGTCTTCCTGAGCCCAGGGCTCTAAGCTGCAGCTGAAGAATGAAACACAGCAAGTGGAACATCTGCCCAGAATGGGGTTCAGGCCCTGGAATAACACATGGGACCAGGTCTAGTCCTGTAACCCCTTGCGGTCCCTGGTCCTAACGCAAGTGTTCATTTTCCCCTCCACTCTGGGAATGGAGCCCAGGGCCAGGGCACCAAGTTTCTAGACTGTCGGTTTGCTACCCAGAGCCGTTTTTCACTCCCCGCTCACAACCCTCCACACCCAGATCTAGTTCCCCCCATAATCTGCCTTTTCAGTCTTGGGTACTACAGTACTGGAAACTCCCTAGGAGAGCCTGTAAAACCCAGAGCTTCCCCATCCTCCATCCATCAACCTATCATTTACTCATCCTCACACTTGGTTAGAAGCCTCCCCAGAGTGCAGGGTCCTATCTTGCCTATTGATTTGGCAGGTGTAGCTCCTCTCCAGCTTGGCTGGGGCACAGTTTACACTCCCCGACCATGCAGCCACAGTGGTGAAAGGAATGAATCTAGTGATTGCGCTGGCTTTGGTTCAATCAGTTGCTCGGTTTCCTGGAATTACATCCCAGTGGCTGCTATTGACGGAACTGTATGGAGTGGTACCCGGAGCCTGCTGGACACAGGTTCATGGTCCTAAATTCAATTTGCTGATATCACGTGCCCATGCACAGGGCTTCCTTACCTGTCCTTCCCCCAACACCTCACACTCTGGCCTGAGTTTTCTGAGGCAAGGGGATCTGTGCTAAATATTTGGTGTAAGCGATGCAGTAAAAGTCTTCCTTTGTCTCCCTCTTTCTTATATCTTACCTGTAGAGGAATGGGAAGGTATACTATATAGTTTAGAAGTGGAGGTTTTATGATGTTGGACATATTCAGGTAGGCTCCAATCCCAACACATCCCTGCTCTCAAACATTGTTCTTATACACACACACACACACACACACACACACACACAATCCCCCACGACCCTCAATCCTTCTTCCTCCTTTGCCATGTCACAGCACATTGTGAACACATCAAGAAGCGGACGCACAAGAAAGGTCTTCTGAATCTTCGACAGGAGTTGTCATCAGATAGAGGAGCCCACACACCAGAGGTACACAAATGTTCATCAGAGATGCAGGAAGAAACCATTGAGCTTCTATTGACAATTTTTTTTTATCATGTCTAATTTCTGTAATTATGCATCTTTGCTAAGTACATTGCTTATTAGCTCAGTAGCCGGCGCTAATAATATATTAACTATACTCATGTTCTGGGGGAGTTCAAAAAGTGTAGCTCCATATTTTTCTTATAATCATATTCTCTCACCCCTGCTCATATGTCCTTCAAATTTCCCTAAGGGTCCTGGAGGGTAAGTTGAGAGTAACACTTATTTGAACAGCATCTTTCCTATGATACTTCATTTGGTCTTCCCAGTGATCAACGGTGTTGGAGGCAGGAGAAAAGGCTGGGGTGGCATGGTGGTGGTGGTGGTGGTGGAGGAGGAGGAGCTGACCATGGTCCTGAATTAGCATTGCCTCTACGGTGAATTGCTAGGGGGCACCAATAAAAATTCAGATTCCTGCATTCTCCCTACCCTCTCAAGACCTACTGAACAGACACTCTCTTCGGAGATGTAGCCTACGAATCTGTATCTTTAAAAGCACCTCAAATAATTGCCCAACCAGACATGGGCACCACTGGGCTAGGACATGGTGTCACTCTTCACCACAGGAGGCAAGAGAGTCTTGGCCAACCTCACCCAGAAGCTTGCATGTGGTTTATCATTATTTTCTATTTTTATGAGACTTTTTCCTCTTTGTGCTCTTGCAGAACAAACAGACTATTTATATTGCTGATGTCACATCCCTTTGAAAAACGTGTCAGGTTTCATTCATTCATCCAACAAACGTTTTTACCAGTTACATTTATCATTTTATTTTCACCTGACAGATACAGAAACTGAGGCCCAGAGAGACCAAGGGATTTGTTTCTTACTTAGCTTGTAAGAAATAGATTCAGAAACTTAACCCAAGTTACCTGGCCCCAAATCCTATGCCCTTTTAATTTTTATTTCAGGACATTTTAATGAAATGGCCACAAGACCAGAGCTCTGCCTGTGCAATGTATTGTACCCCTCGGCCCTTCTTCCTCTCCCCCTCTCGCCCCCCACCCCCAAGTGCAGGCTGCAGAGGAAATTAACATTCAGGGCACGTTCTTTTCCCTTCTGATCCCACAGAGGGAACACAGCCTCTGCCTGCCAATTAGTGATGTTCAGATCTTTATTAGAGATGGGGACAGCACGTTCCAGTTATGCAAACACCCTTGTCTGAGAGCAGCCATGGGCCAGTATACTGGCCCCATCTCTCCCCACAGAGTCACCATGGAGGTGACTTGGTACCCCCAGTGCTGCTTTAATCAATGGTTCAGTCAATAACTATTTATTCGACCTTGTCCAAGGTGCTGAAGGAAGCATGGGGGACACGTAATACCTCTGCCTAAAAGAACCTAGAGCCCCGTGGAGAGTGGGACCAGGTAGAGGGAAGAACTTAAAAGGCCCTCTGCTCTTCTTGAAACAATTAACAGTTTCTATTTATTACCCCCCAAAAAGAGGTAAAGAAAGGAATTAACATTTGATAAGTACCCACTGTGTGCACTGTTAGGCACTTTATTTATTTATTTTTTAAAATTTATTTATTTATTTATTTATCTTTGGTTGCGTTGGGTCTTTGTTGCTGGGCATGGGATTTCTCTAGTTGCAGCGAGCGGGGGCTGCTCTTCGTTGCAATGCGTGGGCTTCTCATCGCAGTGGCATCTCTTGTTGCGGAGCACAGGCTCTTGGCGTGCGGATTTCAATAGTTGTGGCACGTGGGCTCAGTAGTTGTGGCTCGTGGGCTCTAGAGCGAAGGCTAAGTAGTTGTGGCACACGGGCTTAGTTGCTCCGTGGCATGTGGGATCTTCCCGGACCAGGGCCCGAACCTGTGTCCCCTGCGTTGGCAGGCGGATTCTTAACCACTGCGCCACCAGGGAAGCCCTAGGCACTTTATATACATCATCTCATTCAAATCCATTAATTTTATAATGAGAAACAATGTGCTTTATTTTTCAAAGCATGTGCTTTAAGTTGGAAAAACTAGGATTGTAATCCTGGCCCTGCCACTTTCTCCCTAGGAGACTTTGTGACCTCAAATTCTTCATCCACAAAATGGGAGGAAATAATACCTGTCTCCTAGGATTGTTGGGAGGAGTAACTAGGTAGTGTATTTAAGTCCAATGCCTCATCTCCACATGACACAGAAAATGAGAAAAATGCAAAATCATAAACCAGGAGGAGGGGGAAAACGAAGAATCAGGCAGAAGGAAACTATGGCATGGAGTACGGAGAACAGAAAGTCTGTGGCAAGCAGCCAGATATTCAGAAAAAGAATCTGATTCAGGATTCTGGAGGTCAGGAGTCTGTAGCCTGGGAGGTGGTAATAGTTGTTACCTAGGAGAGCTGGAAACAGAAATGCATCAGGTCCAGCTGTGGAAGAGAATGGAATACAGGTCAGTGTCTGAAGTGCGGGGGTAGGCACATGGGTGAGACACTGTGATTCTCAACATAAAGGGATTTTGCCGCTGAGAATGTTTGAGAGTTTCTGGAAGTATGTTTGATTGGCACAACTAGAGGAAGGTGTTACTGGTCTCTAGAGAGTAGAGAGCAGGTGTGCTGCTAAACATCCTACAACGAACAGGAAAGCCCCCTCACAACAGAGAGTTATACAGTCCCAAGTGCCTCAAGTGTCACTGTGGACACACCCGGTCTAGGGGATGAGTTAGAGTGGGAGACAGGAAGTGAAGGAGTTGAAGATGAGACCAAACATCAGATGGAAAGTCAGGAGGAAAAGAGGTCAGACCAAGGGTGAAGAGTTAAGAGGACAAAAGGAGGTGAAGTGATGAATCAGATTAGGGTCTCATATGGGTCAGGCAGCAAGTCAGGGATGGAAATGGGCTTCAGAGCTCAGACAGAAGGTCAGGATCGAATCACTGAAGAAGTAAAGATTAAGAAGCAATGAGGAAGACAGTTGAGGCCAGAGCCAGGAAGAAAGGGGGCTGGCCGGGCCATCCTGGTTGGAGTTTGGATGGAGAGTAAGCATGGTGGATACGGGTCAAGGTGATGATGCCCTGGCCAGAAGCTTGAACAAAGCCAAGGAGCCAGCAATGGACTATGGGGTCTCAACAAGGGTCAGGGGCCCCAAGAGTCCAGGCAGGTCGCTGGTTAGAGGTGAGTTAGTGGCTGAGAGGAGGAGTAGCAGGGAGAGCCCCGAGGGGGATGAAGATGCCACCAATGCTGGGAGTACTGGTAATGCTCTCAGGAGAGCAGAGACCTGACCAAGAATCTCCAAGCAGAAAAATGGAAACCAGGTAGAAAACCTGACTATGGAGGCAGCTGCTCACTGCACATCTCCTGTCCTGGCCCTAGAAACACTCCCCACTGCAGGCAGAGTCTCAATGAAGAGCTGCCCTGGGTCCAGGCTACATCCTCAGCAAAGGGGGAGGTTTGTAGCCATAGTCTGGGCAGCCCTAGTGTGTAGAGCATGGCGAAGAAGTCAGATGCCTGCAGCTCTGAATCCCTGCTCTGCCACCTTCTACATGTGTGACCTTTGACTCTGAAGCTCAGTTTCCTGATTTATAACATGGGAACAATACAGGAGATTATCCATGTGAACTGCCTGAACTGTAGAGGACTTTGTGGCTTTTATTATTACCGGAACATAGTGCCCTCATTGGTGTTTCTGAACACTTTGGTGCATATCTATTGCAGATTATTCATCCATTCAACAAACACTTCCTCGTTATCTAGTATGTCCCAAACACATGCTGACTGCTAAAATGACCTGGAGGAACAGAGATTGATTTCGGTTCTGTGTTTACTGCACTCCCGAGGTTGAAAGAGATCTTAAAGTTCATAAACTGTCTCCTAGGCTTAAGTACCCTCTACGACATCCCCCATATGTGCGCAGCCTTGGCTCACACACTTCTAGTGGTGGCCGGCTCGCATCTCCTTTCACAGGCTGCTCTATGAGAACATTCATACCTGTGTTGAGCTGAAATCTTCTTGGTCCTGGCTCTTTCTCTGAAACTGCCTAGACTTGTTTATTCCCTCTCCCACATTGCATCCCATTCAGAATTCTCAATGGCTAACGTACTCTGTCAGACAGGATGGATTTTAGGTCCTCCACCACTGATTGACTCTCCCCAGAATGGGCTCAGGTGTATCTCTGCCCTCTCCAAGTGGAAAGCAGACAATGGCTGTAACCCTGGGACCCTTCCCTCAACAGACATAGCCTCCAGGGGGCTCAGGGTGACCTCAGAAAGACAGAGACATAGCTCTTTCCCAGTAATCTGAAACATTCTCTTACCTTCCCAAGATCAGGAGAACAAAGTGACTTCTCGAGCTCTCTCTTAAGGAGTCCATTTGCAGTTTGTTTGAGCTCCACATAATTGGCCCCAGATGCAAAGCAGAGGAAAGACATTCGCTGACTAGCTTTTCTAGAACCACGAACTCTTTGACACTCTTGGTGGACATTCTGTGACCCTCCCAGACCTTGCTTTGGGAAGCCTCATGCTGTCTTTTCCACGCCGGAGGGCAGTCCAGATTCCTACTGGGGTTATTTGAATAAACTTCCCAACACCTCTGAGCCTCAGTTTCCTCATCCGTCAAATAAAGATAATAATACTACTTAACTCGTCAGGTTTTTGTGCATAACAAGATAACAGGTGGGGAAAAGAGATGGAACAGTGCCCGGCACTTAAAGTGCTCAACCCCGTGCTAAGCTTTGTTAGGGTTATTTGAATCAAGACAGGGAAGCTGTCCTAGGTGACCTGACATTCCAGCAGAGTCATCAAGAGAGGCTAGGAGGTGCAGGAACAGAAATAGCAAAACATTCAGGCATTGATATCTGACCACTGGAGTTGTTCTCTCCAAAGAAAACTGACTGTCATGCTTATGGATGAGGACAGGAGAGAGATCTAAAGTCTCCTGCTTTTCTGCAGCATTTCCCTGTTTCTGCTCTGACGTTCTACAAGGCTGTACTTGGTGGAGTATGGGGTCCGATCGACCCAATGTGGATTTCAGTTCTCCCAGTCACTGGCCGAGTGATACCAGAAAAAAGTCACTTCACCTCTCTGAGCCTCTATTTTCTATAAAATTAAGAAGACATCTATTCCCTTATAAGATCGTTGGGAAAATTAAAGGAGATCTATTCCTTACACACATGCCTGGCATATATTGGGTACCTGATAAATGATAGCTGCTATTATCTTCTTCTTATCATTATTTTCATGATAATAATCTAAATTATTACTGGCATTCAAAACCGCAAAGAACATGAAAGAATGAGGATCTCCTCCCCTTTTCTTTCTGTGCTTTCCCTCTTTGGAGAATGCATGCTAGCTAACCCTTCGCCATATTCATTCTCTCTCTCTGGCTCTCTCCCTCTGGCTCTGGCTCTGGCTCTCGTTCTCTCTCTCCCCTTTTTCAGTGCCCTGATAGGTCCCTGAGAGGGCTGGAAGCAGGGATTGTGAACTGCCAGATTTCATGCCCTGCTCTCATCCCTCTCTCCAAAAGCTTATCAAGTATTAAAAGCTGTGAAATAGGAGGCAGGTTTTTAATCATTTTATTCACAGCCTTCCTCAGCCTGCTCAAAAGGGCTCGAAGGAATCGATTCAGAAGTGGTAATTATGCTTGCCGGCCCCGTGCCAGGCTCCAGGTCAGCACTGGAGCGGGCACAAGCGACAGATGGCAGAGGCACCGGGGAGGGCTCCTCCCGGGTGGGGGCCCCCGAACAGGAGAAGCCTCATGGGAGGAAATGAAGCTAAGTCATCCCAGGTTAGGCATCGGGTTTTTAAATGCACACCAAAATCAATTGCAAATCAACTTACTTTTATTAAGGCCTCCTTAAGTGCCAGATGTTTTTAGCCTCATTTAACCCGCTAAGCAAGTCAGGGAGGTATTTATCATTATCCAATTTATACGTGAGGAAACTGAGGCTAAAAAAATGTTAAGTAACGTCCCAAGGCCCATTAGAAAGTGGCACGGCCAGATATGTTCTGTTCTGGAGCCTGCACTTTGTCCTCTGGGCCTCCATCACCCTTGGGTTCGGGGGCCTGCTGCAGGGATGTCGGAGGGACTGCTACCCTAGATGCCCTGCCTCCCTCTTGCAGCCTCACTGTCTGTCCAGCTTTGCTCACCTCCCTCCCCCTCCCCCACTGCAATATCTTATTCCCTCTGGCTTACTCTTGCCCTCCTCTGGCTCCTGGGATTTATTATCCACGCACTTCAGCCCCCCAGCGAGCCATTAATCCTTTCCAACAGCTTACACATCACAGCCCAGCTGCTCACCCCGCTAGACTCATTTCTGGACAATCCTCCACCCCGTCTACCTCCATACTGCATACTCCCGTGGGACCTAGCTTCGTGCAGTTCTCAGACACCTTTCTCTCTTGCCTTCTTGCCTTTGCACATGCTTTTACCCTGCCTGGAACAATGCACTGTGCCTCCCCCTCCAGGTCTCTGCCGAAACACCAGTTCTTCCTGGAAAGATGACTGACTCACTAGGCATTTCCCACCTCCATGATACCGCTATAGCTTTCTCCCTATGAAGGCAACCAGTCTTTTTGGCGGGGGGGTGGGGGGGTGATGGCTTGTTTGCATTGCTGGGATTCCTCTGGCTGGCCAGTCTGAGAGGGCAGAGGGCACGTCTGCCTGATTCGCCACTGCAGTCCAGGGCCAAGCAGGGTACCCAGCGCAGAGCACGCATCAGGTAGACATTGGCTGAGTGCGTTACATGAATAAGGAGACTGGGCTTAAAGGTGGGGATTTCTGGAGGCTTAGAAAATAGGGCAGAGTCCTAGCTCTGGGCCAGATGAGGCATGCAAGTGAGCAGGGATGGCCATTTGCATACAAAGTTCCGTGGAATATTCTTCAATATCACAAGAAGATATGTTTTCCATCATTTTTCCTTGAAAAATGCATCCCTCTTGATCTATCTTTCATTTCCCCACATTTAATAGAGATGTGAATACAGAGAACTATGTCTCTACTATAAGACAAATAGCACCCCACGCACAGTAATAAATGACGACCTAAGTAGTCTACTTGTCAGAAAAGATGAAAGGGAGTGGGGCAGGGGATGGTGAGTAGAGGCACACAGACCCTGTCTAAAGGGATAGCTGCTTCTCAGCCCCAGCCTGCTGTTACCCAGGGGAATGTGGCCAGATTTCCTGACTTCTCAAAAGAAGCTGGGAATAGACTATATGCATAATGTCCCAGTTTTTAAGAGTTGCCTCAATTAAACAAACACATGTACGCACAGACACACGTGCACGCACACACAAACAAAAACAAAACGAGCCCAATAAAACATCTGCTGAGAGGTTTTGGGTCTTAGATTGGAACTTCTGCACACATTTTCCTGCTGAGTAGAGAAAAGCTCCTTGCAGATGGACCCAAGTGGGGGCCCCCCAACACCCGGAATCCACCAAATGCCTAGGGTTATGTGCACCCCAAACACTCCCTTCTTATGTTCACAATGCTTTCTTGAGGCTCCTGCAAAATCCCCACACCAAAGGAGAAATGTTTATAACCCAACCAGGCAGCACTTAAAAGATCAAGGCGTACATGGCATGCTGAAATCACTGGCACCTTGTTCCCGTTTCCTCTCTGCTGTAGGATCAAATGCTTCCAGTTTCAATGATTAATCGCCTCTCAGTTTTCACCACAAGTTGTACAGTGTTATTGACTGGGACAGAAATATTCTCTGGAACAAATGCAAGTCTTGGGAGGGGCTGCTGCTGGCCTGTGACACCTGATTCAACCCACCCCTGAGACTGGGTGAGACTACCCCAGGCCCCCCATTTACGGATGGGGCTCAGGGAGGCTCAAACAACTACCCAACAACTCTCATTACTGTGACGTTATTAATGGCTACTATCTCTTGAATGCTTACTATATTCTGGGTATTGTGCCCAGCACGTTACATCTACTATCTCATTTTTTTTTTCTTTTTTTGCGGTACATGGGCCTCTCACTGTTGTGGCCTCTCCCGTTGCGGAGCACAGGCTCCGGACGCGCAGGCTTAGCGGCCATGGCTCACGGGCCCAGCCTCTCCGCGGCATGTGGGATCTTCCCGGACCGGGGCACGAACCCGTGTCTCCTGCATCGGCAGGCGGACTCTCAACCACTGCGCCACCAGGGAAGCCCTACTATCTCATTTAAGCCTCATAACGCCCCTCATATATTTGGGGAGAAAGAGGACAAAGAACCTTGGCGGCAACATGACTATTTTACACACGAAGGAAATGAAGCAAAGAGAGGTTAAGTCCAAAGTCACACAGCTAATAAGCAATAAAGTAGAGAGTCCAGCTTGGTGATCAGGGCTCCTGCCTGAGCTCAGGCATCATTCTTTTACCTGAGCCCAGACACAGACCCACAGAGTCTTTTCCAAGCTGGCTGGGCAAGGAACATTTTTTTGCAAAAGCTGCAGTTACTACAGTGCTTCTGTGGATGGTCTTGGGGTACTGCTGGTACTGTTCTTATGCACCTACTGTGTCACCTATGCTTGGGGATTGGGGAGGGAGATACTATGGAGGACTGAGGAAATCTACTCCAGCCGTCCTTGCATTTTTCTTTTTCCAGTTAAACATGGTGAGCTTGCTCTCTGGGAATTTTCCAAGGCTCTGCCTCTCAATTCAAATCCTTGGAGATATTCTCCAGGGTCTACGAATTCTCAAGGGTAACATCTTTTAAAATTTTTTAATTTCTCATTTAAATAGTAAATTATTTAAACATCAATTTAATATTCTAGATCATCGGTTGTAACCACCTTGTCACAATCTATGCCAAGAATCCGCAAAATACAGCTCATGGACCAAATCAACGCCCAACCTATTTTTGTACGTCCTACAAGCCAAGAATTATTTCTACAGTTTTAAATCACTGGGGGGGAGGGAATCAAAAGAATAATAATGTTTCATGACACTTGAAAATTTTGTAAAATTCCAATTTCGATGTCCATACCTAAAGTTTTATTGAAACACAGCAGCGCTCATTTGTTTGCCTGTTATCCAGAGCTACTTTTCCAATAAGACAACAGAGCTACTTTTCCAATAAGACAACAGAGTAGAGTAGTCTCAACAGAGACCATCTGGCCCCCAAAGCCAAAAATATTTACTATTTGGCCCTTGACAGAAAAAGTTTGGTGATCCCTGATTTATGCAATGTGAATTTGGTGTCCATATTTTCATTTATGCTTTTAACTGAGTTAGGCATCTGTTTATTTTGGAGTTTGTTTTGTTTTCACTTTTATTGTTACGAGCTAATAAGGAAAAAAAATAGAGAGAAGAACTTAGGTACCTTCTAGAGTGTCCTCATGTGATCGAGTACAATTTTCTGATAGTTCCAGGAGAAAGCCAAGAGAGAGTTGAGCCAGTATAGCATGAGGTAGACCAGCAGGCTGAAGTAAAATGTAAAAAAATGTCAACTCCACACCATAGTCACACTGCAGGCAGAAGTTCACTTTCAACCAAACCACCTCACATTAAGCTAATGTTGTTAATTTGAAGTTTACTAGTTTTGCAGTCTTATTTGTGCTTAATTTGGAAATTTGTTTCTGTTTTGTAGCTCAATAAGAGCTATAAGCGTAAGGATTTTATACCTAGCTTTATGTTTGCCTATGTTAAGTAACATTATGATAAGAATAATTTGAGTCAACACTTACTGTTTTGAGTCAACAAAAGTGTTGAGTCAAGTGTTGAGTCAACACTTAATGTTTTCCCCTTTAATAGGGCATATGTTACTCAAGTTATAAGCAGGAAAAATGGATGCAAGAAGGGTCAATTACATTATATCTTTGAATCAGTATAATCTAGTGTAAATTGCTACCTGCCACCCTGGCAGAAAATTCAGTCTCAGTTATTTTGGGAGGTCCCCTCCCCAGTTTGAGGAGAGTGGGGAGTGTCAAATAAAAACTCTAAGCTTAAGTTGGGACCAGGTTCTCCTTTTAGGGTGGTCACCATTTTTTGCTATTGCTCCTGTGTCTATACTGCATTTGTATGTGCTGATCCCCACCATTCATCCCTTAGGCTCTGTTGCTGAGTGGCTCAAAATTGCCCCTCACTTAGTCCTCCCACTTGCTTCCTTTCCACCCACTCAGCCCACTTTCCCTTTATTCTCTCTCCTTCTGGACAAAGGGAGCACAGTTTTTCTCAATAAGCCTTTAGAAGCACAGTGCTAGCTTGACTTTCCTGTGTGGGGCTGGGCAAAGGAGTCAGAGAGGACTGCTAACAATGGGCCTTTCTTCTTAAAAATTCACTTTATTACAACTGTTATATAAAAAACATAGTTTTCCTTCACTGAAAAGTTATACCCAGGCATTGACGATCAGAGAATGAATGGAGCTCTTTTAACCCTCTTCTGAGTTCCCCAGTGTATCAGTTAGCTATTGCTGTGTAACAAATCACTCCAAATGTAATACCTTAAAACAATATAAATTCTTTATTTTGTTCACAAGTCTGCAATTTGTGCAGGGCTTGGCAGGGGTGGTTTGTCTCTGTTCCATGTGGTGTCAGCTGAGGTAACTCAATTGGGGCCTGGAGGATCCACTTTCAAGATGACTCACTCACGTGGCTGGCAAGTTGGTACTGGCTGTCATCTGAGAGCTACAGTCAGGGGCCTGTTTCCTCTTTACATAAGCTTCTTGTTTGGGCCTCACAGTAGATAGTGACCTCAGGGCAGCCAGACTGCTTACAGGGTAGCTAAAGATTTCAAGAACAAGTATTCCAGCAAGCGAGGTGGAAGCCATAGTGCCTTTTATGATCTAGCCTCAGAAATCACGTAGCATCACCTCCACCACACCTGTTGGCTGGTATTGTTGCAAAAGCCCACTCAGTTTCAGAGGCAGGGGCCATAGACTTTATCTCTCAATGGAGAAGTGGCAAGGTGCTAAAAGAGTATGTGGGATGGAAGCTATTGTTACAAGCATCTTTGGAAAACACAGTCAGTCACATCCAATTTAGCTTAGGATTGACCTTCCACCCTGACACAATTCCCTATCATATGTTAACTGCTTGGGCAAGTGACTTCAACTCTCCAAGCTTCTATCTCCTCCACTAAAGAGAGGACAAGTGAGTATTGCTTCAGGGTCGTGTTATGATCATTAAATGAGATAATATATAAAAAGTTAGCCTGATACCTGGCACAGAATACATGCCTGACAAAGGTTAGCTTCTTGCTCTCTTCCCCGACTTCGTCTCAGCCAACCTGCACTGACTCAAAATGACATTCTTCTTGGCTGCCACCTTGGAAGCATTTTCCCTCAGAAAATGTGTCCGTGTATTCATAAATTTACAGGTTACACAAAGGTGTTGTTCAAACATTGCTGGGTTCTTGGTCTTTTCAAAGTAAACTCTTGTTCTCAAAGCTGCTGGCTGTGGGAAGGAGCCCTGCAGGAGTCCTTTTGCCCACACTCGGTCTATGGGTGAGGGAAATCCGGACCTCCCTCCAGTGGGGCTGATGGAAGTGGAAGGACCACCATATGTCTTTCCCAGAAGGGTGACTGAGTTCCGCTTCCATCCCAGTTCCCCTGAGATTTTCCTGAAAACCCCCGTGGCTAGCCCAGTTGGGAGTGTTAGCACATCAGATCCCATGCTTTGGTGAAAAATGTAAACACAGACCTGATTTTTCATTTTAAATGAAGCCAAGCATATTGCTCCCAGCAGATGCCGAGTGACTCAATCTGTCCTCTCGGTTTTGAAGGGAACTGAAGAACAACATGGTAAAATAAAGCAAACAGCACATTTACTGGTTGATAAAATGCTGTTTTAGTCTACCCTGGCATTATATGGTGATTGCTATGCAGCGAACATCTGTTATTAAATCCAGACTTCTGTTGCCTGGATACATTGAGTCAAAAGCTGGAAGGAGTGAGAAATCCATTTGTGTGTCTGTTGCGTGTGAATGTCAGAGCTCATATGATGCCTTTGTCTTCATTCTAACTGAATCTTTTAATATGGAATGTCTCGCTTGTTAATTCTGACTCTGGGCCAATACTGTCTTCATTTGATTAAAAAGAGTTAAAGAAACCAAGAAACAGTATTCTCTCAGGTGCTCTAAGTAACTTTGTTGATTAATTTTTGGAGATGGCATGGTGTATTTGAAAAAAGTAGGATGCTTTTAAAGAGAATTCATACCAAATAACCCAATAATTCAGATTCTAGGTGTCTATCCCAAGGACACAGGGGAGATGAGCATATGTTTTTGAGGGCAAGGATGTTCAATGCAGTGTTACTTATAACAGAAAAAAAAAAAAAGAAAGAAAAAGTTAAAAGTCACCTAAATGCACATATGTCAAGAGCTTCATCTATATTGGCTGCAAATTCCATGTTCTTCCACATCACAACTTATTGTCAGCCCCCCGATAGACCTTACATTATTTACAACTTTATGCTATTCTAAAAAATGTTTCAGTGAATGACTTGGTACAGGTGTGATTACCTCCTAAGGATAGATCGCTAGGTGTGGAATTGTTAGGACAAAGTGCATATTATATTGTTTATTCGTTCAGTCAACAAGTGTGTCTTGAGTGACACTGTGTGCTAGGCAGCAGTGCTCTACACTGGGGCCCAGTGGGGGAGAAAACGTCCCCACCTTCGTGGAGCCAACAGAGTGAGAAGGGAGGAATGAAAGCTAGAGGGATCTCGAAGACAGAAGTGAGTGCTAAGGAGGGGACTGAGAATGGTGGAGAAGCTAGACAGGCATCTCTGAGTGCCACAGATCAGAGGGCATTGGAAGAATCACTCAGTGGTTCCCCAAAATGTGGTGCTGGGAAATGTGGTGCATTCACTCAGTCACCAAATATTTGTCGAATGCCTACTAATGCCAGGCTATGTTCCAGGCAATGAGAACCCAGAAATGACCATAGCCAATAAGGTATCTTAAAGCAGAAAGAGATGGACAATAAACAAACAAATTTCAAAAAATGGTAAATGCCATGGAGAAATTAAAGAGAACTGGGTAGGGGAGAGGTCTGCTTAGACAGACTGGGCAAAGAGAATCTCTATGAGGAAGGATGTTTGAGCTAAAAAACGAACATTGAGAGAGGGATAGTCATGAATAGACTGGGAGAATGAGATCCTAGGCAGAAGGACCAGAAAGAGCAAAAACACTGAGGTGGGAATGAGCTTGGTATGTCTGAGGAGCAGAAAGATGGCCATGAGTGAAGCCTAGTGAGCTAATTTGAAAATGGCTTAAGTCTATCTGTCAGTAATTGTCACTATAATGCTGTGTAACAAGACACCCCAAAACTCAGCAGCATACAATAAACTGGGACTAGAACCCAGGTATGAATCTCTCCAAACTATCTTCTCTTCCATCCGTATTCACCACCTCTCTATGTACAACCTATCTGCTCTGAAAACCACAAGAGCCTCAGAATGTATTAAGTACATAAGAACTAGTCCTGCATCTAGATGCAATGGCTCTCAAACCCTAAGGAGCATGAAAAATACCTATTAAAACCCTCTTGCACTGTGGGTGGGAATGTAAATTGATACAGCCACTATGGAGAACAGTATGGAGGTTCCTTAAAAAACTAAAAATAGAACTACCATATGACCCAGCAATCCCACTACTGGGCATATACCCTGAGAAAACCAAAATTCAAAAAGCGTCATGTACCACAACGTTCATTTCAGCACTGTTTACAATAGCCAGGACATGGAAGCAACCTAAATGTCCATCAACAGATGAATGGATAAAGAAGATGTGGCACATATATACAATGGAATATTACTCAGCCATAAAAAGGAACAAAATTGAGTTGTTTGTAATGAGGTAGTTGGGCCTAGAGTCTGTCATACAGAGTGAAGTAAGTCATAAAGAGAAAAACAAATACCGTATGCTAACACATATATATGGAATCTAAAAAAAAAATGGTACTGATGAACCTAGTGGCAGGGCAGGAGTAAAGACGCAGATGTAGAGAATGGACTTGAGGACACGGGGAGGGAGAAGGGTAAGCTGGGACAAAGTGAGAGAGTGGCATGGACATATATACACTACCAAATGTAAAATAGATGGCTAGTGGGAAGCAGCCGCATAGCACAGGGAGATCAGCTCGGTGCTTTTTGATGACCTAGAGGGGTGGGATAGGGAGGGTGGGAGGGAGACGCAAGAGGGAGGGGATATGGAGATCTATGTATACATATAGCTGATTCACTTTGTTATACAGCAGGAACTAACACAACATTGTAAAGCAATTATACTCCAATAAAGATGAAAAAAATACCTATTAAGCTAGTTAAGTATATACTATCCTAGGCCTTGTCCCCAAGAGTCTGATTTAGCAGGATGGCGGAAGCCCCGGGAATCTGCATTTTCAAAAGTAACTGCACCTCTTTATGATGAAGGTGGTTGATGTACCACTTCTGGAGAATCAACGATGAAAAGTTCACCAAAGACAGCCTTAGGCAGGCCAGAAAGATGACCCTGCCTATTTCCCTTCAGGGTTAAGCAGAAGCTGGCCCTGACCCCACCAGTTGCCAGTGTCATGAAGTACCCTTGGGCATTTTTAGCGAGCACATCTCTTCACTGTGATGCCATCTTCCTGGCCCAGCGGGGAAAGCCTGAGTTAATGGCATCTCCTGGGTATAATAAACCTCCCCTAGGGCTCTGGTCCCCGCTGAGCTCTGCTGGATCCTCTAGCATTTCAAAGTGAAGCTAGAGGTTCTTCAAACAGCTCGAGAGATTTCTTGGAAATCCAAGGCACCTCATCTCCTGCTCAGAGCTGGATTTGGCTCTTAGCTTGGAGGTGGGAAGACCTCCTGGGCCAGGACTTAAGAGTGGCTCACAAGGAATCAAAGCCAGCTTTCTCCACCTTCCTCTGACAGCCCTGTGTGCTTCTCCTCTGATCCCCTGCCAGAGTGGGGGAAGGCATCCCAAAAGCTCATTAACAGCTCACATACTTTGCCCTGAATCAGCTCTTAAACACCGTGGAATGAACAGCCCTAAACGAGAAAGAAAAAAAGTAAAATAATGAGTTTCTTACAAGTTCATAAATATCCCTGGTGCTTTCTGTCAGGCCAGGGTTTAGCCTTCTCTGCTCTAAACTTTATTTTCTGAGCCTCTAAGGAGAGTTGGCTGTTGGTCCCCTGGCCATTAATTGCTTAGGTGTGCTGACCCCCTCCAAACCCCTCCACCACAACACACTGGTCCATATCCCACTCCAAAAGTGACAGAACTGCTCCCAGGGATCTGCATCTTCTTAGAAACACTACTGGATAATTATTTCTTTAGTCTATACTGACAGAAATACCATCTCTAGGAAGACAGAGTGGTAATAACTAACATTACTTGAGCATTTCCTGCGTGTATTTTGCATGCATTAGCCAACTTAATCTTTGTAATAACCCCACGAGGCAAGTACTGTTTTCACTCTTATTGCCAGACAAAGCATTTGAGGTTCTGAAAAGCCCTTCATGCAAGGTCACACAGAGCTGAGGTCCGAATCCAAGTCATTTGACCCTAGGACCCCTCACCAGCTACCTCACCAGCTCCCACTTCACATTGCCTTGAGCAGACCATGCCTACATGACTCCATTCAAGTTGGATGTTGACATAGACAACTCCAGGCATATCCAGGGCATGGATACTCAGAACCACATCACGTAAGGAATAGTGGCAGGACTTGAAGATATTTTAACGTGAAGACAAGGTGGTCTCATGGCAGGGGTTGAGCAAGGGTATAGAGGCATAAGACATGAAAAGTAACTGCAGATACCTGATGATCTATTAAGAGACAAAAGGATTAGATGGCCCTGTATGAGCCCAAGAGTTACAATGTCCAATGAGGTGAAGTAATGCCAGGATATAAGAAAAAGCTTTCACATACTCAGAAGTGTCCAAAAAAGTGTCGGACTGCCTTGGGAAGTCTTGGGAATCTCCCTGTCATGGGAGGCATACAAGCAGAGACTTGGCAATGTCTTGTATAGAGGGGTCTCAATGTCAGATGACACAAATAACTTTTGAGGCACTTTTGATCCTGAGTATATGTGATTCGGTTGTGATTTGCTGGAGCCTCATCTCAAACAGCATTTTACGTTGTCATTAAAATGCCTAATACAGACTCCTTCTTCATAAGCCTAAAGATAGGCATCGTCACTCCTAGATGATGTCTTCTTGGCTTGGGATGCAAAATTTTGTGGGCTTACTTCATATCCAATCCTTATCAGGTGATGTGTCATGAATCACGGATTATTGGAACTACACGAGACCACAGCGCTAATGATACAGGTGAAGAAACTGAGGCCTGGAGACAACAACTAACTTGTCCCAGGTCACAGAGCTAGCAAGTGCCATGTTGGGCTGGATTCAGGACTCCAGATCCCGAGCTTCCTGCTACACTCCCCACACCACAAGGCCTCCTAGAGTATCAGAGTATGAAGGGCCCTTAGCAATCTTCTTGATCTGCAGTGACAAATAGGATTCACTTCCCTCTGCCAACTTGTAATTCATTGGTCGTGATTTCCTCAAGAGCTGTTTCAGAAGGATTCTGGGGCCACATCTGGGTTCAGTGGAAAAGAGATCTGTGAATCATTTATGATGGCTGCCTTGGGCATAGGTGGGAAAGTAACTACCTGTGTGCCAAGGCTCCTTGAGCTCATTCATCTCAGTGACTTTCTGGGTGTGCAAGCTGAGCTCTCAAGAAGTGATATGAGCATTGCAGAAGAGATTATGAGGTGAGATGAGGCCTTAGCCACCTCATTTATGAAAATGATTTAAGGATCCTTGTATGATGATTAAACCCACCTATGGAATGAGAAAGACACACAGCTGCCTTAAGCCCCAACAATATAGAACAGATGACAGGTGATATGTAGATGGTTTGAATAACAGTTTCTAGTTCATCTTGACTAAGGTGCTTTGCCCTGGGTGGCAGGTGGCTCCACCCCTTACATGTTGGGAAGTCATAAGCAGGTACTTCTCCCGGATCCTTTTGCTAATTGGTAAAATGAGGGATAAGGTTTTTCTCTCAGGGTTGCCATTGAAGAACAGAGAAAATATAAGTACTCAGCACAGCCTAACACTTAGCAGTTGCTCAATAAATAGTAGCAAGTACTAGCAATATAATATCGCATCTACCCCTTCTCTCTGTGTTAGCATCTTTCCAGGCTGTTAAAGGGTTAGCAGCAATGGCTACCCAAAAACAGATTGCCACGGGACACATAGGTCATCAACTCCAGATTATTGGTCTGGGGCAGATTTTTGGAGTCCCTTGTTCCCAAAGAGTTGGGGACTAGCTTTCCAGCTGACTGAGAAGGGGAAAGCCAGGAGGGAAGACCAGAAAATCCAAGGGTAGACCTCTTAGCCCCATAACACCTTTCACCTTCCAGTCCTCCTTGGGGATTCTCCAAGTCTACACTCCTGGTCCTAAATGTAGAGGAAGAGCCAGGGACAATGAGTGTGAAGTTTACTGCAGGCTCGATGTTGAAGGATTACAAGGGAGCAGTCTGCCTCCCAAGCCTGCTATTCCCAAATTTATCAAAGCACAAAGCATTTTTTAAAGACCCCTTCGTGAACTGATCAAATGTACTTGACAACAGAGCCAGCAGGCCAGTCAGATCAAGTCTTCACAGCCCCTGAGAAGTTGCCTACACGATGGAAATGACAGTTCTCAGAATCTGTGGGTAGGAGGGATTTAACTCCACGAATGGGGAAGGGAAAACAGGAAAGCTAATATTTACCGAGCGCCTACTATGTGTCAGAGGGTTTACAGAACATTATCTCATTTAATCCTCACAACAAAAACACTTAATAATACTTCCGTTTAGCAATAATAGTTAGCTGTGAAATGGCTGAGATTTGCAATACTAATAGACACCAGCTACTTTGCATATGTGGTGAGCAAACAGCAGGCCTCAAATTCAGGGGAGGAAGAAATGTAGTTTTTATATCACTCAATTTCATATCCATTTTGAGCCCCCAGCCCTTTGGGTAGCAGGACCTTAACCTCTGTCTTTTCAGTTTCTCTCCCAACTTCTTTCCCAAAAGCTGCATCTAAGTTTGGGGCCGGAGCTGGGAGCGGCGGGGACAGAGGAGCTCATTCTGGGTCAGTGCGTCAGTGGGGGTTCAGGACAGCCAGCTCGGTTGCCCTCATCTACCTCAGCAAATGCAGAGACGTCCTCATTCCCATCCAGTCCTGGGCAGTTATCAGTGCCTCCTCTCCGTCCCACCCCAAAGATGGGCTCATCAGGGCTACCCACCCGCCTGCCAGCACCTCCAGGCAACGCTTGGGAACTGTCCACTGCTCTGGGCACTGTGCCAGGGCATGCGCGTGCTGGGAGGCTGCCTCAGCCTGTCTTCCTAGGATCTCTGCTGCTCCCGTGCCGGGCTGTTTGCAGAAACCCCAGCACCCAGCCTGTTTTTCAGTTGCATTCTTATCTCCAAACTGACTTAGGGGTTCTCTTTCCTCCCCTCCCTTCTCAGTGACCACAAACATCTTAGTTTTCTTCTTCCCTCCCCTCCTTGCCTTGGTTTAAGAGAAGCTTTATTGAACTTGAGGGCAGAAGAGGCTGCCTCTTCCTCTGTTCTTCAAAATCTATTGTTTTGGGCACAAAATGATCTCCAGGGCTCAGGCACCTGAGGCTTAATAAACTGAAAATCTTTCTCACCTTTCCGGTTGCATCTCCCACCCCAATGAGCAAATGAGCAAATGAGCAAACAGGGGGAAAGCAATGAGAAAACCCCAAAATGTTATCTCGCAGTATTCATGAGCTCTAATCCTCCAGTAGCCCTGTGAGGTCAAAATAATTGTCCTTATTTAACCTTGAGGATGTGGATGCTCAGAATGGACATTTGCCTTGTCTGAGGTCTCACAGGGTAAGCAGTGGCACTGGGATGGGCCCAGAGTCCCCATCTGGCTGACTCTATTACCTGAAGATGGAATCTGGGTTGTGCCAGCTCAGGTGATAAGTAGAGGCTGCCTGAGGAATTGCTTTGAGAATTTTGAGGCTGCATCTGAACTCGCTGAGTAGAAAAGTGCTGTGATCCATTAGTAATGTCTGCCATGGGCACTGGACTGGACAGCAGCCTTCCATGGGCTGCCAGTGCCAAGCCACATTCCCTAGACTCTGTGCGTCTTAGACATTCTATTCGCATTTGTTGGCTAGATAAATTAATGAATGCATGGACTCCTTCATTAGGGCTAGATTTAGAGAAGGGGCTTGAGGCAGGAAGTGAGAGAGGCTGCTCACGGTCGATTCACAGTGGTCTTGGGAGGCCAGGCTGGACTGTTAGAGATAAGAATGGCAGGAGGGATTGGGACTTGAACTTGGAAGAGCTTGGAATTCCAAACTCAGAAGCCTGTGAGTTGCGAAAGGTTTGGGCTCAGGGGAATAACGTAAGAAAAGCTGCACTTAACAGCAGGGGGCAACGAACAGTTGAGGCTGAAGGACCAGCCTGGAGAGCTTTGTAATCTGTGTGAGGTGTGGGGGAGATGCCCAGCCCATGGGAGAGGAAGGTCACGGTGACAAGGACAGGAAGACGTGGAGGGACAACTCACAGGTCTCGGAGGCTGGCAGAGGGCTCTTTTCCCTAGTGACTCACATGTTCCTTCTTTCTAGCTGAATTTCAGTTTTATTTTCAGCTCTAATCAGTGATAACAGAGAGATCCAGGTGCTTTCTTTCCCTTGCTCCACATTTCCCTCTGCAACCTCCTGGAACCTAACGATTCCCCATCCTCCCAAAGAAAAGAAGTTGACAGCCTGGAGCAGAGCGGCCTGTGGCTTCATGACTGTCATCACGGTGGCCCCCATTTACTGAGTGCCCTCAGTGTCCAGCAAAGGGTCAACCCTTCATAGGCATTATCCCCTTTAATCCCCAGCAGCCCTAGGAGCTAGGAACTACTAGTATCCATATTTTGCAGATGAGAAAACTGAGCTTCAGAAAGGCATAGTAACTTGCCTAAGTTCACATCACCAATAAGTAGTAAATCCAGAAACAAAAATCTTTTTTTAAAATAAAATCTGGGGCTCCCCTGGTGGCGCAGTTGAGAGTCCGCCTGCCAATGCAGGGGACACGGGTTCGTGCCGCGGTCTGGGAGGATCCCACGTGCCGCGGAGCAGCTGGGCCCGTGAGCCGTGGCTGCTGAGCCTGCGCGTCCGGAGCCTGTGCTCCGCAGCGGGAGAGGCCACAAGGGTGAGAGGCCCATGTACCGCAAAAAAATAAAATAAAATAAAGTCTGAGTTCAAAGCTAGCTTCCTTAACAATATGCCTCTGGCCTAATTAAGCCATAACATTTCACAGGTGGAAGTGTCCTTAGAGAATATCTAATCCGACTCCCTCACTTTCCAGAGGGGAAATCTGAGGCTCAGAGAGGGGACGGGATTTGTCCAAGGTCATCAGTGAGTTAGAGGATGAGCTGGGACTTGAACCCAATAGAGGAAGAAAGCATGACTCTGCAGCCTGTTGGTTGTTGATATCCTCTCCCACATTTCACCACCTTCTTCCCACCCCCAGCCCCCATTGGATGTTGACCAGGTGCATCCTGACACCTAGCTCCCTGGCAAGGCCTTAACAAGGACTGAATTCATGACGTCTCTCCAGCCTTTCAGCCCCTGAGCTCCCCATCCTCCTTGCTCAGAGATGTTCAACTCCACCAGCATGTTTCCCAGGCACACCCTGCCTGCCTGTTACCCGTGAACATATCAGCCCCGCCTCTCATTCCTGCGGCAGAGATGGTTCTGTTGTCACTAGAGCAATAGTGCACCCAGTGGCATCTAGAACTCAGCTCATGATGGCATAGTGAATGGAGGAAATTAGAGCTGAATGCATCCATGGCGAATATTCCTCCCAGGGTAGACGGGGCCATCGGCTGAGTGGCCCATGATGGATGTCCACATGGGACCCACTTGCAGGGCCACCTTCACTCCTTTAAGGAGCAGGCCTGTCTCCCAGGCTGGCCATGCTTCAGATCGCTCTCCATCCTAGACCATGGACCTCCTGAGCCCTGTCTTGAAGGAGCTGGTGTTTCCACATGTCTCCGACAGTGCCTCTCAAGCAAGCAACCTTGACCCTGCAGTTAGGGAGGCTGGAGAGCATAGCGGTTGATTGCACAGCCTCTGATGTCAAATGAATCTACTTTCAAGTTCCAGCTTTCCTCCTCACTGCTGGTCAAGCTGGTCAATGTCCCTGAGTCTCAGTGCCCTCGTCTGTAAAAGGGGAAGAATTAATCCCTATCCCATGGCGTGGTCATGTGAATTAAATGGGATCATGTGTGTGTTTGGCACGGTTCCTGGTACCCAGTAGGTGTTTAATAAACAATTGCAATAATAATAATAACAATAATAGTAGTTACTTCTTTATAACCCTCACAGCACTTTGCGTATATTAGGTGCTGTAGTAAGGTGTTGAGATTAAGATGCTGCTCCTGCTGCTGCTAAGTGATGATCATGATTGACGGTGGTGGGGAGGAGAATAGATGAGAATGTAAAAGCCCTAATGGGCCTTAGAAATCACAGGGCAGCAGTCTGTTGCAATAGAAATTGCATGAACTTTGCAGCCAGACAGTTGAACTTAAATTTATTACCCATCTGTGTGACCAGGGGAAGTAACCTCCTCTCTCTTAGCCTGGGCCTCAGTCCCTCATCTTCTATAGGGCTGCCGGCAGGAGTAAATGAAGCCATGCTTCTAAAGTGCTTAGCCCAGTACCTGGCCTAGTAGACGTTCAATTTCGAGTAGGAATTGCTGTTATTATTTATTTATTTTTTTTTTTTGCGGTACGCGGGCCTCTCACTGTTGTGGCCTCTCCCGTTGCGGAGCACAGGCTCCAGACGCGCAGGCTCAGCGGCCATGGCTCACGGGCCCAGCCGCTCCGCGACATGTGGGATCTTCCTGGACCGGGGCACGAACCCGTGTCCCCTGCATCGGCAGGCGGACTCTCAACCACTGCGCCACCAGGGAAGCCCCATTGCTTTTATTTTTGTCAGTACATTTCTGGTCTCCCCAACCCATGGGTCAGCACTCCCCTTGAGAGCAGGTTGTACACTGCTCTGTACGTGGTGCTTGAGGACAGGGGCAGAACAGTTATCCAACAGCTATTCATGGAGCAGTGTCTGTGTGCCTGCCACTACGCTCAGCACACGGTGGGGACGAGAACAGACAGGATCTTGGCCTTCATGGAGCTCACAATCCAGTGGGGAAGACGGATGAACGACAAGTCTGTAATTACAAGTGGATGCTCAGAAGGAAACCAAAAAAGTTGCATGATACGGAATAATGTGGGATGGGGCGGTGGGTGTTAGTTTCCTATCACTGCTGTAACAAATTGTCACAACTTTAGTAGCTTAAAACAGCACACATTTATTATTTTACAGTTTTAGAGGTCAGAAATGAGAAATGAGTCTTAAGGGGATAAAGTCAAGGTGTTGCAGGGCTGTGTTCCTTCTGGAGTCTCCGGGGGAGAGGGCATTTCCTCGCCATTTCCAGCTTCTAGATGCTGCCTGCATTCCTCATCTCATGGCTTCTTCCTCTGTCTTCAAAGTGCATCACTCCAACCTCTGCCTCTGTCATCACATTGACTTTCTCTGACTCTCATCCTCTTGCCTCTGATAAGGACCATTCTGATTACATTGAGCCAACGTTGATAATTCCAGGAACTCTCCCCATCTCAGGATCCTTAATTTAATCACACTGCAAGGTCTCTTGACGATGTAAATAACAGGCTCCAGGGATTAGGGCATGGACATCCTTAGGGGGCCATTATTCAGCCTAGCACAGGGGGAATCTACTTTAGGTAGGTCCTGTTCTGGACATCACCATGTTCAGCACATAGCAGAGACCATGAATGAATGAATGAATTAGTGAATGAATGAATGGACAAATGACAGAGAAAGAGAGAGGGAGAGAGACAAAGCCAGCCTGTTCCAAGCAGTCCAGACTTGAAATGGGCTCTCATGGGTCCCCTGAGAACCTGTTGCTTTGCTCATAGATCTGCCCTTGGGCATCAAGGGTCAGACCCACTGGAGAATTAAACCTTTCAAGTTCATAATGTAAAAAATTCAATGCCCTGGAGCTGAAAGTCAGGGAGGGACCTAAGAAACCAGCCACGTACTGAGCCCTCATCTCGGTGTTTCATAGAATTCATGGTCCTCAGTTTCAACAGCCACTGTAGTCTCCATTTCTCAGATGAGGGACTGAGGCACAGAGAGGTGCAGTCACTCACCCGAGGCCACACAGCCAGTGAGTGGCAGATCCACTGAGGCTTAATGCCAGCTGCCTGGCTGCAGGGCCAGTGCTCTTATTTCCATCCCACACATTTAATAAACCCACTCCTGGGGCCACCCAGCATTGTCCTCAAGGGGACTTCCTATTTCCCTGCTGGATTCTATGTATGATTCGTTTCTTGCAAGATTTTAAAAAGCAAGTATCGGCTCGTGATGGTGCTTGTCACTCACTCACACCTAAGGCAATACCCTCTATTGTTTTACTAGGTGGTGTCAGTAGGAGGGCAGTCTCAGACCAGGACCGAGGGAGACACACACACACACACACACACACACACACACACACACACACACCTGCCTTCCTTCCTAAACACTCAGCTCCCTGAATGAGGCTCCTGGCACAGCTCCCCTAGGGAAGGAAATGCAAGAGGTCGCCAAGGGAGCCCAGTAGCTTTGCAGAGCAAACCACTCCCTGTTCCATGTCCATATCTAGACTGTTTCCTGTGACTCAGTCTGACTACAAATGGCCACAGGTCGAGGACCAAGGTCAGCCCAAGGAGAGAAGGGATGTATAGAGCAGAGGCTCAGTATCCAGGCCTGGGAGTTAGACCAGGGCTCTTTTACCTCCTCTGCTTCTTGCTGATGGCCTCGAGTACATTGTTTCTCCTCTCTGACCCTCAGTTTTCCCATCTGATAAAATGGGTATAATAATGGTGTCTACCTCTTCAATTAAAATTAGATGATACTTTCACGTCAGCATTAGTGCAGTTCCTAACACCTAAAAGGTACCAAATAAGTGGTATTTGTTATTACCTAATTTAATTAGGTATTCAGAGTCTCAAATTAATAAACTTACATATTTACCGAGTACCTACTCTGTGCATACCCTACACTGGGGATGATGGGGGCTGTTTATTTTAGACAGGGGTCCAGGGAAGGCCCCTCGGAAGAGATGATGTGGGAGCACAGACCAGAATGAGAGGAGTATATGCAGGTACTTGATGACTGTACTTAAATTAGTCTTTTTTGTGCGCTGAGGATGGCCTGGGAGCCCATTGACCTTCAAAATAAGTCGTGAGGCCTGGCCCGGAGCAGAAGCCTCTGCAGTCAGACAGTCGAGGGTTCAAATCTCAGCTCTGCTACTCTCTAGATGCATGGCTTCGAGTGGCTGGCCTTACCTCTCTGAGCGTCTCTTTCCTCCTCTGCAACATGGGGTCGGGGGTGGATACTGGTATCCAGTACACGCTCTGTAATTGGTGAGTGCTGGTATTCATATTATGCGATGCAAGTCTGGCAACTTGGAGCAAGCAGTGATGACCTTGAGTGTGGATAAGAGGCAGCTGGAAACCTTCACACTTCCCTTGGCCGGCCGGGGAGAGACCAGGGGAGCTGCCATCCCAGAGCACCCTGATCCCAGCATTGGCCTAAGTCACTCCCCTCCTGGCACTTATCAACCACTGTGATAGTTGCCAGCTGCAGCTCCTGAAGGGAAGGCTTGGGGACCAGGGAGCCACATCCTGCAAACTGAACTTAAGTGCTAGGAGGCAAAGCAAAAGGAGTGTGGGCAAGCAAGTCTGAGTCAGAAATGAGATCCCCAGTGACCGGATGGCTGACTGCAGCTGAAATGTTCTCATCCAACTGCCGAGGCTTAGTGGCTGGGCTCTGGTTTATGGTTTGGTGATGGTCAGTGTTGGGGGACACTGGGTTCGAGGGTGATGGGAGGGATGGGAGAGGTTCCAGTTTCACTCCAAACTGCCTCCACCCTCAGCTCATCACCAACCTGACGGGGCAGGATTTACTATTATCACGACCACTCCTAAGACTATCTGTATTTTAAATGATAGGGCCCCCTGCCGGACTGTATTAGTCCTATTATTTTAACAGTACATACGCTGTAACAAACAGCCCCAGAGTTTCAGTGGCTGAAGGTGGTAACAGTTTACTTCTCACCAGTGCAGCTCAGAGCAGAGGGGGCAGTGCATCTATGCCTCTGCTCCATGCAGGCTCCTTCCATCTGTGGTCCCTCCCTCTTCTGTGTCTTCTAAGCCCTCTCCCTTATGCTGCTGGATGGGGAAAGGGAGGCTGGATTAGCCTGAGCGGTTTGTATGGAGCGGGCCTGGAGGAGAAGACAACACGGATACAGAGGAGTTTTTCTAGGTTCTGTCAGGCTGACCACCACATTCATGGAGAATGTGCTGAGGTGTCACCCCCTTTAGGTAGCATTCTCTGCCCCCCTCCACCTTCCCAAAGCAACCCGAGGTGTGTGCGTGCACACACACACACACACACATCAGGCACGCTTTGTGCTTCCCCCACGCCCTAGGCTGAACTCCAGCATAGCACATATCACAGGGAGTGATAATCACCTGCCTATATGTCCTTCTTCTCAGTAAAGTCTGAGCCACAGGGAGGCAGGAGCTGTGTTCCCAGAACCGGGACTATGGTGGACGCTCTGTTTAGTTTGTTTGAGAAGGAGGGAGGGGCTTCCCTGGTGGTCCAGTGGTAAAGAATCCACCTTCCAATGCAGGGGACGCGGGTGATCCCTGGTTGGGGAACTAAGATCCCACATGCTGCAGGACAGCTAAGCCTATGAGCCACAACTACAGAGCCCACGTGCCCTGGAGCCTGCACGCCACAACTAGGGGGAGAAAACCCTCACACCACAACTAGAGAGAAACCCCTGTGCCGCAACGCAGCCAAAGAAATAAAGAAAATAAATAAATAAAATCTTAAAAAAAAAAGAAGAAGAAGAAGGGAAAGAAAAGAGGAGAGAGAAGTAGCACTTGTTGAGATCTCTCAATTCTTTTTTTTCAATGGTGGTAAAATATACATCACAGGAAATTTACCATCTTAACCATTGCTAAGGGTACAGTTCAGTACCACTGAATACATTCACATTGTACAGCCATCACCACCAACCATCTCCAGAAGGTTTTCATCTTGCAAAACTGAAACTGAAACCCATTAAACACTAACTCCCCATTCCCCCTCCCTCCAGCCCCAGGAAACCCATTCTACTCTCTGTTCCTGTAAGTTGCGCTACGCTAAGGACCTCATGTAAGTGGACTCATACAGTATTTGTCTTCTTGGGAGTGGCTTATTCACTCAGCATAATGTCTTCAAGGTTCATCCAGGGTATAGCATGGGTCAGAATTTCCTTCTTTTTTGATTAATATTCCATTGTATGTATATATACCACATTTTGTTTATCCATTCATCCCTGAATGGACACTTGGGTTGCTTCCGCCTTTTGGATATGGGCTATTGTGAATAATGCTGCTATGAACACGGATATACAAATATCTGTTTGAGTCCCTACTTTCAGTTCTTTTGCATATATACCCAGAAGTGGAATTGCTGGATTATATGATAATTCTGTTTTTAATGTTGTGAGGAACCGCCATACTGTTTTCCATAGCAGCTGCACCATTTTACATTCCCACCAGTGGTGCACGAGGGTTCCAATTTTACCACATCCTAACCAACACCAGTTATTTTATGTTGTTTGACAATAATTATCTTAATGGATGTGAGGCGATATCTCATTGTGGTTTTGCTTTGCATTCCCCTGAAGATTAGTGATGGTGAGCATCTTTTCATGTGCTTATCGGCCATTTGGGTATCTTTTTTGGAAAAATTCTAGTCCCTTCAATTCTTTATAAATATTATCCCCATTGCTTGTAACAGCCCAATGAGATGGGTATTATTATGCCCATTTTACACTTAAGCAAACTAAGCCCTGAAAAAAACCCAAGTGACTTATCCAAGGTCATGTGTGGCATAGAAAGTGACAGGGCTTATATTTAAACACCAACCCTCCTCTTTCCAAACACTAAGCACATTCTATGAAGGCGACCATTATTACACCATTAATAGCATGTTGACTTATCTGTTGTCCTCCCTGTCCCACCCACATGTAGACTGTGCATGCCTGGAGATCAGAGACCGTTTCTTAATTGTCTTTGACGCAGTGGCGGGCACATGTAAGAATATATGAAATGTTGAATGAGTAGATGCAGGCCCAGGGCTACACCCAAAAACTGCATGTCATGACTTGGAAGGCTTGACTTAGCCACTCCAAATCTAGGTTTCCTTATCTACAAAATGGGGATAGAAACTCAACCCTCCGTGGCCTGTTGGAAGGTCGGAACTAATACCTCTGCCAAGTGCCAAGCATGGTGCCTGGTGTGTCTCGGGTGCTGACTAAATAAATGGTAGAAACCAAGAACAGTGCCATGCTATGGGGTGTCGGTGAATGCCAGAAAAACATAATTTGCCTTCTGCTTGCTTTCCTTCTAGTTAGGGAGGCAAAACAGCCTAGCAATAACTAAAGGAGAAAATTGAAGCCAGCACAGACTACAAACAGGCTTGTGTGTGTGTAGATTATCTCAGGACCAATTCAGGAGAATCTGCACACACTGGATGCCTCAGAGGAGGGGACCCAGGAGTCAGGGAGGTTAAGGAAATTGGTTCATTTACTTCAAGTGGCTTAATCTTTGCTGTATACACTTCTGCATGGTTGGAATTGATTAGGCAGATATCTCTTCTTCTAGAAGAGAGCGGGACACAAGGATAGTGTGGGCAAGTGGCCTGGCCCACGATCAGGTGGGGAGGAGAGCCCCCTGAAAGCAGAAGGAGTCTCTTCTGAATCCATCTGGCTTCTGCCTACCGACCCCACGTGTCCCGGAGACCCTCCCACCTCCCAGTGCGAAGCAGAACCCCTCACATCACACCAACTCCCAGAAATGTGTACTGGAAAGAACCTGCCATTTGCTCCCTGCGTCCCCAGCACCTAATGGAGTTATCGTGGAGAGGGGAGCATTTTTAATTTACTCCGGAGGGGTGTGTGGAGGCCTGGTGCCACCGCCTTCCATCTCGGTGACAACAAACTCATTCTTCACTATAATTAAAATGTCACTTTGATAAATAATTCCATCAGCCCCCTTCCACCTATGAATAGCTTCCCGCTATAATTGTTCACATTCTGCTGAGTTAGAAGTATTCGAGGGAGAATTTAAGAGGTATTTAGGGAACGAAGATAAATCGGGTATGTTTTCCACCCTCCCACGGTCCCTCATTAAACAGATATCATCCTTCGCTGGGGGTCCCTCTCCCCAGCGTTCTCTCAGTCACTCTTCCCAAGTAGAGGGAGATGAAGGGGTTGTCACCTCACGGGGGGCCTCACAGAGGGCTGGAGTTTGGGAACATGTGTAGGGGGGCCTCCCTTCCCAGCCATTACTGTAGAAAAGGGAGAGTGGGCTCGAGCTTCAAGAGGGATATAAGCTTGGAAAAGTCAATTAGCCTTTCCGGACCTCTGTTCTGTAACGGAATACAAGGTTACCGTTAAGAGATTGAGTCAAGATATAATTCTTGCTCAATGAGGAGTTATTTGATATTGTTTGAGGGGGGCTTCTCATTTTACAGATGACAGGCCCAGGGCTCCCAAAGGGTAACTTCTCCTACATGACACAACTAGAAATGGGCAAGGCCAGGATTTCTGAGTCCTCAACATGGTATAAAGCACATGGTAGGAGCTCCACAAACGTTCCTGTCTTTCCTTATTTTTGTTGGTGCCTCCTTCTTCCTAATAAATCACATCCATTGGGATTATATAGGATACACAGAGCCAGTCACAGGGTGCTGGACACCTTGGGGAGCATCCTGGATCAGCGTTGCCTTGGGTTTCAGAAAGAGATGGCATTTGTCTCTTCCCCCTCCAAGAGATGGGTGTATCTACATGGCTAAGAGCACAGTACTTTGTAGTCAGAAAGCCAGGGTTCAAGGACGGCCTTTTCCACTATGGGGCTGGGTGTTACAGACTCTAACTACAGTTTCCTTCTCTATAAATGCAAATAACAATTGTCAAGTCTCCTCAATGAGTTGTGAAAGGCAGTACCACAAGGTCCACATGTGGTAAACATTAGCCGTTGTTCCCACTGGGTTTCTCATGAAGAGTGTAGCAGGTACCACTTGGCCATGTGGTTTTAAGTGCTGTGTGCACAACTGGATGGGATAGAGCATCAGATCAATCTAACTAGGCCACCCCTCCTTCAGACAAGCCCCCCAGTCCACGTGCGAGAGTCCACTTCAAGACCACCAAAATCCTGCCAAGCGGCTCCCCTGGCCTGGCTTCTTCCAAGAGTTCTGAATGACAGGTATTCATTGGTTGTGGTAGATGCTGAGGCTGGGGATTGGAAGGGTGAAGGATGGAGGTGGGGGTAGGCGATGGAGTGTAGGAGGGGTGCAGACAAAGGGGATGCAATGGTGCAACCTAGTTGTGAGTCTGCTCTGAAGCAGAGCCCAGGAGGACAGCCCTCAGGTCAGGGAGCTGTGTCTGCGAGGGCCATGCCTTGTGTCATCAGTAGGGGAATCTATGAAAATAACTCACAGCAAGTGTCGCTGACCAGAGAAGCAGAGGACCCTGCATGAGGCCCACCTTCCCCAGGCTCCATCCCGAGCATTTCAAAAGATGAGCCCTCCCTGCCCCGAGGGTAAGGTTGCGATCTACTGAGCAAGGGGGCGTTGTATTTGCACTGAGCACTTTGCCTGGAAGATCTGTGGTAGAGACCCCAAGATGATGGAAGGAAGAGACCCCTGCGTCTCTCCCCTGCAGGCCCCTCAGGGCTGATTCCCTGCCCATCTCCAGGACTAACTCTCTGGGGTGTAGCCTGTGGTGGGCCAGAGTGCTCAGGTTCTAGAATGTAGGAGGAAGGGGAGAGGAGAAGGAACTACCACCTGTGTTAGCTCATTCGATCTTCCTAAGAACTCCGCAGGATAAGTATTTTACCCCACTTTACTGAAGGGAAGCTGAGACTTAGAGACAAAGGATAATTTTGCCAAGATCACACTTCTAACAAATGGCTGGATTTGAACTCAAGGCTCTGACTCCAAAGAGCCAGGCTCTTTACAACTGATCCATCATCCCCCTACATTATGCAAGTTTGCACCATGGGTGTAGACCAAGCATTTGACAGGCAGTGCTCTCTTTGTAGCCTTGAGGAAGGCCTGTGTGGGGAAAATGGGGCAGGGGAGTGTCAGGGTGGTGGGCTTCATCCAAGCTCATTCCACACCTGCCTGGATAACAGGGCTGCCAGGGATGTACATACCAGGCTAGCTGACATTCCTTCCAACATAAAGATGCAGGGACCTAAAAAAGTTGTTTCTGAAGCTCCAAGGTTTTAAGAACATGGCTTTGAAAACAGAGAAAGGAAGCACATGCAAAGGGTTTGTTTATTCTCTTGTACGCAATAAAAAGACAGTAATTCAAACAACTTGTTCTAGAACATTGGAATCCCCCACCCCCATACAGGGAAGCTCATCTGTCCATTTGTTTAAAAAAAAAAAAAAAAAAAGCACATTTCTCTGCAAATGCTGATGCCCTGTGACACACCCACCCAGCCCACCCACTACACCGGTTGTGAGGCCACGGCTGCCATGTGGAGATCTTGTCACAGTTGGCAGCTGCCTCTCAGATCGAGAACTGAGGGACCCTACCTTTGAGACCCGTGCCAGACTGGGTGTCACCTGAGAGACTCAGGTGTGTTCCAGAGCGGTGTCCATGAGCCAGGACTCCTTCCTGAGGCACAGTCAAGGAAAAGAGAAGCGGCATCACTAAGAAAGCACCTTCTAAAGCATCGTGGGACAGTGGAGAGAGCATTAGACTTGGAACCGGGACGCCAGCTCCAGGGGTTACTGGTGAGCGCCCCTGGGCAAGTGCCTTCCTTTCTCTGGGCCTCAGCTGTGCAAACACTGGACAGCGGTCCCAAAACTCTCATCCTGTCTGAACACCCCTCCAGTTTGGGGCCTGCTTAGTAGGTGGCATTCTGGTGGACCAGAGCTGGAGCTATGACCAAGGCCAAAATGTATACAGGAAATGAAGATGCTAGAAGCCAAAGGGGGTTGCCCAGGGAGTTCCCAAACCAATGGGACTGGAAGCAGACGTCAGAGTCAAGGGCAGACAGAGCTTCTAGGAAGCCAGCGGGCAAAGCACGGGAGAGCGTGTGGGGTTAGCCAACACTGACTGAGCACTGGCTGTGTACCAGGTAGCGCTCAGTGTTTACTATATATTCAACTCCTTTCAGCCACACAGTCGGGCCATGGGTGAGCTTTGTGGGGAAACTGAGACACGGAGAATTTAAGTGACATGCTCACGTTCACGCAGCAGCCACCAGAATGAAAAGCCAGGGTTTGAACCCAGCTGACCTGGCTCCAGCGTCTGTGCGTGTTCCTCACGGCTGGTCATCCTGCCTCTGTTGGGGTCGGGCAGGGCCATCATCCCTGAACAAGCGTTTGGACCCCGGAGAGTTCACGAATGGTGGGTGGCTGGCTCAGTCCGGTTTAAAGGGCAGGAGCAGGACAGTCGCTTGCAGCTGCAGCAACCCTATGACTCAAACCAAGGCAGAAGTGACAAATGGGCGTGGGGGGGCGGGAGGTGTCTTACTCTGTCATCCTCTCCTGGTGAGGAAGGAGCTGTCCAGCCTTCTTGCGGGGCTGAGTCGGGCATCTCACAAACCATCTAATTGAAACGTCTTCACTGTGCTGCATTTCCCGTCACGTGGAGTAGCCGCCAGGGTCCCCCTTCGTCTCTGCTGGCGGAGAGGCTTGTCTCCCACACATCGCACTCCCTCTGCCACCTCCTGCTGGAATGGACGATCGTGGATTTTGGAATGAGATCAATCTGGAAGATGAATGTATTCATGGGCCCATAAAGGGGTCATGAATCACTGGCCTGAATTACTGCCTTCAATCCTGACAGGATGAATTCTCTCAAGCAGATTCTCCTTGTCAGACAGACATGGGAGGCAGTGGCACGATGAATCTCAGGCCACCGATAACATCATTATTCCACACCAGGCTGGTTTCGGTTCCCCAAGCCGCCTTCCCTTAATTTATGGCTCACTTCTGATGCTGGAGAGGACAAGAAAATAATAAAATAAAATATATATGTATAAAAGGAAGAAAGAAAAGAAAGCGAGAGAGAGAAAATGGGGAAGCTTTCATGCCACATGGAAAGGAGACAAGATAAATGTACCGAATCTGATTTCAAAAACTGTTTGAAAACCCTGTCCAGGATTGTCAGAAACAGCCCTGGCGTCCTCAGGAAATGTGTCACTGCCAAAGGCCCGCAACGCTGAACTCTGCAGCCCCCGCTCCTGCCTCCTGGTGACTTGTTTAGAACTACTTCAAACCAGAACAAATCAGAGGCAACTGCAGTCTCTCCTAGCCCCTCAATCACTCATAATCAGACCGTGTATTTTAGCAACAAAATCTTCCCCGGCTGAAGAGCTCATTCATCTGCCTTCTGCAAGCTCAATGCCCTTTGAATGGGAAATGAGAGGAAGCCACCTGCCTCTCTGGCAGCCAGGGAAGCCGAGAGAAGGGAGGAATTGCCAGCCCGCTCCCTGCCCCATACATCACCAGTGGGAGCCCAGACCAGCAGGGACCTGCAGGTGAGGAAGCGACCAGCCAGCGAGGGGCTGAGAAGGGTCGTCATCCAGTTCCACACGTCCTGCACCGGATACCTGTACGTGGTCTCTCGGTTTCAATTCTGTTGCTGCCATCTTTCAGCCATGTGACCCCAGACAAGTTACCTAGCCCTGTGGGTATAGAAGCAAACCCATGGAAACAATGAATGAAAGAAGCAGAGAACCAGGACTTGGGTGGACCTGGCTTTGATTTTTTTACTCCAACTCTTGGGAAGCAATCACTTCACTTCTCCAACCCTCATTTTTTAATCTGTAAAAGGGGGACAATAATACCTATCTGTAAGGTGGAGACAGTATAATACCTACTTGGCCTCTCTCACAGGGTTTTATGAGGGTCAAAGAAGCAAGAGAGATGGACGGGCACGCTTGAGATTTTACAAGTGGGAGGTAGAGGTGTTATTTCAGCATTAGGAACCTTGTGCGAACATGTGCACCCTGGGATCAGGTGAGCTCTTCTGACCACAGCTGCACACACTCAGAGCCAGGGCAGGGTTTCTCTCTGCTGCCTGCCCAAGCACCGCCCATTACCAAGGACACCCACAGATCAGAGGCTCCGAGGTTGCAGAAGAGGAGATCTTGGTCTTGCGCAGGGAGGGGAGGCTTGGGAGATGCCCGGGGGGCCCCGTCACACCTCTGCGGGACCCTCTGCAGGAACAGGGCTCTGTCCTGCTCTGCATGGGACCAGGGGACAGAAGCCAGCTGAGACCGGAGGGGAAGAGGCTTCCTGCCATCTCAGATGCTGAAGCTGAAACGGGATATTGAGAGCGCAGACGGGCCCTGAACCACATCTGAAATGCTCCCTCCTGTACCCCTACCTGTGTGTGTGCAGGGGGTCGGGTGGGAGGGAAGAGAGGGCAGAGAACGCAAGGCTGAGGCCCTGGACCATAAGTAAGGCAGTTTCTAGATCCCATAGGCCTGCGTAGACCTACAGACTGCCCTGGAGTTGAGGTCCACTGACACTGGCTTAGCCAGAACCAGAGGCCAGAAGGGGCACTAGAGCAGGAGCCAGACAGAACCAATTCACTCCTCCTTCCTCTAGCAAACGTCGCCTCTAAAAATTTGACATCAGTCTGTGGGTAAAAGTGGAAGCAGCAATTAAAATGAGCTAATACACAATGCCAGGCATACGGTCAGCGCTCAATAAATGCTACTGCGATTACACTGGAGAGCGAAGTTGTTGCAGCATACAATGCATTCATCTTTGACCTGTGACCTCTCACCCAGACACAGCTAAGGAGGCCCTTTTCTTCCCCAGAAATCCTGTGCAATCTAATGGTGGCACCTGCTTAGTTTTCTTACATCTCAAATGAGATCAGGGCAACTAATGTCCAACCACTGCCCGACTTGTCAGAGTTACAGGTCCTTTATCTCATATAATGAGTTGCCCATCATTGGAGGCAATCAAGTAGAATATTTCTGGTCACATGTGGAAGAGGAGGCAATAGCCAGGAGGAATGCAGAGGTGCTTTCCCACCCCAAGATTTTGTGATGCTTAGGACTGTGAGGTGGACATAAGCATGTGATGGGTCTGGGAGGGGGGAGTGAAAAGTTAGAACACTGTGAGTGGGGGAAGGAGAAGAAACTGGAGAACCCAAGAGCCGGCATATGAATTTCACCTGAATATCTTCTTCTTCACTCCCTCCTTCCTCCAGCACTGACCTGAATGAAGTATTTAAATAAGGACAAACATGGAAGCAACCTAGGTGTCCATCAAGAGATGAATGGATGTAAAAGACTTGATATATATATCACATATATATGTGTGTGTGTGTGTGTGTGTGTGTGTGTATAATGGAATATTATTCAGCCATAAAAAAAGAATGAAATTCTGCCATTTGTAAGAACATGGATGGACTTGGAGGGTCCTGAAACCATACAACTCCTTTAATCCATTTTGAGTTTATTTTTGTATATGGTGTGAGGAAATGTTCTAATTTCATTCTTTTACATGTAGCTGTCCAGTTTTCCCAGCACCACTTATTGAACAGACTGCCTTTTTCCATCGTATATTCTTGCCTCCTTTGTCGTAGATTAATTGACCATAAGATTGCACCGCTGCTTGTAACCTCATACTTTACTCAACCTGGCCTTGGCCTGCCTCTTAAGTTGCTCACCACCTGGAACTCTTGGCCAGTGCCACATGGAATCACCTGCGTTTCCCTGAGAACATCATGCTCTATTTCGCTTCTGGGCCTTAGCACAGGCTGTTCCGTCTGCCTGGAATTCCCTTCTTCCTTTTCTTTTCCCACCCAAATCGTGCTTGTCCTTAAAGATCCACGTTAAGTTTCCTCTACTCTTGGGAGCCACTTTTGGCCCCCGTGCACCCATGGCCTCCCCTTCTCCACCTCCCCCACCCTGGAGAGACTCCTCAGCCCACCCTTCTCACATTGCACTGTGACTGAGGACTTTCCTGTCATCCTCCCCTGGAACACATCTCATTGATTGCTGCCTCCCAAGAGCCTAGCTTGGTGCCCTGCATTTGATAGACATGTCCTATTGCAGGGGTAGGACAGCAAATGCTTAGAGTTTAACCTCTGGAACCAAAAGGGCCTGATTCAAACCTCCATTCCACCATTCTTTAGCTGTGCAACCCTGGGCAAATTAGCCAGATGCTCAGAGCCTCAGTTTCCCCTTTTATAAATATGATTTAATAACAGTCCAGTGCCACTTGCTGATTCAATGAGAGAGCTCATAAAAATTGAGTAGCACTGTGCCAGTCACGCAGCCAGCAGATGGCCAATTAATGTTTGGAAATACTGCGCTTCAGAATTGGGCTGGAGTTAGACAGACTTAGTTTTGAATTTGAGCTCCACCACTTACCATCTTTGTGACCTTGGGCAAGTTAGCCAGCCTCCTTGAGCTTGTTTTCTCATCTAGAAAATGGGCTTTCTATTGGGGCTTAAATCAGAAGACTGTTGTGAGCCTGCTTACTGTCCAAATAAACAAATAAGTGCATGTTTACTGAATTAGGCCTGCCATGAACTTGGCAATGAGTGCACACCTCTACATTTAGTGACAGGAAATTTCACCAGGAAAGTTGAAGACTGTGGAGTCGGACTCCCAGCTGCCGGCTCTGCGGAGACAGAGAGAGGGGACAGAGCTTCCTGGACAAGAAAGGCCTCTTTCGAGTTTACACATGCACCTTTCCCAAGAGGTGATCCTGGGTCACCTCTGGCATTTCTGAACGGGACATGGGAGGAGTTGTGGGCAGGGCATGGAGCACAGACTCGGGAGCAGAGAGCCCTGGTGTGAGCCCACGTTCTGCCATGGACGGTCTGCGTGGCCTTGGGCAAGTTGCATCCCCTCTCAGCTTCCTCAGTCTTTAAAGCAGGGATTATAAATGCAGTACCAACCCCGCAGGTCATTGCAAAGAGCACACCTGCCTTTGGCAAGTGCAAGACACCTTGTAGGTGTTCGATAAACATCTGTTCCTGCCCTCTCTCCAGAGCAGCCTTGTCCCAGTTCATATGCAGGGCTATGAACTGGGCTGCGGTGCCCTTTAAATACACCAGCTACAGGTTTGAAACTAATGGAGCACGTGGCGGGGACGGCTGGGAGTTACAGTGGTGTGGAGGAGAATATGGCTTCACGAAAATAACATTTGGAGGTAGTTATGGGAGCAATGGATCAGAACCACAGTCAGCTGCCAGCCATCCCCAGAGATAGAGGGAGAGATGGAAGCAGAAGGTGGAACCTTGCCTGGGAGCCAGACTAGAGCATCCCGTGAAACTTCAGCCTGGCTTCAGCTCTGCCCTGAGAATCCTGGGCTCTGGCTCCATCACCCATGAGGCAGGTTAGCTGTTCAGGGCTTCTCTTAGTTTTTAATCCCAATAGGACACAAGTGATATTAAAAAGCTGTGCAAGATAGAAGAAAGAAATGGAGTGAAATCTGAGGGCAGGGAGAGGCAGAAACAATAAATGCATTAGCAGTGGAGAAACCAGAAAGATTGCATTCATTCCACCTCTCACCTGTTGTAATAGACACCTGCTTTTTCCCACCCTGTGCTTGGGCTGCAGACCAGACATGGACCAGACCTGGCTCCTGTGCTCGGTCACAAGAACGAAGTTGGAACGTGTGTTTACTGCTATCATGGAGGCATCGCAGCGCAGTAAGGGACCACCGTGCAGCCTTCAGGCATCCAGTAAGGTGTCCTTGAAGAGGCACAGCCTGCCTGGAGTCTAACCTGGGTCTTGACCCTGGCAAAGAGCAGTGAAGCAGGCAGCAGGGGCTAGAAGCTGCCACTGAGATGGGATGGTGCCAGAGGGACCAAGCTGAGGCCAGCATGAAATGACCTCACCGTGGATTCTCACCACTTGGGTGAGGCCGGCAGCTCCCTCCATGTATGATTCGGAGACCCTACAAGCCCAAGGGCCGCCACTCTTCACCACACTCAAACCTTCCTCTGATGCCTTTAATTTGCAGGGCTCTGAAAGGTTAAGATCAGATCCTGCACAATGCATGGATTTCCTTTGCTTTTAAGGCCAGTCCATCAGCAAACATTTACCACGGGACTCTGTGCCCTGGCCCTGGTCCAGCCCACAGAAGTAGCCTTCCCTCTTGGCCTCGCAGCTCTCCACCTCTCACCACCTCCCCCTCTGCTCCTCGGCCGCAGGAACTTGCAGACTAGGCATGTATCTGCCGGTCTGCCATGTAGGCTGTGACGTCTAGGGTAGGTGACAGGACTTTCCCAAAAGGCCACAGTGGTGGCTTCAATTTCGTTTCCCTCTGGTGGCTCGGTGCTAGGCACAAGTAGGGACTCATGCTCCAGGCCTGACCACACAAGGCTGTGGTTTCCATTACTCAGGGTGGCAGCAGGCCTCCTAGATAACAACCAACGGCAGCCATTCACGTGCCGCTACTCAGCGCCAGGGGTCACTGCGGGATCCACATCATCTCACCTAATCCTCCCCCGGCCCTGGCAAGTGGTTTTATTATCTGCACTGACCAGATGAGCAAACCAGACCCAGCAAGGAGAAGCACAGTCAAGGGCACGGGGCCGGGCGCCAGTTCCGGGCTGCAAACCCCAAGCTTCCTGATTTCAAAGTGCGTGGTCTCTGGGTCTGCACCGGGTCACAGCTCATGAGCTCTCTCTCTCCTCTCCTGACCCCCAGCATAGTGAGCCAGTCAGCACAGAGGCTCAGAAAGAGACTGTCTCGGGTGCCCCCAACGTGGCCAGCTCCTTTCAGGGCCGGGGATGAGACTGCGGCTGCGGAGCCCAGCAGGGCAGAGGGGCTGAGGGAGTGGGGTTCTGCCCGCCCCCGACCTGCACGCTAGGACACCTTCCGAGTGCATAATGTGCGGATAAGGCCCTTTGATAAGGACCAGATCCCCTCTCGTTGCTTGGCAACCCAGCTTACAAGTCATAGCAGGAAAGTAATTTACAGGAATTCAAAGTGTCCCTGGAGGTTCTGCTGAGCCGAATTTGTGCAAAGAGGAGCCTCAAGGGTCCAAATCACACCATTGGAGGGAAGGAGGGGCGGGAGGAAAAGCTTCCACTTTCCTCACCTGAGAGTCAAGAGCCCTTGAGCTCAGACTCACTGATCATTTTTATTAACTTATTTACTGATTCCTTAATGAGCCCCTACTATGTGGCAGGCCCTGTGCTGGGAGCCAGGCACATGACGACAGATGAGACAGATGCCCCAGAGACACACAAGTAAACAGAGGGTCATGGACATGTGACTGGATAGGGTGTGCACAGGGGTCTGGGTAGACGCCCCAAGGAGAGCAAGTGACACAGATGGGGGGCATGTGAAGGCAGGGGTCATGGAGGTGACCAGTTAGCCAAACAGAGGAGGGCGGAGGATGTCCCAGAAAGGGGCCAGCATGAGCAAGGGATGAGGGTGAGAGAGCTCAGCACATTCTCGAATCCTATGTGGTTGGGGGCTTGGCGGGGTGGGGGGTGGGGTGCTTCTGCTGGGGCTATATGATAAGTGGCGCCCAGGCCGGGCAGGGCCTTGAATGCCAGGCCAAAGTCTGTATTTTAGCACATAGACAATGAATGTTACTGATAGCAGAGGCAGGGCATGAGATTTGGGTTTCAGAAAAATCACTCTGGTTTTACTTAACTACTGGAGAGTGGACTGGGGGAGAAGCAGAGGTTGGAAGGAAAGACACTGTGGGTATGGAAGTCAATTGAGAAACTACTAAGGAAAACTGCTAAAGGCAAGAGATGATGAGGCCCAAACTAAGGTGGAGAGTAAGGAACAAGTTCAAGAGGTACGAAATAAAATCAGCTGGGCATGGAGACTGATTCGTGGTGAGGGTGAGGGACAATAAGAGCCTCGCGGGTGTCTGATTTGACCAACGGCTGGTACCACTTACTGAAATGGGATGAAAGGCAGGTCTGATTTTCGGGGAATTTCCTCCCGTCCTATCCATCAGGATTCTCTTGGTTGCCAGTGACAGAAAGCCAACTGGAATGCGCTTGGGGAGTGCACTGAGTCATGCCATGTAGGGCGGGTGGGGTAGGGATGCGTCGGAGCCTGAGTAGTCCTCTCTAGTGCCAAAGGCCATAGGAGCAGCTGTTTATGTTGGACAAAGCAGGTTCAGTGGCTGGGATCTGGAGTCGCAGAGGAAAGAAACCTCAGATGTCACACTGAGGCCGAGCAGGATATTTAGGACCCTTGGCCCAGAGCCCATCCTGACCTTCACTGTGGCCCATGTCGCACCTGTAGGGAGAAGCCAAATGGCAGTTGGGAATGGCAAGGCTTTGTGCACACGTGGGCAGTTTGGTCTCCAAGAAGCCTGGGGAGGGGGATGGAGGTCAGCCAGATGGCGCATGAAGGCAAGAAAGCCACGGAAAAATAAGTCCCTGTTCTCTGCTCACGGCTGGAACTTGATAGAGGTTGGAGAGCCCTCCTGCAGGGGCTGAGTGCGGGAGCCTTCCACAGAGGGCTGCTCAGGCATTTCCCAGACCTGTCCTTCCCTAGGAACTGACTCGGTGGCCTCATCTGGCCAGAATGACTGAGAATGGCACCGAGACAGGTTCAGCCCCCAAGAGCGGATGGGCTGGGGCATCCCCACACACCACACAGGCCGGGAAGGTCTCTGCAGGCAACTTCTCAGCAAAGAGAAAGGCCATTTGCACTGGGCTGCCTGCAGCGCCTCTTTTCTGAGCAGATCTGGTTCTCTGAGCCAGTGGGTCTCCTTCTCTTCCTCCTCCAGCTCAGGAAATGACTTGGGCAGGATATCGACCCAACCTGGGGTGCAGTATGGAAGAGTGGCTAAAGACCTGTTTGATTCTTGCCCCGTGTCAATGGGCAACGTGGGTGGGCTCGCCTTTCTGAGGCTCGGTTCCCCCAGGTTGTAAGTTGAGGTGGGTTCCTACAGGAGCGAGAGCTCGTAGGTCGTCCCAGGTGCTTTGCCATGCTCTCTGCCCCAGCAGCCTGCCCTCTTCCCTCTGTCTTGTCTCTGCTCAACCTTCTCCCTGCGTCCTCATCACTGCAGCTGATCCAGGATTTCTGGGTCTATGCTTCCTCAAGGTCTTCTAGCCTCTGCTCCAACTTCCACATTTTCTTGGCATCCTCCAGTGACAGTTTCTGCGAGAGACAGGGGGAGAATCATATACATCAGCCCATCTTCATATTTTTATTGTTATAAAAGACACATCACATAAGATTGACTACTTTAACCACTTTTTGGACCTCTCGTGTTAGCTTTTCTTTTTTTAAATTTTTATTTTATATTGGAGGATAGTTGATTAACAATGTTGTGTTAGTTTCAGGTGTACGGCAGAGTGACTCAGTTATACATATACATGTATATGTATCTATGATACATATACGTGTACATATACATGTATATGTACATGTATCTATAGATACATATACATGTACATATACGTGTGTATGTGTCTATAGATATACATGTATCTATTCTTTTTCAAATTCTTTTCCCATTTGGTTTACTACAGAGTATGGAGCAGAGTTCCCCGCGCTATACAGACAGCAGTCTCACCCCACCTGACCGCTGGTTATCCACTCTAAATACCGCAGTGTGTGCCCATCAATCCCAACACCCCCCAATCCATCCCCTGCCCCCAGCAACCACAAGTTTCATTCTCCAGGTCTGCGGGTCTGCTTCTGTGTTGCAAAGAAGTCCACTTGTATCATTATCTTAACCGTTTTAAAGTGTACAGTTCGGTACATACATTAAGTGTATTACATTAAGTGTATTACATTAAGTGTATTACATTAAAGTGTACAGTTCAGTACATACATTAAGTATGTTCACAGTGTTGTGCCACCATCACCACTGCCTCATTTCCCAACTTTTCACCAACCCAAACGGAAGCCCAGTAACCACTCTTCCCCTTCCCCCAGCCCCTGGCAGCCACTAGTCTGCTTTCTGTCTCTATGGATTTGCCTCCTTTGGATATCTCACACTAGTGGAATAATACCATATGTGGCCTTCTGTGTCTGACATAGCATCATGTTCTCAAGGGTCATGCACGCGGTAACATGAGTCAGTGCTTCATCCCTTTTTATGGCTGAATACTATTCCATTGTATGGGTATGGCATGTTTTGTTTACCCGTTCATCATTTGATGAACATTTAGGATTTTTCCACCTGTTGGCTTCTATGACTAGTGTGCTGCTACAAACTTTCATGTATAGGGGTTTTTTTTTGTTGTTTTTTTTTTTGAACACTTGTTTTCAGTTCTTTTGAGTACATACCAGGAGTGGAATTGCCAGGTCATAGGATAATTCTATGTTTAACTTACTGGGGAACTGCCAAGCTGCTTTCCATAGCAGCTGCACCGTTTTACACTCCCACCAGCCGTGTATCAGTACAAGGGTTCCAATTCACCACACCCTTGCCAACACTTGTTATTCTCCTTTTTTAAAAAAATTATGGTCATTCTAGTGGGGATGAAGCCTATCTTATTTTAACCTCAGTAGGCAGCAGTCTCTCCGCAGCCCATAAAATGACTGACAGCTTTTCGTGGCCATTCAGCTTGCTGGGAAACAGGAGAGTGGGAGGAGCCTGGAGTCCCATGGCTCTGAACTCGGCCATCTCAGTTTTTTTCCTTTCTTCTGAGGCTGTGGTTGGGCAGTGTAGGGACCTGGGCCTGGCAGGCCGTGCAACATGTCTAGAACACATGCATGACCTCATTTAGTCCTCATAACAACACTTGGCCCATAGTCCCCCTTGTTCTTTGCAGAACCTCAGCTACAGATGCAGCATCAGCTGTTTCTGTCTCCTGCTGCTCTACTTCTCCTCCCCTGGAGCACTGCTTGGTCCGAGAAACTGCTCCCCCCCACCCGGCTGCGCCCTCGGCTGGGGCCAGATGCCACTGTCAGCCACCAAGCTGCCCTCTCACTGCACAGGTGCTCCTGTCAGCTCCTCTCCCCGGGATGTGTTCTCTTGCAGGAAACACTCGGGTCCCCTCGCTGAGGCAGGTGGAGGGGCCGCCCCTGGTTCGCCAGCACGCCCAGACACAGCCACGTCCCAGCTTAGATTCTTGACGGGACGCCCCCATCTCGTTCAAGACTAAAAATGTGGCTCTGGAGTGGTATCGCCCTGGCTTGGATCCACACATCAGCCACAGTCACTTTCAGTAGCAGGCTACACTTTCTCTGTAGTTACAGCCTCTTGTGCCTCTCATGCCAACTTCGTAGAGCAGAGGTAGGAGTAAATGAGCTCATCCCTGTAAAAAGTTTAGAGTGATGCCTGACCCACAGTAACCGCTCAATTAATCCAAGCATCATTATCTAATATAAACGATCATTGAGTGATGACTATATGCCAAGCCCAAGGCTGGGCGCCTCTCCTATTCTTACAGTGACCCCAAGAGGTAGGTATTCAAACCCCATTTAACAGATGAGATCATGAGGCACCTGCCGAGAGGTCACTATCTCCCAGCAGTGAGTGACAGAGCCTGGAGGAGGACTCTGGATCTGTCCGACTCTGAAGTCCCTGCTCGGTCCACTCATGGCAAAGAAAATACAGTGTCTTATGCGGGGTCAGTTCCGGCTTGCTGAGTGCTCTGTTTCAAGGAGGCTCTTTTGTGTGCTCGAGAGTGGCAGTAGATAAATTGCCCTGGACACTCTGGGGTCACGGAAGGATTGTATGGAGACAAGATGAGGGTCTCAGCTGAGGGGAGGGTTCCTGGAGGACAGAGATCTCCATGTGGAGCCTGGTTAATTTCCAGCTATATCATGTTCAATGTGAATTCCTTTCTCATCTCCCCATGTAACCTTCAGTAAAACCTGTATGACTCGCCAATGCTTTTAGAATTGAATTTGCGTGGGGGTATACTAGCTTCCTATGGCTGGTAACAAATTACCACAGATTAGATGGGCTGAAAACAACAGAAATTTATGCTCTCACCATTCTGAAGGGCTGAATTCTGAAGTCAGTATCACTGGGCCCAAATCAAGGTGCTGTCATGGCCACACTCCCTGTCGGGGAGAATGTGTTCCTTGCTGCTCCCAGATTTGGGTGGCTGCCAGCGTTCCTTGGCTTGTGGCCACGTCCCTCCAATCTCTGCCCCCTCTCTTCTTCTGTATGTGTCGTCTCCTTCTGCCTTCCTATTATAAGGATAAATGGGATTTCATTTAGGGCCCACCTGGATAATCCTGGATGACGTCCTCATTGCAAGATCTTTAACTTAATCACATTGCAAAGTCTTTGCCAGATAACAACATTCACAGAGGTTTCAGGACTTAGGATATGGCCATCTCGGGGGCCTTTATTCAGTATAGTATAGGAGGGAGGATAGAATGAAGGAGAACGGCCTCAGGATGAGTGTAAAGCTGGAGGCCAGGCTGTCTGGCTCTCGGCTCACACACAAGATCTTACTACCTCTAGCAAATGGCAGAGCTAGGGCTCTGAACTCAGAGAACTCAGGCCTCTTGACCCCGGGTCCAAGGCTCCCTTCACTATAACATACCTCTCCTGCCTCTTGTTTTGCTGGGTCTTCCATAGTCATGTCCCCTGATGTGGGTCTGTCTGGGTCACCGGGATACCAGCTGGAAGGTTTTTACCTCAAGGCTGTACTAGGGCCAGGGAGTCGAGGCAGGAAAAGAGTGGGCACCAAAACTTGCCACAGGGGCCTGTTTGACACACCCCGCATATCCTGCCATCTTTCCCTGTCTTCCACCACTGTTGCCCAGGCCTCAGGCCCTCCTGGGAATGAGGCCACCATTAAATTCATTCCAGATAAGACCCCATTTCAGCCAGCTGTCATCCATATTGATAAGCAAACACAAGAGGGGAGAGAAGAATGTGAGAGAGCTTTGAACCCTGAGGCAGCCGATCTGCTGGGTTTCACCCTGTAGTCACATGAGAATGGTTGCTGAAGTCAGATAACATCAACTGTGTGACCTCAGCCACTGACTTTGCTTCTCCAAGCCTCAGTTTACTCATGCATAAAGTGGGGAGAACTATGTCTACCTGACTGACTCATAATGAAGATGAAATTAGCATGAAGGTGAAATTTCTTCATTCAGAGAAATGACAAAGCCATACAGCTCCTTCCATGCTCTGTAAAATCTTCTCTGCTGGAGGAAAAGTTAAAAACTCGGGATCAAGGTCCTAGTGGGAAGAATGATCCTGGGTGGAGGCAGGGAAGGCCACTCTGGCTCTGATCAGGCTCTGAATACTTGGATTTGGTGTTTTAACATTACTTGTCATCACTCTCCAACAGGGAGATGTCTGTTTTCCCCTGGTGTGACAGTAATATAATAGGGCCTCCCGCTGTGCCCCACAATGTCATGCTCTGGGCAGGAAAAAGTTGTTCACCACTCCACACTCCAGTGTGTGGAGTTCACTCTGTCTCCTGCAGAATCATGCATAGCAAAGACCAGAGAAGAAAAAGCCGTCTTCTCCACGGTGGCTTCTTATCACACAGAATGAGAAAGCTTTTCCTCACTTCCTTCCAGTGAGAGAGTCAGTGGAGAGCAATGGCAACCACATGGCTATTTATTTGTGTTTCTGGCAGATTATAATTATCATGATCACTAGCATTTATCGAGCTAGCTATGTCAGGCGCCGTGCTGCATGCGTTATCACATGAAAAATCTTTCCAAAGGGCTTAGGAAGCAGGAAGTATTGTTTTACAGAAGAGGAAACTGAGGAATAGAGAGGTTGAATGTGAATCCCATGTCAGCCTAACGCTGGAATCTAAGCACTTAGCCATTTCACTGAGTCTTTTGATTAATTGTGTGTGTCTGTGTGCGTGCGTGCGCATGCTTGAATTTCACAGGGGATTTTGGTGACGTGTACTGTTGAACAAAAATTGTTAAATGCTAACTTGCTTATTTATGTGAGTCAGGAAGTTGTGACAAATAGGAAAATACAAGTAAAAAAAAAATAAAAGGAAGCTGGGTGTAAAGTTAGAATGGAAAGCGCATGACCTTTTGCTAGGGTGGCCCCTAATCTGTCTCTGAGCTTCCCAGCGGCCCCTGCAAAGAGCGAAACATGATCTGTTATGCAAACCTCCACAGCAGTGGTTTTCAATATGTGATCCCCAGACCAGTGGCCTCAGCATCGCCTGGAAATTTGTGAGATATACAAATTCTCAAGGCCCAGCTCAGAATTTCAGAGTGAGACCCGGCCATCAGTGTCTTAACAAGCCTCCAGGTAATGGTGATGCACGTTTACGTTTGAGAACCACTTACCTTCAAATGAGAACATACCAGTTATTAACATTGATGTTTGAGAGAAATTTCTCCCCCCGAGCCCTGTGTGATGCAGTGAGCTAGTGTTTTAACCAAATCCCTATTGTGAACACCATCATTAGTTTTGTAGGGTGCTTCTTAAGTCTCCCCTCAGCATAGACCCATGTGCCTTAAGGCACAGTTTAATAAAAGCAGTTCCAGGCAATCAAGCAGTGTTGTCGGGCACAGCATGCTGGCCAGGCTCCCTATTCTCACACGGTTCCAAGTAGCGTGAAGCCTGGAGGGTGTCCTTGCATAGCTCTCAGGAGGCAGGATTCTGGAGCCAGGCTGATCCAGACTTGAATCCTGGCTGTGCATTTCTGTCACTGAGTGACCTTGGCCAATTCTGTTAATCCCCTCCTGATGCCTCAGTTTCATCAATGTGTAACATTAGAGTAACTATTCTACCTATTTCATTGAGTTGTTCTAAAAAACACAGTGAGCTCATGGGTAATGTGCTTAGTAGGACCACTAATATACTAATAAGTCCTTAATAAGTGGTCCAATGGTTATAAACTAGTAGAACGTATTTCCTGTAGGCGATAGAGCAAACCATCAGCCTGTTTCCATCAGCCTCCATCAACAGTAATATACACCCTTTCCCACCTCCCTCAGAGGATTACTCTAGAGTTGTATATTCAAGACTTCTTGGGCACCTAATACAGAGTTCTTTCACGTGTATTATACCCTTTCATCTTTTAAACATCTCTACACAGTAGCTATTATTACTCATTTTCTGCATCAGGAAACTGAGGTCTCCCCAGACGAGCTGACTTTTCTAAAGTCACATAGGTAAGAAGTGCCAAAGGTGGGATTTGATTTCAGGTCTTCTGGCTTGACAGTGAGACCCAGATTCATCAATCATTTCTTGAGGATCTCTGAGATGCCTTCTCAGATCCCAATTCTAGTCAACTTTGGTTTTGAGAAAGATGGTTCTCAGCCCCAGCTGGGGGTGGGGGAGGAAGGTAGCTTTTAGAATTGGAGCAGGACAGGTCGATGGAGCTTATCTGGTTCAAGCCCCTGGTTTCCAGTTGTCCAGGCTCTAGAGGGGCTTGACTTGCCTGGGGTCCTACAGTGAGAGCTCTGCAGAGCCCATGCTCCAGCTGTCCACATCCGGTACTCAGTGCTCTGCCCCATGCCTCATGGCATCTTTGAAAGGCAAGGTTAATTCCCATGAAAAGCACAGCACAACAAAGTTAGCATGAGACCGAGAGGCAGGGCAGAGAGTTAGAGCCAGTTGCTGAGAGTAACAAAATATCAGAAAATGTGGAATCATCCACATAGTGCTTGTGGGAGGTATCATATACTCTGTGGTCAAAGCCACAGAGACAGCTATCTGGCAAGCCTTCTTTCTCCCCTGGAGTTCATGGCCACGGCTGCTTTCCTAGAACCTGGGACCACCACGTCCCAAGCCCACTCTTCTTCCCAGGAACGGTTTTCACAGCAAAGAGCAGCAATTTTGGAATCAGGCCCAGGTTCCCAGGTGTTACATCAGTCAAAGCAAGTCACGCTGCCAAGCCCAATGCCAGTGGGGCTGGGAAGGGCAGGGAGGGAGTGAGGAATTATGACCTAGTGATGCAGCCTACCACACCCCCGTTGCAGGGTTGCTGGGAGGGAGGATTTGTTCACTCACTCATTCAGTGTGTATTTACTGAACACTTGTCAGGCACTGCGCTAAGCGCCGGCTACATAGCAGTGAACAAGACAGACACAAGTCCTTGCCCTCCTGGAGCTTGCATTCTAGTGAATAAACCCCCTGATTTATCCACAAACATTTATGAGTGGTTTGGACAGGCGTTGGAGACACAGATGTCCACAGCAGCATCTCTGCCCTCAGCGAGCTCCTGGCCCATGAGAAAACCAAACATATAGACACCCGATTACAACACAGATGTGACAGGAGGCAACAAGCATGTGTGAGCTCCAGAAACACCTGGCACAAAGCACACTCCCTCTCGGAGCCTCTCTCCCCTCCCTTCCCTGTGCCAGACCTCCTTCCCAGACACGGGCCAGGTTTTCAAGTGACCCAGGCCAGCCAGCTTCGCAGAAAGTCGATCAAGAGCTCTCAGCAGGCCCCTGCCGGGCACCGTGCAGAGGAATTAAGTGCAATGAGCGAAACTGAGCCATCACGAGTAAGGAGCACTTGCTCTCCCTTCCCGAGACTGATGGGGTGACTGGAGAGGAGGATACAGATCCCACGGCTGAATCACACATCCTGGGAACCTCCACAACAGCGTGGATGAGTGACAGCAAACAGGCCTTCTGCCTACAGGGCTGAAAACGCACTGCTTCTCGGGGTGAGCCGGAGGTCAGGGATCAGACAGCGCTCCCCAGAGATTGCTACCGTTTTCCTGAGTCTAAGGAGATGCAGTAAATTGGTTTAATGGAGTGGAGTCTCGTTGTCATGGTGGCAGGAGGAGAGCAGCCTGATCACCCTGCCCCAGACTAACGATGTTAGGTTTGGCTTGGAGTGAACGTGGCCAGCATAATTCAGGGGAACTCGATTTGTATCCTCTTTCTGATAATGGCTGTGTGCTCTGTCCTACTCCCCTTGGGCCGGCTAGAAACCTATGGCTGACGCCTCCCCCCACCTCTAAGGGCCAATCAGTCTGTAGCCTCTGCTGGTTCCTCCTCCCAAATGTCTCTCCTGTCTCTCCCTTGATTGTCGCAACAGTCCCCACCTGGTCTCATCCGCTCTTCACACAGCGGAGATGTTGCTAGAAGTCACACTTGATCACGACTGTCTCCTGAGGAGCATCCACGCCCCAGCACACCCTGAGCTGTGCTGATTCCTCCCAGTGCCATGACTGTAGTGTCTGATCTTCTTATCCTTGTTGCTCTTCTCCTCGTCTCCACTTGGCAAACACCTGCCTCTCCCTGAAATCCCAGCTCCAATCTCCTTTTCTGTCAGGGCTTCTCTGTCACTTTTACCCCCTACCTCCCTTCCCACCCAATTAGTGTGGACCACTGCCACCCCCTGTATGCATCCAGCATCCATCTCCCATCCATCAGGACTGTGAGGGTGTTCACACAGTCTTCATTTTTTGACTCCTTTCTAAAGAGTCATAATAATATAGCTAGTAATTAGACAAAACACTGAGTATTTCTGTTATGTTCAGCATGGTTTGACAACTTTACATGCACTAACTCACTTAATTTCTCGACATTCCATTAAATGGGCACTATGGTTACCTCCTGCTTGAAAGATTAAGGAATTGAGGCATTCAAAAAATCTAAGTAACATGCCCAAAGCTACATAGCTAGTAAGTAAGAGAGCCAAGATTTTGAACCCAAAGGAGCAGGGGGGAGAGAGAAATGGATGGAGAAGACAGGAACAGGAGAAAGAAGAGAAAGGACGAAGGGAGGGAGGGGAAAGAGCTAGAAACGAATCTTTGCTATTTTTAGTCATTGAGATTTGGGGGTTGTTTGTTACTGTGGCAGATCCTAGCTTGTCCTGACTGATAGGATGAATAACAATGTGTAGACACGTTAGGAGAAGGACTATTTGATCAGGAAAGACAACAGAGAGCTTCCATAAAAGAGAACGCAAGGCCTTGCCTGGTCAGTCCTCAGCAGGGGCTGGTTGGTTTCTGTGTGGCTGGCTCTTTGTGACCCAGGAGAGGAAGCATCGTGAATGCGCCAGGAGCTTGCAGCCTGAACAGAATGAGGGGACTAAGTGTGTTCAACAGAAAGTCATCCAGCTCTGGCTGCCCACGAGAGAAGTGATGAATTGAAATGCCTGATTCCCAAATAAGCATCAAGTACCGGAGAGCACCGGAGGTGGAATGGTTAAGTGTGTGTTCCCAGGGAAGACCTGCTTCATCTGGCTGTGTCACAAAGCAGATGGAGACAGCTGACTGGGAAGGACTGTCAGTCCCTGGGAATTGCCTTCACCTGCTTCCCAAACATTGCCACAGCCAAGAGGAAAGCCAGAGACCCTGCTGGTGGGGCCATTGACAGGATTCCACTGGGCACGACTGCAGAAAAGGAGTGAAGTAAAGCTGTCAGTTCGTTTGGCCAGCGTCTAGGCTAGCCGAAACCCTGGTCCCACCTCCTCACTGTGGGCTGTAACTCATGCAGTTTACTATCAGCCAGATGGCCTGGAGGGCACACTCACCCCATCTATGTGCTGGGAGCCGTAGTCCAAGGGCTGGTTGCACACCAGCTTCTCAATTTTTTCTTCATTAACGTCTTTAGGCATTTTTTCCCCCGTTCTTCCCCCCACCATGAAATTTTAATACCAAAAATATGCTCTGTACTTGTTTGTGTACTATATGCATACCTGTGCTTTAAATATAAAAAGAGTTAAGTTTTTTTCACACACACCCCACCCAGAAGAACAAATTTTTACCCCCTGTGGAGATGCTATTCTTCCCATTGAGAACACGTGTACACTAAACCCTCAGATAACCAATTTCTGCTATCAGTCCCATCGGATTTTAGGGGAGAGAAGCAACTTACCAGGAAAGAAATTCTTTTTGCATAGTGACACCTCCTCCAGGAAGCCTCCCATCCACCTTGAGCCAGAATTGAGCTTTCTAACATCACTGCATGTGCTGTTTTCCTGCACGTTCGCATGGCCGTCTTTACATACATGTTTCCCTCCTGAGTTTACAAGTTCCTTGAGGGCAGAGCCTGTGTCTCTGTGCTTTACTTCCTGTCTCAGTGCCTGGCACATAGTAGGAGCTTCACTGATCATTAAAACAAGACGAAACGTGAAAGCTGCTTTGTCCGGGCCTGGGGACCCCATGCAGGGTGCAGCTGTGGTACAGTCACTGTCGCAGATACAGCACACCCTGTCATAGTCAGCTTCTAGTCGGGAGCACCAAACAATTTCATTGAGGCATGGAGAGCTGACTGACAAGCCTGTAATAACATTTTAATGGCCTGAGTCAAATTCCCAATAAATTACTTAAGTTTCTGCAGTAATGGAGCTGGCATTTTCATTAATACTCCTGATTAATTGTCTACCCTAGAAAAAAAACCCCATCACCATCACAATCATGATCTCACTAGTTCCTTGCAGAGAGAATCCCAGCGGCCTGAGGTTTTCCACTGGATGGGAGTTGGTGAAGGTCAAAGGGAAAATCCTCTGCCCCCCCTGTAACCCCACATGGCCTTGGGAACAGAGGAGTGCCGGCTCTGAGCCCGGCTGCCTGTACTTGAATCCAGACCTCACCACTTACTGCCGGGGCCTTGAGCTACTTCAACTGCTTCAGTATCTTTATCTGTCAAATGGGGCTAATAATAATCCTTATCTCATAGGTTGATGGGAGGATTAATTGAGTTGGTACAAGTAATGTCCTTAGGACAGCAACTGGCACATAGTAAGCATGCAGTAAATAATGCCTATTATTATTTCATTTTGGTTGCTGTTCTATTCTTTTTCCTCCAGAAAGCTCAGGGGGCTGCATCGCCTTAGAAGACGCAGAACTGCATGTTTGGGAGCAGGGCTACTTTAGTAGGGGAAGGCAGGCTTTGGAGAACTATAATGTCCACTTAACAGGGCTTTATTAGGTTGCAAGTAGTGAAAATCTGCAAATTTGGATTCACATCCTGGCTCCACCAGTGGCTGACTTGGGGACCGACCCTACACAAGTGCCTTCCCCTATTGAGCCTTCCCAAAAAATGAGGGTGGTATTTTTTATGCTCTGGGGTAGTTGTTTTTTTTTTTTAATTAATTTATTTTATTTTTGGCTGTGTTGGGTCTTCGTTTCTGTGCGAGGGCTTTCTCCAGTTGCGGCGAGCGGGGGCCACTCTTCATCGCGGCGCGCGGGCCTCTCACTGTTGCGGCCTCTCCCGTTGTGGAGCACAGACTTCAGACGCGCAGGCTCAGTAGTTGTGGCTCACGGGCTTAGTTGCTCCGCGGCATGTGGGATCTTCCCAGACCAGGGCTCGAACCCGTGTCCCCTGCATCGGCAGGCAGACTCTTAACCACTGCGCCACCAGGGAAGCCCCTCTGGGGTAGTTTTGAGAATCTGATGAGACAATACAAATGGAAGCATCTGGTGCTCATAACTGGTCTTTTGTTTATTTATTCAATCAACAGCTTTTATTGAGCACCTACTGTGGGCCAGGCACTGAGCTAGGCACTGGATATCAGCAAATTAGTACCATCTCCTTGGAGCTTTCCATCACAGTAGTTAAGTTGGACAGTGACGAAGTGGACAGATCAATGTGTAATGAACGTCAGGAGGCAGTAACTGCAGTGGAGGAAAGATAAAGCATGGTGGGGAACAGAGAAGGCTGGGACTGCTTCTAGAACGGGTGTTCAGAGAGGGTCTTTTGCCAGAGGTGATGCCTGAGCATCTGAGGACAGGTTTTAATAAATTGAGAGAGCATGCCATGTGGCCATCAGGGGGAAGAGTTTTAGGGGGAGGGAACAGCACGAACAAAAGCTGGAACATGCTTCTGCCACTAACATTTTCTTTTTCTTTCTTTCTTTCCTTTCTTTTTTCTTTCTTTCTTTCTTTCTTTCTTTCTTTCTTTCTTTCTTTCTCCTTCCTTCCTTCCTTCCTTCCTCCCTCCCTCCCTCCCTCCCTCCCTCCCTCACTCCCTCCTCCCTTCCTTCCTTCCTTCCTTTCTTTTTCTTTTTTTTGGTAATTTCAAATAATTTCCTCCCAGAGCCAACAAGACAGGGGTGTGGGCAGGAACTCACAGGGCCTAGGTATTCAGATAGGGGCTGGGTAAGGGGGCAGGTCTTTGTTTCCATGTCCCGCACATTTGATTAGCTGTGAAAGCTGGCACTCCCTCTGCCTGAGGCTCCCCTCTGCATGTGAAAGAGGCAGGGTTTGGAGCTCCCTCTTCAGCATCCTCTTGCTTAGAGACCCCATCTGGCATTTATCAGTCTCTGCGTCTCTCATGCTCCCCCCAGAGCCACACGGACCTTCATCCAGTTTCTTAATCCAGCATGCCCTCTCTTGCCTCTGGACCTTAGCCCAGGCTGTTCCATCTGCCTGGAACACACTTCCATATACCCGTCTTCACTTGCCTAACTTTTACTTATCCCTTATGTCACTGCTTGTCCTCTGGAATCCAGCCTTCCCGGACGTCCCCAGGTTGGGTAGAGTCCCTCTGCCCTGCCTACCCCCTTTGATTGTCCCCATCACTTCGGTGATCACGCTGATTGTAACTGTGGTTCCCTGTCTGTGCCTCCACTAAGTAGCATGTTCTTTCTGGGCAGGTCCATGTCTTACTTGCTCTGGCATCTCTAGGGCCCAGGATCTGGTACCTAGTGAGCATGTAATACATATTTGCCCTGAGCTGGAGATTAGGGATCTCAGGATAGGAACGCAGGGTCTCTGCCCTGAACATCCCGGGTCTGGATGGCAAGACAAGATGAGGTAACAGGATAATGTGCCTTCACTACAAAGCATTGAGAGGAGAAAGGCCAGAGGATACAGCAGGAGCAAAGGCCAGGAGGCCAGAAATTACAAGTCCTTGATACGGCCAGCAGGTTAAGATGAGTGGAACGCTTGGCCGAGGTCAGATTTTGCCCCCTCCGGGCCCGCACACCACGATCCTCTTGCTCCCATATATCCCAGTCATGCCTGCTCTATCTGGTCAGGACCTCACCCTCCAGAACCTGGGTTTATCATCAGCCAGACTTACAAGGTATAATAGGACAGAGGGAGCCCGGGCTGCTGCCAGAGAGGCTGGGCCTTCTGGAGACAGAGTTCACATAAACTTTTGCAAAGCTGGTTCTGCTCACGACCAATTCCTTAAAAGGTCTCCTATAAGCCACACCTGCTTTGGGAGATTCTCATTGCTCATTAGCATATCAAAGGCCCTGAAACGTCCTGCAGGGAAGACTCTGGGTTAACCTTAGTAGCCCCGTTTCCCAAACTTAATTGAATGAGGAGTCCTCCAAAGGTTCTGCAGACCTACTCCAGGCAAAGCAGATCTAACCCTTCTCTGTGCAGGCAACAACAGAGAAAGTTAAAAGAATTACATTTATTGTGCCATTACTTTTCCTTCGAGGTGGGTGAGAGAGTAAATGAGACGAAGGAGAGAATTACAACCGGAGATGTCAAGCGGCTGTCTTACAAGGAATATTCTGTTTGCCCAGGGAGAAGGTTTGCAGAATATAAAGGACCATTTGTTCCCTACAACATCCCTGGAGAGAACGGAGGGGAAAAGTGAAAGAAGCCCTCCATTGACCACTAGAGATGGAAGTGTTTCTGTTGGTTTCATTTACATAAGTGTCCTTGGCAATTTGTCCCAATTTGTCTCATTACAAATGATGTAAACATCCGGCGAAATCACAGACAAAATGGGACCGTTTAAATGCTGCCTGATTAAAAGCCCCGGGTTGCCTGCAATAACTTGCATGCATGCTAATAGTTTCCCTGCACGGACCTTGGTTCCAAAGCTCTGGGAGCTCAGGGAGGGTCCCCAGGCCTAGTGTCCCCATGACTGCAGCTCTCCACATAGAGTCTTGAAAGAATACACTGTCACACTCTCTATATTTTTTTGCCAAGAGAGAAAAGAAGGGAGGGAGGAAAGGAGGGAGAGAGGAAGGAGGAAAGAAGGAAGAGAGAAAGGAAGAAAGAAAAAAGAAAGAAAGCTGCCATTTTCTCCTTTGACATCTCATTGGTGTACAGGGCAGTGTAACTGAGGGGGTTGGAAAACCAAAGTTCAAATCCTAGTAATGTTACTCGCTTAATGTGTGTGACCTTGGACCAGTCACATCACTTGGCTAAGCGTCAGTTTCCTAGTCTGTCACATGGGGATGACAGTTCAACATCTGGCCTGCCTCACGCTGTTGTGAGACATCACATAACCAGAAGCCTCCTAAGGACAGAGACCCTGTCCTGTCCATCACTGGATGCTCAGAACACGAACAGTGCTGACATGTGGTGGGTGCTCAATAAATAATTATTGAAGGGATGGTTGGATGAGTGAGTAAGTTGGCAATTCTATGGGCAATATCACTCGAGTCTGAAAAGCACTGTACCAATGAGGGAACTCTTTTATAGCCTTATCTTTCAGAACACCTCCCCTTCAAATCCTTTCCCAGTACCTCCATTAGAAGTGGCACAGTCGGGCACTGGTATCTGATGGACCCGGCTCATAGCCTGGCTCCTAATCTTGGCAAGTGGCTAAACTCTCTGAGGTCCAGCTTACCCCTCTGTATGACTGGAGAGTGAGCCCTGCCTCTCACAGGGTGGTCGTGATATTTAAAGAGATGATGGATGCAAATGACCTCCTGGGAGCCTATAGGCAGGAGGCACGTAAGAAGGTCTGTTAGATTAGAGTGAGTTTCTAGCAGGACCTGAGGAGCTCAAAATCAGACCTGGAGTGAAGGGGACTTGGCCAAGGGGCTTCTCACCCCTGAAGCCTGGCGGAGGGTGCCAGCAGGGTCCACCTGTTCCAAGTGCAGAAACACTACGTGTGCTGCTTTAACCCAAAACACTGGGAGCAATTGAAAGCAACTGAGAGAAGAGATGATTAGAATACAGGCCTTCCAGCTCTTGCTGTTCTTGCCCCTTCATTAGTTGCTGTGTGATCTTAATAAAACGTCTTGCCCTCTCTGTACCTTTATGTAACAATCTGATAAGAAGAATGTTGATTCATGGCATCAGGGAAGATTAGAGGATCCTGCGAGTCCCTGACACTGTTAGCACTGGATTCTGTCCACCTTTCAGTCAGGGGTCTTCAGACCTCTGTGCCACCATTCCCAATCACAGAGTTCCAACTGGGAGGAAGGGTAAGAGGTCTGAAGAAGGAGATAGAGGAAAGGGAGGAAACAGGGCCAGAACCCCCTCAGCAGATGGCAGGAGCAGGGGCAAGTGGGCCAAGATTCAGACCCAAAGTCCACCACTTACTAACGTCAAGAGTGTCCTGAACTACAAACTTCTGAACCTCAATTTACTCACCCTGAAAATGGAAATAAAAACACCTACCATACAATGTGTTGTAAAAATTAAAAAAGGGTCTGGTTCATAGCAGATGTTCAAAGGACGTCAGTTCCATTTTCCTTCCCCTTAGAGATCTTTGTAGTAGATGTTGGGGTGTCTTCCCAACACCCATTCCACGCTTTCCCTGTCCCGTAGCAGCTGAGATGTCATCCTCCCACCTCCCGCACTGGGATTGGTCGCTCATGGGCTTGAACCCAGCAGTTTAATCCCATTAGTTCCCTTGGCCTTAATCATTGATGCAGGGAAGGCACGTGGCCTAAGTTGGTTCAGTAAGATTTAAGCTCAGAAATCTGGTTTGTTGGTCAGAAAGAGAAGAGCTCTCTCTAGAAGGAGTTTGGTCCGAGCGTGAGAGCTAGAGCTGCTATCGCCATTTTGCTACTGTGAAGAAACTAGCCATGAGAACAAAACTAACTTGAGGAGGGGGCAAGCGTCATAGAAAATGTTGCCGAAGTCCTGACCAAACTGTGCCTGCAGCATCTGGGCTTCTCAGATCCACGAGCCAGTGAATTCTCTATTTTTCAAGCCAGGTGAAGTTAAATTTTAGGAGACATCAAACAAACAAACAAACCTAACTAACACAAAAATCTTCATTATTCAACACTCCTGAACCCACCCCCGAGTCCACTGGGAGCTTGTTTTTCATGAACCAATTTAGATATGCAAATTCACTTGCGTTAATTGGCTCTTCAGGGAATGGTGTTTGTTCTCTGTGAAGTCATTTAAAACTCAGAGCGGTATTAGGGGCCCTCCCCATGGACCTAGGATTCCTCTTGACTCACAACCTGGACACCGCTTTCTGGACCCTCCCACTCCCTCCCTTTGCCCAGGGGATCTGCTGTAGTATACAAAGGTGTCCTTCTCTTGGTCGTACTAGGAGGCAGTGGCAGGGAAGCTGGAAAGAAGCAAGATAGGGCTGCAGAAATACCAACCTCAGAGTCAGGGAGACTCAGGTCAGCATCCAGCCTCTATTTCTTCCAAGCTTCCGAAGTTACATCACCTCCCTAAGCCTCCATCCTCCCATCTGCGAAACAAGGATAATAATACCTATATGGACTGTTATGAAGATTTCAAGACATCACATGTACAGAATACCTGGCTGAGAGCCTGTGGGGTAGTAGGCATTTCACAAATTGTAGCTGTTGTTTAGATTTTTATCATTATCGTGGTTGCCCTTCCTGTTTTCCAGGGGTAGCACGGATCTAAGATTGTAGGGGCTGCAGATTTCTCGGTGGGGCAGAAGCAGCTAGGTAATAAGAGACGGTGTCACTTGTCAGCACAGAGCATTGTTTGGGGGAGGTGTGGGGGGATGGTCAGCACACACCCAGCAGCCACATAAGGTTCAGTGTCCAAGTCAGTGACACGCCTGTTCCAGGTCTTTCTCAAGGTCAGTGGTGCCTTTCTTTTTATCAGTTTTCAGAGCTATCAATGTGCAGAGCACTGACTCCAGAAATGATGGGAGAAGAGAGACGAAAAGATGAATAAGACCAACAGCCCTGTCCTCAAGCTGCTCATAAACCAGGGTAGATGGTTTTGGAGTCTAACAGCCCTGAGCTCAACCCTGGTTCCCCAGCTGAGCAGCCATGTGACTTACGGCACGTCAGGGCCATCTTCTGAGCCTCGGTTTCCTCCTCTGGGGAAAAAAAAACCACAAGGAAATAATCACATATGTCGCCCAATTCGTGGAAACATAATGAAAAGTAGAGGATGCAGGTGGCTTGCACAGGCCCTGGGGCAAAGTAGGTGCTCAATCAAGAGTCCTTGGGGGTTGGGTTGAGTAGTGTCCCCTCAAAATTCATGTCCTCTCAGAACCTCAAATGGTGCCCTTATTTGGGAATAGGGTCTTTGGAGATTGAATCTGTTAAGGATCTCGAGATGAAATCATCCTAGATACGGTGACTGGTGTTCTTATAAAAGGAAGAGGAGACACAGAGAAGACAGCCCTGCGAAGACAGAGGCAGAGATGAAGTTCTGCTGCCACAAGCCAAGGAATGTCAGGGCCACCGGAAGCTAGAAGAGGCAAAGGAGGATTCTTCCCTAGATCCTTCAAGGGAACGTGGCCCAGCTGGCCCTTGGTTTCAGACTTCCGGCCTCCAGCACCGGGAGGGAATCAGTTTCTGTTGTTTTCAGCCACCCCAGTTTGTGGTACTTTGTTACGGCAGCCCTAAGAAACTAAAATACCCCTTCTGCCTCAACCCTCTCGCCTTAAACAAAGCAGATGTGAAAACCACCTCATAAGGCTCCAGGTTAAGGAAGTGTGGGATGCAAGGGGCTGTAAGGATGCGCAGGAGGGGTTGAACCTGGAAATGGGGGTGATAGCATCGCCCTCTGGTGGTGGCTTGCAGACTAACAGGATGGGCATGCCAAGCGCCAGGCCCACAGAAGGGCTCTGGGGAGAGTTCTTTATCCAGCATCAGGAGTGCTCTGTTGGGGACTCTGAGCCACCAGCCCCCGCAGAGCCATTTTTAGCAGGAGCTCAGCGACACCTGGGTCCCAGGCGGGAAGCCAGGCCCAGCCTTCACTCCACCCCCAGGCCCTCCAAGGCTCTGGGCCTCCTGCCCCTGATGGCTGGTCTCTGGGGGAAAGGGCCCTGCCTCATGCACTGACCTGGGCAATCAGTTGCTCAGCCCACCTTTCAGTCCCTGGGGCTGGGGATTCCAAGTCTCTTTAACTGGGGGCAAACTCAGTAGAATGATACTATGCGCCAGCCATTGTTCTGGGTACTGGGGGCGCAGCAGTGACCTTGAAGGAGAAGATTCCTGATCTGGTGGAGCGTAGAGTCAAGTGGGGGCTGGAGAGGCAGGAAATGAATGAATAAGTAAGGGAACCAGGAGGTAACAGTTCCATGGATTGGTCTAAACGCAATGGGGTACAGACGACAGAGAGCGTCATTTTCTCCAAACTGTTTACAATCCTCTTGTCTCTCATATCCCTCCGTCTTTATTTTATAATGCCTCTGGCAGTTCTCCTAGCTTTGCAATCACTTCAGCTCTCGTCTCAGGAATAATTTCAGTTTTCAAGTGTCTGAAAGTCCCATCTGGTTAGAACTTCAGCCTCACTTGCAGTTTGAAATTTCTCGCCTGTCTCAGCACTCAGACCTGGGCGGGGGGGTTGGGGGAGGCACAGCCAGCCTGCACTTCCAAACTTTTCCCTCCCTTCCTAACCTTCCTGCTTCTGGCGCAGGGCAGCGGGGAGGCTTGGCTGAGGAGAGACAAGGGTCTTCGGACGTGGCTGGAGCTGCTGCTGATTTTCTCCCAGCCAGCATGGCTGTTCTATCACGTGGCGTGCTGTCAGCTTCCAAATGCTGACTCTTTCGTGGGGCTCCTTGGTGGCGGGCTTTCTTTCTCCCAGCCTGTTGTAGATAGATGCCCTTGTCAGCTGAGCTCCTGTAAGCATCCTTGTGCCCCCAGCTGCTGGGCCACCTTCACCCCATTAGTCACAGCCTCTTTCTGCCTGGGGGTCCTCTTGTCCAGGCAGCAGCCCTCTTGGCAGGGGGAGGGGGAGGGTATCTTGTGCAAATGCCTCAAGCCTGCTTACCTTCCTCAGTCCCCTTGGCCGCAAGAAACTGGCAAACTTCCGCTTTACCAAAGGGCAGCGCCCAGCTGCCCTCTCTCTGTAGGAGGCCACCTGAGGCTGCTTCAGCACAGCCCCCCCACCTCCTGAATTCTCCAGGAGGATGCAGCCTCCAATCTTACGTTCATATACAGACCCCAGGGACTCAGGAAGCTCTCCCAAGGGCTCTGTCGCCAAGCTTCAGGCCTGAGGCTGCACTAGGTGTCTGCCGCTCAGGACCCCCTACCATGGCATGAAATGCCGGCTCCCTTTCACATGGGCACCCTCACCTCTGGGAGGAGTTCTGGTTCCCCATCACTGGGCTGTGACCCCGGGGAGAGCCCCCTCATGGAGAGGAAGGAGGAAAATCAAAAGTGCGCTTACTCCTACAAATTCCCTTCCCCCCATCTCCTTGGGAATGTCTATCCTCTTGTACGCTGGCTTGGGATGGTTGGTCACAAAACCCGTCGCACTTTCTCTCAGCAAGTCTAACATGCATCCAACAACTCTGTTCTATTTATGTATCTAGGGTTACTTCCCAGCCGCTGTCCCCAGATTGTAAGCTTTAGCCAAAATCCTGGGCAGCAGGATGTCTTCATCCACCTCCCGTTACAATGATTACAGAGGCGCAAAGGTTTTGAAGGGCAGGAAAACAATATAACGCGTTACAGCGTAACTGGGCTGGGAACTGGGCAGCAGTGCTGCTTTGGACCCAGGGATCAGGTCTCACTGAGGAGCCACACCCCCACGAATAGGACGCAAGCATCACAGACCTGGGGAAGAGCTTGGGCAAAGCCCCATGGTGGGAACAACGTCGCTGGGCATAACGAAATGAAAGCTTCCCAAAGTGTAGTGAGCGGTGGAGTGAGTGGCCGGGGAGGAGGCTGGACCCTGCCCTGCAGGCCTTGCAGGCCATGGCGAGGAGTTTGGAAGTCGCTGGAAGTTCTGAAGCAGAGGGGGTATGACCACACTGGTAGCCCTTGAGGAGACCGGACTGTATGTGTGCCAGGCGTTATGCTAAGCATGTTTGAGTCATTGTTTCCTTTAACTCTTAGAATCGCCCTGCCGTCCAGGTCTGAGTACTTGCATTCAACAAACAGGGAAACTGAGGCTCAGCCACGTGTCCAAGCCCCCCCAGCTGTTAGATGCGAAGGCTGCAATTCAAGCCCAGGACTCTTAGGCTCCCAGCACTTAGCTCTTCCAATCAGAGCATGCTGGCTTTCCAAGAGGGGTGCAGGAGGCACCCCGCCCCCTTTCACCTCAGCCACCCTGAGCTGGTGTCACTGCTTCTGACAGTAACCCAGGAAACCAACCAACCAACCAACCAATGGGTGCTGCTGGGAGGGAGGGTCTGGGGTGAGTGCTTCAAGTTGACTAGAAACTCCCTGTGCAGCTAACCACGCTGGACCAGGGGCAGGGACACTAACACAGGGGTGGGCAGGGGTGGGAAGGGTCTTCTGTCGCTGTCCCTGACTCTGGAGCCCCAAGGCACCCTGCCCCGCCCTCCTGCTGCCCAGGCAGGAGTCAGAAGCTGGACCTCTCAGGGCTGCAGCCTGAGACATGGGCGGGTGAGGGGCACGTTGCAGCGAGGCTGTCACACAAGTTCCGTGTAGTGACATTTATCTTTCGGGGGGCGGAGGGATTGGCATGGTTACTTCAGCATTTGAAAACGTCTCCTAGATTTGAGAAACTCCCCCATCTAACAAGTTTTGGTGGGAGGCAGGGTCCACCTCCCTCTCAAGAAGCCCGGAAGAACAGATACTCACTTTCCCAGCCTCCCTTGCAGCGAGGGTGTGTGTGTGTGTCCTAAGCCCAGTGGGCTGGGGAGCCCGAGACAGGCAGGTAACGTTCCAGGGAGAAGGTGACCTGGTGGCTGCAGCAGGAGCTGTAGCCAGTGTCCTCCTTGGGGGCCGATGTGGGCTGTGGTCTTGGCTGTTCCCCCTCCTTTTTGGTGTGTCTGTGTGTGTGGACTTTGCAGGGAGGACAGGAACAGGACCCCAGGCTCTGGCATAGGGCACTCTGTTTGCCCAGTGGCTCTCAGAGAATGCTCCCGTGACAAAGCTGTTAATGGCCCTGAACAGTATGAGAAAAAAAAAAATTCTTATGTAACAGAGAATATCTCTATCTCCAGGCCTGGCTCTCTGGCCTCCCAGGGCTGGTCATTAATCCCTTTTCTGCGTCAGCAGCTCAAGGCACAGTCCTTGCATCAGGAACCACCTGGGACGGAACCCTCACGGGGCAGCCCTGCTGGGTCACATGCCTCCTGAATTGTGAGCAGGCTCTGCTTCTCCAGCGTCTTCAAGCAGATTTCCTCTGCCCCTTAGCAAGCCCCCTGCACTCCCCACTGGAACCAGCACGAGGCCAGCCTGACCCATACTAGTTTGGGCTGCTCCCAAGGGCTGAACCCTCCACGCTCAAGGGGTTGGTTCTTGCTTCTCATGATGCCAAGCTGCGCTGGGAAGGGGCTGAGATGACTTCAAGTCCCAGAAAAATCGCAAAATACCAGGTCCTCCTGCCAATGCCCAAGGGCATGGCTGACCCCACGGACCCCGGTGTCCAAGCTGCAGGGCAGCTCCTGGCCCTCAGGCATCCACCAAAGCCTGGAGTACTTTGATTTGACGTGCAGACAGAGCTTGGAGGGTCTGTTTCGAACCAGCCTGTGGTGTTTAGCTCTCCACAAGTGATGTACAAAAAGGCTGAGACTTGCCAGGGCCGAGGTGGGAGCCCCACTCGCACCCTGCCCTCAGCCCCCCCCAGCACCGAGGCTGGGGGGACAGGCTCGCGCTTTAAGGGACCAGCTGGAGAGGAGAGGGGCCTGGGCCTTCCCTTGATTCCAGGGTCCAGGGGCCCCTGAGGAAACGTATCAGCAGGATGAGGAGGTCAGGTGTCCTCTCTCTCCAGTACATGTCAGAGCTTTTTTTTTTTTTTTTTTTTTTTTGCGGTACGCGGGCCTCTCACTGTTGTGGCCTCTCCCGTTGCGGAGCACAGGCTCAGCGGCCATGGCTCACGGGCCCAGCTGCTCCACGGCATGTGGGGCCTTCCCAGACCGGGGCACGAACCCGTGTCCCCTGCATCGGCAGGCGGACTCTCAACCACTGCGCCACCAGGGAAGCCCCATGTCAGAGCTTTTAATGAAAAGTCTTCATTCCCGAAGCCATGGCTGGTGTCATTCTGACAGTGTCGAGGATTCCGGCCTGGCCCACCCTTTCTTCCTCCCCAGCTTTGTGGAGAAGCACGTGGGGATTTTCTGCCTTTGGGATCACCTCCGCTCCCTACACACACACACACACACACACACACACACACACACACACACACACACACACAGATGGCATTCGAAAAAGAGAATGCAGCCAAAATGGTCTCTCCTGTGGCATTTGGCCCAGATGGGGAACTGTTGAGCCCAGGGACTTCCCAGGCAAGCACGAATCACGCCCATGGCAGGCTGCCCCCTGCCCCCCGTCAGACACGCACACTCCATCACCTAGAGGCAAGACAAATAACCCCCAGGGCTCCTGTGAGCCCAAATCTCTTTATTCAAGCCAGGGCCTTTCACCTTCACAGCAGCATGTGCATATCACAAGCCCCATTACTACAAGTGGGGAAACTGAGGCTCAGAGAGGTTGAGATCCTTAAAATTGCACAATAGGTATTAGAGCTAGAATTTCAACTTCAGTCTCTCTGACTCTGAAGGGTTTGGGTTTGCTTTCTTCCCTGGCTCTAATGCCCCCCACCAGACCCTATGAGAAAACTTCCAGGAACACTGTTTGCAGGGCAAAAAATCAATAACACATGTAATAAAGAAGAAGGCACTTAACTTCTTCATAACTGTCATAAAAAGCAACATGGGGTATTTTCCATGCCCAGGAGCTGGGCTCTAAAGCCATGATTTAAAGACCTCACTCCAGGTCTGGTTGTCCCGCTAAGACGCCCATCAATATGTGAATATTTACACACACACAGCGCTGCGGTACATACATTTCTGGTAATGGGGTGTCTCTTGGAGGGGAGCTCAGGGTTAATTTGCAGGATTCACGTCCGGGGTTTGTGAGCAGCACAGGTTTGGCCCCCAGTCCCCTGGCGGGAACCTCCGACCATGCACGGAGGGGTCAGACAGAAAATCCGCGCCCTTGGCCTCCTGGCCTCCTTCCAACCTGCAGCCCGTGGCACTGAGAGCAGCTCTGGACCGGAGCCCACCCGGTGCTTCCCACAGACTCCCCTCCCCCGCAGCCCCCGCTGAGCACTTCCATCCACCAGTCCCCAGGCTGACTCCAGAATGCAAAATCACTTTGTCCCTCCTTCTCATCCCCTCCCGCCTCCTGCATCTATGGATTTGCTCTTCAGAAAACATCTGTTCCCTCCTTCACCCCTGACATAAACATCAATCTCATGTTAGCCCAGCTGCTTAAACTCGCGGCCCTGGGAAACAGACACTCTTTCCTGACCCGGCACAGGTCTGGGGACTCTAAAGCAGGCCTGAGGGTCTGACAAGGGGAGTCATGGGGATGGGGAAGGGGGACTTGTCCACACAGGGACCTCCAGGCTAAGGTCCTAGGTCAGGGCCAGAAGGAGAGAGATAGATCAGAGGGGTAAGGCTGAAACTCAGGGGCCCAAGGGGATCATGACCTGCCCTGAGAGGGGCCCTGGACGGTCAAGGCCCCCACCAAGTCAGTCAGAGACCCATCTGCCCGATGTTGGGTGGGAGTGAAGAAGGGCCTCAGGCAGCCAATAGAAGGCCCTGCAGCTGCGAAGCTACTGCAGCCCAGAGGTGGCAGTCAGATGCCTTGGTTCTGCTACACGCTCCCTCTGCCTGCTCTAGCAGCCCTGGCCTCTTTGCCAGTGCTCAGTTATGTCAGGCTCACCCCACCCTGGAGCCCCGGCTGGCCCTCCTCTGGATAGCTGGCCCCTCTGCATGCAGGATTGCCTCAGCATTCAGGGCTGCCACCCCCCGGTCGCCCCCAGCCTCTGCATCCCCAGCACGGGCACGCCTAGTAGGGACACCAACTGCACCCCCAAACATATTTGGGAAATGGATTAAACCTGAACCTGAAAAAGGGAAACCAGACAGGCCAGAATCCCTATAAACGATGGGTTTTGTGAAAGGAGATGATCCTCTCTCCCGCTGGCCCCAAGGAAAGGACTTGGACCTGTCTGTCTGTCTGTCTGTCTGTCTGTCTGTCCAAACGGGGCTGGTGCTGAGGAGGGGGCAGCGGGCAAGTGCTGAGCAGACCCTGCCCAGGCTGCTAGGTATTCTGGGAACGGCTGATCCACCTCCTGGGCCAGCCTGGGCCTGTGGCGGGAGGGCAGGGAGCTGGGGTCAGGGGTTAGCTGGGCTCCTCTGGTGAAGAGCGGAAACGGGTGTGGTATGAACAGCAGGTAAGTAGTCTGCGAGAGTTTTGAGGGCACATGCTGGCTCTGGGGCTACTGGGGTGATCCAGGCACAGTCCCTGCCCTCAGGAAACTCACAGCCATATCAGAAAAAAGAGGCTAAAGATAGATGGCATGTGGTAAGGCTCAAGAAATATTTACTTAATGACTGCTGGGTGGATGAGACAGACAGCAGACAGACACTGATAATTCGATGTGCTGAATGCTATGACTCGATCAACATATGATTATTGTTTCTACGATGCGCTGGTGAACACGAGTAATGAAGTAAGCGTGTGGTCTCAATTGCCTCTACCCAAGGTGGGCCAAAGGACCAAGAAAGACTTCCCAAAGGAGGGAACATTTGGGCTGGGTCTTATGGATGAGTAGGAGTTCACCCAGTGCACAAGGGGAGAAGAGCATCCCAGCAGAGGGGCAGCAAGTGCCAAGGCGGAGAAGCAAGAGAGAGCCTGGCCTGTTTGGGAAATCTAGAGTGTAGTTATATGACTGGAATGGAGAGGGGTGCCTTGGGACTTGGGGGAGGGCGGAAGAAAAGGCCCTTGCTAACTAATTTGGAGCCACTGTAAATTTTGAAACAAGGGAGGGATGTAAAGCATAAAAAAGAGAAAAGGGCACTCTCAGCAGAGGGGTCAGCCCGGGCACCACATGGGGGTGTGAATGAGCACAGCACATTCAAGGAACAGTGAGGCCAGGTGTGGAGGGAGTCTCCTAGGAAACGATGATACCCCAAGGGAACAAGCAAGGCCTTGTGATCTAGAAGGAAATGTCCGAGGAGGAAGGTTGGAAGAAGAGAAACAAATTGTGAGACTGTGTCTTAAAGATATAATTCCGGGGCTTCCCTGGTGGCACGGTGGTTGGGAGTCCGCCTGCCGACGCAGGGGACATGGGCTCGTGCCCCGGTCCGGGAAGATCCTACATACCGCGGAGCGACTGGGCCCGTAAGCCATGGCCGCTGAGCCTGCGCGTCCAGAGCCTGTGCTCCGTAACGGGAGAGGCCACAACAGTGAGAGGCCCACGTACCGCAAAAAAAAAAAAAAAAAAGATATAATTCCAGAGTGCAGCATCACTCCCATTTCACAGGTCCAGAAACTGAGGCTCAGAGGGAACCATTCTGATTGGTGCTGGGTCCAGATAATCACATCTCCAAGGCTACCTCCTTCCCCCATTCGTACCAGGTATAAGCAGCTGGAGACCCAAAGAAAAGCTGTCCTGGACAGAATTTATTTGAAAAAACAAAAACAGAAAACAGACTTAACAGATTTATCTGCCTGCATAGACGGAGAGCCATCTTCCCAACCATGGAGCCACCAGGCCCCAAACTGCTGATTTTTCCTTTTTCATCAGAAGCCAAGGAAAAGGCTCTCTAGTGGTGATACGATCTCTTGCATCTCCCCCAGATTCTGGGCTGGAGCTGGGGCTGCCATGTGCCATGCAACTGAGAACAGCTTGAGTGTGGGACAGTGGAGGGAACAGTGGGTTAGGAATTAGGAGACAGGGCTACAGATTGTCAGTGACTTGCTGTGTGACCTTGCCCAGGTGATTCCCTCTCTGAGCTTCTGTTCCCTCTTCTATGAACAGGGACAGTCAGCTCTGTGAGACCATGTCTGCAGAGTTGCCTGGTACAGGAGAGAGCAGCTCCTGTCTGGAGCGCACTGGACAGGCAGCTTCCTCATCTGTGAAATGGGCATTAGAATTGCTCCCTCCCAGGGCAGCTGTGAGGATGGAAGCAGAAAATGTCTGTGAGAGCCTCAGCACCATCCTGGCACATAGTAGGTGCTCAGGAAACGCTGAGGGTATCTACCTGCATGGCCCCCAGGAGCCACGAATGGGCTTCAGGAATCCAGGACAAGTCTGAGCCTTGGTGACTTGTCTCTGCCATTCTCCATATCAAAGACTTTTCAAAAGCAGCTGGAGACCCAAAGAAAAGCTGTCCTGGACAGAATTTATTTGAAAAAACAAAAACAGAAAACAGATTTATCTCCCTGCATAGACGGAGAGCCATCTTCCCAACCATGGAGCCACCAGGCCCCAAACTGCTGATTTTTCCTTTTTCATCAGAAGCCAAGGAAAAGGCTCTCTAGTGGTGATACAATCTCTTGCATCTCCCCCAGATTCTGGGCTGGAGCTGAGGCTGCCATGTGCTCCCAGCCTCTCCTTGGGGGGGGCCTCTGGCTCCCCTCCTTCCCACCTTTAAGCCCTGGGGGCCAGTGAGACCACAGACCTGGGAGGTATCCCAGCTCAGCCACTGACGAGCTGGTGACCAGGGCCAGGCCTGTCAGCTCACAGCCCCAGTCCTGACCAGAGAAAGGATAGCGCTGCACACACAGCTCAGTGATGACAGATGCCACGATGGCAATGAGAGGCCACACGGCCACACCCACCAACCCCCCGGGGACATCCCCAGCGTGTCAGGGCTGTGCCTCCCCTGGGGGCCAGGACAGCCGGACAGCAGTCTGCCCTCAGCGCTGAGCCTTCCCCACAGCAGAGGCCCTTCGTTCCTGTCCTGTCCTCCTGCCTGTTCCACAGCGCAGACTCATCTGGACCTGTGGGGCAGGAGAACAAGCATCTGAATCAATATTTAAAGTAGTGGGAAGTAAATACTCGAGGTGACAGGACAGGGAAGAGACTCAGAAAGCCCTAGAACAGCAGTCCCCAACCTTTTTGGCACCAGGGACCGGTTTCGCGGAAGACAGTTTTTCCATGGATTGGGGGGGAGGTTTGGGCGGTAATGCGAACGATGGGCAGCGATGGGAAGAGATGGGGAGGTGTGCGCAGCGATGGGGGCGGCAGAGGAAGCTTCGCTCGCTCACCCCTGCTGCGTGGCCAGGTTCCTAACGGGCCACAGTCTTGTACCAGTACCAGTCCGTGGCCCGGGGGTTGGGGACTTCTGCCCTAGGAGAATCCTGAGATCAGACCCTGTCCAACCAAAGCCTCCTGGATTATTAATTCTTCTGTAATTACTATTCTCTCTTCAAATCCTATATCTCTTTCAAGTTCACAAGGCCCCCCCATTGGTGCTTCCTTGCAAGGCTTTGAAGAGCATCTACCCATCCCTCTCTGCACATGGCCTCCTTTGGCACAGGCTGCAGAGGCTCTGCCTCTCCACCTCAGCATCTCTGCACAGACCCTGAGGCAGGGAGGTGGGGAGAAAGAACACAGCTCTGCTGTGTGACCTTGGGCGAGTGCCGGAACCTCTCTGGGCTCAGTTTACACGTCCTTATTGTCAGGGACATGGGCAGAAAATGAAAGAAAAGGGCCAGCACAAACAAGTGTCATTTCCCCTCCCTGATTCCTGAAATGTGATAACCTAAGGATGGACCAGCTTCCGACTTTGCAGAGAGTCTGCAGGCCATTCTCTGCTCGGGGGTGAGGCTGGGGTGGGGGGGACATTTGATACAGTGGAAGAGCCTTGACTCTGAGTCAAGGGAGCCTGGGTTGGAATCCCAGCTCTGCACTTACCAGCTGTATGACCTCAGACAAGCAGCCTGGCCTCTCTGAACCCCAATTTCCACATCTACAGTATCTACAAATGGGAACAGAGCTATGGTGAGGATTGAGTGGGACAACCGGAGAAAAGCACCCAGCACAGCAGCACCTAGCACACAGTCGGCTGTCCTCAGGGTTCCCTGGCATGGGTTGGGGGTAGGGAACTTTGAGTCCAGAGTAAACCAGGAAGAGGCCTCCTTCTCTTCCACGGGGAAGAATTGTGAATCCCCAGGTCTAAGAGAAGCCAGTCCTCATCGTGGGGTCAGAAAAAGCATCCTCTTTTTAAGGGGTGGTGTCTGGGGGGGATCAGGCCACTGGCCTCTCCTGGACAGATTCTCAGGGTCTCATTCCTTCAAGGGCCCTGGAAGCCAAGAGCTTGGCGTGATATGGGCGCCACCTGGTGTCCAAAGGGGGCTAGACAGACCTGACCTGAAATCTGTGCTGAGTGGTGCAGGAAGCCGGGAGCAGTTTAGGGGAGAGGGGTACCCAGGGAGCCGCACCCAGGGGAGCAGACACCTTATTAAATATGTAGACAACAAACAAGATAAGAAAAATAAGTAGGGCACCTCATCGTAAGAGCAAAGAAAAAATCAAGCAGGGAACGACCTGAAATTTCAGCTAGAGTGGTCAGGACAGCCTAGCCTGGTTGAGTACAACCCGAAGGTAATAGGGGCGAACGTGCACGTCTCTGGGAAGAGAGCTTTCCGGGCAGATAAACAGCCAGTGCACGGCCAGGAATGTGCCAGAGTCGGAGGATCAAGGGGAGGGTAGAGGCGAAGTGGCCAGGGAGGTGACAAGAGGACAAAAGGTGTGTGGCCTGCAGGTCAGGGGTAGGGCTGTGGCTTTTACCCTGCATGAGGAAGGGAGTTGGTGGCGGGTTTGGAGGGAAACCCAAATGGCATGTTAACAGCTGCTAACATGGACTGATGGACTGGGTCTGGGGCTGGGGTCACGGGCAGAGGCAGGGAAGCACCTGGGAGGCTTCTGCAAGGACCTTGTGGGAGGTGATGGTGGCTCCGACCAGGATGGTAGCAGTGAAGGTGATGAGAAGGGGACAGATTCTGGATGTACTGTGAATATAGAGCCAACCAGATTTGCTGAGAGACCAGGTGTGAGGGTGAGACAGAGAAATCCAGGCTGACTGCAAGGGTTTTTTGCACCTGAGCAAACGGCAGGATGGAGTCACCATTAACCCAGTGGGTAACATCAGTATTGTGGCTCATCAGAGGAAGTATCAGGTGTGGACATGTTCAGTGTGAGATATATACTCCTTTTATTTTTTTATATTATATAGTATATATATTATATATACACACATTTTTAAGAGAAGATTAATATCTCATAGCATTCCCAGACATCACTGTCAGGACTTGCAGCTCCAGGCTGACATTCATTAGCCACAAACCAGGCTGTCAGGAAGCCTGCCTTGGAATTCCAGTTCTGTAAGTAATATGCTGTGTGGCCTTGGGCAGGTCACTTCACCACTCTGGGCTTCTTTTTCCTCCATATGAATGGGGCAGGAAGAATTATTAAAGTCAATGTCTCAAGAGTCCCCTTCAGCTCTCAGTCTTTTTCATGTCTTAAATAACACCTCCTCAGAAAGCGTCCCTCCCCCAGTGTTGGCAAGGCCTTCATAGGACCATCACAATATGAAACTATCAGTGCGTAGTCCTTGCTGTCTGTGTTTCCCATACTGTAAGCTCCAGGGCGTAGGTATAGTTTCTTGTTGCAAGTTTTGTCTCTAGCCAAGACAGGTATCTTCTCAAGGCTCTTTGTTCAATTCTGAGGTGAAATTAGGAGCTACTGAAGGATTTTGAGCAGAAACTTTCTGGGCTTAAATTTATATAATTTATAAAATGACCTGACTTCGGTTTACAGAAGAGTCACTGGGCTGCCATGATAAGACTGGACGAGGTAGACGTAGAGACCAGTTAGGAAGCCACCAGGCAGTGGGAGGTGGCGCCTTGGACAGGGGTGGTAGGGGAGCAGGTGGCAGTGGCGAGCGGTGACCATCTCTGGGTTGATTTGGAAGGCAGAGCCGGCAGGAGACACTGATGGACTGGATGTGGGTGTGAGAGAGGCCAGCGTCAAGGAAGTCTCTGAAAGTTGTGCTCAAGCGCCTGGGAGAATAGTTTCCATTAAATGCCACTGGAAGACATAGGGCGGGTTTGGGGGAAAATTTCAGGGGTCTTGTTTTAAGTCTGAGGGTTCTGTTAGACGCTGAAGTGGAAATGGGAAGAAAGCAGCTGGAAGCAGGAGTCTGGAGAGTCAGGAGAGAGCCGGGCGGGAGATAGTAATTGTGGATCATGGGTGTAGAGATGGTGTGTAGAGCCGTGATGCTGGATGAGGTCACCTGGGAGTGACCTGGGCCCTGGAGGCCTGCCCATCACACTCTGGAGGCAGGAAGGACACACGGGGACAACGGAGGCAGAAAGCAGAGGGCAAATGGGCCACCTGCTCCGAGGGCCAGAGCTCTGACCACAGGGGATTGCCTGGAGAGGCCCGAGGCCTTGGAACCCGGCTGGGCTCTCCCGGGGATGCTCTCTGGGACAGCAGCACTGATTCATCTGCAAGGAGAGTATTGACTGAGCGCCTTCTGCACGCAGAGACCTCATCAGTGACTCAACCAATATGACGCGTCACACTTTCTGATCCCAGCCCTCTGAACAGGTATTTTCCATCCTGCATTTATTCCTGTTTGATACCCGAGGAAATGAAGGACCAAAGAGATGAACAGGTCCCCCAAGGTCACACAGCAAGCCCATGGTAAAGCAAAAACAGAGGCCGGCTTTTCTGGGGCAGGAGGTGGGGCACCTCCTATAAACACCTCCAGAATTCCAAGTGCCCCCCCTACGGTAGTGACCGCCCTGGGGCAGGTCCTACCATCCCCACTTCACAGATGGATAGACAGAGGCTCCAGAGATGGGAAACGACCTGCTCAAGGTCATGGCTTATAGTGGCACAGCCAGGCCTGCAAACCGGGCTATCTGCATCCAAAGTCCACCTCTGTGTCTGCAGTGGGCTGGCCTCACCCCCAATCCATCCACACCACCAGCAGAACAATGGGTAGGATCCACTGAACAAAAACACGAATGCATTCAAAGCAGACAACGAATCAGCAACATTTTAAAATTAACATTATTTTTAGGACCACAGCATCTACCTAGATCAAAATAAAGATATATACATGAATTCCAGGTATATCCTGTATATGGGTAGTTGGTGGGATATGGACTTTTCTGGCCTTTCCAGCTCCTCCTTGGCCCCCTTAGAGTCCTGTGGTCCAGGACCCACTGGTTCAGACATCCCTCTACCACCCCTGTTCCCCTCTCCTCTCCAGACACTAAATGCCTGGCAAGGCTTTCTCATTGGGAAGCTACCACCCCCATCTCTGTCCTGAATGATTGCATGAGCCTCCCCACTTCTACCCCTGCCTCCCACTCTTTTAGTTCATTCTTTGCCAGCAGACAGAGGGATACTCTACAGAATCAATCAGACCGTGTCCCTCCTCTGCTCAGAACCCCTCCAGTGCTTTCCATCTCACTTAGCATAAAGGCCAAAGGCCTGATGTGATCCTAACTGCTCCCCCCCCCACCTCCATTAGTTCTTCTATCCCCACCCCTTCACTCACTCTGCTCCGGCCACTCAGCCTCCTTGCTGGTCCATAAACGTGGCACCCCCGCCCCTGCCTCAGGACCTTTGCTTGTGCTATCACCCTCTGCCTGGAGTACTCTTCCCCCAGACATCCACATGCACAGCTTCAGACTTTCACCTCCTTCTCTGCAAATGTCCCCTTAAGGAGACTGTCCCTGACAACCCCCCTCCCAGTTTCAGACAGCAACCCTCCTCTCCCCTTCCCTGCTTTCTTGTTTCTCCCTGATATGTTCACTCTTTATCACATTACATGTTGTAGTTGTTTACATGTTGATTTCCTATCTCCCTTTACCCCTACTTAAGTGTAAGCTCCATGAAGACACATTGATCATCTATTCTGTTCACTGCTCACTCCCCCACCCCTAGAATGGCGGTGGGCTCAGAAAAGGCATTCAGTAAATATTTGTTGAATAAACGAATGTCAGATAAAATGGGGCCGGGACTCCAGGAGAAAGATTTGTCTATTCTCTGCTCTCTCTGTTCAGCTGAAACCAGGGGGAAGTGAGAGGTGCCAAAGGGGGGAAGAAAAGTGGCCCCTGAGCAGGGCGAGTGCTCAGAGAGCTCCAAGACCTAGACTTCAGGCAAGTTGAGATGGCTTATAGTTTACAGATGCAGGTTTATAGTCTGTGTTTCAGAGGACAGCACCTGTTACCTTAGCCCACGCTCCAACGTCCTTGCTCACGGCTCCCTGCCTTTAGGGGCAGGAAGCCAGACCAGCTTCCAATCCCTGCAGCCATTTGCTAGTGTTGTGTGGACAGTAATTGCGCTTGCTCCATGGTTTTGAGCTCTACCCCGTGCCAGGCATGCGCTGGCACTCCACCTGCATCTGCTCGTGGGTTCCTTTCAGTCACCTCTCTATGGCCTGGAGCATCCCCAGTTCCTGAAGGGAAAAGTGGGGCCTGAAGAGATTAAGTAACTTGCTAAGGGCACACATCTAGTGTCTAAGACTCAAATCTAGATAGTTTGACCTCATAGTCTAAGGTCTTGACAGCTGTGGAATGGAAATTATGTTACCATTCTCAGTGGCAGTTTCTGAAAATAATAATTGCTGGATTCAGGATGTAGGTCTGTCAGTCACTTAAAGGCTATAATGACCTTGTCCCAGTCCCTCCAGTAGACCTTCCTCCCCCTCCTCCCTCTCCCCTCCCCCTCCCCCTCTCCCCTCCCCCTCCCCCTCTCCCCTCCCCTCCCCCTCCCCTCCCCCTCTCCCCTCCCTCTCCCCCTTCCTCTCCCCTCCCCTCCCCATCTCTCCTCCCCCTCTTCCCCCTCCCCTCCTCTCCTCCCCCTCCTCCCCCTCCCCTCCTCCCAGCCCCTGCCCCACTCCAGTCAGGCTCTTCCTCCTCTCCATCCTGGTCCAGATGTCCAGAGTAACCTTGTGGGCAGTTCCTGGGAGCACCAAGCCTCACATAAAGCAGTCTCTTCCTTTTGCTCCTAACAAGTCGTGTGGCACTTCCCCACACAACGAGGACAGGGCGGTGGGAGCAGTGGATGCTGAGGAAGTCTGGAGCTTCCTGTGTCCCAGCGCTGGGAGGAGATGTCCGCCAATTCCAGCTGTGACCAGCAGAGGGCAGAAGCAGCCTGGGGAAGGCCCAGGAAGAGCATTGGTGTCATTTCCTCTGCAGGTGGGAGAGACAGGAAAGCATGTTAGATTCCCTGGGGTCCCACACCCTGCTTCGCCTGGGGTAGCCTACTTTTTATTTCTTCACAAGGTTCCACAAGAGACTGTGTTTGACCAAAGGCTCTCCAGCTGCTATTACTAGTATTACTGCTACTGGTTAGTAACTTTAATAATGATAATGATGATGTAATAAACTGAAAGCCTTTAGTTAGATGATCTTTAGGTTTTCTTCAAGACTGACAGTCAATTCTGTTTGTACTTCAGCAACTTGTAAAAAAAAAAAAAAAAACAGAAAAAACAAGCAAATAAAAAACACTTATCGGGACTTCCCTGGTGGCACAGTGGTTAAGAGTCCGCCTGCCGATGCAGGGGATACGGGTTCGTGCCCTGGTCCGGGAAGATCCCACATGCCGCGGAGCGGCTGGGCCCGTGAGCCATGGCCGCTGAGCCTGCGCGTCCGGAGCCTGTGCTCCGCAACGGGAGAGGCCACGACAGTGAGAGGCCCGCGTACCGCAAAAAAAAAAAACAAACAAAAAAACACTTATCTGTTGCATATTTAAGAAAATAAACACACCTCCAGAAGTCAGTAGCTGAGGGACAGGCGCCGGAGCCAGGCTTCCTGGGGTTGAATCCTTCCCCCACTACTGACTGGGTGACCTTGGCAAGTTACTTCACCTCCCTAAACTCACTTTTCTCATTTATAAAATGGAAATAATAACGAGTCAGACTCATAAGGTTGTGTGTTGTGAGGAGTAGCTGAGGTAATACAGGTGGACATATAGTACCAGAGCTGACTAATTGCTCAACCATATGTGGTTGCAATAACTTCCCCGATACGTCCCCACGGCCCACTCTCACCCGTGGAACCTTCCTGTCCTCCCATCTCCCTGCCCAGACCCTTTCTAACTCAAGAGTCATGTGTGTTCCACCTGGTATACTCTTGTTCACAGGTCAGATGCCCTCTGTCTGCCGCAGTGATTCAGTTGGACAAGGTTTAGCTGCATGTGATCAAATTTCAAAATAACATTAAATTAGACCATGAAGTTTTTTTTCCCTCACACATAATAGAAAGCAGGAGGTGGTTGGTACAGGGCTGGGATGGCAGCTTCAAACAAACAATCAACAATCGCTCTTTCCATCTTCCTGTTCTGCCAACATCAGTCCATGGATGCTTCATGGTCCAAGATGGCTGCATGAGCACCGGCCATCAGTTCCACAGATGGTGGTGACCTGGTCTAAGACAGTGACAGTGGATTCCAGAGAGATTTAGAAAGTAGAATCAACAGAACTTGGTAATGGATTCAGCATGGAAATAGGGACCATGGAGGTGTCGAGGTTGACTCCTGAGTGGTTGATATGAGAGTTAGATATTTTTCCCATCTCCTGAGACAGGGACAGTGGTCCAATAGCCAGGAAGTGGTGGGCACTAGAGTGTCACAATGTATGTTAGCATATCAACACTGTGAGAAAGCATGCAGGGAAGATACGTAGTCTAGCCTGGTGTTAGACATTAGCAAGGTATGGAAAAGTCAACTAAATCTAGGTGAGCTTGAGCCCAGAGCTGCCATCTTGAATTTCAAGTGAACGTTTACTTGCCTTATGGTTTGGGCTGTATACCCCTGGATGATGGTGCTCCCAAACTGCAGGTTAATATCCAGGACTGGGTTAAAAGTAATCATTCCAAGAGAAAAATTGGCAGTGAAAGTGTTCGGCTGGTACCTCAGGCTTTTGACAACAGAGGCATATCTGTTAGTCTATACACACACCGAGCATATAAACTCAGTGAAACGTGGAGCATAACATTGAGGGAGGAGAAACAGTGTTTACTAAAATCTCCTAGTGAGTGCTAGGCATGTGCATATATATTTGAGGAGAAGCCTCATTATTTAAAACTCTCAGCGCTGTCTTGCCATTGCCTGAGCCCCCAACACACCTCATAGTCTGGAGAACTATAAAGCTTGGGAATATCCTGCCAGGGAGACAGTGAAAGGCAGCTCGGCGTGGCATGAACAGAATGGACTCCTCTGCCTCCTTTGGATGCACAGGAAACGGGCAGGGGGAGCATCTTCTTTAAGGGCGAATCCAAACTCCACCCTGGAGTTGCTACTTCCTTTTGGCTTGCACTGCAGAGGATAAAGTATTCACTGAACCACAAAGCCCCTGGATGCCAGGAAAAGAATACGTCTTGGTCCCCATGTTCCCTTCCCCAGGGAAAGGGTTCAAGCAGAGGAAGCTCCCACCTCTCCGCTCAGAAGGCAAATCTCTTTTATGGCCTCCCTGTGCATTCATGCTCGTGGAGGCCCGTGGGCCTGGCCTCCCCATCACCCTGGGTTCCTGGGAAGAGCCTCTTTCCAGACTCCACCTCTGAGCTGTTGACTTGGTCAAGGTCAAGGCATCGAGAGAAACGTGAGGGTTACCCTGAGGGTTCTGCCATGCTGGGGAGGCCTTTTCAGAGCCAACTCTCCCTCAATGTGAGGGGCTGCACTGGCCCCGTCCCAGAGGCTGTGCTGGTCCCAAGGGAAGGTGTCTGTCATCCCCATCTGTGTTCTCTCTTGCAGGTAAGTCGGACTGGAGCAGCGGGAGGGCTGTGTGATGACACACTGGCAGTTTGCGAGCAAAAGCGGCCACAGTAAGACACGAGTGATTCACTGCATCTCGATTCTTAGCTAGGGTGGTTTCAATGTGCAGACTTCTCCTGTCCCAGAGGAGACTTCTCTGGGTCTGGAAAGGGGATGCCGAACCTCGGGGTCCCATTGAGGGCCCCTAGCTTCAGTTAGGGGAGGCGTGGCTTTTGGTTGGAGGGGACGGTGGCTTCTGGGTACCATAAGGTACCGTAAGGCCTGTGCATGTGGCTGGCACTGGGCTGCCTGCCTCAAGGGGGTATCTCCCCATGATCTGCGACATTGGTTCTGAAGAATTTCGTCTGACAGCTTCAAATGGCTGAGACCTACTGGCATGGTTTGCAAGGATGCAGGGAACTTTGGGGGGCCTCATCAATCCCACCTGGGCGCTCCAAAAGACCCTCGACCTCTGTGGCATGCAGCCTCGGCCGTTTCCAAACTCATGGCATCCCACCAGCCATGTCACCCGCCCCTGGCTTAGTGTCTCTTCCTGACACTGTGTCTCTTCCTGACACTGTGTCTCTTCCTGACACTCTTCCTGTCACTGTATCCCACCCATCACCTCACGTCAAAGTTCCAGCCGATGGGAACAATTTTTAGACTTTTAATGACAGTCTAAAACTGTTTTAAACTGCTTTAGACAGTTAATGCGCATGTGGGATGTTGGACTGGGACGTCACTGTAAGGCCGGGTTTCTAGTGACATTTCATTTCTGGCACTAAAACGTCAAAGGCTCAAGAGGCACCTGTGTGTGCAACCCCAGGACCTGGTTGTTAACCCTCGCCCTGACCCCCTTCACCTTCTCCGTGGTTCCGAGCCTCAGGACCCTGTTGTGGACAGGGCCATCTCTTGCCCGGAAGGGAGTTCGGGACAGCTTCCCCGAAGAGCTAGGCGAATTCATTTTCTCTAGATCTTAAGGGAACGGGACATGCCAGGGATGTGAATCCTGTTCCCAGGATGCTTTAGAAAGAGGTGCTCCCATAAGACTTGCATATGATTTTTCCCAGGGTGCTTTGGGGTGGCTGCTCCTGGGGTTCTGTATCCATCGGGAATATGGGATGAAGGGAGAGATAGATGCCTCCAAAACCCCCAGCTTTAACCCCACGCCTCCCCCAACCTAAGCTAGTTTCCTGGCAGGAAACCCAGGATGCCCTCTCTGAAAAGTAAATGAAATATCCCTAAGACCAGGCACGTGTTTGGCCCCCAGGATATGGCCTGAATCTCAGCAGGACCTTCCCCAGACAGCAGCGGATGTCTCCCAGGGGAGACCCCATACACTCAACAGCTTGTCCCAGACCCTGGATCGTCACGTCTGCTGGGGTAGGGGAGGCCTGATCCCCTGGGTCCCAGCCGAGACTCAAAAGCAATCCCATCCTCTTGGGGATGTTTCGGCCTTTCGGTCGGCTTTGTTTTCCCAAAATCAAATTGATGGGATGTTTCTGTTCAGAAACCACTCCACCCTCTGGCATAAAGGAGGCCTTTGGAAAAAGGGCTCAGAAGCCCTGGATCCTGCAGTGTTGGGGGGGGAGGGGTGTAACTGAAACGCCCAGCATTTCATAACAGGGGCCAGTTGCTCCCTTGTGCATTTCCTAGTTTGATGCCCACGAAAGCCCTACAAGCATAAGTCTAGCTCATTTTTAAGCACTATAAAAGTGTCTTTGAAAATGATTGTAAGGTGATCATTTGGTGTGGCTACTGTTAAGACTAAGGTGCAAAACCCTTAGAGGAAACAAACGACATCAGCAGAGGGCAGAGTGAGGCACCCCAAAGTGTCGTCTCCTGCAGGACCGGCCTAACCCGGTGCACAGACCTTCCCCCTCCAACCTCTCCCACCACCCAGGCTTGCCCCAGCCTGCCCGAATCCCTCCTGCCTTTGAAGTGGGGGTAAATGAGTGTCCTCCTCACATTAGCCGAGGGTGCCCCTGTAAGAGGTGACTCAGGTCCTCTGAGCATGCCACTGAGTCCCACAGCCCTTAACCCTTCCCCATGCCAGACTGTCCTCCCCGGCAGGGTCTTCACCCCGCCTCTCCTGTAGAGTGCGATAGCCCTGAGAAGGGCAAGACACAGGCTCTCCTATCAGCACCGGCATTTATGAGCGGAGCACTTACTCCCTGCCACTCCCGTCCCCCTCGATCCTCACGGCCTCCCTGGAGGTGTCTTCAGTTCCTCTGGGTCAGGTGCATGAGGACAGGGCAGCTAAGCCATTGCCCCAGATCACGGGCCAGTAGGCGGCAGAGCTGCAGGTGACTCCTGGCTGACATCTCTGCTACTCCTCATGGCTTCTCTCTAGACCTAAGAAGGGAAAGGCGTGAAGAGCCCAGGGGCTGCCCTCAAGAAGCAGGTGGGCAAGAGGAAAAAGGGGAGGGGCCACAGGTATTGAGCACTTACTGCGTGCACACGGTGCCATGAACTTGATACTCATCATTGCTAGTGTCACAGACCTCCAAAGCCTGTGGAAGCAGACGGAACGCCCCCCCACACTTGCCCCTCTCCCAATGGGCACTGTTGTTAAATGGTCCCAGTTCATTGAATAAACCTGGGGGCAACAGGGGGCCTCCACCGGCCTCCAGTCCTGCTTTCCCAGTATCGTTATCAGAGTGAGGGCTCGGGGCCCACAGGCCAGTGCCCTCCTGCCCAAAGCCAGGTCTAAAGGACAGACGTGGGGGAGTTCCGTACGGAATTTACTTCAAGCCCCGTCCCCTTCATTTTGCTTTTAAACTTGTCTACCTGCATCTGCATCAAGCCCAGCAGGGCCGAGGGCTGAGGATGGATCTGAGAGAAGCAAAGTCAGATGCGGTGATTAAAATCGATAGTCTACATAATGCATCAGAGCTCACATCATTCCACTTCATCTTTAAACCCACGACCTTCTTGCAATTGGGATTATTATCTCCATCTTACTGGAGGAAACTGATGAGACCCTGAGCGATAAAGTGACTTACTCAGGATCAACCAGTTAAGAAGTAGTGAATCCAGGTGTGGGAGTCTGAATAACGGTTCCCAGGTGTGAGCTGTGGATATTACCTGATATGACAAAAGGGACTTTGCAGATGTAATTAAGTTCAGGATCTGGAGATGGGGAGACTTTCCTGGATTACCCAGGTGGGCCCTAAATGTAATCACAGGGTCCTTATAAGAGGGAAGCAGAGGGAGGTTAGGCCTGGCAGAGGAGAAGGAGACGTGAGGATGGGAGCTAGAGGTTGGAATGATGCCAGGAAGGGGTCCCAAACCAAGGAACACAGGCAGCTGGGGGCTAGAAAGGGCAAGGAAATGGGTTCTCCTGAGCTTCAAGCCCTGCCGACACCCTGACCTCAGCCCAGTGGCTGATTTCAGACATCAGGCCCCAGAACTGTAAGAGAATAATTTGTGCTCTCTTAGGCCATCAAGTTGATGGTAATATGTTATAGCAGCCCTAGGAAACTAACACACCAGGATTACAGCCAGCCTTCTGACTGTGTTTCCTCACTGCTCTGCCACGTGGCGGATCCCGCTGGTCTGTGCTGGGCCTCTAGTCGGACACCTTCCTTCCCTAGACTCAGGGTCTCCTGCAGCCAGGAGCACAGTGTATCACCACTGCATCCCCAGGGCTCGGTGTGTGTAATAGGCACCAGGAAGTGAGACTCACCTTCCCCTGACTGAGGACACAATAAACTGCTCATGAGTTTCCCACTAGATCTCAACCTCTCTAGCACCACGGCCCTGCCTGTTCAACCATCTCCAGTGTGTGGCTTGCAGGGCTTTTGTGGCTTCTTTGCTTCACAGTAGGAAAAAGTGGTGAGGCAGGAGATAAAAGCTTTGCAGTCAGATTTTGGGCTGAGATCCTGGCCAGCTGGGTGGCCGTGGGCCAGGCCTTCAACCCCCTGGATGTTATGCCTCCCCCTGTTAAATGGGACATTAGATTAGCAGCCCCTCCCAGAGCTGTTCTGGAGGTAAAGCAAGGTGATGTATACAGTGACTTGTGCACGATCAGCCTCTGTCACTCACCAGCCCTCACTGGATGGGTCGCTGAACCTCTCTGAGCCTTACCCTCTTCATCTATAAACCGTCAGTGCAGACCTCTGCCAAGCAGGGCTGACCCAGAGCAGGGCCATTGACTCTCTCTCCCGATGAGGAAGCCTGGCTACAGGAGAAAGTTCATGGAGAGCCTTAGGAAAGAAAAGAAGTCTTGGGAAGAGTAGGGCGGGGCCAGATAATGAAGACCCTTGAATGCCGCTTTTTTCCCATTCTTTCTGCAAATGTTTACCGCACACTTACCCAATGTCAGGCTCTGATTTAGTGGCGCCTACAAGGGACGAGGTCCCTGCTCTCATGGAGCGGCCAGACAGATGCCCAAGGCAGTCAGTGATCAAGCCACAGTAGACCTTTTCTTTGAAGTGTAGTTGATTTACAGTGTTGTGTTAATTTCTGCTATATAGCCAAGTGACTCCATTTACAGACATATATTCACAGACATAGAGAACAGACTTGAGGTCGCCAAGTGGGAGGGGGCGTGGGGGAGAGATGGACTGGGAGTTTGGGGTTAGTAGATGCAAACTATTACATTTAGGATGGATAAACAACAAGGTCCTACTGTACAGCACAGGGAACCAAATCCAATCTCCTGGGATAAACCATCATGGAAGAGGCACAGTATGACTTTTGAGCAGAGACTGAACATGTCGACATCTGTGAGCATCCGTCTGGCTTTTCTGGGAGAGCGCAGCAGAGTGGAGGAGTCCAGAGGCCAAGTCAAAACTCTGTTGCATCTGTTCAGGGCTGAGGGGAGAAGGGGCTGAGCTGAGAAACAGCAGGAGCGTGAGTGCCCGTCTCTCATCCAGACTAGTGCTGATTTGTGCCCATGTCCCCAGCAGCCACGCAGGTCACAGAGTGACTCAGGGGACAAGGTAGGGAAAGAGAATTCAAGATGACTGAGGTTTGCAGCCTTCAGAAACTGAAGGGGTTTTGGAAGACTTGGGACCACCAGCAGAGGGAGCCAGCTGGAAGCCCAGGGTCTGGTTCGCTCTTTCAAGCCCTGGCCTGCCCTTGCCCTCAGGTCACAACCAGTTCAGCAAAAACCTCTGCTTTGGGTAGTGTAGTCATTTTCATAATGTCGATTCTTCTGATCCAGGAACATGGTACATCTCTCCATCTGTTTGTATCATCTTTAATTTCTTTCATCAGTGTCTTATAGTTTTCTGCATACGGGTCTCTTGTCTCCTTAGGTAGGTTTATTCCTAGGTATTTTATTCTTTTTGTTGCAACAGTAAATGGGAGTGTTTCCTTAATTTCTCTTTCAGATTTTTCATCATTATTGTATAGGAATGCAAGAGATTTCTGTGCATTAATTTTGTATCCTGCTACTTTACCAAATTCGTTGATTAGCTCTAGTAGTTTTCTGGTAGCATCTTTAGGATTCTCTATGTATAGTATCATGTCATCTGCAAACAGTGACAGTTTTACTTCTTCTTTACCAATTTGGATTCCTTTTATTTCTTTTTCTTCTCTGATTGCTGTGGCTAAAACTTCCAAAATTATGTTGAATAATAGTGGTGAGAGCGGGCAACCTTGTCTTGTTCCTGATCTTAATGGAAATGGTTTCAGTTTTTCACCATTGAGAATGATGTTAGCTGTGGGTTTGTCATATATGGCCTTTATTATGTTGAGGTAAGTTCCCTGTATGCCTACTTTCTGGAGAGTTTTTATCATAAATGGACCTAGAGTCAGTCATACAGAGTGAAGTAAGTCAGAGAGAGAAAAACAAATACCGTATGGTAGCACATATATATGGAATCTAAAAAAAAAAAAAAAGGTTCTGAAGAACCTAGGGGCAGGACAGGAATAAAGACACAGACGTAGAGAATGGACTTGAGGACATGGGGAGGGGGAAGGGTAAGCTGGGACGAAGTGAGAGCGTGGCATGGACATATATACACTACCAAATGTAAAATAGCTAGTGGGAAGCAGCCGCATAGCACAGGGAGATCAGCTCGGTGCTTTGTGACCACCTAGAGGGGTGGGATAGGGAGGGTGGGAGGGAGGGAGACGCAAGAGGGAAGAGATATGGGAACATATGTATATGTATAACTGATTCACTTTGTTATAAAGCAGAAACTAACACACTATTGTAAAGCAATTATACTCCAATAAAGATGTTAAAAAAAACAAAACAAAACAAAAAGCACCTCTGCTGCAGTGATTATGGTGGAGCAGGGCCCAGAGCTGAGGCAGGACAACCCTCAGGCCTCAAGGGAATCCCCCATCCCTGTGCAGCTTGGCCCTGAAGACGTAAATGCTTATATAAGAAGGGAAGCTGAAAATTAATGAACAAAGTGGACAACCTATTAGGAAAAGGAAAACAGAATAAATCTTAAGAAAGTAAAAAAAAGGGGGCTTCCTTGGTGGCACAGTGGTTGAGAGTCCGCCTGCCAATGCAGGGGACACGGGTTCGTGCCCTGGTCTGGGAAGATCCCACATGCTGCGGAGCGGCTGGGCCCGTGAGCCATGGCCGCTGGGCCTGTGCGTCTGGGGCCACAACAGTGAGAGGCCCGTGTAACACACACACAAAAAAAAAAGAAAGTAAAAAAAAGGAACTAATAAAGATAACAGCAGAAATTAACTTTTGTAAATAAATAAATAAAATACTAGATAAACTTTTTAAAAGACTCATCAAGAAAAACAGAGAACACATAAATAGGAAGGAAATAGGAAGGAAAAAGGAAACGTAAGACCTTAAAAGATTTAAGAGGATATTCTGAACAAACTTCTTGGAATTAGAAAACTTATAGGACATATAAAAATTTTTATAAAAATAGAGACTTTCCAAAACTGACTCAAGATGAAGTTAAAAACTTATAACCTCAGAGAAATTATCAGTTGATGAATACCTTTCCTCAACACAAACCTCAGGCCCAGACACTTTTACCAGTTGATTGTAATGCATCTTCAAGTAAAATTTTAAGAAGGAACACTTCCCAACTTGTTACAAGGCAAGCATAAGCTTGACATCAAATCCTGACCAAGAAAGGAAAATTAAAAGCTAATATCGGTCATGTAGATATACATAATTTTTAAAAATCCTCAACAAAATACTATCCAACTGAATCCAGCAACATAAAAAACCTGAGATTATCTCAGGAATGTAGGGTTGGTTTAATATTAGAAAGTCACTTCAAGAAATTTACATTAACAGATTAAAGGACAAAAATCATGTGCTCATCAACACATGGGATGAGGTAAAAGCATTTGATAAAATCTACCATCTGTCCATTATCTTTTTAAACATAGCAAACCAGGAATAGAAAGAACTTTCTTACCCTGTTAAAGGATATTTGGAAAAAGCATGCAGCAACCATCATACCTAAGGAAGAATCACTGAAAGCATGCCCTTTAAGTTTGGGGGCACTGACATCCCTTCTTTTAAATGTGGTTTTGGAAATCCTAGCTAGCAAAGGAAGGCGAAAGAAATCAACAAAATGTGTAAGAATTAGAAAAAAAACTTATTTATGGGTGATATGTTTGCCTAACTTCAAATAATCTAAGATATATTATTAGAATTCCAGTATTCGACAGGATTTTTGGACAAAAATCAATGAAAAAACAAACACCAAGAGCAAAAAGATAGAAACTGGAATTTTTAAAATACCATTTAAAAGAATACTAAATGTCTAAAATATCTAGGAATAATCTCACAAAAGTTGTGTAAGACATTTGTGGAGGAATTAATAAAATTTTATTGATGGCCTTAAGGAAGATCTATATAGATGGGGAGAATGAGCCATGACCTTGGACTGGAAAACTCAACACAGTAAAGATGTCAGTTCACCCCAAAGTGGAAAATGATTTTGATGAAATTCTGATCAAAATTCTAACGGTTTGGGAACTTTAAGAACTACTCCCAAAATGTTTATGGAAATGCAAATAATCAAGAATGACAGCCATACTTTTGGAAAAACATGATGGGAGAATTGATCCAACCAATTAGTAAGACAGGATAAAAGCAAGAGTGGCGAGGAGAGTGTGGTTGTACAGAGATAAACAAACAATGGAACAGTGGAAAACAATAGCTCAGAAGAAGACTCCCACAGATACAGGTACCTGATATGTGACATGCAGAGCAGTGGAGAAAACAAAAGACTTCTATATAACTGTGCTGGGACTATTGGTAATCTATAATGGAAAAGAAATTAAATTGAACTCCTACTTCATAGCCTACATAAAAATCAATACCAGGTGAATTAAACACCTAAATGTGAAAAAGAAAAATGATAAAACTTTCAGAAGACAATATAAGAGAATATATGTATGGCCTCATGTTAGCAAAGAATTTCTTTAACAAGATACGAAAAGTACAGACCATAAAGGAAAAGATGAATAAATTTGACTTCATTAAAATTAAGAGCTCTCTCCACCAAAAGACACTTTAAAAAGAGGGTTAAAGTATAAGCCATGGAGGGGGAGAAGTTATTTGCAGCACATATAACCAAAGCACATATTCTGGATACTTAGAAGACTAAGGATCCTGAATATATGAACATGGCCTATGAACTGAGTTGAAGAAAACAAACACTCCAACATAAAAAAATGGGCAGAAGATATCAAGAATAATTTCACAGAAGAATTTTTGTGTGTGTGTGGTCAGAATACATTTATTGACTTTTTTTAACATCTTTATTGGAGTATAATTGCTTTACAATGGTGTGTTAGTTTCTGCTTTAAAACAAAGTGAATCAGTTATACATATACATATGTCCCCATATCTCTTCCCTCTTGCGTCTCCCTCCCTCCCACCCTCCCTATCCCACCCCTCCAGGCGGTCAGAAAGCACCGAGCTGATCTCCCTGTGCTATGCGGCTGCTTCCCACTAGCTATCAATTTTACGTTTGGTAGTGTCACAGAAGAATTTAAAGGGTCACAATTTTAGGCAAAGTCGCTGAACCTCATTAGTAGTCAGAAAACCACAGATTAAAACACAGGGAGACAGACTTAGAGAACAAATTTATGGTTACCAGAGGGGAAGGGCAGGGGGGAGGGATAGTTAGGGAGTTTGGGATTGACACATACACACTACTATATTTAAAATGGATAACCAACAAGGACCTACTGTATAGCACAGGGAACTCTGCTCAATATTATGTGACAACCTAAATGGGAAAAGAATTTGAAAAGAATAGATACAGGTACTGAATCACTTTGCGCTATGCCTGAAACTAACACAACATTGTTAATCAACTATACTCCAGTATAAAACAAAAAGCTAAAATAAAAAACACAATGAGATACGATTTCACAGTCACTAGATTGACAAGAATTAAGGAATTTATAAAGAATTGGTGAGAATATGGAGCAGCAGGAACTCTTACACATTCCTGGTGGGAAAGCAAATTAGAACACTAACCTTGTAAAATAGTTGGGCAACGCCTAGAAAAGTTGAATATGACCCAAAAATGGCCCAACAATGCCACTATTCAATAGTTACCCCAGAGAAATTCTTGAGTAAGTCCTTTAAGAGACATATGCAAGGGTATTTGTTGCAGCACGATTTACAACAGCAAAAACAACTGGATACAGCTTAAATGCCCGTCAGTAGCTGAGTGAATAAATTATGCAAAATAAAAATACATATGGGGATAAGATTTATTTCAACGTGTTCTCAATCTTCCCCTCCTCTCAAGTATATTTGCCTTTGCCTGCTATCAAAGTGTCTTCTCTTCCAGGACTGTCTGTTTAGCTTGTGTGCTGAAAAACAGATATATTGAGGTATAATTGAAGTCCAAGAAGCTGTACATATTTAAACGGTGACGTCTTACTAGTTTTGACGTATGGCTGTACCTATGAAACCACCACAATCAAGATGTGAATATAGCCATCACCCCAAAAGTTTCCCCATGCCATTTTTTTGTTCCCCTCCTTCCATGGCTCCCCATCCTGTCATTCTCCACCTGGGGCAAACACTTATCTGTCACTATAGTTTGCATTTTCTAGAATTTTATATAAGCGGAATCATAATATGTATTCTTTCTTATCTGGCTTTTTTCACGCAACATGATTACTTTGAGATTTGCCATGTTATTACCTAGCTGACTACTTCATTCCTTTCTGTTGCTAAGTAGTATTGTATTTACATCGTATGGAGGTACCACAGTTTGTTTATCCATTCACCTGTCGATGGACATTTGGGTTATTTCCAATTTTTTTGGCTACTGCACATAAAGCTACTCTGATATTCATGTACAAGTCTTTATATAGACAAGTACTTTCCATTCTCTTGGGAAAACACCAAGGGAGGTGTTGGAATTATTGGATCCTATGATAAGTGAATGCTTAACTTTTAAAGAAATTGCCAATTTAGGATTTTCTTACCATCGCTCTGTTAGTAAATTGGAGTTCATCAAAATTTGTAACTTCTGCTCCAAGAGATATTTTTAAGAAAAGGAAAAGGCAAGCCACAGGGCGAGAGAAAATATTTGCAAAGCGTACGTCTGATGAAAAAGAATGTAGATTCGAAATAAACAAAGAGAATAACCACCATATTTCCCACTAAGCTATGAGTAACTGGTACAAGGATTATATTTTAAAAGGAACGTTCTGAACACAAAGGAATTTCAGATCTGGGGAATTTTAGGCCCACTAACCGGGAGAAGGGGTGGGTGGGACGTGATCTCTGCTAATATTTCTGAAGGGACGAGGACTTGGGATCTTCTTGGCTCTTGGGGGTACAACTAGGGAAAGGTGGGTCTCAGAGGGACAACTCTGGTCTCTGTAGGAAGAACTTTCTAACAGTCACAGCTGCCAGAGTTCAGACAAGTCACTTTGATAGGTAGTAAATACCCCTCAAGGGACGGATGCAAATCAAAGCCAAATTTGGACTGGATCACATAAAATCCTGTACTTATCCTGAGATTCTTGTCAATCCAGTAGTGTCAAGAGAAGGGAGATTTCTAGAATTTTTCTAAATGCGTCCTGGTGGGTTTTTCCTTCTCCAACTACGCATAAACTTGGGCCCAGGTAAAACGTTCATAGCATTAATCCAGCATGAATACCCAGTGCTTAGATCTGATCCCAGGCCAATCCTGACTCACCTCATCCATCTCCTTTACAAGTGCCATCCGGGTGATGTTACAGAAATCTTGGAACGCTCACCATCTATAATCTTCTATCTCTCTCCCACTGATTTTTCTTTTTATATCTCTCCTTCCTAGACATAATTTATTTTTTACTTTTAAATATTTGCTTCTGTTAAAAAAAAAAAAAAAAGAACGCCTGGGACAGATTTTAAAAGAACGTTCCTGGAGAGGCGAGTGGATTAATTATTCAGCATCCTCTCCCTTTGTAACTATCTATTGTCTCATATGCATTTATATGGTACCTATCACGGCAGATCTCACTCCATGCTGGAGACATAATTTCCAGGGACTGAGTCCTTGTCTAAGAGGCATAGATAATATTGCAATACTGTTTTATTTCTGACTGTAATGGCACGTGCCACTGTTGGGTAATTGTGTTCATGTTTTTAAATGTGAAAAATAATCAGATGTAACTTGAAAGAGATTGTACAGTAATTCAAGGGGATATTAAACCACCAGGAAGTTAGTCGGCAAATAAATAGGCGCGCTTGTGGCTGTCAGGGGGAGTGATGGGGGAGGGGGCTGGCTGTGGGGGAGGAGAGAGGGCAGGAGACAAAGCGAAGGGTAGAGCTGCAGTCCCTGGTGGTGTGTTGGGGGAAGGGGGTTCCCAGGGGCCAGGAAGAGAGGACCTGGAGTCACTGAGGAGGCCGGACACAGAGGAAGGGGGGCACTGCCTCCTCAGGGGGAAAGCAGACGGGTGGATTGGAAAAGCCGGCAGGTGTTCACACTTGCTTGTCTGAGTGATGTTAGCTATCAAACTCGAGGGTACCTGCTGGGGCAGGGAGGGGCTGCCATCTACTATTTATATGCCTACGACATGGCAGGCATGTACCACTGACTTTACATATATCTTCTCTCTTTTTATCATTAAACATCCCTATGGCAAGATAGTTGCTGCATTCCCATTTTACAGATGGGGAAGCTGGAACTGGTTAAGCAAAGCCTGAGTACTTTTCCTGACACCACTCTGCATCCCCCCTCCCTACACTGCTCCCCCCCCCAAACCCCACAAAAAACAAAAACTAAGGCACAGTCCCTGCCTTCCAGAAGCTTAGAGCCATTTAGGTTGGTTCTAGACATTAATATGCCCAGATTTTCTTTCTTAGTTTTGCTTGCTTGGGATGAGAGAACACACACCAGATTGCGGGGAGGTGGGGTGAGGGATGGAGGAGGAGTGGACGTCTGGGTTTGTGTTCAGAGTGCCCAGTGCCCTTCCCACCCCCAGGGGGAGGAGTGGGGAGCGAGACTGCCGGGTGTCTCAGAGGCAGAGCCCCAGCCAGGCAGGGCTGGAAGACAGACAAGACTGCTGCTTAGCAAGTGAAGGAAAGACGGCCCAGCTCTGGACCCCTTTTCTGTCAATGCTGGTCAAGAGGGATGGCGTTTGTCAGAGTTTTCTGGACGCAGAATTTCGCGTCTTGTTGTGTGTACCTGGGTAGTGGGAGAAGTCTTCCTGCTACCAGGTGTGACCTTGGCAAAGCGCAGGAAGCGGGGAAATGAACGTATCCCCTCCTTTGCTTCCTCCGTCTCACTCTTCATCGTCGTCGTAAAATTTGGATCTGCAAGACTACCTCTGGGTTTGACCTGGGGTTTTGCGCCATAACTTGTGAGACCCTCCCTGCCCAATCCAAACTCATGCTGTGGGTGCACATAAAAATCCCTAATTTGATGCCAAGTAACAGAAACCAGTTCCACTTACCTTAAGCCAAAGGGAGGACTTCTCGGAGGCACACTGATGGAGAGTGGCAACTGGGCCTCAGGTGGAACCATTTGTCAGATGTTGCCATGCACCCACCATGAGCCAGGCTCTGTGGCTCAGTGCATGGGGACAGCCCAAAGGGTAAATTGCACCTGAAACCCTGAATGAACTCACATTCCAGTCATGTTCGCAAAGAGGTAATACATTTGTAAAACTGTGTATACTTCTCTGGTCACCGTAAAATCATGCTGTACTTTGATGCTGGGTATCCATTTAAAAAGAGGGAGGATTGGCTGAATCTGGGTCATTACCATAGGAAACTCATATATATAATCACTTACTCATGAATATTAATGCATTTAATGAGGGTAAAACATATTTAAAACAGAGTGTTCATTCCAGCTACTGTTGGGTTTGTTCATTCCTCTTTCCTGTGTAGATATTATGCGTGATTTACCCGTATATCAAGCATCTGAATGGAGCTCAAGTCGACCTGTGATTAAATTAGGTTAGTCATTTGTTGGCGACGATTACAGTGTTAACTCATTTCCAGAGTATTCTTAGAGTCCGTAGTTTCACATTTAGGGACATGACTTGCATTAACGTAACCTGGTTAATGGTGTGAAATGTTCTTTGTGGCTTTTTGGAACGTAGTAAGATGATGTTGACACAGTCTGGTTTGGGCTCTATTTATAATGGGTATCATAAAACCATTATTTTGGAGCATGTTAATCTGAAATTTGGAACAATTCAAAGATAAACAGGGATGGAGTTTGCATCATCACCACTTATAACAATAATAAGGACTGGTAAGTTAACAATAAAGAAGTTTATAAAATAATGACTTCAGTGGCTCTGGAGTCAGACCAAAGGTAACAGCTGGGCATAATCAAAATTACTCTTGAGATTCCCTAAATCATCCTTAAAACATAATACATGAAAAGATACCAACTCAAAATGCATCCAACAAAAGTCATTTTTTTCCTCCAACATTAGGAGAAATCTCTCTTAGCTGTGCATTAGATGAAGTTGGCATGTATTGGGACCAGGCTGTATGAAAACTACATAGGTCTGATGGTTGTTGACGTCAGCAAGCAGGTCACACTCCGCCCGGTGAGATGCGCTCTGGGAGAGGTACCGCTTGGAAGGCAAGGCGGGAGAGGTCATAAGTCACTGTGGAGCATTGCTTTAGGTGGCAAGACTGAATTTCTCCTCCACTCAATTTTCACTGTTCTCTCATATTCCCTCCCTCCCTTCCTCCCTCCCTCTCACGTAAAAATAGCTTTACCTCCACCTGGCTATGTTTGCTTATACTCTCAGGTGGCTCTGCCCAGAAAGGCCAACCCCAAACACTGTGCCCACCATCACTAAACAGGTCCCGGGTGTGCTGATGGCCTTTTAGAGTATAGTGAGTTCTCCAGAGCTGACTTCTTCTGCATTTTCAGGTGGCCCAGACTGCTTTTGTCCCTCCGTGGTGTGTCAGAGTTGGGGTTGGCGGGTGCGGGACTTGGCTTTCAGTGTGATAAAAACGGGCACATTCTGTGGCTGGGATCTCAACCCGATTTTCACTCCACTTCTGATTGCCATTGTGCTCTGAGCATTGACGTGCTTCCCGGAGGAACACTGTCCCCTCAACTATATATAGCACAGGTTAATTCCCGTGCTCCTGCTGTGGGGAGAATCCTATGGTGGAAGTGGGTCCCTCTCAGAGCCGTCAGTCATCTTGATGCTGCCACAGGGCAGAAGATCTGCATTTGGGAGAAAGCTTGTGGGTGGTTGGAACAAGGGCTGGGCTTGGAAAGGCCTTGGGGCCCCAAAGGGCTGGTGTGGAGGAGCTGGAGTGAGGGGAAGAGCGAGGGCAGAACAGGCTGGCACTGACCTTGTGTGCCCTTTCCTCCCACTGCAAGCCTCAGAGCTCTGGCCTCTGGCCATCCTGACTTCCTGAAGCAGCCAGAGGAGCGCAGTTCTGAGGGGAAGGGCCAAGGAGGACATGGCCTGTCAGCCCCTCCAAGCCCCTGGGAGCCCTGTCCTAATAATGGGCAGCAGCTCCGTTCAGTTACGGGGCATGTATATGAGCCAGACCCTGTGAAAAGCTTCCTCCTGCTTTTCCAGGAATGAATCTCAGTGCACAGACTCAGGTGTGCAAGAAGTATCCTAGAATTAACTTCTATTTTCAGTCCTTGTGACAGTTCTGGGCCTGACCCTGCAGCCTGCATTTCTGGGGTTCCCTGGCTTCACACCTCCTTCATTGGGGAGCACACCCCAGGAAGGAAATAGACGAGGCCTCGAATGTGGTAACCGCTGGAATAGGAGCCCCCATAGGGGCCATCCAAGAGGTCTCTAAGGAGGCTCCTTGATGGAGAAGGTCCCCCGAGCTGGGCCTAAAGGAGTGACATTGCAGGCAAAGGGATCAGTACAGGCAAAAGCACAGAGACAAAAAAAAAAAAAATTAGCCTGGGGGATTCTATAAAGGGCAAAAGAGTACGGGATGTCATTCCAGCCGTCACTTTTCTTAGACATGGCAGGAGATGGGTTTTAGAAGCAGAGGGGGAGGGGCAGATTACGGGGGACTTCTCACGTGTATAAAGACCTTCCCTTCTTGCTGCGGGTGGGGAGCCAAGATAGGGTCTGTCTTGTGCTCCACTGAGGCCACAGCGTCCAGCACGGCACCTGCAGGGCTGCAGCAGGAATGTGGGAAGTATCTGGTGCATGAGTGAGGGAGGGAGTGAGGGAGTGAATGTAGGAAAAAATGAATAGGGCCAGTGACTTGATCACATTTGCCTTGAGAAGGGTCACACCAAAGGCTGCATCAGTCCCAAATTTCCAACACAACAATGTCTTCCACAATGGGTCTGAACACATAACACTTCTCAGGTTTTCTTGTCTGGGTCCTGGGAGCCTACAAACTCGACAGTCTCACAGCAGGCAGAACATGAGCAGCCCCCTAAGCTGATGTTTCCAGAAAACACGAGGTCTGTGGTCCGTGAGATTGTTTAGGTGGTGCAGGGGCCCAGCGTCGAAAACATTGAGACACATGGGCCATATTCTCTTTCCATTCCGTGTACTTCGAAGACAAGTTGTATTTCTTGCCGGCGTGCCTCTGACACTTCTCAAATACAAGCTAGTCTTCCCCATCCACTTTTTTTTTTTTTTTTAATAACCAAAATAAGGCAAGCAGGGCTTTAAAAGCCTCTGACAAGCAGCCACCTCTCACTAGAATTTCATGACACTGTTTTGCTTTGCTCTCTTCGTGGTTACAATTACCTTCTATGTAGGGGAAGTGTATCTCAGGATCCCAACAAGAAACAGATGGGAACCCAAATTAGGGTATTTCCAAGGGACTCATGACAAAGGTGTGGGAGGGTGCAGGGGACACACGAGAGAGAATGCAAGAAACCTGGGGTTTTGTTGTGAATGCAATCTATGTTCGTTAAGGAGAACTTGGAAAATACACAGGATTAGAGAGAAGAAAAAACAAGTCACCTGAATTCCTGCCACCCAGAGAGAAGCATTGTTGACACTTTGGAGAATTCCCTTCTTCTTTTTTCCTTGTTTCTTTAGAGAATTCTTTCCTGAAGGCTCACCCGGAGTCTTGCCATGGCTGAAAATATCTTGCATGTTCCAAAGTATGTGGAGGGGAACGAAGAACGAATATGCACAGCACAGGGAACCTTCTGTGTTTTGTCTTAAACCAGACTCTGAACCAGACTCCTCGTCTTTTTGTTCCATGCTTTAATCGCCTTTCAGAACTTTATCCTTGAGAGAAGAGCTTTTACTATTGGAATTACTTCCATTTCATCATGACTCTGCTGTTCATCTCCTAGTAATCCCCTAGATTTTTTCTTGGCCCCTTTGGGGTCCCAAGATGAGAATGATGATAAGACCTACTATTTACTGGCCACTCTGGCCTATGTCTTGGTGCACACTAGCCCAGTTAATCCTGCCCATGACCCACTGAGGTGGGAGGAGTGTGGAGAAAGGTACCAGGAAATAAGCTTATCTCAAGTTGTTCCTAGTCCTAAAAGAACGAAGAACATTACAGACCTGAAGTGACAGGGCAGTCTAAGTCAGGTGCATGACAAAGTGGGACCCAGTCACTTTTCAGAGCTCCAAAATGTTTGAATGAATTATAGATCTATTTATAGCTTTCAGAACTTCAGACACAGTCCAGAACCGTTGGCTGTAAAACTGTTTCCCAAATTCAATCATGTTTCTCAATGATTTCCATTTTGAAATTGGAAGTCTTTGCCCCTCAAGATACAATAAAAGCCACATCAAAGAAAATGGAAAACGTTTTCCCCTTAATATTTAAAGGAGAATGATTTTTATACAAGGCAGTCATTTGTCTGCTTAAAGCAGATCCCAGGGCAGTGCCAGTTGGAGTTGAGAGCATAATGCTTCTGATGGATAGTTTCTGTAATGAGAAGCCCAGTTAGTGGATACTTGCCCTTACATGTCTCCCCAACTAGCTGGGTGGCAGCTAAAGACCCAACATAAGGGGAGATCAGGACTCCAGGCCCAGGGCCTCTGTCCCAGCTTTCCTGTTCCACACACATGTGGATTTCCGCCCTACGCTTGGCATCTGCCTCTAGGCTAGAGAATCTGAACGTGGTGAGAGTGGGCCAGGCTCTCTCTTGCTTCCTTCCCACCTGGCCCCCAGAGACCCATCAAGGTGGAGCCCTGGGCTATGCCTGGTCTATACGCTCCCCGCCACCACCAGCAGGGTTCAGTGACCCCTGCCCTTGGCTGCCCCTTGCTCCTTCTTTATGGTGTGCCCTAGACATGGAACCAGCACAGGCAAACTGTTCATACAGGAAGATCACTTTGCTAGAGAACCAAGGCAGGTTAACAAATACAGATTTGTGATATATTTCAGAGATGGAGCCAACAGGTCCCTCTGAGCATTTGCATGGGGACTGGAAAGGTAAAGAAAAGAGAAGCCTCTTCAGATGACGCCTAGGTTTTTGACATGAGGTAGTTGTCACTTTCTGGAAGATTTGCTTGGGAGCAGTTTTGATGAGACAGCAATCAGGGGTTTGGTTCTGAACCTGTTATGTTTAAGCTCCCTGTTAGCCATTTAGGTGGAGATACTGAGCTGGTGATGAGCCTGGAGCTCAGAGGAGAGGTCAGACAAGGCTGGAGTTACACATCTGGGGTTGTCCACGGCCTGAAGCACATAGAGGGAGTCCAAGAAAGGGTCTGTATGTGTGTCTCCCTGAGAGCGCATGTCCGTGGACGTGAGGACACATGACAGTTTGTCTATGTGTGTACAGTGACATACATGACTTGGAAGGTCACATCCATCGCAACTTCCTGTCTGACGTTGGCTGAGGCATGTCTGCCTTCTCCTGGCCTGTAAATAAGGGGATGACGTTAATGCCCTTTAAGATCCCTCCAAGGTTCTGGGAGTAGGCGAATCACGATGATAGAGCCATCGTGGTTTCTTTGTGGAATCGGGAGGAGGAAGTCTTAAGACTGTAAGCAGAGTGGTTAGAGGGGGGCCCTGTACCTCCACCTGGAGCCTTCAGCAGCTGTGTTCCCTGACCTAGCAGAGGACCCTGAGCTCTGCGATAAGAAAGGGGCTGAGGCTGAAAATGCACGTGGGTTACGGCTTGCCCACCCTATATTACACCCTCCTCATCTCTTTGCAATTCAACAGAAAGGTCTGTATTGCGTGTCTACCCACTTGCTCATTCCCACCATGCCGATCCGAGGGGTCCAGATGAAGTTGTGCTACATCACATTTGACTAGGAGCCAGGAGGCAGGTGGCCTGAGCATCATTTCCCACCCCACCTCCCCCTCACTCCCACCAGTGTTCTCTCCCCACCCAGCTTGTACATGAGGCCAGCTAATGCGGATTTCAGTCCCACTCTCCAGGGTTTCTCCTATAGAAGACAAGGAGTTGGGGGGTTCTATCAGAGTTAGAAGAACAGAGAGAGAACATTCTGGATTCCACATCAAATGCCCCTTTCCCAGGAAATACGATAACATCTGATCTCAGGTCATCTCCCCATGTGTCCTTCCCCAGTGTCCCCAGCCTCAGTGGACTGGTACCCAAGCCAGAGACCTGAGAGTCATCCTCTAAATCTCCCTCTTCTCCACCCAGACCCAGTCATCCCACAAGTCCTGCCCATTCTAGCTCCTGGCACCTGCAGCAACCTTCCTCTCCTCTCTATCCCATCAACACCATGCAGTCTCACCAGATCTCTGAACTGCCTCCCCTGGCCTTGTGCATTCATTCCTGCCCTCTCCTCCAGTCCTGTCTATACCCTCCTCCAACTCTGTCTACACCTTGCTCCAGTCCTGTCCACACACTCCAGGCAGAGTCATCTTTCCAAAACACAAGTCCTACCATGCTACTTTCCTCCATCACCTTTAGAATTAATCCTTCGTGGGGCTTTCGATTTAGTGGGGAAACAAAACAAAACAAAAACACCAGTGAGAAAGTACGTTAAATATATTAGCGAGTAGTGACGAAAACTAAAACAGCAGCCAGAGAGCATGTAGGCAGTGACATTTTAGATAAAGTGGTAAAGTGGGTGGGGTCTTTCTAAGGAGGGGTCATTTGAGCAGAGACTGGAGCACTTAGTAGGTTCTCAATAAAACTTAGTTGACTTAATAACAGAGTGCCTCACTGAGTGAAAGACTAACCCATTTTTCGAGAAGTCTTTCCCTCCAGCTAATATTGTTCCAAGTCACAAGTATGAGGCTTGGGGGACCTGAGTGGGAGTTTTAATTAACCTGATATGCAGCAGTGGGAATGGAAGCCCAAAACCTCAGAAGCCTTTTCTGCAAAAGGTCCAGGGCTTGATAATAAAATGGTGCTTTCCTTCTTATTAATGGGGGAGTCGATTTAAGGACCAGACCCAGCAGATTATTGATCAGTGTTAATCATTAGAAAATACCAAGTTAATGAATTTAACTGCCAGGCTTTCTCTGTGGGACTTGGGGAGAGGCCAGTTAGATACAATAACCTTGTTCCCTTCTAGTCCAGCTGAGAGGCTTATTTACAGACGTCCAGGTTTTTCTAAGGAAAAAAAGGCAAAGTAAAAGTCACTGGGAGTTAAACAGTTTCTCCTTCCAGCTGAGTTGCTACTGGGGCTGAGTGATCATCTCAAGCCTGTTTAACACGTATCTGCTACCACTGCCACTCCCTGTTCCGGACTTTTTTAAATAAACTTTTTATTTTAGAATAGTTTTAGAGAAAATTTGCAAAGCTAGTAGAGAGTTCCCATATACCCCACACTTAGCTTCCCCTACTATTAACATCTCACCTTCGCATTGTCGCAATTAATGAACCGGTATTGCTCCATTATTATTAACTAAAGTCCATACTTAATTCAAATTTCCTTAGTTTTTACTTAATGTCCTTTTTCTGTTCCAGGATCCCATCCAGGCTACCACACTACGTTTAGTCACCTTGTCCCTTCAGGCTCCTCTTGGCTGTGACAGTTTCTCAGACGTTTCCCCCTTGACAGTTTCGAGGCGTTACCGTGTAGTTTTGTAGAATGTCCCTCAGTTGGGTCTTATCTGAAGTTTTCCTCATGCTTTGACTAGCTTCGGGGAGGAAGACCACAGAGGTAAGGTGCCATTTCCATCACATCATGTCAAGGGTACATACGATCAGCGTGGCGTATCATGATGCTGACTTTGATCACCTGGCAGAGGTAGCGTTTGTCAGGTTTCTCTTCTGTAAAGCTTCTCTCCCTCCCCTTTTCCATACTGTCGTCTTTGGAAGGAAGTTGCCACGCCTAGCCCGCACCTAAGGATTGGGGTGTTATGCTCTACCTCCTTGGGGGTGGAGTATCTACATCAATTATTTGGAATTCTCCAGCACAAGAGACTTGTTTATATTAGTATGGGCTCATGGGTATTTATGTTTATACTTTGGGTTATAATCCAGTATTATTTTACCTTTTTTTGTTGCTCAAATTGTTCCACCTTTGGTCATTGGGAGCTCTCTCAGTTGGCTCCTGTGTGTCTTTGACATACCCCCATCATTGTACGTTTTTTTGTTTGTGTTTTGAGCACTTCCTTACTTTCTGGCAATACAAGATGCTCTAGGTTCATTTTATATATTTCCTACCCCAGCCCTAGAATCAGCCGTTTCTCCAATGAACCTGGATTCCTTTTATTGGAGAATCCTGTATTAATTTTCATAATGGGTTGTTGTTTCGCTTCATTTTCTTTATGAGTATAAAGATAAGTCATGCTTATTATGGACAATTTAGCAACTATATGACAGAATACAGATGAAGAGGAGTATTCCCTAATCAGTCAACAGCAGAGAAAGCCACAGCTAACATTTCGGGGTATTTTCACCTGGTCTCTTCTGCTGGCCCTTGAGGAGTCCTTTCTGTCCTTTCACTCTTGATCTTCTCCATCAGACCAAGGGATATCCCCACGGAGTGGGGAACTGGTTTTCCTCCATGCCTCACAGCTGTGGCTGGTCGTTCTGGCCTATCTTGGGTTTCCTGTTCACTGGGCCTCTGCCCACTTCTCCCTCTAGGCGATCATAGGTCCAAGAGGCCCAGGAGTCAGGGCATGTCCTCCAACAGGCTGTGAGGACAAGAATACTTCCAAGTTCAGTGACCTTGGGCACCATCGTTGACTGCACTTTCCTGTTTTCTAAGGATTAAATGAGATAATGTGTACAACGTGCTTAAAAGAGGTCCCGGAACATAGCAGGTATTCAACATGTAAAAGCTATTATTATTTAAGTTACCATTATTATTAATAATCCAGAGAAATACATCCTTTAACGACAGAAGTGCAGGCTTAGTGCAGTGGGCAGGCCTCTGGGGTATCATATTTGCACAAGCAAATTTCCTCCTCCACGGGGACCTCATGAAACTGATCCGATCCTTCCCAAGAATTTGAGCAGATGGGAGAGGAACTGCCTCTCTACAAGACCAGCAAATGGAAAAGAGGGCCCTTGAGGTCTAACTGAAAAGAATATACACCTAGGGATAGGCTTGCATTGCTGTCGAGAACATGGGCTCTAGAGCTGGGCTGCCCAGGTTCAAATCCCACATCCATCACCTACCTGCCAGGTCCCCTTTATACAGTAAGTTGTTTAACCTCACCAGGTCCAATGTAAGAATAACCATATTACGTATTTATAAGGTTGCAGCAAATACTAAATAAGTTCACCAAAGTAAGAACTCCAACAGTATCTGGCACAAAGTAAGCACTCAATTCATATCAGTTATTATTTTTATTATTTCATCATTCAGAATTCTTCAGCTTGCAAATAACAGAGAAATTATCTTAAAATTGCTTAAGTTAAAGGGACTTTTTGGCTCATGTAACTGAATCCCAAACGTTCATAGTGATCAAGTCATGTGCCCTTCCCAGAGCTAATCACTGTGAGGGGACCCTAGGATGCAACTGGCCACTCTGAGTCACAGGTTTCACCCCTAAAAACAACAATCACAGGGGATAGATGTGGGGATGCCAAAAGCAAGATATGACTTTCCTTGAAACTGCTTCCCTTTTCCCTGAAGATGAAGCTTAAAAGGAGAAACTTCTGAGGGCTAAGCATTGAGCTGATGGGGTAAGTCACACAGTCCCCCTGCAGCAAGGTTCCTGAGGAGGAGTAGGTAAAGCAAAGTTGGGCAAACAGGAAGCTAATCTATGGGCAAAAATCACTTTTAACAGCATCCTGACCTCCCGCCTAGTGTAAGAGAATCTCCTAAAAAGTTCCCCACTGGGCTCTGTTAGGAAAAGGGAAATACCACCAAACTGAAGTCAGGAGTCCTGGGTCCAAGTTCTGGTTCTGTTGTTTGACGTGGAGCAGGTGGCTTGCCCTGGTCTGGGCCACTGCCTTGCCCCTTGGCATTAAGCAATGAGTCAGCCCTAGAAATCCCTGACCCTGACCATATCAGTGATTGCTCTCCTGTGTTGATTTTTCTTCCATATAAAGAGACTGGGGCATGTAGTGGGGGAGCCCAGTTAAGGTATCAGAACCCAGGAACCAGACAGAGTTGAGGAATCATGGCCAGGGAGGAATGGAATACAAATATGTATTAATGGGGCTTCCCTGGTGGCGCAGTGGTTGAGAGTCCGCCTGCTGATGCAGGGGACGTGGGTTCGTGCCCCGGTCTGGGAAGATCCCACGTGCCGCGGAGCGGCTGGGCCCGTGAGCCATGGCCGCTGATCCTGCGCGTCCGGAGCCGGTGCCCCGCAACGGGAGAGGCCACGGCGGTGAGAGGCTCGCATACCGCAAAAAAAAAAAATAAATAAATATATATATATATATATATATATATATATATATATATATATATATATGTATTAGTGCCTAGTCCATGCCAGGCACTGATGTGTCAACATTATCCACGGTGTCTGATGCCAAGCAGCGCTGGTGACTGTGATCAGTCATTGACATACTATGTGGGAATAGTTTCCAGGTATCTAAAGGAGGCCCACTTGCAGTCTGGCTAGTTGAGCACTGTGCCATGTTTGCTGCTGGGCAGCTGGGCTTGGGGTTGCCAGAGGCCCTGGAAGAAGAGCTATTAGGCCACCCTTCTGACTGGGTCCTTCTGTAGGAATCCTGGGTGAAATTGTTCCACTAGTCTTACCTCTGGAGAACCCTTCCCAGGCTGGACTTGGGTGCCCCTGTGTCATGCTCCTCTGGGTCTTCTGCTTCTCTCTCAGCACCCAGCACATGGATTTGTCATCTGCATCTAATGTCTACCTACTCCACTGACTCTGGAAGCCGTGGGACTGAGCTCCCTCCAGGCCCCAGCATTGATCCTGGCACAGAGTGGGTGATCTATATTTGTTGAATGATTGAACGAATGAATGAATTTAGATGAATTTAGACTCTTTCTAGCTTCCCATTGTAAAGCAGGAAAAGATGGAATGAATATGATTTTAGGCAAGTCACCTAATCTCTCTGGACCCCAGTTTTACTACCTGTAAAATAGATATAATAGTAATCTGTCCCCGTGTCATGGGACTGTTTTGTTGATTAAATGAGATAATGTATACAGTACTACTAACTACCCTTACTTGAATGTTCCTTATATTACTGATGCTGTATTAGGCTTCAGATAATATATTTGAAGTAATAAATATAGTGGACCTTAACAAATACTTGTCTTCTTCCCCCAAAACTACTTTAAAGTTTAAATGTTATGTTTTTTTTATATATAAAGTTTTTTTTAAATTTATTTTTGGCTGCATTGGGTCTTCGTTGCTGCACATGGGCTTCTCTGGTTGCGATGAGCGGGGGCTACACTTCATTGCGGTGCGCGGGCTTCCTGTTGCGGTGCCTTCTCTCGTTGCTCTAGGCGCGCAGGCTTCAGTAGTTGTGACACGTGGGCTCAGTAGTTGTGGCTCGCGGGCTCTAGAGCACAGGCTCAGTAGTTGTGGCGCATGGGCTTAGTTGCTCTGCGGCATGTGGGATCTTCCCGGACCAGGGATCAAACCCGTGTCCCCTGTATTGGCAGGAGGATTCTTAACCACTATGCCACCAGGGTCCCTAAAGTTTAAATGTTAAAGTAAAATTTTATTTGTTGAAGGGATGGATGGATGGATGGATGGATGGATGGATGGATGGATGGTTTCCAGAAGTAGCAGCCTTCACACAGCAGGGGAATGAGTGGGTATAGGTGTACCGCTGGTCCAGCAGAAATTTAAACCCTTTTAGAATAACTACCTTGGACTTCAGAGAGTTACTGGGTATGGAGATTTGGCTTTAATTAAAGTCTCAGCACAGTGTTAAATGCCATTTTATTTTAGCTCATAATTAACACTAATAAGATGAGCAGATCACAAACAGCACACATTCTGAGAAAGTGAAAAACAGCATCTGAGCTTGGTGGTTCCATTTTCGGTTTTCCCCCCTCCCATGTTCTGTTCAATTAAAAGTTTTGAGAAAATATTGCAACCACACTCCTTGTCTTTATGGTAATGAAGCATATTAATTTGAATGTGATGAATACAATATTCCACTGACTTTTTTATTCCCTTATCTACAAAAGTTTAAAATAATGGGCCAATTAAACTGGGAAAGAAGAATGCAGGGTTTGCCTGGTGCTCCAATTCAGCAACCAAAGAACTGAAAGAGCAAAATTCTGTGACAGTCTGTGAGCCAAACTTCATCTCCTTGGCAATAGCTGAGAGACACTAACGCATAACGACAGGTGTGGACCAGGGCGGAACAAGTACCGTATTAGGGATCAAGAGACCAGGTTCTAGAGCCTCCTCTGGTATTTTCTCAGTAAATATTTGTTGGATGGATGGATGGATGCAAGGAAGGAAAAGGTGAGCCAGACCACATCCCAAGGTCCCATTCTTCTCAAAGTAGCAAATTAAATCTAGTTTGGAGCTGACCAAACCCTTCTAAGACCTAGAAGTTCTTAGAGGCAGAACTTACAATTTAAAGTCCAGTTCTCTGACCTCTTTATCCTAGAGGCATAAATATAAATTACGGAGCTAGCCTGAGCTCAAGTATGACAGCCCAGAAGAGCTCAACTCTAAAACAGAGACCCCCCCCCAAACCAGCTAACCCCAGGGAAGGCTGAGGCTTCGCCAGTACAGTCTTCTGCTTTGGGAGGGGGACATCCCTGGAGAGGGCTTATGACTGTGAAATATGGTCAAGCTATCTCCATGAGGATCTCTAGAAGGCTTCCCACCTCCATGTGGTCCTTCAACTCCACCTTGCCACCACTGTGTTATCTGAGGCAGTCTGCAGGTACATCACCCACAATTTCTGTGTACTTTGTCACTTTCTATTCTGTCCTCTACATTGCAGACATTATAAAATGCAACACACATAGACACATACACTCATGATGATGTTCCTTTCCTTAAAACCCATTGTGCCCGGGATAAACAAATCCTTAACACAGTCTATGAGACTCTGCGTGGCCTACCCTAGAGTGCCTCCCAGCCTCTTCTGTCTCCACATCCTCCTGCCCTGCCCGTTCCCTGCCTCTAACACTAGCCTTCAGTCAGTTCCCAAACACCTCTTCAACACTTAGGATCCCACTCACCTCAGGACCTTTGCACATGCAATATTTTCCTTAAATGTTCTTGCCCTACCTGTCGTCTAGTTAATGCCTTATGATCCTTCAACAATTAGCTCAAGCCTCACTTTCTCAAGGAAGGCATCCCTGATGAAACTCCCTACACCAGTTCCAGCCTGAGTTGGGTCCTACGTTTATGTTGTCGTAGCTCTGAGTATTTTTCCTTTATGGCACTTATCACAGCTTGTAATTACATGCTTGAGCTATTATTTGAGTCACGTACCTCTCCTTCATTAGGCCGTTAGCACTATAACCATTGATTCTTAATCACTGTATTTCTATTGCTTAGCACAGTGCCTGGCTCATAATAGATACTTAATAAATATTTGTTGACTGAATGAATGATTGAATGAATAAATGCCTAATTCAAGAGTTTTGTCTCTTTCCACTCCACTCTACTGCTTCCATTTTGGGATTTCTTAATTTCTGAAGCACTTGGGCTAGGCCTTATTCTGGGAGCTTAAACAACCGAGATCTACCCTTGCTCCCAAGCAGTCCACAGTGTGACAAGAAACAGATACATAAATGCATAATGACAAGTGCTGCAGTAGACGTAAGTGCAGGGTTTCATGGAAGCAGATAAGAAACGCTTCTGTTCCCCACTGGGGAGGCTTCCCAAAGGAGATAGTTCCTAAGATGAGTCTGAAATGAAAAGGTGTTGGGAAAAGAAATAAGGGTGGGGGAAAAATTTCAGGTGAAAGGACCAAGACGTGGGAAAGCTCAGAAAGCAGAGACTGGTCCTGGTAAGAAACACAAGCAACTGTGCTGACTGTGCCCTGGATGGAAAGGCGGTACTGTGAGAGGTGAGATTGGGAGGTAGGCGGGGACCAGATCACCAAGGACCTTCAGTGACAGCCAAAGATGGCAGCAGACACTGTATGGAAGGGACTGGCGTGGTGAGACCTGTGATTTGGAGAACTCCCTCTGGAAATGCTTTGGAGAAGAGATGTTCATACTTCATGGGAAATATTTAGCCTCTGTTTCCCCAGAAACAGAGGATTAAGCCTGGGGAAACGGGCTCGATTCCAGGGCTGTCCATCAAACTACTTTACAGAATGCAAACTTCCTTTTCCAAAGGGCACTTGGCCTGATGGCCCCTGCTTGTTCATTGCAGGGAGGATTCATTTCAGGGTGGAGAATTAAAACAATACAAGATTAAACGATGTAATCTACTGCTGCAGAGAGTTGGAAAGGCAATAAATAATAATAGCACCGAGAGCTGTTTTTAATAACTCACCAGTGTAACTTAGCTCCGGCTTCTCGGAGCACGTGTAAAATACGTCACAATGTATGTAATGGCAAATGCCTCATTGCCAACCTCTAAAGACAAATGGCTTCCCGGGAGGAAATGGGGGGCGCGGGAAATTGGAGGACATGATTTGCAAACTGGATGTAGGAAGGCAAGCATCATTCATTTGGACACCATTAACTTTAAATTTGTGATCCTTTGCAGAGGTGATAGGTTTCAGTTGGTTTGTCTTCGGGGATGGGCAGGTTAATAGCAATAATGTGGTAAAGGCAAGACTCATAATCTGTAAGAGACTAAGTTGTTTTCATACTCTGTAGACCCACCATTTGCATGCAGTCCATGTTCTAATTACAGATCATCCTTGTCTATCTATTACAGCAGGTCCCCAGGGGACTGATGTCTTGGCAGCATTTGTTTTACTTAGTTGAGTTACTAAATATTCATGAAACCATTAAAATGTGTTATTTAAAAGTTTTTGACAGAGTCTGACTTTTAATAATTCATATGGGCTGCACCCACCCTCCCCCCCCCCCATAAAACAAGTCCAAATTACTGGGATGGGGCTAGGGGTCCTCCCCTCTTAGGGAGGCATCGTGACAGTTAAAATGAGATGGACTTTGGAGTCAGATGGAACTGAGTTCAAATTCTAGTTCTACCACGTACTAGCTGTAACCTTTTGCCAACTTGCTTAAACTCAGAGGCTCTATTCCTGATCTATTAAATGACAGTGATGATGTGATGACAATGATGACAGCTAATATTTATGGATCACCTATTGCATTATTTCTTTCACAACAACAGTATGATGTAGGTACTATTATGATCCCCATTTTACAGATGAGGAAACTGAAGCTCAGAGCAGTCGAGTAACTTCCCCAAGGCACAGGGCTAGTAAATAACTGTTCTAGGACACAACCCTGGGTCTATCTGACTTCAAAGCTCACGCTGTTAAGCGTGCTGTGCTATTCTCTGATACTAACTTCTACAGTTTTGCAATATTAGAGACAATGAATGTAAAGAATAATTCCTGGCACATAGTAGACACTTTGTAATGTCTCTTGCGTTGAAGGACTAGATTTATATTCCTTTGATGTGTTCTCTCTGGGAAAACATAGCACCATGTCTTTGTCAAAGTTTTATAATGTCCTTATCATTCCATACCTTTGTCCAAGTCACTCCACATCTCTACCAGGGCTCAGGTTTTTAATCTATAAAGTAGGGGTGAATGAGAGTTCTTACATATACCATTAGTTTGGGTGTAAATTAATACAACCACTTTAGAAAACAATTTAGCAATATTTAAATCAAAGATGCACAAACCCTGTAATACAGGAATTCTACTCCTCCCCTAAAGCAGTTTCTCTACCTCCACACTCTTGACATTTGGGGACAGATATTTCTTTGTTGTGAGGGACGTTCTGTGCATTGTAGGATATTTAGCAGCATCCCAGGCTTCTACCCACTAGATCCCAGAAGCATCCCCAGTTGAGACAACCAAAAATGTCTCCAGACATTGGCAAGTGTCCCCTGGAGGCAAAATTGCCATTGAGAACCACTGCCCAAAAGGAACTCTTGCAAAAGTGCGTCAGAAGCATGTTCAATCTGATCAGAGCCACAAGATTTGCAATTGCAGAAAAGAGGTAACAAGCTAACTGTCTGCTAACAGGTGAATGGTGTGTTTATCATGGCCTAGCCACTGAGTGGAATATAATACAACAGTGAAAATGAATGAACTACAGTTTCACATGCCAACATGGATGAATTTTATAAACGTAGGTTTGAGCAAAAAAATAAAAGCAAATTGCAGAAGCCTACATGTGATATGATTCTATGTTTGTAATGTTTAATAACATGTAAAATGATGCTATATACTATTTAAGGGATATATGTGTGTGTGTGTGTGTGTATGTAGTAAAACTAAAAAGAAATGCATGGAAGTGAAAATCACCAAATTCAGGATATGGTTATTTTAGAGGGGAAGGGGTTGTAATCAAAGCAGGGTACATGGGCTTCAGCTCTATTGGTATAACTTTATTTCTAGGAGATGGGTATATGAGTATTCATCAGATTATTTTTTATGCCTCTTTCTATGTCTGAAATATTTTATAATACTTTTTAGAGGAGTTAGAGTATATCAGCTCTAATGAGGGAAGAGCACATAGAAAACTCACTTGAGGAACTTTTCCGAATTATGCATATTTGCCTCTTGGAGATTCTGAAATCCTCTCTCCAATTCACTCTCCATATCACCAAGCAAGAGTCACTGCCTTGACCACTGTCCCCAGTAGGAATGTGTCATCTCTCAGGTGTTATAGGGCTGAGAATCTGTGGTCACTGGAGAATTTTTCAGGATGCTTCCTCTGGTTTACTCTTCCCCTCTAATAATCTATGATCCCATAAAAAAAGGATTTGGGGTTCTACTAGGTAGGTAAACACATAAGCAAACATCCCTCCCTCCAGTTTTCAAAGCTCAGCCCATGAACTGCCCTGTGACAGGCCCTGGACAAGTATATCCCTGGGGGGTAGGAAGGGATGCTCCTGGAATGAAGATGGATGCTCCTGCCAGAGTGTTTGAAACCATCCTTGTATTCCTGGCCACAGAGGTGGCCTAGCACTCAGGAAGCACCACTACCTTCAGGTGAAAAAACAAAGCCTCAGCAAGGTCAAGTCATTTGACGGTCATCCAGCTAGTGAGTGTCAGAGACATGGATAGACCCAGGCCTGCCTTCAAATCCCCGTCCTTGTGTCTATGCCATGCTACCTTGCTTCATTAATAAGAACTCTCACAATTGTAACTGACAGTTAGCAATGCAAGAAATTAAAGCAAGAGATTTCCCCAAAAAGCACATGATTGACAAATACGTGCTCTGCATTTGGAGAAAGAAGAGCAGGTTAGAGAGCGTGGAGAGTCCAGACTTCAGCTCAGCTCTGGAAGATGACTGATTTGGCTTTAGCCAGGCAGAGGAAGGAGAGAGCATTCCATGTGAGGAAACAGAGAGACAAGGGAATGGGCAGGGCAGTGCAGGTCAAGTTCTGTGCCAGGAAGGCATTGTCAAATGCATTCGGTCTAGAAGAAAGCTGGCTGGAACTGGTGCCCATCTGTGGTTCTGTTTGGAAGTACAGTCACTGGACTGGAAACTCCCTGATGGTCGAGACTGATCTTAGTCACAGTTGTATCACTGGGCCCGAGGGAACATGATATTGGAGAGAGGAAGGCAGGAAGGAAGAAAGCAATGCAGGAGAGGAGGGAAGGAGGGAAGAGAAGAATGTGTGTTGAAATTCCAACGGAGCCTGGATCCCTCCTGAGGAAGCAAAAGAGGTAAAAAACTGAACCATGTTGGTGGTTATTTAAATGCCATTGTTCCCTGGCTTTATTTACAAATGAATGTTCACTGACAACAGTTCAGGGTTTTTTTGTCTTTAGCATCTTTATTGGAGTATAATTGCTTTACAGTGGTGTGTTAGTTTCTGCTGTATAACAAAGTGAATCCGCTATATGTGTATATATATATATATATATATATACTCACATCCCCTCCCTCTTGCGTTTTGCTCAAACCAAAAAATGATTCACGCTGACAATCAACATGAACATTGTGCACTTGTTAATAAATGTGCTCATTACTCTTGCCTGCCGGGAAGCATCAACTCCTGCGTTCTAGCCTGCTTTTAGCAGAGAGACCTATGCTTCCACCTCCTCAGCCTAGGACTGTGATAGGGGAAAGAGATGTTGGTGAGATGCAGAATGAAGAATGAGTCCTGCAGGCTGGAAGTTTGGTGTGTGGCGGGGAGGGAAGAGGGGAGGTCTTGAAGTTCATCCCAAAGGACACAGAATTCTTGAAAGAGGGTTCAAGATCCTCCTAAAACTAATCTTGTGAGGTGCTTGAGATAATCTTTTCTGAGGGTTTTCTAAAATCCAAGAAGAAAACCGGGATGCTTTTCTCCCATTGTCTCTCCTGCCCCCCATCTCCATGGAGCTGATGATAAAATCAGATAAACAGATCTGCCTTTGAGAATTGCCCACAGAGGGACTGGGACCCAAGGCGTGGAGAATTCCCCCATTGGATCCACGGGAAGCTGATGGAAGCAGGTCATCTCTCCCCAGTGATGTGTATATGAGAGAAGGGCTTCCAGCTCCATGCACCGAGGCTTTTACCTTTCAGCATCTGCCCCTTCCCATAAATATGCTATCAGGAGCAATAATGACTAGCGAAGAAGTGGAATCGTTGTTGGGACTGAGTGAGTTAACGAAGTGTATAAAATCTCTAACCCAGGGTGGGATGGCTGTGTTGCTGTAGTTATTATTATTGGGAAGAGAAGCAAAGGGCCTGAGAGAAAGAACTGAGAAGAAACAGGAAAAACGGGGACCAGGACCAACTCTGAACTCTACCCCCCATTGCCCCCACTGCTGACCACTGAGAATCGGAGTCCTGGGGAGTCAGAGAATGCTCTCAGTGAAAGAATCCACAGAAGACCTGAACTCCAGGCCTGGCTCTGCCACCAACTAGTTTTATCACCTCCTGGGAGACCCTTGTCTGAGCTTCCTCTGTCAGTTGGTACTCATTCTTGTGATAATTAAGATAAAGGAAAAAACCTGTGTGAAAGTCCCACACAGTGCCCAACCCATGAAAAATGCTGATAACATTTAGTTTCCCTCTCTTTGCCCCTGTTTTCTTTTTTTTTTTTTTTTTTTAGTGGTATGCAGGCCTCTCACTGTTGTGGCCTCTCCCGTTGCAGAGCACAGGCTCCGGACGTGCAGGCTCAGCGGCCATGGCTCATGGGCCCAGCCGCTCTGCGGCATGTGGGATCTTCCCAGACTGGGGCACGAACCCGTGTCCCCTGAATCGGCAGGCGGACTCTCAACCACTGCGCCACCAGGGAAGCCCCTGCCCCTGTTTTCTTATCTGTAAAATGAAAATAATGTTGCACCCTAATTTGAAAGTTTGTTATGAAGAGTAGCACAGTATTTTTCAACAAATATTTGTTGAGAAACCTCAATATGTGAAGTAATGTAAAAGGTGAAACAATTTTGCAAATTATTGGGCTGGCCAAAGAGTTCATTCTGTTTTTTCCCGTAACAGCTTATGGAAAAACCCGAACGAACTTTTTGGCCTGGCCAATAGAACTCCTAGAGCGTTTTTTAGACATTGTGAACTTCCTAATGGAAAAGGCTTTCCTCTTCATCTGTGCATAGTGTCTAACACAGGCCCAGTAAATATCTGAGAAAGAAGAGAGAGAGAGAGGAAAAGAGGAAGGGAGGGAGGGAGGAAAGAGAAGGAGGGAAAAAGGAAGGGAGGGAGGAATGAAGGAAAGATGGAAGGAAGGAAGGAAGGAAGAGATATATCATTACTTAATTATTGTACAATTATCATCTTCATTATAAAACTAATTTAAACAAATGCAGCCAGTGCCCCCAAAAGAGCACCAAGATAAGGGCTATGATAAAGAACACTAGAATAATTTTCGCATTTTGACCAGTAATGGGAATAGTAATGATTTTCTCTCTGAATCATAACCATCTTGCAGTTAATAGTTCGCCTTCTGGTAGAATTGAGAGCTCTGAGATGGCGCTCTGAGGAATTCTTTCATTTCTTTCCCACCTTTTAAAGAAAAGAGAACTCCAAATGCAATTATTGGCATTATTTTTATACCAGCTGCAGCAGAACATTCCAGAAGATGAGGCCTCTACCAAATTAGTTTATCCAGATGAGATTTAGACAGCATGTTACCGTTACTGGGAGAAGCACACAGAAACCCACATACCCGCAGCAAGCCCTACGGAGTCAAGTGAATGAATGTGAACACAGCGTTGCCCATGCGTTTTCGGTTAGCTAAGTGAACTGCTCCAATCTTGGGGGGCCCTGTACCCCAGGACACCTCTGTTTACTTCAGGTTACACAGCAAAAAGCAAGCTGTAAGCAGCAGAAGTAGCCAGCCAAAATAGAATTTTATTTTCTGACTGCTGGGGGCCACCATAAATGAAGTTTAAGCAGCAACAAATCAGACCCGACTGAAACCATTTGCCTGGAAGGAAGATTTGTGGCTAGAGAACTGAAGTTCATGCTACCCAGAAATTTCCAGAGAAAGTCTTATTCCCATACCTGAAAGAATATTCCTTTCTGTCCCCAGATCCAAACCCCCAATGGAAAAGGCTCTTTCCAAAACTCCGTGTACATTTACTCAATCTGTGACGTTTCCATGGGACCCAGCTGACGATGATCCCCTGGAGCGTATGGATAATAATAATGATAATGATACTAATATAGTTCTTTCCATGAATAATAACGAATTCATTTCAGTCTTCACAACAGCTGTCTGAAGTATGTACTATGATTATATCTGTTTTACTAGTGAGAAAACTCAGGCACTGAGAGGTTAAGTAACTCACCAGTAGTCACAGAACGAAGTAAGAGGCAGAGTTAGGAGTCAGTGCAGGCAGTCTGACCCTGGAGGCTTGCTTTGGACCTCTGTGTCACGCTGCCGTTCACTGGATGTCCAGGACTGCACTAAGCAGGTTATGGCATTATCACACTTCATTACGGCAACAATCTTATGACACGGGTACCAAGAGTATTCCCATTTTGCAGGTGAGGAGGCTGGCTGCAAACATTTAAATGACTCATCCCAGGTCACACAGGTGGCAGAGCTAAAATTCTCACGCAGAGATTCTGTGTACCTGCAATTGTTTGGTGAAAACTATGTGCTATGGACTGAATGTTTGTGTCTCTCCAAAATTCACATGCTGAAACCCTAATTTGAAATGTGATAATACTTGGGGGTGGGGCCTTTGTGAGGTAATAAGGTTCAGATGAAGTCATGAGGATGGGGTCCTCATGATTGGATTAGTGCCCTTATTGGAAGAGGAAAAACTAGAGCTCTCTCTCTTTCCACCATGTAAGGATACAGCAAGAAGGCAACCATTTACAAGCCAGAAAGAAGGCCCTTACCAGAACACGACCATGCTAGTACCCTGCATTTCAGACTTCCCAGCCTCTAGAATTGTGAAAAATAAAATATCTGTTGTTGAAGCCACCCAGTCTATACGATTCTGTTATAGCATCCTGAGCTGACATAGACACTAGCCGTTTGTGAGTGTGACAATCTTGGTTCCCAAGAGTCCTAAGGGGCTTTGAAAACCATAGCCAGTACTCATTTGTCAGACTGTGACAATTCTGAACTGGAATCCTGTGTTTTGTGATGTCTGGGTCAGAACAAGTCAGGTAGCTGATACATGAGGTTGGTTCACCACCTCCACCCCACCATCCTCACTCAGGGGGAACGTCTCATGAATGACCAAACCTTTGTTTCTTTATGGCAAACAGCTCAGAGGGGGAAAAGTTGCCTGCTAGGGCTGATAAAGAATTGAAGAGGGCCAACAAAGATTCTTGGCCAAAAAATAATAATTTGGGACAAAGTGAGAAAAGTGTCCAATTCTATGCAGGCTGATATCTACAATGCAAACATATTCACCTTACAATCTATATGGAAATAAGAAAAAACCAATTTGTGAAATGGATTCCATAAGTGTTCCTGTTAGGGTAAGAATTTCTCATCAAATGAAAGATGGAAATTCAATAAAATTTTAAAGGGAGGTTACACGTAGAGGGAAGATTTGTGCAGACACCGCATGATGTTGGATGGAAATGTGATGTGAGAAAAAGCAGGTTCTTTAATAAACAATTCATGGATCTCTCACAAGTATCAAACCACAGATACCCCATTTATTAGCTGGTTGTGTGGGGAAGTGTGGACTTTGGAGGCAGGTAGACCTGGGTTTAATACTCATACACCTATGAGACCTGAATTTCCCTCTGTGATCTTCTTGGGAAAGTGGAAATACCCACACAGATATATTGTGAGAATCCACGGAAATGGCCTGTGTAAAGCACCCCACAATTTCTAGAAAATAGTAGTTAAATCTGTCTGGTTATCTTTGACATAACTCACATGAGAGGCAGATGTTCCTAAAGCTCAGGGTTAGGAGACAATCAGGAGGGCACTTGTCTTTGAGACCAGAATTCTTGAACGAATTTAAATCTTTGCATGGTGACAGCAAAGGCAGAAAGTGGGAACCACCACTCCTCCTTTTCATGTCGTTTATTCCCAGAAATTCCAGAAAGTGGCAAAGGATTAAGTCTAGTTTCTAGCATCTGACCTTGCGTCTAACAAATGCTGAGTAATACATGTCGGTGGAACTGAACTGAGAATGTTTTGTGCAAGGTGAAATAATACAACAGGTAAAAATGCAGGACAGAAATGTGTCTGAGACCAGAGCCATCTGCCCAGAGCTGACATCTAGAGCAGTGAGCATACATAATCTTGCAAAGGGGGTGAATACAGAGGCAGGAGAAAGTCAGGGACAGCACCGGTCTTATAAGGTAGAGAGTTGTTGGAAAGGCAGCAATAGAGAGGCAGGAAGGAGCAGTGCAAACCAGGAGAGTTTATAGAGAAGGCAAGAGAACAGAGTACTGACTTACCAGAAACTTGGAAATACCTCTGCTCCTAATTTAGTTCCTCATGTCTGGCTGTGCTGATGCCTAAAATACCACGAAGCTCATTGGGTTAAGTATTTCTCTCACTAGGGCTCCACAGGATAGAAAACACAGTAAGGCAGGACAACCCCTGGGCAGGTGAATTTGTCAGGTTTCCTTTTGGGCAGGTGGGATCTGGAATGGCAGAGTGGTGTCCTGGTAAACCTGTGAGGAGGGGGAGGAAGCACTCAATTATAGTGTTTGCCAATTTTCTTGGTGTAAATACTCCTGCTGTGGTTGATTTCAAGTCCACCAAAGGTGTAACAACTGTCTTGCTGGTTTCCTGAAATTTTAACAATCAGCTTTCACAAGCTGGAATAGACTGACTCCAGGCACTGCCCAGGCACCAATGAAATTGGAGATTGATATATAGAACCAATGGGGGAGTTACAGAGCAGAGAAGACAAGAGTTTCCTGAGTCTCACTCAGATATGTAGAATATGTCTCCCCCTTTCACAAAGAAGGAAAGAAAGGAGAGACCAACTTTCACATTTAGTTATTGTTGTTGTTTAAAGTCAGTTACACGCACGGGAGGAAATTTTCATAGTGGGTCTCCCTCTGGCCCCAGACCCTACAGAAGCAACTAAAATTCTCAATTATCAGTTATCCTTCTGGAAATACGTTATGTATAGGCCAGCATGTGTATGTGTATATGTCCCTTTCCAAATTAAAGTGATAATGGTAAAATGTAAATGTCCCTTTTCAAAATTAAAATGGTAATGTACTAAACAACATTTTTCATTTAATTATGTATTTTGAGAATTATATATTCTCAAAAAGAGAATACATTTTAATTTATAATTAAATTTACAAGATATATAATTTTAATGGCTGTATAATATTCCTGTATCCCATTCCTATAATGGCTATATAGTATTCCTTTTATGTAGGCACTGTAATTTATTTAACCAGTGTGCTCAATGATAAGCATATACTTTTTTCACTCTTTTGCTGTTATAAACAAATGACGCAGTGAATATCCTGTACACATATATATACTTGCACACACAGGTAGGCACCCCTGTGTGTGAAATTTCAGGACCCAAGGGTATATACACTATTTATTTCTGATGTACTTTCTTCCCTCCCAAGAGGTTGTATGAATGTACATTCCCACCCACAATTCATGAGAGTGTCTTTTCCCCACATTGTTGCCGACATAGCGTGTTCTCAAAATCGGAGACTAGCATTTCTTAAATGCATACTCTGTTCTCATACTTGGCATGGGTTCTCTTATTTGAGGTAAGTGTATTCACAGAAGCGGAAACTGGGCCTCACGGAGATCAAGGAACTTTCCCAAGGTCTTTGTGACATTAGTCTCCAATCTTCCTTCTTCACCACATTGACTACCATTCCCCACGAGGCTCACTGCTGACAATCCCGTGCAGGAAAATTGTAAAGTTCCCCACAGAGCTGAGAAGTTTAGGATACATGAATATCATCTTTTGCTTCACCATATTTTTTTTTTTTTGCTTTATTTCCAGAAGTCTTGCTCATTCAGTGCTGCCCAGTGATCATTTAGTCAGCCTGACTACCCTCTTAATAATTTCTGATACTGATATAAAACCTGCCTAAACACAAATATAACTGTGGGCCCAGCCCAGTTTACAATTACTTTCTTGATGATCCGGTTTCCAGGGACATTTTGTGATGTCAAAGCAGGGACCACCTATATCCCAGAATAAGCTTGACGGGTTTGTAACTGAAGAAGTAAAAACAAATTGTTGTCCTTTTGAAGAATAACCCTCACGTCTAAGTCTATCTCAGATCAAAAGCATTAAGTCTCTTCCCTTCTGTCTTCATTTATGTCTACTCTCACATGCATTCCCTCTGAGTGGCAGAGAGAATATGCTGTGAGACGTTGCCAATTACGGTCACACTCGGGTAGCAGATGGTTAGGGGTTGGTTAAACCTTTAGGGAAACTGCCTTGGGAGAAAATGAAATAAAAGCAAAGATTACTATGAAAAAACATAGACGTTGCCAGCTAGGAGGAGGAGAAAGGAGGAGGGAGCGGGGAGGAGTGGAAGGGAGGGAGGGGGGAGAGACTGCGAGGAAGAAAGACCGGCGGCGGAAATAAACCGTGCACTTAGAACAGCGGGAAGGGAGGCTTGGAAGCGTGGTTTTCCGGCTTTAAATGCGCTTGGCGTCTTGCTGGTGCGCCAGTGTTCCGTGAGGATGTGGGCGGAGGGCGAGTCTGAGGGGCTCCAAACATTGGGAATAGTGGTGGTCGTGTGGTCCTCTCTGAAACTTTTGCACTACCTCGGGCTGATTGACTTGTCAGACGGTAAGCAAACCCCCGAGCTTGCCGTTTTATATGAATGTGTTTTTCAGCTTAGGTTGTTGTGAGAGTAGTTTAGAATATGCATGGAAAGTGACGCGCGGAGACCCGAGAGATTTGAAAAAGCCCGGCTAAATCAGCGCTGTATTGATTCCGGCCTTTCTCCAAGAGCCCGAGTGATGCGCTGTCCGTGGTGCTGAAACGTGGCGCCTGCAGAGTGACGGGGGAGCGGCAGGGGAATTAGGATCTTCTGTTCCTACCCTATATGCATGTGAGTCTTGGTGGATTACTAGCTGTGTGAGACTAGCAGAATACATCAAAATCCTCTCTAAAATTGCCTGATGACTATATTGTTGGTATAGTCGTTCTATATGACTGTCAAATGACTGTCAATGTCAATGACCGTCAAAAGTCATCGTACTGATTAACTTTGTTTAATAAGTAGTTGGTAAGATTATGGTGGTAAAAGATTTTGTAAAATGCTGATCACAGTGCCCAGCAGCTAGAAGACATTAAACAAGTATCAGTTTCTTTCCCCAGGCCTTAATCCTCAACCCACATAAGAACCTTTACCCTAAAACCACCTAATCAGCCATGACTTTAACTCCATTCTTTAGTGAGAATATAGTTAAAAATTCAGGTTAACCATGTTGTTTAATGTTTATTACTAGAAAGTTAGTGGTTTGGTCCCCAAAGTTAAAGGAGCTCAAGAAATAAAGAGTATTTTCTTCCTCTTCATGAGACTTTGCTCCAAATAGAACATAGTTTTTCCAGATAATTCTTATCACGTAAAATTAGGATCCAGGAAAGATTCCAATTTTGATGAGCAATGCATTAAACAAGACCAGCCTCCAACAATGTATATTCATATTCGATGTATGTACTTCCATAACTGCATGGTGTAGACAGAATTCCTCTCCCAAGAGGTAGTATCACATGCATAATAATGAAATATGTTTGCAGACAAAGGACTAGCTAAAGTACCAATCAAAGCTGAGGTAGGCCAGAGACTGAAGGACAGAATGATGTGGTTGGATGAACTCTGGACTAGCAGTTACAAGACCTGGTTTCTATCAATAATCTGTCTCTGTTTAACCTTGTTCAAATCATTGTTTTACCTGGATCTCAGTTTCCTATGGCAATATTGATGATTTTCAATCTCTGCTTCATGGAATTCTGGAGTAACCAAAGATTTCTTTTATTTGGTTTTGAGCAGGGGTTGGTAGGGCAGACTCTGAGCCCTTCATTCCTGCTTCCACAAAACCAGCTCCACTTTATCTGTCCTATATGTTAGCCCTATGTAAGAACTTCTAAAGCTTTAGCTAAAATTTAGTGAATCTATGATTCTCCAAGTCTATGATTGTGTTTCTCTGAGATTTTGAAAGCTGAAACATATTCAGAAAACTTTTTCTTTCTTCAAAACCACCTGAAATCTAACAATCGGGAAGAATAGTTCTGTATGCAAATGGAGACTCTTCCTGTCCCTCAGTCCCTTATATGTGCTCTTCTAAAACTCCAAATTCAACTTGCCAGTCATAACAATTGAGCAAAGTCTCTGCTCTCCACCAGATCCCAAGAGAATGTGTCCCATCCCTACTCAGAGCTTCAGAGCAGAAACCCACTGAGATTACAAAGTAATGCAAGAGTTGCCTACTTACTTATAAGGCTAATGGTGCAGTGGAAATATTACCCTGTTCCTTCCTTTCCATATCCAGAGGTGACCACCTCCCTTCCCCTGCTTTAACTTCTCAAGGTTACAGCTTTTGGTTTTATGACCACAAAAGATATCAGTTGTTCATCTAATGTTATGGTAATGAGGGGATTAAGGTGAAAATTAGAGAACATATGTTTAAGACTGCCTCCAGGAACTCAGGTGAAGGAAGGGATTAATATTTATTCTGCATCTACAATGTCCCAGGTGTAGTGCCAGGTGCTTTTATATACGTGAGCTACTGTAACCCTCAAAATAACACTCTAAGGGAAAACATTGAATAACTCTTGGAAGTTGATATCATTATTCCTTTTATATAAGGAAGAAGACAGCTTTAGAGAAGTTACATAAAATTTCCAACGATACAGCAACAGCAACAAGCCGGTATTGGTCTCTATAAAATTTCATCTTCTGTCCTGGACACCTAGTACCTCAACAAGTAAGCCCCCTCCAGATGGAGTCTGTGGTCTGTCATTAAGTCTATACCACACATACGCTCCTATGCTATAGCCTTCACCATGTGGCCCAAAACACCATTTTTAATGTGTGTGTGATATGGGAAACTATTCACTCACTTATTATTAAGAGGAGAAGACCTCCTCCTACTGGAGGAACCAACAGGATGCAGTCAATTTAAAGAGGGCAGTGGAACATCTCTAAAGAACCCATCAGTAGTCTTTCTTAGGCCCTTGGTCTTGTTCTTATTTTATTTTTTAGTAGTAATTTTGAAGTAGCATAGATATTAGGCCTGGAGTCAAAATAGCTGGGTTCGAATCCTGGATGTGCCATTTATCAGTCGTGTGACCCTGGGCAAGTTTCTTTTCTCCAGGTTTCACTTTCCTCATTTGTAAAAATAGAGAAATGAGAATGATGGTTGTATTAATTTCCTGTAACAAATTATTTCAGAGTGGATGGCTCAAAACAACAGTAATGTATTCTCTCGCAGTTCTGGAGGCTAGAAGTCCAAAAGCAAAGTGTTGGCAGGGCCATGCTTCCTCCCAAGCCTCTGGAAGAGAATCTTTCCTTGCCTCTTCCAATTTCTGGTAGCTCCAGGTCTTCTTTGGTTTGTGGCAGCATCACTTCAGTCTCTATCTCCATTTTCACATGGCCATCTTCTCTCTGTGTCTCTGTTTTCACATGGTATTTTCCTCTTCCTTATAAGAACACCGGTCATATTGTATTAGAGCCTTAATGGCCTCATCTTAACTTGATTACAAATGCAAAGACTATTTCCAAATAAAGTCACATTTAAGTTATCAGGGATTATGACTTCAACGTATCTTTTTGGATAACACGGTTCAACCCAAAACACTGGTAGTAATGCTACATATTGTAAGGATTAAATGAAGCAGCATATGGGGAAGTACCGAGCTTGTTTTCTGTTTCATAGCAGGTACTTTATAAGTGTTTGATTCTTTCCAGCCTTAGATCATGCCAATGAAATGAATATACCACTCATCAGACAAAACAGACAAAAGCCATGCTTTATGTCTTTGACTTAAAGTCCATCAGGCCTCTTAGGAAGTATAAGCCTTCCCTTTGGATTTGACAGTTGCCAGTGAAACTTCCAGAGTATGAACACTGAGATGACTTTTCCCCTATATGCTAGGTCACCACGCATACCCAGCCTTCACTGCCAGGGCTTGCTGATCCATCAAGCTCATCGTCAACTTCCACCAAAGTGAGGACAGCAGGGGCTGCAGAGAGAAGATCAAGACAGGGGTGTGGAGGTGACAGACAAGTAATGCCCCCAGAAGATTCAGAGACCAATACCAGTTAATTCTCTGCCTCTCTTCTCACTGCTTGCTGGGCCAGCTTTATGCAACTTCACCCTCACCAGATGAGAGCCCTCTCTCCCCAAAGCACCATGTCTACGGGCTCTGCCATAGTAACTTCAGAAGTGATTCACTGCTCCAGCTCAAAGCACTGCCTGAAGCAGTGAGGCACACATCAGTGTTTCTCAAAGTAGGTTCTCCTGCTACCATATCTTATATCTGTCTAAATATAGGGTTATTTTGCCGTCTCTGACCGTAACTTATTCATGAAACCAGGAGTGTCACAAGCTACACAAGAACAACAGACCAAAAAAAAATAGCAATAATAACTTGGTAAACTTGGGGAAACCATGAGAATCCAGGTGTGTTTATTGGGGCCTTTAGAAAGTCCATTTTCTATGTATTCTAAATTGTATGAAACATGTAGTATTACTCTGGAGATTTGCTGGATCCACCTGATGGCAAAAGATTTGAAATATGGTTCATATGAAGCCAACTACCCACACATATCCAACTTTAACCATTTGTTATGGACTGTTTAGTATTTTGTAGCTTAAGAAAATATTGCCCATATAATGTTTGACTTGGACAACAAAGAAATCCTGTGATATATAAAAATCCTATATTATCATTGAACTAATTTTATAGTGTTAAAAAAACTGAGGTCCTGGGGCTTCGATTTCAAGGCCACATGACTAGGAAGTAACAATTTCACGACTCAATTCAGGCCTTCTGAGTTCCACTTTTCATTGTCCAAATGCAGCGAAACTTGCCCTTAAACTGTGCCTGGAGCATTGGGAATATCACCACTTCTACTCATCAGATAGTTGTATTATTCCCTTTGGTAAAGGGCTTATAACCTAATAAAGTTGGGTTGTAGTGGGCTGAACCATGGGCACCCAAAGATATCAGGTCCTGATCCCTGGAAACGATGTCACCTTATAAGGAAAAATGTTATTTGCAAGTATGATTAAGGATCTTGAGGAAATTACCCTGAATTAACTCGGTAGGTCCTATATGTCATCATAAGTATCATAAAAGAGAGGCAGAGATTAGACACAGACAGAAGAGGAGAAGTTGATGTGAAGATGGAGGCAAGGATTGAAGTGATGTGGCCACAAGTCAAGGAATGCTGGTGGCCACCAGAAGCTGGAAGAGGCAAGGGAATGGATTCTCCCCTAGAGCCTTTAAAAAGAGCATGATCTTGCTGATAAATGTGTGTGTGTATGTGTGTGTGTGTGTGTGTGTGTGTGTGTGTGTGCATCTCCAGGGTCCATATACCCTCCTACCACTGAATAAACAGAAATAGCTCAAGTGAATTACTCCTCTACAACCTTAACCCCAACCTCTCTCTTTTCTCTTTTTCATCTTTCTTTTTTTTTTAATTGAAGTATAGTTGATTTACAATATTATATTATTTTCAGGTGTACAACATAGTGATTCAGTATTTTTACAGATTATACTCCATTAAATGTTATTACAAGATAATGGCTGTAATTCCCTGTGCTATACAATATATTCTTGTTGCTTCTTTTTCCTCTTTCTACCTCCAGATTTGGTTTGTTGTTTTTAATTCTTCTGTGGATATAATTATACTTTAAATGGCACACAATCCTTGATTACTTAAGTGTTGGCTTTAAGTAGTGTCTGTTATCCACCTTCTCTAAAATATTGGGAGAAAAGGACACTTACTTCCTCTACCTCTCCCACCTTTCTCTCCACCAAGTCTGTTCATTATATTATCATTTTTCAAGGCTTATGATATTCCCAGAAATAACCCTTTCAAGGTAAATGGGAGGGGTGTCCTCAGGCCTCTCATTCCCCATAAGGACAACTCCATTTGCGGCTCTGGGTGGCCCCTGAGTTCTATACCTAAACCTTTTCTACTTGTATGACAAGCAGCAGGACGGCCAGGACCTCCTCACCTCTCCAGTCAGGAGAATGTATTCTGTGGTCAGAAGCCTTCCCAGTGTCTGGGTCTTGGAGGGCTATCCGGAGGCGCCCAGGCCCAGGACTCTTTCATTCAGCTGCAGCCTGAAGACCCCGAACCTGATCAACAAAATGAGACTGACTCCAGGTCCCATCCACTCTGCTACCTGCCCACCTCCCCACATCCATCCTGTAGTTGAGAAAATCTAAAACTCAACACAAAGACACACAAGATTTGCTGAGCTAAAATCGCTGGTATTTCACAATATGTCAGAGCAAGGACGATAAACTTTTTAAAACTTATTTTTCTATCCAAGGCCACAGATTCTGAGAAAAAGTAACGGCCACATACAAGTCAAAACAACTGCATGGGACTGGTTTGAGATTCTTCAGAGAAAGAAACATAAAATGTTCAACTCACCTGATTTGTAAAAACATGTTTTCCTATTTATTTACATAGTAATCTCACAAGCAATACATGAATGAACTCTCACTTTCTTTTTTAACATCTCTATTGGAGTATAATTGCTTTACAATGGTGTGTTACTTTCTGCTACATAACAAAGTGAATCAGTGCATATATATATCCCCATATCCCCTCCCTCTTGCATCTCCCTCCTACCCTCCCTATCCCACCCCCCTAGGTGGTCACAAAGCACCGAGCTGATCTCCCTGTGCTATGCGGCTGCTTCCCACTAGCTATTTATTTTACATTTGGCAGTGTATATAAGTCCATGCCACTCTCTCACTTTGTCCCAGCTTACCCTTCTCCCTCCCTGTGTCCTCAAGTCCATTCTCTATGTCTGCGTCTTTATTCCTGTCCTGACCCTAGGTTCTTCAGAACCTTTTTTTTTTTTTCAGATTCCATATATATGTGTTAGCATACGGTATTTGTTTTGCTCTTTCTTACTTACTTCACTCTGTATGACAGTCTGTAGGTCCATCCACACACTACAAGTAACTCAATTTTGTTTCTTTTTATGGCTAATATTCCATTGTATACATGTGCCACATCTACTTTATCCATTCATCTGTTGATGTACATTTAGGTTGCTTCCATGTCCTGGCTATTGTAAATAGTGCTGCAGTGAACATTGTGGTACATGACTCTTTTTGAATTATGGTTTTCTCAGGGTATATGCCCAGTAGTGGGATTGCTGGGTCATATGGTAGTTCTATTTGTAGTTTTTTAAGGAACCTCCATACTGTTCTCCATAGTGGCTGTAACAATTTACATTCCCACCAACAGTGCAAGAGGGTTCCCTTTTCTCCACACCCTCTCTGGCATTTGTTGTTTGTAGATCTGTTGATGATGCCCATTCTAAGTGGTGTGAGGTGATACCTCATTGTAGTTTTGATTTGCATTTCTCTAATGATTAGTGATAATGAGCATCCTTTCATGTGTTTGTTGGCAATCTGTATATCTTCTTTGGAGAAACGTCTGTTTAGATTTCTGCCTATTTTTGGATTGGGTTATTTGTTTTTTTAATATTGAGCTGCATAAACTGCTTGTAAATTTTGGAGATTAATCCCTTGTCAGTTGCTTCATTTGCAAATATTTTCTCCCATTCTGAGGGTTATGAGGGTTTTTGTCTTGTTTATGTTTTCCTTTTCTGTGCAAAAGCTTTTAACTTTCATTAAGTTTATTTTTGTTTTTATTTCCATTTCTCTAGGAGGTGGGTCAAAAAGGATCTTGCTGTGATTTATGTCATAGAGTGTTCTGCCTATGTTTTCTTCTAAGAGTTTTAACAGAGTCTGGCCTTACATTTAGATCTTTAATCCATTTTGAGTTTATTTTTGTGTGTGGTGTTAGGGAGTGTTCCAATTTCATTCTTTTACATGTACCTGTCCAGATTTCCCAGCGCCACTTATTGAAGAGGCCGTCTTTTCTCCATTTATATTCTTGCCTCCTTTATCAAAAATAAGGTGACCGTAGGTGCGTGGGTTTACCTCTGGGCTTTCTATCCTGTTCCATTGATCTATATTTCTATTTTTGTGCCAGTACCATAGTGTAGCTTTGTAGTATAGTCTGAAGTCAGGGAGCCTGACTCCTCCAGCTCCGTTTTTCTTTCTCAAGTTTGCTTTGGCCATTCGGGGTCTTTTGTGTTTCCATACAAATTGTGAAATTTTTTGTTCTAGTTCTGTGAAAAATGCCAGGGGTGGTTTGATAGGGATTGCATTGAATCTGTAGGTTGCTTTGTGTAGTATAGTCATCTTCACAACGTTGAGTCTTCCAATCCAACATGATATATCTCTCCATCTGTTTGTATCATCTTTAATTTCTTTCATCAGTGTCTTATAGTTTTCTGCATACACGTCTTTTGTCTCCTTAGGTAGGCTTATTCCTAGGTATTTTATTCTTTTTGCTGCAATGGTAAATGGAAGTGTTTCCTTAATTTCTCTTTCAGATTTTTCATCATTAGTGTATAGGAATGCAAGAGCATTCCTGTGCATTAATTTTGTATCCTGCTACTTTACCAAATTCATTGATTAGCTCCAGTAGTTTTCTGGTAGCATCTTTAGGACTGTCTGTGTATAGTATCATATCATCTGCCAACAGTGACAGCTTTACTTCTTCTTTTCCGATTTGGATTACTTTTATTTCTTTTTCTTCCCTGATTGCTGTGGCTAAAACTTCCAAAACTATGTGAATAATAGTGGTGAGAGTGGACAACCTTGTCTTGTTTCTCATCTTAGAAGAACTGGTTTCAGTTTTTCACCATTGAGAACAATATTGGCTGTGGGTTTGTCATATATGGTCTTTATTATGTTGAGGTAAGTTCCCTCTGTGCCTACTTTCTGGAGGGTTTTTTATCATAAATGGGTGCTGAATTTTGTCAAAAGCTTTTTCCACATCTATTGAGATGATCTATGGTTTTTCTCCTTCAATTTATTCATATAGTTTATCACATTGATTTGCATATATTTAAGAATCCTTGCATTCCTGGGATAAACCCCACTTGATCATGGTGTATGATCCTTTTAATTGCTGTTGGACTCTGTTTGCTAGTATTTTGTTGAGGATTTTTCCATCTATGTTCATCAGTGATATTGACCTGTAGTTTTCTTTCTTTGTGACATTTTTGTCTGGTTTTGGTATCAGGGTGATCATGGCATCATAGAATGAGTTTGGGAGAGTTCCTTCCTCTGTTATATTTTGCAAGAGTTTGAGAAGGATAGGTGTTAGCTCTTCTCTAAATGTTTGACAGAATTCACCTGTGAAGCCATCTGGTCCTGGGCTATTGTTTGTTGGAAGATTTTTAATCACAGTTTCAATCACAGTGCTTGTGATTGGTCTGTTTATATTTTCTATTTCTTCCTGGTTCAGTCTCGGAAGGTTGTGCTTTTCTAAGAATTTGTCCATTTCTTCCAGGTTGTCCATTTTATCGGCATGTAGTTGCTTGGAGTAATCTCTCATGATCCTCTGTATTTCTGCAGTGTCAGTTGTTACTTCCCCTTTTTCATTTCTAATTCTGTTGATTTGAGTCTTCTCCCTTTTTTTCTTAGTCTGGCTAACGGCTTATCAATTTTGTTTATCTTCTCAAAGAACCAGCTTTTAGTTTTATTGATCTTTGCTATTGTTTCCTTCATTTCTTTTTCATTTATTTCTAATCTGATCTTTATGATTTCTTTTCTTCTGCTAACTTTGGGGGTTCTTTTCTTGTTCTTCTTCTTTCTCTATTTTATTTAGGTGTAAGGTTAGGTTGTTTATTTGAGATTTTCCTTGTTTCGTGAGGTAGGATTATATTGCTAAAAACTTCCCTCTTAGAACTGCTGTTGCTGCATCCCATAGGTTTTGGGTCATCATGTGTTCATTGTCATTTGTTTCTAGGTTGTTTTTGATTTCCTCTTTGATTTCTTCAGTGATCTCTGGGTTAGTTAGGAGCATATTGTTTAGCCTCCATGTGTTTGTATTTTTTACAGATTTTTTCCTGTAATTAATATCTAGTCTCATAGCACTGTGGTCAGAAAAGATACTTGATACGATTTCAATTTTCTTAAATTTATTACGGCTTGATTTGTGACCCAAGATATGATCTATCCTGGAGAATGTTCTATGAGCACTTGAGAAGAAAGTGTATTCTGTTGTTTTTGGATGGAATGTCCTATAAATATCAATTAAGTCCATCTTGTTTAATATATCATTTAAAGCTTGTGTTTCCTTATTTATTTTCATTTTGGATGATCTGTCCATTGGTGAAAGTGGGGTGTTAAATTCCACTACTATGATTGTGTTACTGTCGATTTCCCCTTTTATGGCTGTTAGCATTTGCCTTATGTATTGATGTGCTCCTATGTTGAGTGCATAAGTATTTACAATTGTTATATCTTCTTCTTGGATTGATCCCTTGATCATTATGTAGTGTCTGTCCTTCCTTGTCTCTTGTAATAGTCTTTATTTTAAAGTCTATTTTATCTGATATGAGAATTGCTACTCCAGCTTTCTTTTGATTTCCATTTGCATGGAATATCATTTTCCATCCCCTCACTTTCAGTCTGTATGTGTCCCTAGGTCTGAAGTGGGTCTCTTGTAGACAGCATATATACGGTCTTGTTTTTGTATCCATTCAGCCAGTCTGTCTATGGTTGGAGCATTTAATCCATTTACATTTAAGGTAGTTATTGATGTGTATGTTCCTGTTACCATTTTCTTAATTGTTTTGGGTTTGTTATTGTAGGTCTTTTCCTTCTCTTATGTTTCCTGCCTAGAGAAGTTCCTTAAGCATTTGTTGTAAAGCTGGTTTGGTGGTGCTGAACTCTCTCAACTTTTGCTTGTCTGTAAAGGTTTTAATTTCTCCATCAAATCTGAATGAGATCTTTGCTGGGTAGAGTAATCTTGGTTGTAAGTTTTTCTCCTTCATCACTTTAAATATGTCCTGCCACTCCCTTCTGGCTTGCAGAGTTTCTGCTGAAAGATCAGCTGTTAACCTTATGGGGATTCCCTTGTGTGTTATTTGTTGTTTCTCCCTTGCTGCTTTTAATATTTTTTCTTTGTATTTAATTTTTGATCATTTGATTAATATATGTCTTGGCATGTTTCTCCTTGGATTTTTCCTGTATGGGACTCTCTGCACTTCCTGGACTTGATTGACTATTTCCTTTCCCATAGTAGGGAAGTTTTCAACTATAATCTCTTCAAATATTTTCTCAGTCCCTTTCTTTTTCTCTTCTTCTTCTGCGACCCCTATAATCCGAATGTTGGTGCATTTCATGCTGTCCCAGAGGTCTCTGAGACTGCCCTGAATTCTTTTCATTCTTTTTTCTTTATTCTTCTCTGCGGTAGTTATTTCCACTATTTTATCTTCCAGGTCACTTATCCGTTCTTCTGCCTCAGTTATTCTGCTATTGATTCCTTCTAGAAAATTTTAAATTTTATTTATTGTGTTGTTCATCACTCTTTATTTGTTCTTTAGTTCTTCTAGGTCCTTGTTAAAACATTTCTTGTATTTTCTCCATTCTATTTCCAAGATTTTGGGTCATCTTTGCTATCATTACTAAGAATTCTTTTTCAGGTAGACTGCCTATTTCCTCCTCATTTGTTAGGTCTGTTGGGTTTTTGCCTTGTTCCTTCATCTGCTGTGTGTTTCTCTGTCTTCTCATTTTGCTTAACTTACTGGGTTTTGCGTCTCCTTTCGCAGGCTGCAGGTTTGTAGTTCCTATTGTTTTTGGTGTCTGCCCCCAGTGGCTATGGTTGGATCAGTGGGTTGTGTAGGCTTTCTGGTGGAGGGGACTGGTGCCTGTGTTCTGGTGGATGAGGCTGGATCTTGTCTTTCTTATGGGCAGGACCACATCTTGTGGTGTGTTTTGGGGTGTCTGTGACCTTATTATGATTTTAGGCAGCCTCTCTGCTACTAGGTGGGGTTGTGTTCCTGTCTTGCTAGTTGTTTGGCACAGGGTGTGCAGCACTGGAGCTTGCTGGTCATTGAGTGGAGTTGGGTCTTAGTGTTGAGATGGCGATCTCTGGGAGGGCTTTCGCCATTTGATGTTATGTGGAGCCGGGAGGTCTCTGGTGGACCAATGTCCTGAACACAGCTCTCCCACGTCAGAGGCACAGGCCTGACACCCGGCCGGAGCACCAAGACCCTGTCAGCCACACAGCTGGTGTGGGGACCCGAGGGCGGACCGGGCTTTGCCCAGCAGGGTCCAACCAGAGCGCAATGGCAGTGTGGCCAACGCGGGGCCGCGGTCGGCCTAGGCCGTCGTGCTGCCCTCTGCTCAGGCTCTGGGGCAGCTCAGTGACCGCGGAGGGAAGAGATGCCAAGCAGGGAGTTAGGGCTGCACGGGGACCCAGGCTCCATGCCAGGTGGCAAGGGCCGGGCCACTGGGCCCTCAGTCACTCTGGGAGAGAGGTGGTGGTGCAGGAGGGAGGAAGCGGGGCACAACCGGGCAGCCGGGCACTGTGGCTCCACTGAGAGCTTCCACCTTCTCTGAAATCTCACTTTTTCAAACAATGCTTTACAATACAGATAAAGTGAAAGTGCCAGTAGCTTGCCCTGACATCCCAATCCCCACTTTTATTCCCAAGTACTATTGTGACACCAGTGCCCAGAAGCTAAAGATAATGATGCAGATTCCCGGGAACTCACAGAGGAGGATCACAGCCTGACTTTTATATTAAGAAAAGTGAAGATAAATTCTTTAAGGAATAAAGTTATCCTGCTTAAAAAGTCCACAATATCTTCAACTACAGAGAGAAAGGAGAAGAGGAGAAATAAGATAGGAAGGTGAGAGGTAGAAAAAAAGAGGGGAGAGGAGAGAGAAATGGTCAGAAGAGGCAGGGAAGTAAGAGGTGAAGAGGTAGGAGTGAGTGAGGAAGGATGGAGGGAGGGGGGCAATAATAGGAAGGAGATTTAGCCAGTTTTGAGGCAAGCACTTGATTCTCTGTGGTTCACTTGGGTGTCCAGTAACTTACATTCTATCATCAGAAGCCTTGAGAAGTCTGCTTAGCTAGTTAACAGTTGACCAACTGCCCTCTGTGCTTCCATCTCTAGAGACTCTACTCTGCAAAGGAAAGTCACAGCAACCCACTTTGCACTTGAGCTGTGGCCAGAACACCATCACCCCCAGACAAAATCAGCCCCAGGGAGGAACCCAGCCTTTGTATACAGGGTCCATAAACCTGACTGTAAAAAACAATCTGTCTAGTTACCTCGTTAGGCATCTCTCAGGCTGGGCATTTGAGGTTTTTCAAAATAAAGAGTTCAGTGTCACCCACCTAGTCACTCGTTTAGTATATTCAGCACAGTCCTTCATTGATCCAATGCCCTTGAAATAAGTAAGCACAGCAGTATTGTTCCTTTATTTCCCTCAAGGCAACATGTAAGGATTAAAAGTCAAATCTGTCCATAGATTCCTCCTCTCTGCCTTCACCTTCCCTCTCCGTGCCTCTGGTCTTCTCTCTGTCCAGCCCCAGGACCCCAAATCTCTCTCAGGCTACTCACAGCCTTCCACTGTGATACCCACTTGGGCTGGTCTTTCCATTCATTCTCTCCCTGACTTCCCTGCTTCTAATCCATTTCCATCGAAATTCATCTAGACAGTGTTCCATTCCTTCTGCACCCTAACTGATCTCGAATCACTCTTGAAAAACGGATCCCTGCTTAGACAGTTGTTTTGTCAATGAATTTCTGTGGGAAGAACCCAAGTACAATCTTTTATTTTAAATTATGGTACTAACATAGTCCAGTGGGCCCTCCATATCTGTGGCTTCCACATAGGAAGATTCAACCAACTGCAGATAGAACATATTTGAAAAAGATTCCAGAACATTCCAAAAAGCAACACTTGAATTTGTTGCTCTTGAGCAAGTATTTGCATAGCATTCACATTGCATTGGGTATTATAAGTAATCTAGAGGTGATTTAAAGTGTACAGGAGAAGGTACATAGGTTAAATGCAAATACTATGCCATTTTACTATATAAGGGACTTGAGAATTTGTGGATTTTGGTATCTGTTGCAGGTGGGTTGGCCTGGAACCAGTCTCCCCATGGACACTGAGGGACAACTGTCTACTGGCTTTAGACTGTTAGCTGCTTTCACATTTGCTTATTTTAAAAACTAGAAAGATGATTGGTGTGACTTGTCTCCTCAGGAGTCACTGAGCTGTAGCTCCTAAGGGAATCAACTTTAAGAGGATAGTTGGTTCTAACACCAAGAAGAAACATTTGTTAAATGGATGAACAAATAAACAAACGTCTTTATCCCATAAGCAAAGAAAAGACTTGGGGAGAGGCTAACTCATGAAAACAGTGACTATGTCTGTCCTATTCACCATACATTCCTTCTGCCCAACACAGCGCCCAGTACATAAGATGCTCAAGAAGTGTTGAATGAATGAACAAATAACTAATGGATGACCCAGAGATTTATCTCCAAAACTGCCTCACACCTTGAAATGCATTTGGCAGCCCAAGACAAAGGCTTCCAACTTCACAGCAAAGACCCCATATCCCACACCATACACAGTTACTTCTCGCTCCTCTCTTGTGGGCCTTCATTTTCCTCCAAAGCCTGGCTCCTACTCCAAATGTCTCTATTACCTTCCTAATATACATCCTAAATATTGACAGAAGTGTGCTATTCCCCTTCTAGCCCACCCTGGGGTAATCCCCTCATATTTTAGAGAATATCCTAAGAATAGAGCAAGTTCTCCGACTTGACAACTCTGATACTCAGTAAAAGCTGATGAATGAATGGATTAATGCACAAATTATTCACAGCAAAGGACTTAGAATCCTTTCAAGCCCAATCCTGGGGCATACTCATTGCCATTGTTTACATGGTTAAGAAAAGAGCCCCTGGCGGCATGTCAATAGATTCCGGCTTCAGCCTCAGCCCTTCCCTCGGGCACATCAGTCAGTGTCCCTCACTGAGCTCACCCTAGCCAACTGTAAAATGAGCAGGTTGAATTAGATCACTAGTTTCCAAACGATGAATTGCAAAATCTGAAGGACCACCCTATGGGATTTGAAGAAGGAAAACAACATTCTTATGATCTCTCACTTTAACTCTAGCATCTGATTGCTTTCATCTCTTTTACATACTTAGCCGCCAAGCAAAATTTCCTTCGATTAAAGAATTCTTTGCCTTTATGGGAGTTTAAAATCCACTGGATGATCTAACTAAGGTCTATCCAACCTTGAAGTTTTAATGATCCCATGATTCCACTTTATGTAAGAAGACCCACATACTTGCTTTCAAGGTAGACAGAAGGGATGTGATCCAGCCAGGGCCACAGCGTTTCTCTACAGCACCATCACTAGGATGACCAACCATCAGTTAGGATCCTTTATGGGTGCACTGGGCCCCAGCCATAACCCCTAGAACACTGGAACCAGCAGCAGCCATAAATAAAACACAGAACTAATGAGTGATATATCTGTTCCCATGGCTGCTAGAGTGTCAATAAGTTGAGAGAGTTTTGCAAAAGCCAAGGTGAGATCACCAAGCTTCTGGTACCAAAAAGGTATACTTCATAGAATGTTTAGCTGGACAACACCCTAAAGAGCATGAAAATGATCTGGTGTCATGGAAATAACCCTCAAGCTAGAGTCAGAGGCCAGAATTTAAACCCCAGCTCTGTCATTTGCTGACTAACAACTTTGGGCAAGCTACTTAACTCCCAATCTCTAAAATGGGGTAATATAACCCACCTTGCAGGACATTAGGAGAATTAATTGAAATGAATTGTATGAAAGCATTTAGCTCAGTGCTAACAATTTAAGGGCCCAAGGGGAGGAAGTGACTTGCCCAAGGTCACTTCCTCAAGGTCACACAACCATGCCATTATTGTCATGTTGCCTACAACTCAGCATTGCCATGGTCTGCAAGGCTTCTGGTACCCAGGAAGCCAGCAGGGCCCCCTGAGCCTTCTGTCTCAGTTCCCAGCACTTCAGGGGTGTAGTCCTGGAGGGGGCACTGAGATACCACCCCAGAGCCTCACTCTCAGGAATTCAATATAGAAGGCACATTAAGACCTGTTTACATGGAAGTGCTCTTTGTAGTTATTGTTCCTATGGGATATTCCCCCACTGCTTCCTCCAATCCTGTTTTAAAATGCTCAGCTAATAGAGTTTTCTTGGCTCCCCTGGGGAGATATTCACAGATGCTAATAGAGACATAATTCAAAAATTGCTTGATATACATGCCCTCAATTTTCCCCAAGAACCACCTAAGTAAAGATCCCCAAACATGTAATGCACTCATTGGCCAGATGCGATGAAACATGCATGGTATTAAATGTATGGGCTGCTGTTCAGCCAGGTCTGCATTAAGCTGCAGCAGTGATGGCTTTATCCTAAGATCCCACAGAAGCCAAGTGCAACAGAAAAGAAGAGGGCTGCTAGATGGGAGCCCTGGAGGACCCCTGCTCTCGAGTCTCCAGTCCTTTTCAGACAAGACATGGAGGCTTCAAAAAAAACCCCTCCAGGTCTGGAGAAGCAAAGAGTCAATGCTGAACAGCTCCAGGAATAACCACTTCCATCTCTCGATGTGTAAAGAGAGAGAAGGAGAAGGAGAAGGAAGGCAGAAAGCAGCTGGGTGCAACATTACAACATTGCAACATTCTGTTGCAACATTGTGTAAGCAATACTACCTCACAGAAAGAGAGACCCAGTGCCACATCCCAGCGCAGACACTTACTCTCTGTGGGACCCTGGGAGAGTCACTTAAGCTTTCTGAGACTTAACGTGAACAATGGTGAACTGGGGATACTAATATTACTTCCCATGATTGATGGGAAGATAAAAGGAGATTAACAAATGGGAAAGTACTTGGCATATCCTTACATATAGTAGGAATTCATTAACTTACAGAGTAGGAGTTCATTAAACTTCTTTTACGTAAGTCTTCTCTTCCCTAAAATCTGAATGTGGAGAGCGTGGACATGCTTACATGTTAAAAAAAAAAAGAAAGAAATGTTGAGCAAATCCTAAATATACTAAAATTAGATTAAAAGAAGTAAACTAGGACCGATTAAAAGAAATTTGACTTACCAAAGCCAATAAACTTAATGAAACTTGGTATCTCAAGAGGAAATTAATATAAATTGAAAATAGTATAGGCTCAGGGTGACTTTAGAGAAGTTTCTGGAGACGAGATCCATAATTGATTAATAACTAAAAATATAGAGAGAACTGCCCAAGGCTAGAAAAGTAGAAATCCAGTGCCCCATCCCCCCACCCCCTCTTTCCACTGCAGAAGGAATTAAAACCCAGAGAATGGAAATGCCCAGCCCAGTAGAGAACACTGAATCAGGGGCTGAGGGATGTGGTTCAGTGTTCTTTGCCCTGAAGAACCTCCCAGGGGTCAGGCCAGCCCTCCTACATGTTGTCCCTTAAAGATGGCGCCAGACTGACTCCCAGGCAGGGTGGCCCGGAGCTCAGTTCACCACACCACCTCCTCACACAGGCATAGGCAGGAGGGGAAAAGGAAAGAAGCCACACCTCCTGCACACCTACTATGTGCTGTGTCCTGGGTATCCACCTCATCCTTGGGGAGACCCTGAGAAGCGAGAGTCTTTAACACACATAAGGAAACGCCATTGGGCAGGCGACCTAACTGCAGGAGCAACATGTCTAGTGTGTGACAGGTATGGAATCAAGCCACACTCCCTGGGGGCAGCATCCAACTCTTCACTTCTCCAACTTTACAGATGCAAACATCTGACCACAGAAGGCCCTCAGACCTTATTTGAATTGACGTGACTGAGCTTCAAATCAAACTATAAATACTGAGATTTTACAATTACATAAAGCATTTGAAAGACCCATAAATTTTCCTGTCATCACATAACGAGAGCTGCCCTCATGGCTGCAGCAGGCATGTTGTGGCTTTCGCTTGGAGGAGGGATCAGCAAGCAGAAAGGGGGCTTAGAGAGGGCAGATCGCTGGGAGGAGAGAGGCAGCAAGAGGCAGGCTGGAGACAGTTCTGTCCTAATGGGTTTCACCCTCACCCGTGCAGCTCTTGGATGGTGCCTTTGCAGGAACCGTGGCTGGAAGCACCCCAGTCCACTCCTGAGGAGAACCTCAAGCTCTTGGGGCAAATCTAGCACAAATGAGAATCCCAGACTGGCCCTTCCAGGATGACAGATGCTCTTACTCCCAGATAGGGGAAAGGCTGAAGTGCTCTCAGCCAGAGACCTCAGTTTATTTTCAGGACAATTTTAATTGGAAACCTTACCGCGTTGCTGCCCACTTTTTCAGAAATAATTAGAATGCTAATCTATAAGAAATATGTCTATTAAAAATAAATTAATAATATATAATACATTTTGGATTATAATGTTGAATACTTTTTTCAAAATTTAAGACGGCCATCCCATCTTAAAGTAAAAATTCATATATTTTTAATAAGCCTGAGACATGTTTCCCAATGAACCACAGATGGTTCATTTTTATTATCCTATAAAGAGACATTATGGGTAAATGTTTTTTTAAGAAGGTCAAACAGGGGGCTTCCCTGGTGGCGCAGTGGTTGAGAGTCCGCCTGCCGATGCAGGGGACATGGGTTCGTGCCCCGGTCCGGGAAGATCCCACGTGCTGCGGAGCAGCTAGGCCCGTGAGCCATGGCCGCTGAGCCTGTGCGTCCGGAGCCTGTGCCCCCGTAAAAAAAGAAGGGCGAACAGAACCTCAGAGGTGCTCTCTTTTGGAGGTCTCCAAGCACCTTCTGAGCATCAGGACTCCCTCCTGTCGTCATAGAGGCTGAGATGGGGAGATGTCCTCCATCACCCACTAAGACACATGATCCCCAGAACTTCATCCCTGATCAGATAGAAGCAATGTGGCAACATCAAAAATAAACTTATGGTTACCGGGGGATAAGGGGGGGCAGGGATAAATTGGAAGATTGGGATTGACACATATTCAGTACCATATATAAAATAGGTAACTAATAAGGACCTACTGCATAGCACAGGGAACTCTACTCGGCACTCTGTAGTGGCCTATACGGGAAAAGAATCTAAAAAAGAGTGGATATATGTATTTGTACAACTGATTCACTGTGTTGTACAGCAGAAAGCACCACACCATTGTAAATCAAGTATATGCCAATAAAAATTTAAAAACAAACAGACATAGTTCAGATTCCAACTCTGTCACTCGATGACTAATAACCAAGCCCTAATGACCTAGAAAATGAGTATTTATAAAATAATCCTCATGAGGTTATTTAAGGAGTATATAATGCAGGGTACGAAATGCACTGAACATAGTAACTTGCAGTGAGGGGCTCTCTTTAATGTTCTTTCCTCTCTTCTCAACATCCAGAATCATGAGGAACATATGAAGTTGTTGCATATATGTGCCTACGCACATAACCTGGCATTGTAACTATAAAGAGAATAGGTATGTTCTGTCCATTTGACAAACATCCATAAACCCTTCCACAGAAAGCTGTTGAATTTAGAGAACAAATGTTTCTGAACTAACCTAAGAAGATGAAATGTGTAGAACACAGGGTGGTAACTAGCTGTTCTCCCAGCGCAGATCATTAGGTTATTTACTTACAAACCAAAGGTAAGTCAGCATGAATCAAACCCAGCCTCTGTAACAGCCCCTTGCTGGGGCCAAGGGTACAGAGAGAAACGTGACAGCTCTTTCCCAGCCTTCCGCACTGCACAGCACAGGTCCACCATCCACCCAATTGTTCAAGCCTGGAAAATCTTCCTTATCAGCCCCCATCCTTTTCCCTCACACTCCTGTCCACTACATCAGCAAGTCTGGTGGATTCTCTCTGCCACAGAGATTCAAAATCTCCTTCTCACGGGTCTCCACTCCCCAAGGATAACCGCTATCCTGACTTGTAATAGCCTAGATTAGTTTTACTTGGTTTTGCACTCTATTCATCCATATTGTTAGATGCTGCTGTCGTTAATTTATTCCTATCACTGTGTAGCAGCATTTCATTGCTTGACCATGCTAACAGTTTGTTGTTTATTTTACCGTTGATGGATACTTGGGTGAGTTCCTGGTTTGGGGCAGTTTTTAAACACAATTTTTAAAGGTTACACTCCATTTACAGCTATTACAAAATATTGACTATATTCCCCATGTTGTACAATACATCCTTGTAGCCTATCTTATACCCAATAGCGTATACCTCCCACTCCTTCACCCCTATATTGCCCCCTCCCGCCTCCTCACTGGTAACCACTAGTCTGTTCTTTATATCTGTGAGTCTACTTCTTTTTTGTTGTATTCACTAGTTCGTTGTCTTTTTAGATTCCACATATATGTGATATCATAAAGCATTTGTCTTTTTTCTGTCTGACTTATTTCACTTAGTATAATGCCCTCCGAGCCCATCCATGTTGATGCAAATGGCAAAATTTCATTCTGTTTCATGACTGAGTAGTATTCCATTGTGTGTGTATGTGTGTGTGTGTATATATATATATCAACCACGTCTTCTTGGTCCATTCATCTGTGATGGACACTTAGGTTGCTTTCATATTTTGGCAAATGTAAATAATGCTGCTATGAACATTGGGGTACACGTATCTTTTCGAATTAGTATTTTTTTTTCAGATATATACCCAGGAGTGGAATTATTGAGTCATGGCAGTTCTACTTTTAGCTTTTTAAGAAACCTTCACACTGTTTTCCACAGTGGCTGTACCAATTTACATTCCCACCAGCAGTGTAGGAGGGATCCCTTTTCTCCACATCCTTGCCAACATTTATTATTTGTGTTCTTTTTGATGACAGCCATGCTGACAGGTGTGAGGTGATCTCTCATTGTGGTTTTGGTTTGCATTTCCCTGATGATTAGCAGTGTTGAGCATTTTTTCATGTGCCTGTTGGCCACCTGCATTTCCTCTTTGGAAAAATGTCTATTCAGTTCTTCTGCCCATTTTTTAATTGAGTTGTTCATTTTTTTGTCGTTGAGTTGTATGAGCTTTTTATATATGTTGGATATTAATCTCTTATCAGTCATATCATTTGCACATATTTTCTCCCATTCAGTAGGTTATATTTTCATTACATCAATGGTTTCCTTTGCTGTGCAAAAACTTTTAAGCTTAATTAGGTCAGTTTGGGGCAATTATAAACTTGATACCTCTGCTTCCCATTGCTTTAAAGATAAAATCCTGAAGTTGGCTGGTTTGACCAATTGCCATCTTATCTGATACGTCCTCCTCCCATCATTCCATCATTCTGCTCCACCACTTGGCCTCCACTGAGTTCCTCAAAAGGCCAAGCTCGCTCTCATCTCATGATCCTTGCACATGCTATTCCCTCTCCCTGAAACTCTTTACCGCTCTTTCTCATCTTTATTTTCAGCTTATATGTCTGCAGACTCTCCTTCCCCCAAACTTAAACTAGGTTCCTTCTGGTTTTTCTGACTCATGCTGCCGCCACTCTTTTTCTTCACAGCACTTAAGACAACTCATAATTGCATAATTATGCAATTCATTTGAGTGATTATTTGTTTAACATCTCAGTCCTGATGAACAGAGCACTTGTCTGACTTATTTGTGACCATGTTGCTGGTGCCCAGAACAGTACTTGGCACAGAACAGGAGCACAATACATATTTGGTAAATGAGTGACTGAACTTGCCATATCGTCAAGGAGCCCATGATCAAGAGAGACAGAAAAGCCTTTCTGTATTTACCATGCCATGTGATGGATGCTGCAGGAGAGGGATCTTAACTGATGCTGTCTGGGGAAGACAGAAAAACTTCCATTTCAGAGGAAGTAGCCCTTGAGGTGACATTTTATAGAGAGCTGCACAACGCCAGCAAGCACCATTCACACTGTAGTCTAAATAGTGTCCTGTGGAGGTGTGCAGTGCAATGGGATAGATTTGAAGGAGACCCAGGAAATACGCCGGCAGAGAGAGAAGGAAATCAGGCACCAGATGGGAGCAGGAGTACATGCAAAGGTATGAAAATGTCACCCAGGAAGTTGTGTTGGGGGAACAGCAAGTATCTCTAGAGAGTGAGTAGATGTGTAGCGGGGTGACAGTGAGTAGGAGAGAGCAACAGATAAAACCTGAAAGCTAAGCAGGGAGCAGATCATAAATCACCTCGACCACCTCATTAAAGAGCATGGCCTTTGTCCTGCGGGCAGTGGGGAGCCATTAAAGGCTTTAAAGTTGGGAAAATACTCAGATGTATTTCCTTTGACCACTTCCTCTTCTCCTTCCCCAGAGCTTCTACACAAGAGATTCCTGAAAAGCTCCACCCCATCTTCCCCCCACCACTTAGAATCACACACACATACACACACCTTTTTCCTATCTAGTGAGCTCCCATGGCTTTAGATTTCATGCCCACCATCACTCCCTCAGGGAAATCTTCCCTGACTGCCTACCCTACACCACAGCCCCCTGCCACTCCCTCCCATAGCATCAAATAGCTCTGCCTTACAGAACTTCTCAATTATAATTTTGTATTTGTGTCTGTGATTCTGAGGTTAAGTCTCCCATGCTCCAAACCATAACCTCACTGGGAACAAGAACCACATCTGCCTATGCTCACCATTGTAATCACATTGCCTGTCAAAGTGCCTGGCATGTACTAGATACTCCATCATTATGTGCTCTTATGAATGACTGTTTAACAAAGATCCTTCTGCCTATTCATGCAGAGAATCCATTGGTATGGTTGAGCCTACAGGCTGAAGGCTGGACCTTTGCAGTAGCCCTTAGAGGAGATACTGAGTATGTGAAATTGAGTCCCAGGGATGTTCATGCCCAATGCCCCAGCTAGAAAATGTCAAAGTAGGCATTTTTAACCCATGTCTATCTAACTGCAGAACCAAACTCCATTGACTATATTTTCTAATTTTCTGTATTCTTGATGCTGTGGCATTTGGGGCCTTCATCCTGGAGAGACTGCCCCCCTACAGAGCTAGTTAATTCCTAGGGGTAACAAATGACTACTCTGCAAGTGTACCTTTGTGTGCAAGCCAGCCAATCCAGAGCCCAGACCGCAGCGGTCTCCTTTATCTAACTCTCACACACCAAGCCAATATTCTCTCTGCCCTAAATCACCCCAGGGCCAGGTACCAGACAACTAGGGACCACCCCTGTAGCCCAGAGGCTGCCACATTGTTCAAACTTTCCAATCCTAAGCTTCCTCAGCACACCTATCCTGCCTTGCCGATTCCTTCCCGCAAAACCCCCAGCAAAGGCTCTGGGCCGTGCTGTCCCCTCTAATCCATCTCTGCCTCCTGACTGACCCTGGTGCTTCCCTGTGTGGCCCTGCATTGGCATACTGTGCCTCCCATTTCTAGGGATCTGTGAGTATAAACTTCTTCCTTCATGACAGTCATTTTCATGTCTGTGTGTCTTAAGGTACCTGAATAAAACAAATCCTGGGTATGAATTTTACCACAAAAACCCTTTAATGCATTTAATGCAGGTGTCCCAGTGTCCTAACTCCTTAAGGATGCAACTGTGCAGTGAACACTCTAGTCTTCATTGCTCTCAACATGGCTTCTCAGAAGGCACTCATGAATGTTTGAAGATAATAATCAGGAAGCTCTCAGGAGCCCTCTCTCCATAGCATCTGCTTTAGCCCCACACCAGGCCCAGGCGTGGAGCTTCTCTAGTGGCCTCGGGACCAACCAGTTTTACAAATTATCAACATCTCCCCATTAGCTGTTGCGATATTAAATTGTGTGACTGGAAATGAATGAATAATCCCACAGGCAAGTGAGGGAGACCAAGCAGCAGGGATTTAATAACAAGTCCTGCCCTCTCTCCAAGCTGAAGGTCTCCCTAATTAAATATTAAAAATCTATCCGCACAGCTACAGCAAAAAATTGCTTTTTCAGCAGCGTAGCTTTCAGAAACTTCCTCAGAAGACCAAAAAGCTGTGGGAATATCCTCTTGGGGACCCAGATGTGGAAGCAAGGGAGCTGCCACATGACAAGCACTCCTGGGCACCAGGCACAGGTCGTGCACATACCTTGTCACATTTAGTCCCCGTGAGGACCATGAGACCTGGGTTAGATCACATCCAGGTGACAAAGTTGGGATTTTAACCCAGTTTGATGTGGTTATAAAGCTCACGCAATATAACACAGCAGTTAAGAACGTGGGTTTTGGCATCAAGCACACCTGGATTTGAGTCTCAGGTCTGTCATTTACTAACTGTGTGGCCTTGGGCAGATTACCTTACATCTCTGAGTCTCAGGTTCTTTGTCTTTAAAAGGGTAGCAGTGTGGAGCTCACAGGGTTTGGGAAGGGTTACGTGAGATAATATACATGAAGCCTTAGATGCTGGCCTGGTACCTAGGAAATGCTTCTGAAATGTCAGCTACTGTTCTGACCAGTGGAAGACCCTCCCCCCTCATTCCCACCCCCTGATATCTGAAAAAATGCCTCCTCTAGACTAGAGGGCACCCTGTCCAAACCTCTGCTTCTAGCCGGGCTGTGTCTCTTTTCTTCATAGGTCAGGGAAGAGTTATCAGAAACTGTTTATCACCTGCTGTTTATCACCTGCTCCATGCCAGTTGCATCTTTGTTCATCAACTTATTGAAATCTCACAAGAGCCCTAAAAAGTAGAGATGGTTTCTACTATTTCCCAGTGTTAAAACTGAGGCTGATGAATCAAACATGTTGCCAAGGCTACACAAAGATTCCCCAAGCCAGAAGTGCTCCATCCTCATCTACCCACCCCCGATACCAGGGCTTCCGAGGTGTTCCACATTTGTTCTTCAAGTCGACTTAAAAATAATCCTCATGGATTTCTCCTTTTTAGAAATTTGTACTTAATCGTCACAGAAAGTTTAACAAATACACATATAACAGCCATCCAAACCCCAACCTTCACAGATAGCCACTGCTAAAATTTTTATATATGATATGCTAGAGATAGGTAGATAGATAGATAGATAGATAGATAGATGACAGATAGACAGAAATTTCCTATTTCATAAAGCCTTCTTTTTTCCACTTCTAGGAATATTTCTGAGAAATGATATGAAATATGTACAGGGTTACCCACATCCTTAATCCTGATCCCATTGCTTCCTAGCTTCCTAGACTTTGCTTCAATAATTATTACATCTCTTTTGCATATTTAATCTCTCCATTTTAATTACAACTACTAGGACCTGTTTCCCCCTTCAGGGTCATGGGCCAACTAAAATAAGAATAAAGAAGGAAGTTACTGATCAGCTAGAAAAAAATCTTAACAGTCCTAGGAGATTTTCTTCAGCTTTAGTTTTCTTGATGCCATGGAGTCAGGTCTCCAGCCAAGCCTGACTCAGCCTATGGCATTCTAAATAGGAATAACCATGCCCCTTGGCATTCCAGCTGAAACTTCAAATAGCGCAAATTGTAGGTATTATTCCTAACTGATAGGGAGAAAAAGACTTTCCTCCCTTTCCCTCACTTGCAGAGAGCTGGGACCAAGTCTAAGGTCTCAGTCCTGTTTGCTTAACAGAGGCTCTCTATTGCAAGGAGCCAGCAAGGACAGGAAGGATGCAATGCCATCAGGCAGAGACCTGCACTGCAGAGCCATTCTCCACGAAGCCCCAGCAAGTGGGAAGGGGCCAAGGATGAATCAGTTCTCTTATGATTAACATCAGCCCTCATTGGGTGATTAATATTATAACTCATAACTCTCCACTGGCTTCTCAAAAAGATAAAACCCTCTGTACCGTACTTGCTTTGCTGTTTGCCACTCCTAAAACTGTTCACATGGGCCCCAAGCCTGGTACAATATGGTCCATGCCCACCTCACACTCCTCTGTCCCTCATTCACCACGTCCCAGCCTCCAGACGTACTGGGGGGCTTTCTGTCATCTCCCAGATGCAGATGTCACCTCCCAGAGCAGGCCTCTCTTCTTCCCACCGCAGAGTCCTTGGAGAGGCTGTTCCTTCCGTCTGTCCCACTCTCCACCTGGCCATCCCCTTCCCGGCCTTCTGGACTGCTACAGAGAAGCCCTGCAGTTACGGCTAGGTCTTTCTGTTTAAGTTCCTATGACATCCCCTACCTTTCCTTTGTTTTTCCTTCACTTTGCTCAGTTGTAATTCAGAGATCATTTGCTTAATCTCTACCTTCACCCCAGGACACGCATCACCCCTGTTCCCATTGGATTGGCCAACACCAGTCACATGGTCATACCTAACTTCAAAGGAGCAGGAAGTGCATCTAAAGGAGCAGGAAGTGCTTGGAAGGAGAACCAAAAGTAGTTTGTGATGAGCACCAGTGACCATCACAATATAATGTTTTGTTTGAAAAAACTTTGATTCCACAAAAACAACATCACAACAAACACAACTAGACCCATTGCACTGGACAACACTGATTGCACTGGGCCAGACTTAACTAGGACCAGCTTCACAATGAAATAAATGGCATCTACTTACATTATCCCACTCAAAATGTAATGTTTTTAACCAAAACACTAAAATTATAATAGCAATCCATACATATAGCTTAAAAAAATATTTCAAACAGTAACAAAGCTGTAAAGTGAAAAGGAAAGTGTGCCTTCTCCTGCAGTGTCCCCACCCCGTAATCCCGTAGAATTGACCGCTATAGACAGAATTTATCAGGCCTCGAGATGAAGGCGGGGAGCCTGGGAAGGCTTCACAGAGAAGGCACGTGCAGAAGCTGTTTGGGTTTCTTGTATTTGAGACTTAATTTTCAAAGACTTCTATGATCCACCTTAAGCTTTACTGTAAGCCACTTTGAGACTTATGTCTAATGATGAGAAATACTGTTTCTCTCAGAAGGGCTGGGAATTCCAAGCCACAGCTCCAATCTGGGAAGTTTCATCAAAGCATCACTCCAAGCTTAGCAGTTGCCACCCACCACTCAGATTAAATACCTTCAGGGCCCTGTGACCCACTAAGGCATTCACAAACTAACTCAGCTAATTAACCCTGGCTCCTTCATCCTCTTAATCTACAAAAGCCTTCCAGTTGGCCAACCCTGGCTAAGGGAGTGTTATGTGGGCTCTTTGTAGGTTGCATTCCTCTCATAGCCAAGCAAAGACACCTATTAGAAAGCTGAGGCCCCTGCACTAAAGTGAGGAGGGGACTTCACTGAGTGCCTTCTACAAGTCAGGCGCTTTCTGTGCAGTGGTTCCTCTGATCCCAACAGCCTGGGAGATGGGTGCTACTGTGCCCATTTTACTGTGAGACTCAGAATACAGAACTTGCTCAGGCTCGTCCACTATGAAGCTGCAGGGCTGGGATTCAGACCTGACTCTTTTGGCTGCAAAGCTTACCATTATTCCCCACTTACTGATGCCTAATTGGGTTGCCGCCTTCCCCGACCACCCTGTATAAAAGAGTGCCTCCCGTGACCCATTTCTCTAGTCCTGTAACCCTGCTTTATCGTCATTCACAGGACACATCACCACCTCTGTTCACTTCTTTATCCCCAGTGCCTGGAAGAGTGACTGGCATCTAGTAGGCACTCAGTAATTATTTGTTGAAGGAGTAAATAGTGCTGTGAAAAAAATACTGGATTGCCAGAAGGACTGACCTGAGTTTAATCCCGCTCTGCCAGGAATCCAGTGTGTGACCTTGGACAAGTCCGGTTCCCTCTCTGGGCCCCGGGAGTCATATCTGTGAAGTTAGAGGGCAGGATCAGTGTACCTCTCCGTAACTCATATGCTCTGGGACTTCTACAACTTGTCACAGAGCTGTGACAAGTTCATAGTGAAGGTTCATAGTGAAGGCTACTCTCATACTCAGAAGCAGGAAACAAAATTAGAAATGCTAAATGGATGGCAGAGTTTGAGGCAGGGGAAGTTATGGGGAGAAAAACCCTGAAGCCACTTGGTGTCTTCCCTCCTGCCACAGACTGGGCTCTGTAAATCCTCAAGTGCAGAAAGTGTGAGAAGCTTGGGTAGAGGAATGTAGCCCCTGATTTGCTGAGACAGAGGAACAAACACAGAGACACAGGAGTGGGCCCAGGGGAGACCCATAGGGTGGTCCTTTATGCCAGTAAGTATCTGACTGTCAATCAGATGGTGAGATTAGTCTTTGCACTTCTACTCACCATCTTGATAACCTCAGGGATGTCTCATAAGATCTCTGGCTCCATTTCTCTTAATAAAAGGGAATAATAATATTTTCTCTGAACCTCAGTTTTCTCCTCTGTAAAATGAAAGTAATATAACACGTATCTCACAGGAGCTAAGCAATGTGAAGAGTGCTCTGTAAAATAGAAGGCTGAAATGTACTGAAACAGAACCTGTATGTCAACCCCATTCTTTTTTTTTTTTTTAACTTAAATCAATCTATTACTTTATTTATTTATTTTTTTAAACATCTTTATTGGGGTATAATTGCTTTACAATGGTGTGTTAGTTTCTGCTTTATAACAAAGTGAATCAGTTATACATATACATATGTTCCCATATGTCGTCCCTCTTGCGTCTCCCTCCCTCCCACTCTCCCTATCGCACTCCTCCAGGCTGTCACAAAGCACCGAGCTAATATCCCTGTGCCTTGCGGCTGCTTCCCCCTAGCTATCTACCTTACTACGTTTGTTAGTGTGTATATGTCCATGACTCTCTCTCGCCCTGTCACAGCCCACCCTTCCCCCTCCCCATATCCTCAAGTCCGTTCTCCAGTAGGCCTGTGTCTTTATTCCTGTCTTACCCCTAGGTTCTTCATGACATTTTTTTTCCTTAAATTCCATATATATGTGTTAGCATACAGTATTTGTCTTTCTCTTTCTGACTTACTTCACTCTGTATGACAGACTCTAGGTCTATCCACTTTATTACAAATAGCTCAATTTCGTTTCTCTTTATGGCTGAGTAATATTCCATTGTATATATGGGCCACATCTTCTTTATCCATTCATCCGATGATGGACACTTAGGTTGTTTCCATCTCCGGGCTATTGTAAATAGAGCTGCAATGAACATTTTGGTACATGACTCTTTTTGAATTTTGGTTTTCTCAGGGTATATGCCCAGTAGTGGGATTGCTGGGTCATATGGTAGTTCTATTTGTAGTTTTTTAAGGAACCTCCATACTGTTCTCCATAGTGGCTGAACCAATTCACATTCTCACCAGCAGTGCAAGAGTGTTCCCTTTTCTCCACACCCTCTCCAGCATTTATTGTTTCTAGATTTTTTGATGATGGCCATTCTGACTGGTGTGAGATGATATCTCATTGTAGTTTTGATTTGCATTTCTCTAATGATTAATGATGTTGAGCATTCTTTCATGTGTTTGTTGGCATTCTGTGTATCTTCTTTGGAGAAATGTCTATTTAGGTCTTCTGCCCATTTTTGGATTGGGTTGTTTGTTTTTTTTGTCAACCCCATTCTTGATGCATGTGATGTTAGCAGCACAGAAGCATCATCTAAGGACACAGCCTGAATCTGTCCAAAGGTCCTCTCTAATCACAGGGCACCCTTTTTTTCTCCATGTTGCCTGGAACCCAAAAAATGAAATTCGGTCACGTTTCTAGAATATCACAAAACACACAAAAGTCACTTGGAAAAACATGGTATGGGGTAGGAGAGAGGGGCTGTTAAACAGGACCACAGACTCAGGCAGTTAATGTAAATGAATGATGATAGATAACAACCCTCCCTTGGTCTTAGCGTTGGAGAGGTAATAGGGAGTAGTAGGGTCTGCGGTTTACTAGAGTACACTTGCTCTGTCTAGAGCGAGCAGCTTCTCCTCCGCTCCAGCCAGTTGTGCTATGTGATAATGCAGGCCTGCATAGCTGTAACTTCAGATTTCTAGAGAGAAGCCAAAATCCATATTTTATGTGAAATAAATGTTGGCAAAATTCACATTTAAAAGGAGTGAGATAACAACTGTACCCTGTGGACTGCCAGATTGTGATTTCTGAACTAAACTGTCAAATGATGGAATTAGCCACTGAATTAGCCAGCTGCTTTCCAGATAGTCTCTTGGCCGCTGTCTTGGGACTCTTAATGTAATTCCCATTCAGCTCCTAATAGCTCTACACACTTTTAGCAAATAATGAGCCCTTACTATTCACCTACTATGTGCAAAGCAGATACTAGATATCATATAGTAGGATACTAAAAACAAAACAAAAATAAGGACAAGACATAGTCTCCCTACCCCCACTCCACCTCACCTCACTCCTGTAAATGTAAACTGCAACACCCAAAGGTAGATTCTGATACCTACTGGGTGATTGTTCAGAGATAATAAGTGCTTCAGGAGTTTGGACAGACTGAGAGCTTTCCATGTGGTGGTTTTTTTTTTTTTTTTTTGCGTTACGCGGGCCTGTCACTGTTGTGGCCTCTCCCGTTGCGGAGCACAGGCTCCGGACGCACAGGCTCAGCGGCCATGGCTCACGGGCCCAGCAGCTCCGCGGCATGTGGGATCTTCCGGGACCGGGGCACGAACCCGTGTCCCCTGCATCAGCAGGCGGACTCTCAACCACTGCGCCACCAGGGAAGCCCCCATGTGGTGGTTTTTGAGAGCTGCCCGGAGGAGATGGCTCTTAGGTTTCAAGGGTGCCTGGGATTGGGATCAGCTGATCACATGCTTTGGCAGAGATAGGGGTCCACATACCAGTAGAATCTGCAGCTATTGCAAAAGATCCATGCTGTGTAGTTGTGGGGAATTGTTCTGGAAAGGTAAACTGGGCCCCCTGGATAGACTCTTGAATGCCAGCTGGGGAATCTGGGCTTTATCCTGAAGATTCAGCAGAGAGGTGGTGGGTTGTAGTGGGGTGAATTTCATGGAGAGGGACCCCCTTATCCTGCTTTCTCGAGGATGAGAAGTCTGGATGTAGGCTCCAGGGGCCCCTCCAGTTTCGACTCTTCACCTCTTGTGTTTTATTTCAGTCCACACAGAATAAACAAGCAGGATGGAGCTTCCCCAGACAGTCTCATGCAGGCTGTGCTTAAGTGGGGCTGTGCAGGGGGTAGGGGTGGGGCTGGGGGGTGGAGGAGGCCTTCGTGGTAATGACCTGGATCCTGAAACAATCCAGAGAGGCAGCAGGGTTTTTTTAACAGGCAGTCTTTCCTTTTTTAACGATGGTTTCATTTTACATTTTTATTGGCCCTGCACTGATTGTTCTCGGGCTCTCTGATGGGATATGAGATGTACTGACATTTATAGAAATCAAAACATTAATAAATCACGAAGTTCATAACGTCTGATTTGCTTCTAAATGAGACAGAACTATTATCACCATAAAGTTGCACATAAAATAGGCCCAATTGTGATGTACTGTATAGTCTAATCAAAGGCATTTGAGTGAATAACCTTTCCACCAAAGAAGGAAACAATCAAAGCTGAATAACTTCATTAATAATTCAAGGTGTGTCTGCCAAGTCTTCATTTATTAAGTGCACGGTTAACAGGCTTCCGAGCTGAGTCCTGGAGATGACACCTTGCCACCTTCTCCCTGCCTCTGGGCAGGCAGGCAGACATTCTCAGACAACCTGGCTGCAGTCCTTGCATTTGGCAGCTCCTGTTCCAGTTGGGGGTGACATCCAATTCCCTTCTCCAGCTACGAAATGGACCATAGCAAGGCACACTGTGTCTGGATTATTAAGGGCAGAGGACATGGAGCCATGTAATAACTCTAAGGGAGAAGAGGCAGGAAATTTTCTCAATGACCGGCAGTTATTATGTCTATTTGCTAACACCGCAGGCCCTGCATTTCTGGTGTCCACCACCCATAGAAACTCTGCCCTGTTCCCTGGCAGTCTGCAGACCGAGATGCTTAACAGCTCTTTCATCCAGAGTCTTGTGTTTGCTTATGTCCATTGCAGTTAATATAGAATGATAATATTCGCTTTAGCTAGTTAACGTCCAACCTGAACTGGCAACTGGGTGCCTATCTGACAGAGTAAATCACAGAACAAGAAAATTTTCCTATAGCGAAGAGAAGCACACGTAATTAACCAGATCCATCAGAAAAGTTGTAATCATGACCTAGAAAGTGTCTAACAGACATGATTATTGGATTCTGCTGTTGAGAATGACCCTTAAAATCACAATCTCAATACACTAGAAGGTGGGAATAACATTTTTGTGCACCTGCTGTATGCAGAGAGCACTTTATATATCTTATCTCTTTAGATTCGCAGCTACAAGATGGGTATGATTATAACTCAAATTAGTCTAATGACCACATACCTCCTAGGGACAGTGAGATGATTAGATCAATTCTAAAACTATTAGCATGCTCTCTGAGCTCACCAAGACAGGCACTTAATATGAGGATACATTAATACTGAATTCCAGAAAAAGCTCACTTGGCCAGTCTCCATTATTTCCCTGCTTGTGATTATTCTATATGGCATACAGGAGTTTATTTTTCCACTAACAAAGAAAGGGTTTATTTGGTTGGGTTACAGGGGCTAAACCTACTCTGTGAAATTGAGTATTTCACGAGTGTTGAACTGGTTTTCAGGTCTTTAGTACACGAATTTGGGATAGTTGAGCGTAAGACAGCTCTTCTAAAATAGTAGCTATAATGTGATGGAGTCAGGTCATACTGGTGAATCATGGGCTTCACTTCCCAAATCCATATTCAGTGACTTCATGTTGATAGTCTGAACTAGGCTATGATGGGAATATTTGCACCAAGGATATTGGAAAATTGTATCAAGCAGGCTTCTCCCCCACTCCCCCAGGAGCCAGTTGTTAAACACTTACCAGCGCATCAAAGCAAGCCCTCTGCTTGGAAACCATCACTCAGGAAGTTGTCAAGTTATCTGGATGGCAGTTAACTACTCTTCAAAAAGCAGACTGAAAGACTGACACCTTAGCCTGACCTTGATCCAATGACTTTCCATGAATGAGAAAGTTCTATGCCAACTTGAGATAAATCTTATTCACATGGCAATTTTACTTTTCCTTTGAGTAATTCCTTCAGCCTCTCTCTGTACCTTCATTTTTCCATCTTAATACTAAAAGCATCTAGCCACTATTTTTTCCTCTTCCTCATTTGCAATAAATCATTTTAGCCTCCCAGTCAAGAGAAGTAACAAAATCCCACCCATGTAATCCTCTGATTTCCTGCAGAAATATTCTAGAACCACTCATCCTGTGTAGTATGCCCTCTGTCCCCAAAGCAGGGCAGCCACTGCTCATTAACTGACTGTCCCCATGTGCTGGAACTTCCGAGCAATGTCCAGCTGAGACCAAAGGAGACATGGTGGGAGGTTTCCCCACTACTTCCTGAATACTAGCTGGTGGCAGGATATAACTAATTCCCCCCTAGAGCTGTAGAAACTGCTGGAGCTACCTAAATAAATCATCAAAAGTTTCATCCTGGGACACTTTTTCCAGACAAAGAGGTCCACTTACAACATTATATAGAGATTTTCGCTTGTGTCTGAGACACTGCAGTGAACCTGACATTTATTTCTACTCTGCAGCCTGGTTGGGGGCTTAGCTGGACAGAAGTGTTTGCTTTGGAGATGAGGGGACACAAGAGTCCCTAATATATGTAGCCTTGCTCCTTGTCCTGAAATACCGTTTAGGGCTCCTTCTTCCTGCCAACCCTGGGATGTAGGTGACTTACTTCTTTCCCAGGAGTTTCTTTGTTTTTTCATTCTTGGTGAAAACTGTGTGAATGTTACACTGCCACACAATCAAAAGAACGGTGACTTACATCACAATCTGTGTAGTGATTTTGTGGACTTTTAATAATTGCATTACATTCCTGACAATTTCTACCACTACCACCACCCCCAAGAAGTGCAAGGTGCATCTGACATGCCCCTTCCACACACCTCACCCAGTGTGCTGATCTGAAGGCCACCCTCAAAAACACCCCCCTTTGAGGAGAAAGGTCAGAGAACTGAAATACTTTCTCTCTGTCTCTCTCTCTCTCTCTCTCTATATATATATGTACATATATACATACACACACACATATATATTTCAAGTAAATATATATATATATATATATATATATATTTTTTTTTTTTGCGGTATGTGGGCCTCTCACTGCTGTGGCCTCTCCCGTTGAGGAGCACAGGCTCCGGACGCACAGGCTCAGCGGCCATGGCTCACGGGCCCAGCCGCTCCGCGGCATGTGGGATCCTCCCAGACCGGGGCACGAACCCGTGTCCCCTGCATCGGCAGGCGGACTCTCAACCACTGCGCCACCAGGGAAGCCCTATATATATTTTTTTGAGACATTTCATCTGGAAAACCTCCCATCTGATGGAAGTAGCAGTACTCAAATATTATTCTTGGTAGGACTCTGTTTTTTTCCGAACATTTTCAGGACTAAGGTGTAAATGAATGAGAAACATATAAATTCAATTTTGTTTAAAAGGGTCAGGAGGGTTTCAAGATTAAGAGAACCAATGCTTGGAGCAAAACATGATTTGAGTTTTATTGAACCAAGAAGACTGAAAAAAATGTCTGGAACACTCAGAAAAATCTTTATCAAGGCTCAGCACTCCTGGGACTCATCATTAAGTCTATAAAATTCAGAGCTGATGAGTTGTGCGCTGTGTGTGTCTGCTTGAGCTTATGACTCACCTCTAAGCCTTGGCTGTAAGAATCTCAGCTTCCAGGATTATACTTAAGGGTCCAAATGGAGCTTATTTCCCCCTCTGCTCCACACAGACACCAACAAGGGTCTTCACCCCTGATTACCTTGGGGTAATTTGTCAATCAAAAGATGGTGTTAAAGTTGCCCAGAATAAACCAACAAACTATGTACAGGGGACAGTAAAAAATTACATTTTCAAATGCCAGCATGCTATCACTAATATAATCTCCAATGTAACGAACATAGTTTAGGCAACATTAAAAATGAATCTCTGGAAACACGAAAAATATGATAAAAGAGATAGCACAGCATTCAATTTCATGCACACTGTCACATAAATTATTTGCAGCTCGAGTATGTTATGCTCTTTTAAATTTCCCTCTGGGTACAGTTTTAATGGCATCTTACAAGTTTCAATATGTCATATTTTCATTGTCATTCACTTCAAAATACTTTCTGATTTCCATGAGATTTCTTCTTTGATACATGGGACACTTAGGAATTAGAACCATGTTGCTTGATTTCCAAACATTTGGAGATTTCCTTGTTTTCTTTTTGCTCTCGATTTCTTGTTTAATTTCCCTTTGGACAGAAAACATTCTGAATAATTTCAGTTCTTTGAACTTTTTTGAGATTGGCTTTAGGAGCCAGGAAACGATCAATTTTGGTAAGTGTTCTATGTGCACTTGGAAAGGGTGTGTATTCTATGATTGTTGGGTAAAGAGATCTACATGTGTCAGTGAGGCCAAGTTTGTTCATTGCATTGCTCATATCTTCTATACGCTTATTGATCTTTTGTTTTATCAGTTTCTGAGAGAGGTGTTTTAAAATCTCCAATTCTGATTATGAATTTGCTATTTCTCCTTTTGGGTCTGTTAGCCTTTGCTTTATATGTATTTTCAAGTTATTCTTTTTTTCTTTTTAACTTATTTATTTATTTATTTATTTTTGGCTGTGTTGGATCTTCGTTTCCGTGCAAGGGCTTTCTATAGTTGCGGCAAGTGGGGGCCACTCTTCATCGCGGTGCGCGGGCCTCTCACTATCGCGGCCTCTCTTGTTGCGGAGCACAGGCTCCAGACGCGCAGGCTCAGTAGTTGTGGCTCACGGGCCTAGTTGCTCCACGGCATGTGGGATCTTCCCAGACCAGGGCTCGAACCCGTGTCCCCTGCATTGGCAGGCAGATTCTCAACCACTGCGCCACCAGGGAAGCCCTCAAGTTATTCTTATTGCATACTAATTTAGAATTTTGTTGTCTTCCTAGTGAATGGCCCCTTTCATTATGAAAACTCCCTCTTTCTCTCCAGCAAAGCTTCTTGCCTTAAAGTTTATTTTAGCTGATGTTAAAATAGCCATGACAGGATTTCTTGATTCGTATTTGCATGCTGTATCCTTTTACATTCTTTTAGTTTTGCCTTTGCTGTGTCTTTATGCTTGCAAGCAGCATTTAGTTAAGGTTTGGTTATAACTTGAAGACTGCTCTCTTGTATGGAAGATTTTCTATTTGTTTTTGTACTTCAGCAGTTGTACTGTGATGTTCTTAGTGTGGTTTTTCTTTGTGATTATCTCCTTGAGGTTTGTAGTCTTCTTGAATCTGTGGCTTGATTTATTATATCCATTTTTTAAATTCTCATTTATTTATCTCTTCAAATGTTGCTTCAGCATCATTCTTTCTCTCCTTCATTTTTGGAACTCCAATTATACCTAAGTTAGAATTTTTCATCATGTCTTATGCTCTTATCTGTACTTCCCATTTTTTTCTCTCTTGTGCATCATTAAGTATATTTTTCTTTCGACCTATCTACCAAATCATTAATTTTCTCTTCATCTGTGCATAACCTACTGATAAATTGGTCTATTTGGTTGTTAATTTTGGATGTTACACTTTTCAATTCTAGAATTTTAAACTTACTTTCTTGTATATATTCTGGTCCTCTGGTAGAATTCTCCATCTTTTTTATCTATTTTCTTGAGCATCTTTCATTATTATTTTAAAGCCCATGCTTGATTGGTCCAATATCTAAATCCCATAAATCTATTACTACATTGGTATATTCTATCTTTTTCTTTTGGTCCTGTCTCTTAATATGCCTGGCAAGTTTTCAATGAAAAGTGGACATTAGAATAAAAAATCTGTAAACTACCTCGCTGAGCCTTCAACTTCTAGGAGGTAACAGAGTAGGGGCAGATAAACTTAATCCACACAGGGACTGAGCTATTTTGAGGCTGGATTTCAATCTTTGTAAGGCCTGATCTATTTCTAATTTGTTCTTGCTCCTAGTATGTAATCCTTTAGGGGTCAAACTGAAAGCCTGGGTGTTTACCAGGAACCCTCCTGCTAGGAAGACCCAGAACTCCAGCACTTAACTCCCAACACTGTGAGCCTGCCAGAAGCTCTGTTTGGCTCTACCACATTTTGGCCGTGGCTTTTGCTCAGTTTCTCTTGACCTGTGTCACTTAGGCATTAGCAAAAGCCTTGAGGGAATAAGCAGCTACAGCTACCAGGCTCATTTCTCTGTTTCCCCTCCAGTCTGGGCCCCTCAAGTCCTGAATGTCTTTGTGGCACTGATCCAGTTTTTGTCTTCCCAGATCGCTGAGAGTTCTGCTCACATTCTTTGCTTAGCAGACCATTTTTGCTCAGTTTCTCCATCTCATTACCCATGCCACTTTAAACGCACTTGAGTTAAAAAGCAGCATTGATTGTCAGACTCACTTGAATGAGTTTTTCTTCCCTCCAGAATCATGGCTTCTAAAGTTCAGGCTATCTTGGTAGCTCTCCAAGCAGATGTGATTTTCTTAATCCTCCTTTTCTAGCTTTTCTCAGTGGGAGGTCAGCTCTGCTACAAGAAAGCTTATAATTCCAGGGCCTTCTCGGCTTCTGTGCCTTTTCATATGCTGTTCCTTTGTCCCTCTTCCTTCAAGACTCAAAATACATTATCACCTGCCCTTGAAATCTTCCCTGCGGCCCCTTCTGGTCCCCTCCATCCAAGTGGCATTAGTTAACATATGTATATGTATAACTGATTCACTTTGTTATAAAGCAGAAACTAACACACCATTGTAAAGCAATTATACCCCAATAAAGATGTTAAAAAAAACTCCACTAATTAAAAAAAATAATAAATGCAATACAGTAGTGAAAAAAAAAAAAAAAGAGTTTCCTCCTCTTGGCTCCCAGTGTCTTAGCCATATCCACACTGCTTGGAATGATTTGCCAATGAAGAATTCCAGACCAGCAATTCACAATATTCTACAAACAGGAATATTATATTTGGCCCAATGCTGTATGTATAAATGTTAAATTCATTGATTACAGCTAGGAATCAGGACACAAATCATCTTTTAATAGTAGCATCTCTTGAAAAATCTGAAGATCTGGACTCACCAGGCTTAAATTCTACATGACAACAACTGACTGCATAACAGCTATTTCCCTTTCAGGGGCAATGGCTCGCCAGTTCTCAGTCCCCACCACTCTCTATGGTTGTACATACCTCATCCAACTCATCTAAATTACCTGCCAACTAATATTGGCGTTTGAGTTTGTAATTCTTGGTCTATGTGTGTGCCCTACCCATCAGTCTAAGAACTCCATATGAACAGACATTATATCTTTTCATCTGTCTCCCAATACCTGTCACATTCCTGGCATGCCAGAGAAGCTCAGTCCATAGTTTTAGACATATCTCTGCAAGAATGCTGCTACCCTAGCATTTTTAGAGCAGTAAAACTATTCTGTAGGATACTATAATGGTGGATGCATGGCATTAGACATTTGTCAAAACCTATAGAACTATACCACACAAAGAGTGAACTCAAATGTAAACTATGGGCTTTAATTAAAAATAATATATCAATCCTGGTTTTTCAATTGTAACAAATATACCACACCAATGCAAGATGTTAAAATAGGGGACACTGTGAGGGTGGGGTACATGAGAACTCTCTATTTTCTGTGCAATTTTTCTATAAATTTAAAACCGTTCTAAAAATAACCTCTACTAGTAGGGCTTCCCTGGTGGCGCAGTGGTTGAGAGTCCACCTGCCGATGCAGGGGACGCGGGTTCGTGCTCCGGTCGGGGAAGAGCCCACATGCTGCGGAGCAGCTAGGCCCGTGAGCCATGGCCGCTGAGCCTGCGCGTCCAGAGCCTGTGGTCCGCAACGGGAGAGGCCACAACAGTGAGAGCCCCGCGTACCGCAAAAAAAAAAAACCTCTACTAGAAAAACAAATAAATACAAATGCTACCTATCAGAGTGATAAAAGCGGGCAACTAAATCCAGCAAAATAAGTTTCTCCCATGGGATTCAGGTCAGGAGACAAGAGCAGAAATACTTACCAAAGGACACCCACCTATACCACCACTTTTAGGGGCAGCATGAAAATAAGCCTTTCCTGCCTGGGGCTGTGGGTAAGGAGTGACTAAGACACACTTAAAGTGGTGGCTGGTCTGCCATATGCACTCTTGGTCAAGGATACTGGAAAGACAGGAGGAAGTTCACATAATAGCCTACAGAGGAAACTAGGCTGACCCCCAAATCGGTCCAAAAAGGCCAGCAGGAGAGCAGCAAATAGAGCCCGTTTCCCACTCTCTGGGACCTGGATCCACCTTACTCCACCGTGCAATGGAGGATTTTCCAGGTCTGATGTTTTTCCTTATGTTTTACATTCTGTGTAATAGGGGATTTTGCCTTCAACCGCCCTGCCCACTCATCCTAATGTGCTAATTCATTTTTTCAGTAGCCCTTTTTCCCCTTCTGCATCTGTGTTACTTATCAAGCTTGAGAAGGAAAGAGAGAAGCAAAGACTTGTAGATTGTAAGCTCCATGAGAGCAGGGAACAGTGTTGTTTCATTCACTGAGATACACATAGTAGGTACTTCATTGATAGTTGTTGAGTGAGTGAATAAAGAATCCTGCAAGAATGCAGTTTCAAATCACAAAGTGGCAGAGCGTGGCAATGGGGCCTCCGTTGTGGAGGGTTATCTTATAAGCCACTCTTCAGTCAAACATGCAGGCATTTCCAAGGCCCATCCACATCCGTTCATCCTCTGCCCCATGCCATCCCGCCTCTCTTCGGGCTGCATGGCTGTGGGCATGCTCAAGGAGCTCCCTGCTGGGAGCTGTGGGCACCGCAAGGTGACCCGTTGCTCTTACCTGTTCTGGCCATGGGAGAAGGTCAGTCCCAGCTCTGCTAACAAGAGACTTCTTCGCATATGTCAAGCTGGATGGTGACCTGGACACCCTCAGAGCAGACTTTCCATGGAAACTAAAAGCGTGTTTTGCTTGTTTGATGAGTGGTTTTGGTAAAATGTTTTCTTACTTTTTCCTAGACATCGCCTGGTGGTATTACCAGTATCAGAGAGGTAAAAAAGTGTAAACTAACTTGACTACTTTGCTCACATTACTTTCAGTAGGAGAGCTTCTTAATCAAGTATATATTTTGTAATTAGTCTTCTCACTGACCAACTTTCTGTGCCCCTTAACAACAAACCCCACCTAAACAGAAAGAGTTGGAAACATTCTTTTAGAGACAAGTTACAGGAAAAATTTTGCTCCCCTTAAGAAACTGATATGTTTTTCTCTCACAGACAATAAGATATATGTAAAATCTCAGAGCCAATTTGTGGCTCAAGTGTAGGAACTGCTTAGAACAAATGATCTGGATTTCTATGTTCTCTTTTTCCCCCGTGGTCTCGACCTCCTAATCTAATCAATATTTTCTGAGGCAGTTTTTCCTCTTACCTTATCTCTTTTTATTTTATTATATGTATTTCATATAATCAGCTTCAAGTCCTTTGTGAAACAAAGCAGAATGTGTTTAAATAAACAAATGGTGAGGGAGAGAGAGGTGGTAGCCTGGGTGATGTGAGGTAGGAGAATGGTAGTGGGTGGAAGGGCAAGTAGGTATAGATCAGGAGCCCAAAACTCAGATGCCTGCAGGACCAAGCAGGGAACACAACTGAAGTAAGGGAGCCAGGGGTGAACAGAGGGCGCACTAGAGGCTTTCACTGCTCAGAGGGATCAGCCCCTGCTCAGCTCTGATAAGCTGTTACCTTGTGAGAAGTTGAGACCAAAGTTATCAGAGAATCCCATTTTCCAAGAGAAATCAGAAATCCAAACTTGTGCATGAATCTCTCAACTTTAAATATTGGAAATTCCAAACAAAATTAAAACACATTTTATGGGCCAAACAAGACTTATCTTTGGACTGTGTTCATGCCAATGACCAACACATTTTGTAACCTCAAAACTAAATGGGTGGTTACACAATCCAATCCAGAGACCCCATGATGGAGAAAATATTTTCCAGTACAGGAAGAAGGAGATGGTTACAGCCATGGTCTTTGGTCATGTAATGGTTATGGACCTAACAGAGGAGACCCTCAGCAGAGAGAAGACCAAAGACTTGGGCCGTCCTATTGCTCATAGTCTAAGGGCCTCACTTGTACACGGGCACAGAGCTTGTCAAGAGCAGAACTACTGCAAGGATGGTTACAATCAATTTGCAGTTTTGTGCTCGAGGGAAGCAGAAGCCATTGTAGAGGCACATGGAAGCCAGATCTATAAAACAGGCCCTGGACTGGCTGGATTTGAGGTCCAGCCCTGTCACCAGCTGGCTATGTCACCTAGGACTCAGGCAAAGCCAGTTAGTGATAGAGTGTGGAAGACATCTCCCGTGCTAGAAGTCCTCAACATGGGCTCCATGTGTTTGAAAGATACAGGAACTCGTAGAGGCAAAGTGCCATGGTTAGGTGCATTTTATTTTTCTAAGAGGGCCTATCGCTTTCATCCACACTCAGAAGAGTCTGTGACCCCAAAACATTAAGGTCCACATAATCTGAATCATCTCCTCCAAACTTTCCTTCAGTCTGGGAATTACCTGTGTAGCATCCTCTACAGTTGGTTATTCTATCTTGCTTTAACTGCCCCCAGTGATAGATTGTTCGTCACTTTTTAAGGTACTTATAGTTAGAAAACTCTTGATCTGTTAGGACCCCCATCTTCCTAATATTCTGATGGAGAGGGTAATGTTCCCCCACTTCCCACTATACACAAAGTTTTAGTGGGACAACGGGCATGAAAACATTTTACAGAGTAAAAGTAGTTTACAAACAAAAGTATTCTGATTTACTCTTTTTTTTTTTTTTGCGGTACGCGGGCCTCTCACTGTTGTGGCCTCCCCCGTTGCGGAGCACAGGCTCCAGACGCGCAGGCTCAGCGGCCATGGCTCACGGGCCCAGCCGCTCCGCGGCATGTGGGATCTTCCCGGACCGGGGCACGCACCTGTGTCCCCTGCATCGGCAGGCGGACCCTCAACCACTGCGCCACCAGGGAAGCCCTCTGATTTACTCTTGTTAGGTAGTGATCACCATTGTATTAGATCTCTGGGTTAATTTTTATCTTTATCATCCAAACTCAACCTGACTTAGTAACTGGCTCAACATTATTTTTAATAATAAAAATAATAATAACAAGCAACACTTGGCCTCAGAACTCTTAACAAACCTCAGAAGAAACTGTCAAGGAGGCTCGCATCTGTTAATTCTGTTTCCTCTTCCTCCAACCAGAGAGCTGGGCCACCCCCCTTCCCTTAGTGGGACTGCCTGGATAGCACTCAGAGGCTCCCCGGGGGAAAGCAAGGATTTTAAAACCTCCACAGCCCCTTTCAGAGTTTCTTCAGAATATATTTACAGTGGCCAGAACCATGAAGCATACAGAGAAAGAGAAGGGAGAGCTGATGTGAGGGAAAAGAATGCTTAAATTATGCAGAAGCCATTGTAGAGGCACCCATAAGGTTGCTACGAGTGTAGGCAAATTAAATTAGTGTTTTCCATTCCCAAATCATGACCATGAGAGTCACAATCAGCACATTTTTATAAAGGAATGATTAAATTTGAGAACAGAGTATATCCCACATTACTGAGGGAAAGTACCATTTCATGAAATGGTACTCTATTTCATGAAACCCTTGCTTCAAAACATTTTATAAAATTTTCCCTTTATGTATACTGGATTGTGATGTAAATTGTAATTCTTACTATGAAACACAGTAAAAAGAAATTCAAGAACCACTGGTTGAAGCCCCTAACACCCACCGTGCGGGCGATTTCCCAGCATCAACATCTTGAATCCCAAATATGTAAATTTCCTTCAGCAACTGATGTTACCATAGTCTGACAATTAGAGGGTGATGAAGAAGCGAAACAAAACAAAAGCTTGGCAGTCAATATTCAGATGTTACAGAATCTCTTCCATACAGAAACTGATCCTGCTGGTCAGACAGTAAACAAACCAGTTCTATCTTAATGAAGTGGTTTTAATATTTGATATATCTATATATCTATAACCAGTGCATTCTTAAGGAAAGAGACAAGTGCAGTTTCTGAGTCAGAAAGATTCTCTCAAATTTCTGCAAAGAGATTTCCCTGAGCCTGTGAAGAATCTAATCACAGTCAATACTGAAAAAAAAAAAATCTCTTAAGCTTCTGGATAAGATAAACTCGGAAATGTATACTAGATGCCTTCAAAAATACACCTTTTCTTCCAAAAATACATTTGTGTCTTCCTTATTTACATTTTAATATAACTTTCACCTCTTTTCAGGGTTAAACATCTGTGCATTTTTAAAAATAAAATTGCTATTAAATCTAATGCTAGGAAATTTAAACCAACGACTTGAATTCTAATTTTAAATGAGTTGAAAATATATGTGAGTATTCTGAATTAGACTTACGTGGGGTTTTTTGTTTGTTTGAGAATGCTGCGGTATTTAAGTAATTGCTACTTAACTTGTTAGCTAGAAACATAACAGTATTTAAAGGCTCTATTCAAATTATAAGGAAATTGGCCACTTCCAGCTGTTTGGCATAAACAGAGTCTTATTTATATTGAATAATCTGCTTTACTCTTTGTAGGATAAGAGGATATATGTTTCCCAGTATGTAAGAAAGATGACAGTTGGGAATTGTTACCAGGTTCTTCTGTCTCTCCCTTGGAATCTTACCCAAATGCCCATTACCTTAGAGAGGAGATAAAAGATATAAACTCACTTTGACGGATTCCTTTTGCATTGAGATCAGCGTCTCAAAGGAAAAGTGACAATTGCGGAGAGAATCTGATGTAAAAGACTGACACTGGCTAGGGAAGTGCACACAGTGTAATGCACCTGCTCATCCTGTTCTATCAGATAGAAACTCAGCCTGTCCTCGCTCTCCATCATCATGGAGTGATGCCCATCTCATGACTACTCTTGCCAGCCCCTATTTACAGTTGTTCAATACATGGATTTGGTGATATCTGCATGGCAACAATGGGCCAAGAAGGTTAGATGGAGGAAAACACTCACTTACCTTCTGTGATGGTAAAACGTTGAAAGTTACACTTATTTAGATTTTGTGATCCTACAGTAGGAGATGGACAGAGCAATGGGATACTTTAAATGACACTTTCTAAATACCTGGGGCAAAATTATATTGCATTGTATAATAGTATGTGTAGGAGGGATAAACTACTACTTAAAACAACTGTTTTTAGAGCTCTTCAAATACTTCAGAAGCTTTCATTTATATAAAGTAGCTCCCATTTAAGTCATTTTCCTATTATTTAAGGATGTCTGGTAGATATTACAATACCGGGAAGTGCATTCATATTTTTAAATTAATACTTAACATGCTGTAATTTGTACTTTTTGCCAAATCAAGCTAGTCTTCCTCTAGTTTCCTAAATGGTGAGAGTTTACTCTGGTTTTTTTTATGAATTTGTCTCCCTTTGCTGTTTGGAGGATGTTAGTCAATCTGCTCACTTACCTGTGTCTCTAGAATATTCAGATGGTTCAATGGGCAGCAAACTGAAGATGCAGAGCAGTTATTTTGAAAGAAAAGGAAATGTTTTCATGTGGACTTATCTTTAGCACTTCTGCCCTCATCTCCACTTGGAACACGTTTATCTCCAAGGCTGAAGCTCCCTCCCTAGGTGGTATCCGACACAGCTGGAGTAATGGCTGCACCGATGGTAAGACAGAAAGTGACTGAGCGGGGAGGTGGGGTTCAAAGCAGGAAGGTCATCTGCAGTGTGACCCCCAGCCCATGACCCTATGTCTCAGGTCACCACACCACCCTTTTGACAGCCCAGACTGTGGGCTGACCAGTGACCACCAAGGTTAGCTGCTTCAATGCCATCTCCTCTGGTTCCAGATAAGATTGAAGACGAGTTGGAGATGACCATGGTTTGCCATCGGCCTGAGGGACTGGAGCAGCTTGAGGCCCAGACCAACTTCACCAAGAGGGAGCTGCAAGTCCTTTATCGAGGCTTCAAAAATGTAAGACCCACAGGGCCTCTGAAGGCCCAGGCAGGATTTCCCATTTGGGACTAAGCTCTCCCAAATGCCAAAGGGACCCATCAGAGAGATTTTTGCACATGTGTAGTTGTAAAAGGAAGGCCAAATCTATAAAGGAAACAGGAGAGCAAGGTCACCTGGCTAGAGGAAGATGCCAGGCAAGAATGAGGCAGTCTCAGTAGATGGGAAATTGGCCAACAGCCCAGAGACTTCACAGGATGGCACAGCCTTGGCCCAGATACCAGCCTTAGCGTAACCCATTCACACTGTCAATACTGTTAGTGCCCCAGAAATGATGGGATTTAGGTCTGCTGCTAACCAAGCTCACAGACTGAAGTACAAGCCTGATAGCCAATGTATTAATTTACCTCAATTTCATATATTTAACCTCATGGTAGCCTTGCTGGAAAGGTACTGGTAGCCCCATTTTACAGGTAAGGACACTGAGAATCAGAGACTGACTCACTCCGAGTTACAAAACTTAGAAGGGGCTGAGCCAGGATCCAAACCCAGGTCTTTCTAATCCCAAAGCCCAGACTCTTTCCACCTCACAGTGCCCGTTCTCTGATGACATCTCATCATTTTGCAAGGCAGCTTCAGTCCTAAGGTGGAACTATCTCCCAGCCACTCACCTTGGAGGTACGGAGGTGCACAGGTGGTTGCCCGGTCCCCGCCCACCAGGCATCACAAGGAACCCCAAGGCTCTCAGACAGTCCCGCTAACTCTCCCCCCCTTCACACAGGAGTGCCCCAGTGGTATGGTCAACGAAGAAACATTCAAGCAGATCTACGCCCAGTTTTTCCCGCATGGAGGTGAGTCCGATCTTGAAACAGATCCCTCCTGGCTCCCTCTCTTCATCCCCTGGCAGCCTTCCTTCCTCCAAGTTCATACTTCCTTGTTATCTGCCTCCTCCTCAAGGTTGGGGAGAACTCCGAGCAGAATTCCTCCCTTATTGCAGGGTGTGGAATTCACTGAAGCTTTAGCAGAAAAGAGCTCTGAAAATGGACCTTGTCCCAGAGAGGAGAGTGATAAAGCAATATCACAAAATCTCCTAACAGCTCTGTAAAGCTGGTATTGTTATCTGCGACCCGGACAACTACGTCTCAGAGAGGCTAAGCAGCTCACGGAAGATTGCACAGCTAGTGAGTGGCAGACCAGAATTAGATCCCAAAGTGTCTGTCTAAAGCTTTGCCAAGATAGGCCTACCATTGTGCTATACTCCATCCTTTCCTTAAAACAGCTTTCCTTGAAAAAGAACTTTAGTAAATACCAGAGACTATAAAAATAAAGGAGTCCAAAAAGATGCAGGTTGAATAAAATTGTGCTTATAAATCAGGTTAGCAAGTGTGCCAGGCTCACAGCTGCTATGTCACTCTGCCTGACTCCTGCAGGAACCTGCTCTGACCCCACGGGTCTGGGGCATCAGAGGCTCTTCCTGTGGCTTCAATGTGTCACATGCCAACTTACTTCCTGCCCCAGGAGCCATCTCCTGCAGGTCCCCTTCCCCGGGTCCTGATGAAACAGAGATCCAAGTGTCCTAGACACTTCTTGGGCTCCGTTTCTCATGGACCTCTTCAGCAGCCTTCTTAGGTGTGGGACCCAGTACAGGACCACTCTCCCAGCTGGGGGCAGCTTCACCCCATGCAGGCCCCAGAACCGATGTTTGTTGAGTCCTATGGAGCCACTCTTGTATTGAGTTTTTACTATGTGGCAGGCTTGTTGATGGATTTGATGCTATGGCTATATGAAAAGTTTAACATTGTGCAGAGATGGGAAGGTGAAGCTCAGAGAGGTTGTGTTAGATGCCTGGGGTTACACAGCTAGGTAGTAACAGAGCTGCTCTCCAAGACCAGGTCTGTCTGCTCCCTAATGGGTGCTCATTCCATGGCATTGTGCTGCCACTCAGAAGAGCATCTTCTCCACACAAGTCCCGTGTCATTCATCCAACAAGAATTATACACATAGACAGGCAGGAGCGTCTCTCTCTGGGGATGGCTAGACTTAGGAGCAAGGGCATGTCTCAGCTCTTGCCAGAACTTCCCACCTAAACCCCAGAAAAGCCAAACGGGTTCCAGGTCACAGCAGCAGTTTTTCCCACTCTGTAATCTTCTCCCTTCTGTCACCCTAGCATCATTCTCTTCTCTTTCTTACTGTTTTTAAGTGATCTCACTCCCCCCTGCAGGACCCCTGCTCCCATCACCTGCTTTTCCTTCTGTGCCTTGCAGATGCCAGCACGTATGCCCATTACCTCTTCCATGCCTTCGACACCACGCAGACGGGCTCCGTGAAGTTCGAGGTATGCTTGTCTCTGAGAGGCCCCGGGTCCCCATCACTCTTCCTCTAAACCATGGAGATGTTGGGAGAAGGAGTGGACCATCAAATGCTTCAGTCCTTTACCATTTAACAAGGATTTCCTGAAGATAGAAGAAGCAACTGCCCTTACCCTCCAGGAACTCAGGACCTCAGGGACTAACAGTAACAGTCTAATCGGTCACATGCACACCGCGCTGACCATGCTGCAGTCTCTGTACTTAGTGCTCTGCATGTATTAACTCATTTAATCCTCACGGTAACCCTAACAAGGTAGGGTTCTATTATTTATTATCGGTTTACAGCAGAGGAAATTAAGGCAGAGAGAGACTGAGTTGCTTTCCCAAGGTCAAACAGTAAGTGGTAAAGGAGGGCTTTGAACTCGGGTGGTATGTTTCCAGAGTCCATGCTCTTAGCCACCAGATGGTGCCACCACTTGTACAATAATTGTAGCCATGGGATAAGGCAACAGTAGGTGTCAGCACACACTGAGCTCCCTTCTTCCTCCAGAAGCTCCTTCCCAAAAATGGGGCAAGGTAGGCAGTGGAAGGGGAGTGGGGCTGTTCACTGAGCTTGGCCACATCCTTCTGGGGACAGAGGACCTGGGAGATACCATTCTGTAAAAGCAGTCACAGAGTCTGACCCAAAGACAGAGCTTCACCCCACCCGATGGCTTGGTGGTTAATGTCTCTCATGCCTCTTCCACTTCTCAGGACTTTGTAACTGCTCTGTCGATTTTACTGAGAGGAACCGTCCATGAGAAACTAAGGTGGACATTTAATTTGTATGACATCAATAAAGATGGATACATAAACAAAGAGGTAAGTGAGCTGAGGCCAGGGGCATATGCGAGAGCTACAGGGAAGGCACCTAATTAGAGAGAAAACAGCCTTAGTCATGAGGATGAAATGGTCCAAATGAGGAGGGATCTGCTTTGGGGCAGAGGTGGTTCCTGACAAAATGAAGGTCACCTTTGACCTCCCCCATTGCCCTACCCTGCCCTGTCCACGGGCACTCAAGAAAGGATTAAGCAGATTCATTCACTCTCACTTATTCAACGCACATTCTAAAGGGGGTATAAATAATTTATTTCAGTGTAGAGTAACTCCTCCCGCGGGAATTTGCATTTTAACAGGTTAACAGCCACATGTTAAAGGTAAAAACTGGAATAGTAGCATTGCAGGCATCACCTAGAAGAGAAAAGGGAGATCTTTGAGGAAGAAGAGATTCCAGTTGAATCATATGAGCCACAACCTATTTTGCCTACTAATAAAACCTCAGAAGGGGGTCAGGTGCAGCCATCTCTAAATAAATCATCACAAATAAATTTCTGAATCTTCACTGCTTGACACTTTTAGAGCCTCAAAGTATATGTGGTATCTAGATAGTGAAATACCCACAGGTCTATCTCAAAACTCACTTTGGTATCTACTGTATCCTGGCATCTCAGTCAAAGCTTGGATTTAGCATCTTATAGCATCCCACTTCCTGAGATCCTGTGTGCCAGGTACAGTGCATGGAGTTACAAATGTCATCTCTAATCTTCACCTCAACCCTGCAGGTTTCTCTCCAATTCTCATTCCTCATTCATTCAGTCATGGACTTGCTCAACATATATTTGAGGGCTTATTAGATGTTCTAGGTGCTGAAGATAAAGTGGTGAACAGTCCCCAAAATGTGAAAATCCTAATATCCACTAATAGCAGATGTGGTAAGAATTCCAGTAAATACATATAATGGAATGACAGGTGGCCATTTAAAACCATGTAAGAGCAATCAGATATAAAAATGTGTATGTTACATTACATTTTAAAAATCACTATACAGTAGTATGTATAATATTATCTCAACTTTGTAAATAATTAAATGCTTCTATATATACTCAATATCTTATACTCCAAAATATTCAAATACTACTTTACAAAATATATAAGGGAAGGACCCTAAAATGAGACTTATAACAAGATCTTCAACCTTGATTCAACCACTATTGCATCACTAAATAATCTTATTAACTCCTGCTCCCTTTTTTTAATTTGCAAACTAGACAGAACTGTCCCCATTAATACTCATCAGACCTTTCTGGATGGCAGGATTAATAAAGTACTCCTTAAAAGGAAAAGAAAGTGTGGATAAGCAGCTTCTTAGAAAAGATAGCTGGATCTTCCCCAGGCAGTCATTTGGAAATAGTTTCATCAAAACTGTAGGCAATGAAAATCCTGAGAGAGCAATCAAAATTTATCTTTAAGTCCTCCTGCCGATGCAGGGGAAACGGGTTCGTGACCCGGTCCGGGAAGATCCCACATGCCGCGGAGCGGCTGGGCCCGTGAGCCATGGCCGCTGAGCCTGTGCGTCCAGAGCCTGTGCTCCGCGGCGGGAGAGGCCACAACAGTGAGAGGCCCGCGTACCGAAAAAAAAAAAAATGGGAGTGCTATTTAAAAAAAAGAAAAGATGGGGGGCGGGGTATGTCAAAAGACCACAGAAGTCAGCCTGAAGGAGTTCCCAACAGCCAAAGCCAGAACAATTTGAGCAACAAAATACAAATTGATAGTTTTGGGTTATAACCTATAAAATAAACTAAATGTCCATGAGTCCTAATTAATATATATGTACAAATAATATATTATGTATTTAAATAAATAATAAATATGTATTTAAATTAATGAATACATAAACAAATGGGGGAGGGGAAGGACAACTCTTCCTTAAAGAATTCCAATTAATAAACATAGAAGGAATAAAGGAAATACAAAATCCCCATTAAGCAAACATTACAGTAATAATTTTTGCAGGCAAGATCCACTAACAGATTCTAAGATCAGTGGAGAAGCTTGACAGGCACCACCTTAATCAAGTGATCAAGGTTAACATCGCCAGTAATAAGACATAGCAACACCATGTACCTCTTTGATATGTTGCACCAAGAAGGATATAACATCACTTCTACGGTATTCTTGTCAAAAATGCATAACTTCAGTCTAATCATAAGACAACCAGGGACTAACCCAAACTGAGAGACATTCTACAAAATAACTGACCAGTACTCATATCAAAAGAGTCATGGTCTCCAAAGACAAAGACAGAATGAGGCACCGTCACAGATCAGAGGAGACTAAGGAGACACAACAACTGAATGCGACGTGGGATCCTTGAACATAAAAAGGCATTGGGGAAAAAACTGATGGAGCCTGAATAAGCTTTATAGTTTAATAGTTTTGTGGCATTGTTTATAGTGTTGTAGTTACTAGTATTGTAGCATTATTACTTTCCTAGCTTTCATCATTGTGCTGTGGTTATGCAAGTTGTTAGCATTAGGGGAAGCTGGGTCAAAGGTATACATGAATGCTCTGTACTATTTTTGCAAGTTTTGTGTAAGTCTAAAATGATTAATAATAGGTCAAAAAACAAAACAAAAACAATTAAATAAAATAAGCACATGGAATGAGGAGTAGCAGCAAGGAACCCAAGATAGAAGCTGTCCCCCGGGTCTCTGTAGACACTCCATCAGATATCCTGAAGACAAGTCTGCCTTCCTACATTCTTTTCCCCCGTTCCAAGTAGGGGATGGGGAAGCCCATGGAACACTACTTCTGGCCAGTGTGATCAGGAAAACACCACAGAGCCACTCAACAGTGACTGGGCTCCCAGCCCATGGCAGGCATGGTGCCAGGTGCAGAGAACTTAGCAATGAAGGATCAAGCATGTGTCCTCAGAACTCACATTCTTGGGGAAACAGATCTATAGAGCAATAAAAAGAACAAGTTAATTATTTTAATGTGTATGTGCTGATCACTTATTCCATATCAATGAAAGATTAGAAAGGAAATATGAAAGAATTTGTAACATCTATCTGGCCCCATCAATCAAGAATGGTAATTTTTGCCTTTGTAGAAAGGGATCTTTTGGTTACAAAGCTAGAAAATCATCAACATAAACGAGCTTAAGCTGAGAGATTTCTTGTAAAGATATAGGTAGTTTCTCTAAAAAGTCTTTTAAAAAATAAATAATTTTTTAAAGTGAAAAAGAAGATATAGGTCGTTTGGTGTAACACATTTAATCCCCATTCAAGCTAGAAAGTTGTTAGTCTCCCCCCATGTCACACCAGTCTCCTCTTCGTATTCCTCTCTTTCCTCTCCCTCCTCCAGCATTGTCTTAGATCAAGTTGGCCACACTCTCCTCTGCAGGAATGATAGGTTCGGTTGGCAGCAACATGGGGGGCGGGGCGGGGCGGGGGGAAGACCTCAGAGGAGGTTTTAGTGGATAGGGTAACCATTCTCAGAAGCTGCCTCTCCGGGGCTTCTCTTGGTCCTTGTTACTACCTCTGTCTTCTTCAACTGCTTTTCTCAGAGAGAGAGAGAGAGAGAGAGAGAGAGAGAGAGAGAGTGTGTGTGTGTGTGTGTGTGTGCGTGCACGTGTGCTCATGAGAATATTTCTCTGTCCTCCCCCGTGTCCCACCTCCCTTCTCCCTCTACTCCTCTACTCCCCTCACTTCTCTTCTTTCTCTCCCTTCCTCCCAGAATTCCTCTCATCTCCTCTACTCCACCTGCTCCAGTCTACTCTTTATGGAAGTTCTTCCCTGTAATAGAATAATTTTCGGTGTCTGCTCCCTCCTGAGCTCAGCTAAAACCCGGAAGTGGTTTGCCCATGGCACCAGCTCCAACTCTTCACTCAGACTTCTCAAGAGATAGAAATAGAGTGGCTCAGCTCTGTAGTTGGATGTCCACATTTGTTCCAATCAGCTGTGGTCACAAGTGACAGGTGACCTGGTACAAACACAGCCACCCAGGCCAACCATTCAAAGGAATTATGGAGCGGAGAGAGGGTCTTCCAAAAATGGGGTGTGGGTTGATCAGTACATGAATATGTCCGCTCAGCTCCCACTTATAACCCCTCACTGAGGAATGCTCAGGAAGAGGCAAGCTACCCAAGAGCTTCTGACGACAAAGAATTTTCCACTGCCCTCTCTCTGGAAGGAGGCTCCCAGAATATAGCCCCTTCATCTTGCTTTCTAACTCCCTCTCATCAGCTGAAGAAGTTCCTTTTAAACACTTTCATTCTCAAAGGAGACAAAGAGCCCCAGACTGTCACCCAGAGGAGCTTAACTTCCTGGTTCCCACACTGTGTGCTTCTGTGTCTCCTCTCCAGGAGATGATGGACATTGTCAAAGCCATCTATGACATGATGGGGAAATACACGTATCCTGTGCTTAAAGAAGACACTCCAAGGCAGCACGTGGATGTCTTCTTCCAGGTAAGAGCACACACACCTGTGCGTGAGCTTTAAGCTCAACTTAGATCAGTCAACCCACGAGCCTCTGAGCAGTGGTTTGTGTCCAAGCCTGCACTACAGATGGTAGGAAACAGAAAAGAATTACAAGATATCTTGCCCTCCAGGAATAGATTATCTCATTAAATGGACAAGTATGCACTACAGAAGAGAATAAGGAAGAATATTATTAAGTATAAGTGGTAGAGTATGGACTCTAAATTCCATAAAAATGGTTGGGGGATCAGAGTAAACAGAGAAGACGTCATTAAGCACATCTGTGTAGGTGTTAAGCATTTGTGTCTGGGGAGTAAGGGGAAATCAGGTGGAAACTAGGGTGGCTTGGAAACTGGGGTGAGCTCTCTAGACCGAAGAGTTTAGCCTTGCTCTGGTAAAAAGTAGGTGCTGTTAGTCCGTGAATAGAAGAGTGGCAAAATCTTAATGGTGTGCTAATAAAAAAAATTAACCTAGCAGGAGAGTATCAGAGAACATCAGAGCTCATTCTAGTCTAATCCTCTCACTTTGCAGATGGGAAAAGCAGAGGCTCAGAGAGGCTTAAAGATTCACTCAAGGTCACACAGTAAGTGACAGAGACAGAAGTAGAACCTCTCATGTCCAGTGTTCTTTCTGCCAAATGGACAGGCTAGAAGTGAGACTGGGAAAGGCATGTTAGGGTGTCAGCAGAATAATCTGGTGATGAGAAGATGAGCAACTACAGCAAGTTTTTTAATTTGAAGGAAGCTCATGGGGGTCAAAGTGCTGTAACCAGGGCCTGGGTGGAGTTGTCTGGCCAGTGAAAGACCATCCTAATTCTCGGGGGAATGTTGGTTAACAGAAAGCAAGTTTTGGAATGCATATCACCAGATTCTTTAAAGTGCTTCTTGTTGGGTCTTTCAGAAAATGGACAAAAATAAAGATGGCATCGTGACTTTAGACGAATTTCTTGAATCCTGTCAGGAGGTAAGGAGAGATCTCGGGGCAGAAAACTTCTATATCTGGGAAAGGAAATCTGGGGCTTGGGGACAGGCAGAAGGGAGAAAATGAGAAACCTGCAGTTTCTCAGATTAGAGCCACCAGCATCACCATCACCAGCAACAACTCAGAATTTCAACAATCTCCACTCCTCAGACTGGTCTGTGGCTAGTCTTGGCTAAGCACAGGCTGAGCCACACAGACTAAGAAGGGGGATGTGAAAGCCCAGAGGGGGTCTCTGTGAAACTACAGACTTCCAAGTGGGCAACACTGTCATTTTTCAGTCTCCCTCTGGTTTGATGACCCACTCCCCAGACTACAAAGGGAGTAGCTGGAAAAAAATCTAAAGCTGTGATTCTTAAACCATAGTGTGCATAAGAATCGCCTGGGATGATTCTAAAAATGCACATTTCCAGGCCTCAACCCAGAGACTCTAGATCTGGGATGGGGATCTAGAAATCTTCATGTTAACAAAAGTGCCCTGACCGATGCTTCTAAAACTTCAATGTGCAAACCAGCCTCCTTGAAGTTCTTGTTAAAATGCAGATTCCCATTCAGAAGGTCAAGGGTGATGTTGATGTTGCTAAAAGGATAAACTGGCCCCAGAGTCAGCCAGAGACTGAACTGGAAATAATTGCTTTCCTCTAATTTAGAAAAATGCATTTATACTCCTACCTTTTCTCAGAAAGGTGCACAGTTACTCTGAGTTCCAGCCAATAAGAACTGCAAATGCAAGAAAGCTGGGGAGACGTTATTAACATGTAGTGAGCAACTACCAAGTTTTAGGTACATTAAGTAAACCTCACGTAATGTAAAAAACCCTGAGCAGTAGGGTCACTATATAGTCAAAATATTTAATAACTAGAGTAGACTGAGAATTGATCATTCTTAACTGACTTTGACCAATGCCCTGGAACAGTGCCCTAAAGAACCCCTGCTAAAGTTGGTATTAACCTGTTAGTTGATGGATCTTTCGGTAGTCTAGGGGTTCTGGACCAGTTACCAGATAGCCAGGTAGCTAGAGAGGCTCAGGTCAGCAGCTATTTACCAACAGGATTAGAACCATTTCCACACTTTAATCATTATGAACTAGCTGAACATCAGCATTCATCATACCCATTTTAAAGAAAACGGAGGCACTGCAGGTTAAGAGATGTGGTTAAAGCACAATAAGTGATAGAGATGGAACTTGAACTCCATCATTCTAATTTTAAATACCATGCCCTAGTGTACCATGCTTTTTTGACTTTGCTTAACAGTTTTTTAATCAATTTAGTTTCTCACATTAGCAAGCAATGTTGATTAATTAACTCACTTCTTTTTCACAACCCACCCTATAAGTAGATACTATGATCAATGCCATTGCACACACGAAGAAACTGAGGCACAGAGAGACTAAGTAACTTGCCTAAGGTCACTCAGCTCGTAAGTGACAGAGCCAGAATTAGAATCTAGGCAGCCTGACTTCCGAATCCATATACTTAACTGTCAGGCAATTATACCTCCCTGTTCTAGAAACTTTTAAAAGATTTCAAATACCCATAATCAACTTTGTTGATTTTCTCTACTTTAGGTCTGCTTTCTATTTCATTTATGTGTGCTCTAAATTATTTCCTTCCTTCTGCTTTTTTATTTTAATTCAATTTTTTAGGTTTTCTTTCTAGATTTTTGAGATGGAGGTTTAGATCATTGATTTTCAACCATTCTTTTCTAATATATGCATTTAAAGGGCTACATTTTCCTCTGAGTACTGCTTTAGATCCCCAAAATGTTGATATGTCACATTTTCATTATATTTTAATTCAAAATATTTTTCTCTGACCCATGGAATTAGAAATGTGTTGTTTAATATCTAAATATTTGAGGATTTACCACATTCCATACTTACTCCTTAGAGGATATACAATAGAAAAATGTAAACTAGAATAGAATAAAAAAGAAAAAACATGTGATCATCTCCATAGGTATAGGACAAACATTTGATAAAAATGCAATTGCCCACAGCTTCTTAAAAGAAGTAGTCCTCACTTGTTTACTGGAAAATTTGGGTTTTTTTTTTCTGAATTCCTCTTTAAAGCCAGAGAAGGTGCTTCTCCCTTTGAACTTCTCACTTTCTAGGTCCCCACCTACCCCTTACTCCCTGTTTCTCATACCCTTGCAGAGTTCTTTCTGAATAGGAGACCCATTCTGCAGATTTGCTCTGGAGATTTGAGAAGTTACAGAGCTTCTCAGGGAGAAGCCTCAGAGAATTCTAACCATCCTCTTCTCCCCCTCCTCCCATCCCAGGATGACAACATCATGAGGTCCCTCCAGCTGTTCCAAAATGTCATGTAACTGTGAACACAGCCATTCGGCTCTCAGAGACGTTACTAAACAACCAACTTAACACCTTGATCGGTCCTCCTTCTGATTTTACACGCGGACTCTTGGGACAGAAACACATTTTGCACTTTGGAAGAATTCTCTGCAGAGACATTTTGTGGAACCCAGGATCACGTGGCTCAGTCTCTGACTGCCAGCTCTTCCTCCTCCCTCTTCTTGAGAGAGACAAGATGAAATCGGGTTTGTTTTGGAAGCATGCTCATCTCTTCGTACTGCTGCCCTATGGAAGGTCCCTCTGCTTGAGCTTCAACAGTAGTGCACATTTTTCTGTTTGCGTGCCCCAGGCTACTGCCTCCAAGTCCAGCAGACCTTGATGTATCTGGAAGCAAGATGACCTTGAGCCAAATGCACATCAGCTTCTGATGGTCTCCCAAACCAATGTGCCTGTTTCTCTTTCTTTGGTGGGAAGAATGAGTATTATACAGAACAATTAGAATCTACTATGACTAGATTGGGAGAGCCAGCACCTAATGTATGTAGGATAGGACTGAATTATTAAGCATGGCATTGTCTGATGACCCAAACTGCACATGCCCTTTGTTTCCAGAGGCAAGGACAATAATGCTGTCTCATATTAGCATCTATGCTGGTGGTACAAGTCCCTTAACACGCACAGGAAGGGAGCCAATGCCCAGTGGCCCATGCCTCCACTCCATCTCCTGCTAGAGCCCAGCACTGCATGACCCTCCCAGAAAGCCCAGGATGCCTGCAAATTGCTGTAATTTTATACCATCTTCTAATCAATAAACAGAACTATTTCTTACGATCTTAATCTTCATTTCATCCATGACATTGGGCAGAGGAGGTAAGCTGTGAAAGGGAAGCCTAGCCTATTCCTTTGGCATCCAGTTATTAGTGCCTACATTGTGCCAGGCACTGTGCCAAGTAGCACATCACCCTCCCCTGCCCCCAAGCAAACATCCGATTCAAATGCAAATACTGTGACCATAAGCAAATACAGCTTAAAAATGAGACTCTTCACAACACCCCCCCTTCCAGAACAAGTGTCACTCCCAAGACCCTCTGGTATAGAAAGTCTGGAGCCTCATATGGTGTGGTTGGGGGTACAGAGATGAAGAGGTGGTCAGGACCCCCTGCTGAGGGACTTGGAGTCCAGGAGTTGATCAAGGGGCTTCAGCCTATAAACAGAAAATGATTGTTTATATTGGACACTGTGGGTCTTGGTTTCCTCATTTGACATCACATTTAAAAGATTAAGAGCTAACAGTGGCATTCTTGGAGGAAAAGCAATTTACTGAACCCCTGTTATGTGCCAAGGGCTGCACTAGGGGCTTATATGCATTATCTCATTTCATGGCAGAATGCTCTGGGAGGTAGAGTCTTCATTTTGCTGGTTTGCACACTGAAGCTCAGAGAAGTAAGGGAAACTGCCTAAGGTAGCACAGCTCCATAGAGAGATTAAACTCTTCCCACTTTCTCCTAGAGCCTTCCTACTAGGGGATTCTGCCTCGCCCCAAGGAACTGAGAGTACCTCACACAAATCTCATTTATCTCCAGTCAGCTCAGAGAGGCAAAGGCATTCTTTGAATCCAAATAGTAGAGGAGAAAACAGATATAGAGAAGGGAAAAGCCTCAGGTACCCGTGGATCACTAGCGAGAGCAGGTCACCACACCTCTGCATGGATGAAATATTCCCAATCTGATTGCCATTGGCTGCTGCTGCTTTATGGCTGGAAATTACAGAGGCCACAGCTCTGTTTCTCTATTTGAGCTTCCTGAGTGCAGCCATGTGGTCATCTAAGGCTGCTGGACATGTGGCTGGCCCCTAGCAAGGCATATACTTAGGTCCAAGCAGACAATCTATTCTTGTGACCTTTCCACTGTGGGGTGTGAACCTGCATCCCGAGGCTGTACAATGTCTAGGCCATGGTTCTCCACCCTGGCTGCATATCATAATCACCTGGGGAACTTTGAAAAATGCCAACACCTGGGCCCCATCCCAGATCAATTGAAGTAGAATCTCTTGAGTGTAGAACCCAGGCATCAGAATTCCTTAGAAGCTGCCCACATGATTGTAAAGTGCATAGAGAGCCACAATGGGGACCATACCCAGTGCTGGGAATGGAGCACAGGACCTGAACCATCCCCCTGGCTACAGTGATTGGTTCAGAGCTAGGCTTGATACCTATGCCAGTCCACACAGCATGAATCTCAAGACTTGCACTGGGAACAATGGGGCAAAGATGCTCTCTCTCCTATTGGACATGAATGAGACAGCAGTCCTAGGACATGTTGGTAGTGATTGAGGAATTCTGAGAGGTTATCTGATAACCAAAGGGGAGAGAAACCAGAATCACAGAAGGCAAGGCAAAGAGGTTTTTTTAATAAAAAATTTAAAAATAAACCAGAAATTGATGAGACCATTGAGCTGCTAGATCAAGCTGCATCTGAACCTACACATACCTCTGACCTTTTCAGATGCCTTTGTTTGATGCCTATGTAAGATTTAGGCCAGTGTTTATCCACCATGGCTTCATATCAAAATCACTTGGGGAGGCACACTTAGGGAAAATTTTCAAAGTACCAAATGCCTGGGCCTTATCCCAGGTTCTAAATCAGAATTTCTAGAGGTGGGGCCCTGAGCATCAATATGCTTTAAAAGCTCCCCAGGTGATTCCAGTGTACACCTAGAATTGAGAGCCCTGGCCCTAGAAGAGTGGAAGGGCTGCTGCCCTTCTCCCTGTCCTGGCCAGACCACAGGTAAGAAGCCCAATTCAGTCCTCGGCACCCAAAACTGAGAGGAAAATCAGCATCTGGAGATATTCAGAGAGAAATCAGAATGGAAGGAAGATTCAAAACTTGTCCTAAGATGAATAATCAACAGAAAGGAAGTTGGTTGTCCTGGTGAGGTAGGGAGAAAAGGATAACCTGTTGGAGCAACTGCAAGGATATGGGCCACCACTCATCAAAGCTTTTAATAAAGGAACAAGGAAAAAATAAATGCTGCAGCTTCCACAGAAGCACAGAAACAGAAAGAGGCCTGGGCTTTTGTGAATCCGTGCATCCCTCAGCAACTGGGGTATTAAGAGAAATGAGGTTCTCAGCTTGGAACACCCTCCTCTTGGCCTCCTGGGGGGATCCTGCTCCTCCTGAATCATCCAACAAATTGTCACTATTTGCCAGTCATCGTGCCTGCTGACGGGGATTCAACCGTGTAGTAGATACCTTATCAGACACGCTTGGCACTCACTGACTGCACAGGTGGACTCAACGGCTGCTGGCTGCAAATGCCTGGGACCTTTTGCCTGTCACTCTGACTGTCACAGACAGACTGTGGCCAAGATAGCCCCACTCTGTTTGTGGGCAGGGCAGGCAGGGAGAATCAGGTAGTTAGCACTTCCCAGGAGTAGCCCTTAGCCAGTGACCACTGAGAGTTGGTGGATCAATACCCCAGACCCCTCTCCTCAGTAGGAAGAACTCTATACCTTCTCCCAGACTTCTCCACTAGGATTAAGCCCCAATCACCCACAATAGTAATCTGCTCAAAAGTACACCCCTTATTGACCTCTTTCTCTTCCCTGTCTCACTTCCTGCATTCTCCTACCATTGCTTCCTGGAATCCCCTCCCGGATAAACTACTGAATCCCACATCCTTGTCCCAGGGCTGGATTCTAGAGGAACCTAACCTAAAACAAGTAATGAATAGGCCAGATATGTGTCCTGCTCTCATGTATCTTATTTTCTAATGGGAGGAAACAGAAAACAAATAAAATGATTTGGGGTAGTTAAAGTGGCATGAAGAGAACAAAAGTGTGATGTGATAGAAAATGACTGGGGTGACTTGGGAGGCTGCTTTAGACAGCGTGGGGAGGGAAGGCTCCTCCGAGCTGAGCCTGACGTGATCTCAGGGGTGGGGGGGAGATCACCAGGCATTTATACAAAATCTGGGCCTAAGCTTGCTTTGACTTCTTGCTCAGGCTTCTGAGATTCTATCTCTTGTTCCATTAAGGAAATCAGATCTGTTGTGGAAATGGAGAATCCCATCATGACCAATCCTGTGGTTCTCTAACATCCCATCCCTGAATAAATCCTCTGAGCAGAGGCCAGCAAGGCCCATTGGAGAGGCTTCCAGGAGGAAATGTAGATGGGGCTGGGGACCACTGCTTGGCACCAGGCTCTCTATGGTTGAGATCCTACTTGAATCTCGCAGCAACCTTGTGAAGTAGGTATCCTAGGCACCTATTCTTCGGATGAAAAAAAGGATGCCCAGAGACACGGAGGAAACTGCCCACAACAGCTGGAAGTGGGCTTAAAAGGCTGCCAAACTCCAAAATCCATGCCCAGCTCCATTTCTTAGAGAACATGAAGACCTTCTCCACCTATTCCTAAAACTAGCTGTAATTATATACAAACACCAGAAGGTGTTAGAAAGCGGCTGTCGTGAAAACTAAAGCAATGAAAACAAGTCCATGAATTCAAGCCAAATTACTCTTCCTCTAAAGGGAAACATGCACAAAGATGCCCATATGGGTTTCTTAGAGGAGCTGAAATAAGTCCCTTCACATCAAAATAAGGCCCAATCTAATTGGCAGACCTCAACAACGTCTGCAAAAAACCCAGATCTTGAAGAGAAGGGGAAAACCTCAGGAGTAGCCAGCCCCACTGAGTGGACTTTTGATGATGACCCATGAGATTCTGACGGCTAACTGTACTCACAGTTCTAGAAATGGAGCACATGACCTAGTCTAGGCTAATCATTACCTCCCATGCCCCTGGCCACAGTGATTGGTTCAGGGGTAGGCTTAAGACTGAAGCCAGTGCAATCATCATGAATTTTAGGGTGTTTACAGAGAACGATGAAACGAAGTCCCTAGTTTTCCTGCTGGACATGAATGAAAAAGCACATAGCCCTGGGACATACAGGCAATCATTTTGTAACCTGTAGGAAAGTCAACCTATAGATGAACATAACACCACAGAAGTCAAGGCAGAGATGAAAACAAATGGACTCCTTGAGGATTTCACTGAACTGCTGGATCAAGCTTCACCTGAAGCTACATGTCCTGCCAGTGTTTTGGTTGTATGTGCCAATAAATTCATTTGTTATTATTATTATTAATTATTTTTGCTATATGCAGGCCTCTCACTGTTGTGGTCTCTCCCGTTGCGGAGCACAGGCTCCAGACGTGCAGGCTCAGCGGCCATGGCTCACGGGCCCAGCCGCTCCGCGGCATGTGGGATCTTCCCAGACCGGGGCACGAACCCGCGTCCCCTGCATCGGCAGGCGGACTCTCAACCACTGCGCCACCAGGGAAGCCCCATTTGTTATTATTTAAGGCAGTTTGAGTTGAACCTCTTGTAACTTGCAACTTGACACTTGCTAACTGACCCCAGCCCCACTCCTTCATAAGACAGATGGAGCAAACAAAGCCCACAGCTACACAGATGGGTTGCAGCAAAGCTGGACCCAGAAACCCAGACTAGTGCCACATCCACTACACTGCTCTACCACCTACTGATACTTTGCAACCATAATATAATAACAATATTAAATATCATTTACAGAACACTTACGTCATGCTCTCACGCATTTAATCCTCACTACCCTGAAATTAGTTCTGTTATTATTCCCACTTACTGATGAGGTTACTGAGAGATAAAATAACCTGACCATGATCAAATACCTAAGAAGTCGTAGAGTGATTTGAACCCAGGACTTTCTGACTGCTGCACTTAACCACCAAGACAGGAACTGCCAGGTTCAATGTGCATACAGAGCAAAGCAGACTAAGGAAATGAGCTGAAAACCAAAGAATATATACCCAGTGCGAAGGAGGAAACTATATCACAGCTCTAGGGATTGCTGCCATAGTTTTGGAATTTGGGCCCTGTGTGTTAGACCTAACAATTTTTTCAAGGAAAGTTGAAAATCCGAATTTCTTTTTTTTTCCCTTTATTATTTATTTATTTTGGCTCCGTCAGGTCTTAGTTGCAGCACATGGGATCTTCGTTGAGGCATGCAGGACTTTTGGTTGCGCACACGGGCTTCTGTCTAGTTGTGGCATGCAGGCTCCAGGGCACGTGAGCTCTGTAGTTGTGGCACCGGGCTCCAGAGCACATGGACTATGTAGTTTGTGGCATGCAGGCTCTCTAGTTGAGGCCCGCGAGCTCAGTAGTTGTGGCGCACGGACTTGGCTGCCCTGCGGCATGTGGGATCTTAATTCCCCGACCAGGGATCGAACCCTGGTCCCCTGCATTATAAGGCGGATTCTTTACCACTGGACCACGAGGGAAGTCCCTAAAATTCTGAATTTCTATATTCTGGCAAGTAGTTCAGTATTTTAAAAACACCAGGCAGACCAAACCAAACAAGTGTAAGATTGGGATTGAGCTTGGATTGGGCTCAGAGGTCATCAATTTAGAACCTCTGCCCTAAATTCTATGACCATTTTTCCCCACTAGAAAGTGGTGGTAATATACCAGGCTAATGCCAAATGTCCATCACAAGGTGAGTGGATAAACAAACTGCGGTGTATCCATCATACAATGGAATACAACTCAGCAATAAAGAAAAATGAATTATTGATAGACATAACATGGATGAATCTCAGAATAATTATACTGATGAAAGAAGCCAGACAAAAAAGAATACATGCTGTATACATCCATTGATATAAAATTCTAGAAAACACAAACTAATCTATAGTGGCAAGAAGCAGATGAGTGGTCGTCTGGGGCTGGGGAGGGTCAGTGTGGAGAGAAGGAGTGAGAGAGATCACCAAGGGGTGAGAGGAGACTTTTGGGGGTGATGGATGTATTTATTTTTTTGATTGTGTGATGATTTCATGAGTATATACATACATCAAAAATATTAAATTATACACTTTAAATATGTGTAGTTTATTGTATGTCAATTATATTTTACAGATGTTTTTAAAAATTGGTCTGGGGGGACTTCCCTGGTGGTCCAGGGGTTAAGACTCCATCCTTCCACTGCAGGGGCCACGGGTCCAATCCCTGGTCAGGGAAGTTCCACATGCCACACGGTGTGGCCAAAAAAAGAAAAAAATGTAAAAATTGGTCTGGGATCCCAGGCCACACCACCAACAGCTTTCATGGTTTACCTACCACTCTGGGACCTCCGCTCCTCAAGAAGCACTTTACATGAACAAGCTTCATCATCTTACCTTCCTTGGTCTGTCTTCTGGCCACTTTGTTCCAGCCAAGTTTCTCCAGCTATATTACATCGCTCCCTACCCCCACCCGGAAGCCTGACAAATGCAGTCCACCGCTTCCACCCCCCTCCCAAAGCCCAGTCAGGCCCCTTCTCCATACTAGAACACCTGAGGGGTGGCCAGGATTTTGTGGCAGAGGATTGGGAACTAAGAGTACCCAATCCTCCTGTCTCCTAGCCCCCCACTCCCTGCCCAGTCCAAGGAGCCAAAGGCCCTCACTGTCATGCTGACACAGAATAGGTGAGTGCTTGGGGAGAGATGGAGAAAGATGGACCATTGTGGATTCTATTGAAGAGAGCGACAGAGGCACTAAACTGGCTGCTAGAAAGTAAGTAAAAGATGGAGAAAAGGAAGCAGAGAGGTGTACGGGGAGGCAGAGGAGGAACAAAATGAATGAGCTTATAAATTCTTTACATGATAAGTGTTAGCCCACTGTGATGGTTAATTTTATGTGTTAACGTGGCTAAGCCATTGTACCCAGTTTCTGGTCAAACTCCCGTCTAGATGTTGCTGTGAAGGTATTTTGTAGATGTGATTAACATTTAAATTTGAGTAAAGCAGACTATCCTCCATAACTACTGGGCCTCCTCGCATCTGTTGAAAGCCTTAAGAGAAAAGACTAAAGTCCCCTGGGAAGAAGGCATTCTGCCTCGAGAGAGGCAGAATAATTTTGGTTAACTAAGAAGGAACTATGAAAAGGGATTATTTGATGAGCGGCCAGAGCATGGAGTAAAGGGAGAGGACTAGTGTCTCTTGAACACCTCCTCCATGCCGAGCACCTCTGTACAGCGCCTCATTTAGTATCATAACCATCCTCTGCGATAGGAATAAAAATAATATCTCCATTTTCCAGATGGGAGGGGCTCAGCGAAGTGAAATCAGGGGCCCAAGGTCACTGCTAGTAATTAATGGATACAGAATTTAATAATGGTAATAATGGCCATAACAACGTTTAGCCATTCTAAATGCCTAATGTAAGTCATTTCACTAAAAGTCATTCTGTGCACGCCCCCGAACTGGCCACCTCTGACTCCAGCAGCACCCCCATACTGCTGTTCACACAAAGGGGATGGCACCCCTGAGGATTCTAGTAGTCTGGAAGGCTTCCCAGCAGAGGTGGGACCTGGAGAGGCCACAGGCAGGAGGAGGGGACCCCAAGTCAGGGACGGGTGTCAGGAAGCCAGGGATGTTTAAAGGATCATGGACAGGCCAAGATGAGGAGTCAGGCTGGGGCTACCAGGGGGACGGCCTCAGATGCCAGGCTGAGGGAAGGGGCTTTCTCTGGAGGTGGCAGAGAGCCACAGGGCTCCGAGGAAGATGGAGATGCGGGCAGGAATGGAGCTGAAGAGAGGGTGTCTCCAGAGGCTGAAGAGGGACCAGCTCTGGGAGGGATGGTGGGGACTTCAGTGAATTTGACCAAAACCATGGGGAGTGAGTGGCGGCTGAGTGGACCAAGGAACTAATGACCGGGAAGGGCCAATGTGAGACCCTGGAGGACAATGCAGAGTACGTGGTGAGCGATGGGAGATGCGGAACGAAGATGAGGCCGCCGGTGTGACTCGGAAGCACTCCCTCGCCCACGTAGGGTGAGTGGAACACGGGAGGCCGTGGCCAGCTGGGTGCGCGCGGCGGCGCTGCTCACCATGCGCCGCTAGATGGAGCAGACGCCCCTCCGAACAAGCCGCGGGACCCTCAGCCTGGGCCTCACCATGAGGCCCAGGAGCCGAGGCGGTGCGCAGCTGCCGCGAGGGGGAGGATGCGCCCCACCGCCCCTAACCTCAGCGCCTGGGCACACAGGGGGCCCCGTGCTTGCAAGGGCCCGGCGCTTAGTGTCCCGCTCCGCAGCCACCGCCTTGAAAGGGAACCCACATTTATGATTGCTCTGAGTCCTGCACATCATGCAGCAGGTCCTACCCTGCTTTCCCTTTAGAGCACTTTCACGGGGTGACTCATTTATCCCGCCCACACGGCAGTGAGGTGAGGATATGGTCCCACTTCACAGACCAAGAAGCCAAGGCTCAGAGAAGTGATGAGACCTGTCCAAGATCACACCCGGTTGTTGGTGGTGCCCGCTGGAAGCGGCATCTTTGACTCCCAAGTACAGCGTCCTTTCCCGCCCACATCAGAGACTGCCCTCTGCAGGCACCGGATGCAGACAAAGGCCTCGGCCCACTGCCTCCTTTAGACCCATCTGGTGCTCTGAGGCTGAAGTGGGGCTGGGATGAAGGGGCTAGGAATAGCAATGTCCCCAGAGTCTCCATTTCTTCTGGTGATTGAAAGATCCTAGGCAGCCTGAAGGAAAAGGTAATCTTCCCAGCCCAGGACTTGTTAGTCCTGGCTTCAGCCTCCACGACAGACAGTCACAGACTTGGGCATCAGAAGGACCTGCCCATTGGCAGGGTGTGCAGAATGGAGTAGAAGGTCTGGCTTCCCAGTGAGTGAGACAGCCCAGAGCTGGAATCCTTTCTCCAGCATGCCCTAAGCATCTGGCCCCTCTGAGCCTTGCTTTCATCAAAAGTAAATGAGAAAAAATTCTCAGGGTTGCTGTCAATATTAAACATTTCAAGTGCCTGGCAAGTTGCAGGTACTCAGTAAATCTCCCTTTATTTACTTTTGGGTTTTGTCAGGAAAGCAGCTGGGTTATCTGCCCCGGAATCTTCCCCTTAGGGAATGAAGTATTCTCAAGGGTGGGAGAGAGAGGTCTCCAAGATAGTTGGAGGGCCAAGGGCTGAGGGCCCAAAAACTGTGAGAAATGTGGTCTAACAAGCCACACCAGAGGGGAGTCACTAACTGTGGGTTTGGAGAGAGGCCTGCACAGTGCCTTCCTGCTGGTAGAGGCTGCAGGAAAGCAAGAGGGGAGAGGGAAGGAAGAAAACAACAAAATGATAATGATACTCATACTACCCCCTCATGGGCTGGTTTCAAAACCTTTTCTGGTCCACATTGCTTGCTCTGATTCTCCCCCTCAGCTCCTCTGAGAAGCCAACAGGGCACTCACCGCCCCCAGTTTACAAATGAGTGACTTGCCCAAGGTCAAGGGGGTGACACAAGGACTTGACCCAGTCTTCTGATTTTTGATTCAGGGTTCACCCCAGTAGTGCAGAGTCAGACCCTCCAGGCCATGGGGTGAAGAGGCAGAAAAGGCAGAACAACCTCTTTGTTCTGCCAGACCCACAAAGCTAGGAGTGGGTGCTGGGCTTGGGAATTGGGAACTGAAGAACAGAATATTCTCCTGATTCCAGGGACTGTGACTTCCTTAGAGTCCAGGCTGAACCAGGATGAAGGGTTGTCCCGGAGTCCTTGGAGACAGACAGGCTTGGGCTCCAACCCCACTGCTGCGATGTACTTGCTATGTGACCTCAGGTAAGTGATTATACCTCTCTGAGCCTCTGTTTCCTTATTTATAAAGCAGGGAGGATAAAACTTAACTCACAAGCTTAGAATGTTGTGGGGGAAAGCGAGCGGGTTTTATAGCCAGTCAGACTGGGTTCAGATTCCAGCTCTGCCATTTATTAGTTGTATGATCTTAAGCAAGAGTCTTCACCTCCATAAGCCTCAGTTTCCTCATCTGAAAAATGGGGATGTTAAGACCACCTGCCTAAGGTTGTTGTAAAGATGAAATGAGATAATAGCTATAGAACACTAGACACTTTGCCTGGTCTATTGTAGGGGTCAATAATGTTAATCTCCCCTGGTGAGAAGGCAGGGAAATGCTGCTGCATTTCACTCCAGAGGCCACCCCAGGACCAGGCCTGGCGCCTGCTCGCAGAGCAGTCAGCTCAGAAGCATTCCTGCTGTCAGCAGGCAGCTTCTCGGGAAAGAGCTGACATTCACAGAGAGCGGGACATTAACCAGGCAACATTAACAATGGAACGACTGTGAATTATTTGAAATATGGATCTTAAAGACAGAAACCTTTCATCCTAAGATCTCAGAATGAGGAGACCTTCAAGATGGCAGAGGAGTAAGATGTGGAAATCGCCTTCCTCCCCACAAATACATCAGAAATACATCTACTGTGGAACAACTCCTACAGAACACCTACTGAACAGTGGCAGAAGACCTCAGGCTTCCCAAAAGCCGTGTGGCTGACAGGGTCTTGGTGCTCTGGCCAGGTGTCAGGCCTGTGCCTCAGAGGTGGGAGAGCCAAGTTCAGGACATTGGTCCACAAGAGACCTCCCAGCTCCATGTAATATCAAACAGCAAAAGCTCTCCAAGAGATCTCCATCTCAAAGCTAAGACCCAGCTCCACTCAACGACCAGCAAGCTCCAGTGCTAGACACCCTATGCCAAACAACTAGCAAGACAGGAACACAACCCCACCCATTAGCAGAGAGGATGCCTAAAATCATAATACACACCACCGGACAAAGTCCTGCCCACCAGAAAGACAAGATCCAGCCTCATCCACCAGAACATAGGCACCAGTCCCCTCCACCAGGAAGGCTACACAACCCACTGAAACAACTTTAGCCACTGGGGGCAGACACCAAAAACAACGGCAACTACGAACGTGCAGCCTGCAAAAAGGAGACCCCAAACACAGTAAGGTAAGCAAAATGAGAAGACAGAGAAACACACAGCAGATGAAGGAACAAGGCAAAAACCCACCAAACCAAACAAATGAAGAGGAAATAGGCAGTCCATCTGAAAAAGAATTCAGAGTAATGATAGTAAAGATGATCCAAAGTCTTGGAAATAGAATGCAGAAAATACAAGACAAGTTTAACAAGGACTTAGAAGAATGAAAGAGCAAACAGTGATGAACAACACAATAAATGAAATTAAAAATTATCTACAAGGAATCAATAGCAGAATAACTGAGGCAGAAGAACGGATAAGTGACCTGGAAGATAAAATAGTGGAAATAACTACTGCAGAGGAGAATAAAGAAAAAAGAATGAAAAGAATTGAGGACACCCTCAGAGACCACTGGGACAACATTAAATGCACCAACATTCAAATTATAGGGGTCCCAGAAGAAGAAGAGAAAAAGAAAGGGACTGAGAAAATATTTGAAGCAATTATAGTTGAAAACTTCCCTACTATGGGAAAGGAAATAGTCAATCAAGTCCAGGAAGCACACAGAGTCCCATACAGAATAAATCCAAGGAGAAACATGCCAAGACACATATTAATCAAATGATCAAAAATTAAATACAAAGAAAAAATATTAAAAGCAGCAAGGGAAAAACAACAAATAACATACAAAGGAATCCCCATAAGGTTAACAGCTGATCTTTCAGCAGAAACTCTGCAAACCAGAAGGGAGTGGCAGGACATATTTAAAGTGATGAAAGGGAAAAACCTACAACCAAGATTACTCTACCCAGCAAAGATCTCATTCAGATTTGATGGAGAAATTAAAACCTTTACAGACAAGCAAAAGCTAAGAGAATTCAGCACCACCAAACCAGCTTTACAACAAATGCTAAAGGAACTTCTCTAGGCAGGAAACAAAAGAGAAGAAAAAGACCTACAATAACAAATCCAAAACAATTAAGAAAATGGTAATAGGAACATACATATCGATAACTACCTTAACTGTAAGTGGATTAAATTTTCCAAACAAAAGACACAGACTGGCTGAATGGATACAAAAATAAGACCCATATATATGCTGTCTAAAAGAGACCCACTTCAGGCCTAGGGACACATACAGACTGAAAGTGAAGGGATGGAAAAAGATATTCCATGCAAGTGGAAATCAAAAGAAAGCTGGAGTAGCAATTCTCATATCAGATAAAATAGACTTTAAGACTATTACAAGAGACAAGGAAGGAAAGACACTACATAATGATCAAGGGATCAATCCAAGAAGAAGATATAACAATTGTAAATACTTATGCACTCAACATAGGAGCACATCAATACATAAGGCAAATGCTAACAGCCATAAAAGGGGAAATCGACAGTAACATAGTCATAGTAGGGGACTTTAACACCCCACTTTCACCAATGGACAGATCATCCAAAATGAAAATAAATAAGGAAACACAAGCTTTAAATGACACATTAAACAAGATGGACTTAATTGATATTTATAGGACATTCCATCCAAAAACAACAGAATACACTTTCTTCTCAAGTGCTCATAGAACATTCTCCAGGATAGATCATATCTTGGGTCACAAATCAAGCCTTAGTAAATTTAAGAAAACTGAAATCATATCAAGTATCTTTTCTGACCACAGTGCTATGAGACTAGATATTAATTACAGGAAAAAATCTGTAAAAAATACAAACACATGGAGGCTAAACAATATGCTACTAACTAACCCAGAGATCACTGAAGCAATCAAAGAGGAAATCAAAAACAACCTAGAAACAAATGACAATGAACACATGATGACCCAAAACCTATGGGATGCAGCAACAGCAGTTCTAAGAGGGAAGTTTTTAGCAATATATTCCTACCTCGCGAAACAAGAAAAATCTCAAATAAACAACCTAATCTTACACCTAAATCAATTAGACAAAGAAGAAGAACAAAAAAAACCCCAAAGTTAGCAGAAGGAAAGAAATCATAAAGATCAGATTAGAAATAAATGAAAAAGAAATGAAGGAAACGATAGCAAAGATCAATAAAACGAAAAGCTGGTTCTTTAGGAAGATAAATAAAATTGATAAGCCATTAGCCAGACTAAGAAAAAAAGGGAGAAGACTCAAATCAACAGAATTAGAAATGAAAAAGGGGAAGTAACAACTGACACTGCAGAAATACAGAGGATCATGAGAGATTACTCCAAGCAACTACATGCCGATAAAATGGACAACCTGGAAGAAATGGACAAATTCTTAGAAAAGCACAACCTTCCGAGACTGAACCAGGAAGAAATAGAAAATATAAACAGACCAATCACAAGCACTGAAATTGAAACTGTGATCAAAAATCTTCCAACAAACAATAGCCCAGGACCAGATGGCTTCACAGGCAAATTCTATCAAACATTTAGAGAAGAGCTAACACCTATCCTTCTCAAACTCTTGCAAAATATAACAGAGGAAGGAACACTCCCAAACTCATTCTATGAGGCCATGATCACCCTGATACCAAAACCAGACAAAGATGTCACAAAGAAAGAAAACTACAGGCCGATATCACTGATGAACATAGATGCAAAAATCCTCAACAAAATACTAACAAACAGAGTCCAACAGCAATTAAAAGGATCATACACCATGATCAAGTGGGTTTTATCCCAGGAATGCAAGGATTCTGCAATATATGCAGATCAATCAATGTGATACACCATATTAACAAATTGAAGGAGAAAAACCATATGATCATCTCAATAGATGCAGAAAAAGCTTTTGACAAAATTCAACACCCATTTATGGTAAAAACCCTCCAGATAGTAGGCACAGCAGGAACTTACCTCAATACAATAAAGGCCATATATGACAAACCACAACCAACATCGTTCTCAATGGTGAAAAATTGAAACCAGTTCCTCTAAGATGAGGAACCAGGCAAGGTTGTCCACTATCACCACTATTATTCAACATAGTGTTGGAAGTCTTAGCCACAGCAATCAGAGAAGAAAAAGAAATAAAAGGAACCCAAACTGGAAAAGAAGAAGTAAAGCTGTCACTGTTTGCAGATGACATGACAGTATACATAGAGAATCCTAAAGATGCTACCAGAAAACTACTAGAGCTAATCAATGAATCTGTAAAGTAGCAGGATACAAAATTAATGCACAGCAGTCTCTTGCATTCCTATACACTAATGATGAAAAATCTGAAAGAGAAATTAAGGAAACACTCCCATTTACCATCGCAACAAAAAGAACAAAATACCTAGGAATAAGCCTACCTAAGGAGACAAAAGACGTGCATGCAGAAAACTATAAGACACTGATGAAAGAAATTAAAGATGATACAAATAGATGGAGAGATATACCATGCTCCTGGATTGGAAGAATCAACATTGTGAAAATGACTATACTACCCAAAGCAATCTACAGATTCAATGCAATCCCTATCAAACTACCAATGGCATTTTTCACAGAACTAGAACAAAAAATTTCACAATTTGTATGGAAACGCAAAAGACCCCAAATAGCCAAAGCAATCTTGAGAAAGAAAAACGGAGCTGAAGGAATCAGGCTCCCTGACTTCAGACTATACTACAAAGCTACAGTAATCAAGATAGTATTGTACTGGCACAAAAACAGAAATATAGATCAATGGAACAGGATAGAAAGCCCAGAGATAAACCCATGCACCTATGGTCACCTTATTTTTGATAAAGGAGGCAAGAATATAAATGGAGAAAAGACGGCCTCTTCAATAAGTGGTGCTGGGAAAACTGGACAGCTACATGTAAAAGAATGAAATTGGAACACTCCCTAACACCACACACAAAAATAAACTCAAAATGGTTTAAAGATCTAAATGTAAGGCCAGACTCTGCTAAAACTCTTAGAAGAAAACATAGGCAGAACACTCTGACATAAATCACAGCAAGATCCTTTTTGACCCACCTCCTAAAGAAATGGAAATAAAAACAAAAATAAACAAATGGGACCTAATGAAAGTTAAAAGCTTTTGCACAGCAAAGGAAAACATAAACAAGACGAAAACGCTCAGAACCCTCAGAATGGGAGAAAATATTTGCAAATGAAGCAACTGACAAAGGATTAATCTCCAAAATTTACAAGTAGCTCATGTAGCTCAATATCAAAAAAACAAACAACCCAATCCAAAAATGGGCATAAGACCTAAATAGACATTATTCCAAAGAAGATATACAGATTGCCAACAAACACATGAAAGGATGCTCAACATCACTAATCATTAGAGAAATGCAAATCAAAACTATAATGAGGTATCACCTCACACCGGTCAGAATGGCCATCATCAAAAAATCTACAGACAATAAATGCTGGAGATGGTGTGGAGAAAAGGGAACCCTCTTCCACTGTTGGTGGGAATGTAAACTGATACAGCCACTATGGAGAACAATATGGAGGTTCCTTAAAAAACTAAATATAGAACTATCATGCGACCCAGCAATCCCATTCCTGGGCATATACCCTGAGAAAACCATAATTCAAAAAGGGTCATGTACCACAACGTTCATTGCAGCTCTATTTACAATAGCCAGGACATGGAAGCAACCTAAGTGTCCACCAACAGATGAATGGATAAAGAAGATGTGGCACATGTATACAATGGAATATTAGCCATAAAAAGAAACGAAATTGAGTTATTTGTAGTAAGGTGGATGGACCTACAGACTGTCATACAGAGTGAAGTAAGTCAGAAAGAGAAAAACAAATACCATATGCTAACACATATATATGGAATGTAAAAACAAAAATGGTTCTGAAGAACCTAGGGGCAGGACAGGAATAAAGACATAGGTGTAGAGAATGAACTTGAGGACATGGGGAGGGAGAAGGGTAAGCTGGGACGAAGTGAGAGAGTGGCATGGACATATATACACTACCAAATGTAAAACAGATAGCTAGTGGGAAGCAGCCACATAGCACAGGGAGATCAGGTCAGTGCTTTGTGACCACCTAGAGGGGTGGGATAGGGAGTGTAGGAGGGAGACGCAAGAGGCAGGGGATATGGGGATATGTATATACATATAGCTGATTCACTTTGTTATACAGCAGAAACTAACACACCATTGTAAAGCAGTTATACTCCAATAAAGATGTTAAAAGAAAAAAAAAATGGGGAAAAAGAAAAAAAGATCTCCGAACCTTTGAAATCCTCATTTATTCCTCTTCGCAGCAGTCTGACACGGAAACACTAAGTAAAAACTGAATCTCAGAGGCAAGGCTAGGACAGGAATTACAAATCACTGAAAGGAGTAGTGTTTCTATCACATTTCTGGGCTCTGCACGATTGCTTTTCTTCACTAGGCAAAGAGCAGTGGCAGATGTGTACCCTGGAGTTCGGCAGCCTGGGTTCAAGCCCAGCCACTTACTCTCTTCCTGTGCCTCAGTCTCCTCATCTGTAAAGTGGAGCTAATAATAACACCTTTTACAGTGTTAAGTGTTAAATTTAAGGATTAACACATTAACTCAGGTAAAGCCCTTAGAAAAAGACCTGGTACGTAGTAAGCACTCACTTATTAAAAAATAGAATAATAATTATAGTAATTATAAATAATTATAATAATTATTATATCTATATAATAGCAATTACTGTCATTGTTGATTCTATTCTGTTGTATTCCATAAGAAGACTCCCACGTGATGTGTATAATAAAATCTCGTCTACTCAGCAAGGCCTACAAGGCCATTCATGGCCTGCTCCCCACTTCCTGCCCACCTCTATCCACTGACACTTCTTTCGCAGGAGTCTGTATGTAGCTAAACCAAACTATAGGCTGCTCCCCTTGCAGTGTTTCCTGCATCCATGCCACTGTCCCTCCTCCTAGAGTGCTCTCTCCACCTAGCCCCTGGGCAAACCTCAACTCACCCTTCAAGACCTCATATAATTGTAGCCACTTCTGAGATGTCTTCCCGACCTCAAGTGTGGCTGGCCTCCCCTTCACTGCACATTTCGCAGCCGAGTACCTGCTCCACTGTTGCTGTGTCCATGTCCCCCAGGATGGCAAGCTTCTTAAGGGGAAGGCCCACATCACATTTTTCTCCCCACGTGTACCAGCACCTCACACAGCACCTGCACATATCAGGCACTCGGGAATTCTTTGCTGAATGAACACATCCCTCGCCAGCATCACTGAGGTTTTTAACAACATGAACATATAACAACATGGACATTACTACAGAGTTGACCTGAAGAGCCAGTAGCTGGCACCTTTCCTTTCTCCAGGTTGATGGTTGGGCCTTTCCTAGAGCCAGGCTCCCTGCAGGCTTCGGTCCCTGCACATGGGGGATGGCAGGAAGTAGGTCTTTGAAACCATACAGAAAATCTTCCATTTCCTGCTGGTTGTGGTCCCGGGTCCCAAGCTGGGTTCTTTATGGGACTCCTGGCAATAATCCAGAAAGTTGGATCTTAACGCTCCCACCCCCTACATGGAGACAGAGCCCTAGGCTGAGACCAGACCAGGGAGGAGGGGAGGAGGGGCTCAATTTATAACCAAGCCTTATGCATGAGTCTGGCCTGAAGGCGTTGGTCAAAAGGAGGGGGCAGGCTGGGGAGTTGTTTCTCAGATTCTCTGGAGAGTTCCGAGAAACAATGCTACCGAGAACACCACCCTCTTTTGGAACTTGTTTCTTCTGTCCCCTTCTGTGTTGCGTGACTTCTGGTGGCCTCCCCTAGGAGGCGGAATGAGATCAGGAACTAGTATTTACTGAGCACCTACTCTGTGCTAGCCTCGGTTCCAGGCACTTTACATACTCCAATCTCTATCTGCCACAGCTAGTGCGTGCCAGAGGGAGAAGGAACACACAGGTCTGCCTGATTCCAAAGCTAATGCAATAGTACTTTCCCCTAAAAACCAACAAATAGTCTTACAGCCCATAGTACGACCTGGTGGTTAAGAGGGTGGACTTTGGCACCAGGCCAGTTTTGGTGCCAGCTCTTCCACTTATTAGCCATGAGACAGGGGACAAGTGACTTAACCTCTCTGTGTCTCAGTTTCCTCATCTGTAAAATGGGGGTGTGGCAGCCATGGAGATGTGCTGCTCAGAACTCCTTCAAGAGAACCTACCTGACCACCTTATGCATATGGCTTCAGAGTAGGGGCAACGATGTCAACGTGATCATCCCTCTCCACCCCAGGAGAGAAGGAGCCTAGGGATGACTGCTTCTGGGCCCTGGGCCACATGGTCCTTCAGGCTGTGCCCAGCCAGTGACTGAGCATGGAGAGGGTGTTAGTTTCAGCCCATTCCTGCAGGACACCTGATCTTTCTAAGAAGTGACTTTTGCATGGAGACTGCCATCAGCCTGGCTGAGGGTTTCTCAGAACTGCACTGCTATCTGAGGCTCTTCCTACCCAATCTTTCCTGCCCTCTCTCGTTTTTACAGCTGTCAGCCCTACACTGATCTTCCCCCTTTCTCCTTCACAGCCATTTGGCCCCATAAATCTCTGGCACATCTAATCCCATTTTGGCCTCTGCTTCTTGAAGGACCCTAACTAGTAATAACTAATAATAATAAGTAATAACAGTACCTCCTTCATAGAGTTGTGGTCAGGGGTTAATGCATTACTCTTTGTAACTGCTCAGGACAGCACAGCATAGGTGTCAGCTCTCACCTTTGCTACAAATGACATCCACTCCACTCAGATTTGTCTGATGGCAGAGATTTCTGTGGTGTTCCCTTACAGACCTGAAGAAAATGTAACCTTAGCTAAAGAAGGTATTTCTCATTCCTCTTAAGCTGGTTTCTGCTGGGCCACAAAAATTTTCAAGGATTAGTTCACACCTTCAATCAAAGAGACATTGGCTCCACTGCTAAATCAACAAACTGGACAACCCAACCTAAGTGTGATCCCATCTCCCTCTCTGGGTTTTGGGTAGTGGGGGTTGGTGTAGTGGCTCTCTTTGGTCCCTCATGCTGTAGCATTCTGGTGTGAGGACATCTGTTTGCCTCAGACACAGCCCCCCAATCCCCAGCTATGTCTTTCCTTGCCACTCAGTTCTGGGAGAGGTGGCTCCTGGGTGTGTAAAGGCCACAAAGGCCAGTCGGGCTTGACCCAGTCACCCTTTCTATCATCTGGGGTGGATGGTCCACAGACTGAGAAGGGCTGGAATGCCGGTTTGTAGAGGGAGGCTAAGGTAAGCCATTTCCACCTGCTTTGGCCTTGTGATTTATATGAAGGGCACTGGGAAAGCGTCCCCATTTTGATAGAAGGTTATCCTTCCTCTTCCTCTCCTCTCGTCCAGAAAAATCATCCCCGACCTAGGGGATATCAGGGTGGGAACAAGCACAGGAGTTCCCTTTCCAGTGGCAGTCTCTGACATCAGTACTTCCCCCAGGGGCTCCCCAAGAGAGGGGAGCCTTCCTCTGAATCGCTCTGCTCCCAAAATGTGGATTCCTCATTCGCAGGAGCAGCTTGCTCTAGACAGCTATGCTGAGTGTTCATCACCCAACACTCCTCTCTTCAAAACTGAAGGACTCCTGACTCAGACCCCCGACTTGAAATACTCTCCTGCACTGTCCCACTGAGGGACCCCCGCCCCCGCCAGACCCCTCTCCCCGACTGTGCGCACATCCTCCCAGACGTCCTCCCGTCACCAGAGCCAGAGGTGCCCGCCGCAACAGCACCTCCCATTTATAACCTGGACCACCTCTCTGCCTCCCAAGCTCCCATTTCTACATCCTTAACCCCTGTAGGCTCTGTCTGCCCAAGCCGGTGCAGCTGCCATTCGTGAAAACCACAGTGTTAACTGTTTCTAAAGATTTTAGGATCCAGAAAACATAAGAAGGTTCTAGATGGCTTGTAACGTGAAAGAAAGCAGGCTCCTTTTACTCTGGTGAAACTTCCTTTTTAATGAAAGGAAGTTACCATTAAGTGACAAATGTCATAGAGCCAGCCATGAAGCTTTCTGACTTTCTTATGGCCGTAAATGATGACCATACACAATCAAATCTCCAGGTCAACAGAGGGACAGATTGATGGTAGAACTACCATTGGCATGTTAACAATTTGACCTGAAACCTTCCAGGACAGTTTGGGATGAGGAACTTGTATTTAATCTTTACAGATTGCCTCACAGTCACTTACGGTAGCTCTTAAGATATATCCAACAAGGACACAATGCAATGAATAGGTCTTAAATAACAGTCCCCTCTCTGTTTAGGAACTGCCTGTTTCAGTCAACAGGAAAGGGTGAGGGGGAATGGGAGAATAATGCGCTTTTCAGATAGACCTGGAGTTGAACCCTGACTCATCTCTAACATCTGGGCAAGGTGTTTAACCTCCCTTAACGTGCTGCCTCCTCTGTAAGGTAAAAGCAGACACCTGCCTCACAGGATTCTCACCAGGGTAAATGAATCAACGTAGGACAGATACCTGTTTCTCACATGGTTGGCAGACAAACTGAAGTGCTAAATCCATGGCTCAGGAGTCACAAGAACACTGCATTCTCTACTGCCCAGTTTCCCCTGGCCTCAGTTCACCCGAGGAAGACTTGTCTTTTATTCTTTAAAGAGTAGAATTTAGGGACTTCCCTGGTGGTGCAGTGGTTAAGACTCCACGCTCCCAATGCAGGGGGCCTGGGTTCGATCTCTGGTTAGGGAACTAGATCCCACATGCATGCTGCAACTAAGAGTTCTCATGCCACAACTAAGGAGCATGCCTGCCGCACCCAAGACCCGGCGCAAACAAATAAATAAAAAGAGTAGAATTTTACTGGATATTATCTATCATTAGATGCCCAGTAGTCAATGAAGCATTTGTTTGTTTTTGACTCCCTTCACTCTAGAAGAGATCTATGCCTGCCCATCTATGAGAATTTATACAATAAGATTAAAAGGCTCTGGAAAAATACAGGCAGTATTTATGGAAGTAAAACAAAAACGGATTGGTTATAAACCACAAAACTGCATATTCACCCAAGGATGTGGCAGTTCAGTAGAGCTCAGAGACTTTGCCAGGAGAGCTGTTGAGTTGAGCCCTCAGGCAGAAGGACTTGGCACCTCAGGGTGCCGGATTCTAGTGCCTGACCCCCCAGCATTACAAGTCCAGCAACCTGATTTTGGCAATGCTCTGAAAGTTGACCAGACTTTGGAGGAACCGACTCAGACTACCCAGGCTCACAGGAGGTTTATGTACAAACCAAAATTCACTCCACTAATCAATTCTAAGAACTAGATATACAAGAAAAAACAAGAACAGAAAGAGAAAAAGATGGAGAGGGGAGGAGGAAGGAGAGCAAGAGGGAAAAAAGAGAGAGAGAAGGAAAGGAAGGAAGAAATGGAGGGAGGGAGGGAGCCAGAGCAGTTATGCTCCATGGTCGGTGCTGCTATCCCTGTAAGCAAATCCAATAGGGAGACCCAATTAGAAACAGAACATCACTTCCTGGGTTGAAGTCAAAGCCAAGAGAAATTGGGAGGGTATGGGGGAGGCTGTCACCCAGAACTGTGCTGAGGCCTCATGAAATATCCTTCCCCCACAAGAGACAACACGTTTCCAGGACCTGAAAACACCCTGGCAGATTCCAGCCTCTCTCCCTTGGAAGGTCCTCGATAAACACTGCCAAGTTCTTGTCCTGTGAGTTACCTTTTTCAAGGCTCCAGGCCCACCCTCCCTTCTGGATAACTGATGTTCTTCCAGAGACCACATGATTCTACTGCAGACCTGTCACCTCCTCCATGGTAGGACTTCCCCCGAACATACTGCCAAGTCACCTTGATTGGAGTTCAGGCTTTCCAAAAACACCTCTGTCATCCTCTGGAATAACATCTACAGATGATTTCTTTCATTCATATTGTGTGAATTTTACTCTGTAACTCTTAAAGCACTACCTTAGTTCCAATTATTGGGGTTGGGGGGGGAGGGACAGCCTCTCTCTCAGGTGTGAACAGTTTATTGGTTCAGTCAGTAAAGGTACTATTTACAGAGCCAGACAGGCTCTAGCCACAAGGAGGTATTTTCCATGTCTTAATTACACGCTAACTGTAATGGTTACAAACACTAAAGCAACCCATTGAAAAGCGCAGATGCTTAATGATACGGGGTCAGGTAGAAGCAAGTGACGGGCTATTGTTTTTCACTAATCTGATCTATCAGTTCAGTCAAAACAAGGCACTGGCATCAGACACAAACACTGCTAATGATTAACCATCAGAAATATCAATATTTGGATTGAATTTCCTACACTCTTCTGGAAATGCAGACATCTGAACTCCCCAGGGCACATGTATATTTTGACCAATTATTTTAACAAGCTCAAAGCAGATCATCATGGCAAAAACATGTAAACAACTGCTCTCTGGTCAGAGAAAACAGATATTGGGCCATTTTCCTTGTGGAGAGAGTAGAGCTGCCCCATAAAGTATAGGATGCCCAGTTAAATTTAAATTTCAGATAAGCACCAAATAATGTAATATTTGGGACATATTCATATTTTAAAAAGTTTTCTTTATCTGGAATTCAAATTTAACTGGATGCCCTATATTTTTATTTGCCAAATCTGACTACCCTATATAGGAGTGAAAGAGAAAATTTTTAATTCACACTTCTTAATAAGTTACATATAAAACACAGCTGCAGGGGCTTCCCTGGTGGCGCAGTGGCTGAGAGTCTGCCTGCCGATGCAGGGGACACGGGTTCGTGCCCCGGTCCGGGAAGATCCCACATGCCGCGGAGCGGCTGGGCCCGTGAGCCTTGGCCACTGAGCCTGCACGTCCGGAGCCTGTGATCCGCAGCAGGTGAGGCCGCAACAGTGAGAGGCCCGCGTACCGCAACAACAACAACAAAAACAAAACAAAACAAAACACAGCTGCAGAGATTCCCCCATGACAGTAGCAAAAGCTTCACACTGAGGCATCAGCCTCAAACCAAAATAGGGAATCCCAGGAATGAGGGGTAAGAGTGGCTGCTTCCCTGCTTTGCAAACTTCTCAGGCATGAAGGGCAGCAGAGAGGGGGCTACATTATTTATTATGCTGCCCTCCACTGAAAGCCCTGCTAAGATGCTCTGAGCAAAAAGCCTGCCCCACCTGGCTCCTTGGATGTGCAGACAGCAGTGCAAGAAGGGAGATGTTTTCTTCACTCCTCCCACTGTCTAGTTATCTCTTCCTGGGATGTGAAGACCATACTTGCAGAAGCTAGGGAAAACATGGGTGGCAAATCAATGGCCTCTGGTCTTGGGATCCAGATAATTCAAGTAGAAGATAGAGGGTGGTTGCTTGTTTGTTTGTTCATTTCCAAAAATCCCTAGGCAATTGCATCAGTGCATCCTCACCTTTAAGTACTTCATCGATATGTCATTTCACACTCAGGAATCACCACCTCCACAGCCACCGCCGTCCTCATGAGTTCCAACACTCTCTCTGCCATTGAACACAGTGGGATCTGGAGCAATTCACTTACATTTTCAGGGTAGTGGTTTTCCAACCTTTAATACAAAGAAAGGTTTTTGTTCATTAGAAAAGTAGGAGGAAGAGGAGGAGAATCTTGTCCCAAAACCCACTGGAAAATCAAAATCTAATGAAAAGATATTAGGACCTTCTTGCTCTAAACTTGTATGTGTAAATGTCTGCATTTTCATATTGGCTGGAGAATGAAGGATTTATTCCTATTATAAAATTATTATATGTTGTCCTTCATGGCACAAGATGTATTCTCAGTGCTGCTGTATGTTCCAGCTGTAGGGACTGAAGTTTGTTGGGTCGTCTACACTTTCTTGCCAGATCTGCAGAGTTAATGAGATGGGAAGCCACAGTTAGTCTGTAGTCCCAGGGAAGAGGTTTTCCCCACCTAAATCTTACCACCTCTTTGGGCACCAACCACGTGACCTCGGAGCTGGAGCTCTTCTCTAACCCATGAACCATATTCTCACACCATGTACGGAAAGCAGCCAGCTAATCCCCTGCTGGCTCCTTAGTTGTCAAATAATATCCAAACTTCTTGGCTTCTCCAAATGGGTCCCAGGCCCATCAGGTGACACTCCCCGTCATGTCCCCTATCCTGGTGTCTTCCTGGGACACACTCTCCCCATCACAACCTCTGGCCTTTTGTACACACTGTTCCTTCTGCACAGAAGGACCCTGCCCTTCTTTTTCATCTGGCTAAATGATACCCATCCTTCAAGAACCAGTTCGGTTGTCACCTCCCTGGTGAAGTTTTCCTACAGCCCACAGATGGTCCCACCCTCTCTCTTCTCTTCTCTCACCTCATTGGCTCCTTTCTCTATAATGCCACTCCCCGCCCCTTCCATTGCATAATGGATTGCTTGTTGACAACTTTCTCTCCTCCAGCTTACCATGAACCCCTCAAGGAACAGACCATGTCTTAAACATCTTTATTTCCCCAGCACTTGGACCAGAATAGGTATAATAAATGTTGACTGAATCAGTGAATACAGAAACCACAGATAATTCAAATAGCATCTTCCCTGGCCTGTAAATTAGCTGTTGGATGAGTCAGTTCATAATCTATGAAGTTTATAATCTGTGAAGAGTTCAAAGTCTATGAGGTTCATAATCTATGAAGAGTCCTGTACACACGATTATTTTATTAGCTAGAAGGGACAAGAAAGTCATGGTGGGACTTCCCTGGCGGCGCAGTGGTTAAGAATCCTCCTGTCAATGCAGGGGACACGGGTTTGAGCCCTGGTCCGGGAAGATCCCCCATGCCATGGAGCAACTAAGCCCGTGAGCCACAACTACTGAGCCTGCGCTCTAGAGCCCACGAGCCACAACTACTGAAGCCCGCATGCCTAGAGCCCATGCTCCACAACAAGAGAAGCCACCGCAATGAGAAGCCTGTGCACCGCAACGAAGAGTAGCGCCCGCTTGCTGCAACTGGAGAAAGCCCGCGTGCAGCAACAAAGACCCAACACAGCCAAAAATAAATAAATGTATTAACAAAAAAAAAAAATATATATATATATATATATATGGCCTGATTCTAATTCTACCAGATATTTAAAATGGGTCAAATAATAAATAAAATTTAGCATGTAAACCACTTAAAAAATAAAAGAAAAAAAGTCATGGTGGAGTGCAAGTACAGGACGATGTCAAGACTTCCTCACTGGGGGCAAGACACAGGCAGGGAAACTGCTTCAATTCCAGGCTCAGTACCGGAGTCCCACCCTCAGAGTCCTGGCTCCAGGATCCATGGTGCTGGGGTCATCCTGCTGGAGGTTGGGGAAAGGGGACTAGACCAGGTAGATCACTTGAGTGCCCTAAAGCTCAGCCTGAACCCCACCTGGGTGCTGAGCACAAAGAAGACGAAGGAGGGAGCTGGCACTCTGTGTGCTCAGGTGACTGTCCCCCCACCCCTCATGGCCTTTTGCCAGCCCCCAGTTCAGTCACTTTCCCGAAAACCAGAGATGATTCTCCAGACAACGTGACTCTTGAGAAAATGGAATTAATCATCTTGCTCTAGAGCTGGTCAAAGAGGGGCCCCTGCAGGGTGGGGGCATGTGGCCTAAATGGTCCTTTGGAGCAGAAGCCAGCTGAGGTAGAGGAAGATTTCCTGCAGATCACATGGTTGGTGATGCCAGGAACAACAGCCTAGAGAACCACACTGAACAGGACTGTTTCCGTTCCTGAGAGTCCACACACATGGCATGCACACACGCACACAGAGTTCACACACGTGAGCGTGTACACATACACACACAGCCCTCTCCCTCACAGGAGCTTTGGAGCTCTCACTTCAGGGTCCCTTCAGATGACTGCCACCAGTTCCCATCTGTCCCTCTGTGGTGGTCCCTTCAGGATAGAAGAGTGACCCTGACTGTCCCCCACTCCTCGCCATTTTCTTGAGCTCAGTAACTATTTACAGGGTAAGATAATACCAGGTAGATACGAAGCAGAGTCCGCCTATGAAGACATCAACCGTTTCCCAGGGTCGACATAACCTTCTCGAGATCTTCCCCTTTCACATCTCCTGACCTGTCTAGTTTTTAACTAAGACCCTTCTGCCTGGTCCCCAACAAGAGCCTGGAGACATTAGTGTTCCTGGGGCTGGGGGTTCTCAAGTCAAATCTCACCTTGGCCCAGTACCTACTGTGTAAACTTGGATAAATTACTTGAGCTTTAGGACTGTTGACTCACTCGTAAAATGGGGATAATACTACTTGGTAACAAGGAAGCCTGGCACTTGAGAGACCTTCATCAGAAATTCCCTTTCAGGGCTCCCCTGGTGGCGCAGTGGTTGAGAGTCTGCCTGCCGATGCAGGGGATGCGGGTTCGTGCCCCAATCCGGGAAGGTCCCACATGCCGCAGAGCAGCTGGGCCTGTGAGCCATGGCCGCTGAACCTGCGCGTCCGGAGCCTGTGCTCCGCAACGGGAGAGGCCACAACAGAGAGAGGCCCACGTACCGCAAAAAAATAAAAAATAAATAAATTCCCTTTCATTTCCGCTAAGCAAGTTGCCTGGCTGCTTTTTGTCTTTCTAATTTCCTGACCCATAATCTTTTGGGAGGAAATAACATGGTTAGCAGATTGGGAGGGATACTTACACACACGTCTTTAATGGCTACTGGATATCTATAAACAAGACACATCCCATATTAAAATGATCTACCCCAAGAAGCACAGAGGTGCCAGGCACCTGCTTCCATCTTTAATAACTCTCTCCCCTCTCCATCTCCCCATCCTCTCCCCTTCCTCACTCAACTACACCCAGAGGATACAAGATATCAACCTTACTCAGAGATGAAATGACCCATTCAGAATTACTCCCTCCATTCAACAAACAGTTACTGAGCCTGTGCTGACGCTGGGCTTGACTCTGGGGATTCAGGGATGATAGAAGGGGCCCCTGACCGCCTGAATTTTCCAGCTAGTAGCTTGGTATATGGATGGGGATGTATGTGGAGGTGGTGGGGTGCAGGTACAGACATGCAGGAGTGTGCATAAGCCATCACACGACAATGTGATAAATGTGGTTATGGAGATGAATCCAAAGTACCGTGCTGGGAGAAGCGAAGAAAGGCAAAGTAAGGGAAGGCTCCACAGGAGAGGAGCTGGAGCTTAGAGGGTGAGTAGCAATTCACCAGGGAGCTGTGGGCTCAGCAAACAACACCAAGGGGGCTGCCTGGGCTGAAACACTCTCTTGGACCTGATTATCAGGTGAGGGCATCAGTACCAGGAATCAGGGGTTAGTGACTGGGGCCGACTCCAGAAGACAGATATGGTGGGGTGCAGGCACACTGGACCCAGCACAGGAAGGCCTGGAACCCTGACCCAGAGCCACAACTTAGAGCAATGACACCTCAGCCACTTATACCAATCATCTGAGCTGGGGCAGCTCGTACAAAATGTGTTCCACAAACGTTCACTGAATGAATGAGCATTCCCATCTATAAAATGGGATTGATAATATTTACTCCAACTATCCCATAGGATTATTTGAGAGGGTGAATTGAGGCCAGTGAGATGGAAAACCCTCTAAACAGTAAAACACGATACCAATATAAGAATTATTAAGTGAACTGATCTTGTTGGTTTCCAGAGACAAAAACCATCTGAGGAAGCAATTGGTGAAGTACAGCGACTTCTCCAGCTGGCAAGGGAGCAGCTCTAATTAAGGAAGTCCCTTCTCTCCAGACTATTACGACTACCATTAGAGAAATCTTTTACATTGGTGAGTGGAACAAATTGAGAAAGACTTTAAGTGATAAGAAACAGCAACAGGATTGGGTATATAAATAGTCAGGGTGGTGGGGAGACAAAAGAACTATCCCATCTCAGCATTCCACTTGAGAGTTACTGATGGCCAAGTCTTGGCCCCTATTTTAGAGAAAAGGATACTGAGGCCCAGAGAGGGTACAGGGTCCCAGTGTTCACATGGACCAAGTAATAATCATGACAGCTCACATTATTGAGTACAGCCCTATGATTGAGCACCTACATATCAGGTCATTGGATCCATAGAACAATCCTATGAGGTAGATACTATAATTATCTCCATTTTACAGATAAGAAAACAAACTCAAGCCAAGCACCTTGTCCAGGGTCACAGTTAGTAAGTGAGGGTTAAGACTTGCAACTCCCTGTTGCCAGGGCAACCAGAAGTCCACAGGTAAAGAAATCTTTGTGGGAAGAAATATATTGTTTAATTTATTTGAGGTGGAGGGGGAAGATGTGACTAAAATGGAGATTACTGATGTCATAGAGTATGGGAAAACCTATAATCATCTTTCTTACTTGGGAGTGAAAAAATGGGCAAGGGCTTGGGAGCTGATAAGCCATGGCTCAGTTGAAGCCAGGCCCTAGAGAAAGAAATGCAGTCAGAGGCGCCATAATGCCTGAGCCCTCCTGCTACCTCTCCCTCACTAGCTGACACCATCAATTCGAGGTTAATGCATGCCAGGGTTGGGAGCGAATTATTCCACCATTACAGACATAAATTTCCCCTGGAGAACGGCCAGAGATGGGAGCTAGGGAAAAGGGGAAGAGGCTGGGAAAAGAAAGAGGCTTCCTGGCTCTTACAAATGGGAAAATAATATGGCATCAGCTGGAGTGGGTTCCCAACCACTGGAATATGCTTTGCAAAAATTTTTACAGTCTTTCCTGGTTTTTCTCCAAGCTATTTTCCTGGCTGGGGAGGACTTCCGGAGGTCATCAAGCCCCCATCCCCACCTGTCAGTATCAGTGGTTCCTAAAAGAGCTTGTAGAAAACCCTTCAATTCCACAATTTATTTAATCCTAATCTGTGCCAAGTGCTTAGATGCAGGGAAGGGGGAGGGAAATCAGCCACAACGATAAGTAACACAGTTCCTGAATTTCAGGAGCTTTCGATACTGGGGAAGAAAAATGTGTAATCCAATCAACTCCAGCACTTGGCTAGGGACAGGGAGATTCACTCCAACTAGGAGGTTCTGGGAAGGGAGAAGCGTTTGAGGTGTGTCTTAAAGGATTAGTAACCTTTAGAGAGGGGGGAATGGGAAAGAAAGGGTATTCCAGGTGATGGAATGGCAGAGGAAAAGGTGGAGGTCGCTTACCCTGGGTTCGGGAGTCTGGCTCTGGAAGGCTCTGGGGCTGGAGAGAGGCTGTCGTTAATCACACACCTTCCATTCACCCTGTGACTCAGCTCGGTAGATGCTTTGTGTATTTCTTTTTTGTTTGTTTTTTGGCCAAGCCGCGCAGCTTGCAGGATCTTAGTTCCCCGAACCAGGGATCAAACCCAGGTCCTCTGCAGTGGAAGTGCAGAGTCCTAACCACTGGACCACCAGGGAATTCCCGCTGTGTGTATTTGTGATCCTCAAAATAACCCCCTGACACAGACATAAGTATCCCCTTTTGCAAGTGAGAAAAACGAGGTTCAGAGGCCGCAGGGAAGTGACTTGTCCCAGGTCACATGGGCAGGAAGGGGCAGAGTTGGGATTCACACCACTTCCAAAAATTCATGTTCTTTACTTTCCACCTGTGTTTCTCAAGAGGGCACTGTTGACATTCTAGGTTGGGCAGTTCTTTTGTTGGGGTGGGGCTGCCTAGGCATCGTAGGGTGTATAGGAACGTCCCTGGCCTCTTCCTGGTAGGCACCAGCATCACCTGCCCCTCCCCACCCAAGCTGTGACAGTGTCGCCAGACATTGATTTTGCCACTTGTCCAACTGTGGACAAAACTGCTCCACACCATGCCACCTCCCCCAGCAAAGGCTTTCATGGTCCCCATCCACACCGTGTGCAGAGCGAATGACCCTCCACTCCCAAGCCTGCACACTTCCTCAGCTCCACCATGTTTGCATATCAAGCCAGCTCCGTCAGGCTGGCTCAGTCAACACCATCACGTCAGGGCACTTCCCTTCTCTGAAAACAACAGGGCTGGCGGCCTTGACCAAGGGTGTACATGAGACTCACCTGGGAAGTTGGTGTATTGCTTTGTTTCTTTTGTGTTTATTTTTGGTTTTGAAAGTAAAGATACCCTTGTCCTACCTCAACTCTACTGGGGCCCAGGGCTGCACGCTCCTGGTAAGAACACCAGGCCTGAATCTTTTCTAGGGCTCATCTCAACCCCACCCTTCATTCATGAGTTCACTTTGATTCAGTCCCCACCTCCCAATCACTTTTCAGTCCCTCCTGTGTGCCAGATGCTCTGTTAGGGACTGGGGTTCAGACAGGGCTTCTGGCCCAGGTTGAGGAACAGGGGATGACGCACCACGGTCCAGCGCAGAACCTGCTAAAAGACAGCTTTGCCTAGTGAGCTATGGAGCATAAAGAAGGGGGTGGCTGGGTGCTGCGTGCGTCGTGGTGGGGGGGCAGGAGAGCAGAAGGGTGTGTGAATGTGTGTAGGGACGGTGGAATATGTATATGTGAGAGTGGGGGTATCTGGAAGGAACTATAGGTGTGTGTACATGTATAGGGGAAGGGATTATGGATACATATGTATTTTATATATATACTTAGTGTATATGTGTGTGTGTGTGTATATGTGAATAGTGTTTGTGGTGTATGTGCGTGTGTGTCTTTGTGTGTGCATGTTGTGTGTGTGTATGGAAAATAAATGTATATGTCTGTGTACAGAGTATCCGTGTGTGTGTGTGTGTGTGTGTGTGTGTGTGTGTGTGTATGTGCACATGTAAGGGGTCAGGGAGAGGGAAGACCTCCCGGAAAGACCAGCACTGGGTCTGGATCCTGAAGAATGAGGAGCAATTCAGCGGGGAGAGTGGGGTGGGTGTTCCAGGAAGAGGGAACAGGGTGTGCAAAGCCCAGAGGCATGACTGAACGTGGCATGTTTGGGGTGCAGTGGCAGCAGAGCAGAGAGGGGGAGAAGGGGAGAAGGTTGGGGTCACATCAGAATGACCTTCCTGGAGATCTCAGCACCTCGTTAAGTTCTAGGCAGGTGCCCCAGCCTTTTGGAGAGATGCCATCAGCAACAGGCTGGCACCTCTGGGAAGGCCCAGGAGAAGGTCTGGCAAGGCCACATCCATGGTCACATCTGAACTGGCTGCACGAATGTTTACAAAGCACATGCATACTACAGGGATTAGAAAGCCATGTTCTAAGGCTGAGCTTGGAGTGACACGTCTATAATATTCAGGGGTGGAAGACGGGCTGGAAGCAAGCCAGGAACCTGCGGCAAAAACGGGCTGGGTTGATTTCTCTAACCTCGGAGGACCGGTCTTCAAGGCACCCCTAGAATTAGCTCTTCTGTGCAAGCCTTGCCTCTCTGCCAGATCACCTCCCTGCCTGCTACCCACCTGCACTCCCCCACCCTCAGCCAAGCGTCTCTAACCTCTATTCTTAAGCATGAGGAAATTCAACACAACCCCACCACCTCAGCCCTTACAGTACAGCCTCTTGCTCCAGGTTCCAACTAGGGCAGACCTCCTTAGCCGAGGAATTCCCCCTTTTCAATGTGAAAGGGGGGATGCTGAGCATGACACTGGGAAGGGAGGTCAGTCAAGGGAAAGCGCAGTGCGAGTCCGGAGGCTGAGGCCACCTCACGTGGCCCACTTCAGCTCAGCCTCAGCCAGGCCTGGCGGAGGGGACATGGACTTGGCAGTCAGTCTCTCTCTGGCTGTGTGTCCTTGGGCAAGGACCACAGTTCTCTGTTTCCTAGAACAGGAATCCTAGAATGCCAACAGCATTCAGTAGCTGTGGTTCATTCAACAAATTTGTATACCTCCTCTGTGCCAGGTACCGGAATATATCAGGGAACGAAACAGATGAAGGGCCTTGCCTATGTGGAGCTTGCATTCTATAGGGAGGAGCCCAAGGGGTGATAAACAATAAACACAGTAAATGACTGAATTATGGAAGGTGGTAGAAGGGGATAAGATATGAAGAAAAAGGAAAGAGCAGGGTAGGGGGCTGGAAAGGCTAGGGAGGTGAATATGAAATATGGCTGACTGGGCAGAAGCAGGTGGGAAGACACTGACATAAACCAGGAGGGGACAGTGCCGCTGAGACCAGAAGTGGGTATCTGATGATTCCACGGGAATGGCTGTGTCTGGCCCTCAGAACATTCTGAATAGTTCAGCATGGTGTTCACCATTCTAACTGGTTGGACAGGCTCCCAGCCTGACTCAGTGTCTCAGGGACAGGATCCAGATCTCCCAGGGCTCGCTCTGCCCACTGGGACCTGTTCAGTGTCTCCAGCCACCCCGTAAGTAACCCTCCTGGAGACTGTTGTCCCAGTCTTTTCCCTGCATTACCCACCAGGGACAAAGTGCCCGACTAACGTGGCCCCAACTTTACGTTGTGTCCTCCCCAGTATCTCGAGGCCCCTGGCCAAAGCTAACAAGCCTCAGAGATCAACTGATTTACATCTGAGGGGCAGACAGGGAAGTGACTGGCCCAGGTCAGACTCCTTCATTCAGGCCCACATCAGTGCCTGCCTGGACCGCTGCCCTGGTTTCCTAGCTGAGATCCCCACCATTAGGTTCTCCAGCTCAGTCTTTCCACAAAGCAGCTGCCAGAGTGATCTTTCTACAACATAAATTTGGTCATGTCACTTCCCTGTTTTCACTCCCTAGTTCCCATAAAATAAAGTCCCAACTCCTGGGCATGGCATTCAGAGGTGACCATGAGGCACCCCGCCTACTCTCCAACCTTGCCCACGCCACACTACTGTCAAGTCCCCATGCCTCTACTCACACTGTTCCCTCCACTGGGAATGCCCTTCTTCCCTCTGACACCTTCTCACCTTTCAAGATTGAGCTCAAGTATCACCTCTTCTATAAACTTCCCCGAACCTCAGCTCTCATTCCAGATAGGATCAAGCAACACTTCTTGACTCATGCCCCATTGTTACCTTCACTTCTATCACTCAAACTTCTGAACATCTATTTGAGTTGAGCTGGGTACCATTTTAGTTTTCAGTCATCAAATATACTGTCCTAAGGTTTTTGTGCTACTGCATTTTCTTAAGAAATCATGCACTTCTCAGTTCTCAGGTGTTGGTGTTTCACAGAATCATAGTTTTTAGACAGCATCAGGATGAAGCTGTTGTAAAAGGTACAACAATTGTAACTGGCAAACTGCAACTTGTGGGCCAAATCTTGCCCACTGCTTGGTTTTTATAAATAAAGTTTTATTGGAACACAGCCATGAGCATTTGTGTATGTATTGTCTGTGACTTATTGTGCATTACAACAGCAGAGTTAAGAGAGACAACAAGGCCCACAAAGCTGAAAATATTTACTATCTGTCCCTTTTCAGAAAACGTTTGCTGACCTGGATGCTCATAAGGGCAAGGACCGTGTCTGGTTTGCACCTGGAATATAAGAGGCACCTGACAAATACTTTTGAGTAAATGAATGATACACACACTCCAGGATGATGGTGGAAGCTAAGGCAGAGCACTGGGTGTGGGTTTTGGGGAAGGAGCTGGAGGGTTTGGAGGGGGGTGCTATGAAAGGAGGGACTGTGGATTAGCCCAGCATTATGTTTTTCCTCTCTGATGAGAGAAGAATGTTGCTTAGCCTCAAAAAGGAGATCTACGTCCAGTGAAGGGAGGAACACCTCCTCTCACCCAAGCTGGTTTGGGTTTGTAATGACCTTGGGTGGAACAGCTTTGAGAGCCTCGGGGTGAAGGCCAGCTGTCCCCGGCTAGGACCACACTACTATAACAACTCCAGCAAGCAGTCCTGAGGGCCCAAGCAAGGGGTCATCCATGGAATATAGGGGAGAAGTGACAACCCTGAGACTGTATCCTCAGGGAGGCGGGGAAGGGGTTAAGAAAAGAAATAAGGAAAGTTGATTGGAAGGTCTTGGGGAACAAATCTAATGGGAATTTATATTAAAGAAAGAGGGAACAGTTGTTGATTTGGTGGGGAGAGTCGCAGAAATGAATTCAGTTTTCAAACGCTTAATTTCAAAGGAACCCAATCACCGCAAGTGGGCAGAGCTCCAGGCACATGCTTGGGTTCATGACTCATCACCAGTCTAGAGATGAGGTCAGCAAATTGCAGGCCGTGGGCCAAATCCTGCCCAGCGCCTGTTTTTGTAAATAAGGTTTCATTGGAACGTCACCTCAACCATTCATTTCCCTAATACCTGTGACTGTTTCTGCGCTACAACATCAGGGTTGAGTAGTCACAGCATGTCTCAAAGCCTTAAATAATGTAAAACCTGACCCTTCACAGAAAACATTTGCTGACTTCTGACCTGGAACCTAGCAAGGGGCCCAACCCAATCAAGGAATGTGAAATAATTGAAAGCAAGCAGGAAGATGTGGTCATTGAGAGAATGACCAGAGGTCAGACAGTCTGGTCACCATGTTCAAGGCAAAAGAATGAATTAAGCAAATATCAGGTCAGAATGTTCCTGAAGTTTAAGACCAAAATTGATACCAGTGGAAAATAGAGCGGGGCCATGTATTTAAGGTGGTGGCCAGGGAATCCCCAAGGCCGAGTCTGGTCTCCAGTCAATGTGGTCCATATAGATGACCCTTTAGGATCTAGGTAGCAGCAACATGGACAGCTCCGATGCCTTGCTTTGTCCTCGGATCTGGGTGGCCTCCAGGTTGGCTCCACCTGGCTTGGCAAGTGCCCTCTAACTTAAAGTGGTCTCAGTTCTAGCCAACCAGGACCCACAGCACATCTCAAATTTGGTCCCCAGAGGAAGTCTGGGTCATCAGGAAAAAGGTCTCGGTCAGCTGGGAGGGGTTTGAGCAGAGCTGCAGATGTGCAGGCCCAGGCCCCAGACCTACACCTGGAGACATAGGTCTGCAGAGGAGACTCAGGAAGGGAGACAGACAGCATGAGACAGGAGAACAAGAAGAAAACAGAGGAAAGAAAACCTAAGGAGACAGTGGAGAGAAAGAGACATTGCTTGGGAGAAAAAGGCTGGATCTCGTTTTCCTGCTGAATAAAATAAGCCATGCTGGACGGGCTCAGTAAGGTGACAGAGAACAAATTCTTTTCTCCCTTCATTAATTCATTCAGCACCTACTGAGTATCTGGTTCTATGCTGGGCATTAAAGGTTAAGAGTTTCTCTAGAAGCTCATAGTCTGGTGTGGGGGCCAGGCAAGAATACAAGCGATGAATTCTTTGGTTTATGGTGTGGTACCTGCTATGAGAGAGGTCAGCACAGAGGGTGGGGAGAAAACCAGGTAGAACAGGAGGGACTCTGAGGGACCTGTTGGGGTTGGCCTGATGGGTAGGAGGGAGAAGACAAAGGATGCTCCAGGCAGGGGAACAGTATGTGCAAAGATGGATGAGGGAAGGAAGGGGAGAGAGAAAGAGTGCAAGAGACCTCCTGGGGGCATCTGGATGTCTGTAAGCCAGTCAGTGTGGAAGGACAATTGCAGAATAAGGGAGTGATGGAGGGTGAGTATCTTGGAGGCCAGATCCTGAAGGCATTTGAATGCTATGCCAAAAGGGCTTTTTGTTTTTTTTTAACTTTTTATTTTATATTGGAGTATAGCCGATTAACAATGCTGTGGTAGTTTCAGGTGCACAGCTTTATCTAGAAAAAAATCCACTGAAGGATTTTTAAGCAGGGAAGACATCTGATTGTAATAGAATTTCAGAAAGCGTATTGACAGGAGGGAATTGACAAGAGGTTGGAGGAGGGAAGCTGGAATGGGGCAGCATCCCTTCCTTTAGGGGCTCCCTCTAACATCACCTCCTCAGAGATGCCTTCCTTGATCACCCCATATAAAATAGAACCCTTACCACCCCCATCCCCTTTAGCATCTACATATGGGTTTATTTATTTTCTGTTTGTGCCCTCCTCATTAGAACAGAAGTTCCATGAAAGCAAGGACTTTGCCTGTTTGTTCACAACTGCATCCCCAACACCTAGAAGAGCATCTGACACACTGTGGGCTCTCAAATTCTGTTGGAAGGATGAAGGAAAAGTAATAAAAGTCCTATCTTTCTAAGAATTAGGAAACTTAGCTGTGGGCCTGTTTTTATCTGAAGCAGCGAGCTGACTAGACCTGGGCTGGCCTTGAGGGTAGTAACGGGTAGTAACGAGCTGCTCTGCAGGTCACTGAAGTAAATCACAAGCATGTGAGATCTGTATCCCAAGGCCTCAGACATGCTCTGGCAGAACTCTGAGAACCAGGTCCTGCAAAGATCCCTTCCATGTATGCTGATCCTAGTGTTTCAGGCTGGGAGGCTTCTGGCACTAGGCAGGGAGGGTGCCACTGGCCACTCAGGGTCTTGGGTCTGAAATGACAGCTAAAAAATGTTTATTAAGCACCACCTGTGTGCCAGGCATAGGGCAAGGTATTCTACATATGCTAATGCCACAAAGTAGGTACTGTTATCCCCATTTTACAGATGAAAAACTAAAGCTCTAAATGATTAGATGATTGACCAAGACCACAGAGTAGGAAGCATCGGAGCCAAGATTTAGGAATCCAGGTTTGACTCCAATACCTGGGTTCTGTTCTACAAAGCCATGTAAACTGAAACTTCTAATCCCAAACCAGACCCAGTGCCCCAAGCTCTGCTGGCCTCACCCCAGAGACTTTTCATCCCCTTGTGATAAATAGACCCTCAAGCCCTTCTCAACCAGAGGAACTCCTCATGACTTCTGGGGAAGATGCCAGGGATCCAGGGGGGGCAGGGACAAGTTGGTAAATGAAATAGAGTTGCCGGATAGAAAAAAACCTTTCCTCTATCCTCTTATGTTAGTGTTTGGGGGCCTGTGAATTAAACTGACAAAGACAGATTAACAAGAGAAAAGACAGATTTTTTTAAATTCACATACAGATGGGAGTTCACAAAGAAATAGGACTCAAAGAGGCAGTTAGAACTGGGGGTTTATATAACATCTTAATAGGGGAAGGAGAGGGGGAGAAGGGCATTTACAGAAAAAGAGTGACTTCTTAGAAGTGTGTAGGACAGGGAGAAGAGGCACTTATGGGAAAACAAATGACTTTTAGGAAAGATAAATGGCCCTTAGGCGAATAGATGGGAGACGTAATAGTTTTTATAACAATGCCTGTTTAGGTGTGATGTGGAAACTTCTTATCTCGGGTGAAAAGAATTAATCTCCCTGGTTGTTCTGAGGGAAGGGCTTTAGGAAAATTAAGTTTTTTGAATTGTTTTGGGAAGCAATGCTTTTAGGCAGATAAGACATTTTTTATCAGGAGCCCAAATAACTGAAAATAACTTTTATGCCACTGTGCCATATTCTGGACCCCTTTACAGCAATGAGAGGCCCCACTGGGCTCTGGAACGTGGGCAACGTTGCAGGGAATGCAGATGAATATTTGGGTTCAAGGACCCCCAGAAACTGACCAGGGAATCATTTTGACAAACAAAGATAATGTACTATATATATAGCCTGAGCCTCTGGCAATGACATTAAGGTTTTGTTTTTGTTTTCTTGGTTTCATTTTTTGCATGGAGGGAATATGGTAAGGCTGGGTGCACTGGGCATGAGCTCTTTACCATAAAGTGATGGCAGAGGCTTGGTGAGACAGCTTGCCCTCTTCTGGCTCTGAAGCTCCATTGCCATGGCACACACTGTCTGCAACAGATCTTTCCTCCAGCCACTTTCCCAGGGGGAGCAGCTTCCCAGGGCGCACAGTAACGGGCGTGGATGGTCTACCCCCACTGGGACTGCTTCCTGGTCAGTCCAGCCCACCTTTCTCCACCTGCCCTGTAGCCAACAGTGCCAGCAATTGTGTTTGTGGCTTGGGAGTGATTTCTAAGGTCTTTAATACTCTCAACTTCTGGCACAGTCTTCTAAAGGTGTCGGTGACCTAGCCACTCAGAAGAAAAGGCTGATGGAGGGAACAAGAACAAAGAAGCCAGGGGTGGAGAGAGGGAGTGGAACATCTCCCCAGCTTCTAGGATTATTGGACAATGGGAGTCTGGCTGAACCCCAGGAGATGTGAAGGATCAAAGTCAAAGCTAGTGTGTATGTTACTGCAGATATTACAGTTTCCAAGAGTTGAGATGGGGAGGTGACTGAGGAGGCGTGAGGCCAGCCCTCAGCTTCTCCAGTCCGAACTCATTTCCCTGGACCAGACGCTCCCACAGGTATCCTCCCAGCCCCCACCCTGCCTCCTGTGCCCTCCCAACTCCTTCCCATCCTCTGGGGATCAGCTTAAATGTCAAACTCTCAAAGGGACATTTCCTCCTTAATCCCTATTATTACAGCCTGTTTATTTCCTTCACAGCTTTTATCACAAGCTGTAGTGAATATGTTCCTTTACTTCTTTATTGTCTGTCTCCATCTCTAAGCTGTGAGCTTTAAAAGAGGAAGGAGCAGGTGTGATTGAGTCAGCAAGCAATATTCTACCCGCACTTAGCACAGTGCCCAGCACAGGCTTAGTAGGTATTGAGTAATACCAAATCAATGAGTGAATGAGATGGGAGCTCTACCTGACAGCAGTAGTCTTCAAATTTTAGAATGAATAAGAATTACCTGGGGAGCTTATAAAAATTCAGATTCCTTGGCCTTATTTCTTGAGATTCCAATTCAGCAGATCTGGGGAGAGGCCCCGGGAAGGTGTGTTCTTAACCCCCGTTAAAACGTGTTGTGATTCTGACACAGGAACCACTGATACAGGAACCACTGTCTCGGATTCAAGCTTTGTCTCCACTGCAGAGACAATGCCGAGAAAGGAACTTTCACCACTTGCCTTTTTGCTTTTCTCCAGTCCTTTAAGCATATAAAGTCTGAAAGTTTATACCTTGGAGATGAGGGGTGTTGCAGGGAGAGGGTGAAAGGGTGAAAGAAGAAGGTATGTATTTATTATTATTAGAAATTAGAAGTAAACACTAAAGCTGATAATACATTGCTGTTACCCAGTATACAGGTGCCATTGTTTGCATTCATTCATTGGCTCAGCAGACTTTTCGAGAACCCACTATGTGACCAAGGCACTTGGCCTTGATATTGGGGATGCACCAGTTAAGAAGACAAAGAACCTGACCTTAGGGAGCACCAACTTAGTGATGGAGACAGGCAGGTTAGCGACATGCTGAGAACAATAAAACCCAACAAAAGTAGCCTGTGAGGGCAGCTCCAGGGAGGAAAAGTCAAGGAGCTCCACAGAGGAGATGGCATCAGGCTTATTTAACTAAAGCTTACTTGGCCAGGAGGAGGGAATAGCACAGGGCAAAGATCAGCACGAATTAGCAATGAGCACAATGTAGAAAGCATCTGGGAGGATGCAGCAAGAGACGGACAGCAGTTTTCAAGGTCAGCCTTCACCTGTTCAGGGGGTCACAATTCTCTTGTCTGTCCAATTCTTTAAGTTAAAATGTTTTTAGGCAAAGAACTCTCCTGTTCACCATGGCTCCCACCATGCCTTACACTCAGCCTGTCTTCTTACATCAAGAAGGTATGCAGGGCTGCCACTCTTTCTAGGAGAGGGAGGCTCAACAGAGAGCAGAAATCAGAGTAGTAATTTGATCTCTTCTGGGTTTTTATGAAGACTAGTCTGGTGATATGTGGTAGACAAAACACAACTGGAAGCTGAAAGAATAGCCTGGCCCAACTGTCTCCATACCTTCTTGATCCTATACCCTCCATACACATACACTTAGTTACTTAGAAACCATATACACATCTCACTTCCTAATATACTAATATGTTACATATGTTTAAGTAATGATTGCACCCAATTCCTGTGAGTGGGTTTTTTCCCCCACACCAACAAGCAAATTTCTGACACCAGCTAGGTATCCTACAGTTCAACTCAATTTTGATATTATCTGCCTGGAGATAGCATCACATCCCACAGGTTAAGGACTCAGTCCCACAAGACTGCTCACCCTCCCCTGCCTTCAGATGCCAATCTCAAGTCCAGATTGTCACCTGTGCTTCTGACCAACCAGCTATAGACCAGAGGTTCCAATGGGCTCCCTCCCCTTCAGTTAATTTGCTAGAACAGCTCACAGAACTCAGAGAAATATTTTACTTACTAGATTACTGGTTTATTATAAGAGGATATAACTCAGTAACAGCCAGATAGAAGAGATGCATAGGGCAAGGCATGGGGAAAGGATGGGAAGCTTCCCTCTCCTCTCCTCTCCTAGCATGCCACTCTCCCCAATCTCCAAGTGTTCACCAACCCAGCTTTCTGAACCCTGTCCCACTGAGGTTTTATGGAGGCTTCATTACTTAAATATGATTGACTAAATCTTAAGCTACTGGTGACTGATTCAACCTCCAGCCTCTTTTCCCTCCCTGGAAGTCCAGGGTGGGACTGAAAGTTCCAAATCTCTAATCACATATTTGTCTCCTCTGGCAACCAGCCCTCATCCCTAGGTGACCTAGGGTCAGTCCAAAAGTCACCTCATAACAAAAGACACCATTTATAGCTCTTATCACTTAATGAATTCCAACCATTTTAGGAGCTCCGTGCCGGGAACGGGTGAAGACCAAATACATATTTCTTATTGTAAATCACAATATCACAGTAAGACATAGAAAGGTATTTAAATGGATGTGCTAGAGATGTAATTACACTACTTTTTAAACTCCGATTTTGTTAACCATACAAAAAAACTTTTCACTGAAAGGAATTATTATGAATGCTAATATTTGCAGCGAGTGCAACGTGGTTGATATGTTTTATTATGTTTGTTTTATCTTCATATTAACATTCTGCCATTTGATATTTAGACCATCTGGTTTTAAGCTCAAATTATTTTAAATATTTATTTATTTATTTATTTTTGGCTGCGTTGGGTCTTCGTTGCTGCGCACGGGCTTTCTCTAGTTGCGGCGAGCGGGGGCTACCCTTTGTTGAGGTGCGCGGGCTTCTCATTGCGGGGGCTTCTCTTGTTGCAGAGCACGGGCTCTAGAGTGCAGGCTCAGCAGTTGTGGCGCACGGGCTTAGTTGCTCCGCGGCATGTGGGATCTTCCCGGACCAGGGTTAGAACCCGTGTCCCCTGCATTGGCAGGCGGATTCTTAACCACTGTGCCACCAGGGAAGCCCTAAGCTCAAATTGTTTTGATACTTGGCTCTCATAGTTTTCAGAATTGAATAAAGATATCTCACTAAGGCTCAGAGAGGTATCACAAATGGAAATGTGATAACGTATCACAGTAATGGCTGTGCTTACTAACATACAAAATTTTCAGTCTTACCAACTATGCAAAGGCTTCTGTTTAAATTCAGCTGGTAACTTCCTATCTTCTCTGAGGTTGATCAATTGTTCTTGCGAACTGATTATTGCATTTTTTATATTTTTAACCAAAAGGCTTCAAAACCACTAAAACTCTTCATTTGTTTAGTTTTAATTTTTACTGGCGTATAGTTGATTTACCGTGTGGTGTTAGTTTCAGGTATACAGCACAGTGAATCAGTTATCCATATACATATATCCACTCTGCTTTAGATTCTTTTCCCATATAGGTCATTACAGAGTACTGAATACAGTTCCCTGTGCAATTAGCTTGTTCTTCATTCCCACACCCAAGGGCACAATAAACACTTAAAGTGTTCAGGAGTACGTAGGACATCCCCTTGTCCATACAAGGGCAGCCTTGGGTGTCCAGGAGTCACCCTGGATGCACAAATAAAATTGGGTGCTAATTATTCACACATATAAAGTTCACACATGTAAAATGAGGCGGTAAGCACCTTGCAGCTTTTTATCCTCCAAGCAAGAACTTTCAGGAATATGAACCTTGGACCATGTGTGAGGAGGTGGGTCTATTGTGAATGTAAGAGTATGGGTCCTGGAGTCAGACAGCTTGGTGTGGACCTGCTGACTGTGACCTAGGACAGGGGTCAGCAAAGTCCTTTAAGGGCCAGACAGTGAAAAGAATTGCAGGCCACCTGGTCCCACAACTACTCACTCTGCCCTTGTGCAAAAGCAGCCACAGACACACGTAAACAAACGTGCAAGCTGTATGCGAACAAAACTTTACTCATGGCAACAGGTATTTCTTGAAACTCATAAAACTTCATTTGCAAGATGTTTAACTACGGTAGGTATTAGGTAGGCGAAGTGTCAACACTACCATTTTCTTGCTATTTGCTTCCGTTTGCATTATTAATGCTATCTTCTTTCGGTAGTTTCTTTTTGCAGGACTCATTTTTAAGCCACGTGTCCATTTCGTTACGGTTAATTTAGTGAAAACAAATCGTAAATCCATTTAACCTGGCCGATATACGCTGCAGAAGGTCAAGTTATACTGAAAGAAAAGGAGTGATGCATAAGCACTCCACATTTAGAGACCCTGCCCCAGCCTCAGGCTTGTGTGACCTTGGTATGTGACCTCAGATAGTCTGACCAACAGAGCAGTGAGAGGCCAGTATCCACCTACATAGTAAATATTACTAAAGTGCAATGTTTTTCCCATTGTTTGAAGCCATAGAAGTTCCAAAATTTTCTCCCCACACCTCAGAGGCTCGTTTTGCACAGGACCTGGTACATGGAGGCCTCGTTTTGGAGACCGCAGTCTCCGGGATAAGGCAATCCCGAGCCAGGCACTAGCAGATGAGACCTTTTCAAAGCGCAAAGGTGCCTGGGGTAGGGATCAATCAGGTGTTGACAAGGGGGAGGCAAGAGGGAAACTAAAGGGGTGAAGGTTGCCTAGAGTTTCCAGCTGGGGCTGCAGGTCAGTGGGCTATTCAATCTGACAAGCAGGTACAAGGTAGCCTTGCCCCGCCATGGCCTCCTAGGCCAGGGGAAAATCCAAAGGCTGTCTCCATCCCAAGCTTCACTTGAACTCTGTCCCTCTGTACTCCCCATCATCATTGAACAGATGTGCGAGGTACGCAGCTGACTCAGAATCCTAAGACCTGGGCTCTGGTCCAAGTTGGCCTGCTGCTTAGCAGCTGCGTGACTCTTGGGCACAGATTCCTCACCTGCAAGTTGAGAATAAGGGAACATATCCTGTCTGCTTCACCGAATTATAACGTGGCTGGAATAAGATAAGGCACAGGCATATGAAAAGGCTCTGAAAACTGCAAAGCATTATATAAACGCACAGCATTATTATGACTTTTTAGTATCCTATGTGCATAGTGATCAAGGTCCCAGGCAAGGCACCCTGGCCTTTGTTTTTCTGGGACACGTTCTAGGAGGGTGTATAGCCACGTGATGTAAGAGGTGGACACCAGGATGAGTAACCCATGGGCGATGTGCCTGCATAGCTGGACATGTTGAGATACCACTGACCTCAGGCATCCGGAGACTAGAGGTCACACTTGGAAACTAGGAGGCCTGGATGGTGAAGAGGATGCTGGGTCTTCTGCAGACCCAGGAGAAGACCCCAGAACTTGGCTTTCTTGGAAACTCCCCACTCTAAGCATTTCTTCAGTTGATCTGACAGAAATCAAAGAAAGAAGCTGGCACTAGATTGAAGCATTGTTTGAAGCTGGGAGATAAGAAGCCTTATCATACCTACTTTATTAACTTGAGGTCTGGCTTGCCCTGGCTCTGATATAATCAGTCTATTAAAATACTTACTGAATGCTTACATAGAAGTACAATATAAGCCCATGCAATGAAAGCATTAACAATCTGATTGGGAAGATTAAATACTGGATGGTTGGGTAAGTGATAGATAGATAGATAGATACTTGGATGGAGGAGTAAATAGGTTAAGTACAAACATGAGAAGATACTAACAACATCAGATGAAAAGAACAACTTACTGAGCATCTACAACGTGCCAGGTACAAAATGCCAGGTGATTTCAGATATGATATCAAACCTATCATTGCTGAATGATAGGCAATGATATCATCCCCATTTGTCAGATAAGGAAAGTGAGGTACAGAGAGGTTAAGTAACTTGGCAAAGCCACCCAGCTAGCTGCCCAATGTTCTTTTGTCTTACTGTTCCTGAGCCAGAGGATACCCACTCCTCCCATCCCCATCTCCCAGCTCCAAACTGTCTTTGTTACTTTTGAGCCTTTGTTTTATGTAAGAACATCTTGGAAATTCTGAGAAAAGCCCCAAACTACTTCCAGACGCCTTCAAGTTTCTCAGGTGAAAGTGAGGCCTCTCAGGAGAAATCAAAGAGCTTTCTCTTCAGGCACCTACTCCCCACCAACCAGCACAGAAATGTTTGCGAGGCTGGCCGGGCTGCAGGGGCACTCTAAGGAAACTAGTTTGGAGCCAAAGGCATCTATGGGGCATTGTACATGGAGGCCCACTCCTGAAGCTCCATTTGCTCCCCCTTCTACTGTCTCCCTATCTCCCCACCTTCCCACCTCCAAGACAGGTAGGGGTCTGGGCAGGAGCTCAGTAATGATGTCAAGAGGGTAGGAGGGGGCTTCCCTGGTGGCGCAGTGGTTGAGAGTCCACCTGCCGATGCAGGGGACACGGGTTCGTGTCCCGGTCCAGGAAGATCCCACATGCCGCGGAGCGGCCGGGCCCGTGAGCCATGGCCGCTGAGCCTGCGCGTCCGGAGCCTGTGCTCCGCAACGGGAGAGGCCACAACAGTGAGAGGCCCGCGTTCCGCAAAAAAAAAAAAAAAAAAAAAAAGAGGGTAGGAGGTGCTGCAGGGCCTCTTGCCACAGACTCAGCTCTCTCCTGGGCCTCTCCATTTGACTCCCTTGCTGGCTCCCAGCTCTCTCAGGGTGCAAGGCCAAGCCTCCAGGGAATTCCTTGTGCCTTCCCACAGGGCTGGAGCCAAGAGTGAGTTTCGAGGTCACTGGCTATAGTGACAGGGAGGACTGAGGGCTCAGAGAACACTGTGAAGCACTTCTGTTAGGAGGTTCAACTGGCCATGGAAGAAGGATGCTCCTAAAATGGACTTTGTGGGGAATGGAAAATCCTCTGTGTGAGGGGTAGGGATGGGGAAGGGGGAGCAACCTAGAAACCTAGCCAAATTTCTCCCAGAATCTCTCCTATCTCTTCCTGGGTTGGCCTGCTCAGCCTCTATCCCCCATTCTCTTGACCCCTATGTCTCTTTTTGAAACTTCCCAGAGTGGAAAGCACAAGGTCCTGGCATTTGCAAGTCTCCTTTTACATAGACAAGACTCTCTATTGATCCCAAAGAAGCTTTTCAAATACGTAACCAGGAATCAGAATTTTAGAAATGGTCAAGTTCTATTTTATGGATGGGAAGCTGAGGACTAGAGAGGTGGAATGGCTTGTCCAAGGTCATACACACTGCAAACCCCCATTCCATTATACCAGGACAGAGGGGTGTCCTCCATATTCAGAACCGGAGACTCATCTTCCAGACATGATGGGTGGCGTTACCCATTTTATTTGACTTTCATGGGTCTTTGATCTTGAGTCTTTTCTGGCTGTGGTCCAGGAGCATGGCTGAGACGCAACTCAGAATCAAAGGCCTGGCAGCCAGCAGCCCTAGCCGGAGCTGAGGATTCCCACAGACACCCAGAACCTGGTCAGAGCTCCACCCAGAGGGGGAGCTGGGAGAGGCTCCACCCACCTGTCTGCCTGGCTGGTCTTGCAGCTCTGTCTTTCCCGCAGAGAGATCCACTCCATCAGAGAGTGACTGTGTGCCTGCACCCAGGGGGTATGGGCTGATGATGGGGAGAATCTCGGGGACCCAGAAGACCATGCCCTACCTGAAAGCCCAGCGTGAAGACCTGAAGGACCTGTCCTAACGGAGCCTTGGCAGCTGTCTGGTAAGGGAACTGCTGGCCCCTCCCGGTGCCTGAAGGGAGGAAAGGGAAGGGGATCCAAATATAAGCCCTGCTGGGACTGAGGGAAGGGGGTCGGGTCTGGAATTTGCTGAGCACCTACTTTGTATCAGGTTTCACCATCATCTGAAGATCTATTGATTCCTATCCCTTTTACAGTGGAGGAAACTGAACCTCAGGGAGAAGTAATACAATCTCAGAGCAAGCGCAGGGTTAAGAGTAGAGCACCTTCTGTCTGATGCTCGAGCCACAGGTGTTCCTGTCTGTGTTGCCACCCGGGACACACACCTTCACCTTCACCTTCTGTGATTTGCTCAAGGTGGACCCATGGTAATAATGCCTTTCCTCACCTCAACCTAATTCAGGCTCCACTCCTGCTTCCCAACAAGTGTTTCTGTCTATACTGAAGAGACTGATGACAGAGGAACAGTGCCTGTGTAGGAAGGAGGCTAATATGACAAGTTTGGAGCTCACAGTATTTATGTGATGGCAATTCTGGGAATGGGAGTGGAAACCTGCACATGTCGGAGCTACCTCTGCTTCTTAAACTCGATGCTGGGGATAAGGGGAAGGACAAGGGTTGAGGAAATGAACTAAAGGGAGAAAGTTTGATTATGACCATTGGTGGATTGATAATGGTATTGTTGATGCGTGAGAAAGAAAAGACTGAGGTAGAGAAACATGACAGAGTGCAGAATTATAGGAGCTTACATACGTGCAAAGATGTTCATTACTGATTTTGTAACAGTAAAAAATTTGGAAATAACTTAGTATCTATATAGGACATGTGTTATATAAATGTTAATACATTGATCTTATGAAATATCTTGCTGCCGTCAGAAAGAATGAGGCAGATCTATAGGAACTGACATGGAAACGTCCCACTGACATTGGGAAAGAGTATGTGTCAGGTGCAGTGATTAAAAGCACTTGTAAATCAAGTATACTTCAATTTTTTTAAAAAAAGGTGCAAGTAAAATAAACAAAACCATAAAAATGCTAAAAAAAAAAAGCTCTTGGTTCAGCTTACCTGGATTCACTTCTGTCCCTCACGTGCTATGTAACCTTGGGACTTTTCTTATCCTCTCTAAGCCTCAGTTTCTTCATCTGTAAAATGAGAATGGTAGTTACTACTCCAAAAAGTTGTTGTGAGGACTGGAGAGGTTCTTGGCACAGTACAAGCATGCATTCAATATTCAATAAAGATTTGCTTTATTATTAAGTGAAAATGTAAATAGCAAAAATATATGCACGCTATCATCCCAATTTTGCTGTTAAATATTTTTCTTCCTGCAAAGATATATGTGTATATATAAACATAGTAGATGTTTGGATAAAACAACTGTTAACAGTGGTCATCTCGGAGGTATGAGACTAGAGAGGAGTGAGGGAGGGATTTACACTGTTTTTTTAAGAGAGTTTACTTTTCAGAGAAGTTTTAAGTTCACAGCAAAACTGAGCCGCATACACGTGCGCGGCCTCCTGCACCATCAATGTGCCCCACCAGAGTGTACGTTTGTTAAATTGATAACCCTACAATGACACATCACTGAGATTTACACTTCTGACTGCATACATCTCTATCTCATTTCCATTTCTACAATAAGCATGTGTTTGTTTTGTAAGTAAAATAATGTTAATTAATGGCTGAATTGCACCCTAAGCCCCAGAATGGCAAGACTCTAGAAAGTGGCCTGGTTCACAGAAGCTACCAAAGCAGAGGGTATGACCCAGCCTGGATCTGCCTGGGAATGCGACCTGAGCCCTCACCCCCACCCCAAGAACCTCCACTCTGCTGTCACCAGCATGACGGGTCACAGGCTCACCTGCCTGACTGTCTGTTGCTCTCTCAGAGACATCTGACAGCAGCTCCCAAACCTGAGGAGGCCATGCCCCTGGGCCATGCCTACCCTGACAGTCCGCACGCATACAGTGCTCACCCACAGCATCTGAACTGCTTCAAAGCACCCAGGGAGCAGGTCCAGGAGGTTGGGAGAGCAGCCAGTGTGACTGGGTCTTGAGGCGGCCAGCCCTGGCTTCAGAGTCTCCTCTGACATTCTCTAGCACAGTGACCTTTCCGTGAGTTCTGTTTCCTCAACACAATGCAGGGGTTAACCTGCCCATCTCACAAGGCCATTGTGAGGATAGAGCAAGAAGATCTGCGGGAAAGTACCTAACACATTCCTTGGCACATGGAGGTCCTCGGGAAGTTTTCATTTCCTGGCTACGTGACCTGCTTAACAGGCCTAGACCCTCAGATACATGGCGTGATCAGGGGGAGTGTGTAGTCGAGGATGTCCTCCCTGGCAAAGTCAGGAAAAGGACGGGGGGGGATAGTCCTGGGGCTCCCCAGATATTCAGCTCAGCAGCTATATTTCTGCTCTGGTGAACCACTCTCTAAACAAGTCCTCAGCCTTTATTTGGGCTGGATTTAAAATGTGATCCTTCAATATGAAGTCACTCCTGGATGACATTCAGGGGGCAGGAGCTGAAACGGAAAGGTGTGGGAAGAGGCTGCTCCCAACAGACGTGGAGAAAATGCTGTAACTGACGCCCCACAGGACAGAAAAGCTGGGCTGGGAGGAGGTGAGGCTTTTGGGTTGTCTGCCTCTCACCTACCCCATCTGTTTCCCCAGGTATTTCTACTTCAGCCCCTCTCTGCATAAGCAGCTCCTCAACATGAGGCACAGTCTCCACTTGACCTTCATGTGTCTGAGTCTCCTCACTGGAAGGTGAGCTTTGCTACCCCACGGTGGCTTTGAGCTGAACTGCTTTGGGTTTTGCATGTGGTGGGAGGGGCAGCAGCGCTTTCTACTTAGCAACCGTGAGACAGAACGTCAGGCCTTCACCTCCCTGATGCACCAGGACAAATGCAACTTCTTGCCAGTTATTCTATCTGGAGAAGTCAAGGTTCCAAAAGGGTCATAGATGGACGAACCCCTTGGGTTTGCGGGGGAAGGTGCTTGGAGTGTTCCCAAATTAGCATGACACTGTGATATATAGCAAATGGGTAATAAAATGGAGTGGGATCGGGACATGTATTAATTCAGCAGCTGAAAATCAGAGATTTCTCTTTGGGGAAGTTACTGCTCATATCTGAGCACAACCACATACAGACATGCAAACACAAGCTCAAGTCTGTGTGTATGCATGTTTATCCACATGCAAGCAAGCATGTGCACCGAAACCCATTTTCTTTTCCAGGATGTGCATCCAGGGGAATCAGTTTAACGTCAAGGCCAGCAGAAGTGACAAGCTGTCCCTGCCTGGCTTTGAGAATCTCACAGCAGGATATAACAAGTTTCTCAGGCCCAATTTCGGTGGTAGGTCATTCTTTTTGCCCAGGACATCAATTCAAAAAGATAGGAACAGAGACAATATGCAGACGAGGGTTTCAGGAGGTCACACTACCTTGGAGAAAGCACTTTCTCTGGTCTCTCCACCTGCAGGATACAGAAATACTCCTCCCCACTGAGGAGGTTCCTAGAGCCCCCTCACAACCTCACACACGCTGTCTACCTTCTGCTCACACCTCCAGTGTCATTATTCAAGGAACCCACCATGTCTCACCAGGACTACTCCACCTGGTCCTCCTGCCTCAGCCTGCTTCCTCAAGGCTAACCCTCTACTCTGCCAACTGGATGACCCCCCTGGGTCCTTTGCTGCTCAGAATACCTGCCTGCTTCCCAGCATCCTCAGCGTACAGTCCAGAGCCCTTTGCATGGCACACCAGGCGCTTCCCAGCCCAGCCTCTGTCTGTCAGTCTCATCTCCCCAACTTCTCCCCACTATGCCCTGCTACAAATGTGCCCCCTGACCTCCTTGGCCTCCCTGGTCTCCGTGCTTTTTGCTGAGACTGTTTACCTGTCAAGAATGGCTTGTTCCAATTTGACTCCCTGGTGAAATGCCAGTTTTCCTTCATGTCTTAGATCAAAGGCTTCCTCTTCTGAGCAGCCCACCCAGATTCCTCCAGGCCCCATCCCCTTTCTTCACACTTTGTTTTGAACATATCTCCAAGTCATAGCCATTACGGGTGATACTGTCACTGGCTTTATGTCTGTCTCAGCTCTAGGCTACAGTCCCCTGGGGGAGTCTTGTTTTATTTACCTCACCAAACCCAGCACCGTCTCGGTACTTAACAGATAGCAAATTATCAATTAATATTTGTTGGAAGAATGAGGCAAGGAGGGAAAGAATGAGGCCACCACATACCTCCCCACAGGGTCTCAGCCTCTCTGTTTGTAAAATGCAAGACTGAACCAACGTGGTCACTAATGTCTTGTTACCTCGAGCAGAAACTAGAAAGAGCCTTGGAGTGGAACAAACCTGAGTTTGGCTCCTTGGCTCTACTGCTGAGCAAGCATCTTAGCTTTCTGAGCCTCAGTTTCCCTTTCTGTAATTGGGGGGGGCATATTATCTGCCTCACAGGGAGGACTGAATGAAGTGTGTAAATACAGCATCAGGATGCAGTCTGTTTTCATCCCTTTCCTTCTTGCTCCTCCCTTCAGATGATAAAATTCTCTGGTCAGATCTAGGATTAGTGGGTCAGTCCAGGTCCTCTGAGGAACAGACACTGGGAGGGGTTTATCCGTGCAAGATATTTATTGGGACCATATCTATGACAAAATATGGGTCAGGAAAAGGAGGAAGCTGGAGAGCTGTCAGACTGCAATGCAGGTCTGACCCCAGTGGAAGGAGTGAGGGAGGGAAGGAAGGCTGGTGGAGGAGTCTTAGACTACAGTGCGATTCTAAGTGTGTTTGGAAAGGCCACCAGGGAGTTCTTGAGCTAAAGCTCCCATCAGAGGAGTCTCCCATCTCTGTGCCTCCCAGGAACAGGCCTGCCTTAGTATTCCTGCCACGCTCAGTCCCTGGTGGGATGCAGCCCATGGGAAGCATGGCCTCCGAGCAAGTGTGGTGGAAGATTTCAGAGCACAGCAGCTGGGGCCAATGACACCCCCTTCGGTTGGAGATCTGAGAGACGCAGCTTCCTGGCCACACAATTAGGATTTGAGGTCCTTATGTTAAGGGACCTTGGGGGGCTTCAACCTCCTCTGGTTTTCCCAGGAGCAACTGAACACTAATGACGAGCACATGAGTCTCCACATCTGGTTGGGTCCACTCAACAATTTCTCTGCCTCCCAGATCCCAAAAAATTAGGCCAGGACACTGCCTTTTTTTTTTTTTTTTTTTTTTTTTTGCGGTACGTCGGCCTCTCACTGTTGTGGCCTCTCCCGTTGCGGAGCACAGGCTCCAGACGCGCAGGCTCAGCGGCCACAGCTCACGGGCCCAGCCGCTTCACGGCACGTGGGATCTTCCCGGACCGGGGCATGAACCCCGTGTCCCCTGCATCGGCAGGCGGACTCTCAACCACTGCGCCACCAGGGAAGCCCGACACTGCCCATTTTGTTGCTTGCTCACGGGCCAACAAGGTGCAGAGTCCTAGGGCAAGGTGCCCATTCTGAGCCTGGAGTGGACCTAAGGGGACGTGAGGCCCAGATCCACTTGGGACAAAAATGGGGCAAGGGGTCATCAGTCAAAAGGAGGGGAAGGCACAACCCCCATCCCTTGTCACGAGCCTGTGGCACTCTGCCTTCTACAGAACCTACATTTACAAGGCAGCCTCGAGGCCCACGGAGGGAGTGTTGCTCTCCGTAATGTCTGTCCACCCAGTTCTCGGACCCTGATGTCCTTGAGCGACAAGACCTCTACAGGGTTTTTCAGGGACTGAGCTGGCCAGCACAGGTTTGCAAGCAGGCCCTCCTGAACTCTGCCCAGAACCTGGCTTTGACCTCTTTCCTAGGAGAAAGCTGCCCTCTGGTGGCACAGCTAACTTTTATAACTCAAGGGGAAGAAGGAGCAAACTCCAGTCTATAAAAAAGCCAACTGAAGGAAGGCCTAGACTAGACTACCTAGAAACAAACTAAACAAGCAAACAAAAACCCACACTGAGGCTGGAGCTCTTGTGTGTTTTCCATTCTCCATGTTTCTCAAGGGGCGGGGAGGGGGGCAACCAGCACTGACCCACTGCCCACTGTGTTCCAGGCACATAAGATAGATCCTGTAACCTTCCCAACACAACCCTTGATGGCTAGCATTAGTAGCTCTATTTTACAGGTAAGAAACTGTAGAAAAGAGAAGTTTAGCAATTTGTTCAAGGTCACACTGCTATGATGTGGCCAGCAGAGGTTTCAAACACTGACTCTAAGCTCCTCTTCTTAACACTGCACCTTGCTGCCTTGAGGGGCAGAAAGCCACTTAGCACCATAACTCCTTCAGCACCTTCCAGGGTCTGCCCTCAAAGATCTCCCCCTTTCCCACCAAGTATTAACACTAAGTATTAAGTTAATTATTGTTAATTGCTTTGGCTTTAAAACTCCACTTCCAAATTCTTACCTATATCCTGTGGCTTGGTTTCCTTCAATCGATCATTAGGCTGCTCTGTCTGATTCCCCCCAGTTTGCTGTTTCTAAGCGTCCTTTGAATTTGGCCTCTCCTTTTCCTGGTTAATGCGTTGTCAGTTTCCAGAGGTGTCCCCAGTTATCGTGCAAGTGAATGCTACTCCATCTGTTAACCTGGTGAGGAAAGATTTTGCTTTTCCAGAATTAGCTAAGATCACCAGAGGAGAGGGGAAGGGAAGGGAAATGCTGTTTACTGAGTGCCTGGTAGGATGTGACAGGAACAATGCTGGGGGCTTTGTACAGATAATTATTTTTGAGCACCTTCTAGATGTCCAGCTAGGCGGGCACTTCATGTCCGTTCTCTCTTGCCACCACCCTGCAAAGAAGCTGTCACACACCTAGTCTCATTTAACCCTGTCCGTGACCGTCTGATGTCATTAGCATTATATTCAAACCTGCAGGTGAGAAAACTGCAGTTCTGAAGGATCTGGTAACTTTTCCCAGATCGAAAATCACGTCTTTCTGACTCCTGGGCTTTTGTTCCACACGTCCAGCCTAAGGAGGAGTAAACGTCCCTGGCCTGGCCTGGCCGCCGAGAATGGTGGCTCCCAAACCTCAGTCCCGAGAGCTAAGACAGGCCCTCTCAGGAGTTTGGCCCATCTGCTGGGACTCCAGGATTGAGGCCCAACATCTGCACACCAGGTGAAACGTGGACAGCTCTGCAATTCTAAATAGTTTAGGGCTCCTGGAGAATAAAGGAGGTGGAGGAAAGTGTCAGGAGGTGAGCGGGAGCTCAACCATGAGCAGTGTTGAATGCCATCTTGTGGTAAATTTACTTGGTTGGGGGTGGAAATATATTTGTGTACAAATTCCCAAATCTCTATTACATTGCTAATGAGTCCCTTGCAAAGTACCATAGGAAAAAATCCTCCAAGTAAGAAGTAGCAAATACCGCTACATTCTTTAAAATATACACTAATTAATACAGTGTGGTCTCTCTCTTATGTATTTAGCTAACTACATATTTGTGCATTTTTTTCATACAAAAGGGAGGCACACTCTACATAGTGGTTCCTCCTGAGATGGGGAGGATAGAAATTAACCTTTGATTTAGAAGTATTTTATATACTTCTAAATGGTTTAAAAGTTTCCAATAGGCATAATTTTCTAATATATGCATATTTTTTAATTGTGCTAATGTCGGGTTAGGAAATCTGTTTGTGTTTCTATGGAAGTCTTTCTGGTTTTTCTTCATTCTTAGGAGAACCTGTTCAGATAGCACTGACTCTGGACATTGCAAGTATTTCCAGTATTTCAGAGAGTAACATGGTAAGTGTGGCCCCCTCGTCTTCCACCCAAGGAGCCCCTCTCCTGTGTTTTATGAGGATACATGTTCTAGCTACTCAAAGCAGAACAGAGACTTACTTGGAATGGCAGAAGCTGGAGACCTATCCTGAAACTCAAGACAGTGGAAGATGCTTGTAAAACAGATCTTCTGAGTATCAGAAGGAAAGTGGATTCAAAGTCTAGGAGGGGAGAAATGAGGGAGTGGAGTGGGTGTACTTGGTGAGGGATAAAAGTGGGGGAAAAGAATAAAAGTGCAGGGGGGGAAGCCTGAATCTCACATGGCCCCTCACAGAGTGGGAGACAAGCTGATGAAAACCAACAATCACATAACTGCTTTCAACCATCCTCTCACTTAAGACAACACATTATAGATAAGGTGACACTAAAGGCAGTTTGCCAAGAGGGTCCACTGTGGACTCTGGGTAAATCCTAGACAACCTAAGCACCTTGCTCACCAAAACCTTCAACAATTTGGTGTGGCCTCTGTGATCGAGGGCAAGTAAGTTAAGACCCTGAACATGCTCCTGTGGGGCCCCCTTTTGGCAGTGGGCGTTACTATCCAGAATCTATAAGGTGCTTTGTTCTCTTATTGCTACAGGCCACCACCTCAAGACAAACTTTATTTACCCATGTCTACTGTAGTACGTACTCTTGACCTCAGTGGAGGTGGGTAGAGGAGTAAGACTTGACCATTTTCCTTCCCTTTTCTGAGCTTTCTCCCTCCATCCATTTCCTCCCCACCGGCTGCCCCCTCAGGACTACACAGCCACCATATACCTCAGACAGCGCTGGACGGACCAGCGGCTGGTGTTCGAAGGCAACAAGAGCTTCACTCTGGATGCACGCCTAGTGGAGTTCCTCTGGGTGCCAGACACTTACATCGTGGAGTCCAAAAAGTCCTTCCTCCATGAAGTCACTGTGGGAAACAGGCTCATCCGCCTCTTCTCCAATGGCACAGTCCTGTATGCTCTCAGGTAATTGGGTACCCGCGACCTCAGGGTTGGAGGGGAAAGAGCAGGGAGAAAAGGCAAAGGTATTCTGAACAGCGCTCGAATAACCACCTACCCTTCTCATGTGCCTGCCTTCTTAGATCCCTGTCCCCAGAGCAGCAGGGCCCTTTCTCAGTCCAGTTTGGCTCAACAAGAATCTACTGAGAATGTGTGCTCTGTGCCAGGCCCGTGCTGGACACTGCGGATATGGAGCTGAATAAGACACTGTCCTGACACAGACACATAAGGAAAGGAAGTCAGGGCGCTGGGGCCCCAAGGTGGAGAGTAGGTTAGTGATTCGGGGTGATGTTAGAGGATGCTTTCACAGGACTCTGAGCTGAATCTTAAAGAGTTAAAGGAAGTTCGCCAAGAAGAGGTAAGGGGAACAGCAAGAGCAAACAGAGAGGTGATACAAAGAACTTTCCTTTCATGGGGCTCAGCGGGGTGGCGGTGGCTCCAGAATACATCTTTACTTAGCTGAGTCATTCTTGTACAGACAGAGAAGCAAATCATAGTCCTCCAAGCCTCACCACCTGTAGTCACAGGCTCCCCTTTGCCCCTTCTACAAATCCCTGAGGCCAAAACTTCCTCCCACCCAATCGTTCATCGAGCCGCTGGTTGGCAGGAACAGGGAAGATGCCCCCAAAGTGCTATGTAAGGTAGCCCACAGGCAGAGGACTCATCGCTGCCTGTGCCAGGGCTGGACAAGGACTGCAAACACTGCTAGAGGCCTTCAGCAGAAGGCCAGGAACCAAATATTCATGAGGCTGATCTTAAATCCCAAGTGAGAGGCTGAAGTTATAAAACAAGGACTGAGCTAAGCAATGAACTGAATTTTCGGACCGTTTATCTGACACTCCTTAGCTGCACTGAATTTTGCAAAGGTCAGCCAGAACGCCAGCACCTCTTTCAAGAAGTCCAATAGACCTCTCCCTTGACCCCAACTCCAGTCAGTATTAAGGTGCCCCTTCCTCGTATTCCCACAGCACGTGTGTGTGTGTGCGTGTGCATGTGTGTGTGTCTGTCTGTATTATAGCACATAACACACTATCCTGTACAAGGATTACAAGTGATGGATGACGATTAATAGCCTGGCTCTAGAGTCAGACAGATTTGGGGAAAAGTTCTTGCTCTGTGACCTCAGGCAAGTTACTTGACTCTCTGAGCTCCAGTTTCCTCAGCAGCAAAAGGAGAATAATAATATTTCCTACCGAGTAAAGCTACTTTAAAAATTCAAAGGGATAATTCATGCGAAGCATTTTGCATAGGCACGGACTCCTCGTGGGTCTCTCCTGAAGAATAAGTTTAAAAACTGAATGAAAAAGCGTCTCAAACAAGCCAGTGAATGATTCTGTTCTGCAATGTTGTTGCAAGTTTGCCTCTGAATTGCCAACATTCCAACTTCCTCCGCTCTGGACCCCAAGCTTTAACTGAGTCTCACAGGTGTCACTTAGCACAGAAAAACTCAGGACAGCTTTGAATGTAGGCACCAAGTCACACATTCACTGTAAGAGTCAAGGTGAAAGTTCTCTTGGAGTGGCCCTTAAGAGGGAGTGTATACTTTCTATAGCATCCTCATAACACTCTCTATGAATCCATTTTTCCTTTCTTAGAATCACAACAACTGTTGCATGTAACATGGACCTGTCTAAATACCCCATGGACACACAGACATGCAAGTTGCAACTAGAAAGCTGTGAGTATACATCGTGTGGGCCCCTTAGATGATTTTCTGGGGTGACTTAGATCTGTGCTTTCATGAAGAGTGTCCTGTACATAGTGGCCTTTCTCTCCTTGATGTTGATTACAATGGGTTCAGACCTTCTGGGTGTACATCCAGAGAGATCTGGAGACTGCTCAAAAACAAACCTTACAGTATTACATCTTTGGGAGAGGACCACTGTGCATTGGCACCAAATATTTCCACCTAAAAGTGGATAAGACAGCCAAGCAAACAGGGGTCAATAGGACTAGGAGGGGGTCTCAGAATCTGCTAACTCATGGAAGCCAGAAAGAACACAGCAGAAGTTGGAAATGGCAAGTATACAAAACAATCACTGACATTTATTGCAAGACTGCTTCCAACTTCTAAAATAAATTGTTTGATATATATATAAAGCTTAATCTAGTAATGTCAGCAAGTGGGCATCTAAACTGCAATCTGGGGATTTGCTTGTGTTGAGGAAGAAGGATTTACTCTAAGTTGATGTGTGTCAAATGAACTCCTGGCACCGTGAGTGATCTCCATGATTCCTTAGTAAACCACTCTGAAATGCCCACCATGGGGAGGTGGCACCAGTGATACGCGTTCTGGGAAGAAAATGCCGCATATAGGAGTTATCAAGGTATCAAGGCATGGCTCGTGCAAGAAGGAAAAACTACAGTCAAGTGCTGGAAACCACTGGGCACTTCTCACATAAGGACACAAGTGGCCAACATCCAAGAAACACAACCATTATGAGGCAGTATTTTTCAGAGGTAGACATTTAATTAAAGACTCAGCCAGGCAGATTAATTACCTTATTGATTAAATGTATGCAAAACCTTCTTGAAGCAATACAGCTGTTTGGGGGCAGACTAAAACTTGAGGTTATCAAAAAGAGAACTCATTTTCAGCCCCACATAGAAAAAGCAATTGCCCTCCATGGATGGCTGTGCTCATCTCAAAACCCAGGAGTGAGATTCTCCTGGAAACTTCAGCACTCTGCTTGCACAAATATCATCCCCAGTGAGCAGAGGAAGCTTTCACTGAATGTTTACCAGCAGTTATTTGGGTACAGAAACCTCACCAAGGGCATTTTTCCTGAACACCATCCCTAGACAAGAATTGATACCATCCCGCAATTGCCCATATCCACTCAGGGACAGAGCAGGGAGAATGTAATGACTGTGAACATTTACCAGTTGTAATAGCAAAGTATCTAAGTAGAGGCTTGTACAACTTACTTTTTTAGATATGTTTTTTCTTTGGGATTCTAGGCCTATTTGGACAGCTGGCTTCAGTAAACGAGGGGGTGCTTCCAAGGGAAAGCGCACAGAAAATTTTTACCTGGAAATCCTCTAAGAGCTCATGACTACTTCTCCCCACTATGGAGGGGGAGATAACCACTGACAGACAGTGGATACCATAGGTTAAGACTTAACAAAATGTTAGTCCCAACACTGGCATCCCACTTCTCAGTAGCCTTGGAAAATGAAGTTCCAGGTTTAAGATCACAGGTGCCAGAATCACTGGGCTTTTCCATTCACTAGCTGGGTGACTTTGGGTGAGTAGAATTAACCTCAGTTTCCTCATCAGTGAAGTAGGAAAAATAATAGTATTTGACTCAAAGAGTTATTTTTAACAGCTTTATTGAGGTATAAATTACATACCATAAAATCCAACCATTTTAAGTGTACGATTCAAAGGTTTTTAGTAAATTTTCTGAGTTGTGCAGCCATTGCCACATTCCATTGTTAGAGCATTTCCATTACCTCAAAGAGACTCCTAGTGCCCATTTACAGTCACTCCCCATTGCCACCACCAGCTCCCAGACCACCACTAATATACCTTTTGTCTCTATGAATGTGTCTTTTCTAGATATTCCATATAAATGGACTCATACCACATGTGGTCTTTTGCATCTGGCTTCTTTCACTTAGCATAATGTTTTTTAGTTCATATATGATGAAGCATATATCAGTACTTTATTCCTTTTTACTGCTTTATTCCTTTTTATTCCAGACAAAAGAATACAAGTAGTACAAGTCTCTTTGGCTTGTTTCCGCCTTTCAGCTGTTATGAATAACACTGCTGTAACACTTGTGTACAGGTCCTTTTGTGGACATGATTTGATTCTGTTGGACAGATACTTAGGGCTGAAATCCTGGGTTAAATTTGTGTTTAAGTCTTCAAGAAACTGTCAAACTGTTTTCCAAAGTGGTTGCACCGTTTTACATTTCCACCAGCAATGTTCCAGCTTCTCCACATTCTCACCATCTGTCGCTGTCTGTCTTTTTAATTACAGCCATCCTAGTGGATGTGAAGTGGTATCTTACTGTGGTTTTGATTTGCATTTCCCTAATGACTAATGATTTTGAGCATCTTTTCATGTGCGTATTAACCATTCATCTATCTTCTCAAAGGTATCATTTGAGGATTAAATGACATGATAATGTTGTAAAGCACTTAGAAAGGTAATTGCTTACTAAATGATAGATATTATTATTATCATCATCCATGGGCTTTGGTATTCAGCTTTCTTGAGGTACAATCCTGGTTTGTTTTTCATTTGCACTGGTATCCTGAGAAACTTATGCAACCTCTCAGAATCTGATCATTTTCATGTATAAAATGGGCAAAACATTATAGTTCCTCAATTCTAAGGCACAGCATTTATTGAATAATAACATTTGAGGAAAAATGTAAGCTCTACTTTATATATATCAAGTATAAGATCCATTTCTATTTTACTTTTTTAAAAAGCTTTAAATAATGAAGAAATATGCAGGTCTACCTTGCAAGCTCATGAGAACCTTGGAGACATAATGTGTAAAGGACATAAATGTTTAATAAAAGGTAGCTATTATTACTATCACCAGGTATATTGGTAAAACTGCTTTGGGATTTATCAAAACCTATGTTTACATACATCAATAAAGTGGCTGGCTGAAGGTTTTTTGTTTTTGCATTTATGCCAATATGAAAATATGAATAGACCAACTGTAAAGTCCCTGAGAACCCCCTCCGAGGTGTTAGACTGTCCTGAAAAGCAATGTCTAGCACAGGCCTTTGTGGGTTCACAGATACATGTTCAAAAGTATCATTTAAATAATGATAGAGGCCATTTCTAGTTGCTTATCATCTACCAGGTCTATACGATGCTTAGCATAGAAACGGTTCTCAGTTGATGGTGAAAAGCCCTAGCAGGTCATCTCATTCTGAGTAGACACTGCAATTACACTTGAGAAATCATGCCAAATTTTGCATGGGATCATCCTTGGACTTAGCACCATCAAGACAGAGCTTCTGTTTCCTCCATATCACAGCATTTTCCAGACCAGTTCAATCTGCTACCTTCTTCTGCTGATCAGGGCACTGTTTCACTTGCCAGGGGGCTATGATGGGAACGACGTGGAGTTCAGCTGGCTGAGAGGGAATGACTCTGTACGCGGGCTGGAGAACCTGCGGCTTGCTCAGTACACCGTACAGCAGTATTTCACATTAGCTACCAGATCGCAGCAGGAAACAGGTAACTCGTGGGACGAACTGCACAAAAGCAAAATAGCTGAGTTGTATTCTGAGTCAGAAATATCATCTTTTTTCCACTTGGTCCCTTTGGGGCCCAGGAACCCCTCTGAGGTGCGGTGGGGCAGTAGGGTTTGGGCTTGGCACTTTTACCTGCTCCCCACCTACTACTGAAAAGGTCCCCAAGGGGCTCACAGTCTAGTGAAGCAGATGTCAAGGAAACCAGCAGTTATGATGCTGCAGGAATACTATGACAGAGAAAGGCACAAGAAGAGGATCCTGGGTGAGGGCATTCCCACAAATCCCATTCTCTACAACCGCAATTTCTTTCATTGAAACTCTGATGACAGTTCATGATTAACTATGTTTTGGTGAACAACAGATGGCTTCATGTGAATATAGTGAAGTTAAACATCCCACAGGGAAACCACTCTGCTAGGTGAGCAGAGATGATTTCCTATCCCTTGTTCACCCTATCAGGAAATTATACACGATTGGTCTTGCAATTTGAGCTTCAGAGGAATGTCCTGTATTTCATTTTGGAAACCTATGTTCCTTCCACTTTCCTGGTGGTGTTATCCTGGGTTTCGTTTTGGATCTCCCTTGATTCAGTTCCTGCAAGAACCTGCATTGGTAAGTAGCTCCAACGGGAGATTTCTAAGAACTGGGTTATTAGGTCCTTATGTTTTTTTTACCTTCTACCACTGTTTTCATTGATATTCCCAGGGCAGTTCCAGGAGCTGGTTTGCTGAGAGACTCTTACAGAGAGAGAAAGAGAGACAGAGAGACTACTTTAGGAATAATGCATTTTTAAACTTGTGTTTGACAGTGACAGATAAGGGAGAATTGTGATTCGATGGTCTACTGTCTGCTATTTTGTTTACTGAACTCCTCTCTCCAGTGAGAAGACAGAAGGCGGAACATTTAGAAAATCATATCACTCATATCTGTATAAAATAGACAAATCAACCCTTTTCCAGAAGGCCACAGACTTTTCAGAATGAGCTATGCTCTATTTCTGAGTCCTGTCCTCACCTTGCCAAGTCTTGAAGGGAGACAGTCTGCCAGGGGGTGATGGAAGGTTCACTGCCCACTGACGTGGGTACATTGCTTACTTTTTTTCCCAGGAGTGACCACTGTATTGTCAATGACCACACTGATGATTGGGTCCCGCACTTCTCTTCCGAACACCAACTGCTTCATAAAGGCCATTGACGTGTACCTGGGGATCTGCTTTAGCTTCGTGTTTGGGGCCCTCCTGGAATATGCAGTTGCCCACTACAGCTCCCTACAGCAGATGGCAGCCAAAGATAGGGTAAGAATTTTGAGGGCCCTACATATGATTCATCACCTGTGCCACATACTGGTCTGTAGAGATGACCTGGACCTGGTTCCCGATCCCCAGTGATTCAGTTTGCACCAGTGATTCTCATCCTTGTTCAGTTGGGGGGAATCTGGAAGTCATGACACCTTTTAAAAAAGACTGCTCTTTTCACCAAATACAGTGAGATATTAATATGTTTACATTTCCAGCAGAAAATAACGGTGTTATCTGTATGCAACATAAAATCACAACCGTAAGAACAAGCATCCATGAAAAACCCAGTGTCAAACCTAACATGATCAGCTGCTTATGTTTCAGATTAATATGTATTTAATATTTATTCATTTGTCGCATTTTTGTTTTCCTAAATTATACAAGTAATGGTCTACTGAAAAATGTATGGAAGAATTAAATTGTGGCAAATTTCGTAATTAGCGTATTTTTCTGCTAACAGGGAAAGACTTATTATCTGACTTAGCTGTGAAACACCATGGTCCAGCTCTCAGAATAATAATAATGATTATTATCAATTGAGCATGTATGTGCCAGACACAGTCACAAGCTCTTTGAAAATATTATATCATTTAAAATGCTCGTAACAACCCAGTAAGGCTATCTCCATTTCTATAGTTGTGGGATCCGAGTATGGAAAGATAAGTGACTTATCCAAGGGGACACAGACAGTAAGAGGCAGAGCTGGGATTCGCACCAGCCAAATCTGCTTGGCTCCGAAGCCTGACACTTACCTGTTATTCCCACTTGAAGTGGGCAACGGGCCATGCCCTTAACTATTATTCTCTGCAGGCCTACGGAACCCTGGGATTCTTTGGAAGCCCAATTTGATAGACGTTAGCATACTAAAGCTCCTGCTAACAGGCAAAAAAATGATAGGGATCCAGTGCAGAAGAGCTGCCCTACTTCAGCAAAGTGCCAGGACTGCACAGGGTCCAATGGTGAGGAAATGAGGATTCAGAATAGCCCAAAGATCCAGTTGCCTTTTCTCTTGTGTTTAACTATTGTGAACAAGGTTTCACAATTATATTACTCAAGTACCAAAGGCAAATGATCATATGTGCCAGCCAAAGAATATGTATTTCATTTATTTTACTCCCTGTAGGCTTTCTTTTTTTAAAAATTATTTATTTTTTAAATTAAATTTATTTTTTAATTGAAGTAGAGTTGATTTACAATATTATATTAGTTTCAGGTGTACAGCATAATGGCTCGGTATTTTTATACATTATACTCCATTAAAAGTTATTACAAAATAATGGCTAATATTCCCTGTTCTGTACAATATATCCTTGCTGCTTATCTATTTTATACACAGTAGTTTATATCACCTTATCCCATACCCCTATCTTGCCCCTTCCCCTTTCTTTCTCCCCTCTCATAACCACTAGTTTCTTTTCTATATCTGTGAATCTGTTTCTGTTTTGCTATTTACATTCATTTGTTTTATTTTTTAGATTCCACATATAAGTGATATCACACAGTATTTGTCTCTCTGTCTGACTTATTCCACTAAGCATAATATTCTCTAGATCCATCCACATTACTGCAAATGACAAAATTTCATTCATTTTTATGGCTAGCTAATATTTCATATATATATATATATATATATATCTCACATATTCTTTATCCATTTGTCTGTCGAGGGACACTTGGGTTGCTTCCATATCGTGGCTATTGTAAATAGTGCATCTGTGAACATTGGAATACATGTATCTTTTTGAATTAGTGCTTTCATTTTTACCTGGATATATACCCAAGAGTGCAATTGCTAGATCATATGGTAGTTCTATTTTCAGTTTTTTGAGGAACATCCATACTGTTTTCCATAGTGGCTGCACCAACTTACATTCCCACCAACAGTGTACAAGGATTCCCTTTTCTCCATATCCTAGCCAATATTTGTTATTTGTAGACTTTTTGCTGATAGCCGTTTTGACAGATGTGAGGTGATATCTTATTGTTTTGATTTGCATTGTTCTAATAATTAGATATGTTGAGTATCTTTTCATTTTCCTGTTAGTCATCTTTTTGTCTTCTTTGGAAAAATGTCTGTTCAGGTCCTCTGCCCATTTTTTTGATTGGGTTGTTTGTTTTTTTTGATATTGAGTTGTATGAGCTGTTTACATATTTTGGGTTTTTTTGTTGTTTTATTTTGTTTTTTTAGCTTACTTTTTTAAAAAATTAATTAATTTATTTTAGGCTGCATTGGGTCTTCGTTGCTGCGTGCAGGCTTTCTCTAGTTGTGGCGAGCAGGGGCTATTCTTCATTGCGGTGCGCAGGCTTCTCATTGCCGTGGCTTCTCTTGTTGCAGAACATGGGCTATAGGTGTGTGGGCTTCAGTAGCTGTGGCTCACAGGCTCTAGAGCGCAGGCTCAGTAGTTGTGGCGCACGGGCTTAGTTGCTCCGCGGCATGTGGGATCTTCCCGGACCAGGGTTTGAACCCGTGTCCCCTGCAGTGGCAGGCGGATTCTTAACCACTGTGCCACCAGGGAAGTCCCTGTTTATGTATTTTTGGATACTAACCCCTTGTTGTTCATATCATTTGCAAATATTATCTCCCATTCAGTAAGTTATCTTTCCACTTTATTGATAGCTTCCTTTGCTGTGCAAAAGCTTTTAATTTTAGGTCCCACTTGTTTAATTTTTGCTTTTGTTTCTTTTTGTCTTAGGAAAGTGATCCAAAAAATATTGCTATGATTTATGTCAAAGAGTGTTCTGCCTATGTTCTCTTCTAGGAGTTTTATGGTTTCAGGTCTTACATTTAGGTCTTTAATCCATTTTGAGTTTATTTTTGTGTATGGTGTGACAAAATGTTCTAATTTCATTCTTTTAAAGCTGTACGGTTTTCCCAGCACCACTTGTTGAAGTAACTGTCTTTTCTCCGTTACATATTCTTTTCTCCTTTGTCATAGATTAATTAACCATAGGCAATTCTGTTCTATTCTATTGATCTGTGTGTCTGTTTTTGTGCCAGTGCTATTTTGATTACTGTAGCTTTATAATAGCACAGTCTAAAGTCAGAGAGGGTGATACCTCAAGCTTTGTTCATTTTTCTCAAGATTGCTTTGGCAATTTGGGGTCTTTTTTTGTTCCATATGAATTTTAGGGTTATTTGTTCTAGTTCTGGGAAAAATGTCATGGGTATTTTGATAGTGATTGCATTAAATACATAGATTGCTTTAGGTAATATGGACATTTTAGCAATATTACGTCTTCCAATTCATGAACATGGGACATCTTCCCATTTCTTTGTATCATCTTTAGTTTTCTTCATTAGTGTTTTATAGTTTTCAGAGTATAGGTCTTTCACCTCCTTGGTTAAGTTTATTCCTAGGTATTTTACTCTTTTTGATGCCATTTTAAATGGGATGGCTTTCTTGCTTTCTCTTTCTGATAGTTCATTATTAGTGCATAGAAAAGCAACACATTTCTGTATATTAATCTTGTATCTGCAACTTTACTAAATTCATTAGTTCTAATAATTTTTGGGTGGAGATTTTAGGGTTTTCTATGTAAAGTATCATGACATCTGCAAGTAGTGACAGTTTTACTTCTTCTCTTCCAATTTGGATGTCTTTTATTTATGTTAAATAGAAGTGGTAAGAGTGGGCATCCTTATCTTGTTCCTAAATTTAGAGGAAAGTCTTTCAGCTTTTCATCATTGAGTATGATGTTAGCTGCAGGTTTGTAAAAATTGACCCTTATTATTTTGAAATATGTTCCTTCTATGCCAACTTTGATGAGAGTTTTTATCATGAATGGATGTTTTATCACATGCTTTTTCTGCATCTATTGAGATGATCATGTGATATTTATCATTCCTTTTGTTAATGTGGTGTATTACATCGATTGATTTGCAAACACTGAACCATCATTGCATCCCTGGAATAAATCCCACTTGATCATGGTATATGATCCTTTTTATATATTGTTGGATTTGGTTTGCTAATATTTTCTTGAGGATTTTTGCATCTATATTCATCAGAGATGTTGGACTGTAATTTTTTTTGTAGTGTCTTTGCCTGGTTTTGGTATCAGGGTAATGGTGGCTTCATAAAATGAATTTGGGGGTGTTCTGTCCTCTTCAGTTTTTTTGGAATAGTTTGTGAAGGATAGGTATTAGCTCTTCTTTATATGTTTGGTAGAATTCCCCTGTGAAGCAGTCTGATCCTGGACTGTTGTTTGCTGGGAGGTTTTTTAGTTTAGTTTTGTTTGTTTGTTTTTTACAAATTCAATTTCACTACTAGTGATTGGTCTGTTCAAATTGTCTGTTTCTTCTTGATTCAGTCTTGGCAGGCTGGATGTTTCTAGAAATTTGTCCATTTCTTCTAGGTTGTCCAATTTGTTGGCATATAACTGTTTGTAGTATTCTCTTATGATTTTTTGTATCTCTGTGGTATCAGTTGTTATTTCTCCTCTTTCATTTATTTTATTTGGGTTCTCTCTCTTTTCTTCTTGGTGAGCTTGGCTAAAAGGTTTATATCAATTTTGTTTATCTTTTTAAAAAACGCAGCTCTTGGTTTCATTGATCTTTCCTATTATTTTTTTGGCCTCTGTATTTTATTTATTTCCTCTCTGATCTTTATTATCTCCTTCCTTCTGCTAACTTTAGGCTTTGCTTGTTCATCTTTTTCTAATTCCTTTAGATGGTAGATTAGATTGTTTATTTGAGATTTTTCTTGTTTCTTGAGAAAGGCCTGTATTGCTATAAACTTCATTCTTAGAACTGCTTTTGCTGCATCCCATAGATTTTGGAAAGTTTTGTTTCCATTTTCATTTGTCTTGAGGTATTTTCTGACTTCCTCTTAGATGTATCCATTGACCCATTGGTTTTCTAGTGGCATTTTGTTTAGTCTTCAAATGTTTTTGTTTTTTTCCAATTTTCTTCCTGTGATTACTTTCTAGTTTCATACTGTTGCGGTTGGAAAAACTGCTTCATATAATTTCTGTCCTCTTAAATTTACTGAGACTTGTTTTGTGACCTATCATATGATCTATCCTGGAGAAAGTTCCATGTGCACATGAAAAGAAGGTTTATTCTCCTGTTTTGGGATGGAATGTCCCATAGATATCTATTAAGTTTAACTGGTCTAATGTGTCATTTAAGACCACTGTTTCCTTACTGATTTTCTGTCTGGATGACCTGTCCATTGGTGTAAATGGGGTGTTAAAGTCCCCCATTATTATTGTATTACTGTCAATTTCTCCCTTTATGTCTGTTAGTATTTGCTTTACATATTTTGGTGCTCCTGTATTAGGTGCATTTATGCTAACGAGTGTAATATCCTCTTCTTGTATTGATCCCTTTATCATTAATATAATGCCCTTCTTTGTCTTTCGTTATGGACTTTGTTTTAAAGCCTATTTTGTTTGATATGAGTATTGCTACCCTGGCTTTCTTGTCATTTCTGTGTGCATGAAATATCTTTTTCCATTCCTTCACTTTCAGTCTGTCTGTATTTAGCTCGTTTGTAGGCAGCATATAGGTGGGTCTTGTTTTTTAACCCAATCAGCCACCTTATGTCTTTTGATTGAAGCATTTAGTCCACTGACATTTAAAGTAACTACTGATAGGTATGTAGTTATTACCATTTTATTACTTCTTTTCCAGTTGTTTTTCTGGTTCTTCTCAGTTCTTCTCTTTTTGTTTCTTGCCTTGTGGTTTGATGATTTCCTTTAATAATATGCTTATGTTCCTTTCTTTTTAGTTTTTGTGTATCTATTGTAGGTTTTTGACTTGTAGCAACCATGGAGTTCATATATATTGACCTATAACTATACCTACTTGTTTTAAACTTGTAGTCACTTAAGTTCAAACACACTGTAAAAGATCTACATTTTTTACTCCCCTCCCCCACATTTTGTGTTTCTGATGTCATATTTTGCATCTCATGTTTATCCTTCAACTGGTTTTTGCAGTTATAGTTGCTTTTACAATTTTTTGTCTTTTAATCTTCGCACTGGCTTAAGTGGTTGGTCCTCAATTCTTACTATACATTTGCCTTTCCTAGTGGGATTTTCCCTTTCCTCTAGATTCTTCTTTTCCACTTAGAGAAGACCCTTTAACATTTCTTCTAGGGTAGGCTTATTATTGATTAATTGTTTTAGTTTTTGCTTGTCTTAGAAGTTCTTTATCTCTTCTTCAATTCTAAATAATAATCCTGCTGGGTAATATAACCTAAGTTGCTGGTTTTTCCCTTTCAGCACATTGAATGTATTATACCACACCCTTCTGGCCTGCAAAGTTTCTGCAGAGAAATCAGCTGATAGCCTTATGTGGGTTCCCTTGTATATGATTCTTTGTTTTTCTCTTGTTGCCTTTAGAATTCTCTCTTTAACATTTGGAATTTTAATTATGTCTTGGTGTGAGTTTGTTTGAGTTCAGTTTGCTTGGGACCCTCTGTGTTCCCTGTACCTGGATATTTGGTCCTTTTCTGGGTTTGGGAAGTTTTTAGTCATAATTTCATCAAATACATTTTCCATCCCCTTCTCTTTTTCTCTTCTCCTTCTGGGACCCCTATAATGTGAACACTGATACACTTGATGTTATCCCAGATATCTCTCAAACTATTCTAATTTTTTTTTAATTTGTTTTTCTTTTTGCTGTTCTGATTGGGTAATTTCCATTTTCTATCTTCCAGACCACTTCTGCATTTTTCTGTATCATTAAGTCTGCTTCATTCCTTCTAGTGTGAGTTTTATTTCAGTATTGAATTCTTCATTTCTGATTGGGTCTTTTTTTTTTTTTTTTTTTGGCCACGCCATGTGGCCTGTGGGATCTTAGTTCCCTGACCAGGGATTGAATCTGGGCCCCCAGCAGTGGGAGCATGGACTCTTAACCACTGGACCACCAGGAAATTCCCAAGATTGGGTTTTTCTTTATAGTTTTTTAGTTCCTTGTTAAAATTCTCACCACGTTCATCTATTCTTTTCCCTAATTCAGTTAACATTCTTATTACCAATGTTATAAATTCTTTATCTGGTATTGTTTATTTCTGTTTCATTATTTATTTTTTCAGGGGGTTTCTCTTTCTCTTTCAACTGAGACCAGTTCCTTTGCCTTTTCATTTTGCTTAAATTTCTCTGCCTCTATGAGTTTAGGTGAAACAGTTACCTATTGCAGTCTTGCACGGGCATCCTTATGTGGATGTGTCCCTATACAGAGTGCATGTGCCCATTGCTTTTGCTGGATTTGGTGTTGATGCATGTCATGTCTTTCCTCAGGGTGTGCTGGCAGCTATCACCTTCGCAGAAGGTGGGACTGGAAATGGAGGGGCTAGAGCTAGAGCCTGTTGTGAAGTGTGACTTCCCTTCTGCTCAGTGGCCATCACCACCCTATTGGTGGTGGGATCTGATCCCAAGTTGCTGGAGCAGAAGCCCTGAGGGTTGGGCCCATGCTGGCTCTGTCCCCTTTAAATGTATGTTTTCCCCTCTCCCAGCACTGGGGAAGTACTGAAGCAAGGGAGGCCTGTGGGGGCTCTCGGCTTGGGTAGGCTGCAGAGAGAGGGCTGAGTGTACTGCCCTCTGATGTACTGCCTGTGCAGGCACCAGCAATTGTTGCCCTTCCTCTGCTCAGATGAAGCCTTGAGTCTAAGTCCCCTTGTCCTTCATAGCTGATCATTCCCCCAGCCTCTGCCACCCCCGCCCTGTCGGGGAGCCAAACAACAGGGCAAGCAGGACTTGTGTGGACTCTGTGTGTATGGGGTATGGTGGTGAGCTATGGTGAATCAGCCACTGTCAGAGCCCTGGGCTGCTCCTGAGGTGCTGCTTGAGTAAGAGTCAACAATGGCTGCCGCCACCCCACCCAGACTCTGCTCTGGTACCAGGTTGCCTCTGTGTCCCATGGAGCTTTCTTCCCAGACCAGGTTGTCTCTGCGTACCGTGGAGTTTTCTTCCAAGTCTATGTTGTCCCAGCCATGGTGGAGAATGGCAACTCCATGGGACTGCAAGGAGCATCACTATTTCTGTTTGTGTGGCAAAGCCCTTAAGACACTGCTGACTTCTATTAACTCTCATAATCAATTATTCCCTCCTCCCAGGAATAGAATGGAATTCATCAAACACCTACTAAATGCTCTACATAATTTATGCCAGTTAATCTTCCCATCAGTCTCAAGAGGTAGTATTAATGTCATCAACATTTTGCAGGCAAGGAAATTGAGTTCTAAAGGGATTAAGGTGACTAAAATTTCACAATAGTGAGAGGCAGAATGGGATTTGAACCCAGGTCAGCTAGCTTCAAGGTCTGAGCAATTAACATTTACCACAAGGCCCTGCACACCTAGAATGAGCAATGGTTATTCTTCCCATTATACAAGCTGATGACCTAGGGACAGGTGCCTATAAACAGGATAATAGGACTGCCAAATCTTGCTTACCAGCCAATTTATGAGGCACTCAGTACTGGTCTCTCCTAAACCTAATTATTCAATACTAAGGCCTCTAAGTATATAAATACCCACTTATTTATTTTGCTGAGTCAAGTCTATCAATCTAACTGCCCTGTTTATGAACTAGGGGAAGGCAAAGGAAGTGGAAGAAGTCAACATCACTAACATCATCAACAGCTCCATCTCCAGCTTTAAACGGAAGATCAGCTTGGCCAGCATTGAGATTTCCAGCGATAACGTTGACTACAGTGACCTGACAATGAAAACTAGTGACAAGTTCAAGTTTATCTTCCGAGATAAGATGGGCAGGATTGTTGATTATTTCACAATTCAAAACCCCAGTAATGTTGATCGATATTCCAAACTCCTATTTCCTTTGATTTTTATGCTAGCCAATGTATTTTACTGGGCATACTACATGTATTTTTGAGAGTATGCTGAATTGTTTGCATGTCATAGGTCTTCAACAGAACAAAGTAATGATGTAAACGATATTCTAAGCCAAGTGTGCATCCTAATCCAATGGCGCCACAAGTGACTAAAGTAACATTTGAGCATTTCTCCTCAAACAATGAACCCCCTCCAACCATTATTTAAGCTGTGTAGAAGTCCTAGCATTACAGAATCTTTTAATAGAAACACCAACCCATTCCTTTTTTATTTTTATGAAAGATATTCCCATGGAGCCCAAGATTACAAACCTACTCAGGACTGACTGCCCAGTGGCTCCCTGGTCTGCATTTAACTCATATAAAAAATGAAAAGGAAGCTATTACATGTATTGAGTCAAGTGTCAGAGGTTGTTTCTAAATTAATCACACATGCTATTTACTAAATCTCTACAGTGCTTATAAAATAAAATACATTGCTGCCTATTTAGGGAATAACATATTCTAGTATTTGGTTTTGATTACAATGAAATGTGGGCTTATAAAAATAAACAAAATTGAGTTATTTGTAGTGAGGTGGATGGACCTAGAGTCTGTCATACAGAGTGAAGTAAGTCAGAAAGAGAAAAACAAATACCGCATGCTAACACATATATATGGAATCTAATAAAAGAAAAATAATGGTTCTGATGAACCTAGGGACAGGACAGGAATAAAGACGCAGATGTAAAGAATGGACTTGAGGACACGGGGAGGGGGAAGGGTAAGCTGGGACGAAGTGAGAGAGTGGCAATGGACATATATACACTACCAAATGTAAAACAGATAGCTAGTGGGAAGCAGCCGCATAGCACAGGGAGATCACCTCCATGCTTTGTGACCACCTAGAGGGGTGGGATAGGGAGGGTGGGAGGGAGATGCAAGAGGGAGGGGATATGGGGATATATGTATAAGTATAGCTGATTCACTTTGTTATAAAGCAGAAACTAACACACCATTGTGAAGCAATTATACTCCAATAAAGATATTTAAAAAATAAAATAAAATAAAATGAAATGTGGGCTTAAGTAAATTCCCTGGAAGTCAGTGCACTAAATACCAAGGTGAGTTTTTAATACAGTATTTAATGTCACAGAAGAACTGTCCCCATTTCCCAGTAAGTCCAACCTTTGAAAAATCAAATGTAAGTGAAGAAAAATTGAGTGGATCAGTAATCTCAAACATAAATCTCTTGTTTCTAAGATATAATGGATTCCCCAAACTGGGAGAGCTCTGGGGCTTTATTCCGCCATTTGACATGTCTTATCATTTTACTATTATATGCAAGCCAGTCCTAAACAATGCTGAAGCCCTTTCCCCATAACATGGGAAGAAATGGAGGAACTTTTAAAAAAACTTATTCTAAGAGTCTTTATACTGACTATTGTCATGAAGTCTTGCAGAATCAAGTCCAATTCTATCTGCTACTCTGACACTGCGCAACACTTTGCCAGCAGCAGATCCCCTGGATCCTTCCAAGAGGAGCTTTTATCCCTATGTTTTAATGATCAGGAATGATGCTTATTAGATAATGAGCTGTATTACCCAGAAACAAGTGGCTTATCACAATTCAACTTGGCCTTGCTCAGATACCGGATCTTTCTAGCTGGACTACTTTGAGTGGCTTATCCTGCATGAGTAGGAGAATGTTGAGTAACAGTGCTTTCTGAGTAACAGTGGGACTTCTTACAGAATCTACATTCAGGCTGCAGGCGAGCTATCTTTTCCAAGTCCAGCCACGCTCACCCTAACATAAGAAGCGCCTTATGTGCATCCCTGCCACTTGGCCAAGCTCAGCCAACAGTACCATAAATGGCAACTTGTGAGTGTGCCATGATAAATGCTTTCAGTTCAGGCTCAATCTTTTAAAAGAATCTTGCCATCTTTAATTCTTTAGCTTCCTTTTCTAATAAATGTATCCCTTTACCCTTTCTTTCAGAAGTAAACTATGGCTTTCTATAATCCCCTATACCATAGGTTTTCATTCTTTTCCCCTTATGATAATTCTCACAATTCAGTTTCTATGGGTTTATCAAACCTGAGCTTTTAACAAAATGTTTCTGGTGGGAATGGGAGAATTAAAAGAGGTGGAATGTGACTCTATGGTTCAATCATATTTGTGATTCTTTTTAAAAAGGATTAAAAGGAAATATCTGCCCTGAAACTCCATTCAAGAATGGAGGCAACTATAAAGATGTGAAACGATGAAATACATATACCATATTAGCTACCCAAATCAAGTGGTCATCTATAGGATATGTGTTTTAAGATCCCATTTGGAAAAGGTATACATCATAAAACAAACTCAGTGGGCTCACACTCTTCCATCCTCATGTTCCACTCACCCCAGACAGTATACATATATATTCACAGACACACACACACACACGTACCCCTACTATTTCCTACTGAGGAAGATAAACACTGGTGACACAGTTAATGTCATTCTTTGACACCACTGTACCACAATACTTGCCTTGCAATTAAACAGCTAGGCCTGCTGGTATTGAAAGGTCCACTTTTCAAAACACGTCCCGGATTCCCTTCCAAGCCTTCTTCATTGTTTTGGAATTCTCTTTTGTTTTTGTTGAATGATATTTTTATAGTTTGAGAATATACTTTGGGGAAAAAAATTCTTGGATGTTTGTATCACTCTGAAATTTATGTAGGCTACAACACTAGACTTCTCAGTAGAAACTCCTAATACTCTAGATCTGTCCCATGTATCCTACCTACCCAGATCAGTCCCTGACTCGCTTTATTCGAAATATTTATTTCTTGGGTGAAAATATCAAGACCTACCTCATCAAATTTCTCAAAGTCATGAAACTAGGTAAAGTTGAGAATACCCTTAGTTATGGAAATACAATTTTAAATTATTTTGATTTTGAGAATATCAATATCAATATTCTCAATATAGGAAGGAAGATGTATAGCTATAGATATATTCAGTAACAAGCTGATGACAGAGGGTTTTCAAATGAAAGACAGGGAGAAATGGAGAAATGAGCATAGCAAAAAAGAGCTAGAGATTACAGTGGACCACAAGCTGAAAATAAGTCGGCAACACGAAGGAGTACTATTAGAGAAAAAACACAGTATGGGCTTTCAGTGACAGGAAAGTATAGTGACAATCTGTAGTTAGGCAAAGTTTGACAACCGGGATTGAGGGGTGGTTTTTCCTCAGTGCTGTGAATTACTCTTACACATACAGAGCTGTTTTTCTCAGCTATTTGCTTATAGTTAATTTTGAACAGTTAGTAATGTATTTACTGCCAAAGACCCTTGCTTCTTAATAGACATTTTAAAAACTGAATCCTAACAGACAGGGGATTATGCCCCAATATATGGTCAATATAATTTAGCATACCGCATGCTAACACATATATATGGAATCTAAATGAATTTAAAGAAGGAAATGAATTTAAAGAAGGAATTTTTACCAATGAATTTGAAGAAGGAAAGAACATATGAATACATGTTTCATGTTTTTAAAATAATTTTTAAAATATATAATATACATCTTTTTCAAGTTTTTGTAGAGAATTTATATATATCAGACTGTAGTATATTTGTGTTGAAAAACATTGAGTCCAATTTTGGTTACCACACTTTTAAGAAGGATGTACAGAAATGGAAAAAGAGAGAAAAGTGGTTAAAATCATGGAAGTGATTAAAATCATGGAAAACAGGTCCAATAAGAAGGAGCTTTTGCACCTTGAAAAGCAAGGCTGAATGATGACTGTCATTAGGTTCAAGAAGGTTTTGTACATGAGACATGCTGTGCCACTATTCACCTGAATAAGTGAACTGAATAAAAGTAAATAGAAACGAACTTAAAAGAAAGGCAAAAAAAAAAAAAAAAAAAAAAAAAAAAAGAAAGGCTAATTGTTTTGAAGAAAGAAAATGTGCAAATTGAATAATGAAATACCGTTGAATAATGAAATGCTCGGATAAACATCTAGTCTCCATCTGGAAATTTCCCATGAGAATAAATAACCTTGACTCCCCTTTGATTTTGCCATCCACCTACCTGAAAGCAGAAGGTTCTGATAGGTAATCTTGGGAGGTTGTAGATACCGGGAGATGCCTCTGGCTGCACAAAACTAAAGTGTCATACCAAGTATTGCTAACGAAGAATGTATGCCTAAGAATATTCCTGGTGGCCCACAAGGTTGAGTTCCAAAATTATGGTTTCTTTGGGGGCATTTGAAGGGGAGTCATGTGACCCACAGCTTTCAGTGACTTGGATGTGAAATAGGCTTTGATCACCCAATCTCATTACTTAAAATTGTGCCTTTCCAGAAATTAGAGAAGAAGCAATCCCATTTGGAAAACTGGAAAGGGGAATAGAACATAAAAAGTGAGTGAATAGCTGCATGTTGATCCAAAGTCTCTGTGATCTTTGAGGACATCTGCACCTACAAGCCAGCTATCTCTTCTTTAATAAGCCCAGACTAGAGCCATGGCCTAACTGGTCTTGGAGAGTCAAGTGGTCCATACCCTGCATTCATGATGGCCTGCTTCCTATTCAAGTCAGTGCATGAATTTTACTAAAATCCTTAAGGAATAGGATATCACACTTCATCACCATGAAAATCTCCATTTTCATCTGGACGTTTTTCCTCCTACCCAATACAGAAACTTGGTTCACTCACTGTGTAGAAAATCATTAACATAACAGGCCCCGAGAGACTGCTTTCTTTAAGAATGGTCTTTTTGCAAGGTTGGCCCTTAGCCAGCATCTGGGAATTTGAATTTGGGGAGAGTTCCTATTATTCCCTAATTGGTAAGAGTGGCTCACTGGGCCTAACCTATTTGCACAAACAATGTGGTTTATGCTGAACACCTGCTTCTCTTCTGGGAGTCTGCAATTTTGGATCACGCTAAGCAGGGGGTGCCTATGTGACCAGCCCCCAGTGAAAATCTTGGACACTGAGTCTCTGGTGAGCTTCTTGGTAGACAGCATTCTGCACTTGTCTCAATTCCACGCTAGGAAAAATTAAGCATGGCCTAGGGAGGACACAGGGAGAATACTCTTTGAAGTCCATGCCTGGTTTCCTCCAGGCTTCACGCCATGTGCTTTTCTTTTCCCTTAGCTGATTGTTCTTTATATCCTTTCACTATAATATATCATAGCCATGAGTACCACTGTATGCTGAGTCCTGTGAGTTCTCCTAGAGAATCACTGAACCTGTGAGTGGTTTTAGGGACTCCCAACACACATGTTTTGGAACAGTGGTTCCCAAGTCTGGCTGATCATAAGATTCACTGGTAGAGCTTTATAAACAAAAGATTCCAGAGTCTCACCCTAGACCTATGGACTCAAGATCTATATTTTTCAAAGCTCTCCAGATGTTTTCAATGTCAAGTCAGAAGGGAAGACAGATGGCAAATCTCTTGGTGGAAAAGACAACAGCTGCATTAAAGCTATATTTTCTAGGAAAAAAAATAATACAGTGTGTTTGCCACATGGAAAGGAAAAGTCCAACTCAACGTGATTACTGAATATGAATAATGTATACAGCTGACGGAAAGCAAAATTTTTCTTTTGTCGCATTGAACCTGCTACGTTGGTGCCAAGGAGGAAAAGGACAGCTATTCTTTCTGATATGGCCGCAACATGACAAAAAGGCATCTAATAAAAAACATGTGGTTGAAGAGTTAGGAAGGTGTATGGGGATGCAGCAGTTCTTCATTGCAATTCCTGGTTTGTGAAACACTAAACCTTAACAGGCATTGAAATGAACTAAAAACCTTCACAGGAAAGCAAAAAGTTAGACTCTATGCAACCAAAGACTTTGGCTTCTGCAGTGGGTAGGAGGGGCAGTTGGCTTGAATGAGGCTTGAAGGTAGCTCTCAAGGAGGCTAGGGGTATGACCCCAAAGTTTCATTAAGAACTCTCAGAATGACAAAAGGAGAAGACTCAGTTGAGAAGTATGAGATTATCAAAGTTGTGGCGTAAAAGGGCATCTCCAAATTCAAATTTCTTTCTCCTTCTTAGGGCCTCTTTCAGTCTGGCTCACCAACTTATTCTGCAACTGCACAAAAAGCAGGCCTTGCAAGTTCAGCCAGAATCCAAATCACAGCTGTGCTCATTATCTTATGGAGTAAGACACTTGTTTCATTTCCAAATTTTTGAAGTAGTCTCGAAAGCTGGCTTTTTAGGTTGAAACTTTTATGGACATATTCAACAAAGAAACAATGTGGGTATGTCCTCATAACGTACAGAAATGTGGCATGACTGATGAATAACAGTTGATTTTGATGAGAGATTTCTCTTTAGGGGAAGTAGGCAAATATGTCCCTGATGGGTTTTGCTTTTCAATAACAAGTTATTGAGCCGATTCGCCAAAATAAATCTTGAAGCATCTAAAGCTCTCATTCATATATCAGATCGTATCTATGGAACAAAACAAAGGAAATGGGAGAGGATGACAGTGGAAAGTGACAAACACAAACATCACCAATAAAGGTTAGACTCAGATGCCGTGGCATTTAAAGGCACGAACCTTAGAATGTAATAATGAAGTGAATTTTCAGAACGTAAAGAAGTCCCAGGAGAAACTATCCATTTAAAAGAATATGAGATGTACCTTTCCTGGGTTTGTATATTTCTTACATCCTAACAGAACATTCTAATCCATTTCACAGAGGGAATCAAAGGCAAATTCTCAACAAGGGAAATAGAACTTTGTTTTATCTACTCCTGTAGTAATTTAACATAACTTATCCAGTTATTTTTTTTCCCACAAAGAATCCAATTGCATACTCTTTTATACATACCATAAAAGATTAACCCAGTTTCATTTGGTGTAGGGGTCCAGGAATGAAAGTCAAGAGATCTGGGCTCTGCCATTACCTTAATCTCTATTTGCCTAAATTCACTAATATGTCAAGTGGAACAAAAATATTTGCCCTTCCTATTTCACAGGTTTGTGATAGGGTTAAAAATGAGATTATAAATATGAAAGTGTTTTGGAAATGTGTAATAGAAGTGGGTCCTAATTAATTTGACATATGATTATGCATGCATTACATACCCCTAGAAAATCAGAACTGGGATGCAGCTGGGACATCGAGACATTCAACCAGCTTATATGCCATTTTAGTAGATAAGGATCAAAGGCATCAGGGAATGTCTCCGAGATCAAACACAGTACACAGCCAGGACTAGAAGCCATGTCTTCTAAGCCCAGTGTTCTCTTTGCTGATCCTGTTACCTCCTCAAATGGTTCTGTGCACGTAGCTTCACGCTCTGCTTGTGCAGAAGCAGCACGGCAAGATTACAACATCTACAGTATTGTTATAAAAAGCCACAACCCTGTTCAGATTTAAAGTCATTATCTGTGGCCTATGTTTTGAAGGTCTCTCTCAAACTGCCAGGACTGTTCCACCCCCAGAAATTTTAGGCAGAGTATCTCTGGAATCTTTGCTGCCAAATAAGATCATTCTTCCCCAGAAGGGGCTTTCTGAAGCCATTTTTTAGCACATAGGACCCGGCTTTTCACCAATTCCCTCTCAAAGCCCCTGCAGGGAAGATCACAAAAGCTGGCATCCTGCCCACACAACATATCTGACCTGGCTAGCTGCTCCCCAAATGCAGTTAGCAAGAAAACCCTATTTCATTTCTGCAAAGGTGAAAGATCTCAGATCATGAATCCTCTCAGCACTACACAGGTGAATTGTTTTAAAAATGCATTTGTGTGTATAAGCCATACCTTTCATTGCAATGAATCTTTTGCATTTTTAACGGTAAGTTGTATGTTCTGACACTATAAATGGTAGATTTCAAATTATCTCCCATTTGCTTACTTTATTAACCAAGAGAGTACATACAGGGCAATAAAGTTATACCTTTATCAAAAAAGCATACAGTGCTTTGGTAAGCACTGTGCTATAACCACTGTTGTCTACTCAAAGTTTTATAATGTTTTCCAAATAGGACAGAGGCATAAAATAACTCTTATTCAATCTTCTTGGAAAAATTAAGAATAATTACCACAATGCACATCTCTTTTCTCATTTTTGTCATTTCTCTTCTTCACAGATATTTTAGATAGACTTGATGTTATGAGTCACATAAAAGGAAAGGAGCTCATGGTGTGTAAATGAGAGTCAATAGCTACAATTTATTAAGTGTCAGTCATATACTAAGCACCTGACCTACCCTGTCTCTCATCCTGACAATAGTCCTATGAGGTAAATGCTGTTAACCCATTTTGCAGATAAGAAAAACAATGATTCAATGAGATTGTCTGCCTGGCTCAATGTTACACAGTTGGTAAGTGGCAGAGCTGAGGTCTGAATCCAAGGTCTCTTTGGTCGCAGGACCATGGTTTATCCATTACACCATACTGCCTCCCTCTTACAATGAGCTATTAGAGGTATAGAGAATCTGGATCTAAGTTAGATGATACTGTGGAATGAAACAAATGCAAACAGTGAGAACATGTCTCCTTCATCCACTGAATATCCACTGAAATTTCCATCTCCAAAGCCAGTAACTCACAAGGGTGAGAAAAAGCAAACTGACCCTGTGAGAAATCCAAGCAGTGCACTGGAGAGGTTAGGAACTACAGCTTTGTACTGAGTTCACTTGGGTTTGAGCCCTAGCTCTGCCTGTTTCTAGCTACTTGTGTGACCCCACCCACTTAACCTCTTTGAACCTATTTCCTTCTCTGTAAAACAGGAAAACATCCTTGTAGGCTTGAATGACACAGAGTGTACAGTATACTTAACACCATAGCTGGCATATATTGTTGCATGCTCAGTAAACGCCATCTATATTTTATTAGAACTTTTAGCTGTTAGGTTGCTGTATAAAAATAAAAGACACATTATTGGTTAAAAAAATAAGTTTCTGGTTTAACTGGTTTTTGTTGGCACCTAATGGTTCTACACTTATTGATTTAAGAGAGACTTAAAAACAAAGAGTGGGTATCAAGCACTGGGTTTCTACTTTCAAGAACAGATGCTCTTGTTTAGGCTCAGCTAACACTGAAGTTTAGTTGGACAGCTCAAAATAGAACCCACTTGATTTCTCCTGCCAGTTTAAGTAGGAAACTGGTGCTCCTAAGAGTGTGAAGATAGAGTCTCTAGAATTTCTGATTAATATGTCAGACCCTAAAATGCACATCCCATCCTTTCTTATTTCTACATAACAAAGTTTTACTCTTATTTGCACCATTCCCACACTTTAAAAAAAAAAATTGGCCTAAATAGGATTATGTACTGAAAATGAAGTAGCAGCCTGGCTATATGCCAAGCTGAAATGGAGACCACCTCTCAATAGGGCTCCTGCCCAAGGAAGCTCTCTCTACTAGACCCACAGTCTTTTCGCTTATGACTTAATCCAAGAGAAAATGTACCTGTCCCCTTGGAAAGATAACTCTTAAAACATTTAACTCGGGATGAATGAAGAATGGGAGACACATAAACAGGGAAGTGGGAAGGAGCATGAGGCTGCTGGGAACCTTGGGATTTGGAAGTGACAATTTGACCAAGGGCTGGCACCACATCAAGTTTCATTTTAAGGTTAAAACCCATAGTTTCAGATAAGCAAAAGTAAAACAAGTCTTTATGGGAGTTTTCACCAAATATCACCCACAGGGCTGGGTCCTTATAGAATTACTTTTAGGCTTAATTTTCACCTCCCTCTCTCTCTGAACAGCTCAAGTCTCCATATTTTGTAGCAGTATACGCCTTTCATTAAAAAGCCCCATAACTTGATCACAACTGTAATTTTACACCTATTTGAAACATTCGTTGGTTACTGTCATTCCATGAGATATAAACTTCCTACAGACAAGAACTCTGTCTGCTTTTATTCACTGAGCATCCACAGTGCCTAGCAGAGTGGCTCCCACATAAAAAGTGTCCTGTGAACACTTGTTGAGTGAATGAATACATTCATTGAATCCAAGAATACTGAAACAAATTCTGTCCCGGGAGATTAGGGCAGTTTCCCCAAGCACCCCTCCCTGGAGTCAGAATGCCTGGTTTTGAGACTTGGCTGAGGTTTATTAGCTGTGTGTGATCTTAGTCAGATTAATCCCTCTCTCTGTGCCTCATCTGTCAATTGGAGATAATAAAGTCCAAGATCAAGGGGACCACAGGGTTGGTTTCTTCTGAGGCCTCTCTCCTTGGCTTACAGGTGGCTGTCTTCTCCCTACGTCTGCACATGGTCTTCCCTCTGCACATGTCTGTGTTGTGATTTCCTCTTCTTATAAGGATACCTATCATATTGGATTAGGGACCACCCAAATGACCTCATTTTAACTAAATCACCTCTCTAAAGACCATATCTCCAAAGACAGTCCTACTCTGAGGTAGTAGGGGTTAGGACTTCAACTAATGAATTTTTGGTTGGGATTGGGGGGATGGCCCAATGCATCCCATAACACTGGCGTAACTCCCCTCACAGGCCTTCCAAAAATGTAAGGGGTTACTATGTGTGCCCTGTTCAATTTCCTGTATTACAAATACAAAAAGGAAAAAATGTAACCACTCTGCTAAATCTATCACCCTCATTAACTGCCCAGTTTTTCTCCAACCATCTAGCTATTAGTCCGCTTCCCCCAAACCAAGAGAGCCCCTGTGAATGGGGCCCTTGTGTGCCATCCAGTGTCCCTTTGAGAAGAGCTGCAGTGATATGATGTTTCCCTGATGATTCCCAGCACGCATCCTTAAAGAGTTTTTGTACCACCCTACCCACTCATCTTTTCCAGACCCAACTGCCGAGGATCTCCCATCACACTCCAAGGATTTAAAACCCTTAGACTCTGGAAGATATGCCCAGGTGGTGTTAAAATGGGGTAGTATTCTTTTACAACTGAGGAAACAGAGGACACTCATGATTCGATGACAGTTTCTAGGTCTGAGAACAGCACTATGTCAGCAGAAGCCTCAGTTCCTAACACAGCAAAGGCCATTGTCTTGAAAGGGTGCAGAATGGACTTCACCAGCTCACCTCAGAGCTGGGACCTGGATGGAGAGCACGGCAAGTTGTTTGCTTTCTGTAATGGAAAGCAGAAAACTTTTTTTTTCTTTTTAATTACCTTGTTATGTGATACAGGTCATAAGGTAAAAGAAAAGTATGAAAAGTTGCTTTTTTTATACCTGACTTTCTGATAGCCTATATGTTTTAGGGACAGATAACTTCCTAATGAGACTTTTTATAATAAAGCTTTCATTGCTTTGAAAAATATTAACTTTTCCAGTCCTTCCGGGTAGATCAAACAGACCCTGCAGTTATAGTTACAATATCCTAAAGATTTAGCTTCTCAGTAATAATGGGTAACAGCCTTCGCATTGCCACGGGCCAAAACTGTATTATTTGAAATGAAACCTCTCATAAATACCCAACTATGAAGTCACTATCTATCAACTGCTGTTATATAAACAGGGCAGAGCCAAATCCCCCATCTGCCAATATCAGAGCTGCCACAGACAATGATTTTGTGTCCAGAACTCACATATGAAACAGGCTCTTGCTCTGTCAGCCAATTCGAGGAAGCCAGTTTTGGTTTGGGTAGCCACAGTGCAGGACGGCCTGAAAGTGTCTGAATTCTTCATTCATTTCCTTTTTTCCAAGAGCTTGGACCACCCTCAGCCCCAGTTGCTCTCTTCTGGGTGGTTAAAAGATGTGACCAATTCTTTAGAAAGAATACTGCAGTTCCCAGCGTCCCACTTACTATCGCTCTTTTCTCTACCTCTCTCCATACCCCTGTGATATCGTCGAGCCCTAGACTTCTGCCCTCACTTTATTCTGAACACTTACATACTTGGTTCACTGTAGTTTTGTTCAGCACCAGAAATGCTAATGGGAAGTCTGTGGACCAAGCTAGAAACAACGTGAAGCCATCAATATAAGGCGCTGCTGCATTTACCTTTTCACAACTTCTGTTCCAGAGCCTGGAACATGACAGTCACATGATATACGTGTGATAATCTGAACTCAAGCCAAGAATTTTTTTGAAGCCTAAGATTTATTTATTTATTTTTTTTGCGGTACGCGGGCCTCTCACTGCTGTGGCCTTTCCTGCTGCGGAGCACAGGCTCCAGACGTGCGGGCTCAGCGGCCATGGCTCACGGGCCCAGCCGCTCCGCGGCATGTGGGATCTTCCAGGACCGGGGCACGAACCTGTGTCCCCTGCATAGGCAGGCGGACTCTCAACCACTGCGCCACCAGGGAAGCCGGAAGCCTAAGATTTTTAAGCAGGGAAGTAATATAATTTAGGTTTTAGAAACTGAATAAGAGTAGCTTAGAAGCTGAAGAAAAAGGAGTAGAGATCAGAATCAAGGGGACTAATTGTGCTTCCTCTAATTAAAATTTTAAAACATTATAATAATAATAGCCAAGATTGACATAACACTTATGATGTACCAGACCCTATTATAAAAGTTTTCCTTATATTAACTCATTTAATCCTCACTACAACCTAAAAGGTAGGAACTATCATTATCCTCATTTCAAGATGAGGGAATGGAGATCCAGAGAGGGTAAGCCACTTTCCCAAGGTCACACGGACAGTGACTGGCAGAGGTGTGATTCCAACTGGCCATCTAGCTTCCCAGTCCAGTGTGCAAATCACTTCCATGTGCATTATCTCAATTAGTCCTCATCTCCCACCCACCCAGCCTGCCAGTGACAGACCTAAGTGGGGTAGTGGCCAGTGCGCTGGCTCCTCCCACTGGCCTGTCCTACCTAACTCCACCTAGGTCTGGCTTATACTTCTCTGCTTACAGCCACCAAAACTTATCTGATCTCTGTCTTATTCCAGGGGCTCTGGGTCAATTTACTGGCTTTAATAGCTTAATGTGTTGTTCATGCCAGGATGACTCATTCACTCTTTCAGCAAATATGTATTGAGCAACCACCATATGCCAGGCTCTGTGCTAGATGCAGAGGAAATACAGTGAACAGACCATCGAAGAAATAACTACATGTACAAAATTCAATAATTATAGATCCTGATTAATGCCATCAAGAAAATAAATAGGATTGCATTTATAGGACAATGACCCACAGGAGTGCTTCATTGGTATTGAGAATTTCAGGTACTGTGGCAAATCACATAGGGAAGATATTTTGGGACATTGGTGACCTTTCTACTGGGCCCCTAAATATACCACCTTGTTTGTAAAAAATAAAATGGATCTTACCATTCCCCAGCCTAGAATCCTTCAGTGGTTCCTTTGAGCCTTTAGGATAAAGTCCAAATCCCTTAGCATGACTCACATGGCCCTCCAACATTGGCCCCCTGCTCACCTTCCAGATTCAACATTGTGTCAATCCATTCCCCGAGCCATTACGCACTCAGCTCTGGCCATACTCAAGACTAATCATCACATGTTGCCCTATCCATCTAGATTACCTATCCTCCTTCCCCATACGTCATCTGAGTGACCCTATTTATCTTTCAACACTCAGACTTCAAGAAGCCTTCCCCACTCTAGGCTGGGCTTGGTAATGGTGATCTCTTAGTGGTACTGGCTGAATTGGGCCCCTCCCCCAAATTCATATGTTGAAGTCTTAACTCGCAGTACATCAGATTGAGATGATATTTGGGGACAGGAGTCTTTAAAGAGGCAATTAAGTTAAAATGAAGTCATTCTGGTGGGCCCTATCCAGTATGACTGGAGTTCTTATAAGAAGAGATTAGGACACAGACACACACAGAGGAAAGACTATGTGAAGAAACAGCGAGAAGGTGGCCGTTAGCAAGCCACCTTGCTGACCACCTGAGTAAGGTCTCAGAAGAAATCAACCCTGCGGTCACCTTGATTTTGGGCTTCCAGCCTCAGAATTCCAGAAAATAAATTTCTGTTGATTAAGTAACCCAGTCTGTGGCACCTTATGATAGCCCTAACAAACTAATACACTGTGTAAGCCTTAGTGATACGTTTGATTCACAGGCCTAAGTCAAGAAATCTCATCTTTTTAAATCGTTATGCCCCGAGTGTTAAGCTCAGGGCTGGGAATGTGGTAAACTCTCAGTAAGGGTTTGCTGAATGAATGAACTTCTCATTCATCTTGTGTGGAGGGCATCTTCAACGCAATGTTACTTCTAAAAACTGGAAAGCCGGCTGGAACAGGGAAACCATCTGAGAAAGGTTGGTTCCCTCTGAGGGAGAATAAAGGAAAGCAGCACTACAGTTCCCACTGCAACAATCAGGATTTGGAAAAACAGGTTACAGAGGCACCCCCCGAGGCACAGATCTGTGGTATTTCCCAGGTCTTTCAAACACATTTAATTGTGCACATGGAAAAGAATGGCATCATTATTTAATCTAAAATATAATAACAATAGATTGCTCAAGTAGGCGCATAAGTCCCCTGCAGAGAATTTAATGTGCATGTTGCCTTACCCACGCACACAGCCAAGGCAGTGAGAATGGAAGCCAGCCCATTCTGGGAAGAGAGAACATAGATGCCTGTGGTTGTTATAACAGCAAAAGGGGGGAAAACAAAAGAAAGCCCAAGGGTATAGCTGCAACTCCACTTAAGGCTAATGCACATCTTCATTTTCGTCCTCAGCAATAATCCAAAGAAATATCTGATGCTTCTGAAAGACTACTGTCATCCCTGGTAGATGCTCATCAATTATTATTAAGCATTGCACGGTTCAGGTCTAGATACAATATGTCTGAGAAAAACCGTGGCACCTCCTTTTAATCTTGCGTAGAAAACAATTAAAGTATATAAAGCGCATTATTAAAATATGTAAAATTTATAATTTAATTATAAGATTGCAAAGCTTTATGATCTAATAGTTCTGCTGTATTTTGCATATTAGTGAACAATTGCTTTCTTAAAGCACACAGTAGAATCATTTACTTGATGCTGGAGAATAAGTTAATTATGGATTCCCTGTATATGACTAATGGATTTAATAATCACTTTACTGTAGAATTAACTTATACTTCCCTGTGCTTATAGCACTAATGATGATATTCATAAAAGTTATATTTTTTAAAAACTGTAAGATTGGCACAAAAAGAGAAACCGATGTACAACTTGGTTTTAGAACCAGCAGTTCTAATAGATGGTTCAGAGCCATCAAGGCCCTCTCCTTGCTCCATAATAAATCATACACACCCTCTCCGCCCCCCACCCCTGCCACCAACCCTGCCTCCATTGGCTTTATTAAGGGAATTTATTTTATTTAAGGGAGACGAAATGCTTGCCAGATGCATTTAGTGGAGCTCCTGATTTTTTTAACCTCGGTCGTGGGTTACAATAAGGATTATTCACTTACAGCCACTTCACAGAGCTCTGGGAAGCCCCATATATGCTGAGATCACGTTGGGATGCCCAAGTCCCTCTTTTCGTCCTCAGTTTTAGTCCCTTGAAGCCACTCATTTTTCTCCTTCAGCCAGAACAAACAACATTGGTGGAAAAAGTAACAGGAATGCCTTTTGTTTCATAAGGAGAGTCTTTAGCAATGCTTTTCTCAACTTTTATATCCTTCCTTACCACTAAGAACAGAACTAACACCATATTGAAACTGCCTCCCTAGTTCTTTAGCTTATGTATTCTATTATTTTAGCCCTGCATGTCAAGAGTTAAACATTAGAGAAATGTTGCTTGTGCCCAAATAGCTCACTAGGTTCCCTGAAGAAAGTTCTCATCCCACTTCCCGGGGTGGTAGATAAGTTCACTTTCAGCCTAAAACCTTGCAAATAAGCAGAGATAAGAATGGTAAAGTAAAAATAACTGCTAATGACTTGAGGTTTTGCAGGAGCCTTGTGATCCAGCCTACGTGAGCAAGCAGAAAAACAAAGAAATGTTATGGTTTCCTTGAAGGCCAGGTGGCTCCAAGAAGTCTGCAATTCACCTTTACTCTTTAACCTTGAACGCTCCTGCTTCCCCTTTTCCCTTAGCCTAAAAGAAGCCTGGATTCTACGTTGAGATAAAACGGTTCTTTAAGACATTAGTGTGCCATCTTCCCGGTTTGCTGGCTTTCCGAATAAAGTCACTATTCCTTGTCGCAACACCTTGTCTCTCGACCTACTGGCTTGTAGAGCCGCAAGCAGTATGAGCTTGGACTCGGTGACACCACCATCACCATCATCACCATCACCATCATCACCATCATCCTCTGGGTTATTCTTCCTCATGGAATTAGCAATGGAAGATCTGGATTTTATTTCCAGCTCTGTCAGCTTGGAGATGACCTTGGATGGGTCACTAAAACTCTTCAAACGTGTTTGCATAGCTCTAAAATGTGAAAACTGGCTACTACTGACTCTGAATGCGCTTTTTCTACTGTCAAGTCCTAAATACAGGCCAAAATACGGTGCTCCCTCCTAACCAAATGCACATCACCCACCGCTCCATGAATTACTTTGCCAATTCTGTCATGGAAATTTGAATATTCTGGAAGAAAAGAACTATGGCTTATACTTTGATATATTGCGCAGAGCTGCTCACAAAGTATGTACTTACTAAATACCTGTTAGTGAATTGATTGAAGGAGTGTAAATTCTTAATTTGCTCCCTGAAGACTTGAGGGATTGTAATTTCCTTTAGGTCAGATACCTGAAGCTATATCGGTGACTCCCTGAATCTCTGTCCCCCTGCCTCACGTCTCCACCAATCTCTTCCAGAATAATGCTCTGCTGAGAGTGCAGAGTCATACATGGTGATGACAGACTTCCAGGAAATGTGACCTATCCCCTAGTGGGGACTCAGGAGATCTAAGGGTACCACTTCCTGCTCCATCCCTGGGTTCTTCACCAAGTGCCAGATACCTGTTCCCTCCTCCTTAGCACACTATGGGAGTAAACTAAACTTCTTTATGAAATACTGAATTGCTTTGACAAGCAAGAAATCCAGGAAGTTTCGCTTTTATTTTATTCATAACATATATAAAATTATTAGAGGGAAATTTTTAAGCTAAATTTTCAAGATTTCATTTAAGTTCTTCTCAGCTCATTAAAACGTAGCCGGCAAATGGTAGGCTGAATTAAATGTTCCAATTCCTTTTTATACCCAAACATTTTGTTTGTTTGTTTAATGAACTTTATTTACACTTAACTTCCCTCCATACTGCCACTCCCCAGCCACAGTCATTTTTGTGGCAATTGGAGTGATTTGTTTATACTGGTTAGTCATAAAAAATACTCAAGATACTCCCTGAAATTCATTTTTCTCATAAAAAAATATGTAACCCTACAAACTCCTTGCCCAAATTTATACCCTTTTCTCTTCATCCACAATCTTTGGCTTTTGACCTAAAGCACTGCTTCTGAGACTGAAATGTGCATACATATCACCTGGGGTTCTCGGTGATCAGGTGGGCCCAGATTCTGCATTTCTAACAAACTCCCAGGTGAGGTAGGTGAGCTGCCAGTCCCGAGATACACTTTAAGTAGCAAGGACCTAACATTTTTGTGGATCAGCCTTGAAAAAACAACCTTTTTAATTTTATACCCAGAAAATTCATACTATATAATTTTTATGCAAGAAACAAATGTTTAAATTGTGCAATTTCTACTACTCAGAAATAATTGTATTATTCTTTTTCTCTTGAAATACTAAAATGTACCACTTTTCATCTCTGTCTCCACTTCATCTCCATTTTGGCCTCATATTCCCATCTCTTTTTTCAACCTGCTCCACAAACTAAAATACACCGAGTGCTACACAAGTATAAACTGCTTCTCTGATTTTCAGGTGTCTTTTGCCTTTCATATGTTAAATAATATTTAAAATATATTGGATTTATATAATACTTTATGCCTTACAGAAGGCTCACATGCACTTATTTCATAAAAATAAGTTCATATCTAGAGAGAGAGAGAATGACAGAATGAAAAAAGTAGATGGACTTTGAAGTGAGATTCACCTGGGTACAGATCCTGGCTCTGCTAAATATTCAGTGTTGGGCAAATTATTTAACCTCTTTGCTTAAGTTTTCTCATTTGTCAAAGTGGGGGAGGGGAGTATAAATAGCCACATATCATGAGCTAGTTATTTGGGTTAAGGTTGGGGTTATGAGATTTCAAAGGAAGCTGACTAGCCAAGATTGGGAACACAAAGGACACTGCATATGTGTCCCCTCCAGACTCACATCCAGCTGCCCCTCTAATCCTACTTCGTTGTTTAGGGATCTCTCAATGCCCCCTGTCCTGTGATAGTTGTCCTTCTCTAGGATGGCAACTGGCATCAGACACTATCTCCTCCTTTCCTCTTTACTTCCCAAACCTTTCAGATTCTTCTATAAAACCTGCTGCTTTTGTAAAGCATGCAGCTGGTATTTGACACCTAGATTTCAAGTGATCAAACAAGGCATGATGACAAATCTAAGAAAAATGACACCAGCCCTTCAAACAAAACCAAAATCAATTCCCTTCCCACCCCCATTCCTTGAGATTCCCCCTTTTCCAGCTGCTATCTTGCCTCATCTATCATACTTAGACAGAAATCCATATGTCTAGTTTAAATGACTGTTTCTCAGGCAACAGCCAGGTCACTTAGCAAGAGTCTAAAGCAAGCCAATACAATATTCTCCCAGAGTGATATTCGGCCAGAGGTTACTGTGCCAGAGTAGGTTAATTATTCTAAGACTTACTTTTACTATAATTATTGATTGCCATGAACTAATGAAAAAAGAAAAGCCGCTATTTATTAAGTGCCTCTGTATCCCCTAGAAGCTTTTACATATGTATCTTATTTTCTCTTCAACACAACTCTGCAAAATGTTTTCCAATTTTAAGAAAATTTTAGGACCAAGTTGGTGAAATTACTTGCCCAAGGTCATGAGCTGGTGATGGGCAGAGCCAAGATTCAAAGCCATAAGTGATTATCTGACTGTGTTCCGTTACTATTACCTTTAATTTAAAATTCACGTTTAGCCAAGAATATTGAAGAGTTCCACATGACTTCAAACAAACAGCAACAGTCCCTTGCACCATCCCTCCCCACCTCTGATTCTCATTCCCCAGAGCAAACCTCTTTCGACTGCTTTTTCTGCTATTTACCTCCTACCATCTTTTCTTTTAAAATATGCTTAATTGCTCTTTCTTGATTTTAAAATTTTCGAATTATAATTGACTACTATGAAAGATGAGGATTAACTCTCAATCACCATGTCCTCCCCACAACTCCCCTCTTCTTCCTTCTAATATAAAAATATAAGAATTTTTGGCTAAACCAATAGTCAATATTTACATTGATTTAGACATAGAAATATTATTCACAGATGAGCAACAGTAATAGCATATCTTGATAATGTTTCTTTTCTCGTATAACAGTTTTCCCCGGAATTAATAATTGCATTACCTTTCCATTTCTTTAGTATTTTATGTTTCTATTACTAATCCATCCTTAGCTCTCTGCCAGAACCATAAAATTCTCAGTATGGTCAGTCAAATGCATCAAGCGATTTAACATTTTTCTGTGAGTGCATGCTTTGTTTTGTTTTTCCCCAACATTCATCCTGGAACCACAAACTGCCCCAACCCACACTGATCACTCTTGAAGCTGGCCTCATTTGTTGTGCTGGGATCTTAGTAGGCCATTTGACCTAGAGATGCATGGCATTCAGTTCTGAAAAGTTCTCCTGTATGGTTTCTTACATAATTTCCTTCCCTGTGATAATTCTCTGTTCTCTATTTCTGTAACTCTTACTAGTTGGATATTGGAACTCAAGAATTAAGATCCTTGGGGAAGCTGGGACAAAGTGAGAGAGTAGCATTGACATATACACACTACGAAATGTAAAATAGCTAGTGGGAAGCGGCTGCATAGCACAGGAAGATCAGCTCCGTGCTTTGTGACCACCTAGAGGGGTAGGATACGGAGGGTCGGAGGCAGGCTCAAGAGGCAGGGGATATGGGGATATGTGTATACATATGGCTGATTCACTTTGTTATACAGCAGAAACTAACACACCATTGTAAAGCAATTATACTCCAATAAAGAAGTAAAAAACAAAAAGAATTAAGGTCCTCTATCTCATCTCTTCTTGCCTATTTTTTTTTTACCTTTTTAATTTTTATTTTGGATGATTTCTTCAACTTTTCCTTCAAACTAGTGGGTTTTTTATTTTTGGCATTTTATTTTTCATTTCTGAGGTCTATTTCTTCTTCTCTGAATGTTTATTATGGCATCTTGTGCTTGTTCCAGGGATGCAAAATTTCCTTTTCTCCCTCTAAAGATAGTTAAAAAAAGAAAAAAGTTTTCTTCTACTCCCTAAATTGTCTATTTCCTACAAGTAGTATTTTTCTATTTGCTTATTTGATTCTCATCTTTCTTATCAGAGGCTTTTCCTCTTGCCTGCATCACTCTGAAGCACTCTTAAATATGACACAGGAAGTTCTGTATGTGGACAGAACATCCAACTGGTAAGCTTTTAAAGAGAGTGATAAAAGGGTGATGAGATGGTGGGTCAGCTTTTTCATTGGTTAATACCCAAAGACATCATCCAAAGGTTATATTTCCCATAGATCAGCTTCCCCATAGAAGGACCCTCCCATTTCTTCCTCGGAAGGTATAAACCTGGCTGCCAGCATCCTGGGAGCCCAGAGGGAAAATGGGCATGAGGTGTTGCTGTTCAGTAAACTGACTTTCAGTAAATCTCCTGGCCACAGCTGAGCAAGGCTTACAAGATTTAACTCCTGGATTTTTTTTAACCAGCTACCCTGGAAGGGATCTTACTGTCCTATAGACCAGCAGTCCCCAATCTTTTTGGCACTAGGGACCAGTTCCGTGGAAGAAAATTTTTCCACAGACTGGGGGGGAGGGGAAAGGTCCAGGCGGTAATGCGAGCTATGGGGAGCGGCAGGTGAAGCTTCACTCGCCCGCCACTCACCTCCTGCTGTGTGGCCCGGTTCCTAACAGGCCTGGGGGTTGGGGAGCCCTGCTATAGACTAATTTTCAAAACATCCCCTGTTTTCAGCCCCACTCTACAACTTGGTCTCCAGAGGTTCCTACTGCTTTCAAGTCTTGACATTCTGGAGTTCTGCAGTACAACATGGCTGGCTTCTTGTCACCTTCTCCCACTACAGATATCTAGGGTTCTATTCCCTCTGATGTGCTAAATCAGTTACCACCTGTTCATTTGCTTCCCAGCTTCCAACATTGTGTTGATTTTCTCATTTGCTATGGAGCCCTCTCCTGTTTTTCTTGGTCCTTGTTACTGTGTGTTTTCCAAATTTCTTCACTGTCATTTTAGTGGGATTGGAGGAGGGAACATGTGAGAACTAATTTACCATGTTTAACTAGAATGCACATGCTTTATTCTTGTTTAGCAGTTATTTTAGAATCAGAGTGTGTTAAATAATGGCCTAAAACCTCACTTGACCCTCAAATAAACAGAGACCAATTAGGTTGGGCCACGGATATTCTCTAGTATTTTATAAAATAGTAGCCTAGGTGTATTGAATGTTAGTCTAACTCTTATGACTAGAACAGAAGGAAGAAAAGAAAGGAGGAAGGCAGGGAGGGAGGGAAGAAGGGAGGGAGGGAGAGAGAAAAGAAGGAGGAAAGTAAGGAGAGAAAAAAGAAAGAAATTCTCTAAATTTTTTAAAAAATCACACATGATAATAAACTTTATACTTTACATAATTTTTCTTCATTAATACTTCTTGGGCTTTACCATTAAGTGGTATAAAACGATTCTATTCTCATACAATAACTGTCTCAGGATTTGGCTTCCAGAACCAACAGGAAGCAAAACTACACTTCTATTGCCAAGAGTGTAGTTTGTTTTAAACCCAAAAACTGCTCTTATAAAAACTGCATCCCAGAAGAGCATTTGTGGATGTTTAAATACCCTATTTATCTTCTCTAGACTTGGAATCTGATGTCAATATTGGCTTGAAACCATCTGTGGCAGATTTGTGATTTTTTGTTTTTTTGGAGGGGAAAGAGGAAAAAGAAAAAGAAGAAATGGGTACTTTTTTCCCCCTCTTGGCTTAAAACTAAACATTCAAGGCTCATGTTCATTGCCTGGAATGAAGCCTCTGGTAAGCATAGTGATGTCTGCAGCCCGACTACATGTTTTGCAAAGTCCCCCCACTTTGCATCATGAGAGCTGACTGAGATTATTCACGGGAGGTGGTGACTGAGGAAAATATGATTTAGAACTCTGCTCCCAGCCTGCAAACTGCTTGTCTGGGACTGTGTGGGATCAATGTGGCTGCTGCTTAGAAAGTGGGAATGTAGAAGGTCAGCTCTGTGACTTGGACAGAAATAGTCATCTCTATGGTCAGTGTAGGCACTACCTGGCATGTGTCCTGGATGAAGAGGTGCTGATGGATGGAGAAATCTCCAAGCCATGATGCATCTGTGTGACCTAGGGAAGCATTGGTGGGCTGAAAGGAAAGACCTATGAGAATGTTTGCTAGTTCAGGAAGCTAAACTCTCAGCAGAGCACCAATATTAGCACGAAACACAAAGGACCTTGTGAATCAGGTAACACAGAATCCCCATACCATTCAGCAGAATTTTTAAAGAATAAAGGATGTAGGACTCTGCATATGTTTTTCTATTTCTAACATTGACAAATGATATAAGAGCCTGGTATCTATTTGTGGTCATAATCTGACTTAATTTCTGGGTAATGTGACCTCCAGGCATGTGGAGTTAGTTGTCCAGGACTTGATTTAGTGGTGCTCCGTAGATAAAATTATACAAGAATCAAAAACTTAACTATAATAGAATTCCACTATGTGACTTCACCAAGTAATAGCAAATGTTTCTGTTTATATATTTCATTAACAATAATAGCAGTATTTTCTTTGTCTCTTCTATAGTTATCATGCAAAATTAACTAAATTTTAATTTAGTGATATCTACATGGAGTTAAAATAAGATAAATGCAAAAAGGTAAATGCCTTGATAATTATGAATTATATCTGTGCTGGATTCAATACATTTTAAAAGTAAGGACATGGCACATAATCAGTTGGATGAAATTTCATTTTAGTGTGAGAGTCAAAACTTACATCATTTGAAAGAACTACATGTAAATAGACTATAAATCTACATTACTTGATAAGTAAGTAGAAAAGACTTCCTATGTCAATGGGAAATCATTTGCTTTATTTCAGTGCTCTTAAGAGCCATAATAAGACAAAGTTCTTATAAGGCTGCATTTTCCTTGCGAGGAGAAAGAAACTAATGTAAACATAAAACTACTATACTCATTGGGAAAGATGAAGAAAAATAAAGCAATTACAACAGTAACTTTCACAGAGATAGTTTTGCAGCCTCATATTAATATAATTCATTCTTCAGAAATGAGTCATTGCAATTTCTTATAGATTTTCAAATGTCCTAATGCATGCTCTCCAGAGCTCTAAACTGCTCACTAAACACTTCAAAATATAGGTCTGGAAATAGCTATTAATGAAATAGGGCAAGTTCAACAGTTATCTCAGTACCTAGAATCCACAGTGTTATCACATGCTCACACTATAAACACTTGCATTTCAGAATATGATCATTCCACTTAGTTTTCAAAAGTCCATAGGTACAGTTTTCCTTACTACATTTGTTTCTGACAGGTAAAACCTTGAGATCTCAAGAAGCAGATTCCTAGAAAGAAATAAAGCTTAACCAGCAATGCCCCTACGGTAATAATGTCAACCCATTCTAACACAGTATTAGAATTGCAGATACAGATGCAGTTTGCAGAGTGCTGCAGTACTGGATGTGCTGAAACTCAAAACTCCTGAGAATTACATAGCTTAGCAAAGAGAATATTTTTGTCTCAGATCCACGTGTTCAAAATAATATCTCCGATCAGCTCTAACCTATTATTGTGAAAGTATTCTGTTGTAAATGAGAAACAATAGTTGTTTTCTCCAGAGTACTAGAACCACAGCGACACGTGAAGTGTAGTGATCCTGATATCATTATCATATTTATTATTAATGGGTATTCATAAGACTAAGCTTTCCAGGGTCCACTTAAATTTTTTTTTTTTACTTAGGGTATCTCTTTTAGTATCATTTTCCAGGTCATCAAAGCTAGTTTTCAGGAATTTTCTACATCATTTCTAATCACTGATTCACAACTTTTCAGGGTAATTTGTGAGTTCCTGAGGCTGAGAATATGAGTCTAAAAGGACTGGTAATGTCAATGATTTGGGCATACAAAATCTTCCATTCTTGATTTGGTTACTCCCTCCACATTCTAATTTCTACAAGAATAATAGCACTATTTGAAGGTAAAGTATAAGAAAATTAATTCAGCAAGTAGGATTCTTTCAGAATCTTGTGACAAGCCTTTAAAAATTCACCACATTTACAACAACAGAGTTAACCATTACTCTGTTAATTTATGTTAATACCTTCCTGTAATGGTCTGAATTCACATGCTTTGCAAAATGACCAATTTGCCAACATAATTACGATTTTCCTACATCAATAAGAAACAATTTGCACTTATTTTAACATACTGATATATACACTTACCAGAAACAACAAGCCAATCCTTTAAAATATTTTCAAAGCTGTATTTTACTTAACTCTGACTCAATGTTCTTGAGCTAAATAATACAAACATAATGTGGTTTAACAGTCCATTGGGTACGATTTTCTTTGGGGTTCTGGCAGATAATCTGATAGATTGAGTTTGAACTTTGATCGTGCTTGGGCTATGGAAAGTCTGTGAGACCTTTTGCGGACAAGACAGGTAGATTTATCGTGAGTGATATTAGCACAGGTTATTGTGAGTAGATTAAGTTTGTAATACACAGGAAAATTAAAGGGCCAACTTCGCTGATTAATATGTGGCATTCGCTGGAACAGTGAAGTCATATTAGAGTTTCTTTTAGCCAAGAATGGAGTAATTGATTTGTGGACAATTCAAGGATTAAAACTAAATATGTTTGATTCATTTAAGTCCAAGAAAAGGTTACTATTGTTAGCAATCATAAAGTACTCCCAAAAGAGAAAAAACAAAAATGAAAAGTATTACCAAATATTGGAAGCTTTCAGCACGAGCTAGGATAGAAAATTTGGTGGTTAGGAGAGCTAAACTAAATCATCTATTCTTTATGAGTTTCTTGATATAAAATGTACTCCCTAATGTTGAGAAGCAACAATTTAACACTAGTTCACTTTTTGTTTTATTTCTTATCCTATTTATTTTTGATTGGATGTTCACAAACTAATACTTCCAAGGGCCACATAGAGTAGCTTTGCCTGTGTAAAGGGGGATTTATGTGATTTCTGGTTTTTTATTTGGTGCTCTTAGCATTGACATTCCTGCTTTCTCAGAACAAAAAAGAAAAACTAATGTTAAATTGACTGATAGCCCATTCTGATTCCCTGAGATTACTCTGATGAAAAACTACTTCAAATTAAGAAATAGAAGCCATAGAATATCAAATTTATAAAAGCTATCTGCCTTTATAGGACCATATCAGCCATTAAATAACCATACAATGTTGGCTTGTATCAACTGCTATAGATACTACAACAAATAGTTAAATAAGGGGGCAAGAAAATTCACACAGCTGGACTAAAGATGACTCAATTTTTGTACCCTGGGCCATAAAAGTCAATTTCCAAGATGCTGTATCACTTATGCAATGATGATATTTCATTATGTTTCAGAAAGAATTTTTAGGATACATAATCTAGTAATACAAATATTAATACATATATTTTAAATTTTATCCTCTAAATGGATAAAAATGTCCTCTGAGGCAACTCGTACAAGTTTAGGATATTTTTACGTGATTTTTAAAAAAGAAAAATAACACCACAATAGAATTTACCATATTCTTAATTGTTTTACTTCTTTTCTGAATAAAGAGTCTGTTTTAGATTTAGTTCCATTGTTGAAATAAAATTATAAAGCTAGTTATGGTATAATGGGGCAAATGGTGTAATGGGAAAAACAGTTACTTTGCAGATAGACAAACCTTATTTAATTCTGGGCTCTGCCACTTAACTATGTGACTGACCTTGGGCAAGGTGCTTAAAATCTTTGAAGTCGCCTATAAACTAAGGAAATACCTACATTGCCAACTGGTAGTGTTAAATAAGAATTGTACAAAGCTTGGTACGTAAGTGTTCAAATATTTTTTTTTCCTTTTCCCAACCACAAAGTGAAAATGAAATACTGGAGTAATGACTATTTTTAATCCCTTATATTATAAAAAATGGCGTTTGTATTTTTTGACATGGTACTTTTTTTAAACAGTTTTAATTGAGATATAATTCCCATACCCTACAACTCACCCATCTAAAGTATACAACGTAATGGCTTTTAGTATATTCACAGAGCTGTGCATTCATCACAATCAATTTTATTCACCACAATCAATTTTATATTTTCATTGCCCCAAAAAAGAAGCCCCCCTCCTCTTAGTCATCACCCTCCAATCATCTCATCCTGTCCAGAACTAGACAATCGCTAATGTCCTTTCAGTCCCTATAGGCTTTCTTATTCTAGACATTTTATGTAAATGGAATCATGCAATATGTGGTCCTTTGTGACTGACTTCTTTCCTTAACATGATGTTTTCAAGGTTCATCCATGTTGGAGCATGTGTTAGTACTTCATTCCTTTCTATTGCTAACTATTATTCCATTGTATGTATATACTACATTTTAAAAATCATTCTTCAGTTGATGGGCGTTTGGGCTGTTTCCACTTTTTGGTTATTAGGAATAATGCTACTATGAACACTAGCGTACAAGTTTTTGTAGGGACGTGCTTTCATTCCTCTTGGATATGTGCCTACAGGTAGAAATCCTGCATCATATGGCAACTCTTTGTTTAACGACTTGAGGAATTCTAGAGTGTTCTCCAAAGGACCTGCAACATTTTACATTCCTACCAGAAGGTTATAAGGGTCCCAGTTTCTCAACGTCCTCACCAACACTTGTTATTATCTTTTAATTGTTTAAATTATAGCCCTCCTAGTGTATTTGAAAATGGTATCTCATAGTAGTTTTTTTTTTTTTTTTTTTTCGGTACGCGGGCCTCTCACTGTTGTGGCCTCTCCCATTGCGGCGCCCAGGCTCCTGACCCGCAGGCTCAGTGGCCATGGCTCACAGGCCCAGCCGCTCCGCAGCATGTGGGATCCTCCCGGGCCGGGGCACAAACCCGTGTCCCCTGCATCGGCAGGTGGACTCTCAACCACTGCGCCACCAGGGAAGCCCAGGTTGTTTGTTTTTTGATACTGAGCTGTATGAGCTGTTTGTATGTTTTGGAAATTAAGCCCATGTCAGTCGCATCGTTTGCAAATATTTTCTCCCATTCCATAGGTTGTCTTTTCGTCTTGTTTATGGTTTCCTTTGCTGTGCAAACCCTTTTAAGTTTCATTAGGTCCCATTTGTTTATTTTTGTTTCTATTTCCATTACTCTAGGAGACAGAGCCAAAAAAAATATTGCTGCGATTTATGTCAAAGAGTGTTCTGCGTATGATTTCCTCTAGGACTTTTAGAGTATCTGGTCTTACATTTAGGTCTTTAATGCATTTTGAATTTATTTTTGTATATGGTGTTAGAGAATGTTCTAATTTCATTCTTCTACATGTAGCTATCCAGCTTTCCCAGCACCACTTATTGAAGAGACTGTCTTTTCTCCATCGTATATTCTTGCCTCCTTTGTCATAGATTAATTGACCATAAGTGCACCACATGTATTTTTGTAGCAATTTTGGCTGAAAGTCTACTGACTATTTATATGATTTTTAAAAGCCCTCAATTATTTTGTGCCAATTGAATTTATACATGCACAAATTATTTCCAAAAACATTTCTTTAGAAAGTAGAGCCATTTTTTAACACAAATTTCTCACTTAATTATTTTTTTCTTGTAGGTCCTATTATTTCTTTGCCTCCTAAAAATACAGAGAACTTCACTCAAAATGATGTCACTTTTGCTTGTGAAGTTTCAGCCTATCCAATACCACATCTGGAGTGGAGGAAAAAGGCAGACAAAATGATCCTTCATGGTGATAATTTCAATGCAAGTATGTGAATTATTTGCACAGTTCACACATTCAGTATATTTGTTGATAATGTTAATGAATTCTCTCCTTCAGATTATATTTTAAAATGAAGGTTTGAAATATTAAAACATTTTCATTGTAATCATGTCAAGCAAAACAATAATACCTTACATATTTAATGTGCTAGAAGATTTACAAAACCGTTTCATGTGTATGATCTCATCAATATGACTTTGAGGTCTGCACATAGTGACAGAGAAAAAGGATGGTGGTGCAGTGTTTCTCAAAGTGTGACTCAAAGACCACAAGTTATAGAATCATCTTGACACCCTGGTGAAACAACCAACTGCAGGACCCAAATGTAGCCAAAAATGATCAGGATACAGGGGGTGTGCCTCATGAATCTGCACTTTTAAAAAATAATTGTTCCAGATGACCTCAATTCATTCTAAAGTTTGACAATCACTGGTATAGTTAAATTAATAGATAACTAGCATAATACGCTTCAGAATGAAAAAGACTGTGAGCAAATTACTTCACTTCTTTGGTCCTGTTGCCTTACCTTCTCAGGAATATCAGAGCATAGTTTAGTAATGAATATATGTCAATCACCCAGCACACTGCCTTGCTCAGAGTAGGCACCCAGTAAATACAAGCATACCTCGTTCTGTTGAGCTTTGCTTCAGTGCACTTCACACATATTGTGTTGTTTACAAATTGAAGGTTTGTGGCAAGCCTGTGTCCAACATCTTATCAGCACCATTTTTCCGACAGCATTTGCTCACTTTGTGTCTCTGTGTCACATTTTGGTAATTCTTTGGTATTTCAAACACTTTCATTATTATTATATTTGTTATGATGATCTGTGATCAGAAAAATTAATACCAATCCTTCTCAAATTCTTATAAAGAATAGAAGAGGAGGGAACACTTCCAAACTCATATTATGAGGTCAGCATTACCCTGATACCAAAGTCAGATAAGGACGCTATAAGAAAAGAAAGTTACAGGCCAATATCCCTGATAAACATAGATGTAAAAGTCCTCAACCAAATGTTTGGGAACTGAATTCAACAGTACATTAAAAGGATCATATACCATGATCAAGTGACAGTTATTCCAGGGATGCAAGGACAGTTTGACAAATGTAAAACAATAAATGTGATACACCAAATTAACAAAATGAAGGATAAAAATCATATGATCACCTTAATAGATGCAGGAAAAGCCTTTGACAAAATTCAACATCCTTTCATGATAAAAGATCTAAACATACTAGATACAGAAGGAACGTACCTCCACATAATAAATGTCATATATGACAAACCCACAGTTAACATCGTACTCAATGGTGAAAAGCTGAAAGCTTTTCCTCTAAGATTAGGAACAAAACAAAGATGCTCACTCTCATCACTTTTATTCAACATAGTACTGGAAGTCCTAAGTCAGAACAATTAGGCAAGAAAAAGAAATAAAAGGCATCCAAATTGGAAAGGAAGAAGTAAAACTGTCACTATTTGCAGATAACATGATACTATATATAGAAAACCTTAAAGACTCTACCAAAAGACAGGTAGAACTAATCAACATATTCAGTAAAATTGCAGGATTCAAAATCTGTATACAAAAATCAGTTGTATTTCTAAATATTAACAAGAAACTATAAGAAAAAGAAGTTGCAAAAACAATCCCACTTACAGTAGCATCAAAAAGAATAAAATACTTAGGAGTAAATTTAACCAAGGAGGTGAAAGATCTGTACACTGACAACTACAAAACACTGATGAAAGAAACTGAAGAAGACACAAATAAGTGTGAAAATATTCCAATATTCCATGTTCATGGGTTGGAAGAATTAATATTGTTTAAATGTCCAAACTACCCAAAGCAATCTACAGATTCAATGCAATTCCTATCAAAATTCCAATGGGATTTTTCACAGAAATAGAAAAAAAAAATCCTAAAATTTGTGTGGAGCCACAAAAGGTCCCAAATTAACCAAAGCATTACTGAAAAAGAAAAACAAAGCTGGAAGCATCACACATCCTGATTCAATCTATATTACAAAACTATAGTAATCAAAATGGTATGGTATTGGCACAAAAAGAGACACATAGATCAATGGACCAGAATAGAATGCCCAGAAATAAAGCCACGCATGTATGGTCAATTAATTTTTGACAAACCAAGAATATTCAGTGGGGAAAGGATAGTTTCTTCAGTAAATGATTCTGGGAAAATGGATATCCACAAACAAAAGAATGAAACTGGACCCCTATCATCCACCATACACAAAAATCAATTCAAAATGGATTAAAGACTCAAATTTAAGACCTGAAATGGTAAAATTCCTAGAAGAAAAATAGGTGGTAAGTTCATTGACTTCAGTCTTGGTGATGATGTTTTGGATCTGACACCAAAAGCAAAGGCAACAAAAGCAAAAATAAACAAGTGCGACTACATCAAGCTAAAAAGCTTCTACACAGCAAAGAAAACCATCAACAAAATAAAAAAACAACCTACAGAATCAGAGAAAATATTTGCAAATCACATATCTGATAAGGGGGTTAATATCCAAAATACATAAGGAACTCATACAACTCAACAGCAAAAACCCCCAAACAATCCAACTAATAAATGGGGAGAAGATCTGAATAGACATTTTTCCAAAAAAGACATACAGATGGACAACAGGTACATTAAAGGTGCTCAATACCACTAATTATCAGGTAAATGCAAACCAAAACCACGATGAGATATTACCTTACACCTGGTATAATGGCTGTCATCAAAAAGACAAGAGGTAAGTGTTGGGAGGATGTGGAATAAAAGGCACTGTTGGTGGGAATGTAAATTGGTGCAGCCACCTTGGAAAACAGTATAGAGGTTCCTTAAAAAAATAAAAACAGAGCTATTATGTGATCCAGCAATCTCACTTCTGGATATATACCCAAAGGAAAGAAAATCACTATCTTGAAGATATATCTGCACTCCCATGTTCACTGCAGCATTATTTACAATAGCCAAGATATGGAAACAACCTAAGTATCCATCAATGGATGAATGGATAAATAAGATACATATATGCATATAATACATATGAATATTATTCAACCATGAGAAAGAAGAAAATCCTGTCATTTGTGACAGCATGGATGGACCTTGAGGGCATTATGCTAAGTGACATAAGCCAGACAGAGACAAATACTACATGGTATTACTTATCTGTGGAATCCTTTTAAAAAAGCCAAACTCACAGAAATAGAGAGTGGAAAAGTGGTTGCCAGGGGCTTGTGGGGTGGAGGAAGTAGGAAGTGGTTGGTAAAAGGATACAAACCTTCAGCTATAAGGTGAATAATGCCCTTAACAGATTCTAAAACTGAAAAGGCAGAGTAGAACTTGGCCACTTACGAACACAGTACTTTGTACATCAAATAAAAATAAATAATATTATTATGTGTGGCGCATATTTAATTCAAATACTTTGAGAGATCTAGTGATAATATAAAGTAATCCAAGCTTGCATGTAGTTGAATTCTGGGCTTGATGAGTACCAGTATATATGGAGAAGAGTGTGCATTGGGAGGAAGGGCGGAACAGGGGTGTCTAAGTCTGCTCAGGCTGTCATAATAAAATACCATGGACAGTGTGGTTTAAATAACAGAAATTTGTTTTCTCATAGATCTGGAGGCTTTAAAGTCCAAGGTCAAGGTCTGGCAGGGTTCAGTTTCTGGATTAGGGCTCTCTTCGCAGTTTGCAGATGGCCCCCCTCTGTGTCCTCACATGGCTGAAAGGAGAGAGAGCTCTGGTGTCTCTTCCTTTTCTCATAACGGCACCTGCCCTACCAGATTAGAGCACTACTCTTATGACTTCACTTAACCTTTATCGCCTCCTCACAGGTCCTGTTCCAAATACAGTTATGTTGGGGAGAGGGTTTCAACATATGAATTTTCACAGAACACAAAGAGTCTATAACAAGGGGTAAAGAGACGGCGGGGGCGGGGGTGTGGGTAAGTATAGCACTGAAAGGTCTACTCGCACTGAAAGGTCTACTTGCAGGCCAACAGTTATTAAATACATTGCATTTTTCACTTATGAAAACTCTAACTTGTTGCCTCTATAGGTCCTTCATTTACATATCAAATTCCTGCAAGGAACCAAATCACAAAAAATAATACGAATTATGGAGACTACACTGAAGAAGATGAAGAATATGAATCCAGTGACTATGAGAAAGGAAACATATTTATATAGGAATGTAGACGTTTCACATAAAATGTCACCTATATTTACCTGTATAATTACAAAGTATTTTGAAAGTCAAATTTTCTGTCAAAATTTCAGGTATAATGAATCACTCTTTCCAGACAAACTAGGATCTAGTTTGTTTTTTTTTAACAGTATTCTCCTACCTTAAGAGCTTGCCTTATTCATATAATGACCAAATATCATCCCAGTTGACAAGAATAATCAAATGATACTGTAAGCATTTCTCTGTACTAAACTTTCTGATAGGCATCATGGAGGAAGTGAAAGAGGCTGAATGCATGATTCATGAGCTGAAGATTAAAATTTTAAATGAATTTAACCTTCTATTTCACAAAGAGATAACTTAGCATAACATTCCTTACATATTCTAAGAATCAATAAAATCATTTGCAATTGGATACTATTTGCAAAAAAAATTGCCTACAGGTAACCATCAGCCAAAGACCAGGAGTTGGTGAACCAGTTTGAGAAATGACTAAGGCTTTTCCGTCTGTGACTGCATTGCAGCAGAGAGCTGTAAAATGGCATACACCATCCCAGTTTTAAACAGATTGTCTAAGTATGTGTTTGAGGATGAATGTAGAGCAGTAGAAAGATGGAGGAAGAAAGCTTGATTAGGATAGCTCATTTAAGATATGCCTTGGCTTGGTGCATTTTCAAAATTCTGGTGTCTCTTGAAAATGGTCATCACCAGGCTGTTTGTAGGTGAGGTAGTCCAAGAGGGCCTGTGTATGAAATGTCCAATGCTACGAACACACAAAGGGCTCGTTTCCAAAATGGCCAATTCTGGGCCATTGCTGAAGGTGCTAAGCCTGTGGCAGTCCCTTTGTGAAGTGTCTCTGGTATAGTCCATGTTCAAATTATCTGGTTTCAAGGTGGGCCTTTGGAAATGCCATATGTTCTTTTCCAGTTTCAAATATGCTAGTTCTATCTTGAAATAGAAACCACCAGCCAAATATATACTCTGATCATTTTGTAAGTGGGCTTCTCCCGAGGTTTTTAGTATCACTCTATAGAGTGGTGGCCCACTATACTTTGGTCCAGAAAGTGGTTCAATGTTGTTTTTAGCACTATGATTACGTGACCTCTCTTCTTAGGTAAGGTGACTGATGCTTTACCCAGCCATTGTCTCCTTTCAACACTCTAAAATTTGGTTGTACATCCATCATTCAGACAGATTCCCCTGGACTCCTGAGGCCAACATATTGACTTCTCAGATTACCACCCAATGAGATCTTATTAGTGAATTCATGGCAAGTGTTACTGGCATGTGCCTAGAATGCATCTTCATTTTTTCCACAGTAAAACAGGAATCCAAGTATGTTCCTAGTGATGTAGACATGGTGGGCTCTGCTTTAGGCCTTCTAGGTAAAGACAGTCTCTCAGAGGATTTATTTTCTCAGAATGATTTCTGCCATTACAAGGAACCAGTCCTAGGGGTCTTGGAATATTTTACAGATTATTGTCTGTATGGATAGAACATGCAACTATTTAAGTGATGTTGTCTCAAGGATAATAAAAATTGTCATTGACTGAACTTCTTCAAACCTAAGACACATATCAATTGTAAGAAGCACAATTATCTTATCTCCTGATACATCGTGTTGATTTTCTATAACCAAGGGCATTCTCTTGCATAACTGCAATACAACCATGAAATTGGGAAATTAACATTGATACATTATTACCTTCTAATTCTTAGATCTCATTCAAGTTTTGCCAAGTATCCCCAAAATGTCCTTTACTTTAAAATTATCCAGTTCAAATCATGCATTGCGTTTAAATTATTGTTTCTCTTCTAGTTTTCTTAGTGGATCAGCCTCTCCTTGACTTTCACTACCCTGGTATTTGTAGAATGTCTCTCAATTTGAGTTTGCATGATGTTAATCATAATGTTTCAAGGTTAGATTCAGCATATGCATCTTCTGTGAGACTATCACAGAGAAGATGCTGTGTTACTACTGCATTCTGTCAAGTGGCACATGATTTAGATTTGTCCCATTACTAATATTATCTACATTAACCACACAATCAAGGTGGTGAATGACAGATTTCTGCACTGAAAAGTTACTCTTTTTTGCTTTCTTTAAGTAGTATTTTATGAGGAACTACAATGAGACTATGTAAATATTCCATTCTTCACCAAATTTTCAATTTATTCATGTATTTACTTATATTAGCATGGACTATATTAGTATATTATTAAGGTTTCTTATTTTATTCAATGAGTTATCATCTATTACTATCATTATTTATTTTGATGCCCCGACTCTTCCTAGATTTGGCAAGTGGGAGTCCCTTCAAGCTGGCTCTTATGTCCTTTTGACTGGCCCCCTTCATTCTTTGAAGATTTCCTTACTTTCTGGCACCCAAAATGTTCCAAACATATTCTGTACTTACATACCCCAACTTGGAATCAGCTGTTTCTCCAAGTGGCTGGTTCCTATAAGTGGAAAATAATATTTAGAGGCCAAGTTCTGGATGTTAGGTGTTCTCATTATTATTGGGGTGTTGCTGACCTCAGGAACTCTCAGTAGGGCATATATGTAGGTATACACACACACCTAAACTTATTTCTATATTTATCTCTACATTCTGAAAACCATGAATTTTCATTGATACTTCTAATTCCAATCCAACACCACAGAGTTCATTCTAGTTTTCCCCCTTTCCATATTTGTAACTTCCTTTTCCCACAGTGAAAAATCTGGCTTCCAGTATTATTAATGTATTTATTTCCTCAATTTCCCAGTATGCAATCAGTTTCCCAACTCCACTGCCAACTCCTCCCCTGTACTGATATCCTCTTTCCCTACTTGTGCTCTGACACCCCTTATAGAACACCACTCCATATGAACACTCTCCTCACCCTACTCAGGTTCTGACTCCCCATGCCTAGCTAGCCCCTAACCCACCCCTGTACAGATTCCTTTCTCGGGCCTGTTGAACTTCAAAATCCTGCACTGTGCCCCCAACCCATGCCCCCAATGCACAGATACCCTTGGTATCTGGGCTCCAAACCCCCACAAGAGGCCAAAACTCTGTATGGATACTCTCCTCCCCTGCTGGTCTCTGACACTCCAAGAAGGACCACTCTCATGACGGGATGCTCTCCTCACCCCATTCAGGCTCTGACAGGCTTGCCAACCAGCCCTCTACACAGAAGTCCTCTTCACCCTGCTTGGCCCACAGTGGCTCCCCCAACCTTCTTTTGCCACAGCTGGTATAAACCTTGCTCTACCTACTGGATGGCTTCAGGACTAGCACAGAGTATGCATTAATAGTTCCCCCTTTTACTCTCAGAAGTGTTCTTGGTGAACAATGAACTATATGTATAAGTCAACATACAACATAAGACTCTAAGTATAATCATACAACATACAGCATAAGACTCTAAGTATAATCAACTTATGTACAAGTCAGCCTGGGAAAGCTTTTTTGGAGCAGTGTTTTTAGATGTCCTGAGGGCAAAATTTTGTCTTTTCTGCCTCTCCTAATTATAAAGAATATTGATAGTTCACTTAACATTGCTACTATATGCTTTAGTTATGATAGTAAAAAGAATCATACAAACCTAAATTTCTCTCAGTAGAGGACTGATTAAATAAATCATAGTATATACATATGGAGGAATATGGTGTTGTTACAAAAGAAATGAGGTTGATCTATAATACTGACATTGAAAAATACCTAAAATGCATATATTGTTAAGCAGAAAAATCAAGGTACAAACCAGTTTTATAGCATGATCTCAGAAATTTTTTTTGCCCACATATGTATGTGTAGAGACAGAGGCATAGAAGGACACATGCTGCTATATTAAGATAGGTTATTTCTGAGAGGCTGCTATTCTTGGTAATTTTTACTTTGATTTTATACAATTCTGTACCACAAAATTTTATACAAAAATCATGGATTTCTTCTATAGTCAGGAGAAAATGATAGAAATACTCTTTTAAAATAAATTTCGATAATTTGAAAGGATTTAATATGGGTATCATCTCTCCTAAGCTCCTCAGTATGACATATGCTACTCGTGGGGAAGGTGTTAATGTGTGTTGGGGCAGAGGAGGTGGGAGGCAGAAAAAGAAAGGAGAAAGAAGAAAGTTCACAACTTGGTTTTCCTTGAGATATTCTTAGGTGATTTTGTTTTTCCTTACAGTAAGAGACTTGCCTGCTCAGCTTGGTATCCTCACAGTAAATTTAAAACATAACTCTTAGCAAAAGGAAAATGTTGACCCTTAAGGAAGGGGCTTGGGTTGTAAGAAATGGTATAGCTTTTGCCTGCTCAAAGTAATATTAGTATGTGAAGGACATAATTTTATATTTTAGTCCAAATTAATTTTACTCCAAAAACAATTAAACAGTATTGTTCTCATTGATACAGCCTTAAACATATTTTATGGATATCTTTTAGAAAAAATCACTTGAAATGGGGACATGCCTATTTCTGGGAAGTGGCTATGTGCATAAAATGGGCTATGACTGGTGATAGCTCTTTTTTCCTGCCCTATTCCCCTAGGATTTACACATTTTATATTTTCCATTTCAATTTAAGATTGCATTATTTTAAAAAAAAGTTACATGCACACACATACCACATCCACATTTTGCCTTACTCCAGAAAAGATTTATGGCAGTAGTGCCTGCCTGGTCAAGTTCAGATTTTCTGATTGGTCTTTCTTCCAAATATATACACCTGCCATCAACACTTCTTTGGTAAGTACTTCCTTAATGAGATTAACAGTAATCTATTTTGGTGTCACTTTTTGTTATACCATAAGTTTTCCTCTCAATATAAAAACGAATAATGTACCTTTTAGAAAATCTTGAAAACACAGAAACATGATGAAGAAGAAAAAAATCACCTGTTAATTCCACCATTTATAAGACAGCACTGTTAATATTTGTTTGTATTCTGTTCCATTCATTTTTTTCTATGCCTTTTTTCATTTGATTGAAATGATAAATTGTTCCATTTTTCCTTTTACACTTAACCTTGTAAGACAGCATTTTCCATATTTTTTTTACAAAACTCTCCATAAATATAATTCTTCATGACTGTATAGGATTCTGCCATACGATGTACCATAGTTTACTTAAGCTTTTCTGCTTTTTCCTATTGTCGATCATGCTATAATAAATATCTTTGCATATAAAACTTTAAAAAAATTTAGGCTTTTTTGTTAGAATCACTTTCTAGAAGTTGGGTGAAGATGAACATGTTCAAGGTTCTTGATACATATTGCAAAATTGCTTTTCAGAAAGGTTATACTGCTTTATTTATCCAGTAGCACTGCATATCAGGTCACATTTTATCATGATCCTGCTTAGCAGTAACTTTCAGATGCATATTAAGTAATGCTACTATCTTGCGTACATAACCAATGCCTTAAACTCTTTACTATTATGTAGAGAAATTAATATGCAAGTAATATAAGGCAATGTACAGAATGAGAAACATTAATTTTTATTTGTCAAAATAATGGCATTATTAATACATAGCAGTATACCCTTATTGGCAGTGCATTAAAAGTAAAAATCATTTAAAGAAAAAGTATGTATATTTTTTAATATATATGTAATAGTCAAGATTGTGAAATAACTCATATCCATATCATTCGTGAAGAAAAAAATTTTTTTTCTTACTCTGGTTTCACACTGGCTATTTAAATAAATGGAGTTTAAAGTTAATGACTTAACAAAATAAAAATATAGTTGAAATCAACCAACATGAAAGAAATATACACAGGTAAATATTTTATATAACTGCTGCGTTTGAAGGGGTTTTACGTAAATTTGAATTTATTGGATTCATTCTCCTCCTATTTCTCTTACCTGCCTGCCCTCTGCTGGATTCCCCAAACTTACTGACGTTTTAAGCAATCTTACTCAGTGTATTTAATAAAATTACATTTGTAGAATAAGTTAAGGGAAATGTGTACTAATGCTTCCTATATTTTGTTTATAATGTTACTAAAGTAAATGATTGATCATAGGTTTTACATTTTAAGTATTCATAAAGTGAGAATTTTAGTTGGATATTTGGAATTTTCAGTCCCACCATTTATGAAAACATGAGATAGAAATGCTGTTAATGCAGGAAATGTCAGAGCCTTTCAAAATTTTTCAGGATTGAGAAGCTGGGTGGGGCAGGAGGGACAATGAGGAAATATCCAATTTGATAGTAAATTCACAAAGTAAAAAAGTGTAGAATAATTTACTGTTTGATTAAAATTATAATGCTACTCCATTAAAAATATTGATTTAAATATAATATTCAGGGGCCTCCCTGGTGGCGCAGTGGTTGAGAGTCTTCCTGCCGATTCAGGGGACGCGGGTTCGTGCCCCGGTCCAGGAAGATCCCACATGCAGCGGAGTGGCTGGGCCCGTGAGCCATGGCCGCTGAGCCTGCGCGTCTGGAGACTGCGCTCCGCAACGGGAGAAGCCACAACAGTGAGAGGCCCGCGTACCGCAAAGAAAAAAAAAATAATAAAATAAAATAAATATGATATTCAGAGAATATGAATTTACTTGATAATAAAATTAGTATTTATGTAGCACTTATTATTTACCACATGCTAAGTACTTTATATATATTAACTCATATAGTCATCACAGCAACCTATGAGATATATACTATTATTCTCCATTTTACAGTTGAGGAAATGAAGGCATGGCGAGGTTAAGTAACTTCACCAAGTTTACCAGCTAGTAAGTGAGGTAACTGGTATCCTAACCCAGGCTGTTTGGCTCCATGTTCTTTTCCTAACCGCCATGCTTGGCTGCCTCATCTCAATATTACTTCTTGTAAAATTTTTGAATTATAGACTTACTGTTATCCTGACCTTAGAAATGACAAATCAAAGCTCAGAGTTGTTAGGTGAATTTCCTAAAGCACCAGAATTACAAATGCTAATTGAATCCCCTAAAAAGATACAAAGATTAAAGACCCATCTGTCTTTTTTAGAAGGCTAGTTGCCATAAAGGAAGATAATTTTGTAATTCCTAAGGGCTCTAAATGTCCCTCCATTAATTGAGTTTTGTGACAGAAATGAATTATTTGACATCCTGGAGCATCTTCTGTGCTAATTTTAATAGCTGTGGTGACACAATTCTATCTTAAATTTTGTTAATTGACAAAAAAAGATATGGAGTTGTGTGCACATTTTGCTGACAGAAAATCATGGAAGGGAGTGTTAATTAAACAGAAATCTTATGTGGTCACTCAAATTTAAAAGGAAAAAATAATTGGCTTCTCATTTCCAGAATTACCTGGTGACTCCACAGAACAGTCAGCCGCTGTTCCTGTCACAATCTCATATTTGCCCCAAGGATATTCTGGAGTGGGAAAAAAATGCCAAATGGTCAAAGTTCAAGTAATTGTTCCTCTCTTAATGACCTAAAAATTGAGGTGACAGAAGTGCTACTTTAAAACTATAGCTTTAAAATGTGGTTGGGGTCTAGAAGTTAGGCAAAGGCAATAATAGTCAATTAAAATAATGGGGTACTTATTGTGTGGCAGGTGCAATAGGGAGGTCAGAAATGAACACTGGTGCTTTGGATGTGAGAGTCGGAAATGTTGGAATGTGAGAATCACAAACAAGATTGGATATCAAAAGTCTTGGGACATGGAAATGAAAGTTAAAATATAGGAATCAAAATCTTTAGGAATTAGGAGCACAAAATGGCAGGATGAAGGTATCAAAGATTTTAAAGTTTAGGAGTTGAGCTGTGGGGATGAGGATTCATGGGCTGTGGATGAGCTATGAAAATCAAGGGTGAAGAATGGAAGATGCAAATAGCCTGGCCATAATGAATTAGCTTATGCTGGATTAGACCTCCCACTGAAAATTATAAAAACGGGACAAATAAATATAAATATACATACATGTTTAACAACTATATTACATATATAACAACTATAAAGAAATAAATATGTATTTAACAATAATTTAACATATTAACAACCATATCACACTATATATATATATATATATATATATATATTTAACATTGAAGGTACTAGAGAACAACCAACAAAGGCAGGACTTAATTGGCTTCAATCCTTGAGAGCATGTGAGAGCATGAAAGCACTAAGGGCAAGATCCACATTTACTTCAGCTTTTCCCATCTCTTCCCCTCCCACCCCAAAAGCATTTTCCAGTTGGCACAAGGAGTAACAGAGCTAAATAGCAGCGATCTCAATAGGCCAGGAGCAGACAAGGGAGTCTGGGAACAAAAGCAGCTGAGATTCTAGGGACAAAATTCTAGAGAGGAGCAAACCGCAGAGATGTGAGCCCCAAAATCTGTGTACAGATTTCCCTCAAATCATCAGTCAATTCTTAAGATGTATCCCTGTAGGGAGAGACTTTAAGAAACTCAGCAGAAGAGCAGCATCTAAAGAGTCAAACAGAGATTTTAGCAGCTGCACAGTGATGGGGAGACAGGGATTAAGAGTTCAAGCCAACAGGGTGAAGGTGTCTTAGTAAACATCCCAGGCTTTTAGTTTTAAGATCTATTGAGGACCATGACCTAGGAATAAGGGTAAAATGGAAATAAATCTGAATTTAAAAGCCTAAAGCCAAGTCTTATAGGATTGGAGTGATCCTCTGGTATTCTATCTGCCTACTACAATAAAAATTTTTTAAAAAACCTTCTTTGGAGAAAGCTGATATCGTCCAGAACCTCCACAGTTTTTCTTCCACAGTGTCTGACATTCAATAAGAAATTATTGAGGCACACTTGAAAAAAATAGGACCAAATACTAAAAGCCAGGAGGACCCACAGCTGATTCAGATATCGGAGTTATGTGTCACAGCCTTTACATAATATAATTAAAATGTTCAAGAAAATAGAGGAATAATAAAGAATTTCACCAGAGCCTTGGAATCTATTCAAAGAATGGAAAGGGAGGAGTCAAATGAAAATTCTGCAACTGAAAATATTATAACTAAAATTAAGAATTCAACAGAGGGGTTGTATACCAGCTCAGACACAGCAGAATAGAGTTTCTACTGACTTGGGTGAAAGGTCAGTAAAAAATATGTGGATTAAAGCATGACAAGGAAAAAAGACAAAATATACAGAAAAGAGTATAAGAGACATATGGAAAACTCTAAAAGGTTTAACACACACGTACTTGGGGTTTCAGAAGGAGAAGAGAGAGAGAAAGGGACAGAAACAGTATTTAAAGAAATACTGACTGGGAATTTTCAGACATTGATAAAAAAACCCATCAGATCTCATATTTAAGAAGCTTTATGAACCCCAAGCAGGAGCACACACACACACAGAGTTATATCACACTCAAACTGCTAAAGACCAAAAGAAAGAGAAAAATTTTAAAGCAGCCAGGGGTGGGAGAAGGAGACATACTACCTTCAGAGGAGCAGCAATCAGACTGATGGCTAATTTCTGAACAGAAACAATGGTAACCAGAAATCAAGAGAAAGGCATTTTTTAAATGCTCAAAAAAAAATTAAAAAGCCAAAATAGAATTCTATACCCAACAAAACTATCCTTTAAAAATGTAAGTGAAATAAAGACGTTTTCACGTTAACAAAAGCTGAGAGAATCTGCCACTAGTAAACATGAACTATAAGAGGTACTAAAGGAATTTTTCACACTAAAGTACAATGACCCCAACTGGAAGTGTCAAACTTCAAGAGGAACTCCTTTCAGAAAGGAGTGACTTTGGCCTACTTCTCAAATAAATTCTCATTCCAATGGAATCATTCAGTGTAAAATATAAGTTCATGTTAAATGAAATCTAGACAAGAAGTGAACTAGGATTTTATAACTTAACAATATGTAGAAGATACTGTCAGTTTAATTTTAACCAAAATAAAGTTTTTAAAAAAAATGAAAGCTGGGTTCTGGGAGTCAGGGATCAAGGACAGCAGCTGGCATGTAGGAGCCAAAGGTTATGGCTGATCTGTCATTGGCAAGTGGGTGTTAGGGGACAAGAAAAGATGTGGAGATGGGGGAGTTAGAAGGCGTGGGCAATAACTATGCTCTAGGGGTTAGAGGTCAAGAGAGTCTGTGGGAGATGTAAGGTCAGGGGTCATGGCTGACAGTTGGGTGGTGGTGGTTGCCTCAAGGGCCGGAGGTCTGAAGTCACGACTCACCTGAGGAAGTTGAAGCATGAGAACGGGGAGGGGTGATGGGGGCGGTGGCGGTTGAGATTCCTGGCCCCCGGCCCCGCCCCTCTCGGGCTGGCCCCGAGCGCGCCGCCTCCGTCACCCCGTCCTTCCCCGTCAGCCCCGCCCAGTCCGGAGCTTCGAACGCGAAGGCAGCTCGGCCGAGGCGACGACCGAGCTAGCGAGTGGCGCAGGGACCCAGCGGGCTGCTGGGGCTTCTGCGGCGCCCGCCTACGCTCCCTCCCCTCGGGTGCTCGGGGCGCCGACTGGCGCCGCCCCCCGGGAAGATGGCGCTGCACTTTCAGGTCAGTGCGCTTTGCGCCGCGGTTTCTCGCTCCGCCGGTAAGCCGCCCCGGGAACCCGGCGGGACGCTGGGGTCTGGAGACTGAGGGCCGAGGCCGGTGGCGGAGGCCGCGGGGTCGCGGGCCGGTGCCTCGGAGCCCCAGCCCCCGTCCCCGGCCAGGGACCCACGCACTGGCTTGGGCTGCACACCCCGGGCCCGGGCCCGAAGAAGTGGCGGCCAGAGCTTGGGGTTGACGGTGGAGGGGCAGGGGCCAGCCTGGAGCTCGCCCCTCGGGGGAGGTACGGATGCTGAGGACCGGCCGCGTGGGAGCCCGCTGTCCCCGGTGCCGCCGCACGGCGCGCGCGGAGGCTTCGGCGGCGCCCTAGCAGGTGGGAGCCCGGCCGGACCAGCCTTCCCGCCGCGTCGTGGGCCGCGGTTCCATCGTCTGCCTCCACACACTTCGTACGGAGCTCGAGAAGGGGGCCTGGGTCCGCCGATGGAGGGCGCAGCAGTTGGACTTTAATTGGCCAGAGCGGGCAGGGGCTGTGTATATGGGGAGTTGCGAAGGAGGGCTCTGCAGCAGCTTCATTGGAGGAGGAAACGGGGGCAGGACGCGCGCTAGGAGCGCAGAGATGGTCTGGATGGGACGCGGGCTGGAGGAAGGCTCACGTATTCTCGGGCACTCTAGCATATGCATCCAGTTATTCATACAACAAGCATTTATAGAGCCTTCCCCCGCCCCCACCCCCCCCGTGTCTCAAGCACGGTGCAAAGTTCTGGGATAAAGGATTACATCATCTTACCATACTTGCCCTCATGGAATTCACGGATAATTATATAGTACATGTGAAAAATGGTATGATAGAATTAATCACAGGATATCATGGGACATTGAAAAGGGGCAGTCAACCGTGTGTGTGTGTGTTGGGAAGGAGTGAGGCAGAGCTGCTGTGCTTCTCAGGCAAGCTTTTTTGAGCTTCTGTTCATCTACTAATGTATTGTAGTTCCTACTTTGCTAGGCCCTTAAGATATAGCTCTAGCAAAACTTTATGATTTGTACACTCAGGAAACTTGCAGTCTAGTGGATACTGAAAGAATTGTAGGAGTTGGCCAGGCGAAGAGGAAGGGAAGGGTATAGAGGCAAAAGGACAGTGTGAGCCAAGTCAAAGAATTGTGGAAGAACATGGCACATTGCAGGAAGTTCGGTTTGGCTGGAACTTAAGGTTCATAGAAAAGGGAAGGGAGCAGGGAAGCCTGTGGAGGCAGGAGATGACCTTGGAGAGGTAGGCAGTCTCATAATATGCTGACAGTGTATCTAAGTGTCCCAACCCTTTGTAGGTTTCTTTGGATCCCCTGTGACTACAGTGACTCATTACTTAATTATTGATTCTTCCAAAGGGTCTTTTCAATCAGCCACTCTCCTATCAGGTAATTGACAGCTCAGGAGGTAGTAAGCCTGACACATTACCTTTTGACTCCTTGCCATTTGTAAGCGTCTCCAGGCCAAAATAATGTTATTTATTACCACTTTAGTAAATATGCCCTTTGGAAATCTTCACAGGAGGAATTTCACAGGAAGGACTTTGGGATTGTAAATAGGTAAACATGTTCATAACTCAGGTGTAAATCTTGAGGGCAATTAAAAACTGTGGTGGAAGCTTTGGGGACTTGCCTGGCGGTCCAGTGGTTAAGAATCTGCCTACCAATGTAGGGGATGTGGGTTTGATCCCTGGTTAGGGAACGAAGATCCCACATGCAACTAAGCCCATGCACCGCATCAAAGACCCAGCGCAGCCAAAAAAAAAAAAACTATGGTGGAAGTTTGGAACAGTTTCAGACTTGGAAAGATGAAGCATAATAGTAAATTACCCAGTCTGGAAGATTTCTTCATACTTAGGTAGTGGTGGAAAAATTAGCTGCTAATGCCAAAATTACCCAAATTGGTTTCCTAGGAATGTATTTCACAGCAGTTCTGGGAAGCTTAAAAGTGGAATTGAACAAATAAAAGACCTGATGATTTGGGGGGCCAGAATTAAGCTCTGAACCTTCTCAGTTTGAATTGTTTTCAGCATATGGATCATATTGTTACCCAGTTAACTCAAGGAGCCTTTATTGCTGATGATAACTGGTACCTAGCATTTTGAATTTTCTCATGCTTGTTGTAGATGTTCAGCCCCACAGCTAGCTTGAGAGGTGCGCATATACAGTCGGCTTGCTGTATCCCTGAGTTTTGCATCTGTGGATTCAACCAACTGTAGATTGAAAATACTCTCAAAATTCCAGAAAGCTCCAAAAAACTTCCATTTACTGCACACGTGACAACTATTTGCATAGCATTTACATTGAATTTACAATTATTTACATAGCATTTACATTGTATTAGGTATTATAAGTAATCTAGAGATGATTTAAAGTATTTGAGAAGATGTATAGAGGTTATAGGCAAATACTATGCCATTTTATATAAGGTACATGAACATCTTTGGGTTTTGGTATCTGCAGGGTGTCCTGGAGCCAGTCCCCCTACATATGTGCATATATACATTTTATCCCTGAAGACGCTGAGTCTTAGAACAATTGTGACTTGCCCAAGGCTACAGAATTAGAGTAGTCTTAATAACTCATGTTTCCACATTCTTTTCTACCAATATCTTACTGTCATCTACCCAGCAGGGAAGTTAGTGAAAAATTATGCCATTTTGATAAGTAAATAAGTGAATTTATGTAAGGGGAAGTTAGGTCACTGCTTCACAGCCTTTTTCACATCATGGCATACATAAAAAATGGTAATTGTGTGGTTCATTGACATAAACTGCTCATAACCAAAAGCCTGACTGGAGGACAAGGGGATCAATGTCCCTGACATACTATAACCATTCAAGGCACATGCATTCTGGTTAGGAAGCTGTGGGTTAGGGTACTCTGTCCCAAAGGAAGAAATGGATCTGGATTATCTGAGAGGAGACAGTCCAGATTAGAGGGTAGGGGACAGAGTGAGGAAAGGTGTTTCTGGGACCAAGTAGGAGGTAGGCACTTAAGATTTAACAAAAGGACCTTGATGAGAATCAAGAGATAACATTAGGAAAAATTTAGGAGATGCAGTTGGTCGATCTTTTTAGCTTTCAGGATTATTCCAGAACCTGGGACTATAGTCATGCTTAATAGCCAGCCAGGCATTCTGATATGATCAGGCATACCTGATATGATCTAGATGTGATTGTGAACTATTATAGTTGAATACGATGGTAACATGATGAGAAAGGGGTTTGGAAAAGATCATCCTGTATGGAGTTGAATGGGAGGAACTATAGACAAAAGACCAATGTGGTGTTTTATAATTAACTAAAGAGATTATTTACAATTTGTGTAGATCTGCTGTGTGCCAGGAGGTGGATTAAGCTTTCTCTCGTCTTTTCTGTCTTAATCTTTACAATTATTTTACATGGAATCTTCACAATTATTTTACATGGTGGATATTACTACCTGCAGTTTCAAAAGTGAGGTTTAGAAAATTTAAATAATTTGCTTGAGGTCACTTAATAAGTAATTGGACAGATTCCAAAGCTTCCACTCTGATTCCCAAAGAAGCCCCTAAAGAAATCCTGGGCACTGTAGGCCACAGTCGGAAAATACTCTTCTATTGATCTACTGTCTATGAATATCATGTAGAGGTGTTGAGTCTGAGTCTTTATTTTAAAAGAATTGGTAGGATTTTGTGATAAATTAGGTAGGTACCTGGAATTAGCCAAACTGCGAGGTTTGAGGGCACAGTTTGCAAGACTGTTCTCACTTCTGACACCACCTGCATATTTGGGGGTTTCCCAGCACCACTCTCAGGTTTGATAGTTTAACAGAAGAACTCACAGAATTCACTGAAAGCTGTCATACTCAGTTTATTATCAGGAAAGTATGCAGATTAAAATTGATTAAAGAAGAGATACATAAGGCAGAATCTGGGAAGGTTCTCAAACAAAGCTTTTGTTGTCCTCAGGACATGTTACTCTCCCAGCATATATGTGTGGCAGTAAGCACCAAGTTTTGCAAACCAGGGAGGTGCACCTGAGCTTTGAGTTCTGGAGTTTTTATTGGAGCTTCTTTATGTAGTCATTGATTGACTGGTTGGTTGCCACATGATGGAGCTCAGTCTTTAGGTCAGTATCGATACTGAGCAATCTAAAGTCCCCACCCTAAAACACAGGGTTGGCCTTTGGGATGGCCAGCCACCAATTTACGACTATGGGGTGTGGTCTGCTACACACACACACACACACACACACACCCCTTAGACGTAGATTACCTCCCAGAATCTCACACACACACACACACACACACACACACACACACACACCCCTTAGACGTAGATTACCTCCCAGAATCTGAGGGCGAAGACCAGACTTTTTCTTTGGGCAAGGCCAAACTTTTAACTATATAGGAGGGACTAAGGAGAAGGAAAAGTAAAAGATAACATCAAGATTGTAAGTCTAGATTCTGGTCTACACCTCCGAAACCACTGAAAACAAAGGGCCAGTTGATGTGAAAATCTGTGGGAAATATGTTCAATTCAGTTCCTGACATTTTGGGGCTGTTTTCAACATCTTTCTTGATTTCCAAGAAGAAGTTTGTAGATAAATATAAAGGTGGTGAATAGAGAGTTGAAAGTGTGGACTAGGACATCACCTGCAGGTACATGATGACTAAAGTCAGGGGTGGTAAGATGGCAAGGTGCTGAGGAGACAACATGTGCTTGGGGCCCACAGATTTGTATGTGGCTCAGAATTGACCATTTACTCATATCTTGAGCAACGTGTGTGTGTGTGTGTGTGTGTGTAGATATATATATGTGTGTATATGTATGTATTTGATCTCTCAGCCTCAGTTCTTTTTTTTGTCTGTAAAATGGGTGTGCTAAAAACATGTACTTTACAGGAGTCTACTTGTTAGAATTGGTTTAAAAAATAGAAGATGGAAATACTTTTGTAAACCTTTAAAGCACTAAAACAAATATGATCCAATTCATTGTAGAAGAAGGAGTTCTAAGAGGCCCAGAAATAAGCCCTCAGGTATGCTCGGGAAAAGGTAGTAAAGGGAGGAAAAAACAAAGAGTTTATGGAAAATGAGTAACTTTAAGATAAAGGCACTTTCTATTAATGGTAGTCAAGAAGCTTAATTCCAGAAGGCAGGAAAGATACAGGGAAGAGTAATTGAAAGGAGTTTAAATTTAATTGAGCAGGGATTTTTTTGTGGTTCATCGATTTATTGTTTTATTATTAGGGGACATTTTTCCCTAGGACAAAAAACCTTCATTTTTTCCCAGCTTTCTTGAGGTATAATTGACAAATAATAAACTGCACATACTTAAAATGTCCTTTTGGATGAATTTTGACGTAAGTATGTTAACTGTGAAACCATCTCGGAAATCAAGATAATGACCATATCTATCACCCCCCCCCAAAGTTTCCTTATGCTCCTTTGTAATCCCCCCTTGCTGCTTCCCTGTCCTTTTCTCCCACTCTCTCCTCCCTCCCCAGCCTGAAACCGCTGATCTGCTTTCTTTCACTGTAGAACCATACAATATAAACTCTTTTTGTCTTGCTTCTTTTACTAGGCATTTACCTGTCGTTGGATACATGATGGGAATTACTGTATAGAAAGAAGTCACATCACTTACTGGTTAATTGTATGTCAAGTGCAAAGTGCAGAAATGAGTCCAGAATAACTTGGAGGATATTGAGACTGTAGGCAGGATTATGTCATTGTCTCCTAGGCTATGGAAGTTGGTGCTGTCTGTTTATGTTTGATAGTTTATCGATGGGAGTTAGGTGATATCCAATTCTACTTGTGTTACCTGTTATTTATTTATATGGGCTTCTTATGGTGATATGAAGCCATGTAGAAGCTTTAATAACTCAAACCCGGTTTGTCAACAAGTTGAGAAGGGATCATTTCTCTGAGGCATTCTTATGTTAACCATATTCTCAGACATCAGTTTATAAAACTAAGATGCAGTTTATCAGTTCACTATGAAAAATAGTCTCTCTTTATAGACAGATGTTCTGGAAAATCAAATGCTAATCAGAAGATTGCTTGGTCACTCGTCAGTCATCACAAGTTTAACTACTTGAAATGTTTAGATAATGCTTTTCCACAGGGTAAGGATCTTTATGGATGTATCCTTTTCTCTAAAAAGATTTATCAATAGTATGCCAGGCATTTATTTAACTGTTATCATTACAGTGAAAGAATAACTTAATTTTTTCCACTTTGTTTCAGTCTTTCTTAAGAGAAAGTTCAAACCTTTACCTTTTTATCTTTCACTGCCTTTCGGTGGTTAATAATTTGAAAGGCATTTGGGACATTGTTGTAAACAAATACTTTTTAAATACACTTCAGACTTGTTCTCTGTTGGAGTTCGCTAAATCAGTATAGCAAAAAAGACAAAATTCCAGAACTTTTTCAGAATATTTCCAAATAGATTTACTTAGGTGCCACTGAATTGATTAATATTAATGTTTGTGTTAGTTTCTTGGGGCTGTTGTGACAAATTACCACAAACTGGGTGGGTTAAAACAACGAAAATTTATTCTTTTTTTTTTTTAGAAGCTATTTTAGCTTTATATTTTTATTTTATTTTATTTATTTATTTTCTTTATTTTTGGGGGCTGCGTCGGGCCTTAGTTGCAGCATGCGGGATCTCATTGCAGCGTGCAGGCTTCTCTCTAGTTGTGGCCTGCAGGTTTTCTCTCTCTAGTTGTGGTGTGCAGGCTCCAGGGTGCGTGGGCTCTGTAGTTGTGGTTCTTGGGCTTAGTTGACCCGCAGCCTGTGGGACCTTAGTTCCCCGACGAGGGATCAAACCCGCGTCCCCTCCATTGGTAGGTGGATTCTTTACTACTGGACCACCAGGGAGGTCCCAGAAATTTTATTCTTTTATACTTAACAGAGGCCGGAGTCTGAAATTAATGTGCTGACAGGGTTGGTCTCTTCCTAGAGGGCTTGAGGGAGAAACTGTTCTGTGCTTTGTCCCTAGTTTCTGATAGCTGCTTGCAGTCCATGGTCCATTGGCTTGTAGATGCATCACCCCAGTCTTTGCCTCCTTTTTATGACTTTTTCTCTTGTTTCTGCATCTCAAATGTCCCTCTCTCTTGTGAATCATTGGATTTAGGGCCTGCCCTAAATCCAGGATGATCTCATCCCTAGATCAGGATTTGCAAAGACCCTATTTCAAAATAATTCGAAGGGACTGGTGGTTAGGACTTGGATATATCTTTTAGGAGGATACAATTCCACCTATTACAATATTCTTATTAGGTGATACTAATAATAAACAGCTAACGTTTGTAGTGTGTAATGTGTGCCAGAAGTTATGTGGCCCTAACTCATTTAATCCTCGCAGCCGACCTTTTGTTTTTCAGCAGTTAGGTTTTCTCAGTATTTCTGGCTTCGTTCTTTTTTATACTCAAAAAGTCTACTTCTTCAGAGACTCGTAGACCTAGATGAATGCGTGACAGCAGGATCAGTTTATCTTTAAATTATTCTGGGTATTATCAGCTCTAAAATTTAGCCCTTCAGATTTATTAGATGAAGGAAAAGGTTTCTGAGGTTGATCATGAGTCACGAGAGGGAAAAAGGTAGCTCTTTTCATTTTTGTGTTTCTTACCCTTGGAGGAAATATGGGAATTCATATGTATTCATGAACCATAAATTTTCTATGCATTTTAATATGATGAACAGTATGTAGTAGCACTCTGAGGGCTTCTTGGGCCAATCTAGGTAGAGGAAATGTTTAAAGTGTGGTTCATTTTTGCCGTCCTTTATCCTAATTTATCCTTTTGAAACCTTTCTTTTGTACTTTTATTTTCACTCTAGCAAAAAATTCCCTAGTCTGAGATGTTGGGCTCTGAGCTGGATAGAGAAGTGGAAAATGCCATTAAGAAACTAAGGAGAGAGAAGTAAAAAGAATAATGGGAGCTAGAGGAGGTTTCATTTCAGTGTTTCTTATGTATTCCTGTTAGACAAAGGTACATGCATTTGACGGAATGTTTAGATTAGTGTAGCTGTAAGGCTGCCACATAAAAATTCAGGTCAGAAAGGATAAAAAATAGTATTTCTTTATGAATATCCCATTACCTTCATACGCCCACCTGATGTTGAAATCTGTGCCAGTTTTTTTTTGTCCTCCAAAGAGTAATTCTCTAAGTTCAAACTGAAGTAGTTTTAGTAAGACACCTTTAACAAAAATTCTCTAAAGCTGAGAGGAATACTGAACTCATTTAGAATTTTTTCTTTCAGATTTTATCCACGTGTCCTATATCTTCAGATTAGATTATAAACAGAATGATTTATTTATTTTTATTTTTTAAATTGGCTTGTTTGTCCTCCCTATATATTTTTAATACAATTTTAAAGATTACCCTTCACTTACAGTTATTATAAAATATTGACTATATTCCCTGTGTTGTACAACTTATCATTGTAGCCTATCTTACACCCAGTAATTTGTACCTCCCACTCCCCCACCCCTATATTACCTCTCACAGGTAACCACTGGTTTGTTCTCTGTTTCTGTGAGTCTGTTTCTTTTTTGTTATATTCACTAGTATGTTGTAATTTTTAGATTCCACGTATAAGTGATATCATACAGTATTTGTCTTTCTCTGTATGACTTATTTCACTTAGCGTAATGCCCTCCAAGTCCATCCATATTACTGCAAGTGGCAAAATTTCATTCTTTTTTATGGTTGAGGGATATTCCATTGTATATATATATATACACCACATCTTCTTGATCCATTCATCTGTTGATGGACATTTAGGTTTCTTCCATATCTTGGCAATTGTAAATAATGCTGCTGTGAACGTTGGGGCACATGTATCTTTTTGAATTAGTGTTTTTGGTGTGTTTTTTTTTTTTTGGATATATACCCAGGAGTGGAATTGCTGGGTCATATGGTAGTTCTTTCAGTTTTTTGAGGAACCTCCATATTGTTTTCCACAGCGGCTGCACCACTTTACATTCCCACCAACAGTGTATGAGAGTTCCCTTTTCTCCACATCCTTGCCAACATTTGTTATTTGTGTTCTTTCTGATGATAGCCAGAATGAATTATTCTTTATGTCTGTAAAATAGGAGCCTACAAGATGATAGCTAGTTATTACACTGCTGTAAGTAACATGGGGCCAAGTCGTAGTTCCTGAGAATCATGCCGTGGTTTACCTGCAGCACTATGAGTCATTAGTTCTGAAGACCCACATCAGCGTATATTTGTATCTTTTCTTTTGTATAGATGGAACCATTGAAGTTCTTATAATCTGAAAAAGAATGTAAATTGGCATAATGTCTGCAACTTGCACATGATAATTCCCCTTACCCATCTCTTTAGCTTCTTTTGGCATCTCCTCCTGGCTGGCTGTCTACCAGTCATACTGACCTTTTAATGCCTTGAAACGATTAAGCTCTATTCTGGCCTCTGGTAAATGCTGTGTCTTTGCCTGAACTGCTGTCTAGTCTTTTTCATATGGCTTACCCTTTCAGGTCAGCATAAATGTTACTATATACTTTAGGCCAGCATTTTTAAACCCCTTGGATTAGACAGGTCCTCCTCTTTCTGTACTCTTACTTTTCCATCACAGAACTATCAATTTAAATAATTTAGAGGTAGGCGGTTTGCCTTATTTTTGTTCACCACTGTGACCCCTAGTAAGTAGTTGTAGTTCAATAAGCATTTATTGATTTGACAAATACACACATGGTATTTGCATTCCTTGTTTCCTATGATTAATACATTTACCTTATTTTTTTTCACTCAAGTAAAATGTTAAATTTTTTTTTTTTTTTCCTTCTTAAGAGTTTGGCTGAATTGGAAGTATTATGTACTCATCTCTACATAGGGACTGATCTTACACAAAGAATAGAGGCTGAGAAAGCACTCCTGGAACTTATTGACAGCCCAGAATGTCTCAGCAAGTGTCAACTTTTATTAGAACAAGGAACAGTAAGTATTTGATAACAGCAATTAACAATGAAAGATCGGTAGGTATATGTCATTGTTAATGAATGCATGTAGGTTAGCAATGTAGGTTAACTGATAGGTATTACCATATGTCTTTTTACTGTAGTTTATTTCACTGTTGAAGAATTGGAAAGCCTGGAAAGAAAACTTAGGGAAGAGCCCAGGAGGTGGAAATAGGCATGAATCAAAATACATTCTTGATTCCTCTTGGCCCCTTTTTATGTCTTCTACCAGTGGCAAAAGTTACATTTTTAGAAAGTTGGAATTAAAAATCTAGGTGGGAGAGGCAGATTGTAATTAACTTTGAAATGTGAAGGAATGATTCAGAGGAATGCTGATTACTTCTCGCCTGCCTCTCTCCTAGAGATTCATAGCCATTCATTCAACATCATTTAGCAAGTATTTAAATGTAAAACCAGGCACTGTACTACCTACCTGCTTTATTTACAAGCATTAAAGTAACTCATAGTTTAGTTGGGAAGGCATAGATGTATCACTGTAAATAAAGAGCTATGGAATGATATGGTAAGCACTACAATAGGAGACTGTAGGATCTATAGAGCAGAGGTTAGCAAACTTTTTCTGTAAAGGGCCAGATTGTAAATATTTTAGACTTTGTGGGCCAAGAGGCAAAATCAAGGGTGTCTTATAAATATGCCTATTAGAAGAGAGAAAACAAATTTCCACAAAGTTTTATTTATGAATTTTAAAATACAATAATTGAGTACAGTTTTTTTGTAGTATAAGTCTACTGATGAAAAGAATGGAATTATTCTTTTGGGGATGACATTTTGCTTAACTGGGGTTCAGAGTTAGTATTTCCTATCATTAGCATTGATTACAAATGTTCATATGTTAATACTGACCTGTAATGAGATTTTACAAATTTCATCTTTGGAAATGTCTCTTCACACAGATAGGTACTACCAAATATTGATATCAGCTGATAAGCATATGATTTTAATTAAGCATATTCATCACTTAGAAGGCATGTATAGTGTTTTATTAAAACTTCTCTTGATATTTGTCTTCTAGGATGTCATTACATTCTAGATTAATCACTTCCAACTGAAGGTTAGGTGGAGGTTCCTCAGTTGCTCAGTTAAATGGATTTTGAAATATGGAAATTTCCTTTGCATTTGCAACAAGGTCTGAAAAAAAGTGCTGCCGGAACATAGTTTGAGCTCAGAAAATATACTTAGCAATAGAGATCTTGCCACTTGTTTTAATATTTGATGTGTGGAAAGTATATAAAGCAGCTTGATATTACTTGTGATTCAATCAATGTTAGTTGTGACTAGAGTAACTTTATTGCGTTATAAGTTTCACATTAGTACTAAGCACTGTTTGCCTTTTAGACAATTTTGTAACTTTAGGTTGAATTCATTAAGAGACATTATCAAGTTTGAAGCAAAAACTAACTTCAAAAGCTATTTAATGTTCAACAATAGTGGATAAAATTGGTTCTTCTCATTCAGAAAAATTTCAGTCTCAGTCCTGAGCAAGAAAAAATTGCAGTAAAACTTTACCACTGCCAAGCTATAGAACTACTGCGCAGTAGGGCAAGTCAGAATTTTCAGCTTCTATTTCTGACAGAAATTTCCAGAACTGAAGATGAATTCATGAAAGTGAATTGAAGTCCACTGTTTTTTTGTTTTGTTTTGTTTTTAGATTTTTTTTTTTTGATGTGGACCATTTTTAAAGTCTTTATTGAATTTGTTACAATATGGTTTCTGTTTTATGTTCTGGTTTTTTGGCCGCAAGGCATGTGGGATCTTAGCTCCCCCACCAGGGATCAAACCCGCACCCCCTGCATTGGAAGGCGAAGTCTTTTTTTTTTTTTTAAATTAATTAATTAATTTAGTTTTGGCTGCATTGGGTCTTCGTTGCTGCGCACAGGCTTTCTCTAGTTGCGGCGAGTGGGGGCTATTCTTCATTGCAGTGTGCGGACTTCTCATTGCGGTGGCTTCTCTTCTTGCAGAGCATGGGCTCTAGGTGCGTGGGCTTCAGTAGTTGTGGCACGTGGGCTCAGTAGTTGTGGATTGCGGGCTCTAGAGCACAGGTTCAATAGTTGTGGTGCACGGGCTTAGTTGCTCCGTGGCATGTGGGATCTTCCTGGACCAGGGCTTGAACCCTGTCCCCTGCGTTGGCAGGTGGATTCATAACCACTGCACCACCAGGGAAGTCCCTGGAAGGCGAAGTCTTAAGCACTGGACTGCCAGGAAAGTCCCTGAAGTCCACTGTTAACACTACTGATTCATTAACACACGATAGATTCAGATATTTACTACAAAGTACCTACTGATGAATAATAAAATGAATACCACAGGCTTTGGTCTCTTACATTTTTACAAGCTTTGTAAATTTGTCCACTTAAGTCTTTTCTTTTTACCACCACTTGTGGCACATTTTAGCAACTACTTCAGGTTGTACAGAATTAGCATTTTCTCAGCTTTTTTCAAGATATTCTGACCAGTAATTGCATGCAGACTCTTCATAGAGATTAATTCTTTAGTCACTTCAAACTAGCATTGACTTCTGGAATAAACAGATAATGTCAGTAACAGTATGAGCAGTGCATGTTGGTAGCATGGGTAACTCATCAAGAACTAGGGAGAACCTCCAAATCATTCGCCTGGTTTGAAATTGAATTTTGATGTTGCTCTAATAGTATCTTCAACTATCTGGGCCTTCTTCTCACTGAAAGTCTAGTAGTCTGAAGTTTATGTTCTCTGCATGTGTAACTTTGGCTACTGCAATAAAATAATGGTGATTTAATTAACTCTTTTGGTAAGTGGCTTTCCTTACTTGGCTAACAAATGAGCCATTTCAAAACCTAACTTTGGTTGTAGCCTCACTTTATTTTTTTGTGGAGAAATTTCACTGTTATAGATATTCTGTCTTAAATTTTCTCCTTTTTTCTGACTATTGATTACCTGTGAGTTAGGAACACTGACATGAGTGCTTGGTATGATATGGTCAACATATGTTGTATTCTTTTAGGACAGCTATAGTACAATTGCATAAAAAGCACATTGCTTTGCTATCTGATTCAGTAACAAAATGATCCACATCCCACTGTGCCTTAAGAGTTAGACATTTGAAGTGCCTTTCTATCTTTTCTTGTTTTGACATAACAGATATGCACTGGTAATAATAAAAGGTGCGTGTCATGTCATGGTGATACTCATGGCACTCTGTGCTGTGAAGTTAATAAGTACATCACTGCGGTTTATAGTGCACTGAGCAGCGGTAGGAGGCAGTGAGTGCCATATACTGTTTTAACTATTTGTCTCTGCTGTCATAGCCTGAAAGCAGACTATATGCGTGTGGCTGTGTTCTAATAAGCTTTATTCATGGACACTGAAATTTGGATTTCATGTACTTTTCACATGTCACAAAATATTATTATTTTTTTCCCAACTGTTTAAAATAGTAAAATCCATACATAGCTCATGGGCCTTGCAAAAACAGGCGGGATTTGGTCCACAGGCCTTAGTTTGCTGACCTCTGGTCTAGAGAAAAAAAAAATAGGGCTATCTTTACAAGAGATTGCTAGGGGTAGAGTGAATAACTGAATCAGGTTTTGAAGGGTTGAGTATGCTATTAAGTTAAGACAGTTGGTGGTCAGAGTGAATACAACCAGCATGGATCTGAAGGAGGGGGGAGGTCAGGGTGGGAAAGGCATTGAAAGGAACTGAAAGAGGGCTGTTTTGGTCAGAGGATAGCAAAGAGTGGAACCAGATGAGTTTGAAGAGATAATCAGAGGGCAGAACATGCAGGACTATGTAGACATGGTAAGTGTATTTTATTTGAACTTGCTCATAATCATTTTTTTCCTCTTGCGGAGGATGGGCTCTAGGTGCACGGGGCTTCAGTAGCCCAACAACTGCTTGCCATTTGAAGACTACCTATACCTTCCTCAACTACCCCACCCTTATGAGGGATTTTGTGTGTGTGTGTGTGTGTGTGTGTGTGTGTGTGTGTGTATTTTATCCCTTGTAAATCTGCCAGTTTGGAAAACCAGAAGAATTCCCAATATTGCTTAGGAAAAGTTCCTATCATAGTATTTTTTTTTGGCTGCATTGGGTCTTCGTTGTTGCGCGCGGGCTTTCTCTAGTTGCAGCGAGCTGGGTGGCTTCTCATGTTGCGGAGCTTGGGCTCTAGGTGCGCAGGCTTCAGTAGTTGTGGCGCATGGACTTAGTTGCGCTGTGGCATGTGGGATCTTCCCATACCAGGGATCGAACCCATGTCACCTGCATTAGCAGGCAGATTCTTAACCACTCTTCCACCAGGGAAGTTCCCTTATCATAGTATTTTGATTAATCTATTAAAATTTATATTTCTTTACAGACATCCTATGCTCAACTCCTTGCAGCAACATGTCTTTCAAAACTTATTAGCCGAGTCAGTCCTTTGCCGATTGAACAAAGAATAGATATCAGTAAGTGGCTTATTATGCTTTTTATCAAATTGCACTTTAAAAATAATTTTTGCTTTTAAATATGCTAAACTGTTAACAGGCTTGCAAGTTATTTTATTGTCATTTTTAAAGATGAGTAGTCAAGTCTCCTTTACATATGTAGTGATAAACAACAATGTGTTATACAAAAATGTGTTGTCAGAAAAGCATTTGTTTAATTTGATAATAAATAATAACTAGCATTTTATTGTCTATACTATTTACTAAGATTTGCACTATCTCATTTTATCTACCAAACTTCTGAGATGGGCACTATTGTTATCCTCATTTTATAAATGAGGAAATTAGATTTGATAGGCTCTATAATGTGCCCAAGATCATCACACATCTAGCAAGAAGTAGAGCTGTGATTCAAACTTACACAATTTTTGTGGAGTCCATGCTCTTAGCGATTATCTTAACATCATATACAACTAAATGATGGGAAAGAAGTGTGCTCTCCAGCATTTCTCAGGATCCTATATCAAAATCATATGGGATGCATATAAAATCAAAAGCAGATTCCTACTTATTAGGAAAATAATGTGTATATGGATGAACAGTGCTTGGAACTTAGTGTAGTTGGAAAATTGATTCTATAAAGTACCAATATGCTTTCAGAAGTAATGTATTTTCATATTTTAAGTGTGTGAATTTGTTTTTCATATGGACAAAACTCTGGTAGTTGAGGTATGGGAATTTTTTTATTATCTTTGTTCATAATAGACTGTTGACTCATTTCTGCTCTCCAGCCTCAAGGTTTACATGATTCATATTTGTGTAACAGAAAAGTTAAAGTGTAGTATTATATATGATGGTTCTTTAAGCTCAGTTTTTGAATGGTCAAATCCCACAATGATTTGTCATTTGCCTCATATGTTTGACTGATATTTCTCTTAAGTACCTAATAACCGAGGGGAACTCCTTCAACTTGATAAAGAACATCTACCAAAAAAAAAAACATACCAGGCTGAAGAAAACCTAGAGAATTTATCCATGTTCTCATGGACCTGTGTGCTTAAGAAAGCAAAAGAGAAATTTACAGTTTAAAAAATAAGGGTTCAAACATTAAAAACCTGTCATAAAACATTGTGATTTTGTTTGTTTGACTTTTGTACACATAAACACACATATTTTAGGTAGACTTTATTTTTTTAGAGCACCTTTAGGTTCACAGCAAAATTGAGCAAAAAGTACAGAGAATTCCCATATACCCCCTGGCCCCGCACATGAATAGCCTTCCCCAGTATTAGCATACCGCACCAGAGTGGGTACATTTGTAACAGTTGATTAACCTACATTGACACATCATCATCACCCAAAGTCCATAGTTTATATTAGAGTTCACTCTTGGTGTTGTGCATTCCGTGGGTTTGGATAAATGTATAAATGACACATATCCCCCGTTATAGTATTATACAGAATAGTTTCACTGCCCTAAAAAGCCATTGTGTTCCAACTATGCATCCCTCCCTCCCCTCTAACTCCTGGCGACCACTGATCTTTTTTACTGTTTCCATAGTTTTGCCTTTTCCAGAATGCATGCATGCAATGTTGAAATTATACAGTGTGTAGCCTTTTCAGATTGGCTTCTTTTACTTAGTAATATGCATTTAAGGTTCTCCATGTTTTATCATGGCTTGATAGATCATTTCTTTCTTTCTTTTTTTTTAAAAATTTATTTATTTTATTTATTTTATTTTTGGCTGCACTGGGTCTTTGTTCCTGCACCCGGGCTTTTCTCTACTTTGCGGTGAGCGGCGGCTACTCTTTGCTGCAGTGCACAGGCTTCTCATCGCGGTGGCTCCTCTTATGGCGGAGCACAGGCTCAGTAGTTGTGGCCCACAGACTTAGTTGTTCGCAGCATGTGGGATCTTCCCGGGCTAGGGCTCGAACCAGTGTCCCCTGCATTGGCAGGCAGATTCTTAACCACTGCGCCACCAGGGAAGCCCGATCATTTCTTTTTAATGCTGACTGACGTGCCGTTGTCTGGATGTACCACAGTTTATCTGTTCACCTTTTGAAGTACACCTTCATTCCTTCCAAGTTTTGGCAATTACGAATAAAGCTGCTATAAAGCAGTTTTTTTGTGTGGACATAAGTTCTCACCTCATTTGGGCAAATACCAAGGAGAGTGATTGCTGGATTGTATGGTAAGAGTATGTTTAGATTTGTACGAAATCACCAAACTGCCTTCCAAAGGGGCTGTACCAGTTTTGCATTCCCATCAGCAATGAATGCGAATTCCTGTTCTTCCACATCCTTGCTAGCATTTGGTGTTTTCAGTGTTTTGGATTTTGACCATTCTTATAGGTGTGTAGTAGAATCCTACCGTTTTTTAATTTACAGTTTCCTAATGACATATGATGTTGAACATCTTTTCATATGCTTATTTGTTGTCTGTATATTTTCTCTAATGAGGTGACTGTTTAGGTCTTTTGCTTATTTTTAAATCAGGTTGTTGTTTTCTTATTCTCTGTATATTTTAGTAAATGGTCCTTTATCAGATAGGTCTTTTGCAAAGATTTTCTCCCAGTTTGTGGCTTGTCTTCTCATTCTCTTGGGCAGAAGCTTTTAATTGTAATGAAGTCCACCTTATCAAGTATTTCTTTCATGGATTGTGCCTTTGTTGTTGTTTGTAAAAAATCATCACCAAACCCAAGGTCATCTAGATTTTATTCCTGTTATCTTTTAGGAGTTTTTATAGTTTTGCATTTTACATTTAGAGCTGTGATCATTTTGAATTAATTTTTGTGAAGTGTGTAAGTTCTGTGTTTAGATTCATTTTTTTGCATGTGGAGGTCCAGTTCTGCCACCATTTGTTGAAAAGACTATCTTTACTCCGTTTTATTAGCTTTGCTCCTTTTTCAAAGATCAGTTGACTGTATTTATGGGAGTCTCTTTCTGGGTTCTCTATTCTGTTCCATTGATCTATTTGTCCTTCACCAGTACCACACTGTCTTGATTATTATAGTTTTATAAAAATTAAAGTTAGGTAGTGTCAGACCTCCAACTTTGTCCTTCGCCTTTAGTATTGTGTAGGCTATTCTGGGTCTTTTGCCTCTCTATATAAACTTTAGAATCAATTTGTCAATATCCAAAAAAAAATAACTTTCTGGGATTTTGATTGGGATTGCATTGAATCTATAGATCAGTTCTGGAAGAACTGACATCTCGACAACATTGAGTCTTCCTGTCCACGAACATGGAATATCTCTCCATTTATTAATTTCTTTGATTTTATTCATCAGCTGTGGTTTTTTGTAGATGTTCTTTATGAAGTTGAGGAAGTTCCCCTCTGTTCCTGGTTTGTTGAGAGTTTTTATCATGAATGGCAGTTGGAATTTTTGAAATCCTTTTTTTGGATCTATTATGATCATGTGATTTTTCTTCTTTAGCCTATTGATGTGATGGGCTGCATTAATTGATTTTAAAATGTTGAACAATGCTTGCATACCTGGGATAAATGCCACTTGGTTGTGGTATAGAACTCTTTTTATACATTGTTGGATTTGCTTTGCTAATAATTTGTTGAGGATTTTTGTTTCTATATTGATGAGAGATATTGGCTCAACTACAAGTTTTCTTGTAATGTTTTTGTCTGGTTTTGGTGTTAAGGTAATGCCAACCTCATAGAATGAGTTAGGAGGAATTCCCTCTCCTTCTTTTTCCTGGAAGAGATTGTAGAGAATTGGTAGAATTTCTTTCTTAAATGTTTGGTAGAATTCATCAGTGAACCCATCTGGGCCTGGTGCTTGCTGTTTTGGAAGGTTATTAATTATTGACTCAGTTAATTTAATAGATATGGGCCTATTCAGATTGTCTCTTGCACTTATCTTTTTTAAATGGATACTTAAAAAAAAAAAAAAGGTACACTCATTAAAGGAAATTCGGAAAAAAGAGAAAAGTAGAAACCTACCGCACAATTTCAAGCAACAAATGATGTGTTTCCTTTATGAGTTTCTTGGGTTTGAGTTACTACTCTTGCTTCTGCAAGTAGATTAGAATGTTATGAAATGTCTGACATGTGTCAATAGAATAATTGGTACGTCAGTTAAAATGGAAAATGTGAAGATTGCCTCAAAGTCACATTGCCTTTATTACATCAACTCTAAAATTCTCAGTCTTTCATGATACGGTCCCAGACTACATATTTCATTATTTCCCAACATTAACTCTGTTGCCTGTTCTCTGTGTCCAGCACACTGTTTTCTACCTATATTAGTATAATTAACGATGGCTTACCATTGCTCATCAATTAAATACCATTTCCTCAGCCTGGTGTTCAAGTCCTTTCATGAGCTTGTAATTGATGGATCGTCCCGTCCTTGTAGCCTTGTATCTCGTTGGTACTAGCCTATTTGTACCAGAAGGTATTTTCCTCATGCCATGTTATTTCTGCCTTGGTGCCTTTTCTTATGTTGTTTCTCTAGCCTGGAATGCTGTCCTTTTAATCTTCTATTCAAATAAAAGTGTAGCTTAAGTTTAATTACCTATATAAATCAGTCAATTCTCCTTCCCTTTCTCTGTCCTTCACTCCATCCCTCCCTCCCTCTTTCCTTCCTTGCTGACTCCCCTCTTCAAACAGTTTTATTGAGGTATAATTTATATACCATAAAGTTAACTTGTTTTAAGTGTACAATTTTTGATTTTTAGTAAATTTACAGAGTTGTGTGAACATTCCCATCATCCCTTCCAAACTCCCCATGCTCATTTACAGTTAGTCCTGCTCCCATACCACCAACCTCTAAGATGTTTTCTGCCTGTGTAGATCGACCTTCTGAGGATATTTCATATAAATAAAATCATATCATGTGTAGTTTTTTTACATCTAACTTCTTTCACTTCGAAAAATGTTGTTGAGGTTCATCCATGTTGTAGCATGTGTATTTCATTTTTTTATTATAGAATAATATTCCCTTGTATAGATGTGTGACATTTTGTTATCCATTCACCACCTGATGAACATGTGGGTTGTTTTTGCTTTTTGGCCACGGTGAATAATGCTACCACGAACATTGACATACAAGTCTTTGTGTGGATATACGTTTTCATTTCTCTTGAGTAGATACCTAGGAGTGAAATTGCTGGGTCATAGGTAAGTTTATGCTTAACTTTAAAAAAACCTGTGCAACTATGTTTCAAAGTGCCTGTACCATTTTGCGTTCTCAGCAGCAATGTGTGAACATTGCAGTTTCTCCACATCTTCACCTCATAAGTCTTACATTGATCTTCTTGTGGTAGTTTCTTTTTGTCTGTCTCTCCAAATATTTTATAAGCTAGCTCTCAAGGCATAGATTATAGCTCAAATTTTTGTGTTCACAGCATTTGGAATTGTTTCCATCAAAGCATTCTTAGTTAAATGTTGAGGTATTTACCTTCTCTTCATTTTTTTCCTGAATAACATGCTAGTCTTTGGGACCCAAGTAGAGATTGAGTCTTTCCCCTTTCTTTTATATTCTTTTTGTATGTTTTCTGATAGACTTTGTGGCATATTTTTTTACTTGACTTCAATTAATCAGTCAAAAATATTTCATATTAAATTTCTATAATGTGTAATACCTAAAGTTTCAGTCTAATGATAGTAAACTCCAAAAGACTATCTACCAGTTTTGACTTAGTAGAGTTTTTGAATTACTGATTATTACTAAAATATATGGTTTGACCAGTATTTGAAAGCAGGAAACAAACAAACTCAAACCAAAACAACCTGACTCAGAGTCCCAATTTGGCCACTGTGACAAGTTGTTTCACCTCTTTGACCTTCATATTTTTTTGCCTAGGAAACAGAATTATAGTAATATAATAGCAATATCTTCACATTGCTGTGAGAGCTACATAAAGCTTTTTTTCTGGGAAGCACTTGTAATTTCTAACTTGTTTCATAAATGCTAAGTATTGTTGTTATCATATAGGCATTTGACACTCAAAGAGCCTCTAGTGCATAGCTTTCCAAGTTTCTGTTAACTTTTGTTGGGGAATTTTTCCAGCTGTTTATTTCATTCTCCCATGTGTCTTTCTGAACATTTCATTTTCTTCTTGGTATATGGCTTTTCCCTATTATCTTGGGCTGGTGATGATTAGATTGCGGTTGTTTTACTTGATTGTTATCATTGGCTCTTGCTTATTAAACTGGAACACTATTATAGGTCATGTAATAAGCATAACGTGAGAATATTTTATGTAAAACGTTCAACTAATGTAACAGAAATACAGTCTATTAAATTTTTTTGCCTTAGATAATAAACTTATTAGCTAGTATCTTTGTTCAAGGAGTTTGGGAAGGTGTGCTTCAGGTACCTAGCTTAAATGTGAAACTTGGTTTGTCTCCTGTTTTGTTGTTTTATTATTTTTGAGATTACCCTCCCAGTGGTTACCACTACCTACATATAGATTTCTCACATTCCCTCCGGGTTAAAATTTTTCAAGATACTAAAAATAAAAATAATAGAAGTAAATCAGATTTTCTTTTATGTTCAGGAGGCAGTGTCATTTTCATAAGTTTTGTTATTGAAATAAAAGATTACATGTAATGAAGCTTAAGAGAACCATATTACTTTAATCCATAGCAGAAACCTCTTTCAGATTTATCTTAATGCTAGGAAAATCTGTGCTTTTTAATAGTATTTTTATAACTGTGTATTTTTAATGTTAATAAAAATTAAGGTTGAAATGTGCTAGTCGTGAGAACTTTTCTTTTTTATATCAAGGTTCTCATTACAGTTGTCAAGAACAGCTGTTGAAAGTGTTCTTGGATTTTGGGGTTGTTTCCATTAAAGCTATTTTTAGTTAAATAATGAAGTATTAATATTTACTTTTTCTTCACTCTTTTCCCAAATGGTATGCTGGCCTTCGGGGCCAAAGTAGAAATGGAATCTTCTCCCTTTAAAAAATTTTTTTCTTCTGTTTTTCTGATAGACTTTTGTGGCCCATTTGTAACCTCAATCACTCCTCCATTAGGAAGCTCATAGCTGAATTTGCTACCCACTTTTAATGATTTGGGCATATTAACTTTATTCCAGGCTTTACTCTTCTGTTTGTACTTTCTTTAACTTATGTACTTATTTTATCACATTATATTATTTGTATTTTTTTCTGCCACTTAAACAGCCAGATATCGCTTCTCGGCCTTTTGGCTAAGATCATGTGTAAACAGCCAGATAGTGTGTAGTCAGTTTTGCTATAACATGACATATGTATTCCTAAAAGTGACTATGCTGTGCAGTGATATGTAGTAAAACCACAGGGCTTATTAGAGAAATGGGATTATGGAAATAAAATTGAAACATTTTGTCAATGACACATTAAAAAAAGATAGAAATCTAATAAAAGACATAGTAGAGTTTTACACATGTTAAATGGTTAAGAAATACTAAATAGTAGAATAAATACAGCATTTTATCTTGAAGAAGACCTGAAGTTTGTGGAAGGGGGCCCACTTCAACAAATAACTCATTGAAGTGTTGAAATTTGTGAGTTACTATGAAGGTAGAAGGAAGGTGATCTGAAATAGGATGGAAATTGTAACACCAAAAGGGATGAGTCTGATAACACATGAGATGAACTGAGATAGCTAGTAGATACATGCATTTTGAGTATGGCTTGGTTCGTTTGGCTTGGTTGCCATTTTCCTTATTCACCTAGTGTTTCTTTCTAAATGAAATTATGCAGAAATGAAAGTGACATTCGCATTATACTCATATTATCCCCTAATATATCAATTGAATTGGAACAAATTTGCTTTTTCCAAATAACCCTTATAGGAGAACTGACTATATAAATAAGTACGTATCTTGGAGAAAGGGATTAACTTTTTGTCAAAGAATGTGTTGTCATCACTACCTGTTTTTACATTTTTCGCATTAAGTTACTGAATAGTCCAAATGATCACAATATTTTTTTACAGGAAACTACATTCTTAATTATGTGGCATCACAACCCAAGCTGGCTCCCTTTGTCATCCAAGCTCTAATTCAAGTCATTGCTAAAATTACTAAATTGGGGTGGTTTGAGATTCAGAAAGACCAGTTTGTCTTCAGAGAAATTATTGCTGATGTGAAGAAGTTTCTTCAGGTAAGAAGGCATTATTACATTATAAGAACATCAGTAGTTGTTTTTTTGGTTTAGAAAACTGCTTTTCTTAAAGTTATATGGTTTGTTTTGTGGCTACCAGAACCATATTAATTATGGTTTATTATTTATCCTCTGGAGCCTGTATTTTTTATTGCCAGGAAAAGAGGATCATGTCATATAACTTCCAAACCAGAAGAATGCAAATTATAATGTTTTATAATTTCAAAAATATATGTTGTCATTTGTAACCACGTGTGTCTTTGTATTGCATATATGCAAAACATGTATATAATGTTTTTCATGTATTATCTAATTTAATGCTAATTACATCTCTGTGAAGGGAATTACGTTTTGTAAATGAGAAGACTGAGGCTTAGAAAAGTTAGGTAATTTGTATAGGATTGCATAGTGATCTAGCAAAGCATAGCGCTTGTACTTCAACAGGTTTTCTAACTTAAGATATATATATTTAAAAATTTTTTTACATTATACCACATTGAGTCATACTAAATTCTCAAGAATGTTTTTAACCTAAATGATTAAAGTTATAACATACTCACATTTAACTTACACAAATTCAGGTATTTGGACTGAAAAGAAAAAAAAAGAAAGAAAGAAAAGAAAAAAGAAAAGCAAGAGGACACTAATTTAAACTGTGCCAGTGATTCCACTTGCCATTCCACATAGTATTTTATGTTGCGGGGTGTGATATGGGAAACTTAAATCTGCTCTTTTCTGTTCCTGTATGCCTCTTAGGATGACCATCATGCCCTGCTCAGTGTGATTCAGATATTTAAAGATACATACTTTTTCATGCAAATGTTATCCCTAATCGCAAGAAAAGTACCTTAGTTGGTGCTCTGCTGAAGAGGCAGTGATCTGTTACAGTTCTCAAGGAAAAACTGGCAGTTTGGATTAATAGATGTTCAGTGTTGGTTTATTGGCAATTAGGGGGCCTTTTGGACTTTCTGAGATGTTATTGCTTATACAGTAACTGTCAGATTTAATCCCTATGTAAGATGTAACGCCATCATACATTGTAATGCTAGAAACCTCAGAATATGAAACACTAGACTATTCTGCTTCTCTTTTATTCGTATTGTTAAAATCCTGGTTAACAAATATTTGATTATCTAAAATATCACAAGAATAAGTGTATTTTTAGCCCTGAGGAGATCTGCTGTGGGACAGAGGGATAGTTTATTCAGTGACACATGAGTTTCTCACTTTATAGTTGTGCATATAGTTTTGACTAACACAATAGCACCCCTCTCTTGTCCTTTACTAAGATTGTACACAGCTCATCAAGAATCCACACACACACTCACTGTAAACAAGAATAGACTTCAGAGTTCTTTTAAAATAAAATCAAGGTTGAAAACTGAATGAAATGAAATCATTCTTGTTGGCTAACATTTCTCAAGCTCCCTTTTCAATGGCTGATGAGTTGAGCTTAAGTTGGGCTTTAGTGTGCTTTTGTCAGTTTTGGAAGACCAGAAGAAACAGAAAATGTTTTCTCTTCGAAGTTTACTACAGTATCACAAAAAAAGCACTTGCTTTCTGGGTATATGACTTAACCTAACCTTCAGTCATGAGAAAGACAACTGACTTAGTGTTTTAGTACTCTAAAATAGTACCGCATGGTTCCTTTGGGTAATAACAGCTTCTGTGAATTTTGTACTAAAAATTATTTTAAGTTTGTTAAATTTTTAATGGCCTGAAATTTTGTATATCTTCTTTTCTCTGTTATTGTAACCTTATTGCTGTCATACTTCTAACATTTACATGCCTCCTTTCTACATACCTACCCAGGAGATACTACTGTCATCTAGGACAGTGCTATTCAGATTGCTGGTTCACAGCAAGATAAGGGGTTTATGTCAGAATGTAAATCAACGTGGTGCTTCCGTCATCGAGAGAGACTTGCTATGAAAAATATGCCAGCTGAACTAAACAGTGTACTTAGTGACTTATCTGTTTTATATTTTGGTGCAAACTCTTTTGTCATGGACCAGTATCAAACCATTCTCAGATTAGAATCGAATTTGCAGACTACCAGCAGATTCATGGACTAACAGTTGGTCAGGGAACGACATGTTAAGGAGCATTGGCCTGGTTTACACAGAAGATGGATGCTTCAGTAATGTGAAATCTGTAGTTTATCATAGAGTTCCGATTGTCCTAAAGGGCCATAAAGCATTAAAATGCAAAAATTGGACTTCCCTGGTGGGGCAGTGGTTAAGAATCCGCCTGCCACTGCAGGGGATACGGGTTCGATCCCTGGTCCGGGAAGATCCCACATGCCACGGAGCAACTAAGCCCGTGCACCACAACTACTGAGCCTGTGCTCTAGAGTCCACGTGCTGCAACGACCGAGCCCACGTGCCGCAACTACTGAAGCCCGTGCGCCTAGGGCCCATGCTCCACAACGAGAGAAGCCACCGCAATGAAAAGCCCGCGCACCACAACGAAGAGTAACCCCCGCTCGGCACAGCTAGAGAAAGCCCGCGCACAGCAACAAAGACCCAGTGCAGTCAAAAAAAAAAGAAAAGCAAAAATTATGGATGTTTCTTTTATTTTTTTATTCTGAGATAATTTGAATTTAATTACACCTAGTGACCCAGTGTTAGTGAAATTCTGTGATAGTTAGAAGGAATGACCAGCTATAAAATTAAGGCTTGAAAAGTGTATCATCTGTATTGCTTTTTTAAAATTATTATACTATAATTGGATGTCAGATTTTTTTATTTTCATACTTCCAATGTGATTTTGCAGTTGAGTAATTTGTTAGTGATGTGCGTATAAAATCTGAATTTTGATTTGAAGGAAGTTATTGAGATGAAATTGGAAGCTGATTACATTAAAACATCATATACTGTATTGATAGTCATGTATTTACTCAGTGCATTGGGCAGTTCACAAGCCTTCATTATAGACCCTTAGTAAATGCATATACGTGCACTATTAAATAATATTAAAAGGGCATAGGTGATCTTATCTGGTATTAGGTTGAGGGATTTAAATTAGTTCCTAAGTTATTATTTACTGAATGCATCTATCTTCAAGCAAATTTACAGAGCTAAAAATTGTTTTTTGTTCTTTCTTATTCGTGTCCTTATGAAAACGATTAAACTACACTCCTGTATTTTGAGGTTTAGTTTATTGTAAGTCCTACATGCTGAAAACATTTTATAGAGAGTATCATGCAGTTCTAAGGTAGGTGAGCTTTTTTCCCATTCAACTCTATACCTAAATTTATCCTTCAAAAAAATGAGCTTGACATTATTTTTATTTGTGGACCTCATAGTGATTTTTCTATATATTTTAATAGATCTATTTTAAGAAAATGTGATGTTTCAGTATTTAATTACTTGTAAATGTTACCTGGTTTACACATTAAGAACCAATCATTTGTCTCCATTTAGGCTAAACTTGTTTTTTTCTCCAAAGGGTACTGTGGAACACTGCATAATAGGAGTAATAATCCTCTCAGAATTGACTCAGGAAATGAACCTGGTAAGCCTTTCCATCTAATGGTGACATGAAGTTTGCTAGGTAATGTCATTTCTTTGATGTAAAATCTTTGTGTGGCTTAAAACTCTGAATAAGCAAGTCTTTTTTTTTGGGCGGGGGTGTCTGTTTTATTGGTGGGATAATCAAGTATTGGAACACTTTTACTGTTACCGAAAATGACAGTAACAATATAAAGTACTACAAAGAACAGGAAATTAGACATGGTCCTCTCTCCATGGCAATTGGAGGATCGTCCTTTTATCCTCTGTATATGTAGTAATATACTAATCATAAAAATAAATTATACGCAAAAATGGAACAAGCCTTTATTTGCTTACACATAAAAGACAAGCAGTTTAGCAGTTTGGTAAATTGATTCTCAATAATGGATACACAGCATGACTCAACAAAGAACAGGATACTTGGCACTTTGCTACTTGTTAGCATGGGTTTCACCCATACAAGGAGAGTTTGCAGAAGCTATGCTTACCCCCCACCAACGCCTTTATGAACTCAGCAGCTGAGCACATCCTCACCTGCTCCTGTTCATTTTTGTATTTAACATGGTTCTAAACAGAACAAAAGCAGAAGTTGGGTTTTACATGGAATAATGTTATAATAAAGGGGAATTTATTCTTTATATTTAAGAACTTTTATCATCTTTTTTTTAAATTGAAGTACAGTTGGCGTACAATATTAGTTTCAGGTGTATAACATAATGATTTGACATTTATACATATATATATATATATATATATGAATGGATCACCACATAAGTCTAGTAACCACCTGTCACCAAAGTTATTAAAATATTATTGACTATATTCCTCATGCTGTACATTATATCCCCGAGACTTATTTATTTTATAACTAGAAGTTTGTACCTATTAATCTTCTTCACCTATTTCATCCAGCCCCCGTCCCCCTCCTCTCTGGCAACCACCAGTTTGTTCTCTGTATCCGTGAGTCTTTCTGTTTTGTTTTCTAGATTCCACATATAAGTGAAATCAGATGGTATTTGTCTTTCTCTATCTGACTTATTTCACTTAGCATAATACCTTCTAGGTCCACCCATGTTATTGCAGATAGCATGATTTCATTCTTTTTTAATGACTGAGTAATTCCATTGTGTGTATTTATACTACATACTCTATTCATTGATCTATTGATAGACACTTAGGTAGCTTCCATATCTTGGCTATTGTAATTGATGTTGCAGTGAACATAGGGGTGCATATATCTTTTTGAATTAGTGTTTTTGTTTTCTTTGGGTAAATACCCAGAAGTGGAATTGCTGGATCATATGGTAGTGCTATTGGGTTCTCCAAAAAAAAAAAAAAAAATCTTATGGAAAAACCCAAACAAACTTTTTGCCCAACCCAATATTTTTAATTTTTTGAGGACCTTCCATACTATTTTCCATAGCAGCCATACTAATTTACATTCCCACAAACAGTGCACAAGGGTTCCCTTTTTGCCAGGTCCTTGCCAATACTTATTTGTTGTCTGTTTAATAATAGCCATTCTGAAAGACGTGAGGTGATATCTCACTGTGGTTTTGATTTGAATTTCCCTGAGGATTAGTGATATTGAACATTTTTTCATATGTCTGTTGGCCTTCCTTGTGTTTTCCTTAGAAAAATGTCTATTCAGGTCCTCTGCCTATTTTTTATTCAGATTTTTTTTTTGATACTGAGGGTAGGGAAGTTTTCAGCAATTATGGCTTCAAATACATTCTGTGCTCTTTTCTTTCTCTCTTCTCCTTCTGGGACCCCTATAATAATGCAAATGTTAGTATGCTTGTTGTTGTCTTAGAGGTCCCTTAAGCTATCCTCATTTTTTAAAAACTCTTTTTTCTTTTTGCAGTTCCAATTGGGTTATTTCGACTACCCTGTCTTCTAGATTGCTGATCCATTCCTTTGCTTCCTCTAGTCTGCTGTTGATTCCCTCTAGTATATTTTTCATTTCAGTTATTGTATTCTTCAGTTCTTGTTGGTTCTTTTTTATATTTTCTATTTCTTTGTTGAAGTTCTCACTGAGTTCATCCATTTGTCTCCCGATTTTGGTGAGCATCTTTATCACTTACTTTGAACTCTTTATCTGGTAAGTTGCTTATCTCCATTTTGTTTAGTTCCTTTCCTGGGGTTTTGTCTGATTCTTTCAATTGGAAGGTATTCCTTTGCCTCCTCATTGTGTCTGAGTCTCTGTGTTTGTTTCTGTGTAGTAGGTGTATCAGCCACATCTCCTGGTCTTCAAACAGTGGTCTTAACGTAAAAGGGGTTCTATGGGGCCCGGTGGTACCCTCTCCCTGGTCACCAGAGCCGGGTGCTCCAGGTGCTCCTCCTCCTTTGTGGGAGCTGTGTGTGCCCTCCTGTTGTGGTTGGGCCAAGATTGCTGCAGGCGTACTGGTTGTTGGGGCTGGTCCCGGCCCAGCTGGCTGAGAGGTCTGGCTCTGAGTGCTGCAGGTGGGCTGATGTGCTGATCTGTGGTTTTCTCGTTGTCTCATCTCAGGAAGCACATGATTTGATTTGTTACATCACTAATGATGTTCACTTTGGTCACTTGACTAAGATGGTCTCTACCAGGCTTCTCCAATTGTACATTTATTCTTTTCCCCTTTGTAAATAATGAGTATTTTGTGGGCAGGTAGTTTAAGACTCTGAAAATACCTTATTCCTCATTAAACTATTAATTTATTCATTTATTATTTCTATCAGCTTGGATTCCTGGTTTCTAACTTTGTTTAATAGGTTATAGTTTGTTACTTACATTATATTTTGGTGCCCAAATTTTCCCAAATTTGGCCATTAGGAACCCTTTCAGGCTGGCATCTCTGTTCATTTGACATTTATTCACCATCCTTTGAACATTTTCTTACTTTCTGTCACAAGATGTTCCATGCTTATCTTGTGTAGAACTAGGTACCTTTTGAAGAAAGCTTCAAGCTCTGAAGTGTGATTTTGTCTCTGTATGGTAAAAAATACATGGCTTCTGTGGAGACATTTTACTTAGCCTAATTTTAGAGCATTAACAACTTCAACTAGCATTTCTTAAGTACTTCTGAACCAGGCAATAGGGAGATCTACAATGCATAATGAAAATCAAATACAATTGTCAAATGTGAGCCAGGTAAATTCATGTAGGGTCAATAACAGGATGTATCTTCTAAGAAAAAGATCTAAACTTGAGGTTTCTTAAAAATTTAGAATTGTATGTTACCATGCTTTTGTAGAAGCTAAGTCTAGTATTCCTGCAGTATATTCAAAATATAATCATCAAGAAGTAAAATATTCTTTGCCTACATGGTAGAGACATAGTTATGCAGTAGAAAATGGATGCATAATCCCTCTTATCAAAAAAATTGGATATCTAAATAAATAACCCAAGTAGAATAAGCATGTATGCCTTGAAGATAACTCTGAAATAAGACCTGGATTTGTGTTTTAGCTCTATTGCCTGCTGCTTTGTCCAAACTTCTTAATGTCTTTAAACTTACATATCACTATCTGTAAAGCAATCATGACACTTTCCTTGGGTCTTACTAAGATTAGATAAGTTACTAGCACAGGTCCTAGTACATACAAGTACTCAGTAAACCCAAGGTTCTTCCCTCAGTGTTATAGATATGGTGTGCCTGTGAGCTTTAATTTTCTTGTATGTGAAAAGAGAATAATATGTATCTCACAGGTTCGTTTTGAGGATTTAGTGAAATAATATGTGAAGAGTACATAAGTTGAGATTATAATGCTGTATGCTATTATTAATTTGTATTAAGGAGAAATTTTTATATATTGAGGGAAACTGAAGAGACAGACCAATTGAAGGAGAGAGAGATGGACGTTTGATTTAAAAGAAGGGGGAAATGCTGGAAATGCTAACTTGAATCTTACATAGTGGGTAGAGATTCCAGTAACTGCTTTCTGTAATCACTTTGGGCTTCTGTTATGTTTCATGTTTCTATAAGTAAATGTGGTATTTAAGTATAATATGATGGAGCTTAGGAAGTGTCAGATAATCAATTTTGATCTCACTAGTTTTTTCAAATCTATAAATATCAGGAAGGAAAATGGTTTATTTTCATCTTTCAGATACCAAAATGAATGCTATAGCCACTGTAGCCTGTGGTGTTAATAATTGTTTGGGTATCAGATTTCAGCTTTGTTTGCTGTTTCCTAGTGATAAATGGAAATATTAATGGTACTAATAGTATAGTTTTTGCCATATTATATTTTAGATTAGAGGCTCAAGAACTAGTCTTAGTAAACTTATTCTTAAAAATTATTTTTTATTAACTAATAAAATATTCAGGAGGAATATACTGTTATGTAGTAAATCAAATTTCTGATTATTTATAATTTCTGCCTTGGTTTTTTTTTTTTAGAATATCAAAATACATGAATCAGTGACATATCTGATATATATAGAAATGTCACTTTCATATAGAAGAATCTTTCTGTAACTGATTCAGTTTGCTGATTCACAGAATGTTAGAATTTGAGGATTATCTCAGAGATTTCCCATTTCATAGGTGGAGCCTGAGGAACAGGGAAGCTGTTACTTGCCTAATGTGAAATATGATACATGACTCAGGAGTGGATAGTATCTATTATTTTCTAATCTGTGTTTATATTGCCTCTGAAAGTATGATCAATTCTGCTTTTCAATTTTGGCATCAGTATAGTTTGTAGAGAGAGCACTGAATTAAAACAATACAGAAACTTGGGTTCTAGTCGTGGCTCTGCCATTATTAGCTCTTTGAGTAACCTTAAACAAATCACTTATACTAGTAGATTTTTAAAAGCTCTTTTAGCTCTATACTTTATGATTCTTTAATCATTATTTTCATTCCTTTTCTTACATAGTAAATTTTTGCTTTGCTGTTTGGCAAGTCTGGTTAAATAAATTCATCTTGAACTTTTTAGGTTGATTATTCTAGACCTTCAGCAAAACACAGGAAAATAGCTACCTCATTTCGTGACACTTCTCTTAAAGACATTTTAGTGCTAGCATGCTCTCTTCTAAAAGAGGTAAGTTACTTAATAATTCAGCATCCTGTTTCAGAAGAATTTCAGATGAATTCCCCTGTGCCCGTTTAATTTAAGTACAAATTAATTTGCACAAATCTATAAGCGGTTCCAAAAAATTCACTTTTATTTAGTCGGGATATAATAAAGTAAGATCCAAAGGGAATTTAGTAACTTGTCTTTAGACAGTAGTTTCATTATCTTCCTACCGTAGATTACTTATTACAGAAGCTATTTGAGACGTAGTTTCTGTATTGCCCTGCCCATATTTTAACAGGGTGCAGATGAACAATGAAATGACGGCAAGTTTTCCTAATTCATCATTTCTCAATATTTTTTCAGAGTTGAGCCAAGATAGTTGACTTTAATAATTTCTTTAGGAAATAATATTTTCCCATTTGCTACTTAGTGCCCTATTGAACATTAGTATGTTCATAGTATGATTCATAATTATATTGTTTTCTCTTGTAATATAGGGACTCCCTCATTCTACTCAAGCTTGTTAATTGGTGTAGTAGAGCATTTCCCAAAGTATGTTCCACTAATCACTAGTTTCTACTTATTTAAATTCTGTGATATAGTAACATGGTAACTGCCACACTAGGCCAGACTGAAAGTTCCTCTATTTAAAAATTTTTCTTTTAGTATGAAAAATTTTAACATATATACAAGAAGATCGAATAGTATAATAAACTCCCTTAGACCCAGCAACCAGATAAGCATTAACAACTCGTGAGCAATCTTGTTTCATCTCTATCCTTAACTAACCACTTTATTTCTTTCTGTGTTTTTCTTGAAGCAGAATCCCAAGCTTCTTATCATTTCCTCCACAAATATTTCACATTGTATCTCTAGGAGATATAATCTGTTCTGGTTGTGTCAGAATGAACATTTTGAGGGGGTCGGGATTGTTCTCCAGGAGCTTGTGAGTGTCCTCCCACATTCAAACAGCTCTGAGAACCTTTGTTAGCTGAATGTGTATCGTTTATGCATGAAGCTCCCCTACTTTTTCTTGAAGAATATTATATTTTCAGCTTGTTCCAATTGCTCCTTTGAGCTAACGAATCCTGTACATTTATACATTTGTGCTGTGTAAAGTATTTGTCCTAAAGTTACTTCCTACAACTTTAGAAGGTGATCTCCAGTATGCAGTTAAATATGAAAGGTTTTAACCCCATTTTACAAGATTAAATTTGAAAATTTAATCTATTTAGATTTTTGTTGATAGTGATATTACAGTTTTTTTCTGATATATACAACATAACTATGCAAATTCTTTTTTTTTTAACTAATTTTAATTTGGAACTGAAGAATTATTTAAATTAGTTGACTAAAATTCTTTTAATTGACATATGTCATAATGTTTCATTTGACTCTGAACCTCTTTCAGGTGTTGGCCAAGCCTTTAAACCTTCAGGATCAAGGTCAACAAAACCTAGTAATGCAAGTCTTGAAACTGGTCCTCAACTGCCTTAACTTTGACTTCATTGGCAGTTCAGCAGATGAATCTGCAGATGATCTTTGCACAGTACAGATTCCAACAACTTGGAGAACAAGTAAGAAAAAAGTTTAGTGTAAGGAATGGTCAACATAAAATACACAGGATTAGCAGTATAGTTGCTTTATGTGCAATTATCTCTGTTTTTTACCTGGCAATCAGAAAGTTCAAGAAAACTTGTAACCTAAGGTAGCTGCTGATACCCAATGTTGAAATCTGTTTTCCTCAGTTCATATCATAGTAACCTCTGTATTTTGATTTTGGAAAAAAGAAAAGACAACTCTAGAGTTGGAGGATGACAAGTTTAGGTGGGGAAATGAAGAGCTCTGTTTTGAAATTTTCAGATAAACAGTAGGAGAGGATATAACACTTGGCAGGAGATATCAACATATTTTTCAAAGTTATAAAGAGAATGAATTAGAGTAGCTAATTTAGCAGAGCAGAATTGCAATTTACTTTGTTACAGAGAAGGACACCAAAAAGGAGCAAACTCACTTGCTGTCACACATCCCAGAAAGATGATGGCAATAGGGCTTTCCTGTTGAAGTCAGAGGTAGGGAATTGGGCTGAAAGGACTTGGTAAAAAGTCTATGTTCTGCACAAACACCCCTGGGATCTTCTCTACCACCTCTGTGCAGCTCTGTGACTGCCCTTTTCCCTTCCTTCCCTATGTGTACTTCCCTCTAGATTCCCAAGACCAGAGCTTTTTTCTCTTGAGAAATTAAACTGGAGAGGTTTCTCATTCAGGGGTATCAGATATAGTAGAGAAACACCATACATTTGGTGAAAACTTCTAATATGGAAGTCAGAGATTAAAAGAAACAATTAAAAGGGACTTTGTATCTTGATAGTAGTGATGAATGCATGAACCAACACATGTAGTAAAAATTGCACAGACTAAATACACACACACACACACACACACACACGAGTACATGTAAAACTGGGAAAGCCAAATAAGATTGGTGGATTGGATTTTATCAGTGTGCCTTCTTGATTGTGATGTTGTGCTTTAGTTTTGCAAGAACTTACCATTTGGGGAAATGGGGTAAACAATACATGGGATCTCTCTGTGTTATTTCTTGCAACTGCATATAAATCTAATTATCTCAAGAAATCTTTTTTTAAAAAGGGAGAGTTAGTAGAAACAGAGACAAAGTGAAGAGTCGAAGTAAATTTCAAAAAGGTTTAATTACTATCCTCAGAGAGATAAGAAAAGGTAATGCATTCCTGAAACATGAATAGGATATTGTTTCAAAAACGGAAGTTAAGACAGTGTTCCAGATATACAAGTTGCCCAAATAAAACATTCAGTAAAAGAATTGGAAGATAAAGCTAAGGAAATATCCCAGAAAGTAGAACCAAAAAAGCAAGAAGAGATTTGATAGAAAAAAATGCAAGAATATTAAAGCATGAAACTAGGAAGCTTGACATCTGACTATTAGGAGTTCAAGAAAGGACAGGAAAAAACAGAAGGCAATTTGCAAACAATACCAAAAAAAAATTCTCAGCAATGAGATACATAAATTTTCACATTGAAAGATCCCATAAGTACCCAACATAATGAATGAAAAAAAATACACTAAGCTTCATAATCATGACATTTCAGAATAACAAGGACAAAGAGAACCTAAAATCTACCGGAAAGAAAGTCACCTACAAAGGATTGGGATCAAGAATGGTATTAGAGGGCTTCCCTGGTGGCGCGGTGGTTGAGAGTCCGCCTGCTGATGCAGGGGACACCGGTCCGGGAAGATCCCACATGCCGCGGAGCGGCTGGTCCCGTGAGCCATGGCCGCTGAGCCTGCGCGTCCGGAGCCTGTGCTCCGCAACGGGAGAGGCCACAACAGTGACAGGCCCGTGTACCGCAAAAAAAAAAAAAAAAAAAAAAAAAAATGGTATTAGATTTCTCAACAGTAGTACTGGAAGCTAGAGGACAATGGAGTAATATCCTCAGACATGTAAATCGTTCTGAAATTTAGCCCTTATGTACTTGCTGTTATGAAGCTACTTGATATACAAGCAAGAAAATGGAGGATATGGAGTTCAAGAAAGCTAACACAAGATGACAATCAGCAGACATAAAAAGGAGATAATTATGTAACACATTTTGGAACAGCCAGTCTAAGTTGAAGAAGGCTCCAGGAGGAAGGGGTGGGAAAATGGAAGTGATAGGTTATTTGATGCTATCGACCAGGTGGAGAATGGCATGAAGAACATTTTGCAAATCTGTCAGAACATTTGGAAAGAATTAATGACAGATATCGACCTACACAACTAAGCACAGAAAAGATGCTGTGATTAAATCCAGGGAGTGTTGGAAATGTGATATAATCATAGTATACTTGGCTTAGCTGTTAACATTATTTACCTAGTCATAATAAAGTAAACACTTAGAATTGATTTAATTCCATATTGTTATAACAGTGGATGGATTTTTGAGAGAGGATGGATTGTAGAAAGAGTGGTGGGAGTAGAGGGGAGAGTGTACCGTAACAAGGTCATTTGAGACCTAAAATAAAATAGTCAAAGACATGTAATACAGCATGTAATTTGGAAACATGTATTTAAATATACCTAAGAGTTGAAAGGCAGTTGGAATGGAGTAGGGTACAGCTGTTTTTTACTATATACTTTTTAGTACTATTTACTTTTTTATACTATTTGAATTTTTAAATGTTTTTATTACCTTAATATAAATGAAAATAGTGAGAAGGTTCTCTCGATAGGAACTGTAGGTGCTACATGGAAATAAGGAACATCTTAGCTAATTAATTTTTATCTTTGTATTATTTCATATTTCAAAGGAAAATAGCTAGGAATTAAAAAGGAATTAAGCCTAACTGCAAGGAAAGATTGGCCACATGCAGAGGTCTTGGAGTTCTTGGTTTGTATGATAATGTCTTACTATGTGAAGATCACTGAATTGAAAGTAATGGTGTTAGAATTTTTTTTTTTTTCCAGTTTTCCTGGAACCAGAAACATTGGATCTTTTCTTTAATTTGTATCATTCACTTCCACCACTCCTATCTCAGTTAGTAAGTAAAACTCATTCATTATTTCATTAAAAAGTACCTGTGATATTTATCTAAGGGTGGTACATATTTATTTATATTCTTGATTAGGTTTACCTCTCATAAGAGATTCTTACATCATCTGGGATTTATATTACGTAAGCTATTTGTCAGTTTCTATTTATAGCCCATAGTTCCCGTCATTTCACTGGTGAGCCCAAAACCCATAACTGGTGATTTCGTTCCTGCCCATAGCCAAGACAACCTATCAACCTCTAAGTATCTTTTTTCCCACTCAGTCCCCACCCCCAGCTCTTCTTCTGGGCCTCAGTCCAGTAGTTTGCCACCCCACCTGTTACCTTCCCTTTTCTTAACCTCTCTGACTCTTTCTCCACTTTGCTTGGCTCCATGTCAGGCTTGCCATGTGGCCCCCATCAGATATCTCCAAATGAGAAACAAAGGGGATCTGCTCACTTGATTTTGTGCTCATCACTCCAGCTGTTCATTTATTTTTTGAATCAGATTCTGTTGTGTGCTAAAAGATTCTTGAAACTCTTTGGTTATAGTATGGAACTTTGAGACTCTGTATCCCATCTTTGTGGAATCTAAAACAGAGACCAGGCAAGATTGAAAAAAAAAAGAAAGTTGTTAGCTTAATATCTAAGCTTGTAGAAGTGAAGTTGGGGAATTCTTATGTTGTCATTTCCCGAAAAAAGATGTTCCATATTTAAAGTACATATCAGCAGTATGTTTGTTTAGATATGTTATCACCTAGAAGGGAGGAATAGGTTCACAAAAATACTCCCTCCCTTTCTTAGAAAACATGTTTGCTCTCAAATCGAGGGTTTTAAGGTGGTTTCAAATCGAGGGTGGTTTTTAAACTGGGTTTCACAGGACACTCATGTTTCCAGGTGGTGCCACAGAACTTCAGCCTTCTGTCTTTTAACCAGAATAGTCTTGTTTTTAGTTGTTTAAAAACCATGGTTTCATGTACAGTTATGTTTTGGGATAAAACAAACAAGCTACTGGTGCTTAAAAGTAGATTGGAAAGCAACTGCTTTAAGAGAATGTAACTGACATTTATTGGGCATGCCCTATCCTATGATGCTTATCTCACTTCATCCTCACAGTGGCCCTGCAAGGTAAGTATTGTTACCTTCACTATGTAGACAAGGAAACAGATCCAGAATGGCCTAAGTGACTTCCGTCAGGGCAGTGAACTAAATTTTGGAGTTGAGATTCAAACCCAGGTGGTTTTGGCCCCAAACCCCTGGATATTTTTATTACGCTAGTGGTTCCTGAACCTTCTACACATCAGAAGGGAGTTTTGTTTTTTGGGTTGTTTGCTTGGATTTTGTTTTTAACATTAAGGACTGTGGCAAACTGAGTAACATCTAAAAAGGCTATCCTCTGATTTTTGTCCCTATTCTCACCCTTGCCAAGAGAGCCAGTCATTTTGTGTGAAATCTCCTAACTGGAATATTTAAATATTGACAAATAATTCTTTTTCTTTTTTTTTTAAAGTGGGCAAGTTTACATATGTGGGCCAGTTTGGCCTGAAAGTTGCCAGTTTTGGGCCTCTCAGTTAATGAACAAACAGGCTTCAGTGGGTTCCAGTAGTAGAATTAAGAACCCGAGAAGTGAAATTGACTGGTAAAGTATTAACTTCAGAAAGATAACTAGGCCACAGACACTTTGCAGGAATTTTTATAGGGTATCTGACTTTTTCAGCAGCATTTTCCAAATTGTTCCTCAAGATACTAATAAATGGTGTGAGCAAGATGTTTTATCACCAGATAAATTTGGGACATGCTGGATTAAGTAAAGTTAAAGGATTTTTTTCCCACTTGCAGGATACCACAGTGCATATTGTACAGTAGTTCCCAAATGTATTCTACAACAAAACCATATTTTCTTTTTGGTGAAACACCTGGTTCGTTGGTTTACAAACGGATTAGGCATCAAGCAATTAGGAGCCTTTGAGTGTATGCAGGTCCCGGCTCTGCTCTGGTGTATTTAATATATACAAAAATATTAGAGGAATTTTACACAGAAATAGGAATTCTAGTGGTGGGATTGACGGGTTTTGGGTGGTGGTAATTATTGATGATGTTTAGCTTTCATTGTTTTTGGAATCTATAACACTATTTTATCATTAAAATTAAAAAAATTTAAATGTAAAGAATAATGTTCCTTACATGTGGCCTTACATTAATTTTAAAGGTGAAATGAATTTTGTTGTTCCTGTTTTTAGGCACTTTCATGTTTAGTTCAGTTTGCGTCTACAAGAAGGTCCTTATTTAGCAGTCCTGAACGTGCCAAGTACCTTGGTAATTTAATCAAGGGAGTAAAAAGGATACTTGAAAACCCTCAGGTATTTTTGAAGTAATTTAATTAATATTTACCATATTTAAATACAGTTTTTCTGCTGAAAGGTGCATAATAAACTTATGACTTTATTACGATTCTGGAAGAAAATAAGTATCATATTCTACTTTCTTGGATCTCATTTGTAGTATAAATGGGCAGCTTTTAAAAGTGAATGTTTTCCTGACTGACTGCTGTGTTGTTCTTTTTATTTTTCCCGTTCTTTTAGGTAAATATGAATAGAGGTTGTATACCTTATTATGCTTCTGCTTTCTACCATTGTACTTTCCTTGCACTTCTTAAATTACTGAAGTGATTAATTCAGTCATATCTACCTTCTAAACTAGAGGACAGTATAAATCTGGATGTTAATATTGGAATAAGTGGCTTTAAATTATGAATATCTTTTTTGCCCTCTTGTGGACAATAAAAATTTGTAGATTTTTAAATCTACTCTCTATGTTAACTGCAAATCTTCAGTGGCAGTGTTCATTTCAGAGAATTGCACAGCCATTATAAATTAGTGATTTTGGATGCCTAGATAAAATTTGTTTCACTTTTGGTTTAAAATATCTGTAATGAAAGTACAAATATTAAAAGGTTAAATGATGATTTAAGGAGGTTTATCTAAGTCTCTTGGTTATTAATAACTTAGGGGGGACATATAATATCTATACATAAAGAAAACATGCTTACTCTATAAAGAACAGTTGTTTTTGCAGATTAAGAGGTATTTTATGTGTTGTGCATTCGTTTTACCTTTTCACTGTTGGCATAACTGTGAAATTTATGTGTTTTGCTGATAAATGGGATTTTTACCAATATATCGATACTTTAAAATTTTTAGTTATTCAGCTCACTATCATCAGTCAATATGTGGAAGATAATATGCTAATATCAGATAATTCTCTTAATTGATTTTCCAGTATCCTCATGTTGATGTGTTATGGCTCCAAAAGTTAATTTGAATATTATATATATTTTTAGAATTATAAATATGTATTAAAAGACCCATGAATACAAAACATATTTTTAAATTAGTCCTTAATAATTAGAAACTATGTTATATTTTTTCATGGGTTGAAATTTTTTACAAACTCTTTCACTATTAAACAGATACTGAAAGATACTTGAATTCTGTTTCATGCCAGCTATAGTGCAGAGTTCTCAAACTATAAAGATAATAACATACATGTCCTATCTTCAAGGAGCTCACTGGGGGCACCTTTCTTGGTCTTTCCTTTTAAGCTGTCCTCCCCACGAAGTTACCTCTGTTTCTTGTAGTACTTTTGTTAAACTTTCTGCTCTACATTGCAGCAGTTTATTTGAATGTCTTAAGAGACAAGGAGTTGCTTGAGGACATAATGCCTCTAGGTACTCAATAAATATTTGTTGAATTAAAAGGTGTTTCTGTTATTTGTGGGTACACATTTAATGTAAGTCTAGTGGTATTGCTCTTTTCCAGGATTTCAAGAGCCCATTCTTATTTTCCATCTTAAATATTTTTCAGGTCTTGTATTGACTTCTATTTAAGTCACAAGATACACACTCTCTCTCCCTCTCTCTCCACCCTTTTCTGTCTCTTTTCTGTCTCTCATGCAAGTTTTTTTGGGGTAATATAGTGGTTCCCAAACATTATGATTTAGTCATCATGGTCAAAGCTTCCTCCAAAGCCTCTAGTTTGGATTTCTTATTATTAATCATTTATGACAACGTTAAGTCCAGTAGGAATCATTTGGTTTTTTGTTGTTAAGTTTTTTAAAAAGCCTTTCTTTTTGTCTCATAATTTAGGGTTTGTCCAATCCAGGTAATTATCATGAATTTTGTCGATTTTTGGCTCGTTTAAAGACGAATTACCAGCTGGGAGAATTAGTTATGGTGAAGGAGTATCCTGAAGTTATCAGATTGATTGCTAATTTTACCATTACTAGCCTACAGGTAAATAAAAATATATAGTTGATGTTAAACTGTAGATAGTTTTAAAACACTTTCTTGGTAAGATTTGGTAGGGATTTAAAAAAACATTTATTAGAGCACTTTGCTAAAAATGTTCATTGCAAGATTTTAGGTAAAAAACTTCTTTGTAACAAATTTTATAATAATAAAAATTTAGAGGCCATCTAAATATCTAATAATTAAAGACCGAATTGAGATGCTGTAGTAAAATCTATGTGGAGAAATAAAATAAAGTTTTACAGATTAGTTTTCGGAAAAATTCTTTTTATAAGTTTGGGGGGAAGTTTTAAAACCATATTTTCCACATGATATCAACTCTGTGAAAAAATATTCCTGGAAAGATTAGAAGGAAGTTCACAAACATTTAACAGAATTTGCTATTTTAAATGTTCATTGGTTATAATCAGAATAAAAGTTTATTTTAAACTGTATGTTTACTAATTTTGCCTCTCCATTTCTTATTCTAGGAAGACATAATGTCATTTTAAATAACGTTTGCTTTATTTTTTTGTAGCATTGGGAATTTGCTCCCAACAGTGTTCATTATTTATTAACTCTCTGGCAAAGGATGGTAGCATCAGTTCCTTTTGTGAAATCAACTGAACCCCACTTATTAGACACTTATGCACCAGAAATCACGAAGGCCTTTATCACTTCTCGGTTGGAATCTGTTGCCATAGTTGTGAGGTATTGAAAACTAAATGTTTTTGTTGTATTTTCATCTTCTGCATCTTGGAATTTTTAAAAATGGAGGTATAATTTACCTATGGTAAAATTCACCTTTTTTAGTATACAGTTCTGTGAGTTCTGACAAGTGTATGCCGTTGTGTTTAACAGCACAATCAAGATATAAAATAGTTCCATCACCCCAAAAAGTTTTTTTAGGTTCCTTTGTAGTCAGACCTTTCCCCATCCTCAGCATCTGGCAATTATTGATGTTTTGTTCCCTAAGATTTTTGTCTTTTTTGGATGTTATTGCATAAATGAAATCATATAGTATGTAGCCCTTTAGTCTGGCTTCTGTCACTTAGCATAGTGCATTTGAGATTCTTCCATTTTGTGTCAGTAGTTCTTTACTTTTTATTGCTGAATAGTATACCATTTTATGGATATATCACAGTTATTAGTCCACTCACCTATTGATGGACATTTGGGTTCTTTCTGTTTTTGCCTTTATGAGTAAAATAGCTGTAAGTGTTCCTATACAGATTTTTGTATGAATTTAAGTTTTTATTTCTCTTGGATAAATTCCTAGGTGTGAGATTTCTGGGTTGCCTGGTAAGTGTATATTTTACTTTATAAGAAATTGCCAAACTGTTTTCCAAAGTTGCTGTATCATTTCACATTCCCACCAGCAGTGTATGAAAAATCCAGTTGCTCTGCATCCTCACCAGCACTTGATATTGTCAGTTTTAAAAAATTTTAGTCATTCTAATAAGTGTGGTGCCTCATTGTGGTTTCAAATTGCATTCCCTTAATAACTAACAATGTTGAGGATCTTTTTATGTGCTTATTTACCATTTGTATATACTCTTTGGTAAAATGCCTGTCAAATATGTTCCCTTTTTTTTATTGGGTCGTTTATTTTCTTATCTTGCGATTAGAGAGGTCTGTATATTCTGGTCACAAGTCTTTTTATCATATGTGTTTTGCAAATATTTTTTCCCAGTCCATTGCTTGTCTCTTCATTTCCTTAACAGAGTCTTGCAAAGAGCAGGAGTTTTAAATTTTAATGAAGTCCAATTTATCATTTATTTTTTTCTTCTAGAAGTTTTATAATTTAAATTTAGGTCCATAATCCATTTTGAGTTAATTTTTGTATATGATATGAGGTTTAGACTCAATGTTATTTTTCTTTTTTTCCTTTTTGCATAGCGAAGACCAGTTATCCCCAACACCATTTGTGGAAAAGACTATCCTTTCTCCATTGCATTGCCTTTACTCTGTTTTCAAAAATTAATTGACCACATATGGATGGTTCTATTTTTGGACTCTTTTCTCATTAGTCTCTGTTTTTCTCCTTCTGCCAGTAGCCCCTGGCTTGAGTACTGTAGCCTTATAATAAGCTTTGAAATCAGGTAGTGTGAATTTTCACCTTGGTTTTCCCTTTTTAAAATTGTTTTGGCTCTTTTACTTCCTTTGCTTTTCTGTATAAATGTTAGAATCATCTTGTCAGTATCTACAAAAAAAAGTCCTGCTGGAGTTTTGACTAGAATTGCATTGAATTTGTAGATTAATTTGGAGGAAGAATTGACATCTCAGCAATATTGAGTCTTTTAGCCAATGAGCATGTTTATCTTTTATTTAGAGCTCTTCTGTGATTCCTTTCATCACTGTTTTGTATTATTCAGCCTTTAGATCTTACATATATTTAAGATTTAATTAGTGTTTTATGTTTTCTGGTGCCTTTGGAGATACTGTTTTTTAAACTTAAATTTCCAGTTGTTCATGTTAGTATATAGTAATGAATTCTATATATTGATATGTATTGCTAGCACCTTGGAAATACACTCACCTGTTAGTCCTAGTAGCTTTCTTGTGGTTCACATTTTCAAATATAGACATTTTATTTCTTACCTTACAGTCTATGTCTTCTATTTCTTTATCCATGATAGAATTTTTATTTAACATAAATAAAGCTTATTTGTGGTGAATAAAAGTACATCTCATTCTAACGTCATCTGCAATCCTTTTCTTATATATTTGCAGAGATAATTTAGATGATCCACTGGATGATACCGCCACTGTGTTTCAGCAGTTGGAGCAGTTGTGCACTGTTAGCAGATGTGAATATGAGAAGACATGCACTCTTCTTGTACAGTTGTTTGATCAAAATGCACAGAATTACCAAAAGCTTCTGCATTCAGCTTCTGGAATAACTGTGGACATGGCAATTCAGGAAGGTCAGTAAATTTTATATGACCATATAAATAATATAATAATATGGTATTATGTTGAATTTTAAGTATCTTCATTAATCAATTTATTTAATAATTTTACTGCAACGTATTTTTGTTTATTTCCCCCAATTCTATTCCTCTAATAATCCATTAATTTTATTAACCTTCTGGGTATTTTGTTGGCTTGATGGTTTTAGTTCTTCATAAGATTCACAGGGAATATTTCTTTCTGGATTCACTATCAAAAAAAGCTGATAATGATCTTTGAGTAGAGTTTATTAACTTATAACTATCTTTTAACTAATCATGTTTCCCTCTTTGCTATATCTGACTGCAAATTCAAGCCCAGTTTTAGCCAGTAAAAATTTACCAAAGACCTCATCGTGGTTTTGCATTTGTTTATTTGCCTTCACCATGGCTTTATTTGATTATTATATGTCAATTTCTCAATTTCCTCTTTATTTTTCATTCTTTACTGAAGGAGGATTTATTTATTTCTGTATATTTCCTTAATACGAAAGGATTTTCAGGAACATAGGGAATTAAATACACTTTTCAGATTTTAAGTGGGATAACTTATGAGAATGGAACTGGCTATATACATTTCTTTTTTTTTTTTTAACATCTTTATTGGAGTATAATTGCTTTACAATGGTGTGTTAGTTTCTGCTTTATAACAAAGTGAATCAGTGATACATATACATATGTTCCCATATCTCTTCCCCCTTGTGTCTCCCTCCCTCCCACCCCTCTAGGTGGTCACAAAGCACTGAGCTGATCTCCCTGTGCTATGTGGCTGCTTCCCACTAGCTATCTATTTTACGTTTGGTAGTGTATATATGTCCATGCCACTCTCTCACTTTGCCACAGCTTACACTCCCCACCCCCCATATCCTCAAGTCCATTCTCTAGTAGGTCTGTGTCTTTATTCCCGTCTTACACCTAGGTTCTTCAGGACATTTTTTTTTTCTTAGATTCCATATATATATGTTAGCATACGGTATTTGTCTTTCTCTTTCTGACTTACTTCACTCTGTATGACAGACTCTAGATCCATCCACCTCACTACAAATAACTCAATTTCGTTTCTTTTTATGGCTGAGTAATATTCCATTGTATATATGTGCCACATCTTCTGTATCCATTCATCCGATGATGGACACTTATGTTGCTTCCATCTCCTGGCTATTGTAAATAGAACTGCAATGAACATTTTGGTACATGACTCATTTTTAATTATGGTTTTCCCAGGGTATACCCAGTAGTGGGATTGCTGGGTCATATGGTAGTTCTATTTGTAGTTTTTTAAGGAACCTCCATATTGTTCTCCATAGTGGCTGTAGTAATTCACATTCCCACCAGCAGTACAAGAGTATTCCCTTTTCTCCACACCCTCTCCAGCATTTATTGTTTGTAGATATTTTGATGATGGCCATTGTGACCGGTGTGAGATGATATCTCATTGTAGTTTTGATTTGCATTTCTCTAATGATTAATGATGTTGAGCATTCTTTCATGTCTTGGTTGGCAATCTGTATATGGTCTTTGGAGAAATGTCTATTTAGGTTTTCTACCCATTTTTGGATTGCGTTGTTTGTTTCTTTGTTATTGAGCTGCATGAGTTGCTTGTAAATTTTGGAAATTAATCCTTTGTCAGTTGCTTCATTTGCAAGTATTTTCTCTCATTCTGAGGGTTGTCTTTTGGTTTTGTTTATGGTTTCCTTTGCTGTGCAAAAGCTTTTGAGTTTCATTAGGTCCCATTTGTTTATTTTTGTTTTTATTTCCATTTCTCTACAAGGTGGGTCAAAAAGGATCTTGCCATGATTTATGTCATAGAGTGTTCTGCCTATGTTTTCCTCTAAGACTTTGATAGTTTCTCGCCTTACATTTAGGTCTTTAATCCATTTTGAGCTTATTTTTGTGTATGGTGTTAGGGAGTGTTCTGATCTCATACTTTTATATGTACCTGTCCAGTTTTCCTAGCATCACTTATTGAAGAGGCTGTCCTTTCTCCACTGTACATTCCTGCCTCCTTTATCAAAGATAAGGTGACCATATGTGCGTGGGCTTATCTCTGGGCTTTCTATCCTGTTCCATTGATGTATATTTCTGTTTTTGTGGCAGTACCATACTGTCTTGATTACTGTAGCTTTGTAGTATAGTCTGAAGTCAGGGAGCCTGATTCCTCCAGCTCCATTTTTCGTTCTCAAGGTTGCTTTGACTATTCGGGGTCTTTTGTGTTTCCATTACAAATTGTGAAATTTTTTATTCTAGTTCTGTGAAAAATGCCACTGGTAGTTTGATAGGGATTGCATTGAATGTGTAGATTGCTTTGGGTAGTAGAGTCATTTTCAGTGTTGATTCTTCCAATCCAAGAACATGGTATATCTCTCCATCTATTTGTATCATCTTTAATTTCTTTCATCAGTGTCTTATAGTTTTCTGCATACAGGTCTTTTGTCTCCTTAGGTAGGTTTATTCCTAGATATTTTATTCTTTTTGTTGCCGTGGTAAATGGGAGTGTTTCCTTAATTTCACTTTCATATTTTTCATCATTAGCGTATAGGAATGCAAGAGATTTCTGTGCATTAATTTTGTATCCTGCTACTTTACCAAATTCATTGATTAGCTCTAGTAGTTTTCTGGTAGCATCTTCAGGATTCTCTATGTATAGTATCATGTCATCTGCAAACAGTGACAGCTTTACTTCTTTTCTGATATGGATTCCTTTTATTTCCTTTTCTTCTCTGATTGCTGTGGCTAAAACTTCCAAAACTATGTTGAATAATAGTGGTGACAGTGGGCAACCTTGTCTTATTCCTGATCTTAGTGGAACTGGTTTCAGTTTTTCACCATTGAGGATGATGTTGGCAGTGGGTTTGTCATATATGGCCTTTATCATGTTGAGGAAAGTTCCCTCTATGCCTACTTTCTGGAGGGTTTTTATCATAAATGGGTGTTGAATTTTGTCGAAAGCTTTCTCTGCATCTATTGAGATGATCATATGGTTTTTCTCCTTCAGTTTGTTAATATGGTGTATCACTTTGATTGATTTGCATATACTGAAGAATCCTTGCATTCCTGGAATAAACCCCACTTGATCATGGTGTATGATCCTTTTAATGTGCTGTTGGATGCTGTTTGCTAGTATTTTGTTGAGGATTTTTGCATCTATGTTCATCAGTGATATTGGCCTGTAGTTTTCTTTCTTTGTGACATCTTTCTCTGGTTTTGGTATCAGGGTGATGGTGGCCTTGTAGAATGACTTCGGGAGTGTTCCTCCCTCTGCTGTATTTTGGAAGAGTTGGAGAAGGATAGGTGTTAGCTCTTCTCTAAATGTTTGATAGAATTTGCCTGTGAAGCCATCTGGTCTTGGGCTTTTGTTTGTTGGAAGATTTTTAATCACAGTTTCAATTTCAGTGCTTGTGATTGGTCTGTTCATATTTTCTATTTCTTCCTGATTCAGTCTTGGCAGGTTGTGCATTTCTAAGAATTTGTCCATTTCTTCCAGGTTGTCCATTTTATTGGCATAGAGTTGCTTGTAGTAATCTCTCATGATCTTTTGTATTTCTACAGTGTCAGTTGTTACTTCTCCTTTCTCATTTCTAATTCTGTTGATTTAAGTCTTCTCCTTTTTTTCTTGCTGAGTCTGGTTAATGGTTTATCAATTTTTTTTATCTTCTCAAAGAACCAGCTTTTAGTTTTATTGATCTTTGCTATCGTTTCCTTTATTTCTTTTTCATTTATTTCTGATCTTATCTTTATGATTTCTTTCCTTCTGCTAACTTTGGGGTTTTTTTGTTCTTCTTTCTCTAATTGCTTTAGATGCAAGGTTAGGTTGTTTATTTGAGATGTTTCCTGTTTCTTAAGGTAGGACTGTATTGCTATAAACTTCCCTCTTAGAACTGCCTTTGCTGCATCCCATAGGTTTTGGTCGTCGTGTCTCCATTGTCATTTGTTTCTAGGTATTTTTTGATTTCCTCTTTGATTTCTTCAGTGATCGCTTCGTTATTAAGTAGTGTATTGTTTAGCCTCCATGTGTTTGTATTTTTTACAGATCTTTTCCTGTAATTGATATCTAGTCTCATAGCGTTGTGGTCGGAAAAGATACTTGATACAATTTCAATTTTCTTAAATTTACCAAGGCTTGATTTGTGACCCAAGATATGATCTATCCTGGAGAATATTCCATGAGCACTTGAGAAAAATGTGTATTCTGTTGTTTTTGGATGGAATGTCCTATAAATATCAGTTAAGTCCATCTTGTTTAATGTATCATTTAAAGCTTGTGTTTCCTTATTTATTTTCATTTTGGATGATCTGTCCATTGGTGGAAGTGGGGTGTTAAAGTCCCCTACTATGAATGTGTTACTGTCGATTTCCCCTTTTATGGCTTTTAGTATTTGCCTTATGTATTGAGGTGCTCCTATGTTGGGTACATAAATATTTACAATTGTTATGTCTTCTTGGATCGATCCCTTGATCATTATGTAGTGTCCTTCTTTGTCTCTTGTAATAGTCTTTATTTTAAAGTCTATTTTTTCTGATATGAGAATTGCTACTCCAGCTTTCTTTTGATTTCCATTTGCATGGAATATCTTTTTCCATCCCTTCACTTTCAGTCTGTATGTGTCCTTAGGTCTGAAGTGGGTCTCTTGTAGACAGCATATATATGGGTCTTGTTTTTGTATCCATTCAGCCAGTCTGTGTCTTTCGGTGGGAGCATTTAATCCATTTACATTTAAGGTAATTATCGATATGTATGTTCCTGTTCCCATTTTCTTAATTGTTTTGTGTTTGTTATTGTAGGTCTTTTCCTTCTCTTGTGTTTCTTGCCTAGAGAAGTTCCTTTAGCGTTTGTTGTAAAGCTGGTTTGGTGGTGCTGAACTCTCTCAGCTTTTCCTTCTCTGTAAAAGTTTTAATTTCTCCATCAAATCTGAATGAGATCCTTGCTGGGTAGAGTAATCTTGGTTGTAGGTTTTTCTCCTTCATCACTTTAAATATGTCCTGCCACTGCTTTCTGGCTTGCAGAGTTTCTGCTGAAAGATCAGCTGTTAACCTTATGGGGATTCCCTTGTGTGTTATTTTTCCCTTGCTGCTTTTAATATGTTTTCTTTGTATTTAATTTTTGACAGTTTGATTAATATGTGTCTTGGTGTGTTTCTCCTTGGATTTATCCTGTATGGGACTCTCTGTGCTTCTTGATCTTGATTAACTATTTCCTTTCCCATACTAGGGAAGTTTTCAACTATAATCTCTTCAAATATTTTCTCAGTCCCTTTCTTTTTCTCTTCTTCTCCTGGGATCCCTATAATTCAAATGTTGGTGCGTTTAATGTTGTCCCAGAAGTCTCTGAGACTGTCCTCAGTTCTTTTCATTCTTTTTTCTTTATTCTGCTCTGCAGTAGTTATTTCCACTATTTTATCTTCCAGGTCACTTATCCGATTTTCTGCCTCAGTCATTCTTCTATCCATCCCTTCTAGATTATTTTTAATTTCATTTATTGTGTTGTTCATCATTGCTTGTTTCCTCTTTAGTTCTTCTAGGTCATTGTTAAATGTTTCTTGCATTTTCTCTATTCTATTTCCAAGATTTTGGACCATCTTTACTATCATTATTCTGAATTCTTTTTCAGGTAGACTGCCTATTTCCTCTTCATTTGTTAGGTCTGGTGGGTTTTTATCTTGCTCCTTCATCTGCTGTGTGTTTTTCTCTTTTCTCATTTAGCTTATCTTACTGTGTTTGGGGTCTCCTTTTTGCAGGCTGCAGGTTCGTAGATCCCGTTGTTTTTGGTGTCTGTACCCAGTGGCTAAAGTTGGTTCAGTGGGTTGTGTAGGCTTCCTGGTGGAGGGGACTGGTGCCTGTGTTTTGGTGGATGAGGCTGGATCTTGTCTTTCTGGTGGGCAGGTCCATGTCTGGTGGTGTGTTTTGGGGTGTCTGTGGCCTTATTATGATTTTAGGCAGCCTCTCTGCTAATGGGTGGGGTTGTGTTCCTGTCCTGCTAGTTGTTTGGCGTAGGGTGTCCAGCACTGTAGCTTGCTGGTCGTTGAGTGAAGCTGGGTGTTGGTGTTGAGATGGAGATCTCTGGGAGATTTTCGCCATTTGATATTATGTGGAGCTGGGAGGTCTCTTGTGGACCGGTGTCCTGAAGTTGGCTGTCCCACGTCAGAGGCACAGCGCTGACTCCTGGCTGCAGCACCAAGAGCCTTTCATTCACACGGCTCAGAATAAGAGGGAGAAAAAGTAGAAAGAAATAAAGAAAGAGGATAAAATAAAATAAAGTAAGATAAAATAAAATAAAGTCATTAAAATAAATAATTTTTAAGAAAAAAAATTTTTTTTAAAGAAAAAAAAACACGGATGGACAGAACCCTAGGACAAATGGTGAGAGCAAAGCTGTACAGACAAAATCTCACACAGAAGCATGCACATACACACTCAGAAAAAGAGGAAAAGGGGAAAAAATAATATATCTTGCTCTCTAAGTCACCTCCTCAATTCGGGATGATTCATTGTCTATTCAGGTATTCCACAGATGCAGGTACATCAAGTTGATTGTGGAGCTTTTTATCTGCTGCTTCTGAGGCTGCTGGGAGAGATTTCCCTTTCTCTTCTTTGTTCGCACAGCTCCCAGGGGCTCAGCTTTGGATTTGGCCCCGCCTCTGCGTGTAGGTTGCCTGAGGGCGTCTCTTCCCACCCAGACAGGACGGGGTTAAAGGAGCAGCTGATTTGGGGTCTCTGGCTCACTCAAGCCGGGGGGAGGGAGGGGTACAGAGTGCGGGGCGAGCCTGCGGCGGCAGAGGTCGGCGTGATATTGCACCAGCCTGAGATGCGCCGTGCATTCTCCCGGGGAAGTTGTCCCTGGATCACAGGACCCTGGCAGTGGTGGGCTGCACAGGCTCCTGGGAGGGGAGGTGTGGATAGTGACCTGTGCTCGCACACAGGCTTCTTGGTGGCAGCAGCAGCAGCCTTAGCGTCTCATGCCCGTCTCTGTGGTCCACGCTGATAGCCGCAGCTCGTGCCCGTCTCTGGAGCTCCTTTAGGCCTTGCTCTTAATCCCCTCTCCTCACGCACCAGGAAACAAAGAGGGAAGAAAAAGTCTCTTGCCTCTTTGGCAGATCCAGACTTTTTCCCAGACTCCCTCCCGGCTAGCCGTGGTGCACTAACCCCCTGCAGACTGTGTTCACGCCACCAACCCCAGTCCTCTCCCTGCGCTCCGACTGGAAGCCCGAGCCTCAGCTCCCAGCCCCGCCCGCCCCGGTGGGTGAGCAGACAATCCTCTCGGGTTGGTGAGTGCCGGTCGGCACCGATCCTCTGTGCGGGAATCTCTCCGCTTTGCCCTCCGCACTCCTGTTGCTGTGCTCTCCTCTGCGGCTCCGAAGCTCCCCCCCTCCGCCACCTGCAATCTCCGCCCGCGAAGGGGCTTCCTAGTGTGTGGAAACCTTTTGTCCTTCACAGTTCCCTTCCACTGGTGCAGGTCCCGTCCCTATTCTTTTGTCTCTGTTTATTCTTTTTTCTTTTGCCCTACCCAGGTACTTGGGGAGTTTCTTGCCTTTTGGGAGGTCTGCGGTCTTCTGCCAGTGCTCAGTGGGTGTTCTGGAGGAGTTGTTTCACGTGTAGATGTATTTCTGATGTATCTGCTGGTGTTGGAGGGTCTCCTGCAGAGGCAGTGGGTGGCTGTGTCTCACCGTGAGGACAAGGACAATGGCAGCAGGAGTTCTGGGAAGCACTCTTTGGCATGAGCCCTCCCAGAGTCTGCCATGAGCCTCACCAAAGAGGCCAGGTGGCTATATACATTTCTAATAGGAGGCAGTTTAATTACAGTTCCAGGATGTTTTTGTTTTCTTTGATATTTGTTTGGAAAGTGAGTGGTAAGGGATGATAGTCAAACTTTGAGTGATTTTCCATTTAAACTCTTTTTAAAAAGTTCTTTAAAAATTATCCTATACATTTACGTATTGTCTTCTAAAAATGCCTTTTATTCATTATCTGTTTTTTTGGTTTTTGTTTGTTTTCTGAGTCACACAGTACTGCTCAGCAGCGGATAGAGGAATAGTTAACCTTCTTGAAATGTTCTCTTTTATTAGTATCTCATTATAAATTAGATGGAGGAGAACTAACATTTTACTTTGTAGCATCTTGTCTTCATGACTGATTCCTTTCTTTAGCAGAGTTCTGAAAATTATTAAATATCCAATACATACAAAAGGGTATTTATATATTTTGAGACATAGTAACTAGCAGTAACAAGCACCATCACATAGCTTAAAGAACAGGTCAATACCAATATCTTTGCTGTTCCCTTTTTCCTACCAGCAAAAAATTACTTGATGTTTGTTCGTTAATTGATGCCTCTTCTTCATAGTTTTACTGCATATGTATGTACTCTGAAAATAATGCATGGTTTTGCATATTTTTGAACTTTATACAAATTGAATCAAAATTATTCTTTTACAACTTGCTTCATTATTTTTTCTCAGTGTTGCATTCATGAGAGTTTGTGTGGATGCTGTAGCTATAGTTCCTTCATTTGTACTGCTGCAGTGCTGTTGTTTGAATATACTACAATTTATTGATGCATTTTCTTGTCAGTGGGTATTTGTGTTTTCTGTTTTCTGCTAATGCAATGAGTGCTGCTGTAAAGATTGTTATATATATTAATTACATAGTCAGCTTCAGTAAGCAATGCCAAACTATATTTTACAAAGTGATTGTACTACTTTATGTCCCACCCACTCTTAGCTAGATCCTCACCAATGGCTCATAATGTTAGACTTTTTGTCAGGCTAGTTGTAATATACCTCATGCATATTTTATTTTTCACTCTCATGATTATTAATGAAGTTTAGTGTTTATGTTTATGTTCTGTGATCGTCAGTGATATATATGTTCATCACTTTTGTTCATTTCCTCCTCGCCATTTGGATTATTTTGGTCTTTGATTTTTTTATACTAATGGAGCTCTTTATAATATTTTAACACTAATCCTTCAATTGTTTGAATTGTAAATATTGCCCTCAAGTTTGTTACCTGTTTTTACGTGTAACTTTAATGTGTCTGTTCTCTTAGTTTTCATATCTAATTTTATTTTAATTAATTCACCCAATCTTTTGAAGAGGTATTATATTTACATTGTCCAGAAAAAAGAAATTAAAATGGGTTCTGGGGCTTCCCTGGTGGCGCAGTGGTTGGGAGTCTGCCTGCCGATGCAGGGGACACGGGCTCGTGCCCCGGTCCGGGAAGATCCCACATGCCACGGAGCGGCTGGGCCCGTGAGCCATGGCCGCTGAGCCTGCGCGTCCGGAGCCTGTGCTCCACGACGGGAGAGGCCACAACAGTGAGAGGCCCGTGTACCACTAAAAAAAAAGGGTTCTGTTCCAGTCCTATAATCTGTCCTACTGTTCTTCACTCTAACAAATAACGATTCTTGTTGGTTCTGCATCTTTCTAAAGTTCCTGTATGCATGTACCATTAGGAATATATAAGTTCTTATCCCCTTTTGTTTACATGGAATGTGGCATACCACACTCACATTTTACTCCTTGCTTTTTCTCATTTAACAGTGTATTTTATAGCTATTCTTAAATCAGTATACAAAGAATACTTAATTTTTATAGATGCATAATATTTTATTTATTGAATGTATCATAATTTATTTAACTATTCTCTCCATTGTTGAGAATCATTTGAGTTGTTTGCCATCTTCTGCTATTAAAACTAATGCTGTACAGATTAACCTTGTACTTGTCATTTTATATTTATGTGAGTATATCTGTAGGATACATTTCCAGAAGCAGAATTACTGTTGGGTAGAAGGGTTAATGTATTTGTAATTTTTATAAATATTTCCAAATTACTCTCTGTAAGGACTGCACCAATTTACTTGTCCACCAGCAGTCTATGAGAGCTCCATGTTATTGCCTTCACAGGACAGTATTACCAAGCTTTTGAATTTTTGGCAATCCTATAGGTGAAAAATGATTTCTCAGTATAATTTAACATTCTCATATCAGTGAGGTTAAGCATTGTTTATTTAAGAGCTATTTGGTCTTCTTTTGTTTTTTTTTTTTGCAGTATGCAGGCCTCTCACTGCTGTGGCCTCTCCCATTGCGGAGCACAGGCTCCGGACACGCAGGCCCAGCGGCCATGGCTCACGGGCCACTCCACAGCATGTGGGATCCTCCCGGACTGGGGCACGAACCCGCGTCCCCTGCATCGGCAGGCGGACCCCCAACCACTGCGCCACCAGGGAAGCCCTGGTCTTCTTTTTCTGTAAAAGAATTACTCATTTTTTTGGCTCAGTTTTTTGTTGTTGAGTTATTGGTTCTTTTTTCTCATTGATTTTTTTTTTTCCTCACTGACTTTCAAGAGCTCTTTATATTTTAGAAAAATGAGCCCCTTGTCTGTGTTGAATTGCAAATATCTTTTTTCTTTTTCTTTTTTCTTGAGTATACAGTTTGAATTTAGTAGATACATAGCCATGTAACTACCACCACATTCAAGATAGAGAACCTTAGAAATAATTTTCTCATGCCCTTTGATCCGTTTTCCTAACTCTATATCCAGGTAACCACTGTTTTTTGTCACTATGGTGCATCTCTTTTGGGTTTCTGTGTAAATGAAATCATACAATAGCTAGTCTTTTGTGTTTGACTCTGTTTGCTTAGGATAATGGTTTTGAGATTCAAACATATTGTATATATAAATATTTTGTTCCTTTTTATTGCTGTGTAGTATTCCATAGTATGGCTTTTTCTTTAGTTTGTCTAGCTGTTTACCACTTAATGGATATTTGAGTTATACTTGCAGTTTTTGGCTGTTATGAATAATGATGTGAACATTTGCAGACAAATCTCTGTATGTACTTAAATTGTCATTTCTCTTGGGTAAATACCAGTGACAGTTTGCTGGGTCATATGAGAAATGTGTGTATAATATTATAAGATACTACTACGCTATTTTACGAAGTGTACCATTTTTCATTCCCATTAAGAATGCTCCACATCTTCATCATCATTTGATACTGTCTTGTTAACTTTAGCCATTCTACTGGGTATCTAGTAGTAGTATCTCATTGTGGTTATACTTTGAATTTCCTTGATAATTAATGAAGTTGTGCTTTTTTGGCCATTCTTATATCTTCCTTTGTGAAATGTCTGTTCACAATTTTTGCCCATTTTTATATTGGGTTGTTTGTTCTTTTGTATATAGTCTTATTATTGAAATTGTAAGTGTTTAATATATTCTGTATACAGTCCCTTTTTCACATACATGTTGCAAATATTTTCTTCCTGTCTGTCGTTTGTCTTTTCAACTGTCTTTCAAAGGGCAGAGTTTTAAATTTTGATGATCTGCCTTTTCAGTTTTTTCTTCATGGCTTATGCTTTTTATATTTAAGAAATCTTCTGTAACTGAAGTCATGAATATGTTCTATATTTTTCTTCTAGAAGTTTAATAGTTTTAGCTATTATGTTTAAGTCTGTGATCCACTTTGGGTTAATTTTTGTGCATGATGTGAGGTAAGGATAAGGTCTCCTCCCCAACCTGTACAGTTATCAAGTTGTTCTAGCACCATCTTTTTTCCTATTGAATTATCATGTACCTTTGTCAAAAATCAGTTGGCCATAAAAGGCTAGGGTCTGTTACTAGACTCTATTCTGTACCATTGATCTAAATGTCTATCCTTATGCCAATATTATACTGTCTTGGTTACTATAACTTTATAAGTCTTGAAATCAGGTAATTTAAGTCTTTCAGTCTTGTTCTTCTTTCTCAAAATAGTTTTGTGTTCTACATCTTTTGCTTTTCTGTATTAATTTTAGCATCAACTTGTCAGTTTCTTTAAAAAAAAAACTCATTAGCGTTTTGATTGAGGTTGCCTCAATCTATATATCAGTTTGGTCCATCTTAATATCCAGTTGATGGACATGGTATATTGCTCCACTTATGTAGGTGTTTTAAAATTTTCTTTGCAATGTTTTATTGTTTTCAGTTCATAGGTATTAAAAATCTTTCACAAAATTTATTCCTATATATTTTGGTGCTATTGTAAATTTTGATTATTCTTTGCTATTTTATATAAGACCAGAATTGATTTTTGTCTTTGTGTCCTGTGATTTTGCTGAATTTACTTATTAGTTCTAATAGCTTTTTTTGTAGATTCTTTAGGATTGTTTTATATGATCATGTCACCTAAAATAAAGACAGTTTTATGTCTTGTCTTCATGCCTTTTATTTCTTTTTCTTTCCTTATTCCACTGGTAGGACCTTTAGTACAATGTTGAACAAAAGCGGTAAGAATGGATATTCTGGCCTTGTTTCTGTTCATACATAGAAAGCATTGAGCCTTTTACCATTGGTAATAAATTTGATGAGGTTCCCTTCTGTTTCTCAGGCTATTTATAATGAGTGGGGCATTGATTTCTTTGAGTGCTTTTTTATGTACCTACTCAAATGACCTTTGTTTAATTTTTTATTTTACTAATATAATGAATTATATTGGTTGATTTTTCTTTTAAACCAGCTTTCCATTCCTAGGATAAACCCTGCTTGGTTATGATACTGTTCCTTTATATAGTGTTAGATTCAGTTTGCAAAAATTTTATTTTACATTGATGTTCGTGAAGGATATTTGTCTGTAGTTTTCTTTTTTTGTGATGACTTTGCTTTTGGTAACAGGATAATACTGGCCTCATAAAATGAGTCAAGAAGTGTTTCTTCCCCCTTCTTTACTTTCTGAAAGAGTTTGTGTTGTATTGGTATTATTTCTTTCTTAAGCGTTTGATAGGATTCATCAGTGAAGCCAGTGAAGCCAGCGGGGCTGGAGGGTTTATTGTTATGAATGAAATTTTGTTAATTGGTATAGGACTATTCAAATGTTCTCTTTCACCTGGGGTCAAATTAGTCATTTGTGTCTTTCAAGGAATTGGTCCTATTTTTAAATTCACTGGAATAAAGTTATTTCTAATATTTCATTATTATTCTTTTAATGTCTGTAGGATCTGAAGTGATGTCTTTTCTTTCATTCTTACTATTTTAAGGATTGAAGTATACTTGCCACATAATATATTATTTTCAGATGTACAACAGTAATTTGGTATTTGTATATATTAGGAAATGATCAGCACAAAAAGTCTAGTTAACATCCATCACTATACATAGTTACACATTATTTTTCTTGTGATGAGGACTTTTGAGATCTACTATTTTAGCAACTTTCAAATATGCAATACAGCATTATTAACTATAGTCACCATGCTGTACATTACATCCCCATGACATTTATTTTATAACTGGAAGTTTGTACCTTTTGACCCCCCTTCATCCATTTGATAATTTTTGCCCTTTTTCTTTTTTTCCCGATAGACTAACTAGATATTTATCAACTTTGTTAATCTTTTCAAGAAATCAACTTTTAGTTTCACTGATTTTCTTTTTTGTTTGTTCATTTTTTATTTCATAAGTTTTTTTGGGGGGCTTTATTATTTTCTGCCTTATACTTGATTTTATTTGGTCTTTTTTTCGAATTTTGGATGGAGACATCACATCTTTAATTTTTAGATTTTTTTGTATTGTAATAAAAACATTTAAAGCTATAAATTCTGCTTTGAGCATTGCTTTAGCTGCATATCATGAATTTTGATCTTTTATTTTCATTATCATTTAGTTAAAATTATTTTCTAATCTGTTATTTCTTTGTTAGTTTATGGATTATTCGAAGTATGCTTTTATTTCCAAATATTTGGGGCTTTCCTAGTTGTCTTATTGTTTCTGATTTCTATTTTAATTCTACCTTGGGCAAATATCATTTTGTATGATTTCAGACTTTAAGTTTATTGAGACTTGTTTTATGACCCAGCATATGGTCTCTCCTGACAGACAGACCATGTACACTTGAAAAGAATATGTATTTTACCATAGCCATAGTTGGGTATAGTAGTATGTAAATAGAAATTAAGTCAAGATGATTAATAGTATTGTACAGATATTCTTTTTTTTTACTGATTTTTTTCTGTTTGTTATTTTTGGGGCCTATTTCTATTATTTACAGAGAAAGAGGTATTAAATCTCCAAATATGATTGTGGAATAGTCTATACTACTTTTTATTTTTTTAATTAAAAAATTTTTAAAATTTTTGGCTGTGTTGGGTCTTCATTGCTGTGCGTGAGCTTTCTCTAGTTCTGGTGGCTTCTTTTGTTGCAGAGCACAGACTCTAGGCACACAGGCTTCAGTAGTTGCAGCACGCAGGCTCAATAGTTGTGGTATGCAGGCCCTAGAGCGCACGGGTTTCAGTAGTTGTGGCTTGCGGGCTCAATAGTTGTGGCTCGCAGGCTCTAGAGCACAGGCTCGGTAGTTGTGGCACACAGGCTTAGTTGCTCCGCAGCATGTGGGATCTTCCTGGACCAGGCATCGAGCCCGTGTCCCTTGCACTGGCAGGTGGATTCTTAACCACTGCACCGCCAGGGAAGTCCCATATACTACTTTTAATTTTCAATTTTTGCTTCATTTAGACATTTATAATTTTTTGTTTTCCTTGTTAATTGATCCTTTTATCTTAAAATCTACTGCATTTGTTATTACTGTAGCCAGTGCCATCTTATACTTTCTGTTTACGTGGGATATCCTTCACCATCCATTTACTTCCAGTCTGTCTGTGTCTTTATTTTTAAAGCGTGTCTCTTGTAGACAGTGTATAGTTCTTCCTTTAAAAAAAAATCACTGCTGACCATCTCTGTCCTTTAATTGAAATGTTTGGCCCATCTACTAAATGGGGTGGAGGAAGACTATCAACTCAATACCATTTAAACTGCTTCTTTAGAATAAGGTTTTTCATATCACACTGGTAGTCTGTATTTAGGCCTCGCTGTGTGAGGTCTGAATTGAGGGATTTTTCCTTCTTTCCTGTGACTAACATGGAAGTCAAGTTAGACAATTTTCTGTTTTGTCTTTCTTTGTCTAGGGCAGACAGTTCACTTTCTTGCTAAGGGTGTAAGAGTTTCTTGTTGGAGTCCTCTTATTGGGCATGCCCTAGGCTTTGTCCTTTGTCCTTCAAACAAGAAGCTCAAGTTCTCTAGTTGTTTTTATGCCTATATCTCTCAGTTTCAGCCCAGACATCTATTTTTGCCTTTGTGGATTTATTTTACTTTCTTACCAACTCAGTAATATATCAGGTGCCTTTGTGCAAATTAGAAAAAGCACCCAGGCAAGTATAGTATGCTAGTATGGTGAGTAGAGTACAGGCTGGATTTCAGTCCCCACTTGTCCCTTCAGTTCTTTTTGTAGATATGTGGTTGCCCTGTAAGCCTGTCTTATAGTGTTTTGGGGTTTTTTTGCCTGATGACACAATGGCAGCCTTATATAATATCTTTTCTGATTCATTTTTTATATTAATTCAGATTATGTTATAATTTGGTTCATGTTTAACCAACTACCTATAAAAATCACATTTTTTGTTTTTGGTTTTATATCACAATTAGTGTTTGCTTCTTTAAAAGTAAAGAATTAGCAGTAACTTTCACTTCAGTGTGGTCAACTACATGCTCTGAAAGGCCTTTGAGCTGCAGTCAGATCCTGCATTGCTTGGCTTGAAATAAGTATATGAAATTGCTGAGGTTCCTACTCCTCCAGTCTGCTCTCCTCCACTTCTCTGTCCCTCTTTCTTCTGACTACTTCCCCCTCAAAAAATGAACTTTAACCAGAATGAACTGGTGGGTAGCAAACAAGGGCAAAAAAGCCAGTGTTGCCTTTAGAGGCAAATTATCAATGATTACATTGGTGGCAAACCCTTAAGCTAGTAGCAAAGTCAGTGTACTGAACTTGGGATTCTTATATTAAGTTGGGCCCTTGAGAGGGGATATAGTGGTCTGAAACTGGTAGATCCCCTTGCCTTCCAGCAAAAAAGTAAATTAAAATCTTCTTTAAAGAATAGCAACCATACTTTAGTGCCTTAAGAATCCTGCAGATAAAGAGCAGTCAATTAACTCTTCATGACTTAAAAAATAACCAGCACACAAACAACAAAACAAGGTACCATGACTGAGCACTAACAAAAACAGTGAATGGTTTATTTGATTTAGATCTCCTCAAGGACTTAAGATACTGGAATTTTATAGGAATATAAAATAATTATGTATGAAATGTTTAAAGGAAAAAGTTAGAACTACAGATGAGCAAACAAGAGAATGAAAAATGACCAGGCAGATTGAAGAAGACTCAAATGAAACTTATTATTGAAAAAAATATTTTTTGTGATCTAAAATTTAATGAATTTGTTAAACAGTAAATTAGAGCCTGCTGAGGAAAGAATTAGAAAATTGGCAGTTAGATTTGAAGAAATTTTTAAGAATGTGGGGAAACAAGGAAAGTAACTTTTTTTAAAAAAAAAAAACTGGTGAAGGATTTATTTTTTAATTTTTTTGGCCGCACCTCACGGCACGTGGGAATCTTTGTTCCCCGACCAGGCATTAAACCTGTGCCCTCTGGAAGTGGAAGCATGGAATCTTAACCACTGAACCACCAGGCAAGTCAAAAGTAGCTATTAAAAGAGAAGTTAAAAGATGGAATGAAGAGGTCAGATATGTCAAGTTGGATCCCAGAAGACAGAATAGAGAGAATGGAACAGAAGCAATAATGGAAAACATTCTTTCTGAGAATTTTTTAGAATTAATGAAAGACATGCATCTGTCAATACAGCAAATCCAAAATGTACCAGTCAAAAAAACCAGCAGTTTAGTCAAACTGTGTAGCTCCGAAGACAGAAAATCTCTAAAGCAGCTTAAAGAGTGTAAAATAGACCGAAAAACTCACTTCTCAACAGTAAAAATGTAAGCCAGAAGATTGTGGATTATTATTCTCAAAAAGTTGAGTCAAAATAATGGCCATCGTATAACTGTATGTCAGCAAAAGTATCTTTCATGAGCAAAGATACTGAAACCACTTCTGGACAAGTGAAAACAGAATTTTTATTACCAGTAGATCTTTACTGAGGTTCTTTATTAAAAGTTTTCATTAAACGTTCTAAAGATTATTTTTCAGGAAGAAGGGACATGATTCCATGAGGAAGGAAAGGAACACACAGAAATTGGTAAACACACAAATCTTAACAAACATAGCCTTATATTTTTAAAAAAGTTATTGTTTTTAACTTGTGAAATTAAAAAAGAAACTACCATAAACAGTAGTACATGAGAGAGGGATGTGATAAGAATTAAAATTGTCTTAATGCGTTGTTTTATTTTGGAAGAGAATTAAGATGGTAAAATTTCAAGAGTAACAAAAGTGTAAGACATGTGATTAACTTCCATTACACAGTAGAGGAAAAATAATGAAATAGGTAAACAAGGAAACTCAGTGTTTTAAAAAGCCAAGAAAAGAGAGACAAAAAGAAAGACAGTAATAGAAAATAAAATAGTAGGAGCATTCCACATACATTATTAATCTAATAAACATAAATGAATTAAATTTACAATTAAGCCAGATTATAAAGTTGAATATTTTAAAAAATATTCCAGTGAGCCAAATGCCCATTATAAGAGACATACTCGGGGCTTCCCTGGTGGCACAGTGGTTGAGAGTCCGCCTGCCAATGCAGGGGACACGGGTTCGTGCCCCAGTCTGGGAGGATCCCACATGCCACAGAGCAGCTGGGCCCGTGAGCCATGGCTGCTGAGCCTGCACATCCGGAGCCTGTGCTCCGCAACAGGAGAGGCCGCAACAGTGAGAGGCCCGTGTACCGCAAAAAAAAAAAAAAAAGACATACTCAAAACTTCAAAACATAGAAAGTTGAAAGATAAAAAAAAATGTGCTGTGTAAATATGAACCTAAAGGAAGTTGGGGTAGTTATATTAATATCAAACAAGACTGTAAGATAAAAAGCATTACTAAAACTGGAGATAATCATTTGTATACTAAGAAGGTATAACAATTTCAAATATCTAGTACCTTGAAATAGTCTCAAAACATCAAGCAAAGAATGGTGATCCTGTGGGAGAAATCGACATATGTACCATTATAATGAGGAGTTGCAGTACATTTCTGCAAATTATTGTTGATAAATTAGATATGGAAATCAAAAGGATTTGAACAATATAATTAACAGACTTTATTGAATTGATGTATATAAAATGCTGAAACCAACAATTAGAAAATATTAATAGGACATGTGGCATGTTTTTAAAAGAATTGACCAAGAAGAACAAAGCTAGAGGCATCATGCTTCTTGACTCTAAACTATATCACAAAGCTATAGTGATCAAAACAGTATGGCATTGGCATAGAAACAGATACATAAATCAGTGGAACAGTATAGAGAGCCCAGAAATATACCCATGTCCACATGGTCAGTTAATTTATGACATAGAGCTAAGAATATACAATGGGGAAAGGACAGTCTCTTCAATAAATGGTGTTAGGAAAACTATATAGACACATGCAAAAGAATGAAACTGGACCCCTATCTTACACCATACACAAAAATAACACCATACACAAAAATAACTCAAATCGAAAAGACTTGAACATAAGACCTGAAACCATAAAACACCTAGAAGAAAACATAGGTAGTAAGCTTCTAGACATTGGTCTTCGCTGTGATTTTTTGGACTTGACACCAAACGCAAAGGCAACAAAAACAAAAATAAGTAAGTGGTAAGTGGGACTACATCAAACTAAAAAGTTTCTGCACAGCAAAGGAAACCATCAACAAAGTGAAACGGCAACCTACCAAATATGAGAAAATATTTGTAAGTCACATATCTGATAAAGGGCAAATATCTAAAATATGTAAAGAACTCACAGAGCTCAATAGCAAAAAAATAAACAGCCCAATTAAAAAATGAGCGGGGGATCTGAATAGATATGTTTCCAAAGAAGACATATGAATGGATTTCAGGTACGTGAAAAGGTGCTGAACATCACTGATTCTCAGGGAAATGCAAATCAAAACCACCATGAGATATCACCTCACACCTATTAGAATAGCTATTATCTTAAAGACAAGATATAACAACTGTTTGCAAGAATGTGGAGAAAAGGGAACCCTGTGCACTGTTGGTGGGAATGTAAATTGGTATAGCCAATATGGAAAACAATATGGAGGGTCCTCAGAAAGTTAAAAACAGAACTACCAGATGATCTAGCAATTCCACTTCTAAGTATTTGAAGAAAATGAAAATACTAACTCAAAAGGATATCTACACCCCCATGTTCATTGCAGCCTTGTTTACAATAGTCAAGACATTGAAGCAACCTAAGTATCCATTGCTGGAGGAGTGGATAAAGAAAATATGTGGGGTGTGTGTGTGTGTGTGTACACATAAACATATGTATGTAAAATTATTATACATTATAGTATATAAGGAATATTATTCAATCATAAAAAAGAATGACATCTTGCCATTTATGACAACACGGATTGACCTTGAGAGCATTTTAAGTGAACTAAGAGAAAGACAAATACTGTATGATTTCATTGTATGTGGAATCTGAAAAACAAAACAAAACAAACTTGTAGATACAGAGAACAGATTGGTGGTTGCTGTGGTAGTGTTGGGGAGTGGGTAAAATGGGTAAAGATGGTCAAAAGGTATAAACTTCCAGTTATAAAATAAATAAATAATGAAGATGTAATATACACCATGGAAACTATAATTAATAATACTGTATTGCATATTTGAAAGTTGCTGAGAGTAGATTTTGAAAGTTCTCACCACAAGAAAATAAAATTTGTGACTGTGTGGTGGTGGATGTTAACTAGACTTATTGTGGTGATCATTTCCCAATACATACAAATATCAAATCATTTTGTTGTATACCTGAAACTAATATGTTATATTTCAATTATATCTCAGTTTTAAAAAATTAACCAAATATTAGTACATAAAGCAAGTCTCAACAAATTTCAATGACAGTATCATAGAGTCCAGATTTTCTTACCAATTTGCGATTAAATTAAAACCAACCTGTAAAAATAACAAATTCCATAAAGTTGGTAATTTTATAAACATACTTCTAAGTAATTATGGAGTAAAAGAAGAAGTCTTAAGGAAATTAAAAAACAAAGAAAAGTGGAAATACCATATGTTTGGAATTCAGTAGGAAATTTATTTCACAAAAACAAGAAAGGCTGAAATGTGACTTAAGCATCCAAGTTGAGAGGTTGGAATGAGAGGAGCAGATCAAACCCAAAGAAAGGAGAAAGAAGGAAACAAAGAGCAGAAATTAAGGAACTAAACAACAAAGATTCAGTAATATCAAAAAAATCAAGAGTTAATTCTTTAAAAGTACTAATAAAATTGACAAACCTCTCATGAGATAAGAAGAAAAGAGAATTCACAAATGACATTAGGATCAAGAGGGGAAATACAATTACAGATACAGCAGAGGTTTAAAAGATAAAATTATACATAGTATTTTTTGAAGTCAACAAATTAGAAAACTCGAAATTAGTAAATTCCTAGAAAAATAACTTAAAATCAACACAAGATTTTTTTTAAAAAATACCAGAAGTTGAAGAAGATATTTGCAACACATACACACACACTAACCCAAGCAAGGATCTAGAAGAACCTGGAAATAAATCCTAGAAATCAATAAAACAAGCAATTCTTTAGGGAAATGATCAATAGATACAAATAAGCATGTCACTACTCATAAGAGAAAGGGAAATCAAGGCACATGAGATACCATTTTACTTCCAGTAGATTGGCAAAAGTAAATCTTACAGGAGAATGTAGATCAAAGGGAATTTTTACATCCTTCTGGTAGGAATATAAAGTATAGTCACTTGGAAATAGACTGGAAATCACTTTGGTGTTATCTTGAAAAGTGGAACATTTTAATACCTTCTGACCTGGCACTTCCACTCTTAGATATGTCCTTTAGAAGAGCTCTTCTAAACAAGAGGACATGGCGTGAGAATGTTCATAGCCTTAATGTTATTAAAGGCAAAAAAATGGAAAAAGCTCAAATGTCCATCAACATGAAAATGGATAAACAGATCATAATATAGTTATACAATGGAGTATTATATAACATAAAAAAATGAACTACAGATATACTTAAAGATGAATTTCAGAAATAATTAGTGGGGAAAAAAAAACAATTTTCAGAAAGCTATATATAGTATGAAACGCTTAATAAAGCCCCAAAACAAGTGAGACTAAAAATATATAGTTTAAGAATATATCTGTAAGTGATAAAACAAAAAGATGTCAAGAAAATAGTAAGCATCAAATGCAGTCATGGTTACTTCTGGGGTGCAAGGTAAGGGGGGAAGCTAGGTTCAGGATATGGAGGTAGGTGTGACAGTATTGGTAATGCCTTGGTTGTTAAATTGGATAGGGGGGTCACAGGAGTTTGTTTTATCATACAGTCATCCCCCTGTATCTGAGGTTTCTGCACTTGCTAATTCAACCAACCACAGAAAATATTCCCCCCAAAATAAAATTCCAGAAAGTTCCAAAAAGCCAAACTTGAATTTGCCATGTGCCAGCAACTGTTTACTTAGCATTTACATTGTATTTACAACTCTTTACCTAGACTTTACATTGTATTAGGTTTATAAGTAATCTAGAGATGATTTAAAGCATATGGAGGTTACGAATAGGTTGTATGCAAATACCGTGCCATTTTATATAAGGGACTTGAGCATCTGCAGATTTTTGTATCCATAGGGATCCTGGAAATAATCCCCTGTGGATACTGAGGGAAGACTGTACTTTACATACATTACATATATTCTTTCATATGTATCAAATATTAGTTACAATGTAAAAAGATTCAGTTGTAAAATCAAACACTTGTTTTCCTACAAAAGGGTTATTGGAAGAAAGTATAGCTGTTCTAAGATACATGAATGGAATTAACTGAAATGTAATCATTTATTGGTATTAAATAGGCCTATCTATTGAATAAAATGTCAGACATGTTTCTTTTTTGTTTTGGGGGTTTATTTTGGACTGCGTTGGGTCTTCATTGCTGCGCGCAGGCTTTCTCTAGTTGTGGCGAGCGGGGGCTGCTCTTCGTTGCGGTGCATGGGCTTCTCATTGGGGTGGCCTGTCTTGTTGTGGAGCATGGGCTCTAGGTGTGCGGGCTTCAGTAGTTGTGGCGCATAGGCCCAGCAGCTGTGGCTCACGGGCTCTAGAGCGCAGGTTCAGCAATTGTGGCGCACAGGCTCAGTTGCTCTGCGGCATGTGGGATCTTCCTGGACCAGGGCTCGAACCCATGTACCCTGCATTGGCAGGCGGATTCTTAACCACTGTGCCACCAGGGAAGCCCCAGACCTGATTCTTGACTAATACAAATTCAGGGAGTTTTTGTAGTTGTAGTTTTAATAAAACATCATTTCAGAGTTTCTAATATAATGCCTGATACATGGAAATGTTTAATAGATATTTTTTTCCTTTCTTCTAGTCAAAAGGTTAGTGAGAAGGAGTCTGTCTGCCCTTTAAAAATATCTGTGGTCTATTCAGAAATAATTGTTTTATATTATGAAAAGTGCCTAGTGTGGTTCTAGTTTGTACTGCTGTGTATGGTAGTGTTCAATTTCTTTTGTGTAAAGACTTCAGTTAGTGTTGAACAAAGAAAATTATATGCTCTCGTTATGTGTGCTTTAATTTAGATGCTTAATGGCTTTTAATGTTACAAAATAAGTTTATTATTATATTATGATCTCACTTGTATTATATTGTCTTGCTCTTCCATATTCGTGGTGATATGGTCATGGTTTACGAAAACAATAATCCCTAAGAAATAAATAGATCATTAACAGTAGTTAACGATTACTTGTGATCTAGGGTAATGACTGATTTCTTTGGGATTATTGCAGTTATAAACCATAATTACAGATTATTACAGCAATAATTATTTTGTTAAAGGAAAAAATATTCTGTTCTTGAACAGCTGCTGAACAAATGCCCTGAACATTTCAGAATAAATCGAAAAATGAAAAACTATAATGGAAATGTAATCTAAGATGAGAATTTTTAAATAAAATTATAGATATGAAACTCATGTATAGGATATTTAAATTTCTAAATGCAATTTAGATTTATGGCTTTACATGGTTCTTTAAACTTTGTGGATATAATTCCATAACCAATGTAACTTTTTAACATCTATTATTCTAAATGCTGTAACTCTAATATTCTAGAGTTTTAGGGTAAGGTTTAATGTGTTTGAGAAATATCACTCATTCAGTGAAATAGGAAAATTGTATTTGATAGATTAATTAAAATGCCTTTATATTTCATTGCATTGTTCATTTCTAACACTAATCCTAATTTTTTCAGTTAGTAGTTGTTAATTTTTAGGGTTAAAAATTCCTGCTTTTTTGTCTCATACAATAGAAATCACTGCTTTCTAAAACAGGGAAAGAGTAAATATACATCCTACTTCTCTCTGAATAAACTTCCATTCAAAATTTACCATAATTTTAGAAAAAATGCTCACAGTTGATCACATGCTATCTTTGCATAGCATTCTTTGATATCAAAGCCTTAATTTCAAGGTCACAAAATAAAATGAATTAAAGAATAAAAAATTAAAATTTGAGAAATTCTTGTCCTATATTTAGTATTTATTATTAGACAGTGATACTCATCACAGTGCATTGAAAAAATCATCTTTGCAATTTTCTCTCTCTCACCAGGTTCAACCTGTTGAGCATAGGGTCTCTTTCTCCCTTCTCACCCTGCCTTATACATATTTGGTTATATCCCAGTGGACAGAACATGGCACATAGTAGATATTCAGCAAATGAATTTTCTGAAAATTCTTGAGAGTTTTTTTCAGTTCAGGGTTTTTGTTTGTAGACACAGCTAACTGTAAGTAGCTTTAATTGCGAAAAGCCTCTTTGGTAGAGAGGGAAGAACATAAAAATTCTTAAATATTGTGTGACTTCATTTTCTTGAGCAACTTGAAAGTAAAACTTAGAATGGACATATAAATATTCCATATTGATATGTTTTATGGCTTTTGTAGCTATGATATAGAAGAACTAAAAACAGTATAGCTATTTAATAATAATAATAATAATAGTCAACATTTAGTCAGCCCTTGTAGCAGGAATTATTATGAGTACTTTACATGCAGAATACCATTCAGTGCTGTCAGAAGCCTACGAGCCAATTATTATTAGCATTTCATATTTATAAATGAGGAAATTAAAGCCAAAAAGATTGAGTAACAAGCATAATAAATAGTAGAGGCAGAATTTGAATCCAGGTTGTGCTCTTGGTGGCTAAATTGTATTGCCTCCATTTTTAAATATTGATCTTCCAACAGAGAAATATAAAAGTTACATATATAATCAGTGTCTGTTTTCAAGATGGCTTGTTTTATGAAGAGCTAGTAGGCAGATGTTTCTACATTTACATTAGTTATAAACTCCAAAAGTAAGTTTGCTTATTTTAAATTCAGCTATTCAACAAATGTTAGTTTCACGTGTCACATATACTTGGTTTTAGGGTGGCTGGTTTGGGAATCAAAAGAAGTGTGAATGCCCTAGAAATGATCCCAAAGGGAGATGCAGTCTCATGTGTAGCAAAAATCTGGGAGACAGGTGGAGAACAGTCAGGATTAGGAATTAAAATGTATTAAATAAACACTTAAGAGGTTGTTGGATCATCAAGGTCTGTCTAGCTGATTGACCACTGTGTTGTTCAAGTATTTTAATCAGTCTTGAGAGGAAGTGGTACATATCTCATAAGGGTATGAGAATGGACTCTTGGAAATCCATTGCCTATATTTGAATCATATACTTCTTAATAGGGATTTGTGACACTAAATAAATATAGGTACAGGTAATACATATAATGTTTAAAATAGTACTTAGTGCATGTTAAGTACTATTTAAATGTTTGCTATTATTTTTAGTAATAGTGAAGCTTACTTTAAGCAAAATTAGTATCTAAGAATCTAAATAGATAAAATATATAAAGAAGGTTATTATTTAGATTTAAATAATATTTTTCATTTTGAGAAATAATTTGTAGTAAGATATTTTTAAAATAACGACTCTCATAGGGCAGGTAAGTTATTATACTACATTCACCAAAGATTATGGTCACAATGTTTTAGATTCGTATTAATTGTATAAAATGTGTATGCCCCACACACATTGGAGCACAATCTATTGATGATAACCTTTGTAAGATTCTGAGATATACAGTCGATTCTCCTTCTTTGGTATTTAATGATCTATAAAGTTTCTGTGAACACTGAATTAGCAAATATTAAACCATTGCTCCTAGGGGAAATACAGATTGGGTTCCTGCAGGCTTCTGGTCACATTTTCATCGACTGATCAGCATATAACCCTGTGTTATGTATTCCTGCTTAAAGATAATTTACATTAATATATATCATTGATTCGTTAACATTGAACTCACAGCCAACAGCACTACAGCCCATGCCTGGACGAAGCTTAACACGTGTTATTTTCTCTACAAGGTACATAATAGCTTTTTTTTTTCACTTAGGAACACTAGGCAACACATTAGCACTATTCTTAATTGACTATTTTAAAGAGTAAAATTATAAACAAGGAGCACAAAAGTGAAAAAACAATGTGATACCAAAAAGATACCAAAAAGGGATACTTAGCTGTTTATAGAATGAGAGATGAAACAAGAAAGCAGATTGTTGCTTTGTTTTACCTGATCTTGGAATGTGAACATTGGGCAACTTAAATTATTTGCTGTTCTGCATCTGTCCATGAATGACCACAAGTATTGATTTGGGGGATTACAAATAAATTTTACCACGTGGATGAATTTGCAAATAGCAGGATAGACTAGATCATACCTTGCATTGAATGTGCTTTAAGAAGCTGCTTTTATTTAAGCAAGAGAAATGTAACTACCATTAACATTCGTTTTTAATAACAACTCTACATTATCATGTTTACTAAATTGATAATAAGCTGTTAACTTCTTCTTGCCTGGTTCATGCTGTATTTTCTATGTAATGATTTCTTAATTCAATAACCCATGTCTATTTGATAACTTATGTATGCCAGGCACTGTTTCAGGCTCTGGATATGCAATAGACAACCAAACAGAAAAAATAACAGCTGTCATGCAGTGTACATTCTATTGGAATAGACAAGTAACAAAGCAAGATAAATAATAAAGTATATATTATGTTAGAAAGTGATAAGTAAAATTTAAAAAAATAATGAATCAGGAAAGGTGGATATGAAATGTTGGCAGATTGTATTCTGGTTATCTTTTGCCCAAAACTTAGTGGTTTATCAAATAACAATTTTATTCTTATCTCTCAGTGTTCTCTGGGATTGATAAGTTTCAACTGGATGGTTCTCCTTTGCTGTCTTTCAGGCGTTGTAATCAGGTGACAGCTGCAGCTGGCATCACCTGAATGATTCTTTACTCACAAGTCTGTTCTCTTTGCTGGAATGTTTGATGAATGGGCTATAGTTGGGCATTTCTCTCTCCATGTAGTCTCTCTACATGGCTAGCCTTTAGGTCTCAGGGTATGTGGTCTTCTTACATGGTGAATGGCTTCCCCTAAGTGAACATTCCCTGAGAGACTGGAGGAAGCTGCCAGTTCTCTTAAAGGCTAAGCCCAGTACTGGAATAAGTGTCACTTCTACCATATTCTTTTAGTCAAAGCAGTCACAGTCCAGCCCAGACTTATGAAGGATTGGAAAAATAGACTCCACTTCCTGATGGCAATTGCATACATGGAGGGAAGGAATTGATGGGTATCTTGAAGACACACTACCGTAGTCTAGGTATTGAAAATTGATAGGATAGCTGTGTAAGACCTGACTGAGAAGGGGCATTCAAAGTGAGACTAGTCAACATGGCTGTATCTTTTTGCAGGTACATTAAGCTGTGTGAGGATAGGCAAAGAGTAGGTGGAGAATTGGATTTAAACAATTACGGTTTTGTAAGATGAGTATGTCAGAGGAGGAGAGAAGTTGACATTGTATGCAAGACAGAGATTATAACGATAAGCAGTAGAACTGGAGGTAGGTAAGCAGGGTAGAGAAGACATGAAGGGTGTAAGAAAGTGAAAAAAATGGCAGATCCCAAAAAACTATTAGAACTAACAAAAGAGTAACAAAGTTGCAGGATACAAGATCAATAGAAATCAACAGTGGGTTTATATATTTTCAATGAGCAATCAAAAATGAAGATAACAAGTCCACTTACAATAGCATTTAAAAGAATAAACTACTTAGGTAAAAACTTTACAAAAGAAGTGTTAAGTCTTGTACACTGACACTGTAAAACATTATTAAATCAAATATCTAAATAAATTGGAAGACATCATGGTCATGATTCAGAAGACTTAATATTGTTAAGAAGGCAGTATTCCTCAAATTGACTTAATGGATTCAGTGTAATCTCTGTCAAAATCCCAACTGGCTTCTTTTCAGGAATTGGCAAGCTGATCCTTAAATTAATGTGGAAATCCAGACGACCCAGGATATCCAAAGTAATCTTGAAAAAAAAAAAGTTGAAAGACTCACACTTCCTGATTTCAAAATATATGACAGAGCAATAGTAATCAAGACAGTATGGTATTGGTGTAAAGGTAGACACTAGATCAATGAGATGTAGTTGAGAGTTCAGGTATAAACCCTCCAATTTGTAATCAGTTGATTTTTGACTGGTAGGAAGACAGTTCAATGACAGAAGGATTGTCTTTTCAACAAATGGTGCTGGGACAGCTGGATGTCTGCATGCAAAAGAATGAAGTTGGAACCCTATATCCTACCATACACAAAAAATTAAATCAAAATGAATCATAGACCTAAATGTAAGAGTTAAAGCTATGAAACTCTTAGAAGAAAACATAGGACTAAATCTTCATGACTTTGGGTTGGGCAATGGTTTCTTAGATTTGACAGCAAAAGCTGAAATAACAAAGGAAAAATTAGCATTAGTACCACATGAGAATTTAACATTTCTGTGCGTCAGAGGACACCATGAAGAAAATGAAAACAACCCACAGAATGGGAGAAAATATTTGCTAATCATATGTCTGACAAGAGACTTGTATCTAGAATATATAAAGAACTTTTACAACTCAATAATAAAAAAGATAGCCCAATTTTAAACTGAGCCAAGGATTTAAATAGACATTTCTCCAAAGAAGACATACTTATGCAAGATTACATAGCAGATTGGTAGAGCTGGGATTCATAGTTGTATCTGGCTCTAAAATGTGTCATTTTCACTATTATACTACCTTGGTGAACTTAAAATCCAACTCTTCACTCTGTCAAGAACTGAGTTCTCAGTAGTTTATCACTTGTTTGGAAGAACTTTTGCTGATTTTAGAATATCGGGAAAAATAAGCCTTGTTTCTATCAATACTTTCTAAATGATTTTTTCCTTGTTATATATTAGGACGTCTTGCCTGGCTGGTATACTTGGTTGGGACAGTTGTTGGAGGAAGATTAACATATACCAGTACAGATGAACATGATGCTATGGATGGAGAATTATCCTGTCGGTAAGTAGTAGCCATATAATTTACAGAAATTTACTAAGTACTTAGAAATTTAGTTACTGAGCTGCTATTATGAGCTAAAGCATTTTGTACTTGGCCTTTTGGAGAAGGTATTATTTTCGTTTTTACTGATGAGGAAACCAAGGCTTAAGTGATTTGTAAAAGTCATATCTCTAATAAGTAGTATAGTCAAATATATTCATATGAATAATATGAGTAAGCTAGTTTTCCATATATTTTAATTCACTTTTAATAACATCTTTCTTTATAACAAAGTAATACATGTTTTTGTTGAACACTAAAGATTTAAATGAAAAGAAAGTTATATATTAATTTGGAAATAACTACTGTCATTTGGTAAAGATCTTTGAGTCTTTAATTAATGTTTGAGAGTATATGTACATTACATGTGTATTTCTCAACTTTTTTTCAACAAAAATTATACTATAATATTGTTTTGTAAACTAAAATTGGGATTCTAGTACTATATCTAATTCATTTTGGGCTGTTATAAGGATTAAATAAGTTAATAATTTAAAAATAATTTTAAAGTGCTTAGGACAATCAATGCCTGGCAAATAGTAAGCACTATATTACCAAAAGAAACCCCAAAATAATTCTTTTTTAAAAACTCAAACATAATAATTATTTATAAACATTTTATCTAGACATGACATATTCTAAGCTATACCATAATTTAAATAGGTCCTTGCTTTGGGAATTTTAGGTTGTTTCTCAATTTTTCCTTATTATAAACGTGAATATTCTTTTAGCTATATCTTTATGTAGATCAGAATAATTTTATTAGAGTTAGGTCCTAAAAGCTAAATAGCTGGTTGAATAGTATATAGCACTTTAAAGACTTTCAATACACATTACCAAATGGCCTTCTGGAAAAGTACCAGTTTATCCTCTGAGCCCAAAGGCCATGAGAGGCTATTGGGTTTTTTTTTTTTTTTTTTGCAGTTGAACACTAGGTGGTAGGATTCTTATCTTTGCCAGTTCATAGGTAACTGATGTCTCATTTTAATTTGTATTTCTTTGTTTACAAGTGGTGTCAAACATTCTTTTCCATTCCTTTTCTTGCCATTTCTATTTTCTCTTTGTGATTTTTTATTATATGTAGATTGTATCATTCACCTGGTTTTCTTTTATGATTATCTTTCCTAATCTATCTGTAAGAGCTCAGTATATATCAGTATATATCAAAGATTGTAATATTTTGCTATTCATTTTCTCCATATGTTTTAATTTGTTTTTGAAATTGCTTTTTTTCTGGCTTTAAACATTTATATATTAAGATCTATGAATTTTTTCTTTCATACTTTTTTCAATGCTCATGTTTAGGAAGGTTGTTCCACACCTGGATAATAAAAATATTCTGCTATATTTTCTCCTGGATCTTTTATGCTTTCAGCTTATATTTAATTTTTAATATATCCAACATTTATTTTGTTATGTACTTTTTCGAAAGTTTCCAAGTGTTAACCAGTTAATGTCAAACCCCACCGTCTACTGATTTGAAATGCTGCATGTATCTTACACAAAATTCTCATGTCTTTTTCTAGGCCTTTCATTCTTCTCCACTGATCTTGGAAGTCTATTAGTACACCACTATCACCCTACTGAAGTCTTTAGTATGATATTCTCCCTCATTATTATTCTTAAATATATTCCTGTTTAATAAATTTGTTGCCATTTTGAATAGAGATTTCTCTCTCATTTCATACCCTTTTTAACCTTTAAACTACCTCATTTCAATGAAATTTGAATCTGAATGGAACATAAATATTTTTAGTTTTTCCTAAGATTTATTATTTCCAATATCAAACCACTTTAAAATATGACTGGGGCATTCTCAAAATGCTTTGATTAATTTTTTTTTTTTTTTTTTTGCGGCACGCGGGCCTCTCACTGTTGTGGCCTCTCCCGTTGAGGAGCACAGGCTGCGGACGCGCAGGCCCAGTGGCCATGGCTTACAGGCCCAGCCACTCCGCTGCATGTAGGATCCTCCCGGACCGGGGCACAAACCCGTGTCCCCTGCATCGGCAGGCGGACTCTCAACCACTGCGCCACCAGGGAAGCCCTGCTTTGATTAATTTTAAACCAAGTGAACAATTTACTTCTGTAACATCTTTTAATATTACATATTTAGTAAAGCTTTTGCTGTAGTTAGTTTGATTTTTTTTTTAATGTTTTCATCATCAAGTAGAGAATTTCCCACTGGCACTATTTTCCTGAAAAATATATATAACGGGAAATAAACAAAAGTATCTGCCAAGTAGAAAATTTTAATTTTTTCTTTAAGCGGCAAACATATTTAGCTCTCAGTAAGATTTGTTTTGTGTTTAGCCTGTCTTGCCTAGGAAACAAAGTCTTAGTTGAAGTTTATGGGCTAAGAGTTTTTTGTGGGGTGGGGAAAAGGATACATTTTCAGGGCAGAAAGAATGAAGGGAAAGTGAGTAAAAGATAAAACAGGTTATGTGTTGATTAGTTGATGAAAATATTGTGACCAGAGTTCCTCGGGAACCTATTCCTGTATTACCTCTAGGAGCAGCGGTTCAGTATTTGCTAATTCAGTTTTTATGGCCATTTTACAGCACATAACTACCATAAATAATGAGAATCAACTATAGAAGGTGGTGCATTACACACCTGGTTGCTCACTTTTACAGGTTTCCCCAGAGACCACATGGAACCAGCTGTGCTTCAAAGCAGTCCATCTTGGTGGTGGTGGGGGGACGGGGACTGAGGGCAAGTGGTTTATATGTTCACTTATTTCTACACCCCATTTTTAGCGGTTGAAATCTACTCCCAGAGAGTATAACTTTTCCATACTTCTTAGTTGTGTTCCCTGGCCTCTTTGAGGAGCTGCTGGGGAAGCCAGAGCTACTATTGGTCCTGTTGGTTGGAGGTAGGGGCTGGCTGGAGCTATGGTAGGCCTTTCCTCCCCCTGAGTGAGGATTTGTAACTGCAGTAGCTGTGCGAGTCTTTACTGGGGCTACAAGGCAAGTGGTTGAGCCCAGGGACAGGAGGAGAGGTGGTGGTGGGGTTGGTGGGGGGTTAAACGGGGCCGAGCAGATTCAAGGTGGGGTATGTACCAGGACTTACATAATTTGCCTAGAGAAAACATAAATATATGTGTTTTAACATACTGAGATTTTAAATTAAATAAGAATGATGTTATATGTAAAATTTTAAAATATCAGTTTCACATGGAGAAATCCAGGTAACTAGAACTGTCATACTGTTGCCTTTTGGTGTTGTTATATGATGACCTTTTTAACTTCTGGGAGGACACTACCAAATTGGACGTTGAGGAGCTCCTGCCAAAAATCTGTGTGTTATTTTATCAGAAAAAGGTTGATATTCATAAAAACTTTCAATATTGTGATAATGATATTTAAAACATGTTACTTTAACATTTTTAAATATGCTGCTTTAACTTGGCAAATAAGTATATTTGTGCTCAGGCCACACAATTCTGATTAAATAAAGATAACTTTATAATCATTTCAGTTTCATTAATCATGACCAGAATGTAAACCTCTTGAGAGATTTCCCAGGGATTTTGTCTTGTCCTGTATCCTCTCTAATTTGCTGGTGGCTGCTTCTTTTCGGCTCATTCCTCTCAGTTAGGCCACCCTCTGTTTCTGTTTCTTCATGTTGCTCTCACCTGTTCATCTCTCAATCATTCCTCATTATTCATTGAAGACTTCTGCAGCTAGCTCAGTGTTTTGCTCTCTGCCCCAAACCCTGCTGTGATATAAATGACTTCAACTTCTTTCCCATCCGGTAGGTGTTGCTTCCTCTTCTCTACACAAGACACTTCCAGTGGCTTCCTGTCACACGTGAAACAAATTCCAAATTCTTGCCATAGCCCAAAGTGTACTGTGCTACTTCTCTGACCTTATTTCCTATCCCTTTTCATTCAGCTCAGCTACATACACTGACCTCCTTGCTATTGAGTATTACCAATATGTTTTCGCTTTAGGGACTTTGCGCTTCTCTTCTGCTAGGAATGCTTTCTCCCAGAGGTTTATGTAGTACTCTGTCACTTCAATCAGGTCTGTACCTAGATGTCTCTACCTCTTTTGACCTCCCTATCCAAAATAACATCCTTATCCTACTTTAGTTTTCTTCACAGCACTTATTACCTCTTGATGTTTATTCCACTAAAATAGGGAAGGGATAAGCTTTATCTGCTTTGTTCACTGCTGTATCTTTATCTCATCTGCCTGGCAAAACCTAAACTCTGAAGGAATTCAGTTTTCTCTTAATTTGTCGAGTTATAAAAGAAATTGCACACTTCTTTAGGTAGGTACCATTGCCAACTATCTTTTTTTTTTTTTAACCTTAACTGAGCCCTCAGCATGGCTCAGTGATTTGTGTTATTTTAGTAATTCTTATCTTCTGACTTCCAAACACTTACTGAACTGTTTTCCTTGCATGTGTTGTCCCACATGTACCTCTAATTCAGTGACTAAACTTAAACTCATCTCTTCCATCCACTCCCGGCCCTGACTCTCTTTGTGTGTCTCATCACTGTCCACTCAATTGCCTAGGCTTGAATCCTGGGACTTCTCCTTAACTTTTTCTTTTTTCTCTCACCAGCATCCGTATAGTCATCAAATTCTGTCACTTCTACCTTCTGCTTATCCCAATTAGTCCAGTTATTTCTATTACCCTTGCTGTTTTAACTCCTGTCATCATTTGCCTGGATTCATGCTACAGTTTTATGTGGGCACCTTGTTTCCTCTCTGGCTTTCTAAAATAAAGATTTGATTATGTCTGTGCTTTGCTGAAAGTCTGCAATGACTTTCATTGCTACTGGGATTAAAATCAATGTGATTTATCAGGCTCTTCATAATCTGGGTCCTGCCTGTCTCAGTAGCCTCATCTTGTGCCACTGACTGTCTTATAGCTGTATGGAACTTTTTTTCAGCTCTTAAATGAGCCATGCTTCCCCCCTGCCTCCCCCGCCCCTCCCATCTAGAAAGCTGCACATGCTTTCCCCTTTCTCTTGACACTCTCTGCTCTGTTCCATCCTAGAATGTTAGGAGCTCTCGCTAATTTCTTTGTAGTGTTTATTATAGCACTTGTCATTCCTTATTCTAATTGCTTGTTTTACTGTCTTTCCCTGCATAGGCTATAGATTTCTGGAGGACTGGGAATATATATGTTTTGCTCAGTATTGTATTCTGAACTCCTAATACATACCTGCCATATTGTAGGCCTTCAAATATTTGTTGACTGAATAAGTACTTCCGGAATTGGATATTAAGGGGAATATAAAAGAGTTGATTATCCAAACATTCATTTCTTTATACTTAAAATGGTGTACATATACTTGGATCAAAATTATTTAATATTTATCTTTTTATTCCCTCCATGCTCCAAAGATAATTTAAGATAAAGGTAAAAATAAATGTAGGACAATAAATTGAAACACAAGTGAGTATTGTATATACAATACAAGCTTTGGTCTTATGCACTTATTAGAGGTGGCCACAGATCTTTGAAGGACACTGTGGCAGAGACTACTAGTTGTCTTGTATCTCTTCTTTCCTTCTTCTGCAGTAATAGAATACCTGAAATGTTTTGCTGCGCATTGGCCACCTGAATAAGACTAGATTTACTAGAATCTCTTGCAGCTAGGTATGGTTAAGTGATTATGTTCTGGGCAATTGAATGTAAGTGAATGTGGTACGTGTAACATATATGCACATGGGTGGAGCTGAAGAAGCCATCTTAGACCATAAAGTGATTGGGTGAGTGGAGGCAAGTGTAACAACAAGATGGAAGGAACCTGAGTCCCTGATATACCATGGAGCACCAACTAGTCCTAGAGCATTGCCTTGAATTTTTTTTTTTGCTTGAGAGAAAAATAACATCTGTATTGTTTAAGCCATTGTTTTTGGATTTCAGTCACTTGCAACTGAACTTCTTGTACGACTATCAGAGCTTATTTGACAGATGGATCATGTACCCTTCTGGGAACTCTTTCCTACTCTCCTGTTGGGGATTGTTGGAGTGCCTTTGCAATTCATATCAAGCTGGTGATTTGCATTGCCTCTTAAGCAAATGTGAATCACCAGCTTGATATGAGCTGTAAAGGCACCCCAACAAACTTGGCTATTGGTTTCATGTCTTCCTCAGATTTTTGGAACGTATGTTATTAAAAGAAAATAAAAGTAAACAAGCCATTGCATAGAATCAACAAAGAACCAGAGTAAGAAAAAGGAGGCCCTACTCATAAAGAATTTAACAGCAGGGTATGCTTTAAGTCATTTAAGAAATCACCTGGATCCAGAGATGAAGTTTGGTGTGTGTATCTATTTATTTAACTAAAAATTATTTCAGGAGTCTGTGCATTCACAAATACACAGACTTTAAAAGTGAGCTTTGTCACCTCCTTTCAAAATCAGAGAATAAACACATCTTTTTAGGAAAAACAAACACACCTGGTTGACTCATTCTTAAATTTGATCTTTATAAGCTTTCCTTTATGAATTTTAATAGCATTAAAGATATTTAGTAAGTGAAGGTACTTTTAAATAAGTAGCTTAATTTAGGAATTAATAACTATAAAAATGGTTACCAAAATATTATTTCATAACACTTTGGCAATAAATACCAAGTTTTTTAAAGAAGTTCATTCACTGTAACCTACACATTTTGTTCCTAGAACTCTTTGCTGGTAGGGAATAGGAGAATAATTATATTTCACTGAAATGTAAGTTTGTATTCAAAATGAGATTATTAAAATTTGGTGTAGCCTTAATTTTATACAATGTTTTGGAAAGTTATTTAATAATATGAAAAAAATAATTGGGCAAGATATGTTTAGTGAGACAGTTCAATGGAATAAAATAAACGGTCCAGGAAGTAATATGAATGCATAAATGGACCTAATGTATGTGATAAGGGGGTAATTCAGATTAGTGGGCAAAAGACTATACAAGAAAGAAATGGTGTTGAAGCAGCTGGGTAGCCATCTGTGAAAAAATGTTGATCCATATCTCACCAGATAGGTTCAAGGTTAATTTCAGTGTATCATACAGTTGAATGTAAAAAGATGGAACAAAAACACCTCATATTTGGGTAAGACCTTGTTATTATATAAAATCCATAAGAGAAAAATTGGTAAGGTTTTCTGCATAAGAAAAAGAAGAAAAACATGCATGGTATTAAAAAAACACCATAGGGCTTCCCTGGTGGCGCAGTGGTTGAGAGTCCGCGTGCCGATGCAGGGGACACGGGTTCGTGCCCCGGTCCGGGAAGATCCCACACGCCGCGGAGCAGCTGGGCCCGTGAGCCATGGCCGCTGAGCCTGCGCGTTCAGAGCCTGTGCTCTGCAACGGGAGAGGCCACAACAGTGAGAGGCCCGCGTACCGCAACAAAACAAAACCAAACATAACAAACACCATAAAGTCAAAAGACAAATGAAAAAGTGGGGAAAAATATTTACATCTCAATCACAGGCAAAGGGCTCAGTTTTCTAATATATAAAGAATTTGTTAGCAGTAAAAAAATAACCCAACAGAAAAATCAAAAAAGGATATGAGCAAAAAGGGCACACAAAAGGACATATGTATTACTTAAAAATATGGAAAATTTTGACTTTACATTCATGAGAGAAATACAAATTAAAACTTCACTGAGATACCATTTTTCAGATTCCAGTAAATTGTAAAGTTTAATATCACCCTGAATTATTTATATGTATATAGACACTCTCATTTACTGATGATGGGAGTATAAATTGTTTGTTTCATTGGAAGGCAATTTTGTAATAGCTATCAAAATTGTAAATTCATATTCTTTAAGCTAGTAATTTGACTTTTACTGGTGTATATTATAACTGAACATGTGTGCAGTGATGTGTACAAAATTGTTAATTGCAGCATTTTTGTAACAGCAAAAAATTGTAAACAACCTTAGTGTCCCTCAGTGGGGGAAAGTATGAAAATAATGTGGTATGTTCATATAATGATGTTCAGCAGCTGTAAAAAGAGAATAAGGAAGCTCTTTATATCTGACATGAAAAGATCTCTAAGATATATTATTAAATGAAAAAAGCTAGGTTTAACAATATAACAGTGTAGTATGCTCCATATGTGTAAAAGAGTTGGGAGGAGAATGTATAGTCATACATACATTTTAAAAGTCTCTGGAATGACACAAACCGTTAACAGCGTGTGTGTATGTTCTCGTGTGCATACATGGAAGGAAGTGAGTGGGTTAGGGCTAGGCATAGCCGCCTTTGCATAATGAGAAAAAAGAGAAATAGGTGCTGTTTCCTCCAGAACTTCTACTTCTGTTTCTTAAAAATTTTATTATGATATGCTAATTTTGTTAGCACCAGGCAGTTGGCAGCCATTCACTGGAAAATTTTAATGAAAATAGATAGATAACAGAAGGATTTGGGGGTGGGGGGAAATTCTAGACTAAGCTTTTTATTCTATTAAGCTTTTTCTCTAGGAAATTTAATTTAACCTTTAGTTCATTTATGATTGTTTGATAATAATAGTTGCATACTTGTATTAAAAATATTTGATTTTGTTAAGATCATCTTGTAATTTATTTCAGGTAAGATTTTTATTACTCATTAAGAAAGTGATACAGCTTGATGGCTGTACCTCTTTTTTTTGTATTTTGAACCATATGACCCCAAAATATATAGTTATATGAAAATATGTTGTAATGAAAAAGTAAAATACAAAACTACACATTCAATATCATTTTTCTTTTACTAAAATATTATATATATACATAAATATATAAGTTAATACCTCTGTTTATATAATAGTTATAATTGTAGATATTTACTATATATGTATATGTCATATGTATCTATATATAAATGTTTAGTAAAATAATAAATGCATGTCCATGTAGGTTTGTATGCATGTATATGAAGTGCATGTGTTAAGAAAAAGGGCTAGAAGGAATTAGACCAAATTGTAGTATCTCTTCGTGGTAGGATTTCAGATGATTTTTAAAAATATTTTCGTTATAAGCATTTGTATTTTTCCACTTTTTATATTATATAAAATTGATGATAAATGTTTTAATGGTATTTCTCTAAGAATTTTTACTGAAGCTTCTTTTTTCCTTCATGAAAAGAGTTTTTCAGCTTATATCTTTAATGGATACCGGATTGCCTCAGTGTTCTAATGAGAAAATAGAACTTGCAATTCTGTGGTTCTTGGATCAGTTTCGTAAAACATATGTTGGTGATCAACTTCAGCGAACCTCAAAGGTAGGTTTTTACTAGAGATTAAAATTAATGTTATTGAAGATGAAGAAAGGTGTTCACATGTAACAGCTTTAAGCTGAATGATATATTTGGGCAATTTCTACATAAGAAATTTAGTTGATCAATTGAAGTCGGTTGATTAATTGGTATTGAAGGCAATGTGAGATTGCTTGTTTTATGCCTAGATTTACCATTGTCTTTGAAGATTGATTGGCAGAGTTAGAGAATATTTTTTATGTGGTTAGTCATTAGTTAAGATTATTTTAAACACCTTAATGAATTTTGCCTTATTGTATTTCAAGGTTTAAAACATACGATTTACTCTTTTAGTAGTTCTGAGGGTTTTGGTGAGGGGTTTTTTTGATACTTATTTTTGTGGTTTCCAGTGTATTTTCCACTCATTTCTTGGCATTTTTACATGATAAATGATGAGGACAAGAAGAGTAAGACATGCCTTTGAGAGGCTGCAGTTAACTTAGTGAAGGGAACATTTCTACTATGGTGATTGAAAGTTTAGCATTAGCAAGTTCAGATGAATTGATCTTAAGGCATTAAGGTATTATTGAGGGCATTTATGTGAACCCTAACCAAATATTTAGTAGCACTTGGACACTGAGTAAGATCTATGAGGTTTTTTTTTTCTTTTCTTTTCTTCCTAGAATAATAACTTTCCAAAACCTTCTCTGTTGGAAGTCCTAAGGATATTCTTATCTCCTTTGGATTTATAGTTCGTATTAGTAACGTTAAGAGATTAAGTTCTAGAATAAGCTTTTTATATTGAACTGAGCTTTTTTTTTCCCTGGGAAATTTAGCTTAACCTTCAGTTCATTTATGGTTTTCTGTTAATAGTAGTTGTATAGTAGTATGAAAAGTATTTGATTTTGTTAAGATCATCCTTTAGTTTACTTCAGGTAAAATTTTCTTTGCTTTTTAAGAAGGTGATGTAGTTTGATGCTTTCTTTGTGAAATACATTGTGATATTTTATTGCCATTTAGGATTTGTTTTCATTCAGGATTAATATCAAAAAAATTTTCTTAGAATTAAGCTGACATTGAATGAGACAACTAGGGAGAAAAAGGAGTAGCTAGATATAACTGTTTTAGGTTGACAGTAAGACAAATTAGAATCAGACAAAAATTACATGGTATAAAATTTATACAGGGTACACATTGAATTATGATAAACTGTCTTGTTTTAAATGTACCCAGAGAGTTTATTTTGCTTTTGCAAAAGTGAATACTCTTGAAACATTGCTTATCTAATATCCATTTGGTCTGGGTCCTAAATCAGAACAGTGTAATATGGAGTGGAAAAGCCTTAAAATTATTGTGGTTAAAGCACTTGGAAATAATTATGTAAAATGAAATCGATTGTTTTAGGGCAATGGGTTTGAGAAGTTTTTTTTCTGAAGATTCTTATATGTATATAACTTTTAATATAAGGTAATTGTGAAAAAAGTGAATTATAAAAGATAAGTTTTTCTTTTTTGAAATTGCTTACATATTAGGAAAAAATAAACACATCATCAGACTGGTGTTGATTCTTTTATTTTAATTTTACTCTAACGTTTTTGATGCATCTTATCCTATTTTCAAAGAGAATAAGGTGATTTTATTTCTGAGGCATTCCTACTGCATAACCTTGAAGTGAAGCCAAAGCTTTCCACTTTTCTTTTCTTTTTTTTTGGCTTGTCTGCTGATCTGCCTTAGTAGGAACTGTTCTGGGGGTCCTTATTGTGTGCCCTGGCACTCTTCTAGGAACTCTTCACATTCTCTCTAGGTCTTATAACAAGCCTGCAAGTTTGGTATTATTGTTCCCATTTTACAAATGAAAGAAAAGACTGCCTAAGACATTTAAAATAAGTTCTCTACATACTGTTTTTCTGTCAACCAACTAAGGAGGACCAGATGGAAAATATTTTTTGGTGAGAGCATTCCGGATTATGGCAAAAAAAGGGAGAGCATTAGGTTAAAGAAAGCGAATAATGTTCAGTGTGTACTTATTTTGTACCAGGAACTTTCCTAAGCTCTCTTAAGCATTATGTCGTTTAATTGGATCATATAGAGTATGACTTAAAGTTCTTCCCAGTCTCTTTTCTATGTATGTCATCAGTTTCATGCTTCACTACTCCATACTTGTATTGCATACTTTATGTGTACTAAATTTTTTTCAGCTCCTTTAACAGTCTACGTTCTCTTTCAATTCTGGACCTTTGAAAAAACTTGTTTCCTTTGCCTAGGACACTATTTTTTTTAATTCAGCTTCCACTTCCCTGCCTTACTTAGCTAACTCCCACTTTTCTTTCACATCAGATACCCCATCCTTTAGGATGCTCTTCTTAACTTAAATTCTGGGAGAGTTTCTGTCCCCTATTTTAGAATTATTATACTGCATTGTAATTATTTCTTCGCAAAACATATAGAGACTATAATTTGGGTTAGGACTGTTCTGTCTTCTTTATTGTTATCACCTCCACATGCTTGGCATATTCCTTGTATGCTTTCTACTAGATAATGGTTGAATGTATATATTTAGTAGAATTTCATAGGAATTGTGTCTAGATATCATGTATAATACTTTCAGATAATAAAGGGTATGTTCTTGAGTTGGAAAATGATGCTGACTTTAGTGAAATTGTTTGACAGTTTTTTATAAAAGATATATTAATTGATTTATTTTTAATTTATTTATTTTTGGCTACACTGGGTCTTTGTTGCTGCACACGGGCTTTCTCTAGTTGCGGCGAGTGGGGGCTACTCTTTGTTGTGGTGCGCGGCCTTCTCATTACGGTGGCTTCTCTAGGCACGGGCTCTAGGCGTGCGGGCTCAGTAGTGGTGGCACGCAGGCTTCAGTAGTTGTGGCTCATGGGCTCTAGAGCACAGGCTCAGTAGTTGTGGCTCACGGGCTTAGTTGCTCCACGGCATGTGGGATCTTCCCGGACCAGGGCTCGAACCCGTGTCCCCTGCATTGGCAGGCAGATTCTTAACCACTGTGCCACCAGGGAAGCCCTGTTTGACAATTTTAAGTAAGGTATACCATTAATAAGCATCTTAAAAATTCTATAAAAGCCTTCATATGCAAAATAATATAATTTATAGAAATAAATGCTCCAGGAACCAAGGTGGGAATCATTGAAGTGATTGTATAGAAGTATGTCCTATAAGTGAGAAAGAAAAGTCATAAATAGTAGCTGTAGGCATTAATTGAGCAATTAGTCTGTGCCAAAGACTTTGCTCAGCACTTGACAGGCATCTAATTTCATCTCACAAAAAACTCCATGGAAATAGTTGTCTTTATTAACATCCCCACCACTTTTTACAGATATGGAAACTGAGGCTTGGAATAGTTAATTAATTTGATTAAGTGGTTGAATCTGGATTTGAACCCAGGACACTTGATAGAGCCTTTGCTGCTAACCACTTTGCTGTATTGCCTCCTGTTGGATCTTTGACAGGGGTATTGAATGGGCCTTTCAAGCTCAACAGGTTCTAAAAAGAAACATTGTCTTCTAAAATGCTTTCTACCTACTTTTCTATTTTGAGGAAGAATGACTTTTAACCCAAAATTTCCACTTTGTTCTTATTTCTTATGTCTAATCTGTCACCTATTCTTGCTGATTTTATTGCCTAAATATCTCTCAGTTCCACTCCTTTCTCAGGAGTGGAACTTTCCTTTTTATTCTTGTTACTGCTTACATTTCTCACTAGATTTCAAAAGTCTTCTGGTTGTACTCTTTGTTTCCTTTTTGCCTTCTTCCAGTCCATTTTCCATACTGCCACCAGAGTAATCTTTTCTTCAGTAGAAAACCAGAGAGAATAGTGTAATGAATAGTCACACATCCATCTTCCAGCTTTGTCAAATCTGAATGCTTTGCCGTATTTACTTCAGATCTGTACATTTTAAAATTAAATATTGAAAACATATTGCTCTGATTCTATTTGCCTCATTTCTTGCCCAAAAGTAACCACTACCCTAAATTTAGTGTGATTTTCATGCACGATATCGTTCTTTCCCACATTTCTATATATTTATTAACAAAATATAGTATTATTAACCTTACAGAAAATTATTAGGCAGAAACTTGCCTTTTTTGATCAACATTGTTTTTGAGATTTATCCATGATGATACATGTAGTTTTTGTTTGTTTTAAAGAACAGGTGTCATTCTTTTTTTTTAAAAATTTATTTGTTTTATTTATTTTTGGCTATGTTGGTTCTTCGTTGCTATGCACAGGCTTTCTTTAGTTTCAGTGAGTGGGGGCTACTCTTTGTTGTGGTGCATGGACTTCTCATTGCAGTGGCTTCTCTTGTTGCAGAGCAGAGGCTCTAGGTGCACGGGCTTCAGTAGTTGCAGCACATGGGCTCAGTAATTGTGGCTCGCAGGCTCTAGAGCGCAGGCTCAGTAGTTGTGGCGCACAGGCTTAGTTGCTCCATGGCATGTGGCATCTTCCAGGACCAGGGCTTGAACCCGTGTGCCCTGCGTTGGCAGGCAGATTCTTAACCACTGCGCCACTAGGGAAGCCCTGATATGTATAGTTTTAAGTATTTTAATTATTTATTGGTATTACAATATATTACTGTGCCATTATATATTCTTTCTTTTAATATACATTAGGTGTTTCCAGTTTTAACGTTTACAAAAAATACTGCAGTATGTATACTAATACCTATTTCCTCATGCATATGTATGAGTATCTTTTTTTTTTTTTTTTTTTTTTTTTGCGGTACGTGGGCCTCTCACTATTGTGGCCTCTCCCATTGCGGAGCACGGGCTCCAGATGCGCACGCTCAGTGGTCATGGCCCACGGGCCCAGCCACTCCGCGGCATGTGGGATCTTCCTGGACCGGGGCATGAACCCGTGTCCCCTGCATCGGCAGGCGGACTCTCAACCACTGTGCCACCAGGGAAGCCCTGTATGATTTTCTTGAAGGTAAATACTAGGAGTGGAATTGCTAGGTTGTGGAATGTTCATATCTTCAGCTTTACAAGGTATTATCAAGTTGCCCTCCTAAGTGTTGTAACAGTTTATTCTTCCTCCCCCAGCAGAGTAGGTGTGTGTTGCTGTATATTGTCATAATACTTGCTTTTGTCAGTCTTTAAATTTTGCCGTTCTTCAGGGAACACATTTCTTACTGTGCCACTTCTCTGCTTAAAATTATTATTGATTTCCCATTATTTACAAAATAAATTTCTTCTTATGGTCAGACTTCACCTACCTTTGCAACTTTTTCTTTTGATACTGCATTCTATTCTATGACATGATGTATATGTGCTGCTGTGTATTTATTTCCTGCTTGCATATTTCAATTATCCAATGAATATTAATAAGTAACTACTTTATATTAAGGCCAGGGATACAACGGCAAATAGGATGGTCCATCTCCCCAGTAAGTGTATAAATTAAAGAGGGAAGATAGCAAATAAAGAAAAAAAATAGAAAATTTATCCATGTCTATATTGAAACAGTATATAAATAAGGAAAAGACAGACTGTTAAATAAATGCTGCTGGGATATTTTGTTATATCTATGTAAAAATTATATTATTCACAGCACACAAATATCAAATCCAACTAAGTTAGAGGACTCTTAGTGTGCAAAGTAGAAGATTATGATTTAGGGGTAGGGAAGGATTTTTTTAAGACATAAAAAGCCCAAAGTGTAGATACAAAGGTTGATAAATTCTACCCATTTTAAAAGTAAAAACTTCTGTGGATAAAAAAGATACAGTAAACAAAGTAAAAAGACAACCTGTAGACAGGTTGTAAGATATTTGTAATACATGTAACTTAAAGAGAATCAATATTCAGTTATATAAACAATTTCTATGAATCAGTAAGAGCAAAACAACTCAGTAGAAAAATGGGCAAAAGATGTGAATAAACAATTCACAGAAGAGGAAATCACAGTTGCCGATAAACATGAAGAAATGTTCATCCTTTTGTGGACTCGAGAATGCAAATTAAAGCTACAGTGAGATACCATATTATACCTGTTAGCTGGAAATAGTTACAAAGTTTGACAAGTGTTAAGTATTTGTCAGGAAGTAAAATAGCAAACACTTTACACTGCTGGTGGAATCCAAATTGGTAAAAGTGCTTTGGAAAACAGTTTAGCAATATTTAAGAAAGTGAAAAATGCATATACTCTTGGATCAGGGAACATAAATTCTGAGAACATACTTTAAAGATGCTCACGTGTACGGATGACATATTTAAGAGTATTTTCGATACAAGATTGTAAATCAACTATACTTCAATAAAATTTTAAAAAAAGAAATTTCAGGTATACAAACAATTGGAAAACTTAATTTTAAAAATACCATCTACTCTAATACCCCAAAAGCCCTTCATAAAATAGGAATAAATCTAATGAAAGATGTACAAGACGTGTACAGTGTAAACTCTAAAACATTGTTGTAAAAAATTAAATGAGTCCCAAATAAATGGACATATATATACTATGTTTATGAATTGGAGATTCAGTATCATTAAGATCACTTAAGTAAAGTAAGAGGTAACAATGTGTCATGAAATAGAGAATATCGATAAAGGGAAATTAAAAAAAAAAGAAACAAATAGAAATTCTGTAGTTGAAAAGTACAATAATTGGTATGAAAAGTATACTAGAGGGGCTCAATAATATATTTTAACTCGCAGAAGAAAGAATTAGCAAACTTGAAGATTGACTATGTCTTAGTTTGGGCTGCTATAATACATACCATTGACTGGGTGGCTTAAACAACAAAAAATTATTTCTCACAGTTTTGGGGGCTGGTAGCCGAGATTAGGGTGCCAGTGTGGTTAGGTTCTTGGTGAGGGCCCTCTTCCTGGTGGTGTCCTCACATGTCCTTCCTTGCTCCATGCCAAAAATGAGAGAGTGGTTCTTTGTCTGCTCCTCTTTTTATAAGGGCATTAATCTCATCATGACGGCCCCACCCTCATGACCTCACCTAACCTTCGTTACTTCCCCCAAACCCCACTTACTAATACCATTCCTTTGGAAGTTAAAGATTTAACATATGAATTTTGGGGGACAGAAACATGTAGCCCATAACAGATGGCTAGAGATTATAGAATTCAAAAAACAAACAAAAAAGAATGAAGGAGGGCTTCCCTGGTGGCGCAGTGGTTGAGAGTCCACCTGCCGATGCAGGGGACACGGGTTCGTGCCCCGGTCCAGGAAGATCCCACATGCTGCAGAGTGGCTGGGCCCGTGGGCCATGGCCACTGAGCCTGCGCATCCGGAGCCTGTGCTCCGCAACGGGAGAGGCCACAACAGTGAGAGGCCTGCACACTGCAAAAGAAAAAAAAAAAATGAATGAAGGAAAATGAACAGAGCCTGAGAGAACTGTAGATCCCCGTTAAGTACACCAACAAACATATGGAGTACCTGGTAGGAGGAGTGACAAAGAGGACAGCAAGAAAGGAGCAGAGGGCTTCCCTGGTGGCGCAGTGGTTGGGAGTCCGCCTACCAATGCAGGGGACACGGGTTCGTGCCCCGGTCTGGGAAGATCCCACGTGCTGTGGAGTGTCTGGGCCCATGAGCCATGGCCCCTGGGCCATGTGCATCCGGAACCTGTGCTCCGCAGCGGGAGAGGCCACGGCAGTGAGAGGCCCACGTACAGCAAGGAAAAAAAAATAAAAAGAAAAGAAAGGAGCAGAAAAATATATTTCAAGCAATAATGGCTTAAAAATTACCACATTTGTTGAAAAATATTACCCATCAAAGAAGTGTAACAAAAAAGGTCCACACTAAAATCACACCATAGTAAAAATGCTGAAAGACAAGCAAAGAGAAAAATTTGAAAGCAACAAGAGAAAAACTATTCCTCACATACAAGGGAACTCCAATAAGATTAATAGCTGATTTATTTTTAGAAACAGTGAAGGCCAGAAGACATTTGGATGTCATATTCAAAATGCTGAATGAAACTGGTAACCAAGAATTCTATATCCAGCAAAACTATCTTTAGAAATGAAAGAAAAATTAAAGACATTTTCAGATAAACAAAAACTGAGAGAATGCATCGCTGTCAGAGCTGCCTTATAAGAAATGCTAAATGAGGTACTGCAGGCTGAAAGCAGGTGATCTCAGACAAATTCATACGGATCCATGGAAAAAACCAAGAGCACTAGAGAAGCTAATTAAGCAATTATAAAATACGGTACTTCTCTTAACTGATTGAAAAGCAATTGTATATAACAGTTACATATTTTATATACATATACACTATATCAATAGCATATAACATGTAGAGATATTGATAGCAGCACACAGAAGGTGGATGGGGAAAAAAAAAAGGTGGGTGGAAGCAAAGTTGTGGAAATGACACAAGATGGTAACTCAAATATAAGAATCAATAAAGAGAACTAGAAATGGTAAGTAAGAATGTTTATCTAGCAAACACTTTAAACATATTCTTGCTTTTTTTTTCTCTCAACTTTAAAAGACAAAATTACGTAAAGAAATAATTACCATAGTTTATTGTTGGGTTTATAATATGTAGTTGTAATATGTTATAACGTACAATAGCAATATTACAAAAAGGGAGCAAAAAGAATAGAGCTATGTAGGAGCAACATTTCTTTATCTCATTGGAACTAAGTATAAATCTGAGGTAGATTCTATGAAGATGTATATACTGAGCCCAAAGGCAACCACCCAGAAAGTTACCAAAAAAATGTATAGTGAAAAAAGTCATTAAAGTTTTTAAAATGTTACATTAGAAAATAATTCGCTTAATGCAAAAGAAAGCAGTACAGGAAAGCTAGAGGAACAAAAAAGACAGTAGACATTTTTTAAAAAGTAAAATGGCTGACATAAATCTAACAATATCAATAATAACAGTACATTTAGAATAGATTATATAATCTAACCAATAGGCAGAGATTGTCAGGTTAAAAAAAAAAAAACAATGTCCAACATGCTATCTACAGAACACACTTTTTAAATTCAAAGATACAAGTAGATTGAAAGTAAACGGATGGAAAAGATATACAGACAGCAACCATAAAAAAGTTGGAGTTGGGCTTCCCTGGTGGCGCAGTGGTTGAGAGTCTGCCTGCCGATGCAGGGGACACGTGTTTGTGCCCCGGTCTGGGAAGATCCCACATGCCGCAGAGCGGCTGGGCCTGTGAGCCATGGCCCCTGAGCCTGCGCGTCCGGAGCCTGTGCTCCGCAACGGGAGAGGCCACAACAGTGAGAGGCCCGCGTACCGCCAAAAAAAAAAAAAAAAGTTGGAGTGACTATACTAATATCAAACAAAATAGACTTTAAAACAAAAAATGTCACTAAGGATGAAGAGGGACATTTTATAATGATAAAATAATCAACCCACAAGGAAGATATAACAGTTACAAACATATTACTACCTAAGAACAGAGGCAAAAACTGAAGCCTCTGTTTTTTACATGAAGCAAAAGCTGACAGAAATAACAACGTTAGTTGAAGAATTTAATGCCCTAGCTTCAATAATGAATGGAACAACTAGACAGAAGATCTATAAGGAAGTAGTAGACTTGAACAGCACTATAAACTAACTGGACCACAGACAACTATAGAACACTCCACCCAACAACAACAGAATATACTTTTTTCCCATGTACACACAGAACATTGTCCAGGATGGACTACGTGCTTTACCATAGAACAAAACTCAGTAAACTTAAGAGGATTGAAATAATACAAAGTATGTTCTCCAACCACAATGGAATGAATAGAATTCAGTAAAAAAGAAATTTGGGAAATTCACATATATGTGGAAATTAAACAACACACTTCTAAATAACCAATGAGTCGAAGAAATAAGAAGAGAAATTAGGAAATACTTCTAGGTGAAGGAAAATGAAGACACAATATACCCTAACTTATAAGATTCATTTAAAGCAGTACTTAGGTCTAACTTTATAGCTATAAACGCCTACATTAAAAAAGAAGAAACATCTTTAATAGCCTAACCTTCTACCTTAACACTGGAAAAATAAGAAACTAAACCTAAAGTAAGCAGAAGGAAGGATATAATAAAGTAAGAGTAGAAATTAATGTAATAGAAATTACAATTCATGGGAAATTAAATCACCATAATTCAGGAGAATTCATTTCAATACTATAATGACATACCACTTCACTCACCCCTAGGATGGATATAATCATAAAGACAGATAATAACATATCAGTAAAGATGTGGAGAAGTTGGACCTTCATACACTGTTGCAATGTAAAATGGTGCAGCTAGTTTGGAAAACAGATTGGAAGTTCTTCAAAAAGTTGAACATAGAGTTGCCATATGATCCAGTAATTCCAGTCCTGTGTATATACCCAAGAGAAATGAAAGCACACATCCGCATAAAAACTTTACACACTATTTGTAGAAGCACTCCTTGTAGTCATTAAGTCAAAAAAATCCAAATATCCATCAACTGAAGAGAGGATAAATAAAATGTGGTATATCCCTAAATGGAATATTATTCAGTCATAAAAAGGAGTGAAGTATTGATACATGCTACACCATGGATCATCCTTGAAAACATTACACTAAGTGAAAGAAGCCAATCACAGAAGAACAAACATTGTGTGATTCTACTTACAGGAAATTTCCAGAATAGACATATCTATAGAAACAGAATGTAGATTATTGTCTAGTAAAGGTTTCTTTATGTTGTGTTGAAAATATTCAAAAATTGATAGTGGTGATGGTTGCAAATATCTGTTAATATACTAAAAACCAATTAATTGTACACTTTAAATGTGTGGTTGTATGAATGTCTCAACTACTACCAAAAAAGGACTAAAGCTCACTTTTAAAATGGGGAAAAGATTTAAACAAGCACAACTAAAGAAGATATCTAAATGGCCAATAATCACATAAAAAAATGCTCAACATTGTTAATCATCAGAGAAATATGAAAGAAGTATCATTTCACACCTGCCAAAATGGCTAAAAATGAAAAGACTGATAAACCCAAGCCTTGATGATGGTGTGGAATATATGAAACTATGATATGTTGCTGATGGCAATGTAAACTGATGTATCCATTTTGGAAAACTATTTGATGAGTCTACTAAAGCTGAACAGAGCTTACCCTATAGTTCATCAGTTTCACTCTTAGGTATTTACCCAGAAGAAATAAGTTTATATATCCAAGTGACTTATATAGGAATGTTCATAGTAGCTTCATTTATAATGTCCCCAAACTGGAAACCTGTGTTCACCAACAGTCTAATGGATAGATAAATTAATGTGTACCACATGGCAGTAAAAGAAAAGAAAAATATTATGATTCATGTAAAAATGTGGGTAAATTGATGATAATCAATTTAGCCATGATGATGAATGAAAAATTAGACACAAAGTGTACATACCTTATGATTCTATTTAACAATTTAATGTGCTATTTTGATTGATTTGTGAATATCAATCCATCCTTAAGTCCATGGAATAAATCCCACTTGATCATGGTGTATGATCCTTTTTATATATTGTTGGATTCAGTTTGCTAAAATTTTGTTGAGGATTTTTACATCTGTATTCATCAGAGATATTGGCCTGTAAAAAAATTTTTTTGTAGTGTCTTTGACTGGTTTTAGTATTAGAGTAATGGTGGCTTTATAGAATGAATTTGGGAGTGTTCTGTCCGGTTCAATTGTTTGGAGTAGTTTATGAAGGATCAGTATTAGCTCTTTGGTAGAATTCCCCTGTGAAGCCATTCGGTCTTGGACTTTTGTTTGCTGGGATATTTTTTTTATTACAAATTCAATTTCACTTCTAGTGATTAGCCTGTTCAGATTATCTGTTTCTGGTTCAGTCACGGAAGGTTGTTATGTTTCTAGAAATTTGTCCATTTCTTCTAGGTTGTCCAGTTTGTTGACATATAACTATAGAATTCTCTTAAAATTTTTCTATCTCTTGGGCTTCCCTGGTGGCGCAGTGGTTGAGAGTCTGCCTGCTGATGCAGGGGACACGGGTTCGTGCCCCGGTCCGGGAAGATCCCACATGCTGCGGAGCGGCTGGTCCCGTGAGCCATGGCCGCTGAGCCTGCGCGTCTGGAGCCTGTGCTCCGCAACGGGAGAGGCCACAACGTAAGAGGCCCACGTACCACAAAAAAAAAAAAAAAAAAAAAAAAAATTTGTATCTCTGTGGTATTGGTTATTTCTCCTCTTTCATTTCTTATTTTGTTTATTTGTATCCTCTTTTTTTTCTTGAGGAGCCTGTCTAAAGGCTTATCAATTTTGTTTATCTTTTCAAAAACCAGCCCTTTGTTTCATTGATTTTTTTTCTATTGTTATTTTTGTCTCTATTTTATATTTTTCCTCTCTGATTTTTATTATTTTCTTTCTTCTGCTGACTTTGAGCTTTGTTTGTTCTTCATTTTCTAATTCCTGTAGGTGGTAGTTAGGTTGTTTATTTTAGATTTTTCTTGTTTCTTGAGGAAGCCCTGTATTGCTATAAACTTCCCTATTAGAAGTGCTTTTGTTGGTATCTTATAGATTTTGGAAAGTTGTGTTTCCACTTTCATTTGTCTTGATGTATTTTCTGATTTCCTCTTTCATTTCTTTATTGACCCATTGGTTTTTTAGTAGCATGTTGTTTAGTCTCCATGTGTTTGTTTTTCCCAATTTTATTCCCATATTTGGTTTCTAGTTTCATACTGTTTTGGTTAGAAAAAGTGCTTGATATAATTTCTGTTTTCTTAAATTTGTAGAAACTTGTTTTGTGGCCAGCATGTGATCTATCCTGGAGGACATTCCATGTGCACTTGAAAAGAACGTATTTTCTTCTGTTTTGGGATGGAATGTCCTGTAGATATCTGCTAAATAAGTCAGACTGATCTAATGTGTCATTTAAGACCACTGTTGCCTTATTGATTTTCTGTCTGGATCATTGTGTATTGATGTAACGGGGCATTAAAATTTCCTACAATTATTGTGTTATTGTCACCTTCTCCTTGTATGTCTATTAATATTCACTTTATATACTTAGGAGCTCCTGTCTTAGTTGCATATATGTTAACAAGTGTTATATCTGCTTCTTATATTGATCTCTTTATCATTTTATAATGCCCTTCTTTGTCTTTTGCTATAGTCTTTGTTTTAAAGTGTATTTTGTCTGCTATGAGTATTGCTGCCCCGGCATTCTTGCTTTTATTTGCATGAAATATCTTTTTTCCATCCCCTCATGCTCAGTCTGTGTGTGTCTGTAGCTCTGAAGTGAGTCTCTTATAAGCAGCATAGAGATGGGTCTTATTTTTTAATGTAGTCAGCTACCCTGTGTCTTTTGATTGGAGCATTAGTTCTTTGACACTTGAAGTGATTATTGATAGGTATGTACTTATTGCCAGTTTGTTACTTGTTTTCTGGTTGTTTTTGTAGTTCTCTTTTCTTTTTTTCTGTTCTGGTTTGATGATTTGTTTGTTTGTTTGTTTGTTTTAGTGGTATGCCTGTATCCCTTTCTCTCTAGTTTTTGTTTATCTATTGTAGGTTTTTGACTCGTGGTCATTGTGGGTTCGTATGTGTTGGCCTATAACTATATCTACTTGTTTTAAACTGGTATTCATTTAAGTTCAAATCATTCTAAAAGATCTATATTTCTGGGCTTCCCTGGTGGCGCAGTGGTTGAGAATCTGCCTGCCAATGCAGGGGACACGGGTTTGGGCCCTGGTCTGGGAAGATCCCACATGCTGTGGAGCAACTGGGCCCGTGAGCCACAATTACTGAGCCTGCAGGTCTGGAGCCTGTGCTCCGCAACAAGAGAGGCCACGATAGTGAGAGGCCCGCGCACCGCAATGAAGAGTGGCCCCTGCTTGCCACAACTAGAGAAAGCCCTTGCACAGAAACGAAGACCCAACACAGCTATAAATAAATAAATTAAAAAAAGAAAACAAAAGATCTATATTTCTTTACTCTCCTCTCCCATATTTTGTGCTTGTGATGTTGTATTTTACAGCTTCATGTTTATCCCTTTAATGTTTATTGTAGTTATAGTTGACTTTACAATATTTTGTCCTTTAATCTTTGTACTAGCTTATTTAAGTTGTTTATCTCCAGCCTTTACTGTATATTTGCCTTTACTATTGAGGTTTTTTTTTTCCTATCCTATAGATACTTAATTCTTGTTATATCCTTTTCTTTTGCACTTTAGAGAAGACCCTTTACATTGCTTTTATGGAAGGTTTAGTATTGATGGTGATGGGGTCCTTTAGGTTTTTTTTTCTCCTCTGCTCAGTGGCTGTCACCGTCCTACTGGGGGCAGGGGCAGGTTTCAAGTTGCTGAACTAGAAGCCCTGAGGATCAGGTCTGAGCTGGCTCTGTTCCCTCTCTGTGTGTGCGCTCGCTCTCCCAGCACTGGCGCCCTTGCCCTAGAGGGGAGCAGCGCTGGAGCAACAGGGGCTGGAGCAGGTCCTCGGTGTGGATCTGGGCACAGGATTGTGGCAGTCCCAGCTGGAGTCAGAGTCCGAGACCACTTATGTCAAACTGCTTCCACAAATGCCAGTAATGACTGCCCATGTCCCATTCGGGTTTTGTTCAGGGTTCAAGCCACCTTTGTCCCTCACAACTGAGCACTCCCCTGAGCCGCTGCAGCCCTAGCCCTAGTGTGGAACCATGTTGCAAAGCAAGCAGGGCCAACGTGGGCGCTTAACTGAGGTTGGGCCTTGTGTTGGGACAATCACAGGAAACTTGTAGGAGTCTAGGGCAGTTTCACTCTGCTTTCTCCACTTTATTTCGAGAGTAACCAAGTGTGTGTATGCCCTTCACCAGCAGAATCTAGGTTTCTTACAGCCTTCCTGTTTTTCCCACTGGTTTTGTAACCAGCTAAGGGAACTTGTATTGGTGGTGTCAGACTGCAGGGCTGGAGCACCCAATATGTGACTTGAACCTCTCACTCCCTAGAGAGGATCCCCCTCCTTTTCTTTGTCCCCTCCCAGGGACCCAGGCCCTGACCTGATCGTTTCTCTTTCCTTCCTACTGGATTCCGTGTGGATCTTTCTTACAGCCTTGGTTGTACAAGAGTTAGCAACTCTCCAGTTATTTTAGTTTTCAGTGGGAATTTCTCGAATGTAGATGTATTTTTGATGTGTTCATAAGTCCCATGTCCTCCTGCTCCACGATCTTGATCTGAATGCCCCATTGTAATTTTTAATCCAGTTAAAACTGAATTGTAAATTTTAAAATGGGATATGGAAGAACCTTTTTTATAGACACACACACAGAGAGATCTTGGCTTCTGAATATTTATCAGTAGGTGGAAATTTTGAACTTTGTTTTTAATTCCCTTTATTTATTCAAGCCAACCCTACCCATAAACATCAGTTTTGCTTTTGTTGGTTACAGAAATCTCACCAGTAAGTTGAATTGCAAAAGTTAGTTAAATTGTGGTCGTTTAGATCTTGGAATGTACTTTCCTTTAAAAATAGACCTACAAAGAACTATTTAATCAGTGACACTGATAAGCCATAGTATTAATAGAAGTTTCCTGAATTTTGGTCTCCTAAACTAGGATACCAGAAATTGAGGAGGAAGCAAGTTCCCTTTCCCTCTTAGGATTTAAATTTTCAAGTAGACAAGTTAGTCTTAGAGGTTTTCTCTCCTTTTCTTCACTCCCAGTTTTGACATCCTATACAGTCAGTCACCACCAGAGGGATTTCATTCTTTGAAATGATCTGTAACTCTCTTTTCTCCATCACCACACTACGCACAGCAACACACATGCACACAGCAACACACAAACACACACCTCACAAATTTGCTTTTTTTCTAAACACTTGGCATCTGCTAGGTGTCAAAAGGGAAGACTCCCAATTAATGGATGAATGAATTATCCTAGGAAGGATTTGCCTTTTCTAAAGAAGATATTTATTAGTGCCAAAGAATTTCAAATAGTATAACAAAGTGAAGTAAGTAAAAACATCACTCTGTTTGAGGTAGTTACTTAGATTGAGGCATTATGTGGTCTGGGAATGCACTCTCATGTTATTTCTACTTCCACCTCCCCCTTTTTTGCCTTCATCCTCCTGAATCAGCTATTTTCTAAAAATTTGCAAATTGCTTTTCAGGAAGGTTCTCAGGGCATTGTTATGAAGCCAAAGGGAATAAAGGCAACATACTAATTTATAAATAGGTGACCATGCATTCAGATTTGCCTAGGATTGTCCCAGTTCACACTTGTTGTGCTAGCATAATTGATAATTAATTGCTCCATCTTTTGTTCTCAAAAGTGTCCCTGGATAATAAGTTATATGGTCCCTTTATGTACAAGCCATATGTTCATAAATAGGATATTGTAGTAATTCATAAATGGGAAATAACTTTATTAAGGTCAGGCAAAGTGATCCTTTTCTTTTGCTTCTCTGGCTCTCCATACCTGAGTAAAAGCCTTATTTATAATCATCATGAACTAGTGATATATAAGTACATTGTATCCTTGTAATTCTGTGGAATAACTTGGAATTTGTACTAAGACAGTAAGTGACTGTTGATGTATTTTCAAGTTATCCAAAATAGAAATGGGAATATTTCAACTTTCAAGTATCATCTTTGTATATGGATTTCTAAATTGTGTTTTGTAATTATTTTACCTGTTATCAAGCTTTTCTCCTGTTGAGTACCACATGAAGCAGCAGATGGCATTCTCTCTCTACAACTGTTAGATCCTCCTGTGTAGAATATTAGTAACAGTTACTGGTAAATCGAGTAGGGAAGCACGTGAATAATGAAAAAGAAAAACATAATCGTAACGGTAACTTAAGTAGACTGCTGTAACTATAATTGGCAATCCAGTGTTGAAATAATGTACTTGCTGCTTTTCCAGGTAACTTGGATATATTTCAATTTTGGGCAAAACAATTTTTGTATATGTATTTAATAACAGTTTTAGGAGAAAGTATTTAAGAAATCACATGAAAATTGTTTTGTGCATAGGATTTTCACTTTGGTGAAAAATACGTAGCAGCTTTAAAACATTTAAACAGTAAACATTTAACAGTAAAAAAATATTCTAGTGTAACAAGTATATCATGCAGGTTGTAGTGGGAAGAAAGTACCTTCAAAAGTTGATTGTTTTTTTTGAAGTTTGAGTAGAGAGAATAATGATCACTGACTTTGGGATTTTTAGAGAGTAATGATCATTGACTTGGAATTTTTTTTTCTATTAAGTGTTTTAAAACTTTTAAAAAAGTTTTCGAACTTTCATTTTGAGCTGCTTTCACATTTCCTGTGTAAATGTATCATAATTTGTCTCTGTGATAGAGTGTTTTCAGAGCTAGCTACGTTTTCCTTCTTGGATAATGGTTAGTGCTTATAGTCCTAGCTAATGCTTAATAGTGCTGGATTGTTTTATTGCTCAAGGATTTTTTCTTTCAATTGTCATGTAATACATCTAATACATATATAATACATCAGAATTCAGACAGACCCTTTTTTAAAAATATGATTTCTCTACCCCCATTCCCATGTAATTCATCTTACTTGATAATATTTATTAACTATTGAAAAAACACATTCTATGTCTCTGCTTAGTAGAAAGTTGAGCAAAGCAGCCTAAGGCCTAATTTTTTTTTTTTAATGTTTTTGCTTTATAAATGGATTTGCCAAGTTATGCTTGGCACTCCACTCCCTAAGTGCGTTTAAGTGTTGATTCAAGAGCATTAAGTACTAGACAAGGAGGTTTGCAGCAGAAAAATCTAAAGTTAAAATCTTAGCAGCTGTTAATAATTGAAATTATGATGTAATTTGGAGAAATACAGGACTTAAATTGGAAAAATAATGGGCTTAATTTATTATTTTTAAACTGACTCCTATGTATTATTTATCATACCAAATCAAATATACCATTATTTGGCATATGTAATCATGTAATTCTTCATACATGTATTCCTTAAACACTTACGGTCTTCCTTGTGCTTAGCACTATGCCAAATCCTGGATATTCCAAAGATAATGATTATTTGTAAAAACTTGATAAAGTATATGCTTATACACAGAGTATTTTAAATCTATATTTTCTTATTTTTTCCATTTATTTTAAATGATTATAAATTCTGAAGCATTTATAGAATTTGACATTTGTGGACAAAATGAACAAAGTAAAACTACATGTGCATTTGGATTATGAATGACATATTTTGGATTGTTCTCTTCATTAATTTTTTAAAAGGCAGAAGATAATACTTTCTTTTGGTGGTGATTTTTTTGCCTCAGATACATTTATCTGGACATCTTTTGATGTTTGAAATTTTCCTAATGATTCTAAGAAATTGCTGTGATAAAAATAATAAATGAAATAGTATGTGGATGTGACTAAGATGTGTCTTTGAAGCATTTTCAGCACTAAAAAACACTCAGTTTAAAGAGGTTTTAGTTTTTAAATTTTACAACTAAAACATTTTTCTCCCCACATTGGTCTGTAGTTTTTCTGAATAGGCATTGGGTCTTGTGGAAATCACACACAAGATGATCTTTCCCTACAAATCAAAAGGTGAGGCATGCAAATCTACTGAATTTACACTAGAACTGTGTTCACCTGTGATGGTGTTGCTAAAATTGGTTATCTTCTTTATTATTTAGTGTCAAAGTAGTGATCAGTGAGAATCTCCTACTTCATTCCAGAAAGTATTTTCTTTTCTTCTGTTGATAATTGCTTTAAGTGGCTTGCTTGAAGGGAATCCGGATGAGAGAGGATCCATCCTACTTCTGCTGCAGAAACCCTGAAGCTACGTAAAATTTGTAAATAATCCATCCCACATCTTTGTTTTTTTTAGCTTCAAGGAATGCTTGACACCTATTATATATTATAATGACTGGATGATCAACTGGAATGATAAGAAAAGTTATTTTAGCTACAAGTTTGTAAATAAATATGGTTAAAATATTTCCAGAAGAGTTTTAGGCTTTAAGATGGTGATTCTATCGCATCAAATGTTTTCTACAAATCTGAATGAGGAATATCGTGGATCATTCTTTAATCGCTTATTTAATAATTCTTTAAAAGTTCTCTATAGTAATTACTTAATCATTTATTTACTGATATGTTATTCTTTTTTGGTAGTATAAGAAAGTAATCGTATTATTTCCAAGGCATGTTAGTATTTGAAGCATAGGTATGTTTAGCCTGAGAGCGAGCCTGATATTAAGTAGTTAAACATTTTAATAATATATTCATGTGTGTGTTTATATTTTTCTTCCTCAAATATATATTGTTCGTTGCTAATTCATGTTCTTATCTGATAACTAGGAAGAAAAATTAACAAGGTAGGCGTATTGAAATATGTACATGAATGACAGTCCAGAATTACAGGCTATTTATTAACTTAATAGTGTGATTACATCAAAAACAAACAAAAAATAAGTATTAGAAAAGACAGAAGAAATGTAATTAAAAATTGCTGTTTCTTAATATTTAAATGACAAGCAGTGTTTTCTTTTTGGTTTTTTTGATAGTTTTGGATTTTTCCTACTGGTTATGTTATATATATTTGGAAAATCTAGTAAAGTCCAATTAAACATGCTTAACTATGTTTGTCTAAGTCTGAATGACACTCTCTTTGTTCAAATGATACTTTTAGGCAACAATTTAATGCAGAGCATAGTAGGCGGTTTATTGGATGAATTTGTTTAAATGTGTGTCAAAACTTATCCATTTAGACTATATTCTAAATCATATAAATTCAGTTTCTACTATATATAGATGGCTGCAGTGTGCATTTATTAGATTCCTACTGATTTTAGAGAATGTTGTGTGCTTATTATGTTCCCGCTTAGTTCTATCAAACTAGCTATCTCCAAGTTATGTAATGTTAAGCCTCTTACCACCATGTGGCTGTAAACCAGATAAATAGAAATGTCAGTAGCATGGATTATAATAGCTACTGTTTATATTCCATCTGGTACATTTATTTTTTTCTCTCTGTGGAAAGGCCAGAAAAGTTTTAGCTTAAACAAAGGATAAATGAGCATTCTGAATAAGGCTCCTTTACTGTCCTCATGATCATGTCCTCATGATTAATGATCACTGAACACTTTTGAAGGATTAGCATTTTTTTAGAGCTGCTAAAAAAATATACTGTTTTATTTAATTACAAGAAAGTAAAGACTCTTCACACTGACAGGTGGTGGAAATTAGCAGGCAGTTTTGAAATTGTGCTGTGCACGAGAAATTAGATCTCATTTTAATTCTGCTTTTCTCAACTAGCAAATGAGGTTAATGCCATACATATTCCGCTGATATGGATGAAGAAATTGATATAAAGTAGATCAACATAGCTACAGGGCTAGATTAATTTATAGGTAAAGAGGCAGTGATAAATGAAAGTAATGTAGTAGTGGTCACTAAACTCCTCTGCCATGAGGGATTCAATAGCGTTAGTTGCTCATTAAAGGCATTGTCGGGGTGCATCAAGTAGAAATTTGAAAAGGAATAACCAACTAACCCCTAATTATCAAAATACAGAAAATACTAATTATACCTTAATTAGCTTTTCTTTTAATGTACTGAAATTTGTTACTTTTTGTGTGGCACAAATGGATAGTTATATCAACAATAAATAGGTTGTTTTAATAACTTTCTTTTACCTCTGGGAAAACTACACTCCAATTTTTAATATGCAATAATGCTTCTCTCTAGCCTGTAGGAGATGAAAATTATTAAGTAGCTTTATTTTTTTGAAGATTTTACAGCAGCTTTGGGAAAAATTATTTCACTATGCATCAATTACTTTTAATTGAACTGAATATTTTCAGATTATACCGAATGCCTCTCATTTAAGTTTAGCAGTTAGAGTTTAAGAAAGCATCATAATGAGAACTGCATATATCCTCTGTCATGTGTTATAATAAGATAAAGATGATTATTTATTTTGAATTTTTAAGAAGTGTCCTAATTAGACATTATCAAGGTAGTCACCTTATTTATTTCTGGTAGGCAGTGTTAGAGAAATAGAGCTATGTATTTTAGACACTTTTGTGATTTTTTTTTTTCTTCCCCAAATAAGGTAGCTATCAAACAATCCAGTTGAGAAAGGATTTATCTATTTAGAATAAAGATGCAGTGCTGGAGTGGGAAGCAGCTTGGGCTTTTAGTCAAATAGACCTCAAGCCTGATCTGTGCTCCTCCTGCTATCTCTTAACTACCCTTGGAAAATCCATTGACTTTTCTACATATCAGTTACCTCCTCTATCAGCAGGAGAGATACCTTTTACAGAGAATTGTGAAGATGAAGTAAGATATGTGAGAAGTATTTAGCATAGAATTTAATACAATGCAGATACTTGAAAGAAAAAAATCTGTTATTGATAAGAAGGTAGGGCTAAATTTTAAAAAATGATCTCTACAAATTCATGTAATGGGGAAATTCTCCATGAAAGAATTTAATGTAATCAAATCTTTAGAATATATAATATAATTTCTGACCTTTTTCAGAATTTGACTGACGTATCACAGATTGATTTTTTTGTGTGTGGAGAATTTGGAAATAGTTTGGCTTTGGGGCTCATAGTTACAGTCATTGTAATATTGGTAGATAATCTAAGTTCATGTTTTTTTCCTAATACCAGGCAGAACTGGGAACTAAAACCAGTCTGATTCTGAAATCCCTCTAGAAGGAGACAAAAGTGTGACTTCTGGCCTAAATCAAATCTATAATTTGTTCAAAATCTCTATTTTTCTATCCTCTTTTGCCTTTGATACTTGTGTTGGATTTGTGTTTCTTCTCCCTCTTTTGCTTTTCCTCCACTATCCTTTTTGGGTCATAGTCACATTCAATACACTGACCATTAACTAGGTCTGTGACACTAAGCTTCTCCAACTTTGTTTTCCTTGTTAGTAAAATAAGAATAATAGTATTCATTGGTCTTTTTGGTAATGAATTATATCAATATGTTATGCCAGTATCAATTACATTGTATCTTTTGTCAGAAAAATCAAATAAACAATTGAAATAGGCATAAAAGAATGGATCACCAGAAGAGAAGAGAGCCGGAGGAGCATTTTACAATTTATCAAGATATGGATTCTAGTACTGCCTTAAAACATAAGCACTGTCAGCCTACATTTTAGAATTATGAGCGCTAACTAAATTAATATATATGAAAGTAAGTTGTAAACTATGAAGCATTCTGTATATCTCCATATTACATGAAAAGTGACAATACTACCTTTCACCTGCTTACCTCCTCTCAAACTAACCAAAAAGAACAATTCAAGTGTGATTGTGATGAGAAGGAAAATGAATGGGTTTGTTTTCATGGAGGGTTAGGGGAGTGAGAGAAAGTGCCAGAATGGAAGAAAGGAGGTGAGATTTTTATGTTCATCAGAAGAGGAAAGGATTTTAAAGGTTAGAAATAGAGAATTACAGCAGTGGTCTCAAAGTGAGACCCCAAATCAGGAGTGATAGTCCACCTGAAAACATGTTAGACATGCAAATTCTTGGGCCCTACTGTACCTGACCTAATGAATCTGAAGCTCTGAGCGTGGGCCCAAGCAATCTTCGTTGTAACAAGCTCTTCAGGTGATTCTGATGTTCACTAGTTTGAGAACCACTGAATTATTTGCTTGAAGACAGATGCTCTCTTAATTTCTATTTTTAATCATCGTAAGAACCTAGGTTTGTTTGTAACTCATCCCCACCCCTGCCTCTTTTAACCTGAATATGTGCTCTTTTCTTGCTTTTCTTTTAACCTAAGCTCTAAAGAAGGGTAAGGGAAAAATGACCGCTAGTCCATTATCTGTTAAACGTTGTGCTAAAATAATCTAGGGGAATGTATAAGTCAATAGGATCTATGTTCTCCTCTCCCAAGAACTAAAATATATACTTATACATTAAGTTATACAAGATACATATGTAATAAACCATGAGTATTCCTAATCTTATCCCTATTTTCAACATTTCTTTTAATATTATAATTAATGCTAAAATGAACATTTTTTTCTTAAATATAGTTTTGAAGATAAAATTATTTTTAAATAAAATTTCTCTTAATATATTGATTTTTTTTTTTTTTTAAAGAAAACTACAATCTGAACTAATGCCTTGAACATAGTTCTCAAATGTTGTGACTCTTCCCTCTTGGCCTTTTATGTATATTATATTGCTGGTGATCTATGGGCTCATTAACTTTTTAAAATTAATATGTTTTAAGAAAAGTCCTTCAGACACTAGCAAGATTAGGTCAGAAGTCACACTCTTTTCTGCTTCTAGAATCAGATAGTTTGGATTTAATTCACAGTCCTGTCTCTTAATAGCCTTGTAATTTTTGATGAATATATAATCTCTCTAAGCCATTCTTTCTTCATCTGGAAAATGATAATAATAGTACCTCCCTCTTAGGAAAAGTTTTGAGATTAAATGAGAGTGCATATAAAATAGTTGGCACAGTGCCTGATACACAGTGCCCAGTAAATATTAACTGCTATGATAATGATGATGATGGCAACTACAACAGCAATGTGACTCTCACTTTTCTACTTCAGTTTAAACGGTACACAGTGTTTTTATTGCTAGGTCATATGTTAATAGATTTAGGATTTCCAGGCATGAAAATTTCCAGATTGGTAAGTGTTATCTTTCTATATTGGCAGAAAGATGATTAAAAATAGACCAGATTCTGTGACAAGAAAGGCACATAAACCTCACTTCCTGTCCACTTACATCTTAAAGTCATGTATGTTTGGGAAGAATGTTATTGGTTTATTTATTGCTTTCCCCATAAATACTCTCTAGTAGTCATTTCATTAAGGAGTTATGGAAATCTGTTTCTTAAGGTAGCTGTGGAGTCATTCAGAGCCTAACAGATTATCGGTAAGCTATATTAAGTTCTCTATAATAAATTAGTGATTCATTAAATTTATTTACTTTTTGACCACAACCCTGTTGGATTCACCTCCAAGGGACAGACTATAATTTAAAGTTAAACCTAGGCCTTCTTATGTCAGAAAACATCTAAAAATTTCTACATGGAAAATTTTGGGAAAATATGGATAATATTTGGAGTAATAGCACAGCCTTTATAGCTGATGCCTAGACATGTCCTATAAAGACACTAAGAATTCTCAGTGAAATAAGAATTAGTTCTGGTATGTGTTAAAATGTCTGCTTTCCAATAAATATTCATAGTTAAATCAGCCAATTTCAGGAAGTCAGACATTATTTGGAGAAATAAATATATATAAACTGTATATTGTCATAAACAAAGATTTTTATGATCTTCTTTGGGGATTTTATGTATTACAGGTGAAATGTTTCTGAAATTTGTTATATGCATAACCTTTTCTTTAAGACCTTAAAGTTTATGACCAAGTTACGTAAACACGTTTGCATTTAGCATTTTTATTATCAATACAAGTTGTCAATTAGAATAGACTCTCGAGGTATTAAAGTGAAGGTATGTTTGTGAAATTTGACTTTCAGAGTAATGATGCTGTTACCTGTTGTTCTCCAGCTTATTTTGCAACCTACTTTTCCTTCATGTTTTGCTTCAGAGAAACCAAATAAAATATAATTATAATATCAAGGTCCTTAAAAATGTTCACATCTGTTGACCCAGTGTTTTATGTACAGAAGTGTAGCCTGAGGAAATAATCTGAAATGCAGGCAAAACTTTGTGTAGCAAGGTATTCATCCCAGTAATGTTTAAAAGAGAAGATTGATTAAATAAGTTATGATACAGCATTTGATAAAATATTGATCAGACAATGGAATTTGTTTAGACTGAAAGTTAAAAGTTTTTGTAGACCCCTGTACTCCCTCTTTCTAGGCATAACCACTATATCGTTCCATACTTTTTTCTTTTCTGAAAAATTTTATTGACATGATATGATGCTTTTGTTAAAATGTTACACTTTTTGTAGGACAACAAATTATAAATACATAAATATTTTAAAAATTCATCCAAAAAGAGTAGAAGAAAATATATTAAAATGTTAATTAATAATGCTTGTCTCTGGGTCTGTATACTTTCTTTTTTTTTAAAATAAATTTATTTATTTATTTATTTATGGCTGCATTGGGTTTTTGTTGCTGCATGCAGGCTTTCTCTAGTTGAGACGAGCGGGGGCTACTTTTCATTGTGGTGCGTAGGCTTCTCATTGCGGTGGCTTCTCTTGTTGCAGAGCACGGGCTGTAGGCACACAGGCTTCAGTAGTTGTGGCACACGGGCTCAGTAGTTGTGGCTCACAGGTCATAGCTAGAGCTCAGACTCAGTAGCTGTGGCGCACGGGCTTAGTTGCTCCATGGCATGTGGAATCTTCCCAGACCAGGGCTCAAACCTGTGTCCCCTGCATTGGCAGGCGGATTCTCAGCCACTGCACCACCAGGGGAGCCCCTGTATACTTTCAGTTACCCTCCACAGCCCCTCAAGTAATTTAAAAAAGCTTATGGATAAAGATAATCTTTCTGTGTCAAAAGGGCTGGAAATCTAAAAGTCTGAAAGGTAGGATGCTTGAAGAACCGTCTTCCTTCTCATTCTTACTCAATTAAAATGATAGTTGAAGTTATTTTCTCCTAAAAAGCAAGGCAATGAGTGAAAAGATAAGGGCATTACTGGTAGACATGATGACAGTGAAAGAAAAGAGGAGTGGAAAAATCGTTTATGGAAATGTGAATTCATAGAGCGGTTGTAGTAATACCTGAACTTGACTTCAGAGAAAGCAGAAGTGATCTTCATGAGATTGGTAGTTTGGTCATTTGAAATCAGGAATTTATTTCATTCATGCTCTGCTAAACAGCTTTCAACCACTATACTAAGTGAATATGAAGAAAAGTTTCTTTTCTGGAGGATTTTGAAGTCATAATTATATTGGGTTGGCCAGAAAGTTCGTTCAGTTAGTGACTACGTTGTTCAATAAAGTTCTTCGTGAAAATGAAAAATGTCTTTTATTTTTACTTAAAACCGAACAAACTTTTTGGCTAACCCAATAACATGCCAAAGCTTTTCACAAATAGAAAGTGGTGAAGCCAGAATTCAGACCTAGGTTGGTCAACCCCCAAATTACTTGCTCTATATGTAGATGCATCATGTTTAGGATTCTAATTTCCACCTAGGACATACTGTCTGATTGTGGAACTAAAAATATGTATCCAGGCTTCCCTGGTTGGGCAGTGGTTAAGGCTCTGCGCTTCCACTGCAGGGGTATGGGTTTGATCCCTGGTCAGGGAAGCTCCTTCCGCATGCCACGAGGTGCAGCCAAAAAGAAAAAAAGAGAAAAAATAAAAGATGTATCTCAAGTTACACTGTCATTATTACTACTCTTCTGATTGGAAAGGGATATTTATCTTTTGCTAACTTTACTAAAGAGAATAAGATTTCTCTGTGTTACTATTTATTATGCAGTGGCTTCTAAAAAATGGAAAAGTTAGTTGCTAGGCAAAAAAAAAAAAATTTCATTTAAGTCCAAAAATCCTCAATATGATGTTTCTGGAAAGGTAGTTCCTCAAACTGTGGTGTACATAAGAATCCTGTTGCGTGAGTTTGTTAAATGCAGATTCCTCTACCTCTCAAAGATTCTGATAAAGTAGATTTGGGGCAGGATCCAGAAAATCTCTATTTTAATAAGTACTCCTACTAATTTTGATGTAGGTGATCCTTGAACTACACTTTAAACAACTCTCGTTCAGAAGTTCTACCTCCTAGTCCTTACACTGGATATACTTTTTATGTCTTTACAGTTAACTTGATTAATACAGATGAAAGTTGAGGGTTTTCACATTACTTTCTTATTTGCCGTATGCCGTGAAGTCTGCCAAATGCACATAAATTTGCTGTATTAAATCTTATACTGTCTATCATTTCTTAGTTCCTCATTGACTTTGGAGAATTTTATTGCTGTGTGCATACATTTTTGAATATAGCATTTTGAACATAATTGTCAGGTTGGAGGAACTGCCATTTCAAATAATTAGGAGCACTCAGGCCATTTTGGGGTGCAGCCCATTTATAAACCTTGGGCTTATGGCTTCTTAAAAAACTATTCCATTCTTAGACATATCCATGTAAAATTACCAAAATGATTACGATTAGACTTTACGTTGTCATGGTATTTAAATGTTGTTGTGTGTTCATATAATGTGAAAAGTGTATATTCACATAAAAACAGCATCAGTACTAAAAGTAGTATAGGTCTTTGATAGCAATATTAATTTAGTTTTGTTTTAAGCCCTTCTCGTTCAACAGTTTAATAGTCTTCTTGAGGTTCTTGAGGCATATTAACTACAACTGATTAAAAATGGACCTACTGACTGGCCTGTTTTATTGTGCTTTTACTTGTGTCTTGGATGTCTATCCAGATGCTTTTGCTGGTGGGAAATTAAATAATCTGTTACAGTTTTCAATGAAAAAAAATGTCAGTGGGGCACAGGTCTTGGAGCTATGGTTTTTAATTTGTATAAAATATTTTTTAATTTTGGATTGGAAATTCCAAGTTTTTTTTTAAACTTTGTGAGTATTTTTTTAGATATAGAAATGTTCATGAACCTAGATAGAATATAACATATTAGAATACTTTCAGGTTTTTATTTAATATTTATATACTGTAATGGCATTGTAAAGTTTAGAACTGGAAAGGCTCTTGATAAATCATCTGCTACTTTGAGGCAGTTGAATTTTTTTTAACCCTATTTTAATAGTGAGGCCCCGTGAGAGTAAATGACTTGCCCAAGGTCTCATAGCTGGCAAGTGTTAGAGAGAAAACTAGCATCTAGGCTTTTATTTTTCTAATGTAATGATTTTATCTAATTATTTTCTTGGATCATTACATTAATACATTTTCACAACTTCAGCTTATGTCAATGTTCACCATCATTAAGTTTTTAAAGATATTTCTATAATTGTAAATAAAATGCTAGTATTTATTGTAGGTTTAACTTTTTACCATTTGATAATATTTTTCAATAAAATTAAGTAATTCTAAAAATAGCCTGTTTTGTCAGTTGGATAAGCTGGCTTTATTTTATACTGCTGATAAAGGCACATTACGTTCAAGCATTGCAATTATCACTGAAATGTGCATCCATTAACTGAAAGATTAGGCTGAGTATATAATTACTGTCCAGAGCCAATATCTTTGAAGCTGCATCTACACAATGCTATTAAGCTATAAGCAGTGTTTGTAAACTAATATTTAAATGATTCAGAATTGATACCATCTTTTTCAAACATAAAAATGAAAACTGTGTATTCAGTTTGGTTTCTCATGTGCTTAGAAAAATATGATGGGAATTCTTAAAGGTGATTGAAATATGTGACTTGAGGTAGATGAATTTTAATACAGTTGCTATAACCTAATACATAGTAATGTTACTGACATCATCTGTTTCCCAAGTTTTTTTATTGTGGTAAAATATACATAACATAAAATTGACTATCTTAACCATTTTAAGTGTACAGTGGTATTAGATACATTCATATTGTTGTGCAAACATCTCCGCAGTCTGTCTCCAGAAAGAACTGAAATTCTATACCCATTAAACCGTAACTCTTCATTCTCCCCTACCCCTAGCCCTGGCAACATCTGTTCCATTTTCTGTCCTTGTGATTTTGACTATTCTAAGTACTTCATATAAGTGGAGTCATACATTTGTTTTTCTGTGACTGGCTTATTTCACTTAGTTAATGTCCTCAAGGTTCATCGATGTTGTAGCGTGTGTCAGAATTTCCTTCCTTTTTAAAGCTGAATAATATTCCATTGTGAGTGTGAACCACATTTTGCTTATCCATTCATCTGTTGATGGACACTTGGATTGCCTCCACATTTTAGCTATTGTGAATAATGCTGCTATGACCACGGGTATACTAATATCTCTTCTAGACCCTGCTTTCAGTTCTTTTGAGTGTATACTCAGAAGTGTAATGGCTGGATCATATGGTAATTCTATTTTTAATTTTTCGAGGAACTGCCATACTGTTTTCCACAGTGGCTCTACCATTGTAGACAAGATCGGGCACGTTCAGGGTGGTGTGGCTGTAGACTGACTCTGCCGTTTTACAGTCCCAGCATCAGTGGACAAGGCTTTCAGTTTCTCCATATCCTTGCCAACATTTGTTATTTTTTTTAATTGAAGTCTTTTGTCCATATAAAATAAGATATATGTATATTCTATTCACAGTAAAACTGAAGTGGCTGTGTAATCAAGCTTTTTAACTCAGAAGGTCTTTTGGGGGCTTATCATTTCAAAATTGCTTTTAAATCTGAATATTTATATTTACTATTGAAATCTATCTGAACTTGTATTTCCAACAATAAGTACCACTTTTCTTTACTGCTACAACATTTAGAAGGGTGTTTTGACAACTGTTGCATATAGATGCTTCACAATATCCTACAATGTACCTTTACAATTTGTGTAATTTGTATGTTGCAGTATGACATTACTTAATTTATTTGACCCTACTAAATTCTCATGTCAGCATCTTGGCTTAGACATACATATCTAAACCGTACGATGAGGAGGACACAGTCAAGAGACTTGCTATCTAGTTTTGTCTCTACCATTAATGCCACATTTTGTGGTGAAAAATATTGTAGTTTTAAAATCTGGTTAACTTGGTTTTAGTGCCTGTCTTTATCATTTAGTAGGTATGTGTGGCCTTAGGCAATTTACCTAACTTCTTTAGATACCAGTTTTCCTAAATAAAACACTATAAAGCACTCTGCAGGGTTGTTTTGAGGGCTAGAGATAGTAAGTATAGAGATTCACACAGAATTGGTGTTCCCTAAATCATACCTATTAACATTGGTTTAGTTGGGTAAGTTATAGTCTAAATCTCAAATTCAGCCCATGTGAAATGAAACAATTGAACTGGACTAAGAGAAATGAGTCCAAAGATCCTTGAAATAATATGCTAATATTTTCATTTTGTGTACTTCTGTGAAAAGATTTGTAGTGTTCATCAGATTATTAAAACAGTTTATGAATCTCCCAAAAGGATACATATTAAAGTAGGTGATCTCCAAATTATCTTCTAGTGATAAAATTTTGATTATATGCTACACAGTCCACCTCAGTGTGGCCAGAGTTAGGGAAATTCTTTATAAAAATTTTTTTTACTCAAGCCCTTTGTTGTCAGAGGTAATCATTGTAGTTTACCTTAGATTAGCAAATTATACCCAAAGTAAGTAAAGAAAAGGAAATCATTAAAATAAGAGTAGAAATCAATGGAATATAAAACAGGCAATCAATGGGGAGCACCAATGACATGACAAGATGGTTATTTGAAAAGACTAATAAAATATATTAAATTCTGCAAGACAGATTAAGGAGCAAAAAATGAGAACCCCCCCGCCACACACACACACAAAGTACCAATATCAGGAATGAAAACGGGCACCATTATAGATCCTACACACATTAAAAGGATAATTATGGAACCTTACAAGTAAGTTTACACCAATAAATTTGACAGCTGAGAGACAATGACAAATTCTTTTAAAAACAGAACTTACCAAAACTAACAAAAGAAGAAATGTGAAATCGAAATAGCTTAATATCTAATAAAGTGAATTAAATTTATAATTAAAAATCTATTCACAGGGGAAATTCCAGGTACAGATGGTGACCTCCATGAAACACTGGGGAAGGAATTAAAACCACTCTAACACAAACTTTCAGGAAAGAGAGGAGGAGAATAAATTCCCCATTTCTTTTATGAGTTTCATATAGCCTTAATATAAAAATCCAACAAGGAAATTTCAGAAAAAGAAGATTGCAGACCAACATACCTCATGAATATGGACACAAAAGCCCCCAGTAATTTCTAACTTTATACCAGTTACTGTACCTAAAAAGAGTTTAATCAATTTAAGGTTAATTCAATTAATAGTAGGTAATATATTTCATATGTTTGTTTATTTAATTTGCCATTACATTGGAATGTGAATAACTATTGATGTTATTACCCAGTTGGTAATCAGAAATGACCAGGGTGTTATATGAGGATAGTTTACTTAGTATAGTTTATGGCCTCTGTTGTCTCCCTTAGTACTGTTCTAATAGGCAACTACTTCTGTTTCTTTTTATATTATTCATCAAAAAGGAATTGAATAGATAGCTAGTGGGAAGCAGTCGCATAGCACAGGGAGATCAGCTCGGTGCTTTGTGACCAGCTGGCAGGGTGGGATGGCGGGGGGGGGGGGGGAGGGAGACACAGAGCGAGGAGATATAGGGATATATGTATATGTATAACTGATTCACTTCGTTATAAACAGAAACTGACATCCAATTGGAAAGCAATTATACTCCGATAAAAACGTTAAAAAATTTTTTTTTAATTTAAAAAAAAGGAATTAAAAAGTTCTTCATTATAATTATGGGAAATTATTTTTTAATTACACATTTAAAAAATTTTCAAATCTACAGAAAAGTTTAAAGAATATTATAACAAATGCCTTTATACCATACATTTTGCCACATTTGTTTTATCTCTCATTCTATGTATGACACATTTACGTGTACACATTACATATAAACTTTTTTCTGAACCATTTGAATATGTTACACACATCAGGACAGTGAACCCTTAAGAATACTTTCCACGTATCTCCTGAGAAGAGGGATGTTCTCATATATGAAAATACCGTTATCACACTCAAATATAATAATGATATAAGAACATTTAATATATGGTCCGTATTTAAGTTTTTACACTTGTCTCAATAATGTCCTGTATAGCTTTATTCTAATGCTAGAAACAATGATCATGTGTTGAATTTACTTTTTTCTCTTTAATATAAAATCTTTTTGCCACCTTTCTTTTTTCATGATATTGACATTTTTGAGAACTTCAAGCCAGCTGTTTTGTAAAAAGTCCTGCAGTTTGTATTTTTCTGGTTATCACCTTAGTGTTAGATTTGTTTAAACGGTATTGCCAAGAATACTACATAGCTGAAGAAATAAAATTCTTAGTAGAATATTTGCAAAAAGAGCACTTTAGACCAACAGTGAACTACGGAACAAATAGATAAAATGACAGAAATGGCAAAGTTTACAAGATTATACTGCAGATACCAATTCTGCATTACAGTGTTCTTACCTGCCTTCACTTACCTTATGAATGTTCCAGTTACTCCACATCTTTGCCAACATTGTCAATCTGGTATTGTCAGCCTTTTAAATTTTAACCATTATAGTGTATGGTGGGATTTTACTATAGTACTAATTTGTATTTTCCTAATGACTAATGATATGGAGCATCTTTTCATGGACTTGTTGGCCTTTCATATATCTCACTTTGTGAAGTGTCTCTTCACCTCTTTTGCGTATTTCTTATTGAGATATTTATTTCTTATTATAGAGTGTTGTTTATAAATTCTGTGTTCCAGTCCTTTGTCAGACATATTTATTGCATTTTCTCCCCCTCTGTGATTTGTGTTTGCGATTTACTATTTGCTTGCTTAATGATGTTCTTTGAAGAATAAATATTTTTAATTTTGATGAAGTCCAGTTTATCTTTTTTTTTCTTTTTTGTTTCTTACTTTTTGTGTCCTAAGAAATCTTTACCTTTGCAAGGTCACAACTCTTCTCTCCTATGTTTTCTTCTAGAAGTATTATATTTTTAGTTTGTACATTTGTATCTATGATCCATTTCAAGTTAATTTTTGTCTGTGGTGTGAGATAGAGTAGAGGTTCATTTTTTTTTCCCATATGGATATCAGGTTGTTTCAGCACCAGTTTCTGAAAAGACTGTCCTTTCTTCCATTGAATTATCTTGAGCCCTTAGTAGAAAATTAATTGGTTATATATCTTTACATCTATTTCTGAAATCTCTATTCTGTCCTATGGTGATCTATAAGACTATTCTATGCCAGTATTATAGTGTTTTGATTACTGTAGCTTTTACTGTCTTAAAATCACATAGTGTGAGTCGTCTAAATTTGATATTGTTTTAAAAAATTGCCTTGGCTATTCTGGTTTTTGTCTCTCTTTACAAATTTCACAATCGGCTTATACATCACTATAAAAAATAACACTATTTTTTGGAATTGTATTAAATATATAGATCTATTCAAGGAGAGCTGACATTTTAATAGTATTGAGGTTTTCTATATTCTTCCTGATTTTCTGGCTCCTTGGTTTTATTGGTTATTGAGAGAGAACTGTTGAAATCACTGACATATATTTATTTCCTCTTGCAGTTCTAGCTTTTCTGGCTTCGTGTATTTTTGTGTGTGTGTGGTACGCGGGCCTCTCACTGTTGTGGCCTCTCCTGTTGCGGAGCACAGGCTCCGGACACGCAGGCTCAGCGGCCATGGCTCATGGTCCCAGCCGCTCCACGGCATGTGGGATCTTCCCAGACCGGGGCACGAACCCGTGTCCCCTGCATCGGCAGGCGGACTCTCAACCACTGCACCACCAGGGAAGCCCCATGGCTTCATGTATTTTGAAAGTCTGTTATTAGGTCCATAAACTTTTAGGATTGTTACGTCCTCCCCTTTTTTTTTTTTTTGACTCTTCTATTTATTTTTGTTGTTGTCGTTGAAGTATAGTTGATTTACAATGTTGTTTAAAAAGAATGTGTATATATATGTATATGTATAACTGAATCACTTTTCTGTACTACAGAAACAGAAATTACCACAACATTGTTATGTCCTCTTGATGAATTGACCCCTTTATCATTATAAAATGACCCTCCTTATTCATGGCAATATTCTTTGCTTTGAAATCTACTTAGTTTGATATTGATATGGCTACTTTCACTTTCTTTTGATTACTGATACCATTCTTTTACTTTTAACCTTACTATGTTTTTATTTTATATATAAATAAGTTTGTAGGCAGCATATGGTTCAATTTTTTTTTTAATCCTAGATGGTAATCTCTACCACTTAATTGAGCTGTTTAGACCATTTACATTTAATATAATTACTGATATGGTTGGATTTAATGCATTATCTTGCTTTTTTTCCTGTTTGCTTCAACTGATTTTGTTCCCCTTTTCTTTTTTCTTTGTTTTACTTTTTTGGCCTTCTTTTGGATTACTTTTTATTATTCCAGGTTATCTCCTGTTTTGACTTATTAGCTATAACTTCTGTTTAGTAGTCATTCATCAGGGTTTTATAGAAAAAACAGAATACATCTTTAGTTCATCATAGTTCCCTTTCAAGTTATATCACACAACAGTGTACTTCCATTTTCCCCCTTTGGCCTTATGCTATTGTTGTCATACATTTTACTTCTACTTATATTATAAGCCCCACAATACCTTGATATTATTTTTGCTTTGAGCAGTTGGTTATCTTTTCAAGAGATTTAAATAATAAGAAAAAAAGTCTTTTATATTTATCCATGTAATTACCATTTCCAATGCTTTTGATTCCTTTGTGTAAATCCACATTTCCATGTGACATCATTTTCTTTCTGTCTGAAAGATTTCTCATAAAATTTTATGTAGCACAGAAATCCTGATTAAAGATTCTTTCAGCTTTTGTATGTCTGAAAAAGCATGTATTTTGTTTTCTGTTTTGAAAGATATTTCCACTGGAAATATTCTAGGTTGACAGTTTTTTTCTTTTTAATACATTGAAGAAGTTGTGCCACTGCCATCTCACTTGTCATGTTTATAATGAAGAATCTGCTGTAATTCTTTTCTCTTCCTGTGTATGCAGTTTGTCCTTTTTCTTGCCTTCTTTTAAGATTTTATCTTTATCACTGGTTTTAAGCAATTTGATTATGATGTGCCTTGCTGTTGCTTTCTTCATGTTTCTTGTGTTTGGGATTTGTTGAGCTTCTTAAATCTGTGAAATTTTAGTTTCTTAGAATTGGGAAAACTTTAGGCTTTTATTTCTTCAGGTATATTTTTCTGTCTCTCCCTTTACTCTCTCTTTTTGAACATATTATATATGTTATCGTAACTCTTTTTTGTCTTTGTCTACTGATTCTGCATTTATAGAATTTTTTTCTTTGCATTCCTAATAATTTTTTTTATTGGATGGCAGACATTTTTGTATAAATACTGTTGAGTTTGGTCTGGGAAGCAATTAAAGTACTTGGAAACAGTGTGATTCTTTCAGATCTTGCTTTTAAGCTTTGTTATGCAGAGCCAGAAAAGCATGTTGTCTAGGACTAATTTTGCCTCAATGCTAAAACAACATCTTTCTGAGTATTCTACTCAATGTACCATGAATTATAAGGTTTTCAATTGTGGCTGTTGGGTATGGGACCTATTTTGGGGCCCTCTGTGAACCCCAGGTACTATTCTCTCTAGTCCTTTTGGTGTTGTGTTTTTTTTTCTTTGACATCGGATAGTTTCCTCAAATGCATGTATGGATTGATAAGTACTCAGTTGAAGATTCAGTTCTCTACACATCTCTGAAGTCCTTTCTCTTTATAGCTCTCTCTTTTCCAGTACTCTTTCCTGCAAACTCAAAACTCTAGCTGCTCTGGCCTTTTGGACTGTCATTTTGTCCCTCAACCTGGGGAGCCTTCTGGGCTGCACCAAGCTTCCACCTCCCTGGGCCAATCCCAGGGATCCCTGTTTTTTGCTTCCTGACTCTAATGTCTTGAAAATTATTGTTCCATATATTTAAATTGTCTGCATTTTTAGTGATTTCAGGCAGGGGGGTAAATATAATCCCCATTACTCCACGTTGGCAGAAGTCATGGATTTTATTTTTTCTGTATTTTTTTTTCTTTTAATCTACCTGTTTCTTTATATTTAAAGTGGTTTTCTCACAGGCAGTATCCTATCTGACAGTCACTGCATTATAATTAATATGTTTAGACTAGATATCAGTAAACCTTTTCTGTAAAGGGCCAGATAGTAAATATTTTAGGCTTTACAGGCAGTTTGTGTCACAACTGCTCCACTATGTTATTTAGTACAAAGCAGCCATAGACAATATGTAAGTGATTTGACATGGTTGTCTTCCAATAAAGCTATACTTAATGGATATTGAAATTTGAATTTCAGAAATTGTCATGTGTCATGAAATACTATTATTAAACTTTTTTTCAACCATTTATAAGTGTAAATGCCATTTCTAGCTCACAGGCCATAAAAAACTAGGTGGCAAGCTGGATTTGGCCTGTGATCTGTAGATCACTGACCCTGGTTTAGACTATTTCTCTTTAATATAATTATCGATATTGCTGTCATCTTGCTGTTTGTTTTCTGTTTGTTCCATCTGTTTTTTTGTCCCTTTTTTCCCCCTTTCCTGCCAGTTTTGGATTAATTGAGTATTTTTAAATTATTCCACTTTATCTTTACTATTGGTGTGTTAGCTATACCTCTTTGTTTTATTTAACAGTTTTTCTGCGGTTTATAAAACGCATTTCTAATTTACCTACCCTGAAATGATATTATAGCACTTCATATATAATATAAGAACTGTATAACAATATACTTACATTTAAACCCTTCTGTTCTTTAACTTCTACATTTATAAACCTCTCAATACATTGTTATTATTTTTTAGTTGTTGTCTTTCAGAGAAATTGAAGAATGAAGGTGAAAGTTTTTATATATACCTACATATGTGCTATTTGACACTTTTTTTCTGTAGTTGTAGATTTCTTTATTTTCCATGTGAAAAACTTTTTTTTTTTTTTAACATTTCTTGTAGTTCAGGTCTGATGGAAACTAATTCCCTCAGCTTCTTTTCTTTTGCCTGAAAAATGCTTTGCCTTTACCTTTAAAAGATATTTTTACTGGGTATAGAACTCTGGTTTGACATTTTCTTTCCTTCTGCTATTTAAAAATGTGTTTCATTGCCTTCTGGCTGTTGTGGTCTCTGACATGAAGTCTGTGAACATTCTGAAACTTCTTCTGGAACTGTGCCCTGAAGGTTCAAGTTACTTCACATTCTGAACTCTTATATTTGCCTCCTCAACTCAGTGAGACTGTTGTACTATACTTAGAATACCCCCTCCTTCTCTACAGTCCAGAATGCTTGTTTGTTTCCTTCTTATAGGAATCCAAGTCCTGTACTGCCTGTTTTCCATTTTCTCAAAACTGTTGCTTATTATATTTAATCTACTTCTCTTGCTGCTTAAGGTAGAAGGGTGAGCCAGGTGCCTGTTACTGCATCATGGCTAGAAGAGCAAGTTCATTCTTTTGAGAGGAAAAAAAAAAAATTCATTGAACTGGGAACATCATCTCTACTTTAGATACTAGAGATTTAAAAATGTGAACTGTACAGGCTTGATCTCTAGTTTCATGAAACTTACATTTCAGAGGAAGCAGAGAGAAATATTTAATAACTAAGCAAATCCGAAAGGTAATTTAAGATACTAGATAAGTGCTGTGAAGACAGTAATGCAGGATGGTATGATAGAAAGATGGAAAGAAGAGTCTACTTTAGATTGGAAGAACATGAAAGGCCTTGCTGAAGTAGTTAATGTTTGACGTGAGGCTTGATTGATATAAGAATTGTCAAACTATGGTCTGAGGGCCAGTGCCTGTTTTGTAAATAAAGTTTTATTGGAAAACAGCCACACCTATTCCTTTATGTATTGTCTGTGATTGCTTTTGGGCAACAATGGCAAAGGTAGTAGTTGGCCCATAAGCCTAAAATATTTATTATCTGATCTTTTAAGAAAAAGTTTGCCACACCTGACATAAAAGAACTACCCATTTATTGCTTGAGCTGAGATCACCAATGACAGTAGTATTTATAAAGCTGGTGAATACTTTTTTACCTTATCTTAATGAACTTTAAATGAACGAGCATTCAACATAAGTGACCACTTTCTCCTTGAAACAATTTTTCCTTTTCCTTAGCTTCTCTGACACCATGCTTTCTTGTTTTAATCTCTCTCATAATTCCTTCTCAGCTTCTTTGTATACTAACTTTCCTAAATCTGAACTTTAAACATTGTTTCTTAGGGCTGGGCTTAGGTCTTCATATCTGTCTTCTCCGTTTTCTCCCTAGTCTCATCTTCTGTGTCTTTAATTACCATTTATTTACTGAAGAGCCCAAATACATATCTCTAGCTGGGCCTGTCCTCTGAACTTTAGACTTACGCATCCAGCCATCCACTTGACATCTGTTTATCATCTTAAATTCAGGAGCCTCTAAACAGAATTCATGACATCCCCTGAAAACGCTGCTTTACTTTTAGATTTCTCTATTCAGTAAATGGCATCTGATGCTCACGTCTATAACCTAGAACTCGCTGTAGCCATTAAAACCTTTCAGTTCTCTGTCCTAAGTATTTGATTTTATATAATTTTATATGTATTGGCATGTTACTAGTCGAGGCCACCTCTCCATGACCTCTGTGGCGATTTTCTAATGGTCTGCCCATATCTATTCTTGCAACCCCCAAAATTGTTCATCGTATACGATAGCCAAAGTGGTTGTTTTACAATGAAAATTAGTGTTTCCCTTTGTTAGTAGGATAAAGACCAAATCTTTTCCATGGCTTATAGCATCTGCTGAAGAAACTCTCTGTCTCCCTCTCCAGTCCTATCCTATACCAGTTTCCTTTTCTTTTTTTGTTTCTTTTCTCTAGGTACTCTGGCATTTTTTCAGTTCCAAAATTCTCCAAATACTTTACCAGGGCCTTTGCATATATTGTTTCTTCTCCCTGGAATGATCTTTCTCCGTTCTTTGCCTTGCTAATTCCTACACTGTTTTCTCTGGTCGGCCTTCCCTCATCCTTCCTTCCTATCTTAGGGCCTCCAGTTATATGAAGTCATATTACTTAGTCTTTAGTCTTCTAAGCACTTATCACACTGTGATTATTCACAAGTATAATTAATGTAATTATGTGTCTGTTTTGTTCACCATTGTGTTCTCAGCACCAAGCATATTTTCTGACAGTCAGTAAATATTTGTGAAATGAAATAATAAATGAGTATATCATGTGTTTCAATTATCACAAAACCCCTGAAATTTATAATTTCTCTTTGAGAGGCTATTAAATTCCTTAGGAAAAATTTAGTAAAGAATAATGATAATAGTTGCCATTTATTGAGCAACTTTCATGTGCTTCCTATTCACTGTGCTACCCTACAATGTAGAGATAGACTTATCCTAATTTTTATGTGGGGAAACTGAGGCTCACAAGGGTTATTTCACTTGCCAAGAGTCATACAGCTAGTACATGGGAGAGCCATGATTCAGACCCAATTGATCTTTCTCTAGAGGCTCTTATGTTCTTACACTTTGTGTTACAGCCTCCTAACCAGGTTATTACTGGGAAAACTGCAATTTGTAACTTTACCACAGGCTTCCAACTAATTTTTCCTTTTTACTCCAAAGGGATTAAAGTTAGTATCTATACATACTAGCTCATATATTCATTATTTGTTAATATTTACATAATGATTGTGAAAATACGTGTACTTCTTGGATTAACAAACATCTGTAAAATACTGAATGCTGAAATTTAGTAATTTTGTTTGGATCTTTGCAGGCATGCTCTAGAATAGTTATGCAGAAATTACACCAAGGCTACAGATGAACTTACTCCATTTGACATTCAATATTTTTCTTAGTTGTCATAGTTTTGATCCTAAGTTGAGAAATTACTCACATATTCGAATTAAATTATGGAATGTTTCACATTTTCTCTACCTTAGAACATGTAGTAAAATTTGGATGGATCTTTAAGAGTCTGTTTCTTAAAGAGTTTATCATATAGGGCAAGGCACTGCTTTGAGAAACTGCAGCTTAGCTTCATTCTGTTATTACTGCATGGTTTAGGAGTCTTAAAGATTCTGATATTTCTATGATAAATCAGTATCATGAAGAATTCATTTTTGTCTTTTCTTTCAGCATTGGTAAACTCATTTCTGCCATGAAGCATCTTATCTCCTTGTAATGCTCTTCAAGGGAATTACCCTTGATATCTTGGTAGAGCGAAACACTTTCCCCTTCTCCTATTTGTGAGCTTTGCAGAGAGTATTATAGCTCTTCTCTGGAATTTTCTATGTTTTAAAAATCCCCTTTATAAAGAACTCATCTACTTGTACATACAGTATAAATCTATAAGAGAAAGACAAATGTCACATTATATCACTTATATGTGGGGTCATAAAAAAGATACAAATGAACTTGTTTACGAAACAGAAATAGACCCACAGACATGGAAAACAAACTTATGGTTACCAAAGGGAAAAGGGGGGAGGGATAAATTAAGAGGTTGGGATTAACACATACACACTACTATATATAAAATAGATACCCAACAAGGACCTACTGTATAGCACAGGGAACTATACTCAATATTTTGTAATAACCTATAAAGGAAAAGAATATATATATGTTCATATATATATATGTATTACTGAATCACTGTGCTGTACACCTGGAACTAACATGACATTGTAAATCAACTAAACTTCAATAATGTTTTTTTAAAAAAAAATAAGAGGGCTTCCCTGGTGGCACAGTGATTGAGAGTCCGCCTGCCGATGCAGGGGACACGGGTTCGTGCCCCGGTCCGGGAGGATCCTGCATGCCGCGGAGCGGCTGGGCCTGTGGGCCATGGCCGCTGGGCCTGCGCGTCCAGAGCCTGTGCTCCGCAATGGTAGACACCACAGCAGTGAGAGGCCCGTGTACCGCAAAAAAAATAAAAAATAAAATAAATAAGAAAAACAGAAAAAAAAAAAACCCCCTAGTATCTGAAAAAAAAAGTCTGTAAAGCATTTAAACTAACCCCAGTAAGATCATATTGTAATTAATAATAATAGTATTTTGGTCATCAAACCTTGCTTCATAATAATTTCTTTCACACTTAAGTTTAAGTGCTAAACTTTGTAGCTTCATATAGTGATTTTCATTACAGAGATCAATTTTATTATTTGCCATCTGAGCTATAGACTACTAGACCTAGTAATTCCTGTTTATTTTGTAGAATGGGAGGTGAGAACTAGAATTGAGGAAGGGATTTTGATTTCGTATAAATTTATCAGCTATTAATTAGTTAGCCTATTAGATTTTTATAGTAGCTATTGAACTTTTGCAGCCAGTCTTATTTTGAGTGTATTTTTAAGGTAGCATTTATTAGCTTCTATATCATCTCACCCTGTCATCTCATTCATGTGAAATGGAGTTTTTTGCTTATTGATTTTTTAAAAATAAAAACTAAGTGGTACCCATACATACAGAACATTGAAATTCTAGTCTTGCCCATGAAGAAAAACAGTTAAATTAATATTAGACATATATGGCACTGCAAATAAAGCTAAACAAATTTTTATAAATAAAAAACAAAAATTTACTGTGTTTAGTAGGGCAAAATAGACATCTCGAAATCCTGAAGTTTGCTAATTATCTAAAATAAAACTTTGTGTATCTAGAAAAAAGACTAACATGATATTTTTGAGTATAGATTCTTAAAAGAACTAAATCATCAGTCTTGGAGAAAAATAGTATTTTTAGAATTCTTTTTTGAAAATATCAGTAAAGATATTTTATACCTATGGAAAACTTGATTGGAACATGTTAGAGACGTATCAAATACTGGTCTTTGGAATGCCAGATAATTTGGACTCCGGAAAGATAAATTCTTTTAAATCACCATTAGAGTAGCTATAATATCTGAAAATAATTTCATGATTTGGATTGACACTGCATTGTTGACATCCTCCTTGTCTACTCTTAAGCATTTTTAGAAATATTCTAGGACTAACTACTTTGCCCATGAAAACAAACTTTTGATCATTGATCTTCCCCAAATCAAATTCAGCAGGGCCATGAAAATAATCAGTTGTAATTAGCATCTTTATTACTATAATATCTATTCCAGAATGATTTAGACTTTTGATACCTTTGTCTCTCCCACTTTTGCAGAGACTTTCTTTGCCTTGTGTACAGAAAAGAGGTAGCTAAGTGGAGAATATGCATACCTGATTTTTTTTCCTCTCCTAAGAAAGGAGAATTCATCCACTGCCACTGTACCTTTTTTTTCTTTTCTTTTTTTGTCTTGCACAGAAGACTGACATCTTCCTGTGAAGGGCTTGTGGCAAACCTATCCAAGTCGGGTTTCTTCCTCCTTGAGAACGATCTGACCCATCATCATCTGAACCAGGGATCACACTCTAAGGGTCCAGGTGAGGGCAAGTCAGTCTGTATGTTAAGCCAATTTCTTTTCTGGTCAGGTAAGTCACACTCAGGCATTATCTCACTCAGCATCAGTCAGCCTTAGTTTTTTAAAGCTTCCTAGACCCCAGAGAGATATACAATTCATCCATCCATTAATTCTAGTACCCACCTAAACTATTAATGATTAATCACATCAATTAAAAATTCTCTTTGCTGAATAATGTAATCATTTCAGGATACTTACTCATTTTAAGTTCCAGAAATCTTAAAAGGAGTATGTGTGTATGGTGAGAGAGAAAGACATATTGAAACAGGTATTTCTAGTTGCAGTTTTAGTGCTGATCCTTGTTTCCATTTTTATTGAACTTGTAAGAGTTGAGAGCAACTTAAAGTCAATCTAGCAGATATAATCTTGTACCTTTGTAATTTTAATAGCTTTTAACTGTGTTTGTAGATGTCTTGAATCCAGCGGCGGATTCAGAATATTAGAGCTAACATTTACATGCATGGTCATCATGAAAGTCTTCGTTGGTTTGCCATGGATTCTTTCGCTTAATGTCAGAACGATTAAGGGCAAAGACAAGAATTTCCCTGTTCTGTATCCAATTTCCATAAGCTAGTTATAAGCAGAAATTTATGATTGCTCCTCAGGCAAGTGGTCTTAGCTAATTGAAGTCTGACTTTGCACCTTGATGCTATATTTTAAGCTGGGAGGTGAATTAGGTCTGTGGCTATGAGGCTATTTTCAAGACAACTCAGTTTCAAAAGCTTTTTTTAATTGGGGGGAAAAATCTTCCTTGTATTCTGACATTGATAATCTATCCTTCAAAATGCACTTGTAGGGACTTCCCTGGTAGTCCAGTGGTTAAGACTTCGCCTTCCAGTGCAGGGGGCGTGGGTTTGATCCCTGCTTGGAGAGCTAAGATCCCACATGCCTCATGACCAAAAAAACCCCCAAAACATAAAATAGAAGCAATATTGTAACAAATTCATAAAGACTTTAAAATTGGTCCACATCAAAAAAAATCTTTAAAAAAAATACAATTAAAATAAAAATCTGAAAAACAAAATGCACTTGTACATTATATATAATTTGTTTTATAGGTGACCCTTTATATACTATAATAAATTACTTGTCAATCTTATAAAACATTAATTTGTTGCATCTTGATAATGACACTGTATGCATTTAATTGTGAGGAAAACAGAAGTAGTTCTACTCTGATATACCTTGTCTCTGCCATTTGCCAACACAAAGATAGGAATAAATTGGGCTTTTATTTCCTTTCATTGGCTAACTCTCCAGGTGACTCCTAAGTTATGAACTGAAGTTGATATACTTCAGTGAAGTTAATACACTTCAGTTTGCTACAGTAAAGAATGACTCCTACTTAGTGGGAAAAAGCAGTTGTCTTCCTCTCTGAAATTTTGTCAGCCAAGAAGCTAAATGGTTGTATTACCCTTTAATATTGGCTTTTTGAGATGCATTTTTTGGTGTTTATTACTCAAAAATGTCAGTACTAGTTTTGAGCAAGAGAACTTTTCTTTGGCTGGGAAAGCAACTTTTTCAAGCATTTATTATTCAGAACCACCTGATATTTTACGACTGGAACCTAAATAAAGTAGTTGTTTACTTGATTCTGTATCAGTACAATTAAATTAGTATGGGCTTACACACAGAATTTGTTGAATACAGATCCTCTGTTTTGTAATCCCCTTATGTTTAGTGTAACGTGCAGAAGAACTGAAAATATTCACTGGTGTTAAAAAATATTTCCAAGATAATCTGTCTTGAACAGGAAAGTTATTTATTTAACTCTGCTTCAGATGCTAACAAAAAGTTATTTCCCACTAGACCATAACTGTTAATATGATTAGGTTCCTATATGTGCACTGTGTGAGTACATGAACATATCCTAACCCAATCCTATAAATCTATAAAGTAACTTAAATATTTAGAAATCTGAATTACATTACTTAACCAGGAATGTCATACACATTAAAATGTTTATTACATATTAGAATCTGCATTGTAATGAAGTCAGTGGCCATGTTTCAAAAGCTTAGGGAGTAACACAGATTTCCCATGCTGCTCTTGGGCTGGGATAATCAACTACATTGTTGAGGAATTGTAATTTTGAAGAAATAGCAAACTATGAATGAAACTTGAGGATTTGACTGCCTTTAGAAGTATGTATATATCTAAAGAGTATAAGTTTTAAAATAATGCCTTATATTTACCCTTCTCTTACTCTTTTACTTATGTAGCCAGTAGTTTTTTATGTAGATGTATATGTGAATTTTAGATATTTCCATATTTATATCAGTGAAATCATTGCAACATCTGTTTTAATAAACAAATGAACTGAGATTTAAAAGACCAGTTTTTAGTCTTTAAAATATCATGATGGTGTCAGCTCTTAATTATCTACACAGAGATTTAAAGAATTAAATGTATAGATTTAGATTACCCATGATAACATTTCCATTCTACACCAGTTAACATATTTCAGACACCTGGTAAGTGTAATAAGGGACATGCTAGCATGCTCATTTCCCTTACTATAAGCAAAACAAAATTAGAAAGGCAAATGTGCTATGAAAAATAAGTAATTGATTAATTCTAGAACCACATGATGTGACTTTTAGACTCTTCTGTGCATTGATAGGTTTGTTCTGCCCTTTCTAAGAAAAAGGCATGCTACTGACCCCACTACAAGCTTCAAGTTATCTTTTAAGTAAATAAAGTATGTTAAGTTTGGAATAAAGCATAGCTTAGACATAGGCATTATAGAGATTACATACTGAAATTGGGGGTTCCTTTCCTTATTCTCCCTTCCCAGTTAAGATTTGATTGCATTACTCAAATAAGTTTTAACAGTAAAATCATGTTTTGTGTTTCTTTGTTTCCATTTTCTGTGTCCTCTGTAGGACCAAAAAACAAAAACAAAACAAACAAAAAACAATGAATGTCATTCTTCTAAGAAGCCCTTTTAGTGCATCCAGGATGTCAGAAACAGTCCTTTCATGCCTCCTGAAGAGTGGCAGCATGAAATTGTATAGGAATATTCTACCTAGCTTTTCTTTTGGTGATGTCTTGCCATTAACTCATAGAAATATGTATTGTACTATTATCCCTATTGTACCTTCAAGTAATTTATTGGATTGCCTGTTGGCTACTAATGTCTTACATTAATAACCAGAGAATATTTCAGAAAGGTGGTTCCTGCTTCGTAGAATGTATCTGTGGTTGCTAAAATCTTTTTTGGCTTGAAACAACTAAATTTAGTAGACTCTAAAATTGTATATTGTTAGAATATGATACTTCAAAAAACTATGATTTACTTTCAGTTCTGAAAATATTCAGAAGGGTTTGTTATCTCTTGCAGACCTTTCTGCAAACTACTAATGGGATGAACACAATATATCACTTTTGTAATAGTGAGCTATTAAAGGCAAGCATAAAGCAGTCTGAAGCCCATAAGTGCTGCCAACAGCTCCTGCTTTAATGAATTCCCTTTTAGATGTCCATTAAATGCTCGTGGCAAATGTACTCATAATGGAAATGGCAAATCTAAATGGGTAGATATGAATAATCCATGGAGTTTAAATTCTGTTTATGATCATCTTCACATTTAGTTTTCAAGACAACGCAGTTTAGTTTTCATTACAGTTTGGAATAAAGAGGACAGGGAGTAATTGATTGCTTCAAGCAGATTAAAACCAGTGGTTTTCTTTTCAAAGAACCAGTTCAATGCAGTAATTCCAACTTTAAACGTTGATTTAGGGTACTCAACACAAAATGTTTTGTGCTGTGTGAACTTTTATGTAGAAAGACTAGTATTACTTTTTTTTCCCTATATATCTATATAGTGAAATATAGAGGTTGTTAGTAGCATGTGCATGACTTAATAGTGATCTATATTAAGTCATTTTGATATTATTGCAGTCATATAATGAATCAGTGAGTTTCCCGTCATCACTGTAATATTGTTTGTAACCCATTAGCACAGAGAAATTACAGCCCATCGTACATCATTACTGTGATTGAGGCTTTATTACCATATTCTCAAATTGCTTGCTTGCTCTAAAACTAAATAGACACAAGACAACTATAGGTGGGTATAGACTATGCATTATTGTGCTACAGTAATGAGGGATTATTGTACAATAAATGGGTGAAACTTATGAGGAAAATAAACAATAGTAATAGAAAACTGGAGACTCTTTTTGCTTTTTTTATTACTTAAAAGGTCATATATATTTGTTACGCTCACGTTATTATTTATATATTACACAAATCGTAGCCTTTAAATATTTTGTAAAGATTTTTTTTCCCAAACGTATCTTTTCGAAGTCTGTAGTCTAACGCACTTCCAGTGCTCAGGGCTGGACTTGGAATCTGCCTTTTGTCACTTGCGAGATTAGACATTTTACTGCTGCTAAGCTTGACATTTTTGTGGGTGGGTAATACCATTTAAACTTCAGGCTATTTTTCACTACTCTATATATTTTATTAATAGTGTGAATAGGTCAGTAGTCTTCTGACTCTTCAGTTGAAATAATAAATGTATGAATGCAACAATATTCTAAGCAATGAAGAGAGGTAAAATATGGAACAATTGCCTGGGGCCTGATGGTAAAAGACTTTTGATGTCTCAAAGAGGGAAATGGAAGAAATATATTGCCTCTATATTAAAGAAAAAAAATCCCACAACACTAAAACTTGTTAGTTAAATTGTGCATATGTTCATCCTCTCTCTGTTGAGTCTTGTTTATAACATTGAGACCATTATTTAGAACAGTAAAAAGGCTAGTGCGTTGACTTTTGGGCTAAGATCATTGCTTGGATTGAAAGTTCTGCTCAGTGCAGAGTGGCTTTCTGATCTCCGCTTCATTGTGATTTGGCACCATGACAATTTAAATAACAAACAACAGTATAAAACAAAAACCAGAAGCTGACATAAATATATTCATGATTATAAAGTACTATACCTATAAATTCTTAGCTAAAGCAATAATAACCACCTGCAAAGTTAGAAATGACAACATATTCTTCCAAGAGAGATAACTCTGTTCTTAGGTTATAATATTCTCACAAGCCACTTAGGCATTACTCTAATGCCTATCATGATGTAATTACCACCCTCTTTGTAAGTCATAGTTTTTATTTATAACACATATAGCGGTTGTGGTGGTATAAAAACTGAACGCTTGTCAAAGTATGTCGTAACTGCAGTGAGACATACTCTGTGAAACGAGAGTTCAGACTTGGCTGAGGGGACATAGGCCTAAACTATGCCTCACCTAACTCTAGTATATTCTTAAAATGTAAGAAACTGAAAAGCCTCCTAAATAACTGACTTCATTCCCTGCTTGCCAGATTACACAGCCATTTTGAACTATATGAATATTTTTGTGACTTTCTCTTGATTCACGTCATCACTTCTTGGGAGCACTTTCCATGTTAAAAACAAAGCGAAGAAGCAATACAAAAGCAAAATGCCAGGAATAAGAGAGAGGAGACGTTAGAAAGATGTATTTTAAATCTTTGAAATCATCTGTCTGTGACTCATTTTACACTTAACATAATTTCAAGCAGGATTTGAAGTTGTATTAAATTTGTTACCTGCTTCCATATCTTTTGGGGAACAAGGGAGAACATGAATAAAATAACTTTTGTTGTTTTTAATAGTCTAGTTGGAGAGATACTAATAAATAAAAAATTACAAAAATAATAGTAAACAATAAAAATAAACATTAAGAGCTAAGAAGAAAAAGTGAGATATGGGTGATAGGGAGTGCTAGGTGGGGTTGTTTTAATATAGGATATTTATAGAAGGCCTTTTTTTAAATTAATTAATTTTTTTGGCTGTGTCGGGTCTTCGTTGCTGTTCGCGGGCTTTCTCTAGTTGTGGAGAGCGGGGGCTACCCTTCGTCGCGGTGCGTGGGCTTCTCATTGCAGTGGCTTCTCTTTGTTGCGGAGCACGGGCTCTAGGCGGCACGGGCTCAGTAGTCGTGGCTCGTGGGCTCAGTAGTTGTGGCTCGCGGGCTCTAGATATTTGTGGCGCACGGGCTTAGTTGCTCAGCAGCATGTGGGATCTTCCTGGACCAGGGCTCGAGCCCGTGTCCCCTGCATTGGCAGGCAGATTCTTAACCACTGTGCCACCAGGGAGGTCCCCAGAAGGCCTTTCTAATGAAGTGACATTTTAGCAAAAATCTCAAAGTGCAGAACTACCATAATGGTATCTGTGATAAAATACCCCAGAATGGTGAATACAAAGTTCTAAGACAGAAGCATGTTTGGTGTGTTTGCACAACAGCAAGGCCAGTGTAGCTCAGCGAAGTAAGTAAGGGACAAATAATGAGAAATTAAAAACAATGCCTTAGTAATTTTTAAGATTTATAATAATGAATTTAATACCATTAAAGATTTTTTTCTTTGGCTAGGTTTTTGCTCTTAGAGAGGTAGTTCAGACTCAAATGATGCTTTCAATAGCTTTCTTAATATATTGTAAATGATTTATTTTTTAACTGTTTAAATATACTTTTAACATATTCAGTCTATCACGTATAGACTGATTCTGTGGGGATCTAGATATTTTTGGTAAGTTATGTCAAATTCTCAGAGTGCGAGCCATGGACTACCCTATATATTTAAGAGCTTACAATTGGGGAATATTTGTACTTTTTGTGCTGGTGTAGATAGGTTTTCAATTTATTTCTAGCACTCAGTAAAAACAAACATTATTTAATGGCCCTTCCAAAGTAGTCCAGAGCTCCATTAAAGCTTGTGAAGTCTTGCTATTTTATTTATTTGACTTACAGACAAATTGAAATAGATGAGATGTAGAGTTTGGGGGATCTTTAATCCTGTAAAAGGGGTCCTTGAATTGCAAAAAGTTTTGAGAATCATTTGCCTTCTTCTAAGGCAGAAGGTGAGGAAGAAAAGGAACCAAACGTGGGAAAACTGAGGTAAAAAGAAGACACTAAGAGAAGTCTAGGGTTCCAAGAGAGAGAAGAAGCTAAAAATGTATGTAAGTTAAGTTTTGACACAGAGAAGAGGAAGCTGCTAAGAATTTTTCTAGTTGTATCCTGCATTAGTTATGTGTTGCTGTGTAACAGATTACACATGTAATTACTAAAAACTTTTATGAATCTAAGGACTTAAAAACCCCTTCTAACTGATGGATTAATGGATGGATAGAAGGATGGCAAGGTATGTAATAATGCAAAATACAGGAACTCTTTAATTATAAAATCTAGAATGTGGATATATGGCTGTTTATTGTACAGTTCTTTCAACTTTTCTGTATGTTAAAAATTCTCATAATAAAATGTTATCCTTATAATACTACTCCTAGCTACTGCTTTTCCAAATGCAAAGTGACATTTTGTAGTGGCAAAGAATTGGTAACTTTTTCTCCCCAGCCTAAACAACATGCACAAGTTATTGTTAGTAGTTAGCATCTTAGCAAGCCTAATAGCATCTAGCTCTTTCTGTCCGTATAATATGCTTCCTTCTATAGGGAAGCAATGATTATACCTCTGGCATATGTATATGACAAGAGCCTGAATCACAAAACACATTTAAACAAAATATTTGTTATGTAACAGCAGCTACCAGCTACTTAGTGTCTGCAGTGTTTCAGGCACTGTGCTAGTTACTTCTGTTCTCACTTTAATCCATATAAAAATCCAAAACTGCAGGAAATTACGGATGAGGAAACTATGCTGTAATATTTTTGCTTCTTAGTGGTGGTCCTTGTAAAAGTCTGTTTAGCATTGAAAATCAGTATATATAGTTTTGGATTCTAGTGTATTATCATCATTAATTAGTATAGTCTATGAAAAATGCCTATCATTTTTGCTTAGACCATTTGCAAAGGCCATTTTGCAGTGATCTTTCATAGGGTCTTATATTTTCTTGAACCTCCCATGACGCATGTGTAGTTGAAAGAGCCATATAATTTGGAATCAGAAAGCTATGTTTTAGGTCCCAGCCACATCTCTTAAAAGCTTTGTGACCATATAGGAAATGTGAGTGAAGAATATATACAAATTCTTTTTAACTATTTTTGCAGTTATTCTGTAAATCTGAGATTATTTGTAGATAAAACCGAAAATAAATAGCTTTGTCACTCCTCTAAGCCTTAGTATACTGTTTTTGAAAGTAGGAAGACCTGTACCTAATAATACCAGAGGAACCTAAAGAGAGCCTAAAGTGTGAATGCAGATACAGATAGCTCACACAATTTTCAGCCCTATTGTAGGTATTCAGTAATTTTCACACACAGTTAAATGCACAACACATGTTCATTGAGAGCGGCAATATGATCTTGTAAGAATATCCTCAGTGTTGGAGAGCCAGCTAACTAGATTCGGATATTAATTCTCTCACTGGACGACATTGAGCAATTGACTCAGTCCTGTCATTCCTCAGTTCTTCCTACAATGGTATGAAATAGTGGAAAATATTCAATATCTAAAGGCATTCAAGCTATCCCCTAGAAAGCTACTGTAAAAATTTAGGGTAATGTATTACGTAGTATTTACTAAGCAGTGAGCCGTTTCAGTAATTGTTGTCACCCATTTGTTTCATTTACGTACTGTGATTTCTCAGTTTTTTTAATCATCACTGGGCACAAAGCAGAATCTCCCAGAAACAAATAAAGAAGCCAAACTACCACCCCACCTTTCACAGTCTAACTTGTGATAAAATATGAGAACATATTTTTATTTGTTGAAGGAAGTCTTATATATCCCAATTGAAATCACTTTTGAAGTACATCATCATATACAGATACTATACTTAAATACATTTGTTGTTTTCAGTATTATTGAAATATTTGTGGTGAAAGAGATGATTAATTAATGCTGGTGAGTTGTTTGGATCAAAGAGTTCTCCCTTTGCTAATATTTTGAGGATGAGCAGGAACATCAAGAATGATTTTAGTACAGTAGCACTCACATTTGAATCACCTTTGGATTAAAAGGTTCTAACTAGAGTCTTTTTTGCATTGCTTTTCTTAATTATAACTATAAATCAAAACCATATAAAATTACAGAGAGCTAAACGTTTTGTAAGAACCATTTAATGACTGTAATAACCAGTCTAGAGGGAGGCATCTTTTTTTTGTCAGGGAAACCATAGTCACAGAAAGACCCCTACTCTCAAATTTTTGCTTTGTCTGAAGGGAGTATATATTAAGATGTTTGGAGAAATAGTTACATAAAGTCTTTTCTGCAATATTTTAAAAGAGGATATAGTACTTTGCTTAAACTAATAATAAGACTGTAGTTAATGGACACAAAAGTGGATGAATATGGGATAACTTCAAAAAAGAGATACAATTGATGTTATATATTGACTGGTGACTGCTTTCCTGTACTTAGCATTAAACAGTTTGTACCATGCAAATATCGACCTCTATCAAATGAGTGACTACAGTATTTTCATACAGATGTTCCTGTAATTACTTTGTAATAAGTAAATCTTTTTGAGGCAAATACGTAAAATGAAGTATTCTTCTTAAAAAACAAAAAACCTAAGGTCACTCTTTTCTTAAAACATTTTATTCTGAAGATTTCAGGAATATACATAGGATAAGATAATGGTTTCAAACTGGTTTATAATTAACTGTTTCTTAAATAAATCTTACACAGAAGCAAATGGTTCTGATGGAAATGAGGATACAGTGATTGCAGGGAGCCAGATGTTCCAGTGGCTCAGTTCTTACTGTCTCTGTGGTGACCCTGACGTGTCTCTCTGGCATCCTAAGCCTCTGAGGAGTGCATTTTGAGAACTGTGGAAATATGTAGGAATTTGTAATTCTTAGGCCGTATGCTATTCCTCTGGCTGTTGAACAACTCTGCCTTGCTGTCACTGTTAGATTACATAGGCTAGCCACTAGCAGCTATAGTTGTTCAACAGGAATATGTATATTGCATAAACAAGTTATTGTTAGTCATCATGTTTGTCTAATCAGTACTAGTAATTAGGTATGTCATATGGGCTCAGACACTTCTGATTCTCAATTTCTTTATTGTATGTAGTGAGAGAGAATTGGGTTAGGACAAATCAGAAGCTCTTTCCAAGCACCTACCATTCTGTCATTCGATAGAGAGTCTAGAACTTCCCTTACATGAGGTAGAGAATAAGTCTTAGCCATAGACCATAACTCTGAGGGATTTAAACTCAGATTGACGAGATAAAACTATCTGACATAAAATGAACAGAGACAATCTATTAACAAAATGTTAATAAATTGTTTTGGACTTTAAGAGCCAAAATTATAAAGAGACAAATGTATGTAGAAAGGATCTATTTTTAAATTCTTAGATTAAAAGAAAATCCTGTTTGATTGAGATTTCATCTAACTAGATAAACCAGCAAATTATGCACTTAACGTATTTCCTACTAAGAATTAGAAATCAGTGCTGTTGCTCTGTTTTGATCTTAAATATGGTCTTCTAAGCAGGTGTAGGAAGGTGTTATTTTTTCTCATGCTGTCTATGAATATTAATATTATGACATTTTTACTTTAATGCCTCCTGTGAAACCTGTATTCTTACACATCTAATGAGCCAAACTATAGCTTTAATAGCTCATATAAATTCAATTGGCATATGGCTTGAACATCAAGATTATAGAGTGACAAATTTTTCCTAATTGTTTGTGAGTACAAATTAGTATTTTCTTAAGTCCATTCTTAAAATGTATTTTTAATATAGCTATAAGGTCATATAGATATACTTCAGCATATTAAAGAAATATTTTAGTAATTTTTATGTTAAAATTTTATTTTACTTTACTAGCAGTTTTAATTCATTAACTCTTATTTTTCCTTGCAATAATAATGTATTTCCAAACCATTATAAAATTTGTAGAGAATCTTGTATTTAATATTTGACTGTAATACCCAATTTGAGTTTTGCTTTGCTCACAAAGGTAGAGAGAAATCCAAATTTACTCATAATAAAAGTATTAGAGAAACTGTCAATAAATTTACTGCTATAATTGAATCATATGATATCTAAATTGTTGATAATATGATCTGCTCGTTAAACAATAGTGTCTGGAGAAAATGATGGATTAATTGACTGATGGCTAAAGTTTCCCTCAAATATAATGGTTTACCCAGTTTGATTTGATTTGTGTAAAATAACTTTCTCTAATAAACAATTTGCTCAGAGGCAATAGAAGAAATGAATGGTTATCAAACCAAACTTAATTAGTCTATCCTAGATTGATATTACTTGGGGAGTCTTCGTTTTAATTGTGGAGGGCTGGATACAAAGAGTTTGGTTCATTATTTTTTCCTGTATAAACACTATTGTGTAACTACCTATGGAATAATAACATGTGAATTCATTTTAATAAATGCTTGTAAAGTGAATTAGCTAATTATGCCAGGCTAAAAATGATTCCTTTAATTATTTTGGATATTTAACTGGTACTTCAATTTTATTATTGTTAGTCTGTAAATGTGATTTGTATTAGCTCTGCCAAACTAATTATAATATTTAACTTAACAATTTGAACAGTTTTGTAATGCTTATAATGTTCTCTTGTGCAAGAGAAAACATTATTTCTAGTTTGCATGAAGATAAAGGTTTGACACAAATTTAGACCAAAAGAATGGCTGTTTGTGTTTAAATAGAGAATTTTTTAAAACCCTCAGTATCCAATATAGTGACTGACATCATTATATGTATGAGAAGAAGGAACATATTTCATTCAGGAGAAGGTAAAACCAGTGAAACCAGTGACTCGGTTTATCTTAAGGTGGTATTAGTTTGGCACTTGAAGATACGATATAGCATAAGAGATTTGATTATTATTTTACAACGTAGAAGCATTTTCTTCATGACTTTACCATAGACAGAAAGAAGAGCTCTATCCACATTCTCAGAAAGATTTATACTCACAACTCATTATGAATGTTAAAAACAATATACTTCTTTTTTTAATTTAATTTTTATTTTATATTGGAGTATAGTTGATTTACAATGTGGTGTTAGTTTCAGGTGTACAGCAAAGTGATTCAGTTATACATATTACATATATCCATTCTTTTTCAGATTCTTTTCCCATATAGGTTATTACAGAATATTGAGTAGAGTTCCCTGTGCTATACATTAGGTCCTTGTCGATTATCTATTTTATATATAGTAGTGTGTACATGTTAGTCCCAAACTCCTAATTTATCCCTGTCCTCACCTTTCCCCTTTGGTAACCATAAGTTTGTTTTCGAAAAAACAATATACTTTGTAATCACTTCCACTTAGCAAGCTAATTCTAATTGTCTTTGAATCAGAAGTGAATCAGAAGTTTTAAAAAGGCCTTAGTAGTGAAAAATATAGCATTTTTATTTAGTTTTTCTGGGAAAAAGGCAACTACCATAATCAGGACACAGAATAATTCCATCACCTAAGAAAAACCTTCCTCATGCTGCCTTACCCTCGCCCATCCCTAACCCCTGGCAACCACTGATGTGTTCTCACTCACTATAGTTTTACCTTTTTCCAGAATGTCATATAAATGGAATCATATAGTGTTTGACCTTTTGAAACTGGCTTCTTTCTCTCAGCATAATGCCTTTGAGATTCATGCATGTTTTTGTAGTATCAGTAATTTGTTTCCTTTCTGCCTCTCCCCAAATTAGCAACACTAATATCAAGTTGTCAGGTTAATATAAGTGATCTACCCATATGGAAACTTAATTTCTCCTTCAGCATATCCCCATGATAACTAGAACTTGATTTTTGCCCTTATTCATGCATATAGTTCTGTCTTTTTAATGTCTGTATTGTAATTTTTTATGGATGCATTATAAATGCATTATAAATTTTATGGATGCATTATATTTGTTTAACCTGTCTCCAACATAGATGCATAGATGTTTTAAGATATTATATTCAAGGCTACAGTAGGCATTCTTGTGCATGTCTTTTCTGCATGTATATCTTCCAGTAATTCCTAGAAATGAAATTTCTGGGTAAAAGAATGAACACAAAAATTTGTATGGATTACAGTTTGCCTTCCCAACAATGTTGAACCTATTTGTACACGCTCTTATTTTGCTCTGTCATTATCCTTCTTTGTAATCTTTGCAAGTCTAGTAATTGAAAATATCTCACTTTTATTTTAAATTGTATTTCATTAAATATTAGTGCATTTGAACTCAATATTGTTTAAATGTCAGTTGTCTCCAATTTGATCTATATATTCAGTCCAATCCTAATTTAAAAAAAAAAAAATCCCAGCAAGGTTTTTTTTGTTTGGTAGTTTTTTTGTTTTGGGTGGTTTTGTGGGGTGTTTTTAGGGTTTGTTGTTGTTGTTTGCCATTTTAATAGGATTATAGTGTATCTCATTTTAGTTTTAATTTGTATTTTCTTAATGGGTAATGATGCTGAACATTATTTCTTGTACTTAATTGTCTTCCATTTGTCCTCTTTGGAAAAATGTCTGTTCAAGTCTTTTGCCCATTTTAAAATCAGGTCATTTGTTTTCATACTGTTAAATTTTGAGGGTACTTTATAGATTTTGGATACAAGTTCTTTGCTGGATATGTGATTAACAAATGTTTTCTTTCAGTGTATAGCTTGTCTTTTCATTTTTTAAGTGTCCATTAAAGAGCAACTGTTTTTAATTTTGGTGAAATCTAATTTACCTTTTTTGGTTTTTGCTTTAGAGAGTGTTTTGGTTTTATTTTGATTCGATTTTAAGCCATATACACATAACTTGTAAGCTTTAAAACTGTAATATGTTGCAAATTGGTTGTATCATATGGACTTTTGCATTTACTGGTATTTAGTGATCGTATGATCTATATTCCAGAAAGCATGTTTTTAAAAATGTGAAAATCTGGTTTTGTGTATGTGTGTGTGTGTTTTTATATGACATTAGCTTATTTCCTGTTCATGATTCTTTGATTCAAGAAGGCACTTTTTGTGCATATATTGTATATACAGTAACATAAAAGACATGATGAGACTCTCCTGGCAATGAATTAGGAAACTGAATCATTTAAATAAATTTAAGATATTGGAAAACTTCTAAGAATGCAATGAAAGATAAAAATATATACTATGAGAATTACATTAGGTAATGTGCATGAAAGCAGGGCATAATCTAAAAAGTTCTATCTAAATATATTTTTTTTTGTTTCTGCTTTATAACAAAGTGAATCAGTTATACATATGTTCCCATATCTCTTCCCTCTTGCATCTCCCTCCCTCCCACCCTCCCTATCCCACCCCTCTAGGTGGTCACAAAGCACTGAGCTGACCTCCCTGTGCTATGCGGCTGCTTCCCACTAGCTATCTATTTTACGTTTGGTAGTGTATATATGTCCATGCCTCTCTCTCTCTTTGTCACAGCCTACCCTTCCCCCTCCCCATATCCTCAAGCCCATTTTCTAGTAGGTCTGTGTCTTTATTCCTGTCTTACCCCTAGGTTCAGCTCATGCAGCTCAATAACAAGAAAACAAACAACCCAATCCAAAAATGGGCAGAAGACCTAAATAGACATTTCTCCAAAGAAGATATACAGACTTCCAACAAACACATGAAAGAATGCTCAACATCATTAATCATTAGAGAAATGCAAATCAAAACTACAATGAGATATCATCTCACACCAGTCAGAATGGCCATCATCAAAAAATCTAGAAACAATAAAAGCTGGAGAGGGTGTGGAGAAAAGGGAACCCTCTTGCACTGCTGGTGGGAATGTGTATTGGTACAGCCACTATGGAGAACAGTATGGAGGTTCCTTAAAAAACTACAAATAGAACTACCATATGACCCAGCAATCCCACTACTGGGCATATACCCTGAGAAAACCAAAATTCAAAAAGAGTCATGTACCAAAATGTTCATTGCAGCTCTATTTACAATAGCCCGGAGATGGAAACAACCTAAGTGCCCATCATCGGATGAATGGATACAGAAGATGTGGCACATATATACAATGGAATATTACTCAGCCATAAAAAGAAACGAAATTGAGCTAATTTACCTTTTTTTTTTAATAGATTATGTTTTTAGTGTCATGCATAGTTAAATGAGCAATGTGAAAGAATTCTTTGCCTAATCCCAGGACACGAAAATAGTCTCCTAAAAGTTGTATAGTTTTGGGATACGAAACTTTTGGGATATCTTTTTTCCATCTTTTGCTTTAACCTGTATTTAAATGTAAATGCATTTTACCTTAATATGGGTTTCTGGTAGACAGCATATCATTGAGTCCTCATTTTTTTGTCCATTTTCAGAAGCTCTGTCTTTTAATAGGTATATTTAAACCATTTACACTTACTATTGATATTTGGATTTAGGTCTACCCTTTTCTTGTTTTATGTTTGTTTCCTCTACTTTTAATTGTTTCTTCTTTCCTGCCTCCTTTCAGATTATTTAAATATTTATAGTATTCCATTTTATTTTATCTATTGAGTTTTTTACTGTAGTTTTTCAAATTTTTTTTCATGATTACTCTAAGGATTATAATATGCATATTTAACTTTTCACAATCTATTTAGAATTAATATTTTACCACTTAAAGTGGAACATAGGGTCCTTTTATCCTCCACTGTTTGTGTTGCAGTTGCATTACGTATTACATCTACATACATTGAAAACCCCAAGATAATATAATTTTTGCTTTGAACCATTAAACATATTTTATAGAATATAAGAGGAAAATTCTGTTTATCTCGATATTAACTCTCTTTTCTTTCGTTCGTGATGTTCCAGGTTTCTCTCATATCATTTCCCTTCTATCTGAAAAACTTCCTTTAACTTTTCTTACAGAGCAGTTCTACTGACAATGAATTCTCTTAGTTTCCTATCATCTGAGAATTGTCATTTTCAGCTTTTTTCATGAAAAATTTTTTTTCTGGACATAGAATTCTAGGTTGACAGTTTTAGCACTTTAAAAATGTTTCACTTTCATCAGACTGCATGGTTTCTGATGAAAATTCCACAGTCATTTAAATCGCTATTCCCCATCATTTTATGTGCTATTTTTCTCTGGCTGCTTTCAGGATTTTTTTCTTGGCCTTCAGTTTTTGAAGTTTGGTTATAATTGTATAGGCGTGAATTTCTTTATGTTTATTCTTCATGAATGTGTAGGTCTGTGTTTTTTGCCAAATTTGGGAAGTTGTCAACCATTACTTTCATTTTTTTCTTTTTTCATTGAGGTAAAATTCACATGACGTACAATTGAGCGTTTTAAAGTGTACAATTCAGTGACATTTAGTGCATTCAAAATGTGCAAATACTACCTCTCTGTAGTTTCAAATATTTTTCATTGCCTCAGAAGAATATTCTGTACCCATTAACTCACTCTCCATTCTCCCCTCTCCCATCCTGTGGCAATAACTCTAATCTGGTTTCTGTCTCTGGATTTGACTATTCTGGTTATTTCATATGAAAAGAACCATGCAATATGTGACCTTTTATGACCAGCTTCTTTCCCTTAGCATAATGTTTTCAAGGATCATCCAAGTTGTAGGATGTGTCAGTACTTCGTTTCTTTTTATGACTGAATAATATTCTGTTTTATGGATATGTATATACACCACATTTTATTTATCTCTTTATCAGTTGACAGACATTTGTGTTGTTTCCTTCTTTTGGCTGTTATGAATAGTGCTGCTATAAACATTTATGTACAAGTTTGTGGATATCTCAGAGAGAAATAAAACGTATATATAAAATATAAAATAAAATTAAATATATGTATATGGAGTTGCTAAGTCATATGGTAATTTTATGTTTAACTTTTTGAGTTACCACCAACTTGTTTTGCACAATGGCTGCACCATTTTACATTTCCACCAGCAATGTACGAGGGTTTCTTTTTCTCCATATCCTCATTAACACTTTTAATTTTCTGGGTTTTTTATGTATACATGTATATTTGGATTATATATTATGTATATAAGTAATTATAACCATCTAGTGTGTGTGAAGTGATCTCATTGTGGTTTTGATTTTCATTTTCTTAGTGACAAATCATGTTGGACATAGTTTCTTGTGCTTGTATATCTTCCTTGGAAAAGTACATTCAAGTCTTTGCCCATTTTTTAATTGGGTTGTCTTTTTCTTGTTGAGTTGCAAGAATTCTTTAAATAATCTTGATACTAAACCCTTATCAGGTACATGATTTGCAGATATTTTCTCCTTTTCTGTAAGTTGTCTTTTCATTGTCTTGATAATGTCCTTTGAAGCACAAGTTCTTAAATTTTGTTGATGTTCAGTTTATCTATTTCTTCTTTTGTTGCTCTTGCTTTTGTGTGAAATCTAACAATTCATTGCCAAATTCTGAGGTCATTAATATTCTGTGTTTTCTTCTAATAATTTTATAGTTTTAGCTCTTATATTTAGCTTGTTGCTCCATTTTGACTTAATGGTGTAAGGTAGGGGATCCAACTTCATTCTTTTGCATGTGGTTAATTAACCATTTATCCCAGCACTATTTGTTGCAGGTATTATTTTTTCACCTTTGAATGACCTTAGCACCCTTGTCAAAAATCATCTATCCATAGATTTTTGGGTTTATTTCTAACTCTAAATTCTATTCCCTTGGTCTATGCTATGGTCTGAATGTTTGTGTCCCCTCAAAATTCATATGTTGAAATCCTCATCTCCAAAGGTGATAGTATTGGCAGGTGGGACTTTTAGAAAGTACTTAAGTTCTGAAGACAGAGCCATCATGCATGGGATTAGTGCATTCTAAAACAGCCTCCACAGAGATCCATAGCCACTTCTGCCATATGAGGATCTGGAAGAGAGCCCTCATCAACCCATGCTTGCACACTGATCTTAGAGTCCTCCCTGGAAGCCTCCAGAACGGTGAGAAATAAATTTCTGTTGATCATAAGCTACCCAGCCTGTGATAAAAGCCCAGACAGACTAAGACAGTCTATACGTCTCTCCTTGTGCCAGTACTGTACTGTTTTGATTATCGTAGCTTTGGAGTAAGTTTTGAGATTGGGAAGTGTGAGTCCTCCAACTTTGTATTTCAGTATTGTTTTCGCTATTCAGAGGCCTTTGCAATCTTATATGAATTTAAAGATCATCTTTTCCATTTCTGCAAATGAAGGCAATTGGAAATTGTATTGAATCTGTAGATCATTTGGGGGGAGTATTGCCTTCTTAACAATATTAAGTCTTTTACTCCATTAGCATGGAATGGCTTTCCATTTAATTAGGTATGTAATCTCTTTCAGCATTGTCTTGTAATTTTCAGTGTACACGTCTTTCACCTCCTTGGTTAAATCTATATTCCAAGATATTTTATTCTTTTGGATGCTATTGTAAGTGGAATTATTATCTTTATTTCCTCTTTGCATTGTTCATTGCTGGTGTATAGAAACCTAACTGATTTTTGTATATTGATTGTGAACCCTGCAACTTTGCCGAATTTGTTTAATAGCTAGTATATGTTTTCTGAACGTTTTGGTATGTTCTCTTTATAGAATCATGTCTTCTAAAAATAGAGATAGTTTTATTTTTTTACTTTGCATTTGGATGTCTTATATTTCTTTCTCTTACCTAATTTCTCTAGGTAAAACTTTCAGTACAGTGTTGAATAGTAGTGGTAAAAGTGGGATCCTTGTCTCATTCCTGATCTTAGGGGGAAAGCTTTTAGCCTTTCACCATTGAGTATGATGTTAACTATTTTCCCCTTTGATTCTGTCAGTGTTTGCTTCATATATTTTGAAGGTGTTGTATGGTGCATATGTGTTTATAGTTTTTATGTCTTCTTGTTGATTTGACCCTTTAATCAATATATAATGTCTGTCTTTGTCTCTTATAGAAATATTTTGATTTAAAATCTATTTTATCTGATACTAGTATAGCCACTCCAACTATCTTTTCGTTATTGTTTGTATGGAATATCTTTTTCCATCCTTTCACTTTCAATCTGTTTGTGTCTTTGGGTCTAAAGTGAATTGCCTGTAGGCAGCATGTAGTTGGATCATTTTATTTAAATTCATTCTGGCAGTCTCTGTCTTTTAATAGGTGAGTTTAATCTATTTACATTTAAAGTTGTTACTAATAATGAAAGACTTAGTTCTGCTACTTTGCTGTTAGTTTTCTGTATATCTTATATCTTTTTTGTTCCTCAATTCCTTCCATACTGCCTTCTTGTGCATTTTATTGATTTTTTCTAGTGTCAGTTTTGACTCCCTCTTCAATTCTTTTTCTGTAAATTTTTTATTTTCTTAGTGATTGTCATGAGGATTACAGTTAACATCCTGAATTTATAACAATCTAGTTTGAATTGATACCAAGTTAACTTCAATACCATACATGAACTCTTCTCTTATTCAGCAGCTCCTGCCTTTTATGTTGCTGTTGTCACAAAATACACAAAATCCATATAGAATATGCCCATTCACATAGATTTATAATTATTTTTTAGGCTTGTTTCTTTTAAATCATATAGACAATAAAAAAGCAGAGTTACAAACTGAAAATAAAATAATGTTAGCTTTTATGTATATACCTATGTGATTAACTTTACCGGGGATCTCTATTTCTTTAGGTAGCTTTGAGTTGTGGTCTAGTATCCTTTCAGTTAAGCCTGGAGGAATTTCTTTAGTATTTCTTGTAGGGCAGGTCTGCTAGTGATGGCTTTTTAATTTTTTTAAATCTGGGAATGTCTTAATTCCCCCTGAATTTTTGGAGGACAGTTTTGCTAGATATAGAATTCTTGGTTGACGCTTTTTTTTTTCTTCTTTTTTGGCTGCATTGGGTCTTCGTTGCTGTGCTTGGGCTTTCTCTAGTTGCAGCGAGCGGGGGCTACTCTTCATTGCAGAGCATGGGCTTCTCATTGCGGTGGCTTCTTTTGTTGTGGAGCACAGGCTCTAGGCATGCTGGCTTCAGTAGTTGCAGCACTCAGGCTCAGTCGTTGCGGCACACGGGCCCTAGAGCGTTCAGGCTTCAGTAGTTGCAGCATGCGGGCTCAGTAGTTGCAGCTCACAGGCTCTAGAGCGCAGGCTCAGTAGTTGTGGTACAAACAGGCTTAGTTGGTCTGTGGCATGCGAGATCTTCCTGGACCAGGGATTGAACCCGAGTCCCCTGCATTGGCAGGCAGATTCTTAATCACTGTGCCACCAGGGAAGTCCCTGTTTGACAGCTTTTTTCTTTCAACATTTTAAATACATAATCCCAGTGTCTTCTGGCCTCCGTGGTTTCTGATGAGAGATCAGATGTTAATCTTACTGAGGATGTCTCATACTTGACAAGTTATTTTCTCTTATTGCTTTCAATATTTTTTTTTGTCATTGTCTTTTGACAGTTTGACATAATAATGTGTCTCACGGTGAATCTCTGTTAGTTTATCCTGCTTCAAGTTCATTGAGCTTCTTGGATATATAGATTTGTGTGTTTCATCAAATGTTGGAAGTTTGGGGCCATTATTTTTTTCAGTATTTTTTCTGCCCTTTTCTCTTTCTCTCTTCCTTCGGAGACTTCTATAATGTGTATGTTGATATGCTTAATGGTTTCTCATAGGTCCCTTAGGTGTTGTTCATCTTTCTTTGTTCTTTCTGCTCCTTAGACTGAGTACTTTCCAATTGCCCTATTCTCAAGTTTACTGAGTCTTTCTTCTGCCTGCTCAGATCTGCTATTGAACCTCTACTAAATTTTTTCATTTCAGTATTGTACTTCTCAGCTCCAGAATTTCTATTTGGTTCCATTTTACAATCTCCCTTTTTAAAATTAACAGTCCCTACCTAAGTGTTTATATAGTGTTCTCCTGATTTCTTTTAGTTTTTCATCCATGCTTTCTTTTAGCGCTTTGAGCATATTTAAGACAGTTAATTTAAGTCTTCATCAAATAAGACCAATGAATGGGCTTTCCTCATGTATTGTTTCTGTCAGTTTATCTTTTTCCTGTGAATGGGTCATACTTTCCTCTTTCTTTGTGTGTTTTGTGGTTTTGGTTTGCTGGTACTTTGAATTCTGGTCTCCTTCTCTAATCTGCCCACTATCCTTTACTTTGCAAAGTCTTCAAATAGCTTCTCCATGCTTTCTGTGCAGGATTTATATTTGTACTCGGTGCGAGAGACAGGTTATAGTTTGCTTATTTCATCTTGCCAGGATCCAGAACCTCTCTAAACCATCCTTTTTTTTTTTATAAAGATGAATATTTAATAGTGATGAAAGGTACGATCCACAAAGAAGACAAAATCATCATAAACATTTACATTTCAAAAATATCAGAGAAATTTATAAAGTAAAATCTATTATATAAACACAAAGAAGCACTGAGAGAGCCTCAATAATAGTGGAGATTTCCCCTTGCCTTTCAAAAAAATCAATAGATGAAATAGATAACAAATAGGGATATGGCAGATATGAAAAACCATTGCAAGTCCAATTTAATAAATGTGCTTTGAACTTTTAAAACATATTGCGTATTTTGAATTACATATTTGAAATTCTTTTTAAACCATTCTTATTGTAAGCTATATGCCCCCCTGCTCTAGAAAAAGCATACTTGATTTTTACAGACTGTTTGGAATATAGTATGTGCCCAATTAAGTATTCACTGATTGATTATACCACCCAGTTGTTAAGGGCACGTGATGTTAATAAAGAGATTTATCTGCAGTTTTAGGTAAATGTGCATTAACAAAAGCAGATAGCTTTCTGAGTTTCCATTTGAAATGAACCTCATACTTGCATGTGTGTGTATCTTTGTATATCTCCATGTCTTTGTAATGATATGTACCATCTTGTACCATCTAGATGTATAAGTATCTTATTATTATTTGTATACATTTTCTTCTAAAAACTAAAAAGCCATAAGTTTTTTTTATAAATGATGACTAATGGAAATATCATTTGATGTTTAGTAAAAATGAATCATCTTGAAATTTATATGCTCACAATAAACATGACCATTTAAATAAGCTTCATTTCATTTGAATAAGCACTTTAAAAGTTTGAGTGCTTATTCTATTAAATAAATCATGTATACATATTTATATCCCAGGGACAGAGAATAATGAAAATATTTTATGACCATTTTTATAGAATTACGTGATTTTTTTTTTTGGTAGAGCATAGAAAAGTTTATCTTATCCGCTAGAACATAAGTACAAGTTGTAAATTGATGTTCAAATTAAAAGCTCATTAGATTACAGATTTACGTATTCATGGCTCCATTAATGGAACTTTGGGATCAAGAAAAACATGTACGTTCTAGTCCCATTGCATAAAAAGTGGGACACATTTTATACAGTCTGATATTCTTTTTTTTTTTTTTTTGGCTGTGTTGGGTCTTTGTTGCTGTGTGTGGTCTTTCTCTAGTTGCGGCAAGTGGGGGCTACTCTTCGTTGTGGTATACGGGCTTCTCATTGTGGTGGCTTCTCTTGTTGCAGAGCACAGGCTCTAGGCATGTGGGCTTCAGTAGTTGCAGCACACGGTCTCAATAGTTGTGGCCCACAGGCTCTAGAGCACAGGCTCAGTAGTTGTGGCGCACAGGCTTAGTTGCTCCGTGGCTTGTGGGATCTTCCTGGACCAGGGATCGAACCCATGTCCCCTGCATTGGAAGGCGGATTCTTAACCACTTCGCCGCCAGGGAAGTCCCTATACAGTCTGATATTCTAAAAGGCTTTACAAATTTCAATACTATCTCTAATCTTAAAATTAGTTTGATTATGTTGCATGTATAGTCATGCAGAAATGGTTCAGATGGTCATAGAAACTTAAGGTGGAATCTTCCTTAAAAAACCCCTAGGATATGATACCAAGCCAGGGGTCTTCCCTTAGTCTGCAATTCCATTAATGTTTGAATTTATCATTTTGATGTTCTAAGTGATGGCATTTCTTCAACTTCCCCAGATGATTTCTCATAACTTAATATATTTTCCTGGCATCTAGCTTTCTCTAGTAAATCAACTCTTGACTATTTAGAAAACAAATTTATTTAGCCTTTTTTCTTTCTCCTCTGGCTCTAGAATTACTGTTGAGCTGTTGCAGTTTCTTAGCACACCATTAAACATGCAGTTCAAACCACTGTATTCCAATATTCAGTTTGGTTTAATTCATTCTTTATTGGGCACTACTATTGTGTCAAGCCCTATGTTCTAGATACCAGTGAAATAGGAAATACGATTTCATACCAGATCCTGAGAAATTCTGGTTAATAAGTGAGACATACACACAAATAATTATAAACATTCCATGCAACACATACAGTGGCATCAAGATTGGATGTTGTACAGAGGAGATGGTTTATTCTGTCTGGGTCAGGAATGGAGGATGGATTCGTGATCTAAATTCTGAGAAGCCACAGAAGAAAATGGAAATAAAGCCAAATATAAAGTAATTTTGAAAAAGCATCATGGTGATAGAGTGATTAGATAGAAAAGGAGATAAGAATAGGCAGATTTACCATGATGCTGTTGAAGCTTAAGCTTTGCAGAAGGGCCTACCAAACCTGCTCTGCCCCTCCTTATAAGAGATAAGTAACAATATTTTTGTCAGGGATATAAAATAAAAGAGAGGAAACATCTTGCAACTTAGTAGATAGACAAAATTTCTAAAAGATGACTTGAAAAGCTGAAGCATATTGGTATTTCTCCTTTCTGTCTTTACCAAAAAAAAAAAAAAATAGCCCTTCTGTATGCCAAAGCAAGCAAATTCTATTTATTAGAAAACCAAATTTCAATGGGATAGATTATCTTAGAATGTTCATATTTGTAGAGGACTTTAAATGCAATTTGGTTAGTTCAGTCCTATCATTTTATGTTTGAAGAAACCAAGATCCAACAAGATTAATTAAAGAAAACAAATCTGTTTGCCATTTTTGTTCTTTTTTCAGTATACTCAGCATCCCTTTCTCTTAGGTATTTCAAAAGGAACTGTTAGGGCAAATACATTCTCTTTTTTGGAATTACCTCTACTGTTTGCTTGTATCTGTAATCTGAATAAATATAATGTTAAAGCTGGAAAAAGCCATGGAGATCAGCTGTTCTTAAACTTTTGAGGAGCAAAAATCATTTTGAAGATTGGATAAAATTCATTCCCTGTGCCCCATTCATTCCCCCCAGACTTAGGTGAGTAAATAATTCCTGACATAGATGGAGAAACCCAAGATTCAAAAACAGAGAGAATGATTTTTTTTCAAAATCCCAAAGTGGCCAATAGCAGACAAAATTAGAATGGTCTACTTATAGATTACCCCTAACAGTTAATTTCTTCAAATTGTAATAAATTGATAAAATAGTAGTTTCTTTCCTGTTTGTCTCACCTCTCCCCTCCCCCACAAATTGAATGTAGAAATACTAGTATACCTATCTGGAGAGTTAGTTTCTTCTTCAGAATATCGCCAACATAATTAGAACTTGATTTTCACTCTTATTCACACATGTATTTTTGCCTTTTTAATGGCTACATTTTATTCCAGTTTACGGATGCATCATACAGTTTAACGTGTCTCTGATATAGATACTTAGATTTTTAAAAATATTATATTCAGTGCTGCAATAAACATTCTTGTGCTTATCTGTTCTATATCTCCAACAATTTCTAAAAATTAAATTGCTGGATGAAAGAATAAACATGAAAAACTTTTTATGGACTGCAATTTGCCTTCCAAAAAGATATAACCAATTTGTACCCCACCAAAAAAATAAACAGTTGTTGTTTTTCTGTAACTTCGCAATTTTTATACTTCTTTGTAATCTTTGCCAATCTAGTAATTGAAAAGATTTTACTTTTATTTAATTTATATTTTATTAATTATTAATGCACTTGAACTCAATATATGTCAAACAGCTCAGTGTGACATTTAGATTCAATGCAGTCATGGTCCAAATCTTAGCAAGGTTTTTTTGTCATTATTGACAAGCTGATTCTAAAATTTTGTGGAAAGGCAAATGAACCCTTTCAGTTTCAGAAAAAAATGAAAAAGAAAAAGTTGAAAACTGATACTACCCAAGTTTAAGACTTAATATAAAGCTACAGATGGCAAGCCAGTGTATACTGGCTAAAGGATAAACATATAGTTCAGTGGGATAAAGAGCCCAGAAATTGATCCACTGATATGTCAACTGATTTTTGGCAGAGGTTAAAGAGAAATTTAATAGCAAAAGAATAGTCTTTTCAATAAATGGTGCTGGAACAGTTGGACATCCATACGCAAAAAGAACCTTGACACGTACCTCACACCTTATACAAAAATCAATTCAGAATGGATCATAGACCTAAATGTAAAATGTAAAACTATAAAACTTCTAGAAGAAAACATAGGAGAAAATTTGTGTAACCTTGAATTAGGTGATGAATGCTTAAAACTGACACCAAAAACACAATCCATAAAATAAGAAAATTGATAAATTGTACTTTAAAATGTTTGCTCTGTGAAAGACACTGTTCTAACAATAAAGAGAGAGCCACAGAATGGGAGAAAATATTTGGAAATTGAATGTCATACAAAGAACTTGTATTCAGAATATACACAGAGCTCTAAAAATTCAACAGTAAGTGTGGTAGGCAGAATAATGGCCACCCCAACCATGATCTACGTTCCTAATTCCTGAAACTTGTGAATATGTTGCTTTATATGGCAAAGAATTATGGTTGCAGATGGAAATAAGTTTGATCATCTGACTGTAAGATAGGGAGAAGACCCTGGGTTATCTGACTGGGCCCAATATAATCACAAGGGTTCTTAGGCTCTTAAAAATGGAATGATGATGCAGAAGAAGCAGTCAGAGTGATGTGATGTGGAAAGGAGTCAATCCACTGTTGCTAGTTTTGAAAATGAGAGGTGAGGGCTCTGAGCCAAGGCCCACTTGCAGTCCTTGAAATCTACAGAAGGCAAGGAAATAAATTTTTCCCTAGAATCTCCAGAAAGGAATGTAGGCCTGCTGATTCCTTGACTTTGACCCAGTGAGACCTGTGTTGGACTTCTAACCTACAGAAATGTAAGATAGTAAGTTTGTGTTGTTTTAAGCCATGACTTTTGTGATATTTTGATACAGCAGTAAAAATCTAATACAGTAAAAAAAATAATAACAAAAAAATGGGCAGTAGATCTGAATAGATAATTCACCAGAAAAGATATATGGATGGCAGATAATGATATGAAAATATACTCAACCTCATTTATCATTAGAGAATGCAAATTAAAACTAATGAGATACCACTACAAACTTGTTAGAATTGTTAAAAGCAAACAAAAAATTTGACAGTACTAAATACTCACAAGAATATGGAGCAACAGAGACTCATTCATTGCCAGTGGGATTGCAAAATGATATGCCACTTTGGAAGATAGTTTGACAGTTTCTTATATATCACTCCTAGGTATTTATCCAAATGAATTGAAAACTTGTGTTCACATAGAAACCAGTATGCTAGTATTTATAGCAGCTTTATTCATAATCACCATAATCCAGGAACGAACAAGATGTCCTTCAGTACGTGAATGGATAAACAACAGGTGAGTCGTACGTCATACAATGGAATAGTACTCAACAATAAAATGGAGGGAACTGCTTATTCTTACAACAACATGGATGAATATTGGATGCATTTTGCTGAAAAAAAAGCCAGAACTTAAAGGCTATGTATTGTATAAGTCCGTTCATATGACTTCTGGAAAATGCAAAGCGAATAAGATGGAAAACAGGTCAGTGGATTACCCAGGGGGCAGGGAAAAGGAGGAATGGTTGACTACAAAAGGGGCACACAGAGGAATTTTTAAAGCGATGGAACTGTTGCATATGGTACTAAGATGTTGGATGTGTGACTCTATGCATTCGTTAAAAGCCACTGAACTTCAACTGATATAGATTAAAAAAATCAGCCAAGATGTCAGGGGATCCCAGGATAGAATTGAGACTTTCTAGTGAACTTTACAGTGAAGACACTGGGTCAAACTCTACCTTACTCAAATAATCAAGGTTAAAATCAACAGTGATAAGTCAAGTGTATTCTTCCCATAACCCATAACCCCTATCTGATCATAAGAAAACATCAGATAAACCCAAAATGAAGGAAATTCTGCAAAATACCTGACTAGTGCTCTTCAAAAGTATCAAGGACATGAAAAGCAAAGGAAGTCTGAGAAACTGTCACATACCAAAGAGACCAAGGAAATATGGTGACTCAGTACAAGTGGAGGCGACTGATTCCTTCCTACAGCAGATAGAATTCATTAGTGGGAAAACTCGTGAAATACAAATCAAGTCTGTAGTTTAGTTGATAGTGTTACTGTAACAATGTTAATTTTTTAATTTTGACAAATGTACCTTGATTATATCAGATGCTACCATTTGAAGCTGGATGAAGGATATCTGAGAACTCTGTATTATATTTGCAACTTTCCTATAATCTTAAAATTATTCCGAGATAAAGATGTTTGTTTACAGAGTATACATTCTTTCAAAATATATATTTATACAGGTGAACATCTCTTTGTTTGTTTGTTGATCATTTTTTTTGTGAGTTGCCTATTATAATCTTTGCCAATGTTTTGTTTAGGTACACTTTTTATATGTGATTGCAACTGCTACATCGACTTGTTTTAGGCTCTGTATAAATTTTATCAGTAACTAAAAAAGCTTGTGTTTTTATTCATTTTCACACTATTTTTGAGACTGTGTTCTAATAGGAAGGCTGATTGTAAATGTTTCCTTTTGTTGTCTTCTCTGCCTTAGATGCTGGAAACTTTTTCATACACTGTCACTTAATCCTTGTTAAATAATAACTTTGTTAAAAAAGAATACCTACTTTTCAGGTAAGAAAACCAAGGCTTGGAGGTTAATAACTGGTCAAAAATCAAAAGCGAGGTTTTTTAAGATTTAAATTTAGGTCTTGCTCTAGTTCCCTTTCTTTCCCATATGATAAATTGCCTTTTCTGCAGTATAGTAGGAAAACTTCAGGAAAAAATGTTTTGACTTTTTAAAATCAAATAACATACATTACAAAATGTAAAACCAAAACCCATATCTTCTATTCTACTTGTAAATATGCCAGTTTTGTTAAAGAAGGTATATTAGAGAAAATTACAAACTAGATTGGCCAAATGAACAAATTGTTCATGTATCAGAAAATCCACTGTAGTCTTTACTTTTCATTAGGAAGCAAAATACCAGTAAAATAATATACCCCTGGGTTTTGAGGAGTTTGAACAGCATGATCATTCATTGCAGTTTGTTGAATTTCAGGAAGACCGTAATAATGCTTCTAAGTTTGGACATAGACTTTTAAGACTGTGATTATACTTATTTTATCAGTTCAAGTAAAGCCACCCTTGAGTTTAAGATATTTTCTTTGCTAAAAGGCAGTTTGGGTAGGCTTCAGAACCAGCCATTTGGTTTGAGTATCAGCTCTGCTTTTTATTTAATTGTGTGTTTTTTGGTTTTTTTTTTTTGCGGTACACGGCCCTCTCACTTTTGTGACCTCTCCCATTGTGGAGCACAGGCTCCGGACGCACAGGCTCAGCGGCCATGGCTCACGGGCCTAGCCGCTCAGCGGCATGTGGGATCTTCCCGGACCGGGGCACGAACCCATGTCCCCTGCATCGGCAGGCGGACTCTCAACCACTGCGCCACCAGGGAAGCCCTAATTGTGTTATTTTAATCTCCATTTATATAGCATATTATGTATCTCATCCTTATAAGTTATGTTAGTATATCTGCATAAACTACCATGTTGAAAATCTGATAACATAAATGCCTTTATATACTTTAATCCTTTGTCTGGGACTCCAAAGGAAAAAAAAAAGACTTTCAATCTCAACAGGTTGTAATATAATGAAATAATCTCTAAGAATCTCTCCTTGATACCTAGGTTCTGTTCCCACTGATAAAAGACAGTCTTTACTGTTGAAAACCCATAGTCTATGAGAGGAGCTTCATATGCTCATACAATAATATCAACTAAATATAGATCACATTTTTAAAAGTTAAAGAAATAAACATCAGAGTATCTCACATAGAGATTACTGGTTCAATAGTATTTTCTTATTTTGGCACCTGCAAAAATTCACTTAACTGTCTTGGATCCTAAATATCTTCCTATGGAGAAAGTATAGCACTGCCTTCCCTGGGATACACTAAATAACTTTTTCCTTCTATTAATTATTAAGGACTGACCTAAGTGTCAGCTTCAAATAATCAGGATAATCTGGTGTCCTAGATGCCAAAGGAAATTGCAAGAAGAGTGTTAAAGATGGGGTGTCAGGTAGCCTTGAATATCAAAATAAGATGAAACCTGAGATTAAGGTTGTTAAATCTGCCTGTGAGGGGTTCTTTGAAGTGATGGTGCAGACAACAAATGACATGTTACATTGTTATTGTTTGTACACATCTATCTACCCTTACAGACCGAGCCCTATTATAGAATGGCCTGTTTCTTTTAAATCTGTATTGGCAGCACCTAATATTGGGCCTAAGCTTAAGTGTAACATTAATTTTTGAGAAGGCAAAGTGTCTTGGAAAAGCTCCATTTTTTTCTTTACCTTACATTACACTTCACTTCATCCTTCAAGTTCAATTCAGTTCTGACACTATCTGCTTGGAGGTAGCATCAGATTCCCCAAGTTAAGGGCTCAGTCCCACAAGACTGCCCCTCCCTTCAGATGCCAATGGCAAGTCCCATGTAATCACCCGTACTTCTGACTGAAATGGAGGTTCCCATGACCCCTTCTTTGGGTTTGATAATTTGCCAGAATGGCTTACAGAATTCAGAGAAGCACTTAGGTTTACCAGTTTATTATAAAGGATATAATAAAGAATACAGATGAAGAGACACCATACGGCAGGGTATCGGAAAGCAGGGTGGAGCTACTATGCCCTCTTTGGCTATGCCACCCTCCCAGAACCTCCATGTGTTTGGCATCCTAGAAGCTCTCCAAACCCCATGCTTTTGGTACTTTTATGGAGGCTTCATCACTTAGACATGACTAATCATTAACTCAGTAACTCAGTATCCACCCTCTCATTCCTGGAGGATGGGGAGTAGGGCTGAAAGTTCCAAGCTTCTAATCACATCTTGATCTTTCTGGTGACCGGCAGCCATTCTGAAGCTATCCTGGAAACCTAGCAAGATTTGCCCAATTAAAACAAAAGACATCCCTGTCACCCAGGAAATTCCAAGGGATTTAGGAGCTCTGTGTCAGGAACCAGGGTCAAAGGCCAAATATTAGAACAAAAGATGCCCCTAGTGCTCTTATCATCTAGGCAAATTCAAGGATTTTAGGAGCTCAGTTCCAGGAACTTGGGGCAGAGACCAATATGTATATATTTTCTGTTATTTCACAAGAGAGGAAGGAAAGAAAACGGATAGTAGCTTGTGGGGAACTAAGGTCATCACAAAGATTTTTGTTTCTTTATTTGTTTTTATAGTAGGTGACAGGATATTGAGAGGGGGAAGGGAGAGATGGAGAAAAGTCATAGGGCCTTGATTATCTCAGCCAAGTGGGAGGCAGTCAGTCCTCCACTGAAAATAAAGGACACCAGACTGGAGTGAGGACATTGAAGAAAGTGGAGAAAGGTTAGAACAGAAAGTAAATTATGGTTTAAAAAATAAATAAATTGCAGGTAGCTGTAAGGACCCAGCTGAGGTGAGAGCACTGATGTAACACTCAAGCCCATTTTAGAGCTGAGTGTCTAAATAATAATGTGAGAATAATATTAGAATAACTATTATTGCTGTACCTCAGGAGATTCTGTGTCTTTTACTATCCAACATAATATTTCATATTTTATAGATTATATTAATTTTATTTAAAATTATATTTTTTATTATTTTTATAAGTTGCTGTCTTCTTTCCTTGAAAGTAATCCTACTGGTAGTTGTGCTATCTCTGTGAAGGTACGACTGATGAGATCATATCTAAGCAACATTACCCATGTGGTCCATAAAGCTCACCTATGGATTATTTTCTGCTTCATGACTATGGAGCCTTTAGTGTGATTTAGGGTTCATTCACTCAGCATATAAGACCTAGACACTATGTGTCTGGCACTGCCTTAGTCACACAATGCTAAACCTCCAGAACTGACAGCCTAGTGAGGAAGAGAAAATATATAAACAGTTACAATGTTACCTAAGGAGTGCCTTCAGGTAGTATTTTATTTTAAAAGCATGTGATCGGTAACCCAAGGCACTGAATTTCTAATGCTGGAATACCAAGGAGTTCAGGAAGTGCTACTGGACAACTTGGAGTAGGTGGGGAAAGCTGTAACAAATGATACTTAATTTGCATCTTCAAAGCCTAGTTTACCAGGGGAACCTGGGACAGAAGGGATTACATACTAGTATTTCTCAACCTTTTTAAATCCATGACCCTCCTCCTCTGATTAAAAAAAAACAAAAAGTTCATGTCTGTCTTGCACATTATTTTGAAATTTCAACTCAAATGAAATATAGCTAAAAATAAATCAAAACAAGGACTAAACAATAGAACAAAAATGTTCAAACTATAAATTCACTTCCCCTCTCCCTATTCTTCCTGTGTCACCCATCGTGCTTTAGATGGGAGGGAGTTTATTGATGCATCTATAATTACTTGATAAGCAGGTATGGCACCTCTATGGTATATATACCACTACTACATGATCATAAGGTCTCTCTCAGAAGGCAGAGGTTTAAACACCATAATTGGCATTTATGAAGGCCAGTTGTGTATATGACTTCCTTGTGCAATATGCCTCTAATACAGGATCACAGAGTATTGCTTTCCATTCTGCTTTTGACCTAAGTAGGTTTTCTGTAGACTGACATTTTACGTTAAGCCTTCCTTGACTACTCCTTCCTGTGCCCAGAGCGGTTCAGCTTCCTTTAATGTGCCTTCTTAGAAACCTGTGCTACGGATTTGGGCAGTTATCATTTTTACTAATAATTGCCCTTTTCGTCTGTGTCCCTAAAAGCTTGTAAACTAATAGAGAGCAGAAATTGTGTTTTTCCTACCACCGTTTATTTCCCCGAATACTGTCATTGCCAAGTAGGCAATGAATATATATTTGTTAAACGAGTAAATATAATTAAAAGTCATATTAGTATTAAAAAAATTATACAATGAGACAAGTTTATCTATAGTTTTTCTTGCCCACCTCTATCACTCTAGCATCACTAAGTTTTTCCTCCCGCTTTTTTTTTCCTTCAGGGAACCTATGTCTACATACTGCCTTGAGCCCCCGGGTATCAAGGCAATGGTGGAAGGGTGAGGATCTGATTAACATTCTAGTACAAAATAAAAGTTTGCTTCTTTATTTTAAATATGTCATTATAGTGTTTTCAGGTGTCTTTTTAAAAATATTTGTTTACAGAAAAAGTAATATAGTCATTTGGTACAAAAATGCAAAATACAGAGAGGAATGCACTGTGACAAGTAACTTCCCTTTTCCCTCCATCCCTCAGCCATCAAATTCCGGCTCCTAGAAACCATACTTATCAGTTTCTTGTGTATTTTTATGGAGCTATTCTATACATATTCATATTGTATGTCTTCTAACTTAATTTGTAATGTCTTCTTTTAAAGGTGTTTCAAATATATATGTAATCAACAAGCCAGGTGGTTTGTCTTGTAAAATTTCTCAAAGTCTAGATATTGCTGATTATATTTTGGTATATTCTTCTGTCCCTGTATTTCTTGTATAAGTAGTAAGATATAGAGACCTTGGGCTTGATTTTTTCTTTGTTTGGTTTTGTTTTGGGTCAAGACTGCTTCATAAGTTAGGTTGTATACTTACTATACTTAATTTGCCTATTCTGGATATTTCATATAAATGGAGTCTACACAATATGTAATCCTTTGTAACTGACCTGTTTCATTTAGTATATTTTCAAGGTTCATCTGTGTTATAGCATGTATCAATACTTCGTCTCTCTTTATTGTTGAATAATACTCCTTTGTATGAATATACCACATTTTATTTTTTCGTTCATTCATGGAGGGACTTTAGGATTGTTCCTAATTTTGGCTATTAGGAATAATGCTATGAACATTCATGTACAAGTTTTTGTGTGGATATATCTTTTAATTTCTCTTGGGTACATACCCAGGAGTAGAATTGCTCAATCAGATTGTAACTCTATGTTTAACATCTTAAGGAACTGCCAAACTATTTTCCAAAGTAGCTGCACCATTTTACGTTCCCACCAGAGGTGTATGAGGGCTCCTGTTTGTCCAAAACCTTGCCAACATGTGTTGTTACCTGCCTTTTTTATTCTATTCATCCTAGTGGATTTGGAGAGGTATCTCATTGTGGTTTTGACTTACATTTTCCTGATGGCTGATGATATTGAGCATCTTTTCATATGCTCATTGTCTGCTTTTATATCGTCAGAGAAATATGTTTTCAGATCCTTTGCCCATTTTAAAATTGGGTTATTTGGTTTTTTTATTATTGGCTGTTAAGTGTTAACCAGGTACAGGTCTCTTTTCAGATTAATAACTGTGTAGATATTTTCTTTCATTCTTTGAGTTGTCGTTTCACTTTCTTGATGGTGTCCTTTGAAGCATAATAGTTTTTAATTTTGATGATGACCAGTTTTAATTTTTCTTTTGTTGCCTGATCTTTTGATGCTGTAACTAAGAAGTCACTGCCTAATCCAAGGTATTGAAGATTTACTCCTATGTTTTGTTTTTTTTTTTTTGCGTACGCGGGGCTCTCACTGTTGTGGCCTCTCCCGTTGCGGAGCACAGGCTCCGGACATGCAGGCTCAGCAGCCATGGCTCACGGGCCCAGCCGCTCCGCGGCACGTGGGATCTTCCCAGACCGGGGCACGAACCCCCGTTCCCTGCATCAGCAGGCGGACTCTCAACCACTGCGCCACCAGGGAAACCCTACTCCTATGCTTTTTTCAAAGATTTCTGTAGTTTTAATTCTTACATTTAGGTCTTTGATTCATTTTGACTTAATTTTTGTGTATAGTATGAGGTGTAAGGGTCCACTTTCATTCATTCACTTGACCTAATACCACTTGTTGAAAAGAGTATTTTTTGCCCACTGGATGGTCTTGGCACTCTTGTTGACAATCAATTGATTGTAAATCTGAGGACTTATTTCTAGAATCTAAATTCTGTTCCACTGACCTATATGTCTGTCCTTATACCAGTACCACACTGTCTTGACTACTGTAGCTTTGTCATAAGCTTGAAATCAGGAAGGAATTGTTATCCTTTTTCAAGATTATTTTGACTATTCTAGATCCCTTGGATTTTCATGTGATTTTTAGGACAACTTGTCAATTTCTGCAAAAATGTCAGCTGGGATTTTGACAGCGACTGCACTGAATCTGTAGATTAATTAGGGGATTATTGCCATCTTAACAATATTGTCTTCCAGTCTGTGAACATGGGATGTCTTTTCATTTATTTAGGTCATTTATTAGTTCTGATAGCTTTCAGTGGATTCCTTTTCTATACACAAGATCTTGTCCTCAGCATGAAGCAATTTAATGTTTGTGTTAACAGTGTCTGTCAGTAATAGTCAAGGACAGTTTCATTCCCTTAAGCCCCGTCTCCTTCATGTTTTCTTTTCTAGTTCTTTTTTCTCCTTACAATACTGTCTGCCTTCTTTCTTTGTAGCTCATTCGTAGTCCATTTCCTTTCTGCATTTGGGCTTTTCTCTAATAATCCGAATTCACCTCTTCTTTCCTCCTTTGTGTTCTCTCTGCTGGAATCTTTATCCTTATGGCTTTTCCTCTCCTCCTCTACTTAACCTCTTTTTCTTGCACTTTCTTTCTCTCTAGTGTCTATCTTTATTGCCTGCCTGATGGACATTGACACTGTTCTCTCAGGTGATTGGAGTTATTTCTGAGGTCAAGACTATGTTTACCAGAGTTATTTTCTTATAGAAGTAGTTGTAGCAGCTATTTTTAGCTTTATTGAGATACATGTTACTTACAATAAAATAAATAGATTTTAAGCGTTCAATTTGGTGAGTTTTAACAAATGTATACATCAGTGTTTACATGGTTTTAACACCAAGGAAATATCCTCATTTCTCTTTCTAGTTAATGTCCCTCTTCCCCCAGCCCATGAGAGGAACACTTTCTAATTTTTATCACCATAGATTAATGTTACCTGTTTTTAGATTTTATATGAATAGAAATGTACAGTATGTGCTCTTTCAAATCTGATGTTTTTTCACTCAATAAGGATTCATCCATGTTGACATACATGTAGTAGTTCATTCCTTCCTTTTAATTACTGAGTAGTATTCTGTTATATGAATATAACACAATTTGTTTATTCATTATCCTGCTGATGGACACTTGAGTTGTTTTCACTGGTTTTGTTTTTAAAAATAATAATGTTTTAAAATTTGTTTTTAAAAAGACAAAGGAAAAATATCGAAAAGTAAAAAGCTCAGCTCCGTCCCTGCAGAGGTAACCTCAACATACAGTTTCATATTTTCTTTCAGACGGTCATATGTATATCCAAGTATTTTTATATGCCTTTGTACTTATTTTCATACAAATGGAATCATCTGTGTATATAGTCCTGAACCTCAATTTTTTTCCCATGTAACATTTCTTAAACATCATTCTGTATTAACACATGTATTACTTCATTCATATTCTTAATTGTCAAAGAGCATATATGTAATATACTTCTTCCTCATTGTACAGATATACAATAAATTCTTTAACCAGTCATATTTAACTAATGGATAATCAAATTGTTTCTTTTTTTGCTCTTACAAATATTCCTACATTGAACATCCTTATATTTATATATTTGTGCTATTTTCTCAGTACATAAATGCTGTAAGATAACTATTACATAAGAGGAATTGCTATGTCAAACACTATGTACGTTTAAAATTTTGATAGAAATTGCCGAATTGCTCTCCAAAAGTGTTGCATTAAATCTCAGCAACATTGCCCTTTCTATACAACACTTAAGGACTGTTTTTCATATGTGATTATGGAGACTTTCATCTGTTTACAGTTTATTTATTTAACAATTATTGAAGACCACCAACAGTGTCTGACAGTTTTTGTTCCCACACAACTTGTAAATATCAGGTCATGTTTATCTTGCCAATCTTACCAATGAAAAATATTATCTTACACATACTTGAATTGCATTTCTATACTTATGAATATTCTTTCATATCTTTATTCTTCATGTAGTTTTCTTTTATCTGTAAACTACCTAGTTTGTATTGTTTGCCCATTTTTCTATCTCATTTTTGTCCTTTTTCATGCTGATTTATAAGAGCTCTTTGTCATGTGTTATAGTTTTTCCTAGTTTCTTGTTTGCGTCTTGAATTTGTTTATGGTGTTTTTTTCTTAAATAAATATCGTATATATATATATATTTAATAAATTTATATATTTATTTTTGGCTGTGTTGGGTCTTCGTTTCTGTGCGAGGGCTTTCTCTAGTTGCGGCGAGCAGGGGCCACTCTTCATTAGGGTGCGCGGGCCTCTCACTGTTGCAGCCTCTCTTGTTGCGGAGCACAGGCTCCAGACACGCAGGCTCAGTAGTTGTGGCTCACGGGCCCAGCTGCTCCGCTGCATGTGGGGTCCTCCCAGACTAGGGCTTGAACCCGTGTCCCCTGCATTGGCAGGCAGATTCTCAACCACTGCGCCACCAGGGAAGCCCTATGGTGGTTTTTTTAAAAAAGAAAATATCCTCTGTTCCTTGATGATGTTTATATTTTTAAAGTAAAGTGTTGTTTAACCCAAAAGAATAATTCTAAAGAATTAGTGGGATCCTAGCAGTTGAGTGAGAAAATTATTTGGGTTGGCAGAAGGGATACCAAGAAATCTGGGAATTTCATCTCTCTAAATGAACTCTTCCTTCAAAGACCTGTCTCTATAACAGTGGAATATTTGATATACCATCAATTTTTATGCTGTGAGGATAAAGTTTGTCTTCACTTTAGTTCTAAATATATAACAGTATGTTATATATAAATGTCAGTATATATACATTTTTTTCTGTAATGGTGCAATTGGTTATTTTGTCATTTGTGATACTGCAGATCCATCACTCACCTCTACTGAGTTTATTCTTCATTTGGGTAATGACTTCAGAGAATCTTAATATCCTAGAACTGTAGCATTGGAAGGATTCTCATCATAAATTTCAGGACAACTAAGAAGTTGTCTGCATTCACCCATCAAGGCACATAAATAGAGACTTTTGCTTAATTCATAAGTAGAATAAACGCAAGTATTGTCAATGCTTTATTTTCTTCTCTTGAATATTTATTGAGACTCTGGCTAAGATCTTATCTGAAGGAATGTGAAAATAAAAAACCTGAAAGACCTGCTTAATGGATACTTATCGTGTAACAGACATGACACTGAGTTGCTAATATTACCACATCTTCTAGTTGGTCCAGTTCTACATAGAAGGTGAATACTTTCTATGAGTTAGACACAAAACTAAGTGCTTTACCTATGCATTCAAATCTCTGAAAGTAGGTCCTATCCTCCCTATTTTAAAGTTGAAGAATCTGAGGCTCCAAGAAGTAAAATATCTTGCCAAAGTAACTGCTAAATGATAACTAAAACCTCCTGTTGGTCCCATCAGAAACTTTAGAGTTATGCACTGGCTTCTTTTATCAAGTAAATTCCATGCTGTGTCTACTAATCTTAGTCCATGGGGAACTGACCCCATTTCCTGGCCTCAGGAATGCAGACTTGACATAGCCCTGACCAGTCAGATCACTGTATTCCCCTGGCCACGATTATTAGTTTAATATGAGCATATGAAACAAGCCAAGTCCAAGGTCAGTGAGGTTTAACTTCTGAGACCTTTTGAAACTATTTGGAAAGAGAACCTCTCTTTCCACTGAATTTGTAGGTAGGAAAATTTAAGTCTTAAGATGTCAAGGGCTACTATGTTCAAAAAGCCAGTTTGAGAGTGAATGAAAGGAGTGAAAAGAAACACTGAGTTATGGAGAGAGACCAGATTCTGACACTATTTCTTTAGCCCCTGGATCCAAGGATTCAAATATGCTTACAAGAAGATCTAGCAATGTTTGTTTCAGATACTGAGCAAATACTCCCTCACCTCCATGCTCCCTGCTTTAAAACCAAAGACCATGCTGAAGTTGTAGAACCAATTGGCTCCTAAAGATTGAAGTGATATTGGTAATATTCTGTCTCTGTCACTGTCTCTCTCTCTCTCCTATTCCTCCTCCCTTTTTCTCTCTCTCCCCCCTCCCCCTCTTTCCCTCCCTCCTTTTCCCCCTTCTCTTTTCTCCTCTCTTCCATTTCCCCTCCTTTTTCCCCTCCTTCCCTTCCTCCCTCCTTCCTGCCTTTTCTCTGTCTCTCTCACACACACATACACACACACACACACACACACACACAGACTTATGTCCAGCTTGACCACTAATTCTAAAATAGGAAATGACAATGAATATGCCAGGAGGAAGGGGGAGTGTTCTGACCTGTTGCCAAAGCTTTTTTTTTCCACCTCTGCACTGCACCTATATTCTGTAATGGTCACTGCAACCCTTTTTTAAAAACTGTTTACATGTCTGACTTCTTGTTTGGATTTTACTTGGTGATTTGATATGAATTTTTAATGTAAAAGCACTTAGCATTAGGAGTTTGACATTTTGTCTGACCTTAATCACCAGGAGGATCATGAGAGGTTTATTCAGTGGGAAGAGAACTGTTACAGCCCTGACAGAAATGATGGGAAATAAGTAAACAGACTTTTAAATCTTCACCAGAAATCAATAGGGTTTAAAGATGATGGACGTTGGTGTTTTTTGCTGCTTAAGGACTTCAACCTTTTACGGGAAGATATCTTCTCAACGTGTCAGCAGTTTTTTCCCTGTACACAATGGATCACTGCTGCAAATAGAGCATTCTGCATAGCACACTCTTCATCATTATTATATGGAAGAAACTGTATATGCCTGCCCATGGTAACATAGAGCCTTTTGGGGCATTTTTGTATGAAAAAAGAGGGCCGTTTCTCACCATTTTGTTTTTTGTCTTATGTGTAATTCATGCTCCAAACTTTTTTCCTCAGCACAATAATAGCAGTTTTTATTTATTGAGTACCTTTTAGCTATGTGATGTTAAGGTAGATGATATGATTCCATTTTATAGATGATGAAATTGAGGCCCAGAGGCTCTGCCTAAGGTCATCCAACTAGTGATATAACTGGTATTTAAAATCTTGGTCCATAGTATTTGAAGCTTATGCTTTTACCACTCTTTGAACTGCATCTCTGAAGACACTCAGTAGGTATTCTCACTTTTGACTCTATTTCTTTAGCAGTGGTATCTCTTATTTCTTTCTTTCATCTTTTCCCTCAGTCAGTAAAACTGACTTAAGTGACAGATCTCCACATCATTTAATAAGAGGATAAGAGCTATACCATGGTCATTGAATAAAGAGATAAGGGTTGAGAACTGCTTCCCAGTATACTCTGCAGATCTGTTTTTCATGAATGATTTACAAGATATTAGATTGATACAGCATTTAGCAGTATATTCACAATAAACAGAATCCGATGAAAGTGTTCAAATTTTAATAAAACGTCATGCAGTGTCCTTTTTTTAAAGGTATAGAATTATATATTTCATTTTTTTAATATTTTTATTCTAAATACTTTAAAACATGGAAAACTTGCCATTATAGAAAAGCTGACTTTCCAGGTATTCGAGAAACTAAGATATTTATTTTGTAATTTGGAAATAGTCTTTCTAATTCAAACTAAGAATACCAACTCAGTTTTTTAATAAGTAATCATGAAATATATATTGGTAGATAAAAATTTTCACATAACATTTCCTGATTTGATGTGAATTTAGCTTTAAAGACACATTAGTTGATTGGAATTTTAAAAAGAAAAGATGAGATAGCTCTTTACCAGTTCATTGTAATACATGTTAGATATGTTGAATGCAAATACCGTCTTAGGAAAGGTGCAACAGTCTCTTAACTTTTGGAATCCTCCATTTCCTTATTTAGAAGCTGAAATAAACTAAAATTTTTGAGGATCCTTCTAACTCTAAAGTTCTATAACTCCTTAGGTTTAGAATATTGGTTTGAAGTCATTTTTTTTCTATCACATACTTTTACGTAATGTTTGATTTTTCACAATGTTCAAAGTAATTTTTGCTGTAGCATTTTAAAATGTTCCACCCTCACCCCTTAAAAGCTGATCTTTTTCTAATATCTAATGATCTTCTCTGAACTGGTATACTGTGTTGCTCCGCTGACTTGTTCTTACCTCAAGAAGAGTGACTTGAAACCTTTGTTTCTCATATGAAGAAAAGATAAAATATTGTTACTCCAGGCCTTCTAAAGGTGCTGATCAAGGAATAAAACTGATCAACCATTTTCTTATGTTCTCTTTACACTGACTTGGGACCTCAAAAAAGAGTGTTAGTAGAAATCAAGAATGCTTCGTTCTAGTCTGACCCTTATCCCTAATTTTTTGGTCATACAACCTCTTGAGGCCCCAGTTTTCTTGTCTACAAAATGGGGATAATAGGACCTACTATACCGGATTATTGTGAAAATTATTTGAATTAACATATATGGAAGCATTTGAACTCCTAAATAAGCTGCTTTGTCAGACAACAATTTAGGTGTTTTGCTAGTACAAGTTCTTGTTACCTGGGTTTGATATATAACCTCAAATTCTTGTACTGCAGTTTTTTGGGTATGACCAGATGTAACTTCTAAAAAAAAAAGTACTGCTGAGTTTATTTATTCACTTAAGTAAACTTTCATGGTTTTTATCCTTGCCCCTGTTATGAAGTAAACATGTCCATTTTTTAAAAGGCTATAGCTTCCTCAACATGACAGGGATTACAGATTAAACAAATGAAGAGAGGGCTTTTCAGTATAGGGTGTTCCGTTTATCAAGTTCCTTTTCTTGTTTGTCTTTGAACTTTTAATCCTCTCATTAAATATAAAGTCATTTCCTAGTTACTTTGCATTTAAATTTTGCATTGGTTACTATAGGTTTTTATGTTTAAATATTTGATTTTGATGAAGTCATCTTTAATCGTTCATTTTATTAACATCTGTTTTGGGGACCAGAAATTTTACCAAAGAACGTGCTTTAAATTTATTGAAGGAAAATATGATTTGACACCTAAAAAAGTAAAGCAAAACCAATTTTTTTTGCTCCAAAATCTTACTGAATGTTAAGTAGTGGTCAACCATGATTATGCCTGTGTTGGTCCTACCTACATACATTTGTTCCTTTTAAAGAACACATATGTTTCCTCTTTTCTAATACTTCATTCTTAAGTTATGTAAAATAGTTTTCATCCCTTATTAAATGACTTAATAACAGTCATCAATCCCTATCAAAACAGAAGTTATTTTCCCCAGAATTATTATCACATTTTTTCTCTTTTCATAACTCTTTGTTCCTTCCTTTATTGCAACAATTATATTGCACATTTATATGTCCGACCTACACACCATCAGGAGTTTCTTACATTGTGAAATCTTATTTACCTTTGATGTCTAGTCCTTATAAACTCTGTGTGGGGCATTTAGTGAACTCTCAATAATATATTGAATGATACTTCAGATTTTGTTGAAGATCCAAAAATGCTTAGCCAAATTGATCTATGACTATATAGACAAGTTCTGTTACCATGATTCTTAAAACAAAAATGTTCCCAATTTGTGACTGATGGTCTATAATGTCATATTTACTTCCATAATAAATAGTCACCTTTCATAATAGTGTCACCATAATAAACTGAGATTAAAAGGATTTGCTGAGACTTCTCTCCCAGACATTAGGATAAACCAGGTATAAGGTTCTACCTCCAGTTAGCTACATGACCTTATCCTGTTAAGGTTTTATTTATAAAGTGACGGCTTATACTGGATTATGGCTAAGGTCTGTCTAGCTAAAGAAATTCTCAACCAGAAGAGCTTAACAGTATCTGTCACCTACATTTATTTTTGCTAAGAGGCTTTTTTCCATCATATTGACACAGTTATTCTGAAACTCATCTAGCTTCTGAAAAAACCTAGGAAGCCCAGCTTGTGCTTAGCCCCACAGTAGGAGTGCTTGAGGAACCTGAACTGCATACTACCAGGTGCTTTTTACATCCTGAGAAAAATTGTTACTCACTTTTGATCTCTAGTCCTTAAACTCAGTGCTTGGCATTTAGTGAATGCCTACTAATGCTTAGTTTGGTATGGTTCCATATAATGGAAAGTACTCATCTGTATGTAATGTATAGATTTCTGTCTTTGAATTTGTGGGAAGGCACGTGTATTGTAAAGTCAGCTTCCTGCCATCCCTACTCTCAGCCAACATCTAAGTCCCTGCCACTGTGGTTTAGTCCCCAAAATTTGTTATAGAAGGTATAAACACTTGTTTAATATATCATAGACAGCCAATATGTGTTTATATATGGCCTTGTCCCTGAAGGACTATAAGCTACTTGAGGTCAGAAGCTCTACTTAATTAATTTTTTATCTCCTTCTAGTGTTTATTACTACTTAGTACCTATTGGTCAATTTTGTTTACTAATTTGATGATTATACAGAATTGCAGAATTATACAGAATTTTCAGAATTATTACTGAAAAAAGGTCACTGCCTTTGTAATGATCCCTCTCTACAAGAAGGAACATCCACAACGCAGTTTTGTGTGGCAGCTTTTGTAAGAGGGGAACTTCGGGAGAAGCACCTGGTGATGGTCATTGTCTATTATGTTATTTCAGGGATAAGGACAAATGTAGTCATAACTGCTGCTATAATTTTCATGAACCCTAAACAGTTCTATATTTTTTAAATGACTGTAGAAATGTATTGGTTATTTTCAGTTTAGTTTTTATGCAGTCTAGCAGTGTAATCACGTTAAGTGTGTATGTGTCATGCATTTTTTCACTTGTAGCAATAATCCCCTATCTGCATCAGTCTAATTTAGTGCTTTGGGCAATGAAGTAATGCAGACTAAATCAAAGCTGAGCTTGAGCCAAGATGATGAGTTGGAAAGATTCCTGGTTTTGTAATTATATAGACCTGAATCTCCACTGATTGAGGTATAACATACATAAAACACTAAACATGGTACTTGATTATGGTAAGTTGCTCTGTAAAAGGTAGCTAATGTTATTTTAGTTTAAAAAGTATATTGCTAAAAATAGTCATTAGGTGTGAAAAGTATTTGAAAAGACATGAAGTTCACTGCCTTCAAAGTACAGATTACCAGCATATAATATATCTTGGCATATGTTAGCTCCATAGTAGGTTCTGAAACAGACCAAGGGATGAAAGAACCAACTAACTTTGTTGCAAGGCTGTGTGCTTTTTTATTTAATGGGAGATGATAGTCATCAGCTGCCAGTCTAGATGGTGGCAGCCAGCATGTGTGTGATTTCTAATTGTGTGTGTGAGGTGATTAGAGATTTCTGCCTTAGGCAAGTCACTGAGTACTAGATGAATTCAACTTCTGTTAAATTTTCTCTAGTGAAAATAAGGCCAATAATGATTATGTTGCAAAGTTATTATGAGGATTAGTGATTATATCTAAAAAATAACTACAAGTGCCTAGCATTCTGTAAATTTTTCTATAAATTGAACGTTTTATTTTTATTCTCATTATTGCTGACATTGCTGTTGCCATCATCATCATCTTTATGTAATGATCTGTGTGTTTAAGGGGGGTTTCTGCCTTTGTGGATCCTCCCAATATTTCACTGTTCCTTAGAAACAGATCCTGTAAAGAGTCACAGAAACTCTCTAGGCATCTGAGAGCAAAAATACTTCAGCAGATTCTGTAGGCTCTTAACTTTATACCATTCTTCCTAAGCCTGCCTTCTAACACTGATTCTTCTGATCGTTCAGAACTATGCTCTCTTGACGCAGAGGAATCACGGAAGTTTACTATCTGGCTGATCTTGGAGTATGGTACTATCTGCAATTTACCCAAGAGAAATACATTCACTTTGCGCCGTCTTTATCTGATTGTCAATCCTACTTTACTCATATTGGCGATTTTTTTTTGTATTCTGTCCCTACTTTTCTTTTCCTCATGATAATTTCATTTAATTTCACATTCTTTTATTATTTTTTCAAAATTCATTAACCCCTAATAAGGTCAGTTATGTGAATTACGGATTCTCACTAAGTTGTTCGTAATGCTGTGGAGGTGTGTTATTTACTCCATCTTGTTTTCTTTACTCTCTATCCTCTTGATGTACTTGTTGTGATGACCTTAATCATGTTTAGAATGGTTCGTGGAAAAGAGAAGGTTGTGACTGGAACTGACATGAGCCATAGAGTTTATTTATATGCTTGTGTAAGTCTTTTCTATTTTATCAACTTGAAGCTGAACTTATTTAAGACATTGCTAGCTATAAATAAAAAGCACAGTTCTTTTCATCTGGTAGGTATATAGTCCACCAAAGGAAATCCATTGTGGATACTGATAAGGAAATACATAGAAATTGAGAAGGGTTTTGGTAGTCCAGTTACCTTTGACAAGTCATAAGCTTTCTGGGCCTTAGTTTTCTCCAGTCCAAAATGCACATGTTAACTGCCTTTTCTATTTCAGTGGATTGTGTAAGGATCAGATGAAATAATGTGAAATGCATGTAAAAGGACTTTCTTTGTCATTCATGAAAAGTGTGAAACTCTTCATGATTATACAGTGTTGTTGCCTTGAATACTTTGAGGAAAGAGAATAAGTGTTGGTATATTTATTAACTTGTTTTTGCCTCTCTTCTTCCAAAAAAGATTTGAAGCAGAGGTCACTAATGAAGTCACTGAATTGAAGATATTATTGGCAAGAGGAATGAAGTGAAAGGAAATCTGAGGAGGAAAATATTTTGTAAAGGTGTTGAATTAGTTTGCTGCATAGGCAATAAATATTTAGGAGGCACATCCTCAGAGATAGAATTAAAGTACAAATTGGATTGTTATTGTTGGCAGATAGGACTGGTTTTTAAAAGAGTAGTAATATATTGTAGATCTGGAGAGATATTTTCTATAAAATGGTAAGATCTTAAAAAGAAGAGGTAAAGATTAGATATAATGAGAAATTGTTAGTTAATTTCGATTTGAGTACTTGGAGGAAATGCTTCAACTTACAGGGAAAGAGTAATTTTAGGAAAATAATAATGTGACCAGGATAGGGCCTGAATTTTGAATCTGTAAGGAAGAGGCTAAGTTCTTATTAACTTTTTTAAAGGTCGGTGTCTACCTTAAAACACTTGTTTACTAACAAATAAAAGTTACGGGTGGAGGAGAGAGAAGAGGGATATTTATGAATTATTTCTGAGATCTAGTGAAAATTCTAAGTATGTGGTAGAACTTTCTGAGGTTCATACCGTATAGCACAAAAGGAATTATGATGGTTTTAGATAATGTTTTGAAACATTAATTGTGACCATGTAATTAAAGTTTATGATTCTTGACGTCATATCTTATTTTGTAAACTGATGTTTTATAAAAGACTATATTACTTTCTGCTTCAAGTTGCTACTGAATCATGTTAACTCCTTTTTTATCAATAGTTTCTCTCTCGTTAGTTCTTTCCTCCCAAACTACGTTAAACAGAGTACCTACACCACTGCTTCCTAGCTCTTTTTCTTTAGGCAAGTTCCTGAGCTCTCCGAGCTTTAGTTTCGTCGTAAGATGTGGATAATAATACTTACTTTTTATAGAGTTGAAGCGAGGATTGAGATAATATTCTTAGCATGATAACTGACACATAGAAAGTACTCATTAAGAATTAGATGCTTCTACTGTTGTTGGTGGTGTTATTGCTATAATTATTACAACTGTTCTTATCATCGTGAATACAGTTATTTTTTCCCTAGTGGTCTACTAAATCAAAGAAAAATCATTGGGAAATAATCACAGGGGATGTGTTTATATAAGTGGTGGCCACGTATTATATTTTACAGGTTCGTAAACTTTGCTTCTTAGCATGTTATGAATATCTTTGAACTAAAACGTTTGGAGAGGAAAGAAAGATTTTCTTTATTTGAAAACATCCTTCTGTTTTACATCTTACAATAGCAAAAACCTGTATGTACTTTTTAGAATCAGTCTCTAAATGATAGCCCGATATGGAAACCAAGGTTCTTTACAGCAGGCCGTTCTGAGGTTGGAGGTATCGTTGGAAAAAAACGTAATTAGGATTCACCATAAATTCTTACATTTCTCAGTATTTTATCTATTAAGCGGTGACCCCTGCTTGTTGCCCTTTAGGCAGTCAGTTGAGGTGCATTAGTAAGCTGGGTGAGCAAACTGCTGAGCATATCTAATTGGACTCCTAGAGAAAATGGCTGACCAACGGTTTTGAATACTCAAGAATTCACATATTGAATGCCTGTCAAGGACCAAATCTGTTGTGAAATCATCATTACCCTTAGAATCTTGAACTTAATGAGGAGACTGGTAAGAAATGGTACAGGGAGATAAACCTGTGACCAAGGTAAAGACAGGCCTGTAGCAGCTCTTAAGAGGGACACCTGCCTTGGGCTTGAGGGGAGCAGGACTCAGGAGAGAGGAACCAGAGGACTTAATGATGGTAATATCCGGGCTTTGAGGCCAAATGGATGGTGGCTGGGTAGAGAGGTGGTAAGGGACCAGGAGAGGATAAATTTTCCATTTGGGGAAGTATTAGATGGCGGAGTAAAGATGAAAATATAGGCCATGAAGGGAGAAATGAGATTTTTCTGCTGTGGCCTTGGAGGGTCTCTTTTGTGCAAGAACTAGTCAGTTCAAAGGAGGAAATGATTAAAATGGAATTCACTAAACTATTTTATTCTGTTGACTTGATCAGTCAGTTTCAGTAAAAATGCTTGCGCCTCATAATCCATTTGGGCATGGATTTGTTTTTGTTACTCTTTTATAATGTGGAAGATACTTTCAGAATTCTCATGTGGTTCTCGATAGTGGTTGTACAATATAATCACATGGGGATTATTTTTTAAAATGCCAGTGTAGATTTGTTGTAATGATTCCAACAGAAATTTTTAAATGTTGGGGGATGGGGAAATAGATTATACAAGACTAGCAAAATATTGATAACCATTGAAGCTTGGTAATGGATACCTGAGGTTCATTAAAGTATTCATTATATTTGTATATGTTTGAATATTTCCATACTAAAAAATTTTTGAAGTAAATTTAGAAGAAGTTTTTCTCAACAACCACCACCAAAAAAATACTCGTGCCTGGGCTGCTCCCTAAACCCATTAAATAAGAATTTCTTGAGATAGGACTAAGGTATCTTTTTTCTTTTTTATCGAAGTATAGTTGATTTACAATATTGTGTTAGCTTCAGGCGTACAGCAAAGTGCTTCGGTTATACTATATATATATATATATATATATATTCTTTTTTTCATTTCTTTTCCATTGTAGGTTATTACAGAATACTGAATATAGTTCCCTGTGCTATACAGTAACTTCTTGTTATTTATCTATTTTATATAAAGTAGTGTGTATCTGTTAATCCCATACTCCTAATTTATCCCTTCCCCCGCTTCCCCTTTGGTAACCATAAGTTTGTTTTCTATGTCTGTGAGTCTGTTTCTGTTTTGTAAATAAGTTCATTTATACTATTTCTTTTAGATTCCACATATGAGTGATATCACATGTTTGTCTTTCTCTATCTGACTTACTTCACTTAATATGATAATCTCTCGGTCCATCCATGTTGCTGCAAATGGCATTATTTCATTCTTTTGTTTTTTTAAGTTCAACATGATCCTCGTATGTAGCTGTGGTTGAAAAACCTCTGCTTTATGAGATAAACTAAGCAGGAATTATTGTCCTTATTTTACAGGTAGAAAAACTGAGACCCAGAAAGGCTAAATGTTTTGTTACAAGGCCACATAGACAGTAAAGAGCACAGCAATTGCGTTGTCAGCCTCATGTATTCTAGTGCTCATTTTATTATACCACTCTGCTTCTACATTGCCCATCGAAGGAATGATTTCATTGCTAGTAGTTGTCATATGGTCTGTTCAAAACCTATGCTGTATTGAAGATACCTTAGTCCTAACGACTCTGTTTTAGAACACTAGTTCCTCTTCCTCACACTGGCAGTGAGTATTGGGTGCAAGCAATGACGGTTGCTAAATTGGTTTTATTTGTGAGTAGGTGCTCATAATTCAGCCTGCCATTTTCTTTTCTTTTCCTGCAAGTATGGGGACAGTGTAAGTACCTCTTGGAAAGAAAAGATGCTGATATTTTTCTAACACCCTGTGCACTGGGGCAGTAAATCTACATGCAAATTAAAGATTTTGGTGACAAATGATAACTCTCATCATCACTCTAATCTCTTCTTAACTTTCCTGGGTATTGTTAATTCATAACGTAGTTTGAATTGACTTACTACTATTGATTTCTGTATTCATTAGAATGAAAAGAGAAATCTTGCCGTTGCAAGGGAAATACAGTTATCAGACACTTTTTTCTCAGAGAATAAAAGGACCTGGCGGGATATAAACTGTGAGAATGACAGTTAAATTGACATGAAGGTTAATGCTTGCTTGCTACATTGATGTTGGAGGATCAGTCACTTGTCAGTATGCTGCTATAATACATGCAGTACATCTTCATTAGGAAGGCATATAGCAATCAGTTTCAGGTTTCCGGATGAGCCTGTGGCCAGGCCATAATTAACCTTTTGAACCTGGAATTGTAACAGAATGTACTATTGGCTTGGGTTATCAATTATGGTCAGAGTCAGTTGATACTTAAAGAAGGCTTATTGGTGATGGATATTATAATCTACTCATTTTCCATTGTTTGATTAAAAAATAAAATTGACATGACAGAATATTCCATTTTTTACTTTTGGAGAGACCAATTTTTGTAAGCCAGATGCTTTGCCAAACAAACACTTATATTAGTAACAGTTTGGATTTTCTTGGTTTCGATTTGATTTTCGGTCTCAATTTTCAGTATTGTTTTCAGTTTCTTAAATATGAAGCAGTGTAACTGCTAAGGAGGACTTTTTAAATACCTGATTTGTCAAATTATAATAGAAAAGACTAAGATAGCATTTCATCATACTTTAAACATAAGTTTTAAAAGATTAAAGTTCAGGTGCAATCATGTTATTAAGTGTTTTGCGTCTTGTACTTCTTTTTCAATATTTCACTCAAATCAAATAGTATTATCAGAAAAATGGCTGACCGAGTTTCACTTATTTTGGAAACACTTAACAGATTATTTGTTAATCAAATAAAACTGAAAATAATATTTGCCAATCCAAATCAAGGGAATGTTGCTATTTTAATGTATTTCAAATTGCCTATTACAGTTTAAATATAACTACTCAAATTTAAAAGCTATGTGCTTTTTAGCTATATTTCCATTTATTATATGTTACTTTTATTGTATAAGTTTTCAAAATAATTTTCTGTTAAAGTTATGCAGGGCTAATATGTTTGAGAAGTTATTTCTAGAAAAAAGTTACACTTAGGTTTTACTTGTAGTTGCTGCTGTCTGTGCATATTGCTTTGAAATTGTCATCTATGAATCTGTCTTGAGACAATTTATTTTTATTTATTTATTTATTTATTAACATCTTTATTGGACTATAATTGCTTTACAGTCGTGTGTTAGTTTCTGCTTTATAACAAAGTGAATCAGCTATACATATACATATATCCCCATGTCTCCTCCCTCTTGCGTCTCCCTCCCACCCTCCCTATCCCACCCCTCTAGGTGGTCACAAAGCACCGAGCTGATCTCCCTGTGCTACATGTCTGCTTCCCACTAGCTATCTGTTGCACACAATGCTGTTTCTGCCCATAATTAATTTTAAATAAATTGTCTCGTAGAGAATGGAATTGAGGATACGGGGAGGGGGAAGGGTAAACTGGGACGAAGTGAGAGAGTGGCATGGACTTATATATACTACATATATACTACTTACATATACTATATATATATACTACATATATACTACTTGTACATACTACATATACACTACTTATACATACTACATATATACTACTTATATATACTACATATACACTACTTATATATGCTACATATATATACTACATACATACTACTTGTACATACTACATATATACTACTTATACATACTACATATATACCACTTATATATACTACATATACTTATATATACTACTTATATATACTACATATATACTACCTATATATACTACAAATATACTACTTATATATACTACATATATAAGCCTATGCCACTCTCTCACTTCGTCCCAGTTTACCCTTCCCCCTCCCCATGTCCTCAGTTCCATTCTCTACGAGACAATTTATTTTAAAATTAATTATGGGCAGAAAGAGCATTGTGTGCAAAGGTGTTTTTTGCAATATTTTTATAATAGTGAGAAATTGAGAAAAACATAAATGTCCAATACTAAGACATTGTTTGAGTACATTGTGTACATCCGTTTGAAGAATTAACGTAATCATAGGGTAGAAGTTTTAATATTCTGAGGAAATAGTTATCTTAAATTTTTAAAAGTAGGCTAAAAAAATTGTATACCTAAGGGTAATAGGAGGGTTTTTTTATACTGGAAAGAAATATACTAAAATGTGAAGAGTAGTAGCCTTGAAGTGGTAGTATTACATGCCTTTTTTCTTATTTATATATTTTATTATATAAAATATTTATTATAGTATATATATAAATTATATTTTAAAGTAAATTATATTTTTATAAGTAGAACTGTTTCTGAGTATTATTACTCTTATCTATCAGGAAAACAAGAGTTTAAAAATTAATTACAGGTCTCTAAAATTAATGTTTTTGTAATCTGTTCATCAGTAGCACAAGATAGTATGTAAGGCCTGACTGCCTGGTTCAAATTCCAACTCTTACTTTCAAGCTGCGTGACTTTGGATAAATTTTTAGTACCTATTTATGCTTCAGTGTCCTCCTCTATAATATGAGGATAATAAACTACCTCTCTTGTAGGGTTTCTATAAGACTAAATTAGTTACTGTACGTGAAGTTAAAATAAGTAAACACAGTCTTCTGGGCACTGACCCTCTAGTGCTATACACACAGCCTGCTGCTTTACTAATAGCTGATCACTAGCTCTTTAGCTTTCATATCTATCTTCCTTCTGTAAATCTCTACTTATTTATGTCCCATGGGCTCTTTCAAACTCACCATTCACCTCCTCCCCAAACATCTCTCACTCCTGCTAGTGAATCATTGTCACCTCAGTCACAATATGAGAGATGTGAAAGTCATTTGGACTCTTCTTCTCTCTTCCTAAATTTTCTTGAATATTTCTGCTTTTTTTCTTTCCCTTCTGCCACATTCAGACCATCTTTACTTCTCATCTGCTAATCCAGTCTTGACTTTCCTATCCCCAAACATCCTAGACAACACTGCTAGGGCATTCTTTCTGAAGTGTCAGTCTTCCGTAATTCCCCAAGCTTTCAAGGTGAAATCTAGAGCCCCAGGGACCTAACCTCTCCTCTGGACTATACTCATTTCACCTCACACTGGCTTTCCTGAATTATTTGCAATTCTTTGAACATGCTTTGCTCCTTCAGTACTTCTGTGTCCTCATGCATGCACTTCCCTTTCTATGGAATGCTCTCCAACCTTCTGTAATAACTCTGGATTAGATATTTCTCCAAATGGACTTAGCACATGGCACAAAGCAGTAAAAGCATTTATCATACTTTATGTTAATTGTCTGTGTCCTTTTCTCTGATACCCTTTACATTGTGAGCCTCTTACATTTAGGGACCAAGCCTTATTCTGTATGTCTTCTTTTTGATATGCATGGACCTAGAGATGATCATACTAAGTGAAGTAAGTCAGACAGAGAAAGACAAATACCATATTGATGTCATTTGTATGTGGAATCTAAAATATGATACAAATGAACTTACTTATAAAAGAGAAACAGACTCACAGACATAGAAAACAAACTTAACGGTTTCCAAATGGGAAAGTGGGTAGGAGAGGTATAAATTAGGAGTTTGGAAATAGCAGATACTATCTATAAAATAGATGAACAACAGGGTCCTACTTGTACAATACAAGGAACCATATTCAGTATCCTGTAATAAGCCATAATGGAAAAGAATATGAAGAAGAATATGTATATGCCTAAAACTGAATTGGATTTCTCCTCAGTAGTTTTTAAAAGTGTAAAAGAGTCTAGAGATCGAAAAGTTTGAGAACTATTATCCTGCACTGTTATCCTCATATTTCAGAAGAACCTTCCTTTTAGCATACATTTGGGGCCTTTTAAATTGACCTCCCAATTTCAGAGAATCCTACAATTCTGTATAAGAACAATACTTTCTTATAAGTTGTCAAAATTGTTAGCAGTAATACTTGAGACCTTTGTTTATTCTTTGACCCTGTTTGCCTTCTCAAACAGCTTACAGAACAAAATACCAGGATATCATGATTCTGGTGTACTTGAATCAGATTTCCAAAGTTAACTTTTATGAAATATGGAGAATAATTACATTATAATTAAAGCAGATTGTGTTTTAATGTTAACCATTACATTTTAGTATATGACTGGTATTGCAACTAGAATGTTACCACTTCCAGAAGTTTATGCAACCACAAAAAGCAAATATCCTCTTTTTTATCTTATATAATGAAATTGCTGAATGTTTTAAATAGGATTTATCTATTGTGTATTTTCCAGTATTTTAGAAGCATGATAGAGTACAGACACACTAAATGGTTTGTAAAAGAACTGTTTATTTTTTCATTTAACAGTTATTAAGCATGTATCAACTCTGTGTTTAAATACTAGGGGAAAGACTAGCTGTGTAGTCTTGGTTCTTAAGTTAGATGGGGGAGATAGAAAAGAGAACAAATGAAAGATATTTTTGCCGAACTAGTGTAAAACTTCTCAAAAATAACATCTTTTTTTATTCTTGATGAATGATGTTTGTCATTGATTTTATGTAAATTAAAGGTTGTAGCCTATTTTATGAGTATAACTTAATCAGTAATAAAATCTTACTTCCACTATGAAATAGAATTTGAAATCTAATACAATATTAAAGTTTTTAAAACAATGATTAAATGTTCTTTAATCTCCCTCAAGTTACAAAGAGGTGATATTGCTTACTTTATTTATATAGTGGAGCCGGAAAATGTTTGCCAGAAGACAAAATTGATTGCCAAGTTGAGCTGTACATATCATCATCAAAAGAGAACAATACACTAAATATCCCAGAAAGTTGAAAAACAGTTATAGATTTTACATATCCATGTATTACAGTGAGTACCCCATTTATGCTGGGTTTCAGTTTTCATTTTTGCAGCTAGGAATGTTTTATAGGTCTACCTTACTTACATACTTACTGTTCAACCTAACAGTATTCCAGCAAGCATTACTAGTGTTTCATGGTCAGAGGGACGTGGGACTCCTGTATGGCAAATACCATTCGCCTAAACATAGGTGACAGTTTGCCTAGGAACAAAATTCAAAATCTTTTAAAACCTGCTAGTTTTTACTATTACAGATTTTATTCTAATGGAATGAGAGCTAAGACTAGCTAACATCTTTTGAGGTACACAGAGTCAAGCTAACCTAGGACAGCCTCTGAACCCTGGCATTATCATCCAGGATATATAGTTTCTAGAGCCCAGTAAAAATGAACAGAGGCACCTTTTAATAAAATCATGGCTTTAATGTGAATTTTTTAATGCCATGTGGATTTATAGTTTAACTTCTTACAGAGAGTATTAAAGGCAAGTAAACTTAAAATTTCTTGGCTTGGTTTCACTGTTTGTTACAGGAGGAGGAGATACAGTTAGAAAAGTATTCCATATCATATTGCTAATCGGGGGGAATTTTTTTTTAAGAAAAGAACATTTGTTTTCTATAATGCCATCTACTACTGAAAGAAAGCTCAGTAAAATCTTGACTCATAAAAATAGTGTTATCCCCCCACCCCAACCCTGACCTTGGAAGAATGGCAAGTTCTCCCCCACCCCCTTCTACTAAACAGAGAGTGTCTGGGGTGACTTGAGAACTTATGTTTATCAAAATGGTAATGGAAGGTGGAAGGAGGGGGAGAAGTGTGACAAGCATGAGAATGATAAGATAACACTAGTGTAATGGCCAGAATGGATTCCAGTCCTCAGCACTGTCACTAACTGGCCGGTGAATTTTAAGAAAAACTTTGAAAGTGAATCGCAATGATGAGAACTCTGTCTTCTAAACTCATAAATGTAACAGTGAATATCATATTTGCCGATTTGTTGTTTCAACAGATGTTTTTTGATTCTTTAATTAGCCCTGGCCCTGCCTTCAGTGAGTTTATAATCTAGTTTGAAGAGATTAGATTTTTACACTAGTGGTTAAAGTCTCAAAAACAGATGTCTCTGTCTCTCTATCCCTCTTCTCTAGCACAGAGACTATCCTGTGTCATAGAGGTGTTTCTTTTGTTTTTTAAATCACTCACCACATGGTGATGGAAAGGGGGAAGAGGGAGGAATCGGTAGAGAAACATAAAGCAAAAAAGCCTAGCAGTCCTTGTTTCTGAAAAGTAAAGCGAAAATGCAATTTATCAACCTCACCTCTGAAATTACAATGTAAGTCAGTAGAAATCAATGCATAATTCTCTTGCCACACATTTCTTGCAGAAATGAGATATAGCTCTGCTTGTGCCTGGCTTACATAGCTGAGTCATAATTAAGGAAACCTGTGTGGGCTTAAAACCTAGAGGAGAGTTTCCCTTCCTTCTACTTCAACCTCCTCTTGCCCCAAACCTATCTCCACCAGTTACTTCAGTCTGGCACTGCTGTTGAACCCATAGCACCATCTAGGGGTCAGGGGAGGTGATGGAGAGTAGTATTTCTGTGCCTAGGCATTCCCAAGAGCTTACAGCTTTAGTACTTTTAGAACTCTTCTCCCAGTTTGCAGTTAGCAGTTCTGTAAAATTATGTCAGAAATAGATGAACATGAGGTTTACAGAGTTTTCTCCTCATGGCAGTTTAAGAAAGAAAGTTTACACACATGTCAGAAGACAGTATTATACAATGAATAATAACCATACAAGCTTTATTCCAAATCGACTTGGGTTCAGATCCACCATCTGGGCTTGTAAGGGTTTTTCTATTATAATGTGTAAAGTGGTTTGGACATAGTAGGCCCCTAGAAGTGAGTCATATTATTATGTTTCAGAATCATATGGATAGAATTAGATGGAGCCAAAAAAAAGAAAGGTCAAATTCTACAAAAATAATGAAACTATTTTATTCAACATAAGGAAAGAAAATGAACATTAAGCAAATATATTTGGTGTCAGGGCTCTACTTTTTAAAAGAAGAATCATATGTATAACCGAATCACTTTGCTGTACACCTAAAACTATCACAACATTGTTAATCAACTGCACTCCAATGTAAAATAAAAAGTTAAAAGATCAAAAACAAAAGAAGAATCATAGGCTGTGGTCTATATCTAAATCACGAAAGGTGTTAAAATCACATTAATAAGTATTCTGGTTACAACAGAGTAGAACTATGTCATCGTCAAAGTAAAGCTGACTGAGGCTTCAACGTGTAATTAAATTGCACTTTGCACAAGAGCATTAAAACAGTTCTTGTAACACTCTCCTCCTCCATCACTTTTCTCCTATCAAAACACAAGAAGCCAGTAAGAAACATCATTCCCTTCTTGGAATAAGCAACAAGATAACCTGCAAACAGATGATAAGAAAATGTCATTCATCATTTTCATTTTCTTTGGAAATTGTGCTTCTCTTCTAAATATACCATAATTTTTTTCTTTTCCTTTTTATGCTCAATCAAAATACTTTAAAATACTGTTTTGTTTGTGGAAAAACACCCTTCTGTCTCTTAAACATATCTTGTGCTTTTTAGTGAGAACCAGTTGGGGGGCGCAGATGCAGCATCGTAAGCAACTGTACCTTGGCACAACTGTATGACAAATTATGTTGTGAAGTTGAAAAGCTAGTTTCCCTACTATCCGTTTCTTTTGGAGAATGTAAATTAGCAGTGTGATACCATTTTACTGATACTGGAGATACAGTATGCATGTTTTTATTCATACAACTTTTTTGAGAAGTCTATAATGTTGCGTATGTTCTTGGACTTCTATCTCCAAAATCCTCTTGCTAACTCTGCTAGTTATAAGGGCATGCAGTTTTCAGCTATACAGTCTTGGGTTCTACCATTTAGCGGCCTTTAGGCAGATGTCTCAAACTCTCAGACCCTCCCTCAGCTTTCTTGTTTCTAAAGTTAGAATAATAATAGTTAATTCATAAGACTGTTGTAAGGATTAAAGGAGATTACACATGATAAGTTCTCAAAAAATATTATGTCTCTTTCCCTATAAAATAAAACATTCCCCTAAACACTATTATGTCCTTTTTTTTCTTGACTACCTTCACCCATTTTGCCTTCCCCCATCCTATCCCCCACCTCTGGCAACCACCAATTTGTTCTCTATATCTTTGAGGTTTTTTTGTTTTAGATTCTACATATATGTGAGATTGATCATACAGTACTTGTCTTTTTCTGTCTGACTTACTTCACTTAGTGTAGTGCCCTCAAGGCCCACTCATGTTGCTGCAAATGGCAACATTTCATTCTTTTTTATGGCTGAATAATATCCCACTGTGTGTATATACCACATTTTATTTATCCATTCATCCATTTATGAACACTTGGCTTGTTTCCATGTCTTAGGTATTGTAAATAATGCTGCAGTGAACATTGGGGTGCATATTTTTTTTCTTTCAAGTTAGGGTTTTTTTTTTTCCCTTCAGGTAGATATCTGGAAGTAGAATTGCTGGGTCATATGGTAGTTCTATTTTTGATTTTTTGAGGAACCTCCATACTGTTTTCCATAGTGGCCGCACCAATTTCTATTCCCAGCAACAGTGCACAACAAACACAACAGTGCATCTTTTTTCCACATCCTCACCAATACTTGTTATTTCTTGTCTTTTTGACAATAGTAATTCTCACAGGTGTGAAGTGATACCTTGGTGTAGTTTTGATTTGCATTTGTCTGTTGGTTAGTGATATTGAGCACCTTTTCATGTACCTGTTGGACATATGTGTGTTTTCTTTGGAAAAATGTCTATTTGGATCCTCTGCCATTTTTTAATTGCATTGTTTGGTTTTATTTTCTACTGATTTGTGTATGAGTTCTTTATATATATTGGATATCAGATACACGATTTGGAAATATTTTCTCCCATTCTGTAGGTTGCATTTCATTTTGTAGATGGCTTCCTTAAATGTTGCTAGGCATTTGAAGTGATTCTAATTTGTATCTAGTACTGCTGTTTTCTAGATCCAGGAATGGCTTCCAATTAATATTCCTTTACGTGGAATAACGTTAATTTGTCTAGCTCACTGCTACTATATTGTACATGTACAGCTTGGGAAAATGTGCTGTTTTTGCACATTTTCTGTTCATTCAAGTGGTTTATGAATCAAAAAACAGAGGCCTATCATATTCTAAGATCCTGTAATTATTGCAAAATAAAGTATCCGTTTATTAGGCAAGAATTGTCTACAGTGTCTGCAAGAGTAAACAGAACCACTCACAAGAATAAGTGTTGCCTTCAAATTCATACTGAAGTATGCTGAAAAACATGTATACTATAGCTGTGATAATGAGCAGTACAGTAGAGAGAGGTGATTTATGATACCTGTTTCTGACAACTATAGTGCTGAGATTCCCAGGGTATCTGATTGTGGCATTAGCATGCTGACAGCTCAGCATTTAGAACATTATGGTAATTTATCCTGCCTATGCTGTCACCTGCACTGTCAGAGTTTCTTTTTAATGATGGTATAACTATTTTGTTTGTTTGTACTGCATTCTTTTCATTTGGCTAATGCTTTCTCATTAGATTGAACCTAGTAAATGAGAGTAATTAAGTGCTTCCTATAGCTCAGATGCAATGATTAAGTTGCAGAGCTGCTACTGATTATGTTTTGTCATTTATCTCTATTAATCTGAGAATAATCCAGATGATAAACACATGTAATTTTTTGCTAATGTTCAATAGATGAAATTTATAGTTTCTCATTGGAGCCAAGCAGTATGTGTATATTCATATATAAATGATAAGTTGTTACATGTGAAGTTGCTTTTAATCAGCATACAAGTTACAACTAGAATTAATAAAAAGGGAAGGATACTTTTTGTCACACTGAATTTACTTTTTCCTGAAATGTCTTTCTTTATTCCAAAAAAAGAAAAGAGAGAGAGAGAGAAAGAAAGCAGGCTTAAATCTTTGTTACAGAGCAAGTTGTCTCTAACTTTTCCGTTCTTTGAGTTATATGCAGGGGCAAGACTAAAATTTGTTTTAATGTAGTGTATTTGAACTCATGGGATTAATAAGTTTTTGCCTTTTAATAAATTAAGCTAAAATGTGGAGTTACATATCTATTTTTTGAAAGATAATACACAGTTACATATTATTTATTTATATCTGACAGTATTTGCTGTAAAGAGCTATACAGTTTTCATAACTCTGAAATATTATGAATATTATAGTTAATTAATTCTACTAGCTTTTTAAAGTTTTTGTAAACAATGCCAAACCAACTGATATTTTGTTTGTAATTGAGACAGTATATGCCAAATTCATGCATTTTAATGTAATTATTTGCAAAAATGTATTCCTAACTCTTTACAATTTATTTACAAAATGACAGTTCCAACAAACTTTCAGATGTACTAAGAGGAAACAGTATTGTTTTTAGGAAATTAGATTTTTGTGACACTGTTTTCATAAATGCTTTAAAAGATCATAGACTCACTTAATCTGTGAATATTTGTGTGCATAGGCTACCCTTAATCTTCAGTTCACATATGGACGGTAGGAAAATTGACAGGAACCTAGTTATGGTATTTAACAGTTTGTGCTTAAGTGTATGACCGGAATCTGGTTAGACTGTGATTTATCATACATTGGAATAAGAACATTAACAGTTCTCTTTTTAAAAAACGAGCGTTGTTGTCCTTGAGCTTTCAGCATGTTCCCGGGCACTGTAGTGCTTTAACAACGCTCTTATAATTCACTTAAGAAAAAGGTCTTTTAAGCATCCATACACATAATGCCTACACATTTAGATCATTTGCGGAATTTCGTGTGAACAAATGGTATCACCTAAAATTAAACTTCTGAAACATTGGTGTTAGGCCTACTTCAGTGAGTTAGTTTTAATAGAATATTATTTTTGAAAATAAAGACATTGCATAATTCTTAAATGGAATTTGATATTTTTAATGATTATTCATGTATTCTTTGGATTCCTTTCTAAAAGAATAAATGATTTTTAAAAGGTGGGTTTAGGCTAAACAGAGAAACTTTCCTCCCCTTTAGGTATAGAAATGGCTTCCATGCAGACTAATTGGAAATTGAGACTATCATAAATATTGGGCATTAAGTTCTCTAGCAGTCTATTCAAATTGGTTTTCCCTCATTTTTAGAAGATTTAATATTTAGCCTCATAGAGATGGTCACCATTTAGGGATTACATTTTTAATTCTATACTTAAGGCTAGATAATTTGTTAATGTTAGTATAATAGAAGAATCTGTGTTTTTGAAATTGTGGAAAATGTCTCTGATAGGCATTGTCAGTTAAGTAAAGGACCAAAAGCAGAAAGTCCAAAGTTCTTTCTAACTAGGACAATGTTCCCTAGTAGTTATTTCATTGGATAAATCTCTCTTTCTTCTGCACACTGAGATATTAGGATGAATAATGGTAAGTATTAGGCCAATGAAATGCTCTTTGAATGTTAAATTATAAAATAATAAGCCCCAAAAAATAAGCTTTAAATGTCATAATAGGTTTCCTATCACTGTATACTGATTTTTTTTTAAAAAGCACAATTTGAATAATATTTAGGAAGGATTGTTAATTACTTTAGAAGATATTTCTTTTTCGGTAAAGGATGGGAATGATAGTTTTGATGTAAGAATCTTTTCATTGACTTATATATATTCAGTTCACTAATATAAATTAAATATCTGTTTGCTCTTTCTGTATTCCTGACAGTGGATTCCTAAATGCCCTTTCTTTAGTATTCTGGTTTTTAAAATTATAATTCTTAATCAGTCCCCACCCCCACCCCTTGTCCCCACAACAAACAAAGAAAAAGTCTATTTGAGTTGTTAATGTTGAAATCACAAGTTGTAACTGTCCCTTTCTCCTTGGTTAAAAAATAATTATAAAAATAGGGTAAAGAGAAAATTCCCTTTTACCCCTTGTTGGTCAGTTCTGTAGAAGTAATTTAAAATAAGGTGTATTGAATTCTTTGATCATTTCTCCTGGGTGGATAGGGAAAGAAGTCAAAGCTGAGGCAATTGCTTCTGGGCTCTCTTTCTGTGTGCCTGGTAAATGAAACACAAGGAACCTCACCAAACTACATGACTAATGGCAACCTCCAGTGCCGCCTGCAATCAAAGATTAATTTGCTTTATCAAGTTTAAAGAATACTGGGTGATAAATCATGTCAAAAAGAAATAATCAGTCAAAGGCTGATGTTCTTTTCTACATGTGAGGACAGGTGCTATGAGGCAGGCATTTGCCGTGTACGGTTAATTTTGTTCTTGTGCATTTATGTTCATTTTAGTTTCTATTTAGTTGATTCTTGAATCAAATAATTTCTCTCATTAAGATCGACTAGCATTCCAACTGGAAGGCTATCGGATTATGGATCCAAAATAACATTCTTTCCCTTTAATTTGTATAAATATTTTCTTATCTGAGGATTATTAATAAATGTTTACTTTTTTCAAACATGAGTTAGCTGACGCCAAATGAGTAGTGAAATTGTTTTCTCCTTGTCAAGATGGCCAAGAATATTGAGTGTTCATATTTGTAATAGATATCTGTATATAACATACCTACATATTTATATAAAATTTTCATTTTACCCAAATCCCCACACCCTTTTCTTTTCTTTTTCTTTTTTTTAGAGAGAGAGAGAGAAAGAGAGAGAGCTGGAGTCTCTCTTTAATTCTTTCCCCTGGGTCCATAATGTAGGATCCATTTTAGGTAAGATTGTATTATAAAGAGGTGGTCTTCCCAGCACTTTTAGCACATGCATTTTGAATAGTATCCAAAACCAATCTTGTGTTTGTTCAGAGGCTGTCAGGACTCTTCTTAAAGTGAGACTCAGAGCATCATTTTAGAAGAGTTTTTTATTTCTAGTTATAGTCACGTTCAACTAGAGTCTATTTAAATGTTTTGGTGTATGTAGATATGTATTACTTCCTACCCTAGGTCGTTTCTACTCCCTCTACCTTCAGTGACTAATTAGAAATTGAGAAATTATTAATTTTGCATTTGATGTATATAAAATAGAAATGTATCGTAGGCTTGAAACTTGGGGCTGTGAAGTTACGTAGTTTGAGCAGTTGTAGGAAATCTTATTCCTGACGTGACTCTTCATTTTCTTTTTCCTCATGGTTTTTCCCAGTCTTTCTAGATTTTGACCCTTTTTCACTCCAGTAAATTCTTGGCAGTGCAGGTGGACTTATGGCTTTTGTTTTTCTTTTCTTTGGTTTCTGATTCCTAGGAATTATTTTAAAATATTTATAAAGTTCCCTTTTTAGCATCAATAGTATCCTAAAAAGAAAATATCTTGTCAGCTTAGCTGGGTTGTTTTTTTTGTTATTTTGTTTTCTCTTCGGTACGCGGGCCTCTCACTGTTGTGGCCTCTCCCGTTGCGGAGCACAGGCTCCGGACGCGCAGGCTCAGTGGCCATAGCTCACGGGCCTAGCCGCTCCGCGGCACGTGGGATCTTCCCGGACCGGGGCACGAATCCGTGTCCCCTGCATCGGCAGGCGGACCCTCAACCACTGCGCCACCAGGGAAGCCCTTAGCTGGGTTTTTTAAAACTTCTTTTTAAACTGAGTAGGCATTTAACTTGCCTATACTTATATTTTTCATAAGAAAGTATTTATCATGATCTAATTTATATCTAAAATGAGAATGGGACAAGGTAATGAGGACCCTTCTAATTTGAAAGAATTTTGTAACCTAGGACCTACCTATTTTGGTGTTAACTGAGTCACCAGTGATCATTAATAGTTTGTATAACAGCACTCTATGCTAGCAAATTGCTATAGAATGAACTGCATAGCAGAGTAAAAATAGGGTTAGATTTGAAGACTGAACACTTCTAGCTAAGGTCTAACTTCAGCATTTGTATAAAACCTGATAATTGTAGTTGCTTTAGGGGTGCTGTTGAGACTAACAATCATATTTCTCAGTGGTCCCTATATGAAACCACATGAGAGAAGTTTCTTTTAAAATTTCGCACTAAGATATGACTCTGTGCTTAGGAAATGCATATATATTCCTATAATGGATAACAAAGACTATAAAATAATATTTACTTTTTCACTTTGGACATCTGGAAATTTGGCCCCAACTTATGGCTCAGTTATACCATTGTGTGAAACCTTATAATCTGCTTTTATGAATTTTGATAATTCTCCTCCCTCACCCCCCCCATCTTCACTCTGATACAACTTTATATTATACCAAGTCCTCATGTTTCATTTTAATTCCTCTTTTACTTTTTTAATGTCTGGTTTTCCTATATATCACTCCAAACACTATATATAATGAGTTACTGTGTAAATAAGTAAAGCTGCCCTGACCCTGTCACTAAATATCCGAAGAAGTCATTTCTTTTCTTTCAGAGTTCAGTATTCTCATTTGTAAAATAAATTAATGAATCAGATTGCCTCTGAGGCCATTTTGACTCAAATTCTAGGAGTAAAAGCAATAGGCTTTTAGTTTCTGTTTGGGACTATAGAAAGCAGGAAGATGCATCACTCCCACCCTGAACAACAAAAAAGATGGACAAACTGCAAGTTTATGACTTTTCTTGAACCTGTCAGAGAGCTGAGGTTGCAGAGCAACCAAACAACCTAAAATCTAAGAAGAGATAGGTGCCTACTAGGAGAGAAAGAACACAAGTACTCTTTTACCTGAGGCACATACAACGGACACCATTAAGAATGATTGGGATAGAATAGTTCAAAGAATTGATGGAGGTACACACTATTATACATAAAATAGTTAACTGATAAGGACCTACTGTATAGCACAGGAAACTCTGCTCAATACTCTGTAAGGACCTATATGGGAAAAGAATCTTTAAAAGAGTGGATATATGTATAACTGATTCACTTTGCTGTACAGCAGAAAGCAACACAATGTTGTAAGTCAACTATACTCCAATAAAAATTAATTTTAAAAAATTAAATTTTTAAAAAAAGAATTGGTGAAGGCCCAGCATGGACTGGCAAGAGAAAGTAGAGCCCCCAACAGCCTTAGATATATGTAGACTTTGTACCCTCTTGCAGGTTCTCTCTTCACATACCCCACCAGACAATCCCTCCTACCCCAAAAAGATATTGGCAAGAGTCCGGAGAAAGCATCCTTCAAAGTGCAGCCCTAGATGAGGGGAATAACAGTAGGAGGGGCACAAAACTTAACCTGAACCCTTCTCCCCCATCTCCCCTACCAAAAAAAGGTGTTAATTTACAAGGTAAGAAAGGCAACCAGTGAAAACTTTTGGTGGGGTGGGGGACAACTCTGCCCAGTCAGGGAGCAGGGACAGGAATGTGTGCTGGGCCCAGAACCACAGCTGCAGGAGAGGCAGGAGCACTGTGAAGGTCATATCCCCGTGACCCAGAGACACAGTGCCCGCCCAAGACTAACACCTAATCAAACAACACAGAACACTCTCACCCATTCCCTATCAGCAGACTAACAAGTGTCAGTTAACAGGTAATAATGGAATATTGCTATGAGAGTTACAAGAACATTAAGACAGATAATACCTGAGGCACAGCACAAAGGAGAAACCTAATACTAGGAGTGAAGCAGACATTGAGAAAATCCCTCTTTGAGAGCCGGCTCCCACTCTAAATAAAAGGTATCACTAGAGTAATTTGAAGCCTATGATATACTGTGGGTAATTATACAACAAAAAACTCAGACTTAACCCAGATTCTAACTATTAAAGCTCCACACAAAAGGCCTAGCAGAAAGACACATGCATTTCCAGAAGCAAAAAAAAACCCACAGAAAGTCTGACTTTCAACAAAAAGTTACAAGAAAGGAGAAAAAAGAAGCAGCCTATAGCCAAGAGGCAAAGCAAAGAACAAGGCGAGACTCAGCTGTGATGCAGACATTAAAACTCTATAACAAGAAATCTAAGGTAACTATGATTAATATGTTAAAGATTCTACTGATAAAGGTGGACAACATGCAAGATCAGATGGGTAATTTCAGCAGAATTGAAAATTTTAAGAAAGAATTAAGTATACATGCTAAAAATGGAAAACTCTTTTTAACAGAGATGAAAAGTGCCTTCAAAGGCCTTATCAGCACACTTGACACAATTGAGGAAAGAATCAGTGAACTTGAAGATTGGTCATGAGAGATTACCCAACAACAACCAATTAAAAGAACAAGCCAGGGCTTCCCTGGTGGCGCAGTGGTTGAGAGTCCGCCTGCTAATGCAGGGGACACAGGTTCGTGTCCCGGTCTGGGAAGATCCCACGTGCCGCGGAGCGGCGAGGCCCGTGAGCCATGGCCACTGAGGCTGCATGTCTGGAGGCTGTGCTCCGCAACGGGAGAGGCCACAACAGTGAGAGGCCCACGTACCACAAAAAAAAAAAAAAAAAAAAAAAAGAACAAGCCATAGCTTTTGAATGGTTGTTCTTTTAATTTTTTTCATGAATAACACTGTCAGCCAAGTTGACCTAATTGACATTTATAGAACACTTCATCTAACAACAGAAGAATATACATTCTTTCACATGCACATGATATATCCACCAAGATAGATTGTATTTTGGGCCATAAAGCAAATGTTAACACATTGAAAGGAATAGGAATCCTGTAAAGTATGTTTTCAGACCAGAAAAAAAATTAAACTTGAAGTTAATAACAGAAGGCTGTCTGGAAAATTACCAAATATTTAGAAATAAAACAACTATTTCTAAGTAGTCCATGGATCAAAGAGGAACTCTCAATGTAAAAAATATTTTGGATGGAATGAAAATGAAAATATATTCTAAAATACTGTAATTTGTGGGATACTGCTAAAGAAGTACTTAGAGTGAAATTTATAGCATGAAATGATCATATTAGAAAAAGAAGAAAGGATTCAAATCAGTAATCTAGAACAGGGGTTAGTACTTTTTCTGTCAAATTCCAGATGGTAGGGCTTCCCTGGTGGCGCAGTGGTTGAGAGTCCGCCTGCCAATGAAGGGGACATGGGTTCGTGCCCCGGTCCGGGAAGACCCCACATTCTGCGGAGCGGCTGGGCCCGTGAGCCATGGCTGCTGAGCCTGCGCGTCCGGAGCCTGTGCTCCGCAGCGGGAGAGGCCACAACAGTGAGAGGCCCACGTACCGCAAAAATAAATAAATAAATAAAACAAAAATCCAGATAGTAAATATTTTAGGCTTTGAAGGCCATATATGGTCTCTGACACATATTGTTCTTTTTTTCGTTCTTGTTTTGTTTTTACAACTTTTTAAAAATGAAAACACCATTCTTAGTTCGAAGGCTATTAAAAAAAAGGTCACAGGCCAGGTTTGGTCCTTAGATCATAGGTTGCATACCTCTGATTTAGAAAATGAGTAATTTAAATTCAAAGCAAGGAGAAGGGAGAAAATAATAAAGATAAGAGCACGAATCAATTAAATTGAAAACAAAAACAATGAAGAAAATCATTGACACCAAAATCTAATTGAAAAGACAAAACTAATAAATATCATTCTAAACTGTCCAAGGGGGAAAATAAGACAAATTAGTATCAAGAATGAAAGCACGAAGGAACTCCCTGGTGGTCCAGTGATTAGGACTTGGTGCTTTCACTGCTGTGGCCTGGGTTCAATCCCTGGTTGGGGAACTAAGATCCCACAAGCCACGCAGCATGGCCAAAAGAAAAAAGAAAAAGAAAAGGAACGAAAGAAAGTATGGATATCAATACAGATTCCAAAGACATTTAAAGGGTAATAAAGTAAAACAGTTTGACAACTTATTTTAAATGAGCCTTTTCTGTAAAAGACATAAGCTACCAAAATTTATTCAAGAAGAAATAGATAACCAGAATAGTTTTATATCTATTAAAGAAACTAAATTTATAGTTTAAAACCTTTCAATAAAGAAAACTCCAGACCCAGATTATTTTACTGGAGAATTCTACCCAACATGTAAGGAAAACAATCCTAATTTTACACAATCTCTTCCAGAAAATAGAAGAGAAAGGAATACTTCCCAACTTATTTTATAAGGCCCAATTCCAAAACCAGACAAAGATACTACAAAAAAAGAAAACCAACGATCAGTATCCATCATGATCACAGACTCAGAAATTCTCAACAAAACATTTGTAAATCAATACAACAGTGTATTAAAAGGTTAATAACAGCACAACTAAATGGAATCATCCCAGGAGTTCATGGTCGGTCCAACATTTAAAAATCAGTCAAAGTAATTCACCTTCTTAAGCTAAAGAAGAAAGACCATATGATCATCTCAGCAGATGCAGAAAAAGTTTTTAACACCCATTCTTAGTGAAAATGCAGTCATCCAGGAATAGAAGGGACCTTCCTTATTCTGATCAAGGCAGCCAATGAAAACCAACATCATACTTAATACTGAAAGACTGAATGCTTTCCCTCTAAGATCAGTAACAAGCAAGGATATCCTTCTCACCACTCCTAATCAACATCATACCAGAAGTCCTGTCCAATTCAGTGAAACAGAGAAATTTTAAATGCACATATTGGAAAGGAAGAAATATAACTGTCCCTATTCCCAGATGACATGGTTATAGAGAAAATGGCCAGAAAGCTATGAAAAAAAAATCCTGAAACTAAAAAATGAGTTTAACAAGGTTGCAGGATGCAAGGTTAGTATACAAAACTCAATTGCATTTCTATATACTAGCAATGAACAATTTAAATTAGATTTTTTTTAAGTGCTATATAAAATAATGCCCCCCAAAATGAAATGCTTTGTGTAAAACTAGCAAAATATATGCAGGATCTGTATGCTAAAACTATAAAGCACTGATAAAAGAAACCAAAGACCTAAATAAAGAGAGATATGCACAGGATTCATGATCAGAAGATTCAGTATTGTTAAGATGTTAATTCTCTCCCAGGTTAATCTATAGATTTATTACATTTCCAATCAGAATCCTAGCAGGATTTGTTCTAGATATCAACAAAGTGATTCTAAAATTTATCTGGGAATGCGCAGGAAAAGGAATAGTCAAAACAATTTGGGAGAAGAACAATTGGAGGATGCACACACCCAATTTCAAGACTTACCATAAAGCTACAATAATCAGGAGAGTGTGGTACTGGCAAAAATGTAGACCTATAGATCAATGGAACATAATGGAAAATCAGAAATAGACCCACACAAATATACATCATATATATCACTGATTTTTACAAAGATTCAAAGGAAAATTACTGGAGAAAGAATTTTTGTCTTTTTCAACAAATGATTCTGGGTCAAATGTCAGTTTCTCTCCGTATCTCACACCTTAAACAAAAGTCAACTCAAACAAAATGAAATAAAAGGCCAGTAACAGATTGGGAAAAAATATTTGCAAATTACATTTCTGACTAATGATTTATATCTAAAATATATAAAGAAGTCTTGAAACTCAGATATATAAAACACTGCAGTATTGGGGCTCTAAAACATGAAAGTTAAAATTTTTATTAAAAGAATTTTGTGTTGTTCCTAACTCCAGAAAGTCTCCAGTCATCTCTTCCCCACCTTCCCCCACTGTTGACTTGGGCATCCTTTCTCTCTCTGCTTACCTGTGTCGTGGTTTTTATCCCATTGTATGAGACTCATCTATATACTTATCTCGAATTGGGAGCCTCAGTGCCTGGTCCGTAGTAGACATCCAATGATATTTATTGACATAAACCTGATTTCTTCCACTGTTACTCCTTTTGGTGAATGGCACCATTCTGTCATAAGTCAGAAACTTAGGAATTATTTTTATTTCATTTCTTTCTCGCTCATTCTCACCAAATTCTGATACTGTTTTATGTCGTAAATCTCTCACCAGTCTGTCCATTTCTATCTCCTCTACAGCCTTGTCCAAGTTACTATCTATCTGTTTACTTGGGCACTTACATTACCCTCCTAACTTGAATCCTCACTCTATTCTTGTTCTCCCACCCCATGCCTTCAGCCTGTTTTATACATTGTACCCAGAGTAGTCTTTTCCAAAAAATTAATCTGATTCTATCTTTCCACCTATTTAAATAGCTTTACATTGTTTGGGGGATAAAAACCAACTTCACAATGCTACATGCCCTTATTAATCTAGCCCCAACCTACCTTTTTAACTTCATGTAATCCCTACTTTCCTAGCCAGCCCAATGGCCTTCTTTAAGACCCTCAGAAGTACCATACTCATATAACTCCAGGCCTTTGCACATGTCACTTCTCTTGTCTGAAACACTCTTTTCTGTTTCTCCCAACCTCATTTTCACCCAGTTAATGCCTACTCACCCCTCAGCTCTCAGCTTAAATATCTCTTCATCATAGAAGTCCTCCCTCATCTCCCAGACCAGGTGGTTACCTTTTTGTGTACTGTCAGAACATTTGACACTTCCATTATAGCAGCTCTCACCGTTTGTAATAATGTTTATATGTGTGATTATCTGATTACTATCTGACTCTTTCACTAGAACTATAACCTCAGTGAGGATGGGGATGCGTTTGATTTTGTTCATGCCAGCATCTAGCACAGTGCCTGACACATGCTGGAATATTCATCAAGCTCACATTTATAAAATTCAGTTGAACATTTATTAAATGAATAAAAGAATAAGCTATATATACTGTGCTAAGTGGTGGAACTGGAACTGTAGCTGAATACATGTGCCCGACATTAGATTAGTCATTTCTTCTGTGAGCAGAGTTTGGGCTATAAACAGCAGATGTCGCATTATGTCCTAGTTTAAGAAACCCTAATCCAAATACCTTTCGATGGTCAGTCTTCTGTTTCTCTGTTTGATACAAGTCCTGTTGGACTCAAGGACCCCTAAGTAGAGGTACTAGAGTTTGGTTGACTACAGTGAGGCCCAGAGGAATTTTTTGGAGTGATGGAAGTGATTGATATAGATATACTGATATATATATATATCTTGATTGTGGTGGCAGTTACACAACTATTGCATTTGTCAAAACTCGTAAAACTGTATGTTTTTGAAAAGGGTATATTTTATAGTATGTAAATTATACCCAATTAAAAAAAATTCCTGAATATTTTGAGGCAGGCATTTGCTCTGTACCCAAGAACCTCTTCATTATGCCCTTACCTTACTGTGGAAGTTGCATTCATGTATCATGAAGATATGAAAACCAATTCCAAGTCCAGAATATTCCTCACAACCTGTGTCTTCCCCCTGCCTTCTCTTCCAGTCTCGTTTCATAAAATTGAATGAATGAATGAAAAGCAGAAATTATTGTTGGCTACTTGATTGTATTAGGACAGCTCTCATGCCATTCTCTTCCCATGACAGGCTGTTCTTGCTCATCTCCACCTGATTCTTCCTCCTATCATTCATTTAAGAAATATTGGCAAAGTTCCCCAAAAGTGTTTCTTTGCTTTCCCTCCTGTTTCCTCTACTGGAACACCCACTTACTGAAAATGAATGTATCAGAGAGGCCCTTTTATTGATGGTTTCCTAAATGAAGCCCAAGACAAGATCCCTTCCCAGTGAAAAGAAATATTCAGACATAGGAGTTCAACTAAGGAAGGTTGTGTTTAAAGGTGGTTTATCAAGGATGAAGCCAAAAAGTGCCAAGATATATACTTTGTTCTAGCAAAAAGCCTAAACTGGAGAATTGGTTAAATTAATTTAGAGAAGACTAAAATCAAAATAATTATTCTGTAGGACTAATTTGCAGGAATATCTGTTTTAACTTTTGCTACTGCCAACCCTGAATCCAGTCACCCAATTTTTTAAAGGTTGTGTGCTTAATTCAAGAATTCATTTTAAAAATTATGAATGAAGACCTAATGCTGAATAATACCTGCGTCATAAATAGTTGACATATTCATCCTGCATTTTATATACTTCCATTTATTGCTAACTCTTTAGTTTCTTTTCTATTTAGTATATATTGTGTAAAAATGTATAATATATATTGCTTTGGAATAAAATCAAGACTAAAAAATTCAAATTTATTGGTGAAATATCAAAAGGTTGTAAATTGTTTCAAATATACAAGGTCATCATTAGTGCAGAATCTTCCTTATATATTGATATTGGAAATAGAGGTGTTAAATTCCTCCATGATATGGCCATTAGTTTGCTTCTGGTTTTTAATGATAATAGAGCTGCTAGTTTGGGTTTCTGTGCTCTATATCTCTATTAGAATGTTTGTAGAGACTCTCTTTTAAGCTAATAGGTGATTCTTGAAAGCGAGACTGATCTCTTTTTTCATATAATTTTCTGTTAAAAAGTAGTTTCAATTGTTCAGACTGTAATTGAGGAAAAAATATTGTTAGAGGCCAGCTATACAGCACTATGTCACTAAGTGAATGTCTAGTAAATGTATGCTCTTATTGTGTGGTGAGCTTGGAATCCAGACCATGATCGCTGTTGGTGGAGTCTGAACCAAATGTTTTACCTGCCCTTTATAGAAAGGATAATGTTTTATGCCCATCATGAATATGGAATTACTCTGCATTTGCTTTTTCAGTTATAATGCAAATTTTGGGTAGATTCAGCCGTAGTCTTTTCATATTAATAAATTGCCAGTGGTAAGATGGGTGGTACCGAGTGTTACCTGTGACCGAATAAGTGCCTTTGTTTCTTAGAACTCTAGAAAAGCTTGTCTTCTTTAGTTTATTAGTATTCATTAGGGAATGAAATGTAGACTGTGTTTAGAGGCCTGCCGTGTGCCAGTCAGTGTGCTAGATACTTTATTTACTTTGGGCCTTCTAACAACTATGTGAAGCAAGTATTATACCAGTTTTAGAGATGAGGAAATTAAGGCTCAATAAATGACCGTCACTGATAGCTAATGAATCATACAGCAGTGTTTCAGACCTAGAGCTCTTAACTACAAAGGCACATGACAGACTTTTATAGGTGTTTACCTTTTCTTTCCAGGCGTGAGTAATAAAGGCCTGGTTTCTTAAAAGACTATTAAACAGTTTATTGTTTATTTTTAAAATTTATTTGATCAATTGCAACATTTTGTGTTTAAACTGAATGATCGTCGCAAACAACCTGATTTTATCTAGTAAGCTAGTAGGGTAAATGGCTCCATAATTACTGAGTTTTGTAGCACAGTTAGTGAGTCCAGATAATTCACTATGGGAAAATACGGTTCCAAATTGAGTTTTTTCTTCCTAAAGGACAGTAGAACAATGGAATTTTTCTACTTAATAATCTTTGTATGTGCTGCTTTGAAAAACTGAATAACATCATAGAATCATAGAATATTAAAACTGGAAGAAAACATAAAATGTGTAGTCCACAAGTTTTCCATCTTGCTTTGTGCAGTTTCCAGCAATGGGAAGAGGAGCTTGGCAAGTCACTTTCCCCTTCCATGAAACAGCACTCTGCTTTAATCTGTCTCTCATGTTAGTCTTCCAGGTAAGCTCTTACTTGAGGAAATGGTTTCATATCTTTAAAACATTTTTTTGCCATTTCCTAATTTTACAAACAGCCGTTTAAGGCCCGGAGAAGCAAATTACCTTTCCAAGGTAATGTCCCTTGCTGGACTAGTTTATTCATTCCTTCAGTAAACATTTATTGAATATCTGCTATGTTCCAGTCACTATGCTTAGAGCTCACAGACTAGTGGAAGAAAGAGATGGACAAACAAATAATTGACAACACAGTATGACAAAGGAAGTTTATGAAGTGCCATATGAAAGAAGTCAAGAGAAGCATCCCATGAGAACTTACATTTGAACTGTCTCTTAAAGATGGAGATGATTTTGCCAGGTTGAAAAGGGAAGGATGACTATTCCCGACCGAGGCAACAGTGTATACAAAGCCATGGAGGTATGAAAGCATGACATGATCAGCCCATGTCACGGGGCTTGGTGGGGTAAAATTCCACACTAAATAATAGAAGTTAGGGGAGAGGTTATTACCATAGTTGCAAAGGGCCATATTAGGAAGAGTGCTCCACAGCAAGTTAAGGAAAGAAGGTTTTATCCTGTAGGGAAGTGTGCCTTTGAAGACTTTTAATTAGGTAAGAGGAGTGATTGATCATTCATGTATTGCAAAAAAGTTATTCTGGGGGCTGTTTCTTAATCCTAGAGGGAAAAAGATACAAACTATGTGTTGCCTTTTAGCCATCTCAGCCTCTTTCACTTACTGGTACCTGCAGGTGGTGCCCTCAGCCTCTCCCCCAACGGCCATAAGAGTTCATTATATGTTTTGTTAATGGCGTTTTGTCCTTTAGAGTATCTGCCTGCCACAACACAGCATAGATCAGATTTGGAGGACCTTTTCTGAGTGTTTGACTCTCTGTGAAATCCCTTTCCGTGTTTTGCTTCACTTTGAAATGACGTTATCACTTACTGTGAGGATAATTTGTCATCATCTTTTTTGGATGTCACAGACCATGGAGTGCTCTGCGTTGGCTCATAGAAACTGAGAATGGGAAGGACACATGATTTTTATATTATTACTTCTCTTGAGTATTCTCACCTGTGATGGATTTTGGCTCCAGGCTTAGATGGAGAAGTGGCCCGTTGGGAGAACATTTCATGTTTCACTTGACTTTTTCTGTGATTAAATACACTATTAAATGATTTGCGTGATGCTTGCATGATATTGAATCAGAAGGGCTATTGTTTTATCAAGAGGTGCTTTAGCATATACTGTGAAGACTGGACATTAAATGCCAGGGCTTCTATAGCATGTGAAGAAAAGTCAAGCCAGATTTCTTAGTAACCTTAGCAATGGCTCTTAAGAAACCTGAGGCTTTCTTTCTCATCAGAAGCCTCAAACAGGTTTCCTTTGGGGGTCATTTTTCCTGGCATTATATTCTGGATTCAACCAGCATTCTGGGCTGGGTAAGCTAGCATCTTACCATCCTCTGTCTCCAAGCCTATAATCCTCTCTTAGGCCATCTGTGCTTTAAAATAAAATCTATATTTCTTTTTACTTTGTCCTAAGCCAGAGTCCTTTGTCTCTCTCTAATGAAAAGCAGAAGAGGAGCTGAAACTTTTCTTTGGTATAAATTCCTAGGGACAAACTCATATCCCAAAAGCCTCAGGAGTTGACTTGCCCTTATTTCTGTCCAGGATTCCTCTGTTCCCTGGCCCTCCAAACTTTTTCAGCAGCCCTTTTGGGGATTTCTATATGTTTTGATACTACCAAAAATAAAGAAATGGCCTTTTTTATCAGAGTGATGGAGAAAGATTGGATAAAATAACATGAAAGAACCAATTATACAACTTGAGGAAGTCTCACACCAGAAGTTGCCCGTGATAGTAATGCAATTGTAAATGGGATGGGCTCCGAGTACATGTCATATTTATTCTTCTGAAAGCCGCATGGCGGGCTCTATACTTCATTCCCTAGAAATAGTGTTTCTAGGCTGCATAATGCCTTACCTTTCCTTAAAAAACTAACACAAAAAAAGCAGGGAAAAGCATTACTTTAATTACTAAGGTGGATTTTTAAGTACTCAAAGGACATTTCAGAGAAGCCCCCATATTGTGTCTAATAGCCCCACGAGGAAGAATAAACATTTATCAGTCACCTATAATATGCAATGCCAAACATTTCACAAAGATTTCCCTTATTCCTTGCAACAATCTCATGAGATTCTACCTCTAACATTGGAAAGGAAATGCATCCAAGGAGATTTCCTACTCTTTCTTCCCTTTTACCTTGGGCATTAGGGTGAGGTGAAAAAGTAGTAATAACAAATAAGGCTGAAGACCAGATTTGTATGACGCGCATAAAATAATCAAAGGAAGACATAGATGATGAGCACTATGCCCCCAAAAGTCTAGAGCATATTGAAAAGTAGATGAGGCTTTCTTTGACAGGGAGAGCAGAACAAGGAAATAGAATCATCAAGAGGAGGAATGCCATTTATTGTGTAGCTTCTAGGTGCCAGTATGCTGCTAGGTGCTTCACGCATGTAATCAGTTTAAGCCTCACAACAATCATGTAGGGTGAGTGAGCTTTTCCTCATTTTACAGGGGAAATCTGGGGAGCAGCACGGTTAAATAACTTCATCCAGGTCGTACAGCTAGTGAGTTTGGGGACAGGGATTAAACTCAGGTTCTACGTGTAAAATCCTCTAACACTAAAAAGAAAAAGTATGTAAAATTTTATACATGTACATTTTCCTGGGAGATGGTCGGTATCTTTAATAGATTCATAAAGGAGTTCATGCCCCCTCCCCCAAAGTTAAGAACTTCTTCTAAGTTATGCCACTTTAAGAAGAGCCAACTGAGGAAATTGGAGCTGTGCGAGCCTTGTTTTATGTTCCCCATTTAGACGTTTTCCCAGGTAATAGTAGTAAGTTAAACCAGGAAAAAAAATTCTTACAATTCTTTAGGCCTGAGAAAGCTAATTTATTTTGCTAGAGAAGTAGCATAGTGTACTGGGGTAGGGGAACAGGTTCTAGAGTCACATTGCTTAAATTTAAACCCTAACTCTACCACTTATTTGTTCTTTTGCCTCAAATACACCTAATCCCTCCATCTCAATTTCCTCATTATAAAACTAGAATAGTTGTAGAAGTACCTACCTCATGGTAGATGGCAGCATTAAATTAGTAAATGTATGTGAAGTGCTTACTAGCACAGTGGTGCTTTCCGGGGGTGATTTTATCCTCCAGAGGACATTTGACAATGTTAAAGACATTTTTGGTTGTCACGATTTGGGGGAGGGGTGCTACTGGCGTCTAGTGAATAGAGGCCAGAGATGCGGCTCAACATTTTACAATGCACAGGACAGCCCCACACAACAAAAACATCAGTAGTGCTGAGGTTGAGAACCTGTGTTAACACAATGACTGACATATACATTTCAGTAAATACTTGCTATTATTTTGTGTTAATGATTAAGAAAAACAGGGAAGAGCAAGTGAAATTACGATTCATTCATCTTTTCTGAGCAGCTAAAGAAAAGTAAAAAAAGTTAATATCAGGTAATAAACTACTCTACCCAATAAATAGTCATAAATTCAATATTATATGGAAAAACCCACTTAAAGAATGTGATTTTATGATAACGTAAATGAATATGAAGCCATGTTTGAGGCTCTCATGTGTGCTTTCTAAAGAGTTCTGTAGTTTAATACTATTTGGTATTGATGTAACTGTATATTTTTAGAGCATTTCATGATCATATATAAAAAATAATTGGTTAAGAGTGTGGTCTTTGGCATTATTCTTACTTGGGTTCAGAACCCACCTCTGTCACATACAAACTGTCTGACTCCATAGACACATCACTTCTTTGAGCCTCAGTTTCTTTAGTGGTAAAATTATGATATTAATGCCTACCAGCTTCATTGAGTTATCATATTGATTAAATGAGATAAAGCGTATAAAGTACTTGGCAGAGTCCCTAGCAAATATTAAGCACTGAGTAAGTGATAGTTGCTCATATTATCTTCATCATCATTGTCATCATCTCTGTCCCTGGAACTTTAGTACCCACCAGTGGTGGGATAAAAACTAGAGTGACCAACTAGGAGGCTGTTAGCAAAGTAAACCTGACCATGGGTTCTGTAACTAGCATGTGCAAGCCATCTGACTTGACATGCTGCCTTTACCAATTCCATAAAATCACCCTCAACTTCCCTCGCCACTCTACAAGGGCTCTTTCCTAGTTTGATACCTACCAACATCCATTTCCAGCATCCCTGACCCCTTTTGGAGATACCCTGGATATTTTACTCCTTTTTAGTGATGTCTACGTTGTGATATTTTTCACAGGTGTCCATTGAAGTGCCAAGTAATTACATAGTTTTGGTTTTTGTTTTGTTTTGTTTTTCTCAAAACCCCACATCACACCGTTAAGGGAATCTGAACTCTATTTCCTGTCTGGCTCCTCTCACCATATGACAGTTCATTTTATTTTTTTTTAACTTACTGTATTTTTAGCCTTCTAAGTTATATTATCCTTTGAAGTTCCTAGCTTAGTTTGTTCAAGGCAAAACAAAAGTGATATTTTGTGAAAAATAATGTGTAGTTTGGTTCTGCATGTGATAAAGAGACACTGTGATTGCTTTCTTTCTGTTCCTAGAAGCTGATTTATTATTAATTAACTTATTTAGAAGCTAATTTAAGTTTCTTCTTTTACTGTACTTGGGCAGTAGAGAGTATAGTCTGCAAACATGGTTTAAGATTTGGGTTAGATTGCATACATCTTTATTAATGTGTTCCATAAGCCAAGTTTTAATATCCTTTTATTGTGCTGTTGTTAAAAGAATTTTCTTAAATCTAAGGAATGTGTCTTCATCTTGAAGAAAGATAATTTTTCCACCTCTCTGAGTTTAAAATAGAGGAACCTGCAAAGAAAAGGAAATTGCATTTTTGAACAACAGATCTCAGAGTAGTCTCTGGATTTGCAGGTTGTTGCTCTTCATCCTCTGAGCCAATTGAATGTATCACATGGGCACCAGTGAGCAGATGTGGGGAGGACGCAAGCAGGATGTGGAAGCAGGAGCCAGCAGCGCTGGCAGACTGGCAAATGCTTCTGTTTTGCTAAGCACCTGCTTTTTTGTATTCAGACTATCCGAACCATCTGCTTTTATATTCTCTTTACTTACTGTCAGCCATTTTGGAGTTTTTAAAAAGCTTCAAAAGTGACTGGGAATTTTTCACAGTAAGCTAGGAATCCATACCACTCTTTTAAAAACTTGTGCTTTTAGGATATTCCTACTTAATTCTCAAGACATAGTTGCTTTTTAATTTAGGTACAGTGTGTTATGTGTTGTATATTTTTCTCCCTTCCCAATTACTTACTCTCAGACATCAGTATTTGAATTGCCTAAACAGATAGTTGACCGTCATCCGATACATTAACAACAAGATACTTAATGATTGAATGTAAATGATTGTTTACTTACCCCTTCTCATTAAAAAAAAAGAAAAACATTGTACCGTTTAATGAAAATTCGTAATTCTTTATAAGCTTAACTGTTTTCTAATATGCAACTGATGTCCTCACTGGAAATAGTATTTATAGAGTACCTGTTGTGCACCAGATACTGTGCTAGGCATTTTGTCCAAATTATTGCTAATCCTCTCTCTCTACAGCCTTACAAGGTAAGTATTATTACCTTCATTTTGTGAATGAAGAAATTGATTCTTAAAGAAGTTGAGAAAGTTGTTTAGGGTCACACTTGAGACTGGGGATTTGAGCTCTAGCTTCTCTAGCTCTTCTACACTGTTCTTCAAAAATGTTGTCATGTGGGCTTCCCTGGTGGCGCAGTGGTTGAGAGTCCGCCTGCCGATGCAGGGGACACGGGTTCGTGCCCCGGTCTGGGAGAATCCCACGTGCCGCGGAGCGGCTAGGCCCATGAGCCATGGCCGCTGAGCTTGCGCGTCCAGAGCCTGTGCTCCGCAACGGGAGAGGCCACAACAGTGAGAGGCCCACGTACCGCAAAAAAAAAAAAAAAAAAGTCACGTCAAAGAGATGATACAATATGTGATAGAGGGCCTCAGCATAAGGAATCAGGGATGGTACAATTTATTTAGCTGCAGGTGAGTACTCTTCATCTCTAGTCATTGAGAAGTACTGTTGGCACTTGGTCCTCTGCTTCTGCTTTAAGTTTTTTAAAAAATGCTTTTACTTAAAAAGAAAGAAAAGGAACACTTGTAGCCTGTTTCTAAAAACTTACAACAGCTAATTTGTTTTTTCCTTGAGCTTTCCGCCTGTCAACATTAAGCCCTCTAGTAGCCTTTTAAGATGGTAATCAGAATTGAATGGCGATGTTGTTACATGTTTTTTGACCTTTATCACTACCCAAAAATGTGGTCTGTACAAAACAGACCCCAGAGATGCAATAATTCAAATGATTTAAAAGCACAGTCAGTAGACATAACCTCTATTTATATTTCACTTTTTGTAGAGCGCAGCTCACATATACACTGTAGAAATCAACAGTATGAAAGTATTAGGCCTCTTCAGCCTAGAAAGTTAAACACTTAAGAGAGAAGATCAGGTTTTTGGCTTTTTTAATCAATATTGGTAGAACTTGAAAATTTTGTAAATATTTAAATTCAAGAGTACCCTTAGCCTTACATTAAGTTCAGGGCAAATAAGAAGAAGTTCTGCTTTCTTTGGTGGATAATGAAATTTTATGGGGCTTATTTTTCCAGGGAGTGCCACAAAATGAAAATACAAATAGGTCGATAAGTCCATGAATGAAAGATTCTCAGCTACTTAAGGAGAGATAGAAATTTCTGGGCTCCATCTCTAACCTTCTGAGGTTAATGGTCATCGCTGGAGGCTAAGTCACTGGAGTCATAATCAGAGACAGTAAAGAACCAAATGAGCCTTTAGCTGATATGCTGTGTTCTTATATAATTAACAGAGGCAGTAATCTCCTTCCTGGCCTACCTCAGACTTTCCTCTTGTTCAAGGAAATAGAGGCAAAGTTGTCACAATTTTGCCACCTTGGCCCTTCTTTTCAATTCCCAACCCTAACTACTTTTCTTTAGTAATACAGATGAGGTAGAGAGGAATTTTTTTTCCACATTCAGTACTTACTTTTGGAACTATGGATTTAGAGTTTTGGGGGGGGTACATATTTAATTGATACCTTGTGAGCAGATGAACCTCCCCCAAGGAACTGGGTATATAAGGATGAAAGACACTCTCAGCTCAAAGATGTGGAAAATAAACATTTCTAACGGAAAATAAAGAATTGAAAAGTGAGAAGCCCAAGAATACTGTGTCCATGAAGGTAAAAATATCAAGAAGAGGAAACACATGATGTCAGAGACAACAAAGTGTTCAAGAAGAATAAAAGCTTGACCTCTCTGGCTGTGGTCCATCACACACACTGTAGTCAGACAAATCTTAAACACCACTTTTATCATAGGGCCCTTCCCACTTCAGAGACCTCTCTCTTGCCTTCATCTAGCCAACAGTCCTCAGCTTCTAAGGTCCTCCAGAATCTAGCTCCACCTACTAGCCAATTTTAGTTTTCACAGACCCCCTCTATCAAGCTGACTCTCACCATCTTTATCTTGGATTACATTGTTCTCTTTTTTCTTCTCCCCATTCCCCCCGCTTACCCCACAGCAATCTCCATCCTTCAGTGTCCTATTCCAGTAGGCACTCTTACAGTTCTTAATACCTGGATCATATTCATTAAAACTTAGTTAAATAATAATGATAATGACAATGCTAGCACTCGTTTATTGTTTATTATATGCCATGATGCACTATAATAATAAGCTTTTACATACATTGTATCTTGTAGACCTCAAAATAATCTTGTGATAAAGGTGTTCTTAACCCCAGTTCTGCCATAACGTAACTTGACTAAGAACACAGTGGTAGGAAGGGGCATGCACAAGATTTGGCCTTTAAATCTAACTCTAAATTCACTAAATGACTAACTGATTCCCAGTCTTGCTCCTTAAGTGTTCTGCTCTGTGTCCTTGTTTTCTTAACAAAGTTTGAGATTCTTGAGGACAGAGGCAATATCCTAGGTATAAGATACGTATCGCATATCTGTCGCTATTGATTGAATATGGGTTAGGTAGGGTGAGATGGTCAGATTTCATGGTGACAAAAACAGAAATTTTATTCTGATTCTAGTCATTTTTTTGAAGTAGGTGTTGTTAATTAGAGCAGTGTTTTATTAGGAGACAGTGGATTGGAACCAGCTAATGTTCCGTTTTTAAGGATTGTAAATTAGAAAAGGATCTGCACCCCTTCCCACATACCTTGCTCTAAGCATCTCTTCCATCTGGATGTTCCTGAGTTACATCCTTTCATAATATACCAGTAATCTAGTAAATAAAGTGTTTCTTTGAGTTCTATGAGCCACTCTAGCAAATTAATCAAACCCAAGGAAGAAGTCCCTGGATCTTCGATCTGTAGCTAGTTGGTCAGAAGCACAGGTGACAACCTAGACTTTCTTACTTCCTTTTTTATTGGACTTTCAATTGGTGTTTGAAAATTAGGAGCAGTCTTGTGTGACAGAGCCCTTAATTGGATGTGAGACATCCAAGTAGTGTCCCCTGAGAACTGCTCGGTGGTGTTGGAGAAGACATGTAGACATTACAAATACATGTAATTGCCTACTATGTACTAAACAATGGGCCATAATATTGACTACTATTATAAAGAGAGGTAGTCCTGCCATCATAGACAGGTGGAGAACACAGAGCTGACAGGCATCATTGTTTGATATGATAAGGCCCATATTTGATATGCAGAGCAACAGTGGGACCGTATAGGAGAACACCTAATGTAATCTTGGGAAAGTCCAGGAAGGATTCCCGGACCAGAAGAGTCCAGCTTTACGTTTTCCACTTTCCTATTCAAGATTGCAAAACAAGACCAAGAAACCTAAGTATCAGTACACTTCAGACTGTTTAACAAATTGGTGACAGTGTAAATGTTCCATCCCTGATAGGATGGTAATTAGTAAGGCAAATGAATTCCTCTACCCCTCTCAGTTGGCACCAAGAACCACCCACCCCTCCTACTCTGTCAGATAGGTGCCAGATATAAGGCAAGGTTGTTTTCCGTGCATTGAATAACATAGCACCCAGTAGAAAGTTTAATTTGGATTTTCTATGGTAAATATCCATGAATACATATTTTTTCCAAGTAGCTAGGAAGCAGTGTTGTCAGTTAGTGAAAACTGTTGAGTAGGAAGTTGGAGAACAAGCCATTTCACTGTGTAGCCTTCTTGAGCCGTCTTCTAAACCCCATCTAAAAAAAAATGGAGTTCATGATACCTGCCCTGCCTGCTTTGAATGCACAATCTTAGTGATCTAAGGGAGACAGTACATTGAACGAGCTCTTTCCCAGCCAAAAGGGATAATTCAAGTAACTAAAGATTTAAAATAAAATTTTGTCAGTGAGATATAGGAGGGAGAGAAGAGGGCCATAGAGAAGGTTCATGTTTTGTCAGCTATTTTTCTTGGTTGCTAATTAAGAATTTATCATTTTAAATCAGCTACAGTGTGGGGAAAGGTCATGATTTCAATAAACATGAGTAATACTATTAAAAAGAAACAGAAGATAAGGAAATATACCTGGGTTCTCTACATGTAAAGATATGTGGTTTATAGAACATTAGTTATTTATGGTGGTAATGATTCCCCTCTAAAAAGTCTATGAAAATGAAATAAAATTATTTCATTGAACTTTTCAAAAAACATATCTTCCACGAATTCCTAATTGTTAATCATCATAATCAAGCTGATTTCAAAAGAAAGGGAGAAAAAGTAGATCTGAATGGAGAAATGGAATGCTAGAGAATATAGAATTTTTATTCATTTGTATGGTGGACTGTCATCTTGAAGTAAATATGAAATGGATCAAAGTTGTTTGTGCTTTGAAAATTGAAGCAGTGTTCATCATACATAATTGAACAAAGTTGAAATTTTGTAGGTATAAAACAAAAAAAAAAGCCACAGCTATAATAGCTATTGCAGGAAATGGAGGAAATTAATAATAAAAGACAATACACTACCTCATAAATACATGCTCATCATGTGATTAGAGGGTGAGAGCATTAAGCTAATACCCTGATTAATTTAACAGTTTAACCCTGAAATTAGAGTACAGACGGTTCAAAATTCACTTGTACATAAACCAACCAGAAAAACAAACAGCTTACTTTCATAAAGTAAGGTTTTTCGGCAGTTCTTTTGGATACGTGAAGATAATATTCTCTTAAAAGAGATTATTACTTAGCAAGACATGTTTGTTTGATGTATTTCTTAAAAAAATAACCAAGTTTCTTATCTTTTTTTAAGAAAATATATTAAGGAACAGATTGAGGGCATTTTTGCCTTACATCCAGTGATCTTGCCTTTTATAACTTGTCCTCAAGTAACTCCTAGGAGCTATGATTTTTAAGACTGAATGATACTAGGAACATGAATTAGGCAGGAAAAGGGTATTTTCGTAGGTCTCTGTATTCACTGAGTAAAGTTTAAATTAACCTTGACTAGAGCATCTTTGAGTACCTTTTTGATGCATAAAATAGTTTATCAAAACATATTTTAAAATAAATTTTGGAGGATTTTTAGAAGTGCAAACAGCAAAAGAGTATTTTACTAGAAAGGCTTTTATTTTATATCACGTCGACATTTGTGAATCACTATGTTTTTTCAATCACTTATTTGGTAAAAGTCCACAATTTGCCAAAATGGTTAATAGAACACAAATACAGACATTTCATGTGATGTACCATGTAAATGTAAACCTTTGTAGTTACATGTTTTTGTAGCAAGAGAATTGTTTTAAAAGGCACGTAATTTATTAGCTATCGGTAGCTTCTTTATTGCCTTGCCGCGCTGCAGTAATAAATAAAAAAAAGTGAACTGATTTTACAAATGGCACACAAGGTGCACATTTTGTGGGGGAAAAAAGTCTCTTTTTAAAGAATTGGCATTAAATCCTTTTTTTGTGATGACAAAGAGGCTAAGAGTGCAAACTGTATTTTCTGTTTATCGAAAACAGTCTTTTTTCTCGGGGGCATTTTTTCCTATGATCATCAAGGGATTTCAAAAGCAATAAAGTGTGGAATCATTGTTCGACTTGAACAGTATTAAAACTTAGGTTTTAATTTCAGTGAAGTAATAAGATTTGAACCTGTCTCACATTACAGCACTGTAAGGCATTTAGCAATTGTATTTTAAAAGAGGTTTTTAAGATGCAGCTCACTTGTAAGCTCACTGTCTGTCAGTAATTAATAGTTTTTCTTCAGCATAGGCTGTTGTGATCAAACCAAGAAATATCTGGGTTTTCAGTAACACATTGTGATAATTGTGAGTGTTTATTCCTAATTAGTCTAAATGTCTAATAATTGTCAGCTTGCTTCCCTGGCTGCTTAAAAAGAGAGTGACATTTAAAGCTACAGTTGTGTCTTTGGGCTTTTAAAAATATGAACGTAGATGTACATGTATATTTCAATAAGCTTTACACCCAGCAAGATTATATGTCAGTTGACTCATTCATTAACCAAGTATTTTATCCTTCAATATCATTTCCTAGTTTTTAGACATTACATCATCTGTGTACGTAAAAAAAAAAAAATGTTTCCAGATACAGTATTATATGTACAGCTAAACCCAAACTGACAATCTGGATTCTTCAGTACTCATCACTGAAACTTACCTTTACTTCTCAAGAAAGCTTTTAAAATATGAGCATTTCTATTAGATCAATGTGGCAACATACTTGCTGATGAAAGATTGTAGTTACCATTTTGAATTGCTATTGAAAATAATTGCCTCTACAAAAGGAAACATCTGTATGATAGCACATGGTTAAAGCTGCCATCAATTTTTAACATTTGAGGGTTGAGCTATGACCTTTTATGATGACTGTGAACAGTAACTGCCTCCATTAGCCATAAGTTTTGTTTCTTTATTTTAGTAGATGGCCTAGGCTGTAAATATTAGAGAATCTAAAATAAATCAACATATTGTCCTAAGGATACAAAATGTAAGAGCTATTTGTGGTTGGGAGCCCTTGACAGATCGTTTGGATGAGGCAGATGATTGCCTGCCTAGCGTATCTGGTCTGCATTGCTGTGCCTGCAGGCAGTTTAGTGCTGTGGTTGTATATTGATGTCAGGGTTAGTACTGAGTGGCTAGCAGTGACAGATGTCTATAATTACAGGCAGTGCTTCCAGTATTTCTGAAAAGCCAGCCTATGTTGAACAATTATCTTATTTCTGCCTTGCCAAAGAGCGTGTTCCAATTGCTAGTATTAGCAGTGGTGAATATAGCGCTTCATCTGCTGCCTTGGGTCAAATGTGGGAAAAGCACTTGGTTATAAAACATAAATGCAAAATATTTTTTTAACACTGAATTAGTTCAGTTCAGTGTTTTCCTAATTTTTATCTTCCCATAATGTTTCTGTTGAAGGAATCTTGAAATAATAGAAGCACATTTGGCTACTTATTGGGATTTTGTTTTCCCTTAAGCCTGTGTGTCTCCCCAGCGCCGGTATCCCTTGCTTTACTGAATAGATGTGTTTAAGCAAAGTTGGCTTTGAAACGACTTTCTCCAACGTGGATTACGTTTTCTGATTGACTCCCATTACAAAATTGGAAATGCATTTCCATGGACAACCTCCCACACCTTTTGACGAGGAAAATTGTAAAAGGATAGACAGTGCTGAAATGTGCGAAATACCTTAGTGCACTGGTGCCTTTACATTAACTGAGAAATTGCAGTTTTCAACTTTTGTTTTAACCCTTTTTTTTAAGCCTTCAGCCACTTATTGTCCTTTCCTATCTCCAAGTGTACATGACCACCTCCTTCCATATTGCCTCTTAGCCCGCTTTAGTGACTCATTAGAAATGCTTTCATGCTTGTTGGTCCCAGTTCTCAACTGTCCTTTTTTTCTGGTTATTTGCATTTCTGAGACATGGGCTGTAATACCACTCTCCCGAGCAGATGCATCTGCCTTACTTACACAATACTCTCCAACCTTAACATTCCTGAAGTTCCTAAAGTTCAGGGCACTGGGTATTAAAACATTATCCATGCTGTAAGTGACAAATTCTGTATTTCCAGGTAATGTAGACTGAGAAATGCCTAGGAAATAGCACTTGAGGTCATGTTTCTTTCCAACCTTAATCTAACCTGTATTGGGTTTCTACTTTGTGCTTCACTCCACTTTGTGGCATTATTTATTACATTTTCTCATTTAGTCTTCTCAGCAATATTCTCTTTAGTAGGTAGGAGTATCTTCATTTTGCAGAATATGAAAAAAAGATTTCAGGAAGGTTAAAAACTTGTTTAGTGTCCTGGGTTTTCGACCAAATCATCATACCCTAAACCCAAGTGTGCTTTCCAGTGTATCACGTTACCTATGTAGGTATTTAGACATGAGTCCAGACATGATCAGTTTTAAGTGTAATGATTGATAAGACCATCATCACAGCTTCATCCCCGTATTTGCTATTTTACTTCCCGAGGAAAAATCTCATCACTACAACCACAGATTGGACCTCTAGTTCTGGCTATCCAGCAGTCACAAGAGAATCGAGCTACATCCTAGATATCTGCTAAAATCCACCCTACTTTAGGAGAAGCAACTCAACCCATGGCCTAGTGTCAGAGATAAATATTATATTCATATATGAAAGGCAGCCCCTTTCTGTTCTTACTGGGCCTATCACACAAAAACCTTTTTGATAACTTAAAACTCTAATGATGATGTTCTGGAACCCCTTGTCTGTGAGCATTTAATTTAGCAAAGAAAACTCAGAGAATCGGATGGACTTGTTTACCTGAATTGGGAAGACTTTGATAACTTATTGGACACAGGGATGTAAATCATCTACTTAACCCAGAGATGAGAACTTATCCTGCACACAGGAAACAGGAACTTGTGATGACTCTAAAAAGGAAGATGAGGGCTTTGAAATCAGGAACTTAGGTTGTACAGAGCCCTTGGGCTAAAACATCACCTGCTACCACATAGCGTTCTGTTTTCCTCCTGTCTCCTTTCCCATCACATTTACTGTTCCGCCTCTGTAAAATAGAAGTTATAGGTAGAAGACAGAAGATTAGGAGTTAGTCTGTCTTTCACTGGGGCTCTCTTCCCTCTAATCACTCTTCTTTAACCACTATTAAAGTTACTCACATGCCAGTTTAGAAGAAATATTTACTTTCCACCATCTAGTCCAGATAAAGCACAAATAAAAGGGACCGTCATCTTGGTGCATGCCTCATAATCTTAATGCCAGACTAATGTTTGACTATCTTACTTAATAATAGTAGTGGCCATTTAGTGACCACGTATTCTAATGGCTAATAGCTAATGTTTATTTGGTGCATACTGTGTGCTAAAAACTTTCCAAGTGTTCCTGACACTGTGCTGGCAGTGCTGTATATAATACAGCATTTGATGACAATAATATTGGGTTGGCCAAAAGGTTCCTTTGGTTTTTAAGTAAAAATAAAAGACACATTTTTCATTTTCACCAAGAACTTTATTGAACAACCTATTCATTGTTTTGTTCCACTACCTTCTGCCGTTTTTCAGGCAACTTCATAATTCCATGGTCCCAAAACCTTTGGTCTTTTTGAGCAAAGAACTGTTCCAGGTGCCTTTTACAGTCTTCCAGGCAATGGAAATGTTTTACATTAAGAGAATTTTGTAAAGACCTAAATAAATGGAAATCTGAAGGTGCAATGTCTGGTGAATGTGGCGGATGAATCGGAACTTCCCAGACAAGCTGTAACAGTTTTTGCCTGGTCATCAAAGAAACATGCGGTCTTATGTTATCCTGATGGAAGATTATGCGTTTTCTGTTCACTAATTCTGGACGCTTTTCGATGAGTGCTGCTTTCAAGTGGTCTAACTGGGAGCAGTACTTGTTGGAATTAACCGTTTGGTTTTCCAGAAGGAGCTCATTAGTAGAGGACTCCCTTCCAATCCCACCACCATATACACATCACCTTCTTTGGATGAAGACCAGCCTTTGGTGTGGTTGGTGGTGGTTCATTTCGCTTGCCCCATGATGTCTTCCGTTCCACATTATTGTACAGTATCCACTTTTCATTGCCATCACAATTTGTTTTAAAAACGGAACATTTTCATTACGTTTAAGTAGAGAATCACATGAGGAAATATGGTCAGAAAGGTTTTTTTCGCTTAACTTACGTAGAACCCAAACATCAAAGCGATGAACATAACCAGGCTGGTGCAAATGATTTTCAACGCTTGATTCGGATGCTTTGAGTATGTCACCTATCTCCCGTGTACTGATTGTTCTCAGTTAATGTCTTGATTTGATCGCTGTCAACTTCAACTGGTCTACCTGACCACGTAGCATTGTCCAGCAAGAAATCTCCAGCACGAAACTTCGCAAGCCACTTTTGACACGTTCGAACAGTCACAGCACCTTCTGCATACACTGCACAAATCTTTTTTTTTGCATTCCAGTTGTGTTTTTACCTTTCTTGAAATAATAAAGCATAATATGCTGAAAATGTTGCTTCTTTTCTTCCATCTTCAATATTAAAGTGGCTACACAAAAATTCACCAATTTTGATGTTTTTGTTTAAATGCACGCTCATATGACATCTGCCACATACAATCTAACAAACTTGTTTCGAATGAAGTTAAAGACAACTAAGTGCTACTAGAGCCATCTTAACAGAAAAAAACTGAACAAACTTTTTTGCCAACCCAATAATAATAGCCAGTACTTTATGGAAATTTTACCATGTACCAGGACTGTTGTAAGTGCTTTACATATGTTAACTGCTTTAATCCTCTCAAAGATTCTGTAAATTAGGGCCAACTATCATCCTCATTTTATATTTGAGAAAACTAAGGTGTAAAGGGTAAGCAGTTTGCTCAAAATCACTTAGTAAGTGGTGGAATCCAACTAGTCTTGGGCTTCAGAATCTATCTTTAACCACTTCACTAGACTGCCTTCTGTTTTGTGATATTATTCTTTCCATTTTACAGATGAAGAAACTGAGACTCTTAGAGGCTAACTAATTTTACTAGAATTATAGAGTTAATTTATTAAATAAAATATTGATTAAATGTCTGTTATCTGCCAAGCAGTGTGCTAGGCTAGCAAGTAGTGGCCTCACTCAGTATTCCATGTGCATTGCACTAGACATGCATTCTGTGTTTCCTTCTAGTTTAAGTTATCTAAAATATATACTCAACTTGCTCATTTCTGTCTCTTATTGAAAGAAGACTATGCTTCCTGGGCAACTGCATGTTGTCTTTGTTCACCAGTTAGACTTTTGCAAACGTTGTAGCTAATTTTCAACATAAAAGTATTCAGTAGGAAGACTAGGATGGAAGCGGTACTTAGCCTATTGCTGCGTATATTGCCTCCTCAGAGAAGGTTTGAAGTGTTTATTAGTGTTTGAAGATACTAGTGTTTGAAAGACGTCAGTAGGCCATCAGAAGGTGAACTCTGATCCTTTGCATTTAGGGCAAGTTAAAGTTTTCACTAACTAGGCTAGTGTGAGAGACAGAAAGTAAAAGCTACGAAGGACTATAGGATCAACGTTTTTGAGTAAAGTTTGAGAATATAATGAAAATAGCAGATTTGACAGAATAGTAAAAATATGCACAATGTCATTGGCAGCCCTTTTCTCATTCCATGGGCCATTATTCCTTTACTCTTTTTGTCAGGTTGTCCTTCCTAAAGGGATAGAGAGTTGAGTGGCTCATAGGAGGAAGGTACAGCAGTTGTTTTGGATGTAGGAAATGGGAGGTGTTTCAGAGAGGCAGGGTGGAGGCAGAGTGTGTGTGCAAGAGTTAGATTAAGTGGTGGAAGACTCAATGTGATTTGCTTAACTTTCTGAGTGACTACAGAAATGCGTTTCATTTATTGAACATATACTTTTACCCTTCAGAAGTTGACTTGGCCTACTTATATCATTAGCCCCAGTTGCCACATTTGCATAATTAGAGTGCCTCATGGGAAACAGCAGTATTAAGAGATTCTTAAAAATAGTTCTGTTAGGTGTTATTTATAATTTGTTCTTTTTCAGGGCTACCTTTAGTAACTGGTTTCTTGAATTATTTCATGGAAGCAAACCCATTGTAATCCATATAACCACATCCAGGCTTCGAACAGCACTTCACTCTGCCTATGATCCTAGCCTCCAGAATAAAATCAAAGTCCCATGAATATTTTAAGTGACAACCACAAAGATCCTGAGCCACATTCTCCCTGTATCGGAAGTTGGGAAGGACTTCTGCTCTTCCCTTATCCCCGACACCAGGTGGCAGGTCCCTAAACTCTGTGCTTTTTAGGTTGTACGCCTGAGGAGTGATGTGTCCAGAGTTCCAAAGAAGGCTTGGAAAATAGTTCAGGTGAGTTGAGCTGCTGGTTATTGTGGTGGATCACCAGTCTTTATGCTTGTCTCACCACATCCCGAGATTCTTATTATTAAAACAGGCGCGTGCACAGTGATAAGTGTAGGGGTGCATTTTTCTTGATTCCCTTTTTTATGCACTGTGGAATCCTACAGTGTGCATGTTTTATAACGAAATGTTCTATAGTCAGCTAACGTTCGATAGTATTAACGGCGAAGCCTCTGTTCAGTGTGATTGCATAGTATGAAAGCAGCCTAGGTTTCTTGATTATAACGTTTCTGAAGTGGCCAATTCTAACCAGTTATTCATACCTGAAAGCAGAAAGTTGTATTTGGCTACAATGAATAGCATCTGTTATTGAACAGTATCTAGAGCACATGTATCTCTTGTGCCAGAATACGTTTCTGGCAGACACCTTTGAGAGGTGTAAAGGATTAAACAAAATCTTTTACTTCCCAGTTCCCCACCTCTACCATCACTCTCTCACAAACTTCATCCAGCATCAATTCTTTGCTCCAAAATGTAATCATGTCATCTTATAAATTTGCTGTTGCAAAGAATTATGAATCAAATGCCTGAAATGCCCCTTCAAACCATGATCTCAAAACCTTCTACCGAAATTAATCACACCTTCTTCCAGTAGTCCTGTGCCATAGCCATGGTTCGCTTCTTATTGTATGAGCTTGGAAAGATAATATATTTACCCAAGACTTTACCATGGCTTTAGCCCCAGAAGACTAGTTTAACAGAAGCTTGGCCCCAGATATGGAGTGAACTGGCAGCCAGCGGGAACAAAGCTGTGTCAGGACAAATGTACACTCCCCGTCTTCTCTAGTTGGCTTTCAGCTGGTTGCACCACAGGAGTCTTTCTATGGACTGTGTATCCTGTGACCAATAACTGGTGCTCTCGACCCAGGTCCCTCTTGGCTAGTGAAGGCCTGTCGGGAGACATTAGGTTCATGCTGGTGGAGATCCTTAGTCAGTGGCTCCCTGAAGGAAAATGGGGCAAACAGCCAGCTTCTGTTGAACAGGTGGTAGTTAGACCTTAGATCTGGTCGGGGCAGGAGGGAAAGAATCTCTCCAAAATTACCAGTGTTGCTGGTTTTCACACTGTACCTGTACTCCTCTTTCTAATAAATGATTGTTTAGAAACTAATCCAAAAATGTCTCTGGCGGCATCTGGAGCCCTTCCTTAGCAGTCTGGATTTGGGCCCAAGTGAGGAATGGAAACCCCACTGGGGTGCAAGCAAAAGAGGAAGCATGTTCTTAGCCATGCATCAGTGGAGGCCCCTACTGGGAGAGGGGATTATCACAAGGCAGCAGGCAGCCCTGTACCCCAGCCTGCTGAGTTCATGCTTTGTGCCACAGGATGTGGAGCGAAGGAAATGTGAGGCCAAAGTGGTCGCTCCAAGTTTTCTTATACAATAGCTTATTCAAGCAGATTGGGAACGCCTCTTAAGAGATTTGTTAGGTACATGTCCCCTTAGCAAGATGGCCACCACAGATGGTAGGTTCAGATATTCTAATTGAAATAAATACTTAACATTCATATTTATTTTATATCTCCATAGCCAGCTTTTCTTTATCAGATGTCATTCTGTATTCCACTGAATGAGGCAGGCAGATTCCTAACCTTTTACCGCTTGGTTTCCAAAGTAAATTATGGTCTTAAAATTAAATTTTAGCAAAAGATTTTTTTACCTAATTTTGGTCCTGTATTTTGGGATGTTATTTTAAATGATATGGAAAAATCAGTCAGCCAAGATTAATGTGGATCTATTCATTATCACAAAGTTTATGTATTTAATATGCAGCAATGATGTCTGTACTATTAATTCTCTTGATGTGGTCACAAGTTAATTGTGACGATCATTTTATTTTTTTTTTATTCTGCTTCAGACGTTAATGAGAGAGCTCAATATCTTTAGTTCCAAACTGTTTAGATCCAAGTCATTAAATGCTCTGTTAGTTTCCTCTTACACCTTTCCTTTTCCTCCCTCCCCTCCCTTTCTCTTTTATGGATCTCATGTAGAGAGCACTGCATTGGCTTCAAGGGCACTTGAAGCCTAAGACAAAAATATGGAAATTGGTTTCTTACTCATAATAAGTGAGTTCACACTCCGTTCCAAAATTCTTTTCCTAAGGAACATTAATGCTTTTATTATATTGAATGCTTTCCAGTGACAGGTCTTGTTTTACTAAATTACATTCAGTTAAAAATCTTGACACCAAGGGGGGAAAGTGGTGGGGGGGCGGGTCATGGTGGTGATGGGATGAATTGGGAGATTGGGATTGACATGTATACACTAATATGTATAAAATGGATAACTAATGAGAACCTGCTGTATAAAAAAATAAATAAAATTCAAAAAAATAAAAATCTTGATTTTTAAGTCATTTCAATAGATTAAAACAGTGCTTTAAAATTCATAATTGTTGAGCTTTTAAAATTTTTATGGTATCAACTTTGTATTATTGGATGCGAATTTTTTTACACTAAATTGGTTCAGGAAAGTATATCATCTGATGGCAAAATACTTTGTTGTTGATTTCCACAGCACTGCTAATTTTCTGCACTGAGCCTGCTTATAAAAGCTCTTCGAGAAGTTATAACATCCTAAACATTTATAGAACGCCTAAGGGTATTAACTTATTGTAATTTTCTGAAGATTCATTATCCAAAATCTTAATTCATTATAACAACTCTTATGAAAACCTATAGAACCAGTGTTTTCTCTTATTTTCTTATTTGCACACAATGAGAGATTCATTGTTCTTTTTAATTTGTTTCATGCGGTGCTTTTGAGTACATTTCATAGAGGGCTGTTATTGAATTTCTGTGACTGTCATTATATATCCATACAACCTTTAGGAACTAATATTCTGGGTTTCCCAGTTCTGTAATCTACTTCAAACTTAAGGATTGACATAATTAGTTTCTTCAAAGTTATAACCAGAATGTTAGAGACAACACTGCTGATACCCAAGACCAAGGATTAGGATTGGAAAAAGAAAGCAATTTAAAAAATTATCACAGCACATGCTTTTATTCTTTATTAAATTAAATTTACAGCTCAAAACCTTATTGCTGTTTGTATGTGTATTCCCTTGTCTGGTTTTCTTATCTTGTCTGGCTTCTTTTTTTAAAAACCAGATATAAGATCATTTCAACTACCTGCATATGCTCAGACATTATTTGTCACTTGACTGGTTTAGAAGTTAAAGAACATAAGTGGGTCACTGAAGTGTTATATACATATCCAAATACTCTTTTCTGAAGTTTAAAAGAAGCTGCACAGTAGAACGACTAGAGATAAGAAAACATATTAAGACAGTTTTTTAGGAGCATGCCTTCTTATGTCTGTACTGATGATAATTTCTTACATTTCTAATGACTTCCTGTATTTCAAGAGCCAGAGAGATGGATGACTGGCTAAAATGGGTACTTTTTTCTGCCTTCTAAGACAATAACTATTTAGAAGTAGAAAGAATTTGGTTTTGTATCATGAAATTTTGAAGCTTTATGCCTTTAACAAATGCCATTTCTGACCATGATTAGCAAGATTTCAAAGTTAATACAAAGTTAGGGTTTTGTTTGTTTTAACCTTTTTTCTGTGTGAAAGTCTTCAAGGTAAGCCCTTTCTTACCCTTCTGTTATTTTTTATGTAATGAGCTTTCTCTTGGAAAGGTAGTAGCTGACAATACTAGCACCTACTATTAGAAAGGGTCCATGAAAGGGGGTAGGAAGGGAAGCAGAATTTGTTGAGTAGCTGCTAAATGTCAGGTTCTGTGTTAGGTATCATCATTTAATGTTCCCAAAAGCCCATAAGGTAGGTTTTATTATTATTCCTGTTTTTCAGATAGGAAACCAAGATTCAGAGACTTTAAGTAACACCTAGTTAGTGGCAGAATTCAAATCCAGTTATCTTTGGGACCAAAACCTGTGCTTTTTGTATGTTGCTAAGTTTATCGAGATAGCTTCTGAGTACTTCTGGAGATGAAAAGAGAAATAGACATTTCCCTGCCCTCAGGCAGCACGTGCTTGAAGTAATGGAGGAAACACATATAAACATAGAAAATTAGTACTACAACAAGATAATATTCTATTACATGAGAAGTGCCACTAATAGGCCAGCAACAATGGATGCTCTGAGTATCCAAAGGAGGAGAGAGAGCTCCTCTTACTGAATCTACAGGGAGAGCTTCTTCCAGAAATATTTAAGCATTGAAACTACATATTTTTATATATAAAATAGATAAACAACAAAGACCTACTGTACAGCACAGGGAACTATATTCAATATCTTGTAATAACCTATAATGGAAAAGAATCTGAAAAAGAATAGATATATAGATAGATAGATATGTATAACTGAATCACTTTGCTGTATACCTGAAACTAACACAACATTGTAAATCAACTGTACTTCAATTAAAAAATAATAATAATTTTAAAGAACTGTATCTTTTTAAATAACAAAACTTTACCAGTGGTCACCTGAGTAAGTAGAATTTGGAATATATTATCTTTACAGGAAAAAAATTCTTTGTAAAAAGAACACATGTCTTACTGGTTGTTTTCCTTTTGTTACAAAATTATGAATGAAATGGAATCAGCCAAAATACACATTTTAACATTACATTCTTGTTATTCATTTAACAAACATTTATTGAGTATTAGGCATGGGAGATAAAAGACAGAGCATCATCTCCACCCTCAGGGAGTTTGTAGTCTAACAGAGAAGGGCAGGCATATTAAAAAAAAAGAAAAGAAGAAGAAGAAAGGGAGGAAGGCACAGGCTGACAGGCAAAAACTAGGTTATGTGAAACACATAACCAAAAGCATAACGATTTATTCAACTTCAGTGTATCCTTCAGAGAAGGATAACACAAATGGGCTTATTAGTCTCTTATTTCTTAGATTTTTGCTTATTTTTCACTATGATCAAATGATCTTAATTGATTATGAAATAAAAGATTAGAAACCTATGAATTGAAAGTGAACTTTTTTCCTTTTCTTGCATTCCTACGCCAACTCCTATATCTTTCCCTAAAATGAGTATGTATTGTGATGTAGTTTCTTGCTGTCATAAAAATTATTTTTGGTGAAGTGATAGAATTTTTAGAAAATGTTGAAAACCCCTAAATATTGTGTAAGAATTTTTTCTGTAGAAAACTTTCATTGACTTGTGCTTTATGATAAATAATCTTATAGATGTTTCCTCACTGGACAGATTAGTCCTCACCCCCAAATTATGTGTATCTATGGTATAACTACATTTCAAATGTTCGAAGACATTTTCATATTATCTGCATGCTCTCTGAATGATAAGGTGCCTTGGAAAACGTGAGATGGTCTTTTAAAAGAAATGCAGTAATCATACCTTGATTTTAAATGACCCTGTCACACGTGAAAACAAATCAGATTGTTGCTCTTAATGAGCTTTTCAATTTACTATTCAGTAGATCAGATAAGTGGATTTAAGAGGTAATGATCCTGTTTAGTACTCAAGCTTGGCTGTCAGATCCTAGTAGTGGAGAGAAATCCCTAGGGACAAAAGCGTTGATACAGTTCTAGATGGGATAATGGGAATCAAAGCTAATGGATGATAAAAGGAATGGTGCAAGTTACAAGGATAATTGTGGATTAAAGCACTGCCATGTGTCAATGTTGACTGTTTTTTCCAGTATCGTATTGGGTCAAATCTGATGCTTTGAGAAGCTGTTTTGACAGCAGAGCACAACAGACCTGCCTGCTTAGATTCCTTCTTTCTTGAATGCCAGAGACACAACAGAAAACTTCCTTGCAGGGACTATCAATTTAAAAAATATTTTTAATATGTTTAAATGTCTTAATGTTTAATATCACATTTTTGTTACATTTCTATTATTCATTGTGGCATGGGCAAAATCAAAATTAGATTAATTTGATCTTTGCCATAAAAAATAGCATTTGAAAAGTCTTGAAAGTGTAAAATTTTATTTTACAAAAATACAGTGTAGGAGGGGAGATGGACACCCAAACAATTACAATGTGAAAAGCACCACGCTAGAGGAATGGACCAGACGCTATAGGAACGTAAAGGAGAGCGCAACTTACCCTACCTGGAAATGGAAGGAAGCTTCAGAGATGACTTTTGAATGAGAATCAGGGGAAGAGGAGGAAGAAGGCTGATTCAGGAAAAATGAACAGCACATGAACTCATAGAGATCTGTAATTGCATGAGAAGCCTCAGTATTTCATGAGTATTTCATTGTGGCTTCAGGTTGAGGGAAATGATAGATGAGGAGGTAGGCTGGGGCCAAGTTGTGAAGGGCCTTGTGTGCCATAGTCATATCAATATCAGATTTTCAAAGGGGCCCGACTTACTCCCATACATGAGAGAGCTTTTGGATCATGTTGAGATAAGGGAAACTTCCCTTTTTACAACCATTCTTCCTTTGAGCCTTCTATGGGCTTAAAGGTTTCTGATGATTGAGGATTTGGTGTTAACTAACTTCCCTAGGTTCTTTCTCCCTAGCTCCCTCTTCTCAGCAGACATCTTACAAAAACAGTGATAGCTTTGATCTTACAAGAGATGAAGGCCTACTCTCATGAGCCAAGTCACAGATACTGGAATTGAAATGCTTTTCTATTAGGGCTCAGAAGTTAGCAGGAGAAGCAACAGGAATTTGAATCTCAATCTTCCTTTCTCTCTCCCCCAGCTTCTCCCCTCTACCCTTCTGCCCCTTCTTTCGCCTGCCCCTTCCTTCCCCTCTCTTTCTCCCTCTCTCTGATTCACTCTACTGGCCTGAGGAGCTCCTGGTCGTAGGACTTAAGTCAAAAGCCTGGAACACAAGCTTCTGGTTGAATAGTGTTTAAAATCCAAACATGAGATCTCTGCAATGAACAGCTTTCCTCCCCTGTATCACCATGTAACTCTGGATGATTTGTGGTGTCCTGTGATTTTTATCTCACCTTCACAACCTATGACATTATATCAAGGTAGTGTTTACATATGAAAAACAAAAGGCAGAGGGAGTGAAAGCTAAGTTGCCATACCATAGGAAATAGTCAGATCAGGAGAGAGTAAGAGAACACAATCACAAGGAATCAAATCAGAGAAGAGAAATCCCATACAGCTGGTGTCTGGCAGAGATAACCTGGAATCATACCAGAGCATCAGGGAGTGTGAAGGTGTCAACCCACCTCTCAGCTTTGCCAGGCTATTAGAGGGAATATTCAATTGGCTGCCAGTGGCATTTTCCCACTTGTAGTGGGATATGTGTTTATAAGCTCAATGCGGCTTAGGTTGGAACTGAAATGTTACACCCCAAACTCTGCAACCATCACTCCCTAATGGGAAGCTTAGTGGATTCCCAGACCCTGATGTATTCAGCAGAGAATCCCTGAGCCTGGGATTTCAGTTTCAGCATGGAAAGTAAGACCTATCTGTATATTTGGGGGAGCTTATTGAGATACTTGAGGAGAATTTCTATAAATTCTTTAACTTCCTCTTATTTTTGAAATCCTTATTTTTATAGCTGCCTAACATAATCCTGAATTATTTGATGGCTTGCTAAAATCTGGAAGAGGTGGAAATTTTTTAAATGTTGGAATCTTTTATTGAGGCACTCCACTTTCCAGCCCTTTACGTACATATACCTGCCTTTGAGAAAGGGGTGCTTTATTACCACTTTGAGAAAAAAACAAAAGTTATGGGGTATGCTGGGAATAAAATGAGTATGTAAATGTGGGTTTATGTGGGTATGTATATATTTCAAAATAAGGGAGGTGCTTCCTGGAAGAGAAAGAGGAGGGTAAATTTTTAAATTATAAAAATTTTTTTAAATTCTTAATTTGTTCTCCCCATTCGTTCCCTACATCACTGTGGATGCAACAATGCATTAAATCTTTACATTTGTTCAATTTGAATAGTCTTTTGAAAATATATGTTAATGATAAAGTTTTTAACAATTAAATGTTTTCATGCAGGTATATGCCCGTATGTCAGAAGTCTTAGGAATAACAGATGACAACCATGTTCTAGAAACATTCATGACGAAAATGTGAGTTCCTGCTTTGGTTCTTTGATTTTTCTGTTATTGTGTTGCTTTGACCTTTTTACTGTGCTTAAATTTCTCCAGAAATATTAATTTTTAATAAGAGACTTTTTAAATTATGCTTTAATTCTTAGAACGGTAGCATTGTTCTTATCTGAAACTTAATTTCACGTATTTAAAATTCACCATCCAAAATATGTTATTTTTCAAGGTATCCGTACTACTGCAGTATGCAGTATCAAAACATGGTTTTGAAAAGTTTACAGACTTTGACTCTTCAGTTCAATTGGACCGCCTTTTTTAATTAAAAAGAAAATACTCAATTTTAAAGACCAACTCAAGAGATTATTGCAAATTGGAATCATTGAGAGAGATTTGGTTGCCTTCAGACAGGGCATTCGTTGATTCCAGTAGAAACCTATGGCTATCAGAGACATATTCATGGAAACTGTCCTTAAATTATCCTTACAATATTAGCAAAATTAACTAGTTTCTGGTCATAGACATAACTTTGTACACCTAGCCTAAACTTCTATGCCTCCACTTGACATCTTTCTTCATCTGTGTAACAGATAGGTAGCACTGCCTTACTTGCAGAGAACAAAGCTAGATAAACAATCATGATCATAGGAAGTGAGTTTTGGAACCACAAGTTTGATGGTCCACTTCTTGGCAGTAACTGTGAGTCTCTGTTTGACTTCCTTTGTAACTCCTGTTGTCACTCCCTACTATGTTTATTTTGGATACAAACTTAATGTTTCTTCTGTGAAACATTTAGGCAACTTTTTAATTTACAAAACTAAATTTATAGAATAATACACCATTTGGAGAGCAGTGTTCATTGCTTGTATATAATTTTGAATATGCTATGAAAAGAATAGAAAATGTTCCATTGATATTTAAACCCACTTTATGAGATATTTGTGATTTAGGTCATTTAACTGACATGAGTGTATGTGTATTTCCATGTTCTCCCTACACAAATACCTTCATTATAATTAAAAACTTTTTTTTCATATTTAGTGTTACAAACCTTAAATACTGGGGAAGATGTGAGCCTGTCATTTCAAGGACTCTTCAGTTCCTAAATGACCTTTCTGTTGGATATCCTTTTTACTATATCTGATAATGTACATAAACAACCTAACAAGTGCATTCTGTTGGCCAGGTATTTTCCTTATTTATAATTTTTCAAGTGTTTTTTTATTTTTTTAATAAAAAGCCTTTCATTTAGCCTTATCTGTAAATGCATAATTTTGAAAGATTTATACTAGCTATATAATGTGAAAATTTTATTCAGAGTCACAATTGAATTTATATGGATATATAGATTTCTAACTAGTTAAAGTTAATGTTTATACCCATCCAGGCTTATAAATGGATATATAAGAAAGTATGCAAGCCACATGTTTTAATCCGTAATTTTTCATAATTGTCAGGACGTTCTTGTTTTAAAAAAACATGTAACTAATTTTAAGAAAGTCAAAATGTTCCAAAAATATTATTTTATAAAAACTGAATTCCTAAGAATCAGTATTTCTTCAGTGTTCTTCAGTTGAAACAAATATTATTTTCACTAGTTAAGAGGCACAAAGGAGTAATAGAAAGGGAATTACAAGGTTTTTGACCTCTTCTTTGATTATTTCCTCTACCAAATCAACATCTTATTTGCTCTAAAATAAGATTTCCCATTACACATTAAATGTTTAGATTTCTCTTTAGCAGATTTTTAAAATCTAAAACCAGAATCATCCTTTCTTATTAGATTATAGTTGATACTATTATAATGTTTCTACCAATGCGAGAGAAGTATGTCGATTGTCTTTTATATGTTAGCTATCAAATATGTAGGGGTTGTGAAAAATAAGTGTTGGTTTAGGTAACCACTAAGATTAGCTGATATTTTAGCATGAGGACAGCATTCTGAAAATGGGTGGCATTGGATGGAAATCTTTAATGTAGGTTCACTCCAGGAATATGTTTATATTAGTTAAGTTTAAAATTGTGTTCCTTGGCAAACCATAAAAGATTTCCAAAGTATTAGACACCCACTTTTGTGCTGGAATTTAATATGCAACTTTTTATTGGAAAATAATCGTCCTTGTCTGGCAAAATCCACCATGCAATATTTCTGTTAGTAGGTATAATGCAATAAAGACAGGGAGGGCTATTTATCACTACAAATTTTGAGGATTTCAGGATTCTTTTTATTATTTTAATATATTTCTTTGATATTAAATCAGAAAAATGATAAATTACACCTGTCCAGGCTGTTTTTCCTTTTTACTGGAAAGTGATGTACAACCCAATTCCAGTGGTCATTTTGGCTTTTTAAGATATGTATTTTTTCTTATTAAAAAAAATACTCAACCTGTATTTTTTTTTAACAATAATGCTGAAATACTCTTTATTTCTAACATATGAAGTGGTTTATAAGTACTTCCTAGTATTGCAAACTCTGGCCTTTTCACAATGTATTACTTTGAGAACATATTATCTGGAAAGAAGCCTATATTATTTTATAGCACATATCTATGTTTAGATTTCCCCTATTTTTTAGGTTGAAATTGAAATCTAATATAAAATTAATTTGATTTGTATTGTTTTTTGTATGATTTACATAATGCCTAATTTATTTGTATCTGCTATTAAAGATCCTTTCCTATCACTTATACCTTTTATATAATCTTTAATCCTGAGATTATAACCATTTATCTTACAAGTCACTTACTGCTTTTGAGCACTCCTTTTTTGAAGTTAATAAAAGAATCGTATTTTCAGAAAGCTTATTAGATAAAAGTTTAAAAGCTAGCGTTTTAAACCAAGGGATAGGCATAATTTCAACTTGGGTACATTGATTTATATTTTTAAACAATTATTTCAGGTTTGCATATTTAGAAATATATATTAACTCAATTTGATTTCACTGCTCAGTTATTTGAATTATAAATCATTATGTCCCTTCTAGCTGATCAGTCATGAAATATCTTTGAATTCATTTACATAATGGAATATGTGAGTGGTGTATCTATTTCAGTGCAGTTGCTGGTTACTTAATGCATGTTTTGTTGTTTCTAATCGATTTCTTTATTGTAATGTGTTTTTAAATCCTGATTTTAAAGCAATACATTATTTCTGTGTTAAAAATAAGGTGACACTCTTCAGCAATAGAAACAGTTATGCAAGATAAAAATCATCACCATTTGGCCTCTATAAATGGAAGTATGTTTATATAGTAATATTCAAAATATTTATATTTAAAATACTAGTAACAAATAAATGAAAAGCATGTTATCTTACTATAAAATTTTTAAATGTTCCTTATTACTTTTATAATGCATGTCTTCAAATACTTATTTTTTTTGTTTTCTCTATTTTTATCTTCTTCAGAGTGAATCTTACTCATTATTTATGGTCCTCACAGCCCTTCTCTGAACTTTGGTGGTCTTGTATCTGACTGGTTGTTTGGAAATTGAAATCACAAAAGATCCTCATTTTTAAGAAGCGCTAAAAAGCCTTGTGTTTACTTGCCTAAGGCAGAGTAACCTGGAATGGTAACCGGGCCCTGATGGTTACTGTCTCAAACCTTAGTGATAATCAGAATCACTGGAGTTCTTGTTAAAATACAAATTCCTGGACCCCACCCCCACCCCTAGAGTTTCTGTTTTAGGAGGGGTCAGACTGAGGCCTGAGAATTTGCATTTTCATCAACTCCAGGTGATGCTGGTGGCTCAAGGACCATACTTTGAGGACTTCTGCCTTAAGTTAATCAGAAAATAGAACTGAATGTCCTAAACAGAAAAGTCGGGTATTTCTCCTACAAGCTCTTCTCTAAGGGTATTCATCTTCACTTGGAAAAGGCGGGCTTGATGTTTTTAGAAATAGTCTAGTTTTCCAAAGAATAATGTGTGTGAGGAGGATACCATTATGTTAAGTCCCCAGATTTTAACTGGAAAGCCCTTGTTGCATTCACCCCAAGGTTTCTGTTGGTAAATTTGAAGCTTTCTAAATTGGTAAGATTATTGTAATTTTAAAATCTAGTGGCCTTTTTGAGAGAAAGTTTGTTTTCCCGACAGATTCATTACATGTGGCATATATGATACATTTAGCAAGCATTTTAAATTTCCAAGACTAAATTTCAAGAATTCCAGAGTCTAAATAGCTTTCTCTAACAGGCACAGAGTTGAAATGACTCTGTCCTGGGGCAGCCCTCCACAGTTAGTTTTAATACCTGGGGATCTTTTTCCTGCTTTGAAATGATTTCCAGTCATAAATTCTAGTTTCTATCTAATTGGGAAAGGAGTAAGATTGTTTAAGTGATTAGGACAAGGAAGCTGCCAGGAAAACTGGAGCAAGAATAAGGGTCATACAGAGCTATCAAATAAACTTACTTATTTTACATGCTGAGAAAGAGGGAGAGAAGTGTCACATTTCATCCAAAATTCTGTTTGTTTATTAATCATTACTTCAAATTTTTCTTCCTTTGAAAAATAATTGATCAATATTTCTACTGCAATTCATTGTTTACTAAAATTTATAGCATTTACATGTCTCTGGGTTTCAGATAGATAATAATGAGAAAGGAAATTTCATTTTCTGTTAGGCCCTCTGTTGGTAGCTGCCCTTATTACATCATCCTCAAAGGTTTGAGAAAACCCACAATATCGTTAGCTTTTAAACAACAGACCCCATTAAAGGGTTCTACATAAATTCATGAATTTATCCAAACTCACTTTACCCTATTGATAATGTTAACTTAAGCAATTCTTAGAATTAATAACTTCATCATGTTATTGCAAGACCACATACATAATTCACGGGTCCCAGTACGAAGTGAAAATGTGGGGTGCCTTGTTCATAAATGATTAAGAATTTCAAGTCCTCATCAGCAGAGCATTGACCCAAGCAGAGGCCTTTATAAGCAGAGGCCCCTGTGCAAGTGCATAGTCTGGACGCCCATGAAACTGGCTCAGGTTATCTGTTAAAGAAAGAATCCATTTGGCTTCAGACTAACGCTCTAAGACTGGGACTATCTCCCATAGTTCCTGTACACCAGGATTTGGTGAATCCTGAATGAGGTGGAGGGTCAGGAAAGACTAAAGGATGAAAGATGAAACAAGGGTCTAGAATGAAATCAGGGTGAAGGATGGAAGTAAAATTGGGTATGTCTGTTACAGGAAATATTTAGTAATAAACCGTAGTAATTCTGCTTTTGTGAAACAGTATTAAAATGTATTGCTTTATTTCAGCGAATATCACCATCTCCAGATGGTTTTCAGAATGTTAAATAAAACTAGTTTCAGCTACATCCCTCAGGCATACTTCTATTAACATTTCTCATCAAAAGAAATGTTGATTTATTTCTTTGTTTGCTGTCTCTATCATCTTTGGAAAAGTCATCTCGTAATTTAGCTGCTCTATTTGTTTGTTTTTGTGCTGGCATCAAGGGTGAGAATCTGCTACTCCTTTTCTGTAGCCCACTTATGCAGGCCTTCTCTCAGTTCTTTATATATTCTTGCTTCACAGGATTACCTTCCTCGAGTATTGTTTTGATCTGATCATTTTTCTTCCCAAAAGCCCAGAGTCACTTCCACTTGCTTCTTGGGTCAAAGTAAAATTATCGATTTAAACTTGAGTTCTTTAATGGTACTTGATTTATTGAGTTCCCATAACTAATTTCCTGATCTACCACTCAACCACAATTTGTACTTTATACTTGGGCCAAGGAAATTTATTTTTGCCTTCCCCTTGACACCCTTCATTATCTTTCACTGAATTACCACATGTGCTATTCTCTTCATTTGATCCATTGTAACTCACTTAGGTCTCTTTTAATTTTCAGGTTTAGCTAAAAACTTGGTAGAGCCATCCTGAAGTAGTTATAATCCTTAGTCACTATGTTAACTGAAAGAACATGAATGAGTCATTTAATTTCTCTGAGACTCAGTTTCTTCATCTGTAGAAAGGGAATATTACCTATCTCTTAGGATTTTGTAAGGATTAGATAAGATAATAAATACATAACAATATATCTATGTCATCTTACAATAATAAAGCACCTGGTTCTACTGATCCAGTCACATAGTAGGTGCTACTAAATACTTCATTTTCGTTCCTTTTCTTTTTCTTAATGTTCTTGGACACCTAGTTCTTATCTATATTTCTGGTGATGAATATAATATAGCCTAGTATTGGCTAGTCCTCTCTACTATTAAGTTGTAAATTATTAGGGATTAGGACTCTTGTTTCCTTTCTCTATAGTTTCAAAACTTCATCACATAGCAGGCCTTTTGAACATACTGTTACCTCTCCTACTGAGATACTAAACCTTAACTCTTAGTCCTTATAAGTAGTTATTAGTATCCCTTAAGATGTTTCATTTTGGTTATACCTGTTTGGATTTTTTTAGTCTAGTAGGGTTCATGAGCATAATTCTACTTTTGAAATAACTAAACTAATATTTCAGTAATTATACTATATACCTACAGTATATTTATACTATATTACCTACAGTAATTTCCAACAGGTAGTTTTCTTATCTGTGAACTTTCTTCTATCATCAGGATCTAATTCTATCTGTAATATTTGTAAATATGTATGGCTTTTACATAATTGCCTAGGTCAATACCATTATCCACCCTCTTATGCTTAGTGAATATCATGCATCTAATACACTACTTCTTTGATTCTGAAACAAATTTTGTCACATTTTAACACTTCTGTAAATAAAATGTTTTATAGTTGATGATACTTTAAAATACTTTTTCTTTCATAGTAGCTCATATAATAAGGATGTTTTTTATAATCAGTGGTGTTTTAGGATTGATGAAATATGGTGTTGCTCAGTAAAGACTTGATAGCATGAATTGAAGTCATACTTGGTGCTCCTGTGCCCCTTAGCTGCTGAAGTGTGTGGTACCTGTAACTTAAGAAACCAGGGCATTCTCAATTTGGTTATCCTTCTTTTCAAAGGATGCAGATTTTCAAAATTTTGACCATCTCTAAGATACACCATGCTTTCAACTTTTTCTTGCCTTTCTCCATTTGTCATTGCTAAGTATCAGTAAGGCCATCTTCACCTTCATCAGTGGTTTCATAACAACATGGATATAGACAGAAATTTTATGAGCATTTTGTTTGTAAGTTAGTATCAGCCAGGTTATGGAGTTTGCTCAGTCCTGGATGTGATGAAGGCTCACTTATGAGTTGATGCCTCCTAAAAGAACAGTTTCCCTGTCGCTTCTGGGACCTAGTTCCAGTTTCAGTTGTATCTCAAGAAGCTAGTGATCTCTGTAGAATCATTTGGCATCTTTAAGATTAAATGGATATGAGATAGCCTAGTGAAAAGAGCTTATACTTTCACACAGACCTTTGACCTTTGGATTTGAATCTTGGCTCTACCATTTATAAGTTCCATGTGAGACCTTTATTAAGTTCTCTAACTCTACTGGACTTCTACTACTGTTGTTACTGTTAACCACCATTACCACGTGTACTGTTATAAACTGTTGTCAACAGGCCTCTGAAATCTAACCTAGTACTGCCACCCAACTAAAATGGTGCAACTTACAAGAACCCTAGTCTCTTAGAGAAGAATGAAGATTATAATGATGATGTATCTATTTACCTTTTTTTAAAAAATTACAGATCCTCTTAAGGACCATAACTAGCTTTGAATTGAATTCCTATAGGGGAATATAAATATTCAGATGAACGCTCATTTTTTTCTTTATTGAAAAAGTTTAAAAATTCACTCTTAACCTTTTTTTTTTTTCTTTAGAAGGTAATTAAAAGGCCGTGAGGCTGGCCTTGATACAAAGTGCACGGATGCAGTTCTGCAGAAAGTGTGTCTTTGGCATATGAGATTCTTCCTGTGAATGTTCTGTTTATTGCTACCATAAATATTCTGTTGTCAAAACATGACTTGCTGTTTATTAGCAGCACTGACAGGAAGATTCCTATTAATGGCAGCATTCTTATTACCCACAGACCCTGTCACTTTTAACTTCGCAATTGTAAGCGAATTGTATTTGGTAATTACTTAAGATATTTCTTAGCTTATTGATCCCCACCCCTGTTTAACCGAGTGAAGTTTGAGTGGCAGTTCTTCTACTCAGTGATTTACACTGGAAAAAATCATCAAATCTGCATCTTTGAAAGCAGGGAAGGACTTGCTACCTATCAGCCCTGATCTTGTTTCAACCTTCCAGAAACACATAGTGCATCGAGCACCCACTGAGAGCGATGTACTGAGGAAAATGCATACATGCGGCCACTGCCCTTAGAAAGTTTACAGTATAATATACAGATAAGCAGACTATACAGTTGCTTAATATGCAACTGGAATGGGTTGCCTTAGAGTCAGAGGGGCTTGAATGTAAATCATTCTAATTGCCTGTCTTTTGGAAAGTTTTATTTCATTGTTTGAGTTTGTTTCCTCATTTGAAAAATAGAATCTGTCTCATGGGATTGTGAGAATTAACCTTGCAAGTAGTAAGCACTCTGTAAAGGTTCATTCTCTGCTTCTTTGTATCTTCTCTCTGATTTACATTTAGCAAAGACATTTGCATCATCTGATCCTTACAACAGTCCTCACAACCCAAGATAGCTTGGGTATATCCTCATTTGTTGAAGAGGAAAACTAAGGCTAAGAGTCGCTGAGCATAGTACTCAGACTGTCATCCTGCTGATCGAATGGTGTAGTCAAGCTGAAAGCCCAGGTTTCCAAACTTTTGTTCCAGTGCATTTTCTACTCTTTTACACCCACACCTGAGCGCCTAAAATTTTAAATTAGGCTTATCAGCCCCACTGTGCAGAGTTAATATACATCTGCATTTGGGAATGATGTGAAGGAAAAGAGCCAGTGTTTTCATTGGGACATAAATGGAACCATGTAAGATTATTACGGCTTGAAGAAAGGTGTGAGTAAGTATGTAGGGAATGCCCAAGAGGTGCCCTAGCTAGAGTAGGAGACACATGACTAGAAGACACTTACGGTAAACCCTAAGTAAGAGCAGAGGGTGTCTGTGTCCTGAATAGATGTTCTTAGAACCCACTTCAGCCCTTCTTTGATGACGGCATTAACCAGAAATTATTTAGGCTTTGTGATCGTGTTTGTGACTTTTCAACTCTATTCTCATTCTGAGTTGAACTGTTCAGGTGATAATGTGGTACAGTAGAAAGAACACAGCCTTTGTAATCAAACCTCAGGTCAAATGTCAGCACCCTCAGTCCACAGATGTGTAGTCTTGGGCAAGTAACCTAATTTCTCTGAGCTTCTGTTTTCTTATCCACAGGTTAGACATAATAAGTAATATTTAACAATGTAATTATGAAGATTTGGTGGGTTAACAAATATAAAATGCCTTACACCTAGTAGGCACTTGAGAAATATTAGGTCCTTTAAACCTGGCCTTCAATACTTGAGGACATGCAATCTGCTACATCCTCCTAATTGTATTCTGATTTTCTTCATCTAAAGCAGAACTTCCTTAGATTTCTACTAACTGAGCTCATGTTTCTTAGAATTGAATAATTTTCTCTTCCTTGATAGCCTATTATGGGTCTTTCATAATTATTTTTTATGAAATAATATTAAGTGAAAAGAAGTTCCATGTTACACCCAAAATGTAAAAAGGGTCAGTTTTAATTTTCCACTCTCAAGGCTTTAATAGTAAAAAACTTTTTGTCTTAATTATAAAAGTCATTCTCCCTTTCCATAACTAGAAAATGTGTAAGATAGGAAAAGTAATTGCACTGGTTAATAATGGATTATCATTCTTAAAAGAATGGAAGGCATTTCTATAGGAATAATACTCTTTAGAAGAAATATTTATTCTTCCTAAATAGAAACTGATGCCATTATAGTTCAGTGTCATTTTGTGATCTATTACTTACTGGTAAGACAATTGTATTTCCCCAGATTCCTTAACTTCTATTACCTATATCCTTTTAAAAAAACTTGTGAAGATAGATGCCGTGAAATTCATGTTAAAAAATCACACGGTGAGTCTTATTTCCTTTAATTAATGACTAGAGTTTTCCGGGTAGTTTAGGTAAAGCTTAGTAACTTTGGATGCTCTCTTGCTTTCATCAGAGTGAACACTTCCCCTTTCTTGGCATCAGTGACAGTTACAGTCTCAGTGACTTCAGGTGCCGAACAACCTTCTACACAGCCCTCACTCGTCTTCTGATGGTAGATCTAGGTAAGGTTAAGAATTTAAGCTTAATTAATAAGGGGTCAACAGTATACTTGTGTGAATAAAGAAGTGTCATATTTGTGAGTACCACATTTAACTTATTGGAATTTGCCATCTTTGACAGTTATCTACAACTTTCCGAGATTTGAGCATTCACTTGTTAGCATCAGAGCCAAAAGGCAAATTTTTGTATATAAGGTGGTATTTTTCACTTCACATAGTACTTGTATTAACTCTTTACTTCAAAACTGATTTTCTGGGTATCCTTTGATCCATTAATTTTACTGCTACAAAATCAAAGAATAATCGTAAATACAGAAAAGCTTTATAAACAAGGATTTTCTTTGTAATGGCATTTAATCTAGAAAAAAAATGGCAATGATGTAAATGTCCAACAACAGGGAATTATAAAATTATGGCATATCTACTTACTTGATGGAATAGTCTGTAGTCATTAAAAATTATGACTTGAAGACAAAGTAATACATGAAGTTTTATGATATAATATTAAGCAAAAACGTAAGGTATTGAACTGTGCAAATGATTATGAGCATGCCCATTGGGAGGGAAAAAACAGTGCGTCAAAAAAAAAGCTTCAATGAAATTCTTCAAAAATGTTAAATGTTGTCTTTGAGTAGTGCACTATAGGTGACTTTTCCTCATTTCTGGTTATTTGAAATTTTCCTTACTGTATTACTTTTCTAATGGGAAAAATTAACTTGTTTTTGTTTCATTGAAAAGCTGAAGTTAGCCAGAAGTATCCACAGGTAGATAGCGAGCTACCTTAAGATGGGCACTTAGGCCTCTCTGTGTTGAGCACGTTATGCTGGATTCCCATTTTCCCCCATGTTTGGATACTGCAGGTTAAATTAATCGGTTTATAGACATATGAGAGAATTCAATCAATGACGATATGATATCACCCTTTGAAAATATAAGACTGACGATACTTTTTCTTCCTTTCTCTTGCAATGTATTAACTGATCTGTCAACTGAAACATGAATTTTTTTTAAACATGATCATACATAAGGACAAGGGATAAATAGTTTCATTTTGTATGTAAAAGGCATTGACCCTTGTAATGGAAAGGTGGCTAAAGCCTTCTCTGCTCCATATGTATGTTACTTTCATGCATTTCAACAGAATAAATCACCAGAAAGACAAACAGCCAAAAGTTGCGAAAAATACAACAAGAATGACTAAGGAGCTTAGTGGGATTGATTTCTAAAGAAAGATTAAAAGAACCATGTGTGTAAAACTTGGCCAAGTGACAAGTAGGGCTTGAGGCAAAGAAAACTGTCTATAAATATTTGAAGAGTGTAAACCAGGCGTGCAGAACCCAATCATCTGCTACCGTAGGCAAATGGAGGACCTGAGTGACAGCCTTGCGTGCTGCACACTGGCCTGTATTACCCCTCAGCTGCTGCCTTGGAGAGCAGAAGAGCAGCCCAGACTCTTTGTCATCGTCCCCCACAATCATTTAGAGAGCACCCTGTGCTGAGGTCTGAGGGCAAGACAAAGACCAGTCAGGCATACTGGCCCCTGCCCTCAAGGAGCTAGCCTTCTTGCTTTCCCTGTTGTCCAAGCATTAAAGGAGATAGTAACACCCTTGTCTAGACTTAATTTGTTTCCTAAGCCTTAAAAATGCTCTTTTAATGACCTGTCAAACAGAGTGAAAGAAGCAGGGAGACCAAAGTTAAACAGAACTAGCTAAAGGAAATTTCCTAGAAGGAGGTTCATGTCACGCACGTCTTCAGGACCTGGAAATGGAATGAGTCAAGATCCTTTTTTGTATGGCCGTTATGGACAAAAGAACCCCTCATAAATCTGTGGTAGCTTAAACAACAGGATAGCACTGTCAGTATTCACAGCACTACTGCATTTATCTTTGCATTGTTAATTGATAGTCATGATGATGGCCAGAAAGACCCTGCATTGCACGCTGCCTTTTTGAAGACTACATTTATTTAGTATTGCTTAATGTAAACTGTGAGGTATGAGAAACTGAAGTAAAAATATATAATTGAATAATACGGTCTTACTAGGTTTCACACGATTTGATTCCTTTGAAATACTTAACCCAAGGACATATAAAGTATAAATTGAAATTTTTTGGTTCAGAGGGTTTTTTTAAAGGTAAATATCTGTTACACCGAAAGCAGTTTTTAGATACCTTGGGAAAAAGGAAAGACAGGCTGTGTGGGAGTACCTGGTACATGGTAGATGCTCCATGTAAGTAAATCGAATCTGGGAATAGATAAAATGAAAAACAATAGCAGCTACACTCATGGAACTTGTACATAGTTTGAAAAGAAACTTTTTTATTTATTAGTGTTTTTCACTTTTAAAAATAATTAAACGTGTATGACAAGCATCAAGTGATGATTTGTGGTATATGTTATCAGAGAGCTTCCTTCCCCTGTTACAAACCAGAGTTGCTCTTCTTCCCAAAATATGTTGAGCTCCTTTAGGGTGTAGACTTTGCCTTCTTCATATTTTCTAGTACCAATCTCAGTATCTCTACATTGTAGGTGCTCAGTTAGTATTTGGCGAATGAATGACACACAAGTATACTGTAACCAGAATGCCATAATCATGGCTCCCGAAATCAGCTCAGCCTGCTGTGTTCTCTCTGGGAGTAGTCTGATCATTGGACTCTCCAAGACAAAACAAACCAAGTGGCTGATTACTTTCGCAAGTGATTAGCTACACTTGGACACTCTTGTGCTCGATTAGTCACTTGTTGCCCTCTGTTCAAGTTATTACTTTACAGACAATCATTTGTTGAGTGCTGCTGAACACAGTTTTATTATTTGAAGCCTTGTCTCGCAAACTAGATTGACTGGATGTTGCTGTCAGAATTCCTATATGGATGGCTCTGTACTTTTCTATTGGATGTTCACTGTCATGGAAACAAGGAAAGAAGAGGTAGTGATGTTGTCAAAAGAAGCACAGACCCATGTATTAAGGGAGAGAAATACTAGATCATGAGAATTCTTCTCAAATTAAACAGAAAAATTTGAAGAGGAACTTTTTATATCAGTGATTTTTTTGGGGGGGGTAAGAATCACATAGAAAAAACACCTAACCAACCTGCTTGCAAAAGCATTGGATATGATTCTTAGATTGAAATATAAAGCATATTCTAATTGAATCCTACAAAAGAAATTGAATATGCTTTGTGTATAAGCCCTGCACATTGGAGTGATTAAAAAAGGTGAAGAAATTGGGTGTCACATTAATTGATATTTACTTTGAAATGCATTTTGGTTTCTATTCAATAATTTGTACTTTGTGTGAATTTAATTAGGGGCTATGTGCCCCAGGTTGTATTTCAGATTAAAATGGGGGGAGGGTGTTGACAATGAACAGTTGTACCACTTTATCAAATTGCTCCTTGGCTAAACTAGACGAAATGTTCACTTGTCTTGATTACTTGATTACTTGAATTGAAAGCATTTCATCGTCAGAATGATGATGTTTCATGTTGGCCACGTATTTTAAGAAATTATAAAAATTAATGCAGGGCTTCCCTGGTGGTGCAGTGGTTAAGAATCCGCCTGCCAATGCAGGGGACACGGGTTCGAGCCCTGGTCCGGGAAGATCCCACATGCCGCGGAGCAGCTAAGGCCGTGCGCGACAACTACTGAGCCTGCGCTCTAGAGCCCGCGAGCCACAACTACTGAAGCCCACATGCCTAGAGCCCATGCTCTGCAGCAAGAGAAGCCACCGCAATGAGAAGCCCGCGCACCGCAACGAAGAGTAGCCCCCGCTCACCGCAACTAGAGAAGAGCCTGCACGCAGAAACAAAGACCCAACGCAGCCAAAAATAAAAATAAATAAATTTTTTAAAAAAGAGAGAGAGTGAAAGAAAAAAAAATTAACGCAAAAAACTCCCTTCACGAGATAGCATACGTACAGAAGAAAATAGTAACTGACCAAGAATCACTTAAAGTTCCCAAGGTTATTTTTAAGTTAACTTTGTCGATCTAATAAACGAAAGGAAAGATAATATTACCCAAGTCAGTAAATGGCGAACCTCCAGGGAGCTGTTCAGTGTAAAATACTTGAGTAAATAAAAACCTTCTATTTTGTTTAATTTGAATGGAGGTGAATTCAGTTGACAAATATTGCAGAGGGGAAGTGTGGGAAAGAGATACAACAAAGGATTTTGTTTTGTAGAGAACTAAATATTGTTAGTTGCAAATTAAGTTTTTACCAACCACAGATTTAGAATTGCTCGGTGTCATAGTTTATTTTCCTTGGACATTTTATGATTGCACCTTATCTTGAACTACTCAGATGAGAAGCATGTTGATGGGATCTGAGTAGTACCTTCCTCAGATATTCAAACTCTAACAAGCAGTCATACTTTTAATGATCACGGGGATACTAATATTAAAATGGTGTTTATAGACATTAAGAGAGAGTTCTCTCTTTAGGGATGAAGGTAGCATAGTATCCATCTACCTTTGTGGCTTATAATTGGTAATTGGCACCTGAAGATATCTAGCTTAAATTTGAAAAATTTTAAATAGCAAGTAAATGACTTGAATAAAAAGGGAAGAGTATTTTAGAAATAGCTACTAAAGACAGAAGTAAAAATACACTGAGGAAAGAAACTTTTCCTTTTCTTTATTAATAATAACATTTGTTTACAAAGTTACAGTTTGCAGACCACTTTGACATACATTTTCCTATTTGATCTTCAGGACAGCCCACATGAAATAGGTATTATTGCATTGTTTATCCGTTAGAAAAGTGAAGTACAGAGATTAAATGACTTGCCGAAGGTCAGTCATATAACTTGTAGTCCTCTGACCACATATTCTCATTCACTTTTGCTAAACTGTTACTTTGCCTTTCACATTCTCAGTCAATTAGGCAGTGTAACTTTTTCTTCTTCATTTTTATTTGAACTATTTGGACTGAATGATTGATTTGAGGTTCGGGGGCAGTGAGAAGAAGGGAGAAGGGATTACTTTCCAAACTTCTATCAAACAGATAAGATTCATGTTTATTATTTGTATATTACAGTTCTATGGTCAGTGAAAGTCAAATGTAGTTTTTGAAATTTGTTCTTATGTCTAATAATTGGCTAAAGCATATTTCTTCTCATGGAAAAAATAACACAGAGGTAGATATCCCAGGAGGATTTAGAAAGTGAGAAGCTTTCTCAGAAATAGCTGATGTTCTGATAAATAGGAAGAATACATCAATATATCACCTGTGTCCATGACTTGGCACAGACTATCTGGAAAATAGACATTTGGTGGGAGGAGGGGAAGTGGGCAATAGGGGTAAAAAAGCAGCTGGAAATGTTTAGAATCTATAATGAGATAATTAAGACTAATTAGCTGGCCCTGTAGGCAGAAAGCAGCCCATTAAGTCCAGATCCAGTGTTAATAACTCACCTGGTTTTGAGGGTAGAGAGTCCAGAGCACCCCAGGGAATGAGATGCTTCAGGGATGAAACTTTGAGGATAGGTTTGCTAGAAAAGGAGTGAGTAGTCTGCAGTAGGCAGTGTATTTTTCTTCTGGGAACTAAAATAAACATTCTGGTTCCCTAGGGAGAGGAATTAAAGGGCGCCTCAGTTTTCTCATCTGTTAAATGGAGATACCTACTTTGAAGAGCTGTCATTGTGGCTTAAATAAGATAAACGTGTGTGAAAGGGCCTGGAACAATTCTTTTCACAAAACAAGTACTCAGTATGTGTTAATCATGACAGATATTTTATTAAATGCACTGTTAGGGGCACTGACTGACACTGGGTCCTCAAAATGAGGCAGATCCAATACCCTTTATGCAGCTACTCTACCTTTAGAACTTGGGCTATTATTTTCCTATAGAAGCAAAGAGCTGATGACACTTCCTGACTGATACTAAAACATCTTGCCCTGCCCAAAACCATAAGTTATTTCAAAGCCAGCTAAAACTCCTAGGCAGTTTAGAGGGAAACTGAAATGAAAACCAAATTTGGGCCCAAGTTAAATCTAGCTATGCACATTTATCAAGGCTTTTTCTAATAGAACTTTATTTATTTTTATTTTTGGCTGCGTTGGGTCTTTGTTGCTGAGCTTGGGCTTTCTCTACTTGCGGCGAGCGGGGGCTACTCTTTGTTGCGGTGCGCAGGCTTCTCACTGTGGTGGCTTCTCTTGTTGCAGAGCACAGGCTCCGGAAGCGCAGGCTCAGCGGCCATGGCTCACGGGCCCAGCCACACCACGGCATGTGGGATCTTCCCGGACCGGGGCTCGAACCCGTGTCCCCTGCATTAGCAGGTGGATTCTTAACCACTGCACCACCAGGGAAGCCCCTCTAATAGAACTTCAGAAGTGCTATCCTAATAAAGTGCTGGGGAACAGCAGATGATATGGGCCTAGACCTACAGAAGTCACTGGCTCTTACGAGATTACCCACTGGTACTTAGTTTTAAACGGGTTACAGTTGTCCCTCAGTATACACAGGGGCTCAGTTCCAGGACACCCCACCCCCCCATACCAAAAGTTGCATTTGCTCAAGTCCTTATGTAAAATGTCATAGTTTGCAAATAACCTACACACATCCCTCCCGTATACTTTCAGTCATCTCTAGATTAATTATAATACCTAATACCATGTAAATGCTAGGTACATAGTTGCCAGCCATGGCAAATTCAAGTTTTGCTTTTTGGAACTTTCTAGAATTTTTTTCCTAAATATTTCTGGTCTCTGGTAGGTTGAATCTGAGGATGCGGAACTTATGGATATGGAGGGTCAGCTGTATTTTCTTCACTGACTGTCTGTGTATCTCCTTGTTTGCCTCTCTTAATTCTCATTAAGAGCTTCATGGCATTAGACCTGCTCTTTATTGATGTATTAGTTTCCTATTACTATTTTAACAAATTACCACAAACTTAATGGCTTAAATATTACAAATTTATTATTTTGTAATTCTGGAGGTCAGAAGTCCCAAATGGGTCTCATTGGGCTAAAATCAAGGTATTAGCAGGGCAGTGTTCCTTTCTGGAGGCTCTGAGGAAGAATCTGTTCGCTTGCCTTTTGCAACTTAGAGGTTACCTGCTTTCCTTGGCTCATGGCCCCCTTTTCCAAGATTGATCAAATTCTTCTCATGCTGCCATCTCCGATTTTCCCCTTCTGCTTCTCTCTAACACTTTCACGGACCTTGAGATTACATTGGACCCACCTTGATAACCCAGAATAATCTAATATTTTTAAGTCAGTTGATTGCAACCTTAATTCTCCTTTGTCATATAACCTAGCATACTCACAGATTCCAAGGATTAGGATGTAGACATCTTTGGGGGGCCATTATTCAGCCTACTACATTATTCAGCCTACTACTACCTATTACTAATACCAAACTATTTCACACAATACATATCATACAATAATTCCTCAGTAACTGTTGGCTACCATCATTTATTACTACTTGCTTCTCCTTGGCCACTCCCCAAACCCCCCAGCAACCCAGCTGCAATTTGCATTTGAATTTGAAGAAATGAGAAATTGCACTGTTTACATTTAAGGGGGGGAGGTGGGAAGCAAACCCAGATTTTTGGTGGTGGTGGTTTTGTGGGGGCGGTGACATTCTCATACCATAAAATTCATCCTGTGAAAGTGTATAATTCAGTGGTATTTAGAATATTCACAGGGTGTGCAACTGTCACCATTATCTGATTCCATAATATGTTCATCACCCCAGAAAGAAAGCCTGTACCTTAAAGTAGTCGCTCCTCATTACCCCTACCCCCAGCTCCTGGCAGCCACTAATCTACCATCTGTCTCTATGGATTTGCCCATTCTAGACATTTAGTGTGAGTGGAATCATATAATATGTGACCTTTGTATCTGGCTTCTTTCGTGTACCATAATGTTTTTGAGGCTTATCCATATTTTAGCATACATCAGTACTTCATTCCGTTTTTTGGCTGGCTCATATTCCATTGTACGGATATACCACATTTTGTTTATCCATTTATCAGTTGATGAACAGTTGGGTTGTTTCCACCTTTTGGCTATTAGGATAATGGTGCTCTGAGCAGTCGTATGCTAAGTTTTTGTATGGACGTATGCTTTCAGTTCTCTTGGGCATATACCTAGGAATAAAATTGCTGGGTCATATGACAACTCTGTGTTTCACTTTTTGACTAACTACCAAACTGTTGTCCACAGTGGCTGCATCATACTATATCGGCTTCACCATTATACATTCCCACCAACCTAGATTTTAAGTTATACAAAATAACAAGTGAAGTGGCCTACAAATAAACTATCTGAGAGCCAACATACTAAAATAGTTACTATTTGTATTTTAATGTGACTTCTCTGAAGGAAAAAGAATTGAAATTCATAAAATGAATAACTTTTCTGTTGAATCAGATCCTCAGAAATCCAGTAGAGGGGATTTAGCTTTGGGTCTTCCCTAAAAGCTGATGTCAGTTACAGATTGGCACTTGCCCTTGGCGCTTGCGGTCTACCTCTGCAAGGATTAAATCATGCTGCAGCATGCTGACTTTCAGCAGCCCCCAAAAGGAGCTCAGGGCAGAGAGCAGAGATGAGGCGCTCTGGGAAAAACTGGCAGAACAGCTCTTCAGATAGTTAGATATTTTCAGGAGCCGACTTTATGAGCCCAATTCTTGTATCTCCTCATATCTAGAAAAAGCACTAAGATCCTTCATGGTGACATCTGCTCCTTGTGACTAGCAGTAACCTTCACAAGACTAGCAGAAACCTTCTGCAAAAAATATGCGCTTGATTGCATGTACTCCCCCTTCACCCAAATCACATGTATACTGACCTTCTCCCCAGCCTCTTTAGGGCAGTTTCTCAGAGCTATCTGAAATGCTGTCTCCCAGACTGTAGGCCTCATTTTGCCCCAGATAAAACATAACTCGCGATTCTCATGTTGTGCATTTTTTTAAGTCGACACTGAGGAATATTATTTTTATCTATGCATGACTGAGAACTTAGGATGTTACGTTAGTATTTACTTTCTGATGCCAATGAAAATAGTAGCCTATAAATTGGCACTTCACCCTCAAATTATACTGGTGTCTGGGCCCTCGTCTTGTTAGAAAAAAAAACTGGCAGCTTCCATTATTATTCATAAAATGATCACATGTAGATTTGGCATACTAAATATAATATATGACTGCATACTTGAATGTAAAGTCGTAAGAGCTCATGTTTTCTCTTTTCGTATCAGAAACAGTAAATGATACCTCCATGGGTAATACAAATGAGGAAAAAAGCCTTAATAGATGTTGTATAAAGTTGCATGAGGTTAAAAAAAAAAATGACCAGTTTTCTAGCTTAGATGATACAACATATCACATTGCAATAATAGGAACAGTGCTAACTGAAACATAAACGTTTCTATAGGAATAATGCAGCAGTGTCTCTCGTTTGCCTACCTTAAACTCAAGTGATTGCTGAGAAATTCCTTTCTCCTCACCAGAACCAAGCTAATTGTTCTTCACCCTCTTCTGACTTCATGCAACTGCAAAGTCGAGATTTTGTGACCCTGACTTCCATCCCTACCTCTGACACCTTCCACCCCATCAGAGACATGGGGGGAGGAACATGAAGTTGGGGGGTAAAGCAGAACTAATTGGAGACCCTGGTTCACTGACATTTACCAGGCAGAGGATGCTGGACAAACTACTTAACTCCTTCAACCTCTCTGTTCACATGTAAAATGAAGGAAATCATCATACTAGTTTACAGCATTGTTGTGACTGGTAATGACTTACAACAGTGCTTTGAAGGTAGTAAGAGCTACATAGGTGTTTGTTAAGTAAATTAAGTACCACTTTCATTGACTGCACATAACAAGTACTCAAGAAATAACTACTGTTATTCAGTCACTACACAAATATTACTTGACCACCAGACCCTCCTCTAGGCACTGGGGATACAGTCGTGATCAAGACAGACCAAGTTCCTTCTCCAAGGAGCTTACATTCTAGTAGGAAAGACAATGAATAAATATGTAAATTAATAGCCAGTCATAGTAAGTCCCATAAGAACAGTGAAGTAGTTTATGGGGTGGGAAAGTAGGTGAGGGGGGAGGGCACACACTGTGGTACTGTTTTAGAGTGGTCAGTGAAGTCCTTTCTGAGGAAGTGACATTTAAGTAGAATTGCCGCTCACCTCGCTTTCTTTAGTATTTGCTCCTTGACTTCTCCCTTCACATTTCACATTTTGGTGGCTTTCTCTTGTGCTCCTGATGTCCCTATTTGCCTCAAAATTTGATTGAGGAAAGAGATGGAATCAGGAAGTTTTTCTGATCTGTAGCTCAATATACTAAGGAAGGGTTTAAATGTTCAAGTTCTGAGTTTGTCTTTGTTCTGAGTAAACATCCTTGCCTTGCTCCCAGAGGAAGGGTATTGGGCTGGCAACCTCGTGGTCACATTTTATTTGACCACCATAATCACCTCTGTTAAGTTCATGTTAAACTCAAAACAACAAAAATGCTCCTGGCTATCATTTATTAAGTGCCAGACACTGAGCAAGGGGGCTTACAAGTGTTTTGTCATTTAATCCTCACAGCTAACTTTATGAAGTAAATATTATGTCTCTTAATTACAGATGAGTGAAGAGACTTTATCCAAAAGCAGACAGCTAATAGTAGCAGAACCAGGATTCAAGCATAGAACTTTCAAAGCATCCACTCTCTCTAGCACCCTTATCTGCCTGCAGTGATCATTATCACTGTTCTCATTAATTCCATACTAGAAGAGTAAGATTACATGGTTTAAAATATAATGTATTATATATTTAAGGATTTGATGTTTGCTTCAGTTAGTAATTTTTCTATATTAGGTATTAAGAAAATACGGTAATTTTAAAATTTACCTTTAATTGAACAACTACTTTTCATTCAAATACAGTATTTCCCTAATATGTACCAGGCACTGTTCTAGGTGCATCATCTATTTTTCCTGTATATACATTTAATATACACTATAATCCTCAAAAGATAGATATTTATCCTTATTTTATAGATGAGAAAACTGAGACACAAAGTGATCAGCTAAGTATCCAAAGTTAAACAGTACATGATGGAGCCAGACACTGGGTCTGTTTATTGCAGGGGCTTAACCTACATCATTCTCCTTCACAGAGAAATGAAAAGATGCAGTCTCGGTTCTCCAGAAGCAAAGCCAAAGATACCATCAGTGTAGGCTGATAGATGTAATAATTTACATATACATGTTACAAATTTTATCTCATTTAATCTCCACAGTAAGCTATATCAAATGGTGGTAGTGGCAGAATGATATAGGTGGTATTATTAAGTGTTAGTATTAGCTACCTGCTACAGTATCTGCCATTCACAGCAGACTGATACATGCTATCTAAAGGATCAGACAAAGGTGAAGAATCAGACAAGATGCTGTGAGAACCCAAAGGGAGAAGGGGAATACTTGCAGTAGGATCTTAGTACTTGAAGGGGAGCTTAGCTCAGACATTAAGAAAGCTATCATTTGACCTGGGCTTTGAAAAAGAAAACTGGCTCCTATAAAGGTCTCTAATGTTATCCCCAGTTGACAGAGGGTGTATCTAAGAGGAGTAACTTGGTCGCATAGCTAGTTGACAGGGCAGGGCTTATAATTTGGAGTCAGACGTACTACCATTGCACCACGAGGTCACTATAATTTGGTTTACCTTCCCCTTCACCTAGCACCCTGATCCTTGTGTCGAACAGCATACTAGGAAAGACTCATTGGCCTTTTGACATCTCTTTCTGAAGAAAGCTGAGTCCCTGAATCTGTTGGACTCCAGAAACAAAGTATGTAAGGTTAAAGGGAAAAGAGAAGTCACAAGAGATCAGGGTCAGCCAGATCAGCCACTCCTTAAGAGTCAAAAGATCCTGAATCTGCCATTGATTTTCTGTGTATGTGGCCTTGGACCTCGCTCTCCTTATCTGCAGAATAATATATAGGCCAGTGTTTCTCAAACATTTGCATGCATCTGAGTTACCTGGAAGGCTTCTTAAAACAAAAATTGCTGGATCTGGGATGAAACCTGGGTTTTTGTATCTAACATGTTCCCAGGTAATGCTGATGCTGCTAGATCAAGGACCAAACTTTGAGAACCACTGATCTCTTCTCTGAGATCTTATTTCCTCTCTAATTCTCTACTTAAAAACTGCTAGCATAGAAATCAGGAGGTCTGGACAGTATAGTTACACCTCCACTAAGTATGCTACCTTGAGCAGTCGCTTAACGTTTCTCCGCCTGTTTCTCCATCAGTAAAGTGGGACTCACAATTCCCTGTGGCATAGGATGAATGAGAAAACTTTCTCATTTGAAGGAAACCCCTTTTGAAAAGGATAAATTACCTTTTTGTGTAAATTGTGTAACATATCCATTTGTTAAATGAAGATTCTACCTTCAAAGTGAAAAAACAATAGAAAATGTCTCTTTTCCCTTTTTTATATAAAGAAAAAGAAGCTTATTGCAAAAGGAAGTGTACTCAATGGAGAATGTACTTAAAATCCAAATGACCCATGAGGGACCCCATCCCGTTTGGAGATAAAAGTTTCCCTGACATCCGTTTAACAAATTAATAAAAAAAGAACATAAATAAAAGAGAATAATAACTTAGGGCTATCTGGGCACCTGAGTCTGTGAGCCCTTTAGGGCCTTGGCACCTAAAGAGAAAGGGAAAAAAGATCCTGTTCTCTGAGGCTTTGAAAGTGCCTTTCCTTGAGGCATTAGGGAAGCTCTGGGGGCCCTAAGAGCTGAAGGGCTGAGAAGCCTGGGGCATGAGTCTATTTGATCCAATAAAGAGCCAGGAAAAAAAATGGCTGGTAAGTAATTTTGCTATTTCATTTGGTGCAAAAGAGAAGGCAAAACACCAGAATATTCAATGAGCCAAAGCACAAAATGTGGTATGGATGTGAATGCAGGCTGACCCCTTCTCAAGAACATTTCTAAGCCTGAATGAAGCACTCACTGTGGAGGCTAATGGACAATAGCACGCATCTTAAAGCGTAATGACCCTTTTGTTTTTCTGATAGGCGAAGATGAGGACGAATTTGAGAATTTCATGCTGCCTCTTACAGTCTCTTTTGAAACAGTGTTACAGATATTCAATAACAACTTTAAACAAGAAGATGTAAAGGTGGGTTTGTTTCCGAACATGAGAAAAGATGATTTTGTTCATTCTAGGATGTATAGATTCAGAAAAAGGTCTGCATATTTGTGTGTGCTTTGTGCTTCATCAATCTTAATTTCCCAATTGCATGTGTCTTTGAGTTGTACTTTTCATACAAGTACTTTTCTAGTTTCTTATACAAATGGACTTTGAGGTTATCGAATGATTTCGGAGAGCTTATGATTAGATGATGCATTTGTCTCTCGTGGCAATATCTTTTAAAAGAACATTTCTCGTGGGTACACCACTTTAAACGTCCCTATTCCCTCATCTACCCCACACTATGTGTTTCAACATATTTATATGGAGGAATGCACAAATGTACACATGCTAAAATACTACATCTCTAAATATTTTTAAACAAGAATTTGTATAAATCAAGACTTTATTAAATGGCTAGGCATATATGTATAAATAGGAGCTGGTCTTGAAGTATTGCATTCTTAAACTGAACAAAGTGATTAGGGTAACTGATAGCTAAATAAGGTTTTTATGTGCCTGTGGGAGCCATATTAGGATTGATTTGACAAGTCAGTTCAGCTGTGGCAACAGTCATAATATCTAAGACAACATTATGTTTTATTAGTAAAATCCTTAAGTGTAGCAAGCTGTTTGTGACAAAACAGCCCCATATTTTAATATGGGGGATGGGGAGCACAAGATCTGCTAAATAGGAATAACATCTTCTGAAATTCTGATGTATCAGGGCTGTATTAAATAGATTGACACTGGTTATTATTCTTAAAAGACTAATAAATATATACCGAAAATGTAGGCACCTTTGTTGGTGATACTTGAGTCATGTTTTATTGTTATTTGAAATGTGTTGAAAATATTGACGGTCATTTTGCATGGCTCCTCTTCTCTCTACCAAAAAAAAAAAAAAAATTAGCAGTAAGAAGCCAAATAGAAGAATGATGGCCTTTGGTGATTATTTAGTGTAATTCTTGTACTAAAAAATAATTAACTAAATACTGTACCTTTTATTTTGACATAGAGTTTTTGAAATGCATGTTTATCAACATGCAATAGTCATAGAATTTTTAAAACCGAAAAAGGATCTTAGAGATTTTCTTTGTGTTTATAGTGTTGCTGAAATTCTTCACCAGAGTTTCTACTCAGGTTAGCTATATTTTTTAGATGTCTCCCAAATATTTTTAATGACCAGAAAAATCTTTGCAACTTTAAGGTGGTTATTGCTGCCCTTTATATCAAAAAGAAGCCGTGAGGTTGAAAAACACTATCTTTATAAAAATTACATTTGTCTCATTTGAAGATTTCATTATACTCCAAGCCCGTTTTGATGTAATCCCATCTAGTTTGATAGAAACCATCTTCCTAGAGTCATTTTTAATGGAGTTCCTGTGATATATCCCTAAACCAGCAAGTTCTTAACGACCCTGGAAAGTGACTGCTTGATTACACTTTAACGGTATTTGCAAATAAAATCACAAGTAATTAAGGGGAAATCTCCAGGCTTTTGAGCAAGTTTGATGCATGATAACTGCCTGATTCAGCTTCATCTAGAGTAATGCTGTGTAGGCAACAGCTACTGAGATCAATAGCAACGTAATGATAGTGGCAGAATTAAGTGAGTAACCTGAGAACTGTGCCTCAGAATGCATGCAGCTGCCACGAACCAAGGCCACACAGTGCACTCCGTGCTTCCGTCCTAAATGTTCATCAAAAGACGCCCTGCAGGAAAATGGAGTTAGATGCTCTTTATTGCTGATCGTGTCTCTTGCCACATTTATCAGGGAAATTGGATTAGCAGTTGGCAGCTGCAGGTAGACAAGATTCTGCAGTGATTAAATATGCAGCTTGGCTGCATTTGTTGTGACAGACCTTTAGTAAATTCTACTGTAAGCACCATCTGTCTAATTTGTATAAAGAAAACTTGGTGCTTTAAGCTACCGATAAAGAACTAAATCTGTTGCTTTATCATAAACAAAACTTTTGCAGTAAATGCTTTTAAATGTAATTTATTAGGTTAAGCCTATTTTTCTATCATGATGAATAAATAATACATGCAGAAGTGCTTTCAGGTACTTCATTTTGCAAGTACTAGAGATAAAAACAGTTCTGTTTTGTTCTTCAATGAAGTATTCAGTATTCCAATCCACAGGAGGTAATGCCGTTAAAATATCTCTATGAAAATGCTGCAGGACTGCCAAATTCATTTAATTTGCAACCCTTACCAGGATTTTCTAACTGCCTACTTATTGATAGATATTTTTCAAATGCGGATTTCAGGATAAACATAAGCATTAAGGACCTACACTGCCAAATTGAAATATGGTTGTGAGAGAAGGAAATGCTGTAAAACTCTTAAATTTACAGCTTTGTTTTCTTACTTAGTCCTAATAAAATTGAAGAGAACATTGAATTTTTGTCTTGGGTTTCTCTTTTCAAAGGAAAGGGAAAAAGAAAGAAATTGCTCTGACAAACCCTGGCTCTAAAGCGTTAGTTCACAGTACGTGTTTCCCCCCTGTGATTGTACCCATAGTAAAATATAGTCCAGTACTCTGACTCCCCATGCATCATTTTTGTTTTGGCCATGACGTCATCAGTTTTAAGGGAAATGAATGAAAACTTCTAGGAGGAAGAGGAGCAGTTAAATAGGAACCTGCTATCTTTAGTCCCTTCGTAAAAACTCCACAATGTTAAATTATTTAAAATCCTAGATTTTCAGCATGCGCACATTAAAAGTTTTCGCACTAAGTGCCAAATGTTGCAAACAGCACTTTAACAGAATGATTTTGCTTTGATCCCTGTAGCAGTTCCTGAATAATTTATCACAGGTTATTGCCTTAATTCTGGAGAGGGATAGAGCAATAAAGGCAGATGAAAACACTCCAGTTGAAACACCTTGGGGCCTGCTCATTCCTCTGACACGGCTCTTTTGTTGGAACTATTTAGAGGTTATTAAGATGTGTCTCCAGAATTAAGAGTATGCTGTAAGGATGAAGACAGCCATCTTAATTCTAAAGACAAAGCACAATGACCCTTCACCTTCTTTTTCTTTGTTGTTATTATATAGTAGAATTATGAGGATAATATTATAGCTGCCCCCAGTAGTGCCACTACAGTAAAGGGTCTGTCAGACTTTCCATTAGAAACCCTGTTTTGGAGGTCAGGGTGGAAGGAGCCGCATTTCAACTGTTTCCCAGCCCATCCGTCTCACACTTGGCACACAGACGGCCGTTCACCATGCAGGAGACTGCAGCACCCAGCAGTTTCTCCTTGAACTATCCAAAAAAGGAATCCTTAGGATTAGATACCCCAGACCTGCCCACTCCCCCAAACAGCCTCACTTTATAAGGACCTCTCATTTTTCAGATCAGTCAAGTGTTGACTAACTGTAGGAGAAAGGCAACTTTTGAAACAAACCTCTTTGTACTGTTTTAAGTGAGATGGTAAATTGTGGCTCTTCCTCCCCTAAATTTCAGATCATCCCTTGATCTCTGAGATTGTTTGATAGCCTGGGTGAGCTCCTTGTTAACAGTTTTCCTGGTCTCGTACCAGAACTGGGTATCTTTTGACTGTCAAGAAAGTACTTCCTTAGTGTTGTCTGAGTGTCTGTATAGATTATTACAGTACTCTTGCTGCTTTGAGATAAAAGATTGAGCGTGAGAGATCTGTTTCTCACATTAACACTGCATTTTCCTGCTCAGTCGAATCTTTTGAAAACATATTTAGTTATTATATTGTCATATGCTTCCTCTGCTTTGGAGTAACATTTTCTAAAATGGATATAATTTCATAGATTTGAGTCAGTTAGAGCCCTTCTGTTAACTTGGTGTCTCTTAAGAAAAAAATTTGTGATGAAATAAATATTAACCTTTTTGTGTAATAAGGATAGCCTAAAATATTTTAAGAGCCTTTTGCACTAGACACAAAGTAAAACTTACCGCTCCTGTTGACCGATTTAGAGTTGAATGGTGATGAGTACCTTATGTATATGTGAAAACTGAAGATTATTCGAAGAGTAGCCTGTAATTTGTAAGTGTACATAATAAAAATAGCATCAAAAAAGGCCACTGTAATAGAAAGACTACAAAGAGAATTAGAATAGAATTGTTCAAAGACTTCTTAGAAGACATATTCTGTTCTGGAAGCTGCAAGAAACGTGGAAAGCTGAGAAAGAGGAGAATAGGTTCCAGGTGATGAAAACAGGTTACATAAAAGACAAAATGGTTTAAAGAAAAATAGCAGTCACAGAAGAGAACTACACAGAGAGACTGGCCGATTATAGAAAAACAAGGACTGGTGAGATTATGAAAGGAAAAAGAATAAGTTATTTAAAGAAGCAGAAACAAAAGTTCAGGGTTCACAGATTCAGAAATTCAGATTACCATCATTCTGTAAGCTGTTACACAGTATAGAAACTGAGTATTCTTATAAACAGCTTCCAGTTATATTGAGTCACCTTTTAGGTATGGGGCATTGGGGAAGGGGGATCAAAAATTACAGATACTTGTGACATGAACTATTTCCTACTTTGAAATTTTTGTAGTCATTAAGATGAGGGTCAGCATTCACTTCCAAGTCCTTAATTATAATTTAAACGCCTTCCTAAAGAGACTTTCATTTATTACTAAAGTGTGCGGAAAAGAAAATCTGATAAAATAGTTCAGAGACCATTTTCTGGCAGAATATTTCCACTGAAAACAGTATCTTCAGAAATCACAGTTGCATATCTCAATTATCCCACCCCCTTGTTCTGCAATTATGTTTATTTGTACTCTTTGTTCTGACATTCTAGCATCTGTTCATGGGTTTTCTTTTTCACTTCCCAAGCATCTTCCTAAGGACAGCTTAATTAAGGGTCCAGAGTACGAGTCAGATCTCTTCCATTTAAGAGTCAAGTTTTCATTTTGTTTTGTTTTGTTTTCTCTAAAACTAAGTATTTATGGAACACTTATGTATGTATCAGGCTCTTCTTAGGCATTTTTATATAAATTTATTAAATTTATTCCTGACAGTGCCTCTGTGAGAGAGGCATTATTAGCCCCTTTCAGAGATGAGAAAACTGAGACTGATAATTTGCCTTGCCTTAAGTCTTACAGTTAAGAAGTAAAGCTGGGTTTAAATTCAAGTCTTCCAATATTGAGTGTAGAAGAACTCTTTTCCTTAAGTCTTTTCCTTGCTTGGGGAATGTGAATGCCATTCTGGGTATGCCACAGTACCAATAGGTCATCTGGCCAGTTGCATTTTGTCCTAAGTTACTAAAGATATTCCTTAGGGATCTTTAAATGCCAGTGTGCTTTCAGGTTAGACTCCAGATTGCACAGTGGGACTGATTTCTTGCAAGCCAATGTGGTTAAGATTTGTTGTTATTAAATAATGTCTATACCCTGTACATTTCTGTTTCGTGGAATTATCAATACTCTTTTTTTTTCTAATTTGGCGTTATTCAGAAACAAAGTATGTTAGGAATCTAAATGTTTCTAAGCTATTGGAATTATGACTCAGCTCAATTTATAAGAAGCAGAGTTGGTCAGCAGATTTGAAGGTCTGTTTGCTTAAAAAGTCTATGACTTTCTATAGAAAGAGATCTGAGCGAGACATTTTAGCTAATGAATCAAAATCAGATATGTGGTCATTATTGCCTGATTATTACTCCATCTGCTCTGTGCTAACGTGAAAATCAATTACTGTGTCTCTTTCCCACTGACAGCGTCTGTTGATCGGGCTGGCAAGAGATCTTCGAGGGATTGCCTTTGCACTGAACACAAAGACCAGCTACACCATGCTGTTTGACTGGATGTATCCTTATTACACTGTGACAATACCAGCTCTGTGCACAGAGGGATGCCAGGCCCCTGGCTTTCGTTTAATAGTATGGCACAGTAGGGAAGAGGAAACAAAGCTAAATGAACTAATGTGTAGTCAGCTAAAGATTACAGCACAGTGGCAGCAGCACAGGTAACTGAGCACAGCATTTGGAGGCCCAGCTCAGAGAGGCCACTGTTTTGGTGCCATTAAATATTGACACCTTAAAAAATCACATCCCCAAATGATTGTTTATGTTGGGGTTGCAGGGATAATTGGGCTGAGGTCTCTAACTCAAGATCAATGGATCCTACCATTTGTCATTTTCAAGGAAATTTGGATTCCTACTCTATCTCAAATAGCAGAGCTGAGGTCACTTTGTCTCTCTGAGGCTCAGTTTATCATGCTGTAGTTTTTCATCCTCATGAAAATATTAATGGACATGAAAAGGGGGAAATAAATCGTTAGGATTTTCATTTGATATAAAATTTGAACTTACCTTTGCCAAGGCTTAGTACAGACAGCAAAACAAATAAACAAGGAAACAGACATCCCCCCACAGAAATGCCTCATCATTAACAGTAAAAAGATTTGGTGTTAGGCAGACCTGGCTTGAATTCCTAACTCTCCATTTGCTGTGTAAACTTTGGCAAGTCTTTTCACCTCTCTGAGTTTCCTCATCTATAAAAGGAGACATCCAGTATCATGGCCTATTGTAACCATTGAAATAGGTAACGCACTTTGTATAATGTCTAGAACATAATAGGTAGTCATAAATGGTTACTATTCATATTGTTTTAACAATATTATACGAATCCTCTTTGATCTTAACAGAAAGTGATAGTTTATGCAAGTCATGTAAGTGTAACATATGTTTTCATGCCTTTATGCATGAAACCATCAGAGCACGTAAGAAAATTCTGTAACCTTAAAGTTATTTTTTAAGTTACATTATTTGTCAGTTGCTCTTTTCAGACCCTTCTTATCATAAATAAGAACTTCCCTCATGAATTGAATTACAAAAGAAACTTCCCTCATAAATTAAATTACAAAAGAAACTTCTTAAAGGCAGTCTTCAAGTACTGATGACACAGTTATGGCCGAAAACATAACGAACAGGATCTGGGCATGTTTCAGGGAGAACGCTACACATTAAAGAAATCGTTTAGCATTAATTTTGAATACTTACTTACATTTTTACTTACTATTAAAACCTACCTCATCAGATTTATGTGCCCATAGAAGGGTTAGAGATAAGAATTTTCCATGCCGTTTAGAAATCATGTATGTCTTTATATCAGCTTACAGAGTACGTGTACAGAGATTGTAGATTTTAACATGGAAAGTCATACAACTCTTTTAACTGTGCAGAATAAACTGGAATTACGTATGACCCTTTCATTTCTCTAAACATAAATACAAGCTCACAAAGCAAAAACTTTAATTTATTTGAAATATTGTAAAAACCTAATTTTAGCACTTTAAAATTGATGGTGATCTTGAAGCCAGCCTACAACTCTAGGAGGTCCAGCAATTAATGCTTCACGTTTTCCTCAGCAACAATCTTAACTAAGAGTTCAGATAAGAACTTTCCTCTTAGCATCAAAGAATAGAAATATCTGTCGTAATTGATACTGCCTAAAATTTATAGAACATATTGTAATTTAAGTTTTTAATTAAGTCTGTTTTCCATTTCCTCACTTTGCTCCTTCTTTTGGGCACCTATCTGAAATGAAACTTTTGTCCAGCAGATGGCAGAAAATAGCAAACGGAAAACCTTGGGACTTAACTTTTGTTTTGGACTAGAAACCACTGTCTCCTCCATCTGACTGTAGACGTTGATGTTATTAGGGTCAGGGACGGAGGGCCAAGTGTCAGTTATGCAGGAAGTTATGTTAGATCGCCAAACGGGATGGCTTGGTACCGGCCTTGCTTATAATAAGTGAGTTTCAGTAGCAAATCAGCTTCCTTGGGAAAAGGCCAAAGGCTTTTCATAATTGTATTGACAACAAAATGAATATGATAAATGGTGTTCATTCAGTTGAGGCAAGATTTATAGTTTTCCTTTGAGCAAGGGATAAAAGAGCAAATATTTATAATAATATTAAAATTTGTTTAAAAGTTACATTATTTGATAATTCAAAGAGCTTTATTAAAATATTTCGAAATACTTTAAGCAGTTTCAGGTGATACAGTACAGATTCTTTCCAAAGTATTCTAGTAATGTAAAAATGAGCAAGTATATGATTAAAAAAAAAAACATGGATATGAAAGTCGTTTATTCTTCCTAAAATATTGATATGTCAAACCATCAGTGATGATTCTAGTATTACTGCTGGAGAAAGTTTATTTGCCTTTTATCCACATAAATGTGTGTGCTTTAATTTGCTGTATAGTCCTTAGCATACAGAAGAAACATCCTATAAGAGCACATGTCATCTTAAAGTCAAAATGCATTTTATTTATCGTGATTATTTGATAAAATGCTATTTTAGTGGTTAGCTATTTAATTTAAAAACATTTCTATAAACACTGACTGCATTAACTGGTACACGGACTACATTGCTTATCACTCTGTCCTTCCAAACCTAAATTGCCTGAAACTACACAGCAACCATGTTGATAAATTGTCCCACTACTGGAGAACAGAAGAAGAATCACTGCTATTTCTTTGCCCCTGTAGTGAGAATGCAACAATATAAAAGCACCTTACCTTGCACTGTATTTAGTCCCCTTGTTTAAACTTTTTCCAGATCATACTTAAACTTAAGTATCAAAAACCCAGCGGGAAATTGGAAAAAAATAAGAGAATGTGTAGGATGCTATTTCCTCACACTCATTCTTTTAATTGTCATAATCCTGATCTTTGAGTACACTGTTTTTCAGTCACGCAGTCAGTGCTGTTGTTTAATACGAATAAACACATTTTACAAAGACAAGACAAGACAAAGAGATTTGTAGGGGAAAAAAAAAGAACTTTGGAATAGGACAGTCTTAGGTTCCAGTCCTGGGTTCACCACTTAACAACCTGTGGGGTTTTGGGTAAATTACTTAATGTCTCAGAATCACAGTTTTCTCCTCCATGAAACAGGGCTAATAATACTTGTATCACAGGTATGTTGTAAGAAGTGAGTGAACTGACATATATAAAGGGCCTAGTACAGTGTCTGGCACAAAGTAAATATACCCCTCCACTGTTGTTAGTTCCTTTCCCTAATATGGAATGAGACAAAGGAATCCGATTTGCTCACTTATTCAGCAAATTTGGCTAAGGACTGTCCTAGGATTCATGAGGGATGTAGATTTCTTACACTCAAATCCCACCCCAAAATGATGTTACAGTTTAATAGAGTCAGTTAGGTATCTACCTAAACAACTGTAATAAAATACAGAAGGTGATAAGTGCCGTAACAAAGATAGAAATAAAGTGATTGCATTTAGCTGGAGCATCAGGAAAGGCTCTGTAAAGGCGAAGATATTTCTTTGGGTCATATCACATAAGTAGGATTGGACTATTGGAACTGTGAAGTAAGAGGTTTTCAGTTGGTCTAAGCACAGGTTTAGGAAGGAGAGTAGTAGAGAAGATATTTTGTTAAAGATACACTTATCTTATGGTTGGACGCGCAGGTTGTCTGGGACCCTTGAATATCAGGCTAAGGAACTGAGACCCTTATTCCATAGATGATATAAAGCAATTGACGATTTTGACTGACTAACAGAATCAGAATTGTATTTCAAGAAGAGAATAGTCATCAGTATGTTGGACAAACTGAAATAGGGAAGAAAGTAAACCTGAAAAATTGCTGTTCAAAAAGCGTATGTTGAGTGCATTGTGCCAGGCATGAGAAATGAATAAAATGATTGCTTTTTATAAGAATTAATAAAATGGATCGTTCCTTAGAAGCTCATAATCTAGTGGCCATAACAAATAACTAATAAACCATCAATGTATTGTAACGAAGATGCATGCAAAGGACCATGTGAACATTTAAGAGGAAGAGATTGGTATTTGGGGCAAAAAGTAGGCTTCCCAGGGAAGTAAAAGTTGAGCTAGGTGTTGAAAGACGGATAGGCATTTGCCAGACCGAAAGAGAGAAGGCTTCCCAGCAGCATTTGCCTCCATGAACAAAGGTATAGATGTTTCACGTTCAAGGAACACCTTTCAATTAAGCTCTGAACTAGCAGGCTATTTCTGTTCTGGAACCACATCCTCACACTCTTATCTCCTAAAATTTTTAACAGAAACCTCTTTTGTTGCCTTCTAGTATATTAGAATGCTTTCTCTACTGTGAAATCTCAGAGGAAAAGAATTACTTTTTTACTCATTTATGCTTTCTTGGGGTCCAGCACATAGTTAAGTAACTATTTGATGGACGGATGGATGTCATCAAGAAGCAAACCTCATTCTTTTCAGTTTTTCATATTTAGCATCTTATAAGGCAATAGCATATCATTAATTTTTTTATTTTTTATTTATCTGGTGTTGACCTTAGGAATCCATTGGGGAGATCTAGGTGAAAGCAGTTAGATCTGTGCCACTTCTGCCTAAGGTCTCCCACTGTCTTCCTCCTATCCATATATACATAGTTCTCACAAGGCCACTGGAAAATTAAACTCTTAGAGTGCGTTCTGATTCTCACCGTGTAATCTGAGTCTGGCACTCTCACTCTGAAACCCTTTTAACCTCCCTGCTTGGTAGACCTTTACTCTGGTTTCCAGTAATCACTCATTTTCTCTGTGGCAGTCACCTCTGTCAGAAGCATATTAGAGTTGGCACCACTCTCATTCCACACAGAAAAGGGAGCATCCCCTCATATCCCGGGCCTTATCCCATAGTGAATACAGTGTGCTCTGAAAAGTATGATGGTCCTGATGTCTTTAGAATGCCTTGCAAAGGGGCATCTGTGTGCTTATGATATTCTTAGATTCTGAGATTTGGGTCTTTTCAGTCTCCTGATGAGTCTTCCAGATGCTTTCCCACTCGTGATCGCTGAGTTTGTACTCAGATCTCTTGGTGGAATATCTTCTCACCTGTACTCCTCCGGCACTGTTTCAGAATTTTGGTACTCAGAGCATTCCTATTATGTGTGCACCACCCAGACTCAAGCATGAATTCACCAAGAAAAAAAGCCATGTCTTACTTATCACTGGACCCCTGGCACAGTACATAGCACAGAGTATCTACCATCTATCAAAAATAACAGATTTTCTAGTCCATAGAAAAAAATAAAACAGTAAGTTATCTGACAAAATAGAGTTAATAATCAAGTTTATTGATTTTATAGTTTTTATTTTCATCCAACTGAAACCTCATTCACACATATACACTCACTTCTTACCTCCTCTCTCTGCCTTATTTCCTTTGTAGCACTTTCTAAAGGATCTTGTCTATTCTATTTTCTGTCTTATTAGAATATAAATTCCACGAGGGCAGGGATTTTTTTAATGTTTGGTTCACTGATGGCTCCAGAGAGTCTGTAACAGTGAGAAGACATTTATAGAATAGGCCTTCAATAAATACTTAAGTAAATTGTTCGTATATATTCAAATACAGCCTTAACATGGTATATCTAGGGGGACAAAAGTGTTGCTTTTTGCACTTTTAGGGAGCCTGACACTCTTAAGGTATTTAAGGGCTTATTTTCACTAAATGTTATGTGAATTATTTCCTGAAGCTTCAAAGTGAAATGCACAGCTTAAAAGAATCAAATAGGTAGGTCTAATTAAGTATGCTACACCTCATTTTTAGGTTGGCAGGTTTACCACAACAAATGTTTATTGAAATCTATTTTGTGCCAGGTCCGTGCATACAATAAGTACCTATGCTGTGCTCTCAAAAAGCATATAATAGGAGAGATAAGGTGCTATGATAGCACTAACACAGGGTACCAGAGCCTTACGTAGGAGACACACTTAGTCATGGGGGATTAGGGGAGGTGTCACGGAGGCTTCTTGGATAATTGACATGTATATTGAAATATGAGGGACAAACAGGAATTAACAAGGTCATAGTAGGGAAGCACAGGTCTTTGCCCTTGAGAAACTCACTATCTAATGGGGCAGATGGGTAACACAAGCAACCAACCGTAATACAGTTTGTTATAAGAGAGACGTGGTCAAAGTGCTCATTGAACTTAGATGAGGAAGAGATTGATTCCTTTTGACAAAAAAAGAGAACATTTCACCATTCCAGGGGAAGTAAGACTTGAGCTAGATGTTGAAATACAGTTTGGAATGTGTTAGGCAGACAAAGCAGCATATAGAGGAATAGAGACAAGAGAGAGTCGGCATCAGTGGGTTTGCAGAGAATTAAGAATGGCCAAACCATAGATAAGGGGAGGAGCACTAAGAGACGAGCCTGGAGGTAGGCAGGGACCAGATATTAAGGACCTTGTTTGCCATGCTAAGGAACTTGAAATTTATTCTAAGAGCAGGGAAGAAAATTGTGATCTTTTCTCACCATGGAGATCACTACCCATACCACACAGGAAAGGAACAACATGAGGTGATTCCGTTCAGCACTTCCATCTGAAACGAAAAGACAAGTACATTGAAAAACATCAGAAAGGGACAGATTTAGGGATTAGGAAATGAAAAAGGAAATGAAGGTAGTGGTATAGGAAGGGGTTTTTCTGCTGCAGTTTTAGGCCTTAATTTTATATGTCTGTGTCCATTTGTGAGGAGGAGGCCAGTTACGGGTTAAAGGGTCAGTTGAGCTGAGTCAGAGTTTTCCAGGTTCTGGTGGTTTCAGCCATTGACTTAACAGAGACATGCACTCCTTAGTATTGATGAGGGTGTTTGAGAATTTCTCCTTGAGTGTACAAGGGACTACCTTTTAGCAAACTGACCTTGAGTTGAGATTTAAAATTACCCAAAGCTTTTCTTCAAGCTGTCATCCCCAGCGTTCCTTGGGGCTATAGTGGGACTAAGCAGAGTTAAGTCAACAACTTAAAAGAATGTAGATAATTTCTAAGCTGGGAGATAAATGCATGGGCTTTACTATTTCCCTCTACTTTTATGTATTTTAAAAGTTACATAATAAACAACATTTTTTTCTTAAGTAGTTTGATGCCCAACAAACTCTGATAATAGCAATTCACATTTTTTACCCCTCATTAACTAAACTTATTTTCCTTTCCTGCAATATTAAGCATAATTCTTTAAATATGTTACATGATACTTCATAAGTATGCTAAACACAGAACAAATGTGGATTCCTTTTTTTTCTTTTTAAGTGGCACCAATTTTCAGAAACAATATTTCTTTTGACCCTTAAATTCTTTAACAGGCTTTATAAAAGGTACCCAACATATATTCCCATTCTTCAGAGGGCTGTTGAGCAGTGGTATGGAGAGCCAGCATGTACAACTCCCATCTTAAAACTTATGGCAGAACTGATGCAAAACAGGTAAGAGGTAGCATAGGCAAGTGAAAAGGTCATTTACTATTTGGTAGCACTCTTCAGAGGTCAGACTTTCCTGCCTGGTGTCTGTATATTTAAGACTTAGCAAGAACCCAGGAACCAAAACTTAAGATGATCAGTTGAAGGCAGTAGAATTAGAGATATAAGGTTGAGACTTTGGGTGAGAAGGAATTTAGTATACTTAGGTGTATATGGGGACTATGGGAACTGGGAAAAAAATTGGAAGACTGCAGCCACCATTATTTAAAAGATTCAAAAGCACAAGATGGAGGAAGGTAGGTTTTTGTTTTGTTTTGTTTATAAATTTATTTATTTTTGGCTGCATTGGGTCTTCGTTGCTGCGCGCAGGCTTTCTCTAGTTGCAGCGAGCGGGGGCTACCCTTAATTGCGGTGCACGGGCTTCTCATTGCGGTAGCTTCTGTGCAGACCACGGGCTCTAGGTATGTGGGCTTCAGTAGTTGTGGCTCGCGGGTTCTAGATCGCAGGCTCAGTAGTTGGGGCGCACGGGCTTAGTTGCTCCGCAGCATGTGGGATCTTCCTGGACCAGGGCTCGAACTCGTGTCCCCTGCATTGGCAGGCGGATTCTTAACCACTGTGCCACCAGGAAAGTCCCAGGGCAGTTTTAACTGTCTCATTGCTTAACTGCAGTTCTGTAGAGGAGGAAAGGAGTTTAGAGGTCTCTGAGTTGAGATGCTTTATTTTATGGATAAGGGAACTGAGTCCCAGAGCAATTCGTGGACACATAGTTTGTCTCAGAAGCCCTAGGGATTGTTCCTGCCTTGACTTCTAAGTTATCCTTCTTCCTCTGTGCCAAGATGCACATATGTGGATGATTTATGCACTCACAATTTTTATTTAAATAGCAACTACCACACTTCTCAGAAATTGCCTAGGTGACCTTATAATTTGCATAGACAAGCAGAGGTTCAGGTTCTTTGTATATAAATATTAACAAAGGTGTAGCTAAAAGAGAAAAACTGCAATAATATAATTAGTTTTATCTCTTTAAAATATGTCATTATGAATATGGCTTAGCACCAAATTACCTGTCACTTAGCCATACTGTTTCATCAGTTCCTCTTTGTAAATTGCGTGTTGGAAGGGAGATATCCAGACAGGGAAGGAGTATGGGTTGCAACTCTAATTTGATCTATGGTGCTGAGTTTTTCACAGCAATAATTTAAAATTTTTAAAACAAGAGGCGGGAAAAGACCTGGCAATACTCACATAAATAAATGTGAGTATTCTTTTGAAAGCTGTTAGTTTTTTTAAAACTGTTTTCTAGGTGCCTTAAATACTAAACGAAGGGTGGCTATATAGTTTATATTAGAAATTTAGTTTTTATTAAATTACAGTTTTTTCAGCCAGACAATTAATAGTTCATATTACTGATATAACATTTAATACTAAAGGAAAAAATCATTACGTTGTATATTGTAAAGTATTTTATATCTGCCATAGGTGGATAATTCATATCTAGCACAGTTGTCCAAAGAACTACCTGGTAAAAATTTGTAATCCCAGAAAATGTTATCTTGTCTATATTTCTCTGGAACCTAATGTGAATTATGTATATACATTTCTTTAATCGGAATTCTATGCCAACAATCAAATGTTTCCAGTAGTATTTCTAATAAGTTATAATTGCACTTAATTCTGAAGCATTTTGAAAAAACATAGAGAAGCAGCAATTTATTCTATTCCTAGCAACTTATTCTGTTCCTTGGCAAATATCTTTGCTTTTTGGTGTTTCTTTGCTATGACCTATTTCATATTTTTGCTGATCCTTTTAAAAATATACCATTATTTCTTAAAAGCAGAGCAACAAGGTATATTGGAGCCAACTAAAGCCAAAGTGATGTTAAAAAAGCAAATATTATGTCAGGATGGCATGTCAGTCCTTTACACTTTTCAGACTGTTCCCCAACCTGTTAGGAACTAGGGAAGTAGAACTGTTCTTATTTAGAACTTCTGGGATTTGTTTCTCTTTACTTGAGCTATGTTCAATGGAAACTATAGTCTGTATGTAATTTAATGTGTTTGAAATATGCTTGAAGTATCAAGTGATTCATTATGCATATGAGCAGTATTAAAGGTACTTAGATTTCCTGTTATTTTATAATTTGTTTTAAAGATGTGTATTAGGCACTACAGGAGATCTCAAGTGTAAATCTCTATCCAAGTAACTATATAAACTTATACATACTTGGGGTTTTCTTTATTATTATCTATCAACCACTTTGCATGAAAGGAGAGGGGTATAAGAGGTCAGTGATATAGGATGTCAGGATATTGTTTTGACAGATAAAAAGTGAATTCTTTGAATCAGCAAATAAATGAAAATAATTTTATTGTTCTAGTATCTTTATAGTGAGAGAATTAGCACACACATTTTATCAATACTTGTTTAATGGAATGACACTTTAAAAAAGGGATAATTGTACTGTTGCTACTTCTAATAAATGAAAATTCTGGGTATTTTAAACCTATATTTGGTTTTTTTATCTGCACATATAGTCTAAATTTTTGCTGTATTCCTTAGATCCCAGCGTTTGAACTTTGATGTATCATCTCCTAATGGAATTCTTCTCTTCAGAGAAGCTAGTAAAATGATTTGCACTTATGGTGAGTATCCCTTTCCATATTTGTCTCTGCAATATAACTTTTATCTCTTTGGAGGAAAGAATGATGTTAGTTATTTTGTTCTTTTGAACCTTCATATCTGTATGAATTTGTGAAGTGGGTAATAGGGGTGCAGAAAGCCAGGTAGCTATCATATTGACATCAAGAGAAATAAGCAACATGCCTTTGACTACAGATCATGCCTGACCAACTTGATGAATTTCTTTTAGATGAAATTGCGGTGTCAGTAGGCAAAGGGAATACACTGTAGATAGAATATTGAAAAGTTATAGCATATTGAATATTGCTAAAAGTTACATCAGGGAGTTTAGTGTATTGCGTCAAAGGATGCTTAAATCAGTATGTCACCGGCACTGAATTCTGGAAAAATATCCTGGTAAAGAGCAGTAAATATTTTATTGTAGGAAATTTGGGGGCACTGCATCCTAAGAATCAGAGTTCTACAGTAATGATTGTTCTATTCAATTATAGTACCAAAAAATGTGGTTAGTAGTTAGAAATGAGCGTTAGAACTACCACAAACCCTAATATTTGCCACTTCTGACAGCTTCGTCAATGAAATTCTCAACTCTCTGAGACCTTTATGTAGCCAGGGAATGAGGATATGATGCAACAGATAAGAATCCTCTGTTAGTTCACCACAAACTGACTGAATACTAACTATAGGCTGGACACTTTGCATGGTTCTTCTTGAGAGATGTCTCTCTCTGTCCTCCTTTCCTTTGCCCTCTTCTTTTTTGCCTGTCTGGTCTTACCTTCCCAAATCAACAGCCAACTCTATGTTTGGCCTCAAAAATTGCCTGTGATTCTCATACTTCTTTTGGAGTACCTAGAAACAGATTTTACAAAATTTTGTAAAGCTTCTTTGAGTGTGTGTATGTAGGAACAACCATTAAAAGTGTATTAGTTTATTTTGTGTATGGTGTTAGGGAGTGTTCTAATTTCATTCTTTTACATGTAGCTGTCCAGTTTTCCCAGCACCACTTATTGAAGAGGCTGTCTTTTCTCCATTGTATATTCTTGCCTCCTTTATCAAAGATAAGGTGACCATAGGTGCGTGGGTTTATCTCTGGGCTTTCTATCCTGTTCCATTGATCTGTATTTCTGTTTTTGTGCCAGTACCATACTGTCTTGATTACTGTAGCTTTGTAGTATAGTCTGAAGTCAGGGAGCCTGATTCCTCCAGCTCCGTTTTTCCTTCTCAAGATTGCTTTGGACATTCAGGGTCTTTTGTGTTTCCATACAAATTGTGAAATTTTTTTTGTTCTAGTTCTGTGAAAAATGCCATTGGTAGTTTGATGGGGATTGCATTGAATCTGTAGATTGCTTTGGGTAGTATAGTCATTTTCACAGTGTTGATTCTTCCAATCCAAGAACATGGTATATCTCTCCACCTGTTTGTATCATCTTTAATTTCTTTCATCAGTGTCTTATAGTTTTCTGATAGTTTTCTGCATACAGGTCTTTTGTCTCCTTAGGTAGGTTTATTCCTAGGTATTTTCTACAGCAGAAACTAACACAACATTGTAAAGCAACTGTACTCCAATTAAAAAAAATTAAAAAGCATATTACTTTTTAAAAAGTAAAACCTATTTTAAAAAGCAGAAAAAGTTCTTTTAAATTGTTTTTACTTGAACTCAAAATATTCTGGGACTCTGTTCTGTATGCACTGTAAGCCTCTGTTAAAAATGCTTAGTTTTAATTGTACATTTGATTTTTAGAGTTTGAGGTCATAAGTGTATAGAAACTACAGAAAGCACCTATTTAAGACAGTAAATTTAAACTCTCCTATTTTCATCTGTACCAGCAACTATATTGCCACAACTTTTGCATCTGTTGAAAATGGACACATTAGAATCATATAAAGTAGAAATGCTTTGCTGCCCAAAGGTAAAAATGGACCCCTTTTTGAATATTCTCAGTACAGTTTGTTGTGTTTCCAGGGTATATCTAATTCCTTTCAGTGTCTTATCATAAAAGACATATGACTGGAGCTTTTTCCAAAAGAATGATATCTTTAAAAAAACATAGATTTTGGCAATTAAAAGATCTGAGTACCAATTCTAGTACCAACCCATATCAACTCCATGACATTCAGCTAAGACACTACACCTCTTTGGCCTAGTTTTCTCATATGTAAAATTAGAAATAATGAATACCTACTGACCTACCTGTCTAGTTAGGATTAGAGGTGGTTAATTGAGCTACTGTGGGTAAAGGGCTTGGCACAGGTTGTGACATGGCTTAGGTACTCAGTGAATATGCCTTTCCTTGATCCAAAGCCATTCTCTTACACTCACAGAACCAGCCTCCTTTGGATAGGGGTTCACTGACCTCGTCACTTTCTTATTCAGGAATGCCTTCTGTTTGGACCATGCTGTCCTGCTTCCTTCTGCCTGTAACAAGTGCTAAGCGTCTATTTCCTCACTTTTTAAAAAGAAATACTTCCCCATTATGAAACAATGCACGTATAAGAATTTCTTAGTAGTCAGTAGACCTTTAACTATACAAATGTTTGTTTCCTGTTACCAACCACAGTTGTATCTTTCCTTCCCCCTTTTCTGGATCCAGTTTCTTTTACTGAGGCTTACTCACTCTTACAGTAGGGCTGATAAGAGCAGCAACTTCTTCCTCTTCCAGCATCACTGAATCTCTAGTATAGGACAGAATGTTTGTCCAGCAAGTGATACCAAAAGGAATCTCAGGACATCTCCAAGTCTATGGGCTTCAAAAGCTATTCAGTCCTCTGTCAGGTTGTTTAACATAGGCAAAAGCATTGCAGCAAAAGTTGAGAAAGAAAACTGTGAGGATTATATTGGAGGAAGAAGAAGAGGAGGAGGCAGAGGGAGAGAGAGGAAGAAAAGAGAAAGAAAAGCAGAAAAAAGAAAAAGGAAAGAGAAAACCTTCAAAGCATTCTTGAGAAGAAAAGCCAATAAGGAGTTTTCTTACTCTGAAGAAAGACTAGGAGATTAGGGTAAGGTTCTTCTCCTTAGTTTGGACGAATAATAATGGTTGCTTCCATTTTTTAATCAACTATGATGTGCCTGCTCCTATACTAGACCATTAATCATACATTAGCCCATTGAATCCTTAAGGTAAGTATTATTAGCTGCCACTCACTAGTCACTTGGCCTCGGTTAAGTTGCTACGCCTCTCTTGCTTCACTTTCTTGTTAAACAGAGAAAATAATACCTACTTCATAGGGTGGTTGTGAGGATTCAATTACATGGTGCATGGAAAGCCCTTAGATCACTTAGCTACTGTGATTACTGTTATGAAGAAATTGAAGCTCATAAGAAGTTAAAGAGTTGCCAGATATTACATAGTTAGCAAATAGTCAAATTGGAATTTCATTCAAAGTCTGTATAACTTCAGACAGTAGTCTTTCCATGTTCCTCTCTGCCACTTGAGAGTTGCCACACAAAGTTGGGTATTTTTGATGAAGTACTGTTCTTTAAGTATGGTGATTTCTATCCTAAAACTTAAGGAAAATGAAGGCTCAATGGAAAAATGTCCTTCAACTTTGTCACCAGTGACTTTGACACATGCGCTTTACATAGAATGATAGAAAACTCTTTTTCAGCCTTCACTGATTCCACATGCTGGCCTCAATCAGCCGAGCTGATTTTGTCTGTCTTTACCTGTGTAATGTTTTATTACCCATGCTTTTACCTCTGGAGATTCTAATATGCTCACTGAAGGGAGATCCTATGGTTGCCATCCAGGAGTCTAGAAGATGAGGAAAAGAATGACTAGGAGGGTACAGAAGAGCCAACATTATTTATTTCCGTGGTAAGCCAAGGTGAAGGAAGGGAGAGCCCATAGAAGAAAGGGGCCAGAACATTCTCTGATCCCTTCTGTTCCCATCCTCGCTGGGTTCCTTCTCTGCTCACCTGTCATGGGCAGTATTTGTGTAATCGATGATTGGGGCAGTTCAGAGGGGGGAAGAACTCATTTCCACATGCACCTGATTCGTTATATATTTTATGGGATACCTCCACCTCGCTACTCAATGAGACTGGCAGAAAAATAATACTTTTGATATGCTGTTTTATTTATCTACATTCTGTCATGATATACTTTGATGTAAGTTTTTAATTTTGCCTCAGCTCTCAGCTGCTCTCGCCGTTACAGCTCAGGGTCAGCAATGAGGTTAGCCACAGTAGCACAAAACAATTTCCTGTTTGTGCAGCCCAGGTAGCATTTGGATGAGGATTAGATTTTACCACATTTTCTACTAGCCCAAGCCTATTATTTCTAATGAGTTTTAAATTGCTTCAAGAACATGTATTTCAAAATTTAGTGCTATGATCCGTTCAGCCTGAGCAACTTAATAAAAGAAATTTCTTTCTTAAATTTTTGGTTAAAATGTTGCATTCAGTGTAATAAATGTTATTACTTTGGAAACCTACTTCTCAGTTTTAAGAACTGGTTGGTTTTTATGCTCAATTTCCATTTGTCTAATCTTTTCTTCCCTTTGCCTCTGGGTAATGGTATCTTTAGTGACATCTGTTGGTTAAAGAGTGCGCAGAAGGGGGAAATAGTGGTTGTTTTTATAAGACTGGCAAAAATGGAGCTGCTTTTATTCCTTCCTTAGGTACCTGATTTAAAGAAAGCTCAGTGTGTGAAAAATCTAAACTTTAATAGTGGATAGAACAACTATAATTATTCACTGTACATAAGAATTTACATCAGGGTTCTTTTGAGCAATATATGCTCCAGGTGCATTTAAGGTATGATCTAATAATATGCTTAAATTGAATTTGTAAACTGATATACAAGCCACTGTTATTTACTATGACCTAGAAAACAAACCAGTGGTTTTCCAACTGGGTTTTTCAGAGCCCTAGAGATCTGTGAAAGTACCACAGAGCCTCTCCAGAGAGGGGGGAGGAGGGGACCCTACTGCCACTTTGACCAGAACCACCCAGCTATATATAGTTGCACTAGATTTATTTGTAATAGGGGTCACCTGCTTAAAGATTTTTTTTTTAATAAAAGAGCTTGAAAATTACTGGTATGTATTGATACTATTAGAAGCATTGTAAGAATAAAGGATTATGATTTCTATTTATGTTTAAATGATTACAGAAAGATAGCTGGACAGGGCTTCTCTGGTGGCGCAGTGGGTAAGGGTCCACCTGCTGATGCAGGGGACACGGGTTCGTGCCCCGGTCCGGGAAGATCCCACATGCCGTGGAGCAGCTAGGCCCGTGAGCCATGGCCACCGAGCCTGTGTGTCCAGAGCCTGTGCTCCGCAACGGGAGAGGCCACAGCAGTGAGAGACCCGCGTACCACAAAAAAAAAAAAAAAAAGATAGCTGAACAATGTGTTGGATTGAAATAATTAGAGACTTAAAATGTTATCAGGAAATAACAGTTCTGGAAAACAGATCATCCAGGAACCATGGACATAACCTTAGATTGTATCAGTAACGTGGTCGGAGACATAGGACAACAAAGTAGTAGAGTAAGCTCACAAAAATCTTCTTAAGGTGATGGAATGATCAACACCTTGAGGATCCCAGGCCTTGAGGAATACATTTCACAGTGAATCCACACGTGTTGGACTTGGCCACTTCTGCACACAAGCAAAAACTGCTAAACAAGCTGTTAAATAAGTAAGCGTGATCTCCAAACAAGTGGCTTAGAGTTCAGTAGATTCTTTCATCCATGCAGCTAACGTTTATTGAGCATTTACTATGTGTTTGAGAGTTACAAGGGATAGGAAGAGAAATAAGACACACAAAAATAATCTTAGTGATTCTTCTCTTAGTGGAGTCCAGCAGTGTATTCAGACAAGTAAATAAAGAATTATAATGTGTTGTGCTCACTTTTATGCTTAAGAAGCATACAGAGTGCTATGGGAGCCCAGAAGTTTCTAACTCAAAACTGAGGAGCCAGAGAAGGAAATAAGAATAGGGCCTGGAAATTTGAGGAGGGCATTTCAAGCAGGCAATAGCTTTTACAAAATCATATAAATATAAAACATTAGCATGGTCTACCAGTAAACTGAAGGATTTCAGAATTGCTGGAGAAAGTAGAAAGTGAAAATTCCTGATTATCTCATCACTCAAAGATAACCATCATTAACAGTTTAGTGTGTGCTCATTCATACTTTTTTATGTGTGCATATACATATATTATTCCAAAAGTGGTATTATAATATACTTGCTAATGTGCAATTTGCTATTTTTTACTTATATCCTGGCCATCACTTTATATTAATACATATCTAAATCTACCATATCTCTTTTTTTCTTTGGTTTTTCATAATTTTTTCTACCATATCTTTTAAAATAGATGTAAAGCATTCCATTTTATGGTCATACTATAATTTATTTAATTATTCACCGTTTGATAAATGTAATTTTTATAAACATGTAATTTTCACTATAGTACACTGTTGCAGCAAGTACATACACTGTACATTCAGCTTCGTGAGCTTCACTCAGTCAACAAATATATATATTGAGAGCAGCAGGTGCTGTTCTAGACCCTGGATATATCAGTGAGCAAAACTGAAAAAGAAATTATTTTGTATGTCAGAAGGTAATAAGTGCTATGGGGGAAAAAAAAGAAAGAAAGCAAATCAAGATGGGAGCATTAGGGGCTTCCCTGGTGGTACAGTGGTTGAGAGTCCGCCTGCCGATGCAGGGGACACGGGTTCGTGCCCCGGTCTGGGAAGATCCCACATGCCGCGGAGCGGCTAGGCCCGTGAGCCATGGCCGCTGAGCCTGCGCGTCCGGAGCCTTTGCTCCGCAACGGGAGAGGCCACAACAGTGAGAGGCCTGCATACAGCAAAAAAATAAAATAAAATAAAATAAGGATGGGAGCATTAGAAGTACCAGGGATTGGGAAACATGTTGCATTACTAAGTAAAGTGATCGAGGTAGGCCTCATTGAGAAAATGACATTTGAGCAAAGACTTACAGTAAATAAGGGAGTTAATTACGCAGATATCTTGGGGAAAAGTATTCCAGGCTGAAGGAACACCAAGTTTTAGGGTCCTAAGGCAAGAGTGTATCTGGCATGTCTGAAGAACAGCAAGGACATTGGTTGCTGGAACAGAGTGAACAGAAGAGAGTAATAACAAAAGCAATGTCATGTAACGTCATATCCTGTAAAGGTTATCAGGACTTTGACTTTAACTCCAAGTGAAGGAGAAGGACTTTAGAATGTTTTGAGCAGAGGACTGACATGATTTGCTATTGGCTTTGACCAAGGTGATAGCAGTGGGAGTAGTGAGAAGTGGTTAGATTCTGGACATATCTTGAAGGTAAATCCAATTTCTTGATGGATTGGATATATGGTATGAGAGAGAAGATGTAATCAAGGGATTTTGGCATAAACAACTGGAAGGATGAAGTTACCATTAACTGAGATGGAAAAGGCTGAGAATGGGTGTGAGGGGGACTCAAAAGTTCCATTTTGGTTGTGTTGAGCTTGAGGTGTTGATTAGACATTCAAGTGGAGGTGTTGAATACGGAGTTGGATATACAAGTCTGAGGATTGGAAGAGGTCTGGCCTAGAGAAACAAATACGGGAGTCATTAACTCTTAGACGGCATTTAAAGCTGCAAAACTAGATAAGATCACCGGGGTGGGGGTATGAATTTAAATATAAAAGATTTAGGTTTGAGTTCTGGGGTATTCTGTGTTAGGAGGAAAGGGAGAAGAGGAGGAACCAGCAAAGGAGAGAATGAGCAAACACTGAAGTAAGAGAAAATCAGGAGAGTGTGTGTCTTGGAAGGCAAGGAAGAAGAGGTAGTCAGCTGTGTCAAAAGCTGCCAATGAATCAAATAAGATGCGGACTAAGAGTCGACCATTACGTTTAGGGACAAGGAGGTCATTGGGAACCTTGAAAAGAGCACTTTCAGTGGAGTGGGTGTAAAAGAGAATCAGAGGAGAAGAAATGAAGACAGTGAAGGTCACAGTGCTTTTAAGGAGTTTTGTTACAAAGGGGAGTAATATCAGGCAGGGAAGTAGGGCCAAGAGAAAGTTTTTTTTAAAATAAAAAAGATTGCATAGGAGAGAAAGGCGGAAAATGCTGTGCTTTGTTCTCAAGCACTTAAGAGGAGATGGGACCTAGTTCAACATACTGAGGGGCTGGCTTTTATAGAAGACAGTGTGTAAGTGCAAACGCTAGGAGATAGGTAGATATGGTAGTGAACATTTGGAATTAGAATATATTCCCAAAAGTGGATTTACGCATTTTTAATATTTTTAATAAAATTTACCAAATTACCCTCTAGAATCGTTATACTAATTCACATTCCCAACAATTTCCTTAATTTCCCACATGCTTATCAATGCTGCATTGTTTTAATCTTTTTCAACATGAAAGGGAAATGTTATATTCCTTTCCAGTCTCCACAGCTTCATTTCTGTCCCAGACCATTTACGTCCAGGGGCCTCGGCTGGTTTGCACAGAGACATAGTGGGTTGAGTGACCTGAAGTAAAGGAATGTCAGGAAGCTTGCACTTCTCTTCCCATAATTGTTCTGATGACGAATGAAGACATTCAACCTGTAGAGCTGTCAGCTAAATATCAAATTCACTTTAAAATTTTAGAGATTAAAAGGGAAAAAGAAAAGGTAAATCAATGTAATGGATTGCTTTATAAACCAGGAAGTGACATTGTTCATACTGTTAGTTCTTCCTGGTATAAAATACAACTACAGTATATCTTATCCCTTGCACCTTTTTTAAAATGTATTCTTTTGAGGGCACAGAGAACTGGTAGATTGTGGGCCAAAGACCCCCTGCAGCCAGTTCTCTTTTGAAGGAATAAAGGGAAAGTGGTCGAAGATATAGTATTGACCTTACTTTGAACTGTGTTAGAAGGAAGGGACATTATTCTACACCAAACACACCCAGCCTTACCTCCTCCTCTTTTTCAGGCCATAGCTCCCCATGTATGAATTTACAGGCTAGTAGACTGGAGAAAGAAATGAACGCCTAGTACTGTGTATTGTTATGGTTTACATGAGCACTGTGCCAGTTACTGTGGTAAGCACGTTACGTATGCTGTCCCTTTTACTCCACATAAGAGCCTTGTGAGTTATAAGTACTGTTATTGTCCTCGTTTTACAGATGAGGAAACTGACTTGCAGAGATTAATAATCTGTTCAGACACCCAGGTAGTGAGCAAAAAAGTAGGATTCAAACCCCAGGTCGGTATGACTCAGAAGCGCACCTGGTTCATGACTACCTTACGCACTGTATGTTTGTTTTCTGTTAGACTACTATCTTGTTACACAGTTCTCCAGCTGAGGCCTTTGAAGGAAGGCCACTTCTTTTTGGGTGTAGGGAGCCTCTTCTGTAGAGGACATCATGGAGTCAGTCATCAGGAAAGAGATAGGGTCTCAGAAGGGGAAAAAGTTGTTTAAAAAGTAGGTCTGAAAGTAGATATCAGATAAACAGAAAAGGAGATTTTGCATCTTCTTATATATCCTTCTCTAAATCTAGTTATTGAGAGTGGTCTAGAAGGGTACTTCTGAATGCTGGAAGCTAACCAAACACACACACACACACACACACACACAAAAGCGGGGCTTCTCCAAAAAAGACAGAATAGAGGTTAAGAAAGAGGAACCCAAGCAGTTAATGTAAGCTTATAATGAGGGAAATATATGTAATAAGCAAAATTATAGCAGGAGTCTTCTATGCTTATTTCCCAGGTTTTTTCCCCTTATTATTTAGTGAGATTTCTTTTCCTGTTATAGCATATACAACAGTAAGAATGGCAGTTCCATAACACTTGTGCTTCCCTTCCTCAGTCATTGCCCTTAGCCAGGTAAACCATTCAGTTCACAGCATCCTTTTCTGGAGCCCCAGCATAGCCTCAACATCTGTCTTACCCAGGTCTGATGTTAAGGTTGTAACAGCATCTCATTCCCCTGCTCCCAGTTATGGCAGATATAATCAGTGGGAAACAATCAGAGATTTTCCTTTTGATTCTAAACTTTAGAAGTCTCTTATTTCATTAAAGAAAGTATCATTTCCTTTTGTACAAGTGGCAACTGCTACTGGCTTCAGTGGCTGCCAGCCCGGCAATGCCTTCATCTCCCAGCGGTCCATCAGTGTAATAAAGATCTCCCTCTTAGGAAGGAAATTCTGGGAAGGAAGGAGATGGGACTTTATGGGTGTGGGGTGGAATAAGGAAGGCAAGGCGGGTTGTCATACCTATAGAGGAACATCAAAACCAAACCTCAGCTCAGTCACTTTTGTTTACAGCAATGTGAGTCTAACTGCTAGATTTTAAGCTTTTGGAGGGCAGGGCCTCCAATTTTAGTAAGTGTTGTTGAATAACATAGATTGAATAAAGCTGATTGGAGTGAATAATGATGCGGCCACGTCTTCTCTTCCATAGTCTTACAGCCACCACGGAATGTGGAGCCACTTGAGCACAATTAAATATAGTTTCCTCTTTCAAAAGTATTACTTTTTCAAGGTCATAATGTTATACTAATTACTGTTTTAATTAACACAGATGTGTCTGAAGCAGTCCAAAAGAACAAGTATGCCAGATTGCAGCTTTAACACAACAATAAAAGTTGTGATTCTAAATAATTAATCCTTCTTGATGATAGGTTATCCAGTCCTTTAGAATCAAAAATTTTTCCCCATCACAATTCTTCGTCTTCCTATTCAATCTTGTGCTGAAGAATATAGGATCTTTACTTCCCCCATAAGGACATCAGCGTAAGAAGTCCCTGAAAGATGACCCAGTTTTCTCCGTTTGCCCCTGGCCTCCTTAACAGACCCAAAATGTGTAAACCACCACCACTACCACCAAATTACCCTAGCTTTTTCCATCACATGTAAGCAGTGCTTTTCTTTCCTGGGAAAGGGAAGTGGGGGGAAATGTCTACCTTGATTTATATTGAATTGGAGGCAAAGGTAGAAAAGCAGTGGTTGAAAACTGCCCTCTCCTGCAGTACCCTGCTTTTTCAGACCTTCATGCCTGTGCATATAACCTTTCTGGAATACTCTTCTCTCCCTTCAAGTCCACCTGAGAAACTGTGATTGATCCTTGAGAAGTAACCTGCTCTGTGAAGCCTTTCCCACACTGCTCTCCAGCCCAAGCAAAGTCAGTCTCTTCTATTCCCATAAAATCTTGACAGACCTCTCTGATAGTGTTTGTCACGTTGTACGGAATTATTTATTTACAAATCTACTTCTCCCAGCAGACTGAACTCCTTCAGAGCAAAGATTTTGTTTCATTCGTTTATCCTAGCACCTCACACAGGGTAGCTATTAAGTGAACGCTATCGTACTGAGTTGAATCTTTATGAAACTTACAATATCTTTCTAAGGTAAGTTAGGATGAGATCATGAGAGAGAGTACAGAATGTGGTACGGGGTAAATTCCAAGATATGCTTCAGCCGACACAATGCTGTTGTCATTCTAATGTACAAATTATAAGCAAAGCCACATGGGCTTCAAAGGATGCACAGAAGAAAATCTGTGCGTGGAAATGTTTCAGTAAGGCAGAGAAAGGGGAGGGAACCTTCACCCAGGGCGAGTCCTGTTTCATGCTCTGCTAGAATTATTGGTCCTTCTTAACCTCTTTAGTAAACATGTGGTTTTCATAATATACCTATCAGTCAGGATTCAAACAAGGAAAAACAGACACTGTGACACTGATGGAACAGGGAATTTATTTTAGGAATTAGACCTTGTACAACCTTGGGTGAAGATGGGAAAATAGGTCCAAGGGGGAGAGTTGGAAGTTCAGGAGAAAAATCATTAATAGGCCCTCCTGAAATAATGGCATGGATGGACAAGTTGGAGCTTGCAGGGAAAGCTAAAAGCTAGAGACATCCAGCTGCTGGGGTGGGACCCTGAAAGGATGTGGGGTGAGAGGGGGGACTTGAGTAGTGGTAAAGAAGCAATGGAAGACTGTTGCCTCTGCACAGCTCCTGCTCTGTACGTGTGCTGCCAAGCACTTGGTGGTAGGCTTGGGGTCATTCGTCAACAGGGCTTGTAGTTCTAGACACAGAGCAGGAAAGAACAAGGAGAAACTAAAACCCAGCGGTATTTCTACGTCTTTTTCTCACACCTCTAATCACAACAACCTTCAGAAAGTCATGGCTGCTACTTCACTTCCACCTTCTAAATCTCATATAGATTTCTGTTTTGCTCAATTCTAGCCCACAACCGTACAGGGAAATGAGTTCTGGGAAACTTAATTCTTATTTAGCCCAATAGACACAGTACAAAACCACAACAATATGCCTCTAAATTTTGTAAATTGAATTTAGTTTCAATTTTAGAAGCAGTACTCACTTGAACAGGAAAAAGCGGAGCTAAGAAACATGTATGACTTTATAATTCTTTACAAAGCATTCTTAGGTATTGCCTGGTAACAAACCTTACTAGCACACATTTCAGAAAGAGAAAAACTATTAGTTGTAAATGCTAACTATAAAAAACTGTAAGGTGATTATGTAAACATTTCTTCATCTTTTGATGGTCAGACATAGAATTTAAGTACGGTTTTTAAACAATCGTCTCTTTAGATCTTCTGAAAAAATGTCTAAGAAGAAAAAGGAAGTAACATTTATTGTGCACTGTGCCAAGAATTTCTTGTGTCTTATTTCATTTAACTCGTGTATCAAACCTATGAGGCTCCTAAGAGTGAAGTAACTCAATATCAAGTGCATGTGAAAAGGTTGAAAATTCATCCCACAATTCAGAGTAATTTATATCTCTAAGTTATCTTTTTCTCTTGACTTAGTTTGTTATTTACTCCTACTTTTTTTTAACTTCTTATTGAAGAAGAGATAACCTATATATTAAAGTACATAAAGTGAAATAATCTTAGGAGTACAACTCAGTGAATTTTTGTGCATCCACATATATATTCATGTAATCACCATCCAGATAAAAATATCAAACTTTTCCAGTACCCCGTGATTGATTTTCCTCGGGCCATTTGCACTTCCCAGGTAAACTGCCTTATGTATTTATATTTTTCATTATATGGATGATGTAATTCTTGCAACAATGGTAGGGGGAAGTGAACAATAGCAGTAAAGTGAAAATGTTGAATAATGTGCCTCATAACTGCTTTGAGTTACATCTACTTATGTCACTTACTCATTCTGCTTTTACCCTAAAACAGGTAATCAGATCCTGTCCCTTGGGAGCCTCTCAAAAGATCAGATTTATCCAATGAAACTCAAGGGCATCTCCATCTGCTATTCAGCTCTCAAATCTGCCTTGTGTGGAAATTATGTCAGCTTTGGCGTCTTCAAGTTGTATGGGGACAACCATTTTGACAATGTACTCCAGGCCTTTGTCAAAATGCTGCTGTCAGTGTCCCACAGTGACTTGCTAGTAAGCAATCATGCGTCATGGGAGTCTTTGTATGAAACGTGAAGTAACACCACCACAGGGTTGGAATTGTTATAATGAAGCCCAAGGAGTTAGAATAGCACCAGATCATTTTATGTTTTAGGACAGCTTCTTGATTTAACTTACAGGATTTGAATAACTATAGTGGCTGTATTTATATAATTAAATGTGCAGTTTTGAGAACTGCAGCTACCATCTTCTGATAAATTGGTCATCTCAGGTATTCCAGGTTCTGTGTCTAGAGAGAATGTAATTAGCAATTTCAACTAATTGCTTACAGCTGTACTCGTAATTCAGAGAAGGTCTGTGTTTCCTGGAGCAGAAAATGCAGAATGACTATAGGATCTTCTCCTTCCTTCATTTCTACTCTGTGTACTCCCCTTGCTGTTTGGCCTTGCTTTCCATTAAAATTCAGGTGTGGTGGACAGAGTGCTAAACTGGAAGTTGAGCAGCCTGGTATGTAGTCTCAACTCTGCCACTTGCTGGTCATTTACCTTGAATAAATCACCTTCTCTATTTCTCCAGGCTTCAATTTCCTCACCTTTAAAATCAGTAAATTAAACAAAGTGATCTCTAGGTCCCTCTTCTACTCTACCATCTAGTCTCTGTGATTCATGTCAGTTGTTTTCAAACTTTGCCCCTCAGAATCACCTGGGGTGCTTGTTGGAATTCAAATTTCCAGGCTCCTCCACTGAGCTGAGTCTGAGTCGTTATCAGACTTTTTTTTAAATATCTCATCCTGATTACACAAAAGCTAACATATGCCCAATGTGGTTGCAGTAATTACTTCAGTAACACAGCCAAATTCATGCTCAGGCTTAGTTTAGGCTTTCCCACCTGCTCCCAGCCCAAGGTTACAAGTAAGATCTGGGGGCCTTGGTTAGTCAGCCTGTATGAGAAATGCTCCTTTGACATTCTAATGCACTAGAGGTACCCTCTTCCACCTTTCTAAGCTAGTCTTCATAAAACCACATCTCGGGAATTCTCTGGCAGTCCAGTGGTTAGACTCTGCAATTTCACTGCCAGGGACCCAGGTTCATTCCCTGGTCAGGGAACTGAGATCCCACAAGCTGCGCGGCATGGCCAAAAAAAACTAAAAACGAAAAAACCACATCTCAAGCCAAAGTTGTCAAGCCTCTTTGCAGTAGAATGGAATGTTCATTGAAGGCTGCCTGTACAACAGAAATTACAAGGTGGAAACTTGAGTCAGATCAGCCATGTGTTACAGCCTCCTCATTGAGGGAACTCTTCACTACAGTTGAGGCCCACCAAAAAAACCTGATATGGTTCCAGGAATTTCTCTATTCTTTTTTCTAGTAGACAAGCAAACCTCTAACTCAGTAATCTCAAAATTGAGGGTGCATGGGACTCCCTTAGTGTACATTTTTTAAATGCACATTTCAGGACCTCGTTCCAGAGGTTTTCATTTTGTAAGTCTGAAATGGGAATCAGAAAACTGCATCTTTAACAAGCACCCCATGTGATTCTTATGGAGATAGTCAATTTTACTTTAATAAATATCGATATGGTTTATTTCTCTTATAAGTGTTGTGCTTCTTTGATACTGGTTTGGGTTCCATTTGAGGCTTTCCAGGTATCTTTCTCATGCACTTATCCTTTGCCTGTTGTATATGGTAAATATTAAGCCATTTACCAAGTTATGATTTAATTAGATGGGTTGGCATTGTGTAAATATAGCAGACTATGATGCCAAATGCTATTATAACACAAATATATAACACAAATTTCTTTGTGTTAAAAAAAAAGGTTGCCTAGCCACTATTAAGCACTGTTCAGTGTTACAATATTCCAGCCCAGAAAAATCATTCAGTCTTCTATACTGCAGCAATTTTAATTGCACTTAAGTGTTAACCACATAAGGCAAAATTGAAATTACTTACTAGGGTATGCTGTAGCTTCAAATTAGGATTTCTAGAGATCAAGGGATTTTTATTAGAACCCCTTTAAATACTGAATTGAGAATCATTATGTCATTTGTTCCATGTATTTATGTTTATTTTATGTATTTATGGGTAAGGTCACAATTTCTAATATTATAAATGGCAATTTTCACTGAACTGTGACACGTCTTTTGCTTCCCTGTGGCTTGACATTTAGTATTTCTGTTATAGCAATATCGGAAACTGAGCCAGTCTTATTATCCACTCCTGGAATGTCTCACCCAGGACCACATGAGCTTCGTCACCAACTTAGAGCCTCCTGTACTCCTATATGTTCTCACATCTATCTCAGAGGGACTCAGTACTCTTGGTAAGTATCATGGAGAACATTGTTTTCAGAGGAAAGACTTGATTGTGGTCTCTTAATGTATGTGCTTTTGAGATGATCATCCTACAAAGGGGGAAAGATTATTTACCCAAACTGAAAGATTATTTTATAACTATTACCTGCGAGAGAGAAAATGCCCTTTTTCATATTTTGATATAGTTTATTTTTTAATCAACTTAATTAAAGTATAATTTACGCACAGTAAAAATTACTGATTTTAAGTGAACATTTCAATGAGTCCTTACAAACATATACACAGTCATGAACCACCACAGCCAAGATACAGAACATCTTCATCACCGCAAAAAGCTCCCTCCTGACCCCTTGTAATCAATCCCTTTCCCCTAGTCCCAGCCCCAAGGAACCACTATCTACTTTCTCTCACTGTAGTTTGCCTTTTCCAGAATTTCATATAAGTGAAATCATATAACCTGTAGTCCTTTGTGTCTGACTTCTTTCGTTTAGCATAATGCCTTTGAGATTTATCCACGTTTTGCGAAAGTTTTTATCTTTCTATTGCTGAGTATTATTCTATGGTATGGATTACTACGTTTGTTAATATGTTCACCAACCAATAACATTTGGGTTGTTTCCATTATTTGGTTGTTTTGAATAATGCTACTATGAACATTCATGTACAAGTCTTTCTGTGGACAGGTATTTCTCTTGAGTAAATACCAGAATGGAATTTCTGGGTTGTGTGCTAAGTGTATATTTAACATTATTAAAAACTGCCAAACTCATGGATGTATATACATTACCAAATGTAAAATAGATAGCTAGTGGGAAGCAGCCACATAGCACAGGGAGATCAGCTCGGTGCTTTGTGACCACCTAGAGGGGTGGGATAGGGAGGGTGGGAGGGAGACACAAGAGGGAGGAGATATGGGGATATAGGAATAGGTATAGCTGATTCACTTTGTTATAAAGCAGAAACTAGCGCACCATTGTAAAGCAATTATACTCCAATAAAGATGTTAAAACAAAAAACTGCCAAACTGTTTCCCAAAGTGATTGTACCATTTCACTCCCCCAAGCAATGTATGAGGACTCCAGTGGTCCTATATCTTCCCTAACACTTGCTATTATCAGTCTTTTTAATCTTAGCCATCCTCGTGGGTGTGAAGTGGAATCTCCTTGAGTTTTTAATTTGCATTTCACTAATGAATGATGATTTGAGCATCTTTTCTTGCTTATTTGCCATTCATCTGTCTTCTTGGTAAAATATTTGTTCAAATCTTCAACCCAATTTCTTTAACTGGGTTGTTTTATCTTGGAAGAGTTGTTATATATTCTGGATACAAATCTTTTATCAGATCTATGTTTTGCACGTATTTTTTTCGGCCTTGGCTTGTCTTTTTTATTTTCTTAACAGTATCTTCTGAAGCATAAAAGTTTTCAGTTTTGAGGAAGTCCAATTATTTTTTTCTCTTACAGTTCATGTCTTTTTGGTCCTATCCTAAGAAATCTTTGCTTATTAACCCAAGGCCATAAAGGCTTTTTCTGTGTTTTCTTCTAAAAGTTTTATAATTTTAGCTCTTATGGTTAGGTCTATGATCCATTTCAATTTAATTTTTGTATGTAGTATTATGAGGTAAAAGCTGGGATTCCTTTTTTAACATGTAGATATTCAGTTGTTCTAGCATATTTTGTTGAAGAATATCCTTTATTTGTTAGACTACTTTGTGCCATTTCTATACTGTCCTAATTTTATAGTAAGTCTTAAAATCAGATAGTATAGCCCTCTGATTTTGTTTTTCCCTTTTTAAATTGTCTTGGCTATTCTGGGTCCTTTGCCTTTTTTATAAATTTAGAGTCAACTTGTCAGTTTCTCATGTTAGAAAAAAAATGAGCAGGGGAATTATTATTGGATTACATTGAATCTCTAGCCCAGTTTGGGGAAAACTGACATCTTAGCAATATTGAGTGTTCAATTCCTGGCAATGGCATATCTTTCCATTTATTTAGATCTTCTTTACCTTTTCTCAACAGCATTTTTGAAGTTTTGAATATATAAGTCTTGTCCATATGTTGTTGTATTTACAACTATTTTCTGTTTTTATGCTGTTGTAAATGATATTGAGTTCAATTTCTATTGTTTTTGCTACCATGTAGAATTGCAATTGATTTCTTTGTATGCTGACCATGTATCCTGTAACTTTGCTAAACTGACTTATTAATTCTGGTAGCCTTTTGTAGATTTCTTAAGATATTCTGCATAGATGTGTCTGCAAATAAAGATAGTTTTACCTCTTTCTTTCCAATCTGTATGGCTTTTTTTTGGCCGCACGGCATGCAGAACTTCCCAACCAGGGATCGAACCCATGCTTCCTGCATTCGAAGTGTGGAGTCTTAACCACTGGACCACGAGGGAAGTCCCTATATGGCTTTTTTTATTTTTCTTACCCTATCCCACTGGCTAGAACCTACAGTACAACGTTGAATGGAAGTGATGGTAGCGAGCATTCTTTCCTTGTCTCCAGTGTTATGGAGCAAACATTCATTCTTTTTCACCATTCAGTATATTAGCTCTAGGTTTTCTGTAGAGGCTCTTTATCTTGTTAAGGAAATTCTCTTCTTTTGTAGTTTTCTGAGAGTATTATCATGAATCGGTGTTGCATTTTATCAAATTCTTTTTCTACATATACTGAGATAATCATATGGTTTTTCTTTTTTGGTCTGTTAATACATTACATGATATTAATCACCACATTGATGGATATTTGAATGTTAAAACAACTTTGCATTCCACACTTGGTTACGATGTATTGTCCTTCTTATATATTACTGGATTCAACTTTCTGTAATTTTGATACAGATTTTTACATCTATGTTCATGACAGCTATCGATGTATTCTTCTATGGTTCTTCTTTTATAGTTTTCTGTTCTTCTCATATCTTTGCCTTGTTTTAGTGTTGGTCTAGGGCCCTCATGAAATGAGTTGGGAAATGTTCCCTCCTCTCTTATTTTCTTAAAGAGTTTGTGTAGAATTGTTATCAGTTCTTTGTGAAATGTTTGATAGAATTCCCTAGTGAAACCACTAGGCCTAGATTTTTTCTTTGTTAGAAGGTTTTTAACTATAAATTAAATTTCTTTAGTGGACATAGGACTATTCCAGCCTCCTATTACATCTTTCTTTTTTTAATTAATTAATTTATTTATTTGGTTGCGCTGGGTCTTAGTTGCGGCTTGTGTGCTCCTTAGTTGTGGCTCACGGGCTCCTTAGTTGTGGCTCGCCAGCTCCTTAGTTGTGGGCATGTGTACTCTTACTTGCGGCATGCATGTGAGATCTAGTTCCCTGACCAGGGATCGAACCCAGCGGAGTCTTAGCCACTGCACCACCAGGGAAGTCCCTCCTATTACATCTTGAGTAGCATTTGATAGTTTGTGTCTTTAAAGGAAATTGTCCATTTCATCTGAAGTTCATCTGACATTACTGACATAAAATTGTTCGTAATATCCTCTTGTTATACAATTTGATTTCTGTAGGATCTCTAGTAGTGTTCCCTCTTTCATCCCTGACATTGGCAATTTGTGTTGTTTTTTTTTTCTTTATCATTCTGGCTCCAGGTTTATCTTTTTTTTTTTTGGTTTATCAATTTTATGCAGAGAACCAGCTTTCAGTTTTCATTGATTTCTCTATTATTTTTCCATATTTTTATTTCATTGACTTAAGGTATGATCTTCATAACTTCCTTCCTTCAGTTTATTTGCTTTTCCTCTTCTAGTTTTTTCAGGCAGAAGCTTAGGTTGTGGATCTTAGACCTTTCTTCTTTTCTAATGTACACATTTAATGCTTTTATCTAAGCACTACTGTGGCTATAACTGATAAAAATTTTTATATATTGGGGGCTTTTTTTTTTTTAAGATTTTATTTTTGGCTGCGTTGGGTCTTCGTTGCTGCGCGCGGGCTTTCTCTTTGAGGCGAGCGGGGGCTACTCTTAGTTGTGGTGTGCGGGCTTCTCATTGCGGTGGCTTCTTTTGTTGTGGAGCATGGGCTCTAGGCATGCGGGCCTCAGTAGTTGTGGCTTGCGGGCTCTAGAGCACAGGCTCAGTAGTTCTGGCGCGTGGGCTTAGTTGCTCCACGGCAAGTGGGATCTTCCTGGACCAGGGATCAAACCCGTGTCCCCTGCATTGGCAGGCGGATTCTTATCCACTGTGCCACCAGGGAAGTCCCGGGGACTTTTTCTATTCAGTTTTAAAATATTTTCTTATTGCCTTAGTGATTTCTTCTTTTACCAGTGAGTTATTACTTAGAAGCACATTGTTTAATTTCTGATCTTTCTGTTATTGAGTCTAGTTTAATTCCATCGTAATCATATTAGTGGTTGTTATAACTTTTGTATTTGTTGAATCTTTTCTATGGTCCAAAATATGGTGAATGTTCCATGGGCACTTGAAATGAATGTATATTCATTCCATTGTTGTTGGGAAGAATGTTCTCTAAGTGTCAGGTATAATTGCTTGATAATGTTCACATTTTATATATTTTTACTGGTTTTTTGTCTGTTTGTTTTCTACTTACCCTATGAATTATCAAGAGAGAAGTGCTGAAGCCTCTAACTATAATTATAGATTTGTCCGTTTCTCCTTTTAATTCTATCCGTCTGTGCATAAATTATTTTGAAGCTCTGTTATCAAGTAAATATATATTTAGGATTGTTATGTCCCCTTGATTAATTTACCCCTTTATCCTTATGAAGTGATGCTCTTTATTTCTGGTAATATTCTTTCCTCTGAAATCTACTTTGTCTGATATTACTTGCCTCTCCAGCATTCTTTTGATTAGAATTAGCCTCTTTTTCCATCATTTCACTTTTATTCTTTCTGTGTCTTTATATTTAAAGTTGGTTTCTTGAAGACAGCAGGTATTTTCTATTGCTGTTTTAACAAATTCTTACAAACTTGGTGACTTAAAACAATGTAAATTTACTGTCATATAGTTCTTTAGGTCATAAATCTGACATGGGTCTCACCAGACTAAAATCAAGGTGTCAGCAGAACAATTTTTCTTTCTAGGAGCAAATCTATTTCCTTTCCTCCTCCAGCCTCTAGAGATCACCTACATCCCTCGGCTCATGGCTTCTGTCCTCCATCTTCAAAGCTAGCAACATTGAATATCTCTGACCATTCTTCCGTAGATACATGTCCCATTGATTCTGATGTCTTCTGCCTCTCTCTTTCACTTTAAGGACCCTTGGAATTACCTTGGACCTACCCAGATAATCAAGGATGATCTTCCTATTTTTGGTTCAACTGATTAGCAACCTGAATCCATCTGCAACCATAGTTATTCTTTTCTGTGTAACCTAACACATTAATAGGTTCTGGGGATTAGGATATGGACATATTTGCCTAACATACAGCATATAATTGAGTCATATTTTTATATCAAATCTGACTGTCTCTGCCTTCTAAATAGTGTTTCAGCCATTTACATTTAATATAACTACCAGTATATTTGAGTTTAAATTTATAATATTGCTGTTTGTTTTTTCTTTATCCTATCTGGGCTTTGTTTCTTTTTCCTGCCTTCTTTTGGTTTGAATTAATTAAATGTTTTTCTAATGAGTTCATTTTATATCCCCTGTGGGTTTATTAGTCATACTTTTTAATTTTTAGTGGTACTCTAAGGTTTACCGTCTACACCATCAAATAATATAATCATAGTTTGCATTCAAATAATTATAGTCTGCCTCTCTCCATCTCCATTCCTTCTGGAACTCCAGTTACACATATGTTATGTATATCTGTTATATTGTTCAAAGACTAGAGAGAACTCCTCTGCAGATCTCCAGAGCTCACTTCTTATATAGTTCCCACTCTCTGATACTCTGTCCCACAAGTTCTAGCTGCCTCAGCCTCCCCAAATTCAACTCAGTGAGACCACTTGGCTTTGTTTGGGTTCCCCTTTCCTGGCCAGTAGCCTGGAAACTGCTTTGCACAGTAAGCTTGAGCAGTTGGGTAGGTATTACCTCATTTGTTCCCCTCCTCTCTGGTTTCATAGTCCTATACTGCTTCTTGTGCAACAATTGAAAACCGTTGTTTCATATGTTTTGTCCTGTTTTCTAGTTGTTTATGGCAGAAGGAAAAATTCTCATAGCAGTTAATCCTTCATGGACAGAAACCGAAGCCTTTTATTATTACAGTTTGTCTTGACATTCTTTTATCTCATATTATAGTGACACTTGAAGATTTGGAGTTAGTTGCGGATGGCTGTGTTGTTCTCAACATGGGATCTTAGGCCCGAAGTCAGCATTTTAACAAGTCTCCAAAGGAATCTTGACAAAGTGGCATAATGCAGGGAATACTGAACTTGAATTTAAGTCCCAGTGCTGCCACTTATGAATGTATGACCATGGACATGGACTCTGTGCCTGATGCTGCCATAGGTGTTTTCATATGTGTACTTCACTCATTTCATTCTCAGAACCACTCTGCATACCAAAACTGGGTTAAATATGCGAATAGCACTGTTTGTCCTTATTTCCTACTTGATTGTAGGCTTCCTACTTGATAGGAACAGTGTGTCTTAATCACGAATTTTTTCCCAGTGCCTAGCATGTGGTAAGTGCTCCATGAGCATATATTGAATGAATGAATTAGGTAATGTTATTGTCACTATACGGATGAGTAAGCTGCTGCCCAGAGAGGTGAAACGACTTGCCTAAGGTCAGACAACTAATAAGTGCCTCATCTAGGAGTCCTTCTAACTCTAAAACCCATTCCTCTTCACCTCACCACCCTGCGGGATCCATCTGATAAAGGTCACAATTTGGCAGGTGAATTGTGCCCTGTGTCTTCAAGAAAGAGGATTATTTAGACTGTTGAATGTAACCACTTGGGTTTCTCCTTTTCCAACAATGAAAAATTTGCAGAGGCATTAATTGGGTTACAGGCAGGCTTCAGTTCTACTGTAGCCTCAGTGGGAAAAATGAGAGGGAGGTACAGAAAAGTTGAACCAATGATAGATAATATGCTTAACATGATATTAAATTTTTTTAGTTAATCATTTACTAGCATTTTTAGTTTCAGGCCAGCTATAATTTGTGAAAAGAAAAAGTGATTGTATTTATATATTATATTTTCCATGTTTTTAATCACTCACCACCAGCACCACCACCTACCCCCATACTCTTACATACAGAGACCAAGCACGGGGCTTACAAAAAGCTGCTTCTAATAATGACTCTCAACTCATTCATTTAGTAAACATCAGCTGTGCACATGCTATGTACCAGGTTCCATTCTAGACCTTGAGAGTGCTGTAGAGAACAAGATAGATAAGGTCTCTGCTCACGTGCAGTTTATATTCTAGTGAGGAGATATAACAGTAAACACACACACACACACACACACACACACTCACCACATACACAAGAAAATGTCAAGTCATGATAAGCGCTAAACAAAGACTCAAAATAGGATGATGAAGAAGGAATGATTGTATGGCTTTTTTAGAAGTGATCAGGGAAGGCCTCTGAAGATGAGCCCTGGCAGGAATGGGGGTGCCTTCCAGGAAAGCAAAGGATGGCACAGAAGACAAGATAAGGGAAGGTGGGGGCAAGCTAAAGGTTGAACCAACTGGAAACCACCAGAAATTTCCCCATCAAGGTCATTATTAATAAAATTTTCATTATTAATAAAGGGTGTATGTTATTGTCATGAAACACATTCTTGAATTGGATGGAGTAAATATTATAAATGTAATTTGGAAATAAAACATTCAGGAAATACGTAGAAACCTAGAGACCTTGTTCATTAGTTTCTCCCACCAGAAACGTGCTAAAGAGAGAAGAAAGCTATGGATTGGCTAAATAGAATGACAGGCTTGGTATTTCAGGAATTGAAATAGCCAGAAAAACAAATGGGAAGTGAAAAGGGGGAAACCTACAAGTGTTGGGCGCTATGTTACAATCTTTACACACTTTTTGTCTTTAATCTTTAATTTCTCAAAACAAAGTAGGTGGTATTAAACACATTTTACAGAGGTGGGAGTTGAATCTTCCTATAGTCAAACATCTAGAAGATACAGATTCAACCCTAAATTGCTGCACCATCCAAATAGGCCTTTTGTTTCTGAAATTGCCTTTCACACTACATTTTTCCAAGACCTTCATCCTCCCCTCTGCTATGGTGAGAAATTTTGAGTCAAAGCCAAATGTAATTTCAACCCCATTATCATTCTTCTGACTCTCAGTTAAGCAACTCTTTCCTATACAGTTAACTTTACAGAACAGCTTTCTATGATGGGTCTTAGTGAACAAGAGGGCTATTAATGATGCATATGCTTCCCATGGAGACTAGTTGCAGAAGAAAAGGGGCATTTGGTTGTATCAGTGCCAAACAATAAGTTGCTAGAGAGGACAAAGTGCCTGTTGGGCTTTAAAAAATCTGTCCAGAATTGTCTAAATCATGGATGATAAACACCAAGAGCTAGGAAGATATGAAAATTCATGACTTCTGCTCATTCTTTTATTTCAGGAGAGTTTCATTGTTTGAATCTCACACAATAGCTTGAGCTGCAAATAGAGAAAACTAAAAATAATACATAGTCCTCATCACTATTCGTTCTGTTTTTGATCAAATGGCCCATGATCCTTATGATTCCACACTTTTCAGTCTACCCTGAAATAACATTTATCCTTTTCAAAGCCCCCAACAATAAATCAGCCATAATGAAAGCTCTTCTTCTTGCTTTTACTGCAAGGATATATGCTCCAACCTTCATGTCTAAAGTGTTTACCTGGCTTTTTCATAGCTGACTCAGTAGATTGGAACCTTTTAATGCAACCTTCATGGCATGTGGTCACCAAATCTATGTGAAGTCTTTATAATTTTTGTATGATTGATAGCATATTGCTCTTCACTGGTGAGGGGAACCATATCTATTTCCTGCTTGCTTCCTTTGTACACGTTAAGTTACTTAATCCATTTACTTTCATTATTGGGACTTCAAACGTAGAAATGTGAAGGAAAAGAGAAAAGCAAACAGGTTCAACAAGTCTGTGCCTGATTCTTAGGCCTAAATGTTTTCTACTGCATTATATACTACCTCCCAGGGTTATAAAACCAAAGCTTCCTTTTCTGCAAAGCAACCCAGTTAGTGGGGAGACATAATCAATCAATCAGTCAATCAGTCAACTGCCATAGCTTTAGAAGGAAATAAAAGCTCCTTTCTCAAAAGCCTATATAGCTCCACAGTTTCCCAAAATTATTGTCCATGCCCATCTTTTAGACCTTCATTCAACCCCTCATGATCCTGTGTCAGCTACCATTATCATCTATTTTAAATGCATACTTCTATATTTCAAAACCTGTCCCCAAACCTACCTCTATTTACTATGTCATTCCTCTCTAAAACAATGTATGTGAGAGTTTTTAAATTGTAGTGTTATATCAATTCTAGTATTATTACTAAACAAAACTCAAGACTTTTTTAAAAAAACTTTCTCCGATTAGCTTTGCCTACCCATTCTTTAATTAAATCAACTAATATTTCACCTCTAATCTATGACAAGCACACATATGTCTCAGAACCTTAGAGATGAGTAAAATGAATAAGAAAGTAACTATTCCCCTAGGAAGTTTATAATCTGTTTCCCAGCCCTACTCTCCCAATCTACTTCTTTTCTGAATCTACCAAATTTGCCAGTTTTTGAGTGCCCATCGCGTTTTTGTCTTGTTGTTTCTGTTATTAATCATAAACTCCCCAGAATTGTGTCCATGTGTTACCATTCGCCAAAAAATCTGGGCACTGTCATGCTCTGAATCAAAACCATGAACTTTGGATAAGCTAATTATCTCTGAGCTTCATTTTTCTCATTTGAAAAATGCAAACAACAGTACCTACTGTATACAGAAGTGGTTATTAGAGGTATATGAAATGATATGTAGTGTACAAAGGACTCATGTCACTTACTTGCTAAAAAAAAAAACCTTCAATAACACCTCTGTTGCCTTTCAAATTACATGTAAATGTCTCGACCTACTACTGGATGCTCTCAAGATCCCAAACTATTTTGTCAGCCTTCTCTCTTATGATTCCTCTACACATTCTTTTACTCACACCAAAAGGTCCTGCTCCCCTTTTTTCACTATGAGGGAAAATTAGTAGTAACTACCATACTTTTTTTCCTTCCAGTTTTATTGAGACACAATCGACACTATACAAATTTAAGGTGTACAACATAATGATTTGACTTACGTACATCCCGAAATGATTACCGTAGTAAAGTTTAGTGAACATCCATCACCGCATATAGGTACAAAATAAAAGAAAAAGATAAAAAATATTTTCCTTGTGATGAGTATTCTTAGAATTTACTCTCTTAACTTTCATACATAATGTACAGCAGTGTTAGTATATTAATCATGTTGTACATTACACTCCTAGTACTTATTTATCTTATAATGAGAGCTTTATACCTTTTGACCACCTTCATCCAGTTCCCCCTCCTGCTAGCCCCTGCCTCTGATAACCACAAATATGATCTCTTCTTCTGTGAGTTTGTTCGTTTGTTTGTTTGTTTGTTTGTTTTTAAAGTATAATTGACCTACAACACTATGTTAGTCCCTGGTGCCCAACATAGTCATTCAATATTTCTATACATTAGATAATGATAAAATACTGTGGTAAGTCTAGTTACCATCTGTCACCATACTAAGATATTATTATTGGCTATATTCCCCACACTGTACAGTTTGTCCCCATGACTCATCTATTTTGTAACTGGAAGTTTGTACCTCTTCATCTCCCTCACCTATTTCTCTCATCTTCGCCCCCCCCCCAACTCCTCTCCTCTGGCAACCACCTGCTTGTTCCCTGTATCTATGACTGTTTCTCTCTTGTTATGTTTGTTCATTTGTTTTTTGCTTTAGATTTCACGTATAAGTGAAATCATATGGTGTTTGGCTTTCTCTGTCTGACTTATTTCACTTAGCATAATACCCTCTAGGTCAGTTATTTTTACTGTGAGAATTTCTAGTTATTTTTCTCCTCATTCAACTCTGCAGCATATTTTATAAATGATGAGAAAGGTTAATTGGCTCCTTCACAGTAACAACACAGCAAATAACTGGAAAAGATGGAATTTGAAACTAGAGCTGTCTGGCTTCAAAATCCATACCTTTTCACCCTACTGTGTACATTGTGCAAAATGTGAAAAATGTCCTTCCTTATGTTTAACTGGAATTAGTTTTCCAAGCCCATCTCAGGTGGTACCTCCTTCACCAAACTGTCCTTAATCCCCTTCCAAATACAATATCACCCTCAAATTTCTCACAGCAGTGTGTCACTCATTTTTGCGCAGCACTGTGCTAGTGACTTACGTACCAAATCATGAGCTCTTTGACACCAGGGTGAGTGTTTCCCCTGAAGCAAAGTACTTTGCAGCAAGTTTACACCCTGTTTCCCCTGAAGCAGAGCAGTTTGCACCAAGTAGATATTTAATAAAGTCACTTCAGTTGAACAGAGGGTCATTAAGGTCACATATGGAAAATTCTGTCCAGTGCAATCCAGGAATCATTTACTTACTAACATGTCTCTATTCCAGGTCCTGTAGTAGACATTGGGTTTAAAGAGATAAAAGCAAGGCAAAAAACCCTGCCCTCAAGGAGTTTACAGTTTGATTAAAGTGCTTTGAAACCAGAAAGTTGGGTTTTTTTTTAATTTAGGCATTATAGTGAGATGAAACAAACACTTTAGTAATACAAATGAATTCTCATTTGTTGTTCACACAGATACAATTGTCTCCTCCAGCTGCTGTACCAGTTTAGACTACATCGTCACCTACCTCTTCAAGCACATAGCAAAAGAGGGCAGGAAGCCACTTCGATGCAGAGAGGCTGCCCAGGCTGGTCAGAGACTATTACATTTTATGCAGCAAAATCCAGAGGTCCTGCAGCAGGTAACTGGTGGTTGCTTATCTAGCTTAAGAGAGAAGAGTTTCCCAAAAGCCAATCTGGTCTCTGAATATCCCTTAGAGCAACTGGTCTTGCCAAGACTCTTTACTGGGTCTTCTCTAGGAGTATTTTCCCTGTAGGGAGGATAGTACACTGGCCTCAGGATTACCCACCCTCCAGAAATCTCTAAGTCATTCATCTCACCTCAGTGAAGCTAGAATTCAAAAAGAGGATAGCTCTTCCAGAGACAAGAGAAACAAAAGTCAAAGCTGGAACTAGAAACAGTCAACCTCTGATTTCTTTCCCAGAGCCTCTAATAACGTCATCTTAGGTTTGCCTTGTGAATACTCTGGTATGTTGAGAAACTACCATTTTCTGGGCTCCTAGTCTGTGCCAGGCAGCTTGCTGGGAACTTTCCCTTCATCATATCATTTTCCCCATTTTAAGATGAGAAATCAAGGTTCAGATAGGTCATATTCCCACGAACATTTAAATAATAAGTAATAAAGCTACGATTTGTTTATTTTCAAATGTTTTCTGACTAGCTAATATGAATTAGGTCCAAGTTTAATATGTTTTAAAAACTTCTGCAAATCACAGTAACAGCATGCATAAAATTAAATCATATATGCCAGAAATGTTTCAAAGAGAATAATACCATTTTACTGTGGAGATAGCATCACTATGATATATTCCAGTTCTACTACATTTGGAAAGTGATATCTTTATACTGCTTCCAGTTGTCTTCTTTTGCCAAATTATCTATCTCCATAATAGTCTGTGGTTTGCAAATATAAACACTTTAACCTGGTCATTAGCCAGCAAATAAGTCACCTGCAATCAGCAAAAAAGTGTCAGTCTGAGTAAATAAATGATGAAAATGAATAAGACAGCCATGGAAGAGGTTTTCTTCCTAGCTGTCATTTTTTTTGCTAATATTTAAATGACATTATGTAAACTTTATTTGTGGTGATGTTTCAGTTAACCAGTTATTTTCCTGGCAGGGAGGTGTGTGATTAAGATTTTGTGTAAATAAGCAAAGGGTTCTGGGCCTGTAACTATTTGGTATGACCCTGGAATTGTTACAACATGTTGGTGATTAAACAGGAGGAAGGTAACTCACATTTATTGAGGACTTCCTATGTACAAGGTGCGAGAGCCACTAAGACCCATGAGACATATTTCTCTCCTTAAATAAGTGTGTCCTGCCAGGTGGGAAGGAGAGACAAGTAACTAACTAATTATGTGATAATTGGATTAACATAGTGATGACAGGAGGAGAGGACCTGCAGAGACATCTCCTCATTTAGACCCCACAACAACCCTGCAATGTGGATATAACCATCCCCATTTTTCAAATGAATAAATTGAAGCACAGAGAGATAAACTGGAAAGTGGAATGTGAACCAAGGTCTGTTTGGCTCAAAAGCCCAAGTCCTTACCACTTACTTACACCATTGATTCTCAGGAGACTAGTTGCTGGATAAGATCTCAGATTCACCTGGAATGCCTTTTCAGAATAACACATTCTATCAAGATTTGGATGCACTGTTCCTCACCCATCCTTCTGCAGTAGCCACTGGTACTGCTGGGAGTGTGGCGTAGCCCTCAGGTGTTTTGCAACAAGAAGGCTGAGAACCACAGAATTAGAGCGTGTAGGCAGTGGAGAAAATAAATAACCGTGGGTTGGCCAGCAATCAGACCCAGCGCTCACCCCACCGTGGCAAGTGACAGGTCTGCCACCTGCCAGTGCTCAACCATGATCACAATATTGTCCCATAAACTTCGGCAGGAACTTTTAAGTGGGTAGAAAATTTTAGCAAAAACCAATAGGCTATGGTCCTAGACAAATACCATCCGACTGTGCAGAACAAGTAATGTGGTTGTGCAGAAGACATTCAAGTTTGTCTTTACTCAGAATTACCATGTGTTTGTTGGTTTAAGTAATTTCTATGTGTTAATAGTACTTAGTAATCCTTTACTTTATAGCATATGACTAAGTAGTGATATATCTTTATTAACAGTGGAATACATTCTATTTATTTGGAATGTAGGCTTTCAGATAGCATTTTAAATATTAATGACCGGTCTCTGGTAGTCAGCATAAATATGATTTGCATTAGCACTAGGTTATATCATCTTGAGTGCCTCTGATGTCAATGATTGGGTATAGTAGTATCTGACATCATCTCCTTAGGTCACTGACAACTTTGACCTCTATTCTTATGCACAGTTTCTGTCGTCTCAAAAGCTCTTTTGAATTGATTTGAAATTTTGACTCTTCCCTTTATGAGGCAGTAAAATTGATAATTATTCAGATGGGAACTGAGCACTGAGTGAAAAATCAATTCCACCCGCTCTCTGCCGCGTATAAAATTACTTCTGAGTCGGCTGGACTGAACGGATGGCCAGAGTAAAAGCAGCAGGCAGGAGTAGTGGGAAGAATTAGCTGGACACAGCTAATAGCCTGAAGGGATAGACTTGGAAAACAGGGAGTGGGCCAGTTGGGGGTTATTATGAGCAAGGATGGGTCCCATTGATCATCTGTTTGCATCAGCTTTCCAAGACCTTATAAATCAACCCTGAAGAGCAGCAGAATCCAAGATTTCAGCCTCTTTCCAGAGGGAATTTATATTAGATTATTCTCATTTTCACACTCAGATGAAAAGTGAGCCATTGATTATTCATTGGTTGCCCATCAAATGCTGTTTTTATAGACGATTTGCCTATCAGAGAAGGTAATGAACAAGGTTGCTGCTTCATAACTCAAGGTTTCAGTTTTCAAGGCATCTGTGTCAGTTAAGTAATGCCTAACCCTATTAAAAGGAATGGGTTACAAATTGCTTAACAGTGCTGAAAAACTAGACCCTAATGACTAATTGTGCTTGGAGTTTAGAGAGGGTTTGTCAGCTCTTTAAACTAAACTGATGCAATGATACTGCAATTATTTACTAGTTTGAACTGTTCTCCCCCTGCACCACCAACCTGGACCTATATCGCTGGAAGCATAGTTGCATGAAGAGTGTCAATTCTAAATTGCAAAAGTTATCTCCTCAAGCTTCCACAGCAAATGAAGCATGAACCCACATAAAGGGTCTTCTGACATTCTTATAGGCCTTTCCTATGAGACATTTTAAGTGCCTCTCACCTGAAAATGTGTTTATTATGACCTGCTATGTGGCTTTAGATCTTCAGTGTTTTTAAAAACATTCTCCAAATAAGCCATCTTCCATATTTTGCAAACAAACCTAAATTTGCAAAGCATTACCTTTAATCCATTTGAAGATCTGTTATAATTAAGTGAATCTATTTTAAGTAAGAATTATTGTCTAACCAGCATTGCTTTAACTTAACTGAGAAAAACCCAGTTTACGTATATTAAGAAAAAAAAAAAAAGTTTCCATGTTTTTATGTCATTAGAGAGAGAAACTAAAGTTTTAAGAACAGGCCAGTAGTAACAGTGGTTAGGCATGGATCTGCTACGGTAATTTGGAAGATAAAATTTCTACGTGAAACGTTTTCAGTTTTATCCCTGGTCATGTTAAGTGTTTGTATCTATAACTCAAAGGTCAGCATACATTTAGTTATATCACAGAATGAAAGAAGGATCTTCCCAAATTAGGTACATGAAAGAGCGTGTTTTATAAGAGTAGAAGGGCATTTCAAAGATGAGACTCATTCTCTTTCAGATTATAAGAATAGGACACTGAGGCTGAATGCTTCTCTAAATCATAACTTCTATTAAAACTACCTGCTCTCAAAAGAGTAGCAACTTCCATAGAAGTAGAACAAGAATTATGTGATGGTCAGTATTACTGATTAGATTATGCAGTTAACTTATTAACAAGGTATTTTTAGCAATTATGTTCTCTAAAATTTAAATACACTGAATGGAGGAATTAGAACATTTAGGTTTTAGTTTATCTTAACCTCTTCTATTTAACTATTTGGCTCAAGTGAGCTGTACTAAAAACCAGAAAAAGTTCTAATTATAATTCTTTCTCCCTCGCTGTCTCTCCCCCTCCCTCCCACTTTGTGCTAACCTGACATTTAACTACAAATTGTAAAGAGCTGTCAGGAGTTATAAGAATCATACTTCAGTAGGGACGTAAGCTGGAAAGAACATTCACCCTTTTCCTCAATCAGTCAGTCAGTCAATGAAAATTGCTTTTGTACAGTGCTCTTCGTGACATGCATCCCAAAGTGAATTACAGCAAAAGGGAAATCATCTGCTCTTTTTTCATTTCTGTGTTTAGATTGAAAGGATATTGCTCAACATTTTGACATACTATACAAGACATCTTTCTTACTTAAGATACCATCCCATAGTACTAAGCAGGAGAAGGTGCAGTCACATATTTAACTGATGTTGAGATTTTGGCCTATAGAACCTCAGCAAGACTCTCACAGTGGGAAACACTTTAGCAGATGAAATATATTCATGTCTCTTATGCTCTTAAAAAAATTAACCAGACTTTCTAATGTTATTATAGACATTTCTAGTGAACCCTAAATAGAAAGTATGCTCATGACCCACTAGCTCAGTGTGGTTAATTTGCAGCTATTATCAAAAGTATGGCAGTAGATTGATGTAAAAAACACATGCTGAAGGAACATTCACAACTGGATCAGAGGATAACATGGATTTAAAGGGAAGCCAGGGATAGGTCATTAGACATGGCAAGTAAAAAATAAGAATAATAGAATTGTTTTTTGCACATGCTGCTGCAGTCTTGGTCTTCTTCACAGCAACATATGTATGTATTTTGTATTTATTTCTAGGAAAAAAATAATACTGGCAAAATATTGCAGACAGTAGCTTAAGCTTTTTCATATGCATTTAATCTGATTTAATCACCACAGTATCTCTGTGAAGCTGTAGTATTATGAGCACCATTTTACAGATATAGAAACCCAGGCATAAAAAGATTAAGTAGGGGCTTCCCTGGTGGTGCAGTGGTTGAGAGTCCACCTGCCGATGCAGGGGACACAGGTTCGTGCCCGGGTCCGGGAAGACCCCACATGCCATGGAGCGGCTGGGCCCGTGAGCCGTGGCCGCTGAGCCTGCGCGTCCGGAGCCTGTGGTCCGCAATGGGAGAGGCCACAACAGTGAGAGGCCCGCGTACCGCAAAAAAAAAAAAAAAAAAAAGATTAAGTAACTTTCCCAAGTTACTAGTGGTCAATAAGATCATATAGTCCATAAGCGGAAAGACTAAAATTTTACCTTGATGTGTTTAGCTCCAGCGTTCACATGCTTAACCACAAAGCTATAATTTGTTGGTGGCTGCTAATTTGAAGTAGTATGTATGTTTTGAGCACTTACAATGAGGCAAGTTGAGCTTCCAGTAAGTCCCACCGGGGCCATCCTTAAGGTAGAATGATTTAGAGCAGTCATCCTATACCCCAGCTTTGTGCTGCAGCCGGAATGAAACAGATGGGCAGTGACCCAAAGAGGCAATGGGCAAGGGAGAGGGAGGTTGCTTTGCCAGCTGGTATAGAAAAGCCCTGTGGCTCCCGCCATCACTGACAGAGCTAACAGAGCTTCCTCTCTCTTATTCTACACCCATACCCAATCATTAATTCTGTAGCCAGACATTGAAGGTATAAAATTTAGCAGGACATGTATCCTTGAGAAGGTCAGAGTCTAATAGTATAACTGTCTCATGATGTTCCTTTGTGACTATCCTTCAATTCCTCTGAGGTAGCTCTTGAGGTTTACTCTAACCTGACTTTTCTAGGATAGAATCAATATAGAAGCTGTGAAATGAAGTTGGGGAAGCAACAAGTGCTTTGCATCCATCCCCCATACCCTGCACGTCTCTAGGCTTTGTCCTGACTCTCACCACTGATTCATCAGTGTTGAATGTCATTTTTCACCTCTTTCTGATTGTAAACAGCTTCTCTTTTTTAAAAGGGGCTTCTACTACTGAGTACCATTAGCTCTACTGAAGGTCCTTCTTAAGGGCCTCTCACATGGGCAAGTCTGAAACTGACTCCTTTGAGCATCCCTCTCCTTCTCCTTTTCATTCTTGTAAGGTACCACAGACTAAGGTGCCTATAGAGCCAAGTAGGAAACTTGACTGAGGTAGACAGGAACGACAATCTGTGTTCAGTATACATCCCTATCTAAAGGGGGCAGCCTCCAAAGGGCTTCAGCTAATTGTTGCCCTGTAAGGTGGTAAGACCCAGTGTTGCCAGGTATATTGAGATTTCCCCCCGGAGAGAAGCCAGAAATCCAGTTTTGTAAATGTTGGCGACTGATTGAAAATTTAAAATAAAAATACTCTGCAGGTCAGCACTGTATGTCTGGTTATCAGTTTCCCACCTCTGTATTCTGTACTCTTAGAGAATTTCAGAACTCAGATCTCTTAATGCATGAGATCTTGCATTTCTCATAGCCATCCCATGTGGCCTTGCAACAGTGATATTTTTATTTGTCTCTGATGTTTTGATAATTCTTAAAGCACACTTTTTTAATTTGCTGTTTTAAGAGGATGCCATTATTTTGCTTTTACATATGACTCTATACTTAGGTCTTTAATGAAACTTAAAGAGGGCATTTTATCACATTTGGGTTGTGTCTTTGCATACAGAAGGGGTGCAGTAAACAGGCAATGAAACTCAGTTAACATCTCCCAAACATTTTTTTTTTTAATTTTCAAAATAATAAGATTTGTTTGAGGCAGAAATAAAGCTCACTTTGGTCAAGTGTGTGTGTGTGTGTGTGTGTGTGTGTGTGTGTGTGTGATCTAATTACTAAGGATCAAATCAGAGTATCTAAGAGGACCAGGGCTGCACAAAAGTATCTAGTTAATAGCCAGGTAACAAAAGTCCAAAAGGGAGTAAAACTCTTAAGAACGATCAATGTGTGACCACCACCCCTAAAGATCAGCTTAGAAAGTTAAAATACATAATTTTAAAAATGGAAAAGCACTAATTTTTAATTAAAATGGCTTTTATCTGTGATATAATAAAATCATTTCTCCATCTTTAGAAGGATGATTCTTGTCCAAATCCTTTGTTATATTCCATATCTTTGCCATTTTGATTTCATTTTTGTTATAGAGATATTTGTTGAATGACTGTTTCAACTGTAACAAAAAATGGTATTTTAAAACAAAACCCTTTTAAAAAGAAACCTATTCTTGATTTATAAATCATCAAATTAGTGTTATAACCCTATCACCTATCTTTACTCAGTACCTTTTTTCCCCCAAAGATCACCTCCATCTTGATACTTGTCCCAGCACCTAGCAGAGCCTGAAACCTTGTGATGGTCAATGAATGTCTGCAAAACAAACCCAAAAAATTAATTTTTAAAAGTGCAGTCTACAGGCAGTGACTTTAGGTATCAAATCTAACATGGTCATAGACTAATACATGATAAAATAAATGATAATGCCAAGATAAGATTATATTGTCATATACTATATAATAACCCTGCTGAAATTCCATAAGAAAATTTTATTCTAAACATGGATGAAGAAAGAAATAAGCACCTCAAATATTGTTTCAAATGGTTAACAGAACAGAGAAGGTTTGTGGTGGGTTTTGTTTTTTTTTTTTTTGGTCTGTTTGTTTGTTTGTTTTTTTCCACTGGGACATGTGTTTTTCTACCTCTAAGCACAGTTTAAAGATGTAATCCACTGATAGCGTAACTTGCCTTGTTAATTGAAAGGGATGGAATCCACCAGATGTAGCCCAAACCAGCAGAGAGTTAGGTGACTAAGCAACAGCAAAGACACCATATTGAGTGAGCCAGATTTCGGTCTCCAAGTCATTTATTTCAACCGGTGACAATACATTTAAACTCCTGTGCCTCAGCAGTGATTGATGGTTTAATATCATATATAATTTTTTTAATGAAGGAAAACCATTTAAATATGTTACCATTTGCACTGGTATTCTCCTATGTACATAACTGCATTTAATCATTATGGGGATTGTTTTTATACTTGTGTAATTTGTATCCAAGAAATAACTGTCAAAACCATCTCATGCTGTTGCTGGAAATGGTACAGTGTGCTTCATACTTGAATAGATTCATTCTTCCCTGCCCATAATTAAGAGTGTTGGAGCTTTCACTGCTACCACATAGGAATTCCATGTTTACATTTCTGAGAATGAAAAATTAGCCACAGTTTGCTTTTTCAGGCTCCCATTTTCTGGGGCTGTGATATTTAAGTACCTTAGTTCTGTACCAGTATATGATTTGAAGAGTTTGATTTTAAGACTTTTAATATTAAAATACATAATAAAATTTTATTATCTAATTAATAAGAGGGTTTAGCCTCTTATTAAAGTTGCTAAATCAGGCCTGGATTAACATCATAATGGCACAGTTTGACATGAAATACTCAAAAGTCAAGTTCGAGGGAAGGGATGGGTTTTGTTGTTGTTGTTGTTGTTTTGGGGGTTTTCTCCTATACCCACCCCTCGCACAAAATAACAAGGAGGAAACGCATGTATGGAAACAGACAAGGAGCAATTTGGGACGCTGGAGAAGGAGTGGAGGTGTCAGCCTAGGATGGTACCCTTAGGCGAGGCAGCTGGTATATGTAGCCTTTTGTTTATCTGCTACTGGTTTATGTAGCCTTTAGGCCGTCACCAGAAACAATCACTCCTACAGGGTCAGCTGCTGGTCAGAAGCAAAACAAGAAAAGATTTTGCGTTCAAATGCACAGCCATAATTTCTGTACAGCTGGCACCTGCTACTGGTGCACAGCATGAAGGTGAAAGGTCAAAGAGGCAGTTGTTCAAAACTCAAGAATGGCTTAAAGGGACTTGTAGATTAATCTGCTTTATTAACTTCTGTATATTAGATAACTATTGCTATGAATGACAGTACATCTTTTTGAATAAGTCTCATCTCTTTCTCTTTTAAATTACCTTTTGAGTAATGAATATTAAATAGAAAGCATTTCAGGGGTAATTAAATGAAAACAGAATGATGTCATTTTACAATTATATTTGGGTGTTTATAGAATAGGGGAATTATAATGTTTTCCAAGGAGCTAAAAAAAAAAAAGAGCCCGCTTCATAAAGAAGAATTTGAAATAAATAAGTTAGATGTCCATTAGCCTTTGTGTTTAGACTAAAAAGTATGATGTAGTTTGCGACTTAACATAGAGTCATTGGGTGCCAGTGGCTTGATTTGGCATTCCCAGGGGCTCCAAGTGTTTTCTTTATGAATTAAAGTGACTGCAGTCCGTCATTGTTCTTTTATCTACAGCTTAGCACAGTCAGTTTTGCTATTACTCTGCAGCAAATGTTCTCAGAATAGCAAAGGAGTAGTAAAAAACAACAGCCGTACCTTTTCCTTCGCACTCGTGTAAAGCAGATAAAGAGCACTTCATAAGGAAAAAACGCACGGTTTTACACAGGTTTAGCCCAATGATAATTAGGCGTGCTTTATAACAGTCTCTCACCCGGTATGGCAAGTGGCAAACAAGATGGTTTTTAGCCTCTTCGTTAATAGTGATTGGCGCAGTTAGCTTAATTTATCATTATAAATTAAGGGTAAAAACTCCCAAGTTTTAACACACAAGAAAGTTCAGTCTTTCTACTCTGAGCAGTGTTTCTGTGACATGTGAAGATGACACCTGAGATCACCTCCCTGTGTCACATCCAAGCCAGCCCAGGGCTCACCAGAAGGATCCTAAACTTGCATGGGTGTCACAAAGGAGCAGACTACCTTGACCAGAAAAGATTGGGTTAGGAGTATTTCCACATCCTTACACTCCAAAGTGGAAGAACCTTTACACCTCCTTCTTAAAGATCTAGACTTTTCCTCCATCCTGTAACAGAAGGCTTATTTACTGTAGGGTTGCTAGGACCTAAGAAGTCACTATAAAAGGGCGATCTCAGGTTCAAACAGAATTTTTATGATGAATGATAATGATGAAAAAGAAGTAGAAATAATTATTATATGCTAGGCTTGTGTGCTAAGTGCTTTATACGTATGTACACAGACATATATTCCTGTGTGTGTGTGTGTGTGTGTGTGTGTGTGTACATACATATATATATATTTCTGTTTGAGTCTCACTACTCTGTAGGGCAGATATTTTTATCTCCATTTTATGACCAAAATACTGTAATTGCAGCTCCAGTAAGATGGTAACTGACCCAATACCATACAGCTAGGAAGTAGCAGAACGCATGCTCTTAACCAAAATACAGTACAACTTTTAAATGGGCTAGATGGAGGATAAGCAAGGGGAGACATATACCATTCATTCATTCATAAATCCTTGATTGAGCCAGGGGCCCCTTTCTTTGAGAACTGATTGGACAAGAGGTAAACACTTGACCTAAGCTGGCTTTTCTTCCCTAGATTTAGAAACTAGCATTTAAAAGATACTGGTCAGCCTCATCTGAATTGAAGACTTGAAAAATCAAGAGCCATGGGGCAGCCATTCCCTGCCATATGCTCAGAGAAGTAGCCAGTCTGCAGCGAGAGAAAAGAGCAGCAGACGTGCTAAAAGGATCTCGAGAGACCAGGCAGGCCCACAGAGGGAGACCGAGAAGGATCCCACCAGCGTTCTTGCCGTTGGCTCTAAGCCCTTGAGAGGCCTGACCATGCTACCTAGTGTAGGGATCCTGAAGCCACCCCTTTTAGGCCTAAGTTTTGCCTGCGATAGTTGCTGCCCTCCTAGCCAAAGGATTCTTGACTCAGGGAAGCTGTGAGGACACAGTGGACCAATGAGTATAGACTCACCTAGCCCAGAGAAGGTATTCAATCAATGTGTAAAGAGCCTTCACTTTGAAAAACAATATGCAGCTACCACTTTTTGATGTCCCTGTCCTTGTCCATATCCCTGCTGTTCATAATTATAAATGTGAGAAAAGTATCCTGTCCAGGAAATCCCAGGCCCAAGACTTCATTTCACAAGATGATTTGATTTTGCCATGACTTCAGCCGGATTACTTATGTCTACCTGGTCCCATCCATGTGTTCTGCCTTTCTTAGAGTTCCTTCTGTGACAAGCATTCTTAATATCACACTCACTCACTGGACTGGATGGGGCATGGCGTGATTTTATTCTTGGGCCCAAACTGACTTTTTCTCTCTTATTCTTCCTGCATACTCCAGGCATTACCTTGCAATGGCAAGAATGGAAATAAATGCCATAACTCTTCCCATTTGTATAATGTCTTCATACCTTATGTCTCTGCTGACTCTCACAACAACCCTGATGGGTAGACAGGGCCAATGTGAATATTTTTTTAACTTGAGAGTATGGGTACATCAACACATTTAATCCCACAGTACCTGTATGGGTAAAGTACGCAGAGGTTCAGAGGGGCGAAATAACTTGCTCAAAGACACAGAGCCACTAAATAGCAGTGCCTAGAATATAACGAAGGCTTTCTTGTCCCTAGATTTTACAGTTTTCTTGTCTCTAGATCTTACCATACCAAGGCTCCCCAGGGCCTTACCCTGCCCTTCCTTCCTGGCATTTCTTCTTCTCCGTTCATCCCTATTCAAGGGAGACAGCAAGATAAATGACAGCGTTCCCCTGCCTTCATTTCTCTTAGTGGCACTGTGGATGGTATAAGAAGCTCTTTGAGTTTCTTGAAAGAATGGCACAGGATAAAGTGAGGGTTGGTTTAATGATGGCATGATTTATTCATTTCGCAGTTATTACTGATTTTTCACGTAGTACTTGAAGGGTAAATTATGTGAAATTTTCCCAAAGTATATTAAGGTACTGGAGATGTGACTTCCACCTTCATATTCATTTGTCTTGACCCTTGGAAATTTTAACTAGCAGTAGCCATTCGTGCAGCTGTGAGCTCGTATAGTGTGTTAAGGAAGACTTCTTATTTGGTTGCAGTCTAATCAGTACTTGAGGAACAAGGTAAAGGTTCCCTCACCCTCTGACCTTTCATGAGTTAATGCTGCTTTGTATGCTTTGCAGCCCAGAAGAACTCTTGCGTGTTAATTCTGTATCCCTTGTCATGCTTAGGAAAATACAGACGTAAGTGCTTTCAGACTGATGAAATTCTGTCCTCCTTTCGTAGTTGTTTAATTGCAAATTCTCTATTTGTGGAGGACTTTCTACTTACAACAATCAGAGCTGACAGATTTTACAGTCAACATACCTGGTTTTGACATACCAGTTATGCTACTTCCTGTGTCCTTGGAATACTTACCTCACCTCTTTGAGGTTAGCAGCCCTTCAACAGGGGGAGTTCTTTACATTACTTGAACTGGGCCCTGGGATCCGGTGGCTGAACTACTCCCTCCTGTGGTCTCATGCCCAGACTCCCCAAGACTAACCAAGACCTAGATGTCTCCCATTCTATCACTCCCTCAGCCGGTTACCCCATAACTTGGAACATTGGTATCATGGAAAAGAAAAACATTCAAGTGCATGTTTAGTTGAGGTCGTGTGAACATAGAATGCTAAGAAGGAGCAGTGGGAAGCTCAAGGCCTGAAGAGAAATCTCTTAGGCCCCAAAGAGACCCACCAGAAAGAAAACACTAAGCAAGAGCTCTGTGTTAACCCCCATACTTAATGTGGCGTCTTGTTTTAGATGGGACAAAGAAATTCCACTCAGGGAACTAAAAGCGTCAATTAGAGTTAAGTGCATTTAGGGATGATTTCTCTGAGACCCTTAAGATTGGAAGAAAACAACTTGATGGGTGCGCAATAAGAGATTAATAAATACTTAGGCTGCATGAGCTCTTTTAGGCCACAGGGACCACATTTTATTCAATTCTGTACCACAGTGCCTGACACATAGTTCAGTAATTCTTTGAGCAAAGAATAAGTCTAAGAAATGAAGAGGGAGGGAGAAAAGAAGGAAGGAGAAGTCCCTAGCACAGTACCTGACACATAGTAGGTACTCATCACGGATGTGTTGCGTGTGTGCACCTAGCACGTAAGAGTTGATAATAGAATATTATTGACTTGAAATGTGGGCAGGTGAAACAAGTAGAATACAAGAGGGCTTTAGAGCTTCTCTAGCGGCCTGGCCTGTTTTGGAATCTGTACTTTAAGGGAGAAGTTCCACCCTCAGCACATGATGGCCTCTTCTTATCCCACAGAAGGAGCAAGCCCTCCCTCCCCAACCCCATCTTTCTCCTGAGCCCCTTGCATTACTGAGAGGCTGGAAACAAACTGACAGAAACCTGGAGAAAAGTAACTCAAGTGATTTAGGAGAATGGAAGGGCTGGCTTATGGGGCCAGATTAAAGAAGCTAAATATGTATAGCCTGCCTAAGTGACAACTAAATGGGGCGTTTGATAAGTCTATAAATACTTGGAAGATGTAAACGCCAAGGAGGAAAGGGAATTACTTAGCATGGCACAATGGAGTATTGGCGTAATGGGATAATATTAAGAAAGGGAAGATGAAGGTTGAACATCAATAAAAAGCTTCCTGACAAAGAGAACCATTCCTGACAGAGGACACTATTAAGTTACGCGCTGTGGGCCGAGGGAAGTAATGGCAGTGCCATTTCTCAGGGTACTGGCAACAGAGCCAGCAAGACAGGGCCCGAGATATGTCCTGACCGAGGCACAGGAGCCAAGCAAGTAACCTGTGTCTGCGGCCTCCGAATCCTAGAAACAGGAAAAAAGCTGCATCTTCTTGGGAGAACTCAGATGGCTCAGCCTCCTAAAGGGTCAGACCCTGTGGAGAATGGTTATACCAATCGTTCGCCCTTCCACGCCACTGCCCGAAAGAAGTCATCCAACTAAAATGGTACCCCATTTCCTCCAGGATAAAGCCCACATTCTCTAGCACGCAGTAGGAGGCCCTTCACAAGACGGGGCCTCTGCCTACCTCATCAGCCTCCTCCGTCACCACCACTCCCCGCGCACCCTCTCAGGTCCCACAGAGCTGCTCGCCATTCCCCAGACACTTCTCCAAACCTTGGCACCTGCTTGCTCCTTTTCCTACCTTACTACCTGTCAGACTTTGCTTGTTCTCTACAACAGATCCAGGTGTCACCTGTGAAGCCTTCCCTGCCTGCCCCCCACCCCTAGACAGAGTTAGTCAGCCTCTTGTGGTCTCTCAGAGCCTCCTGTGCAGGCTTCCGTTTGTGGCACTTGCTAGAGTGTGTTGTCATGTAAACAGTGTACTGCCTCCCCTACTTGGGTTCTTTGAGGGCTGGGACTGTGCCTCATTCATTGGTATGTCCTCAGGGTCTAACACAGAGCCTGGCACAAAGTAGGTAGCAGTAAAGTCTGAATAAATCAAGGAACGAGGTTCTATTCCCAGCACTTTCGGTCACTATCATTCCTTAGGCTCCCTGTGTAAATATTAGGGTGAAAGAGCTTCCAAATCTCAGTAACATCTTTGAATCATCTCCCCAACCGCTTGGCCAGCACTCTCTATGCCATTTAGACAACTATAAATAAAAACGCTCAAATCTGAAAGGCAGCATGCCATCCTCTGTGGTTAAACTCGAGACTGCTCTTTAATGGAAAGTGCTTCTGAGGGCCGAGTGAATTTTCCAAAAAATATTTTTTTCTCCTCACACAAAATCATTCGGACATGATAAGTAAAATAATCCTCCTCTGTTGGTTATGAAGATTTTTAGGTCCATCTAACCAAATCCCGTCGGGAAGTCAGGGAGAATATAGTGACAGATGATAGGCAGTGAAACTTTGAACCTCCTACTGTAAGGATAATATGTTTATTATGAAATACAATATTCACCACACTCTGCTCTGAGGACCGCATGAGATGCCCCCATGCCATTATGCCTTATGTTGTTCTGTTGTGAAATACGATATTCATTGCGAAATGTTGTGATGACTGTTCAATAAAGTAGCATGCTGTTTCCCGCTCCCTTCCTTGATTCTGAATGGCCTCAGTTAGAGTTTACTTTATCACCGAATATTTAATATAAACATGTGCTTGTAGTCGCCTCTGTCATGCATGTATATGTACGCTGGGTGGGGTTCATTTCACTGCTCCTTATCCCCCGAGCTCACTGGGACTGTGGGCCTGCTAGACGGCAGCCGCCCTCCACCACGTGCAGCACTGCTGGGGCTGCCTAGCATCCAGCCCCTTCTCTCATTGGCAGTCTTGAAGTTGAGGCCATGTCCTTAAAACTCTGAATTTACCTGTAGCTTCAGTATCAGGTGGTTGTTCTTCGAAAGATTTCTTTAACTGGGAAGAAAATGGGATACGCAGTCAAGGATTCTGACCATTTCCCTCTGTCTCTGCTACCACAGCCTTGCGGAGGCCCTCATCATTTCTCCTCTGGACTTGTGCAGTAGTACCTAAACATGTTGCCTTGCCTCCAGTACCTACCCGTCATTGCCATTCTGCAGTTTCCCATAAGTTTTGTTCTAAATCACCGATCTCATCATTATTCAGAAGTCCTTTGAAGGCTACCCTTTGTGTACTGGCCCGAACTCATTTCTGCATTCAGCCTGACATGAAAGACCTTTTATAGCCTGGACTCAGCCCAGTCTTCTCCTCACCCTCAGCTCTACTCCTTTCCACTCAAAAGAAGGTCTCTCTTAAAAGCCTCCTATACAGAGGCTGATTATTCCTCATATATGCCAAGCCCTGTCCCCTGTGCCTTTTCTCATTTTATTTTCTCTTCCTAATGTATCCTTTCCCAGTGATGCTGTATGTGTCTTTTAAGATTCAAATTAAATATTAGCTATCCTGTGTGGATAGGCTGATTTTTTTAGACAGAAAACGTAGCACATATGCCTTTGTTAGTCTCTCTTGAGCTTACACACATTTTCTAATTTGGGGCCCCCAGAGGCTAGTGTAGGACATTTGAGGTTCTAGAACCTGATTGTATGGCAGTCATTTGGGCAGTATACCATGAACTAGAAATAACAGTGTCACTTGAAAAAAAATGAGAGGAAAATGGCTTTGGCGTTGAAAGCCATTCCTTTACATACAAGTTTTCCCAACATTCCTACAGGAAATTTAGATAATGTTTTTGACAAGCGATGCTTAATTTTTACATCAAATCGAATACTGTTCCGTTTGATGTTGGCCAGAGAAGAGTGAGAAAGAGTTTCCCAAATAGTGCTGAGTGGCAAATCCTTCAGCCTCCCAGTACCCCAGGTTTTCTGGTTTTCTTTTAATGCAGCAAGCTGCTTTATGAGATCTGCAGCCACTTGAAATATGAGTTACTACTCGTAAAAAGTTTCAAGTGGATAATGAAGATTCAAGAATGAGACTCACAGGGTAGTGCAGTCAATTTTGTTGCTACTGCTTTCCAGTACATCTCTGCCATTGAAATGAATTATTTATTGTAATTTATTTCAACCATGGAAAATAAAACTGTTTTCATTGTGATGTGCGCTGTAACATTCAGAATAGACACATCACATGCAGTACTCTCAATTAATTAATTCTGAAGTTTCATTCCAACTTTATCTTCTTTATTATAAGCTATGAGACTGGCAGGTAATTCTTTCCCCAATAAACTATGATTAAAATGAATGTTTTGAGAACTAGGGGTAATGTTGGTAATGGAGAAAATTGAAACAGCAGCAACACTAGGTTGTGTATTTCCTTAGATTTTACAGTGGATGGAAGGGTTTTTAAATATTCTAGGCAATTTATCACTTGGAGGAAAACTTTTTCTCCCTTAACTTTTTGTAAGGAGTGGGTGGAAGAGGAGGGTGCTCTTAAGTTTAGATGTGGAACCGTGCAATGCTAATATATGGCCAAAGCCAGCTGAGTTAACCAGTCCTGCAGTACCTTTATTGGTAAGAAGTTTTTTTTGCCTTTTTTTTTTTTTTTTTCTTTAAAGCAAACTTAGCATTGTACAAAGGCCAAGAGGCAGGACTCCCAAATGACTTTTCAGAGGAGAATGGGTCACCTGTAATTGATTGCAATCTTGTTTCTTCTAAAAAGAGGCTCACCTCATGCATTTCATTTGATTTTTTTTTTGATTTAAAGTGCTAAATAGTTGCTTCTGTTACGAGACTTGCAGACACGATGAGAACTTAGGAATGTGCTTAATATGTACAGATACTAAAAGATTTAATATAACTTAGGTGGTGGGGCTTAGTCCAGGCAGAAAAATACTTGCTTATTTGTCCATTACTTTCATTTTTCATAACATTCCACTAATACCACGTTGCTAGACAGCAGACAAAGAAACAATTGATTCCTTTTCCCCAAAGATGACGAGTATCTAATTTGAGGAGGATCACATTTCAATATTTGCTATGCACGTGGCCTAAGAACAGCGCTTGGTAATGACAGCAACTCGCTTACTTCCACAAGCACTGAAAATCTGGAAGCTTTTCCTCCTTTGGCAGCATTCAGATTCTTCCAGGTCATAGATCTTCAACCAGGGCATGGGGCTCTGGAGAAATTGCTGTGGAGATGGGTAGAAGGTTTCTCTGCTTTTTCAGGCTCTACTACACTGTCGTTTTTGTTTTGTTGTTTTTATTGCTGTTGCTAGGGCCAGCCTTCCTCCTCCTCTCCTAACTGGCCTTCTGAAAAGCCAGTTACGGGTGCCAGAGGATTCTTGAGACTCACAAGCATCTCTCAAGTGTTTGGTGCATTTATCGGTTGTTCTCAAAACATCAGCAACTCATTGCATCAAAATCATAGGCAATCTAGCTTGGTCAGCAGTACCTATAATTGTGTATCCTACCCCCTCTTCTCATTGAGGGCCCAAGCAGATTAAGGCACCCCATTCCGCAGACACACCCTCTTGGGCACAGCCCTGATCATCCTTGCTTTGTCCTCCTCTCCCCACCTCTGTCTGGATCTAGGTACAGGGACGCTTTGTCTTTGGTCTCTCATCTCTTCTTTGGTCCATCCTTCTTTTATATAAACCAAAGCCTCCTTCTCAGCCCCTCCTTCCACCACCTTTTGGAGAAGACAGATTACTCTTGCCCCATTCCCATTTTCCATTTCCCTGGTCAACAGGGAGCAAAGTTGCAGTGTAGCTAAAAGGTCATTCAGCCCTGAGCAAAGAGGCCAGGATAGAGAGAGAAGAGCTGAAGTTCCCTAAATATGTTAAGGATTTGATCCCCATAGATCAGAGTTCATATCATCACTTCAGATTCAGTTTTGTCTTTCTGAATCAGATGGGGAGCAGAAGGGAGAAGTTTGAATTTTTTTTCACCTATTTCTTAGACTTTGTGGAATATTTTTTAGTTTTATTAATCAATATGTTCGAAGAACATGAACAATGAAAAGTGCTCACTTTATAGGGAGTATTGTAACTCGAAGAAAATTAGCTTAATTTACTAATGTTTTCTATTATGTTAATTTAAATTGCCATATACTTTTGGTGGGAGGGAAACCAGTGGTTCAGTGGACCGTGTTCCAGAGACAATCTATTAATTATGTCTACTGCTGTTCATCTTGGGAGGCTGAAAATATGTTAACCAAATTTATAAAAGCTGTAGGTGGGAGGCAAGAAGGTCTGCTGCAAACTCACCAGGAACCTCTGCCCTGGATTCCAATCACAGGGATTTCAGTAGCTGCCCGACTCTTGATCAGGTGGCAGAGTGGCCGAACAGAGGAGATACACATGGGCAGCATAGCTGGGAGGCTCACTGCAGGTGGAAGCGTGAGCCACGCCCAGAAACGAGCCTTTCCTTTCACACCATGAATCCGCTAGAAGTCTACGGTGAGGGCCAGACACACTGTGCCTCAACCACCGCTGCGGCAGTCCTGGTCCTCACCCTCAGGCAACAGCCTCCGGACTCAGGCGGGCCTGTGCACATGTCCTGGTTCGTTCCACTTCACATCGTGGTAGCTGGTGGCTGTGATGCCTTGAGCGAGTGACTGACTTGCTCAGCACTTCAGATCCCTAGTCTATGAAATGGGGATAATATCTACCTCAGGGTTAGCTGAGAGTTCCAGACAGTGTGTGCCTAACAGGGTGCTGAGCACCCAAGGGCTCTCCGTAAACGTGTCATTCCCTGCTGGGCAGTGAGAAAACTCATCAGGCACAGCTTACTCTTAGGTGGAAGTGCTTGTCATTAGAAAAGATGGTGCCTCAGCCTTTGGCCTTGGTGACCTGAAAGGCCCTAGAGAGCTCTTCCCGGCAGCTGCTGGCTAGAGAGGCAACCGTGGCTTAGAAGAGTTCTCAGGCTCTGCACACAAAAGCAGGATCCTTGGAAATGAACAATGTATTAATTTACATATTTACCCATTTCAGGTTGTAGCCATAGACTGAGGCCAGAACTTCTCTGTTTTCTGTACAGTCCCCTTTCGGCTCTTTAGCTCGTTATGCTTTGGTTGATATTTCACTCATCCTTTCCCATTCATTCATTTATTCATTTATGTATTCATTCTGTCATCCAGTAGCTATTTCCTGAGCCTCTGATAGGTGCCAGATGCCATTACTAAGCACCAGGGATACAGAGAAAAGTCCCCCATGGTCCCAGCCCCGCAGAAGTTTGCAGACCACTCTCCCGACCCCACCCCATTGCAGTCCTCACCCTGTACACACTCAAGCCACACCTCTCCAGCCATCCTTCTCCACTCAGCTTCTAGACCCACTGAGCCTCCAGCCTCCTTAGAAAGAGTACATACTCACCGTGTAGCAGTAAAGCATCCAGCACAAGCCACATCTTCGCTTATTCTGCATAGGTAGAAGATAGAACAGGAAGCATCTGAAGTGAGAGAGCATGTACTTACCACCTTGCTGTAGGGGAAGAGTGACCCAGCACATTTGAGTAGGAAGGTCCACTGTGCTTTGTGCTTGCGCTTTACATGCCATTTTAGGGTAGAAACATAGGAGCGGAGCTGAGGAGCGAACAGAGATCCGTGTAGCACAGCATTGCTTTGTCTTATTTTTCCAGATCAGATATTTGTAGCATAGCTTCATGTTTTATTTAGAAGACTACAAGATTTCAGAACAACAGAAACACTGTCATTCAAAATCCATACTAATACATGTGGCAGACCACATAGGACTGATTTTTGGACTGTTTTCTATTTTAGGGTTTTTTTGCTTGTTTGTTTGTTTGCTTATTGCAGCTCCCAGTGAGGGTAGCTGATAGCGAGAATATAATCTCGTTTATCTGTCCATAAGCAAGACGTGAAATGGGGTGCTTCCTGGAGCCATGAGATTCCGCTGGGCCAGATCAGGCAGGGTAACCATAGTTGGAGAAAAGGAACGCTAGTAAGGATTTGAGTGCCTGGGGAAGAAGTCAGTCCTCACAGCAGCCCTTCAAAGTAGTTGCCATAATCCTTCATTTTATATGTAAAGAAATAAAGGCTCAGAGAAGTGAAACAACTTGCCCAGCGTCCCAGGTTACGTAAGTGGCGGGGCCCGATTTGGCCTTAGTTCTGACTGGCTCCAAAGTCTGTCCCTGTCAAACCATGTTGGTTTTGCTTCACTGAGAGAAATTTTCTACAAACTCATGCCAAAGCCCTTTGAGAAGGAGGAAGGAGAACAAGGAAGCACCACCTGAGACAGTGTGGTGTCTGGTTTTCCTAAGCGGACTAAGCCTCATGACTCCCCTTCCCAAGTGGTCCATTCCCTGGTTGGGCAGAATAACTGCTTAGGATAATACAGTGGGTAATGTGTGTGTTTTTGGACGTAGGCTCTGGAAACTGTAGCCTGGGTTGGGCAAATTTGAAATGGCCATTCCAGCCATGACTGTAACAGTGCAGGAAGTGAGCAGAGGTTGGGGGAATTCCTTATACTGAACGCTGATAGCGCTTTGTGACTCAGTGCAGGCTGGGGCGGGCCACTGCAGAGTTGCCAAGGGCTCTCTCCTTTCAGTCTTGACTTGTTCGCATCGATAACCGCCAGAGATTTCACATTACCTGCAACAGGATTCTGTACTTAGGCATTTCACCCAGTATTCTTCCATATGGGTGGGGGACTTTCTCCAAAGGGACTTACCATACTGATTGAACTGTTTCCCCATATCCTCTAGGAGTGTTAGAAACAAGAACTCTGGAAATGAGTTGCCACGTCAATACCCTTTGAACGGATTTGCTCACTAATTTCCATTTTTCCGGAAGAGTAAAAGAGAAAAAGAAAAAAATCATCCATTTTAGCCAACTTTATTTTTAGAAAAGTATTTTATTCAAACATCCCCTTACTTATTACAGGCATAAATACATGCATTCAGACAAATGAATCCACGAGAGAACCGTATAAAGTAATTGGCACATCACTTCAGCATGCTTTGTCAGTTAGTGGAGGACTTTGGTGCCTCTAACTTTAATCTTTTCCATTAAAATATCCATTCTGCCTTCAGATTGTGAAACCCATAATATTTTAGGCTGTCTCCATGGACCTGTTAGTTTTGCTTGTCAGACTAATTTAATTTGTGGCTCTATGACTTTGGGTGGCTTGTTAAATTGTACATGGAAACACGTGATCTGCAAATGATGTTCAACATGCCAGGCTTAAGACCTGGTCTCTCCCCAGAGACACTGGACGTACAGTAAATGTGAACCTGGCAGATTTCATTTGCAACCAGCCTAACTGTTAGGATGGTGATGATGTGTGAAATGGAAGATGTTTAAGCGCATTACTGTTGCTTTTATATACCTTAAATATTTATAACACTTTTTGAAGCACTTTTTGTATCCACCGTCTCATTTGATTCTCTGAGCTTCCTTGTACTGGGTTATCATTTCCCTCTTTATAGCTAATGAAACTGAGACACAGAGAGAAAGGGTCAGTGACTTGCCTGAGAACAGGGTAAATTGGATTGCAAAGATGCTAGAGGACAAAGCCAAATGTCACCAAAACCTAGTCAGGGTGGTGTGTGTAGTAGACTTTGCCACGTAATTGCCATTTTCCCCTGCCCTCCTTTGAGGAAAGGAGCTCTGAAGTGGTGAAAACAGGAAGGGCTAGAGATGGGAGGTAAAGAGTGCAAGAAGCAGAAACTGTAGCATCAGCTCCATGTGGATGGCCACAGCTGGCTTCACTGCTCTTTGCCTGGACTGTTGCAGCAGCCTCATCTCTGGTCTCCCTCCTTGACTGTCACCTGCACAGTACACGTTCCAAATGTCCCCAGAGAGAGATTTCTTAAGTACAAATCTGAGCATGTCTCTCTTTTGCTGCAAACCCATCATTGGCTCCCACTGCCAGATTCTTCATCGCGGTCTTCCAGCCTACACTGGGGTCTTGCTTCTGGCCCGCCTCTCTTCTGCCACACTGCATTCCTCACCACTGTAGAACCCACTGTGTTCTTTCCCAGCCTCCTTTTTTGCCACTGTCTCTGCTTAGAACACATTTATGGTGAACTCCATAAACATGACCTTCCCTGTGGAGCCTTCCCTGATTCTCAGGGACCCAGAAGCATCCCTCTTTCCACTGCATGCCCACAGCAACTTAGCCCAGCCTAGTGCCTGTTATCTCTGTGCTGAGCAGTCTGCCCCAGGGAGTTTTTAGCTCCTCAAGGATGGAGGTTGTGGGAGATGCCTGTGTTCTCTTACCGCCTCCCAGGTGTCTTGAAGAATTGGAACTTAAGAAAACGGATGAGTATGAAATGTAGGAGTGAAGTGAGTAAATGAGTGAATTAGTGTATGAGGAGTGAATGAGAAGACTTTAACAGCCTGAGCCAGCAGGAAACGTGACTCCCGGCATTACCTGGCATGTGCCCCATTTCTCCCTCTTGTCTGAGAGGAGTCATGGAGAGATATTGCCCCTCCACAGCTTGGCGTCTTTGGTGAAATGAGAGGCATAAAGAAAGGTGAGCTGGGCTTTTGCCTGGTGGCCTAGTATAGAGGAAAGCACATCAGGGTTGAGAAGCAGGGACTGATCCTCTTGGCTCTGTGGCCCCTGACTTCTGCCCACCCAGAAGGTTCTCACCAAAGGTTTCGGTGGTGGGAACTCTTCCTCGGGGAGCTGAGAGTCTTTGCCAAGAGTTCCTACAGCAGCATCATAGGCTTCCAGAGTCAAAGCTGTTTGTTTGTCCAGGAAGCACCTTCATGTCTGGTGGCAAGATGTGGGGATAGAAGGTGAGCACATAGAAGGCCTGGGACTTGGGGGGGGGGCGGGGAACTCTGAGCCAGCGCATCAGTGTCTTCATGTGACTCTGTCTTCTAGATGATGTCTGTCCTCATGAATACCATTGTCTTCGAAGACTGTCGGAACCAGTGGTCAGTATCCAGGCCTCTCCTGGGGCTCATCCTGCTCAACGAGAAGGTGAGTGCGGTTGCAGGAAGGTCCGCAGGAGGCGACCACTGGGAAGAGGGAGCAGCTATACACCAGGCCAAGCTGTGACAAAGACAGGGAAGCCAACCGAGCTTGAGCTGGGACCTTGAGCACGCGGGACAAGGCCGTTTTCCCCCAGAAGGCCCTTCCCTAGAGGCCTCAGATCTCCTTCAGTTAAGTAGGGGCCTCACAGTAGCTTTTCTGGCACCTGGAGCCCTGCGCTGGACGGGCGGTTTGCTCAGCAGTGCTTCCAGCGCACCCTCACCCCCCTCCCTGTTCCAGGAGATTGTGGGCAACAACGCCTTTTGCCCCTTCCTAGGCCTCCCTTCCTTTGCGGGATCCCCACTGCCCTCGGTGGTAGCAGTAGCCCCTCAGGGCCAAGCACAGAGGCAGCACCCTTCATCCGGAGCGCAAGTCTCCAGTCCTTAAGTGCACGCACCACTCTGGGCTGCCTCCCAAGTTCTCCAGCTTCCCCTTGAACCCACCCCTGTCTCCCCAGCAGTCAGTAGGAACAGTGCATTACTGCTCGGGAGAATGAATTGTCTATACAATAAGAGAGTACTGGGGAAAAGGACAGTGAGATTAGAGGCAGCCGCATACATTAAAATTCAAACTGAAATCCCAGCCTTGGAAGGAAACTAATAGAAGAAGAAAATATATCAAAAAGAGAAGAGCTGTCTCATCATTCACCTGTGCTGAAGTATCCAATTTTAGCCACATTCAATAGCACTGTCATTCATCTTCCCTCGGTGTTATTGTGATTTAAATCCAAGCTCTATAAGAGAGAGCAGTTCTTTTAAAATGATTGAGAGGGAATAAGGGCAAATTCAGTGTTTAGAAAAAGCTTATGACATCACAATATTATACTTTACTGATGGAGGTAATATTTCATGGTTTGGGATGAAAAACTAATAATTTTCTATTTGGTGTGAGTCACTGCATCATTATAAAAGGGAAAAATAAGTAGTTCTGTGCATTCCCAGTCTTGTTCGGGAAGACATTGTGGTTTAAGTGTAATGCCTCTGATATATAGTATTTAAGTATTAGTCTGACTACATATTAATTATGTGTGTTTTTGATGTGAGCTGTTTTAATGTATGATGGAAATTAAATATCATTCTGTTTGGGCTTGGAAGGATAAACACGACTGGCAAAATGTTGTCTTTGTGCTGAAATTAGGCTGTTTCCAGTGATTAGGAGCTGCTTTTAGCATAAGAGTTTGTGTGTGTAAAAGCCCACAGACATCAGCAGAGAAGAAAGGGCTGTGCAGTTCTTTGTGACCAGGTGTGACAGGTGTTTTTCTTAGTGCCAGAAAGCTCTCCCAGGACTAAGCGAGTCCCTGTAGTACCCCACCTCAGCAGAACAGACCCATCCTAACTCGGGAGGACAAGGACTTGGAACAAAGCCTGGGGTCGTTTGAGGGGTAGTTCACTGAAGCCACCGAAGACGAAGAGGCCTGAGGAGGGACCCTGGACTTGGTCGCCCAAAGCGCTCCTTGGGCATTTTTAGTTCATTTCTTCCCCTCAGCCTAAGAGGTCCTTCCTCTTTCAGCCTTTCTGTGATTATTGTTGATGAGACTCAGGAAGACCTTTATGTGCTTGGTCCCCCACAGAGGAGGCAAGGACTCCATCAGCCTAAATTGTTCCGTGACAATAAAGCAACTATAGGAAGAGATTTTTATGAGAAGGGATAATACAGTTTATACTCAGGAATGTCTCTGTTGCTTTGGTTTTCTCTAAAGGCTTAAAGTTCAGAGGGGACCCGGACCAAAGCCCCTTTGAGAGTTAGGAGCCCTGAGCACTTTGGAGGTGGTCTAGCCCTCCCCTACAGCTCTCCTCAGGCCCCAGTGTGGAGCCAGAGTTCTGACACTTGTTCTGTCTCCCAACAGTATTTCAGTGAACTGAGGGCAAGTCTGATAAACAGCCAACCTCTCCCCAAGCAGGAGGTCCTTGCCCAGTGCTTCAGGAACCTAATGGAAGGAGTGGAGCAGAACCTGTCTGTCAAGAACAGAGACAGGTAAGCAGCGCCCCATAGTTTAGCATCTCTGGGGTAGGTGGACGTTCCGGGATTGCGCTTAACACAGCTCACAATATACTGATGTGGCTTTTCTATTACACCTTGTAATCCTAGACTCAATTTAGTTCCATCCGGTAAATATGACTGGGTAGTTGCTTTCTTCCAAGCATCACACTAGGCACTGTAGAGCAGCGGTCCCCAACCTTTTTGGCACCAGGGACCAGTTTCGTGGAAGACAATTTTTCCGGGGGGCGGGGTTCAGGCGGTAATGCGAGCGATGGGGATAATGGAGATGAGCGATGGGAATCGGCAGGTGAAGCTTCAGTTGCCCGCGGCCCAGGGGTGGGGGACCCCTGCTATGGAGGATGCAGAGATGAATAAAATGCAGCCTTTGCCCTTCAGCAGTTTATAATCCAACAGGAGAGAGAGAGAGAAAAAATAACTAATTGAAAAGGTTAAAAGAAGGAAAGTTTAGATCTGCTATGAAGGACAAAGAAAGGCCTCCTGGCATTTGAGCAAGCATAGGCTTTGAGGTCAGACAGACTCCAATTTAAATTTTATCCCTGCCCTTTATAGGCTGTGTGGCAGTGAGTAAGGCAGTCAAGTTCTCTGATCCTCAGTTTTCTCACCAGTAAAACAGAGATGATGATAATTGATTGTGACCTTTAAATGACAGAATATAGTAAACATGGTACCCAGGACATATGATGCACAGTAAGCAGTTCCTTCCTCTGCCTGACCTTTGAAAGTGGTTGGTTTTGCAAGAACAGAGACAGGTAAATTGCCAGTGAGATCCTGATGAGGAACCCAAACTTAGCACCTATGCCTGAATTCATTCATTCATTCATTCATTTAGTTCATAAAATTTTATTAAGAATCTGCTATGTGCCAGGCACTGGGGATACCACTGAGGAACTAATTGTTCCAGGTTTTTGCCCTCACGGAGCTTCTAGTGGAAGAGACAGGCATAATGAATGATGGAGAGAGAAAATGTTTTCAGAAAAAAAAAAAAAAAAAAAACTTGCCTCATGCTTTTACAAAAGTGGCAGCATTCAAACACTGCGCCATTTGAAATGCACATTATTAATCATCCCGATAGCCACAAGCCAAAACCTGGGCTTTGGTAATACGAGGCCAAGTCGGATGGGCTCTGTGGACGTGTTCATTTGACTGCTTGTTCTGAGCCAAGATCCTCTATCAGGCAAAAAGGGGCAGCCTCCAGGGCTAGGAGGAGAAGAGACTTCGTGAAGGAAGAGGGGACCCTTCCCTATATGCCTCGGGGGGGGGGGGGAATTGCTTCACCTGAGGCTTGGGAATTTGAGTATTGCCTCCTGAGCGGCTCTGTGAAATGGTGTCAGACAAGCTCCTCGTTTAGTGAAAGTACTAGCTAGCAAGGACTGCGTGTTTTCCATGTGCCGGGCAGGATGTTGAGCACTTACAGGCATCGTCTCACTTGACTCAGTAAACTCTCCCTTCCCACAATCCCGTAAGCTAGCTACTCATGTGGGGCACCAAGACAAGAGATCACCCAGCTTAGAAGTGATGGGGCCAGGATGTGAGCCCAGGTGGTCTTACCCAGTGCCCCCTCTTTGTGAAGCACTTAGTTTGGTTTCCTTATCTGCAAACGAGGATACCGACACCTACTTTGGAGAAGACTTGTGATGATTAAACGAATTTATATGTAAACTCAACCAGTGCCAGGCACATAAGCTTTTGTTCTTTTCTTTATATTCCTTACCATCTATAATGTAATTTGACTTTTAAAAATAATTTTTAAATGGTATAACCGCAGAATGCACCCCTCGAAATGGTCAGAGTGTATTTGCTGGTAACCCTTGTTTTCCGGGAGGGGAAGGAGGAGGGCATGCTGCTGGCGGAGCAGTAGTGGTCGGTGAAATGGGAGGAAGGAGCTCAGCCAGCACCTAGGCCGTCTCCAGGGTCCTGAACTCCGCCGCCAGAGCTTCACAAAGCCTCGGCCTTGCCACTGCCCTCAGCCCTTTCTTACTCTTTCCACAGGTTCACCCAGAACCTCTCGGTCTTCAGAAGAGATGTGGCAGAGGCCCTGCGCAGTGATGGCAGCACCGAACCGTGCAGTCTGGACATGATGAGCTGACCCGACTTCTGACCGTGTGCCGAGCAGCTTTTATCAAGAGACTTGTGGGTCTGGATCCCAGGACAGTGATGTTGGCTAGCCCAGGGGAATCTATTTTTCAAAACAAACAAACAACAACAACAAGAGTCCTACCTTTTTATAAGCCTGGCCTAATTGTAAGAATTTATAATAGCGCACAAACAATGTAAATTCAGTCTTTGCACTGAAAAAGCAAAAGATGTGTTTTCAGTCTTTCTATAAAACAGCATTTATCTTTGTTCTTATAATGCTCTGAAAGGGTGTAGAGACAATATTTAACCAAAGAATATAATAAACCAGGTTTACGCCTAAGTGTGTACTAGTTAATGGTTCTGCAGTCAAGGTTGTGAATTTGTGAGAGATGCAACCTTCAACATAGATCCCGGATTGAGACAAATATACCATTTGAACCTGTTAAATTAGTAGTTTGTTATGAGTCTGGAAAAAGCAGCACTGGGGACTCTGAGCTGTGGGCACTTAAGAACGAGCCTGGGAGCTCTCCAGAGCATCCCACAGGACTGCACACAGCCCTCTCCGCCTCAGCAGCGTCTGACAAAGTTGAGAGACAGTAACACAATTAAATGACTTACAAACAACGTTTGCTCTTCACTGGCATAAATCTGAAGTGGTTCAGTCTAGAAGAATTAAGCTGTGCAATTACTGCCTGCAGAGATATTTCTTCAAAAGCAGCTCTGCCTTCTCGGGCCACCCAAAACAGTTCTAGGTGCTAAAGTATAGATTTTCAGAGGATGTGGATCAGCTGGTTTTCATCCTTCCACAAAAACTCTTACTACTGTGGGGACTGCAGCTCGGCCCAAACCCAGGACAAGGAGGAAGCCTTTACAGTTTGTGAGGGACTGGAGCTAGGCTATTAATTTGAGATTGCCACTGTGAGATGGCTTTGGTGTCTCACCGCTCCGTCTTCATGGCTCAGGCTTGTAGTAAATATTGTTCCCTTTATTTCTGATAAGACATGAAAGGTTGGCCTTACTGTTGAAGAAGAAGTAAATCTACAAGCTCCTGTTATAATCTCATTTCTCAGACTAGTATTTCTTGAAAAGTTTCTTGATAGCTGAGTTTTACAACAGGCTTGTCACAGAATAGCAAAGTCACCCAAGTTTATCTCAAAATGTTTGTCTTCCGTGTGTGAACCCAGGAAATCAGGGAAAAGTGTGTGTTCTAGGTAGGGTTACTTCTGGTATCTAATGGAGAAGGAAGCCTCAGCCTTACACTATGTTTCGTTAGCAGTGGGATAAATTTCCACAAGAAGGCAAATTCTGAACTTCATAAAACCTCAACTGTTTAGAGAAGTCTGACTTGAGAATTTTCTATTTCTCATGGGCTTATTACTGTACACTACTCATCCCCAAAAAAACCCTTCATAGAAGACCTATCCCCTTCTGACACTGTTTTTTGGTTTGTTTGTTTTTTGTTTTTGTTTTTGTTTTTGAAAAAGGTCCAAGACCTGGGAGTTCCCTAGTGGCCTAGTGGTTAGGATTCCGGGCTTTCACTGCCATGGCCCGGCTTCAACCCCCAGTCGGGGAACTAAGATCCTGCAAGCCGCGTGGCGTGGCCAAAGTAAGTAAATAAATAAAAAGGTGCAAGACCTAAAAGCACCGTATTATTTGCATTAAAATGCTCACAAGAAAATCACCATGTGTACTTGCTTTTCTTGACCACATCGCCAAAGGTCGCCTGGTGGTTTCTCCCCAGCCAGGAAAGGCTCAGTCTTGGCCTTGGAGAGCTGCTGGGGAGGAGGACTTGTCAGGCCTGCCCCAGCCCGACTTGAGCAGGGCCTGCTCATGGCGCCGGGGTGTGCAGAGCACACGGAGAGGCAGCGCGCGCAGCAGGGAACAGACTCAGCAAAGCGATGGAACGTCTGCCGTGCCCTCCTCATCTGACCTCTCACTTAGTCCTCACAATAGCCCTGTGAAGGTGGACAGCATACTCCCACTTTTCAGGTGAGGAAGCTGAGGCGCAAAGGTGGTACACAGCTTACACTGGTCACACAGGCAGGATTTGACCCCAGGTCTGTGTCACCTCAAAGGAATTCCTGGCCTCTCCAAGACCTGTATTTGAGAATGGTGAGTTGAAACCAGTTAATGTTTACATCCATTACCATGTGTTTTTCAGAACTCTGTTGCTGTGTAACAAACGACCCCAACATGTAGTGGCTTAGAGCAGCACTGCTCATCTCACAGTTCCTGTGAGTGCTCTGCCTCAGGGTCTCCCAGGCTGCAGCCAGGATTGTGGGCCAGGGCCCTGATCATCACCAGGCTTGCCCGGAAAGGACCTGCTTCCAGCCCCCTCATGGCTATTGGCAGGAGTCGGCTCCTCGCGGGTTGGTGGACCGAGCCTCAGCTCCTCGCCAAGTGGCCTTTGCACAGGGCGGCTCACAACTTGGCATCTCGCTTTACCAGAGCAAGAGAGAGAGAAGCACAGCAGTCTGGAAGTCTCAGCCTCTCATAACCTAATCGCAGAGGGGCCACGCATCATTTTTCCTGTGTTCTCTTCATTGGAAGTAGATCACTGGACCAGCCCACACCCAAGGGGAGGGGTTACACAAAGGCGGGAGGCAGGGGTCTTCGGGAGCCATGTTCAAAGCCACCTGCCACGACTCCTACCTGGCCTTTGCTGGAGAGGTTGGGTTTGGCTACAGGTTTCTCCCCTGAGACCTGGAAAGGAATCCTGATTCTCCCTGGAGAGCTAAGTTCCGTTCTGTGCCCTTTCTGAGGGAGGAGGAGGGAGTGGGGAAGCTGGGGTGTTTGCAGAGCACGTCAGACTGCACACTCACCCCCTGTCCCAGTGGGTCCTGGTTTGGAACTGCTCCCCACCCACTCAGGCCAGCCTTGCCAGAGTCGGCCTTGGTGAGGGATTGCGGGGGCTCCAGGGGAAAGCTGGAGTCCCCCGTGGGAGTCCTCTGCAGGGTCATCCTATCCCAAGGGTAAAACAGGCACTCAAGGGCACACCCAATCTTGCGGAGCCTGCACAAAAGAGAGCTAGTTGGATCTGTTACAGAGCGGTCTCCAACCTTTTTGGCACCAGGGACTGGTTTCATGGAAGACAGTTTTTCCACCGTCAGGGGTTGCGGGGGCGGGGGGGCGGTGTGGGGGGGCACGGGAGGATGTTTCAGGAGGTAACGCGAGCGATGGGGGGGCAGCAGAGGAAGCTTCGCTCGCTGCCCCGCCGCTCACCTCCTGCTGTGCGGCCCGGTTCCTAACAGGCTGCGGCCCGGACCGGTATTGGTCCGTGGCCTGGGGGTTGGGGACCCCTGTGTTACATGCTCCAATCAGATCGCAGGTGAATGTGACTTACACTCAGCAACAGGAAAAAATAAATGATCCTGGCAGTTCCTCGGGGTCTGCCACCTACCCACAGCATCTGGCCCAGAGTGAAGAGGAGAGGAATGCGCGGGCCGCTGCCGGTGCACCTCGCCCTTCTGATGAGCTGCTAGCAGGCGAACACGTCTCGTCCACGCTGTGCGGGGCTCTAGGTCAAGCCAACAGCTTCAGCTGATAGTCAAGCAAGAAACACTTTGAAGGTACTAGGACCGCACGCCTTTTGCCTTCTCCACTGACTTAAGAACCTGACCCCTGAGAGCTGTATCCTGCTTGTGGTCTAGATGTTTCTGTGTTTTCTGTGCTTTCCAATCAGGCTTCTCTAGAACAGGGGATGGGGGTGCTGCATGCACCGTGTGACGATCGGAGCAGCCAGAAAAGCCCTGTTGGCCCCTGGCCCCCCTTCCACTGGCCCTGCCAACCTAGAAGTGCCTTTGGGTTATGGTACTGGAAGCCCCTGTCGACATGCGCAACTGACCTGGCACTGGCTGTGAGCTGAGCTCAGTGACTGAGTTAACTACCAACAGAGCTGAGCGTGAGAACAAAGAACAGGGTAGGTTTGGTGAGAGAAACTGGGGAAAGTGGAAGAGCTGACATAGGGGAGCCTTGTCCAAAATGGAGGCCAGTCCAGCAGTGTAGGCGAGGCAGCATTTGAGAGAACCCAGCACCTTATGGCGAGGAGGCAAAGAGCGCCTGGAGAGCGGGGCGGGGCAGAGTAGAGGGAGACAGTGAAAGTCCCAAGATGAACATTAAACAACTGGAACCACCATCATTTAATGAGCACCCACGAAGCACTGCAAATCATGATCTCATTTAAATGTAATGCTTACCAATAAGAAAGTCAAGTAAGTATTGATATTATCCTCATTTTAGAGATGAAAAAACTGAGACTAAAAGACTGACCCGAGCCACACAGCTAGAAAGTGGACGAGCCAGGATTCAAAGTCAGGTCAGCCTGACTCCAAAACTCATGTTTCTCTTCCACTAACATCCCTTAAGCTAGGTACTTCACCACTGGGCTTTGGAGACAGTTGGGTGGGGAGGTGCATATGGACCCACCGCGACCCCCAGATGGGGCTGATCACTCCCCAAGAAAGGCCAGTCCCACAGAGCCCCTTGTGTGCTGTGTCTGTGGCTTCTGCCACTGATTCATCCTCCTCCCTGAACTTTATAAAATCATTCTTGAGACTTTTTAATGTTTTATTGAGGTGTAAGTTTACAATGACAGCAAACCTTTCAAACTACAGCAAGAGTAACCTGCCTCCTTGGCATATTAAAAAATAATGTTAGTGTGGGTTTTTACATCCCATAGGTTGGATTGCTCATAAGAGTGCTTCCTTGACAAGATTCTTTTTGAGGTTTACAGAAAGCGTAATAAAATATGTAAGTTACATTCCCACAAACAAAAGCTATAACATAAGTTATTTATAAGCGTGAGATACAAACAGTATCACGATAAATAAACCATAAGGGTACCTGCAACATCCATCTTAATGTAATTTGCCCAACAAAAGTGTTGAAACGAAGTCAAATTTAGTAGAGAAATCTGTCAGGAAGAAAGGAAAGTTGTAAAACACAAAATGGGGACAATGGCTGATGGGGTGGGAACAAACAAGGGCATGAGATCGGGTGTGGAGGCACCTCAGAAGGCCACGGTGCCTGCCCTTGGTGCCTGCCCTCGCCCCCTGAGCTCCCAGCAAGCCCTGCTACCCACAGGCGCATGTGTCACCAGCCCGCACGAGGGAAGGAATCTCCCCTCCCCTCCCCCTTCCTGTCTTATACCCTCTCTCCTAACCCCCAGCCCTTTGGCAGCTCCCTCAGGCTGCTGCCAGCCTCCCTGCCAGGCTGGGCCATCCTCGAGGCCAGGGCCTGGGTCTGACTCAGCACAAGGATCCTGGAGATCATTCGTTCGCTCATTCATTCACCTACCACAGATAAAGCAGTGAACGAGGCAGAGTCTCTGCCTTCAGAGAGCTGGTGAGCAGGGGAAATACGATGGGTTCCAAAGGCAATGAGGCAATGATGAAAATAAACAGGGATAGACAGTGGCTGGGGGAGAGGAGGGCTGCTTTAGAGGATGGGCAGAGAGGCAAGAGGTGGCCTGGGCCCTAAAAGGTGGAAAGGCAGGGCTTCCCTGGTGGCGCAGTGGTTGAGGGTCCGCCTGCCGATGCAGGGGACACGGGTTCATGCCCCGGTCTGGGAAGATCCCACGTGCCGCGGAGCGGCTGGGCCCGTGAGCCATGGCCGCTGAGCCTGCGCGTCAGGAGCGGGAGAGGCCACAACAGTGAGAGGCCCGCATACCGCAAAAACAAAAACAAAAACAAACAAAAAAGGTGGAAAGGCACCAGCCGTGGGCGGAGCTGGGGGAGGCGAGTGCTGAACTGAGTACAGGCGAATTACTGGACACACTTCTGACCCCTTCGTCCTTATCCCTCGTCTGACCTTGCTGTGTGCTATTTAGTTTAATACCGCAAACTCTTAATGACCATCCAGTGGGCCCTGGGCCAGCCCCAGGACATGAACTTGAACGCCACCAACACCGTTCTGCCCTGGAGGCACTCCTGGAACAGTGGGGGACACAGAAGTGAGCCCACTGCGGCCGCCCTCACGCCGCTCCTGGGATCCTTCCCCTAGACCACCCACTGATTTCCTATGACTTCGAATCCTTACTACCTGCTCCCACAGCAAAAATGGGGGTATGAGGTAAAGGGAAAAGCACGGGCTTTGGAGTCAAGACAGTCCTGGGTTCCAATCCCAGCTCCAGCCCTTCCCCACCGCACGCCCTCTAGTCCTCCTCATCGAGGGAGGCAGCGATGAAGAGCTCAGACTGTATTACTCCCACTATCAGATGGGGAAATGGAGGCCCAAAGTTGGGACATGGTCCAGAAAATTGGAGTATGTGCTCAGTAAATACTTGAATAAATGAATGGATGAGTGAATAAGTTTGGGCAGGTGTCTTTAGAGCCTTCCATCATGAGAAATAGAAGGGCCCCTAGAGATTCCAAACTAGGGGGTGTGAACTAAGGATGGAGGGTGGGCAGGTAAGCAACCTGGGACGTGGCGTGTGTGCCAAATTGATGTGTTTGTGTCTTTGTCTATGGAAGTGGTCCATAATATTTTCATCTATCTTGCAAATTCGCTTGCTGACCCAAATATGTTTAAGAGCCCTGATTCAAACCCTACCCCATTTTACAGACAGGGAAATTGATTCCCAGTTTACACAGGAAGTCGGCGGTAGAGTGAGCCCGAACTGGGTCCTCCTGCATGTGGACAACTGGAAATGCCGACATCCTGACTCTCATCCCTAAATCCCCCCTCTGTCTCCTATATGACACCCAGCAAGACCTCCAGCAGTGCTATCCCTTCTCCCATCTTCTGAATCGGGAGAAGGAGAGGATGCACTCCATCCTGGAAGTCTTTCTGGCCTCATGAGTCTGAGCCACCAGCTCCCAGATCTTAGAGATTTTCTCATCTGTGTGTGTGTGTGTGTGTGTGTGTGCGTGTGTATCTCCATCTCTGTCATTGTTCAGTTGATAGCAGGTAAGAATGGACAGCAAAAAATTACAATTTCAGGAACACTAAATACATATCAAACAATATTTGGCCAAAACAGTGCTCAGAGGAGAATGTCTGGCCTTAAATGTATTTAATAAAAAACAAGGAAGAATGACCAAAAGGAACTAAAATTTCACCTCAACAAACAAAGAAGAAATTAACAAATAAAAATAAAGCAAACCGTTCCTGAAGGAGATGATATTTTAAAAGAGGATAATGAAATAAAAGTCTTTCTTTAAGACCAGTAAAATAGACAAACCTTTGGCAAATATGATCAAAAGGCACAACTGAGTAACAGCGAGAACGAGACGCAGAGGATGTCAACACAGATTCAACATGGGGGTTTCAAAACAGGAGAGAATCTTCCCACAGTGTTACAACAATGAATTTGAAAACTTGGATGAAATGGGCAATATTCTGGGCACCGGCTTCTGAATTTGAGCAGGCGTCTCAATCACCTGGGGGGCTTGTTAAACACAGAGTGCTGAACCCAACCCCAGCGTTTCTGATTCAGCAGGTCTGGGCTAGGGTCCAAGAATGCGCATTCCTAACGAATTCCCAGGTGAGGCTGATGCCGCTCATCGGAACACACATTGAAAACGCTGTCCCAGAAACTGCTACCCGCGCCATTTACTCCTTTTCCTGAGCTGCCTGACAGCTCTGTTCTTTCTGGGTTGGGAAAGAAGGGGGGGTTTGTGCCCAGTGGTCCAAAGCGCCTACTGCTGGATGCCTGAGAAGCTCAGGGTCCCAGGCAGCGGGGCACAGTGAGGTGGAGCCCTTCCCTACCCCAGGCGCTGTGCCGAATGCTTACTTGAATGAGCTCATTCAATCCCACGATGTTGGTACTGGTGCTTTACCAGATGGGGAAACTGAGGCACAAAGAGACTTCCCTAGCCCACAGCTGATAAACAGAGGTAGGAATCCAACTCTTAAGCACTGGGCCACTCACCATGCCCTGGGAGCAATGTTGGCCACACCACCCACATCTTCTCCCTATCTCTGTGCCTGCCCACCTACGTGTGCAGCGTGGGCCTTGCTATTCCATGTAACAGAGCCAGGAAGCAGCAAAGACAGGCCTGGGATCCAGGGATCTGGAAGCCAGGAAGGAAGTGGAGCTGCTGGTGGAGAGCCTTCACCGGCCTCTGAGTCAGCGTGAGTCTCAGAACTCAGCCTCAGTCAGCTCATCAGGTACAAGATGGGGTTGAGAGCAGCCCTTTCCACACAGGGTTGTCGTGAGGAATAAATAAGTGCCCCAGCCCTTGCCTGGCATGTGCTAAGTTCTCAACTCACAGTTGCTCTATTGTTGCCATTAAAGTTATTATTACATAACCGCCAGAGTGTCTCCCAGGCAATTCCACAGACCTTCTCTCATTTACTTCTCACAGCCACCCTGGGGGTAGCTATTACCCTTTCTGTTTTACAAATAAGGAAAATGAGGCTCCAGGAGATGCAAGAGAGACCCCACAACCCCCAGGCCCCCCAGTGGCAGAGCCTGAGTTAGAAGCAGGAGGCCCCCAGCTCAGAGCAACAGCGAAACTCCATCTGAAGGTCCTGGTCTGCAGAGGGCAGTGGAGGAGGGCTTGCCCAGGGCCCAGGAGCCCTGCTCTCCTCACCCCCCTCTGCCCAGACACCTCATTCTCCCCACCCAACACTGAGGTTCTGCCAGGGCCAGAGACTTGCCCAAGGTCACAGAGGGGGTGTTGACTCAGGCTTCCAGGCCTTAAGATTGTAAGTCCTGAGGCCTCTCCTTGTTGGGGGCACATTACTAGGAAGAATCTAGTAATTCTGCTGCCCCCTGCCCTTCCTGGCCCCCTGAGACTGACCCCACCGTAGACAAATACACCTCTCTCTCCAAGATACTGAGCCTCCGCAAATAAAATAAAACCGCAAACAAATAAACAGGCATCTTAAGAATAACACATCAACTGTCACGCTGGGCGGGTGGGGAGGGCAGCCACAGCTTCCTGTTTCCTATTACCTGCCAGGCCCTAACCCCGTGCGCTCTCCACATCTCACTCGCTGCTCGAGACCATCTCGCAATTCACGCATTCTGTTTTACAAACGAGGAAACCAAAGCCTAAAGCTATGAGTCCCTTGCTCAAGGTCACTCAGCTAGGATGTGACCTGGCCCAAATACAAACACCCTTCTGGCCAATGGAGCATCCCAGCTCTCACCACATCGGCAAGACGAGGAGCACAAGGGAGGCCCTGCTAAGCGGTCAGCAGTCAGTTTGCACCTAACGATTTTAGAATTAGCAGGTAGAAAACGATTCTGTAAACCTTCCCTGGGGAGACAGATGAGACTGGGGGGGGGGCTAGGGGGGTTGGCCGCCCTGCACGCCGTCCTGTCACCGGTGCCCCTTGGCCCGCCTGCACAGCCTCCGAGGGCGCGGGCAAAGCAAGGAGTGGTCTCAGCGCCCAGGGTTACCCAAAGAAATCCCGCTATTTGCTCTAAATATGACCCTCCCCCGTCCTTGCCCCTCGGTAATCCCAGGTCTCGACACCTGCCGCCCCTCGGGCAGGTCTCCCCGCGGGTCCACAGTCCCGTCCATCCTGCAACGAATTTCGAGGGACCGGATCTCGCTCCCCACCGGGCGACCCCGGGTCCCGTTCAGCCGGGCCTGGCACGCGTGGGCACCTGAGAGTCTCGCCTCGGTCCGCTTGCCGGGTGGGTGCCAGGGAGCGTCTCTAAAGTGGCTGCGACGCCGCGGCCGAAGCCCGGGCGGGGGTGAATTCTCCCCAAGCGGGTCGGTGTCCTCGGGAGCGCGGGGCATGCTCCGGTGCTGTCCTCACCCCGCGCGCAGGCAGCGCACAGCTTGCGCCCCACGGTGCGCCCCTTTCGTTGCTCCCGAGGCGGTGGGGTGTCCAGGACGCTGCCGCGGATTCCGCAGGGTCGTTCCGGAGTTGCAACTCCATTGTAATTGAAAGGATTCATATTGTTTGGGTTTTGCTCAGATGAAAAAAAAAAAATTTTGGAAGAAAACGAAACCCCCCTCAGCAAATGACAATTTCACCAGCAGAGCGCCCTGCCCGCCCCGCTCGGCGGCGGGGAAGCTGCCCCAGCCGGGAGGAGCGGGGAACGTCTCCTAATTGCAGCTTCGTTAGATTTCGGGTTTGGGAGGCTGTGGTTCAGGCGCTAATATCCGCCGCCCATTATCCCGGCTAATAAATTTGACCTATTGTTCGTTTGTTAAAATGATGTCACCTTGGAACAGTCCCTAAGCTCCTATTTCCATGAATTAGGCCTTTATTGAAAGCCAGGAGCCAATGGGAGGAGAGAGGCTTGTTGATCGCAGCCAATGGCTGCGGCGGGAGAGGAATTAGCAGCGGAAACTCCAGGTTCGGTTCAAGAAAGATGACACAGAGCCTGTCGGGCCCGCGCACTCTTGGCAAAGTTTCAGTGCGACGAGAGGCGCCGGGCGCTCCATGGCCGCGCCGTAACGGGGACCCAGCCGCCTCCCCGCCCAGCCCAGCCCAGCCCTTCCTCCCGCCCAGGATGGAGGCGCCAGCCAGCGCGCAGACCCCGCACCCGCACGAGCCCATCAGCTTCGGCATCGACCAGATCCTCAACAGCCCGGACCAGGACAGCGCACCAGCCCCGCGGGGCCCCGACGGCGCCAACTACCTGGGAGGGCCCCCCGGGGGCCGTCCGGGCGCCACATACCCGTCTCTGCCCACCTCCTTTGCCGGCCTCGGCGCGCCCTTCGAGGACGCGGGATCTTACAGTGTCAACCTGAGCCTGGCGCCCGCCGGCGTGATCCGAGTGCCAGCGCACAGGCCGCTGCCCGGGGCCGTGCCGCCGCCTCTGCCTAGCGCGCTACCTGCCATGCCCTCCGTGCCCACGGTCTCCAGCCTGGGCGGCCTCAATTTCCCCTGGATGGAGAGCAGCCGCCGCTTCGTAAAAGACCGTTTCACAGGTGAGCAGGGTGTCCAAAAAGGCGCCGGGCCTCGGCCCTCCCGGGGCCAGAGGCGCCGCGCCCTACGTGCTTCACTCGGGGAAACGGTTCCGGAGGCCCAAGTGCGGTGGAGGCCTCAGCGCCCAGGGCCCCGGGCAACCATAGAGGGGAGAAAAATCAGAGAGTTTGGGGGAAATAAGCCTGTGCCCGGGGAAAGAGGGGGACATCTCCCAACCGGCTTGGTGCCGCTGGGGACCCTCGGGACCAACGAAATAGCGTAGTACTCTGCGCCCCACCGGGCGGCACCGGGTCCGCATGGTGCCTGAACGGCAGTCGAGCTGGGCCGGGCTTCAGGGGGCCTCGTGTGTCTCCGCAGCGGCGGCGGCGCTCACGCCCTTCACCGTGACCCGGCGCATCGGCCACCCTTACCAGAACAGGACGCCGCCCAAGCGTAAGAAGCCGCGTACGTCCTTTTCTCGGGTGCAGATCTGCGAGCTGGAAAAGCGCTTCCACCGCCAGAAGTATCTGGCCTCGGCCGAGAGGGCGGCGCTCGCTAAATCCCTCAAAATGACGGACGCGCAGGTCAAGACCTGGTTCCAAAACCGGAGGACCAAGTGGCGGTGAGAGAGGCCTGGCCCGGCCCACCTTGCACCGGCCCTTCGCCCGCCCCGCGCCGGAGCCTCGCGTTCTCCCCACCCTGCGCTACCCCCTACTCGCCCTCCTAGGGCTGCACCTCCCCCCTCCTTCCCAGGTTTTATCTCCCAGCTCGCCCTCCCGCGCGCCTGTCCTCATCCGTGTCTGGAATTCTCCTCCATTCCCATCCCTGTGTCGCTTTCTTGAGCCTCTCCAACTCTCTCGGTGTTTTATTCGGTCTCCTGCGCTCGCTCGGTTTCCTCTCACCTGCCCCCCGCCAACACCCCACCCCATCCCGGGCCTCTCGCGCTCCGCTAAACCCTCCCGCTTGCCCCCTGCCCTTCCGATTCCCGACAATCCGCGCGGGGCTCCGGGTTCCCGCTCTAGCTCCCCATCCCGACTCCAGCCCTGTTTTTATCCGATCGCTCTTTCGATCCAACCCGTGAACGGCGAAGCGATCGCGTCCTGCAAGAGGGGTTTGAGACAGAGCCTGGGAGAACCGGATGAGGCTGACCGGACCCGGGGACACCGCGAGGTGCAGAGCCTGCCCGCCCACCCGCGGACCCCAGTGACCCGGCTGCCTGTAGGGCCTAGTCAGTTACACACACGCCCTGCCCTTGTTACCCCGCAAAGAAACAATCTTTGTTGTTGGCGAAGCCACAATACCCGGGTGTGCAAGTGGGCGGCGGGCGGAGTTTCCTCCCGGCGATCTCCCCGCGCACAACAAAAACAAACCATCCCAACCCACTCCGCGGACCCGCGGGTCCCCGGCGCACAAGGCCGGCGGGGAAGCAGACTGACTCTGCGCCTCGAGGCTCCCGGCTGGCCTTGGCTCCCGGGCGGGTGGGGGCCCCGCCGGCGGCCCCGCGGTGCCGGGTGCCTGACGGTGCTGTCCCTCTCCCTCCCCCGGTGCAGGCGGCAGACGGCGGAGGAGCGGGAGGCGGAGCGGCAGCAGGCGAGTCGGCTCATGCTGCAGCTGCAACACGACGCCTTCCAAAAGAGCCTCAACGACTCTATCCAGCCCGACCCGCTCTGTCTGCACAACTCTTCGCTGTTTGCTCTGCAGAATCTGCAGCCCTGGGAGGAGGATAGCTCCAAGGTCCCCGCCGTCACCTCTCTGGTGTGAGCCGCCAGCGCGCACCGTCACCAAGTATCGCCGCCCCGACCCGGCGGGGCGCCCCGGCCCCCCAGCCGGTCTGGGGGGGAATCGAGGCCGAGATGGGAAGGGCCAGCCAAGCTCAAGTAGGCCCCGGGGCGCGGCCGCATCCCCGCCGCCTGCGGAGGGGGGCTGGGCCCGGGCTCCGCGCGACTGCACAATCCGAGCCCCCGCCCCGCGCCCAGTCCCGCCCGAGGCCCGGGCCTGACAAAGAAAGCGCCTTACGTTTCTCCGCCCCTCGCCCGCAGCCCCCGGGCCGGGCGCCTGTATTATACTTTGTACTTTTGCCCAAACGTGTAAATAATAAAAGTTTTGGCTTTTTTCTTTAGAAACCGGCCACCTGCTTCCCCCGCGGGGGCCACTGGAGGAGGGGCGGCCGATCAGGCGACTGGGGGAAGCGCCAGGGGCTGGGGCACCCTGCGTTGAGGCTGGGTCCACCCTTCTCCTTTTCCGTTCCTTTTATTTAAGTCGTTTTATTTAATAAAAAAGTTAGCTATTTCACTTAACGCCGCTTTTATTTCGTTTTCGTTCCAATAATGCTCGGCGACTCCCGACCCTGCGCCCCACCCCCTGCGGCGGTAGAGGCCGAGCGGCGGTGTGCGGGCGAGCGTCCACTTCTCCGAGCCTCGTCGGTATTCGCCTCACCTCGAACCCCGGCTCGGGGCCCCGCGGAGGATCCGCGGTGCAGGTCAGTGCGTGCCGGCCGCCCGCAGTCCGGGAGCCCGCGGGATGGGGTGGACGTGGGAAGGGCACTCTAGGCTCAGAGGTCGCAGAGCAGCGCCAGGCAGAGTTGGGGAGTGAAAGGCCCCGCCTGGACGGGTACTTAGACCGTCCCAAGTCAAACCCACCTAAGGGGTGGGAGGCACGGTGACCTCGAACTTCCTGGGACGCGAAGCCCACGCCCCCTCCCTCCCACAACCCACAACCCACTGTCCTCTCTCTTTCTAGAGAGGCCCTGTGCGGGCCCCTCCGACAGGTTTGAGAGGATCTGGGCGCGCTGCGCGCGGCCTGTGCGCGCAGAGCAGGCGCGCTGCCTGGCTCTCCAAACGCTCGGCGTCTGGGGAGCAAGTGTAGCGCACAACCCCGGGACACCCTCGCCCTTCTGGGTTGCGTGGGACCGCCGGTGGAGCGTGATGTCACGTGACTTCACTGCAGCCGTGGTGGCGTCACTAGACAGGAGGGGGCGGGGCGCCCGGAACGCCCAGGACTCCAAGCCCAGGTGTGAAAGCGGCGTGGCCCAGTCCACCCGCTTTACCTCGGCTCAAAAGCTAGAAGTTTCGGGATCACGAGATCTGGAGCAGGTGGCCCCTTATAACAACGACAAACACACACTCGCAGCGTCCGTGAACATTTCATCTTGCTCGTTGATTTTTTTTCCTTTTACCATTCTCCCTTTCAGTCTTTTAAAAACTTTTCTTATTTTCTGGCCTCTCCATTTCTTTCTCCACAATATTCTGTTTCCTCCTCTGTTACTCTTGGTCTCTGTTACTATATCTTTTTAACTTTTCTTTACAGTTTTATGTTCCTCTGTATAGTTCGTTCTCTATTGCTTTCAGTTTTTCATCTTTCTTTGTCCTATCCTTTCTCCCATTTCCGACTCTCGCGTTCTGTCTCCTTACTTCCCTCCTCTCTTTTTGTCCTTGTTTTCCCCTTCTTGTCTTCCAAAATCTCTTTGCCTCTACCTCTCTCAGTCCCGGTCTCTGTGTCTCTCCTTCCCCCCTCCAGGCCGGGCTCCCCGGGTCTCCTTAAGGCTAAACCCTTCTGGGTGCGATCTCGGAGGCCCTGTAGCAGCCCCGCCAGCCTCATCGCCCTGCCTCCCTCGGGGCCTCGCGGCACCCTGCAGGCTCGGGTATATTGGGCGCCTTCGTTGCAGGCGGGCAGCGGTATTGTCTGCACTGCAGGCCTCTAGGAAGGGGAGGGAGTCTAAGAAAGAGCTGGAGCTGCAGCGTTTCTGCCCTCATCCCCACCTCCAAGCCCTGGGGACTCCCAGACACCCCAGAGAAGAACTAGGGTGACTCAGAGCTTCAGGTCTCTTCCTTGGGTGTTTTCCTGAAATGCTTCTATTTTCTCCGCTTTAAAAAAAAAAAAAAAATCGTAGTAAACGCCGTCATCAGGATGGGAAAGGTTGGCCCTTCGGCTGGGGACTTGAATATCTAAAAACCAGAGCGACCGTCTTTGCCTTTGCTGAACAAGCAGGGCCCCTCCTCGGGCACTGGTATCGCTTTCTATTTTCCCTCGCTTTTATTCTATTCCTCCATAACAGGGCTTAGTGGTTTTTGTTTTTTTTCTAAATTATGTTTGCTGTTCTACCAGAGGGACCCTCGATTCTCGGGCCTTTTTGGGGAACGCACACACATCTTTTTCCCTCTCCGGTGCCTGACTTTGCGCAAAAGGTCTCTGAACGAGAGGCCAGCCGGGCTGGGCTTTCAGGCAGGCCCGGGGACAGGGACCCAGTGCCGCTGCGGCCCTAGGGGAGAGGGGGCAGTTTTTCCCCAACCAGTGACTTCGCGGGCGTTTGCTCTCCCTGAGCGCTTTGTCCCAGCGAAGCCTTGCCCAGCCAGAGAACGGCTAGGGGTCTCTTCAAGTTAGGGGGGCTCAGCCCACTTGTGTGGGGCCGGGTGGTGACCGTCACCCAACCACGCGCACCCAGGGCAGTGTGGGCGCCCCCAACAGGTGGGAGGAATTGCTGAGCCAAGCCAGGGCTTTTAGCGCCTAACGCCCTCCTCCCGCTGTGCAAAGCCTGGAGGTCGCCGCCATTTCCACTGCGGCTGCGCCGGATGAGAGCCCGAGGACGCCCCGCTGAGGGACACAGCTCCCAGTCCCCACACCGGGAGGACTGTGAGGCACAGTCGCGGCGCGGAAATACCCGGACCAGGCACGCGCCCCTGAAGCTGAGTTTAGGAGAACGGGAATCTGGAGTAGGCTGGGAGGCCCACAAGGGCGCCTCCTTCTGGATCGTCTCCCAACATGAGGCCCCACCTCGGCCGGAGGAAGCGCCTGAGGCTCTGGAGGTAGGCGGGTGAGTGTGGACGTTCAGCCAGGCCAACGTCCCCGGAGGGGATTGAGGACAAGAAGCAGCCGGTCTCTGGGCAAGGGCTGGACGCTTCGCCTCGTCGCCCTTCCCCGCGGCCTTCCCTAGTCTCGTTTGGAGAGTCTCTGAAGTTGCACCCATTTTACAGATGCCGGACAAGGAGGCACGAGGCAGCTTCGCGACCCAGGCGAACTGGTCGCGGGAGCTCTCCCCGAGCGCCGGTTGCTGGGCTCCACCCGCGGGCAGGGTGGGGGCGGGGGTTGGGCCCCAGGCGTCCGCAAAGACCGGCGAGGCTGCCCCGCCCAGGCACGCGGAGTTAGGCCCGACCTCAGCTCCCTGGGATGCTCCGCAGCCGGTGGAGTGTGGGGTTGGGCGATGTAGTGGGGACCCGGGCGGGTCAGAGCCAGGGAGGGAGGTGGGAAGGGGAGGGGGGGGAGAGAGAGAGACAGAGACAGACAGAGAGAGAGACAGAGACAGAGACAGACACTCTGGGGCTGGCCGCTCCCTTCAGCAGCTCCCTGTACAACGCCGGCCGCGGACCGCGAGCTTTGCACGCAATGTGTGGTTGACGATGACCCGCACCCAGTCTCTGCGAGGTTTGGATGCCCCTCCCCATTTTGCAGTTGAAAAAACTAAGGCTCAAAGAAATCAGAAATTAGTTCTGGGTCGCGCATCGCCGGCGGACTGGCGCTCCCTCCCAAACAAAGCGCTCTAATACTTGGGAGGACTTTTGGGAGGACTTTGCTTAGCAAAGGGATAGGGAGGCGGCCTAGGGGACACCTGCAGCCACCCTGACACCAGGCCCAGCGGTCACAGTGCGGCAGAAGGGCCTTCCTGCTCCATCTTGGGTGGTGGACTCGGGCTCTGAGTTCCAAGGGCGCCAGCGCCTATCGCCTCCCAGGCTTGCGAGCTTCCCCGCGTTTGCCGTCGGTGCAGGAGCGGCGAGACGAGATGAGGTCGCCCCCGCTCATCGGTAAGACCGGAGTCCACACTGCGCCCTTGGGCCGGGCAACCTCCGCCCGCCCGCCCGCCTGCCTCGGCAGTTCCTCGAGCAGTTGGGGCCTTGCGGCCCTCGTCTCGGACTTGAGGCCTAAGGACGCGCAGCCTGGCCCCGGAGGGTTCGGCCACCAACTGCGCCGTTTCAGCGGCCGGCCCTGGGCAGCAGCAGGCGGTGCGCATCTGTTCGCCGCGCAGCTAGGCGCTCCGGTTAGGGACCTCGGGATGTGGCCTCGGACTGCCCGCCGAGACCTCCAGGCCAAGGACCGGGCCTAGGCTGCGAGAGCGCTGAAGGGGACCTTCGCCAAAATCCCAGTCTCAGCCTCAGCGCAAACGCAAGCAGAACAAGGCCGGAGAAGGGCAGGCGTGGTGCAGGGGCCCGCATTCTGGAGAGCGAAGGTTTCTTAAGACCGAAGGCGACTTTCCTTTTACGAAATCTTCCGACTCGCGGCGGCGAGGCCCCCCACGTTTCCAAGCATCTGCTCGGTTATGAGCGGTTCCTCCCGGCGAAGCCCAGACTCAGTACCGCACTTTCTTGGTTCAGACACTCGCAAAATCCTCCTGGAATTGCCACAGTGATCCGTGCCTTCCCTCGTGCCACCCAGCCGGTGGTGGCACGGATTTCTCTGCTCAGTTTTGTCACTCCCTTGCTGTGTGGCCCTGCGAACGTGGCTTTGGTTTCTGCATCTGTAAAATTAGGGCTACCTAGTCATTAAGGAGTCTTCCAGGGAAAATGAAAAAAACCCATGGCTTATGGTACAGCTGATCTTCAATTTATTATGAGAATAGAAGCATTTAAAATATACTTATGGATGAGGAATCTAATTAAACACCTAACTGCGTAGGAGTTTATTCATAGTTGTTGCTATTTTGGACGAAAGGGCAGGAATGGGGCAGGACCCCACTGAGGTCACTTCTCCTGCAGTCACTGAAGGTGGAGAGTTGGTGGAGAAGTCATCTGGGAAACTGGGCCTGGGTTGATCTGGTTAGAGGTTGCAGTATCCTGGTGTTACCCTGAGATCCGTGGCCATATCTGCCTCTCACTTTAGTTGAAATGACTGGACAAAGTTGTTCTTGTAAGTGTCAGACTGGCTGCCAATTAATGAGTTACTTATTAAACCCTGTAAATATGCTCCTAACTGGTGTGGAGAGGAAGAAGAAAAACCATATTTGAGCAGAATATTTGTTCAGAGGTTTTCACACCCTCCACCATCCCACTGAATCCCCAAAAGAGTCTCGTGTTCCCATTCTAAATAAGGAAACTGGGGAGCAGAAAAGGCAGCTGACCTGCACAGGTTCAACTCGCGCCTTAACTGAGCTCCGACTCAAACTCGCAGTCTGCCGGCTGGGCTCCCTGTGTGTCCCCACCCAACCACAGATCGCAGACAGCAAAAGCTCCGCCGGCCGCGGGGTCATTAGAGAAATTTGTGCTGACCCAGACTCCCCCGATTTTAAAGAAACCAAATCTTCAAATGGAGCAGAGTCTTAGACTGGCTTTAAAAGCCTCCAGACCCTGAGCAGCTCCCGTGGTGGCCCGCTCCCTGGAATGTACTGGCTTTGCTGTCAAGCCCTACTGATGGATGGATTTATCTGGGACGCACTGAAACTCTCGAAAACTTGCAACCTGGGTCGGCAGCACATCCTTTGCCGCTTCATCCCCCCAACCAGGAAAAAGCCACTCCCTCCTGCCTGCGTAGACCAGCCAGCAGAAAGTCAGCCAGCAGGAGTGGTAAGGAGCAGTGCTCTCAGGAAGGTCTGCCCTCAGGGGTAATAGTGGGCAAGGCCCGCTGAGACCCTGGGGCTAGAGAAGGTGGTGCTGGGCTCAGGGGCGCCAGTGAATAGCCAGTATGCTAAACAGTGCGCACTCGCTGTCTGGGCCGCCACAGCTGGGACACTTTTGTTCTTTGGAAGTAGTGGGACTAAGGAGGAGGGGGTTGCGGAGAGCAGAGAGGAAACTCAACCCTGAGAAATCAGAGTGAGAGGGCCCTGGGAGGGGGTCCTGCTTATTATCAATCACCTGCAGTTTCAAGGTCGTTTGTTGGAGGAGCCCCTATGGGCAGGGATGGGCCTGTGCACCCAGTCCCCAGCTCCCAGTGGATCTGTAGCCCAGAGCCCAGGCTCTGGCCGCAAAGCAGTTACCATGTGTTGAGAGCATCTGCACAGTCTTATGTAATCCTCACAAGGGCTATCTCGGAGGTAGGCACTATTGCAATCCCCATTTTACAGATGAGGAGACTGAGGCTCTGAGACGTGACGCAATATCCCCAAGGCCATCTGACTTGAAAGGCCAGGACTTCAACCCAAGTGCACTGACTCTGCCTCATGGGTTTTTACCCATTGAGGCTCCTCAAACCTGCTTATTAGTAAAGCCAGTGTCCTTCTGTGACTGCCAGAGGGAATTCTGAATGGTTTGGAGATTATCGTCCCCAAACAACTTCAGACACAAACCAGAACATCTTGGGTTGTATCTACAACATTATTGTTGTTGCTGCTGCTACCATTACTGTCCCCTGTTATTTCTCTTCTGAGACCCCTGAAGGTGGTTGGAAGGTGCTTGGCCTGCGCTCCATCTAAGGGATTCAGGGGTCTTCTCCTGCCCTCTCCCCCAGCCCAAGCTAACGAACAAGCTCTAGTGAGCCCCTGTGGGTACTGATGAGCCATGGTGTAGCCCTCAACCTCCAGACCCTTAGGATTTTCAGCTCAGGGTAGGAAGATGGTACTTAAATGCTGCTTGCCTCGAGGCCAGAATGCCCGCAACACGTATGGAGTGTAAAGAGGCCTGGGTTAAAATCCAACTTCGCCACTCACTAGCTGTGTAGCCTTGGAAAAGTCACTTTGCCTCTCTGAGGCTTTGTGTCCTCATCTGTACTCTGTAAGGACAGATCTTCCTCACAGGGTCGTCGGAGGATGAAATGACATAATCCTTTGTGCACTTCACCAGGAGCCTGACGCACGATAAGCACTATGATACATTTACTGCTCTTATTAGTGGTAGATTAATTTTCACAAGATAAATTGTTCTGGTTCTCCTCAGAGAGAGAAAGAAGCAAACCCAGAGAAGATGAGTAACTTGCTCACAGTCAGGCAGTAAGTGGTAGAGCAGAAATTCAAACCCAGTTATGTCAGAGTTTAGAGTCCCGATTTACCTCAGTCTGCACTGTCTCCGCCGTAGAGAATCTTCTAGAAATGGCTGTTGACTAGGCGTGGAAAATCTAGATTATTCTAAGTCCGTGGAACCAGGTGCTCTGTTGCCTTCTGGGGCTTCCATTTACTTTGGTTGCTGTTGTGTGGCACTCTGCAACTGCTAAGTACCTGTTTATTAAATAAAAATAATACTAAGTAGCATTTCTAGAGCATCTGCTGTGGGCTAGACAGTGACAGTGGACCAGACGTTTTACCCAAGTGATCGCATTTAACCCTTAAAACAATCCTAGGAAGTAGATCTCATTTTGAAGATGAGAAGTTTGAGGTTTGGGGACTTTAAATAACGTAGCAACACAGGGTATGAATTGGAATCTAGATGTTCTGACTCCAGAGAGGGGAAAACCTAATATGAGCTGAGCACTGTACTTGGGACATTATGTATATTTTCTCGCTCAGTCCTCTTAATCTTATAAAACAGTTTTTTTTTTAATCTTTTAAAAATTTATTTATTTAATTTATTTATTTTGGGCTGCGCTGGGTCTTTGTTGCTGCGCGCGGGCTTTCTCTAGTTGCAGTGAGCGGGGGCTACTCTTCGTTGAGGTGCGTAGGCAGTGGCTTCTCTTATTTCAGAGCACGGGCTCTAGGCACGCGGGCTTCAGTAGTTGTGGCACGCGGGTTTAGTAGTTATGGCTTGTGGGCTCTAGAGCGTGGGCTCTAGAACGCAGGCTCTGTACTTGTGGCACCCGGGCTTAGTTGCTCTGCAGCATGTGGGATCTTCCCGGACCAGGGCTCGAACCCGTGTCCCCTGCATTGGCAGGCGGATTCTTAACCACTGCGCCACACGGAAGCCCATAAAACAGTTTTGAAAGAAAACACTAAGCCTCGGCAACTTTAAAGTGTAGTTTGCCCAAGTTTCCATAGGTGTCTGAAGACAACAGTTCTCCATCTACCAGCCCAGGGTGCTCCAATCTGCTTCCAAAGCTGAGCTCTTCAACCAAGGTTGGGGTAGCTCTGCAGAGACGGGGCAGACATGGTTATGGGAGGTGAGTTCGCACACAAAATGTGACTTCTCCCATGAGGAGGCCAGACATACTTGATATCTCCTGGTCTTTCTGAGGGAGGGGAACATCAGTGATATTTAGTGAGAGGACAATGATGTGTCTGCAGGTAAAATGAACACAAAGAGATAAACCAGCGTTGAGATGGTCAGAAGGCGTGCAAGCCTGCTCTCTGCCTGCAAGCACGCAAGAAAGAGCCTGGCCTCCTTCCCTCAGAGGGAGTCCAGGAAATAACTCCTCTCCTTGCCTCCCTCCCGGCTGCACTACTGAAGTCCGTCCCCACCTACCTCCAGAAGGAGCTGCTTTTGATGAAGACCGCATGCCTGTTATACATTCATGTTCCAAAGCAGGAGAGGGTGGACATCTGTGTTACTCAATTGCATCTAAGACTTGAAGATGAAGTAAGGTGGATTGTTTTGTTTGTCCTCAAATCCATCAGATGAAAAGCAGACCTTGAACCTGGAGTTACTGAATCCTGAAGGGCAGGGTGTGGGGTGACGTCTTGGATTTGTTCCCCCACAGAAGCCAGGTTTTGCCAGCCTGGCCATGCGCTGCAACAGACGAGCTTCTGCTGGGCCCCATGATGCTTAGCGCGCTGAGCGCTTAGTAGGTGGTTCAGTGAGTCCTGGCGACTGTCCGACCTACAGCTTGGTCTGCTCGGCTTGAGCTCTGCAGCTGCGAGCCACGCTACCCTGCCGGGCTGTGCTTGGTAAGTAGAGGTCAGGGTCTGAGGCTTCTCTGCAGGCGGGTTGCTTGGGCACCCTGAAGAGAAGACTGAACCTGCACTCTGTATAGTTTAAAAATGATTTGTCAATGGCGACAATTTACAAAAATATATTTCTGTTGCGGCATCTTCCAATCGCTGGGATTTATGGCTTCATCTCTCGGATTTGAAAGCACACCCGCACGCTCTGGCAAATGAGAAAATGTATGAACAATTTGTTGGCTTTTTTTTTTTTTATCAAGTTTCCCCAAATATGTAAACTCTGAGAGCACCTTATTCTTTTTAAATGATCATTCATTTGTCTCCAGACTCTATCTTTTGGCACAATTTATTATTCTCTATTTCAAAAAACTTAAATGCATTTCGCATATTAGCACGTAACTCTTGTTCCTGTCTCCTCAGTTGTGGAAAGGGCTGGATTGCTTTTATAAAGAAAAAAATGGCTAATAAAATTGGCCTCAGCACCATTGCTCTGCAATTCTTATGAACAGTAAAGTGGTACTTACCGTCATTGATGTTAAAAGCTATTTCTAAATTATGGTGCCATTTATTATCTCTAGTGTCCAAAGTAAGTTTAAATGATGCTTATAATTCATGTTTTACCAAATTTCCTTTTCCCCCCGAGGATACCTCTGATTAACTTATGCACATTAAAGCGCTTTTTAAATTCTTCTTTTATTGCCATTATGCTCTGAAAATCTCAGCGATTCTCAAAAATGGGTAATAAACTTGAGATAAAATGCTGCAGTTTTAGATCAATGCTGACATATCACTGTGGTGATTTCTACAGAGCTAAAGTGATAATGCTTCATATTTACGGAATATATACTAGGTTATTACTACAGTATTACCATTTTGTTCTAAGATGAAATGAGTAATTTACCAATTTATTAAACAGTTACATTTAAGTATTGCTTAGGACATTACCACCCCAATCTGTTTACTTAGCTTGAAGAGTTACCATTAAGATACCCTGTTTATTTAGGTAAAATTTGTAATCATCATGCCTTCCATTAACCAACTTATTTTTCTGCAAGGCTAATTGTCTGGAAATGAGTTTCTTCTTATTTACTGTGCTACATTCTGCTTAGCTGGCTGAAAACATCACCCCAGCAAGAAGTGCTAGGGAAATTAATAATACATACAGAGAACAGTTTTAATTAGTATAATACCAAATATTAATAAAAGATTTATGACACCGTTGAAAAATTCTAACAGAAGAGATCTTAACAGCTTGGGGCTCAGTTTATCAGGAGAGGGCGACCGTGGTGCAACCTTTTGTGGGAGGCCAGTTTGGGTGATTCTCAAGAGCTTCTGGGGCTCCTGGGAGCACGGGCTGGAGGTGAGAGGCTCTGCCTCTAGAAGGGGTTTGCTGGGTGCTGAATAGAGAGTTCACACCAAGGAAGGAAAATTGGGGACATAGATGTAGACTGCCAATTCTAACTCAAAAGATACCAAGGTTTCTGCAAAGTAGGAGAGGAACACAGGCCAGTCTGGGGCCCCCCTGAGACATTTCCAGAGGCACCGCTGGTCTTCAGTCCCAGATGAGAACAGGACTTTGAGAGTCTGGACTGCTGTTAACTCAGAAGCCCTGGGGACAATGGATCGACATGGAACTGGGGAAAGAATGCATATTCACTGAGTATTTATTATGCACCATTTGCTTACACACATCTATTTTAACCTGCACAGCGGAGAGCTAGCACTATCCTCATTCTGCAGGTCAGGAAGTGAAGCCCTTGGAAGGGTAAGGCCCTTGCCTGAGGTTACACAGCTAGTGAGTGGAGCAGAATTTGAACCCAGGTCTGTGGAAACCTCAGAGCATTGTCTCCTACAAGGCAGTACCGATGTGAAGAGAAAACAAGCAACCCCATTATTGACCTGCACCCTTGTCCATGATGTCAAGCCAAGTAGGCACTCAGACAAGCATTTGATGCTTCCATTCTCATCTGGATGGGTCGGTGCATTCCCATCCTTCCACTGTCCTGCTTGTCCCAAAGGCGTAACGTTCTTTCTTTATGTGTCCATCTTCCTTCTGTGACATGAACTCACAAGGGCAGGGTCATTTCTTACCTTCTTTAGATCCTTGGTGCCTGGCACATAGTAGGCCCTTTTTAAAAGATTTAAAAGACCAAGGAACAAGGAAGTGAAAAGGAAAGACAAATACAGCTTCTGTTTGCAGTGTTCCGGAGAAAAACTGACCCTACATAGATACATTTTGTTTGTAGGAAGTCATCCCCCTCCCCGCCACCAAGCCCACACAACCCTGGCTGAAGTATAAGGGTTATTATTATTGCCATCTTTTCTAGCCCCCAAGGGCCGGGTCTTAGGAGCAGCAGGAATCCTTTGTACCGTGAGCTGATTTTTTCCTGACATGTGTTAATAAAAACTGACCAAGCCAGTTACTTGCTCAATTTCTCTCCATTTTGAGAAACTCCGTATCGTGAGGCACTTGAGGGCTGATGACCCTTTTATCCTACTCTTGATTAAAAGGTAAAAGAAAAAAACAAAACTAACAAAAGTTCTTGGACTGAAGATCTCCAGGATATGCGGCAAAATGGCCGGGCTGCTTCTTGAAGAACAAAAGTAGTGCCTGTGACCAGGGCCACCTTTGCTGCTCTCTGAACACCTTGCTCTTCCTGACTGTGCCCTCCGAGAAGGAATTTTAGTCCTTCAGGGGATGAATGGATACACAAATTGTGGTCTGTACATACAATGGAATATTATTCAGCCGTAAAAAGTAAGGAAGTACCCATACCTACATACAACTTGGATGAGCCTCAAAAACATGATGCTAAGTGAAAGAAGCCAGGCACAAAAGGCCACAGATTGTATGATTCCATTTATATGAAATGTCCAGAAAAGGTAAACCCGTAGAGACAGAAGAGAGGTTAATAATCCTAGGGGACAAGGTAAGGGAGGCATTTGGGGTGTTTTTCTGGGGTGATGAAAAGGCTTTGAAGCTAAGATCTGGTGGTTGCACAACATGGTGAATACACTAAATGCCACTGAATTGCACATATTAAAACAGTTAATTATATGTTATGTGAATTTCACCTCAATTTTTTAAAAAGGCATTTTAGGAATACTAGCATAAGTGTCCAAAGCTACATATACCTGGGTGTTCATCACAGCAGTGGCTATAAGACGGAAAAATTGGAGATAACAGTCTGTCCAACATTTAAAGATTGGTCTCATAAAATAAAACCATTCATACAATGGAATGAAAAGTAACCATCCAAAAGAATGGGAGTGGGACATCGGGACTTGGGAGCTGCTCTGCGGTGTTAGGAACAATGGCTTTCGGTGTAACGGAGCTGTTATGTGGAGAGGCTAAGCTTCTTTTTTTATTTTTATTTTATTTTATTTTATTTATTTTTTTATGTTTTGCGGTACGCGGGCCTCTCACTGTTGTGGCCTCTCCCGTTGCGGAGCACAGGCTCCGGACAGCGCGGGCTCAGCGGCCATGGCTCACGGGCCCAGCCTCTCCGCGGCACGTGGGATCTTCCCGGACCGGGGCAGGAACCCGTGTCCCCTGCGTCGGCAGGCGGACTCTCAACCACTCCGCCACCAGGGAAGCCCCAAGCTTCTTTTTTTTAGATGCAAAGAAAAGTTCCAAAACATATGGGAAAATGTTTGCTGGAAAATGACTTGGTGAAAACCTGACAATCTTACCAGCATCCTGCAGCCTGATGAATACTAATGAAGCTATGAATGTCACTGATTGATGAACAGCTTCATTTTAAATGAGGAGTCACTGTCTGCCTATTGAAAGAGGCCAGTTTGCTATGAAGTTCCTAAGATGTAAACATTCTGGCTAGTGCCATAGATTTACTTGTCTGTTGTATGAAAAACTGGTGATCAGGAAAAGCTCTTCATTTTATGGACACAGAAAGAAAACAAAACTCAAGACAGATTATTTTTTTTAATTTTGAAATTGCATTTGTGAATAGATTTCTGAGCCAACATCGAATCTAGATTAATGCATCCATATGACTCAAGCCATTTCTGCTTAATCACGTCACTGCCCTAGAGTCATAACCTGTTAGCCAGTATATTATTGATACTTTCTAGCTCTGAAACTGTTTTAAATGGAAAATTCCTTTTCAGTTATCCAGCCTTGTAATTAAATAATTTTGAATAAAAAAAAAAAAGAATGGGGGTGGGAATTCCCTGGCAGTCCAGTGGCTAGGCCTCAGCGCTTTCACTGCTGGGGCCAGGGTTCAGTCCGTGGAACGATGTCCTCGATGCGTTACTGAGTAAAACAATTTACTTGCAAAGATATATACACACACACACATATAAATCTCATATCCCACACACAAACACGTGTGCCTTGTTCTGTCATAGGACAAGAAATAGAAAGCATAGACAGCAACCAAATGATTTGCTCAGGTTACTGCTGAGAAAAGAATGCTGGAGTGAGTGGAGGCTTTCACTTTTTACTGTGTCATTTGCAAAATTAAATATTTTTTTAAAATAAATGAATATGTTTTGAATTAAGGCAAAAGTTATAATAACGTTTAAGATGTGGTAGAGGAGTGAAGGGAAAAAGAAAGTGATCCATAGTCCTGCCACCAATTTAGTGTACACGACTCAAAAAAAATTTTTTTTAACACATAGGACACCAACATTAAAAAGAAACAACAGCACTAAAAAATTCTGTTAAGACATTGAAAGATGAAACTTTAGACTAAGCAGGTCCTTACTTAGACTGCTTTGTGTTTCTTCCGCTGCCCAGCACCATACCTTGGAAATGATAGGAACTAAGTTCTCAACACCCACTTTCTTAAGGATTGTAAAACATACTGCATTTTCCTACAGTTTTCAGTATCCAGCATGGAGACATTGAACCTAATAGGTTTATAAGACAAAATGGCTGTTATGTGTGCAAAATGCAAGGGCATTTTTTAGCTAAGCAACTCTAGAGGACGAACGCCAAGGGAAACCTTTTGATCTCAATTATTGGGACGCTTCAGAGGTATTTTTACCCTGAATGATTTGGATAATTATCTCAATCTTTCACTTTGTTTTGACTAGCTCTGCAGACTGGTTTGAATTCAGGAAGGGTATCAGTTTCTTCAACTAAATATTCTTTCAAATTCATGATGCCAACCCATGAGTTTTTTTGTTTTTCAATGGCTTTTCTCAAACACAGCCAACATTTTTTTTTAATTTAATTTATTTATTTTTGGTTCCGTTGGGTCTTCGTTGCGGTGCATGGGCTTCTCGTTGCGGTGGCTTCTCTCGTTGCGGAGCACGGGCTGTAGGCGCATGGGCTTCAGTAGTTGTGGCACGTGGGCTCAGTAGTTGTGGCTCACGGGCTCTAGAGCACAGGCTCAGTAGTTGTGGTGCATGGGCTTAGTTGCTCGGCAGCATGTGGGATCTTCCCGGGCCAGGACTCGAACCCATGTCCCCTGCATTGGCAGGCAGATTCTTAACCACTGCGCCACCAGGGAAGTCCCATAACCAACATTTGAATTTCTGCTGTTTTATCCCTTTTCAAAAGGGAGCATTCTTAGAAGCTGTAAGAACGGAATCTAAGTGATGAGTGGACCTAAGTATTTGTGTGTTTCTGTGTGTGTGTGTGTGTGTGTGTGTGTGTGTGATTTTGTGTTCGTGTGTGAGAGTACATGTTCTGTGACAGGGCCTGAGTCAAATTTTCAAGGCAGAAGACAGAACTAATTTTTCTCTCTTATTTTCAGTGGATTATTTTCTGTGGGTTCTAAATAATTGATAAGGAGGTCCCTTTCCGTAATTAAAATGGATGTCTGGACACGTCAACACTGATAGCTTTTCCAGTAATGAGTGAATTTAGATACATGCTAAGTACAGGCTATATTTACTCCCCTGATGGGTTGCAGTGCAGAGTGTGTGGCTGGGGAATGGGGGCTGGTGGGAGACACAAGCCAGTCTCAGTGGAGATGACAAGAGAGCAGGAAGGATGGGAGCCTGGGAGATAACCTGGGCAAAAGCCCCTGCCTGGCCCCAAGGTGCACCTTGGACAAGCAGGTGAGCCAGGCACAGAAAGGCAACATAGGGCAGGAAGTCTGGAGATGTGCTTCGTCCCGTTTGGAATCTGCTGAGTTTTCTTTGTCTTTTCTGCCAACCCTAATGTCCTCTCCGTCTCTCACCTTCTTAGTGACATCTCCTGGCTGCCCCTTTCCTTGATGAAAACCTATCAAACCCTTCCCTGCCAAGGAGAGAGGGGTCGTTGGAAGCCTTCCAGGTGTGGTTACCTTCTTACAAACATCAAAGTCAGTTCACTCACCTTTGGGTCCAACAGACTCTCTCTCATCGCCTATCATGGGCCCTACTCCATGGCTGGTGCTGGGGACACTGCAGTAAAAGGCTGCCTGTGCTGGAGGAACTCACACAGGGCGCTGAGCAGATGGTTGTCTACCTACAGCGAGGCAGGTGCAGGAATCGGGCGCAGAGGGGCCGTGGGAGGAGGGAGAGTCCATCTCAGGGGCCTGTGCTGACTGTGCAGGTGAGGCTGGGGTCAGGGGCGGGAGGAGGAAAGGCTTCCCAATGGAGAAGTCGCACCAAGAATGGGGAGAGGGACAGACGCTGGGGCAGGAGGACAGCATGTGAGAGGTTTAGATAGATGGCAGAGCAGCCTCATGGATGAGGGCCCACTCCTTGGGGGTTGAATTCCTTTTCGAGGAGCTCAGCTGTCATCCTGTGGTGATGCTGGGGCACTGAAAGGCTTTATGCAAGCCTATGTGTGTGTGGGCGGGGGGGTGATGCTGAATTTTAGGGAAGTCCCACACGGAGGAGGAGGGTCCCGAAGGGAGACAAGAAGCAGGACTAAAGATTCAGGGTGTAAGAGAGGGGTTCCCAGAAGGATGAGGGGGGATGGTGCTGGGCTCTAGAAACCTCCTCCAAAGTGAGGCAAGGAGAAGGGAGGGGTGGTGGCCTGGGTGACAGGGACTAGGGGACTGAAGAGGGCAATATGCCTCCCAGAATGCTTAAGTCACCCCTGACAGGGAGGCAGGGGTGAGAATGAGACCTGGCAAGTTCCAATCCCAGTGCCTCTGCCTGGTAGCTCTGTGACCTGGGGTAAGTTACTCAACCTCTCTGAAGCAGATCCCTTCCCTATTATTTGGGCATAATGGTATCTGCTTCACTTGTATCTACCCACCACATCCTAGCTGCTCGATAATAGCAGGGCCGATTATTAGCTAGGAGTGGAATGGGCCAACCACAAGTGTCCTTGCAAGAGGGAGCACACCCAGAAGCGCGCACTGACTCACAGCCCTGGGCGCAAGAAACTGAGTGTGGGCTGGGACCCTGGGGAGTTCATCACGGAGCCCTCCTGAATGAGGACACCTTTGAACAAGGGGAAGAGAGAGCCACAGACCGGTGTGGGTGCATTCATTTCCAAGCAGACTCTTGTCAAGAAAAAAAAAAAAAAAAAAAAAGGCGGCAGAGTGTCTGTTCTGGCAGAAATACCCGAGACCACAGATGCATTTGCCCGCCCGCCCCCGCTGTTCTCTCTGTCTGTCTCCCTCTGGCCTCTTTCATTCCGTCTTGGCTTTGATACTGCCAGCTGACTCCAGAGAGGCGACAGGCTACCGGGAGGAGATCGCCATCAGGGAAGGAGCCGGTGGATAACTTTGGAAAAGGGGACCCATTCTTGAAAGGTAGCAAGTTTTCAGCTCCCAAGGACGAACAGGGCTAGGCAGGCACATCCAACCTAAAGAAAAAAAATCTTTTTAAAAGCAGCCTTGCTGACACGTTAAAGACGCATATCTGTTTGATTCATTTAAAAACGCGCTCAGTGCTCAGAAGTCCTTAGAAAGATTTTTGCCAATTAAAAAAATACATTTAAAACGAATTCTAGCATCCGAATACTTCCTTTGAGGAAAAAGCCAAAGAATTTCTTGCTTTCCACCAGAAGTGGGGAATGGCCGGGGCTTGCGGAGGGATGACACACTACCTCCGAATGAATGAGCCTGCAGGCACCATGGAGAGGATGCAAGGGCCATTATTATGGGCGGATTACCTAGAGGTCAGTTGACTAACACTCTGAGAAACAGGGGCTTTGTGTGAGCGGGAGACTACAGCATCTTGTTTTAACTTAACAGTTAGAAAGGGGGAAATCCTCATGTCTGCACCGACCAAGCTCTGTGTAATACGTGGCCTGCTTGCAAAATACCGCACAAGAATTCTGGCAGAGACTCCCGGATTCCCTGGTCCCCAGGCTGCTCCTTCCTTCCTTGGTCCTGTGTACAGGCTCCCCCGGCACGGCACCCCCTGCCTCGGCCAGCAGCAGCAGGCACATTCTGAGTCTCCCTTTCCTAAGGCAGCACCAACTGTGTTTACCGTAAACTTAGCTTCGGGGGCAGTCAACCCAAAGGATGCTTACTCTGATGACTTACGACACTGTGCTTCTGTTCCTTGAGTCAGTGCTAATGTGGAAGCTGCCGCCTTTGTTAGCTTATGTGTACCCATGTTGGCTGGACCTTTCAAGTGACTATGGTTGTGGGCACAGGGAGGTGAGTACCCAGGAGACTGCACTTGGCGTGGGGACACCAACAGCTGCGCTGTAGCATCCTTCTCCTTGGGGTCCACACCTGTGCCTCTTCGCCTGTGGGCTTTTCCCCCGGCCATGGGAGCACATGCTCTGTTGCCTTCCAAGCAGAGAGGTATTGCTTATTGCCCTCAACCCGTGACGGGCAGGGAGCTGGTGGATTAGTCCTCCAGCTGCCTGGTCCTGGGTGGAGAGGTGTATTCTCACAGCTCCTAGACAATGAATTCCAGTTGCCCACAGTGGGAACCAGCTTGAAAACACACTTTTTATTGGCCGCCCTCTGTTCCGTGTCCCTTACCCACTCTCATGCCGTTGCCTCCTGGGATGACTGCCAAATAACTACGTCCACCCGAATCCCTGTCTCAGTGTCTGCTTTTGGGGGAACCTGAACAGAGCAAGGTGGGTTAGCTACATAGAGCCCTATGAAATTGCCACCTCTAAGCAGAGCGAGTTCATGCGTTTTAACTAACAATTCCTGGTGCCTCAGCTGTGTTTCCTGAGGTGCCAAAACAACACGTCTGGTCTCTGTAAACTCAGGCATATCCGTGTCTGTGAAGCTACAGGCTACGTGTAAGAACAGTCTGATATTTTCTTGTTCACATAAGCTTTCCTGTCCTGATGGATGTCTCGGGCTTGTCATTTTTTAATGATTACCTGATATTCCATTGTTCCGTTCTACCCATATGCAGGACCAGATCTGTGGGTGTGTCACTTGTGAGGCACAGGGCCTCACATTCTGAAAAGTCCTACACTTGGTTTAATGCTCTGTTGTTGCCATCAAGGTAATTCATTGCAGTACCACTTAAAAAAGCAATCCATTTAAAATAACCTAAATGGATATCAATAGGGGACTTCCAATAACACAGAGAAAAACTATGTCATGGAATACTATGCAACCATTAAAAAAATAGACTGACACGTAACAATCTCCAGATCGACTGCAAAGTGAAAAAGCAAGGCACAGAATGGTGTGCATAGTAACTTACATTTGTATAAAAAAAACACATGAGGTGGGCTAAAGACTCTTAACTCATGCACAGATCAACTCTGGAAGGGAGGATGGAAGAACTGGCTTCAAGACTGCTGTAGGAAGGAGAGTTGGAGGTTGGGAGACAAGGATGGAGGGCGACAGATTTTTCACCACTGTGCTCTTTTGGTGTTTGAATTTTCTTGTTTTTCTTCCCCAGTATATTTTTTAAAAAATCAATTCCAAACCATCTTTCCCCTGGGGCTGCCCTTGCAATGTCCTAAGTGACAATTCTTTTAAAATCTGGAGCAAAAGAAATCCTCTTTATTTTCTTGATGAATTTGTATATTTTCTCTGTTTTGAAATAAAGTGACTGTGTCTCTTTTTTTTTTTTCACTTTGGCTGCCAGGAATCTCAGAGGCAAATTCTAAGCTCAATTATATGTTATCCACGTGAGCTGTAGGTTAAATTCTTTTCTTTCCTCTGGACTTGATTTTCTACTTGTATTACATTTTCTTTGTCCCCGATTCTTTATATTTTAATGATTTTATTGTATGTGAACTAAGATAATAATTTGAATTTTCAACTGAGGTTTTTTCCTCCCTGTATTTCCTTGTACCCTGTCTTCCTCTCTCCTTCATTCAGTCAACAAGACCAGGTGGCATCCTTGCCTCAGGGAAGGGATGTCACAATAGAAGGATGAGAAAAATCTTTTGAGTTGCAAAGCCCAAGCTCTGAGGGACTAGGGACCTGAGCAGTAATTTGGGAGAAGAGGTGAAGAGTCACATAGAACAAAGCTGGCTGAAACTTCACAGGCTGGGGAAGAATGGAGCAAAAGGAAATTAAGAATAAGGGAACAGCAGAAAACCCAGATTGCTGGGAGAAATCTGTCCCAGGGAAACCTGTGCCCTGCTTCCCATTTAAAGTATAGAGAAAGTACAAGCCCTGTGGCACAAACAGCTGTGTAGTAGACAGATGGGCCTGAGACCACCTCCCAGAGTGTCCTGCACCCCAGAGGGCACAGGAGCTATGTAAGATGACTCCCATATGCCACAGGAGTGGGATGTCTGGGAGAGCTCAGAGACATATCCGGAGGGGCCTTGTGGTTGAGAATGACACTGTGGCAACATCCTTCGTGGATCCAGGACCAAAGTCATCACCCCAGGTGCCAGAATGCATGGGCAGGGGATGAGGACAAGTGCCCACCTTGCCTTGGTGCTCTGTAGCCTCCCCAAATTGAGAGCAGCCCACAGAAACCATAATGTGACTGCGATGAACTTTCTGCCATATGGCAAAATGGTGCTCATAAAAGAAACAGTTATATATCTTATAAACCTGAGTTAGCAAAATGTCCATACCCTGAGCCCCTCAGTGGAATGCAAAGGAGAAACAAATGAAGTAAGCAGTAAAGAGCCCTATCCTAAAACTAATTCTTTCCAGACCCTTCTATAAGAGGATCCCCAGGACAGACTGCCCCCGTATGAATCCTGGGATGGCCCCTCTGATATAGATAGTATTTCCGTGCTTGGGACACAACTAGATCCATCTCGCACATTTTGATGATGGACCGGGAAGGGACCTGACTCACTTCTTACATCTTCCTCTGTAACAAATGCTTTTGGAATAAACTGGAGCTGCCACTGAGCAGAGTTAATGGCCTGGAAGCTTCCCAGGTGCTTCAGGAAAGAAGCGGCCTTTTAACCATGGTTTTTGGCCTTCACAACTAATGTCAGCTTTAAATGCTGTTCAGAATAACAAATGAATGCTTGTCTGACTCTGAAAGCCTTTGCTCACCGCACTCCCATGCTTTATTATTTCACTGATGGAGACTGCTTTTGTCATCTGGAGCAAGTCATCTTGGCAGTCTGACCGTTAGTTTACCTGTCTTTCAAACGAGCATAAGAATAATTTCTTCGTGGGGGACCGATGCTGACCAGGTGTTCACAAATCCCCTTAGGATCACCGGCACAGGGCCCTCAGTGGGACTGAGGTTGTTGTTATGTAATAATTTTTCCTTCTAGTTTTGATTAAAAAATGATACATGTCCATCTATGTACAACAAATGTGTCGATGCTAACGGGACGTGTACACCAGAATCCGCTCCACAGAGATCAGAATGCAAGGAGGGTGTCCCCCAGCCAGGCTCCCTCACAGCACCAGTTTGCACAAACAAAATGACTGGGGGATAAAAATCTTTTCAAAATTTAAAAAAAAAAAATCGAGATGTTCCTGACCTTTGGATGCTACCCATCTCTGGTGAGAGGGCGAGGGCAGTTAAGAGACGGCCTGACTCGGCCTTGCGGTAGACTCTGGTGCCCTCTTGCTGTCATTTGGGAAATAAACGTTTCTTCGGGGAGCCTTCAATGTCTACCGCAAGGAAGGAAACCGGCTACTCTCACCTGCTCAGAAGTTTCCACTTGAATTTGGCTCTGTTCTGAGCTATTTGGGTTGGAGGCTAGGTGTCCTCCACAGAGCCTGGGGTGTCCTGTTACATCAGCCTCAGTGTTCATCCCAAAGATGGAACTCAGATGTCTTGGGACAGAAAAGCAAACTGACCGAACCCGAACCCAAGGATTCCCAGGGATTAAAACAGAGGACCAAAGTGTTTTGAAGAGATCAGTAAGAGGCTCATATGTGCCGGATTTGATGCAGCCCCAAGCTGCTGTGTTCTGAGGGTTGTTTATTCATTTAAAATTTTCCTTTCATTTTAGTTTGTGTCCATCAAGCAAGGAAAGGGCTTGAATTTGGTCTGGAGTGTGGCATTCTTCACTGGATGTGCCCGCTCTGTCTGAGCCTCTCTGTAACACCTGGGTATGGCCCAAAGATCGAATGCTCATTTACTCTGTGAGCAAGAAGGATATTTGCCCATTAATTTCAACTCCAGTGCTCCAGGCAGCATGTAAGTCTCAGTTAATATCATCTCACTTTAGATGACACTCAAAGGAGCAGGAAGACAATTTGTGGGGGGAAAGGAATAAGAGGCAGCGCACATTTAACCAGAATGTTAATATTTACCCATTGCTGCACTTGGTGTCTGGGAGGCTGCACAGTCACTAAGTGGGGATTACATCTTCAATTAAGTAGTGGTAGCGGGGGAGTTTGTGATATTTCACAGAGGGAAACTGCCGAAATCATACTTTAAGGAGAATAATTTTTTTTAAAGCTACAAAAAAAAATTGAAATAAAAGCACGAGGGGAAAAAAATAGAGAGAACATTTCTGTTTAGGGAATCCTAATATTTTGGCTGAACACATTATGTAAAATTAAATACTATTTTAAACCAAGGAGATATAATATCTAATTAAGTTTTTGTAGTTGATGGGCTTAGAGAGGATTGTGAATGTTGCATCCACTGAGCTGAAAGAAGTAGAAAAATTAAATAACACTGTTCTATAGTGACTTTCACCCAGACATACAAGCAGTCTTACATATCTTGCTTTTACTCTGCCCCCTACCTAAGACTCACTGATGACATGAGAGAGAAAAGGAGAATGAGCACGATGACCTCATTAAGCCTTGTAATGACCCTGAAGCGCAGGAATCAAGAGTTGTCAGCCTCATTTCCAAGCTGCGACCAGAGGCTCCGAGGGGCCAGGGGACTCTCAGAGGGTCATCTCGCGAGTCCAGGGGTGGAGAAGGAACAGAACCACCATCTTCCAACTGCATCTGGAACTTCTTCTGCCCCAGAACGCTCTCTGCTCTACAGTAAGAAGAATGTCAAACTTTGGGATGTGAAGCCTTCTGTTATTGAGCAGAAGTTCCAGGAAGCACCAAGATTTTAAGGCTACTTGAAGTTTTTAGGGGAATTTCAATGTAAGGTGTGAAGGAGCCAGACGTGGAAGATTAGTTTTAAAAGGATGTTGACTTCTAAGACTAATTATTACACAGAGGCATTTTCAAGTTACTTTATAGAATAATTTTTAAAGACAGGAAATAAAAAGAATACCACATGATTTTTGGTCGGCAATTTTTAAAAACTTAGCTTAAATAGTAGGTTTCCTTAAACTGAGTAAAATCGAAATACCTACAGATACAGTCTAGACAAAGACAATACTCCCAGGGCAAGGACTGAATATTTCTATCATATTTCATTAGTTTTCCCTTTAAATTTACCATCACAGATGTACAATAAAAGAACTAACCCACCATTTTTAAAAATTTAAACTTTGGCAATATTTTGTCTATAGTTCCTGACATACATTAAGCAGGGTCACATTTAATATTTGGGAGGGGAAAAAGAACTCTCAGGACATCTTCATAACAAGTTGAAAGAAATTTTGTCAGAAGGCTATTTGAAAAAGTAGAATATTCAAATTATAATTTGGCAATAAGGAAGTAGTTTAAATAATTGAAAATGAGGAATTGAGCTGGGAGAAGTCACTCTTCGGTGGTCGTTTTTGTTTCAATTGCCACAAGCGAGAAGTAGGTTTTAGAAATAGATCGCCAGGGCAGAGCAAGTGTCTCTGACAGGCACTTGAAGGCAGGATTCTAGAAATTCCAATCATTTAACAAATTGCACCATTAAAAGTCATAATAGGTCTAAAAGCCATTCTTGAAAGAACTTACTAAGTAATTTGACCTACAAAATCATCTTGTTAAATTTATTTGATATCATGAGACAGTTAGTGAAATATGCATAGTCCATTATATTAAAGAGAAAAGCACCCTGCAATGGGTATCTGATGTGCTCTTTGCAATCGCAGCTATTAGTTGTCTATAAAACTCCTAGACATGATTTGATTTGATTACTGTTACATCATTTTACTTTGTAACATACAGGGGTGGAGATTACAGATCTGCTATTGCTTACTAGGAAATATTTAACGAAGGATGTTTTATTTATTAGCATAAAGAGACACAGTGGATTATTGGGTGATTAAAGTGATGATGTGGCTGCCATACTTGTCAAAAATATAGCTCTAATTCAATAACAAGGCGACAGTCAGTCTCTGAGTTGATCTATGCCTGAGCAAACTGACTCTGAAAGCAGGACATGGCCCACTTAAAAGGATCTTGGTAAATTTCTATAATTACACGTTATCAAAAACAAACAGCAACAACAACAAACCCGCAGGATGATTTCTCAATAGTAAATTTACTTCCTCTCCGCCATGAGCGCCTGCATCTTATCTTCTGCATATTCCTAACATCCCAAGTCAATAGCAGAGAATATTTAGCATTACTAATCTATGTGGGAAGCAATATTTTTATAAGGAGTAAATTGAGAAGGGAATCAATAAAGGGAGCAAAGGAAGAAGGAACTAGCATTTATTGAGCGCCTGCTGTGTGCCAGGCTCTGTGTTATGTATTTCACAAATACTAGCAGGCTATCTCATTTAATCCTATGGAAAACTGCGAAGCGAATGAAGAAATAAGTTTATTTTTAAATTTTGAATTGCACACATATTTACTATTTTGTCCTTTGTTCTCCTTTGGTTTAATGTCATTTAAGTCCTACAAGTAGCTTGTATCATCAGAACTACTTCACACCACATTGGGAGGGAAAGATTACTAATATCACTTGTCAATGAACATGTTTACCACAATTAGTGTCCATATTTTATTCTCAGCTCTTGCTTAGAGAATACTTGATCAGAATTTTACTCTGTGTATAGTTAGGCATAAAATAGAGCCACCCTGAAATACCTGCTCTTTGCTAATCATGGCCAATTTTAAAGAAATCTTCTAAGATAAACTACATCATGTAAATCAATTTGTTCTTTAATATTTGTTAATTGTATTATTTGCATTTCAGGACAAAGTTCGTGCTATTTCAAGGTAAACTATTACAGATTCTGATTTCTTTTAGGTTGCAAGCCAAGAAATGGTAGAGACCCTTTCTCAATTATTTTAATATGTCGTAAGCTGAAATTGATCCGGTAGATCATAAACGTTTACTGGGCTTTAGGAGCAGTTTAGTTTCACAGCGCCCTCTGTTGTTGCTCTGTAAGTTTATCACTCTTCTAACTCACTGAGAGAGCACCACTCACTCCTCCGGGAAGGCTCATCGCAGGTTGGAGTCAAAGCGTCAGTCTTCGGGTTTCAGAACTTGCATACTGATGGTGAACCCAAATCCGAGCAAGCTCAGGCAACCAATGTGCCCTGACTGAGCCCCCAGGAATTCTCTTTCCATCCCCGTCCTCTCCCCCAAGCTCCAAAGCTCCTACATCTGGCCGCCTCCGGACATCCAATGGGCATTGCACATTTTGCATCTCCAAACAGAGCTCTTGTTTCAGCACTCCCAGTCCGGACATGACTTACCCCCAGGTCTCATCTCTGTCCGTGGACCACCACTCACGCAATCGCCCTCAAACCTAGGAGTTGTCTGTGGTTTCTCTCTCCCTCACACCCGGCACGTAGTAAGGCCTTCATAAATATCTGCTGAATTAACTGAAAAAGGAAACAGAATATCAAGGTATTAATTTATAGAAAAGCATCTATGAAAACATCAATAAGATCAACACGTTACTTCCAGATCTCCCTCCACGGAGAGAGGCTACCACCAGTTTATATTTCCCGGGCCATCCCTACCTAGGCAGGATATAGAATGCCTTTTGATTCCCACAGCTGCCATCAGGCAGGGCAGGGAATAAAGGATCTGACTTTAGGTTTCTAGGTTATAATCACATTCCTTCCTTACTCTCTGAAACTGTGCACTGGTTCTAGTTCCTCGGAGTGGAACTGGATTACTGCTAAACCCGCCAGCCTGTTAACAAGCCAACTCATGTGTTTCTCTCCCTCAGGTAGCTGCACCATCATGTGTGGAGTCTTACTCTTGTCACCTGCTGAGAATAACTTTTTCCTTGTTCTGGGAGACACTTATGTGTCCCCTTTGGCCATTGATCTTTATCAGTCAAACTTGATAAACAGAATTTGGCATTCTTGCAAATCAAAGTATTTTCTAAATTGGTTAGTTTGATTTAAACCGAGACCCTTTGCTTTAATAAATATAATACACAATTTGATAACACATATATAATTCAAAAAATTAACATCAGGCTAATCCCACAACCCAGAGGTAACTTCTATTAACATTTTGATGTATTTTTTTAAAAAATAGAGTTTATTTTTTAGAGAAGTTTTAGGTTCACAGCAAAATTGAATGAGAAATACAGAGATTTCCCATATACACCCTGCCCTCACACATGCATCACATCGAGAGTGGGACGTTTCTTATAATCAATGAACCTACACTGGCACACCATCACCCACAGTCCATGGTTTACATTATGATTTATTCTTGGTGTTGTACATTCTATAAGTTTGGACAAATGTATAAAGCCAAGTATCTATCATAACAGTATCACACACAGAATGGTTTCACTACCCTAAAAATCTTCTGTGCTAGGCCTAGTCATCCCTTCCTCCCCCCTTAATGCCTAGCAACCACTGATCTTTTCATATAGATGTCTCTTTTCTGTGTGTATGTGTATATTAATATTATAAAACTGGGTACATACTATGCATATCATTTTATTTTCTGTTTTGTTTTCATTTTAAAGTTTAAACACTTCATGTTATGGAAATTCTCAAATGTACATAAGAAGTAGAGTGAAAACTATCATGAATCTCCATGTGCCCAACACCAGGCTTCAGTGATTATCAATATTTTTGCCCGTTGTGTTTCATCTGTCTCCCCCAACTGCTTTTATTTCTTTTTTTTGCTGAAGTATCTTCAACAAATTCAAGGTATCATGTCATTTCATCCATAATACAGAAATATTACATAGACTGCCTTTTACATTTAACATGACATCATGAATATTTCCCATATCGTTCACTATGGTCTGAAACATTGTTTTTAACAACTGCCAAATATTGTCATTGTTTATACGTATAACAAACCTTTGAGTGCATCTCTGATTATTTCTTTAGGAAACATCTCTAGAAGTAAATTACAGGATCAAAGGGTAAGAATTTTAAAGATACAAAAAACATCATAAATGGTTAATCAATTTATACTCCAATCAGTGGAATGTGAAAAGGTCTGTTTCTTTGAACCCCTCCTGACTCTGGGTATTACCAATCGTATGGGTCAATGTTTCATTGCAGATAGCAGAATCCACTCTAGCTGGAAGCAGAAGAGTTATTACCAGTTATTATGAAATCATTAGAAAATTTGGAAGAGCTGATTGAGCTCCCAGGAATGAATTCTGAGCCACACTGCAGAGCTGGCTCACCAAGGGAGCAGCCTCTGGCACAGAGGGGAAGCTGGGAATAAGAAAGTTGTCATCACAATTGCAGGCTCTAAGCTCACAGTGCCTTTGTCATGACTTACACTGTCAAAGTGGATGCCTTGCAACCCCATGAAACTGGAACTGGACCCCACTCCAGATACCTCTATGACCTTGCTTGCTAGCACAAACAGCAGAATTATGACTTGTGCCTCATAATATTTCCACCGTCCAAATTTCATATGGGCACACTGCTAGATAGATCATCTGAAAAATTCCAGCTGTAAGGGAGTCTGGGAGATGTAATGTTTTGCTTTCCAGCTTTTAGCAGGCAGCAAGACATAATACAAAGTGGTTGGAATGGAGCTGAATGAGCCAATCTGTAATACCTACTACAATCCACCCCTTTGGTAATGCAGCATCCATATATAGTCTTCTGTCAATAAGTCTTGCAAACAAAAATAATAGCCAAAACCAACATACTCTCCTAATGGACTCATACCTCATACAAACAAAAATGAGCTTATCCTAAAAAGGAGACCCAGATCTCACTGCATTCATCTCTAAGTGATGTTCATTCTTCTTCTAGTGTAACCACATATTGATACCCTGCAATCTAGGTGCTAAATTATAAAGTTTACCACAACTCTGTATCAGATATCTTAACCTACTCTCTATAGTATAGTAGGTGAAAGAGAGAAGGAGAAAAAAAGAAATAGCATTATGTATAAAACTTGTGATCATGGATCTCATTTCTTCAGTTAGTCATAAGGTATCCAATACCAGCCAATAGTCAAAGATGCAGTTTTACAGCTGGTTTATTTGATTCAGAATCCAAACAAGGCCCACATATTGGGTTGTTTTTGTCTCGTAAGAGTCTCTTTTATTCAACACATTCCCCACCTTTCGTTTTCATGCTTTGATTTGTTGGAGAAACCAAATTATTATTTATTATTTTTTTTTTTTTCTTTTTTTTGCGGTACGCGGGCCTCTCACTGTTGTGGCCTCTCCCATTGCGGAGCACAGGCTCCGGACGCGCAGGCTCAGCGGCCATGACTCACGGGCCCAGCCGCTCCGCGGCATGTGGGATCCTCCCGGACCGGGGCATGAACCCGTGTCCCCTGCATCGGCAGGCGGACTCTCAACCACTGCGCCACCAGGGAAGCCCCCAAATTATTTTTTAAGTGTAGAATGGATTTGGTTGGTTGCTTTCTCTTGATATCATCTAACTTGTTCCACTATTCCCTATGTTTCCTGAAAACTGGTAGCTATTCTAAAGACCTGATTCGATTCAGGCTCTGTTTGTGTGTCGGCGGTGGGAGCTCATGGGCATCTTTGTGTACTATTGCATCACATTGTGACGCATACAATGTCTGTTATCTACTTTCAGAGAACCTAAGATTGATCAGTGGGTTCAGGTGGTGTGGCCCTGGTCCCTCTGTTATAAAGATTCTCACTAACTTTCCACCTAATGATATGAGTGTCCTTTGAGATTATGACCTGGATCTATTACTTCATTAGGGATCAAAAATTGATAATTTTTCTAATTCTCCCGAACAACTAGATATCCATGAATCATTGTAGGTCTGTACCCCAGGTCACCTCTTTTTCTAGGCAGGATGAATGACCAGGTACTTATATATATAATCCTATGTAATATAATATAGGAGACATCACTGCTTGTTATTCCTCAATTAAAACTGCCAGATTTAGCAAATAAAAATACAGACATCCAGTTAAATTTAAGTTTCAGAAACAATAAATAAATTTTCAATATGTGTGTTTGAAATGTTTAAAGATAAGCTGAGTCATATTAAAAACTACCACAGTTCACCCCATGTCTATTAACCATATTTATCTTCCAAATAAAGACAACAGTAAAATCATAGATGGGGGGCCCTGAGGTAACCTATGACGGAAGATAATTCAATCAGGGAGAATCTCTAGATTTTACTTTGACAGTTTGAAGAAAGATAGGTCTCCCACCCCTCCTACCCTTCAGGCTTGGAAATGAACAGAAAGAATATAAATGTTGGTCCTTTGAGGGAATTCAAACTGGGAACAGAGCTGATGAGGGTAGAGGTGAGAGAATTTCAGAGTCACCGTGGCCCTGGTGACACCCTACAACCACTGTATAGCAAATCCCATCAGCCTTACCTTTTTCCAGCTAGTTTGAGTTTGAGTTGGGCTCTCTTGTGAATGTGGCATATATAGCAGGCAGGACTTCGTAGGAGAAAAGCGGGAAACAGCTTTACTCTTTTTCACTACTGCTCTTTAAATTTACCTGGTCAATTCTCCCTTCTCTATCCATCGCAGTATATTGAGCAGACCACTTAGCTTTTCTGTCATTTTCAAGGTATTCGAATAGTCCTGTTTTCAGGTGCCAAAAGTCCAGGTTGATTTAAGTAAAAGCTTCCATTTCTGGCGTAGCTGAACGCTTCTCAGGCCCATCTGGGCTTGGAAATCTGCAGGAGTGAAGGAGAATCATGGTCTTTTCTCTATTCCTTTACCTTGTTTTCACCTCCTCCTTTATGCATCCTGCTGCTTTTTGGTGCCCCAGGGTCAGGATGGAAAGGAGAAATGGGAGGAAAAATATAGGGTCTAACTTGATGGTGATGGTTTAATCCAGCATCAGTGCTCTCCTGTGGCTGATGTCCAAATGCTGGCCTTCAGTCTCATGGGATATTTCCATGACCTCTTCACAAACATGCCTCTGACAGGGCACAATTGCTAGGTTGGGCATTGTGCCCTATGGCTGACCTTTCAGAGATCATTACCTTCAGCATCTCTGAACTTCTCTATGAACTGACATGGAGTAATTTCCAGGGTGAAAAATGCATAGTGTGAAAAGCGTGCCCATAGTATGCTACCTTTTGTATAATAAAGAAGAGGAAATAAGAAACTACACATGTAGTATCTGCTCAACAGTGCTCTGTGAGCCATAGACACCCTTGGCTCTAATGGAAGCAAAGTCATGAATAATATTTTCAATATCTACTTCTTTGCTTGTATTGTTTTCAGTTGAGACAATTACCGTGTTTGTTCATTTCTTTTGACCAAGAGGCGATCCTAAATAATTTTTAATTAAGCTGAAGTAAAATTATGGTAGTCTGTTTTAGGATAAATAAAATATTTAAATTTAAAATAATGTCATGAGTATTAATCTACCTACTTTTCAATTTTTTTTCAACTGCCTTACAGTCCTAGGAGAAAATTTGCCATTAAAAACTACTTAAAAACAGGTACATAGGGTGCTCATTTTTATTGCCTCAGGTTCCAATATGGCTCAGCCTTACAATCACGGTTATTTAAAAATTTGATATTTTGTCATTACAGATTTTTGTATTAATTTTTATTTTTAAAATATTGCATTAAAATATTATTTATCTTAACTACTGATTTTTTTGTGCACATTCCTCCCTTTTTTGTGCCCAGGGTGAACTCCTCACACTCATGCTAATCTGGTCCTTGCAGCTTAACTGTGCCAAAAGAAACATAAAAATGACAAACCAGAAATAATACGATTGATTATCTACAGACAGTGGATGGAATGAGGGTAGAAAGGATAAGGGGGACTGACACCTTTCTGAGCAATCTTTTTCATATATTTTTTACTTTTAGAGTCATGCAAATGTTTCACATACTAAAAGAATGAATAAAATATAAAATAATCAACAGGGATGGGATAGAGCCCCAAACTGAATACACACAATAACAGATGAACTGGACTGTTTCACAAATGAACATCATAACCATACTGGAGTGGGAGCAGAAAAGAACCAGCCCAAGCAACTTTGGAAAACAGTACTTTGACTATATACTGAAAGGGCAAAGAAAAAAATGAGCACAAATATTGCACTTTACTAACTAGTTTGTTTTTCTCACAGATATGGATTAGCACTTCTGAAACTACTTTATGTGTATTGGAGCCAATAAGTAAATATACTGTGTATAATGAGACCCAGGTTTTTCACTGTCAGAGAAAGCAGTTAAAATAAAGGGAAAGGCTGAATGAAATCTATGTTGTTGGTTTGGAACTGGAGATATGAACTAATGGTACGTCTGCACGTAAACACACAATACACATGCACATGTATATATATATATATATATATATATATGCACACATACAGATAGATGGCATCCTACTACCAATGAGCACATCTAGAGCCCAGATCTTTGTTTTTAAATACTATTATCCAATGAAAGGAATTAGGGCTGACTCCAGAGTTGGGGCAGGAAAGTACAAGATGAATGTAAAACAGAAAATAGGAACTGCACACATTAAAAAATGATGGGATAAGCAAAAGGACACAGGAGTTCATTTGAAGAGGCTTCAATGTCCAAATGTGGTACAATCTGAGTAAGAAAATAAATATTAAGAGTAATAACCCATAGCATAAAATAAGACTCATGAGTCCATACTGATATAAATAATTGAATAAATAAATACAAAGATGAAAAGGAAAAGCTCTTCTTTACAGAATTCCAACTAGTAAATGGAAATAGATAAACATTATTTGGCAAACACTTTGGTAATAATTTTTTAGGTAAAATTCATGAATGGAAGCTAGAATGAGTAGGTAAAATTAGAAAAATGGTATGTTTACTTAGTCTCAAAGATCTCCCCACAGGATATTTATTAATTACAAAGGAAAAAAGAGTAACTTCAGTGGAAGGACCTGGCAAACATCACTCTAATCAAGTGATCAAAGTGAACATCATCAGAAATGGGAAAAACATCCTGTGGCTTCTGATATGATGCACTGAGAAGGACACAGCATTGCTTCTGTGATATTCTTAACAAGAATGCATAACTTAAATTTAATCATGAGGAAATCTCAGCCCAACTCCAGACAAAGAATATTCTACAAGATAGCTGGTCTGAGGAACTGTTTCATATTGAAGGAGAATGAGGAGATATGACATCTAAATGTGCAGTGGGATTCTGCATTGAACCCTGGACCAGAAAAGGGATATTAGCAGGACAATTGGTGAACTTTGTATAAGGCCTATAGATTAGATAATAGTATTGTACCACTGCTAATCTCCTGGCTTTGACAATTATATTGCAGTTATGTAAGATGTTAACATTTGAGGAAGCTAGATGAACGGTATGCAAAAATTCTTTGTACTAGTTTTGCCATGTATTTGAATCTGGAAAAAAAATCAGCTTTTGTAGTCTGGGGTTGCCTCACCACAGCAGGCAAAGTCCTCTTGGAAAAGTCCTTTAAAGACTTCTCTATGCCCATCGACAGATGAATGGATAAAGAAGATGTGGTACATATATACAATGGAATATTACTCAGCCATAAAAAGGAATGAAATTGGGTCATTTGTAGAGATGTGGATGGATCTAGAGACTGTCATACAGAGTGAAGTTAAGTCAGAAAGAGAAAAACAAATATCGTATATTAACGCATATATGTGGAACCTAGAAAAATGGTACAGATGAACCGGTTTGCAAGGCAGAAATAGAGACACAGATGTAGAGGACAAACGTATGGACACCAAGGGGGGAAAGCGGTGGGCGGGTGGGGGTGGGATGAACTGGGAGATTGGGATTGACATGTATACACTGATGTGTATATAATGGATGACTAACAAGAAAATAGATAAAGAAAAAAAAGAAAAAAAAAAAGACTTCTCTAGCTTGGCTACTTCTGGATGTGCCAACTTCTAGAAGTGTAAGCCAAGCCCACCACAAGTCTCTTTGCTTTGCCATCATAGGCAGCTCAAGCCAGGTTCTAGCCGTCATAGTTTTCCAGACAAGAGTCAGGCAGCAGTCTCTGGAGTCACCTAAACTCTGGGGGACATAGGTCAAGTTTTTCAGAACTCTCCACCACACTTTGCTCCAATCCATGGGGCTAGTGGAACTTCCTGACTTGGCTTGAGGTAAAGGCAGAGAATAACCCTCACTCTAGGCCAACAGCTCCTTTCAAAGAAATCCTCTCTCCCCTCTCCTCGATGACTTTCTTGGTCGCTTTTCTCTAGTCTGGAGATGTCTGATGGGCTATAGTCCATAGGACTGGTTTAGCTACCTCCTAGTAAGTTTGACATGGACAATAATACACTTTTTCATCTAATTGGAGGCTGAACCCAAAGCCTGAGAAAATGATTAAAATCCCATTTAACATCTTGTAACACCTGCAACTAAAAACATTCCCAAACATTTTCAAATGAAAAAGAAATGGTGACATTCCCTACCAAACCTTTCTTTTGTTTTGTTTGAAGAGACTCAATGGCACCCTTGTAAGGGATTAGTGCAAATACTCCTGAAAGTAAATGGAGCTGCTGAGCTGCCTACCAGCTGCCTCTTGATTAGAAACACTAGACAGTGAATTTCAGCAAGGTAGACAAGAAACAGCATCTTACTTAAGAAAGCATATTTGCAATCAAATAATTTACCTAAAAGAAGAGGTTCTATATAAGATATTAAATATCACTGTATCATTGTACTACTTAATATAGTTCTGTATCATTTAGGAATGTGTTAAGCTTAGTGAAAGTGGCCAAGAAGCAGATGGGGTTTTCTTCTTTCTCATATAATAAGTTCAGAGGAGGCATTGCTTATATTGGTTCAGCGGCTCTACAACACCATGGAGAACCAGTTCTTTCTATTTTTAACTCTGTCATCTTTAGCATATTCGCTTTCATCGTTATCATTTTTGTCTTATGGACATAAAATATCTACTCCAACTCCAGAAATCTTATTCCCGGTAGGAAAAAAAGAGATAGGGTGAGGGGATTTTGTACGTCTCTCTCCTCATCAGATTCCTAATTACTTGTCTTACCCAGAATATATCACAGAGCTACTGCTAACCATGAGGGAGGCTGGGATTTAGAGTATTAGCTTTCCATTCTGTAGAGAAGGGCAAGGGGGTCAGGACTGGGTGCTGAGTAAGTAAAATTACAGTGTCTGACATGGGTGCTTTGCATACACTTGTCATTCAATAAAATTATGTACACAGAACAAATGTGTAAAGAATTATCCATATTATAATGGCCAATGAAAAGTGGCTTTTAAAATAATAACAATACAATAAACAGGTGTTTTTGCTCCACTGAAAAATTTTAGTGGAAACTGCAGCTTCAAACCTTAGGTTAAAAAGCAACAGACTGTATGAAATGGGAGAAAATATTTGCAAATCATATATCTTATAAGGGGTTAATACCCAAAATACATAAAGAACTCATACGACTCAACAGCAAAACAAAAACACAAACACAAACAATCCGATTAAAAAATGGGCAGAGGGTCTGAATAGATATTTTTCCAAAGAACACGGACAGATGGCCAACAGACACATGAAAAGATGCTCAACATCACGAATCATCAGGGGAATGGAAATCAAAACCACAATGAGATATCATTTCACACCTGTTAGAATGGCTAACATCAAAAAGACAAGAAATAACAAGTTTAGGAGAGGTTATGGAGAAAAGGGAGCACTTGTGCACTATTGGTGGGGATGTAAATTGCTATAGCTATTTATGGAGGTTCCTCAAAAAATTAAAAATAGAACTACCATATGATTCAGCAATTCTACTTCTGGGTATTTATCTGAAGAAAATGAAAACACTAAGTCGAAAAGATATCTGCACCCCCATGTTCATTCCAGGAATAGCCAAGACATGGAAGCAACGTAAGTATCTATCAACAGATAAATGCGTAAAGAAAATGTGATACATAAATCACAGGTGGAGCAGTTGCAGGCCTGGACTTTGCCCCATGGCAAACTGGTGAGCCAGCGAATAAGCCACCATGAGTGTGAGCCACAAAAGTACTGGCTCCAATCTTCTAGGCATAAAAACCAAAATGCCTGCTTCTTCTCTTCTGCCTACCAAATTTCATGTGAAAATATCTCTTGTCAACCAACCTAACCAAAATAAACGCAGAGGAAAGTTCAGCCTAGCCAAGCTAGTAAAAACACGAAGTGATGCATGCACGAGGCTGTTCATTGCTGTACTGATTGTAATAGCACAAGACTGGAAACAACCCAGATGTCCATTAATAGGGAACTAGATAAATAAACTAGGGTACATCTACACTGTGCAGCTGTAAAATCGGATGTGAAAAAAAAGTTTTTATATGCTGCCATGGAGTGATGTCTAAGATATATTGCTAAGTGAGGGAAAAAGAAAAAGGAAGATGCAAAACAATGAGCATAGTATATTATCTTTCATCTAAGGGAGTAGTTCCTAGCTCTGTCTATTAAAAAGTCCTAGAAAAACAACTAACTAAATAGCAATGAGCACCTTTCACAACCAGAATGCCGTATCTAACACTTCCCACTAAAGGATTCAGTGGGTCCTTAAAGAAATGGCTGAATCTATCTCCAGGACAGGAAATGTATAATGTTAGCCTGGAATATTCTATTGAGGCAGGAGATAGATGGGCCCAGGTCAAACAGCTGAAGTTCATAGTTCGTCCCCTGTGGCCAGAAACTCCATAATAGCAGAAACTCCATAAAAGCAGGAGGATGGAAGAGGCTGGTCTCTGCCCAGATAAGAGATAAAAGACCACATATTCCTCATTCTCGAAGTCAAGGAGACCTTCCCGATTACACATGCGCAGAAAGGCTCCTTGGAGGTCAAAATGGAGGGGGCGCCACCCCATAGTAAGTGATGTCAACTACCCATAGGCCTCTTTGCTAGAATCCATCTTAGCTAAGAGATGTGCACACACACAGGGGAGGACCTTGAGATATACTAAATACGGACTCACAACCAGGCAAAGCAAGATGACTGGTCAGAGGAAACCTGGAAGAAATACCCCATAAAAGTAATTCAAACTACCATGAGGGTGCAACTCTCTCTCTGAGCCCACCCGTGTGTCTATCCACACGTACTGCACTCTTTTTCCTCCTAATAAACGCTTTACTTGCTTCACTACTTTCCGTCTCTATGTGGAAATTCATTTCTACACAGCTGACGGGCCAGGGCCTTGTCACTGGTCCCTGGTGGTCAGGTGGCTAGGATTCAGCGCTCTCACTGCCGCTGCCCGAACTCAATCTCTGGCCGGAAATCGAAATCCTGCTTCAAGCCGCTGCAGGCCGAGGCCACCCGAGATCACTATCATACCAGAAAGTAGGAAAGCTATCAAAGACTACTGGAGTCATTTCACAAAGAATCAAAGCCAACTTGAAGGGACTCTCACTGACCAAACTGGGCCATTATGAGCATCCCTTCCCCCCCAAAAAAGGGAAGGAAGATTGAAACACTGGTTATGTTTAAATTCATGTGCACATAAAGATATTAAAAAACGAAAAAATACAGGGTACCACCTATTATTCTGAAAACAAGTAAATAAAAGGAGAGATGCAATCATTTATGAACTATTTTTCTAGTTTTCAGGGTAACCAAATAGCTGATAAGGGAAAAGTCTCCTTTACAGAAGAACTTCAGCAATAATTGTAGAGGGAATGATAAATTAGAAGGAAGGAAGCAGCTTAGAAAAATGGAAGGAAGCAATGGTCAGTTAAAACTCGTAGGTGAATGGAAGACTTTATAAAGGAAGAATCCAGCTGATAATACCTGAACTTGACATCACAAAAAGAGAGACAACCAGACATTATGTGTACCCTGACACAACATGAGGTATTCTACGCACCTATGTATGAAGTATTCTTGTCAAGAAAGTGAACATGATCTTGGTGACGCCTCTACATCAGAACTGTCCAACACAAATTTCTGCAGTGATGGAAATGTTTTTGTGTGCTATCCAATACTATATCTAATACCATAGCCATTAGCCAATAGCCACTTGGCTATTAAGAACTTAACCTGTGAGACTGAGAAACTGACTTTTAAATTTTAGTTAATTTTAATTGCAGCAAGTCCCATACAAACAAGTTCCCTTCTGAGAGCATGTTTGTAAGTCCAATTTGTTTGTAAGTCCAACAATGTTAGCCTAGGTACCCAACTAACACAATTGGCTATATAGTACTGTACTGTAATAGGTTTATAATACTTTTCACACAAATGATACATTAAAAAAACACAAAACATAAAGAAAGCATTTTTAATCTTACAGTACAGTACCTTGAAAAGTACAGTAGTCGAGTACAACAGCTGGCGCTTCTTAGCTGTACCAGCTACATCACCTCTGCTTTTACACTTGTTTCTGGACATCCTGGGCTTGAAATAAAGATACTGTACTCTATAAAGTACACAAAAGCACAACCACTTGTAGAGGAAGCACACACATGACAATGTACGTGAAACACGTGAACTAACGTGATTGGACATGCGAACACAGTTCGCATCTTTGAAAGTTTGCAACTTGAAGGTTCATATGTAGGGGACTTACTGAAATTTAAATTTAAGTAGCCACATGTAGTTAGTGGCAACCACACTTGACAGAGCAGCTGTAGGTCTACTAATTTATAGAAAGGATAGGGGATAAAGGGACATGTTAAATGATAACACATCTCAGTGTATAACGTGTAGACCTCGTTTGGATCCTTATTCAAACAAACCAAACATAAGAGACAACTGGGGAAATCTGAACTGGATAATTCATAATATTAGGAATTATTTAAAATTTTTACTTGTAACAATGATATTATGTTTAAGCTTTAAAAAATTGTTCTCTCTCCAAGATTCATACTTTAATATATAAGATGAAAATGTATATGTCTGCGATTTTCTTTAAAGAATCCATCAGAGGGACTCCCCTGGTGGCACAGTGGTTAAGAATCCGTCTGCCAATGCAGGGGGCATGGGTTTGAGCCCTGGTCCGGGAAGATCCCACATGCCGCGGAGCAGCTAAGGCCGTGTGCCACAACCACTGTGCCTGCGCTCTAGAGCCCGCGAGCCACAACTACTGAAGCCCTGGAGCCCGTGCTCTGCAACAAGCGAAGCCACCGCAATGAGAAGCCCGCACACTGCAATGAAGAGTAGCCCCTGCTCGCTGCAACTAGGGAAAGCCCACGCGCAGTAACAAAGACCCAACGCAGCCAAAAATATAAATAAATAAATAAATAAATAAGTAAATTTATTAAAAAAAAAAAAAGAATCCAGCGGAGGTGGAGGGGGAAGGGTCGTGGGAGGGTATACATGAAACAAGATTAGCTATATGTTGATAACTGTTGAAGCTTGGTGATGGGTATATGGTGTTCATCATCATATTCTTTCTATTTCTGTGCATGTTTGAAAATTTCCATCGCAGAATGTGTTAACAAATGAAGAGATAAATAAAACCTAGAATTAAAAGAATAGTATATATTTTACCCTATGGAATATTACACAACTCCTAAAAAGAATTCAATGGGCCTCTATATATTATACCATGGGAAGAAGGCTAAACCACATGAGATGAAGGGAAGTTGCATAACAATTACTATGGTCTGAATGTTTGTATCCCCTACCCCAAATTCATGTTGAAATCTTAAGCCCCAATAGTAATAATATTAGTAGGTGGGGCCTTTGGGAGGTGATTAGGTCATGAAGGTGGAGCCCTTGTGAATGGGATTAGTGCTTCTATGAGATTCTGCAGAGCTCCCCCTAGCTCTTTCCAACGATGTGAGGATACAGTAAGAGGTTTGCAACCTGGAAGAGAGTCTTCACTTGACCATTCTGGCACTCTGATCTTGGACTACCAGCCTCCAGAACTGTGAGAAATAAATTTCTGTTGTGTATAAGCTACCCAGTCTTTTTTGATAGCAGTCTGAATGGACTAAGACAGCAATATAGAAAGTATGATCCTATTTATATGAACAGTAAAAAGATGCATTTATATGTACATATATTTGTAAGTAAATAGCTGCCCTTTAACGTAGAAGTCCATTTCTTAGAACATATTTACAAAATTATTTTTAGACATCCAAAACGATATATGTACAGATACTTAACTGTAGTGGTCTGCTTGGGCTGCCATAACGAAATACCACAGACTGGGTGGCTTAAACAACCAAAATTTCTCACAGTTTTGGAGGCTGGGAAGTCCAAGATGAAAGTGCCAGTGGATTCGACTCCTGGTGAGGGCTTTCTTCTGGCTTGCAGATGGCCTCCTTCTCACTATGTCTTCACACAGTGGAGAGAGAGAAAGCTCTGGTGTCTCTTCCTCTTCTTATAAGGGCACTCACTAGCTTATAGATTAAGGCCCATCCTTGTGACCTCATTTAACCTTTATCACCTTTTCCATGTTCTATCTCCAAACAGTCACACTGAAGATTAGGTTTTCAACTATGATTTTGGGGGGAACACAAATATTCAGTCCATAACATTTACGAAAGCATTATTTCTTATAGCAAAATTATGGAGACAATTTTTGTGTCCATCTATGGAGAAATGGATAGTTAAATTATAACATATCCATATTATGACTAGTTTGGACAAATGTCCAAAATATATTTTTGAGTATAAAAAGCAAGTTGAACAATACATGAATCACACACATTAAAAAAATACCAAAAAAAACCCCTAACTATATAATCCATCCCCCCCCCACCCCGTTATATATAGTCTGGAAGTATAGTCATTCAACTACTAACAGTGATTAACCTTAGGGAATAGGAATGGGGATATGAAAAGAGGGGCATTTAACTTTTTCACTTGTATAAGCCTAAATACTTCTCATTTATTTAAAAGATAATGGGCATTCATTACATTTGTAAATCTGAAAAATGCAAAAAGTGGTTGTTTTTTAAACCACTTGATTCCATGAGATATCTAAGTGCCTGAATTATTAAAACAGCAAACGCATTTATATAACATGAGCTATGCCTCTCAAATGATTCCGGCTCTGTGCAGAGCTGCATTGAATAATCATGGTCCAGAATCCAGAAACATATTACAAAGTAGTCCCAACTTTTACTTACATGGGCTCAAAGAACATTAGCCCCTTCTCCACTATCCTGTAGCTCCTCTCTTGAGACTTTCTCATTCTAAACGTCTAAATCCTCCTCAGCCACAGTCCTGTCCTCTTTTTTTTATCAGCCTTCCTCAGTTCCTTTAAATAGATATCCTTGCAAGACTCAATTTTTTCTCTAGCAATTGGTCACACTCTGCGTTTTAAAAGATCCAAGAACCAGGCTGGTGAAGACTTTTCTTCAATTGGGGGAAGGGAAAAGTTGAGGAACAGCTTAGTCTATTCACATATGGCAAGCATTGATTTCTCCAAATTTAGAACTGTCATTCTGTTAACTAATAATTGGGTCATGTGTATTATGGTTTATCTCAGGTAGATTGTATTCGGGTAGGGAATTACTGTCACTATTTTTATTCCTTACAGTACTTCTTTAATTTATTGTTTGGTCCATTGATGTAAAAAAGATACCTAGGGGAATCCTCGGCACCAGGGCCCCCGGGGCTGCGGTTGGGGGAGGGATGGTCCTCAGTTTGTCAAAGTGTAGCTTAAGTTGCTCATTTCCAGGCTCGCTTCCAAATAGTCTAATTAAGGTTTATGCATTTCTTACAAGTCATATGCCTTCTTTACAGGTCAGAACATTCTTAGAAATCCTGAGGATTCAGAACTGCACTGCCTCAGACACTGGACCCTCATATAATCCTCTGAGCTCTTTTAGTTGGATGTTAGTATTCGACTTCGAACTAGAGAACCCTGTCTATAATCACTTCATCTGTTTGGGCACCTTCCTAGCGGCCCGTTTCCTTGTCTGCAAAGCGGGGATAGTCGTGTGTGCCTCACAGGACGTTATGTGGGGACATGTTGTGGATATATAGCCCTTTTAAAACCTTCTGTCTGGAGAAATCACCCAGGCTTGGTTCCTGCCCTGCTTATGTGGAAAAGGCCGACTTAGTCCCCTTTTGCCCCCAAATGACATAATGAGGAAGGCTTTCAACTTCGAAGATGTTTGCTCAGAAACGACAGAGCGATAAAAACAGAGTTGAATAAGTCTGGCCAGCAGCTACATCTTTTCTCTCCAACAGATAATACTGCGTACGGTCCACTGTCTCTGGCACCTCAAGCTTTAACTTTGGGGAAACAATGAATTCTGCGCCCAGGCCTTCAGGCGAGTCAAAAAACCCGAAGTGGTTATGCTTGTTTGGAGGCCTGCGAGGCACGAGGAGACGGAGAAAGGTGAATCGAGCTGCTGTCTGACTCACAACCGGCTCGCCCTCCGTACCTAACACAGCTAACCGTTACCGTCGCCATTTTGCAGGGTGGGCTGCGCAGTCTCCTCTAGCAAGGCCCGCGCGCCTGAGCCGGAGAGGACGTGGAAGGCTAGAAGGCGGGGAACGCGCGCTACCGGGGCGAAACACGCGTGCGCACAGGCGGCGGTTGCGGCGGAGGGGTGGGGCCGGGGTACGAGTGCGCGTGCTCGGTGGGAGCCCGCGAAGTACCTGGAGGAGGTGGGGGGCGAGGTAGAAAGGAGTGAGGTTGAAGAGCGCTTGCGCAGGAGGGCGACCGTGCGGGGAGGGGGGCTCCGGAGCACAGGCGCGGAGACGGGACTTAAGGAGCTCTCGCGAGATCTCCAGGTTGCTATATATGTGCGCAGGGAGCCCGCGTCCTTTCCCTGGTCTGATTCCGTCCTGCGTGACTGTTCCTTCGAACGGTAGTCTTTTATCTCCGTCCACTTTCTCTCCCACCGAAGTGCGTGCCACCAACCCATGGAAGATTCGATGGACATGGACATGAGCCCCCTGAGGCCCCAGAACTATCTTTTCGGTAACTGCTGGGGGGTTGGAGCGAGGCCGAGCAGGGCCTGCAGGCTTTGGTGGGGGGGCGGGATCCCACTGAGGCCTGGGTTAGCGAGGAAAGCTAAGCAGGCTGGAGGCCTGAGGGAGTGGGAAGCGAGCAGACGGGGTCCTGCCGCCTACAGGATGGGGACCCAGGAGGGGCGAGCCGGAAGCACGGAGGGGGGTGGGAAGGAGGGGCGGCCTGAAGGCTGGGGCGTCAGCGGTCCGAGGCCCAGGGCCTGAGGAACCGACCGGCTGAGGGTTCGGCGTTACGCGGGGCCCATGGTGGAGCTCCGGGCACAATTATTTTCTGCGGTTTTGTGAGTTGGTAGGCTTCTTATTCCGGGCGGGTGCCTGAGGCTGAGCTCCGCGATGGTGGTGTAGGAGGTTTTGTGGGTTCGTGGTGTGAGGAGGCTTGGGCCTCCTTTCTGGACGAGAGGAACAATTGAGCATGGCGTTGTCCTCAGGCCTCAGGGTCAGGAGCTCTCGACCGAGCTTCGGCCCCGGTGCCTCGGCTGGTTGCTGGGGGCAAGGGAGGTGCGGCCCGGCCCGGCCCGGCGTGAGGAGGCCGCGACCGCTGGGGAGCACGTGGTTGCCACGTGGTTGGGGGAAGGAGGGGGGTGTGGGCGCTGCATCCGGGGCTCACTGGTGTCTTGTCACCCCCGAGCCTGGGGTCCTGGGGCTTGATTGAGGCTGGTGGGCCGGAAATGTTAGGTGAAGTGGTTGGTAGCTCCAGGACTCTTGGAGGTCTTTTGTTCGGTGCTTAACATCTATGCTGGTAGTTCTCATTTAGAGAATTCTCTGTTTCACCGCGTCCACCTCGCAGAGGAGGTACTGCCGCTCAGAGAACCGAAGTGGCTTAACGAAGGTTGCACTTGTAGGAAGAGACTACATCTGACCCCCATGACCCTTGCCTCCAGAGCTGATGCCATTACAAATGATTTGGGGTGGGGGGTGGCTAGGGAGGGAGACTGGCGGAGGCAGCCTTCTGTTAAACTTGTAATTCTATGCCAGGGTTTTGGGATTTCTCCCTCGAGCACACCAAGTACCATACTAAGGGGCCTGCGTTGGTTTTTCAGTCTCACTAAAACTGAATTGTTGAAGCCCTTTGTGTCAGGCTTTAATTTAAAGTAATTGCAAATCCTGCCCCAGATTAATTTTGTTTCCTTATATACTATGCTGAGATTTGTTAATTGAGCAATAACAGTTAAGCATCTATTCCAGTAACTATTAGGTGACAACTAAATGGGACTATTTAAATTAAATAAAGTTTAATTCTGATGGTATTTAAGACAATTTGCTTTTTCATGAATGGTAGTAGTAACATGCACTATGCATTAAGGCTTTTATTTCTAGCATTTTGAAAAGCTGGCGTTTCTGATCAGTTTACATCAAAATTTATATCAGAATTTTTGTGTTAACTCTTGCTATTGGAAGTATCCCTAGGATATTTCTATTGTCTTAAACATAATTTCTGAACAGAATTTAATGTACATCATTTCTGTTACTTCGAAGATGGAATGTTGACCCCTGTAATGAGTTTTAGTTCTTTTACATTTGTAGTTTTTCTGTCGTAAATGCAAGCTGTTGATGTAGGTGTTTGTGTAACCATTGTCATTTCTAAATTTGGCACCTGGGAGTTTTGGTAGGTAATTCAACTTTAAAATAGTGGGATTTTATCAACATTGTATGTTAGGGTTGGTTTCAGTTCTAGGTTTACTAAATTTTTGATTTTGTTTCTACATGAGAATAGTAGTGTAGTTGAGCATAAAATAATGTAGTGGGAAGTGGAATTTATAAAGCTCTGTATGGATGTTATTTGATGTTTATATTCTGTGTTCAAGAAATCCTGGAAGAGGTACTTCTGCCTTGCCTTTTGGTAGCTAGAATAGTAAAAATTAGTTCACAAGTTAACTTTTTGGTTACCCACACTGAATTTTTAGTGTTATTTTTCTCCTTGTTATAGTTGAATTTTTTTCTTCATTTACAGGTTGTGAACTAAAGGCCGACAAAGATTATCACTTTAAGGTGGATAATGATGAAAATGAGCACCAGTTATCTTTAAGAACGGTACTTAAACTTTTCAAAATAAACTACTTAACATTTCTTGATTTCAGTCTCTTAGTTCCTATTCGTGTGGATTAATACTTATTTTACAGCAATATTTTTCTTTCCTTATTTATGTTCTTCGCTTCTACAGTTGTATTAAAATGCCCTTTAGGGTAGTGATAAATATCAATCTTATTTGTTCTCCACAGACACTAGCCTATAGCCTACCACTTAACTTCTAGGTGGCCAGTAAAAGGTGGCTTGTACTTAGGCGTGGGTGATGACATAAACATCTTTGTCATCAGATGCATTTTTATGTAATTGTTAAGATTTACCAAATATGAGAAATTGTCAACAAGTCACATAAAACTTGAAAACAACATTGTGCTCAAGTCAGTTTCCCATCAGTGGTAATAATGAAAGGTTTATAATTGTTCTGATTTTTTAAAACAACTGGTTGGGGGGATTGTAAAATGGTGGAAACTTAAGTTGAAGTACTGTTCTTCTATTCACAGGTCAGTTTAGGGGCTGGCGCAAAGGATGAATTGCACATTGTCGAAGCAGAGGCAATGAATTATGAAGGCAGTCCAATTAAAGTAACACTGGCAACTTTGAAAATGTCTGTGCAGCCAACGGTAAGGGCACATTTACACTTTGGATTTTATGTCAAATTCTAATTCTGTTGCCTTAAGGTGAGTGTCATTTAGGTTACAAGGAGATTGGGGAATTTGGTTTGGTTTTTTCCTAGTAGTCACAGCTGCATATTCTGTCACTGGTGTTGACTGATCACCGTGGTGGTAGCTGCTTGTTTATCAGAGGTGGAAAAAACAGGTTCACTGATTTGTTCATTTGGCTTATGGGTTTGCTTGTTCAGAAACATTTTTAAGCTATGAACAGATTTTATACCTAACATGTAACCATTTTTTTCCCCCACAATATTTAGTGATTTATAATTTCTTCTTTTTAGGTTTCCCTTGGGGGCTTTGAAATAACACCACCTGTGGTCTTACGGTTGAAGTGTGGTTCAGGGCCTGTGCATATTAGCGGACAGCACTTAGTAGGTATGTTATTTTTATGTTATGATGCTTGTTTTTAATGCAGTTACTTTGTTCCCAATTTGGACTTCATAAAGTATGCTTAGTTCTGTAATACGGCTGTCTGTAATAGGTTCAAGTGGGAATCTAGGGGCTTCCCTGGTGGCGCAGTGGTTGAGAGTCCGCCTGCCGATGCAGGAGACACGGGTTCATGCCCCGGTCCGGGAAGATCCTACATGCTGTGGAGCGGCTGGGCCCATGAGCCTGCGCATCCGGAGCCTGTGCTCCGCAATGGGAGAGGCCACAACAGTGAGAGGCCTGCGTACCACAAAAAAAAAAAAGGGAATCTAGTAATTTATAACTAGAAGAGCCTGGTGTTTTGCATGCAAAACCTAGTAACGAGTATTAGTCCACCAAATTCCTTTTAAAAATTTTGTACTTTTTTTTTTTTTTTTTACTGTTTTTCTAATAGAATCTGAGTTTTAAAATACTCATTACTGTGTCTTATCAGTGCCCTTTTTTCTGAGTTCTTGCTGTTGGTTGAGTTTTAATAGTGGCTAATAAAGAATTTTATTTTAGCTGTGGAGGAAGATGCAGAGTCAGAAGATGAAGAGGAGGAGGATGTGAAGCTCCTAAGTATATCTGGAAAGCGTTCTGCCCCTGGAAGTGGTAGCAAGGTTCCACAGGTACAGATGCAATTTACTATACATAATTTATTCTGGCCTTTAGTTTGGTAGTGTGGATTGGTACTTACTTACGAGTGTGTGTCCAATTATTTTTTTAAGAAAAAAGTAAAACTTGCTGCTGATGAAGATGAAGATGATGATGACGACGACGACGATGACGATGAAGAGTAAGTAGTATGCCCTTAGAAACCTGACATTGTTGTATGGGGGGTTATGAAAACGATTTACCAAAATCATGATTAGTGGTTGTCAGTTTGTGTTAAATGAGCTGAGTTAAAGGATGGAGTATGCAGCACTTCCCAGATGTATTTGACTAGGTGCCTTTTTTCTGAGGAAGATTTAGTGGACACATGACTGTATGCTAAGTCTGGTGTATTTTACGCTGAACAGTTTATAATAAATGGGTTGGGCATAAAGAGAATCTGAATAGTTGCAGCTGTATTTATTTTGTAAGTTGTCACTTGAGGATTTTTTTTCCCCACAAAGGATTTTGGCATATGGTTGTCCTGGTCCTTATGAGAAAATTAGATTCTAAAAGAGAATAGGATTTTGCTGGAGAATTTAAAATTTGGTTGTAAACAAGATTTGATATGTTTGTTAAACTAGGTCAGACTATGGTAAAGTTACAAACACGCTATGGAATAAAATGCTCCTCATAATTAGTCTTTCCTATATGCAGCCATATCAGAAATTTATTAATATTGAATTTTTAATTGCTTGTCAACTTTGTTCTTGAGTTCTCAGGTTGGTCCAATATATATTTACTGAAAACAATTGAAATGGAATCTAAGACTCTGAGAGAACATGCACTAATTTGATGATCAGATCTGCAAAGTAGGTTTTCAGTGACCTCAACTAGCCAAGCTGGTAGCCCTTTAAAAAGGCCTTTGAAAAAAAAAAAAAAAAAAAAAAGGCCTTTGAGCATGACAGTGGAAGCAGAAAATAGGAAAGAGTTGAATGCTTAAAAAATTCAGGGGGCTTCCCTGGTGGCACAGTGGTTGGGAGTCCACCTGCCAATGCAGGGGACACGGGTTCGTGCCCCGGTCTGGGAGGATCCCACATGCCGCGGAGTGGCTGGGCCCGTGAGCCAAGGCCGCTGAGCCTGTGCGTCTGGAGCCTGTGCTCCGCAAAGGGAGAGGCCACAACAGTGAGAGGCCCGCATACCACACACACACACAAAAAATTCAAAATTACCTGCATGTTAAACTTATAAACAAACTCAATATAGTTGGTGTTTGTTACTACTTGACTATGCCTGAGCTTTGGAAGATTTCCTGTCTTTAAAATGGGGGTAATTCCTGATGTAACTACAGTGTAAATAGTTTACGTTCTTGTCTTCTATGTCTCCTCTAAGCTGTCTTTTAAGTTAGGTGGTGAGGGAGGAATGAAAAGTGTAGATGGTGACAAGGTCCAAATCGGTAAGTTTTCATAAAAGGGAAAAAAGGGTAGTCAGATACATGTATAAGTAGAGGCAGTTAATGGATCCCTTGAGGATAACAAGTCTTAGAAGATTCCATTGGTTAGGGGGCAATGAAAATGTTAAGAGGAGCCCCAAGGTTTGTTAGTTAAAAGTAGTTATTATGTGGAAATTGTAAGCCATAATCCAAGAAGGCTTGGAACCCACAAAATAAAAGGCAGATCAGTTGGGTCTGTTCTGGGGATGGAAGGGGTATGGTATGGGGTTGGTTGACTGCTGTTGATGTAAGCAAGAAAAGCTGAAGACCATGTAGTACATTAAAAGTTAGTATGACCAACACAACATTGTTAATCAACTATACTCCAATATAAAATAAAAAGTTAAAAAAAAAAAGTTAGTATGGCTTACAGATACATCCTGGGTGGATCATTCTGGGTGGCCAGGGAGCTATAAGGGGTGACTTAGGAGGACAGTTTTTAGGGGGCCCTGAAAATGTTAGGCGTTCAAGCATGGCTGGCATGGGGCCCCCGTGGGGCCAGAGTGGCCATTCCCCAATTGGCTCATGGTTATGGCTGGGTCCTGGGGCAGCATGGGCTGTGCTTCCTTACAAGTTCAGTGTTGTTTCCACAGGGGCCAGATCAGGTGAGGGGGTGGTGGAGAGTGTTCCTTGTTTTTCATTGAGGTGGCAATGGGATTTGCCTAGGTGCCACCCAGGAAAATATCTGTTACTTAAAAAATAAAACAAAGGGTGGTTCTCCATAAACACCCTTTTCCCCTATTTTATTAGGGAATATCCTAATAAAACTGCTTACAGTAGTGGTTTTATAGAAACCATTGTCATCTTTTTTTTAGTGTAGGGTAGCCCATGCAGGTATTGGGTGCTAGGGCCAAAATTGACAAATCACCGTTAAAAATTACTTAAAAGATGCTATATGCCTTTAAATGTATACTACATGGTATTTTATCCAGTTAACATAGCAGATTTTTTACCCCTGTATTGGAGAGAAGTGTTTCTTTGGTTGTACGTGGGTGAAGTTACTCCTTTTTTTATTTAGACTATGTAGTGTGGCAGAGAAACCATTTTGGCCAGTATATAATGTTTGGTTTGTGAAGTAATTACAATTTAAACCAATTCCACCATTTGCTGATTCGTACTTATTCGTGGACTTCTCCAGTGATTGGATTTTTTCCCCCCAGTTTCTCCATTTAGGGTGTACAGTTTGGTGCTTTATAGTGTATATGCAGAGTTGTGCAGCCAATTTCAGAACATTTCATCACCTCAGAAAGAAACTATGCTATAACCCCTCATCTTCCCCAGCTCTAGTCAACCACTAATGTACTTTGTATTTTATAGATTTGCCTGTTTTGGATATTTCATATAAATGGAATCATACAATATGTGCTCTTTTGTGGCTGGTTTGTTTAACTTATCACAATGTTTTTTTTGTTGTTGTTGTTTTTTTTTGCGGTACGCGGGCCTCTCACTGTTGTGGCTTGCCCCGTTGCAGAGCACAGGCTCCGGATGCGCAGGCTCGGTGGCCATGGCTCACGGGCCCAGCCGCTCCGCGGCATGTGGGATCTTCCCGGACCAGGGCACGAACCCGTGTCCCCTGCATCGGCAGGCGGACTCTCAACCACTGTGCCACCAGGGAAGCCCTATCACCGTGTTTTTAAGATTCATCCTTGTAGCATGTAGCAGTACTTGTACTCGTTTTGTATTATTGAACTGTAAGAACTTTATATATTTTGGAAACAAATCCCTTATCAGGTAGAATTTACAAATATTTTCTCCCATTCCATGGGTTGTCTTTATACTCTGTTGGTGGTCCTTTACAGAAAAACTAAAATTTCATAAAGTTTGGTTTATTTCTTTTATTGTTTTCGGTGTCAAACCTAAGAAACCATTGCCAAATCTTCAAAAAGTTTTATAGTTTCAGCTCTTACCTTTTATCCGTTTTGAATTGATTTTTGTATCTATTGTGAGGTAGGTGGCAGTTTTATTTTTTTTTGATTGTGGATATCCGGTAGTCCCAGCACCATTTGTGAAAGACTTTTCCCCATTGAATGGTCTTTGCCCCCTTTTTGAAAATAGTTACCATAAATGTGTATTTACTTTTGGACTCTTCAGTTCCATGTCTATCCTTCCGCCGGTGAAACATTATTATGATTTCTGTTGCTTTGTACTTTTTATAGATTTTAGTTTGTAATTACTTAATGTGAATGCTTCGTCTTTGTTCTTTTTCAAGATTGATTTTGGCTACTTTGGGTTCCTAGAGTTTCAGTGTGAGTTTTAGGATCAGTTTCTATGGAGATACCAGCTAGGATTCTTTTAGGGGTTGTGTTAAATCTGTAGATTAATTTGGAGAGTTGCCACCTTAATATTTACTGGTCCATGAATTTGGAATGTTTCTATTTATTTTAATTTCTTTAAATAACTCCATTTTCATTTTCAAAAATTTATTTTCAGTTGTAAAAAAATAACACCATATTTCCCATCTTAACTGTTTTTTAAGTGTGCAGTTCAGTAGTGTTAATCATAATCACATTGTTGTGTAACGTCTCAAGCTCATCTAGTTACACTGAAAACCATAACCGTTGAACAAAAAGTCCCCATTTCCACCTCTCCCCTGCCAGCCACCAATCTACTTTTGGTTTCTATAAAGACTGATTCCTTTAGATACCTCATATAAGTGGAATCATACAGTATTTGTCTTTTTGTGACTGTTCTTTCACTTAGCATAATGTCCTTAAGGTTCATCCATGTGCTACATTTGAGGATTTCCCTAAGACTGCATATTCCCTGATATATATACGTATATGACATTTTCCCTACAATTTGTTTATGAACATTTGGGTTGCTGCTTTTTTGGGGGTGAGGGGCGGGTTGGCTCACACCGTGCTGCATGCGGGATCTCTTAGTTTCCCAACCAGGGATTGAACCTGTGCCCCGCTGCAGTGGAAGTGCGGAGTCCTGACCACTGGACTGCCAGGGAATTCCCTGGGTTGCTTCTACCACTTGGTAATTGTGAATAATGTTGCAGTGAAAATGAATTTGTGTTCAAGATTGTGCTCTCAGTTCTTTTGTCAACCCACAAAAGTTTGAAAGCTCTTCATGCTTTGAATGACTAAACTTGTAGGTTCATCCACTTTCTGGATAAGCTTTCTAGATTTGTTGAGTGCATTGAATCAGTAATAAGGACTTATTTCATTTGTAGTGATGATGATGATGACTTTGATGATGAGGAAGCTGAAGAAAAAGCTCCAGTAAAGAAAGTAAGTAAGATACAGTAGTATAAGATTATCAGAAATAGCTAATAACAAAATGATGGGAATTTTTGCCATTGGCTTGTTTTGTGGTTATTGAAAATTGTCTTAGGAGAAGATGATCTCATACTTCAAATTTTTCTTGAGTAGGGCTATCCTGGAAACTTTTCTAATAGTGGGGAATTACCTATTTTCTTTATATAGCCTTCTGTCTGTTTGTTAACCCTTTTGTAACCTTTTGTCGAAATGATTGTTTCTCTTAGCCTGACTGCTGCTTTTGCCATGGTTTGGGGCAGTTTTATTTGTACTAATATGTCTGTTATGTAGGGAGGGGCATTGACTAAGATTAATTTCTAATTGCAGTCTGTACGAGATACTCCAGCCAAAAATGCACAAAAATCAAACCAGAATGGAAAAGACTCAAAACCATCAACACCAAGATCAAAAGTAAGTGGTAACATACAAATACAAGCTCCATTGAAGTAGTTAGGTTCTTCTGTGGAAGAATCTACTTTTAAAAATTTGTAGGTCTTTGGAGAACGCCTGTAGCTGGTGTCGAAGAGCTAAGATGTGATTATTTTATTGGTAATCACTGTCATATAGTTAGACAGTTGACCCTTGAACAACATAGGTTTAAACTGCATGGGTCCATTTATCACGGTTTTTTTTTTTTTTGTAAATGCTACAGTACTGCATATCCACGTTTGGTTGAATCTGGATGCAGAGGAACCACAGATGTGGAGGGCCGACAAGTTATACACAGATTTTTGGCCACGTGGAGGGCTGGCGTCACCTGTTGACATTCAAGGGTCAACTGTATATTGCCGTGGCTTTCTAATGGGGGAGAAAGCCGACAGAAAGATTTTTATTGTGGTACAAACAGTTGTGTCATATAAGGGTTCTTGCTTGTTGAAAGGTAGGTTTATCGCACAGTGCAGTTTCTCCGTGCTGGCCTCATGTTGGGAGATTATCATTTAAATGCTATGGAATGGGCCCCAGGCATCAAGCTGCGTTAACTTTGTTGCTTCATTCTTGGGGAACTTCTGGTTTCTTTTTTTGATAATATACCTTAAGTGTAGAACTGACCTTGTGTTGAAAATAAATGCAGGCTCAAACTATTTCCTATTCCTTTCTTAAGCAATAATTTAAAAATAATTGTTGAGACACGAATTCATTTAACTCAGTTCTGGTGTGTACTTGTTTTTACAAAGGACTGTAAGAATTTTGTTGAGAAAATCCAGGTGGGGTGGGTCTTAAGAGTTCTTATGATGTTAAAATTCGCCTTTTTTCCCAGGGTCAAGAATCCTTCAAAAAACAGGAAAAAACTCCTAAAACACCGAAAGGACCTAGCTCTGTAGAAGACATTAAAGCAAAAATGCAAGCAAGTATAGAAAAAGTGAGTAAAATTGTCTTCCTTAAAGGAACTAAATTGGTAGTTTTACCTTTCTGGGGTTTGGAACAGGACTTTTCCTCATTTTTTATAGTTAATATACCTGTCCTTGTGTGAAATTACCTCAAAAATGAATTACTAGTTACTTACATTAATTTATAGTCTCTGTTGATTTTTTTTGCATATTTGAAGTGACATATGCTTTATTTTCCATTATAAAAGGAATACAAGTAAGTTGATTGTAAGATCTATTCTTACCTTAGATGTTAAAATGAGAGCATTTCCCTTCACCTGTTCTGGTCATGAGATGCCACAGTACCAGCAGAGGGCGTTTGAGTCTTCTAAAATTGCAAACAGCTGGAAAAGTAGTCTTTGGCTGCTTGGTGTTGTAGTTTTTAAAAAAATTACTCGTGTTTGACTGTAGTCAGAAACATTCTCCAACAAATTGAGTCATTTCTATTTGCCATTTGCACCAAGATGTCACCAGGCAATACGTGTGATAATATCTTGAATTTTTGAGTGACTAATGTGTTTACATTTAGTCTCCTTTTGTCTTAGTGGAAATGTGTGAGAAGAGGATTAGCTTTTGTCCTACTTGCCTTGCTTAATTTGGGGTGGGGGGGATGCACTTAGTAAACTTTAGTGAACTCTGGAGTATGGAGTAATTGGTTTTAATGCCTTGAAACACATTTGAGAGAAACTTTAAAATTCTGTGAATATTCTCAGACCCCAATTATTGAGAATAAATGTGGGATGGTGAGGAAAAGTTACTGACTCCCTTTCCCTATGTTTTTTCTGTGCTCTCTAGGTTCTACATGGCTTCGTAGATTTCCTTTCATTGTGCAGTTATGAGTCAGTTGGAAAACTAACATTTTAGAACCAGAATGTATTTCTTGATTTTGCTTTAGTACTACTGTAAACCTTTTAGCCTTCCTGGTATCGCTGCTTTATTTTTATCCCTTGCGTACCGTTCTAAAATGACATTTTAGATACCCCTCCCCCTAATTTTAATATGGTCCTATCTCCTTGGTTTAATTGCAGGCGCATTGAACAATCCTGGGCACTACTGGTAAATTAAGCCCAAAGATGGGGAGAGAGGAAAAGGAGAGACAAATATAGTCCAAACTGAGTATCATCAACAATCCAGACTGAAGTCTTCTATTTTAACTCAATCCCCTTTCCTGACTTGCCACCCACCCATGCCCCCCTTCCAGGCTGGAAGCAATCTCTTGATCTCCTAAAACACTTTCTTTTGACTGCTGTGATTCAGTGAACCTTATACTTTGCTTTCTATTACTTGTGCATTTGCCTCACCTCTTTGACCATATTTTAATCACCTTTGTATCTCCCTAGCTGCTCAATAAATATTTGAATCAAATAAGAATGTATGTGACAATAATTTGAAAGTGTAAATTATAGTGAGGTTTATTTTCTAGGTGATGAGGCAGTTAAGTATCTTACACCATACCTGAAGCCTTCTTGATCTTTTTAAAATGCACAGAAGATTCAGGTTACAAGGAAAATCAAAATTTAGTTATCAAAATAGGAAACAAAAGTGAAAAAATTAGTGCGTTAAGGTAATTCCAGAGCAGAGATAAATATAAACATTTCAAGATTTTTGAAAATATTTGGTGACATATACTTTGAAAATAATTTGGTGTTACTACTATTGTGCTTTCTTCCCTGTGTCCATAATTGAAAGGAATGGCGAAGTTTAGAGTTTAGTGAAATGTATTTGGTCCTGGGTGGTAGAGGATGGTGATAAAGCCGACTTGTTAGATAAATACAGTAGGCAGTCAAGTTGATGGTTGAGTTCCTGAAGAATCACAAGCATAGCTTATACTTCGTGTTTTTAGAGTGGCTGGGTGGGGGCAGGGAATTTGAAACTTGGACAAACCTCATTCAGTATGAGAGTACTTGTGGAAGACCTAGGGCCTAATATGTTATACAAACATGTATTTCTAGGCCTAAAAAAGGATTTATTCAGTATTAAAATGAAGGAGTTGAAGAGACAATCACAATGATCCATATAATAAACAGCACTCAAATCTTTGAGGAATTTCATAACAATCTCCCTCAAAAACAATGTTTCTATACTTACCCTTAATAATGCTTTTGTCTCAATAGGGTGGTTCCCTTCCCAAAGTGGAAGCCAAATTCATCAATTATGTGAAGAATTGTTTCCGGATGACTGACCAGGAGGTAACTGAACTTTGTTGGAGACGTGATCAAATCCAAAATTTTTATTGTGACTTATTATGGCTATTTGTTTAGTCTCTTTAGGTGTTGGCTTCTTTTAAAATGTTCCTAACCACAGACAATACTTCAGATTAAATACATGGAAACTCTTAAGAATTTAGTTGGCAGAGACTGAGAAGATAACTTTTTTAGTACATTTTTCCCAGCTTTTATATAGTTGGTAAATTATCTCTTGGTTACTGAACTCAGTTTTGCTTTTGGTACTATGTTGGCTAAGGAAATGAGCTGTGGTTTTCCTTGCTGCTCCATTTGGCTACTTGGGTCAGTCTGTTCTTTGCTTTCTTGTGAGTTGGCAGAGATGATTTTCTCCATAGATGTTATGGGAAGCGCATTTTGCTGAAATCAACCTAAGTGTAAAATCAGTTGAGTTAGATTTTGTATTTCTTAATGTGAAGAAGGTATTTTGTCAATAGAAGAAAATTTTTATTTTCTAAATAAATAACTATTCTATTTATTCTAAAAATAAATTTATTTTTACTGTCTTATTTATAGTTGCTGACTCGCAGATTGTAAAGGAAAATGTAAAAGCAGTTACATAGGGTTGCTAGGCATCATGTACATACAGGACATATTCTGTGCTTAATGGTTTTTGTCAGCGCTCCCTAAGTCTCCTGTATTCAGCTTTCTTCAATAAATTAAATTTGTTATTTAGAGATCTTTTTCTACCACAATATTTAGTACTTAAGTCACTTAAAATGGCAGCACTATTTTTCTCAGTTTGAAACCCTTTCAGTGGTTTAATACTCTTTACTTGTTTATTGTGAGTTCAGCCTGCCTTGTTGTGGTCACGAGATGACCAGTTTGAATCTTTTCGATTCTTTCCGTTGCTATTCTGTTTTTGTGTATATTTGAATCCCAAAAAAGCCAGTGTAAATTATGTGAATTTTCTGCGGACATTTAGTAAACATAAAAGTCCTTTTAAAACTATGCAGTGTGTAATTGTCAATTCAGTATTGAAAATGGTAGAAAGTGAGATATATAAACCATCATCTATAACAGGTAAGCATAAGAGATACATAATTTTTTCAGCTAATACTAAAGGAAGTGGTAAAATAAAATTTTTGATTAAGAAAAATTCAGGTGAAGATGAAGTAACTAAAGTTGCAAGGGCCTTCCAAACAGCATAACGTCAGTCTTGCAGCTGAAAATGACTGAATTCACTGCTATCAGAAATATTTTCTGACTTAAAAACTGAAAGCTGTTTTCAAGTGCCAGGATGAAATTTCTGCAATAATAAAAAATATATCTCAGTTTGCTATTATGAAATTATCAAAACACTGAATATGTCACATTTTTATGGCAAAGCTGCAGATGTAAGTAATCACAATGTGTAAAAATATCTTCCTATTACTTGTGCAGTTTATCTTCTGCAAAAGAGTTGTTTATGAGGATTTGGCTAATAAAATCCAGATGGAACCTGAGAAATAATAGCAAATTTTTGCAGAAACTCTTGAATTTAAAAAGTTAATGAAAAAAATTGTACTGCCTTTTGTGGAAAGACTACAGATAAAAATCTTGCTGAATGTTTATATAAAGGTGCAAGCAGTATTTACTCAAAGTTGAAGCAAAACATGATGTATTCGAAGGTGTTTTCTGTCCCATTCAATATTCTATATAATACGTAAGTCAGGTAGCATCTGGCTTTTTTTTTTTTACATTAGAGTGTCATGAAAACGTTCTTCAGTATTTGTATTCAACGTAATGATTAGCGAATGACTGATATTTGTTGACATGGTATTCAGTTCTCTTGCATTTGAAATCCAATGGCTGTGTTTAAAAACAGTATTTAAGAAAATCCTATTTATTTGAAGCACTGAAACACTTTGAAGAACAGGCCCCCAAAGTTCTTTTAAATAATCCATTGAGTGAAACCTGCTTATTTAAATGTCTCTTCAGCAGTAGGACCACGTAAATTAAAAGAAGAGCAAAGTCATTGAAGTTCTCCATTGCTTTAAAAGAACTTGTTGAATCCTTTGAACAGTTGACAAAAACATCAAGACTTATTTTTTTTTAAGAGGCATTATTCATGAATAGGAAAAGAAACACCAACTTGAAGTAGATAATTAATACTGCACTTACATGATTGTCATTTGAAATGTTTTTTATCACTTGAAGATTTTGGCTCTTTTACGTGGATGTTACTAAATACCAGCATGAGAACAAGTAGAATGAATTATATGTTGAAGAGGGATGTAGAAATTGATGAGGGATCTCTTCTTTTTGGTCATTGGACAATATTTTAATTTTTATTTATTTTTTATTATTATTTTTTTTGCGGTACACGGGCCTCTCACTGCTGTGATCTCTCCCGTTGCGGAGCACAGGCTCCGGACATGCAGGCTCAGCGGCCATGGCTCACAGGCCCAGCCGCTCCGCAGCATGTGGGATCTTCCCGGACCGGGGCACGAACCCGTGTCCCCTGCGTCCGCAGGCGACTCTCAGCCACTGTGTCACCAGGGAAGACCTGGATAATATTTTAAATCATTAGACTTGAAGAATGGAAAAGCAAGTTAGTCATGGAAGATGGTGTTCTGTGTTTCAGCAAACCAGAAGAGCTTGTCTGAGTAGCTAATATGGCAGAACATGTTAAATATATATAGTGTCTCATAATGCTAATGCTAGTATGTGTTCTCATTAATGAAATAATTTGGATGTGACCACTGTATCAACTTAAAATGTAAACAAAATATAAGACTGTAATTAAGGAATTTTATTATGCAAAATAAGGAACTGTTGAGATCCCACATCATCAGGGAAATATAACTAGAGGTAAAAAAAGATGTAACTTTGGTATATTTATATAGTTTATTTCAGATAAGTGTACTTAATTTTATGTGTGCCGTGTACAGGTGCATGTTTTTCTCTAAATCTGGCAGCCCGAAAGCAGATAACATGGAGGCAACATTGGCCTAACTGGTCTTTGTTTCCTTAACTAAATATCTAAGTTGTTAAATGTATATTAGTATAAAAGTGACTTTGCGTACAAAAATCACATGATTTTATGTCTGAATCGAAGTATTTGAAATTAAATTATGCCTAAGTATAAATTTCCTTGAAATCAGTTCTTAATTATCTAGAGTGAACCTTTTTGGTGGTAGAATGAAAAATAGATATGTTGAATTGTACAGAGACATGGTTTAATTTATTGGTGTGTATTAAGTGTTGTGGTTTTTTAACCACATTTCTTTTCTCTTTTTTTTTTTTCCAGGCTATTCAAGATCTCTGGCAGTGGAGGAAGTCTCTTTAAGAAAATAGTTTAAACAGTTTGTTAAAATTTTCCGTCTTATTTCATTTCTGTAACAGTTGGTATCTGGCTGTCCTTTTTATAATGCAGAGTGAGAACTTTCCCTACCGTGTCTGATAAGTGTTGTCCAGGTTCCATTGCCAAGAATGTGTTGTCCAAAATGCCCGTTTAGTTTTTAAAGATGGAACTCCACCCTTTGCTTGGTTTTAAGTATGTATGGAATGTTATGATAGGACATAGTAGTAGTGGTGGTCAGACAAATGGAAATGGTGGGGAGACAAAAATATACATGTGAAATAAACTCAGTATTTTAATACAGTAGCACTGTTTCTCTTTCTGTTATCCTCTTTGTACTTTGTCAAAGAAATACATGTACGTAGTAAAAGTGTCAAATAGTATTCCAAAATCTCTAAAATAGTATCCTGCCCTACCCCTCCAAATAGTTCTGCTTCTCAGAGTTAACCAATCTGTTTTTCATCAAGAGGGCTTAGTGCTTTTACCTTACCACCTCTTGATAATAGTTAATTATAATCAAATGTTCATCAGACCTTCTTATCCACCTATCCTAGCCTTTTCACTCCCAAAGAAAATCTGGCATGTTAAATAGCCTGCAGCAGCCTTTCTCAACCTGGGTTCTTTATCTGAACCAGAACACAAAATTATTTCTGTGACTATTTTCTTAATTTATCCAAAATAGCACATATTTGAGATCCATAGGGGAAGTTAATTTATTGCATGTGGTGGTTATGTGAGGACATTCAGGGACTAAACCTTGGGACCCCTTCATCTGTTAGACCAAGATTCAATTGCATGATGGTCAGGGCTAGATTCCTGTTCTGCTTGTTTTGCTACTATCCTCCAGTAGTTTCCCAATAGATGGGGGAAGTATTCTGATTTTTTTTGCATACCTGAAAACGTCTTGATTTTTGACATCAAATTATATGCTGCCTTGTAAGCCGAATCTTTTTCTCTGAATTTTAGGTGTGAGCTGCCTTTTTTGGCCTAGTCTATTCCATTTTTGTGTATTCTTTGTATATGACCAGTTTTTCTGAGAGCTAATTAAGATTGCTTTATTGCTGGTGTTCTGGAATTTTATGTGTCTTGTAGACTTGTTCTTGGGCCCTGGGTGGACTGTGGGTCTGTTCTCCAGAGATGCAGTTCTCTGGTCTGGGCCTTTTACTTGGGAGATTTCACCCTTCTACTTAACTCCCATCCATTCTTAGGCCTTCTGTTTGATTCTCTTGGATGTTTTTCCTCATTCCTTTTTGTTTAAACTTTAGGAGAGAGACTTTATTTTCTGTCTTCAAATTTGTGTTGCTTTTATTTTTTTTAACTTCCAAATGCTCTTGCTTGGTTCTTGGGATGTAGTATGTCGAGTCTGAAGAAACTTTTTCTCATTCCATGCATTGTTTACTTGTTTCCCTCCCGCACCAGCCTGTTTATTTTATCTTTTATATTGATTAGGAGGGTGGTACTTGTTGACTGGGCTCTAGTTTCAGATATTTTGATGGGGGTCTGCAGATTTTAAGCCTTTCTATTTCTGGGGTGGTTTTCCAGAGTAAACTAGTTTTGGAGGGTGGGGGAAAATACTGGTGCCGTACTGTCTAGTCTAATCTCAAGTTTCCAGGTGTTGGGTTCTTCTACTCATTTACATTGTGGTTTTCTTCATTGATTATTCAGTTTCTTTTCTCCAGGCCATGTCTGTCCTTGTAGCTTATCTCTTTATGTCTTTATTTTAATGGAGGCACAGTAGGAGATGGTAAATATTCAGTGTTCTTTGTTTTTATGTACTTCAGATATAGAAGATCACTACTTTAAATTGATAGAACAATCCCAAATCACTTAACCATCCTATACATTAATTTGAAAAGTTATTGGTGTTCAAATAATGCAGGTACATTAAAGTTGAGTCATTCCTTCCCTAGATAGTGTTTTTTATTATACTATGTGATGTAGGAGTGTGGTAATTATTAGTATTAGTCCCTTAACATGTTCAGAAGTAGAAATATACTTGCTGCATAATACTGTCTTAAACAGTAAGTCTGAAATTTTTAATATTTGAGTTGCTTTGTATAGAAGTTAAACCTTAACTTTGGTTTACCTGATGGGCACTTTTATGTGGCAGGAAACCCAAAAGGACTTCTCACCATTCTGAGAGAAAGCAATCGGCCTTACTGGTTGTCCTGTTCCCAGCTCATTAAATAGAGCTAATCAGATCCAGATAGGGCTTCTGTTTTGGAAGCGCAGGAATTAAAGATTTCCCTGTGCCTCAGAAGTCACTAATAGTGCTAGTTATTAGACATCAGCTAACTAAACATGGTAGTAATCTGAAAGTTGAACTACTACTCTAGGTTTGTGACTTAGGAAATTCCTCTTCTAAAGAAACTGACTTCCTGAAAGTAAAAAGTGAGTGTCCTGGATTCAGTTTTGTTTTTTTTTTTGGTAACTTGCAGTATTTTAAAAAAATTTTTTTAATTGAAGTATAGTTGATTTACAGTGTGTTAATCTCTGCTGTACATAAGAGTGACTCAGTTATACACATAGACATTCTTTTTTATTTTCCATTTGGTTTATCACAGGATATTGAATATAGTTTGCTGTGCTATACAGTAGGACCTTGTTTATCCATCCTATATATAATAGTTGACCTCTGCTAATCCCAAACTCTCTGTCCTTCCCTCCCCCTCCCCCTCAGCAGCCACAAGTCTGTTCTCTATGTGAGCTGTTTCTGTTTTGTAAATAAGTTCATTTGTGTCATATTTTAGGTTCCACATGTAAGTGATATCACATGGTATTTGTCTTTCTCTGACTTCACTTAGTATGATAATCTCTAGGTCCATCCATGTTGCTGCAAATGGCATTATTTCATTCTTTTTATGGCTGAGTAATATTCCATTGTATACATGAACCACATCTTTATCCATTCATCTGTTCATGAACGTTTAGGTTGCTTCCATTTCTTGGCTATTGTGAATAGTGCTGCTGTGAACATAGGGGTGCATGTATCTTTTTGAATTATAGTTTTGTCAGGTGACTTTTTAGTTTTCTTCAGAACCTCCACACTTTTCCATAGTGGCTGCACCAATTTACATTCCCATCAACAGTGTAGGAGGGTTCCCTTTTCTCCACCCTCTCCAGCATTTGTTATTTGTAGACTTTTTTTAATGATGGCCACTGAAGTCATATTTTTATATATTTCAATCCACTGTGTTGTATCTTTTTGGCCAAAGGAATCCTTTTCAAGCTTGTTCCTACCATCACTGACTCCCGTAAGTAGTCTTTGATACGAAGTTTTTCTAGTGTGACAGAATGTTCCAGGCTTATCTTGAACAAGATAAACAGCTTTTCTTTCTAGACCTGGAATGATCCATTTTTCCAAGGAGCTCTGGTTCCTTATTTTAAAAGAATGGCGTTTAGAGATTGCAGCCTTGGTGGGAGTGATACTCATTAATACTGAACCCAGTATTGTTTCGAAGACTTAACCTGGATGATCAGATCAGACCCTTTGGAAAAGCAAGGGGAACATTTTGAACACTAGGAGGGCAGAGACACACTTGTTGGCTGTCTGCAGGAAGCTTCTTTTCATTTGGTATCTTAGTATCTATCACATGTGGTTAGGTTGTGGGTGAGAACTTAACAGTTACCTTCAACCTGAACCAGAGGACAAAATAGGTTAATAAAATAAGGCCATTTGGGGAGAGCAGATCAGGCTGAAATTACGGGATCATGCACATGATGATAAAATGAGGTTTAAAGCTTGCCGTCGGAAGCTATTAACTGGATGATGGGGGTGGGGTGGGGAGGTTATGTTTACATTGCCTGGGGGGGTGTTTTTCTTTGAAATTATCCGAGGAAAAAGGTTGAGGGTCACAGAAAATACCCTATTAAGGGTTAGTAGTCTGCACTGTGGAGATGCAGGGTTAAAGTTATTTCAGAAAGTGTAAGGCCACCTTCCAGCCGGATCTTAACGAAGAGCCAGTTGCTCCTTGACTCCTGAACTTGGCAGTAGACATCCCTTTTTAATCTGAAAGTTCCAAGAGCTGATTTTGTGCTACTTAAATGTCTACTTTTCTGATTAAGCTACTTCATCCGATTGAAGACTTGAGGCTGCCTTTGTCCTATGTTCTTAGGCTGGAGGTTCTCTCATCCTTCTCCAAAATATTTGTATCCTATAGACTCCCTGAATTTTGTGATTCTTAAGATTGGAGAGAGGTGGAAAACGAGTGTCAGATTGCAGTGCTGTTAGTGTACTTTGAAAATGAGGTAGGAAGAATCTAAACATTTAAGTACTGTGTCCCAAAGTATGTATTTAAGGCTTAGGATTAATCAGCAAGCAAAACAGGCAACTGCCCTGCAGGGCTTGCATTCCATTGGGGAAGCAGTCAGCATACGTTCTCGGCTACCCTTCAGACAACCAGGAATTTTACAGATGAGAATTTGCTCAGAAGATTGTGAATTTGCCAGCCGAGAGCTAGGAATCGAATGTAGTTGTGTCCGACTCCCAACACCAAACTAGCACAGAGCCGCACCTGGCCCCAACTACCATACTTTAGCCTGGACAGGTAACAGCTTTTTTGCTGGCCTCCTTACTGCCACTGTCGCACCATTCCAATGTATTCTTACCAGCTGCAGTAAGCTTTAAAAACAAACTGGATTTTGACCCTTAGTTTCAAAGCCTTTGATAAATTGCCAAACAAATGGGTATATCCACACTGAGTACTACTTGACAATAAAAAGGAACAATGATAAAAGCAACAAGGGATGAGGCTGAATTTCAAACATGCTGAGCAAAAGAAGCCAGACACAAAAGAGCACATAGATGGTTCCATTTCTGTGAAACTAGAACCTAGTGCCAGCAGACTAATGGTAACTTGAGACTAGTGATGGGTGTGGTGGGAGGTTGCCTGAGAAAGGTGTTTACAGAAGTATAAACATTTGTCAAGCTCCAAGCATTTAAAAGTTGTACATAGGGGGCCTCCCTGGTGGCGCAGTGGTTGAGAGTCCGCCTGCCGATGCAGGGGATACGGGTTCGTGCCCTGGTCCGGGAAGATCCCACGTGCCGCGGAGCGGCTGGGCCGTGAGCCGTGGCCGCTGAGCCTGTGCGTCCGGAGCCTGTGCTCCGCAACGGGAGAGGCCGCAACAGTGAGAGGCCCGCGTACCACACAAAAAATAAAAGTTGTACATAAATAGTGCCTTAAAAGGCCTTTGAAGGTTTCCGACAGGTACCTATTGCCTGTTTTCACCCTCTTGCCACTCTTGGCTAACCCTGCGTGTCACCTAGCCTTTTCCCATTTGCAGGGTATTGACATCTTTTGCCTGGAATGTTCCCTTGTGTGGCTGGCTCTCCCACTTTTGGGTCTTAGCCTAAGTATTGCTAATTGGTGTTCTCTATCCCACTGTTTTCCTTCAAAGTGCCAGTAAGCTTGAATTTACCTCTTGGCTTATTTGCTTATTGCCCATCTTCCTTAGTAGAAGTAAAGTGCTTTTTCAAAGCAGGGGCTTTGTGTGTCTTCACCCAGGGCCTGACACAAATAGTGATTGAATGAATTGGTGAGAAGTGACTACCAAATTAGTGACCCGTATTAAGTGCTATACGAACATGTCAAATTTGAATAGAAAAAGTTCATTTAAGATTCATCTGGGGGGCTTCCCTGGTGGCGCAGTGGTTGAGAGACCACCTGCCGATGCAGGGGATACGGTCTGCCCCGGTCCCGGAAGATCCCACATGCTGCGGGGTGGCTGGGCCTGTGAGCCATGGCCGCTGAGCCTGCGCGTCCGGAGCCTGTGCTCCGCAACGGGAGAGGCCGCAACAGTGAGAGGCCCGCCGTACCGCAAAAAAAAAAAAGATTTATTCATCTGTATGGTAATAAGTTTGCAGGTGTGAACAATGGAAAGGAAGAATGTTAAAATGACAGGATTTAGAGTCAAAAGATTCTTTTCAGTAAATTAAGAATGATCCCTGGGCTTCCGTGGTGGCACAGTGGTTGAGGGTCTGCCTGCCGATGCACGGGACATGGGTTTGTGCCCCAGACCGGGAAGATCCTACATGCCGCAGAGCGGCTGGGCCGGTGAGCCATGGCTGCTGAGCCTGTGCTCCGCAACGGGAGAGGCCGCAACAGTGAGAGGCCCGCGTACCACAAAAAAAAAAAAAAAAAAAAATGATCCTGCTTCCCTACTACATGAAATGGTGAAGAAAAATATGTGATAACCTGAAAACCATAATTAGGATTATTAATAATAGCTAAAATCTTTGGAGCCTTCATTGTGAGCCAGACTGATCTCATTTGCTATCTCGCAGCATCTTAACACTTGGTACTGTTGGAAGCTTGCTGCAATTTATAAGTAAATTGTTGGAGGCAATATTCAAATCCAGGACCTCTAACTTGAGTTTATGCTCTTAATAAGGACTTCACTTGACGGGACTTCTGGGTGAATCTTACTTGGGTGATAGCTTTATTTGTGGAATCAACAAACACTATCTGAGCCTTGAAAAAAATTGCAGGCATTTTAGAATATAAATAATTACGGACCCATTTCATTCAAAAGTAATAGGAAAAACAGTACAGAAAATTGTAAGTCTGATTATTGGCCAGGAGATACTTCAAACACCCCACTTTAGCAGGTAGTAGGCCAAACCCACCTCTTGACTGGGCTGTCAGAGGTCTTTATAAAGTAAGATCAAGCATGGTGATGTCACAGGACCCAAGGGAAGCATATGTTTTGTGGTTGGGCATTGCATGCTGTCTTGGGATTTGCTGGTTCTGGCAATGAGAATGGCTAAGTAAATTCAGCCCAGCTCTTCACACAAGAACTTTCTCCATTGCTCAGCACCTAGCTTTGTAAAGGTTTTCTGCACTTGTGTCCAGTGCTGAAACAGAGGCTGTTTAAGATGGCCTCAGCTTTGAAAGGGAACTTAAATAAAATAGCTTGCAGGGAAGCCTGATAATCGGAACAATTGATGATAGTTCATATTCCATGACGAGGAAGTAGCACTGTTTGACAGTGTCTACCTCAGTTTCACTATACATGAAATGGCGATATCAGCCATGGCCAGTGACACAGGAAGTTTTTAACCAAATAGTCCGGATTCCTGAGTTTTGCTTTTTGAGCTTGTTCAGTTTCTTTCCCTCTATGACAAACCCCTTAGCATTAGGCCAAAGCAGAGCCTAGCTGTCTGGAGGTCTAGACAGTGTGAGACAGTTAACGTGTGACAAGAACACCTACATTTTGAGGTTGGTGGCAAGGACAGGAGTGATTCCTCTGAAGGGGCGGAGGGGGTTAGAAGAGATGCCCTTAGAAGGGACCTGGTTAAAAGAGTCAAACTGCTTAGTGTGCAAAGAGTGGCAAATCTCAGCCTGGAGGCCGGCAAAGGGCCTAGAGTGGTCGCTGACCATAGTCCTGCTGGCTCCTCCCGGGCCTGTATAGCCTGACCGGGCTGGGCTGCAGTGAAGCCTTAGGAACGCTAGGTGGCAGCCGTGCGTTTCCAAAGCTGGCTCACCTACCGGAGAGGCCAGCTGGGATCTCGGGAACCGACCCGGGAGCCCTGGAAGGGGGGCGGTGGGGGTGGGGGTGGGCTTAAGAGACGCCCTCGAGATCCCCTCCCCTCAACGGCAGGGACGGAGATTGAAAGGGGGCTCACATAGGGTGGCCAGCCGTCCGAGAGGGCGCCTGGGACATGCCACGATCCTGCGTGAACTCACAGAGCGGGTAAAAGCGACCCCCTTAAGTGGAGCCGCCCCGAGGGCTGGGCCTGACCCGCCTCTTCCCTGCTCCCCACTCAAGCGCTGGTGGCTGTGAGTGCGAGTAGCGAATGTGGGCGAGCAAGGACGTTCCGCACCTAACTGCGTTCTTGGGGACCGCAGCTTGTCCAGTTCCGGCAGCGTTTGCGCCGTGGCGCGGGGTCATTGCGCCCAGGCGCAGAATTCCGACGGCTTCGAGCGCTCACCAGCTCCAGCCTAGCTGGCTCTGCCCCTTCGGAGCTGCCGGTCCCGTCGCCGAGAGTCTGAGCGCCTCCCTCCAACCCGGAGCCGCCAGGAGAAGGAGGAGGAGGCAGTGGAGAGGCTGCGGCAGGCAGGCAAGCGGGCAGGGCCGCCTTTGATGTGGTCGCGGCGCACCCAGGCTAGCTGAGCGCCCGTCCGGCCGCGCCCCGAGGGGGGAGCCCCCGGGCCCCGCATCCTCATTGTGCCGGCTCGGGCCCGGGCCCGCCCCCGGCCCCCCGCCCCCTCGCCGCCCGCGCGTAGAAAACGCCCCGGCCGCCGCCAGTGGTGGGAGGTGGCGATGCGCACGGCCGGAGAGACGCGGAGGAGGAGACATGAGCCGGCGGGCGCTCAGACGGAGCGGCCGTGACGCGTTCGTGCTGCAGCCGCGCGCCCCGGCCCCGGAGCGCTGACCCCTGGCCCCGCGCAGCCCCGCGCCTCGCCTGGAGAGCGCGCCCCAGCTTCCAGCCCCGCCACGCATGCTGCCCCCGGAGTAAGCCGGGCAGCCAGCCTCCCGCAGACGCCCGGACGGCCGGACGGCCGGCCGGCAGTGAGCAAGCTTTCTCGCACCGGCCGGTGCCTCCTGCACAGCGGCGGCCGCCCCGCAGCCCCCGCTCCAGCCCGGAGGGCGCAGCGCTCGGGAGGAGCCGCGCGGGGCGCTGATGCCGCAGGGCGCGCCGCGGAGCGCCCCGGAGCAGCAGAGTCTGCAGCAGCAGCAGCCGGCGAGGAGGGAGCAGCAGCAGCGGCGGCGGCGGCGGCGGCGGCGGCGGAGGCGCCCGGTCCCGGCCGCGCGAAGGGGACATGTGCAGGCTGGGCTAGGAGCCGCCGCCTCCCCCCCCGCCCAGCGATGTATTCAGCGCCCTCCGCCTGCACTTGCCTGTAAGCGCCCGCGTGCGGGGCTGCCCACCCTGCCTGGACGTCTGTCCGTGTGCCTGTGGCTCTGTCTACCCGCCCGGCCGTTCTTCTGACTTTCCGACTGCGTATCTGTCTGTCTATACGCGGGTTCCCCTCCCTCCAGTCCCACTGACTGCCTCTCCATCTCTCTCTCCCGCAGGTGTTTACACTTCCTGCTGCTGTGCTTCCAGGTACAGGTACGTGGGCTTCTGACTCTGACCCCCCCCACCAGCCCCTGTCTCCCGGTACGTGTCTACCCCCCCTCCCCCGGGCCGCGCCCCCTCCCTGTGCCCCACCCCTCCTGGGCGCCGAGCCCAGTGCACCTGTTCCCAGGGCGCGGAAGGGTGGCTCCAAATGCGCCCAGCGCGGGCGGGGGACCGGCCAAGGGCAAGGGGCTCTGTTGCGGGACTCAGGCTGGCGCGGGCTGCCACGGCCCCTGTCGGCTTCGGCTGGGAGAAGATGCTCGGGGCCGGCGGCCTCAGCCGCTACAATGTGCCCGGCTCCAAGCCCCCCCCTTCCCCCCCACCCCGCTTCCCCGCCCGGCCCGTAGCCGGTGAGGAGTCAGGACGTAGGGATTTTCTCTGCCAACCGTCCCTTAACATCTCCGTTCGCTCTTCCAAACAAAAAGGCTCCTTTCAACCGAGTGGATTTGGAGTCCAGGGAGAAAGCTTCAGTTGTAAATTACTCTGTGGTTTCAAAGGCGTTTGCAGCATTGAGAGAAAGACAGAGAGGGAGAGAGAGAGATGTTGTGCTAGGAGGGGAGACTGGGGTGAGAGCGAGCAGAGCGGGGCACCTGGGCCGAGGGACCACTGCCTGCGAGGCGGCTCCGGAACGGGCCGCGCTCCGCAACGCACACCCTTGCCCAAGGTAGTGCAGCCCTCAGCTGGTTCCCCGCCTAGCTCCCCGCTCGCTTGCTCTCCTGAATCAGAAGAGGGCTTGGCGCTCAGCCTGGAAAGCACTTGCTAAAATCTGATCTGTTACTTCAGCAGCTTTCAGACTCGGGAAGGTCTTGGCACGCAGACAGTTGGAACATTGGGGCTTCCAAAGCCGTGGAAATGAAGGAAAAGGGTTGGGGGGCGGGGGGAGGGAAAGGGAAGAGGGACTGAGGGAGCTGACTTCAGCCCCGATTAGAACCAGACCAGGCTGCCTCAGCTTGGAGGGGGGGCGCAAAGGGAAAGGGAATAGGAAGTGCCAGCTGCCCTAGCCCTCCACCACCTAGTGCTCTGACGGAGGCGCCCTAGGAGGAGCTGGGCTGGGGCCAAAAGAGATTATGGGCCAAAAGAGCCCCTTCCCCATCTGGGTTGAAGGCAGGTGTCCTCATAGGGTTCGAGAGGATGCTTGGGCCTTAGCTTTCTGGATTCCCGAGGTGCCCAGGGAGAGCACCGAGCAGGCAAAGTGGTGGTTCTCCCAGGTGTGTGTGTTGAGCGCTGTTGAGACTCACGGGTCTCTTGCGGAGGGCGGCTACGGTGGTGGTGAGACTGCTTATCTCCCCTCCCACTCCTAAGAGAGAGCTGTTACCATCGGGATGGACATTGAGGTGAGGACAACTAGTTGGGACTGGGGGCTGGAAGGATGGATGGACAGACTGATGGGTTCTTTCCTTCTGTTGGCCAGGCTGGGGTCCCTGGTGACTCCTTGAATCAATACAACTGGAGCCAGTAACTTAAGACTGGCCGTTTGCCAAAGCAGATGTGACCCTGTGTGGTTGCAGGGGGCAGGGTGGGGAATGGCTGGTGTCAGAGAGAGAGGCCAGTGCCAGGTGTAGCCTGCTTGGTTTGCAGCTGAGTCCCCAAGCAGAGGGCAGGCCCCAGGGTCACCCCGGGGGACTGCCTGTCTGACCTGGGGGAGACCTCTTTTCCTGAGCGCTGAGCCTGGGGCCGGGGACGATGAAATGGGCATAAAGTAGAGAGACGGTTTCAGACTTTGTGGCCCAGGCCTCTTATTGCCTGCTGCCTCTTGGTCCTTGAAGTGGGGCCCAGGAGGGGCTGCTGTGTGGTCTTTGTGTTCTGGGTGGGGGGGAGTGTGAGGGAGGGAACCTGGACTCTGCATCCCACCTCCAAGTCCTGGCCAGAGCTAGAGCCAGCCTGTGGCGGGGAGGGGCGGGGAGGGGAAAGCTGGGTGGGCCGTCTGGGTTAGGTCCATTGGGGTTAGGCCTTCAAGCAGGTGAGGGAGCCTCCTCTCCCCCCGCCCCACCTCCCCCTTCCTTTGCAGCCTTTCCCGTTGCAAACTGCCTTAGGACTGACTGATGTTTTTAACCCATGATCCATGCACCCTTAGGATATCTAAGGATGGGATTATGGGAGAGGGGTGGTCCCTGAAACACTGTGCAAAACGGTGCCCATATATGCAGTGTATGGGAGACGGTTCTCAGCTCCCCACAGATTTTTGAAAGCACCCATGATTGCTGAAAGATAAAGCAACACTACCCTAGGGAGTTATAGACAAAGTTGGCAGGCTCACATCCTCCTTTATGCTCGAGGGACAAGGTGGAGTGTTAGTTAGAGGTAAAGATGAGAGGTGGGACCCTTGCGCTAGTTGCGAGAGTCTGGAGTCTGCTCCCCACTGAGGTGATGGGCCAACACCGGGAGAGCAGCTGCTTCCTGGACAGGGTGCATTTGGAGGGTGGTAATGAGAGCACCCTTGGTGAGCAGGGCCCAGGGGAGGCTCCCTGCACTGTGGGAAGGGCTCAGGGCTTTGCCATCCTGTGGATTGCGCCTGAACCCCAGCTCCATCTTTCCCTGTATGTAGACCTCTGCGAGACTTAGCTTCATCATTTGTGACATGGGTGGCCCCGAGGATGAATGGTATACGATAGGCGTGGAAGAGGTTTTGCGAATTCTCATCCCGCAGGAGCACGTTGCTCTGCTGGGAACTCTATACACCTATGCCCTTCCTTCCCCCGCCTCCGTGTTTTGGGGAACTGGTCCAGTCCTAGCAACAGAGTTTCTGGGCTCCTCTCTCTTTCCATGCATCATCAACCACCAAACCCCAGATGGGCCCCTTGCCCCCAGCCACATTTCTGTGAACACAGTCCATGCCAGACACTGCCCGCACCGCCCCCCCACCCCCGACAATGTGGTGAGCCCCGCCCTCCCCTGCCAGCAACCCTGGGAGCGGGAAGCTGGGAATTTAATAAAATCCCTTCTCCACACGACTTGGGACACCGTGGATAGCTCAAATCGGAAGAATTTTAAAAATTTCCAAGGGGAGCAAGCGGCGTGACCAGTAAATTGCTTTTCTGCACTTGGCTGAGCGCTGACAATGACACCGGGCTGGGCCTTTCACGCAGCTCGGCCGGCACCTGCCTGACATTGTTCCTGCCGCCAGGCTCGGCTAGGTCCTGGCCTTCCCCAGACAGGCCAGGCGTGAGGCGGGCCAGGGCAGGGGGGCCTTCCGCTGGCCCCTCGGTCCCTCCCTCCCACAGCGCTGCTTCCTCTCTCACCGCACTTGCTCAAGTTTGGAAGTTTCCTTCCATGCCTTCTCTAAGGCTAACCACCCCCATGCCTGGCCTCTTCAGTGGGGTGTAGAACCTCTCTTCAAGCTTGCTAGGATGGGGAAGCCAGAGACAGAGTCATCTGGGACTTGAAGAGGATGGGATGCTATCCTATTGGATTGTACTTTTAATTTCTTGAAGAAGCAACCTCATCCATCCATTCGTCCATCCAGTCAGGATGGAATACTGACTGGGAGCCTGCTTCTTGCTGCCGCTGGAACATGACTAGTCCATTCCTGGCCTCAAGGAGCTCCCAGTCTAGAGAGGGAGAGTGCCAGATAAACAGGAGTTCCTTCAACCCCACCCCTCCTGTCCCACGCTGTGAAGTGTTGAGAGATAGAGAGCATCCTCCAGCCTGGTGGGGGTGGGGGAAGTGGAGGGGGTGGGGCGGGAGGGGGGAAACCAAGGCTGGGGAGAAGTGACCTGCGTTTGGTGAGAAAGTGCTACTTGTATGAATTTCCAAGTGGCTCTTGCATCAGGAAGTTCCTTTCATCCTTTCTACCATTCTACAAGGGAGACTGGAATAGGAGGAATATTATCATATTCCTACCTCACAGATGGAGAAACTGAGGTACAGAGCGGGGAAGGGATTTTTCAAGGCCATGGCTAAGACCCAAGACTCTGAAATCGAGACCTTGTATCCCTTCCAGCACACCAGGCAGACTTTTTCAGAAACACTGCAGTTGTTCAGAAGGAATACTGATAGGGAAATGGAGTCTCAAGAGGCATGCTAGGGGCCCTTAGTGAGAGATCCGGTTGGATCCCCCTGATAGGATCCCTTATTAGGGGATGATCAGAGGCCAGGTGGGCATCTCTGTGGTTGAGGGCGTCTGACTTGGTGTCTGCAAACCCTGATCTTCCTGGAATGTTCTGGTCTAAAAGGGTTTCAGAGCCAGAGGTGGGTTTGGTTTTTGGGGGGGTAGCAGGGCCTGGGGGATTCAGCACTCTCCTTCCAGCTTCTTTCCCAACATGGAGCAGGAGTGTCACCTGCAGCCCAGGAGTGTCACCTGCTCTGAGGCAAGGAGGTGGACTTGGAACATTTCTTGTGGGTGGTGCAGCCAGTGTCCAGCAGGCTCTGGGCAGCGTGTCAGGGCCACGGCGTTGCCTCCTCGTAGCCCTGGGTGGCTGGGAGGGCACATTGGACCCCCAAAGGGAGATGGATGGGGACAGGAAGAAGACTTTCTGTCCTCAGCAGATCTTTTGGTTCTGACCTCGTCCTGTAGCAGGGAAGTTGCTGGTGTGGGAAATCAGGGTGTAGGCCCATCAGGGTAACAACTATACTGGTAGCTGCTGCTGGGTATTGCGGGCTCGTTCCGTGGCTGGCGCTTTCTCACAGCATCTAGGCTGTGCCTCACAACCAGCCTGGAATTAGGGAATTCTACAGATGAAGAAAGTGAGGCTCAGAGGCATAAAATAATCTGCCTTTGGTTGCACAGCAGGAGAGAGAGGCAGAGTGGGATTCAACTCTAGCTTGCCCACTCTAGGACCCAGGCTTATTAAACAGCACTTTAAAGGCTCTGGAATCTGCCAGGCTGGTTCAAAGAGTCTCTCTGCCTTGTCTTTGCTGTGTGACCCTGGACAAGTTACTTAACCTCCCTGGGTCTCAGCTTCTGCACGCATAAAATGGGAAGAAAACAAGCAACAAAACAGCTCCTGCTTCCTAAGGGTGTGGAGCAGGGGAGAGTGCAGAACCCAGGGCTCTGAAATCTTGTCTTCCTTTCAAGACCTAGTCCCTGTGTCTCTTGTTCTGGGAGGACTCCCTTGGTTCCACCCCTCTGTCAGTGGATTAAGCTCCCCTCACCCATGGCACTGCCACCTCCTGGTGACTGGGGAGAGGGAAGGTGTTGTTTCCTTTCTGAGGGCCGGGATTGTCTGATGAACATCTGTGTGCCCCATATTTTGTGCTGGGTTGGGTTTCCCCCCTACTCACAAGGACCCATGTCTGAGCACTTAGGGAAGGGCAACACCAAGGGCCCTGTCAGTGTGGCCCAGGCTGGAGGAGAGCCACTGGGCCTCCAGAAGTGCTGAGGCCTGCTGTTGGCACCTTGGGTCTGACAGTAGGGATTTGTTCTGGAACATCAGTGCGTAAGCGGGCCCCTCAGGCTTTAGTCAGTCTTGCTGGTAGGGCCTGGAAGATGACTGGGTTTTGTTTGCTCCGACATCTGAACGGCATAAGGCCTCAGGCCCATTTAAAATGCTGCTGTGCCAAGGATGGGGCCAAAGACAAGCCCCCCATAGGCCACAGGGCAGAAAGACTCTCAGGATGCCTGGGTTGGAGTCCTGGCTCTGTCACTGGCTCGTTGTGTGCCTCAGTTTCTCCACCTGGGTACCAGTGAAGTGAGCTAGGCGGCTTCTGTGTTGCTCGAATGTGTGGGCTTTGGCATAGGAAAGACCTTGGTTTGAATCCTGTCTGTGCTGCTGAGCAACTGTTCAGCAAATTTCTTAACCTTCCACCCTCTGCACCTTGGTTTTCCCCATCCGTATAATGGGGTAATGAAAGGTACCTACTTCTTAAGGGTTATGGTGAGGACTAATAGGATAATGCACACAGAGTAGCTAGCACTGTGGCTGACACTCAGTAAATAATTGAGTCATAGTCATTGCTCGATCAATTATATGCCCTGTGTGTGTGTTAACATGCTGCAGCGTGCTGAAGAAAGCTAGGAAGGCTGTGCTTCTTGCATCGGTGACATCAGGCCCCCTCTAGTCTGAGCGTAGGTCTTGGATTTAGGTCTGAATTTTATCCTCATTGCACCACTCACAGGCTGTGTGCCCGTGGGAAAGATCCTTAACCTCTCTGAGTCTCTACCTCCTCGTCAGTTGAGAAATAGGAATAATAATACCATTCCTAGGGCCTGTTGGGAGGATTAATTGAAACCATGTCTCGGACCTGGTATGCAGTAGGCATTCAATTATGGCGCTGCTCCTCATTAACAATCAGGAAACATGGCTGGCCCTGGACTGGGTTTTGAGTGGGATGAAGAAGACATCTAAGGCTTCAGCTTTTTTCCTCCATGATCCCTGTGAAGAGATGGCAGGTGCTTTGGCAGCTTTGTTTACCCCTCTCCCCATCCCACCTCTGCCTTGGAACCTCTTAGCACTTTGTCATTGCTCTGTGACCCAGTGCGTTCTCTGCTGGGGCTCACAGGGATGTATAGGGGCTCAGGCTCTGGACACAACCCACCTGGGTCATATCCCACCTCGGCCACTTGGTAGCTGCATGATTGAGTGAATTCTCGGCTTCTCTGTGGTTCACCTTTAATACAGGCATCAGGATGGACCCTCCCTCCTGGGGTTGCTATAGGGGGTGAACTGTGGTCACTTGGGGGAAGCACTTGGCCCAGCACATGGCTCATTATAAGTGCTGAGTAAATGTGAGCTGCAGTTATACCTTTGACTCTGGGGTGCCTAGAGGCCTGCTTGTCCGCCAGCTCCTGGTTCCTGGAAGTCAAAGGAGGCCTGGCCCATCCCATGGGCCCTGTGGCACCTGGCACGGACCTGGCATGCAGCATGAATGTCAGCAAGTTGGAGGGGTGGGGAGAACAGCTTCTCTGAGGGCCGGGCATCTGTATGGAGCCCCCCAACCCTGTACCAGGTGTGGGGCACGGGGTGCTCAGGACCTGTGCCAGCCCTCAGGGATTTGAGAGAAATCTGAGGGATCTGTGCAGGGGGCAGGGGCCCAAGGGTGCAGAGGGTGTTCCGACGAAGGGCCCTGAAACCAGACTCAGGGCAGGAGGATCTCGCCTGGGAAGGTGCGCCATTTGAATCTTGAAATAGGAACAAGCTGGGTGAAGAAGACTCTTTGAGTGTCTCTCTCTGTGTGCGTGCGTGCGTGCGTGTGTGTGTGTGTGTGTGTGTGTGTGCGAAAAAGCCTTTGCAGGCACATGGACCATTTCTACATGGAGCAGGGAACAGCTTGATGTGCTCAGGGGACTCCAAGCTGTTTGGAATGGCTGTCGCATCAAGTTCAGGAATGAGGGTGATATAAAAGGCCATGGTGGGCATTGAATGCCAGAATAAAGGGCTTGTTTATTACCTCTTTGACATGCATGACCCCTCTCCCCACCCAGGGGCTTCAAGGGAGAGAGATTGGAAAGAAGGAGAAAAGGAGGAAAGAAGGGAGCATGGGTCTTTAGGAGTCCCCCCCACCGCCTCAGGCTGGCTGCAGGGTTGACGGGCCGCGGCACCCATATTGACAATCTGTACAGAGCAGGCTGATGTATGGGGAAGAGGAGCTCCCGGTCAGCGCCTTGGGTGGCAGCACCCCCCTCCCGTGCTGGCGGCTCAGCCCTGCCAATCAATACATTGACAGCCCCAGGAGCTTAATGGACAGGTTGGGGGTAGGGAAGGGCCGTTTGGAGCATCACTGTGTCCTGGCTGGGATGGATGTGGGGAGTGTGACAGGAGAGAGGGGAGAAACCTGGGGCTAAGGGGTGGCTGGAGGCATCAGTCTGAGTGAACCAAGCTCCAGTTCAGGGGTGGGCCCAGCCTCCCTCCTCCGCTTTCTGTCCAGGGGTGTCAGCTAGGGGAAACTGATGGACTCCAGAGCCAGAGGTGGGTTCAGTTCTTGGCTGCATCAGTTTCTGTACAACTTAGGCAAATCCCTTAGCCTCTCTGTGTCTCCCTTTATCATGGGGATGGTAATCGTTCTGACCTGCCCAGGTCCTGCGAGGAGCGAGGAGACAGTGCCTGGAAAGTGCTTAGCTTGGACCCTGGCACTGAGCGAACGCCCACTAAGTGGGAGCCAGCGTTAGTTTCGTGCTCAACGACGATAATAATCCCCGGAGCGCTATGACTGGCATCAACTCCTGGGCCTGAGTCCAGGCTTGCTCTTGAGGAACAGTTTGGGAGCTGCATCTCAGGGTGGAGGGGGTGCTGACTCTACAAGGGGCCACTCCTGGAATGGGGTGCGGGTCTCAGGTTTGAATCCAGAATTTGGAGAAGCTCCGAAAGCCCTTGGCATGGCTGGCCCCAGTGCTGCTTCTGGAGGGGGAGGCAGGCAGTGGTGGAATGTGGCCGCAAGTCTGTGGGCTGCCTCTCCTGGGACCAGGGAGACCCTCCCTTTCTGGGCAGGCTGCCTGGAGACAGGGGCGCGGATTCTCTGAGGCCTCGAGGATGGGTACCTGGGCGGGAGGGGCAGTCTGACCCCTTCCTTCTCTCTCGGGTAGGGGGTGAGCTCAAGGCCTCAGTCCTTTCATGTTTAATCCTCCACCTCAGTCCCTGCCCCACATATGGCTTGTGGCCGGAGCCAATTGCTTTCCTGAATGGGCGAAAGGAGGTGGGTGACAGAGAGAAAGGAGAATAGAGCAGGAGAGGGTGAAGAGATGGGGAGCGGAGGTTCTAGGCTGAGCTGGATTCAAATCTTGATTCTTTTTTGCACCAGTTTTGTGCCTTTGGACAAGCAATGTAACCTCTCTGAGCCTCAGTTTCCTCATCTGTAAAATGGGGATGATAACCATACCAACTCATAGGGCTGCTCTGGGGATGATGTAAGGTAAGTTAGTTAAAGTACTTCTTAGTATGGAGAACATGCTCCATAAGTAGTGACTGTTTAGAAAATAAGAAAAAAGAAAAAAAAGGTGGCTCTTCTTACTTATGTTTTTCTGAGGTAAATAATTGTAAACAATCTCATTCTGCTGATGAGAAAACTGAGGGTTAAAGAAATCAAGTAAGTTGGTGATTTTGGGGTGGAGCCAGGTCACACCCGAGGTCAGTGAGTGCTATTGTTGAACGTGTGTGGTGTGGGTGTGCTGATGTAACGTGTGTATTAGGTGATGTGTGATGTGGCAGATGTTGGTGTGAGGCGAGCCCAGGAAGAAATAGGAAGCCGCTTCAGACATGACTTCAGAGCCAGGAGTGGATGGGTGAGGTTGAAACCTTCGGTCAGAGGGAGCAACTGTGGTTATCGGATTCCCTGGCGGGAGGGGGAACCTGGGTTGACGTCTGGAAGCTGGCCCTGTGGTTGGAGTGGGGCTCACCCCAACCTCTTTTCACCCCATGGTAGTTTCCCCCCGAGGTACCTAAGAGAGGAGGCTTGGAAGCTAGGCGGGGGCTGGATGGTAAAGGACTACATGCAGGCGCTGTGCAATGGGTAGTGGGGGGCCAGGCAGATTTGGGAGCAGGAAAACCCCTCACCTCGTGCACTAGAGCCTGAGACTGCAGGCGGAAGGTGGCGGGCTCTGTCCCACTAAGCACCACGTCCGTGCTGGGATCTCGGGTTGCAGCCCCTGTGCAATTCCTGGATCGGGGAGTGAATATTTCCACCAGAGCGCAAGCCCCTCAGAGAAGGGGTGGGTCACCCTGGGGGGTAACAGGGGTCTCTCAGCCAGGCTGCAGGGGGACCCCACTGTAGGCTACCCTGCTGCGGGAAAAGCTATCTCGACCTCAAAGATAATCCGTGAGTTTGGGGTGGGGGAAGGAGAGCCTTTGGTAAGGCACCTTGCTCTGCCCCAGGAGACACCCTGTCTGTGCGAGCCCTGCTCGCCTTGCGAGAGCCGCAGCGTTTTGATTTTTGTCACCCTGCAGCTTTTCAGTGCCCCTGATGGTTATGCACCTGGATGGGTTTAGAGAGCAGCTCTGACTGTTCTAGGAAGTCCTGGAAGACAGGCCCCCTCTTGGGCGGCGAGGCAGAGTAGCAGGAAAGGAGGAGCGAGAGGATGTTCCTGAGTGGCCCCGCTCTGCATGTGCTCTGCAGGCAGGCCCTGGAGCTCTGTGGCCCCGGAGAGGTGCCTCAGAGGTCCAGTCTGTGAGATGGACTCTAACTGGTGCCTACCTCCACGGGTGCTTAAGGAATTTGACGAGGTACCATGTCTTGAGGGCTTCTTAGCAGAGTGCCTGGAACAGAGGAAAGCTTAGCAATTGATGGCTTTAAAAACCCTCTCTGGGCCACTTGCTCATCTGGGTAGTAAGTGATGGGGCTCATTTTGGCTGCCAGGTTTTCCTCATCCTAGCCACAGTGATTTAGCAGACATTTGCCAGGTGCCTTCTGGGGGCAGAGCTGGGGGTTCAGGGATGAACCAGGGAAACTGGACTCTGGGGACAGTAAGCCATTACAGTAGTGTCCAGAGGCTGTAAGCCAGCCTGAGGCCGGAGGGCAGAAAATACTTCCAGAGGAGGTACCTGAGGGCAGGTGTCATCCGGGCAGAGGGGCTGTGCAAAGACCTGGAGCCCCACAGAGGTCTTGCCCAGGAAGCCCAGGGGTCTTCCTGCCTTTTCAAAAGGACGGACTCTGTTTCCATGTCCGATGCCACCCCTGTTACCGCCCTCGGGATTGATGTGGCCACAGAGTACGGCTTAAATGGTGGAAGCTGGGCAAGATGGATTGTTCCCCCGCATCCTGGGGAAGGGCCACTGGATAGCCCCTGCTGACCCTGGGTCACCCATGCTGCCTCTGTCCAGTGGGCCAGGGAGAAAATCATTAATGGGAGGCTGGCTTCTGGGGCAGGGCAGTTCCCCTAGGGGACCTGGGGTGAGGAGATTGGTTTGACCTCTGGTCAATAAGGTCTCCTGTGAGCAGGAGGAGATCTGGAGGACAGGGAGGGAGGCCGGAGGCCTGGCCTTGGGGGAGGGGACAGGGCCAGGCCACCTCGGGAAATCATTCCAGGAAGGTTGAGGGCCACGGGCGGGGGTTCTTCAGGACGCAGGCCCACCAGGTGTGGGCCTCAGGGGGCACTGGAGCTCTATGCTCCCTAAGCGATAGGATGTGAAAGGAGGCAGGTCCCAGGTGTGAGACTGGGCTGTGAGCGGGCTGGCCATTTAGGGTAGTGGAAGTGAAGAGTGTGTGCTCTTGGTGCACCAGTGGCCAGGCCCTGCGCCACCGGGCTGTGCAGCTCAGAGCAACTGACTTAACTTTCCTGAGCCTTAGTTTCTACATCTGTTAAGTGGGGGTGATAAGCATTCCCACGTCCTAGGGTTGTCGGGATGATCAAAAGCAACAACATCTTCCCAAACCGTAATCTGAGCAGCAGAAGTGCCTCAAAGGACGTGAGAGTGTGATCCACTTGTGTCCTGGGGAGGCTTCTGTTAGCAGGGCTTCACCAAGAGCCTCTTAAAGGGCTCCCTTGTATCCTCTCAGCAGTTATTTATGTCTGCTGAGCGCTTAAATCTGTACCAGGCAACTGTTCTAAGACTGTATGTTTAATATTCACAGCAACCCACAAGGTGGGTGCCATTGTCACCCCTTTAGTAAGTTGCCTGGGGACCCTTAGCTAGGGAGTGGCTAACCCTGGGTTTTTGTTTTTTTTTTTAAGAGTATAGTTGATTTACAATGTTGCATTAATTTCTGCTGTACAGCAAAGTGTATCAGTTAACATATGCCTATATCCACCCTTTTTTAGATTCTTTTCCCATATAGGTCATTACAGAGTATTGAGAAGAGTTCCCTGTGCTTTACAGTAGGTCCTTATTAGTTATCTATTTTATATATAGTGGTGTGTATATGTCAATCCTGGTCTCCCAGTTTATCCCCCCACCTCTTTCCCCCCTGGTAACCGTAAGTTTGTTTTCTACATCTGTGACTCTATTTATCTTTTGTAAACAAGCTCCTTTGTACCATTTTCTTAGATTCCACGTATAAGTGATATCATGTGGTATTTGTCTTTCTCTGTCTGACTTACTTCACTCCGTATGGCAGTCTCCAGGTCCATCCATGTTGCTGCAAATGCTGTTATTTCATTCTTTTTATGGCTGAGTAATACTCCATTGTATATATATGAACCACATCGTCTTTATTCATTTCTTTGTCGGTGGACACTTAGGTTGCTTCCACGTCCTGGCTGTTGTAAATAGTGCTGCAGTGAACGCTGGGGTGCAAGTATCACTTCGAATTATGGCCTTCTCTGGATTTATGCTCAGGACTGGATTTTGAACCTGGATCCTGCTCACTACTGTACTGGTGAGACAGGCGGGGCCCACTGAGGTGGAGCTGAAAGCAGCGCTTTGGGGCCACATGGCCTGGGGCTAACTCTGCCATTGCCTGCTCTGTGACCTTGTTGGTTCAGCTTCGGAGCCTCAGTTTCCTCATCTGTAACGTGGCATAATGTTTCCACCCTGAGGATGATAGTGAAAGTTCAATAATGTGGTCCAGGTGAAGTGTCTGTGGAGCCTAGGCTGGGACTGGAGGACATGTGCAGGTCAGCGGGGGGACAGAGACCCTGGCCTGGGCATGGGGTGTAGCAATGAGGAAAACATGGTCCCTACCCTGGAGAGCTCACAGCTGAGGGCTGAGACAGATGCTTGGGCAGCCCCAACTCCAAGAACCCCATCATGGGCTGAGTGGGGTCATGCTTTTGTGGGAATGGGGTCCTGCAAGCCTAGCGTGCCTAGAACAAACCCAGAACGCTGTCTGGACTTCAAGAATTGTTCAGCTTTCTGGTTAAGATGGGCTGGGACAGGCATACAATTATCAGGGCGTAGGAGAACCCAATTTAATGCTAAATAGGATGACAGACTCCAGATCTTTTCAATGTTCACTTGTTCATTCATACATTTGACAAATGTTTGAGTTCCTACTATGCTGTGTGCTGGGGATATAGCAGAAAACAAGTGGGGGAGACAGACAAAAACTAGATAAATAGATGTTATGTCAGGTTGATCAATGCTAGAAAGAAAAATCAAAGCATGGTAGAGAGATGAGGAGTGACAGAAGTGGGGGCTGCCTCAGAGAAGCAGTCAAGGAAGTCCTGTCTCAGGACGTGACATGTGAGCAGAATGAATTAGAGGAGCCAGAGTGCAAAAATCTGGGAGAGAGCACTGAAGCAGAGGGAAGAGCAAGTGCAAAGGCCCTGAGGCATGTGTGTATTTTGTGTTTGGAATGCTCAGAGCCCTAATAAGACAGCCAGCGTAACTGGTGGGGAGGGAGTGGTAAAAGATGGAGGTGGAAAACAGTTGGGGGCTCATCTTTGTTTTTTTTTTTTTGTGGTACGCGGGCCTCTCACTGTTGTGGCCTCTCCCACTGCGGAGCACAGGCTCTGGACGCGCAGGCTCAGTGGCCATGGCTCACGGGCCCAGCCGCTCCGCGGCATGTGGGATCTTCCCAGACCGGGGCACGAACCCGTGTCCCCTGCATCGGCAGGCGGACTCTCAACCACTGCACCACCAGGGAAGCCCGGGGACTCATCTTGCAGGGCCCTGAGGCCCTGGTGGGGACATTTATCTAAATGCGATGGGAAGCCCTGGAGAGTTTGGAGGGGAGGGTTGCACAAGGTGATTGGGTTTGGTGGAAGACGGACTACCAGGGGGAAAGAGTAGAAGCAGGAGGCTGGTGAGGAGGTGGGTGCAAGTTGTCTACGTGAGAGGCCGTGTTCAGGGAAAAGGGGTGGGAGAGATACGTGCTGGCGTAGCCAGAGGTGGCTTCCTGGAGAGTGTGGTCAGACATGAGCTAAACCTCCAGGGATACAGGGAATTTTGATGAGAGATGCTAAGCAAAGGCTTCTCCACGAGGGGCTAGGGATGTGGGCAAATGCTTGGTGGTGGAGGCGAGCATGAGGACACTTGGGATGTGGAGAGGAGACCGCCCCCAGCATCAGCTCCAAGGGGAGAAATGACAGTGGGCTCTGGTTCATTCGTTCCCAGGAAGAAATTTGCCAGGTCTCCTTCCTTCCCTGCTGAGGACCTAAACAGGAATTATATGCCCCCATCCATTTCCCATCTCCATATTGATTTTGGTACTTTTCTTCCCATTTGCTCACTGTATCCTAACAGCCACCCTGGGGTGTAGTCAGGCTGGAGGCTCTGCTCCACTGTTTTACTGGGGAAGAACCTGAGGCGGAACAAACTATGGGCCCAAGGTCACATGGGAAACTCCGCTCCATACTTCTTGCTTTAATTTGGGGGTGTGGTGGAAAGATAGCAAACTTTGCTGTCAAATAGACCTAGACCTGATTCTTAGCTTTGCTGCTTCCTGGCTGGGCCACCTTGGGCAACTTGCCTCATCTCTCTGAGCCTCAGTTGCCTCATCTGTGAAATGGGGGTGGTAACAGGGCAATTATGAGCGTGTGCTGATGCCTGACCCAGAGCTGGCATAGAGGAGACCCTGGCTCTTTGTTGTGAATGTGGTTCCTGCACGCAGGGACTCTGGACTTCCAGAGTAGCTCACCATCTCCCCTTTCCCTGCTCAGGTGCTGGTGGCCGAGGAGAACGTGGACTTCCGCATCCACGTGGAGAACCAGACGCGGGCTCGGGACGATGTGAGCCGTAAGCAGCTGCGGCTGTACCAGCTCTACAGCCGGACCAGCGGGAAGCACATTCAGGTCCTGGGCCGTAGGATCAGCGCCCGCGGCGAGGACGGGGACAAGTATGGTAAGTGTCAACCCCCTCCCCCCACCCCCCGACCGTGTACACATTCTTCCCGGCCTCTGAGACCTCAGGTTCAAATCCCAGCTCTGCCGTGTCCTGGCTGTGTGATCTTGCACCTGGCGCTGAGCCTTTCTGGGCCTCAGTTTCCTCATCTATAAAATGGGGGTGCAGTAGTGCATCCCTGAGAGCCTTATTGGGAGTAGTAACTGAAGACATGAATAAAGCATGCTCTTGCTGGTAAATGCCCCATAAATGCCAGTCGTCGTGGGTATCCGTGGCAACCTGCTCCCCACGGCATTGCTTCCCCAGGTTCAGATGCTCGGAGGGGTGGGAGCCTCTGGGGCACGCTTTTTGGATGCTGGTGGTGGTGGTGGAAATTGGCCTGGCGTGAGTGTGTGTGCGCATATGTGTGTGAGAGTGTGTGCGTGTGCACGGGGACAGGCCTGTGTGTGTGTGCTCTGCGGGCTTGAGCCTGTGCACCTATGAGGCATGGGTACTCACAGCACCTTGGGCCATGGTCCCCATGACCTGCCCTTGACCCTGGAACTGCCCAGCTCTCTTCTGGGGTGTTTAGGAAGCATCACCTGCCCCAAGCTGCCTCTGCAGAGGGGCTGGGAGGAGTGAAATAACCCTGACTCCCTTCCCTCCCTAAGCCCCCAGTGAGCTAACCCTGACTCCCTTCCCTCCCTAAGCCCCCAGTGAGCTAACCCTGACTCCCTTCCCTCCCTAAGCCCCCAGTGAGCTAACCCTGACTCCCTTCCCTCCCTGAGCCCCCAGTGAGCTAACCCTGACTCCCTTCCCTCCCTGAGCCCCCAGTGAGCTAACCCTGACTCCCTTCCCTCCCTGAGCCCCCAGTGAGCTAACCCTGACTCCCTTCCCTCCCTGAGCCCCCAGTGAGCTAACCCTGACTCCCTTCCCTCCCTGAGCCCCCAGTGAGCTAACCCTGACTCCCTTCCCTCCCTGAGCCCCCAGTGAGCTAACCCTGACTCCCTTCCCTCCCTGAGCCCCCAGTGAGCTAACCCTGACTCCCTTCCCTCCCTGAGCCCCCAGTAAGCTAACCCTGACTCCCTTCCCTCCCTAAGCCCCCAGTGAGCTAACCCTGACTCCCTTCCCTCCCTAAGCCCCACAAAGACCCTCAGCAGTGAGTGAAGCAGGCAGGACTCCTCCCTCCTAGAGCCTGGAGGGGATTTAGGGGCCAGACACTGAGCAAATACTGACCACACCTCCATCGCTTCCTACCTTCTCAGGCCCAGGTTCTGGGAGGTGTCCCAGGCCCCAGCCTTGGGTGGGGGGGAGCTGGGGCTGTAGGTGGCCACAGTACGTGCGTGCCTGTGGCCGAGCCTGCCAGCCTGGGTTTCTCCGAGATGATGCTCCGTCTGCCCGCCAGCCCCTGCCCATTGCAGTCAAGACATGACAGCAAGACAAATAATTTCTTGGATCTTTTATCTTGGACACCATTTATTTTCCCTCAGCCCCGGGGCAGGACTGACCTCATGGTAGGGCCCAAGTGTGGCAGCTGCACCGTCACTGGGGGCTGGGCCAGGCCGGGCTGGGCAGGGCTGGGCCACGCTGGGCTCCTGCTTCTCCAGGCCAGCTGCCTCCCCTCCCTTCTCCTGCCCCATCACTCTTTACTGCCTCCATCCCTCCCTCCCTCGTCCCCCTTCTTCCTTTCTCAGTCTGGCTGCTTCTCCTTTTATCTGGGCATCTCTCTCTCTGAGTCCTTCTCCCCTCCTTCTGGCTGTTTCTGTCCATTTCTCTGTCTCCCCCCTCCTCACCATCTCTGTCTTTCTCCCTGCTTCCCTTTCTCCGACCACAGCTTTCCATCCCTCCTCCCCACCTCTCCCAGGCCCTCTGCTGGCCGCCTCTCTGGGGCCTCGTCTCTCTGTGCCCCCCCTCCGTGGACGCCTGGCTGTGCTGGGCAGGCCCAGGTGCTGGTTTTCCCTGGGATCTGCTGTCCAGTTGCTGCCAGGGAAGGGGCAGCTGGCTGGCTGGGGCGGGAGGGAGGTGCCCTCCTGGGGAGTCCCCGGAGCTCTGGCTGGCCCCTCCAGGCTGGGAGAGTACAGGGGGGTCAGACTCTGGTCTGAACCATCTGTCCAGGCTCTGAGATAGGAGTCAAGAGCTTGGGAGGGAGAGGAGGCCGGAAATGGCCGGCCCCTCCCTCCAGAAGCCACTTGTCCTCTCATTTCCTCTGCCTGCACTGGAGACTCGGGGGATCTCACCTGCTGTGTAACCTTGCCTTCTCTGAGCCTTAGCTTCCCTCTGTACATTACAAGGGCTGTACCAGAGCAGCGCTTCTTAAACACTAACATGCGTCGGAATCACTGAGGTTCTCATTAAAATGCTGATGTTGATTCAGAGAGTCTGGGTTGGGGCCTTGAGCCCTGCATGTCTAACAAGCGCCCTGGTGGTGCTGGGGGACCACCCCTGGAGTATCCAGGGACTCGCCCGTCTTGGCTTCTCCTCCAGCTCCACAAACTCTAGATTTAATGATTCTCTGTCAGGGAATATGTTTATCATTCCTCCAATCCCCCAACACCCAGGGCAGCCAGGGGCCTTGCTGGCCGCTGAGGCTGCTCTATTTAAATGTCGCATTAGAAACGCAGATGAGGTGAAGGGATCCCATCTGTGAGCCCTGGGAGAGGAAGTGAGACAATGGAGCCAACTGAGGCTTCCAATCTAGATAATCAATACAAATATTATTGGGAGGGTGATTTATGTGGCCAAGCCGGGCAGGAGGATGGGGCTGTGATAGAGACTTGCCCTGCCTGTGGGGGAGGGGCAGCCAGTAGTCCTCAGTCAGGCCAGGGGGCCCAGGATGGTCTGAGAACCTGCTCCCTCCTTCTCAGGGCTCCATCCAGCTGAAAGAATGGTGTCTTCTGAGACTTGCATTCATACATAGTTAGAATGCAGTCTGGGAATTTCAGCAAACACCAAGTATAAACAATCCCTATAAATGCCTGGAATCTGGAATCCCCAGAAACGCCCGGAATCTCAGATCTGAGTCTGTAAAACACTCAGAATCTCAGATTTGACAGCGTCCCGAGGCGCTAGACCCCATAGGCAGGTAGGTGCAAGATGCAGGCCCACCTTTGTCTGGGTGCCCTGCCCAGGAGCTCTTGGCCGACTTTGCAGCCGTGAGCGGTCTTCGGTGAGATCTGCATAGATGTCAGCCAGGCTTCTACACCAGGCTATTCTGCAAGAGTTTCTCCCCATGGCTCCCTGAAGCTTTCCCAGAGCACTCTGAGGGCCCTGAGGTTGGCTGTTCTAGGAATGCAGGACTTTCTTAGCTTTAGGTTCGGCTCTGGAGGGAGAGGTATGCTGGCCAGGGGGCTAAAGGCTTAGGTAGTGGGACACCTGGCAGGCCAGGAACTGGGGGAGGGCCACCCTGCCCACCCGGGATTATTACATCAGCCCCTCCCCTTCCTGCCCTTGGTCCTGGTCACCTTTGTCCTGCAGGTAGTTGCCACCTTGAAGAAACAGCACTGGGCCAGGAGGCAGGACCCCTGGGTTCCAGTGGCAGCTCGGTCGCTGAGCAGCCCCCAGTGCGGGGGACAAGCATGTCTGGCTCTGGGCCTGGTTTCTTCACCTGCTAAGCAAGGATGAGAAGGCCCCACTCTACCTGCCTCCAAGGTTGATGCCCTTCAGCTGGGATGTGGAGGTGTCAGCACCCCCTGGCTACAGGAAGCAGGGCTGCTGGGTGGTGGGACTTGAGTCTCAGCAGAAGAGCACCTGGGGTCAGCTGAGCCAGCCCTCAGGGAGGGGGAGGGGCCCCAGCACCGGGGATGGTGGTGTGGGAGCAACTCTGCTTTTATAAGCCACGTGGTTGGATATTCCTGCCTATTTTCATTTGCAGAAAAGGGCTCCTCTACTTGATTAAGAAAAAAAGGCCAGAACACCCAAGGTTTTGCAGTAGGCCAGCCTCCCAGGACTGACAGTGCCCAGAACATCCCCAAGCAGGCCTCCGGAGGGGCTGTGATAGCCAGGGAGGTGGTCTTTTGAGAGGGTGGGCATGTGGATTCTGGAGTCGAATGGAATTGGAATCTCAGTTCCACCACTTACGAGCTGGAGACCTTAGGTGTGTGTGAGCCTTTCTGGTCCTGTTTACTCTTTTGTAAAATGGGGTAATTGAAATGAGAGAATATCTTATTCTCAAAGAGTATATGATTATTAAAGCAAGAATATTCATAATAACCACCTGAACTCCGTGCTGTTGTATGGCGGCAGGGGGATACCGTCATAGGCTCAGGTGAAGGTTTCCCCTCTCGAGAACGGATTCGTGGGGCTTCCAGAAGGGATACTGCTTCTCTCCCCTTAGTGGGGCCCTGGCATATCGGCTGCAGTTTAGAAGAGGCTTCTTCAGCATGATTCCGAGCAGCAGGGCGGACTGGCCATGCTCTGGCTGCCGTCTCAGGCTGGGTGCGGAAGGGTATCTCGACCCTTCTGTTGCGTGCGGTCCGGTCTCTCGGTTCACACCTGGATCCCTCCCTCACTGGGCGATACAGTGGTGAGTGAGATCGCCCAGGCCCAGCCCTCAGGGAGCTCCCAGGCGAGAGCCCCTTCTCCTTTCTAAGGGCTGACTCTGAGTAGGAAGAGCCTGGGTCCCTCACTCTCTGTGTCCCCTTGGGCGCTTTCCATCCCGTCCCTGCACCAGTGGGTTTCCTCACAATTGTGGGAAGGCGTGGGCAGGGCACCGAGTGTGTGCTGTGTGGGCTTGTTCCAGTTAGGCATGGATTAGTCTGTGATTCCAGCTGTGTCACCACTGCTCAGGGTCACAGGGAGTCAGCCTGCCCCAGCATGGGCTCTGCCCCTCGAGGCAGCTCCCCCGTTCACCCTTGCCCCTCTGAGAACGTGAGCTCCTTGAAAGCAGTGACCTTTCTGCCTGTCTGCATGTCTAGTACATGTCCTGAGAGCAGGCCCCCCTTAAAGGTTACTGGATAAATGAATAAAATAATTACGGGGCCACGCAAAGCACAATCAGGGGCTGACTTGCGTGACTCACCTAGGAAAGTATGTGGGGTCTTCCAGGGCTTTTGCTGGAAGTGGGAGGGGGCCCTCTGGTCCCCATTTCTCTCATCCTGGTACCTGCTGCAGGGCCGTGCTGGAGCAAGGAGCCAGGTCCTTTGGGCTGGCTGGTGTGGCTGAGGCAGCAGAGACTCTTTTCTCTGAGTCTGACGGCCCATAGTCCCTTCTCCACACCACAGTCCAAAGCGTGAGACTGTGTCACTCCATTAGTCAAAGGCTCTCAGCTCATTTAGAATGCAGTCCAAGTCCTTGGCTCTGCAGGAAGGCCTGGTGTAGCCTGGCTCTTGACTAGCACACTAACCTCGGGCTCTACTGCCCCGTCCTTGCCCGCTCTGCTCCAGCCCCAGCGAGCTTCCTGCCGCCCTTGGAACACGCCAAGCATGTCCCCAGCTAAGGGCCTTTGCTGTGTCCTCAACCTGGGGATGCCCTTCTCCCAGATGTCCCCATGGCTTTTGCTCCCTCGCCTCACTCAGACTACCGTTCAGTTGTCCCCTTATCAGGGAATTCCTGTCTCTGTCCTCTCGTGGGTATGTTTCTCTTCCTAGCACTTATTGCTACCTGAGGTTCTGGTAAGTATTTCGTTATTCGCTCTCTGTGTCTCCTGTTACAGTGCAAACTCTAAGGCTAGGCCGCTGCAGTCTACTGTGTTCACTGCTGTGTCCCCTGCACAGAGCCAGCCACAAACAACGGTTCAGTACAGGCTTGGGCCAGTGAACACATGGCTGACCCATGTGTGCGTCCGGGAGTGTAGATGGGACCACTTCCCCGGGGCGGGGGCAAGTGCCTGGCACAGAGCCCAGCACACAGTAGGTACCCGGGCAATCCGTGCTCCCTTCCTCTTCTCCTGTCCTCCTCTCCCATCCTTCCTTCCAGCCAGCCTTGCATCTTGCAACAAGGATACAGCGAGCGACAGGACCAGCTTCCCCGAGGGGCGCTCCCAGCTGGGAAGGGGCATTAATATCTCTGTCTGAACCCCCTGCCCTCTGAGCTCATGTTCCACGACTTCTGTCCCCAGTGAGGAGTGGCCACCCACACGTCGCTGACTCTGCAGCTCAAGTGGCCACATGAGAGATGCAGCTAGGATTAAATATAGCTCCCGATCGATCCTATTGATTCTTTCTCTCTTCCTTTCCAGCTCGCCCACGTGGCCTGCGAACCTCCTTGGGGGACTTTAGGAGAAGGGGAACCATGGGCATCTTTGGGGAAAGGCCACAGTGGGTGTGTGTGGGTGTGTGAGGATAGTGATGCTGAAACATCTCCAGAAGGGGCTCCTTCCCCCCACCCCCACTTCTTTCCCTTCCCCTCGCCTCGACCTGGTCCACCTTCAGAGGGGAGGAAGGGAGTATGATTTGGTGTGACCTCCCAGTGCCTTTTGTGGCAAGGACGTTTCCTCGCTGGAGGATGGTGCCTGGAGAGTGGCCAGCAGCATTGTCAGCACTGGAATTGTAGCGGCCGGCTGGCCGGCTTCTGGCCACCCCGTGCAGGGTCTGGATACGGCCAGCTCTGCCCAGCCTCTCACTGGCTCCCAGCTCCCCCACTGCTCTCTCAGGTCTTGGGGATTTAACCCCGAGGCTTGGGGGAAAAGAAACCAATTCTCCTGCTTAGCTTTTTCCAGTTCCCTTTCTCTGGATCTTCTGTGTTCCTCTTTGTATGTGTCTGTCTGGCTCTCTGTCTGCCTCTTGGTCTTTCCCTGTCGTTTCCTACCCTTCAAACCAAAAGTCTTTAAAGTGAGGCTATGGATTGCCCGCAGGGAAGCCCAGCTAGGGAATCACACTGGAATCAGGCAATCAATCCATCCATCAAAGTCATTTCTTTTTTCTCTGCCATGGCTGACCTGCCTGATGTCTGTCCTGCTCTGCTCACCTCTGTCTGAATCTCTCTGTCTCAGGCTAGCTCCGGAGTTCCTCTGCCTGTGTTCAAATCCTGGTCCTACTGCGTGACTCTGGCAAGTAACTTAACTGCTCAGGGCCTCAGTTTCTTCATCTGTAAAATGGGTGTAATCGTGCCTACCTCATGGGGTTGTTGTGAGGATCTAATGAGACATTCCACATTCAGACTCCAAGCACAGTGCCTGACAGATGGTAAATGCTCAAATAAGTATTAACAGTTTTTGTTTTGTTTTGTTAATTGTCATTGTTACTCCATGCATTTAAGAGAAACGGGGGGAAAAAAAGACAGCATGAGTTCTTATTGAAAGGGCTTTCTTTCCGGCTCCTTTTTCTTCCACTTTCTCTTTTTCCTTTTCTGCTTTCCTCTCTCAATGCTGGAGAAGGGATTGGGTCCTTCGAGCTCCTGGCCCCCAGCCATGGGCAGGCGCTGGGCTTCTGCTCTGTGCTGGGCCCTGGTAAGACAGGCTCTGTGGAATTTGCCTTCAGGGGAGCTGGGTTGTGGAACCCCCCCATCCTGCACTCACTCACCCTCTGGTGCGTGCAACCTTTCCTTCTAGTCAAAACCAGATCTGAAGTCATTTCATGCCTCTCTGGCTGCGGTTTGAACCCAGACTTGGGTGCTCCTATGGGCTCCCCCACCTCCCAGAATCAGCTCGAAGGTATTTTCCTCAGGGTGACCGTTGGCACCCCTTCCTCCCTCAAGGTCATTTGGAAGCGGAGCTGAGGAGGGATGGGCCCCAACCTTTGGCTCTTTGGGCACCCCAACCCACAGACCTCTGCCTCAAGAAGGTGAGGTCAAGTGAAGACCTTCTCTGCCTGCCTTTGGTGTTCGTTCACTCACTAACTCCCCCAGGAAAGGGACTGGTGTGGAGGAGAAGTGACCGGTGGGGGAGACAGGCTAAGACCCACACTTCCGTGTTAGCCTGCCTGGGTTTGAATCCTGCCTGCGTTTTAACTTCATCCCTGTCTGACCTTGGGACTCAATTTTCTCACCTGTAAAATGGGGATAATAAAAAAATAGTTCTAATCTCCTGGGATTGTTGTAAGGATGGGTGGGTAGGAGCTCAGAGTTCTAGTGAGTGGCAGGAGTAACACGGTGGGGTGGGTGGGTAGAGGGAAGAGTTGCTAAGGGCATTGACCTGGAATCAGAGACTTGGTTTGAACTTCTACCCTGCTTTTACTACCTGTGTACCATTAGGCAAGTCCCTTTACCTCCCTGAATCTCATTTGCTTTAACTTTTAAGTAGCTTTATTCATACCTACCTCACCAAGCCCTTTATGCACTTACTAAAATTTACTTATTGGTCATTTGCTGTGAGCCAGGTATGGGCTAGGTGCTAGAAACCACAGTGGTGAATGAGACAGTTAAGGGCCTGCCTTCATGGAGCTTACCTTCCAGTGGATAGAGACAGACAATAGAAAAGGTAGCAAATAAAACAACTTGGGGAAGAGCTCTGAGGAAAATGGAGCGGGGCTGGGGGCTTCCCTGGTGGTGCAGTGGTTGGGAGTTCGCCTGCCGATGCAAGGGACGCGGGTTCGTGACCCGGTCCGGGAGGATCCCACATGCCGCGGAGCGGCTGGGCCCGTGAGCTGTGGCCGCTGGGCCTGCGCGTCCGGAGCCTGTGCTCCTCAGCGGGAGAGGCCACAACAGTGAGAGGCCCGCGTGCCGCAAAAAAAAAAAAAAAAAAAAAAAAAAAGAAAGAAAATGGAGCAGGGGGTGGCTAGAGCTGAACTGGAGGATAGTACAACATGGGACAGCATGGCCAGGGAAGGCCTCTCTGAGGAGGTGGCATCTGAGCTGAGATGTCAACCTAGGAAGTGAGAAGCCACTATGGGAAGCTCTGGGCAAAGCAATCTCCAGGCAGAGGAAAAGTGCAAAGGCCCTGAGGTGGGAGTGTGCTTAGTGTCTTAGAGCAGGAACAGTAAGGAGGCTTGTGTGGCTGGAGGGCTGTGAGGGAGGGAGGGAGGTGGGAGCAGGCAGCAGGGGCCAGACCACGTGCCCCTTCCGGGTCCCCGTAAAGAGTCTGGGTTTTTAGTGGGTTGGAGATCCATAGGAGGCTTTAGCAGGGACGAGGCACAATTAATTTTATATTTTAAAAGGATCCCTCTGGCTGCTGTGTAGAGAAGAGACTGCTGGGGACAAGAGTGGCAGAGAGAGGGTGGGGGCATGCCAGGGTGGTGAGGGGCGAGATACCATCCTCAACCCCTCCCGCCTGGCCTGGTACAGACACAAGAATGGAACTGAGCGGAGATGAGGTTGCTAGCTCCTGAGAGCTGCATCTTGGGGGCTTGGGGCTTGAGTCAAGAGAAGGGGGAACGTGATGCTGAGGACCAGGCAGGCTCTGGGGCAAACCTGGTCTGAGCGGGCGGAGCCTCTCTTTCTGAGAAATGCTGCTGCTATTACTCCCCAAAGACTTTACATAATCCTGGCCCGGCTTGCTCCTCATTATGTCATGTGCTGAGTGGAGTCTAGGTCACTCCATGGCTTGTTGCAGTCGGGGAAGAACAGATTTCTGGCTCCCTGGGCACAGAGGCTGGTGCAGACCCTGCCCTCGCTGGGGTGAGGGAGACTGGCTTGCAGGGGTGGAGGTGCAGTCCAGCCCCAGCCCCAGGCCCTTTGGATGGCTTAGGCAGAGGCCAGGGCTTCCTGAGATGGGCTGTGGTTAATGAGAGATGGGGGTTGTGCTTTGAGCCAAGTCTCCCCAGAGCTGGGGGCCCTCCTCTGGGACCCAGGCCCCAGCAGGGAGAGCCAGGCAGACCTGACGTCAGCCCTTCCTGCTGGGTTGCTTCTCTGAACCTCAGTTTCCTGCACTGTAAAAAGGGGACAAAGGTACCCAACCTTGTGGGGATATGTGACTTTAGCAGGCTCACATGGGAGCCAGATCCAGCGTGTAGTAGGAGCTCTTCTGAGGACAGAGGCCCAGGCATGTGCTACGGGAGGGCAGACAGAGCATTTTTCCCCTTGGACTCACCTGGAGTTGCCTGGGCCCCAGCCCTGTGGCCTCACCCTCTTCTTAGGGTTTCCCATGCCTGCCCCTCTCCAATGCCAGAGACATTCAGAATAGGGTCAAGCCCCATTCCCACTGCATGGGTAAGGAAACTGGGGCTCAGAGGGGTGTGTGGCTTACTCAAGGTCACACCCCCAGGATGCAATTCCAGAATTGCCCCATGAATCCCAGTCTAAGGCATTTTCTGATGCACTCACAGTGTGGGGTGCCTGCGACCCTGGAGGATGCTGAGGAAGTTCAGGGCAGAGGGCACACCTTGGGGAGGCAAGTTCTGCTCCACCTCTGCCCTTTTACACACATCCGATTTTTTTTCCACTACTTTTTTTTTTTCTGGGAAACCAGTTTTGTTTTGGAGTTATTAGGAAACTTAAACAATAATTACTGAGCTTCCCCTACCCAGCCTCTGAGAACAGGGTGCTAGGCCCTTTACAGCATCATTTTATATAATCCTCACCATAACTGTTGAAGATTGGAGATGACTATTCCCATTTTACAGATGAAGAAACTGAGGCCCAAGGTCATACAGTGACAAGTGGGGCCAGGGATTCATATCCATATCTGTGCATTTCAAAGCTCTCACCTATCCCCTTACACATGCTACCTTTGTCAGAAGCTCCTAGAGTTGGGGACCCTCCTGACCCCCCAACAACCCCCATCCCGTGTGGGGCCTGAGCTTTGTGAGGAGATACAGAAAGCATGTCCCAGAGCTGCTGTGATGTTTGGCCCTTGGTTCCCAGGGACCAAGCTAAGAGGAGAGTTAATGGGGAATTTGAGTTAAGGGGAACAGGGAACATGAAGGGCTTGTAACCCCCTATCTCAGTGTTGGTTAATATTCTCAACTCAGTGGTTTACTAGGGATGGGGGAAGGTGGAGAGAAGAATGTGCCCCCCCACCCTTGTTCCTAGAATTACTAAATTCTTGTTAGATCTTTAAATTTTATGTAAATTCTTCTTTTTTTCCTTGGAATGGTGGGTATCATATTTTAATTAGTAGTGGTGTCAAAGGAAGGCTAGATTAATTATTGGAAATCCTGAGTTCCAGATGGTTTTAATTTTCACAGCAGGGCACCAGGGTATATATTTAAACTTTTTTTTTTATTAAAATCATACCTAGTATATTTTAGGGGCACTGAGGTACACACTTTGTGGCTCCAAGGATACTGTGTTTAGGGCTATGATTTTTGTTATTGAGAAGCAAGTCCCTTGTCACTGAAATAAAAATTTTGTGGGTGAGGGAGGGGCAGGTGCTGGGAAGCAAAGAGTCAGGGGAGGGAGGGTGAGAATGGGGGGTGCGTCATAGGCAAAGAAGGGGGTGGTGGTGGTGGGAAATCCAGGCACAGGGATTCAGGTTCAGAGAGGGCACATGACCTGCCAAAGTCACACAGCACCTTACTGAGGAGAAAATGTGGACTGCCAGAGGGACAGGGAGGGGTCTCACAGTATGCCTAATCAAGAGGCAGTCACCCTTTGGCCACTTGAGGTCCTTGTTTAGTCAGGCCTTTGGGGATCAGCTCTGGACACCCCCATCCTGAGGGAGGCTCTGTGGAGCATAGATGGTTTAGCATGGGGCCTCCCACTCCTCACCAGGGGGTACTGGGTCCTGGTTGGGACTTCCGGGCTCCTGGGAGGTAGTTATTCTTCAGCCTTGGTGGCCTTGATTGAGGAAGGTGAAATATTATGCAGATAGCCTCCTTTCCCCAGGGACTCGAAACACCCCTCCCTGACCTTTCCCCACTTCAAGTGGCCAGGGCACTCCCTCACCCATATCCCCAGAGGGGAGGGGACTCTCCAGCTGTTGTTTTCCCTGGAGGAAGGGGCCTGTGACCTAAATTTTGGAGGAAGCAGCTTGGCATTCCACAAGGCAAGGTGTGTATGTGTGTGTTTTGTGTGCGTGTGTGTGTGTGTGTGTGTGTGTGTGGTGTGCATGCCTGTGTGAGCTCACGTGCCTCTGAATGTCTGACCCCTTAGTCCAGGGACTGCTGCTTTTCTGGGGTTATTTGTGTGGCTGTCTGTCCTGCCTTGGGGAAGGGTATTGGCGGAGGAGGGGAAGTGGATGATGAGGGGAGGAGAAGGCACACTGGTCTTCAGCCACAAGGGGCGATCTGGGTCCCAAGTGGAGTCAAGAGAGGCTGGGAGTCGGGGAACAGGTGTCAGACAGCTTCTCTCCCTGCCTAAGGGGCAGGGTGCTCCCGAGAGACCTGTCAGAGGCATCCCCCATGCCTGATTTGGGGGCAGTGGGAGGTCCAGGGACAGGGTCAGGGATCATGTCACTGAGTCTTTAGGCCAGCCATTGCCCCTGGTAAAAAAATGTGTCTTGTTCTCCTTCTGCCTTTCGAAGCCCAGCTCCTAGTGGAGACAGATACCTTCGGTAGTCAAGTCCGGATCAAGGGCAAGGAGACGGAATTCTACCTGTGTATGAACCGGAAAGGCAAGCTTGTGGGGAAGGTAAGTGATGGTCTAGATTGGGTGGGTCCCCCAGCAGCTCTGGGTAGCTGGAACAGTGCATCCAGGGCCCTATCATTCCCAAATGGAAAACAGGCCTCATGAATGTGTGTGTGTGTGTGTGTGTGTGTGTGTGTGCGCGTGCGTGTGTGTGTCCCAGGGACTTCTCTGTCCCCGCACCTGCAGCCTGCCAGGCCGAGGTATCTGTGGCTGTGACTTTGGTGAGCACGCAGGGCCCTGATCTCTCCTGGTGGATGTGGAGCTCTGGCTTGCTTGGTAGTGGGAGAATCCTCGAGGGGTTCTGAGGCTCCCTGCCTGAATGTACCTGATGTCTGGGAACAGGGAACCATTAGGCCAAGGGCAGGGGCTGCAGCATTGTTTTAACAATCACCAGGGGTTTACGACTCCTCAAAGCAGCGCCTCTGGAACCCAGCAGCCTCGTCAGCTCTGGGCCTCATGATTCTAGCATTTCAGGAAGATTTTATTACTTTGGAATAGGCAAGAGAGCTGCATGTAACAAATTAGGGCAGGGGTGGGGTGTGGACCCACATGCCAGGGGTTCTGAGCCTCCACTGATGCTGCCCCCCTTTTTCCTAGTGTCTGTTTGTGAAGTTCATACACTTGCTTCCTTTGGATGTTCCAGTGGAAAGCATTACTGGTGGTAGCTCTATAGTGGCACGCTCCATGTTTCCTTCTCTCTGCAGGGACCCGACTCACCCCCTATCCAGTTTGTATATTGGAGGGGGCTGTGGCTTCTGCTGGACAGGTGGAGTGGGGGGTGGAGGGTAGACCCAGATTCCAAGGAGGATGGCTTCTTCTACTTGGCGGCAAGACCTTGGGTGATGATTTGCATTTATTACACCTTGTTGGGGGGAAGGAAGCATGACCTCAACTCCTGTTTAAGCCATGGTTTTGAATTGCTGAATCCCTCAATTCTTATCCGTCTCCCCTCCCCCATTCCCAAGTGCCTGTAGAGAAGGTAACAGGCCAGGGTAGAGAAGGTAACAGGTAGAGAAGGTAACAGGCCAGGGACTTGTTACCTGGCTGGACAGAGCCAGGGTATTGTTGCTTATTATTTGTTAATAACAACGGTACCAATAGCCTCTGTTAATTGAGCACCTGCTTTCTGCTGGGCACTGAGCAAAAATGCTCCAAAATAATCCCAAGAGGTTGGTACCGCCACCATCCCCATTTCCCAGATGAGAAAGCTGAGGCTTGGCCACATCCGGGCACTTGTCCCAGGTCCCACGCTAGAGGTAGGCGGGCTTCAAAGCCCGGTTTGGAAGGCAAAGGAATCCAGCAGCACTGCCCACACCGACTGGAGCTTCTCAAAGAGCAAAATAATAGTAATCCATGTAGCGCCGCCCCGGGATGCCAAGGAGTGGTTTTAATTAGTGATTCACTTTCCGCGTCCCGAGGCCGGCCCGCCGGCCAGCGAGGGGGTCCGGGGCAGGGGCGGCGGGCAGGCCGGGCGCCGGGTGCCCTGGCCTGGCCGTGCGTTTCCTGTGGCGGCGCGGCAAGCACCGCGTCAGGCGCTTTGTTCTCCTGCCCGCCTGGGCCGCCTCCCAGGCCCAACCTGCTTGCAGTTGTGCGCCCGGCTTTCTCCCCCCAACCTTTTTTTTTTGTTGTTTAAAGGAGGGGCCGCGCTGCAGCCCGCCGTGTCCAGTGCCTGCGCGCCCCTCCCTCCCCGTCTACGCGGTTCCCGGCATCTTGACCCCAGGAGGGCCGTCTTGGGGTCAAAAGAACAGCCCCGTCCCTTCGGGCTGCTCCCCGCCGCCGGCCGCCCTCCGCCCGCCCGCCGGCTGGCCGCTGAGTCACCGCTTCCACAGGAGCCGGCTCCGATTTCCTGCCCCCTCGCCCTCTCTCCCGTCATTAATATTGGGGATGGTTCAGCTGGCGGCGAGGCTCCGCGTAGCCCAGGGAGGCTCGCCCCCGCCCGCCCCCTCCTCTCCCCTCCCCTCGCTCCGCCCCGCTTGCTGCAGCTCCCCCCGTCATCCCTTTCCGGTCTTCTGGGCTGACCTGGGAGGCTCCAAGGGCGCCCCACCAACCCACCGCACCCTAGTCCTGACTTTGCCCTGGGCAGGTCCCCCTGTTGGCCTCTGCCTAGCCCAGCGCCCCTCACTCTCTGGCTCCTGCAGCTGGAACCCCAGGCCCTTGGGTTGCTGTTCCATCACAGACGCCCCAGCCAGTCAGACCCCAGTCCTGGAATTACTCTAGATAGCTGGTGTGTCTGCTGCTTCCCTAAGTCCTGCCTCTGTTCTGGCCTCATACCTTCTCGGGAATAATGTTCCTCAGCGGCCTCAGGCTCCACCTCCAGGCCTTTCCCCGGTGCCCATCCTCAGCTTTCTAAAGCACAAAAGGGATCAGGTCTTCCCCACCCTCTGCCCCCAGCTCAGCTCAGAACCAGCCCCTGGGTCCTCACCACCTACCCGAGAAAGGCTACACTCCTCGGGGAGAGCTTCCCTGCCCTCGTGGTCCTTATGTCACGGACACATGGCACTGCCAGCCTCTACTCCCTGAGGGGGCCTTCAGGCTTTGTGCATGCTGTACCCTTTGCCAGGACTGCCCTTCCCTTGACCATCCTGCCACGAGTTCTGGCTCATCCTGCCATAGCCTCTGGCTTCACTGACTGCTCAGTCAGCGCACCCGCCCTGAAGCCCATAGCCCGTCACACAGCCGTCTCTCTCCGTTCTGTTAACCTGGGTTGTCACTGTCTGTCTTCGGGCCTGCATCCCCCGCTGCATCCAATTGTGGATCCATCCATCATGCTTCTTGTACCTGCCCAAAGGGCTGCAGGGGCACCAAAGAAATAGAAATGTGGGTGCTTGCTTTCTGAGGATTGACTCTTAACCTACAGCCAGAATTAGCCACATGAGGCCCAGGAATCCAAGTGCCCTGACCTCACTGAGCCTCAGTGTCCTCACCTGTAAAATGGGAAGATACCACTGGCACTTAGTAGGCACTTACTTGTTAAACATGAGTTACCTTCCTCTTTGAAGCCAGGTCCTTCACCTGTGGGACTCCTTGACCTCAGCTTAGGCTCTGGCTCCTTTGGCTCAACAGGATAGCTTCCTTGGATGGTCTTGACCCTGGGTGTCAGTCTTCTACATATCTGACCACAGCTGGACACATCTGGCTGAGCCCCCAGCAGAGCCTTTGCCAATGTTCCAGACCCTTGGCTGTGCTACTCCCTCTGCTGCATTGTACCCATCATATACCAGAGCTCTTCTCCCCCGCTTCTCCTTGCCACCTCTCTGGCCCCCACGTCCACCTGACCTAGGAGATAGTACTTCCTTTCATTCCATAAAGAGTTGTTGAGCGTCAAACACTATGTACTAGGCAGTTTTTCCCCATTTGTGGAGATTCAACCCAGATGGATTTTTCTCATCTGCCCCCTCCTGTGTGATTACTGGTGTGCCCTCTTTGGGGCAACATAGGGCCCCAGACCCTTTCAGGGCAGAGGGTACCCTGCCTACCACTGTATCTTTGTGAAGACTGCTTTGGTTGGAAGTGACTGAAACCCAATTCAAAATGCCTTTAAGCATAAAAGGACTTTTTTGCCTATGTAACTAAAAACGTCCAGGGGGTAGTTCTAGTTTCAAGGAAGATTAGATCTAGGGGCCAAATGATGTGATCAGGATTCAGTCTTCAGGTCAAATAGAAGGAATAGGACTCCAGTTTGGAAAGAAGGAGGTTGGAGGTGGCAGAGGGGGAGAGATGATCAAATTCTACTAAATCACCAAGGTTCTGGGATGGGCTATTCACTTACTCTCTAAATATTGATGATCTGCCTTGCCTGAACTGATTGAGTCAGCATTTTCAGAGGTGAGGCCCATGCATATGTGTTTTTTAAAATCTCTGCAGGCCGTAAGCAGGGTTATAGAGGTACTCAGCAGAGGTGAGGGTCAAGCCCCGGGACAGCCTACTGTTAGCTTCTTATCCACTGGGTCTGAGTTCATGGTGGGGAACTTGTGACCATCATAGGCCCCATGGCTCCTCCCAAGGGGCTCCTGACCTCTGGAGTGTCGGGAATCTCAGCCTGAAGCCCAGATCCTCAACCCAGACGTGAATGAGCACGTGTGCCAGGCAGTGTGCTGGCCCTTGAACCTCCGAGTTCTTGCTTCATGCCCACGGTGGCTCTGTGGGCCTGGGGGAGGGGAGGTGTTTTGATGGGCAGCACCCACTCTTCCATACCCTTTCTCCTCATGGGCCTGTCTGGCGCTAGACAGCAGAGACGCGAGCTACATGTGGCAAACGCAGGTTCAAATCCTGGCTCTGCCACTTAACAAGCTCCGTGACCTTGGGAAAGCCATTTTTGCCTCTTTGAACTGTTTTCTTCTACCAGGTAGAGTCTACCTTAGCAAGTTATGAGGATTAAATGAGACAATGCATGTGGAAATGTCTGGCCTGTAGTTGGCAATCAATAAATTCTGAATGTGAGTGAATGGATGAGGAGGGAGACCAAGGCTGGCAGGCAGAGAGCTCCAGCCCTCTGCTCACTCTTCTCGGCACATCCCCCAGAGGAGGGGCCTCTCATAGCTCATGACTGTCTCTGGAACATTCGTAAGAGATCCAGGAGGCAGAGTCCATTTTCTTTTGGAGGAAAACCCATTCGTGTGTCAACCCCACCATTTCTATCCCAGCAGAACTCTCATCCATTTAACCACAAATGCTCTGGGCACCCCTGTCTTGGGCTAAGATTTGTGCTGAGCCAGGAGAGCAACTGAGAAGCAGTCCTGACCTCCTGAAGCTCTTGGGCTGATGAAGAGGCAGGCAGATACAGAATTGCTCTGTTGGGGGGCGGCGGGAGAAGGAATGGGTGTCGAGGGGTTTCGGAAAATGGAGTATGTGAGTTCAGTAAAGCCTGGTGCTTAAATGGAGCCTTGAAGGAAGAGGAGGAAATACCCAGGGAGCTAGATGGCAGTCAGGGAAGGCTTCCCAGGGGAGGTGGTTACTGAACTGAGCCTTGAAGGTTGAAAGCAGTTTTCCAGGCAGATGTTCTAGGGTGGGAAAACAGCCATGGTGTAGCCTTTATTCAGTTTGCTCTGACTGTTCCATGGAAACCAGCCAAGGGACCTGGACTCAGGTTGGATAGGCAGCTTCCAGAATTATTCATGGGGGGCCCAGAGCCCAGAGACCACTCCTTCCTATCAGCCTTGCACATATGCCCGGCTTCCCTCACAATAGTCCCTCACTCCTCACCCAGTCCCTAATGTCCTCTGGGTCCTGTGTGTGTCTCCCAGGCCCTACCCCCCTGCCCACTCCGCAGCCTCCTCAAAAGATCTCTCCTCCAGAGAATGTTTTCTTACCCTGCCTGTCCCGTTCTGCGAAGTTCAGCACTTTGTCTGCAGGGCCCAAACTTGCCCTCTGCTCAAAGGTGAACGTTCCTGGAAGCTCCAGCCCGTTTTCCACTTCAAACAAAAGGCTGGAACTCGCACCTCAGTCTCCACGCACAGCCAGACCGCTGGGCTTCCAACTTGGCTGGGCATCCGTCTGTAACGAGGAGTGGGCCCGGCCTAAATTTGGAGATGTTAGCTGGAAACTCAAGTGCTGCTAATTCAGGCCTTCCAACTTTGTGTGTTTCCCACTCTTCCACATAGAGCAACTCGACTTTCTCAAGGAGGAGATTCAAAGCCTGCTTCGCACCACTCTTTGTCCAGATCCAAGGAGGGAGGCCAGACTGTCCAAACCACCTGCTCTTCAGGAATAATTTAACAAGTTCCTACTGTGTGCCAGGCTCATTTATAAGCGTCATTCCTCATAACATCTCTATGGCGCAGGAGTCGTTTTCCCTCTTTGATCCAGGCGAGGAATCCAAAGTTTAGAGTGGAATTAACTAGCCTGAGGTCACATAAGGAAGTGCTAGAGTTGATTCGACTTCTGACTCTGAATCTAGTGCTCCTTGCCTAGCATAGTCTCCCAGGGAGCTCACCTGGGACCCTGAAATCTCAGAACCACGGCTACAGGCTTTGAAGTTTGGCCATGCCCAAACTCTTATTTTTAGAGGCTCCCACCACTCTTCACACCAAACATTAAGATGTACCGCATCCCACATGTAATGGAATTTATATTTAACTATATAACAGTGGAGTTGATTGGCAGTTGAGTGGTTGGCTTCATCTCAGGTTTAGTGCACATCGCTTGGGACTCCTTTCTGTTGCATGTGGTAGGACGCTCTCAACTGTTTTTAAAGGACATGAGATATTGTTAGCCCACATAACAGTGAGGTAACTTGAACCTCAGATGCAGCTCGGTCCAGAAGCTAAAATGTGTGAGGAAGACGCGGTTTCTGTCATTCTCTTCGTGACGTCTTTCCTTGCTCCAAGCTGGCTTTGTCGTCAGACAGAATTTCCCTTCATGGTGGTACAATGGCTGCCTTAGCTTCAGCATGACATGTTTCCCAAGTGTAAATCGGCCTGTGATTTTGGGGATTACGTACACAAGGGTCTCGAGGAACGCTGATTGGATGGCTCAGGCCACGTGCTGTGCTCTGCACGAGTCATGGGAAATAATGTTTTGATTGGTCAGGTCTAGGCCTCTTGTTCCAGTAGAGCTGAGGTGGAAGCCCCTGGTTACAGTGCGGAGGGTGGAAGAGATGGATCCCTGAGTGGTAATGGGAGGGTGTTACCTAACTGGTGAGTAGGGAAGGATGCAGGGGCTAGTGTGACACATCCACTCCATAGATCCAGGGAGTAAAATTGCTGAGGCCAAAGCTTGGGTCAGGCCCTCTCTACTCCATGACCCCAAGCCTTGGCCACCTGCTCATGCCCTCTCTACATAGCTCTGTCCCTTGTGCCTGCCCTCCCCCTTCTCACCTCCTCCTCTCTCTTCCTGCAGCCCGATGGCACCAGCAAAGAGTGTGTGTTCATCGAGAAGGTCCTGGAGAACAACTACACAGCCCTGATGTCGGCCAAGTACTCTGGCTGGTACGTGGGCTTCACCAAGAAGGGGCGGCCACGGAAGGGCCCCAAGACCCGGGAGAACCAGCAGGACGTCCACTTCATGAAGCGCTACCCCAAGGGACAGGCAGAGCTGCAGAAGCCCTTCAAGTACACCACAGTGACCAAGCGGTCCCGGCGGATCCGCCCCACACACCCCGGCTAGGCTGGCCCCGCTGTGGCCCCGCCAGGCTTCCCCAGCCCACACTCACACTCACAGAGAACTGCAATCAGAGGAATATTTTTACATGAAAAATAAGGAAGAATTTCTATTTTTGTATATTGTGTTTAAAAGAAGACAAAAAACTGAACCAAAATTCTTGGGGGAGGGGAGCGATAAGGATTTTATTGTTGACTTGAAACTCCCTATGACAAAAGACTCACACCAAGGGACTGTTGTCAACACACAGGTGCTTGTGTCTCTCTAGGAACAGACAACTCTAAACTTGTCCCCAGAGGAGGACTTGAATGAGGAAAACGACACTCTGAGAAACCAAAGTCCTTTTTCCCAAAGGTTCTGAAAGAAAAAAAAAAAAAAAAAAAAGAAAGAAGACAAAAAAAAGACAAAAAAAGCAAAAAGAACAAAAAAGAGAGAGAGAAAAACAAAGAGAAAGTAGTATCCCCTCACCCCCAACATACTCCCCCCTCTTTCCCAATCCCCTGTCCCTGCCCCAGACTCCCAACAAAAATCGCTCTCTGGTTTGCAGTCATTTATTTATTGTCTGCTGCAAGCTGCCCCGAGACACCGCGCAGGGAAGGTGTGCCCCTCGGAATTCTCGGCGCCTCGACTTCCGACGACAGACGGCCTCGTCCAATCATGGTGACCCTGCATTGCTCACAGTTTTGGAGGATGCTGCTATCAACCTTCCATGACTCACGTGACCTAGTACACCAATGAATAAGGGAATATTTTAAAACCAGCTATATTATATATATTATATATATATAAGCTATTTATTTCACCTCTCTGTATATTGCAGTTTCATGAACCAAGTATTACTGCCTCAACAATTAAAAACAATCGACAAATTATTTAAAAAACCATGAGGTGAGTGGTGGCCGGGGGCAGGGCACAGGTGCCCTTTGTGTTTCATTCTTCTCAGTCTGAGGTCATTGGGCTGAGAGCTGGGGCCTTGCTTATTCATTCATTCATTCATTCATTCGTTCATTCGACATGGGCTATGCTCCAGGCACTGTTGTAGGCACTGAGAATGCAGCCTTAAACAAAGCAGATGGAAACCCTTGCCTCCAGAAAGATTAAACTCTAGTGAGTCATGATTCAGTACATACATATGCTCTCACATACATTTACTCTGCACCTCCTATGTTCCAAGGCCTTTCAAGGCCCTGGGGATTTATCAAAGAACACAAGAAAAAGAAATCCCAGCCCGCAGGGAACTTCACTTACAGTAATTCTCTTGATAGCAATGATCCTCTGCTTCATTCATTGACTTATTAGTGGAATCACTTATTCAACATATATTTATTTAGCCCTTACTAAATGCCAGGCACTCTTTTAGGTATTGAAAATTCATCAAAGAACAAAACAGACAAAAAAAAAATCATGCTTCATGGAATTTGCAGTCTAGGGATGATTGATTGAGTCATTTGTGGAGTCGACACCTGGGTTTTGCCAGGCACAGGCTGAACAAGGCAGTGGTGGGCCCCACTCTCCTTCTTCTGGTGGTGGAGGGGGTCAGAGGGCCCAGGTCAGGAGGGGACCTGGTGTTTCTCTCCTCAGACTCTCGCGGGCTGGAGCACGAGAAGTGTGTTTGGCATCGTGAACTTCCAGGGGCCTTTTCTCCTACGTCTTCTTTCCTAGGGCCTGCCCCAGGATGTGGAGGTGGAAAGCAGATTGGGCTTGAGGTTGATTGAGGCAAAGGTGCCTCTTATGAGGGTCCTGCTGCTGTCACCTGCCTCCCTTGAAAACGCCGCTTGCCAAGAATGGCCAGAAGAGGTCCCCCGTGAGGCCCTACGGAGAAGGAAGGGGCAGGGCTGGGGGGTGGCGTGGGGGACAGTAGCACCTTCTCTGCGGAGAGCTCCGGGACAGGGATGGAGCTTGGCTTCTTCCAAGCTCCCTCTATGACCCACCTCTGAGCTCAGGCCAAGCACAATGCTGCGTGCTATCTTTCTTTATCCCTGGGCCCCACCCTGCGTCCTGTGTGTCTGTGGCTCACCCTCCTGCCTGTCACATCACATCTCCTGAGGGCTTTGTGAAGCCCTTTCAGGGGCACAATCTCATTATGACCTCCTGATAACTTGCGAAGAAGGTACTATCATTATCCCCATTTTATACATGAGGAAAAGTTTGTCTGCTTCCCCGAGGTCATGGAAAAAGTGGTGGGGCCGGTATCCAAATCCTAGACCTTCTAGGACTGCAGTGCCTGCCACTTGGTGAGTGCTTACTGGGTGTCAGACCCCCTGCTAGGTGCTTCATGTCCACCCCACAGGCATCCAGCAAACATCCCTTGTGTGGGACAGAGTTTGACAGGTGAACAGACTGGGGCTCAGAGACATCACTGACATGCCCAAGACCTCAGGGAGCAGGTGACTGAGTCTGAGATCCTTGGTGATAATAATTGTGGTTGTTATTTATTGGGCACCTATTATGTGTCAGTCCCTTTCACCCTCTATTATTTTATTGAAACAATAACCCTATGAGATGGATATGTACTATCTTTTGCATTGGAGGTTTCAGAGAAGTGAAATGACCTGCCCAAAGCAATCCAAGCTAGAAAATCGTGGCACCAGAGTTCAATCAACCAGTCATTCATTCATCTGATAAATATGTATTGTTTACTCTGTGCCAGATGCTGGAGATACCGCAATGAGCTGAGCAGAGCCCTTGCCCTCGTGGAGCTTACATTCCATTGGGGAAGATACAGTAAGCCAAATAAATATAAAATATGTCAGGTAGTGGTAAATCATAAGGAAAAAGAAAATAGGGTGAGGGGTTAGAGGTGATGGGGCTACTATTTTAGAGAGAACAGTCAGGGAAGGCCTCTGGAGGGGGGACCCATGCAAACACTGAGGGGAAGAGCATTCCAGGCAGAGGGAAGAGAGAGTGCTAAGGCCTGGAGGCCTGTCAACGGAATAAGGAGGGGCCGGTGGGGCTACTGCAGAATGGACGAGGGAGGCTGAGTTTTGGAGGGGGCCAGGCTTGAACTTTTTTATTTGGAGTGAGATGGGGAGCCACATGTGATGTGCCTTACACTTGAAAGGGACTCCTCTGGCTGCTGCATGGAGAAGGGCGGGCAGACTCCAGCCTGGGGCTGCCTGAGGCCATAACGACCCTGCCTTACCTCCTGCTCCTGGCTATGCCTGCCTCTTCCCCCCAGCACATCCTCAGGCCTCCATCCTCATCCCACAGGCTGCTGGCACCTCCCACACCCAACTCCTTGCCTTTGCTCCCTCTCAGGGGCCATGGGGCCCCTGATGATTTCCTTTCCTTGGCCCTCTAGAGCAGTGGTCCCCACCCTTTCTGGCACCAGGGACCGGTTTCATGGAAGACAATTGTTTTCATGGAGCAGTGATGGGGGGTGGGTATGGTTTTGGGATGATTCAAGTGCATTACATTTATTGTGCACTTCATTTCTATTATTATTACATTATAATATATATTGAAATAATTATACAACTCACCATAATGCAGGATCAGTGGGAGCCCTGAGCTTGTACAACTAGATGGGCCCATCTGGGGGTGATGGGAGACAGTGACACTCGAAGTGTGTTGCTTACGTCCAGTCTACTCCATAAGATGCAGCTTAATTGTCACTTGCCACTCACTGATAGGGTTTTGATATGTCTGCAAGCAATTGATTGATTATGGTCTCTGTGCAGTCAAACCTCTCTGCTAATGATAATGTGTATTTGCAGCCGCTCCCCAGCACTTGCATCACCACCTTGGTTCCATCTCAGATCATCAGGCATTAGATTCTCATAGGGAGCTCACAACCTAAATCCCTCGCATGTGCAGTTCACAGTAGGGTTGGCGCTCCTATGAGAATCTAATGCCACCGCTGATCTGACGGGAGGCAGAGCTCAGGCGGTAATGTGAGCGATGGGGAGCGGCTGTAAATACAGATGAAGCTTCGCTCGCTTGCCTGCCGCTCACCTCGTGCTCTGAGGCCCAGTTCCTAACATGCCATGGATCGCTACTGGTCCATGGCCTGGGGTTTGGAGACCCCTGACGTAGAGACTTGCTGCGTGCCCTGGAACGAGTCACTTCCCCTCTCGGGGTCTGACTTTGGAAGATGTGGACAGAGCATTCTGGATATTTCCTGAGCTATGAGAAATATGTTAATGATAAGTGCAGTGGACTGGCAAGATTTCTCAGCCAAGGACGATGTCTCAGGATGCTTGCTTAAGGGAAGAACTGAATGAGTGTTTCCACAGTCCAACTGAGTAGAGCCCCAGTAATAACAGCCATCGCTTTTGAAACACCTACTATGTACCAAGCATGATCTTATTGAATCCACCCAACCAGCCTTTGGGGTGGGCATTTTAATTTTTTAAAATTATTGTTTATTTATTTTTGCCACGCTGCGTGGCTTGCAGGATGTGGGATCTTAGTTCCCCAACCGGGGATGGAACCCCAGCCCTTGGCAATGAAATTGTGGAGTCCTAACCAATGAACAGCGAGGGAATTCCCTGGGGTGGGCATTTTTAGCTTCACTTTATAGAGCAGGCTCAGAGAGGTGAAGTCACTTGCCTGAGGTCACATAGATAGTCAGTAGAGGAGCTGGGATTTGAACCCAAGTCCGTCTGTTCCTAGAGCTATGGCTTGACGCCAGCCTGGATGCTTGGAGCACTCGGCATCTGTCCAGAGTTTCAGTCTTTCCCCCTAGCCCGCTGATCCTGCCTCTATGTCCATCATCTCCCACCCCTCTGGGGGAAGGAGGCAGATATAAACCACATTTTCAGGTGCCTAATGTTGGCCCATCCCTGACCCTCTGGATCCTCCCCAAGATATCAGTGTCCCAGAGGTCACAGATATCTGGGACCTAAGGTACCTGAGTTTGTTTTCCTCTTGGCCACTTGGCCAGCTGTATGACACTGGGCACATCATGTCTTTTCTGTGAGGCAATATCCTTCATTAATCCAACTGTTTTTATCTTGCAGGGCACATGTAATGTTCAAAAGAGATGGGAGAGTGAATTATTGGGGATTATTCCTGCCTAGTAAGAGCTGGAAGGCACCCATGCAAGTGTTTTATCCTCAGTCTTTTCTCTCCACCTCCCTTCAACTTTTTCTTTTTTGTCCGTGGCCCCAGCAGCATGCGGGACCTTAGTTCCCTGACCAGGGATCAAACCCATGGCCCCTGCAGTGGAAGCGCAGAGTCCTAACCACTGGACCACCAGGGAAGTCCCAACCTCATCACTTTAGAGAGGAAGGAACCACGACTCAGACAGGGGAAGTGACTCGCTCCAGGGCACCCAGCAAGTTAATGACAGAGCCCATTAGATGACCAATGAATAGAGATGATGCTGATAATAAACCAGCAGGGTGTATAGCAAAGGGAGGTGAGTCAGTGCTCTTCCAGGGAGGTCAAGGGTCAGAGGGCCCCTTCAGTGGCCAGCCAGGTCCCTCTTAGCATCCTTCCAAAATTTGCTTCTCTGACCCAAAAAAGTAGAGGGCGGAAGGAGATGGTTGAGGTCTCTTGATCCCAGACCCTCACCCTCTTGCCCCTCACCCCTACGGTGGTACTCTGTGCCAGAAGTGAATAAAGATGGACCCTTGCCTAGCATTTCAAGGGGCCAGTAAGCAAGAAGAGTAGGATCTGTCCCCACATCGGGAGAGAAGTGGGTTTGGGGACCAGAGCGAGCTCTCTACCTACCCACGCCACCCTTGGGCGTTGTTTGGATTTAGTCTCCTCCCTCTATGGCCACCCCTCCCCTGACCACTGGCGTAGGAGAGGGAAGTGACATCTATCAGGCACCTCTTCTAGACCGACCCTTATGATCACAGTGATGGGCACACACCTTGTTCAGGATGGTTCCTGGTGCAGAGTAAGGTCTTGGTACCTTAGCTATTACTATCATCGCATTTGATTGGCACAAGGACATTGCAAGATAGGTGCTAGAAGGCCCATTTTGTAAGTAGGGAAACTGAGACCCACAGAAGAATGCAACTGGCCGTAGGTTTCATGATAGAAAGTGACAGAGCCAGATTTGAATCCAGGCTTCCCTGTTTCTCCTTTCCACTTCCCCACCATTCCTCCTCGTCTCTGCTTTTGTTGGGGTTGGAGAGGGGAATAAAGCACCAAAGTTTGGGGCAAGAGAAGTAGAGTGTCCCTACTGGGTGGGTGGGGAGGACATGACAACAAGGAGAGGCTGGGTCTGGGGGTTTTCCTACCAACCAGGTAAACCGAGGGGCGGGGCAGGGGGTATAGCCCCAGGCTGAGTGTGGGAATGAAATGCTCTCCTGGCTGCCTGCCCAGCTGGAGCCTAACAAGACTGGGCTGGGATGCTCGGGGCTTGAAAGCCTCATAAATGGGCAGAGGCCTCCCTCCACAGCCCCAGGATTGGGGCTTCCAAAGAAACAGTAGTGAATTAAGTGCTAAAGATGTGAAGGCTGCCCCCCAACCATGCAATTAGGTAGCGGGTCTGTTACAAACATTAGGTGGGGAGTTGGGGACCAGATGGTGGCGAGGCTCACCCTTGCTATCCTGTCTGGAACTGCCTGGCCCCCTGGCTGAGGTTTCCAGCTCTGGCAAGGAGAGAAGACGGCGGGAAGCCCCAGTGCGTGGACCCCTGCAGAGCAGGCCGTTAATGAACCAGGCATTCCTCCCGTCCCTTGGGCAGCTTCACGGACCTATTTAGCACTTGCTAGAATTTCTGCCCAGCTCCTCCACTTGTGGAAGGAGAAACTCTTTGAATGTTCTGGTCTGCCAGACTGACCACTGCAGCTGCAGGACCTGTTGTGGCCCCTAGGGTGGGTCAGAGGTGCTGACTAATTTTAAAAGCCTGTCAGACTGAAATTTCATTTGCCTAAGCCATGCAGGGCTAATTGTCACCTACTGAGCACCAGCTTTGTGTGGGCATTTTATCCAGTTCTCTTTTTTAAGTCTCACCATAATCCTCTGAGGTAGTTATTTTTATTTGCTTCCTACCGACTGAGGAAACTGAGGCTCCGAAAAGGTCAAGGTCAAGTAGGTCAAGGCTTGGTTAAAGTCATCCATCAGACTCCTGGAATCTTGCACGTGACTCTTATTACCACAAAGCAGCCCCCCAGGGAGTTGGTCTTAACCTGTTCTATCCAAGGACAGAGGATCAAAGAGGCAAAGTGATATGCTCAAAAGCACTCAGTTATTAAGCAGTGAAGCCAGGATTTGAAACTAGGTCCATCAGGTTTGAGAATCTTACCTCTCTACTCCTGCCAAATCTCCACTTCTGTCTCTGTTTCTGGGTTCTTTGGCTACAATGGACAGAAACACATGAAATCTGACTTAAGCTTATAAGGAAATTTATTGGCTTGTATAACAGAAAAGTACATAGGCACTGGCTTCAGGCAAAGCTGGATCCAGGTGCCCAGGCTCCTCTCCCAGTTTCTGCTACATTGGCTTCATTCTCAGGAAGATTTTCCCTGTAGTTCCTTACATCTTACTGACTTAATAACTTCAGAGAAAACGGAACATACCTTTTTCAGAGGCTTCAGTAAAAGTCCCAGGGCTGATTCTGATTGGATCATTTCTCTCTATTCTTGAGCCAATCACTGTGATCATGGAGACAGAATCTTTCAGTGACAAGACCTAGGTCATGGGCAAGTCCTTGGAGCTAGAGTTTGGGGGAGGGGCATTGGCCAGTTCCACCAACTGTAAGGTCTGAAAGGGGCACAGGGGTGGTTTCCCAAAGGAATATGGAAGTGTTATTACCAGAATAAAGGGGCAAAAGCAATAAAGTCTGCTCTAGTGTTCTCCACTTGGGTGTGCATCAGAATCTCCAGAAGGGCTTGTTAACACACAGACTGCCAGGCTTCAGCCCTACACGTTCTGCTTCGATAGGTCTGGGACGAGCCCAAGAATGTGCAAGTTCCCAGTAGATACTGCTGCTGCTGCTCTGGGGGCCACACTTAGAGAACCACTGATCTGTACCTTTCTCTTACCCTCATTCTTTTCTCCCTCATCTTGTCCTACCGTGTAAGGGCATCTGTACCCATCCAGGACCTTCAGACTGGGGATGTATATACCTTGTGCTATGTGAGGTCTTTCCGAGAGGCCCATGGGTACAATAATCTTATAGGAATCAGGAATCGATGGACAGATCCTCAGCTTTCCTGAGTACTCTTTCCTAAACTGATCTGCTAGAGAACTTCCCTATGGTCCCTGGCTCCTATCCTGCCGCACATTCCACACAGTCCCTCCTCCAATTTACAGCAGAGAGGTACGCCTCTTGCCCTCCCTGCATCTCACTGCAGGCATTGGCTGGGATGTAGAAAACTCTAGCTCATGGAATGAAGGGATGATATCAGTGTGGGGAGCTCCCTTTAATCATGGTGCCATGAATCTACCGTAAGGCCTCAGGCTTTCCCTTGTCTTGATATTGGTCTGTTCTGTAAGGGCAAAATGTGGATCCTCTTTTGGTCCAGGTGGGGTTATTCTGAATTCAGGTGCTGTGGGAGTATTGGCAATTTTTCTTTAATTACCTCGTCTCTTTTATTCATTCCCCCAATGTTACCTGGAACGCATTCACTACTAAGGGATGGTCTTATGAAAACAAAAGAAGTATCAATGGTGGGAGTAATTTATTTTATTTAGGGGACACAAACTCATGGCTAAATTCCATGCTTTACCTATCCACCTGTCTACCTACCTACCTACCTATCAAACCATCTTGGAATGACGATATTCAAGATTTTGAAAATGCATTCTTTGAAATACCAGTCTGGGTCCTGCTGCACTGTCACCATCCTCTGAGATGAGAAAGAGCCTGGTGTGTTTCTCATCCATCCATTCCTTGGTCCATGTCTCTGTGGAATATTTTGCCCAGTTTCAAGAAGGAGGAGATGAAACCTTCCAAAATTACTTCCTACAGGTCTTATTTGAGTAAAAGATCTTGTAGCAGAGGAAAGTTAGTGTTTTATCTTTTCTTGAACATTTATTAAGACTTGCAGGGGAAATACTTTCATTTAACTTCTGCAAAAAGATGACTGGCTACCCTAAATTCACATTCATTTTTCACTTGGGTGGAAATCTCTTATATGCTGTCACTTATCACTGCTCATTTATTCATTCTTATTGTGTATTTATTAGAATTAGATGAACTTAATTGTGAATGGCATGGTTTCTACTGAAAAGATATTCTCTTCAAAATTATTTAAGGGGGCTCATGAGAAAAAAGTGTGAAGACCCCAATCTAGTTCAATTCGGGCATCCGTACACTCTACAGTCAGGCACAGATATACAATCAGAAAACATTCCCCAGGGCACTGGCTGCTTGCCTGCCTTCCGCAGCTGGGACCACAGAGGTACCTCAACTTGGTCTCATGGGGAGACCCCAAGAGGCAGCCCTTGGGGAGCTCGCACAAAGTTGAACGTTGTGAACAGATGGACTATAAAACAGTAAGAGAAGAGCATGTAGATAGAAGCCCCAAAACTCTGGATGCACAGAGGACTAACTGGGAAAGACGTGAGGGGTCAGGAGACTTAGGAAGGCTGAATGAAATTTAACTGCAAGGAGAAATCGGGGAAGGGCAGTCCAGGCAGAAGGAACAGCAAGGAGAAGGTGGAAAGAAGCAAAAATATATGAAGATTTACAGAATATGGCATGGCAGGAGCTAGGAAGCGCAAGGTGGAGCGATGGGAGATGCAGCTGGGATGGGAGAGAGAGAGAGACAGTCAAGGCTGTGGCTTTCATAGCCCCTATTTTTGCACGCCACTCCTGCATTGTGCACATATGTCCAAGTTCACACGCACCCTGCTCTGCACACACAGGAACAGTCAGTCACATTCTGACGCTCAGCCAAGTGTACACACCAGCACTAAGATAGCGCAGGGTCATGCCTCCCTCCTGCCCTCCTTTCCCCTTCCTTCCTGCCTGTAACATTTTCTGAGTGCCCACTCTACGCTGGATTCCTTGGAGATAAAGCAGTAAACCTCTGCAATCTCTGCCCCCCAGAGGCTTATTGAGGTGACAGACAGTTAAAAATGACCACACACTGTGATTAGTGACACAATGGGCCAGGATAGTACAAAGGGGGAGTCAGTGAGGACTTCCTGGAGGAAGGGTCCTGGAAGCTGAGACCTGAAAGAATGAGGAAGCATTGGCAAGAATAGAAGTGGGTGGGAGGGGTGAAACATTCTAGGTAGAAGAAGCAGCATTTGCAAAGACCTGGCTAAGAGAGCATAGCCTCCAGGAAAACACAGAAAGGAGGCCAGGGGAGGATTTATGATTTCAACACAAGAGTGGCAACTTGGTTGGCAAAAATGGGGGAGGGGATGTTACTAGAGGACTCTCCTCGGGTTTCTGTTTTGTTGGGGAGGCTGGGGCTTGGGCTGATGGACAAGGATGATGTTTGTGGGTACCACACCTTCCTCAGGCACCTGTGGGGACTGCTTTAGAGTCAGATGTGGCTCCATTCCTCAGAGGGTCATGGCCTGCATCAGTGGTTCCCAACCTGGGCGACTTCAGGACACTTGGCTGTGTGTGGGGATGTTTTGGTTGTCACAACGGCGGGGGCAGCTACTGGCGTCTAGTAAGTAGAGTCTGGGGATGCTGCTAAACATCATACCATGTACAGAGCAGGCCCTATAACAAAGAATTATTTGGTCCAAAGTGTCAATTGTGCTGAGGCTGGAAAACCTTGGCCCAGATCCATTTTTCAGGAGAGTGGCAAAATGGTGATTTTCTACTTCTATCATTTCTTCTGCAGTGATTGACTGGGGTTCTTCTGTAAACAAGAACTCTTCCCCATCAACTATTCAGTTATCCCAAGAGATAATTCACACAGGAAAGACAAGTACTTGATTCTTTATTTACCAGTTTTCAGAATAATTCATCAACTAGCACTCTCCAAAGATGACCAATGCACTTTTTTAGTATCTCCATGAGAATTTTAAGAAACTTAATGTCTTGCAATCCATAGAAGTGATTAATCTTTGTGAAGGTCAGATTCCTCCATCTTTGGCCAGTGAGGACTCCTTAGGTTGGCCCTTGCGTCCTTTTGTCACTACCCTAGTGTTCTGATAGCTTCTTTGCTTCCTGGTGTGACAAGTTGTCCCAGGTTCATCTTGTACATTTTAAAGCTCTTGGCACAGTGCCTGGGACATAATGAGTGCTCATCTAATGCTGTGATTATTGTGAGGCCAGAAATCAGCTCCTCCAAGTTGCTTTCCCTCAACCCCCAGTGCATTCTGACACTTGCTTTCTGTACCTCCAGACGGTCTGGGGCAGGTCCTGAGAGTAATGAAGGTTCAGGTTAGCCAGAGAGGGCTGCAAACAGTGGCTCTGTTGGACAGAGGGACCTGCCAGCCAAGAGTGCATGTCTATTAGAAGCCAGGGTAAGCCGGCAGAAGAGAGGGGCAAATCAGCTAATTCAGGAGTCAAGGCCTTGCTTTTGTCTTCACTGTCAGTTTTAATCCTGCAATAACCTTTGACCTAAGCCTTGGGGCAATTAGTACCTGCAAGTGAAGTAGCGGTGGGTTTGAACTTCTGCCTTCCTCCCAGGCTAAGTCAATACCTTTGTATTCTATTACATGTAATTGAGGCAAAAGGGTTTATTTAAGCTAACAAATGATTATTTCCCACAATAGAACCTCCATCCCAGTTAGCGAATTGGCTCTTCCAGGCATCCTATGTTTTGTCTGCAACCAAAGCCTGTATTTCACTGACTGCTTTGTCCTCTTTTCTCCTTTTTCCTTGCTTCTCTCTCCTACCCCTCCCCTTTGCCCTCACAATTCAATGTAACTAGCATTCACACTGAGCCTCCCCTGTTAGGTTTAGGCATTAGGCAGGCCAGACCCTTAGATCCCAGTACAATTCTGGGCCACCCCAGAAGGATCTCACAGCCTAGTGACAAAGACAGGCACATAAACAGATAAATTATAAACTATACTGTGGTGTGATAAGTGCAAAGTAATTCAACAAGTCTAGACAAAGAATTTGATAGATGGTGTGGAGGGGTCTTTGTGCAGAATCTAGAAGGGAGACAAGACTGGAGACATTTGAACCATTAGACATGAGGCTTCCATGGACCAAAGAGGGATTTTATCCAAGTGACTTGAGGGTAGTTATTTAAAAGAATGTGGCAGTACAGAACACAGATTTTGTTCAGGTTTCCTGCTTCTCTATGGTGTCATGTACTTTAGAGAAGGCTTGTGCCAATCTCATCCTCGGGGTGAGTCTTGATTCATCAAAGCCCGTCATGCTAACTGCACTTCCCTTGCCAGTGATTGGCTTAAGACAGGTGCATATGACTCTATTCTGGCTTAAGACAGGTGCGTATGACTCTATTCTGGCCAATGAGCTATGAGGGGAAGTCTGGGGTGGTGGTGGTGGGGGCATGTTTCTATGGACGTTTCTTAACCCTTAAAAACAGACACAAGGAAATTATGATCACTTCTCTGAGTCTGGATTTTGGTGAGGATGTGATGGCTGGAGCTGTTGTAGCCTTCTTGCAACCATGAGGAGAACCAGCTGTTATACTGAGGGTGGTAGAGAAAAGAGAAGGCAGGAACCTGGGTCCTTGATGCCATTGTTCAGCCACTGAATAAAGCAACACGGGTCCTTCCTGCCTTGAGACTTCTCACTGTCTGAGATAACAAAATGTTCTTGTATGTAAGTCTGTTTCAGTTGGGTTTTCTGTTACGTGTTGCTGAAAGCTTCCCAACTAATAATACAGAAAAGGAGGTAGAATTTGAAGAATGAGTCATGAGAAAGAAAAGAGCATTTCGGGAAGGGGATACAGCCCAGACAAAGGTGCTGAGACAATAGGAAATGTACATTTTAGGTGCACGGAGGCTTAGTTCTGAGAGGTGCGGTCAGATAGGCTTCAGCCAGGTTAGGCAGCGTCCCATTTCCCCCTCTCTCTGCCTCCCTCTTTTCCTCCATTCCTCCTGAGTGGTTCCTCCTCTTCAGCCAGTCTCCTCTCCAAAGATACACGGGAGGGAGATGCAGGTAGCAGCAATCTTAGCCTAGACATAAAATGTTTACTGAGTGTTCACTCTGTGCTAGGCCTTGTGCTGGGCTGAAATGGTCCCTCTGAACAGATTGCCTAGTCCAGGGACAGAGACAAAAATGTAAACCTATGTTTCTAAACATGTGATCAGTTTTAGATTGGTTCATGGGCTAATATTTTTTTTATTTGAACAGTTATGAATTTATTTTAATGATCAATTTCTATACGTGGCAGAAATATACATTTTCCTTTCAGATATATTAAAACAAAGGAAAAAAGGGGTCAATTTAAGGAAAACTAGTTGGTAATGTTACAGGCAGTATGGGGATGTGGTAAAACTTGTGCAGTGAGAATTGAATAACATGTACATGCACATGTGTGTGTGTGTTAGTCTGCTCAGTTTTGTTTTTTCTAGTCATTTGAGAACAGACTTCTGTTCTTTCAGGAACTTCTGTGTTTTATGTGGTTTCACTGGGAGATGCCATGTACATATATGACTATTCCTACTCCCACCGTATTCAATTGGTCCAGGATTTTCTCTCAGGATTTGTCAAACCATGAAAATTCTCTTTCTAGTGGCAGAAGCTATGAGACATGAGACTTAGGAACTGTTGGCCTGTTCCTTGCCCTACCAAGGACCCTGACCTGGAGTGAGGGAGGAAGGAAGGAAAAGAGAAGGAGAAACAGAAGATACAATTCATTCTTGTTATTCATGGTAGTTATGTTCTATAAAGTGACCACAAACTGAACTAGTGAATATCCAACCATTGCTCCTAGGGGAAATACAGGGTAGGTTCCTGTGAGCCCCTGGTCGCAACATTTTCATCAACTGATCAGTGTATAACTTTGTTTTACTTGTGTTCCTGTTTAAAGACACCTTATTTAACATACATTGTTGATTCATTAACATTAAACTCACAGCCAGCAGCGCTGTAACTCACTCCTGAACGAACCTTATCTAACACACATGTTTTCTCCATAAGTCACATCACAGCCTTCTTGCACTTAGGAGCACTAGACAGCACCTCAGCGCTATGCTTGGGGGGTCGTTTTCAACAGTGAAATCACCAACAAAAAGCACTAAAATGAGAAAAAATATGGCATTAAATAGACTTACAAAAAGGACACTTTTCCATAACATGGGAGCTGAGACCAGAAAACAGAGCGTCTCCTAGTTTGACCTTAGCTGGGAACATGTGTGTCGGATGACTCAAGTTTTTCTCCGCTCTGTGAATGTCCACAAATGACTGTGAAAATGCCACAAATATTGATCTAGGGTTTGCAAATAAATTTTAGCAAGTAGACAAATTTACAGATACAGAATCCATGAAAAATTAGAATTGATTATGAGAGAGAGAGGGAGAGAGTGCTTGCTCAGCTCTGCTGGAATTTGAGTCACTGGCTCTAGCTACTTCCCTGCCCTTTTTTTTTTTTGAATTTTTTTTAAATTTATTTTTTGGCTGCGTTGGGTCTTCATTGCTGCGCACAGGCTTTCTCTAGTTGCAGTGAGCAGGGGCTACTCTTCGTTGCGGTGCACAGGCTTCTCATTGCAGTGGCTTCTCTTGTTGCGGAGCACGGGCTCTAGGCATGAGGTGGGCTTCAGTAGTTGCAGCGCTCGGGCTCGGTAGTTGCAGCATGTGGGTTCAGTAGTTGTGGCTCGTGGGCTCCAGAGCGCAGGCTCAGTAGCTGCGGTGCACAGGCTTTGTTGCTCCGTGGCACATGGGATCTCCCAGAGCAGGGATCAAACCTGTGTCCCCTGCATTAGCAGGTGGATTCTTAACCACTGAGCCACCAGGGAAGTCCCATTCCCTGCCCTTCTTATGGCTTGAATGTTCAGTTTTGTTTGATTGTATGAGATATTTCAAGGTCCTTTCTACACCCCACCCCTTTTTGTTTTACCCTAAGCTGATTCAATTGGAGTTCTGTTGCTTGCAACCAAGAGTTCAGACTTAGTATATAAAGCCCTTGGCACATAGTAGGTCCTCAGTGAATGTGGGTCCCTTCCCTCATAGAATGCAGGGTTGGCTAAAGGTAACCAATGAATGTGTGTCCTAGGGAGAGACAGTGGTTAAGAAAAAAGGGCTTTATAATAAAAAAAATAGGTAGCAGCATATTTCCAACTCTTCCTTTTACCCTTAGCAGCAGCAGTCACTTCTTGCCATGTTCCAGTACAGATGGAAAAGTCACTGAATTACAAACCCAGTTGCAAGCTATTTTTGGTGGAACTGTGGTGTGTGTGTGTGTGTGTGTGTGTGCGTGCGTGTGTGTGCGTGCGTGCGCACGCGCAATGTATGCATTGAGATTCTTGGCCACGGCCTCTGTTTGTATCAGCTGTCAGCAAATCAGAGGCACCATACACGTTTGTCATAATTCATTACATTAATTAACCATGTTTGAGAACTGGGCACAGGCCAGAGGGGACGCGGGGGAGGGAAGCCTCCACATTGTTTTGTCTGAACCTCCCGGGTCAGAATTTCCACGGTTTGATGGGCTGCCATCGCCTGCACATGTGTCCCCTGACACGCGGACCTTGATGAAATCATCATGTTTACATCTTTGAATATTCTCTGCAGCTGACGCCTGTGGCGGGAAGCCAGAGGCAGAGAGCATCCCAGAACTTGGCTCTGGGGGCCCATCTCTGTACCCAAAAAGAGCTTGGAATTACCCTGACGTCCGGTACCAAACTGGGCACCCTCCACTAGCCCATCTCTCTTTGGCCAGTTCTCTGGGCAGGCTGCCTGGGCTAGGCCTTCTGCAGGACAAATGGCGCCGGCCGTACCATCCCCACTCAAGGCGCGGTGGGATGAAGGTGTTCTCTCTCCACATCCCCCATTTCAGTGAACGCTAGCTGCCCTGCTCGGAACTTGCAGATAATTCTTGACTCTTTTACCATATCCAGTCTCCCTCCACATCCTATTCATTCCCCTTTATTACCGCTTCTCAGGTCCTTGGACTTCAGCGCTACTTCACCACGATTCCATCTGGGCCTCCATCGCCTCTCACCTGGACCACAGCAACAGTCTCATCTCTGGCTTCCTTTATTCCCGTCTCTTCCTTCCATCTTTCCTGCAGCCACAGGGAGTTTTCTACAATGTAAATAGAAGCATATCACTCTCCCATTTCCTCCATGCTTCCCATTGACCTTGGGATTCTTTTTTTTTTCCTTTTTGTTTGCGGTACGCGGGCCTCTCACTGTTGTGGCCTCTCCCGTTGCGGAGCACAGGCTCCGGACGCGCAGGCTCAGAGGCCATGGCTCACGGGCCCAGCCGCTCCGCGGCATGTGGGATCTTCCCGGACCGGAGCACGAACCCACGTCCCCTGCATCGGCAGGCCGACTCTCAACCACTGCGCCACCAGGGAAGCCCTGGGATTCTTTATGATGGCTTACAAGGCCCTTCCTGACATGGCCCTGCCAATCATTGATTTCTGTCCATTTTCAAGCCTTATTCTCCAGCCTCCCTGCAGTTCTTCTAGTAAGTTTCTTTTGCCTATATTAGTTTCTTTTGTATGTACCCACAGACCCTGACTCCTGAATCATCAAAGTTTATATTTGTTCTCTATGTCAGATTAAGAGCAAGTAAAAATTTTTTTTCAATAAAAATGTCCTATGTTCTTACCATGGGCTCAGTAACTGGGCCTCTGATTGGTGTTTATCACTGAGTCTTTGGTGTTTAGAAACTAGGTCCTTAATGACATCATTTAAACTACTGGATTGAACCTTGCCTGAAGCCAGTACCACACATTTCCCAGTTTCGGGGGGTTTTTTTGGTTGCACGGTGTGGCTTGCGGAATCTTAGTTCCCCGACCAGGGATTGAACCTGGGCTACGGCAGTCAAAGCTACGAGTCCTAACCACTGGACCACAAAGGAACTCCTTTCCCAGTTTTTTTAGTCAACAGACTCTCCTTATGTTTGATTATTTATTTATTTAGTTAGTTTTGCCTGCGTTGGGTCTTCGTTGCTGTGCATGGGCTTTCTCTAGTTGCAGCAAGCGGGGGCTAGTCTGTTGTGGAGCGCGGGTTTCTCATTGCGGTGGCTTCTCTTGTTGTGGAGCATGGGCTCTAGGCACGCGGGCTTCAGTAGTTGTGGCACCCGGGTTTAGTTGCTCCGCGGCATGTGGGATCTTCCTGGACCAGGAATCGAATCCGTGTCCCCTGCACTGGCAGGCGGATTCTTAACCACTGCGCTACCAGGGAAGTCCCTCTCCTTATGTTTGAATTAAATTTTCTGTGACTTTCAACTTGACACAGACGTTGAGTTACCAATTGTTTTTGGACAAGGACGACACCTGCTTCATCTTGACTCTAATTATCTGCTAGGGTGGATTTTTTATTTGTATTATCTAGGCTTATTATTAACCTTTTCCCTTCCTTGGTGTAATTACCTTCTGCACATCACTTGCAGTTTATAAAGCACTCTCACATCCATTATCTCATTTAAAGCTGTCAACACTCCTGGGAGGTATGGGTAACTGCATCCATTTTATAGATGAGAGAACTGAGGTTCAGAGAAGTAACAGGCTTGCCCAAGCTCGCAGGTTAGTAAAAAGCAGGGCTAGCTTTTAAATCCTGCCCTCTGATTCAGAACTTGTATATTTTCTTACATTTGTGTGTTCATTAATTCATTCGAGAACAACAAAAATGACTGAATGTCAACTATGTTAGAGATCTTGCCGGGCTTTGGAAATACACCAGTAAACAAGGCAGAGTCCCTGTCCTTGAGGAACTTACTGACCAGCAGGAGACACAGACCATGGCAGTGATCTGTGATGGGGACGCTGATTCATTCTGAGCCTGGAGAGCTGATCAGCAAGCCACCACTGGAGGGGACAAGCCTCCACCATTTCCAGTCTCTGTCTCCCTGCGTAAGATTCAAATTCCAGGCTTGGGTGGGATGAGAGGCTGGTTAAAATAGATACAATAGATTGTGTGCAGTGGGGAACAGGTAATTCTGCAAGAGGAAGTTGAGACACTATTAGGGAGGAGAAATAGGAACAACAAATGTTCACTATAATTCGGGACACTTGAGTCACTTACTGGATTTCAAGGTTATTGTGCCCGGGTGATGGTCAAGAGTTACAGTTGCTACACCCTGGCTTTTAATACGTGATTTCCCAATTTGGGATAGGTTTTTTCCCTTAAATCCTTTTGATTTATTTTGGAACCTCCTTCTATGAATAAGAATGTTGCTAAGCCCTTTAGGGAGACGGTAGATGTTGGTGAGCTGGGCCAATGCATTTTTTCATCTTCTTCTGTAGTAATGTAAATACCTCCTCTGAACTTTCGCAACCCAAGGCAGACATGACAAATCGAGCCTGGAATTCTTTCCCACTGAGCCCAGATAAAGCCTCAGAAATCTTATTACAGCCACAACCAATTGACCAGAGTTGGCACATGGAGTGACATCTATTTTTCAGTCCTGTTTTGGAGACTGTGGGACCTTGGGAAAATCTCCTTCCTTTCTCTGGGTCTCAGTTTCCCCATCTGTTAAATAGTGGCAGGTGCCTTCCAATTCTGACCGTGTTGGAATGGAAGATCTTTGAGGTGGGAAGACACCTCTGTAGGGCAGGCTTTTAGCCTCTAGATGAGGTTTGCTCCCTCTCTTTCCCCATCCTCCTAGGACCTTCAGGACTGGGAAGTAGGTGGGAATCATATTAGGTGCTGGGACACAGACCAAATATTTCCCTCACAATCTCTAGCGGTGTAGGTAACACCGCTAGAGAACACCTGAGACTCAGGGGTGTGTAGTCCAGGAGTGAAGTGGCAAGGATGGTCACCATTTATTGAGTGCCTACTGTGTATGCCCGGCCCCACCTCTAATCTCCAGCACAACCCTCCAAGGTAACGTTCTCATTCTTTTGTTTACTATAGTGGATTTACAATATTGTGTTATTTTCAGGTGTACAGCAAAGCAACTCAGTTATTTTTTTTCAGATTATTTTCCATTATAGGTTGTTACAAGATACTGAATATTGTCCCCTGTGCTATACAGTAAATCCTTGTGCTTATCTATCTTATATGTAGTAGTTTGTATCTGTTAATCCCATATTCCTAATTTAACCCTCCCGCATTCTTTTTCCCCCTTTGGTAACCGTAACTTTGTTTTCTATGCCTGTGATTCCTTTGTTTTATAAATAGATGCATTTGTGTTGTTTTAGGTTCCACATATAAGTGGTGTCATATAATATCTGTCTTTCTCTGTCTGTACTTACTTCACTAAGTGTAATATTCTTTAGGTCCGTCCATGTTGCTGCAAATGGCAATAGTTCATTATTTTTTAAGGCTGATTAATATTTCATACCACGTCTCCTTAAGCCAATCTTCTGTTGAGGGACTCTGGGGTTGTTTCCGTGTCTTGGCCATCGTAAATTGTGCTGCTATGAATATTGGGGTGCCTGTGTCTTTTCAAATTATAGTTTTTGTCTTTTCTGGATATATACCTAGGAGTGGGATTGCTGGGTCATATGGTAGTTCTATTTTTAGTTTTTTAAGGAACTTCCATACTGTTTTCCACAGTGGCTGTACCAATTTACATTCCCACCAACAGTGTAGGAGGGTTCTCTTTTCTCCACACCTCTGTTAATTTGTAGACTTTTTGACGATGGCCATTCTGACTAGTGTGATGTGATACTCTATTGTGGTTTTGATTTGCATTTCTTTAATAATTAACCATGCTGAGAATTTTTTCATAGGCCGATTGGCCATATGTATGTCTTCTATGGAGAAATGTCTTCTGCTCATTTTTTGATTGGGTTGTTTGTTTTTTTGATATGTTCTCATTCTTATCTTACAGACAAGGGTAATGACCTCTGAGGGCTACCCACACACTCACCCAGTGGCAGAGTCAGGATTAAAGCTCAGGTTCTGTGTCCATTGCTCTTTCAATAATTGCACCTAGTTCGAGCTAGAAAGGTCCTAAGGGTATGATCTTTGGTACTTTTGGGGACTTGCCAGGCCCAGTGCCACCCCTGGTCCCCCTCCCCCTGGGGCACCAGTCTGTCTCAGCACCCAACACTGGTGCTATGCTCAGCCCCCCTCATCTTTCCTGGCTTCTGTGTTCTCTGTGCCTATCACCCTGTGCCTGCACTCTCTTTGCAGGCTTGCCCAGGACTGGAGATGCTTCCCACAGATGCCAAGAGAGGGTCATGCCCAAGGACTTACCTTCTTCTTCCACTCTGCCGTTTGGCCAGTGACTGGATGATACTGGAGTAGGGAAGCCCAGTGCCCATGTCTGGAATCTGCACAAACTCTGAGGGGTAACGTCTGCCCCAGAGCCTCCCTGTGGGATCAAGCTAAGGCTACGCCTTTGCCCCAGCCTGCACCTTGCTTGGCTTCCTTCCCTTCCTTGTTGTCCTTCCCCCACTCTCTGACTCCCTCCAGAAAGCCGTTCCTTAGTACATCACTTGCCCTCAAATACTCAGCTAAAGGCTGCTCTGGGCAACCTGACCTCAGATACCTTCCTTCCCTCTATTTCTTAGGAAATTAATCATAATAACTGAGACTTTAGAATTCATTGCAAAGCATTTTTAAAAAGTTTTATTTATTTTATTTTTAGCTGCACGTGGGCTTTCTCTAGTTGTGGCGAGCAGGGGCTACTCTTCGTTGCGGAGCGCGGGCTTCTCACTGCAGTGGCTTCTCTTGTTGTGGAGCACGGGCTCTCAGCACGTGGGCTTCAGTTGTTGTGGCACGCGGGCTTCAGTAGTTGTGGCACATGGGCTCAGTAGTTGTGGCTCGCAGGCTCTAGAGCGCAGGCTCAGTAGTTGTGGCGCATGAGCTTCGTTGCTCTGCGGCATGTGGGATCTTCCCGGACCAGGGCTCGAACCCGTGTCTCCTGTATTGGCAAGCGGATTCTTAACCACTGTGCCATCAGGGAAGGCCCATTGCAAAGCATTTTTGAGAGATGATCTTACATAGTTCTCTCTGCCTGGCATGCCCTCCCACTGCCCACTTCATTGCTGGACCCAGCTTGATCCTCACTTCCCCTGGGAAGCTTCTCTGCTCAGCCGGGTAGGGTGATGTTCTCCTTTGACTCCCCTATTGTGGCAGAGACCTGCTAGATACACATCAATCCTGGCTCCTCATTTCCCAGCCTCCTGTGCGTTAAGTGGAGGCAGTGAAACTAGTTCTAGCCCGTGGAACATGGGCAAGTCAGGTACATAACTTCTGGGCCAGGCCATAAAATATTCCACGCAGTCCCCCATGATGCCACTCTCCTGCTTGTTGGCTGACATCCAGTGGAGACTCCAAGGAGGCCTGGCTCTCCTGATGATCACACAGAGCAGAAGCCCCTGCCAATGCATTGCACCATGTGATATATTTTTAAGCCACTGAGATGCTGGGATTATTTGTTACAGCAGCTTGCACTGAATGCCCTGACCGAGACACCCAGCCTCTTGTAATATATCTATTTTAACAACAATCACCCTACATTGTAATTGGTTACTTATCTGTCTCACTGAATGGGCTGGAAGCTCCTTGAGAGCAGATACAAGATTTACCTCTCCATCCCCAGTGCCCAGTACAAGAAGATGGTCCATGTTTGTTTGTCCAATGAATGCATGAAAACATTGGGAGGCGCAGCATCATAGTCTCGTCCGTAGAATCTAGAGTTGCCGTGGCTCGGCTGGAATCCTTGCTCTCCCTTTTGTTGCTTGGGTCACCTGGACAAGTTGCTTACTCTCTCCGAGCTTAGTTTCCTAATCTGTAAAGTGGTGATAATTGAAGTACCTACTTCATAGAATTGTCATGAGGATTAAATGAGGTCATGCATTTAGCCAGAGCCTGGTAAGTAGTAAGCACTCCATAAATATAACTCTTATTATTATCATAGCTCTTATCATCCCCAATGACACTGAAGTTCAGAAAGGTGGCTTGACTGACCCAAGATCATTCAGTAAGGGACAGAAGTGATCCTGGCATTCAGAGCTTCCTCTTTCTGCTATGAGGAGTAAGTGGAGAGCTTGTCTGTCATCTTGGGCTTTTCCCCTGCAGTTCTGGGTGACAGCCAGTATCCCCAGCAGGAGTGGTGACCTGGGACTTTTTAACACCTTCAGGTGCTAAGTTGAGGCAAAGGGCCTGAGTGACTTCCCTGGGGAGAATCATGCACTTGGTTGGAAGACCCTCCCAGGTGGAAACCTCCACCTTGGAGGAACTAGGTTGCAGCCTGTAGGCGCCCCTTGTTGCATGAGACAGGCATCGGCTTACACAGGAGCCACGGGAACCTGTGGCCAGCTTCCTCCATTGTCCGGGCCCTCTTTTCTTCCCCTTTTAACTTCTATCTCTCCTCCTCTTCCTTCAGAAAAATACTCAACAGTTTTCCAGCTGCTTTGGCAGTCTCTGAGTTTGAATTCCAAGACCCACGGCCTCTGAGGACAGGAGCCCAGAGGAAGGTTTTTAGCTCTGTGAGACCCAGACAGCAGGAAGTGCTGGGGTTTCCTGAGGGGTGGGGGGGGGGAGAGGGGCACTCCAGGGTTTCCCCAGGCTGCGTGGGAGGAGCCCCAGCTGGAGGCCGACTTCAGTCCCCTGGGAAGCAAGGGCCTGGACCCAGCTGGAGAGAGAAGGCCCAAATGGAACGCTGAGGAATTCCAGGGGATCCTGGCCCCCTCAGTGGTGAGGGCCCCCAGCAGTCGGGGGAATGCGTGAAGTGCCCTGCTGGGGCCAAAGATGGCCTGTGCTGTGTGCGATGAGCATGACCCCTTTCCTGGTCTCCTCTCCCCTTTCTGAAACACCATGTTCTTGGCCACCTCTCTGCCATTTTCTTGGCCTGCCCTCTCCTTCTCCTTTACCACCTGGTGCTCTCCACTCACCTTTCCAGATAACCCCTTGTCTGTGAAGTCCTCGCAGCTGACCCACTGACCTCCCACAGCCTCAGGTGGGCTCCCCCTCAGAGACCGTGGAGAGCATGTCCTCTCCTAACCCCAGAATGCCTTGTGGCAGGCTCCGTGACTGTTCACCTTCGAGCAAGTACATCAGTGAATGAATGAACGAATGAACAAATGAACAGAAAAGTGCCTCTCTGTGCTACTGAATGAATGAGTCAATGAGAGCACGAGGGGGGTGAATGAACTTGCCTCAATGGGACTGAGTGGGGAGCTGGGGGGTTCTGGGGTGACCCCTGGGGGCAGAGGCAGAAACTGCAGGAAAGGAGGCCTTGACGGCTTTGGAAAGGGGCTGCCACTGTTCATTATCCCTGGAGGACCCAGCAGGCCAAGGGGTCCTTTCCCCATGCACAGCCCTCTGTCGTCTCTCTGGGCTCTGGTGTCCCCTCAGGCTCCCATCCTTGGCCATGCTCAGAGGAGAACCCTCCTGGCCCCCATTGGGTTTTCTTGGCAGGGTCCTCCTTGGAGCATGTTTCTTTTGGACGAAGCCTCTCTCTGACCCTTCTTCCCCTCCCCCAAGTCCCCATTAAGTGTTCAAAGTATTTTCTTTTACTCAATAAAGCAAACAAAGGCGAGGGCAGCCTTGAGCCCTGAATCTGCAGCCCTTGGCTTCACTCGGCTGGGGTTTGCAAACCACCTTCACGCTGGAATCTCTGGGGACCCTCCCACGTACTCCACTTCCCAGATGGGAGAGCGAGGCTTGGAAGGTGAAGGTCATTCTGCTAAGAGCAGCATGTGGAGACTTGACCTGGGCCCTTCTGACTCAGCTCTGGGAGAGCCATCCCCCTCTCGGTGGCCCATCTCCACCTCACTTTGATTCCAGTGGGTGACAGCTGGCTGGGTGCTAGGTGGCCTCTGTGGTGAGGGTCTGCAGTTCTTTCTGCAATATGCTTCCATATGGCTCTGCACATCCCTGCCGAACGGCCGCTGTACGCAGGCAGGACTGCTGACTGCTGTGAGTGTTGGGAATCCCGTCTGGGGCTCCACGGAGACAGGTGAGACCTGGTGGGTGCGTGGGGCAGGCAGACCCACAGAGAGGAGTGTGAATTGACTGAGCACACTCTACATGCGAAGCCTTTATTACAACAGCCCTCTACGCTGGGTATTATTATCACCATTTTACATGTGAGGAAACCAAGGCTGGAGAGGTGACATGAGCTGTCCCAGATCATTCAGGGGGAAGTGGTGAAGCTGGGATTTGAACCCAGCATTTGTCAGACCCCAAAGCCCAGGCTCTAACATCTTCTTCTAGTTGGGTGAGAGCTTAAGGTAGGAAGGGGGACAAGTACAGGTGTGGGCTATAACGTACAAGGCCCAGAACAGGTGCTCACCCAGCTCCTGGTTTCATGCCCTCGTGTGATCGATCGAAGGGCAAGTTTGCCCAGGCAGATGGGTTCTTTCTGTTTGTGCACAAATCTGGACTACCCTTGCTCATTCAGTTCTTCTAGAAACCTACCCGCTTGCTTTGGTCTTCCGTGGAGATAGATGCTCTCCACCCCGCAAGTGTGGGCTGGTCTCCCTTCTGCCTGCCCTAACCCCACAGCCCTGTGGTGGGTGGAGCCAGCTCCTCAGGAAAGGGGCTTCTCTCTAGACAGCCCTGCCCTCCATCCCCCTTTCCATCCCTGGCCCTGGCCGTCCCCCTGGGCCCCGGCTTGAGAACAGACACCCCTTTGCCAAGCACGGAATGGGAAGGGCCGAGCTGCAGCAGCCTCAGCCAGGAGTCCCAGCCAGGGAACGGGATCAAGAGTGGATGGGATGACTGGGGCTGCAGAGGGGCCAGGACCAAGGCACAGGGACCTGGGGCTGCAGCCGGCTGGGGGTGGCCTGGAGGTCAAGGGAGGAGCAGGAGGGCTCCCCATCCCCAGCTCTGCCTGGGTGTGAAAGTCAGAAGTCTTGCAGCTGCAGCTGGAGGGGGCACACAGTGGGAAATGGCCTTGCCCCAGCTGTCTTCTTAAAGGGGCCAGATCTCTTAAAGGGGTATGCTGGGCTGGGCAGGGGCCATGAGAAGTCTCAGCCTCTCAGCTCCAGGGTCAGAGCACAGTGCCCTCCCACAGGCAGTGGGGCCGCCCCCCCTAAGGGATGCCTTGGTTTCCTGCTTCCTCACCATAATGGTGTCCAGCTGGGCCTGTTCCCACTTGAGGGGCCACGGGGCTGGGGCCCTTACTTACCTTGCCCTTTGGAGCCAGGCCTGGGCCAGGCCCAGAGAAGCACCTCGGTAATGACTGAGGAGCAGATGACTTGGTGAAAGGACGAGGCTGGAGCTGTGAGTTGGGACCCCAAACGCCCACCAGAGCCCTTCCCTGACTCAGTTTCCTCTTGGTCTCCCAGACCCACCTTATCCAGGTGGTGCAAACAGATCCCAGCAGGGATGGGTGCTCCCTACTTGGGCTGTTCTCTGAGTTCCCCCCCAGCTCCTTCCCTTCTGGGGACATCACCTCCACTCAACCCCAAAGTTCCCGGCCCATCTAACTTCCATGATGTGCTTCTCATGCATCATAAGTGGACATCGTAACTTAGTATTTAAGGGTGCAGAAAGACAAACCTCCGCTCTGCCCATTCCCAGCTGTCTCAGTTTCCTCATCTGTAAATGGAGCCCTCAGTAACGCTATGTCAGAGGACTGTTGAAAGGATTCACTCAGTTAATGCAGCTGAAGTGGTGAGAACAGGTACGATAGATGGCGGCCAGGATTTGAACTCGGGCTCAGCACGTGGCAGAGCCTGCCTTCTTTCTGTCACCATGCACCCTGGGATTGCATGCTCACTGGGAGCTGGTGGCAGGTGAGAGCTGGGGTGGGGACTAGAATCTACTCCTCCCTTCCACTAGCCTAATTTCATGGATTCCGAGAATGGTGGACAGTTGTGCAGGGTGGAAATGACCCTGGAGCCCCTCAGTCCCTTTCCCTCCCTGGGCCTCAGTTTTCCCGTCTGTAGGTTGGGAAGATGGACGAAGGCAGTGTGAGTCTCAGCTGAGCTATAACATGTGAGAAAGGCTTTAGGACACAGCGGGCGAGGCCTCCCAGGTTGAAGGACAAGAAGGGGGCCTTCGGAGCGGGGGAAGTGAGCTGGCTGTGTCCACAGCCTCGGACCTTGGCCTCTGCCGGCAGCTGGGCCTGGACTCCTGCTCATGGCCGCCCCCTTTCATGGGCCTTTGGCGATTTCCCTGCTCCAGGCTGACGCCTTCTCTGCTGAGGAGGCTTCTGCTGCCCACCCAGGAGCTCCATGCCTGGGTGCTTCTGTGTGTGAAAGTGGGCGGGGTTCTTGCAGGTGCTGAGACGGACAGGATCCTGAGCTCACACTGTGGGCCACGCACGGAGCCCCCGCGGAGTCAGCCTGGGCCGACGGCTCAGCCATCCTTCCCGGAGCCTCTGCAGTTCTTCTGGCTGCTGCCGCAGGCAGATTCCCGGCGAATGGTGCTCCTGAGACTGCCACGGCCCCAGGCTGCGTCATTCCCACCCTCCCTGAGCCCTGGGACCAGCTGGGCAGGGCTCCAGCCCTGGGAACTTCGCCTGCTGCTTCTTTTTTTTCTTCTCCTTCGAAGCTTCACTCTCTGATTCAGTGAAAATGTCCTCTGCTCTCCATTGCCTGGCTTGGCCAAGCTGACCTTGTAGGGTAAAGAACACTGGATCTGGAGTCCAGGCTCTGGTCTGTGTTCTGCCTTGGATGCCCTGTGTGACCTCGGGAGAGTCCCTTCCCCTCTGTGGGCCACAGTTTCTCCATCTGTAAAATGGAGCTGGAGGATGGTGGTGAGGGTGCATCTAGCAATAGAAGAAGGAAAACTGCCTTCGTACCCTCCCATGCCTGTCTCCTAGCTCCATGGTGGGCACCATTCTTTCTTTGCAGAGAAGTTTACCCAGGGGTCCAAGCTGGACCTCTCTACTCTGCCCTCCCCACCAAAGCAGCTTACAGATCACTGGTCCCAGGCCCAGCTGTGGCGGCCTTAGGTTGAGACTCATCCCCAGTCCCAAGGAGGTTCGCATCTAAGATTTGGCCCCAACTGTCCTCCCTTCCCTGCCCCCTACCCCCTGGCTAGAGGCTCAGGCACCCCTCCATGTGGGGCTCCACCACTAGAGGGCGCCCACCACTCCCCAAACTGTGATTAAAAACCAAACCAAAATGCTTACCCCAACGGAACTTAATGATAACAGCCACTGTTTATTGAGGATTTATACGTGTCAGGTGCCGTACCAGTCCCCACAGCACCCCTAGGAGGTGGATAGTGCCATCATTTCCACTTAACAGATGATAAACTGAGGTGCGGAGAAGTAAAATGACTGACCCAAGATCACCCAGCTGGTGAGTAACAAAGCTGGGACCTGCATCCATGTCCAACCAGGGTCAATCTCAGGCCCAGACCTGAAGGCTCAGTGGCCCTCAGAGTCAGTTGTCAGGGTGGGGGATGATGGCTAGGATGGGAACTAGAGATGGGAGCTACGGTGAGGTGATCAGAGACCACTAAAGCGAATGGTTGCAAACTTGAAAAAAACCATCCAGCAGATCTTTTAATAACTACACTAGCAGGTAACATCCATGAAGCACCCACCATGTGCCAGGCACATGTGCCAGGTGTTCTACATACATGAGCTCGCCCAGTACTTGAAACCACCCCGTGGGCTATGTTCTAGTGTGATTTCCATTTTACAGATGGGGAAACTGAGGCTCGACAAAACCAACTGTCTTGCCCAAGCTTACTCATTTGAAGCCAGGTCTCTTTGTCTCCAGAGTTTGAGACTCTTAACTTCTACACTGTGCTACCTGTCTTGTTTCAGATGAATCTTATCCGGAATCCCAATATTTAAGAGAGATAAGTGAGTAGAAGCAGAGAAGGCAGGGATCCAGAAGCCTGAGGCTCCCCAGGTCACAGCTGGAAGATCCCTGATCGGATGCATCCCTCTCTGGCTCCCACAGAGGAGCAGAGACTTGGCCGAGGGCACAGAGCTGGTTAAGGGCAGAGCAGGAGAAGAGCCCAGGCCTCCTGGCTCCCAGTCCACTGCTTGCTCACTCTACATGCTGCCCTGACTTTGAGACAAGTACAAGGATCTGTCTAGGTCCAGGCATGGGATGACTGGGGTAGAAGCTTCAGACCTTGGCTTCAACGACTGGGTAGTGAATGTCTTTCCCCTGGTGAGCAGACCTCAGTTGTCCTGGGTAAGATGCTGTAGCAGCCTGTGGTCATGTGGGTAGACTCAGTGGTCTCATGGCAGTTTGTCCAGCACAGGAGCATGAGAGTGGGATATGGTCCCTGCCATGTGTGAGGCTCTCTTTTGGTGTAATGGGATAACTTCCTGATCCCGGGCCCTGCCTTGGGTCCACCTTATTACTCTCAAGAGTTGAATCTTTGGAATTTTCTGACCTCTGCAGTGATGCTGGAGTAACCAAGTTCAACTGCAGTATGGACAGCACCTCCCTGCAGCTGGGGAGACTTGTTTGGTGGGTCTGGCTGGGGCTGAGGGCGTCAGAACTAATCATGTGTGCACTACTGGGGATCAGGCTGGTGCTAAACACGATTGCAGTGAATCCTTACAACAATGCTGTGAGGTAGGAACACTTGCGCTTTCACCCCCTTTATGCACAGGAGTAAGCAGAGCTCACAGTCTAGTTAGAGAGACAAAGGCAGAGCAGGGACACACAATGCAAACAGCACAGGGCTTATAAGCCCACGTAACGCGGGCCAGATGGGCAAGGTAAATAAGGGAGGGGCCATGTGTGAGGCAATAGGGAATGGCGGGGATTGTGGTGAACTTCAGAGACACACCTGAGGGAGGGGTGGTGGTGGCTGCTATCAGCTCTAGCCACTTGGTGCCACGTGGGCCTGATGTGGTCAGAGCCTCTAATTTTTAAAGGCAAAGCAGGCATTTTGACACTTGTGTCAACTCTTCCATTTTCCAAAACTTGGAGAACTAAGTTAAAACTAATTTTTACAAATCTGGGGGGAAAAAAGCATGAATAAGAAAAATTAAATGTTTTTTTTTTTTTTTTTTAAATCTGGACAGCCCAAACAAACCTGGAGACCAGATCTAACCTGATAATATGTTGTGGGATCCTTGAGGCAGGACCCCTAACTCAGCCTAGGAAGGTTTCCCCAGAGAAAGAAAACTTAACCTGAGGGTGAGGAGAGATTAGGGAGGGGAAGGAGTAGAAGAGGAAGGGTGAATCGGGCATTAGCACAGCCCGAGCAAACGATGGAGGAGGGAGCTTCAGGGAGTATGGTTTTGTCAACGTGCAACTGTATCATGGCGCCTGTACCACCCTACATTCATTCCAAGGGAAGCTGCCATTTTAGGTGGCCCCAAAGCAGGGGTTTTGGTTCTGGGGGATAAAAGGAGAGGGAAGAAGGGACTCCCCAGAAACATGCAAGAGATTCCCTTTGTTGGGGCAAAGGGTCAATAAACTCTAGGGACAGAATATTTTCTGTCCTTAGTTTTAGACCAAGTTTGGTTCTTTGCAGGAACATCCTTCAGTCATGGGCCCTGTGTTTGGGGTGCTTTGGGGAATGAAGGAGAGAGGACTGCATCCATGCTTGGGGAAAGTAAGGTGGAGAGGGGACAGCAGCTGGCGGCCGAGGTGACCAGGGAGACAAAGTGACCATAGGACAGCGGGCAGTGGGCTTTTGGAGGAGGAGACAGAAAACATCAAGGGGCAGGTAAGCATCTACTTTGGATCTCTGCTGAAGCAATCAGGAGGGCACCGTGTTTCCTGCAGCCACGTGTGGGGTGGGGCTGGAGTGACTGCGTCTGGAGATGGTGGAGAAGAGTGGTCTCCCTGACCTAGGGTTGCACATGGTGAAATGGTATTTGGTTGAGCTGTTGGAAGGGCTCCAGACAGTGCGGTATAACAGAGCCCCACTCTACACCCGAGTCCAACATCTGCAAGGAAGGTGGTTTGATGCAGATTAAAATGGCAAATGTTTTTATCTCATGAGTCAGTCCTCACTGACTGGCTGTGGCTTTGCATTAATAAGAATTTCAGGCTGTGATGGTTCAGCCAGGAAGAGTGTGGAGATAGATTAATGATGCCTGCCCAGGGCGTGAGATAGATTAATGATGCCTGCCCAGGGTGCAGAAAGGGGGACAGTTTATATTCCTGCCTTGTTATTCATGCACCTCCAAAGGAAATGAAGTTCTTGTCTTTGCTCTCAAGTTCTCTTGACCCAGGTTCCCGTCCCTGCGTGACTTGAGACATTTCCCCTCAGAGGGCCTGAATCTCATGTGACTTGCTCCCCTCTGGGACCTGGATTCCCCATCTGTAAAAAGAATGCAATGCATATAGTGGTAATAATATCCACCCTACCTATCTTGCGAGACGCTGTAGAGGTGAAATGACCTCTTTGTTACATGATTTCATTCTTATAAATGCTTGTCTACAAGATTAGACTCAATTCTCCAGTTTCAAGTATTGTGACTTCATAATGCATTGTAATATCTGGTCGAGTAAGATCTCCCCCATCCCAATCATTCTTTTTTCCCAAATATTTCGTGGCTTTTTTTTTTTTCTCTCACAATTATCCTTCCAGACGAACTCTAGGATCATTTCATAAAGTTGTGACAAGAAGTAAGATTTTCTTTGGTTACTCTATAACCAAGCATGGAGTCTCATGCTTAAGAGTGTGGGCTGTGAAATCAAACAGCTGGGGTACAAATCCCAGCGCCCCCCTCATTGGTGGTTTCCAGCCTCCACCTCATCATCTGTAAATGGGGCTCATAGTGGTACCAACTTTCTAAAGCTCTTAACGAAGAGTAAATAATTCATGGGCAGTATTTAGAAACTTGCCACGCATGTGGCAAGGATGCAGTAAATGAGAGCTAGCGTTAGCATCATTTGATGCGTCCTCTCTCCCCTCTGCAGTCTGCTCAAGCCTGTGGTGCGCATGTGGTGATGATGGCAGTGCGTGGGGCTTGCGTGGGTGTGGGGTACCTGGAGGAGCCAGGGGTTGCTGAGTGACTCCAAACCACACGGCCCATGTCTATGGCACGGGCTGCCATCCAGGACATCAGAATAGATGCCGTATGGTCCCCGACTTCCGGGGCCACAGGGTAAGGTGGAGGCAAACACAACACCCCAGTCACTGTGCAGTGTGGTAGAAGGTTCTGTCTGTCCAGAGAGAGGGATGATACCCTGCCAGGTGTCTGGGGTGTCAGAAAGACTTGCAGGCAGAGGGAGGCGATGAGAAAGCTGAGAGCCTTCCAGAAGTTGGATGCGGCCAGAGCAGCTCCATCAGGAGACAAGTTTGGGGAACCCCAGGCCACCCCATGAGCACTTTGAGTGTCAGGCTAGGTGGTTTAGGCTTTATCCCAAGGGCAATGGGGAGTCAGTAAAAGTCTTAAAATGCAGGGAGGGAGGTTGAGACCTGGTGAGAGCCATGTTTGGGAAGTGAGAACTTTGGGGAGGCACTTGCAGGAAGTCCCTTAGGATGTCCTTTGGCATGCGCTGACTGTGGCCCCGGTGGGTTCCCCAGCACAAGCAGCACCGGGACCCTCTCTTCCGCACCAGGTCTGGGAGCTGTGTTACAGCCGCCCATCTGCTCCAACTGATGGCGAAGTATCTTCCGACCTCCTTCTCTCCCTCGGCCTCTCCCTCCCTCATCCGTGCTTTCTCTTGCTCTCTGCCTCCCATTTACATCACCCACCCCCCTTCCTTTGGTCCTATTGCCTGGTCCTGACTAAGCTCCACCGACATTCTCCAGCTTCATTTTCCCTTAGAAACAGCACCTCATGTATCAGGACACAGAGGACAACTTGGATGGAAGCAAAAACAAAAGACGTCTGAGCAGCCAAAATAGAAGGCATCAAGTTCATTGTCCCTGCATGTTGGCAAGTCTGCCCACCTGGGATTCTCACTTAGAGCTTAACTCTTACTTCACACGTGATTTGAGCATTATTTCTTACCGAGTTTCCTGATATCACATTTTGAACCAACACATTATAAGCACCTCCTAGAATTTTAATATAGCATTATTTATCATTTACTGCATTTTTTGCTTTTCATTTAGTTTTTTTAGTATTGTTATTTTTCTGATTATAAACACAACAAACTAAACATTCTGAGAAAATGCAGACTTGTAAAAGATGGTGTGATGGTTAATTTCATTGTCAACTTGGCTGGGCCACAGTGCCCGGATATGTGGTCAGACATTATTCTGGATGTTTCTGTGAGGGGATTTTTTTTTTTTTTTTAACATCTTTATTGGAGTATAATTGCTTTACAATGGTGTGTTAGTTTCTGTTTTATAACAAAGTGAATCAGTTATACATATACATATGTTCCCATATCTCTTCCCTCTCGAGTCTCCCTCCCTCCCACCCTCCCTATCTCACCCCTCTAGGTGGTCACAAAGCACCGAGCTGATCTCCCTGTGCTATGCGGCTGCTTCCCACTAGCTATCTACCTTACGTTTGGTGGTGTATATATGTCCGTGCCACTCTCTCGCTTACCCTTCCCCCTCCCCACATCCTCAAGTCCATTCTCTAGTAGGTCTGTGTCTTTATTCCTGTCTTACCCCTAGGTTCTTCATGACATTTTTTTTTTTTAGATTCCATATATATGTGTTAGCGTACGGTATTTGTCTTTCTCTTTCTGACTTACTTCACTCTGTATGACAGACTCTAGGTCCATCCACCTCATTACAAATAGCTCAATTTCGTTTCTTTTTATGGCTGAGTAATATTCCATTGTATATATGGGCCACATCTTCTTTATCCATTTATCCAATGATGAACTCTGTGAGGGGATTTTGCGGAGAGGTTAACATTTAAATTATATACAGTTGACCAATGGTGCTATTGAGTTCGACTGTGTCCTGTCTGATTTTCTGCCTGCTGGATCTGTCTAATGCTGATAGAGGGCTGCTAAAGCCTCCAGCTACAATAGTGGATTCATCTAGTTCTCCTTGCCCTCCTATCAGTTTTTGTCTCACATATTTTGATGTTCTGTTATCAGGCACATACACATGAAGGATTGTTTTGTCTTCTTGGAGTATGGACCCCTTTTTCATTGTGTAATGTTCCTCTTTATCCTTTTAAATTGGTGGACTTTGAGTAAAGCAGATTGCCCTCCATAATGTGGGTGGGCCTCACCCAATCAGTTGAAGCCTGAATAGGCCTGAAAAAACTGACCTCCCCAGAGCAAAAGGGAATTCTGCAGCAGACGGCCTTTGGACTTGAATTGCAACATTAGCTCTTATCTGGGTCTCCAGCCTGCTGTCCCATCCTGCAGATTTTGGAGGATACCTAGATGACCTTGGATATGGTGACGGCTTTTTAGGTATAACAGCAAAGTTATGACACATGAAAGAAATAATTGATAAGATGGACTTCATTAAAATTAAGAACTTCTGCTCTAGGAAAGACAATGTCAAGGGAATGAGAAGACAAGCCACAGACTGGGAGAAAATCTTTGTAAAAGACACACCTGATAAATGACTGTTATCCAAAATACATGAAGAATTCTTAAAACTCAACAATAAGGAAATGAACAACCCATTTAAAAAATGAGAAAAAGACCTGCTGAACAGACATCTCACCAAAGAGGATATACAGATGGCAAGTAAACATAAAAAGCAGATAAAAAGATGTTCAAAACATATATTGTTAGGGCATTGCAAATCAAGATGACAATGAAATAACACTACACACCTATGAGAATGGCAAAATCTAAAATACGGACAACACCAAATGCTGGTGAGAATGTAAAGCAACAGGAGCCCTAATTCACTGCTGGTAAGAATGCGAAATGGTACAGCCACTGTGGAACACAGTTTGGTAGTTTCTTATAAAACCAAACATACTGTTACCATATGATCCAGCAGTCGTGCTCCTTGATATGTACCCAAATGAACTGAAAACACATGCTCACAGGTAAACCTGCATACGGACGTTTATAGAAACTTTATTCACAATTGCCAAAACTTGGAGGTATCCAAGATGTCCTTCAGTAGGTGAATGGATTAATAAACTGTGGTACATCCAGACAATGGAATGTTATTCAGCACTAAAAAGAAATGGGCTATCAAGCCATGAAAAGATGTGGAGGAACCTTAAATGTATATTACTACGTGAAAGCAATTAATCTGAAAAGGCTACACACTGTATCATCCCAACTATATGGCATACTGGAAAAGGCAAAACTAGGAAGACAATAAAGAGCTTCCCTGGTGGCGCAGTGGTTGAGAGTCCGCCTGCCGGTGCAGGCGACACGGGTTCGTGCCCTGCCGGGTCCGGGAAGATCCCACATGCCGCGGAGCGCCTGCGCCCGTGAGCCGTGGCCACTGAGCCTGCGCGTCCGGAGTCTGTGCTCCGCAACGGGAGAGGCTACAACAGTGAGTGGCCCGTGTACCGCAAAAAAAACCCCACGAAAACTTAGTGATTTCCAGGGGTTAGGGAGATGAGAAGGATGAATAGGTGGAGCACAGAGAACTTTTAGAGCAGTGAAACTATTTTGTGTGATACTACAGTGGTGGATACATGTCATTATACATCTGTCCAAACCTATAGAATGTATGACACCAAAAGTGAACCTAATGTAAATTATGGACTTTGGGTGGTAATGACGTGTCAATGTAGTTCATTATTTTAACAAATGCACCGCTCTGGAGCAGGATGTTGAGAGTGGGGAAGCTTGTGCCTGTGTGAGGACAGGGGCGTGAGAACTCTGTATTTTCTACTCAGTTTTGCTGTGAACCTAAAATTGCTAAAAATAAAGTTTAAAATAAAATAAAAAAGAAAGTTTATTGATTTAAGAAAATCATCCCATGAAAAGAATAACTATCAAGAGCAGCATATGCTTTGGGGATATTGTATAAAATATCTATTTGTATTATATGTACATTTATTATTTCTACAACTTTGCTTTACACCTTATTTTGTTTTGGATATCTTTCATTGCTATTCACATCCCCCTTTGTCTTATTGTACCATAATTTATATAGTTAATCCTCTTTGATAGTCATTTGTATTATTGTAAATTTCTTACTATAGATGCCATAACAAAGTTTCTCTCTTTATGTGTTTGCCCAAGTTTTACTTCAAGGTAAATTCTAGATGTGAACTTGGTCAATCGTCTTCCAAAAATGTTGGTTCAATTTACATTCCCACTAACACTGTATGACAGGGCCCGTTTTTTCATACTCTCAGTATTAATATTAACCTTTTTAATCTTTATCAAAAGAAGAGGCAAAAAATTCTCATCTTCTCATTAAAAGATAGGGTTTTATGACTACTGGTGAGGTGAAGAATTTTTTTCATATATTCAATTTGTAGTTCTCTGTATTGCCTTTAACCGCCATTTCACATTGTATATTCTCTCAGTATCATTCCTTGATGATGTATCTCTTCTAAATATCCGCGGAGAGCTCAGCACCGCAATCAAGGCATAGTAAGTGAGTGAGCGAGTAAATGAATGAATGACTCAATGAAAAAGCAAGACCACTTCAGATCTCAGAAATGGTAAGCGGTATGGAGAAATTCTCCATTTGGTTTCATGATTCAACAATGAATCTCTTTCTGCATCTGTCCAGAGGAGGGGCTGGCAGAGGGAAGTGCCCTATTGCGAGCAGAGCCGGAGGCTCCTCACGTGAGCGACGGCCTGACATTGGGACCAAGAACACCCTCCCGCCTAACGTGAGAATGTGGAACTCAGCCTCCTCGCAAGCAAGCACAGTCCCACTTCAGTCATACAAGTGCCCGTTGGGGTAAATAACACAACATTTATACACTTTGTAAGGGAGATGTGTTTTGGAGGAATTTATCTGCAAAAATCGTAGAGCTGGACACTGGTGAGATTTACTGAGAAAAGATAAAGAACAATAACCCAGGTATAGTTCCCTGTGCTATACAGTAGGTCCTTATTGGTTATCTATTTTATATATATTAGTGTGTGTATATATATATATATATATATATATATATATTTTTTTTTTTTTTTTTTCTTTTTGCGGTACGCGGGCCTCTCACTGTTGTGGCCTCTCTCATTGCAGAGCACAGGCTCCGGACGCGCAGGCTCAGCGGCCATGGCTCACGGGCCCAGCCGCTCCGCGGCATGTGGGATCTTCCCGGACCGGGGCACGAACCCGTGTCCCCTGCATCGGCAGGCGGACTCTCAACCACTGTGCCACCAGGGAAGCCCTAGTGTGTATATTTTAATCCCAAACTCCTAACATAGGGAACTATACTCAATATCTTATAACAACCTATAATGGAAGAGAATGTAAAAAAGGAATATATATATATATATGTATATATATATATGTATATATATATACACCACACATACATACATATATATGTATATGTAACTGTATCACTTTGCTGTACACCTGAAACTAACATAACATTTTAAATCAACTATATTTCAATAAAAATTGAAAAAGATAACACAGGTAAATCCACCATTTGACATCTCCCTCCAACAATTACTTCTGAGTGTGCTCTGGAGAATGGTCCACACCCACTAGTGTTCTAGCCAATCAGAACGTTCAGAGTCCAGGCTAATTCAGCTAACCAGAGCTCAACGTTCTCTGATGCAGAGTCTGGGGGGCCCAGCTAGTAATAGATTCCTGCCAGTGACAGAACTTTAGGGGCTCAACTGGAGAAGTGGTTGATGGGTGGGAGGGGGGAGCTTTTCAAGAATTACAAGTCAGTTGAAAAAGTAAAGCCCACACAATTACTGACATGATAATTAACATTTACTGAGCACTTACACCTCAGTCACATTCAAAATGCCCTCAGAGAGGTTAAGTAGCCTGCCTGAGGTCACAAAGTGGTACGGAGTCCATGTCCCTTACTGCTCCACCACTTTGTGAAATGATAATTGTCATCACTAATATTTAGTGATTACTTCCGGTGTGCCAGGTACTGTGCTTTTAGACGTGAACGGCACACAAGAACTCTGTGAGGTGGGTGCTCTTCCACTTCATTTTACATATGACTGATCAAATAATAATAAAAAATCTGAAACCTATCCTAAATATGTCTCTTATTGGGAGAGACTTTGACAAAGGTGGAAAATGTGAATCTTGATTCTTCATGCAAAACCCAAACCAAACCAAAAAACAAAGACTCAAACCCAAAGTCTAGTCCATGTAATTATTTAACAAAGTTTCATTGACTGAATAAATAAGTGAGACCCAGTCACAGGAGACCCAATGGGGAGACACCAAGAGTGATAGATGACTGTGCACAGTAGGACCCAGAAACGTTGGCTGAGTGCCTGAAGGAAAGGACCAGGAAAGGACTGTGCCTAATTGTAATCCAAGGCAGAAGATGTGAGACATGGATTGTGGGACAGTGGGACTTGGGTACTCCACATCCTTTGTTCTGTCCCAACCTCCCACATGGTCTTCAGAGCATTCAGGGTCAGTTCTTGTACCCTCCGGGTGGACCCAAAACACAGGAGGGCTCACATTTACATACAAGGGCGCCAGCACTGTCAGGCGGACACACAGACCTAGAGTCACAAGCAGGTGGCATCCCACACAGAGCTGGCTGTGCTCATTATCATGGATACACACATATGTGGACAGCTGCATGTACACACACACACACACACACACACACACACACACACACACGTACACACACGTTTCTTTGAGGATCTTGTGGAATTCCTAAACAGGGAATTTGTTCCCTACCTGCCTCTTGTTGTTTTTGATGGTCTGATGGCCCAAACCCACACACATTTATTGAGTACCTACAGTGTGCCCAGCATTGTGCTGAGCCAGGGGACCTATCCTTGGGGGCCAGGAGGGAGAGGCCCCAACTTAGGAATCAGGAGGACTCAGGTTAAGAGGGGAAAAAGTGTCGAGAAACCCATGGTGGTGCTGGTGGGCCTGCTTGGGAGAGCTTGTCAGAAAAGCTACGGGGAGCTGGCTCCAGTTCAGACATCTTCCAGGAACACAGAAAACAACCACATTTTACTAATTATAGCAAAGGAAAACACGCTGGGATTACAGCTAAATTACATTAAGACATAACTGGCTGGCTCGGCCAGGGCTCTATCTCTCTGGCTCAGGTTTCAGCCAGGCTGGGCGGTGACATGGGTAGGCAGACGGGCAGGCCAGCGAGGCCTTGGCCGGGGAGGGCCCCGCAGCCACGTCCTCTGTGGGGTTGTGACCCTGACATGACTTTTTGGGAGTCCCAGGGCCAGTCCCTATTTGTATGACCAACATCTTCTCCTCCCCAAAGGGGGCTTCCCTGGGCTGGAACAAAGTGCTTAGAGGGTCACTGAGTCATCCAGCCCCTGGTCTCCTTCCCTCTCAGAGCGGAGGGTCAGAGAACTTCAGAGCTCCAAGGAAGCTTGGGGCCAAAGCTTTAGTCATTTAGAAGGTAACTCAAGTGGGTTGTTTTTCTAAACCTTCTCTCCCGTTGCAGCCACCGACTCTGTCTTTTCCTTCCAGGCCCCGTGGTCTGCACCTGCCAAGAAGGGCTTGGCACCTGTTTGGGGACTGGGGGTTTGGACCCTCTACCCCTATTCTCCGTGTAATTATTCCTAGAGGGCCAATGTCTGACTCGTGTCTCACTGGTAGGAAGGAGGGTAAGAAGGAAGGACAGAAGGAAGGAGGGAGGGAGGAAGAAAGGGAGGGAAGAGGCAGACAGTAACCAGCGTAGGACAGACGACTTACTGGGCATTTGCCGAGCACCAGGCATTGTGCATAAAGTATCTCCCTGCACCTTCACAAGAGCCTCGAGGACAGGAACCCAGTCTGATGCTTCCATGGGTTCTAGAGCTGCACACACTGCAGGTACTCAATAAGCATTTCAATAATTTCTTGAATGACCAAGTGAGGCCAGGCAGCTAGGTCATATCGTTATTTGTAGGTGGAGATAGTGGAGCTCAGCTGGGACAGTGACAACTATGATAACACAGGGGTGGGGTTCAAATCCAGCTGTTTGGCTCCAAAGCCCACTCACTCACTCCCACACCCAGGCTGCTCACCTTTGGGTGCTAATGAACTTGGTCACTCCAGTGATCACACGGCCCCCAGTTATGATGGCAACTTGGTCTCCAGCCTCAATCTTGTCGAGCTTGGGGCTGAACCGAGGGTATGCTTTTATTCTGCCAGACGCTGTGCTTTATTTATTTATTTATTTGGCCGTACCATGCAGCATGTGGGATCTTAGCTCCCTGACAAGGGATCAAACCCACACCCCTGCAGTGGAGCACGGAGTCTTAACCACAGGACTGCCAGGGAAGTCCCCAGACACTGTGCTTTAAAATGCATCATCTCATTTAATCCTCATGCCACAATTTGAGGATGGGGTGGCCCTTAAAATTCTCATTTTTTAGATGAGGACCTTGGGGCTCAGAGAAGTAAAGTGACTTGTCTGAGCTCACACAGCTGCTACCTGGGGGTGAGGGGGTTCCCATCCTGGTCTGTGTGCTGCATCAAGCACCATACTGTCAGGGTAGAGTCCCCATGGGGCCTGCTCTCCGGCTACCTCCTCAGGATCTATCTGATGGCCAAGCACAGGGGATGGAGTGGGAGGCCCTCTCCCCTCTGAGGACAGACCCTGTAGCTGTTCCCCAGGCCTTCTGACTATGAGGACAGTGTTTGGCCAGGGCCCCTGGGCTCAGCTCAGGGAAAACACACCGGCCTGTGCCCGGTGGCTGTGGAGCTGGGCCCATCCCAGATCCTGGGGCAGCAGGAGGTGTGGTCTTGGGCATGGGGAGCAGCTGGGCTGTGGTCTGGTGGCCACTGTGTTCTGGCCAGTTATGCTGGTGTTTACAGTCCACATTTTTAATAATCTGATGTTATGCTTGGCCCTAGATTCCTTCTGCAGGGCCTAAGGCTTGCCTCCAAGATGGTCTTCTAGTTCCTTCCAATTCCTGCCCTGAAATGAGCTGGGAAGAGAGAGAGACATAGGGAGATGGAGACTGAGAGACAGATATAGGAGCAGAGAGAGGGAACTCCACCTGACATTTATGGAGCTCCTACTCTGTGCCAAGTGGATTTATTTCCATTAGTTTTATTTGATTCCCACAGAAACCCAGCACGGTGTGTTTTCTGCACTCATTCTATGGATAAAACTGAGGCCTAAAGTCTGAAGCTGCTTTTGCCCAAGCCAGGGCGGGTAAGCCTGGGTTTGATGTCGGGTGGGTGCTGCTCCAGAGCTTGGGTCTTTTCCACGATGCTTGTTGAGCTAGAGATGCACCTGGGAATGTTGCTTCTTTAGGGGGACTCATCCACCTGAGCCCTACGCCTTGTCCAGGGGTCAAGCAAGCTTTCACTCTAGGTTTGGGGGAGAACAGAGATGAATGGCTATTCTGGGGGCGGGGAAGTCCAGACCTTGGGGTCTCCCTTTCCTCTCTTCTCCCATTCAGTCCTTAGCACGGTCTGCCACCACCCCAGCCTGTGGTGGTGGCCGAACTCAGCCTTGCAGTTCAAGGCAGAACTTTCAGCCTTTCTGCCTGCCAGCCCCTCAGGCTCTACTGAGTTAGGAACGGCAAAGCCAGGACTTTCTGTTTAGAAAAAGGTCCAGTGTGGAGCCAGACCTGGCTGAAGCTATGAAAGGACTGTGATCTCCAGGCCTCCATCTCTGCCCCTTTCTTGTCTGGCTTCTCTCTGATGTAGTGGGATGGACAGTGAAATCAGATTTCAACACCACGCTTACCAGCTGCGCGAGTCATAACTCTAATAATTATGTGATATTGTGTTAATAACTCATAAAAAGTCATAACTCTAATAATTGCACGGTATTAATTATGTTCCAGAGACTAGGCTGAGTACTTTCTACCATTCTCTGTTTGAGAATCCTCAGAAAGCCCTTTGAAGTCGCTAAGATTATTGTTCCCATCATACAGATTTAGAATTTACCTGTAGTTACACAGCCAGCAAGTGGCAGAGGCACCATTCTTTTGTTTTTTTTTTTTAAATATGTTCATTTTCAATTACTTTTTCCTAACTTTATTTATTAACATCTTTATTGGAGTATAATTGCTTTACAATGGTGTGTTAGTTTCTGCTTTAAACAAAGTGAATCAGCTATACATATACATATATCCCCATATCTCCTCCCTCTTTCATCTCCCTCCCACCCTCCCTATCCCACCCCTCTGCTGTGTGGCATGTAGATCTTAGTTCCCTGACCAGGGACCAAATCCATGCCCCCTACAGTGGAAGCATGGAGTCTTAACCACTGGACCACCAGGGAAGTCCTCAGAGGCTCCACTCCTAACTGCCCTGTCATAGTGCTTTCTTTGACTATGGCTCAGTTTCTTCATCTGTAAAATGGTTCTGCCGGTTCCAACCTCAAACAACTGGTATGATGGTGCAATGAGAAAATGAAGGTAAAGTGCTTAGGACATAGGAGGTGCCTGAAAGATAATTGCCTCAGTTTGTCAGTCATTCAACGAGTGTTTAGTGGTTTCCTACCTGGGCCAGGCACTAGGCTAGGCGTTGGGGAGAGAGCAGGAACATGCAGACGAAGTCTTGCCCTCATAGAGCTCACAGGTCAGTGGTGAAGATAAGCAGTAAGCAAATCCCGACACCTAATTGATGAGATGATTTCAAGTGTGCCCTGTGCTGCCAGAGAGACGTACAGGGTCTGGTAAAGACTGGAAACGGTAAGGATGGCACCCAGGGGAAAGTAAGGTCAGGAAGTCTCTATGCCCTAGAACACTGTGAGGGGTCCTCAGGACTGAGGAAAGAGGACATCTGAGGGGCAGAGGGGTTCTCCCCCATCTTCTCTTCAGCAGCAGGGCAAGCGGACTCAGGTAAAAATGTGCTGGTTCTACAGGTAAGTGTCACCTGCTGGGCAGCTGGGGGGACTTGCGTCTGAGGTCTGTGGAGGCCAAAGCACAGCGCGGCCTGCCTCTTATGGCCTGGCTGTGTGGAGCTGGCCTAGCCCTGCCTGTTGCTGAGCTGACTGGAGCTGGGCCGCTGGTTCGGATCCACCTCTGCTGCTTATTTCCTCTGAGTGACCTCGCTTCTTGGAGCCTCAGTTTATCTGATCTGTGAAATGGGGATCTTAATGGCCACCTCTCTGTTTTGAGGATTTAATGCAAGAATGAATGAGTTATCATTATGCTTTACTAAAAATCTCTGAGAGCGTATCAGTTGCCAGCTTGCACCATGCTAAGCATTTGACAAGCATTTGTTCATTTAATTCATATCACAAACCCCTGAAAGAGGTGCCTTCGTTATCCCTGTGTTACAGATGGAGAAACTAAGGCTCAGGAAAAGTTAAGGAACTTGGTCAAGATCACAGAACTGGGACAGAGTTTACAAAGGGAGAGGAAAACACATCAGGACACGTGCAAATGAATGGAAACCCCAATTACAATTTACGGGGTCCCCACTAGGTGCCAGACGATTTGTGCATGGACCTAGATCTGCTTGCTTCAAAGGTGGCTTCTCTACTTCGACTCCAGGGTCTTTGTGGGGAGGTGGTGGGAATCTGGGGACTCTAGTTCCACTCGCAATCATGCAGGCCTTAGGTATAGAAAGAGGTTCAAAGGTCTCTTCAAATATGATTACGCATACTGTTAGGACTGCCAGATTTAGGAAATAAAAATGTTTTTAGAAACACAACAAATTTGTTTTAGTGTAAATATGTTCCAAATATTCTAGTTCCTTCTAACTCTTAAGCATGATATACCTATATTAAAACATTGTTTGCTCTTTATCTGAAATTCGAATTTTACTGGGCATCCTATGTTCTATCTGGCCACCCTACATACTGCCCCCAAATCACCCTGACAGGATTAAGAGAAAACAAGTTTCACCACACAACTTATTACATTGCCTTGCCTGTAGTGTTATACCGACCGATATATGTATAGATATATTTTTGCGGTACGCGGGCCTCTCACTGTTGTGGCCTCTCCCGTTGCGGAGCACAGGCTCCGGACGCGCAGGCTCAGCGGCCATGGCTCACGGGCCCAGCCGCTCCGCGGCATGTGGGATCTTCCCGGACCAGGGCACGAACCCGTGTCCCCTGCATCGGCAGGCGGACTCTCAACCACTGCGCCACCAGGGAAGCCCTCCGACTGATATTTTTTAAAAGTCCTAAAATTATCTTGGGACTATCTTGCATTTTGTGGGTTTAAAAATCTTTTGTGGGTTTGTTCAATGCTAATATTTAAAACAGGCTACAGATAAACAGTACGGTCCTACTGTATAGCACAGGGAACTATATTCAATATCCTGTGATAAACCATAATGGAAAAGAATATGAAAAAGAATATTATATATATATACGTATAACTGAATCACTTTGCTGTACAGAAGCTAACCTGACATTGTAAATCAACTATACTTCAATAAAATAAATTTTAAAAATAAAATAAAATAAAACAGGCTACAGTGTTTTGTAACCTTAAGTTGATATTTGGGTGGGCAAACTACGGCCCGTGGGCCCAATCCAGTCCAAAATAAAATAAATTTTATTTATACAAATAAAGTTTTATTGGCACACAGCCCCACGCATTTGTTTACAGACTGTCTATTGTCACACCACAACGGCAGAGTGGAATTGTTGGACAAGAGCCCATATGGCCCACAAACCCAAGATATTTACTGTCTGCCCTTTACAGAAAGTTTGCTGATCCCTTTGCTGTTATTATTCCTATTGATCAGGGCTTGCATTCTAAGCAGTAGCAACATACAGGTGGGCTTTGCATGTGAAGGTGGTGGAAGGGTGACTGGAGTTTGGAGATGTCATTTCTAAGCCTCTCACCATCTTACCTGACCCTCGGCGGGTGTCCAGTGGGGGTGAGCCCTCCTCCACCTTTTTCTCTCAAATTTCCTTCACCTTCGTCTCTTGGAAAGGGAGCTCCCCAGTCCCCTCCCCTCCACTCTCATGGAGGTCTGCTTTGTAAATTCAAAGCAGGTTTCTGGTGCATTTTGAGCCCTGTCTGCTTTTCACAAATTTCACCTGGCTAAAAATAGTCATGTGCATAATCTCTTGATTCATGTCTTCAGCCGAGGGGGGAGGTCTGTGCCCTGATCCTGGGCAGCCCTCCTTCTCTGTGCTTGACAACCCCATCTGCCTGTCAGTTGGGGTGCAGAATTTGTCGAGTTCCCATCTCCGGGACTCAGCGTTCAGCTGGGTTTAATCGCAGCCCTCTTTGGAGAGCGCCAGTGTGCAGATTAGAAACAGGAGAACGGCTGGGTCAGGCAGTAGCATGTGAGAATTCACCCATCGTCTGCTGCTTCATACATGCCTCCCTTCCCCAGACCTGCAGAAACAATGTCACCTCTCTTATTTGAACACCTAAGAGGAGTCCTTCCTTTTTTTCTCTATCTGTCCATCCACATAGCCATCCATCTGTCCATCCATCCATGTAAACCTCCAATCTCAGAGCCAGTTTCCCAGGGAAACTGACCTAAGACAAACTCTCTCTTAATATGCAAATAAACTCTGGCCAAGAACTGTAAAGGGTCTGAGACGTTACCTACTTGTAAGCTGACCTGCACGGCTTCACAGATGCTGGCAGAAGACATGAGACTCCTGGGTCAGAGACAAAAGACATTATTACCTATAGCACAGCAGACAGCATGAATGTCACTGACGTCGGGGGATGTGGAGGGCCAGGGGGATGCCGCACATGCAGTGGGTTTGTGTCACAGCTGAGAGCCCCAAGTTGGGGGAATTGGATCCTTACAATGGGCAGAAACCTTGCCTGACTTTTGCCCTGGAGGAAGACGTTTTCTTTGTCATACTGGATAGTAGACAGACTTACTTGCTCACTGCTCTGGAGGGAGACATCATCTATCTTCCAGGGTTGAAAAGGTAATCAGAGAGAGCCTCGGTTCCCAAGACATGAAGAAAAGTGAGAGACCCATAGAGAGTTGTCTCCCATTAGCTGTCAGTTTGTTAACCTTAACTAACTCTCTGAGCTTTCTTACTGATTGTTTTTGTACATAAAATGAACAGCATTCACAACTGTCATGAGTTATTGCAGGCTTTTATGCTTGTAATGACACATCACCCTTTAACTGACCAGTGAGACATAAAACCTCCAAGGCAATTTTCACTCGGAGTTACGTTTGGAATCATTGCCTATGTTCAGAAACAAATGTTGTAGATATTAACATCGGTGTGTCTTCTGTGTATTACTGATGTTGTTACGATGATTGGACATGATGGGAAACCTACACTATTACACGACCATTTATCACACACAGTTTAGGGATGCCAAAAACGACAGCAAAGTTGGCATTTGGCTATTGGCTTTCCAAAGCAGAGACCAAGGCTGAAGCCAAATAGCATATTTGGGCTGAATTCTGAGGCCGAAGTTGAACGTTGAGGCATCTCAAATTATAACACAGAGTGCTATTATAATACCACTCCATTCATTCAGAATAAACTGGCATGGGGAATCAGGGATGGGACAGAGGGCTGTAGGAGTAGATGAGCGGGAGTCACAACACAAAATCTCCAGTGCCCATGGGTGTGCTTCCTGGCAGAGATAAAATCTAAGGTTGGGCTCTGCAGGGTGAGTGGGAGCTAGCTAGGTGGGGCTGGGGAAAGAGCATTTCAGCAAAGGACCAGCATGTGCTGAGGCTCAGAGTGAGAGAGAAAGTGAGTGCCTGGAATGTTCTGGAAACCAAAAGAAGCTCAGAGTGGCTGGAGCGTAAAGAGCAAGTGGTATGCGGGAGTGTGTGTGTGTACTGGGGGGTAAAAAGGGGGTCAGGGCTCAAGATCAGACTTGCAAGATCTTAGGCTCCACCCTGAGCAAGGTGAGGGCCTTGGCAGGGCTTCAGGTAGGGCTGGTAGTCGAGGTTGTGCTTTAGAATTATCCCCCTGGACAGGAAGTATGGAGCATGGATCAGAGGGGACTGGCTGGAAGCAGGACGACCAGGGAGAGGGCTGATGGCTTCCAGAGGAAGGAGCAGAGCAAGCCTACCACCCCGTGCCTGGGAGGAGCTGAGTGGAGGTAAAGAGAGAGCTCCCCCGAGCCCCCCTGAACGCTCTTCTCTCAACTGAGGAATGAGCAACACAGGTCTTTTCTCACTCTCACCTCCTCTGATAGGAGAGGTAATGATTCCAGATCCCCATTTCCCTGCCTGCCCGTCAGCCCTGCCTCAGGTTCTTTCTAGATCTTTCCATCACTGGTATTTCTGGGTTAGGCTACCTGAACTTGTGGGCCAGAGTTGGATTAAGAGTGACGCTAAATGAAGAGATCCCCAGGTGATTCTATGCATAGCTGGGATGAAGATGCATTGAGCTAGTCAATGTCCTGGAAGACTTTTACAAATTTCCTGATTGTGAAATCCAACCTAGTGTACTTGTCATATTGTGACTAAGTTAATATCCAAATATGTTTTAACTCAGAAAGACTCAGAAAATAAACTTTGGTTTTGCAGAAAAAAAGAGGAGTGATGCCAAATTATATGAGTCCTTGCTATGCACCAGGCACTGGGCTCAACATGCATGGTCTCTTCTTGATTCCATTGAGCCGTGGTCACAGCGCCTGGCTAAGCAAGTCAAGGTCAAGGTTAAGTGACTTGAACAAGGTCACCCAGCTTGCAAAGGGCAGAACCTGGGTTCAGCCCAGAGAGTCTAATTCCAATATCCAGATGCTGAACCACTATGGTGAACCGCCACCCCAAATGGGAAGCTTTCTAAGCAGGGTGGTGTTCAATACAGTGAAAGACAGGACAGACTCTGGCCCAGCAAAGTAGCTGTTGGCTGCAAACAGCCCTCTCCACTGGGAGTCCCAGCTGAATGTTAGCTCAGCGCGGAGGCAGGCACCAGTGAGGACTTCCGAGCCCTTAGCTGTGCACCAAGCAAAGGGGTGGCCCGGAGGAGGTGTCATCCTGGCTTTCCTGCTCAAAGTCTGGGGCAGAGACTGGCTAACTGTGCCCCAAATCTGTTTTCTCTTATTCCCTGGGCTCACAGCTGCATTACATTTCCTCACTCCCTTGCAGCTAAGTGAGGCCGTGAAGAGATTCAATTCATGGAGTGTGGGTGGGAGTGATGGTGCCACTGCCCTAAAGCCCCCTGCAGGATCCTTTGTGTCTCTCTTCTTCTACCATTTCCTGGCCATTTGTAGATGATTCAGAAGACTCTGAGGCCCTAGGAGATGCTGGAGCCACAAGATGGAAAATCCTGTGTCCCTGAGTGACCCTGTGAAGCAAAGCCACTAGCCTCTCCCCATCACGGGACTTGATATGAGTGAGAAATAAGTTTGTCTTTGGTTAAACCACAGGGCATGTGGGGCTTTTTAAAAACTTATTATCATTATTCTAAAATTTATTTTATTATTTTTTATTGAAGTACAGTTGCTGTACAATATTATATAAATTACAGTTGTACAATATAGCGATTCACCATGTTTTAAAGGTTATACTCCATTTATAGTTAGTGTAAAATATTGGCTATATGCCCTGTGTTGTAGCAATACAATATATCCTTGTAGCTTATTTTATACCAAATAGTTTGTACCTCTTATCCCCCTACCCCTTATTGCCCCTCCCCCTACTTCTTCTTCTTCTTCTTACTATTATTACTGTGGTATCTTGTGTCACTTACCTTGACTACTGCAGCCCACCTGGTCCAGCCTGGACTTCAATACTCTAGTTCTCAGCCCACAAGCAATGCTTGCTGAAGCCATGGAAGCTGCCTCCCTCACTCCTCTCTTTCTCCACTCTGAGCTGCGCCGTGATTGCAGAGGCATCCCTGCTGTAGTTCTGGGACGGGTAGCTGTCGTTTTCCTTGGCTTTAATGCCATTTGGTCCCATCTCTCGGGTGGTGCAATGGAAAGAACCTTTGGCTCAAACCTGGGTTTGGATCTCTGCTCTGTCATTTATAGTCAGGCATTTACCATGTGCCAGGTACTGTTCTACGTGCTTTAGATGTACTAAGTCCCTGCAGCCTGGAGGTAGATACCAATGCCATTCCCACCAAGGTCACAGAGCCGTAAATGATGGAACGTGGGTACCCTGTCAGCCTGGCTCCTGAGCTCAGCACGGTAACCACTACTTTCCCTCCTTGCTCACTTCCCACACACAGCCCAGCTTCCGTGTCACTTGGTAAATGGATCAGAACAGTATTTCCAAGTGTGAAATGTGCTGCCTCTGGAACCCAGAGTCTTACCAGGCACTGTGCTCCCTTCTTCATGGTGGGAGCTGTGAGATACAGTAAGTTGCTCTTTAGTTTCGAGGGCGTTGACTCAGCATGCCCCAGAATCCTGGATCCCTAAAAAAGTCACTCACGTGGTGGGTCCCTGAATCTTCATACAGTTTCTCTCCTGCTCTCTGTAAAGCACGTTTATTTGTTTGTTTGCCGTGCCGCATGGCTTGTGGGATCTTAATTCCCCGACCAGGGATTGAACCCGCGCCCTCAGCAGTGAAAGCACTGCATCCTGACCACTGGACCGCTAGGGAATTTCCCTGTAAAGCGGGTTTCTTACCAAGGTCTCCAATATAGCCGCCACTTCTTGTTTGCCTGATCTGATTAACGCGTCAATAGCTTTCCAATATCATGGTCTGACACTTGGCCACAGTCATCTGCTTCCAGCGTTGTTGCAATGACCGCTTTCCCCTACTTCTTAAAAAAAGAGTGAAAGTTTTTAGAGTTGCACCCCTGCCGCATCGTCAGGGAGTCCTCTGAGGGGGTGAGAAGAGCAGGTCTGGGCAGAGGGAGGAATGGAGCGGAAACCAAGGCCTTCCCAATCTCATGGCGATCTCTGGGGCTGGGATGGCACTTCCAGGTGGTTGGAATGGAGGAGAGGGGACCAGTCTTTGGATGGGGGCTGCCCGTTGGGAAGGGTGTAGCCTTGGGTGAAGCAGCTCACTTTGGCTGAGGGCAGTTCCTAGAGAGAGACTCAGCTTTGTGCCATCATCAGATGGCACTGTGGGCAGCTGGGGAATGAGTGCCTTGGGCCTGAAAGGGCAATCTCCACGGTGCATCAGATTCCTCTACACCTCCTCAACCTTCCATGCTTCTCAGGGTCCCTGCTGTCCACATCAGTGACTTCAATTTCTTAGTATACTGGCTTCCTCCCTCACATTTCTACATATATATGTATGTATATATGTGAAGTTTTCTAGAAGAATACACAAAAAAACTGTTAATACTGGTTGGAAATTAGGTCACTGGGAAATTTGGGTGTGAAGGTAGCTGACTTCTCTTGTATACATTCTTAGTTTTGTACCACATGCATTCATTTTTCTGTAGTACGCACATTTGTGAAATAAATTCATAAAAATCCTGGGAAAATGAAGTGCAACAAAACATATCATGTCATTTCCCAGGCAGTTCACAAAATCATGATGAATCATATTTTCCCTAGTCATCAAAGTGTTAAATGACCATTTTAGTATCCTTTCAACATTTTACAGAGGGAATCGCATATGCTTTTCTTTCAGAAGTCTTTGCTCTAAAGCACTGGATTCTGTACTTTGCCGGCAGTACCTCGCTTAGTATCTCACTTTGTCCACACAGCCCCTTGAGGTAGGTCTTATCATTACCCCAATCTTATAGGTGGAGAAACTGAGGCCCAGAGAGGTTAAACGATGGTGGAGCTTGCTAACGAAATGCCCCTTTCTTTGACACCCACAGTCCCCTCCAGAGGAAAGACAGGGATTCTCAAAGAAAGTTTGCTAATAGGAAACTGAGGTACGGACGGGGAGAATGACCTAAGGGGAAATCAGGGCACTGCTGGGTCTTGAACCAGAGCTTCTGACTCCCAGACCGGGCCTGTGTGTCCCTCAGTGTTGGGAGCTCTGAGCAGGCTCAGGAGGCCTTGAAAGGAGAGACATGGTGGGCTGGGAGGCCAGTGGCCCCGGAGTCAGGAGGTCATCACCCTGCCCTGCCCTGCCCTCAGTTGCTCACCCCAACCCAGGGGTCAGGGGGGAAGGGACTTTATGGCCGAGGGGATTTATGGCAGAGACAACAGTTTGTTCTCTGAGCTGCACCAGCCTGAGCCACCCAGGGAGCAGTTTTACACACATCCCTGCAGCCCCCAAATGGGGTTTCCAGCTGGAGCTCTGGGGCCCACCCCTTGGCCGCAGCCTGAGATGGCCCCATTTCCCATCTGTGCAGGAGCCCTATGGGGTCTGTCTGCTCCTGTGAACCCTCCATGAACCCCAGAGAAAGAGGGAACGGCTTGGAGGCCCCCCTGGTAGGGGCCAAACTCCTCCCAGGAGCTCAGAGCAGGGGAGGTCAGGACCCCAGCCAGGGCAGAAACAAGTCTTCTGGGATCCCCTTGCTGTTCCCCTATAGAAGTCTGTTTATGGCACTGAGGCCCCTCAGTTCAAATAGGATTGTCACCTACTTATTCCTTCCAACTCAAGCCTCTACCCTCAGTTCTCTGTTGCTTAATCTCCAGCTGATCACATCTCCCCATCTTCTCAGTGTCCCCCCTCAGAGGTTCCCCAGGAACTGCCAACCCATTGTGGCCAAACTTGAACTGCGCACTGCCTTCCCTTCCTCTCCCATCTCCTTGTTTTCACCTGTGGTACTCCACTTATCTCAGCTCTAAGCCAGAAATGTAGGGTTCTCCTTGACGCGACCATCTCTCAGTCACCAAGTCTTGCCAAGACTGCTTTAAATACCTCCCACATCTACAAACCTCAGAATTCCATCTTCCTCGGGGGACCTCAATGTTTTTTCCTCTTAAGGCCTTCAACTAATTGGATGTGACCCACCCACCTTATGGAAGGTAATCTGCTTTACTCAAAGTCTACGGATTTAAATGTTAATCTCATTAAAAAATATCTTCACAGCAACATCTTGACTACAGTTTGAACAAATATCTGGGCACCATGGCCTAGCTAACCTGGCACACGAAATTAACCATCACAGCATGTATGTGTTTTTGCATATGTGGAAAGTGGGTGGCTGGATGGTTGAGTTGATCAAGGAATGAAGAGTGGATGATTGGACATGTGGGTGGATAGTATGTGGTTGGTTATCTGTTTGGATGGGAGGATGAATGAATGAATGGATGGATGGTGGATGAATCATGGAATGGTTGGTTGAACGAATAGGTAGAGGGACAGATAGGTAGATGTGTGTATGAATGGGCAATTAATTGATGTGTGGGTGGGTCAGTAAGTCATTGAATGGTTGGTTGGGTAGTTGGACGTTGTCTAGTGAATCTGTGGTTGGATGCATATATACAAGCATTGATGGATGGCTGTGTGAATGCATGTATGAGTGGATGCTTGAATTAGTGGATAATCGAATGGTTAAGTGTATAGATTAGATACAAGTATAAATGGATGGAAGGGTGGATAAATGAGTAGATGGTATGGGAAAAGATATATTGGGTAGTGGATTTCTTTGGGAAAATGCTAAATTGGGAAAATCTAAAGATAACAAGACCTTTATTATGGAAGAAAGAGTGGGTAGAAGGAAAGCAACGTATCACGTACCACTTGTGTGATTTATACAAGTTCCTTCATTTCTCCGAGACTTTGTTTCTTTATCTAAAAAAGAGGGAAATAAAATTCTATCTACCTGGCAGGGTGCTGTGAAGCTCAAGTGAGATATGTATGCAAGTGTCTGGCACAGTGCCCTGAATATTGTTAAGCTTTCAAAGATGTCAGTTTAATGCATTCCTCTGCCTCTCCCTCTTTTTCTCTCTTACTCTTGGGTGGTAGGTTATGATTTATAGGGCAGAGTCATACTGAGGTCTCTTCTGGATCCTTCCACCCCAGCTTCAATATACACACATCACTGACATTGCTGATACGACCCCCTGAACCCCACACTGAGGCACAGAATAACCCTCAACCTCTCGTCCCAAAAGAGACACCACTGGCTGAGCTTCTTGCTCCAGCTGGAATGATTTTTTTGTCTTCCATGGACCAAAGACAACATCTGGGCCTAGCTACTGCTTCTCCTTGAATCTTCTCATGATACTTCAAAATGATGAGAAACACATTTCATTCCCTTGCAGAGGCAATGCTTTCTTCAAGAGAGATGAGAGACATGTACAAGGGCACACACACACAGACACACCCACACCCCGCCACACACCAAGTTTCTATCAGGGGCCTCGGTGGGAAGAAGTTTATGATATAGCTTAGGAGTCTGAGAAACCTGGGTTTGAATCCTGGCTCTGCCATTTTCGGGGCTGTATGATTTTGGAAATGTCACTTTCCTTTACTGAGACTCAGTACCATTATCTGTAAAATGGCAATAATATTGCCCAAGGCCTTTGTGGGAAAGCAGTGAAGTCATTATGGCCGAATTGTCTGGCGCACAGTAGGCACTAAATAAATACCATTCTCATCCTCATTGGGAAAAGTCTGGCTGGGAAAGAAAGACCTAAGATATGCCAATTTGGGTTACATCTATGTGTTTGGAGCCCAGTGGAGTCATTGGTAGGGGAAGGATGGTGAATGTATGGATTGATTCATTCATGCACTAACATTTCTTATATTTAAAATCAATTTAACTGAAGAATAATTTGGGTGCCGTAAACTACACCTATTTAAAGTGAACAATTTGGTGAGTTTCGACAGGTATATGCACCAGTGAAACCACCACCACAATCAAGACGCAGAACACTTTCATCCCTCCTTTTTCAGTCCATTCCTCCTTCCAACCTCATCGCCAGGCAACCACTGACCTGCTTTCTGCCTTTATGGATTAATTTGCATTTTCTAGAATTTTATGTAAATGGAATCACACAGTGTGTCCTCTTTTGCATCTGACTCCTTTCACTCTGATTAATGATTTGGGGATCCATCCATGTTGTTGCATGTATCAGTAATCAATTCCTTTAAATTGCTGACTTGTATTCCATAATATACCACCTTTTATTTGTCATTCACAGAATTCTTTAGTAATTTATTCACTCATTATTCAAATGCTTCTTTATTTGTTTATTATTTACTACTTTGTCCATTCATTCATTCATCCATTCCGCAGATATGTACTGTGTGCCTGCTCCATGCCAGGTACTGCTCTGGCATAGCACCAGAGGATATAGCATGTGTATATGTTAAAGGTATATATTATATATATTTATAATTATATTAAATATAATACATATTTATTAGAGGACCTGGAGCTAAAGCAGTAGAGGGCCTGCCCTGAAGGAAGGAGATTATATTCTATGATATATAAGCAAATAAATATATAAAATAATAGGCTGTGATAAATAATATGAAGAGAAATAGAGCAAGTTTTGTGGGCAGGTGTTTATGGAGGTGTGCGCTACCTTATGTGAAGTGGTTGCAGAAGGTGCTTCGGAGGCAGCTCTGTAGATATTTGGGGGCTAAGTAGACAGAGTTAGAAGTGCAGAGATCTTGATGTAGGTGTATATCTGGGATATTAAAGAGAAGCAGGAGGTCTGGACTGAAGACAGGCATGGCCTGAGGGCAGGAGGGGAACCAGGGAGAGTGGGTCCAGAAGCTAAGTGTAAAGCAGGTGTCAAGAAGGAGCGGGGGGGGGGGGGGCTTCCCTGGTGGCGCAGTGGTTAGGAATCCTCCAGCCAATGCAGGGGACACGGGTTTGAGACCCAGCGCAGCCAAAATAAATAAATAAATAAATATTTTTTAAAAAGAAGGAGGGAGAGGGTCACCCTAGCCTAACGTTGTTGGGGTATTGCAGTAGAGGGGGAGGGGGAGGGGAGGGGGAGGGCTTCACATTGGCTACTGGAGAACTTTGGTGTTATAGAAATGCAGTAGTCATGGAAGGTGGGGATGATGGAAGTAGGATCAGGAGAAAGGGAGGCAAGGAGATGCAGAGTGAACACAGACTCTTTTGAGGCATTCTACTGTAAGGGGAGAAGAGAAGTAGGGTGGTCACTGATGGCGGGTGTGGGAGCCAAGGAGTTTATTTTATTTTATTTTTTTTTGGCTGCGTTGGGTCTTTGTTGATGTGCGCAGGCTTTCTCTAGTTGTGGCGAGTGGGGGCTGCTCATCGTTGCGGAGCACAGGCTCTAGGCGCGCGGGCTTCAGCAGTTGTGGCGCATGGGCTTAGCTGCTTCGCGGCATGTGGGATCTTCCCAGACCAGGGATCGAACCTGTGTCCCCTGCATTGACAGGCAGATTCTTAACCCCTGAACCACCAGGGAAGCCCAGAATTTATTATTTTTAAGCTAGGGACCATTTGACATATTTTTATGCTAATGGATGGAGTCAGCATTTGCTGAAGGCTCTTTCTTTCCAGGCCTGGTGCTATTTACCCCGTTCTTTTTTCTCATTTTTTTTTCTAGAATTTTGTCCCTCCCTTCAGCTTTAAGTAACGGCTTTCTATAGAGGAGGAGGGTGTCTGAGTGGATCCCGAGGGCCAGAGAGCGGGCCAAGGAGGAGGAGGAGATGGGCAGAGGGGAGAAATCCTAGCCTGACCGGATGGCGTTCCTCTCCTTCACCTCAGAAGGGCCAGCTGGCACCGGGGAGAAGGCAGGCCCGAGGCTCCCCAGTTCCTGCCTGAACTGGGAAAAGCATCACCTCGGCCCTGCTGAGGGAGGCCTGGGGACAGGGAGTGGGCTGAGGTAGGAAGTGTGCCCCTCGGCAGTGACTCAGCCTGGCTCTGGGGATGAGGTGAGCCCAGCACCTGCTCTGAAGTCACCTCCCTGGCCTGCAGGCCCCAGGCCAGCCCCTCCTCATGTCCATTTCCGACAGCCTGCAAGCCTTGGGGACTGGGAGGGTCCAGACGAGCAGCCAGGAGGGGCTTCCCTGCCTTTGGACAGGATCCCACTTGGACACAGCTTCTTTCTTTCCTTTGGAGGCTGCTTGGGAGGGTCAGTGTGGAGTCTACAGACATGGGCGTGAATCTGGTTACAGGATATTCCGAGGGAAGACCAAGGTGACCAACCTGTCCCGGTTTAGCCAGGTCTTTCCCACATTTAGCTTTGAGTGTCGCTCATCGTGAAAACCTTCAGTCCCAGGCAAACCACCCTAGAAATAAGCAGTGGATGTGGCTGAAATTCAAGGGCAAGAACTGACTCATCCAGCCCACGAGAGCCAGTATGATACAGTGGGTAAGACCCCGGGCAGCAATCCTGGCTTCGCCACTTACTAGCTGTGAGACCTGGGTAAGTAGCTTAACTTCTCTGTACCTCAGTGTATCCACCTGTAGAATGGGGATAATCATAACTCCTATCTCTTAGTGTTGTTGTGAAAATTATACATAAAACATTTAAAACTGCCTGGCTAATAATAAATACTCAATAGATGTTAGTGTTTAGGTATTATTTGTAACCTTAGTGTCCAAAGTAGGTACTCAGCAAGTGTTTGTTGATTGGTCTACCTATCTATTGATCAATTGATCTACCTTCTATCTATTTACTGAATTTGTGAATGAATGGGGTTACTTTGGTAAGAGTGTATACAAGGGGCTTGGAGGAAAGGGAGACTGATTCTATTTAGCGGGAATCAGAGGCAGATTCACAGAGAGGGTAGTACTCAGGCTGGGTGTTACAGGTTTGGTAGGAGTTTTCTAGTTAGACAAGGGTGAGGGAAAGTTACCTCAGCAGAGAAGCCTGTGCAAAGGCATAGAGGTGTAAGAGCAAAGGAGCAAGTTTCTTCACCCCAGGCACTAGCTGGTTTTAGACACAGCTCAGCAACTCTGTTGTCAAAGCAACCAAACCTTGCAGGGGCTGGTTTTCCTCAGAGATTTTCCTACACCCATGATCACAAATGCTCCTACCCCTGCCCAGTCTATGTTCATCAATCTGTACTCCATCATTCAGCTCAGCGTCTAGTACATAGTACGTGCTCAGTAAATATTTGTTGCTCATCGGCTGTGTACCTGCTGCTGTGTTAAGGGCCTTACGTGTGTTCTTTTCATTTCATCTTTACTTTGCCTATCTCCCATTTTAAAGATGAGAAACTTGAGGTATGAAATAAACGCCTTACTTGAGCAAGGTCCAAGAGCTGGTAAGTGAAATGCTGGCATTCAAAACCGAGGAATCGGGCTTCCCTGGTGGCGCAGTGGTTGAGAGTCCGCCTGCCGATGTAGGGGACACGGGTTCGTGCCCCAGTCCGGGAGAATCCCACATGCCGCGGAGCGGCTGGGCCCGTGAGCCATGGCTGCTGAGCCTATACGTCCGGAGCCTGTGCTCCGCAACGGGAGAGGCCACAACAGTGAGAGGCCCGCGTACCGCAAAAAACCAAACAAAACAAAACAAAACAAAAAACAAAAAAAAAACCGAGGAATGTCTGCCTCTAGATTAAACTTTAACCACTCACTTACATATTTCTTTAGAAATGGCAAATGGTATCTCTGGCTACGGTTCTAAGAACAGGAGGAGGTTGGTTGAACTCTAGGATCTCTGCATTTACCCTGGTGGGGAGGTACCTTTGTTCAACTCAACTCAATAAACAAGGGTATCTCCCTGCTATACAAGGGAGGGGCTTCAGACTGAGATCAGGCAGGTGAACTGTATAGCCAGGTCGCTTGGGTTCCCATGCTGGCTCCACGCTTCGTGGTGGTGTGATCCTGGCACGTCATTGCTCCTCTGTGGCCTCAGTTTCCGTTCCTCTAAAATGGGGAATTGAATGAGTTAGCTCACATAAGGTACTTGGAGCAGCACCGGGCACATGGCGAAAGCTGAATGTGTGCTAGCAACCTTTATCATTACAGAGTCCCGGGTCCTGTGCGGCCATCAGACAGTGGGGACACAGAATGGAGTAATGTGTGACCCTGCCCTGGAGGAACTCAGGGGGCAGCGGGAGAGGACAGCAGCAATAGCTCAGAGGAATGGGCTGGGTGGCAGGCCCACCTTTAAGAGTCATTGGCAGGTGGATTTTATTTAATTTACAGGAGTGGGAGGCAACGCTCGGAGCAGGAGGGCAGAGTGGGGAGAAAAGTTGTGAAGACTAAGCTTGGGGCACTCAATACAGGCAGAGAAGTCAGCACCCCAAATAGGATGACCAACCACCCCTTGGTCCCGGGCAAACCGAGACATCTGGTCACCCTAGCCTCAAGGGAGACCGAAGGAGCAGCCAGAGAGAGGAGAAAACCAGGACAGCGAGGAAGAGATGGGTAACCACCATTGCTGCCAGGAGGCCAAGACATGAAGCCCCTGGATTTGGTGATGCAGCCATCACTGGGGGACTGGACGAGAGCAGCCTCTGGGAATGTGGGGTTGAAGGTTTGATTGAAGTGGGTTGAGAGTGAAAGCGTGGTGGGGAGGTGAGAGTGTAGACAACTCTTCTGAAAAATTTGGTTGAGAAAGGGAATGGAGTGCAGGGCATTTTCCTCCTTTTTTTCTTAAGATGGAAGAGATAAGAACATTTGAAAATGATAACAAGGCGACCCAGCAGAGAAGGAGAAAATGGAGATTCAGGACAGAGTACATTGATGGGAGTCAGACCGATAGGCGAGATGGGATGGGGCAGCCCAGTTGGGGGGCTGGCCTTGGGTGGCCATTTGGCCACCATCTCTATGGTGAGAGGAGAGAAGGAGTGCAGGGGACAGCAGGGGTTTGGCTGGGGGAGACGCAGGGACTCACATCTGAAGGCCTCCGTCTTCCTTATGAAGGTTGACATGCTCATCTCTTGAGGGAAAGGGGACGGAGCTTGGGCAAGGGTGAGGGTGAAGGAGGAACGGCAATCAGAGGACTGAGGAGTGGGAAGGAGCGATGAAATAGCCATTGTGGAGGGAAGGAAGGCAAGCTGGCTGGAGCGGAGGGGTGAGCCTACTGGCAGAGGGGTCACCCATTGCAGAGGAGGGACGGTGACTCCAGAGACCATCTGCCTGGCTGGGTGAGTTTCTTCAGCTGAGCTCAAGGCAGGAGCAGAGGAAGTGGGGTGGGGTATGGCATCCCAGCTCACGCTTCAGCCAGGTCAGAGTGACGGAGGCAGAGAGGGACGGAAGTGGAGAGTATGTAGTGATGGCACTGACAGGCCATGGGATCTGGCTGGAGGAGAGGTACAGGACCTCAGGTAGGTGGGGAGTAGAGAGATGCTAGAATCAGTGGGTGCGTGTGAGGACTGTTCCAGGTGGTGGAGGCGGAGTGGGCTCTGGGGCAAGTGAACCACAAAGACAGAGGGTTGCAGTTGGAGAACGCCATGTTTGAATGCTTGCATTTCTGGTGATGACAATTTATGACAACTGATTTGGAGCGGAGGGGCATTGGTGATGAGGAAATCCAAGGTCGAGGAGGCCGAGGAGTTGGCTGGGACGTCCAAGTGACCCAGGGCAGTGGCCAGAGGCAGGTTGAGAAGGGAGCCCTCAGTGAGGCTGGTGGGCGATAGTAATGGGGGTGAGATGCAGCCCGTCAGCCTGAACCCCTAAGAAGCCGCGTACTTTGAGAAGAGGGTGGAGAAGCCAAGGTCAGGAAGTAGCCATGGGGAGCAAGGTGGTGCCACCTCTACCTTCTTCGTCTGAGGTGTGACAGGAAACTCAGCCTCCCCTCAGGAGGGCGGGGTGGGGGGCACGTCCTCAAGGAAGGGGCAGCTCTGATGGAGCGAGGGAACAGAGGATCTGAGACGAGGAGCAGGCTGTGTGTGTGTGTGATGGAGTGTGCTGTTTATGGAGCTGGAGTTCTGGAGTGCACCCTGAGAAGGTTCTGGAAGGAGGAGAGGTGGGAGTCTGGGCCAGGGGAGAGCCTGCACAGGGTGTATGGGGATGAGGATTTGAGGGGATGGGCCATCCTTCAGGCATGTGAGGCTTTGCCCTCAGTCCCTCAGGTGCCTTGGAGAAGGGTGGACACCTGGGCCCAGTGGGATTCAGCTGAGGCCAGGAGGTGTGACCAGAAGCTTCAAGATGGTGGTGGTGGATGGCCAAGTGGTGCTCCAGGGGGGGTTGGATGGGCTGTTATGCCTCCTCCTGGAGAGCAGGCCTGAGTCCCAGGGCTGGTCCCAGCTGGTCCCATATGATGCCCCCCACCCCCATCATATGACCCCTGGGTCAGGGGCCTGTCTCCTCAGGAGCTGGGAGTTTGTGGTTGGCCTGAGCCAGCTGCCTGGAGGGGAGGAGGCCCCTGCAATGACCAGCTCTTTTACACCCCAAGGAAAAACAAGGCCCATCTGCAAAATCCCGGAGGTGTGAGGTGAGGGCTTGGCAAACGGAGGCTGTGAGGGAGGAGCCTCCTGGTCAGTCTTTCCGCTGAGACGGTGTGGGAAGGCCAGCCAGCCTCCAGCCTGCGATCTAGCCCCCCTCCCTCCGTGGGGCCTCCCAGGGCCTCCGGAGAGCAGCGTGGAGCTGGGAAAGCCTCGGACGCACCTGGAGGAACGGGAAGCTCAGGGACACGGTGTAGCTCCAAGGGCTGCCTGAGAATGAACACCGTATGGGGAGTCAGGAGACCCCGGCCACGCACGCCCCCGAACTCCTGAGTGCCCTGGGGCAAGCAGTCCCCATTGGAGGCCTCAGTTTCCCCGGCCATTGGGTGTCCACGGCCTGGGGCGCTCCCTCTGTCTGGTGAGGGTGTTTAGACCCTCCCAATACAGAGCGGAAGGGCCCAGGCAGAGGGCCTGAGTGCCTGCCCGCTCTGGGCACCAGGAGCGGCTCGAGTTCCATTCCTGAATATCAATGAGCAGGCCCAGGAATGTCTGCCACACAGCTGGCTGCTGAGGGCGGGCCTGGTGGGAAGGGAGGAAATGGCCCGCCCGGCCCTCCCAGACCCACCTGCCCCGGCAAATGCAGGCAGGGCAACCTGGGGCGGGACGGAGCCTTTCGAGGCCCCAGTCACACCTTTAAGTCTCAAACAAATTCCAGAATTATGCTTTCCCACTCTGGGAAGAGGCAGAACTAGGATTCCACCCCGGGCCTCTTCAGCTGCAAACCCGTGATATTTGCACTCTGTTGCCGTAGGGCATGGGGAGCTGCAAATTTGGACAGCTCAGAGGCTGCTGAGCTGAGAGCTGCATTTGTTCATTTCTTCATTCTGCAAGGATGTATGTGCCAGGCTGGTGTTGGGTGCTGAGGAGACAGCTGTGAGCAGGCCTGGGAGGTCTTAGGGACCATAGAGAAGAGAATAATCTGATGTGAAACAATGCCGTTTAATCATCCCCGGCCCCTAGTGCATCATCTGAAAAAATCTGGTTAAGGCTGCATTTCTCTGCAGTTCAGAGGACTCCTCCAAATTAGCAAGAGCATTTGTAAATGAATCACATCTCAAGACTGACCCCCTGCAACTTCAGGAGAAATAAAGCCTTCGGAGAATCAGGACATCAGGGACCGGGCTCCCAAATGTGCCAGGTCCTGGGACTGGTGCAGGGAGGAGGGGTAGCAAGATTGTTGCACAAGGTTTCAGCAGCAGCGAGCTCACAGCCAGGGAAGCAACTCCACAGCCAGGCTGTCGTGGAGCAGAGAGCTGGGATAGAGAGATGGGAGGGGCCAGGTAGGAGAAAAGGCTCAGAGGTAGGGACACTGGAGCCCGGCATTGTAGGAGGAGCAAAAATTCCTCAAGGGATGAAAGGGAAGGGCATTTTGGGTGGAAGGGATGGCATTTCTGAAGGCCTTGCAGGGTGCTATAGCATTGCTGGAATGCCAGCAGGGTACCTGAGGCTGGAACATGGGCTTAAACTCAAAGACGAGGTGAGGGTGGGCAAACAAGGTGACACTCTGCTTGACTTGAGGAATATTCCAGCCTTGTCGCCTGCCTAGAAAACCATTCTAGTTGTGTCTCCTCGTGTTTGGTGAGCTGACTGGGGCTGCCTGTGAAAAAAGACGACTTCTTGAGGCTGAACGGCCTCCCCTCTCCACAGACACTAGGGCTGCGTCTAGGTCCCAAACACTGCCATTTGCAAAGAGGGAGCTGTAACAATCTACCCGTGGCAGGGGATCCGGGTAGCTGCTGGGCCTCACCAGCTTGGGCACAAAACAGCATTTGAAGTCCTTTCTATCCAGACAAGCTTAGCCTTAGGACCCAAGACTGAGTGACCTTGACACGTGCCTTCCCCTCTCTGTGCCTCAGGTTCTCTGCAGACTCAGGGGTGCTCTTTCAACATCATCATTCCGATGTCTCAAGGACAGGTGGATTTGGGTGGCCACACAGAAGGTGGTCGGAGAACTAGATTTACTTAGCTGTGGGTGTCATTTCTGATCTCTGGCCCCTCTGGGGGGGGGCGTGTGAAGGTGGGGGAGACTGAGAGCCTCTTGGGCTGGCTGCAATATGGTTCCACTGTGGGGCGAGCCCCCAGGGGAGGCCACACAGCTTGAAGTGAGCATCTGGACATCCATGGGGTTTAGACCCTCTCTAGGCCTGGGGCGGGGAGTAGAGGCAGGATGGGGACCTTGGCTCTTGTTATCCAGGGAGACCAAGATGCACATCTTGCTCTGGGATCCATCCATCCATCCATCCATTTGATGACTGAGCACAGACCCATTCTAGCTGTGTGATCAACCATGGACATTGAAGGTGCTTAGAAGGATCTCACTCTGGGAGTGGGGCCATTGCATTGAGTACCTGGGGAACTCCCTGCTTCCCGTGTGCACCTAGGGAAGCCACTTCATCCCCAAGAGCCTGTTTCCTCCTCTACATGGTGGGATCTTGTGATCACCACCTGCAGTGCTATTGAGAGTTTCACAAGATGATGGACGGAGAACACCTGGCATGGCACAGGGGACTCTGTGTGGAGGCTGTCATCGATATTTATCGTGGCATCATGCCTGAGCCTCCAGCTAACATGGTGGCAGGACCAGCCATGGGGGATAGAAGGGGGCCATGGGGTTAGGCTGAGCTAACCACATCCTAGCTGTGTGACAGCAGGTCAGCACCTCAGCTTCTCAGAAGCCTCATTTGTAAATCAGTGAGTATCATTCCTACCTTGCAGGGTTGGGAGGAAGAGGAAAGTGATATCAGGGGCAGTCTTGATGTGTTATGTCAAGCCACATAATGAATGTTAGCCTCCTTCTAATTGCCCCTCTCTGAGGGGCTGGGCTGGGGCCATTATGACTCCTGACGGCTGTTGAAGAGAGAATCAGGAGGCATCTCCAGTGGGCCTGGGAGTCCCTGAATTCATCCACATGCCACTGGGAAATCCCTGTGTGACGTTCTCTGGACACAGTGATGGACAAAACAGACCAATTTCCTGCTGTCATGGAGCCCCTAAGCAGGGGGTGGGAGAGGGGGTGAAGAATAGCACATACTGAATACTAAATACACAGAGCAGGTTGTGATAAGTGCTCTGAAGGAAAGCTCCAGGGAGATGTGATAGCAGCTCATGCGGCTGCTTGAGGTGGAGAAGTCAGGGAAAGCCTCTCGGAGGAGGTGGCCTTTGAGTGGCGACTAGAAGGGCAAGAAGGAACCAGCTGTTGGAAAGTTGGGTGAAGAGGGTTCAGCAAGTGCAAAAGCTCTAGGGTTGCAAAGATTCTGGAGGCCTGAGAAAGCAAAGGAGTTCACGCTTGCGGGGGAGGGGGGAGGGTTCATATATGATGGGAAGAGTGTAAGATACTCAGTTGAAAAGTCCGGTCTTGGCCAGATCAGACAGGCAGAATAATTTGTGGAGATGGTGATGACTTATATTTCCCAACTGAGGAAACTGAGGACTCAGAAAGGTTAACCCACCTGCCCAAAGTCAAGTTGGCAAGAGCTGGAGCCCAGGTGGCTCTCCAGCGTCAAACTCTGTTGAGAGGCAAGGGGCAAAGCTCTCACCCGCTCTGAGGTCCCCCCGCCCTCTCGAGGGGTGAGGGCAGGAGGGGCCCAGCCTAGGAGAGAGAACATCGTGTCTGTGGGAGAGAGTCAGAAGAGGCAGCAGCCTAAACACACGACAGACCCCGGCCAGCCCCGGCTGCCAACACAACTGCTTGTGTGCCGGCCAAGGAGCCAGATGCCGCTTCTGGAAAAAATATCTTCCTGGCTTGGCCTGCCATGCAAGGGGAGGAGGGGGCTGCTGAGTGTGGGCCGCGGCCGCTTAGCACCCCAGAACGGCACGGCTGTGCCTTTGAAGCCAGGGCAGGAACAGGGAAGGGAGGGGGCGGGGAGGATGCAAGCGAAATATTTTCGCTAAAAATATTCTGGTCCAGGAGAAGATCTTTTTTCTTTTTTTCCCCTACTCTTGCTGGAAAACCAAAGTCTTATTAAAACAACACCAGAATATTTCATGTTGATATCAATTAGGCGAAGGAGAAGGGATCTTGAATTTTCCTCCCTGCCAGTTTCACATAAAAGGAATATTCTCCCAGAGGCCAAATGATGAAGGTTTTCAGTTTTTTTTTCCTTTGCTGCAAAAAATTCCTGTAATGTGGATGGAAAGTTCCTCATGTCTGAGAGCTTCCTGAGAAGTTGGGGCTCTGGACGCCAAGACCAAATTTTCCCCTTAAGTCAGGTGGGATAGGACAGGTGGCTGGCCCGTAAGAGGGCCCTCTGAACCTGTCAGGGAGGGATGCAGCCAGGCCTGCTCTGCACGGAGGCAGACCTGTGTACTCTACAAGGCCCCGGCCAGCTGGACCACAGAGCGAATGGAGATGGGAAGATACAGAGCACGTGGCCTCTGCCTCTGGCACCTCTCATCTAAGCTTCACAGGCAGCAGCAAGACAAGGAGTCAACTCTGAGGGGCCAGACCTGGCCTGGCCCCTCTCCTTGGTTTAGGCCTTTCACAACCATGATGGCAGCACCATTTCTACACACCCATTAGGTGCCAGGCACTTTAAAATACATATCGATATACTATCTCCTTTAGTCCTCACAATGAACCCAAGAGAGCAGGGATTATATTATCCCCAATGTCCCCGAGAAAACTGGGGCTTGGTGTCACATAGCTATTGAGCTGCAGTGACAAAATCTGAACGCAGGTCCTTCTAACCCTAAAGTCTGTGTTCTGTCCTCTGTCGCAACCTTTCTCTTGTTGATCCATTGGCTCCCATCCCATTGACATCCCCAAATTTGGTCTCCCATTGAGTGTTTGGTAGGTACGTGAGGCTTTCCTGTGTTTGGTATTATCTCCGTCCTCCAACTCCAAATCAGAAGTCCAGGAAGCAGCCCTTCAGCAATATTTTCTCCCATTCTCAGCTCTCTGAGTTGCCTTTATGCATTAATTAATTTATTCCTTTATTCAACCATCCATTTATCTATCTATCCATCCATCCATCCATCCATCCATCCACCTTCCATCTATCCATCCATCCATCCACCCACCTACCATCCATCCATCCATCCATCAATCCATCTTCCACCTATCTATCCATCCATCCACAACCCACTCTTCCATCCAGCCACCCACCTTCTATCCATCCATCTGTCCATCTATCCATCCAACCATCCATCCTTCTACCCACATATTCATCTACCCATCCATCCTGTGTTTGCTAAGTGCCAGGCACCACAGATAGGAAATGATTAGAACAGAGCTCCTGCTCAAGTCCCATTCAGATTTATCAAATATCGGAGGTGGAGTGTAGCTTTAGAAAGCATCTAATCCTATCTCCTCTGTAATTCAGGTGGGAGGGACTATCTTTATTTTATAGATGAGGAAACTGCAGTCCAGGGGAAGCAATGAGACTTGCTAGGAAGTTGTGCTTTGCAGTAGAAGGATTGAGAGCCTTGAAGTCAAAACAGATCTGAGTTCTAGTCCTTGTTCTTTGACCTGCTAGTTGGCTGCTTTTGTGCAAGTCACTGAAACTCTGAGTGCAGGAGAGAGCAGTAAACAAGGTCAGCGAGGGCTCCAGGCCATGGAGGGCTTTGTAGGCCATTGTTAAGAACTCTGGCATCTACTCTGAGTAAGAGGCCATCATTGCAGGGTTTTGACCAGAGGGTCAAAACAATTCAGAGACACAATTGATTTCAGTTTTAAAAGGATCACTGTGGCTCTTGTGTAGAGAACAGCCTGTCAAGATGTAAGTGTACGAGCAGGGTGATGATCAGCTAGGAAGCTATTGCAATAATCTAGGCAAGAAATGAGGGATGGGGCTTCCCTGGTGGCGCAGTGGTTGAGAGACCACCTGCCGATGCAGGGGATACGGGTTCGTGCCCCGGTCTGGGGAGATCCCACATGCCGCGGAGCGGCTGCGCCCGTGAGCCATGGCCGCTGAGCCTGCGCGTCCGGAGCCTGTGCTCCGCAACGGGAGAGGCTGCAGCAGTGAGGGGCCCGCGTACCGCAAAAAAAAAAGAAATTGTTTTCTATTTTATTATTTATTAGTTTTATACACCCCTTCACAAATTTTGGATAGCGTTTTCTCCACCTCTTTAAATGCTACCCTTTCCTATCATTCCTCATGTGTCAAGAAAACAGAACAAGAAAAGCAAACTTTTGCATTCAGTTCAGTGACCATTTATGTAACTGATCTCATGTGCAAGGGGATGTGATAAATTAGAAGCCCTGGCTTTTATGTGAAAAAATAACTTTATTTAATCCTGGCTAAACTTAATATACAGGCAAAGTGCCAGTGTGTAAGTTTTGGGTCAGAATGTGACAAGAGCTAGACTGGTCTAACATCCCCATTTTAAAGATGAGAAAACTGAGGCTCAGAAAGGGGAAGCCATGGGCCACAGGCCTGACTTTAAAGATCATGCACTTCACACAGAGAGAGAAATAAAGGGGTACACATGGATGCTGAGGAAGGGGGCTCAGAATCTCCACATTATGATCTGGGTCTCTCTCCTGAGAGGGTGCTCCCAGGCCTGCTAGAGTCAAAACTCAGGTGCTTTCAGGGGCCAGGCAGGGGACATCGAAGAGGAATGTGGGCTGAGGTGGGGGCGTGGTGAACACAAGCCTGGGCTGAGGGGCAGCCACTCCTCAGCCCAGTTACTTGTGCTCCTGCGGAAAGGTGGGTCCAGGGTTGCCAGATCTGGTTTCTAACCAGAAACTGGAAACATGGACTTTTATGTGAAATTTCCCACTTTTTAAAGCAGCCTTGGGTCCAAGCAAAGCATGTCTGTATGCTGAGTTGACCTCATGGGCCACCAGCTCCAAGCTTTGACCTTTTGGGCCCGTGGTTAAAAGAAGGGGTTTAGGACCACGCAGGCCTGGGTTCAAAGCTCCAAACCCTCCCTTATTGGCTGTGTGTGATCTTGGGCAAGTGAGTTTACCTCTCTGGGTCTCAGTTTCCTCATCTGTCAATCATCTCTGAGTATCAGGACTGCAGAGGATCATGGGAGACACTGTGTGCAGAGTGCCTAGCCCAATGGCGGCCCTTCACAGATGCTCCATAAATGGTGGTGTGAAGGTGGTCTATGTGTGTGTGTTGGAGGTGGGGATGGGTGAGATTGTTACTGCCTGTCCTGGCCTTACTCAGTAGCCCTGAGCGCTGGAGAGCCCGTGTGCCAGATCCTCTGCACACCTGCCCTCGAGGTCTGCTCTTCCCCCCCCGACCCCTCTTTCAGGCACTCCCCATGGACCACTTACAGCCCTCCCGGGCAGCGGTGGCCTCCAGCTCCGAGCCTTCCTCACCGGCCCGGCTTCCCCCTCCCGCCACCTCTCCGCTGCACAGGAGAGCCGTGGGGACGTTTTCTGTGGTACAGACCTTGGCAGGGGCTCAGCCCAGTGGAACGGCTGGTGGCTGGGAGGGGCCCGAGTGGAGGAGACATTCACTGAGCGCCCACTGCGCGCGCCAGGCCCGGGGTTCACAGATGCTGAAAACAGTCCCTGCCCTCCAAGAACCTCGTTATCTTGTTATGGATACAGACTCGAAACATGAGAAGTTAAAAACAGATCTTCAGGTCCTTGTCACTCAAGCCAGGAGCCTGCCGCCCCTGGCTCACTCCTCCTTCTCACCCCCTCTGCCTCCAGGTTCTGCCCATCCGCCCTCCTCAGTCTTCTGAATCTCTTGGACCTGCCCCCTTCTCTCCATCTCATTGCCAGTTCGGGTCGCCATCCTCCCTCCACTGGATGATGGCAAGCTCCTCCTCCCTGACTCCCTGCCTCCAGCCAACCCTCCTTCAGTTCTTCTGCACCAGGCCGGCTGAAAGGCTTCTAAAACACAAATCTACTCCTGTAACTTGCCTACCGAAAGCCCTCGAGACCTCACGATGGAGTCCAAACTCTCCACGTTGGCTCATAGGCCTTTTGGGCTCTGCCCCTGCCGCCCTCAACAACTTCACCTCTTACCACGTTTCTCTCCACCTGTGTGCATCCTCCACGCCAGAAATCTTTAAGTTAACTGTACGCCTTCTGCTTTCTCTCAGCTCTGAGTCTTTGCACACGTGGTTCTCTCTTCCAAGAATACATCTCCACCATTGAACTCACCAAGGGAACTCCTAGTCATTCTTCCGGGCTCAGCTTAAATGTCACTTCCTCCAGGAAGTCTTCGGCACCCACTCCCATCTCCAGGCTGATTAGGTGTATTCGTTCTGTATCTCCAGTGCTTAGTTTACGGTAATCCTAAAGTTAATCCTGATCTTAATACCAAAGCTAATATTAACACTAATACAGACTAATACTAATAGCAATCACTTCTAAAGCCTTCATATGTGCCAGGCATTGTCCTAAGTGGTCTATACATCTTAGTTCATTTTAGCCTCTCAGATACCCTCTAAAAAGTGGGAACTGTTATTGTCCACTCTTTACAAATGAGACACTGAGGTGTGGAGAAGTGGATTAACTTGGCCAAGGTCATGTGAGTAGTAAATGGTGAAGTGGGGATTTATTATGGTTCACAAGTCAGCCTGTGTTGCAAAGACCTGTTTTCTGGTCTGTCTCCCTCACCAGACTGTAAATTCCAGGACCAAGAGGCCCACTGCTGTCTTGTCTATAGTTATGTCGCCAGCATTGTGCCTGGCACACAGTAGGTGCTCAATAAATTCCTGCTGATTGAAGGAAGGCATATTAGACCTGTCGGAGAACTTCAGACCTGCCTGAGGGCTGGAAGTTGGACCAAATGACCTGTTTTGGACTCCTGCTACCTGTGGTCTAGCATTCACCGTGTAGGCTGTTTCTTTAAAACCGAAAAAGAGGGGATATACGTATAGCTGATTCACTTTGCTGTACAGTAGAAACTAATACAACATTGTAAAGCAACTATACTGAATAAAAAAAACCCAAAAAACAAAAATCAAACCAATTCACCAAGGGGAAGTAAAGTAGAATTCAGTAAAACCCATACACCTTTACATTCGCTATCTTATTATTGATTAATTAAGATAAGGCAGGGCTTCCCTGATGGCGCAGTGGTTGAGAATCCGCCCGCCAATGCAGGGGACACGGGTTCGATCCCTGGTCTGGGAAGATCCCACATGCCATGGAGCAACTAAGCCCGTGCGCCACAACTACTGAGCCTGTGCTCTAGAGCCCGTGAGCCACAACTACTGAGCCCACGCTCCACAACTACTGAAGCCGTGCACCTAGAGCCCGTGCTCCACAACGAGAGAAGCCACCGCAGTGAGAAGCCCGCGCACCACAACGATGAGTAGTCCCTGCTCGCTGCAACTAGAGAAAGCCCGCACACAGCAACGAAGACCCAACAGAGTCAAAAAAAAAAAAAAAAAAATGGATAAGGCAGGTGAAGCACCTTGCCCAGTGCTGGCAGAGAGGGAGTGCTTAATAGATAAGCAGTAATAAGCAGTGGCTCCTGGCAACAACCCGGGGAGGTAGCATGCTTTTCCCATTTTACAGATGTGGAGACTGAGCCTCCAGGAAGAGATGAAGTGACTTGCAGAGGTACATCCAACCAGCAAGTGAAGGAATGGACATTTAAATTCCAAAAGTTGATTCACTTTTCTCTGGAGACAGCAGGCTCTTATCACCAAATTCACAGAGAAATTGTATGTATCATGTTCACATTTCTTTTGAGGTAAGGATATTTCAACCTCCTTTGAGATTTTTTTATATATCTGCTTTTAAGGTGTCCTCTTCTAGCTTGCCCACTTTTCAACATTTCTAGATTTTATTTCTTTTAAGGCCAGGCCAAGAAAGTATGCTTCTACCTTTTTCTTTTTGCATTTTTTTTTAATTAAAAAAATTTGGGGGGATTTTTGGCTGCCCTGCGCGGCTTGTATGATCTTAGTTCCCTGACCGGGGATTGCACACCTGCCCCCTACAGTGGAAGCGTGGAGTCCTAACCACTGGACCGCCAGGGAATTCCTGAGATGCTTCTATCTTACTGTTGTATTTCTATAAATATCAAGTTGATGGTGCTTTATATATGTTTCACTAGAAACATATTGATCTTCTTAGTGTATTCTTGCCTTCTTTTTCTTCTGTTTGGGTTTGCTGACATTTGTGCACTACAGGAGTTTGTTAAGCATATTGGCTGAAACCCCACTTCCACGCTAATGAAGTGCGGTGGCAAGACTACTTTCTGGGGAAGAAAGACAAAGTGCATTAGGTGTGTCAAGAGTGTGCTGGACATCATTGCACTTTATTATTTATGATATAGAAATTGCAGAGTATTTGACACGCACCTTTTTTATTTTTTGCCTGTCAAAAAATATAGCTTACTTTGTTTTTCATCATTAAGTATTAAAGAAATCTTGAATGATGGGAATGAAGAAAACTCATAAATCGCTGGTGGTTCCAATCACCTCCAACCAATTTTCACATGTTGTGTTATTTCTTTGTTGTCTTTTTTACTCCGTTTAACTTTTATTTTACAAAGTTTGGATTCTAAATATACATGCAGTTTCATTCCTGATTTTTCTTCACTTGATATTATGTGATAAGCATTTATGTGCTTTTGATAGTCTTTATTAATAAGGTCTTTATAAATATCATTGTAAATATTTGTTATACTATTTTAAGTGATGTCATCTGCTTAATCATCGCAATAGTATTGAAGGTTTAAGTTGTTTCAAAAAAATTTTTTTTAAGGATTGTTTTTCTAAGATAGATGCTCAGAAATAGAATTACTGGGTCAAAGGTCTTGAAGACTCAAAAATTTCTGCTATATATTGTTAATTTCATATATATGTGTGTGTGTGTATATATATAAATTCACATTTCCACATCTATGTATTGAGGATGCCCATATTACCCACCCTCATCAGCATGGGATCTTACATACTTTTAACCTTTAAAACTGTTGTTAATTTGACAACAGAGAATTGACATCTTCTTGTTTTAATTTGCCTATGTCTGATTTCCACTGAAGTGGAATTCCCACTCTTCTTTTTTTTTTTTTTTAAATAAATTAAATACAAATTTTTTACCTATTTGTCATTTTTGGTTGAATTGTTTTCTAAATTCTGGGACTTGCTATTTTCCTTTCTTTTCTATTCTTTTCCTTTTTTGCGTTTGCCTTTTCTGCTGTTATTTCCTCGAATGCATTTAAGCACACACTGCCCTTGCCTTCCAGAGGCTGGGTAAAGCTCCCTTCCTCCCCGAGGGTGAATGTCTACACTAATCATTCAAAGTGTATTATTGGTTTGTGGTTTGAGCTCAGTGACCAAGGCTGGTTATGACCCTTCCCAGAAGCTTCCACAGCTCTCGCCATCTCCCTTACCCTTGGCTTCTCATTTCTGAGCTAGCTGTTTATCTGTGACAAGACCTACTGACAAATGCCACAGCCCATCAGAGTCATCACTTCACAAAAGGTTCTTTTGAACCTCTAAATTAGGGATTTTCCTTCAATGTTGACCTTTCCGTTTTTTCAAATGATTGTCATAGATATGGGCGTCACTTCCCCTTTCAGAAACCATGCTTAGCACATCAGGGAACGCTCCTGCCATTGACCCTTGTACTTGGGAAATATAAATATCATCTCTTCCTTCCTTTTTGCCTTTCCTCCCTCCTCCTCTCCTTCCTTTGGTGAATCTTTACAGCTTCTCTGGGCGCAGAGCTGACTTCTGCTCAAGTGATAACTGGTCACAACCATTCCCAAATCAGGCACTCTATGTACGGAGCCCAGGCAAGGGACCCTGAAATCCACAGATGCAACAGAAATCACCTCCCAGTTCTTATCTAATCAATACTCTCAGGTTCACCTGTTGATCAGCAGTGACCAGGGACTTTAGTGTCCTAATATGGGACACAGGCGGCTCACAGTCTTTTGGCTTTAAAAGACCTGCCCCATTTCTCTTTCCTTTAACCTGGTCCCACTGATGGGATTGTTCCCTACATGGCAGTTCCACCCAGCATGGAATATTGGGGCTCTAAGTCTTTTTTTAAAAAAATTGAAGTACAATCGATTTATAATATATCAGTTTCAGATGTACAGCATAGTGATTCAGTATTTTTACAGATTATACTCCATTAGAAGTTATTACAAGATAAAGGCTGTAATTCCCCATGCTATACAATATATCCTTATTGCTTATCTATTTTGTACATAGTAGTTTGTATCACTTAATCCCATTGGGACCTCTTAGTCTTTACATCCTCTCCAATGCCTTCTAAACTTCAACTCTGCCTAAATGCTAGGTGATCTTATAGTTTATTTATTTCATCCAACCATATGAAATGGAAGACAATTGACTGTTTTGCATATATCAAAATAGCAATTTCATATGGTTCATTTTAATATTTTCAGAAATTATCCAAGGGATATAGAAGCATCATTAGAAAATTAGAAAATAGGGGAAAACATAAAGAAAGGAAATATACAAATATTATCACTGGTAATATTTTGTTGTATAATCTTCCAATTGTTTCCATGTGGTACATGCCCATATAGATATACATACACACAGAGATTTTGTACAAATGGAATCTAACTACCTACACAAAATGTTGTAATCTAATTAGCAATATATTGTGAGCAATTTCCCATGCACTTCTTTTTTTTGCGGTATGCGGGCCTCTCACTGTTGTGGCCTCTCCCGTTGCGGAGCACAGACTCCGGACGCGCAGGCTCAGCGGCCATGGCTCACGGACCCAGCCGCTCCGCGGCATGTGGGATCTTCCCGGACCGGGGCACGAGCCCGTGTCCCCTGCATCGGTAGACGGACTCTCAACCACTGTGCCACCAGGGAAGCCCCGTGCACTTCTTTACCATTATTTTTAGTGGCTGCATCATTTTCCGTTGTGTGGTTGTACCACAATTAAACATAACCAATAATCCCAAGGATGAAGGGCAGGGCTCTGGAAATAGGAGAAGGATGGGGAGCATGGTCAGAGGAGCAGGGGACCACGGTGGTGTGAAGTTACTGGCACCACGGCTGGAAAGACTTTTGAGGTGCTTTACACTGTGCGAGGCCCTGGAGGGGTTTGGATGGATGAGAAACAGCCCCTGGCTCTGGAGAGGGGACCATTGGAAGCCTTATAAGAGGCTGGAAGTCATAGTCATTTGTTCATTCACTCAATAAATATTTATTGAACTCCTACATTGTGCCAGATGTTCTCATGGGGATACCACAGTGAACAAGATAGACACTGCTTTGCTTTCAAGGAGTTTGTATTGTAGGCTGGGGGAGGGGTGGAGATCATAAATAAATAAAATAACTGCACATTGAGAAAAGTGCTAGGAAGGAAAATGAGCAAGGGGATGTGATGAAACATACAGAGGTGCTGGAAGTGGGGTTATAATCTCAGATAGGTTGATCAGGTATGACATCCCTGAGAAGGGGATATTTGAGCTGCGGATCCGAGTGAGTCAGGGGAAGAAAGTTCTAGGCAGAAGAACCAGAAAGTGCAAAAGGCCAAGTGGAGTCACTAAACACAACCCATGGTTTGAAACACTTTATTCATTCATGTGTTCATCCAACCTGGGTTGTGTTCCTCCTCTGTTATAGATAAGAATGGGGAATTCAGATACTATTCCTCCCTCGAGGGAGAGAGCCATCCATTCACTTCATTTATTTACTCATTCATTCATTGATTCAAACACTTTCTGAGTACTTGTTATGGGCCAGATCTTATTCAGTAAAAAAAGAAACAAAGATGAGTAAGAATTAGTTCTTTTTCTCCAGGTCTTTCTGGGCAAGAGCAAGGAGGGGGGAAAGGGAGCAGTCAGAGAGAAGAGGTGGCCAGTTCAGGGTCCCACAGCTGGCAAGCATCAGAGATGGGACTAGAAGGATGTGTCCTGATTCCTAACCAGCATTTTGTCTGCCATGTTTTCCTGTGACCCCTACCCTTCTATATCAGTCTACCTTCCATTGATAATGGATTGGCCTACCTTCCAAGAATAGACAAATCCAATTTGTCTATTCGAAGTTTATGCATACAACTTCCCCAAATCCACACCTGGAAAAAGCATTAAACATTTATATCATTACAGGCCCTAAGATTAAGTCTCTAAATTGTTCTGTTTACAGTCCTCTCGTGTTCACTGGATGTCATAAAAGTGGCTCAGCACAAACAGGGAGCCATCGCCTTTAACAACTGGGTGTTAATGACTACACTTGCCAGCAGAGCTGTGTCTGGGTACCCCCCAAATATCAAACTGGAAGTCCTTGTTGGGTTGGTTGCAAGTGTGATGGGGCCAGGTGGTCAGTGAGTATGGGGTCCCGTCCACACTTGGGGTGACCAGGGAGAGCCAGCAGGAAATGTAATTGGCCAATGGAAGATTCAGAAATGTGAATAAAAAGAACTTCAGGACATATATCCTCACACGTTATCATTTGACTATGGAAAGACCCTTGATCTGGAATACCTTGACCTGAATTTGAATCCTACTTCTGCCTCTTGTATCCTGGGTGACCTTGGGCATTTCACTTAACCTCTTGGAATCTCTGTTTCATCGTTGTAGAATAGGCATGTGGCAAACACTGCTAGTAGCCCACTGAATAGCTATTACCCCCATCTGCCTTGCTATCAGAGCCCTGGGGTTCATCCACGTGGCAGTGTGCTTACTATGGGGATACATCACGTTTGGTCTAAGCTAGTGATTGGTTGAGGAGCTGGCATGTGACCAAGTTCTGACCAATAGGAAGTCTGGTTGAAGGTTTATGCAAAACATTTTCCTTCCTTTTCTTTCTTGCCTTGAGTTCCTTTGTGCAAAGAAAGATGTGCTAGTCGTAGCTGAAGCAATCATCTTACAGCCATGACATGATGAGCCTATAAATAAAAGCCCATGCACTGGGGATAAACAGGGGGAGGACAGAAAGCTCCTGGTGATAACACTTAACTGTTGCATTTGGTACGCCTTTTTGCAGGAGGTAATGAAGTCAATTTTAGTCTTTGGGTGCTCTGTTACTGGCACCTGAAGCATTTCTAATGTAAGAGATAATGACAGCTATTTTCTAGAGCTCCTGGGGGAATTAAATGATATATTGTATGTATTGTTCTTGGCATATTGTCGTCACTCTCTTCCCAGATCCTCTCTCTATATAGTGTGATCTCTTACTCAAGCCTCGAGAAAGCCACCTTGGAAGAGAGTGACATGTGGGTAGTGACATTTGCAAGATAGTTGATGGCCTCTTGAAATACTCAGAGGGCAATAATATAGTGAAATACAATTCAGAATAATTGTCAGCGTGTGCCACCATTCGACCTGTCAGAACCCACCTCTTTGATGGAACATTTATCAAACAGATATGTAACGCAGAGGGAGTCTTTTAATAGAGGTTTTCACAAGTGTGTTGTCATTATTCGTTCTAATATCCAGTGTATCCAAGGGAGCTAAGTCAGTAAATACGATTTCACCCACCTTGGTTCAGGAGTGGCCATGTGGAACAATTCTGGCCAATTAGATGGGAGAGAAATCTGCTGTAAGCTCTGCAGAAGAGTTTCCTCTCTTCTAAGAGAAAAAGGCACAGGAAGTGAGGGTCTCCCACTTTTCCCTGATGCTGTGGTATCTGGTTGAGACATTTGGAATCACTGTGGCCCTGTTATTACCCTGCTGAGGATAAAACCAACATGGAGACGCAGAGGATGTCTGGAAGGAGTCCACTCTTTGATGGCAACACTGAGTTGCTAAGCTAGCCAGTCCTGGAAACTGCCCTGCACCTGGACTTTCATGAGCTAAACATGAACTAAATATTTACTTATGGTTTATGAGTTGAGGTTTTGGGGTTTTGTTGCTGAAAGCATCTTGCCTGATACTCTGCGTTTACTTAAGAAATTTCGGTTTATGCAAAGAAAACCCAGATGTACACCCAATTTTATGGAGCCAAGCTCTTGCAGGAAGTGAGGTGGGGCTTTGGTGAGGAAGGTCGTGCTACACTGATGGTTATGGATTGGCCAAGAGGCACCTCTGCGCCCCTGCTGGCAAGAGAGTTCAGCTCTGTTGAAGCCGCAAATTGGTAAAGGAATCGAGGTATTAGTCAGGGTTCTCCAGCAAAACAGGAGAGAGAGAGAGATTTACTTTAAGGAACTGGCTCACACAATTGTAGAGTTGGCAAGTCCAAAATCTGCAGAGTGGGCTGGCAAACGGCAGAACAAGGGAAAAGCTGACATTATAGTTCAAATCCGAAGGCCATCAGTTAGGCTTAAGTCCCAGAAGAGAGCCAGTTGTTGCAGTTCAAATAGGAAGGCCAGGGCTTCCCTGGTGGCGCAGTGGTTGAGAGTCCGCCTGCCGATGCAGGGGACACGGGTTCGTGCCCCGGTCCGGGAAGATCCCACGTGCCGCGGAGTGGCTGGGCCCGTGAGCCATGACCGCTGAGCCTGCACGTCCGGAGCCTGTGCTCTGCAACGGGAGAGGCCACAACAGTGAGAGGCCTGCGTACCGCAAAAAAACCCCAGAAAACATATATATATATATGAAGGCCATTTGCTGCAGAATTTCCTCTTGTTCAGGGCAAGTCAGTCTTTTTGTTCTATTTAGGTCTTCAACTGATTGGATGAGGCCCACCCACACTGTGGAGGTCAGTTTGCTTTGCTGAGGGTTCACTGACTTAAAATGTTAACCTCATTCAAAAACATCCTTGTAGGTACATCCAGAATAATGTTTGACCACATATCTCGGCACTGTGACCAAGCCAAGCTGACACATAAAATTAACCATCACATCTACTATAATAACAATAGTGGACTTGACAGGCACTCAGCAGACAGATGCTCAAAGATGCGCTTGGTTAAGGCTGTGTAGCTCTCCCCTGGCCAACAGTCGGTTACAGGTGCCCCACCTGCAGTCCCTCCCTGCTCCTAGCACTCTTTGCTCTGATTGTGCCCCCGTTTGAAACTTTCAGTGCCTTCCATTCCATCTACAAACAGAATGGAGAGCAGACCTCTGAACCTGAAATTTGTGGCCCTTTGTGAATAAGGACCAGTGTGTCCTCCTGCTTCTTTCCATATGCAGGTCCCACTGCCCTTCTCCCAGAACGCCTCCTCATTTTCCTCCCTCATTCTGTCCCCTTTGTTCGTATTGTCTCCTTCATCAGCAGCAGTGGATCTCAATGCTGATCACACACCGAATTCCCAGGGAGCTATAAAAAATACAGACGCCTCGATCCCCGCCCCAGTCAATTGAATCAGACTGTCCGGGAGTGAGGCGTGGAGTCTGTATTTTAAAAGTGCCCTGGGGTGACCCCAAGGAACTCTGCTCTGTATTGTCTCCTTCCCTTCCTGGGGAAATACTATCATTATTAATGGACCCTTCACCAGCCCCTCCTCCAGGCTGTCTTCCATGGCCAGCCCCCTCAAAGCCACCTCTAAGCCCCATGGCTCCCTGAACTGCCCTTAGAGCCCTCAGTTCACTCTACATTGTATTGGGCTCTCCTGAGTCTTGTACCCCTAGAGGCCATAAGTCCCAGGAGGGCAGGGTCCTCCTCGGATTCTCCTGTGTGACCTACTGCGTACCGTACTTTGTCATACTCTGTGCCACTGTGCACTCTGCTCCCTCTCCTGGGGTGTTTACTCCCCTCCTGTCCACCTGATGAACTCCTCTTCAACCTTCAGAGCCTTGCTCAGACATCATCTCCCTGAGGACGCCTTTCCCGACCCTGCCGGCAGAGCAAAGCACAGCCTCCTCCACCCTCACTTGCTTCTGTGCCTCTCCTCCCCTCCCCCATAGTGAGCGCACCTAAAATAGTCCTTAGGATACACTGCAGGTGCTCAGTGAATCCACTGATGTTGGTTAAATGGATTTGCATTTGCAGTGAGTGCCCACCAATACCACTCCACCTGTATCTAACTACTCTATCTCCACCCACAGTTAACAGCAAACCAGGTCTGCTGGATTCAACTTGAAAGAAACATTTAAGGAAGGAAGGAAGGCAGGAAAGGGAAGGGAAAAAGGGGGAAAGAAGGAAGAAAATTATAAAAACAAAAATCTCTATTTAGAGAGAGATGGTTTTGGGGTAAGCTGTTGTGAAAAGAGTGGCAAAGAGAGAGAGTTTCAGCCAATGTGTTCCTTTTCCCACTAAGTACCCAACCCAAATCCCCCAAAGAAAATAAGTGCTCAGAGATAAACACATCTCCAAGGGAAGTTTCTTTTCCCCTCCCCAGGAACATTGTGGGAAGGATTCTAGAGAAGGGAAAATGGGTCCCAAATGGCTGAGTCATTTGACATACGACAAGCAAATGGTCAGGGTCCGCTGGGGAAGGAGCCTACATCACCCCAGCTCATCTCTGCGAGGACCAGGGTCACCGCTGAGGTCCTTGCACACTTCCCCCGCCTCAGCCCTGCTCAGTTTGCAGGGCTGCCTTGGATGCGCCATGGATCTTCGCTCCAAAGTCACAGAGCCAGGCTACAGATGAACCGGATCCTGAGCTGGGCCAGGGCCACGCCCCAGACTGGGAACCGAGCTGCGTTCCAGCCTCTGTCCTGCTTGGCTGACGTGATTCCGCCTTCGCCCCCAAGTCTGGCCAGGCCCCGGGTGGAGCTGGAGCTGGGAAAGTCCTGAGGAGAGAGTCACCGATGCAGGCCAGTCTGAAAAGTCGGGATTGCCATCCCCATTTCATAGATAAGGAAACCGAGGTTTATGGAGCACAAGAGACTCACCAAAGATCACACAGGCAGGAAGAGACCGGGCTGAATGGGAGCCCCGGGCTGTTGGCTTCTAAAGGCTGCCTTTTCCTTCTCTGCCACTGTAATATCTATGGTGGTGGCAGGTAATACTCTTCTTTTGTTCCTGAGTGACACTGCTGAATTATTTTTAAGAAAAAAAGCAAAAAACCGACCTCTGCTCTACTCAAACTGAGCTCAAATGCAGCCATCAAGAGGGCAGAAGTCTTCCCTTTAAGAGTTGTTGGGTATTGACTGAGCCTAGATCCCCACCAGGCCCTGTGCAGGGCACTTGGGAGAGCACAGAGCATAAGACAGACATGAAACCTGTCTTCATCTATCCCACGGTCTAGGTCTGGCTTCCATCTGACCCCCGTCAAGCTGACACTTGGCTCTGGTAGCGTGACGTCCACGGCTCTCGAGTCCCATGCACTTGACCTGATGTCTTGAGCTGTTGGTCCTAAGCAGGGCCACACCAGGAAGGGCAGTGCCAAAAAAAGGAAGAATAGATAGTTAACCAGACGGAACATGCAGGGACGTGGTGACTGGGAGCTGTCATAAAAGAAGGGGGCTGAGGGGAGGAGGGAATGTATATTTAGAAACAAAGAGTCTGACCAACTTAGTGGAGAGAAAGGAGAAAAAACCCCCAAATCCCTGCAGTCGCCTGTTTGCAGGAGCTGCCTAATTTAGCAGAAAATCACACACACGGGTCCTGGCACAGGCTGAAGGAAGGTATTCCCTCCCCAGCTTGGGTCAAATTTCATTCATAGGTACCGTCTAAAATTAGACCCTCTGCTTTCATTCTGGTCCAAACTCCCTGCCTAGCGTAATATTTGGGAGAAACAGGCACTCCATTAAAAGTGTGCCTTCCTCCCAGTGGCCCCTGGCCTGGGAAGGGCTGGGCCCTGTCCTCAGCTGGCGGCCGCTGCGGCTCATAAACCCCGGTCTAAATTCAAAGCATCCGCTCTGACTGGTGACCTCTGGTTCCCAGGCAAACCCATGCCTCCTCCTCCAGCTCACACCCAAGACCTGGTCAGATCACTGGGAGGGACCCATTTTAGGTCTGAGACCTTCTGTCTGAGGGTGACTCTCCAGAGAGGGAAGATGGCCTGGGAAGAGGTGCTTGTCACCCTTGGCCATGTGCTGGGGCTTCTTGCTGGGGCACGTCCTACTGTTCCCCTCTTTTCTGGACTCAAGGAACCTGCCATCCAGGCCTTTCAGTCTTGGACAAAAATAGTTTTATTGTTATTGTTATTCTCCACATTAATATAACATTGAGGAAGGACTTGGTGGAATCAGCACCATGTTTGGACCAATTCATTCATTCAGTGAATGTTTACTGAGCACTTTGTATTTGGAGTCTTGGTTGTGAGTAACAGAAAAGAGAAGGACACCTTGGGCGCACCTGGCCTCCAAGAGCTGGACATGTGTCAGGGATGGGCTGGACTCACAGCCTGGGCCTGGTGGTGGGGAAACCCAGCACCTCTACTTCTCTTCCAGCAACAGCGTCAACTCTTCTATCACTGCCTGCTGACCTTTCTGCTGCTCAGACCATGTGGCAGAACGTGGCTCCTGTTGCATATGGTCTCAGTTCCAGCCATCTGCACAGAGACTCCTCTTTCTGGGTTTCAATTCCAAAGTCCCAGGGAAGGTTTCTGATTGGCTTAGCTTGTACCAGGTGCCCATCCCTCAACCAATCAACAGCAGCCAGGGAAGGGTCATTTACTAGCATGGTAGATTGTGCTGCAACCATGTGAATGGCATGAGGAAGAGACATTCCCAGAAGTAAAGAGACAGTTTTAACCCTTTGCAGCTGCTTCTCTGCAAGTGGCCTGTGAAAACACAGAAAAGGACCTTGGCCCAGGCACAGCAAGTTATGGAAGGCTTTCTGGAAGCCTCTATGCTGGGTGAGTGAGATTTAGCCAGGATGTGAGAAGGAAGAGTGGAGAAGGTTGTTCAGAGAATGGCACAGGCAAAGACCTCAAGGCAAAACCCAGGTCCCCCAGGGTAGAAGTCCTGGCACCACCAGTCTCCAGCTGTGCTGAACTCAGGCAAGTTATGTTGCTTTCTGAGCCTCAGTTTCCTCATCTGTAAATGGGAATCCTAACACCTTCCTCCAGGAGTTATGCGGATTGAATGAGACTATGTCCACAGTAGCACCTGGCATGAGGGTAGCTCAGCGTGTGTCAGTTGACTCTGTTCACCCTGGGTGCAGGGGTCCCTTCTGGGCAGGTGATGTCCCACAGGTGGTCCCTTCTCACTTTCAGTCTCAGCTCGGCCATCACAGGGTGTCATCACAGAAACCCTCCCTGACCTGCCTTCAAAGTGGGTTTGCCTTTAACTCCTAATATATCATCTTATTTCCCTCCTAGAACTTTTCTCAATTTGCAGTTATTTGGTTTGTCTTTTTCTAAAAATTGAACTATATTTGACATATAACATTGTGTAAATTTAAGGTGTACAATATGTTGATTTGATACATTTCTTTATTGCAATATGATCACCACCGTAGCGTTAGTTAAGACCTCGACCACACCGCATAATCATCATTTCTTTTCAGCGGTTGGAATAACTAAGATCTAGTCTCTTGGCAAGTTTGATGCTTCCAACGCAATAGTGTTGTCTATATTCACTCTACTGTACGTGAGATCTCTAGGACTTATTTACTACTCGTCGCAAGTTTGTAAACCACATCTTTCCTGTTGTCTTCTCATTTATAACCTGGTTCTGCTTGAGGCTGAAAGGGCCATGAAGGCAAGGACGGTGCCTGTTTTGTTCTCTGATGTACCCTCAGGATACGTAGGGTGCCTGGCACCCAGTAGGTGCTCCATCAGTGTCTGCTGTATCAATGAATGAGAGGATGCAGACATGTAGAAAAGAAATCTTGTCGGTCTCACAGGGGAGGGTTGGATTTCTCAGACAATCTCTGGCTGAGAGCTCCCTCAACAAAGTCACTTGACAGCTACATGAGTCCTGAGCCCCCTGAAGAGAGCCCCTCCCACACCCTAGTTCAAAGGCTTTGGTGCTCTGGGCCATTACCCAGACCTACAGTACCTGGAAAACTCAGGTGGACTCCCAACCATCCTATTCTCTGAGACTCCTCCAACCAGGCCTTTTTTTTTTTTTTTTTTTTTTTTTTGCGGTACGCGGGCCTCTCACTGTTGTGGCTTCTCCCGTCGCGGAGCACAGGCTCCGGACGCGCAGGCTCAGCGGCCATGGCTCACGGGCCCAGCCGCTTCGCGACATGTGGGATCTTCCCTGACCGGGGCACGAACCCGTGTCCCCTGCATCGGCAGGCGGACTCTCAACCACTGCGCCACCAGGGAAGCCCCAACCAGGCCTTTTAAGTTGGGAGGTGGAACGGGCTCGGGCCTGGGGCTCTAGCTCTGGCCCCGGACTCCCTGGGACTTGCCCTGGGAGAGATTTCTCCTCAGGGCCTGAGCAGAGGCTTCTCACCCTCCCCATCTTACTCGTTCTAGGGGTGATGAGCTCCATCCGACACAGGGGCTGAGAAGAATAAGAGCAGGGCCTGGTCCAGGTGGCCCCCCAGCAGCAGCACTGGGGCGTGTCTTGGGATCAGCCCCTGCGCAAAGGCTGACCTCACTTCCCATCATTTTCTCCCCCATCCTTGGCCATTCTCCTCCCTCACTGACCTCCTGCAGCTTCCTAGAAACTCTCCCCTGTCTCCCTTCTTGTCTTAGCTTGGCTTCCCCATTACAAACCTTGAAATGAGGATGTGAGTCCAAGTAGTCATTTGGAAAGTGATGCCCAAAAGTGCTGACAAGGGGAATGGGGCCATGAGACAGGCAGGGGTAGGGGACCCAAACTGGGTGCATTAACAGTGAGGGTTCTATCCTGCTCCTGCCCTGCGAGATGGTGTTGAACACTTGCCCAGCCCACCAGAGGGGCGGGAGCCATTTGTTGAGGGGTCCTGTGATGAGTGTTAACTCCCCAGCCCTGTGGCCTGGGCTGTCTGTAGGGAGCCTCAGTCGATTTGTAGGAACTTCTGGTCCGTCCTCTTTGGGTCAATGTGCAGGGGAACGGTGAGTGCCGAGGGCTTATGGGCAGGGGCATCTGCTACCCCACCCATCACCCCAGCCCTCTGGGTGGCCTCTCCCACCACCCCCAGGGCTCCCACTGATTGTGCACTGCCCCCTCACCCCAAGGACCTCTCATGCATCCCTGATGGTTGACTCTGCACTGGTCCATCAACCCCGGAAGAATTGCCCACCCTACCCCCACCCCAACCAGGACCCTTTCTTTATGTCCCCATTTAACCTCCCAATGACTCCTGTTCCCTTTGCTCAACACTTTCCCCTGCCTCCTGTCCAGGAACTTGGAGATGTGACCAGGACTGGGCGAGATGTTACCTCCCTGAAGCGGCAGGAGGGTGGGGGAGGGTGGGTCCGCTTCCTGAATGTCTCCTCCTGGGATCTTCTGTGTCCGATGGAGTGAGTCACGTCCTCCGCCTCTCCCCAACCTGGCCTCTCTCCTCGTCTCTCAGAGAGGCGCTGGCCCTTCCTTCTTCCTCCTGTTTCCCCATTGAGAGAAAAGGATCTGCTGAGACTCCGGGTGGCCCAGGGTACAATGAGGTTCAGCCTGGATGATCCAATCGGCCCTACGGCTGGGCTCAACGGTCTAGCCCCTCCTTAGGCAGGAGCACAGCCTCTGGTTCTCTAGGGGGCTCGCCAAGTCCTTGAAGCATCAGGTGGGGCCCTGGACAAGGGAGGAGAACACGTAGCTACAGCCCTGCTCTGAGGAAAAAGTCTGTTTTACAGGTGAGAAAACGGAGGCTCAGAGAAGGTAAATTACTCACCCAAGACCCCAGAGCTGGCCAGTGTCCGATGCCAAAGCCCTGTGTTCTAATTTCCAGAATCACTGTGTGTCCAGGCCTGTGCCATTCCTTACGAGAGGTGCAAAGAGGAGTACCCCATGGGCACCCCAGGGAGCCCGGGGCAAAGCTGGGAAATGAGGCTGGCCTCTGCCCGCCATCTTCGCTGCCTGGCCCTCTGCTCTCCACTCCTGCCCTCTGTGATCTGCTTGCCACAGAGCAGCCAAGGGAGCTTAAAAAAAAGTTCTGATCGTGTCACTCCCGTTTACAACCTTCCAATGGCTTCCAACAGCCCTGAGAACGAAATCGGAACTTTCCCCAAGGGCCCGTGCGGCCTCCTCCAATCTCACCTGGACCCTCCACCTTACTCACTGCTCCCCGACTCGAGTGCCCTGGCTGTCCCCAGATACCCCAAGTTTCTCTGCGGTAGTAGGCATCTCTGCTAAAAGCTCATCACCCCTGGCATCTGGAACAGCCTATCCTGAAATTGGAAATATCTTCTAGTCTTACTGCTAGGTCACCTGGTTGTATTTTCTCACCACCTGATGTATTTCCTCATTTACTTGATGATTTTGTCTCTCCCCTGCTAGAACATGGGCTCCGTTAGGGCAGGTACTTGTCTGACCACCTCACTGCTTTATTCCTAGTGTCCCAAGGGTGTTTGGCACATAAGTGGGGCCTCTAGTCAACAGGCATTTGTTGAACGACAGACACTCCATTTCCAGAGCTTGAGCACAGCGCTTGGAATTTGGTCTGCTCTACTGGGCAGCACTGAATGCAGGTACATACACAGGGAGACACACACACACACACACACACACACACACACAAACGCGCGCGGCTCCAGGAGTGCACGCAGACCCTGACCATGGCTCCAGCTTCCCCTACTTTCAGATCCAGGGACGACTTGGAATTTGGATGTGTCATCAACGATGTGTCATCATCGTTGTTAACACGCCATGTCTGGCATCTCAGGACCACTCACGTAGCATCCCGCCAGCCGGCCTTCTTTGCCCTCTCAGTCTGTCTTCCTACATGGGAACAAGGCATGTCCTCATCCTCACAGGCAGATCTGGCTGAGCTTCCCTGGTTAGTGGCCTCAATGGTCGTGAAACCCACTCACCTTTATGAACATCTTTGACAGCCTTTTTGGAAGTGTCCTTCCGGATATTATCATGAGTCTCTGCTCCTCTGTCAGCACCTCTACCTGTTTGTATATTTCAGTCTCTCTCTTTCCCATTATTTTATTATAAAAGTGACCCTCAATCCAAGAGTCTGTTCCCCCTAAAGAGAAGCAGCTGGACATGACCCAGGTGCCCACGTTTCCTTCCCATCTAATTCTAATTGCTCATTCGTAGGCCAACTGCTGAATCTCTCGCTCTCTCTTCGTCTGTCTGTCTCTTTCTCTCCCGCTCTTCTCTCTCTCCTCCAACCCCCGCTCGCCCCCACCCCCCAACACAAACACACATTATATACCCGTACCAAACATTCATTCTCAGGGACAATTCTGTGTTCTCCAAGGAGATCAAATTTAAAATGCATGCAGTGGTCAGAAAATGACCTCAGTGAGTTCAGTGCGCCAGTTACAGGATGATAACTCCACAGCTTCTGTGTTGGGAGATGCAGGTGACTGTGGACAGGGCAGGCTGGCTAGCACGTGACCTACCCTGGGGGGAGCCCTCCACGCAGCTCTGGCCAAGCATTGCTGTATGGATGGGGGCTCACTGTGGTCACGTCTTCTCACGCTTCAAAAGAGGCCAGAAAATCATTTTAACTTTTAAAAAATCTGAACTCTTTCATTCAAAAATGTGGATAAATCCAAATATACACACTCTATGAGCACAACATAACATGTCTGCCTGCACTGAGCCCTGGACTGCCAGTCTAAGACTTCTGCGTGAAATCTGTAAGATGTAAGAGGAAGTGTGTGTGTGTGTGTTGGTAGGATGATGAAGCTCTTTCCTTCAGGTACAAATGGAGCATAGTTTCTGATCCAATTGTAATAACCTATATTATCCCCTTCCATTTACATTATCCCCAACTATTTCCCTATTTTTCGACATTGAAATTATTTCAAGGTTTTTATTACCACTGTGCTGAGATGAACTTCCTTAAAGTTGGTTCTTTACATTCATCCATCTTTGTACACACATCTGTCACAGACCTGGACTGTAAAGTTCTGTTTCTAAGATTGTCTTCTTTAAGAACTTCTAAAACAAAAAACATCTTATTTTTCTTTGTATGCCTATTGCCTGACTCTCTTCCTGGATCATAGAAGGCATTCAGTAAATGTTTGGTGAATGAAGAAACAGGGTCAGAAAAGAAGGAAAGTCAGCTTTACTGTGCATCAAGGGAAAGTTCAGTGATTTTATAAAGTTGAGTCCTGGTAATGAAAGCACATTTAACCAGCAAGACGTAGACCCATTTTTCTGCTAATGTCACACTATATCATTAAATCACTTCCCTCTACCCTTGATTCTACCCAACTCCCCATCCACACACCTGAAGTTTGTATCATGGAATACAGAAGACAATTCACATTTCCCTGGAGTAATGATTATGATCGAATTCTCAAACCTGGGGTTTGGCCTTTATTATTATTATTTTTAATTTAGTTATTTATTTTAGTTTTGACTGGGTTGGGTCTTCGTTGCTGCGCACTTGCTTCTCTGTAGTTGTGGCGAGCTGGGGCTACTCTTCGTTGTGGTGTGCAGGCTTCTCATTGCAGTGGTTTCTCTTGTTGCAGAGCATGGCCTCTAGGCGTGCGGGCTCAGTAGTTGTGGCTCGCGGGCTCTAGAGCGCAGGCTCAGTAGTTGTGGCACAAGGGCTTAGTTGCTCCGCAGCATGAGGGATCTTCTCGGACCAGGGCTCGAACCCATGTCCCCTGCATTGGCAGGCAGATTCTTAACCACTGTGCCACCAGGGAAGCCCTGGCCTTTATTTTTTTAACTCAGATTAAAACCAATTTGAGCCCTCAAACAACAGATGGGCAGGAAGCCCAAGGTCTGCCTCTTGGGTACCTCCCTCTGCTTGAATTGCCCACGATCTCCAGGGGTTTATACAGTCAGGAATAAAAGTCAGCCAGTTGGTAATAAATCTTGCCCTCACACAGCTCTGAGAGCGAGGACCTCCTTAACTTTTTACCCTGGCAGCTTGCTTGCCTCACCTTAGTCCCAACACTCAAAAGGCAAAAAGCCATTCCCAGGTACAACCCCAGTTTATCTAAGGAGGGAATTTCTCTCCCGGTGACTGCAATGTGTCATAGATGTTTCCTTGGTTCCCACAAAGCCTTGCCTCTTTGGGCCTCTTTTTCTTGTGTTTGAATGTCAAGGCCGATGGGAAAGGGAATAATCAGCCATCAGTTTCTGGGTCCATCTAATCCTCTCCAATAGGAATAAGAGAAGGCTATTCTGTCCCGTTCCCGTATAGGGGAAAGGGAAAATCCCAAAGTTAGAAATGTGGAAGTGGCATGTTTTCCTTCAGGGCTGACTTGCTAATGGGTATGAGGTTTCTGTCTGGGGTGGTGAAAATGTTCGGGAATTAGATAGTGGCGATGGTTGCACAACCTTATGAGTATATTCAAAACCACTGAATTGCACACTTCTGATAGGGTGAATTTTATGGTACGTGAATTACATTTTAATTACATTTTTTTTTAAAAAACATGAGTTAAATTATTTGCCTCTGCCCTCTGCCAGCTGTGCTCTGCTGGCCCTGGGACTTGGATCTCTCGCTGCTAAGTTGTTCCTCCCTGAATCTGGACCGGAGGCTCACTGGGTAGAGGTTCTGGCCAGGGCTGGCCCAGGGAGCCTCTGTGAGCCATAGGCCACTCTTGCTGAAGGGTAGATTTATGGCCTGGAGGTTCCCAGGGTAACAATGAGTGTGGGTGGGACCAGTAGGCAGGGGCTGCTACATGGGTGACGAGGGACTGGAAGTGAGAATGTTTTCTTTCCTAACTCCAGGAGAGAAAAGGGGTGGGGTAGTCTCAAATGAAGAAGGAAACGATTCCCGTATTCTCAATTTAGTAGCTGAAAAATATCATTGAAATGATTTTAACTGACAGAATGGAAGTTACTCTTTTTATAATTGGGGTCCTTCTTGATCTATATTTGATTTTAAAAATATATTAGTTCAGAATAATTTTGGCTTTGTTATCACTTTAAACTGAAACCCTTGAATCTCCTGGATCAATTACCACACTGGCCCGCTGTCACACATGGAAGCTCTTCTCCCTTACCCCTTCTCTAGGGACTGGGGGCAGAGTGAGTGGTCTTATTCTACACGTGGGCAGGGTTCATTTTTGTGTCCTCTAGTTAGGAGAGGAGAAGATGGAAAGAGCCCTTATGGAGGAATTAATCTAAGTCTTCAAATGATAAACACTATAAACTATCGGGGCATTCTGAGAATGCTTTATCCTCAATAACATTTCCTCAAACATTCTCAACGGCAATCAGTGTAAAAGTTTGAGCTATCTCTATTTAAATGTCCGAAGCCCAACTTAAATTGCCTTAAAAAGAATTTATTGGGGGCTTCCCTGGTGGCGCAGTGGTTGAGAGTCCTCCTGCCGATGCAGGGGACGCGGGTTCGTGCCCCGGTCCGGGAAGATCCCACATGCCGCGGAGCGGCTGGGCCTGTGAGCCATGGCGGCCGCTGAGCCTGCGCATCCGGAGCCTGTGCTTCGCAACGGGAGAGGCCACAACAGTGAGAGGCCTGCGTACCGCAAAAAAAAAAAAAAAAAAAAAAAGAATTTATTTGTTCATGTAAACTAAAGCAGAGTGGACTTCAGGCATGGCTTAATCCAGGGTATCAAGAAAGATCATCAGGCTCCAGTTTCTCTTTTCTCCATTTCTTGGCTCTGCCAAAGAAAAGTCTTATTGCAAAGGTCTCGTTGCAACACATTGATGCTGGCTGAGTCATATACTCACTCCTGAATCAATGACCACGTCCAGGGGAATGCAGTGTTAAAATTGGCTAGGCCTGCATCTTGTGCCCATTTCTGGAGTAAGGATGAAATCCCATATTAACCATGTGGATGAGCAAGGGCAACAGGGTAGTTCCTTAGAGAAAAATTGTTGTATATTTGCTAGGAGAGGGGAGAACGGGTGTTGGGTGACAAGAACAACAAAATGTAGATTAAAAGCTTGGATTGCGGTCTAATTTTTTTTCTTTTCCAGATGAAAGACCCAGGAATTAATATATAAGTAGAAAACTACAAAGAAAAGCAGAGGATTATCAGGAGACTCAGAAGAGTGGTTACTTTTGAGGGAGAGGAAGGGCATGTGATAGGAAAGGAACACTAAGTTTTCTTGATGTTTGACCATGGAGGCGTGCTTTAAAACTCACATGTGCCAAAAAAAAAAAAAAAAAAAAAAAAAAAAAACTCACATGTGCCGAGGCTGGCTAGCTCTTTCCTCTTCCTCTGGGAAACACGCACAGTCCACACTTCCCACCCTCCCTTGCAGTGAACGTGGCCATGAAACTGAGTTCTGGCCCGTGGAACATGGGAGGAAGTGCTATGTGCCACTTTCAGCCCTGACCCGTGAAACCACTCTGCCTTCTTACATCTCTGCCTGGGTGTTGATCTCCAAGGTAACCTTGGAAGCCTGATGATGAAGATGGTGGAGATGCAATCATTCTGGATCCCTGAGCCACACCCTGGAGCAGAGGGCTCCCCTTCCCACACACTGTCACTGTTCAGGATTACCCGTTTTGACTTTACAACGAAAGAAAGTTCTTTTGAGTGACGTCATTGAAACGTTAGGGTTTGCAAACCTTGATTCATAGGGTACATAATGTTTTATATACTTCTCAGTATGTATGATAGAGCTGACAATAAAAAAATGTAAAGAACAAAGGAAAATGAAGGCTAGATGCAGATCATGGGAATAGCAGGAAAGCGGGAGGACCTCCCACATTCAAAGCATTTCCAATTCTTATTTCTGGAGCGGGTACAGCTTCAAGGGTGGAAGCTAGAAGACACTTTCCTATCTACATTTTTCTGATCTTTTTGAAGACTCTGTCATGTGGGTAGAAACTCTGAAATGTTCCTTCTGAACTACTTCCTCCAGGCTGTGTGAGGCTGAAAGGAGAGGAAAAAGAATAGTAATAATAATAACAATAGCAGGAACTATTTATTGAGTGTTTGTTCTAGCCAGTTACCCTGCTCAGCCCCAAACCACAGGTCTCTGGGAAGTATCTTTGCTTCTATTTGAGAAATGAAGTAACCCAAGAATGTAATTATGCAGCTGAGGGTTCCAGCACTGCGCCCCTTACCCCTCCACAGGGCTGATAAGTAAGGGGGACTTAGTGCAAAGGTGGTGTCTGGTGACCCGTGAAATCTGCCCAGAAGTGGACATGGGGAGCAGTGGGTTGAGGCCACAACACAGCCCTGAGGTCGTTCCCTGGGCTCTGTCTCCCAACTGCTTCTCTTCCCAACAACGGAAAGAGTCCAAGCCGGGAGGGCTGCTTCCATGGGGGTTGAACTGATCCCCTCCACTCGTCTTCTCACTTCTCATTCTTTTAGCTCAGTATCTGGATGAATCTCATATTTCCTTCTCCTTGTCACCTTCACCCAGGCAGTTCCTATCTGCCTCAGCTCTCGGAAGAGTGTTTTACTACCTTCTTAATCATTTTTATTAAAGAAAATGAAGATTTGTGGTTAACCACAACACTCACCTGCTAATCCCTACCCACACCCCACAAAAAGAGGACCCAGAACTGTCTGGGGTCCCACCCAAGGCCTTTAAGCAAACCAGGCACCCCTGTAGGAGATTTCCACACTCCAGGGCCCAAAACAAGGGGACGCAGAAAACAGAGGAGGCATTCAAAGCCATCCTTGCACGCAGAGACACACTTGCCCTTGACCACACAGCCCACAGAGAGGAGATGGGCAAGTTCTTTATACTGAGGAACGTATATGCTTCTAATATGGCCCAGTGCCCTTCGTGCTTCGCCCAAGAGAAATCACACATAAGGATGGAGAATTCTAATCCCAGGCTCTGCTCTGAAGGATCTGCAGGAATGGGTGGGGAGGTATTGGTGATGAAGGCTTGGCTTCACAATGACAGGATGTTGCTTCCCTCTGAGTCCCACCCATCCCAGGCCACCCTGGGAAGAATATGCTGTACTTTAGCACTCATGAGAGAAAAGAAAGCCAAAGGCACACTATAGGACAGAGACTTTTTTTTTCCCCAGGAAATATATTTCTGACAAGAGAAGCCAGCACTAAAATGTCACTGTCTCCCATCCTCACTCAGCACAAATGGTGACAATCCTGAACTTTCCCACCACCAGCCCCTTGGGAGGAGCCTGTGGGAAGCACTCCATCCCAGGATTTAAGAGCATGAACTCTGGATATACTCATATCCATGTTTAAATCCGGAATCCACTGCTTCCTAGCTGTGACCTCAGGCTAGTCATTTGATCCCGTTGGGTCTCAGATGTCCCATGAAGTTGCTGTGAGGATTAACCATGTTAGGGTATGGAGATGGCTTAGTGCAGGGTCTGACTCTTAGCAAGCACGCCGTAAATGGTGGATACTGTCATGATTTTGCTGGTCTGTATAGAGAAGATTGGTCTCTATGATTGTTCTAGAAAGAAAGTCTGCAGGGCTGTGGGACGAGAGACTGAGAGCTGTGAGGATCAGGGAGATGATGAGGGCTGGAGAGAAGGAAGCCGGGAGCGGGCCACACCTCCAGGGCCTTGTTGCCAGAGTGCCCCAGAAGGAGGTCAGTGAAGATGTGTGTTAGCCCTGTGCAAGGTGTGGAGGAGTGTCCTGGGGTCTGCGGGTAGAAACTGAAGGCCCACCTATGACCACTCGCCCCCTACCCACCTCCGCTGCGGGACACTCGTCTCACCGCCACTGTCCAGGGTTATCTCCCTGCCAGGATTCTTTGCAGAATCCTGATTTTGCCTCCACATTGAGGACATACAGATCTATGCCTCAGGGTGGACTTCTGTTGACAGAGCCCCTGAGGCTGATGCACGAGGGAAAGGATGGTGAGAACCAACATTGTTGCTCAGGTAGGATGAGCAGAGTGGCCTGACCAGCACCTCCCCCCACCACAGGTAGAATGTCACGATGTCATGTCATAATCAGAAGGTGGCTTGGACTAGAGTAGGGGCTCAGAACCTCACGTGAGAGAAACTCCCCCCCCCTCCTCCAGCCCCTTCTCTTCCCCTCTTCCTCCTCCTCTTTTTGCCAGTCCCCCAATTCCTCCCCTTCACTCCCCCTCTCCTCGTTTATGCATACGTCTAATACACATGGTAACAAGTTCAAACAGCACAAAAGGGTATATCCTTCAAAGGAAGCTCACTCTCATCTCTGATCCCCAGTCCTCAGTTTACCTGCCCAGAGCCACCATTTATAAGCATACGTATGGAAGCATGTAAGTTGGTGGATACGCATTTTACACAAATACTAACATGCCATATAGATGTTTTGGTACTATGCCTTTTTCACCTAACAGTTTATCTTTAGCCTGGTTTTTATGTACATCTACCTTAACAGCTGAATAATGTTCCATTGTATGGACGCACTATAATTTACTTAATCAGCCCACAGTTGATGAACATTTAGGGGGTTTCTACTCTTGCTACCAATAATGCAGCAAATAATATTATCATGATGTTAATAATAATGATAGTAGTTAATATTTGTTGGGCTCTTAACAAGTGCTGGACACTGTTTCATATATGTTTCATATAATATGTTTTCCTATATTAAGTTATTTAACCTTCAGAATAAATCTCGGTGGCAGGTGCTATTATTGTCATTTTGTGGATGAAGAAGTAGGCACAGAGATTAAATACTTTGCCTGCTTCTCTGCACACACGAATGATTATATTTGTAAAGTAAATTCCTAAGAGTATATTTTAAATTTTGATAGCATTTACCAAATTGTCCTTCTAAGACATTGTACCAGTTTATATTCTTATCGACCTTGTATAAAAGTGCCTATTTCCTCCATATATTTCATATCTGTATCCATATCCATGTCTATATCTATAGAGGGAAAGAGAGAGAATAAGATAGGAGGAAACTTGGTGTGACTTAATTTGCATTTCTTTTATTATGAGCAAAGTTGAGCAAACCTCTTTATATGTTCAAAGTCACTCTATTTACTTTTTCATGAGTCCTTTGCTCATCTTTTCTATGGCTGATCTTTTTTATTACTTTATAAGAACTCTTTATATATTAATAATATTCTTTTTAAAAAATTATTTTATTTAAAAATGTACTATTACATGTATTATACAAAGAGGCAATTAAGGATGATATATACCTTCATGCAAAGAATAATAACTCAGCTTAAGAAATAGAACATTTCCAGTAGCTTCAAAGCTCCCTGGATTCTTCTCCCATTGTACTCACCTACCAACCCTCACAGCCTACAGTCCAGGAAACTATTACCCTGAATTTTGTGCTAATCATTTCTTTTCTTTGTTGTTTTACCACATATGCATATATTCCTAAACAATATATTGTTTAGTTTTGTCTGATTTTAAATTTCATATAAACACACTGTGTGTATTTTTCTGTGACCTCCTTCTTTCATTCTCATAATTTTGAGAGGCATCCACATTCATGTGTAGAAACTGTGGTTCATTAATTATTAACGCTATTGAGTGTTTTATGACTATGCCATTTTTAAAAAACTCAACAAAGTTAACATTTATTTAGTATTATTTATATAATTAACATTATTCAATTTTGTCAATTACCCAATGATGTCTTTTTTTTTTTTTTTTTTGTGGTATGCGGGCCTCTCACTGCTGTGGCCTCTCCCGCTGCGGAGCACAGGCTCCGGACGCACAGGCTCAGCGGCCATGGCTCACGGGCCCAGCCGCTCCGCGGCATGTGGGATCCTCCCGGACCGGGGCACGAACCCACGTCCCCTGCACCGGCAGGCGGACCCTCAACCACTGCGCCACCAGGGAAGCCCCCAATGATGTCTTTTAAAGCCCTGGCTCCCTCCATCACCCACCTCAGGTCAGGAGTGTACATTGTATTTAGTTTTCACGTCTCTTCATTCACCTTTAAAGTGGAGTGTTTCTTTTGCATTTCTTTATTTTTCATGATATTGACATTAAAAAAAAATTTTTGTTGGAGTATAGTTGATTTACAATGTTGTGTTAGTTTCAGGTGTGCAGCAAAATGAATCAGTTATACATATACATATATCCACTTTTTTTTTTTTTTTTTTGGCTGCGTTGGGTCTTAGTTGTGGCTCACGGGATCTTCATTGAGGCATGCGGGATCTTTTGTTGCAGCGTGTGGGCTCTTCATTGTGTCGCGTGGACTCTTCTCTAGTTGTGGTGCCTGGGCTTCTCTCTAGTTGTGGCATGCAGGTTTTCTCTTCTCTAGTTGTGGCACGCAGGTTCCACTGTGTGTGGGCTCTGTAGTTTGCAGCATGCAGGCTCTCTTGTTGAGGCACACGAGTTCAGTAGCTGTGGCACGTGGGCTTAGTTGTCCCACAGCATGTGGGATCTTGGTTCCCCCACCAGGGATCGAACCTGCGTCCCCTGCATTGGAAGGCAGATTCTTTACCACTGGACCACCAGGGAAGTCCCTATCCACTCTTTTTTAGATCCTTTTCCCATATAGGCCACTACAGAGTACTGAGTAGAGTTCCCTGTGCTATACAGTAGGTCCTCATTAATCTATTTTATATATAATAGTGTGTATATGTCAGTCCCAATCTTCCAATTGATTATACCATTTATATGTGAAAAGTACAACCCACTAGCAGTTTATGGGAATTTTCATGACTCTACATTCTCGCCAACATTTGGTATTCTTAGGCTCTGATGGGTGAATAATGGTATCTCATTATGATTATAATTGGCATTTCCACAATTAGTGAGGTTGGGCATATTTTTGTATTTTATAAGCCACTGATGTTTCCTCTTCTCTGAAGAGGATTTGCATTTTCTCTTGTATGGTGTGTCTTCTCATTGATTCATTAGTGTTCTTTATATATTCTGGATATTAATCCTTTGTGAGTTAGGTATGTCGCAAATATATTCAATACGTGCTTTGTCCTTTCACTCTATGGGTTATCATATGTTAATGTTATGAACATTCTTAATTTTAACACAGTCATATATGTTAATCTTTAATAATTTTTGCTTTTTGCATGTTATTTGAGGAATCTTTCCTATGTTTGAAGTCACAGTAGTATTCTTCTATATTGGCTTTTGCATTTAAGAATTTAATCCATCTGAAATGGATTTTTGTTGTGCTATGACATAGGAATCCAATTGCATATTTTTGCCATATGGAGAGACAGTAGTCCTAGGACTAATGTCCATTTTTATCACTTATCTTCAATGCCACTCTGGCATAAACCAAGTCTCTTTATCTGCATGGGTCTGTTTCTGGACTCTCTGTCCTTTTATATTGGTCTATTTTTGGTCTACTCCTGTACTTATAATACTTTCTTCCTTGTCATAGCTTTATAATAAACCTTGATATCTGATAAGACAGGTTCCCCCAGCTTCTCCTACTTTTTTAGGAGTCTTTTGGCTATCCATGGCTCCTTATTCTTCCATATAAATATTAGAATCAACCTTCAAGCTCCGTGAAATACTCTCTTGAGATTTTGTTTAGAACTGCATTGAGTTTGTTGATCAGTTTTGAGAGAAATGATATATTTATGATATTGAAACTTCTCCAAGAAAATGACACTTCTCTACATTTACTGAGGTTTTTTTTTTTTTTTTTTGGCTGCACCATGCGGCATGTGGGATCTTAGTTCCCCAACCAGGGATCGAACCCATGACCCCTGCAGTGGAAGTGCGGAGTCTTAACCACTGGACCGCCAGGGAAGTCCCTTAGGTGTTTTTATATGTCTTTCATTATGGATTTATAATTTTTCCTTAAAGGATTGCATATCTTGTTAAATTTCTTTTAAAAGGTTTATCTTTGGGGTTCGTTGCAAGTGGTGTTTAAAAAAATTACATTTTGTAAAATGCGATTATTTACTGAATACTGACTTTGCATCCAGTAGTCCTTCCAAACTCTCCTATTATTTTATAATTTATCTATATATTATTTGGGTTTTCTACCTAGACAACCCTTTCACCTATGAACAATGGTACTTTTATTTGTTTCTTTCAAAGCCTGAAATCTTTTCTTTATCTTATTTTAATTCACTGGTTGGAACATCCAGTATAATGTTGATTAGTAGTGGTCATAATGGGCATGCTTGCCTTACTCTAATAAAGGGCATGCTTTCGCCATTGAATATGATTTGTTGTAAAATTTTTTTGAAGGTATTCCTTATCAGGTTAAGAAAAGCTCTATCTAGTCCTAGTTTGTTCAGAGTTTTTATTATGAATAAATGTTGAATTGATCATATGGTGTTTCTTTTAAAATTGTGTTTATATGATAAACAACATACCAATATTGAGCTAAACTCGCATTCTTAGCATAGAACAAATTTGGCGGAGCTAGATTTTTTTTATATGCATTGCTGGAATCTGTTTGATAAAATTTTGTTTAGGGTTTTTGCATTTATCTCCAGGAATGAGATGGGTTCCTTCCTTGTGCTGTCATTTCCTGACTTTCTGATCAAGAAAAGGTTAAGCTAAATAAAATATACCCCCGCCCAGTCTATGAAAAAAAGTTTAAGATTAAATTATCTGATGGTAACATACTTATGAAGATATCTTGTCTTGTAAAGGTCTTTGGTCCTGAGTTTTCTTTGTAGGAAGATTTTAAACTACTGATTTAATTTTTTTGTGGTCATTAGATTACTTAAATTTTCCATTTTTTCTTGAGTCACTTTTAATGAGCTATATGTCTGAGGAATTTGTCCCTTTACCTAAGTTTTCAGATAAACTGGCAAAGGTTTTCACAATTTATCTGTTTAATTATCAGCTGTATCTGTGTTTATATCTCTTTTTCATTCTTAATATTGTTTATTGTGCCATTTCTTTCTTTCCTTCTTCTTTTTTTTTTTTTTTGATTAATGTAACTAGAGATTTGCCTATTAGTTTTTTCAATGAGAAAACTCTTGGCTTTGCTGATCATTTTATTATATGTTTTATTTTTCAATAATTTCTTTTCTTATTATTCTATCCCTTCTTTCCTTTCTTTTTTTTTGCGGGGGGAGGTTGTGCCACTGAATGCTTAGGTTACCAATGCTGAGCTTTTATTCTTTTTAAAAGTAAACATTTGAGGCTATATATTTCTCAAAAAAGTTCTGTGGTAGCTGTATTGTGCAATTAAATATTTTAATATATCATTGCTTCTTAAATCAATGAACTATTTAGAAATTTATTTTTACTTTTCCAATTGGTTGCTCCAGAAATTTTAACATGTTATATTGAACTAAATAAGAGAGAAAGTTAATTAATAGCTTTGCTTTCCTACTGAACACTAAAACAATCTTCAAATACTGTAGTTCCAATCATCTCCTCCTAAAATGTTCATTTGATCATTATCTTTGTTCTATTTTATCCCCCCCCAAGCTAGATATATATTGTTTATTTCATAAAAATCTATGTTTAGATTTAGCCCACATTTACCTTTTCCCTTGTTTTCCATACCTACTCACATCTCAAAATTTTCTTCTGAGATAATTATAATTTTGTCAGAAACACATCCTTTGGAACTCTCTGGGTGGTAAGCTCTCCCAGTTCTTATGTCTGATATAGATTCATTTTGCCCTCTCTGTGTGTTCATATTTAGATTGAGTTGCTTGATTACTGTACATAGTTTAATATCACTTAAAATCTAATCAATAATCTCTGCCTATGAAAACGATCTTATTGAGGCATAATTACCATATAATAAAGTGCACAACTTGCCTCACGTACAATGCTAAATAGAAGTGGTGAAAAGCAACATCCTTGTGTTCCTGATCTTAGGGAGAAAGCATTCAGTTTTTTCCAATTAAGTATAGTGTTAGCTGTAGGTTTTTGGGTAAACAATTTTTACGAGATTGAAGAACTCCCTTCTAGTCCTAGTTGGTTAAGAGTATTTTTTTAAATCAGGCAGTAAATATTGGATTTTTTTGTCAAATAGCTTTTTCTGCATCTATCAAGAGGATCATAGGGTTTTTCATTTTAGTTTTTACTATGGTGAATGACATTGGTTGATTTTTGAATATTAGACCAACCCATACTCCTAGGATTAAACCACATTTCGTCATGATGCATTATCCTTTCTATATATTGTTGGATTTTTAAATTAATTTTGTATTGGCGTATAGTTGATTTACAATGTTGTGTTAGTTTCTGCTGTACAGCAAAGTGAGTCAGTTATACATATACATATAGCCACTCTTTTTTAGGTTCTATTCCCATATAAGTCATTACAGAGTATGGAATAGAGTTCCCTGTGTGTTCCCTGTGCAGTAGGTTCTTATATATTGTTGGATATGATATGCTAAAATCTTATTTAGAATTTTTGCATCTATGTTCATGACAGACACTGGTCTATAGTTTTTTTATACTGTTATTTCTTAGTCTGGTTTTGATATTAGTGGTATTGGGGTACTGCTGGCCTCATAGAATAAATTGGAAAGTATTCTCTTCAGTTTTCTGGAAGTGTCTGTATAGAACTAATAATATTTTTTCCTTAAATGTTTGGTACTATTTACCAACGAAACCATGTGGAGCCTGTAGTTTTCCTTTTGGGATGATCTTTACCTGAAATTCATTTTCTTTAATAGTTTTAGGGATATCATCTGTAGTGATGTCACTTCTCTTTTTTTCTGATCTCGGTAGTTGTATAATCTCTTCCTGTTTCCTGATCAGTTGATCTAGAAATTTTAAATTTTTATTGATATTTTCAAGTAGCCAGTGTTTGGTTTCATTGCTTTTTCTATTGTTTTTGTTTTTATTTCATTGGCTTATAGTAATTTTAATTTTTTCCTTTCCTTTGCTTTCTTTGGGTTTAATTTTCTCTGTTTTTCTAGTTTATCAAGGTAGAAGCTGATGTCATTAATTTGAGAATTTCTCTCTTCTCCAATAGAGACAATTAGTGCTATAAATTTCCTTATAAGTACTGACTTAGTGGCAGCTCACAAATTTTGATATGTTGTCTTTTCACTTTCATTCAGTATGAAATATCTTCCAATTCCCCTTTTGATTTTTTCTTTGACCCCCTCAGTTATTTAGAAGTGTGTTATTTAGTTTCAAATATTTGTGGATTTTCCAGAGATCTTTCTGTTATTAATTTATAATTTGATTTCATTGCGGTTAGAGAACATACTTTATACAACTAGAACCCTTTAAAGTTTATTTAGACTTGTTTTATGGCCCAAAATATGGTCTTTCTCGGTAAATGTTCCTTGTGCACTTGAAAAGAATGTGTATTCTGATGTTGTTGGGTGGAGTGCTGTATAAATGCCAATTGGGTCAAGTTGGTTAATACTGTTATTCAAGTCTTTTATATCCTTACTGATTTTCTGTCTACTCTTGAGAGAAGGGTATTGAAATATTTTATTATAGTGATGGATTTGTCTGTTCCTCCTTGTAGTTCAAGTCTATCAGTTTTGCTTCATGTGTTTTGAAGCTCTGTTGTTAGGTGCATAAACACTCAGAGTTGTTATGTCTTGATGAAACGACCTGTTTTTTATGATAAAATGAGCTTCTTTGTCCCTTGTAATATTCTTTGCCCTGAAATCTTCTTTGTCTGGTGATATTCATATAGCCACTCCAACTTCCTTTTGGTTAAGCATAACTCTTTTTTCATCCTTTTACTTTCAGTTTATTTTTGTTTTTATATGTAAAATGCATTTCCTGTAGGCAAGATATAGTTGAGCCTTGTTTCTTTCATTTTCTTTTTTAATCCAATCTGCAAATCTCTTCCCTTTAATCAGGCATGTTTAGAACTTTCACATTTAATGTGAAATGTGCCATGCTCTTTTGTAACTTTAGTGGTTGTTTTAGAGTTTATGGCACACATCTTTAACTTATCACAATCTACCCTTAAGTGATATCATGTCACTTTGCACATGAGAACTTTACAATAGAATGCTTCGATTTCTTCCATTACAGTCTTTGTGCTATTGTTACACATTTTACTTATACTAAGTTATAAACCACACTCTACATTATTATGTTTGTTTAAAGCCTAAATTATCACGTAAACAAATCTTTTATATTTACCAATTTAGTTGTCTTCTCTAGTGTTTCTCATTCCTTTCTATAGATCCAGGCTTAATTCCGGTATCATTTTCCTTCTTTTTGTTTGTTTTTTGTTGTTGTTGTTGTTGTTTTGCGGTACGCAGGCCTCTCACTGCTGTGGCCTCTCCTGTTGCGGAGCACAGGCTCCGGACCCGCAGGCTCAGCGGCCATGGCTCACGGGCCCAGCCGCTCCGCGGCATGTGGGATCCTCCCGGACCGGGGCACGAACCCGTGTCCCCAGCATCGGCAGGCGGACTCTCAACCACTGCGCCACCAGGGAAGCCCCGTTTTCCTTCTTTTTGAAGGAGGAATTCCTTAAACACTTCTTGCTCTGCAGTTTACTGGTGATGAATTCTTTCAGCTTTTGCATGACTGAAAATGTTTATTTTGATTTTGTTTTTGAAAGATATGTGTGCTGGGAATACAATTTTAGGTTACTAGGTGTTTTTCCTTTGGGTACGTTAAGATATTGCTCCATTGTCTTTTGCTTGTCTTATTGTTTTCAAAAACAAATCTGCTGTCATTCTTGTCTCTGAGCCTCTGCATGTAAGTTATCTTTTTTCCCCCACTCCGGTTGCTTTTAAGATATTCTCCTTCCACCAGTTTTGAGCAATTTGATTATGATATGCCTTAGTGTAGTTTTCTTCAGGTTTATTGAGCTGGAGGTTTGTTGATTTTCTTGGATCCTTAGATTTATAGTTCTCATTAAATTTGGAAAGTTTGTGGCCATTATGTCTTCAAATATTTTTTCTGTCCCTGTTGCTCCTTCAGGGACTCCAATTACATGTATATTATGTCACTTGAAATCTTGCCACAGCTTCTGATGCTCTTTTAATTTTTTAACTTATTTTGTCTCATTTTGCATAGTTTCTACTGCTGTCTTCAAATACACTCACATTTTCTTCTGCAATATATAATATACTTTTCACCTCATTCAGTGTAATTTTTCATCTCAAACATTGCAGACTTTATCTCTATAAGTTTTTCCTGACTTTTTCTGTCTTTAATGCCTTCACTTAAAAATTTGAATACCTGTAATACAATTATAATAACAAATTTAATGTCCTTGACTGCTTATTCTGACATTTGTGTCAGTTCTGGGTCAGTTTTGATCGAGTTTTCTCTTCATTATGTGTTATGTACTCTATTTTCTCTTCTCTGAATGCTGATAATTTTTTATTTGACACCAAACATTATGACTTTGACCTTGTTGATTGTTGTATGTTTTTATATTTCTGTAACTATTCTTGAGGTTTTTTTTTTTTTTTTCTGAGATACAGTTTAGTTGCTTAGAAACAGTTTGACCCCTTTAGGTCTTGTTTTAATGATTTATTAGATGGGACGTAAGTAGTATTTCTTCTAGAGCTAATTATTCCCTGCCTCCCTCAGAAGTAATACCCTTCTGAGTATTCTACACCTTGAATTATGAGTTTTTCCAGTCTTGCTTGTGGGAGCAGTCACTATTCCTAGCTCTTTTGAGCTCTGTGTAGTGCTCCCTCTCATTCCTTTGAGTGGCTCTTTCTCTGGCCCCAAGTAGTTTCCTTGTACACATATGTTTATCAGTACTCTGTTGAAGACATGAGGAGGACCATCTGTGGGTCTTCAGAATTCCCTTTCTGTGTAGCTCTCTCCTCTCTAATACTCTGTTCATCAAATTATAGACACCTTTGCTCTTAGCTCTGCCTCCAGCTCAGGGAATCCTCTGGGCTTTGTCCTTCCTCCACTGCAGTCTAGAAACTCTCTTAAGACATAAACAGGTCAATTGTAGGGTTATTTTGTGTATTTTCCAACTCTCAGGAATCACTGTCCTCTGTTCCTGATGTGCATTGTCTTGAAAACGGCTTTCATATACTGTGTGTTTCAGTGGGAAGGTAAAAACAGTTCCTGTTACTCCATCTTGGCCAAAATCACAGTCTTTTAATTGGAGTGGTTATCTCATTTACATGTGTTGTAATTATTAGTGTGGTTGGGCTTAAACATAACATCCTGCTATTTGTTTTCTATTTGTCTTATCTGTTGTTTTTCCTTCAATTTTACTTTTCTGCCTTTTAAAAAATTAATCAAGAAATTTTCATTATTCCTTTGGATATCCTCTATTGGCTTTTTAGCTATACAGTTTCATTTTTTTGTTTGTTAGTTTTCTCTAGAGATTTAAATGTGCATCTTTAATTTATCACAATACATCCTCAACTAACAATATAAAACTCCATGTTTAAAAACTTTATAAAAATAGACTTCCATTAATTCTCTCTTGTCCTCTATTCCATTATTTTCATATATTTTATTTCTATTATATATTAGAAACCCCACCACACATTATTTTTCTTACACTGTCAGTTGTAAGCAAAGACAAAAATAGACTTTTCTATTTACTTACATATTTATTTTTTCTGGCACATTGCATTCCTACTTATAGATCCAACTTCCCATCTAGCATCATTTCTCTTCAGCCCAGAGTCTTTCCTTTAGCAATTAATTTTTTTAGGTGTATCTGTGAGCTACAAATTCTCTCACTTTTTGTTTACCTTTTTATGTTATTATTTTGCCTTGGTTTTTTTTTTTTTTTGCGGTACGCGGGCCTCTCACTGTTGTGGCCTCTCCCGTTGTGGAGCACAGGCTCCGGACGCACAGGCTCAGCGGCCATGGCTCACAGGCCCAGCTGCTCCGCGGCATGTGGGGTCTTCCCAGACCAGGGCATGGACCCGTGTCCTCTGCATCGGCAGGCAGACTCTCAACCACTGCGCCACCAGGGAAGCCCTATTTTGCCTTGTTTTGAAGGATAGTTTCTTTGGATATAGAGTTATAGGTTGATAGTTTTTTTTACCCCAGTACTTTGAAGATATTTCAGAAATCGTTTATTACTTGCATTGTTTATGGTGACAAATCAATTATTATTCTTATTCTCATTAATATAATACACTTCTTCTCCTCTGGCTCTTTTTAGGATTTTATCTTTGTTTTTCGGGAATTTTACTCTGACATTTTAAAATATCTTGCTTGAGACTTATTGGGCTTCTTGGATATGTGGGTTGAGTTTTTGAAAATCAAATTTGGAAAATTTTGACAACTAATTCCTCGGATATTTCTTAGACCACATTTTATCTCTCTCCTCTCCTTCTGGGACTTGAATTATACATATTTTAGACTGCTTTATATTATTTCACATTATTAAACATTGTTATTACTGATGTTTTATTTATTTTTATCAATTCTTTTTCTCTTTGTATATCACTTTGAACAACTTCAATTTACCTGGGTTCAACTTCACTGATCTTGTTTTCTGCATTGACTAATCTACTGTTAATTTCATCTAATTAATTTTTGATTTCACATATTTTAGTTCCAGAATTTACACTTTTTTTTTTTGAGTTTACAATTTTCTGCAGAAATACCCAATCTCATCACCATTTTACCTCTAAAATGTTGAACGTATTTAAAATAGTGGTTCTGAAGTCCTTACCTGCCAACTTCAATAACTGTCCTTTGTGGGTCTGTTTCTATTGATTATGTTTCCTCTTCATTATCATAATTTTTCAATCACTCTGCTTCTTTTACTACCTGAGGTTAACTGACATACAACATTATATGTTTCAGGTGTTGTAATTTTTTTTTTTTTATATTCCAGATGTTGTGTATAAAGAGCAGTGAAGACTGAAGTTCTTTGAAATAAACAAAGAAAAGTGCTCTTCAGTCTTCTCTGCTCTTTATATGTAACGTCTGGAGTACAATAAAAAAGAAACAATCAAGTTGAGATGGGTGTGTGCGTGTGTGTGTGTGTGTGTCAACCAAAAGCCCTATGGGGGCAAGGCAGTGAAGAAATTTGGTTGGAAGGAAAGGTATGTAATTCAGTTGTGTGTCCCCAATTGCAAGTATCCATTAGGATCCTCTGGAGGCAAAACAATAAATCCTTGTGCCTCCTTCAAGGAGAAAATCCTGCTCTTGAATCCACCAGGAAGTTCCTGTGGTGTGTCCAGAAAACCACTAACAATTCCAAAGGTAACAATATCCCACACTCACACTGCACTTTATGTTAACATGTTCAGGCCCATGGATCTCCTTTGATTCTCAGTCTTAGCAAGAGGGAAGACTGGGAAGGTCCAGTGGTCCAGTTTTGGCCTGGCTTTGAAATGTCATCCTAAAGACTGACCTTTATCTCATATTCTGCCATCTTCTCATCACTGTGGTGGCCTCATTGCATGTCTTCCTGCTTCCAGGAATAAGGAAGACTTGTAATGTCTTCTTTGATCCCTTCAGTCCATCCAACACACTGAGTAGGCAATCTAAAAGGTAAATTTCCTTTTGTCACTCTCCTGCTCTATACTCTTCAATGGCTCCCCAGTGCCTTTGGGACAAATCTATTAGGGCTTTGAGGTCTGGCTTCTTTCCACTCCTCCAGCGTCACCTTTCTTATCCTAATTCTCACCACAGTCACATTAAGCATTCTTCGATTCCTTCACTGGGTCTTGCTCCCTCAGGCATATGTGCACAATGCACCTTTTGTCTGGGACACTGCATCCCACCCCTATAACACACACACACACACACACACACTCTCACACTCTCATCCCTGCTCAGCCATCAGGTCTCAGCTGCAGACTCACCTCCTCTCCCTGATGCCTAAGTCTGGGTGAACCGTGCCTGCCCTGGGCCTGGGCTCACTTCCACCGTGGCCCCTGCTCACCTGCTGGCAGTGCTCCATTACTCGCCTGCCTCCTCACTGGAATGAAAATGCAAGGAGAGCTGGGACTGTGTCCATCTTGCTTATCACTGTGTCTCTATTCCCAGGCATAATGTCTGTACATAATAAACCTCAGCGAAGATTCATTGCATTGAATAGGACCCAGCAAGCTACAGACTGCTTGTTTTGCCATATTTTCTGCCACTTGTTTAAGGGGTCAATTCATGAGTACTTATTGTCTCTCATAGCCTAGCTCTGGACTTGGCCCTGAGGGGCTGGATGAAGGGGACACTAAAATAGAATATTAACAATTCAGGACTTCCCTGGTGGCACAGTGGTTAAGAATCCTCCTGCCAGTGCAGGGGACATGGGTTCAAGTCCTGGTCTGGGAAGATCTCACATGCTGCGGAGCAAATAAGCCCATGAGCCACAACTACTGAGCTCACGTGCCACAACTACTGAAGCCCGCTCACCTAGAACCCGAGCTCCACAGCAAGAGAAGCCACCGCAATGAGAAGCCCATGCACCGCAACGAAGAGTAGCCCCCGCTAGCTGCAAACTAGAGAAAGCCTGCACGCAACAGCAAAGACCCAACGCAGCCAAGAGTAAATAATAAATAAATAAATTTAAAAAAACCCCAAAACATAAAAAAAAATTTCAAACATTTATTGAACGCTTTACGCGTGCTATGCCATGTTAATCCTCGCAACAACCCTATATATTTGGTACTATTATTATCACCCCCAGTTTATAGATGAGAAAACCGAGGCATAGAGAAGGGAAGCAATTTGTCTGAAATCACAGAGCTCAGGAGCGTTGGCTCTGGGGTTCAGCCCGGGCGTGCAATGCCAGAGACTCGCTCGCTCCTCTAATGATTACGCAACAGCAACACTGACCTCCTGAAGCTTCCAGGCTGGTTCTTGAGAAGGCTGGAGCTGCCAGCACGAGATACCAAGTGCAGGGGACATCCAGAGAAGGGAGGAGGTAAGTGTCACCCACTGCAGTCTCAGAAACTGGGAAAGTGATGAGTTCTGGGAGAGCAATGCAGGGGCCCTCAGGGCATCCTGGTGACCCTGGGTTCCCAAAGGGAGGCTGGGAGCCCCTTCCTCCAATTTCCCTGGGACCTCAGGGCACTGAAGCCAGGCTGGAGCTCAGGGCCAGAGACTGCCAGGAACTAAACGTCAGGGTTTAGGGCCCCAGCCAGACCCGGCTGCTCTGTGCTAGCAGCGAGCCCTGGGAGGAAAACCAGGGAGAGAGTCCATAGGAACCCTCGGAAGAGCTTCTGAAAACGGCCCGCAAGCCAGGGAGCAGGGAGAAGCGGCACTCTGGCGGCCAGGTCGGGGTGCGGCAGCCGGGCCACCCGGACACCTCTGACAGGCTATTTCCAATTTCCTATGGAATTAAGCTGTAAAAGCAGAGAGTCTGTCGCTGTCTGCTGCCTCCCTGGGAGAGGAGAAAGTTACTGTGGCGGGCTCGAAAAAGCTGAACTGTCCTTTCCCAAACAAAGCAGCAACCAAGGAAGCTGCTGTTTGGACGGTGGTCTCAGGGCCCTGAGCTACATGTCCGGATGTCTGTCTCAACCTGCTTGCATGACCTTGGGCAAGTCCCTTCCTCCCTCTGGGCCTCAGTTTCTTCATCCAGAAAAGGAGGCATCGGATGCAATGATGCCAGAGGCCCTTTCCAGCTCTGAGATGCTAGCATTCTGTAATAAAGTTGGGTGTGGGAAAATATGAGGTCTAGGGGGACTGGGGAAGGGGCTGGAACCATCCTTGGTTGGAACAGTTAAAGGAAGCTCTGTTCAGCCCCAGCCCCAAGGTTCCCAAATCCAGCAGCAGAACTGGGATCCACCCAACCAAAATCAGCGAGGGGAAGCCAAAAGCATGAGTAAGGAGAGGTTGGGTCATAAACATGTCATCTGCACAAACATCCAGCCCCCTCTGGGGTCCCATTGGCCCTGCTGGGGGAGGAGACTGCTGCTAGGGCCTCCTCAGCCACAAGCCCAAGCTCACTTGCTTGGCCCGGGATTTCAGGGTGGAGGCCCCACTGCTTAGAAGGGAACCTGGCTGTGGACGTGCCCCGAGGAGCTGTCAGGAAGGGCTGGGTGAGGCGAAGCCCTCACCAAGGCCAGGCAGCTGGGGGTGGCTCTCAGCTGAAGGGAGGCCTTCCATCCTGATGTAACGCAGAGCTTTCTGGGATGGTCTTCATTTTGGATGTGCTGAGGCTCCTGCTTCTCCAGCCCTGACCGTTCTCCCAAGTTCCAGAAAACCAGCAGCCTGGGGGACCTGGCTTCCTGGATCTCCACAAGCATTCAAACTCACCATTCCCCAAACACAACTCTTGGTTCTCTCCAAACTGTCTTCTTCTATGGGCTCAGGGATGGCACTGTCACCCAGGCACTCAAGCCAGTGTTCCAGAAGTAATTCTTTTATTTATTTATTTATTTTATTTTTATTGGAGTATAGTTGCTTTACAATATTGTGTTAGTTTCTTTCTTTTTAAAAAAAATTTATTTAATTTATTTATCTTTGGCTGCGTTGGGTCTTCATTGCTGTGCACAGGCTTTCTCTAGTTTCGGCGAGCGGGGGCCACTCTTCACTGTGATGCATGGGCTTCTCATTGCGGTGGCCTCTCCCATCGTGGAGCATAAGCTCTAGGCGTGCAGGCTTCAGCAGTTGTGGCACGCAGGCTCAGTAGTTGTGGCGTACATGCTTCATTGCTCCGGGGCATGTGGGATCTTCCCGGACCAGGGCCTGAACCCCTGTCCCCTGCATTGGCAGGCAGATTCCTAACCACTGCGCCACCAGGGAAGCCCCAGAAGTAATTCTTGATCCTCTTTCTTTCTCCTCACCCGTATCTAAGAGGCTCTCCAAAGCGATCTGACCCTTTGAGCGGCTATCCTTGCCCATTCCTCTCTCATAACCTGACTTTCTCTCTTTACCTCACTTTCTCTCTTTCTTGACCTCAAGTACACACATCTAGACTAATCACAACCTACTTTTCATATGATTCACTTTTTGAAAATTGTCATTTTTAATAATGAAGATAAAGGCTATGACCTTGACAATAACCTGCATTCCAAGGCATTATTCCCCCATCCCATCACCTTGCCTTCTGAGGGGACCATCATCCTGCATCCTGTGTTTATCGCACTACTGCTTCCTTTTTAGTACAATATTTTTTCATCTATATGCACTCCTAAAGTCTAATTTCAAATTTTACAAAAGGATATCATTTTGTATGTAATCTTTTATTTATTCATTTTTATTATTATTTTTTTTGGCGGGGGGGTGGGCACTGCACCTCGCAGCATGTGGGATCTTAGTTCCCTGACCAGGGATTGAACCCGCGCCCCCTGCAGTGGAAGAGTGGAGTCTTAACCTCTGGACAGCCAGGGAAGTCCCTTGTACGTAATCTTTTAGAATTTACTTTTTTCACTCAGTATTATCTTGCCAAGCAGGGTAGACTATTTGCAAATATGGCTGCAATTATTCCTCTTTGTGCCTCCACATTCCTTTTGCAATGTGACTTGATGCAATGGAAGCATCAAGAGGTGGAGTCTATTACCCCACCTCTTAAATCTAGGTCAGCCTTATGTATTATTTTGACTAATATAATGTGGCATAGTGCCATGCCTGAGTTCAGGCATTAAGAGGCCTTGTGCTCTCCCTCATTCTCATGGAAACATCCATAGCCTTGTGAACAAGTGTGAGCTAGCTTGTTGGATGATGAGAGACATGTGGTCCATTTGCCACCATCCCCCTAGCTGACAGCCTATCAACCCTCAAAAGCCAAACCTCTTAGCTGACTCTCCACTGACTATGGACTCACGAGGAAACCCAGCTAAGACCAGAAGAACTGCCCAGCTGAGCCCAGCCTAAAATGCCTACCCATTTATTTAATTGTGAAGTAAATAAATAATGGTTGTTTAAGCCATTAAGTTTGGAGTGGTTTGTTAACACAGCAGCCACCAACTGCTATGTCAAGATTCAGCCGTATTGTTGCCTGCTTCTGTGGTTCATTCATTTTCACTGCTGAATAATATTCCACTGTGTGTATATAGCATTGTTTATTCATCCACTCTCTTGCTGATAGGCATTTGTGTTTCTGCCATCATGAAAATGCCTCCATCAACTTTTTTTGGTGCATGTTCTTTATTGAATATGTGCAAGTGACGAATTCATCTCTCCAGACTCACAGCTACTGGGAAACTTGAGTGCATTCTCCTCATTGTCCCAGAAGAAACTATCAAAAACAACAAAAAAGATCAGGACATCCCCTGCTCAACATCTTTCTGGGGCTCCCCACTACCCTCAGGGTAGGGTCCAATGCCTTAATCTCTGTGACCTGGTCAGTTATCTCCTCTCTGTCAATAAACTTGGTAACTAAATAGCTATGAGACCTCGGGGACAAATTACTTTACTTCTCTGTGCCTCAGTTTTCTCTTCTGGAAAATGGGACTAATAACATACAAGAGCCAAATGGTAAAGCTGATGTTTCCTAAAGTACATTACACTTCAGGGCCTTTTCCCATGTGGGTCCCCTCTGCCTAGAAAGCCTGCTCTTTCTTTGTCTACCTAGTTAACTTGCCCGTCCAGACCTCGCCTGGGTGTCACTCAGTTTCCTGAGTTTGCTCAGCAGTTTACTGCTTTTCCTCCCCCACCTCCCAGTAGAATTGACCTCACCCTCCTCTGGGCCCCACTCTCCCCTGCACACGTCTATCATTGTTCACGTCTGTTTACTGGGCCTCTTTGAGGGACTATGTCCCATTCATTTCTGTATCCCCTAGCCTGGCACAGAGTAGATTCAGGATAAATGTGTGGTGAATGAATAAATGAACAAATGAATTACCGACCTTGTTTCATTCATCATTCATCCAACAACCATCTACTGAGTCTGGCTCCCTGCTAGGCCCTGCCAGGGCTCAGAGGAGACCTCTGCCTTCAGAGTCTGATGGGGAGACGCAGACACCTGTGTGGATAAGCGTGGCTCAGAGTGGTCTGGGCTGCAACACGCAGGTCTCCTGCCCAGAACAAGTGGAGCCAGAGGTCTGCCCTCAGGGAGCGCACTAACCATGGAAGGAAATGGGGCTGAGACCCGAGGCTGGGCTAAGGAAACCCATGCGTTCAGTGCGTTTGGGATTCCGAGGATGCACAGGATGGGAGTTTAGAGTCTAGAGAGCCATGGAGATGCATGATGGTGTCAGAAGCCTGGGTACAAGCTCCACAAGTGCAGGAACCATCCTCCTCACTCCTATAGCCCTAGGCCCAGCCAGGGCCTGACACTGAGGGGGTGGTCAACATAAATATTTGCTGAGTATGTGATAAATGAGGAGAGGGAATCCAAAGAAATGAGAACAGCATTCCAGTCCCACTCTGCCACATGGCGGTCAGTGACGACGGCCAGACACGTCTCCCTTCTGGCCTCAGATATTTTCCAACATCCTATCCAACTCTAAATCCTATGATGATACAGAGATGTAGGCTATGCCCTCAGGGTGCTCCTTGACTGGCTGGTGTGTGTGCGCGTGTGTGTGTGTGTGTGTGTGTGCACGCCTGTGCATGAGCACACATGCATTGTATCTCAGAGCCAGGGTTGGAAATGGTAACAATAACAGCAACAAAAGAGGATAACTATGATTTTGGGCACAGAATGCAAAGTTCTCAGTGTTTCACGCCCACTATCTCATTTTACCCTTACACACACCGCGTGAGATGGGTGAGGTTCTTGTCCCCATTTTACAGATAAGGAAACTGAGGCTCCTGAGGAGGAACAAACGGTCCCACAGCTACTAACTGGCAGATGTGGGATTCGAAGCAAAATCTGTCTGACCCCAGTCTCTTAGCCACTCCTCGCCACCGCCTGCCGCAAGAGGTCTGCTCTCTGGCTCCTGGGTCTTTCTGCCACTTGAGGGCAGCTTCTGATGTTGGAATCTGGCTGAGAATTCAGACATGACGGAGGCCCAGGTTGGGGGGTGGTGGAAGCAGGGTGAAAGAGGAGAGGACGTTCAGCCTCACTACCTCTCCAGACCCCTGCTAACTGGAGGCAAATCCCCCGTGTGAAAGATCTGGCGTGGGTCCTCCAGGGTTTGCATGGGAGGTTTTGGAGTTTTTGGCTTTGCTTAACCGAAGGGCTTACTACGGTGCTCTGGACTGTTTCTTTTCTGGCTGGGCTAAGGGAGGGCAGAGGTCAGCAGAGGCTCTGCCTTTGGCTCACCCTCAGGGAGGTGGATTCTTGGCCAGTCCCAGAGATCCTGAAATGGCCTCTCACACTCAGGCGGGAGAAGTGGGACATCGCGCCCCTCCTGGGTCCAGCTCCTTCCCTCACGTGCAACAGAGCAGCTTAGAGAGCAGCTCAGTGCTGGAAATCCAACCACACAGAAGGCTGCTACAAGCTGGCTTTTGAAAGGTGCGCTCATTCTTCAAAAGCTTAAGGGAGGAAAAAAAAAAAAAAAGCAAGCAAGAAAGAGAGACATAAGAGAAAAATTGGCCAGATGAGGGGTCTGGTCTATTGAGCAAAATTCCCTGACCCATTCATCCTATTTGTGCCTGAGGCTGAGGCCATCATGGGGCTGTTCTTGCAAATGTACTCAGTGGACAGATCGTGGCCTTTTCTGCAGCTGCAGGCTCCCCATTCCTAGGCCCCAACTCAACAGGTCTGATGGAAGGTCTTGGATGCCGATCCCAGATCGAGTCACCCTGGCGGGGAGGGGGGCAGGAGCTGCCGGGGCTGTCTTGCTGGTCCCGGAGCCTCAGGAAGACCATCTCCTGGCTCCTCAGGGTCTGTCCCTGGAAGTGACCTGAACCCCATGGAATCGGGCCAGAAGCAACCTCCACCATGATTTCTGCACACGCCTCTGCCCCTCTGGCGAGGTGTGCGGGTAGGTGGGGGAAAGGCTTGCTCAACCAGGCCTTCGGAAATATCCCGACACACTTTCTTCCAGGCTGCCCGAAGTTACTTTCCAAGCATTTCACTTTCCATTTCTTCTCCAGATCTGGTAACAGGGTGTTCCTGCCCTCTTCCCCTTGCTGACCTTTTTGGCTGGGCCCTGCCTCTGATGCGTTTCATCAAATCAACATGCTCTCAAGAAACAAGGCCAACTCTGCTCTCAGCCCCATGGAAGGCGCAGATGTGGGCTACGGGCCCTGCTTGGCCTACGGCAGCTTACCATCCAAACTGAGGGACACTGGACAGAGGGAAGCAGGTGCCAGGGGGCCCACGGGCTGTGAGTCTGGCATCCTGACTGCCAAGGCCAGCCCTGGCATTCTCTAGACAGCTGTGTTGCCCTGGAGAAGTGTCTTGAGCTCTCTGAATCTCAACGTACTTATCTGTAAAATGGGCATTATCCTATGTGCCTTGGAATGTTGTGGGGTTGAAACAAGATAACGAAGGTGTTCGAAGTGCAAGTGCATGTCTGGGTTGATACACAGTATCTGATGCTGCTTTAAGTTTCTGAGGCAGAAGTCCACCCCTAGAATTTCCACTCTTGGGTGTCAGCCTCTTCTGTGTGTTTCTAGGCAGGCGGGAAGAAGCTGAAACAGTAGACTCCCTCCCTCCACCTCTCAGAACTCCAGTCATAAATGAAATAAATATAATATGTGGATAAAAATGCCACCATCCTCAAGGGGTGGAGGGCAGGGTTAAGTGACACAATGCAAGCCTTTGGCACAGCTCCGCATGGCGGGAGGCAGGGTGACCATCGTGATGATTCTTCCCTGGGATCAGGGTGGTAACCTAGCCTGTAGTCTCTGAGATGGCCTCGGGGGTTCTTGGCTGGAAAGCCAGTCGTTTCTCTAAGGGGAAAAAGGGTGCTGTATATCTCGTGCTCACTCAACCCCATTCCCTCCCACTCACCAACACCGTTTTTCTTTTTCCAAGCCACAGGAGTTTTGGAGAGCAAATATAGAAAGGAGGGAGTAAAGAAAGAAAAAGAAAAAGAAAGAAAAAAAGCAGAGCCATCTGAAGCCAGAGTGGGCGTCGTGCAAGAGGCTCTGGACTTGCAGACAGCTGTAGCCTACATACGACATGCAATGAGAAAAGTCCCAGATCTCCTAAGCAGAGCTCCGGCCTACTTTGAAGTGTTGACAACACATAAAATTAAAAGCATCACAATGCGAATTATCACTTTGTTTTTTCCACTTTGATAGCCTCTACAAAGCATTTTATACCAATGAATCAATACAAATGTCTCTTTATGAGGACATCAGGAACCAAAAAAGAAAATTGTTTTTTTTTTCCTTAAGAGAAACCAGGGAAACTAACAAAAAAATTTGAGCTGTGGCTTGCATAATAGCCGTAGGTAACATTGTAAGTTGGGTCTCTCCTTTTAACAGTGGCTGTGGAGGTCACTGAGGTCCGTTGGCTTGGGTCACATCATCCAGACCCTGGATGAACGTCCTGCCTGCTGATGAATTTGCACCACAGGATGAGACAGTTCAGTCACAGCTGTGTCGCTATTATCTCGCGACTGCACATGTGTGCTTGTGCACATGTATAAGAATATACACAGCGTATGTCTCCATAGGTATATGCAGGTATAGATGTATATATATATATATATATATATATATATGTATTTTGTGGCTTGGTAAAATAAAGCTCGCAAATTAGGAATAATTTATAACTCGTTATAACTCGATTATTGGCTGGGACTCCCTTTATGTTACAACAGATGGACTTTTGCGTGAAATATTTTCCCCGAGTTGCTATAGAGACATGCCAACATCTTTCTGCTGAAGTGATTCCCTGCAGGCCTGTTTGCTGTTGCGACCGGTGCAGAATCGCTTGCAGACTGAATCACTTGCAGCCCTCGCAGAGGCTGATTAAAGAGCCTGGGGGCCCTGGGAGTCTTGGGCCTCTCAGCTACTGCCACCAGGGATGGGCTGCAAAAGTCGTTAGGGCTGGATTGGGGGGTGGGGACTGGGCTGGCGGGTGGAGGAGGATGCCCAGGTGAACCAGGCAGCTGCAGGGGAGAGGAAAATAACATGGGCTCATCCAAGACCTACTATGTGCTACTCATGGTTCTAGGAACTTGTCCATCTCTTACCTTGTCTAGTCCCTATAGCAACCCTGTACGGTGCATCCTGTTATTCCCATTTTTTCAGGTGGGGAAGATGAGGCACAGAGGAGTTAGGTGATTTGTTTGAGTAAGTACCACAGCATTCAAACCCAAGTTTCTCTGACTCTATCATCTTATCTTTAGTGTCTTCCCCAAAAGGGGGTGGGGTGGGATAGATAGGGTACATTTGGAACTTAGAATCTTGGTTGAACTGAAAAGCCACAGGCTGGGCAGGGTGGCCAGATTCAGCCCTCTGCCAGTTCCTCTGGCTGTCGGAGGATCCTCAGACAAAACCTCGAGCCTCTGTCACGCAACTCACAGTCCATTTGGGCAGACACACTCAGGCCTGTCTGACCAGCAACGTAAACACGGCCAAGCACTGAGACACTGTGGGTCTCAACTCCTGAGACAGAGACTATGTATAGGCCCCTGCCGCCCCCTTCCCTTCTCAGGCAAAGTTAGGAACAGAGTGACGTTTCCCTAGAGCAGAGTTTACAAAGAGGGTGGCCTGGAATGATGACAAGGGCATGAACTTTGAAATCAGACAGACCCAAGTTAGAATCTTGAATCCACTCTGGTCCAGAGGTATGACTTTGGGCGACTCCCTCCTCCTCTCTGAGCTCTGATTTTCCTTATCTGTAAAATGGGACCCATAGCACCTACCTGGTAGGGTGAGACTCCGCTCTTCCGCTAGAATGGAGGTTCCCTAGTACCGTGTCTGGCACACGGTAGACATTACTAAGTATATGATGAATAAAGGAATACATTTTTAATACATCTGCCATGTAACAGGTATTCAATAAGTGGTAGAAATGATTTTCATCTGGCATTTCTTAGACTTATCGGGGCCTTTTTCTCCCTTAGTATTCTTAACTTCCCTTCCTGGGCAGAGTTTCAAGGAGGACCCTGAGTCCCTGAGTCTCCTCCCCAGCCTCTTCCAACCCATAATAGACAGGATTCTTGGAGAATAAAAACAACCCAACACGTTAACAAGTATCTCAGTCCATGGAGATCTCTTCCTATGAGAGGACATTAGTCAGGACTCTTTAGATTGTTTAGAAACCTAATTAAAACTGCCTTAAGCTAATAAAGGTACATATTCCCAGGAGTAAGCAGCTTCAGGTATGGTTGGATCCAGATGTCCAGTCAACCTTCATCCATTTCTTTAATTCACTCTCTTCTAGCATGGCTTCACCTTCAGGCAGGCACTGCCCTTGTGATGGCAGGACAGCTGCCCAGCTCCAGAACTACTTCTCACCAGCTCAGCACCTTCGCAAAAAGAGAACTCTTCCCCTCAAGGTTCAAATACAAGTCCAATAACTGAACTTCATGAGATGCACTTGGGTCACATGCCAAGGCCGATCAGGTATCCATTCTAGAAGCCTGGAAGTGGAGTCAGCTCTGGCTAAGTCAATATGGCCTTAGAGTGGGGAAGGAGCAGTTCTCCAAAGGTCAAGTGGATGTTCTTGCCAGAAGAAGAGGAGAGGAATGCTGAGCAGGCAAACTCAGCCAGTGTCCGCCACAGAGAGGGAAATAACCTAACGTAATCTTTATTCTCAGGACAGTCCTGAAGGGTAGTTATGATTTTTCTCATTTTACAGAAAAACGAAGCCCAGAGAGTCTGGGGGCATTGCCCAAGGCCACATCATGTGTCAGTGATAGAGTCAGGGCGGGAGCCCCCAAGCCTGGATTCTTGCTGGAACTTTATAGGAGGAAGTGAGCCTTGCAGGGGGTCTAGAACTAGCATTTGGAAAATGGGTGGGAGATGCAGGTGGCCCCAGGATCCCAGCGTCAGCCAGAGGAAGCTTCCAGGTCAGGCTCTTTGTGGTTCTTGTTCTTGTTTGTGCCAAGTAGCACAAGTCTTGAGACAAGCAGGTGTTTGCTTTCTTCATCTTTCCAAACATCCCAAAGCATAATACATTTGAGGATGTTGTAAGCAGTCTATCATTTTACTTTGGTTATCTCAAGTCAAAAATTATTTGACCTCGGCATTATCAAGGGTCCTATTTTTAAACATCTTTTGTGGGCTCTTTGGTTGCTCTCTTTACTTGGAGAAGGTCCCTACATCTCAGGCCATCATAAACCCACAGAGCTGGGATCTTCCAAGAAGGTTTTGGATGGAAACACCTCAATCCGGGCCTGAAGACCGAGGCTGGTGCTGTTGTTTCCTCCCCTCCCAATCCATTTCCAACCCTTGTTCAATCTTAAATTTCATCACCCCTTTGAAGACTACCCTGATAGCTTCACACCCATGCTTGCTCCTGGCCCAAACGTGGCCCTGCTTATCTGTGCTGCACAGAGAAACGTTTTGCGACTCTGGACTAGGTCCCAGTCATCTGGACTCGTAATTTAGCCTGCCCTTGAATTCATCTGTAGAAACTTGTCTTTCAAGAATAGATTCAAAATAAAGTTTGTAAAGGGCTTTGCAAACTGTAAAGCGATATTATGACTCATGGCATTCTGTATCTCATCCTCACCCGTCTCCTGGTTCCTTTGTCGTTGAAATTTGCTATAATTATACATATAATTTTTATGTATATCAATTACATATAAATAAATATGTTTATATACCAATATACTAAATATACATATATATACCTATACACAAATATATATATTTTATGTATATACCTATATATATACTATACACACACACACACACACACACACACACACACACACACATGCTTTATTGGATCTGTCTCCCTCACCAAACACTATGTTCCAAAAAGGTGTGCGTTGTGACTGTCTTGTTCATCATTGTTATCCCAGCACATTGTATTGTCCTGGTTGGGAGTTAGATGCTCAGTAAACGTTTGCTAAATGAATGAATGCATGAGTGAATGAGTGGGTGGAAGAAAAACATAGTCTGGCTTTCCCAACCAGGTGGTAAAGCAAAGGCCATGGAGTTAGGCATATCTGGTTTCAAATCACAGCTCCGTCGCTTCCTAGCAATGTGACCCTGGGTAAATGACCTTGCTGCGTTTCTGTTTTCTCATCTGTAAAATGGGTCTAATAACATATTTCACTGAGGATGCTAAAAGGTCACCTATGTGAATTCAGTGCCTTCAATAGTAAGCACTCAATAAATGTCAGAACCCTTCTCTCTTCCCCTCTTTAGCAATTCTACAATGCCCACAATAGTGGGCAAACGTTGGATGTTTAATAAATACTTTTTGATTGATAGATGGATGAATTTATCAAAGTGATGGGCACAACTTGGGTGTGGGATTTCCATTCCTGGTTGAGAGAAAACTGTGAGACGGGTAACTGAACCAAGAATTCAGAGAGGCCCTGGGCAGTGAGGAGAAGTTAGAACAGGGAGGTAACTAGCTAGTGTTTGCACACGCGTGTGTGTGTGTGTGTTCATTTTTGCATGGATATGGATAGATGTACACAAAGAGAGAGAACTAGTTATTCAAAGTCCTTTGATTCTTTGTTAAGAAGTTGAAGTTTATAATCAAACGGGTTCTTGGAATCCCCTGGAAGTTCTTGAGAAGGAGGAATGCGATGGAAATTCTTTTCGTATCTACATAAAGAAGAGACTTAAACAGGGAAAGGCTGTGAAGGCTGTTCTAGTAATCTAGGAAAAAGAGAGAAATGGCTAGTAGGCATTCAATAAACCATGTTGACATCAAAAAGTAAAAAGAGGCAAGCCTTGAATATTCCTTGGATCCATAAATCAAGAAATATTTATTGGGTATGGAGCAAGAGAGAGTAGGGACCAAACTTGTTTTTATTTTTCCTTCTAAAACTATAAATGTGATTTTTCCATTGCAAAATAATAAAGCCCCACTACAGGATATAATTCGAAAATGAGAGGAAAAATAATCATCCATAATCTTACAACCAGAACAGCCCCATGACTGCATTTTATGTCCCCACATCTGTGACCATAGGAGAATGAAAGAGTCTGCTATGTTCATGGTGGGGATATAGAAGGAGGGTCAGAAGGATGTTACAGAGAGGTCATGGCTGAACTCACTCACTCTTTTGCTTATTTGATTCAGTCTTCACGAGAGAGACCTAAACAGCAAAACCACACCTTGACCTCGGGTTGGAATCTCCCAGTCTCTTTATGCAACTCTGGACATCAACCAAGTTGGGTTACCTCCAACCTGATCACCAGAGTCCTCTTCCTTCCTCATTGGATTGTGGACATTTTAGTTTTTTGTCTTTTTTTGCATCTGCTACCCCTTTCTTGTTGTATCTGATCTTCCTTTGGGAAGAGTCCTCATTGTGTGGAGTCCTGGCAATAGAGCTCTTTCTGACTATTGTGCTGGTCAATGGTTGCTTAGCTGGTCCACCCACCAGATGTCCTTGGCCACTCCACATTCTTCTGTCAGTATATGAGTAGGTTGGTTCATCAGCCTGATGGCCATTTGGTCAACTGGTTATCCAGTCTTCTGGGGAGGCAGGCAGGTTAACCTATAGTCCACTAGCTCACTGAGTGGAGTGTTGGTCTGTTCACTGGCCAGTAGTCCATTTGACTATCAGTTGGGCAGTCAGGCTGTTCACTGGTGTATCAACCGCTCCATTGGCTCCACTATCACTGTGTTATTTCACCCATCTGACAGCCTGGCGGTCAGTCTCTCCATTAGCTTGCCGGTGGCCAGCTCTTCAGTCAGTCAGTAAGTCAGTCAGTTGCCAGTGAGTCGGCCGGACCCCACCCCTGTGAGCCCCTCCAGCTGGCGACCTCAGTCCTCACCTGAGCGTGGAGGGTGCGGAGGGAGAAGCTCATTTCCTCCCCGCGGAGGTCTTTTGAAGTGCTCAGTCAATCCTTGGAAACGAAATCAGAAGTTATTTGTTAGGTATGAGGGTGAAAACAGGCCCATCACTCTAAGTTACTGACAGCTAACCTGAACTTACTCATTTTCTTTCAAAACTCGTTAAAATTCAGAACCACGGTTTCTATTCTTGCCCCCTCTCCTACCCCCTGGGCCTGCCTTCTCCTTCGGCTGTGGCATTGGTTTGCAGGGGCATGTGACTTTATCAGCTGATCCCGATGCCAACCGGAGCTGTCAAGGTCCCTGCAGGGATGAGTCACCCTCCCGGAAAGGAGGCGTGTGGGGAGCCAGGCAGGTTCCCAGACCCCGGGCCTTGGCCTTGGGGTCCTCCTCAGGGGCTCGTGACCCCAAGAGGTAGGCAGTAGTCCAGCCTATGGGGCCATTTTCCACTTGGAGGCCTGATGTGCCTGGAAGGATGATTCACTGGGATGGGCTGCAGCAAAGGGGGTTAAAGAATGGTTTTCCTGTGGGCCCTCCTTTCTTTCAGGCGGGAGAGGAGGGGACATAGGCTGGTTAATATCCAGGGCAGATTTCCCAATGCCTAAGAGAACAGGCAGCATGCTAGGCACCAGGACACCTGGGTTCCAGGCTGGCCCACAGCTAAGAGCAGAGGAAGAAGTTGTCTCTTGTCTATCTCCTAGCTCCCCACTGAGCCACTGTCTTTCCAGGTTTCCACTTCCCTCCCTCACCTCCATCTCAGGCTCTCCATGCTCATCAACTAATCTCTGAGAACCAACCCTGTGCCTGGGTTTGAGCCGTCAAGTTCAAGTTCAACAACAGGCATTTATTGAGTGCTTATTGGGGTCAGGGTCTCCTGTTCTTTCCTTCCAAAGGGCATACCTCTTCATTTATTTATGAAAGATACTTACATTTATTTGCATACTTGCTGCCTTCCAAGCACTGGACTAGGTATAGAGACAGCGTTAAGCAAAACACTGCCTTCATGGAGATTAGCGTCTAGACAGATGCACATGGATCAGATGATCACACAAAAGAGTGTTTAAGCTACTGAGACAGGTGCTTTGATGGAAAACACCAGTGGTATATGAGAGAGACCATAAGGACACCTAATCCAATTGTGGTTTTGGGGAGCCAGGGGGGCTTCCCCAAGTAAATGACTGAATATGAAGATTAAAAGTTACCAAGGTGAAGAGAGGAAGGATCATGTCAGGTAGAGGGGACAGAGCCCTGCAGAGGGAGGGAAGCTGAAACATCAAGGCACTGAAACAAAGTTCCTTGTAGCTTTTGCCAGAGAGCGGTGAGATTAGTTCATAGGGAGGCATTCATTTTTCTTTCTTTCTTTTTTTTTTTTTTTGTGGTACGCGGGCCTATCACTGTTGTGGCCTCTCCTGTTGCGGAGCACAGGCTCCGGACGCGCAGGCTCAGCGGCCATGGCTCACGGGCCCAGCCGCTCCGCGGCATGTGGGATCTTCCCGGACCGGGGCACGAACCTGTGTCCCCTGCATCGGCAGGCGGACTCTCAACCAGTGCGCCACCAGGGAAGCCCATTCATTTTTCTTCATTATTACATTCATTCATTCATTTGTACATTCATTCATACATACATTCATTTCCTCATGCATTCATGCACACATTCCACAAATACTTACTGAATACCTACTCAACGTCTGCCTTTCTTTCAGAGTTCTCTGGTTGCAATTGACAGAAACCAGGGCTGGCTAAACAGTGTTTGCTGGGTAGCCCTTAGAAGAATGCTGAAGAACCATAAAATTGGTGGGTCATGGGAGGAGCAGGTTTAGAAAGGAAGATTGCCATCCATCTCTGGGAACCATGGTAACCTTCTTGTAGTAGGCCCTATAAACTCAGCCACTGCTATACCACTATCCTCCTTTCCTTGTAGTATCAAGATCCAAAGCCCTGATAGGGAGTTCAGTCTGGCTCTCATATACTTGCCCCCTACCATACCAGGTCTATGAGAGAAAGGATAGAGCCCCTTGGCTTTCTTACTGGTAGGTCAGCGCCTGGATTTACTTTTCCACCAAGAATCCATGCAAAGGGGGAGTGGTTATTTTCTGAGAAAATTTTTTTGTGTTAGTAGGGAGGGTAAATAGATATTGAGTAACCCCAAGTTATCTACCAGTCATTACACCCTTCAGATCCTAAAGGTCAAGCTAGGACTCCCATAACCTTCTTGGCAATTGTGTGGGGAATCCCGGGCACATACTCCCATGTTCTTCTTTCAAATCTGGCTCTTGACGGTGTCTTTAGGCACACAGCTTCCCAGCCAAGGCCTCACAGTTCTTCATTTATGAAATGGGCATACAAATCCTCCCTTTGGTACCTCCCAGCATTGCAATGAAAGTAAATCAACTCAATGCCTGTTGAAAGTCTTTCAGAGTCAAAGCTCTTTATTATCATGGAACCCCTGAACTCTGAGGCTGAAAATACTTGACCAAGGTGGGGCTCCTCTAAAAGGTAACAAGACCTTTCACTCAGCAGACAGGAGTAATGAAGAGTTGCCTGGGAGAGAGAAGGACTTGGGCACAGAGGGCTGACCTGGGGAGTCTTGAGAAAGGCACAGGGATGCTCCCTGGATTTGTCTTTGGCCCAAGTCCCTGGACTCATCTCTGGGTTGAGTAACAAGCTAGCAGCAGGCTGTCAGTAGAAGGGAAAGGTCTGTAATACACTGGGGTCCAAGCAATCCTGCTATAGGACTCAAAGAGGGAGTGAGCCATCCTCCCACTGCTACCACCATCCCCCATACAACTTTGGCATCTGTAGGATTTACGTGTAGCAGCTGCAGGAGACAGTGAACAGCCAGGGCCCTGCAGAAGGGATGTGTTCACGGGCACACCAGGGGTCCTCTGGACATTCCTGGAGTTCCTTGGGTTGGAGGAGTTATTTTACTAGTTGCTTTGGGGGAAACTCAGTTCATACGAGCAACATTTACTGACTATGTACCATGTACCAGGCATTTTCTCCCTCAGTGTCTCTGCCATGATGCTTTTTCTAATATTCCTGTTTCACTTTCACTGTCTCTGCTCTGAACTTGTATTTATCCATCCATCCATCCATCCATCCGTCCATCCATGCATCTTCTTAGCAAAAGATGAACATTTAGTGGTGATATAGCCTAGTTGATTAACTGCTACCCATTGGCAGAAGCTTAAGTCGTTTCTAGTTTTTACTGTTATAAACAATACTGTAATGAACATCTTTGTGCATGCCTTGGAAAATATTTATGGAGCACCAACATTATAACAGATTTATACTAAGTTCTTTGGTAATATTAGTTAACTTTTTAATGAGTATGTCTTGAGTTCCCAACCCTGGTAAAGAATGTTTTGACTCTGCCTTTGTAGCCTCCATAATTCATCCCCCTCAAGTAGCTGCTTCATAAACATTGAATGATGAATGGATCAATGGATCAAAATAATGAGCCACCTATGGAACCAAAGTGTGGGTCTCCAGAGAACTCCAGCTTGGCTCCTACAAGTGAACTACTTCCCACCTCTGATCCAGCCCTAGCTGTGGTAGCCTGCTCTCGAGATTTGGGGCTTTTTTGGTTTTTCAAAACTTTGGGATTTGCTCTCCTTTCTGCACTTCCATCTGTGTCTCCAGCCTCATCAACGACCTGGGAGTTAGGAAAGGGAGCAGGAAGAGGGATACATGAAGTGTCAGCCATGGACTATGAGCTAGAGCTGGGTTCTTCCTTTCTGCCTCTGAACACGTAGGAACAGAGCTCACGCATCTTCTTCTTTTCTTTTTTTGTATTTCATTTTATTTATTTATTTTTTTCATGCATCTTCAAATGGTGCTCCCACTGAGCTCAAACCTGCCACAGCCAACTGCTCCCCATTTGGCCACCTTCTCTGCACACACACACCTCCGTGCCTCTCCTTGTGCTGTTCTCTCTGCTTGGAAAGCCCTCCCCCTGCTCACACATCCATTCAAAAGCCACTGCCTAACATGTTCCCGTGAACTTCCTGCCAGGCAGAACCAACCAATCCAGTGTTCTGCTCCCATGTACCTTGCAGATCTCTATTGCAGCTCTTCCCGTATTACCCTGGTGAGTTCCACTAAGCAAGGACTATCTCTTATCCAGGGATGGCAAGCAGATTGCACTTCAACGTGCCAGCTCTGATCGATTAGTCGTGGCTGCCTGGAATGTTCTGTCTAGAGCAGGGCAGACCAATACCATTGTCATGGGAGACACACTGATTTAAAATTTTCCAGTAGCTACATTCAAAAAAATAAATAGGTGAAATTAATTTCAGAAGTGTATTTCAGGGAATTCCCTGGAAGTCCAGGGGTTAGGACTCGGCACTTTCACTACCTTGGCCTGTGTTCAATCCCTGGTCGGGGAACTAAGATCTCACAAGCCGCGAGGTGCGGCCAAAAAAAAAAAAGTGTATTTCATTTAACCCAATATATCCAAATATTATCATTTCAACATGCAATCAGTATAAAAATTATTCATGAGATATTTTGCATTCTCTTTTTCAGACTGAGTCTTCAAAATTCCATGTGGAAATTACACTTACATTTCAATTCAGATGCTGTTTTCATCAGAAATACTTGTCGTTTATTTGGATTTCATAAAATTTGCAGTTGAAGTAGATTTGCATTTTCAAGTTGTTCCAAACATTCGTAAAGTTTTCCAATAACTGGGCGATCCCTTGTTAAATGTAAATTAATTAGGAAATTAAAAATTCAGTTTTCTGGTGGCACCAGCTACATTTGAAATGCTCAATAGCCACATGTGACCAGTGACTGCAGTGTGAGAGAGCAGATCTGGAGGGATTCTGAAGCTTCAGAATGCTGCAATCAACTGGCAAAGCCTGCCTTGGAGGTGTATTTGGGCAGCAGGCACCCCTGGGCCTGCTATTTGTCATTCCTGGTTTTATTTATCTCTGTATCCCCAGTGGCTGGTGGGACTCACTCGATGTTATGGAGGAATGGCGTCATGGATACCTCAATGACTTGGGATGTGCTGAGAGCTGGCACACTCTGAGCTTTCTTACCTAGAAAGGGAAATGGTGATAGGGAGTCCTTGCATTTTTCTGAGAAGGGGACTGACAGCATCAGATTAACACGTGGCAGTTGGCTCTGGTATCGGTTGGAGAACAGACCAGAGGGCACAAGCCTGGAGTGGGCAGTGGGCAGGGAGGAAGCATTGCAGTGACCAACTCAGAGTGAGATGAGATGTTTAAAGGAAAGTCCCAAGAAACTGGTCATTGTTCCAGTCCTGGGACAGGGTTCCCCTCCCTCCAGGGAGGCGCTGTATTTGTTGCTGACTTTTATTGCTATTATATGCATTGACCTCACTCTGAAGAGGGAGCTAGACTACACATGAAGTGGTGGAAAGAACAGGGCCCTGGGGTGAGAAGCTCTCCAAGCTCAGTTGAGTGGCCATGTGACCCTGGGCCAAGTGACCCCACCTCTAAGTTTTCTCACAGGAGGACTGTTAAGATGCCCATGCAGTATTGTGTGTATGTGTCTGGTGGGGTGTGTGTGTGTGGGGGGGTGTTGCACGAGATGACCCGTGTACCTGTAAACTGAGTCTTTATGGATCTGTCATGTAGTCATTGTAAGGGTTCAGGCTACAGCAGTTGTTGCTCTATTATCATTCCCATACGAACAGCTACTATTTATTTTCAATGCAAGGACTGAGATAAGAAAAGGTGAAACACAAACTAGAAACTCCCCACATCACCCCAGAATGGGAGGGAGCAGATATGGGTACCTTTTGCGACAGCACCCCTGGGAGACTTCCCCCACCAGAGTGAGGAGATGGCAAGGTCTAGCAGAATTATTCTGACCATGGAGACTGAAGTCAGTTTGCCCGGTGGAATCCCAGATCCACCACTTCCTAGCTGTGCCTTGGTTTCTCTGTCTGTAAAATGGGGATCATAATAATTCCCTCCTCACCGAGAGTGCTGTTTGTGTTGGTGTTGTTTTTATCACTCTTTATGGGCAGCAGCATAGACTGGCTCTCACATGGCCCAGCCAGTGCAGTGGAAACAGTGAGAAGGACAAGAAGGCAAGGGTCCACTACATTTGGTCAAAGAGATCAATCGGGTCCTTCCCTGGCTCTGCCAGGCACTTCAATACAGGAAGCAAGACTCTATTTAAGGAGCAATGAGGGGTTTGCAGGCTTCTCAGAGCCCACCATGCGCACTGTGCTCACAGTTGCACAGTGATGGGCAGGGAATGAGTGGGCAAGGTTAGCCATGAGCACGTAATCAGAGGCTCCATCCTCTTGGCAATGACAGCTTTACCAACAGGCATCACTGATGGTTTAGATCAATGCTTCCCCAGTGTTGGGGCAACAGGTTGGCTGCAATAGAATCACCTGGGGAAGTTTTTAAAAAGTACAGATTCCCAGGCCCCGTTCCAGACCCACTGAATCTGGATCTCTAAGTGTGGACTCAGGAATCTGTATATTTTAAAAGTCTCCCCTGGGGATATTATGATGCACAACCAGACTTAGAAACCACTGGCTCTCAGCTCTGAAATGGGAGTTGGCAAAAGAATTAAGAGTGACAACAGAACAAACCTGAGTATGTGATTGGAAAAAAAAAGAAAGACTCCCTCAAGTCCTCAGCTATACTAACAGAGGCATGCATCTGGCCCCAGGATTAATTAACGGTAAACAGTGTGGCAGGGCACAACACCGTGTGACTCAGTCTTGGTGGTTTTGATTCCTTGCTAGCATGGCAACTTTTCTTTCTTCAAGCCCCAACTCAAATCCTGTTTAACTGCGTCCTTGGAGAGGAAAGTAGAGAGCAGATAACAGATATCAGATAAGTGTTAAGACCAGTCCAACTAAGAAGTTCTACTTCCAGAGAAATACTAGCTTGAGTACACCAGGAAATATGACAAAGCTCTGTTTGTGATTTTTTTAAAAAGTGGGAACAGTTGTCCATCAATGGGTAAATGCATAAACGATCTGTTACTTATATAGTGAGTACTACATGGCAGTTAAAATTAGTGTGAGACATCTCTGTGTCTCAATTTGTCTCAAAAAAACAAGACGCAAAAGGATATCTATTACATGATATTATTTAAATTCTAAAAACACGAAACAATTTTATATATAATTTGTGGACACACCCATACATAGAAAAGGTATTAAACTTGCATGGAAATCGTTATACATGTCATCTTCAAGCTACTGGTTACCTCTGGGAGGGAAGGGACAAAGTCCCGGAAAAAGATCAGAAACAAATAGGACAAATGTCAGCATCTATTAAATCTCCGTGGTAGATCAATGGGTACCTTGTTATTTTCTATCATTTTAAATACGTCTGAAGTACGTAAAATAAAGCAAGATGGCATTTCAGAGAAATCCAAGATGTAGGGGTTCATGTACACTGGGAAGGATGGGAATGAGTCCTGGAAGATTCGGGGTTCAGTGGTGGTACGTTTTGAAAACTTGTAAGGAAAAAAAGAATGACCTTGTCTGTTGTTCTGAGGCTCAAGTCTTTGTCTTTTGATGGAGGCATTTAACTCATTTATATTTACTTCAGAGCTGATTAAAAATATTTCCCCCTTATTGGAGGCAGTGCAGATGAGTGATGGATAGATTTCACAAACATGTTTGTTTCACAACTCCATGGTCACGAGCTCCACCCATGCACATGAAACGTCAACAGAAGATTTGGGGTCAGTGAGCGACCTTTGTTTGGGTGATAAGAGCTGTGCTAGTGCCAGGCCTTTCAACCAGATCCATCTGAAATCTCAGTGGAATTTAAAATGAGCAATCTTCATCTCAAAGTGGATGTTGTCTCACCAGTTGGGACCCCATCAAACATACTGGTAAAGGACATTTCACTCAGAGAGGCAGGGAGGCGTGATGCAAAGAACATAGATTCTGAGACAGACACAAAACAATTCCATACATAGTTTGCCACAGCTGGACACTCACTCTTGCTGAGTGGGCGCTCATCTCCACCCCACCCAGATGGCAGATTGAGAGTCGGTCAGCCCTGGGCTTGAGTCACATCTCTTATACTTACGAGCACTGGATGAATTAGTTCATCGCTCTGAACTTCAGGCCCTCATCATAGAACCGGGACACTGGCAGCTAGCTAACAGAGCTGTTGGCAAATTGAACCAGATAGCTTATCTAAACCCCTGACACGTGGTGGGCCCTTGGTGGACTTTTATTTTATTTTCCCTCTCGCATCTCTGGGGTACTGACACAATCTCATTTCACCCTCCCAGGAAGGTAGGCAGGAAGTGAGCCCCACAGAAGGGTTGATGCTGGCCTTGAGGCAGGTTCCTAAGACTGGCCGCCAGGCTGTTATTGTCTGTGGTTTCCTGATCAGTCCGCCGACAGTTCCATCAGGGAAGGCAGGGGGTTCAGCCACGGGGGGGGGGGGGGGGGAAGGAGGGGAGGGAGGAAGGACGCCCCCTCCCCACCTCCAGCCCCCATCCGAGGAGTGTCCGGCCGGCCTTCCAGTGGCTGCCAGCTCTCCTTCTGAGCTTGCTTCAGCAGAGAGGAGTAGCATGTTAAGGCCTGTCTGCGCTGGCTCCACGCTCCATGTGCCCTGGCCCCCATACACCATTTGTCGGGCAGCAGAACAGAATTTGCTCATAAATAAACAAGATCTTGGGTTTCACGTTGGGGAGGCGATGACAGAAGAGGGCCTGGGGCTCTCGCCGTTATCTGCACCCGGGCCTGCCAACTCCTCGCCGCCTGGAAGGGCCGAGAGCAGAGAGGAAGGAGAGCCCAGCCAAGAGCACATTTTTCGGTCATAGAGTCACTGCCTGGCGGCCAGCGCAGCTCCTCTCATTTCCCGCGACGTCCCTCACACTAGCCACCAGGGACTCTGGGCTCGGCAACCACCAAACCCCTGCCCAGCCAAATGTAAGCACCTGAACTTGGTTAGTAGGGAGGTGGGTGGAGGGTCGTCCAGAGCCTGGAAGACGTCAGGCCTGGAAGAGAGGGGTTTAGCAGTTTCTAGCCTAGACCACCTGAAGTGTCCTGAATGAATTCTCAGCACAACCCCACATGGCCAGGGGGGGCCAAGCCCGGTGCTGGCACACGGTCTAGGCACCGAGCATTCTGTGTCCATGTCTGATGAAGATCAGATCCCAGGCAGAAAATGATCACCTTCCAGCCTTGGGAGAATGGAAGAAATGGAAAACCACACAACAAGAAAAAAGGATGAATTATTGCCACATAGATGAATCACACACACATAATGTTGACCGAAAGAGACCAGACACAAAAGAATATATACTGCATGATTCCATTTGCATAAAGTTCAAAAATAGGCAGAATTAATCTATGGTGGTCAAAGTCAGAATCATGGTTACCTCTTGGAGGGGGGATTGACTTAGAAGGGGCATGGGTGCTGGTAAGGTCCTGTCTCTTGATGTAGGTGGGGATTACGTGAGTGTCTCCATCAGGGAAAGACCCTGAGCTGTATTCGTGGGATGAATGTGCTTTTCTACTTTATCTTATGTAGGTTATCCCTCAAGGAAAAGTTTTTTTTTAAAAGGATCTTAAAAAGAATGAAAGCAAATCAGATCACTTCCTTCCGTGATTAAAACCTTAACACCAACTGCCTACTGCATCTCCAAACTCCCAACTTAGTGTCACCTTCTCAGAGAGGCCGTCCCTGACCGCTTATTTTAAGTCGCTCACCCTTAATCACTCACTACACTGTCTTTTTAAATTGTCATCCTAACAGTTACCATCATCTGAGGTCTATACCTGAAGCCAGAACTATACCCAAACTTTCAGTTACATGACTCGTTAGATTCCCATTTTCTTAAGCTACTTTGTCTGGGTTTTCTTGCAACCAATGAGAGTCTGTGCCAAGCCCTGTGCTGGCTGTAGAGGAAACTGAGGACAGTCTTAGCCGGTCTCTAGGGGGGCAGTAAGCACTGTGTCCACATCTGATGAAGATCAGATCACAGACAGAAAACAACACACCTTCCCAACAGTGGGAGAGTACTAAGCTGTTCAAAATATTCACTGAGTAAATAAGTCAATGGATGGATGGATGGATAGATGGATGGATGGATGGATGGATGGGGAAAATGGGTGAATGGGTGGATGAGTGAATGGATGGGTATCCATTGCCTTGCTCATCATCACAAGGCAATGGAAGTAGAAAAGAACTTTAGATTCCAGGTGGGAGAGACCACTGGGCCTGGAGGGCTTCACAGATAAGGTAGGAATTGAGTCAGATATGCAGGAGAAAACTGAGGACTAGTATTTCTTGATACCTTTACCACGAGGTTGGTATAATTATCTCCACTTTGAAGATGAAGAAACTGAGTCTCAGAAAGGTATAATGGTTAGCCAAAGTCACACGGCCAGAAAGTGGCAGCCGGGATGGAAACCCAGGTCTGGCTGAAGCCAAAATTTCTCTGTGGGCCCTCTTCCCAGTCTGCTGCCTGGGACCCCGTGTCTGCAGTGTCAGAAAATGAACTGGGAGGACAGCGGTCTCAAAGTCCCATCCTGGCGATGCTCAGCGCCCCCTGGGAGGCCCAGGCCGGATCCTCTCCACCCCTCGGAAACTCATGTCAGCGGCCTGACAGCTGTATTCCACTGGCTGGCCACAGCTGCCACTGAGGTCCTTGTTCCTGATGCTGAATGTTCCACCACTTTTTCCTGGCACCCCAGGCCTGACGGCCGCTCAGGAAAGCTACTGTACTTGTGAGAAAAGTGAGGTCAGTGCATGTTTCCATCTACTCGGAGAAGGAAAACAAAAACAAATATTCTCGCTACTGAATGTGCTTTTTATTCAGCAGAATCCATCCCCAGAAGGCTTAATTTATGGTTCACCCATGTATCCCTGAGCATATTTACCAGGGGACATCGTGGGGAAGCCTGGAGGGGCCTGTGGCCCCGGCTACGTCCTGGCAGGGGCTCCAGCTCCTACAGCAGCAAAGGCCAGAGAGTAACAGCAAGAAGATGATGGTCGATGGTCAGGATCACAGAGAGTGAGGTCAAGCCTTAGGGGCATATATAGAACAGTGAGAAGAAATGGCTACTTGCATTTCTGCTTTGCACATGCTGTTCTGGAATACCCTTCTATTGTCCAGTCTGGTGAACTCCTACTCATTCGTCAAAGCCCAGCTCCAGCCTTCCCCGAAGGCTCTGGGCAGAGATGGCCCTACCTTCTTGGAACTCGCTGAGCCCTGCATCCATTCATCTTGGGACAGGCCACCTGGTATCCTTCTGTTTAGCCAGGGACCTCTCAGAGGCAAGGACCATGGCAATATACCTCTGAAAGCCCGACCGGAGTCATAGCACATAGTGAGTGATGAGTGAGAGAGAGAGTGAGAGAGCAAGCTGGGGCAAGAAAGAGTGTGGGCTACAGAGCGAGGCTGGTAGAGTCTCTGGGGCCCTGCAGGATGGTGGACTGAACAGCAGTCTGAGTTGGGGATGGGGCTTGTGTGGCTTTGGAGACCAGGTTCAAGAGGTACGTTTTAATGGTGGGAAAGAAGGCATGGCTGAGATGGGGTGGGTGACCGCTGACCGTCACCCCCCCGAAGCTACTGGATTTCAAATCCAGGCTGACCTCTCATTTCACAGATAAGGACGTGAGAGCCAGCAAGGGGCTGCCTTGTTAAGCTCGTTCTTGCCTGGTGCCCCATTCACACCCCACTGTTCTTAGACACACCCTAAACCCCTCTGGGTTCCTGCCTCTGCCCCTCCCCTCCTCTCTCCCCTAACCCAGGAGATCTATGTTCTGCTCACTGGCACTTTCTGGGCATGTGGTCAAACCCACAGCTCTGGATGCCATTCCCTCCTCCCCCGGAGCCTCAGTTTTCTCATCGCTGAAACCAAGGCCGCTATCGCTGCCTCAGCTGGGTCAGAAATGAGGTTTTACAGGTGAAGCGCTTGACACGGTGCCTGGAACAGAGTAAGCACTCAGTTCCTTCCTTCCTTCCCCAGACTCTGTTTGGCTTTTCCTCCTCTCTCTGTGAAGTCTATCCCCTCCCCCAGCCGATCCTCACCCCAGGCAAAAGTCTGTCCGACCCTGGAGTCTTGGTGGCCACTGATCAGGCCTGTCTCCAGCGTTTGTGTCCATAGCAGCCTTGTTACCCTCGTGATGTATGACTTGGGTCGGGTGGGTGTCAGTTGGCTGCCTGCCCCATTCCCTTCCAGACGAGAAGGGCTGGGAAGCTTGATTTCATTTATTTTCATACGTAAGAGACAAAGGGGCGGGGAAGAGAGAGAGAGAAGAGGGAGAGCTGGGGGGGGTGTGTGCCGGGAGAGCAGAGAAGGGTGTTGGGAGCCTTAGGCCCCTCTTGTCTCCTGATCGCTCAGGTCTGGCCGACAGTAGCATGCCACCACTGGAGGGGCTGACCAGGAGCTTCAGAAGCCACACGGCCACTCACAGTGGATGAAGGTCTCTTGTCCTCCTCTTCTACCACGGTGAGCTTCTTATCTGGAGGCTGGGGACATGTCTCCTATAAATTATTCTCCTTCACAGGCAGCGCGTTTTTCTTTATGAATCATGCAGGATCTGCCTCCCGCCTCAGTGTGTGTAAAACAACAAATCAGGAGAAATTTGACTTGACCCAAGCAGGGAAGTTTCCATCCATCACAAGAGGAAAATGTTGGTGCAGCAGGGAGAGGCACAGAGCTGGTGACAGACCGAGGGGCGCGGGGACAGGACAGGGGGCCCCAGTCTGGGCTCTCGGAGGCTCCAGGGTGGGTGGGAGACACCCACGGGCTCCAACAGCATCAGCTTCTGGAGCAGCCATCATTCCCTGGTCTCTCACTGAGCACTGCCCTGACCTTCTCCTGGGCTCCTCTGGGCCCTGCCACACCTGGATAAAAGTCACCCTTCCCCCCATTCTCTCCCTTCCCCTCCACGCAGAGCTCCTCATAGCTCCCCAAGCAGACCATGTTCCTCTGCACCTCTGTCTTTGTGCACGCTGTCCCCACGGACTGAAAGAACAGCCTTCCCTTCCAAAACCTGACTCATGGGCATGCCCGTGGTGATGTTTCCTAGACCCTCAGGGAGAGCTGCCCATGCCTTCTTGGGGGGCCATCACTCTCTTGAGTCAGTGAAATCATTTTCTATGTTTCTGTCCCCCCGAGCCCACCCCAGGCTGACTGTTCCACGCAGGCCAGGCTAGGCCCTTACAGGCCCGTATCCCTACATGGCCACTCTACGGGGGCGGGAGTCTTGCTTTATCACCAGCACTTGGCACACAGTAGTTGCTCGATGAACACTGGGAAAAATCCCCTGGTACCCTGAATGGGGGATGGTATATGCTCATTGGTCTCTGCTCTGCTAGAGGCCCCACTCAGGGCCTGACGCTTGCTGGGGCTGATGAATGGAAGATGGAATTGACGACAGGGCAGACTGGTGTCGGGAGGTGAGGGCTGGTTCCTCCTGCGGGCAGAAACTTCTGGCTCAGGCTGCCTGCTCCAACCCAGGAAACCAGCTGACCTGTAATGTTCAGCTTCAACTTACTCATAGCCCGGCCCACTGTCTGGATCCAGACTGCCCCCCCTGAGCGAATGCACCTCACCTGGGCCCTGGGTCAAGGGGGCTACATCACTCTGCAGCTCAGTGGACAGGCTCTCCATGAATATGGCTTTCGGGTCCTCTCCTGGACTTCTAAAGTCAGACATCCAACAGTCACCACCCCTCCCATACACATGCATGATCCCAACGCCTCCTACCTCTCTTTCTCTCTCTATCTTCACAAAAGTCCCCTCTTTTTTTTTTAAAGTCCCCTCTTGATTTCAGGGCAGAAGTATGTCTAAAGAGGGGAGGGGGCAATACGGAAATCAGACCGGCACTGGGGAAGGGGGATGAGGGTGGCTCAGAGGACTTGCCCCAATGGCTTCTGAGGATGGAAGATGCCAGATGTAGGCCATGTTCTGGAAGGCTCTGAACACATCTTTAGTCAGAGGCTTCAGTAAAAACAGCACTAGATTGCGTGTCCAGAGTCCTGGGTTCTGGTCCCAGCACTGTCATCAACTTACTGTGTGACCTAGAAGAGGTCTTCTTCCCTCTTTGGGTCTCTGTTTCTGTGTTTTTGAAAAATACTAACTCTAGTTACTAGTTATTGGCAGCTTTCTTCATGCCAGCCACTGGGCTGAGCTCTTTTAGTCCTCTCAGCACTGCATTCATTATAGGAATCATGACTATCCTCTTTCTTCAGTTGTAGAACTCAGCTCAAGAGGTGACTTACTCAAGGTCATACACCAGCAAGAGATGGGGCAGAATTTGGTGCCTGAGGCAGGTTCTTCCCCAGCCACCACACCATGCCATACGGAGGGGGTTGGAGAACATGATCCCTATGACCCTACCTCTCTGCCTTGCTTGTCAAGTCCATTTCTACCCCTCCTCCAGGGAGCCCCTCAGGCCTTACTGACTGGCTTCAGGGCCCCTCCACCCTATTCTCACAAGGGCTCTCCACTGACCTCCATCCCATTTCCTGGTGACCAGTCTTTCTGCTGGGCCCAGCAGGGGACATCACAGGTGCTAGGGGATGCAGAGCCTTTCCAACAGAATCCATCCTACTGCGGGGGCTGTTTTCAAGGATGAGGGTGGAGGGAGCTGAGAACTGCTTACTTTCAAAGTGAAGAGAGCAAGATGTAGTTGAGGATGAAGAGACGGAGCAGGGTAATGGGAGGTACCCCATGGGATTCACCAGGCATGCCTCACTCTGAGGACCTTGATCTTGACCCATCCTCACTCTTCCACCTCCCTGCTGAGTCCTGGCCTCTGGTCCGCAGGCCCCCACCAGTGGCACTTGGTGAGAATCATTTTTAAACACTCCCTTTCTCTGTATTTCAAGATCATCTTCAGTAATAATTATATAATAATCAGTAATAATTGCTATTTTCTTGTTTTAGTTCTCAGTTTTCATCATTAGCAAAAATAAATTTTGCTTTTAAAAACAGTATGCAAATTCAGTAGACTAATTCATGTATGAATTAAAATTTGCACTTAACAAGCAAAAAACTTACATCTCTCCATTTCCCCTCAGTTTCATGTTTTAATTTTGAATGCTAAGTGGTCACATAGAATGACAGAATCAGAGCAGCTCACATTGTGTTTCATCACCTTTTTAATTCCTCTGCTATCACTATTTAAATTCAGCAACATATAGTGCCACGAGGGATGGAGACACGGTCTGCGCCCGAAATGAATTTGAAAGATTCTGAAACTTCAGGGGTTTAGTTTCAAAATGAACCCACGTAGCTTCATCAGGGGTGTTCTCCAAACCAACTTCCATGTAGAATAGAAAGTTTATTAAAGGATAAGTAATAAAAATGTGCTAATATGAAGTTTACTTCATATTTACTTATTGTTAAAACTCCACAATAACTGCAGCCGTTGTTTGGAACTAAGACCAACAACATTTTCTTTTTTTGGGGGGGAGCAGTGTTTTATCAGTGTCATTGTTTAGACTTGCCAGCACATGGGGATAATAAAAAGCAGATCGACTTGTAGTCAGTTTTATTACTGCTTTCCAGTTCCCTACAGAAAACGTAGCCCCTTATTTTCTGCATCCTGAGAGATGCCCCTGAGCCATCTTTGGTCTGCCACTGCCCCAGCCAAAACTCTGAGATTTCGCCACAGTCCCTACACTAGGGTCTCTGTCTCCAGGGTCCAGGCACTAGCTCGCCTGCCTTGTACCTGCACTTCCCAAGAGAACTGATCAGACTTTTTTGGTCAAATGTCCCTCAATTTAAGTTTGTTTGATATTTTTTCATGATTGTACTTAGGTTTTGCATTTTGGCAAGAATACACAGGGATGATTTTGGAGCCTTAGTTCATAATGTTAATATATCTTATTACTGGTGATGTTGATCTCGATCTCTTGACTAAGGTAATTTCTGCCAGGTTTCTCCACTGTAAAGTAGTTACTTCTTTTTCTTTGTAGTTAATGTATAGCTTAGGGGAGATATTTTGAGACTAGGCAGATTCTGTTTTGCCCCAAGCTTTCACCACTAATTTTAGCATTCACCACTTTTGTCCACAACAATTATTACTGTGTCGTTTATCTAATGGTACTTTTCTATTTCCCTTTTTCCTTCTCCATTTATTAATTGGAATTATCCAATATGGAATAACTGTGCCATCTCTTCTATTATTTCTTTAAACAATTACTTATATCAGTAAGACTCACGAATATTTATTTATTTATTTATTTATTTATAAATATATTTTATTTTATTTATTTTTATTTTTGGCTGCGTTGTGTCTTCGTTGCTGTGCGCGGGCTTTCTCTAGTTGCGGCAAGCGGGGGCCGCCCTTCGTTGCGGTGCATGGGCTTTTCATTGTGGTGGCTTCTCTTGTTGCGGAGCACGGGCTCTAGGCGCGCGAGCTTCGGTAGTTGTGGCTTGCGGGCTCTAGAGCACAGGCTCAGTAGTTGTGGCGCAGGGGCTTAGTTGCTCTGCGGCATGTGGGATCTTCCCGGCAGGGCTCAAACCCATGTCCCCTGCAATGGCAGGTGGATTCTTAACCACTGTGCCACCAGGGAAGGCCATGCAAATTTTTTTTTCTATGGCTTATAATTCAATTATAACCCATAGAGTTGAATATAAATATTCGATTATATTCAATTATAACCCATAGAATAATTATATCATTATTTATCTTGTTTTTCAAATTGCTCCAGTGTTGGACATTAGAAGCTCTTCAGTTTGGGTCCTGTTTTTCTTTTAAGAAACCTACATATTTTTGATTTTGTGTCATCAAATGTTGTTCCAGGCGCAGCTCCTCATTTTATATTTTCCCTGTCTCAACCACTTATCTAAGGAACCCTGGTGTTTTTTTTTTTTTCTTTCCAATATGCTCTTTAGAAACCAAGATCTGGCTACTAGGTGTGCTCATTACTACTTGGGTGTCGCTGCTTCTAGGCCCTCTAGTGGGGACAGGTCTGCTAACCCACACATATACTCACATTATCTGTCTATCATCTATCTATCTATCTATCTATCTATCCATCCATCCATCCACTCATCCATCCATCATTTAACATATGACTTTATATACTGATAATTCAGATTGCAAGCTAACATCTTAGGGTTCATTTTAGCCTTTGCCTTCTATTTATGGCTTCTTTCTCCAATAATGAAAAACTTGATTCTTATTATCTAAAAAATATTTGTGTTTTCATACTCATTTGTATTTTCCAATTTATTTGCATAAAAATCTGCAGAGCATTTGTGTATGATTTTTAAAAATTTAACATTTCCATGGTTATTTTCCCCCTTGTCACTTCACGTTTTGTATATTTGTGTTTTCTTCATTTTATGCTTAATTAAATTAGCTACTGTTGTGTCTATTTTGTTATTTTTCTAAACCAACATTTTGATTAATTCATTAGGTCTTTGTTCTATTGTCTTCTTCATGAATCTCTGCTTTTATCTTTATTATTTCCTTCCTGTTGCTTTCTTTTGGTTTGCTTTGTTTTTATTGTTATAGTTTTTTGAGCTAGGAATTTAATATTTTATTTTCATATTTACTGATAAAAGTGCTAAAATAATGAGTTTTTCTCTGATCACTGCTTTAAATGAATCCCAGATTCTGATATGGAGTGTCTTCATTGTCATTATTATTATTACTTTAACTCTGTAATTTCAGTTTTTATTTTCCCTTTACCTAGGAGTTTTTTAACAGGAGATTTTTAAACTTCAGGTAGAAGGACCTGTGTGGTTTTTGTTAGTATTGCAGTTTTATTTTGATCAGAGTGTTGTTTGTAATATTTCTACCTTATGGAAGTTACTGATGTGTATTTTGTTGTTGTTGTTTGTTTTTTTGCCATGCGATATGGCAAGCAGGATCCTAGTTCCCCGACCAGGGATTGAACCCATGCCTCCTGCAGTGGAAGTGTGGAGACTCAACCACTGGGCTGCCAGGGAAATCTCCTGAAGTGTTCTTTATGATAACTTTTTTTTTTTTTTTTTGGCGGTATGCAGGCCTCTCACTGTTGTGGCCTCTCCCGTTGCGGAGCACAGGCTCTGGACGCACAGGCTCAGCGGCCATGGCTCACGGGCCTAGCCGCTCCGCGGCATGTGGGATCTTCCCGGCCCGGGGCACGAACCCGTGTCCCCTGCATCGGCAGGCGGACTCTCAACCACTGTGCCACGAGGTAAGCCCTATGATAACTCTTTGTGAACGTGCTATGGACACAATAATTTTCTATTATCAGAATGTAGACTTCAACCTATGTCTATATGATCTGCCCTATTAATTATGTTGTTTTAGATCTTCTCTCTTTCTTCCCCCCATATCACCTGTATCGTACTATGAGTGGTGTATTACAGTCTATCATTAGTACGTTTCTATATATATCTCCTTGTATCTTTTCTAGTTTTTGCTCATGAAAATGAATGCAGTGTTATTTGGTGCATAAATATTCATGTGTTATATCTTCATTTTAGATTGAAGTTTTAGTGTTAATAAATGTCCTTCATTGTCATTTTTAATGCTTTATGGCTTGAATTCTACTTTGTCTGATATCAGTATCACTTCCTCTGATTTCTTGTTTCTTTGTTTGTCTTCACTTGCCATGTATACCTTCATCCATCTCTATTTTTAGCCTTTCTGAATTCCTTTGTTTTGTGTGTATATGCTTTTACACAGCATATAATTGGGATTTTTTTGTGAGCCACATTTAAAATCTTTTTCTTTTAGAAGGTGAGTTAAGCTCGTTCACAGTTATTGTAATAACTGACAGGTTTGATCTCAATTCTATTGTACTATTTTATAATGATGTATATTTTGCTATACTTACTGTTTCTTAGAGGACATTCTTTATATGGTTAAATCCACTTAAAAGTTTGAGACTTGGGGCTTCCCTCGTGGTTCAGTGGTTAAGAATCCACCTGCCAATGCAGGAGACACGGGTTCAAGCCCTAGTCCAGGAGGATCCCACATGCTGCGGAGCAAATAAGCCCATGCACCACAGCTACTGAGCCTGCACTCAAGAGCCTTTGAGCCACAGCTACTGAAGTCTGCGCACCTAGAGCCCATGCTCCACAACAAGAGAAGCCACCACAATGAGAAGCCTGAGCAAAGCAACGAAGAGTAGCCCCTGCTCGCCACAACTAGAGAAAGCCCGTGTGCAGCAACGAAGACCCATGCAGCCAAAAATAAATAAATAAAATTTTTTAAAAAGTTTGAGACTTATTTTATGACCCAGTGTATGGTTTATCTGGTTTTTGTAATTGATTTGTAAGAGCTCTTTATATATTAAGGATACAGATCCTTTGTCAAATACATTATAAATCCTCTCTGCTTTTAGTTGATGGAAAGAGTGGTTGTCTGAGGAGAACAGAGAGTCAACTAAAGAGCTGTATATTAAAAAGGGTAAATATTTCTCTATTACTCATGTAAACAACTTGAGTATGTTCTCTCTCTCTATCTTCAATTGCCTTTATTTAGATCTTCATCATTTCTCTCCTGTATTATTAGACAACCCAATTAACTATTTGGCACTACAATTCCTTGTCTGTAGATCATATACTGTCTCCAAGTTATCTTTTTTCTTAAATTTATTTGGTTTGATAGCTTGTCTACAAATTCCCTGGTTTTATACAGTTGAAAGGTATCAATCATTCAAATAACAAAATGCAACTGAAACGAAATAGTTATTTGTAGTGAGGTGGATGGACTTGTCTGTCATACAGAGTGAAATAAGTCAGAAAGAGAAAAACAAATACCGTATGCTAACACATATATATGGAATCTAAAAAAAAAAAGAAAGGTTCTGAAGAACCTCGGGGCAAGACAGGAATAAAGACGCAGACATAGAGAATGGAAAGAGAACACAGGGAGTGGGAAGGGTAAGCTGGGACAAAGTGAGAGAGTGGCATGGACATATATACACTACCAAACGTAAAATAGACAGCTCATAGCATAGGGAGATCAGCTCGGTGCTTTGTGACCACCTAGCGGGGTGGGATAGGGAGGGTGGGAGGGAGCCGCAAGAGGGAGGAGATATGGGCATATATGTATATGTATAGCTGACTCACTTTGTTATAAAGCAGAAACTAACACACCACTGTAAAGCAATTATACTCCAATAAAGATGTTAAGAAAAAAATGCGACTAATGCTCAGCTCTTGTATGGGCAGATTTTAACAAATTGTCATGATCCAGCTGATGTGTTTGGTGATAAAGTGTCATGTGTGATATAATCACTTCACTACAAATTAATTCAATCCAGACAGGATGATCCTACACACTGTGAGTCTCCTAAAAGTCACCTGGGAAGTGGGAATAATTAACATGAATAATACCTTCAGTCAGCTCTCCTCCCCAACCCCAGCCTGTCACATTCCAGTCACACTTAGCTGAAAGGTCTTCGATAACATCAGGCTCTCTCAAACTCCCTTGCCTCAAGCCTTTCTTCACTGCTGCCTTAACTAGACAATTCCAGCTCATTTCAGGAGCCTGCTCAGTTGTCATTTCTCTGTGGTAGGGACAAAACTTGAGATCCTCTTCCAGGAAGTAAGGGCATTACCTGTCGAAGAGAGACTGTGCTTTTCACTCTCCTTCCCAGAATGTCTCCTTCTCATCTTCCAGAATTTTTCATCTTACATGTCTTGTCAATCAGGAAACCATCCCTAACCCCTGAGTCTCAGTCAGGAAACTGCTCTTGTGCTTCTTCTTTCCCCTCTCCTTACCCTGTAGAGTCATTGTCTGTTTTCTAGGCTATTCCCCCATTAGACTGGGGACTTTCTGGGAGCAGAGACCATGCCTTTCTTGTTCACTTTGGGGTCTCTAGATCCTAGCACAGTGCCTTACACATGAGAGGGCTGAATACATCTTTTTTGAAAAGAAAAATTCATATCATTACTGCATGCGATGATATGATGATTATCAAAGCAATTATTTAAGCCTCAGTTTCTCTATCTATAAAATGGTGAGAATTCCATAAAATGGTATTTGCAAAGTGCTTACCAGTATGGCCAGCACTTTGTAAGTGCTCAGTAAATAGCGTTGATTTTTATTATTACTCAGGCATTACCAACGGGCTTCATTCTGTGGCAAAGTTGTCTCTGAGATGTAGTTTGAGAGCTCAGTAAATAGCGTTGATTTTTATTATTACTCAGGCATTACCAACGGGCTTCATTCTGTGGCAAAGTTGTCTCTGAGATGTAGTTTGAGAAAGTAAATAATAAAAGATGATGAGCATAAAATTAAGGGTCTTTGAAAAAAATGACCACTAACAGATATCCAAGGTTACAGCCATAATAACAGGTTCATAAGCTCTGGTCGGCAGTATTGACAATTTGCTACTCTGGAAAAATAAATATTCCGGTAATGCTCTAGATACCCTATTTTGAAGAAATCCTAAAAAGTTCATTCAGAAGAACGTTATTGAGAGTGGTCTTGGTTAGTGCCACAAAGCAAAGTGGAAATTGTAGAACTCAAAAAGAACTATTAATATTATCGTTCCGGGAAGACAGCTGGCTTCTCAAATATTAACTAACTACTTAGTGAAAGTAAAACTCATTTGTGTGAGTGATAAGTGAAAAGTTCATATCATACCCCATGCTTGAAACTGTCTAATGTCTCCTCTTGCATTAAGAAAAAGCCTAGCCCTTCACTATGGTCCTTCCGATCCTACTGATGATGCCCCTGCCCTCTCCTCCGATTTCATCTCCTACGTTCCTTCTGCACGCTCCTTCCAACACATCTGTTAGATTCCTCCTGGCCTCAGGGCCTTTGCACTTGCTGCCTGGAGTGCTCTTCCTCCAGGTCTTTGCACAGTTACTCTTTATCATTCCAGCCTCACCTTCAGTGTCACCTCTTCAAGGGAAACTCCAGCCTGCTCTAAGTACATCCATTTCAGATTCTCTTTCTGTCCCATTACTTTTTGCATTTGTCACCATCTAAAATAATACTATTGCGTCAGTAGTTGTTTATTGTCTGTCTCCCTGTGAGGTAAGAGACATCGTAGGTTTTACTTACCCATATCTCTAGCACCTAGAACAATGCATGACGTATAGTTGGTGCTCAGCAAATACTTGTTGACAGGTGATGCTTTTGGATGCTTTGACAGCCTCAGGTGAATTTTTGCCTGAGGGACTTGGCCATCAGTCTGAGGCCTATTCTGATCAGAGTACACCTAGCTCATTGAAGGTATGGAAATTAAACAACAATAATAATAATGGCCAAAGAATAGTTGTTTGTTTTTATTTCATCTTATTCTGGAAAGTAGCTGTGGTAGACTAGTACTCACAGTAGAAAAATCACAAGTTAACTTTCAGGATCAGAAAAATGACCATTTAAACAGGAGGCCAATGTGGGAGAAAGTGAAAGATATTTGGGACATACAGTCTGAAAAGCCATCTACTGCAATTTAACTGTAAATGTGTTCCTGAGCTTCCTGGCAGCTAGAGCAAAAATGGAAACACAAATATTTATTTAATTCTCCATTGCCAATAAAGTAAAAAAATCCCCTTTTTGTCAAGAGAATCAAAACTCTTTCCCTGGCACAGATTTCTTATGAAAATTTGTCCCCTGGGGCAGGTGACAAACCCACTGAGGAATAAAAGTAGATGATGCCTTTAAGCCCCATCCCTTCAGTCCTCTCAGTGACTGGTTCCATTAGATCCTTTCTTGCAAAGCCTGGACACGTGGCGGGATACCCAAGTGCATTGCTGCAGTGAAACAATGGTGGTTGATTCCATTTCAGTGGAACAAGCTTTGTTACCTTGTGCTGATCATTTCCCCTTTCTGAGCCTTGGCTTTCTCAGCTGAAATATGGGATGCGTGATATTCATTCTGAATAGTACCAGCACTTAATGGGAGAACAAAAGAACAAAATTATTACCTTTATAATTCAGCCCTTAGGCTGTGATCGGAGGATGAACAGCTGGAGGCATATTCTTCCTGAAGTTTGTCTAAGAGCTGGGCAAACTTTTGATGAATCCATGGGAGACTTGCCTTCTGCTGGCTAATTTACTGGAAAGCTGTTGGGGAATAGCCACGGGAAGACAAGGCTTGACTTCGCAGGATGGGGCGGCGAGCGAGGTCTCCCTCGGACATGGAGAAGAAAGGGTAATTATGTTTCATCTTCTTTCAGAGCGGATTGCTGCTGTGGGCCTGCCCACCTGGGGTCTGAGAGCCCTGACAGCTCCAAGACCAACTGTCATTTTCCCAGGTGTGAGGGTCTCTTTAGCAAGCGCTCCTGGGAAACCGTCACACACACTCTGCCTGGCCCTGCACAGGATCCCAGAGAAAGAGATAGATTCCGGGCAGCGGCATCGCTGTGTCTGTCTGCCAATGTCCCGCTTCACCCAACCCAGGTCACCGGAGAGCCTGGGCAGCCACTTGAAGGTCTGTGTCTGTCTCAGTGTTCAGGGCAGGTTAGCATCCCACCAGGTGGGGGTCCTATCCCTGGCCCCAGATCAGGCAAACCCTTGGATTACAGGGCAGTAAGAGACACGCGGAGAAATACACATCTATCAAGTGGCCACCACGCACTACTTCCATTTCTTCTAACTCCCCACAGCGAGTCAGGGAGTTGGCATTGACCCCAGATGAGAACACTGTGATTCAGAGAAGCAAAGGGACTTGTTCAGAGTCACACAGCCAGCAAGCGGTGCAGCCGGGATTTGAACCCAACTTAGAGATGCTAAAAATCTGTGGTGGAGAAGGGAGAGGAATAGGAGGTAGAGAAAGAGGAGTAGGACAAGCGGATGGAAAAGGAAAAGGAGAAGGAGATGGAGTTGAAAGGGAGAAGGCACTACAGGAAGAGGGGACAGTGGAGGAGAAGACAGGAGAGAGAGGAGTGGAGACGGCAGAAAAGGAGAGCAGAGCAGGGGAAGGATGTATTCCTCTTGCTGCTGTAACAAGTCACCACAAACTCAATGGATTCAACCAAGACAAATTTATTATTTTATGGTGATGGAGTCAGAAGTCTGAAATGAGAATTATGGGGCTAAAATCAAGGTGGTGGCAGGGCTGGTCCCTTCTGGGGGCTTCCGGGGAGAATCTGCTTCCCTGACTTTCCCAGCTTCTAGTGGCACCAGCATTCTTTGGCCTGTGGCCCCTTCCTCAATTTTCAAAGCTCTGGTCTCTTTCCAGACACACATGGCCTTGGCTGCCTCTGACCCTCCAGCCTTCTGCCACCCTCTTGTAAGGAATCTTGCAATAATATCAGGCCCACCCAGATAACATGGGGTAACACATCTCTAGATGTTTAACTTAATCCTATCTGCAAAGACTCTCTTGCCGTATAAGATAATCTTCACAGATTCTGAGGATTACACTGTGGCTTTTAGGGGCCATTATTTGGCCTACCATAGATGTGAAAGAAGAAGAAGGAAAGATAGATAGGAAAAGATATAGGAGGATGTGATGGTGGAAATGAAAGGAGAAATGAGGGGCTGGAGGAGGACCTCGAGCAGATTCTTTCCCTCTCAGGGCCTCAGTTTCCTGCTCTGTACAACGGGGATATGAGAGCCTCTACTCCTAGGGGTTGCGAAGATTCTACAGAATTGTGCCACCCAGGGGCGCAGCCCAGCTACCACCATGGCCATGTTCTCTCTTTACCTCTCTGTCAGCCCAACCCCTGCCTTCCAGGGTCTTACCCTAGAGTTCCCACTTTTTTGCTTCCCCCTGGAAGCATAACCCCACCCTCACCCCAGCCAGGACCCTGGACTAATACATTGCAGCTTGAGCCTGCAGACTGCCTGCTGGCTCCTTCACCCTGCTCACTCCCCGCCCAGCCCCACCCGTCACTTCCAATCACTCCAATACAAAGCATTCCGCCAGATCCATCTCAGCTGCCTTTTCCTGCCCTCAAACGCCAGCGCCTGGCCTTGAGCTCAGACCTGCAGGGGTGGAGGCACGTGAACCCCAAGGGCCATGGCTCACCATCCCCTCTCCCTCCATGGCCTCGGGGCTTTTGAAAAACACCAACCTGTGCACTGTACCCTCTCCTGACCATCAGCATCTCCCATTCTTTCTCCCTCCCAGTCACAAGAGAAAGCCACCATGGACATCAGCCACCAAGGATCCCTCAAGGCATCACTGTTTCTTTATGGTGAGGAAACTGACATTTCTTGAGTATCTCTGTGAACTGGGTCCCTTGCAGACATTAGCTCAGATAATCCTCATAACACCCAGGGAAGTGAGATGGCTGAGGCACAGAGCAGCCATGCCTCTCTCCAAGGGCACACAGCATTCTTCCTTGCCTGTCTCACTCTGTATCTCTCCCCTCACCCACCAGCCCGTTATGGAGCACCTTCCATGGCCAGGCATTTTATGGATGGTGTATTGGGTTGCGTCCCCCCAAAAGAGTCCTAAGCCCTGGTACCTGTGTGACCTTATTTGGAACTGGTCTGCAGATGTAATCAAGTTAATATGAGGTCATACTAGATCAGAGTGGCCTCTGATCCCATGACTGGTGACCTTATAAGAAGAAGGAAGTTTGGACACAGACACACACTGAGGGAAGAAAGCCATGTGAAGGCAGAGGCAGAAATTGGAGTGATGTATTTACTGGCCAAGGAATGCCAAGGATCGCTGGCAACAATCAGAAGCTAGAGGAGGCAAGGAAAGATTCTTCCCTGAACACTTTGGAGGGAGTGTGGCCCTGCTGACACCTTGATTTTGGACTTCTGGCCTCTAGGACGTAACAATAAATTTCAATTGTTTTAAGCCGCCAGTCGGTGGAAATTTGTTACAGCAGCTCTAGGAAACTACTACAGATAGTATTTAATCCTTGCTACAACCTTATGAAATAGGAACTATTTTTATTTAACAGATGAGAAAATTGAAGCTTAGAAAAAAAAAATGTGTTGCTATGAGTCCCACAGCCAGTCAGGGAAGATCTGTGACTTATAAAACCTGGCCCAGCAAACCCCCAAACCTGTACCCCCAAACCTGTACTTCCTGCTCCTCACCAGTAATGGATCTGCAAACCTGGATGCACCCCAGAGTTACCAGGGAAGCTGATTAAAATACTGATTCCAGGACCCCATCCTGAAGATTGCAATGCCTGGGGCCCCACATGCTGCATTTTCACAGCATCCCTGGAGTTTCTAAAGCAGTTGTGTTGGGGAAATGTCACTTCTCACCATGCTCCTCTCACCCAAAGAAGCACGTCCTCAGGGGTCTGTGAGTTGAGTCATTTGGTGATTTGTCACAAGGAGGAAGAGTTGTGGATGAGGTGGGTAGGTGGGTGGGAGGTGGCAGTGGGGGATGGCCGGGGTAAGGAGGACATTCCCTCCACCACTGCCCAGGGAAGCTCGGTCCTCTTGTCACCCATCTCACAGGACCCCAACCATGTCAGCTCTACCCTAACCCCATCCAAGCCCCCCGTAAGAGGGGGAGGGTTCTTGTCCCAAAACACATCCCTGACAAAGCTCTGCTTTAAATTCGGGCCCCCCGACTCCTAGAACATACCGTGCTAAGCCAGAAAGCAGCCACGGGCAGGAGTCACACCAGCAAAGAGCAGGTGATGGGCCTCAGAAGAGGTGGGCAGACAAGGTGAGGGACTGGAGGGGAGGTCGCATGTGCTGAGCACACCGTGTGCCAACACCACTGTGTATGTCCATTTTACAGATGCAGAAACAAAGCCTCAGAGGATAAAGAGGGGTAAAGGCACCTGCTCAGACTCTACGAGCTCGAAAGTGACCGAGCGGGGATGTGAACCCAATTCTGCCCGCCTCTCAAGCCCCATGCCTTCTCCATCCTGCCTGTCCACCTCTCCAGCCCTTCAGCCCTGTTCCCAGACCACACCCTCCCAAATATGAAACTAATTTGCAAACCAAGTGTTCAGTGCCATTGGCAAGAGACGCAGGCCTCGGAGCTATTAGTACACAGCAAGCGCTCAGCGGAGCTCCAAAAGACGCATCCAGTGGGTGTTGGCAGCAGGGCCCAACCCCCTCCCCCCAGCAATATTTCAAGAGAGAGATTGAAGCCACATGTTTGGAGGCCATAAGCTGATTGCTGGAAGGACATCCCATATAAACAGCGAGAGGCAGAACCTGTCACTTGGCCTCACCTTTGGTCTCTGACCCAGGCTCCAGCCCCCAGGGCCAGCTATTGCCAAGTACCCCCCTACCCAAATGTCAGCTCCAGAGTGCTGAGGGGCACTGAGCTCTGGCTGGCCGAGAAAGGGTTAAGCAGAAGACAGCAGGTGCAAGGGCAGAGAAAAGACAGGTTCTCCTGGGCCTCAGGGTGGGTGGATGGGAAAAGAGAGAGCCAGGCAGTTGGGGGAAAGCTGCTCTCCAATTGGCCTTGATCCCCTCCCGCTGCCTGTGGAGTCTGGGGTCAAGCTCTCACTTGGCCCTTTTTCCGCCCCCGACCCCCACCCCGGCAAGCCGGGCTCCCTCTGTGGGCCTCAGCACCTCCTTCTGAGACAGAGCAGCTCTGGTGGGGTGGGGAGTGTCTCCCAGCCCCAAGCTCATCGGGTCTTGGAGACCCAGGCAGCTTCCCCTTGCGGGGGCTGAGCGTGCGAAGCAGGCCCCTCGGAGACCCAGGTGGGGCGGGGAGGAGGCAGTGGGGGGGACCAGTGGACCACACGGGCTGAGGGCTCAGGGTTACCAGAGCCAAGGCGACACACGTGCGTTCAGAATTTCCTTTCCAGTCTTCTCAGGGCCTGCTTGCTCCCATCCCTCCCCCCAGCCTTCTTGTTCTGGGCTGTAATCATTTTGGATGGAGAACAGCAGACACACTTGGGAGGGAGGATGTGTGGGGAGCAGTTGGGGCTGGGAATCATTTGGGGGTTTTGTTACCTGCCAGCAGCTTGCAGGCCCATCTGAGGGGGAGGGGCACGCACATGCTGGTGCTGGCTGCATCCCGGTGGGCAGAAGTGCTGGGTGGGGACTTGGGGGAGGGGCGGAAGAGGCCGCCCTGCAGCTCCAGCTGCAACCAGGGCCTACAGGGCCCTTGCTGGCTGAGTGACCTTGGCTGTATTGTTTGACCTCTCTGAGCCTCACTGGCCTCATCTGTGAAGTGGGGCCTTAATGCATATCCTGGCTGTGAAGGTTAAATAAGCTTACAGAGGGCGTAGCACAGATAGGCAGTCTGCTGGCATGGACTCCCTTGCCCTTTGGGGGAGTGGGGAAGGGGGACGAAACAGGGCCCCTTGCCTGGAAACTGTGAGGCCACAAAGCCAGCGCTTGGACTGCTGAAGCCATCAGCTCAGCACAACTCAGGCCTGAATAGCAAGTCAGTCTTTCTGCAGTTCCTGACCGTCACCTGGGTCCGCAGGTATCACTGACAGGGCAAGAGACATCTGTGTCATCCAGGCAGAACCCCTCACCCCTACCCCAGCCCCCAAAGCTACTTCCCTCCCCAGGCGGCCGAGCGCCCACCTAGGCCTATCTTGCCCTGACTATTGACAGATGCCCTCAGAGCCACTAACTCAAGAGGATCCCTGCTCAAGGATTTGAACCCCATCCCGCCAGAGAGAGTCGATCCTCGGGTTGAAAAATCCCTGCTCTGAGCCCTGCCCCAGAGAGACGGAAGGGCCTTGGTGCTAAATGGTCAGACCCCAGTAAAGGGGGGTCAGGAATTCTGATGGGCAACCCCCAGGAAGGGCCAACACTCATTCATCCTGCCCAGCGGCTGCCTTCCAATCCGAAGGCCTTCCCCTCCCCCGACCTTGGGGACATGTTTGCGTCCCCACGTCAGAGCCAGAGGACGTGTGGAGCTGTGCTGGTCCCATCTTACAAACAGGGAAACTGAGGCTCAGAGGGGCTCGCTGGGTCAGCCGAGGGCACCGGGCTTTCTCCCAGCTCATGCTCAGGTCTCGGTGTCTGAGGCCCAGAGCACACGTTGGGCCTGGAGCAGGGGACCTGGCTGATGCAGGGTCAGCCAGGCCACGGGGGCAAGGAGGGGTAGCCCTCACTCTCTCCCCACCCCTCGGCTTTTGTTAGCAACTGATGGAGAGTGGCAACTCGGAAAGCAGAGGTTTCCGGCTTGCCAGATCATAGCTGGGAGAACAGATGGCCAATTCATCCCATCAAACTTGGCACCTCGAACAAAAGAAACAATATGTGTTTGGCTCCCTAATCTTTTCCTCAGGTTCCCAGGCAGGTGACTGGAAAGTCTGATGACAAGAAAGCTTCGACTCACTTCTGTTAGGACACAAGCCACAAACCCGGCCTGGCTATGTTCTGCATGCTGCCTCCACCCCATCCTGCTCTCCCCCTCACTCTCCCTCCTCCAGGGACTATCCAGCCCTCTCAGCAGCAGCTCCGAGTCTCCCCCAGAACCAGTCCCCTGTGAGGGTGGGGTGGGGACAGGGGGTGTCCGTTCTCTGAGCATCGCACCCTTTCTCTCTCCCAGCAGCCCTATTATGATCCCATTTTTCAGATGAGAAAACTGAGGCTCTACAGGGTTAATTGACAGGCCACATGGTCTAGAAGTGGCAGAGCCAAGCGTGATAACAGCAGCTGCTCTGTTTTGAGCTTCTCCTGGGACCAGGACACTACCTCACTTTCTAGATCTCAGAGAGGCGGCATTGCCTGGGATCTGGTGAGCTGAGCGTGGAAACACCCCCGTGGAGAAGTCTGAAGATGTGGCCCAGGTCTCCTGCAGAGTTGTGAAGTTGGGGAGCTAAGGGGCTCCATGGGAAGGCCTGGAGATGCACCCCTACAGCTGTGGGTGACTGAGCACCTACTGTGTGTCTGGCACTTTGTAGGTACTTCACGTGAGCTCCCCCTAATGGGCTCTGTTTCGTGTGAAAAATTGCCCCAGTTTTACAGATGAAAAATTGGAGGCAGGGAGAAATGATTTGCCAGAGCCATGCAAGCAGTTAAGTTCCCCAGCGAGCTAGGGCTCTTTCTGCGGCCTCAGCGGTTTCTCTTTGCCCTCCGGCCCAGCCCCAGGGAGGGTGTTAATGAGGCCGGCGCTGGGAGAGGCAGGGGGAAGGAGTTCTGTCCACAGGTGCTGGCAGGTCTCCCCGTGGCGGCCAGACCCGGGCCTGGCGCCACTCTGCCCCTGCCTGTCTGCTCTCCCCCGCGTGGGGTGGTGGTTGATACACCTCTGGGGTGGCCTGGGGGGCCCTGCATGTGTCTGGGCCCTGCCAAGACCCCGCCCTGGAGACCCAGAGCCTGTCTCTCTAGGATGGCAGTCATTCCCACTCTGGAATCCCTGGGCGGGGCACGTGGGGCTTGGGGAGTCCAGGGAGGTATGAGGTGGTGAAGTGTGAGTCCCAAGGCTTGGGGCACCTGGTCTCCTTTTGTCTTTTTCTCTCTCTGTACTGGCCGGTTGCATCTTTGATTCTTTCCTCTCTGCCTCTGGGTGACTCAGGGGTCAAGGAGTTTGTGGTGTGATGGAAAAGCCAGGATGGAAAGCCTGGAGACTGAGTTTTGGCCGCAACTCTGCTGGGGGACTCTGGGATGTCCTTTTCCCTCTCTGGGCCTCAAGCTGCTGGTCACACCTGCTGCACCCAGTTCAGGGCCCTGCTGGCCCCTTACGCTCCAATGCCCGGGTCATCCCAGAACAGTGAGGAGCTCGGGAGACAATGTTTGTCTGTTTTTCTCCACCCAGAGAACTCCTGAAGAGCAGCTCCGGGCTCTCCGTGGAAAGGGATTTAAAGAGGAAAATAAATAAAGTGTGAAAGTGCCTCTTACTGACAAGCTCAAGCCCTGTTAGCTTGGCCTCTGCTCCTGCCCTGCCTCTCCATCCTCTCTGTGACTTGGGAGCCATTTCTCAACACCCCCCAGCCCCTTCTCACTCCGTCCTCCTCTTCAATCTTCTGCTCAGGAAATGTGAGGTCAAGGGAGGATCAAAACAAGAAGGTTTTCAACCACAGAAGTGACTGGAGACAAAATGTACCACCAGCGCCATCACCACCACTGCCACTACCACCATCATCACCATTATACCACCATTGTACGGTTTCCTTTTGCTGTGGAAAAAAATTACCACAAACTTGGTGTACTGAACCTCTGGTTCAAGCTACTATTACAAAATACCCACAGACCGCATGGTTTATGAATAACAGAAATTTATTTCTCACAGTTCTGAAGGCTGGGATGTCCAAGATCACGGTGCTATCGGTCCAAGGCCTTTCTGGTTCACAGACAATCATGGTTTTTTCCTGTGTCCTCGCATAGCAGAAAGGGCTAGGGAGCTCTGTGGGGTCTCTTATAAGAGCACTAATCCCATTCATGTGGGCTCCACCCTCACGATTTCATCACCCCCAAAGGCTCCATCTTCTAATACCATCACATTAGGCATTAGGATTTCAACATATGAATTTGTGGGGGACACAAACATTTAGACCATAGCACTAGGTGACTCAGAACGACATAAAATATATTATCTTACAGTTCTGGAGGCAGAAATTTGGAATGGGTCTCACTGGGCTAAAATTAAAGTGTTGGCAGAGCCATGTTCCTTCTGGAGGCTCCCTGCATTCCTTGGCCTGTGGCCCCCCTCTTCCATCTTCAAAGCCAGTAAGTCTTTCTTATGCTGCATCACTCTGACTCTCACTCCTGCTTCCCTCTTTCACTATAAGAACGCTTGTGATTCTACTGAGCCCACCCAGGTCATCTAGGATAATCTCCCTATCTCAGGGTGGGTTGATTAGCAACCTTAATTAACCCTTGCTATAAAACATAAGGTATCCACAACTTCTAGAGGTTAGGACATGGGCATCTTTGGGCACTCATTATTCTGCCTATCATAACCATCATCATCACCATCTCCAAAACTATCACTGCTACGTCACTTATATCACCACCACCACCATCAGTATCACCACCATTCCCCCACCATCATTACCGTTATTTTCAACACCACCGCCATCCCTGCTAGCACCTCACTTCACCTCTACTATTTAAATCCCAGCTCAAATGTTGCTTCCTTTTAATGGTCTTCTCAGATCACTCTATCTAAAGTAAGGCTTCTGGGCTTCCCTGGTGGCGCAGTGGTTGAGAGTCCGCCTGCCGAGGCAGGGGACACGGGTTCGTGCCCCGGTCCGGGAGGATCCCACATGCCGCGGAGCGGCTGGGCCCGTGAGCCATGGCCGCTGAGCCTGCGTGCCCGGAGCCTGTGCTCCGCAACGGGAGAGGCCACAACAGTGAGAGGCCCGCGTACCGCAAAAAAAAAAAAAAAAAAAATTATCCACTGAATGAATACACAAATGAATGAACAAATAAATGGATGTATGTGAGCCTATAATAAGGGATTTGACCTAGTCCCGAATGCCAAGGAAGGCGTCTCTAAAGGGTAACATATACACACTACTATATATGAAATAGATAACCAGCAAGGACCTACTAAAAGCACACGGAATTATACTCAATATTTTGTAATAACTTATAAAGGAAAAGAATCTGAAAAAAGATAGATATGTATATCTATATCTATACATAACTGAATCACTTTGCTATACACCCGAAACTAACACAACATTGTAAATCAACTAAACTTCAACAGAAAAATAAAAATAAAATAAAATAAAAGGGTGACATCAGAGCTGAGATTTGGTAGAAGACTGGGGGTTAGCAAAGTGATTGAAGAGCCGCAGGAGCAAAGCTGGACTCTGGAAGGGAGAGCTGTGCATTCTGGAAACTAACAGCAAGCAGGTTGGGGAGCTTAAGGCCAGGGAGCAGGGGAGCACAGGTGAGGTGTGACCAGAGCGCAGGCAAGCCCTGTAAGTATGTCAAGAACATGGCTCTTTATCCTCAGAGCAAGGGGAGCTTTCGGAGAGTCGTTAGCCTTGGATCCGACATGCATTTCCGGACGATCACTATCGCTTCGCTGGGATGAGTAGACAGTTGGCGGTTCGGGACAAGAAGAGTGTGGCAGCTACTTAAGACCTTCTTGCTATTGTCCAGGAGTGAAAGGTGGGGATGGCTCTAACTTGGACCAGAGTGGTGGGTGTGGAGATGGAGAGAAGTAGACAGAGTCAGGATCTGTAAGAGAGAAAATCAAAAGCACTTGGGGATGGCTTAGATTTGGGAGTGAGGAGAAAAGGGTGGTAGGGATGCTGCCTAGGTTTCTGCTTCCACAGCTGGATGGTGGTGACACTGACTGGTAGCTAGATGGCGGAGACAACGCCTTATGAAGACAAGAGTACATCCATACTTATTATTTGTTGTTAATAGTACTATATAATAAAAGCGATAATATAGTCCAATAATACTACTGGAATGCTTACCAGAGGCTATGTATCGTACTAAGTTAAGTAATCTATCCAGGTCATCTAGGTAGTGTCTTAGTTTGGGCTCCCCAGAAACCAAATCTTGGAACAAGTTTTCAAATGCAAGTAACTCATTTGGGAGGTGAAATAGCAAAATGGGGAGGTAAGGCAGGGGAGGAAAGGCAGCCAGTGAAGGGTGTATTATCAAGCAAGTTACGTTTGTGGGGAAATGGAGCTTAATCCCACGGGGAGAGAGGGGGAGTCTAGGATCCATGAAGAATTCTCACTCAGAGTCATCTTATCCAGTGATGAGGACGCTGGGCTATTTATACACCAACTCTGGCTAATCATTGATTGGAGGCTGCTCCCAAGGGGAGTTAATTCCCCATCACTTCCAGCCTTCCACACATAAGGACAGATAAGGCTCAGTGGCAAGGAAAAGCCCTCAGGCAAAAAGATTTAGGTTGTAGCAGTTGGAGGCCAGACTTGTGTACATTGAGTTGGTAGGGACTGGGTGATGTGGGAAGAGAATTAAGAGCATCAGCTACTGGCAAGAGGTGGTGAAATAAGGATTCAAATCCAGGTCTTCAGGATTTCAAAATCTATGTATGGATGTGCATACAGATGGATGGATAAATAGACACGGATGGACAGAGAGATGATCAGATGTATGGATGGTTAGGTGTTCAAAGAAATGAATGGTTAGGTGGGTGAGCAATTTATGGATGGATGGATGGATGGATGTTTAAGTGAGTGGATGGGCAGATATGTAATGGATGGATAAATAGATGCGGAATCAGTAGATGGATGGATGGATGGATAGATGGATGAAAAATTGAGTGTATGGGTAAATGGGTAGACTGTTTAAAAATTGTGTCTATGACTGAATGGGTGGATAGAAATATGAGTAGATGGGGGTTAGCGGGGTGGGATATATAAGTAGATGGATGAGCAGGTAGATAGGAGGAGGATGGATGACCAGGTTTGGGAAAAGAGAAGCGCTATGGCTTAGATAGCAGAGCCTCAAGAGTGGTCTCGTTTGACGTGAGCTCGGCTAATATCACCCCCATGACCCCCCCACTGCTCCAGGAAGTCCCCAGTCTCTAAGTCTCAGAGGCATTCCAGCTGTGGTCTCATACTGATGACCAAGCACATCAGGAAAGAAGGGCAGGGAGCAGGGCAGACCCAGCGTGGCTGTAGCAGAGGTTGGGGAAAGCCCGTGGGTTGGAACCGGAAGAGCAGGGTGAAGCCCAAGGGGTCTTGCACCTAGAAGAGTGCTGCCTGCCCAGAGATGGCTGGGTGCCTGCCTGGAAGGCAACGTCACAGGGCTGGCTCTGACCACCCTGCCATGTGGGTAGGGGCTGGACATATTTGTCCTACCACCCAAACAAAGTAATAGTTACAGCATGGGAAGGCAGCTCTCCCAGTGAGACCAGCACTGGCTCAAAACAGCTGGGAAACGAGGCCAATCTCAGGACAGGGAGTCCCTTCATCTTGGCAGAGCTGAGCGGAGCCCGGGGACACCGGCTCCAGCCCAAGCACAGTTGATGGAACTGGCTGTGCCAAGTTTCACTGCCTGGAGCACATTTTTATGACTGAGGAATAATGAGAGGCAGGCATCCTAGTCCTGGCCTTTCCCTGGTACAGCATGTGTATGTGTGTGTGTGTGTGTGTGTGCGCGCGCGCGCGTGCGTGTGTGCGCGTGCGCACATACACATGGTTTGTATGAGTGAACATGGATGTCATAAGTGGGTCTCTGCATGGGTTTGTTTGTGTGTATGTCAGGGTTGAGTATACACAGTAGGACATTTGGCACGTGTGAGTTTGAGTGTGTGAGCCTGCTTGTGTGTATATGTGAGTGTGTTTGAATGTGGGTAGATGTGTTTATGTGTATGTGAGCACATTTGTGCACATGTTATTGTTTGTGTGTATGCTTGCACATGGATGAGCATATTGGCGTTTGCATGAGCATGTGTGGGTGCAAAGATATTCACATCTGCGTATTTGTACTTGCTGTTTGCAATTGTGGAAACTTGTGTGTGTGGGGGGAGTGTGTGCGTGCACGTGCTCACCAGGGAGTGGACTTCATGGAATAAAGTTCCCCCCTTCTTTGGCCACAGCCCTCTTACCATCCCCCTCCCCAACCTCATCCCTTCATACAAACTTCAGAAGCTAAACAGTAGTTTCAGAAACATTCTAGGCTATTTCAGGCCTCTCTGATTTTGCAGGTGCTGCCTGGAATGCCATCTCCTTCCTTTCTGCTTGGCAACACTCTTGTTCATCTTCCAGGTCCAGGTTTCACACCTTCTGTTCTATCTTCCTGGTCGCCTCAGACTCCATACTCTGGGCCCCCTGCTGCCTCTCAGACATCCTTTTCTTACCAAGAGGTGTTTTCTGCTCCTCCAATAGACTGGGAGTTCCTTGAGGGTAGAGTCTCTGTCTAATTCCTTTCTGGATCCCCAGGGTCTGGAATAGGATCTAGCATGCAATGGGATGGGTGGATGAATGGGTGGGTGGACAGAAGGATGGATGGATGGATGGATGGACAGGTAGATGGCTGTATCAATGGACAAGCAGATGGATGGACAGATGTGTGGGTGGATGGGTGAACAGGTGGGTGCATGGGTGAGTAATGACTAAACCCAGCACTTTCGCTCCCGAATCCTGGATTCTGAAAGGAGACTGCTTGCAGCTCTTGCTTAGCTTTCCTTTGCTCTGGTACAGAAGCAGCGGTCTCTGCTTGCAGAGGAAGGCTGCAACCTCCGAGCTGGCCTGCTGTCTCCCCTCTCAGCTCTGGCTCTCAGGAGGGCTGGTTCCAGACTGGCCACCTACCTTACGAAGGAGCAGATTAGGCCTGAAGAGGCATTGCTGAGTGGCTTAAGTTAGCCCCTGTTTGTGCTCAGGGCTTTCAAAAGCTGGGGAGACTGCAGAGGAGGGGTCTGACGTCAGGGCCCACTGCTAAGTGGGCAGGGATTGTGTGCGCTTCAGGCCTTGACGGCAGGCGGCTTAAGGCAGGGCCCTGGGAGTTTTGAGACAGGAAAATGGTGTTTTGTCTTGTTAATGCATTCACATGGCTTTGAACTGGAGAGTAGTCAGGTGTCCCCAGACGGCTGCTTTTGAGCTGGTCTAGGGAGGGGGCAGGGCATAGCCAGGCCCCGGATTACAGAGGCCTTCCCCGGGGGAAGGGGGCCTTTGATGGGGCCGGGTCTGTTGTCCGGAGTCTGCTTTGCTGGTGGCTGGAGCCCCTAATGAGGGGAAGGGCTGTTCTGAAGCATTCCCCTGGTCCCCCTTGGGCAGCAGGCGGAGGCCTCCTTTGATGTTGGAGTCCTTAAGCCAAGTGGGGACTAATTGCCCCAAGGTACAGAATATTCTAGTTGCTTGGGGGGTCTGCAGCTTGCTCACAATGCCACAGCCACCCTGAGGTGGGGGGAAAGGCAGCCACTGTCCTGATGTGAGACAACTCAGGAGGGTTTGGGGTTGGTTTTTTTTTTTTCTCTCTTTCATGCACACAGGCCCAGCGCAGAATGAGAAACACACTATACGTCACGCGTGCACACACACGCGCACTCACACGCACACACACACGCGCGTGCACACACACGCGCACTCACACGCACACACACACATACCTAACTCTGCTGCAGCTTTGTAAACAGGATTATGTTTGAAGGCATGCTTTTTTTACATCAAGAAGTCAGTGTGGTCAGAGGGATAATGGCAAAGAGAAAAAGAAGGCAGACTCTGGTAGGCCGGTTGCAGACGGATTCAGAGCCAAGCCCCAGTTCAGCCACTTGTTAGCTGGGGCAGGTCTCTGAAGCTCACTGGACCTCAGCATTCTCCTCTGTCAAAGGCAAGACTACGCCCGACACCAGTAGGTGCTTACAGGAATTTGTTCTGTCTTTCAACAACTAAGGTGACTGCATTCTTGAGACAGTTCACTAAAAATAGGTGTCTGTTTTCCTGGCCGGCACGGAGGCAGGTGGAGAGCCTAGTCGGCAGACATCAGTTAGAGCACTCTCATTTGATCAGAGAACAGGCAGAGGATGGTTTCCTTTGATTTTTAATATTTGTGCCTACGTGGTTTCCATCTCAAAGGAAGATGACATGCTTCTCCCTGTATTATGCCCACTCACACCCAACTCTCACCTCGACCTCTCAGTAGAATCTGGAATTATTGTGTTTTCACACTATATGAGGCATGGGACTAGGTGATCTGATTATATTATCTCTAATCTTCACGGTGACACTTTTAGAGATTAGTAATCCCATTGGACAGATCATCTGGAATTATTGTGTTTTCACACTATATGAGGCATGGGACTAGGTGATCTGATTATATTATCTCTAATCTTCACGGTGACACTTTTAGAGATTAGTAATCCCATTGGACAGATCATCGGGAACCCTGGAGTCACAGAGACAGATGACCTGCCTGAGATCATCCTATGTGCAGATGGGAGAGCCAGCTCTCTGATCAGCCTGGCTCCAAAGCCCAGGTTCTCTCAAGCCTGCCCCAGCTGAATCTTCTGATCAAGCTTCTCTGAGCTTCATTTCCCCCTTCTGGTCAATAGGAACAATAACAGTACACACTGCCGGGATACAGAGCCATGTAAATGAGACCCAAAGACCCTAGCGAGTGCCTGATGTACGTGTGCATGGCAGGCACTCAGTACACCTGCTGTGACCCTCCACACCACCCTCATCACCTACTTCCCCCGAAAACACACACACACACATATGCACACACACACACATAGTCCCTCCACTCTCTGGATCTGGAGAAGGGGCAGATCTGGGCAAAGGGAACACAGTGTTCATCAAAGTTGTTCTTGCAGTTCGTGGCACCCCTTCTGTGTGGTTCTGGCCTGACCTTCTGACCGCTTGAGAGGGGCCCTCTGACTGCTTGAGAGCAGCTTCCTGGGTGGGGGACAGAGGAGGGCCTACCCCGCCGGCCGACTCCCCAGTAAGCTGCTGAAAAGCAGGAGGGAGGAGCTCGTGCCAGGTCAAGAGGAACAGGTGGAGAGCAGAACGAGATGCGGTGCCACCTTCGGTTCTTCCAAGGCTGGAGGCCGGCACAAGAGATCATACGCCACCTACATCCTTCTGCTCATCGAATCCTTCCCACATCCCACAGTCTAGATACGGTGGCCCTTGGTTACACACAAGAGGAGGGGCAACGTGACGCAGCAGATAAGAGGCTGAGCAGAGCCTGGTACCCAGCCCCAGCTGACTTAGGGCTCCAGACCAGGTCTCAGGCCTAGAAGCGGCTGAGAAGGGGCCTCTGGCATGGCCTGTGGTCATTGCCGACTGAGGTGGGTCCTCAAGGCCCCAACTGAGAGGTCTCCCAAAGACCTGTCCTGAGACAGGGGCCACAGCTGGCAAAGGGCACACAGTGCCAGGCCTCCGTTCACCCACAGCTGCCCTCAGCCGCCCCAGTTGCTCCAGTCTGGGGTAGGGGGGAGTTGAGGTCTCCCTGGCTGAGCTCAGGACACGTGGGAGAGGGAAGTCCAAGAAAGTCTGGCACACTTCCTTTCTTCTTTTAAAAGATCAGTGTGGAAACGGCTTTATTGTTTTATAACAATGCATAATAAATGTTTTTTTAGTGTCGAAAATACAGGTGGGAAAAAAAGAAAATAAAGGTGCCCAAAGATAGCCACTTTCGTCCAGAGTCCATGGGGGTACACACACACGGGGGGGATGGGTGGAGGCTGCCTCTCCCCACTTAACATGCCTTGGGTGTCTTTCCATACATCCATCCCCATCGTGATTTTAAATGCGATGGACGCATTTAAAAGGACTGTCATAGCTTCTTTAACCAGTCCCCCACTGTTGAGCATTTGGATTGTTTCCAACATTTTGTGGTGAGACATCTTTCCCCACTGGTGCAGCCCCTCCCGAGGCTCTATTCTGAGAGGTGGCATTGCTGTGTTGAAGAACACGGGCATTTTGGATGCTTTCGATGGCCATGCTATCTGCTGGGAAGATCTGTAACGATACCATCAACCGAAGTGCCCAGAGAGCTGTTTCCCCTCCCTGGGGCCAACATTGGGTAGGAACAATCACATTTTCATCTTTGGTGATCTGACAGGTGAAAATAGTACCTTGTTTCCAAGTGAATGTCTTTGCTGCCTGAGCTTTTTTATTCATTCTTTCACTCAAAAAAAAAATGTATTGAGTGCCCATCCTGTGCCTCTACTGCAGGGGGCGGGGGGGCATGATTTTAAGCAGAAAATCAAACAGATGATCTCTCCATTATAGTTGTAATCAGTGTTATGAAGAATGGTGGCCGGGGGGATGGGCTAGTGGGGTGTCTGCCCCTCCATAATCTCTAGTGGATTTGCCTTTTCTTGGCATGGAAAATCAACCCTTCTCAATCTTACATAAAGGGCTCCATAAATGCAGCTTCATTTCACCCCAGCAACTAACCCTTCTCACCAGATTTCTCCCAAATTCCAACAAAGATATTTAGCATGACTTTTTTTTTTTTTTTTGTGGTACGTGGGCCTCTCACTGCTGTGGCCTCTCCCGTTTCGGAGCACAGGCTCCGGACGTGCAGGCTCAGCGGTCATGGCTCACGGGCCCAGCCGCTCCGCGGCATGTGGGATCCTCCCAGACGAGGGCACGAACCCGTGTCCCCTGCATCGGCAGGCGGACTCTCAACCACTGCGTCACCAGGGAAGCCCCTAGCGTGACTCTTGTTAAGCAGAAAAGTGCAAGGGGTTATTATTTGTCTGGTGAGAAAGTCTAGACATCATCTGAGGCCCACTCTGGATTCCACTTTTTCCAAAAAGGCTTCTGGGCTCCTGAAGATAACTACCTCTCTTTTGATAAGCACAGTGATGTAACCAAGGATGAATTGGTTTTCCCCTCCACAGTAGCTGGTCAGGATCAGTCCTATGTACCCCCAGGAGCACCAGCCCTGGGATATGGCATGGGGCTGGTGGGTGCTCTTATGTATGTATTGTTTTAACATCCTTTAAATTGGGAGCATCTTTTCATGAAAACTGAGGTTCACAGAGCACTTTCCGGTTGTTTGCTTGGATCCTTGCATTATGTCCACTTCCCAGAGAAGGACCAGGGGCCTGCCCAAGGTCCCCAAAGCAGGATGGACTCCAGGGCAGGACACTTGCCTCATGACTAAAACTCCTGTGAGTCCCGGGCCTTTCAGATTCTGGAACTTCTAAGAAAGGGTCTTGTCAGGGGTGCCCTGGTCTGGGGCTTGATCGTACCCCCAATTGCAAATCAAGTCCAGAAGCCCAAAGGCCAGCTTTGCAGATAGGCATCTGGGCAGTGCCTACAGATGGTTCTAGTTGTGAGCGGCCATGGGCTAGGCATGCCTTCCCTGCTGGCTGATGTCATGAGCTCATTAGAGCAATGGGGTTTATTGTACAAGGCAACTGTCCAAACAATAAATTAAGCTGCACAATTTAGCACTTAATTATCCTCTCTCGTCTACTTCACTCTTGTTCCCTGGGTGCCTGTCTGGGCCCTGCAGCTAGATGGTAAGATCTCCCCTCTGCCTCACACCCCACAGTCAATCCATCACAAAACACTGTTGGTGTCATCTCGGGAACGTCTCTCAAATACTTTCTCTTCTCCATATCCCCATGGCCTTGACCTCAGCCAGCCCTCACTCTCTCCGCTGGATTATTGCCACCCTGATTTCTCCTGCTCCAATTCCCCTCTTTGCTCTGCCCAAGTGATATGAACGTGGCTCCCCTTGGTCTGAAGTACACAATCCCAAGTCCTCATCTTGGCTTTCAAAGCCCCCATGACCAGGGTGTCCTGCCTACCTCACCAGCCTCCTCTTCCCAACCTCCCACACGGGCTACCCACCCCCTCACATGCTGAAGAGCTTGCAGTTCTGCCCCAAGGAGGGGCAAAAGCAAACTCCAGGCTATTTCACTGCATGAACTCCCACACATGCACTTGCTCTCTGTGAATTCTCCCCACGCTCAGCCCTTGCCATTCAACTTGTAAACTCATGCTTGGCCCAGTATTCAGCTCTGGAATCTTCTCCTTCCAGAAACCCAAGGGTATTTTCTTGGCAAACCCCACAGCTGAGACTCATTTCCTTTCCCCTCTTGGGGCTTCTCTTAGGATGCACGTCCACAGGGATGCCTGGGATAGTGATATCAACAAAACTGCCTGTGGAGAGCGCTCTCACGCCCATTCACTGTACAGTCCCCAGAGTCAAACCCTCACAATCATGCCATGAGGAGCCATGTTAAAGGTCCCTCTACAGGTGAGGAAACTGAGGTTTGGTTTCCAGAGCCAGGTCCCCATTTGGCCAACTTGGCCTAGAAGGCCAGGGGCGGTGTGCCGGGACTCAGGGCAGACAGGCTGGAGGACCACATAGGGCATCGTGGTGGGTGGGGAGGCCCAGGGAGGGCATGAGGGGATGGAGGAGGGTGACAATTTGGAGTAGGACCACTTTTTTACCCAAAGGAATTTGGCTGGTGAAATAATAGCACCTCCACCAAGCATTCCCTTTTGCTCCCCCATTTCACAGTTGGGCAAATGGAGGTTCAGAGAGAAAGAAGGAGGCACAAAGAACAAAGTTATAGAGGAATAAGGACCAAGTTAGAACCAGGTGTCTTGAGTTTCAGTCCAGCTGAGCCAGTGGGCTGCGGGTCCAGTGAGACCCCACTAGTGCCCCTTCTCCTCTCCCTCCTCCCCGGACCCACTGCTTCCATCAAACAGTCCTCCGAGGGCCAGGTTCTCTGCTACTTGTTAAAGGTCCAGAGGGCCCCCATCTGGTTTGCTCATCATTGGGCTTGCCTGGCACAGAGTGGGCTCCCGCTAAACATTCACTTCCTGAATTAATAAATGAGTAAGCAGTGGGAAAGTAACCTGCCTCTCTTCATGCCCAGAAGGACCTGAAGGAATGGATAAGCACCCACCTAAGCCCTTTATGCCCACAGTCTCCTCACAGCCATCCTATGAGGTCAGCGTCATCACACCCATTTTACAGATGAGGACACCGAGGCTCACAGAGGGAACAAGACTTGCTCAAAGCTCTGCAGTTAGAAAGCAGTTCTCAGCCACCCTAGGAATAAAACATTCCCCATGCTATGTTTTTTTAAAGAGAGGATGTTTTCCTTCTGGTGTGTAAACAGGAGAAGGGCTCCCCGAGAAGCCTGTTGTAAATATCATCACTTCTCCTCGGGGCCCTGTCAGCTTATGTTACTTTATTTATCAACATTCCACAAGGGGTGGATCCAAGAATATGTCCTCAAGTGGGACACCAAAGAAGATGCGTGCTTTGGGGGGATCAGGAAGGAGGGCTTTCCAAGCACAAAGTGCGGGTCTGGACGGGAGCTGGAAGCTGGGTCCAGGCGCAGGGCAGGGTGGGGTGGGCCCTTCCCAGCGTCCCCGCCTGGGTAGAGTAGCAGGTTGGAGTTCAGCAGCATGTCCCTCATTTCCATAAGGGGGAGCTTGTGCACAGGAGATTTCCTCTCGGCTAGAGGGGCCTCGGCATCCAGGGACCGGCTCTGGGAAGTGGCCACTTGGGTGGCACCTGCAGGCGTCTGCCCTGAGCACTGTGTCCTGCCCTGGTTGGGGGCTAGCCAGGAGGATATATGCAGGCTGCCCCCTCCTCATTTATCCACCCAGGGAACCAAGGAAAACGAGGGGCATGGCCCCATGTGGAAAGAGCACAGCTTTGGAGCCAGACAGGACTGGGGCTCGCTCCAGTGCCATCACAGACTAGCCACGTGACCTTGGGCTCGTCACCTCCCCTGGACCTTGGTTTCACCTCCCCTGGACCTTGGTTTCCTTATCTGTAAAATGGGAACAATACCAACTTTTAGAGTTACACAGAGCAGCGACTACACTGCTTGGAGCACAATACATGCTTAAAAACAAAAGGAATATTACTATGATGATCGTTGTCTGGACTATGCATGCAGGTCTTAATTGCCACCCTCGCCTTCACAGAAATTTCTGCTTGTTATTCCCCAGCCAAACCTTGGTGGTGATTTGCTCAGGGTTTGGCCTCCCTTGGTCCAGGCCAAGACAAGCCCAGCAGAAAAGCATTTAGGGCTTGGATTTGCAAACGCAAAACCAGGTGCTTCTCTGAACAGAAATGATGACAAAGCAAAAATGTTAAAGAATATTTTAGAAAGAGGAGAGAGAGAGGGGAGTCCACATAACTTAATTCCTCACCCAGATTCAACCGCCAGTTTCTCTGCTTTCTGAGTGCAAACTCCCTGGTCCACACAGATGTTTTGGTGGGCTTGTAATCCTAGTGACTCTACCAGGTGCTGTTTTATTACCAACTTGCTGTGGTCTTTAGTCTGACTCACTCCATCTCCTTTCCTTTGGCTCCTGCCAGAAAGCAAAGCACATATTTCACGGTCCCCTCTCCCTGGGAGGAGGAATTTCTCCCCAGGCCTTCTTCTGCATGTGCTCATGGAGTTGCATTTGGGGCAGAAAGATGGGATGGTAACACAGTCTGCTGCCCCTTGGCTGCCTTCTTAAAATTCTTTTTTTTTTTTTTCCAGAATGGAAATAGCATTTTCTCCCTGATTATCAAAGTAACACGCGTGCATTGTAAGAAATGGGGCATTTCTGAAAAGTTCAAAGGACAAAAGTTACCCAGAAAAAAAAAGCACTGCTGACATTTGGGTGTGTCTTTTCAGATTTTAGTTCATCCATGCATGTACCAACCCAGTTACAAGGGAATCTTACAGGGTACGTTGTTTCGTATTCTGATTTTCTTGGTCTACCCATGTGGTTTTACTTGCTTGCTGTAAATGGCTCTGCATCATTTTATTGTATGGATAGAGCACAGTTCATTTAACCAACCCCCTATTGTTGGACGTTTCAGGTATTTCTGTTTCTTTCTTTTTTAAAAAACTTTATTTTGAAATAATTCTAGGTTCACAGGAAGTTGCAAAGATGGTACAAACGGTGTCTGTGTATGCCTCATCTAGTTTCTCCAATGGTTATGTAATAATTGTACAGTATCAAAATCAGGATATTGACATTGGCACAATCCGTGTATAGCTCTGTGTCATTTCAACACATGCGCAGATCTGTGTAACCACTACCACTGCCAAGATACAGAACTCCCCCATCATGCTATCCCTTAGAGTCACCCCCAGCTGTCTCATCTCCCTCCTCCCTAACTCCTGGCAACCACTAATCTATTCTCTATCGCTGTACTTTTGCCATTTTGAGAATGTTATACACACACACACACACACACATATATATACACACACACACACACATTTTATTTTTCACTCAGCATAATGCCCTTGAGATCCATCCAATTATTGCTTATAGAAATTTTTCCTTCTTATAGCCTAGTAGTATTACATGGTATGGGTGAACCACACCTATTCACCATTCATCAATTTTAGGGCATTTTTGTTGTATCTATTTTTTAGTTATTACAAATAAAAACTGCTATGAATATTCTTGTAGAGGTTTTTGTATGGACGTATTTTCATTTCCCTGCAATAGATGTCCAGAGTACGATCACTGAGTTATTTGGTAAGTGTATGTTGAGTTTTCTTAAGAGACCACTGAAGTATCTTCCAGAGTGGCTGGACCATTTTACATTTCCACCAGCAATGTTATGAGAGATCTAGCTTCTCCAAAACCTCACCATCATTTGATATCATCCCCATTTAAAATTCTACCCGTTCTAATAGGTGCATAGTGGTATCTTGTGGTCTTAATATTTGTTTCCCTGATGGCTCATGATGGAGACATTTTTCATGGGCTTATTAGCCATCCATATGTCCTCTTTGGTGAAATGTCTCTTCATATCTTTTGACTGTTTCCTTATAAGATTATTTGTGATCTTACTGTTGAATTTTGGGTCTATACATACATATGTATAATATATATTAAATATACTAGAATATGCATATATTCTAGATATGAATCCTTTGTCAGTTATGTGGTTTGCAAATATTTTCTCCTAGTCTGTAATTTATCATCTTCTTTAGCAGATCAAAAGTTTTCATTTTGATGAGGTCCAATTTATTGACTTTTTTTCTTTTATAGATCAAGATTTTGGTGTCATGTCTAAGAACTCTTCACCAAGCCCCAGGTCCCAAAGATTATTTCTGCTCTTTCTCCTTTAAAAACATTCCTGTGTTAGACAGAATAATGTCCTTCTGAAGATATCCACACCCAAATCTCCAGAATATGTGACCTTACATGGCAGAGAGAACTTGCAAATGTGATGAAGTTAAAGATCTTGAGAGGGTAGATAACCCTGGATTATCCAGGTGGGTCTAGTTTAATCACAGGGGTCTTTCTGTGGGAAAGAGTGGGCCAGGTCGGGACTTCCCTGGTGGCGCAGTGGTTAAGGCTCCGTGCTCCCAATGCAGGGGGCCCAGGTTCCATCCCTGGTCAGGGAACTAGATCCCACATGTATGCCACAACTAAGCGTTCACATACCCCAACTTAGGAGCCCGTGTGCTGCAACTAAGGAGCCTGCCTGCTGCAACCAAGACCCGGCATGACCAGATGAGTAAATATTAAAATAAATAAATAAGTAATATTTTAAAAAAATAAAGTGCTTATAACAGGGCCTAGGATATAGCAAAGCACTTTAAAAGTATTTGCCCCCTCAAGTAACTTGAAGAATATAAAAAGAGTGGGCCAGGCAAGTTGGAGGAGACGTGAATACGGAAGCAGTAGTTGGAGCGATGATACCACTGACTAGAAGGGCAGTCTCTCGAAGCTGAAAGAGGCAAGGCCACAGACTCTTAGAGGCTCCAGAAGGAATGCAGTCTGCTGACACCATGCAGATCCATGTTAGTTTCTGATTTCCAGAACTGTAAGATAATAAATTTGTGGTATTTTAAGCCACTACGTTTGTGATAATTTGTTACGGCAGCAGGAAGAAGCTAATGCAAACCCTCTGATAAATACCCTTATACATAAATCTTCGCATATTTTCCCATCTATTTCCTTAGGATCAAATCCTATAATTCAAACTGGTGAGTCAAAAGGTATGTACCCAGACTGGTATCCATTTAAACTTCATCGTTAGCTTTTAAGCTAATTACCCATATTCATCATTAGCTTTTAAGGATTCCTGTTTCCTTTCTTCAGTAAATACTGGCTCTTACTAGTGTAAAACACATATTTGGAGTTGCCTTGATTTTTCTTGTGTGTGTGGATCCTGCATGTGTGTGTATAGGAGATGAGGGAGAAGAGAGTGAGAAGGGCAAATGTTTTCTCTTATTCATCCAAACTTGCCCAGTTCAATACGGTAGCCATTAGCTAAGGGTGGTTCTTAAGCACTCAAAACATGGCTACTCCAATTGAGATAGACTGTAAGTATAAAATACACACTGGATTTCATATGCCTAGTACCAAGAAGAGAAAGACTTTTTAAAGATCTAGAGGTAATGGATTATGAAGAATCATTGCTTTTTCCTTCAGACACTAATATTTGTTGAATTTGAAGACATTACAGAGTCTATATCATGAAACCTTTTAATTACAAGGAAGCAAAAAATTATTATTAATATTTATGGCGCAAAAAGGAATTCTTTAACGCCAAAGCAAAGAAGAACCGGAGAGAGTTCAGAAACACTGACTCAAAGAACCGTCGTGAACGCCGGGGTTCCTCTCTGTAAAAGTCAAGTCATTCACCATCTACGTTATTAACATATTTTATAAAGAGAAAGGATTTCTATATGATGACATGGAGTCTCCCTTATGCCCCATAAAGTCAATGCAGATTAAACTCCACTAATTAATATTATACTAGAATTAATAAAAAATCTGAATTAAAGACTAATTTTTAAAAAAGAGAGAGAAAGAAAGAAGGAAGGGAGGGAGGGAAGGAGGAAGGAAGGAAGGAAGGAAGGAAGGAAGGAAGGAAGGAAGGAAGGAAATAAGGAAGAAAGGAAGGGGGGAGAGAAGAGAGAAAGAATGAAAGAAAGAAAGGAGAGAGAAAGAAAGAAAGGAAGGAAGGAAGGAAGGAAGAAAGAAAGAAAGGAAGAAAGAAAGAAAGAAAAAGAGAGAAAGAAAGAAAGAGAGAGGGAGGGCGGGAGGAAGGGAGGAAGGAAGGGAGAAAAAAGAGAAAAATCTCGAGTGATGTTTTATATTGATTACATACTGAAATTACAGTATCTGGATATATATTAGGTTAAGTAAAGTATATTAATACAATTAATTTTACCTGTTTCTCACTACTTTTTTAAAATGCGGCTACTAGAAAATTTTTAATTATACATATGGCTTGCATTTGTGGCTCATGCTGTGTTTCTACTGGTCAGCATGGATCCAAACTCTCTCACCCACAGCCCTTTATGATCGGCAGAGGGCGGTGATAGTGGAATGGTCAGGCTGGGGGGCTCAGGTCTCAGCTACCGCAAGGGAGTCAGCCAGGCCCTGTGGCCCTGGTCTCAGCAGCCAGTGCCCAACCACAGACCCCACAGTGTGGTGGAAAAAAATCTGGGATCAGAGAGACTTTTGTTTGAATCCCAGCTTCTTCCGTCAGAATTTTCTTGTACTTGAAACTTTCTCCATTTCAGTCTCCTTATCCGCAACATGGGGAAATAACTCCATAACATACGGAGACGTTCCTTTCTTCAACCAGCTTTGAGCAAACTTACCGTGTGCCAGGCACTGTTCTAGGCTCTGGTAATAAGGCGGCACACAACCCAGAAGGAGCCTAGCATAGTGCGCTGACGCTCAGTGGGTCCTCTTTCCTGCCTCTCTATTGCTAAAACAGAATGTTTTGGTGGAACGGGACATCCTACTCACCACTTTTTATGAGCCTACTGGTTCCTGGATTTGGCATAGCAGCCCTAGGCATGGATGTGAATTATCTTAGCCATCACTTTGTGACTTGAAGAAATCCCCTGCTCGATGAATGGGTAAAGAAGGTGTGGTATATATACACAATGGAATAATAGCCGTAAAAAAGAAGGAAATAATGCCATTTGCAGCAATATGGATGGACCTAGAGATTATCATACTAATTGAAGTAAGTCAGAAAGAGAAAGACAAATACCATATGATATCACTTATATGTGAAATCTAAAATATGACACAAATGAACCTATCTATGAAACAGAAACAGACTCAACAGACATAGAGAACAGACTTGTGGTTGCCAAGGGGGAGGGAAGGATTGGGAGTTTGGGATTAGCAGATGCAAACTATTTATATAGGATAGATAAACAACAAGGTCCTACTATATAGCACAGGGAAATATAGTCAATATCCTGTGATAAACCATAAGGGAAAAGAATATGAAAAAGAATATATATATATATATATATATATATATATACACACATATATCTGAATCACTTTGCTGTACAGCAGAAATTAACACAACATTGTAAATCAACTGTACTTCAATAAAATTAAAAAAAATAAATTCCCTGCTCTGTTCTTCATTTCCCATCTGTAAAATGGGGCTAATAACATTACTCTCCTCACAGGGTTGCTGTGAGCATTAAATAAGATAATATATGTAGGCCATAATTCCTGGACCTTTGTAGATGCTAAAAGTAGTAGGTGCTAGTAGTGAGGGTAGTACTAATGTTATTATTATTTTCTTTGCCTTAGAATCCCAAGGATTTCAGGGCACTCCTAAGAGAGATGACCCAGAAACAGAAAGAAAGGTCTGGAAAGACTGCATTTGATAAGGCCTTAGGCCTTTATCTGAGTGATGAATATGTTGCTGGACATCTTGTGGCTCATGTCAAGAAGAGCGGCCTAGTCTTGATCACGCTAAGAAAGTCAACCCTTTTCTCTGGATGAAAAGAGCTCTCGCTGCTGGCTGCTAACCCAGGCTTCATCCCTCTGTTTCAGATGCTGTCAGTGCCTCTCCTATAGTCCCCTGGAGGCTCACCTCCACGTGCGATCCTCTGCCTGAGGGTTTTTCCAAACTACTGGAACTTGCTAGGTTTGTGCTCAGGGTCAGCGAGCGCGCTGGGCTCATGGCACTGTTAGTAGCCCTGAACCAGTGGGGAAAGGGGTGCTGATGGAGAAATAGCTTCCTCAGCCCTCGGTCAGGGCACCCCTGAGGTGCGTTCTATATTATCACGCAGGTTTCTCAGTGGATTAAAGTCCAGTTACCCACAGTGGCTACTGGCCTGATAAAGCACCCTCATTGACTGTCTTCCCATCTCTGTCCCGTTTCCTCATCCTCCTGCTGGTGTTTCCTTAGCAGTTCAAATTCTGCTTCTAGAAGAACCCAACGGAGATACCCTTCAAGAAAAACCTATTTTGGATCAGTTATTTCCCCTCCTGGAGAGTCCTGTACCTTGAGGAAGTTGACCCCCCAATTCCGTGCTAGCCTCATGGACCTTGACGATAATTGGTTCAGACTGGTCAGATAACGGAGCTCTGGACAGGTTGATGTGAGGGCAGGCCTGCTGCTAGCCATAGTTTTCTCCCTCCTAAAAACTGAGCTGCAGGAGAGGCACTAGTCCTCTGATGGATGTTTCTACGTTTGGAGGTGATGCTAGGGACTCCTGGCGCCATCTTGTTTTCATCCTGGGAATGAAGAATAGAGCCATCAGTACAGACGGCAGAGCAGAGGGTTTGGAAGAACCTGTGCTTCTGATGACAACATTGAACCATTGACCCAACCCACCTGGAAATCAGTGCGCCTCTGAACTTCCGTTTACATGAGAACATAAATTTTAAGGAAACTTAAAGCCACTCCACAATTTGAGTTGGGGATTTTGCTACTTGTACTGCTAACAGAAGTATCTAAGCTGCTCAGTTAATCTTAATACAACTCAGAAGGCTAGCCATTATTATTGACATCCCTACTTTGCAGATGAGCAAACCGAAGCTTGGGGTTTGGATACAGATGAGAGCCCTCTCCAGGTGTGGGGGGTCTTCTCGTGTGTCCATGCAATGACTACATGCTTGAGAAATTGCAGGTGTTACCAATGGAGGTCAAGTTCATGGCTTCTGTGTCAATTCCCTTTATAAAGTGAAAAATCCTTTCACAAAGTGACAGTACATTTCCTAGCTTAAAATAAAATCATTATTGAAGGTACAGTCCAGCTATCATTCCCATTTCATAATTGAGGGCACTGAGGCTCAGAGATGGCCAGTCACTTCCCCAAGGTCACACAGCTAGGTAGGTGGAACTTCAACCCTGGGTTCGACCCCAGGGCTTTTTCCACCAATGCAAGCTGCTCCCACAGAGTCTGCTTTAGGCTGAAATGAGGGAATGCTGTGAAAGTGCTTTGCAGACAGTAATGATGCCCACTTCTTAGTTTGCCTGGCTTTGTCCTCCCCTTGCTCTGCCGCCACCCTAGATTTAGCCGGTGCCAGCAAGTACACCTCCCCACTCTCACTCCATTTTCTATCCTTTCAGAGCCAAAATTCCTGAAGGCCATCTCCCAGAATGCTAGGTTCCCCACGTGTTCCCCACCAATTAAAAACTCTATTATTTTAGAGATGATTTTTTTTTTGGTTGGTTGTCTGTAATGCACCGTTTTCTATTGCCTGTTTGGCTCCTTCCGTTAGTAGGAGCAGCAAGAAAGAGGAAAAGGAAACCCATTAATACCGTCTTTAAAAAACTTGGCTATTCTGATGTTTCCACAAAGACGGGGCCTAGCAGAGAGCTTTCTCCTCAGACTCATATCATACTCTGCAATTTTTAAAGATAAAACTTGTAAGCTGTTCAGTCGTTGTTCTTTGGGCTGCTGACATTTGATACCATTAGACGTGAGCAAGTGACTTGGCTCTCTCTGCTACGTAGCCCTAGTGTCACGGCTTTTCTCCCCGGGAGCCTGGGAGGATGTTTCTCTAGGGAAATGCACAGAAGACACCATCGTTTCACACCCTCATTCATTTAAGACAATCAGTGGGACAGAAGGGCAGCAACTAGTCATCTTGGCCAGTGGTTCCCCTCTCCTGGTGACTCCTCCTTCCCGGAGGGCTACTTGCTATTGGGGTGCTACCACTATGAGGAAGATTGGGGTTCCTGATTTTAAACACAAATTCAAATTTAAGAAGCAGATACATGGAGAAGGGATATGTAATCGGTTGAATCCCCGGTCCCCACCCCGCAAACGATAGGCCCACGGTCTAATCCTGAGAACCTGTGAATGTGATCTTAATTGGGAAAAGGATGTTTGCAGATGTAATTAAATTAAAGATCGCAAGGTGAGTTCCACCTGGATTATCCAGAAGGGCCTTAAATCCAACGACAGGCGTCCTTATAAGAGAAACACAGAGGGAGATTTGAGACTCACAGAGAAGTGGGGAGAGGGACTGCTTTTTGAAGAACAAAGGCCAGCACATGTTGGCTACACCCCTCAAAGACTTTAGCTATTTTGAAGTCAGGACTTTGTTCTCCACAGTAGGCCTCAGCATTACATGGGAGGGCCTGCTGTGTGGCTTTAAACATGATGGTTGCCCTCTGTGAACCTGTTTCTTCCACAGTTACAGAAGGATGGCCATGGCGCCTACCAGCCAGGGCCATTATGAGGGTCAAGGAATCGTGGGGCATCAGAGGTTGGACAGCTCACAGGCCACTTCAGGACAACAGACATATTTGGTTTGTCCCAAACGATCTCTTAAAATTTCGAATTTGTTACCAACCTTCAAGTACCAGGAGACTTCACACAAAAATCCCAGGTGCGCTTGAGAAGTCAAAAACCTGCCAACCGAATGTCACCATGAAATAATTGGCTGGCATGGATGCCTCAGTTCCCCACATCCTCATCCCTCCTATAATACCTGCGGGTTCCCCGCTTCATTCATTCCTCTCACCTGACCGGCTCCTGTGGGCAGCTGAGTTTGTAACTTCAGTGTGGGGAGAGCTTTTTGTAAATGGTTTGCTAATTCCATTTCTGTTTCACAAAAGAGAGATCCCAAGCCAGCGCTCTCTTTCAGGAGAGTGTCTCCAGTAGGGAGAGGGACTGATGAAAACCTCTGTCAGACAGATTTTTTCCTTAATAGAATGTGTTATAACCAGATCAGCAACCTCCTTTAATCCCAGGCCTCTGACTTGTGGAAATCTCTTTGTTACCCAGAACTAGATACAAATGATGGTACTTGTTAAAACCAGGCGTGCTGGTGGAGAGAGACCTACGCTTAGGCTTGTTCTTGCCAAGATTTTGATGTTCCAGTCCTTCTCCGGTTTAACAGTTAAGTAAACGTTCATTTTGGATTCTGGTTCAAACTAGTTCAAAAGGCACTTTTAGGAAAAAACAGCACCTTTGGTTTTGCATTTTGTCACCAAAACTAGTTATGATTTTCTTGGACTTCAGGGTTTAGAAAGTGAGTCCAGTTTATGGAATCAGACTCAAAATCTGGCTCTGCCTCCTGCTAGCTGTGTGACTTTGGGCAGTCGCTTAACCTCTCTGAGCCTCCGTTTCCTCTTCTTTAAGAGGATCAGGGTAATAAACTTCATATCACAGGGTTGCTGTAGGGATGCGAGATGAGGTGTGTTCAGCTTTGGCATAGGAGCCAGGACACCAGAGACAATTATTATTATGACTGATTACTGTTTTATGAGGCTGCCTTTCTTGTAGCTCGGGAAGTAGAAATACGGATTGTGAAGATTTTATTGTTCACACATACCTGTAGAATCCTGCCTTGATCTGCAAACCTTAGAAGTAATAATAATGAGCTTGATTATAATTCTGAAGGCCAGTATTTATTGGATATTTCCAGAACAGATAGAATTCTCCTCCCCTCTCCCCCTTTTGGTCTCTCTCCCCTTCTCTATCAATATCTTTGGCACTGGTGCGTTAGTTGTACATCAACATGGGATGTCTTCAAAGTCTAGAATAAGAAAACATTCTTCAAGCCTATGATTTGCACATCAAATCATATACTTTCTAAATGTGGGTGCTGCCTGCCTGGGGTCAGATCAAGAGTTGGTAAATGGGGAGCACTGTTGGCACACTAAGGGGACAATTCTCCAATCTTCAGCTCTATTTCTCACATTGCAGGAGGTTTAGCACTCCTGGGCCCCTGGCCCCTTGCAGTAATGGCAATCACTGCAACAACCAAAAATGCCCTCCCATGCATCTGAATGTCTTCAGAGGAGTTTGAGAACAACCTGATGAGAATATGCAAGCTCTCCTAAGCCTGCAAATTTGGGCCAGACCCTCTATGTATCTCTCTGAACCTCAGTTTTCTGACCTGTTAAATGGTAAGTCGTACCCATCCCACTGGACTGTTGGGGGACTAAGAGGGAGGGTATATGGGAAGTGCCTGGTGTGAGCCTGGCATAGAGCAAGTGTCCAGAGCCTGGGGTTGCCGGGGGGGGGGGGGCGGGTGGCGGCGAGGTGGCAGGCACATCACGGTGTAAGCTAGCATCCGCAGACCCTGGCTCCCCTCTTTCCACTGATTGTGTCTCCAAGTGACAGGGCCGGGGAGGGGGGAGCTTCAAAGCCCTCCAGACTTCACTCACTATAATTGGAAGTCATTGTGGAACGAAGTCCAGTATTTAATTTGGCCTGTGTTTGACAGATCCTGTGTGCACCGCTAACAGAGCTCACACAGGGCCCGTGATACAGGGGGGATTCTTGGCCTGGGCTCAGGGCAGATTGGTGGAGAAAATGTCGCATTCGATTAAGGCTGATTGGCCCTGACAGTTGTCTGGGTGAAGTTTATAAGGTACATCTAATCTGGATGCATCTGGTCATAAAAATGCAAAACAAGCCATTCCCACCCAAGTTCTAACTCCAGATGTGGGCTGATTCTCAGTGATTGACACCATATTTTTTGCAGCTGTCCCACATTTCAAATCTTTTTCTATTTAAAATATATTCATCATAATTATGGAATGCAGTAAACAAACTTCAGCCTGATGACAAGCATTAAATATAAGAATGTTTCGGCTTAAAATAAATGCCATGATTTCTCAGCCCAGGCTGGAGTGTTCTCCAAAGGAGCCTTGACCTTGTCACCATGAACCAGACAGAGTTATTTTCTCGCCAGTATTGACTGATATTTGGAGGGGGGCAGGGGGAGAAAAATCAAAAAGCTATTTATATCAGATAGAAAAATGTGCATAACCGTCAGAAAGCCACCTTTGTAAGACAAAGAAGAAAAAACTGGATTCAACCTAATCATGTTTGAGGACTCCCCATTGTGCAAGTTCTTCGCAAGATACTGTAGGGCAGGGTAGATGTTACACGCCCTGGGGCCAGGTCCCTGGATGCAGCTTCCACACTCCACACATGTGTGTCCAGCTTCCACACTCCACACACACTCTGTTACCTTGAGCATTACTTTATCACCTCAACTCTCTGTGCCTCAGTTTCCTCATCTATGAAATGGAAGGTGATGATAGCACTTACCTGGTAGTGCAATTATGAGAACTAAGTGAGTAAAGTGCTTAGAATAATGTCTGGCATGTAGCAAGCGCATGGTAATCAGTATCAGCAGACCTCTTCCCCCGCGCTTCTAAGAGACACTGAAAGTCACCTGACCTGCACGAGGTCACATATAGTGCACAGCAAAGCAGAGATGCAAACCCCGATCATCTGACTCCACTACAAAACACGCGTACAAGGGGTCAGTTTTGCTCACGTTGGCATTTTTCTGTCTCTGAATGCTTCACCAAGGCTTATCTGATGGCTGTTCTCCCAGTCAGTGGCTAGTCAGGCATCCTGTTATACCGAGGCAAAAGATCACCTTCTATTTCTTCTTCTGTTCCTGGGGCTCATCTTTTATTTTTAATGCTATTTAAATAAGCCTGTAATTGCGATAGTTAAATAAACAAACACTTAGGATAATTATAGATGGGTCATCCTGTGACCAAGCTGCTGGATCTTTCTAACCACTTATGGACTTCAGCCACGTCCGCATGGTTCTCCCGTAAACTGTGTGTACCACTTGGTTCTTTGAGAAAAACGGGAACTACCCGGAGTTCGTGTCAACAATCTGCTCCTCTTTTAAATGAGGCCATAAGTCACAAACCCTCTGAGTTCCCAAAAAAGTGTCTGGAGCTAAATTTGTATCCTGACTCTGATGATTGTTCTCTTATTAGGCTGATGAGAGACTTAGCAGAGCCAGGGCCTCCTGGGGCTGTGCTCACAGCTCGTGCCAAGATGGAAATGACTCTGTGAGTTTTATTTCTGAGATGTGTAAAAGGTTTGTCCATCACTGGGCCCGTGGGCACATGTTCAGTATCAAAATAGTGTGTGCCACCTCTCTCGGGAGATGGACTCCAGTCCTGGCAGGCCCTCTGTTTCCAGCAGTAATGAGAACTCTCCACCGGAAAGGGGGTGGCTGTGTTTTACTTCTCCCAGAGCCCTCTGGGTGGCCCCGGTGAAGTCTCTGAGCCTTGCCTTTCCTGCTAGATTCCTGTTTGGGGAGGGTAGTGTGGAACATTGGCAAGAGTGTGCCCTTGAGACACAGACCCTGGTTCAAATAGAAACACCATTAATTGCAAACTGGGTGAACTGGGGTAAGCAGCCCAGCCATCTTGCAGACTAGCATGTGAAATGGAAATAATTATGTCTGACTTACTCGCAGGGTTGTCTTGAAGATTAGATGAGATAATGTGGGGCAAGGATTAGGCTCCATGTCGTCACTGAGGTTTGACCTGGGGGGTCAAGAAGGTACTTAATCTGGTGCCTGGAATTGGGAAGTTTGTTTTTCCCTCTGTAGCCAGGATGGCAAATAGGCTGTACCTCTCATTTTGATATCAGTCAATTGGAGATGCCTGCTTAAAGTGCAGTGATTGATTTGTAATGTCTGCCACAGACTAGGAGGGAGTAGTAAGAGCATTCCATGTTCTGCTATCTCCCTTCTAGAATCTAAGTTCTAAAGTCAGGAACTGGGTCTGAAAAATATTCTCTCAACTTGTACATGCTACAAAGCAATTTTTTGCATCTATAATCTCCTCAGACATGGTGTCCTGTGACTCCACATCCCTGGTGTTAAATCCTGTGACAGTTATCATCTCCATTTGATGGATGTGGAAACTGAGGCCAGAGATCAAATGAATGATGTAAGCAACTGATAAAACAAGATTAGATTTTTAAAATTATCTGTAGTATCACTCCAGAAAACTGCCACTGCCTACCATCTCCCATGGGAATCTTGATACACACACACACACACACACACACACACACACACACACACACACGCACACACACACACACATACAGTAAGGAACAGGAGATATGGGTTCTAGCCTCTGCCCTCCTGCCAACCAACCGAGGACCTTGGAAAAGTCACTTTACCTTTCTAAGGCTCAGTTTACCTGTCTGCAAAATGGACATAATAACTAACCCATCCTCCCAATATCAAAGGGCTGTGTAAAGATGAGGGAAACAGTGAGTGTGTGATAATTAAGGCTTGGGTAAAATCACCCTTCCTGCCATTATTTGTAAGAGGCAGGAGATACTTGTCAAATGGAGTCTTTGAAAGCTTATTTCTGGGGCTAGCAAATTACCTGCAGATTTCCTCAGACTGCCGTGTGGGGTGCTTCCGTACTGGCGGTTTCAAGGCTAGACTGACTTTGTGACCTTGGCCAAGTCATTTCACCTCTCTGACCTGCAGGCTCTTTACCTGTATGACCAGATGACTATCTTCCTGACAGGGCTTCTATGAGGCCCAGAGTCAAGGTCGAAAGTCATATGGAATGCAGAAGTCACTCAGCAAGGTCCAGGTTCCCTCTTCCCGAGGACCTGGTAGGATAGCCTTGCCAGAGAGTCAAGGTACAGAATTTCTTTTCTTCAAAGAAATGGCAATAAGAAATGTGTGAGCGTGTGTGTGTATGGGGGGTGGTGTGCATGTGTGCCAATGTGTGTGAGTTTGTGTGTGAGTGAGTGTGTGTGTAGGAGAGGGTTATGGAGAAATAAAGCCATAGTTGGGAATAAGCAACAGAACATCTTAGTGACTTGCAGATGAAAGCTTCTTTTCGCTGGATTCATTTGCCTTCTAACACCGGCTTAGCTGTGTTTGGAAAAATACTTAACTTGCCGTAGGATGCCAAGTCGTGACTATGTCAGAGAGAGAGTCAATTTTAGAGATTTGCATATCCTTCTCCTAAGAGAAAAAGTTCTATTGGAACAAAGTGCTTGGGGCTTGTGGGTAACATCTCTTTATTTGTTCTTTGTGTGAGGACGTTGGAAGAAAGTCAGGAGTAAAAGGTTTATGCAGATTCTTCTGGGAGATGGAGAGAGGAGGCAAAGAGAAAAGAAGAAAGAGGAGAAAAGACAGACTGAAAAAGAGCAAAAGAGATGGAAGCAGGGAAGACAGAGAGAGAAGGGCCAGAAAGGCGTGAGGAGGGAGACAGAGCAGAGAGACGAGGAGCAGGGAAGGGGGACAGAGAGGAAGAGAAGGAGGCGAGAGGAGAGACTGGCAGATGCTCAGAGCCCCAGGACAGACAGACGAAGGGAGGGTGGATGGAGCGGGCCCCACCCATCCCCCTTCATCTTGACCCTGCCTTGACTTACGACAGGTTGACGTCCTCCGTTTTCAGACCTCGAAGCTTGTCTCGGGGCCTGCCTGCCCCACCGGCTGTAACGTTTAAATGCCCATTTCTCAAGTGGAGCCAGATGGTGGATGCGAGCCAGCCTGCGTTTGACAACCAGATGCTGAGCTCGCACAAAGGGGTTCTCCAGCCTGGCTGCTGGCTGGGAGCTTCGATTCGCTTCACAGACCACTGTCCACTCTCCATGCCTGAGACCCAAGGACAGGCCCTGCCACAGCCTCGGCCACCAGGAGGGGCCCCGGAGGCTGGCGGGACCAGGGCCATGGAATCAGACAGAGCTGGGTTTGAATCAGGACCCACCCCTTACCAGTGGCTCCGGGCATGTGGTTTTTAGCCTCCATTTCCTCATCTGTGAAATGGGTGTAACCGAAAAAAAAAAGCAGGTCTCATGGCTGGTTAGAAGATTAAAGGTGAAACGAAGTGTAAAGAGTCTGGTACAGAGAAGAGCAGAGGTGGTAGACCCAGGCTGAGCGGGCTGACTTCAACCTGAAAAGGGCTTCAAAGTTTTTGAATTAATTGCCCACATTTAAAAAACCCAAGAGATTTCTTATAAAAATCTGTATTACTGTTTTCTTGTGAAAGCCTAGTACCAAAGGCTGGAAGTGAGCAGTAGGCCCCCCTCTCTGCCTCAGACCCCTGCCTGCTCTGTCTACCACAACCCCCTTCCCTCATTTCCAGCCCCTGAATTCATCTGACCCTCCCTGAGAGTCTAGATTATCCTCCGGGCACCCGAGTTGTGTCCGTTGGCATTTCTGCGGTGGTTGACACTGCCTTTCACGGGGAAAGGAAAGCAAAAATCACTGAGAGGTGAGTCGTCATCTCATCTCAGCACAAAGATAGGTTTCTGGGGCGACTCCTGTCATCACCATCAACCCAAGGGGCTGGACCCACAGGGAGGACACCCCGATTGTCTGAGATTCCAATGAGCAGCTGCTTCTCTTTGGAAGAATATGTTTCGATTTAGTGTTTAAATGACATGGCTTTCAATCAAGCCATTGTCTGGGGCTCTCCAAGAATCTAGGCATAAAATAGGTAAAAATATGTGCCTCCCACCCCGCCCTACCACCAAATGGATGCATCCTGTAGCTTCTCAAGAACTGGGGACTTGGGTATACACACTCGGAAGGATACAACAGGCCAAAGAGGAAGAAGGGGCAGGGCTGATGGAGGAAGTTGCCTGCCATGGGTTGAGACTCTATCGTCTCCCACAGCCAGGGATGTGGCCACCACATATGACCTGCTCACTCAGAGTTTATAGCCTGGCATGGAGGGGACAAGAGGTAAACAGACAATGACGAATTTCCAAAGAGACCGGCACAAGGAGCTGAGGGAGCCCTGAAGAAATAACCAACTCAGCGCAGAGGAGAGCAATTTGGCTCCTGGAGGTGGTGAAGCCTAAGTTGAGCCCTGAATGACAAGTGGGAGTTGGGATGGGGCAGAATTGCAGACGGGCCCTCCAGGGAGGAGGCGAGAATGATGGAGGTGTGTTTGCGGGTCTGGAAAGATTTGGAGGCGCTGGAGCATTATGTGAGGATTGATGCGCAGGGATGGGTGCACAGGGTCCAAGGGGGAAGGGCTCGGAATGCCATGCTGAGGAGTTGGGAGTTAAGTTGGAGATGATCTTGGGGGGCCTTGGGGAGCCACAGACAGGTGTTTAGAACAGGAGCAACATGATCAGATTTATGTTGCAAAGATGATTTTGGAGGCTGTGTTGAGGTAGCTGGAAGACGGTGAGCCTGAAGGTAGGAAAACCACAGAGAAAACTTGTGGTGGTGGCAGCTGTGAGGACAGAGTGGAGGCAGTAGGTGGGGGAAATCAGTGTCGCTAGAAAAGCCACTAAGACTTGGTGACAGCTGTGGAGTCCCCGAAAGACTCTGATTTGCATAAACACAGGGTCTCTGCAACATTCCATCCCAGTCGATGGGTGGTTAATTGAATTCATTCATCCAACAGCAAACATGTATAGATGCTGACTTCGCTGAGAGCCCCAGGCTGGGTGCTGAGAGGAACAGGATTCTCTCTTTATATAGACTGGTTCCCCCGGGGTGTGTGGCAGGGAGTCAATATATCTCCAGTCCCAACCGCCTGGGATGTTGTTAAAAAGGCAAATTCCCAGGCCCCATCTCAGGTTGTCAGTAGCAGACTCTGTGTGTGGGATCAAGGGATGTGCCCTCTGACAAAGTTCTGGGGGTGATTCTGATGCACCCCAATGTGTGAGAGCCCAGTCTATTGGCTGCTTGGGAAAATTCAATAAATCAGCCCCCACAGCCACAGGCCGGCATGGGGCGCACCCATGATATACGGAGCAGTCCCTAGGAGCTGCACTATTGACCTGAATCAGTTTATCGAATCATTGTGAGAGACAGTACTACTTTCATTCCCATCTTACAGATGAGACAACTAAGAATGCCAGAAAACCAGACACTTGTGTGAGTTGGGTGGGTAACCATTGGCCTGGACACAATAATAGCCGGTTCCCTTCCTCTTCCCTTTCATGGTTGGGGCAGGACATGAGAGGGGCTGTGTGCAGCTATGGGCCAAAGCCAGAGGACCCCCCTAGAGAAAATTCAAGGGCTGAAGGGGAAAGGCCATGGACTCACAGGAAACTGCAGAGGAGGGGCCACCTAGGAGGACCTGGCAAATTCATCCAAGCCGGCACAGCCTCAGGAGAGCCGCGCAACCTCTGCTGAGCTGTGAAATCTCAGTGGGTCATGTTAAATCAGCCAGTGTGTGTAATTCACATGAAGGGATTGCAAGCTCCAAATAGAGGTTTGTTTTTTTTTTCCCTTCTTTCAAATCAGGCAATGGGATTTGTCCATGGCGAGGGATCCTAAATACCCTGATTCCTTCTGAGAGGGGGAATTGTGTCTTGGTGAAATCGAGGCTTCTTTCACTGGCATCTTTGTGTGGAGGTACCTAGAGATGTATTTTTTAAAGCTTATAAATCATAAACCTTGTTTGAATCCCAATCCAGAACAGATGTAATGCATATGGTCAGTAGACTTGGAATTGCAAATAAATATGTTTGGAGACCAAATATTTGAAAAGCAATTCTTCTTCTCAGTCTTCTCTTTTTTAAGTGCCACTGCCAAGATCGGTTCAGGGATTTGGTTTCCCTGGAAGCTGTTGCCACAGCACTATACTCTCTCAGCCAAAACAGAGATGCAATGCCCCAGACTAGGAGAGCACAGAAGTTTCAACTTGCTCAGCAGTTCAGGTTGATTGCTTGTGGCTGCCTAGAGTGCTGTGCTGAGACTGGACCTCAAGCTCAGCTAGAAAGAGTGCCATGATCTATTAACAATGTCTGTCTTAGGACCAGCAGTAGGAAGTAGAGGTATAAGTGCCACAGAATTGCCCTCCCTGTCCTGCGTGTTTTGGGATCTGCTAACTCTGGACTACCTGCTTCTCTAATAAGACTGTGCTTTATTTTGATTGTAGTGCAGTGAAAATTTTAGGGTACAAAAGAATCAGGGACATTGAAGGGTTTCCACTATGTACCCTTTAAATGTAATGCCTAAGTAATATCAAAACCGTCCTCTTGCTAATTCAGCCATCTGCCTGAAGGTAGGAATCTTTAATCATCTGAAGAGTCCCGGCATGCAGAGGTGGCACTTTTCACAAACAGCAGTTCTTTTGTTTATTTATCTGTGTACTTGATTATTGCCTGTTTCTCCCTAGGGTATGAGCTTCATGAGAACTGGGACTTCGTTTCGTTCATTGCTTTATTCCTCACATCTAGCTAGAAGTGTATGGCACATAGTAGGGACTAGACAAATCTTTGATGAATAAAGTTAATTTCTCTCCTTTCATTCCCTTGTATATATGCTTATTTGTGCCATCACTACACTGGACTTGGCAGGGCTGGGTATATAGATCCAGACACAATAAAACAAGTGAGAAACCTCCAGCCTGATGAGGGAGACAGATATGTAAACTGATGATTCTAAAATGGCATGAAAAAGCCAACAATAGACATAGGTGCTGGGGCAGAGGTGACGGACTTCATGGAGAGATGATGAAGTTGGCACACTAAAAGAGACCTCCTAGAGGCTTCCCATTGAACTTGGGTTTTGAAGAATGAATAGAAGTTTTCCAAACAAAGTGTTGGATGTGTTCTGCTTTTTTTTTTTTTAAGCCAGATTCCCGTCTTGTGTGAGAAGGACAGTGTGTTACATATTGCATTAGTGAAACGAGCAGCGGAATTGTCTTAAAGAGTCAGACACATAAGTAGTTGAATCTCAGTCTGCCATGGTTCAACCTTGGGCAAGTCACCTAGCCTCTCTGAGCCTCAGTTTCTACCCCACAGACTGAGAATTCAGAGGAAATAGAGGCGAAATGCCTGGCACTGGCCCCAATACCTCACAGGCCCTCAGAATGTGACAGCTCCTCCTGGTAGGGTGTGATTAGAACCCCACTCTTACCCCAGTCTTTGAAGCTTCCCTGGGGCAATTCAGAGGAAGGCAGGTCTCTCTGGACCTGGTCCAAAGGGACTTAGCTAAGGACATCCTGCAAGGACCTTGTTATCAGTGGAGCCTTGTCCCCAGGGGCTCTGCAGTGAGCTCCCATCCCCCTCCCCCACCCCTGCCCTGGGGATACTGTCCTGGCTGCCTCCCTGCCCCACCCAAGGGCACGTGCAGCCTGTTTTTACAGCTTTTCACTGAGCTGTGCTGTGAGAAAATGCCAGCTTGATCCATTTTTCCTTCCTGTTCTTCAGACACGTGCAGCCAAAAACGCTGGCTCAGCAGACTGCTTCAAGTTCAGAATCTCATCATTTAAAAGACCCGCTCTCTTCAAACATAATGATAATAAAAATAACAACAATTACAGTTTCCATGGATGCCAAGCTCACTCTGGGCTGTCATTTACACGCACTGTTTTGTATAAGTCTCACCAGGGCCTTCTGGCTGCTGTTATCTTCTCATTTCTGATATGAACCGTTAAGTCCAAGTTTACACGGCTATGAGTGACAGGGCTGGAAAGGGAACCTATGTTTTCAGTCTTCTAAACTCACACCTCCCCTTTCCATTTATCTGTTTGTTTTTCATTTCTTTACTGATACTCTCGCCTTTCAAAAAGATTTGAAGCAACTAGTGGAAACACAAACAGCCAAAAAGAATAAAACCAACCAAGGAAATTAGAGCCAAGAGAATCTGAGACGGGAAAGTAAGGTGTTCCCTGCAATGGTTTGCTGCAGTGTTCTAGAGGTGGCACAGAGATCACGTTATTCAGATCTTCTCTATCTTTAATGATTTTTGTCTGCTTCTTCTACCAGTTACTGAGAAGTCTGTGTTAAGACCTCCCACTGTGATTTCAGATTGGTCCCTTTCTCTTTTTGGTTTTCACAGTTTTTGCTTTGTTTTAAAAATGTTGTTACTAGGTGCCTGCATGTTTAAAATGATTGTGTCTCCAGTGGAATGATGCATTTTATCCTCATGATGAAGAATCTCTGGTAATGCTTCCTCCTTTAAAGTCTCCGTTGCTGATAGCATAGTTTAGCCACATTTGGATGGCCTGTGTTTTTTTCCTTTTTACTCAATCAACTTTCCTGGGTCCTTATATTTTAAGATGTGTCTCTTGTAAACAGCACAGAGTTGTCGCTTTTTAAAATCCTAGCTTGACAATCATAGCCTTTTTTTTTTCTTTTAGTTTTATGGAGCTATAACTGACATACAGCATGGCATGAGTTTAAGGTGTACAGCATAATGATTTGACTTACATACCTCGTGAAATGATTACCACAATAAATTTAGTGAACATCCACCATCTCATTTAATACAAAGACACTTTAAAAAATATTTTTTCCTTGTGATGATAACTCTTAAGATTTGCTGTCTTAACAACTTTCACATACGCAGCGCTGTTAATTATATTAATCATGTTGCACATTACATCCTAGGACTTACTTATCTCGTAACTGGAAGTTTGTACCTTTTGACCACCTTCATCCAGTTCCCCCTCCCCCACCTCCCATCATCTTTTTAATGGAATATTTAGTTCATCCAACTTTAATGTGATTACCCATATACTTGAGTATGGATGTGTCATCATATTATTTATTCTCCACTTGTCCCATTTTGTCTATAGTCTTCTGTCTTGACCTTTTTGCCTCTTTTTCTTTTTTTTTTTTTTGTGCCCCTGGTGACCGTTAGAGTGCCTTCTTTTTGATTAATCTTTTATTATTATTATTTAAATTGTACCCTCTGTTATCTTGTTAGTTTACATTCTTGCACTATTTTTCGAGGAGTGGTTCTTAGCATTTACAATAGGCATTCTTGACTTAATTAAAGCCTAATATAAGTCAGTACTTTTACCATTTATGGACAATAATATGAAAATCCTTTCATTTTAATTTATTTAAATCAAATTAAGTCAAATTTTACCCTCTTTGAACTTATATGTTATTGCTGTCAAATATATGATTTTACATATATTTTAAACTTCACAAGACATCATTATTATCATTATTTTATACAAACTTCATCTAGATTTACCTACATATTTATCCCTTCCATTGCTTGTCAATCCTTCCTGCATTTCTGTACATCTTTCTGGGATGATATTTCTTTTCCTTGAAAAAGCTCCTTTTACTATTTCTTTCAGTGCAAGTCTTCTGAAAGTAAATTCTCTGCTGTTGTTTATCTGGCAATGTCTTTAGACTTCATTTTTAATAGATATTTTCACTGAGTATGAATGCTATGCTGACAATAATTTTCTTCCAGCATTCTCAATATGTTATTCCATTGTCTTCTGGTTTACATCATTTCAGTTTAAGTCTTAGTTTGCTTCTTTGATGGGAAAGTGTCATTTTCACTCTGTCTGATTTTATAACTTCTCATCTTTAGCTTTCATCAGTTTTATTTATATTTTTCCTTGTATTTATCCTGCTTGGGATCATAGTGATTCTGTGGTTTGACATTTTCATCAGCTTTTTAAAATATTCAGTCATTATCTCCTTAAAGATTACTCTATTTCTCTCTCCTACCCTTGTAGGACACCAATTACATGTAGGTAAGAACTTTTCACCATATTTACGTGTGTTTTATGTTCTTTTTCTGTATTTCCATTCTTTTAATCTTCACACTTCAACCTATTATTTTCTATAAACCCATCTTTCAGGTCGCAAAAACTTTCTTCATCTATGTCTAATCTGCTGTTAAAACCATCACCTATTTTCAATTTTAATTATTATATTTTTAATTTTTAGATTTTTTCACTTGACTCGCTTTCAAAATTCTAGTTCTCTGGTGAAAATTTTCACCTTGCCACATATTTTCTTGAATATATTAGTATCAGTTTTTTAAAGACCATGTCAGATAATTCCCATATCTGGATCACCTGTGGGCCTGTTTCTTTTACATATTTTTTCTCATGGTCCGGTTATTGGTTTGCCTGATACATTTTTATTAAATACTGGAAACATTGTATAAAAAATTACAGAGGCTGAAGTTGATGCTGTTTTCCTCCAGAGAGGATTTTCTTTAGCTTCTGGCAAGTTGTTAAGTAGAAGTTCACTTTGCTGTAATCAGAGATTGAGATAATTCAAGGATGACTTTTAATCTTTGTAAGGCCTGGCTTACTTCCAGTTCGCTTTTACTCCTAGGGCATAGGTTGTTATGAATCCCATCTGAAAGCCAACTCAAGTTAGCGCAGGAAAAAATGTAGGATTTATTTTATTTTATTTTTGTTGTTGTTGTTTGTTTGTTTTTGCGGGCCTCTCACTGTTGTGGCCTCTCCCGTTGCGGAGCACAGGCTCCGGATGCGCAGGCTCAGCGGCCATGGCTCACGGGCCCAGCCGCTCCGCGCACGTGGGATCCTCCCGGACCGGGGCACGAACCCGCGTCCCCTGCATCGGCAGGCGGACTCTCAACCACTGCGCCACCAGGGAAGCCCTGTGGGATTTATTAGTTGAGCATTATTACTGTGGGAAAGTAGGAGTGCATCTGATCCTCAAGAACCAGGGGGTTGAACTCTTGCTTCTCCACCTGGCATGCCTCTTTCCCTCTGCTTTCTGTCTTTACTCTCTCAGACAGGATGTGGCTGGGAACATGGTCACTAGCAACTCCCAAGAGCACATTTCCAAGATTTTCTATCGTAGAAAGACTAAGACTTGCTCTCTCTAGTCTCCAGATCAAAAATCTCAAGAAAGAGCAATAATTGGTTCAGTTTGTGTCAATCATGACAACTAGGTGGGAAGATTCCTGGGGAACACAGCCTGCTCTTCTAGAACTACAAGGCTGTGTGGAGAAAGAAACGTTTCTCAAAATAATGAAGGGGGATGAGTGGTCACAAAATTACAGATGTCTAGTGCAGCTAGGCACTCTTTGATATTTTCCAGATAGATGTGCTTCTCTTAAAGTGAAATGAAATGAATTCCCTGTCATTGATACACTGTGAGTACTGAAGCATTTTTCCAGGCTCCTAGGAAAAAGAAACTTCCCTGCAGTATCTCTTGTGATAACAATCATAATAATAACTGCTATCTATAAGCAGCCCAATCCTGGGTCAGGAGAGCCATTTACACAAATCTCATATGAACATCTCCCATCTGCTTTTAAAGAAGATGTAACCATACCAATTTTCCAAGAAGATCCAGATATAGAGGGACCTGAAGCTTACAAAATTAGAAATAAAAATGAGGTACAAGAGTGAGTATTTATTTAGTGGAAGAAAAGCAACAGCACACATTTTAAAAAGCTGACAGAGATCACAAAAGTTAGAAAATCTTACTTAATATTTTTAATTAATTAACTACCTATTGCTTCTCTGTAATACACTTATCCCCTCATTTTTCTGGCTGCATATTTGATCATCTTTATATATGACAAGGTTGTAATATTATTTCCTATGGAGAGAACAGAAAGATAATTCAGTCTTTCCTCTAGCATGGTTGGGCAAAATTTATTTTTTTTATTGAGAACTGAAACGCAAAAACATGCAAATTCAGGTAAGATCATATTAGCTGTTTGTAGTTCTGCTAGAGGTTTGTGCTGTACAAACAAATTCAATAAATGATATTTCTCACAGTTCCCACCAAAAGAAGAAAAAAAAATAGTGAGTTTATAATTGTATATGCCACATTACTGAGCACATTTCTGAAGAGAAAGAATTTCTGTTTTAATTAGATGTCTATGAAAACCAAATCTCCTGCTTACAATTTTACATGGCTAATGATTGGAAGGTTAGCTCTTGCTCCATACGTTTCAAACTTTGTTTTTCTTCTGCTACTCACATACTTCTAGTGTGAAGCACTCTAGGAAACAAGGCGTCTGGCTCTGCATCTTCGTGCCAAGACTCCTGGTCTTGGGAGTAAGAGTATTCAAGGGGAGGTAGAAGTATTTTTAGAAGCCATTCCTACCCTAAGAAGGCACCTGCACAAATATATTCTCCTAAACTCAAGGCAAATGTAGCCCAATTCATCTTTACCTTAGCCTGATCCCCAAAATGACCATGGTGACAGAGAGGAAATCAAGTGGAAAGAGACAGTAGTCCTTAACCAATTGTGATGGAAATATCTTACTTTTCAAATTTTACTAAAACATGTGAACACGTTGCCAGGGCTCCTTCCTGGGCTCAGAGGAGACCTCTGCAAGGGAGAGACCCTGAAACTTTAGCTTCATTAGCTCCATGGGAAATATGTCATTTCCACTCTCAGATGAGGAAACTGGGGTTGAGAGAGAAGAAGTCGCTTGGTCAAGGTCTTGTGGCTAATAAATGATGACGCTGGGAAATGGCAAATGTGGTCTTTGGAAAACAGTGGAGGTCTAAGGTGTGTAGATTCCCCTCTCTCAGCCTCCTCCCCTTCCGCTGGCCTGGGAAAAAGTGGGGACACGGAGATGGTAAAGAGTTTGTCAAGGTTAGACTAAGAGTGGGTGTTTTAGCAGCACCCAGAACCCGGGGTACCTGGTTCCACCACCACAAACAACCTCTGTCTAGACATCAGCATAAACTAGTGGTCTTTGACAGAACCCAGAGGACCCCTGGAGGATCCACCAGGGCCAATGTGGAAAGTCAAAGCTCTGGAATCCAGGCCAAAGCTGTGTTTCTCATCTCTCTTCTTCCTTGGGGAGATTCTGCTGCCTCTTGTGCCAGACCTTCTTCATTTCATGACCCTGAAAAGGTGCACAGGTGCAGGATGCAAGAACCTCTCCGCGTCACCTCGCTGTCACGCGGCGTGGAGCGTGTTGCAATGAAGGATGCCTCTTGTACACAGAAGACTTGGGCCTTCATCTCTTTAAAAGCAAAAATGCAGGGAAAGGTTGGAGTCAGTGGGATAACTTTCCTTCCTAAACTCTTCGTCGCATCTGTGTTTGAAAGTCGGTGCTCACACATCCCTCCCACCATGCCTGAGGGGTGAGCAAGATTCCAAGATAGAATCTCCAAGAGCGTCTTACCCCAGAATCATTGGAAACAGACAGGCGATGCACTGTGTAGTGTTAACACGCAGGAGGTTAAGTCAAGCTCTCAGGCTCTTTGATGTATTAAATACCAAGGACTTTAACGTAATAGAACTGTAAACCTCAAATCAGAGCTAATCACACTAATTTGCTGAACTCCAAGACCAAACCGAAATGTTCATTTCTTCTTAAACAAATCCAAGTTGTTTTGATCTACAAATCTATCTAACAAAAGATTTGAGGGGGCTTACAAGAAATACATGCAATAAAAAAGAAATCTAAGCAGATAAAAACCAGGATCGGGGTAAAAAAAATCAAAACCAGAGGGAATATTATGACATAGATATGTAAGACCTATATAGTAATTTGAGTTCCCGAGCCCCCTGGCAGCCAAAGCAATATGGAAGATACATTAGTTACATGACATGCATTATCCACAGAGAGAAATAATTTTTCAATGGCAGTTAATTGGTTTGAAACCAAACTAAATCTCAGATAGTAGGGGGAAAAATAACAAAACATTCTCTGAGTCACACCGAAAGTACTTCATTTTGTTCAAGATCTGGGTTAATACGCATAATGGTTTCAAAAGCTCTAATTTCTTTGTCATTTAGCTTCTATTTTCTACTGGCTCTCAGAAACCTGCTTAGAGACATTACAATTCCCATTAACCCAGTGTGTCCAGATTTTCCATTTTTGCATTCTTTCTTTAAATTCTTCCAAGTTCTTGCTGTATCTGTTTTGTACTGGACCTCATTGTTTTAGCAATTAAAGAATAAAACTTGCACGTGTGTCTCCGGGGAAATGAGGATTCAAGAGGTTAAGTGCTGGCCTTGCACTGCAGAATGTGGTTCCTTAGCCCCAGAGGGCTCCCCTAAATTGTTTGGATAAACTGAGGAAATGTCAAGGGGAGTTCTGACACTGAGCATGACATTAATCTTCATAACCATTCTTCCAGATGTACACACATGTTCTGAGGATGCCGAACATCCACGTTCGCTGTGGCAGCCTCCTCCTCTCCGGGGATGGAGGTGGTTAGATGAAGGGGGTGCGGGGCAGCTAGTCTGGTTCTCTTTCCTAAGTGTTCTTGAATCTTGAGATCTTGAGAAGGTCTGTGTGCTTGTGCTTGCAGAGAGTGTCATCTTGGTTACTTGAAATGATATTAAAAACAATGAGAAAATGTTTGGCATCTATTGTTAAATGAAAAAACAAATTATAAAACCGTATTTGCAAGTGTACAGATAGCTATATCTATATCTACGTGGAGATATAGATATATTAAGTGTTTGTACACTTAAATGATAACAATATTTTATAAATATTTATTTAAAATAACACCAGTTTTCTCTGAGTGAGAGAGGTTTATTTTTACTCTTTACATTTTTCTAAGTCTCTTACAACAAACATATACTGCTTTTACAATGACAAGAAAACCCAATAGCTGTTTCTTCTCTAAGCCTTGCACTTAGTCATTTTAGGATAGCCGAAGTCTCATATCTATTTGTGGCAGAAAGCTCTCTGTACAAACATGATGTATCAATCCTTTTTTCCTAGTGGCCACAGTCAGGTTGTGGCCAGTATTTACTTGGGGACACATGCACTCCAGGCAAGGCATGGATAAAGATTTTTAAATAGCCCCACTTTTCAGAGAGATTGGAATTGGGTCTCAGATTATACACTTTCCCTTATTGCTTCTGGGGGGCTCATATCAGTTTGCAAATATTGTTGAATTTAGAAAGGAGTTTTAATACCCGCTGTGTAATTTGTCCTCACCCCATCTGTCGACTGCAGAAACAAATTAGCTTCTCTCCACATGGCCTGCCACTACCCAGTTCCTTCCCCATCCCCCAGCTTCTCACGCTGCGAGCCCTTTCCAAGAATCCAGGACTTGGAAAGAAAAGCCAAGTGCAGAAAAGGCAAGAACTTTTCTTGCCAAGACAATAAGCAGAGCGGGCAGCATGTGTCTGCATCTGTGTATGTGTTATGTGTTTATGTATGTGTGTGGATGTGGATGTGTGTGCAAGCATGTGTGGATGTGAAGCGCGTCTATGTGTCTGTGAATGCATGTATGTGTACGCGTATATATATGCAGGCATACATACACATATATGTTCGTGCATATATGCATGTACACGTGTGTGCATATGTGTTTCTCTGTGCGCACATGTGCATGTTTATAAATGTGTTTAAAAGCATCTGTGTAGGACTTCCCTGGTGGCGCAGTGGTTGAGAATCCGCCTGCCAAAGCAGGGGACACAGGTTCGAGCCCTGGTCCGGGAAGATCCCACATGCCATGGAGCAACTAAGCCCGCAGGCCACAACTACTGAGCCCATGTGCCACACTACTAAAACCTGCGTGCCTAGAGCCTGTGCTCCACAATAAGAGAAGCCACCGCAATGAGAAACACATGCACCGCAACGAAGAGTAGCCCCCGCTCACCGCAACTAGAGAAAGCCCGCGCGCAGCAACGAAGACCCAAAGCAGCCAAAAGTAAATAAATAAGATGAAAAAAAAAAAGTATCTGTGTGCATGGAAAGTCATGCAGGTAACCAGTGTGTCCATTTCTCCAGCTCAGAGCACAAACTGAGGTCACATTTCTCTTAATGGTCAAATTATAGCATCTTCTGCTCATTGAGAAAAAGCCATTCTTTCCCAGTGGCCCTTCTGTTATGAGCAAGTGGTCCAGGACCTACTTGGTCCAGGAGGTAAGACCTGAGTACTATCTTCTGGAAGAGGAAATAAGGAAATCTGACCATGGCCTCAGCTGCCGCTGTCACCACATGGTGTTTCTGCAGAAACAGACAGACTCTGATGCGAAGTCCCTCTCACCCCATGTAGCATGGCAGGAGCTACCACCCACCACCCAGGAAACCAGGACTGTCCGGTTTTGTCGGCTGCATCGATCGCTTCGATAGCACAGGCCCCTCCAGTCAGACTTTCTCAGCGTGGGATGGGGACAGGAAATCCCATCCTTCCAGTGGCATGTGCCACTATGGGTCTCTGTGCCCAAGGAGGTGATGCCAGTGGCTGGACCAGAAGGGACTATGCCCAGAATTGGCACCCTGGCCACCTTCCTCACCCACAGTATCATGCCCTGATTCCCAGGCCAGAACTCCTTTCTGGATGAGGAGCTTCTCATCAAAGTGCTCAAATCCCATCAGAGGCCTTCTCATAGCTTTGAACCTCAGAGGTGTCTGGGTCTCAATCGCCTTTCTTTCAGAGGTCCTCTTGGCCTGTGTGCAGATTGACTCACCTTCTTCCAGTGACCCTTGAGCACAGTGGATAAGGTAGGTGGGGAAACTGAGTCCCCTAAAAAAAAATGAAGCCCAGTCTACAAAGAAGACTAATAGCGACCCCCTACCAAAGTCCCAACTCAACCCCAAGAGTGAGTGTCTATTTGTCTGACGTCCACATAATCAGGAAGACAATTCGAGTGCTTTTGGCTTGAACACAAAAGACTGTTTCTGCTAGCAACAGAACTGGATGACAATTTTTAAATGACAGTTTTTGCTTTAAAAAATAATAAAATGGAATAATAAAAACAAACCTCACCCCCATAAAACTCCAGTACATGTGTAAGTGAATATCTGTCTATAATAATCCTTATCATTTAATGAGCACCACATATGTGCCAGACATTGTGTCAAGCCCTTCAAGGGCAATGTATTTTTTTACTCTCCAAGCAACCCAGTGAGCTGAAAAGTCCTCCACTGCAAATGGTGAAACAGAGGCTTAAAGGGGTTAAAACAATTTGTCCAAGGTCACATGGCCAAAAGTTGTATTATTAAATCCAGCATGCAAGCCCAAGCTATCAGACCCAAAGTCCTCATGGTGTGTGTGTGAATTTTTAAATTAATAGATTTTAATTCATAACCTTAATTGTTTTAGAACAGTTTCAGACTTACAGAGAAACTGAGCAAATAGTACAGAGACTTCTACACCACCCCCTCCCAACTGCATGGTTTCCCCTATGACACATGGGTTACAATGAATGAACCAATACCGATACGTGATAATGAACTAAAGTCCATAGTTTACTCTGATTTTTAAAGTTTTTACCTAATGTCCTTTTTCTATTCCAGGATCCCATCCAAGACACCACATAACATTTAGTCACCATGTCTCCTTACGTCCCTCCTGGTTGTGGCAGTTTCTCAGACTTTCTTTGTTTTTGATGACTTGACAGTTTTTGTGATTCCTGGTCAGGTATTTTGCAGGAAGCCCCTCTATTGAAATTTGTCTGCTATTTTTCTCTTGATTAGACTGGAGTTGTAGGTCTTGGGGAGAGAGATCATGGAGGTAAAGTACCATTTCCATCACACCCTATCAAGAGTGCATACTATCAACATGATTTGTGACAGTTAATGTTGACCTCAACTGCATAGATGAAGTAGTATGTTGCTGTGATTCTGAGACCCAAGCAGAAGGAACTCTTGGAGGTGGAATTTGTTGGTCTCTGCTCAGGATTCTACAAAACCTTCCAGCCAGCTTCATGTTGGTCCTCGGGGCAGCATTCATGCCCCTGAATCATGGACCACCAGACACCACTCACTCCACAGGCTCCAGGCAGCAGGACCAGGCCCCCTGTCTCCATCCCTGAGACTCAGGACGATGGTCCCTGCTTGCCCCAGGTGTCCCATTACTTCCTTAATTACCACAAAGATTCCAGCCTAGACTCTCCAGGGTCCAAGAAGGCAGTGATGAGGTCTTGATCTATCCTTTATTCCAGGAAGCCTAAGACTGGCCACTTAACCCCAGACAGGGTGCCTGGGCTGTGGCCCAGAACTGTTTCGCCTTTTTAAGGCTGCTTTTGTTACTTTGTGCCAATCAGGGCATCTGATAGGTAGGTACAGGCATCTCTGACATGACTACAACCTACACATTCTGACCTAATATGTACACTGGTTGGGAAAGATGAAGTCTTGAACCAAGTGGTGCTTGGGTTTGAAGAGGTAGGGTCAGTTTCTCAGGGGTCACATGCTGGCAGTCAGTGGACCCTCAGGCCACATCCAGCCCATAAGCAGGATGTTGTTAATTTTTAAAATTAATACACTTTACTTTTTAGAGCAGTTTTAGATTTCACAACAAAATTGAGCAAAAGGTACAGAGGATTCCCATACAGCCTCCGCCCCCCCCCCACGCATAACCTCCTCCACTATTGACATCACCCACCAGAGTGGGACATTTGTTACAATCAATGAATCTACACAGATGCACCATTATCGCCTGGAGTCCACAGTTTACATTAGGTTCACTCTTGGTGTTGTACATTCTATGGGTTTGGACAAATGTATGACATGTATCTACCATCACAGTATCATACAGAATAGTTTCACTGCCCTAAAACTCCTTTGTTCTCTACCTGTTCATCCTTCCCTCCTTCCAAACCCTGGCAACCACTGATTTTTTATGGTCTCCATAGTTTTGCCTTTTCCAGGTTGTCCTATAGTTGTAATCATACAGTATGTAGGCTTTTCAGATTGATTTCTCTCAGTTAGAAAATGGATTTAAGTTGCCTCCATTTCCTTTCATGGCTTGGTAGCTCCTTTCTTTTCAGCCCTGAATAATATTCCACTGTCTGGATGTACCACAGTTTACCCGTTCACCTGCCAAAAGACATCTTGGTTGTTTCCAAGTTTTGGCAATTATGAATAAAACTGCTATAAACATTCACGTGCAGTGTTTTTGTGGGGATGTACATCTTGACATCACTTGGGTAAATACCAAGGAGCATGATTCCTGGATTGTATGGGAAGGGTAGGTTTAGGTTTATAAGAAACTGCTAAACTCTCTTCCAAAGTGGCTGCACCGTATTGCATTCCCACCAGCAACGTACGAGAGCTCCTGCTGTCGTATTAGTACGATGTGACCACACCTCGTGGCCCTGCTCTTTGGTGCAGGATGAGCATGTGACCCACACAAGGTCCATTCCACTTGTTCCCCATGAATTTGAAATTTGGAACTGAACTGGTAGTTGTTGGAACTGCAGAGAATGGCAGCTACTGGAGCAGAGTCACATAAAAGGTGATGCTAGGAGAAGAAGGTTCTGTGAACTCCAAACTTTGAAGGCCTCCCTTCCTGTAACTCATTACTTCATGCCCCTTTGAATTCCATGAGACCTCTTGAGTATCCGTCCCAACTAAAAAAAAATTCACTCACTCACCTTACTATCAAACTGTCTGTGAGCCAGACTCACAGGTATAGGAATCAAGATGAAACATGCCAAGATAACTAGGAGACCAAAAGAATGACACAGAAATCATGTTCTTGTAGCCACTCTGTTACATCTGAGCAGCCCCCTCTCTTCTTTTTTCAGCTTCTCTGGGAACTTTCTACTTAGAGCTGCAAAGCGGTGAGGTTGGAAATCTGTGAGCCTTGATATCGATGGTGGCCACATTTTCTCAGTGGAAAAAAGTCACCTCTGAGAAGGAGAGAAGGAACCAACAGGCAAAGACAAGAGGAGTAGAGAAAGACTCCTAGCAGTACCCGAGGCTACCCCTGCATTTGGTGATAGGTGACAATAAGGTCCCCCTTGACCTGAGCTAAGCTAAATTTGGTTACTTGGCCCCCAAACCTTCTGACCTAGGCAGACATTTCTAGCAAGGATGATCCTGAGGACAGGATGTCTCTTCCAATCATGGGCCTTGGCACAGAGTAGGCCCTCAATAAATGTTTGTTGAATGACTAGATACGTGAGCAGAATTCAACTGGAAGCTTCCTGCTCTTGGGGATTGGCACCATTGGACAGACTGGGCTTAGGAGGACAAGCAAAGAATGGACAGAGAAGATGATGGACTTTGGAAAACTTCCTCATCCCAGACTCCCCGCAATTAGAGAAGACCCCAACTGTCAGCCCTGCCCATCATAGTCACCGTGGGCAGAAGCAGAGATGGCCATTGTGGGGTGCTATAGAGGCAATCCTTGGGGGCAGTCATGGTTGAACTTGCCTTTGCATCACCGTGCTTGTCCAGCACCCGGCACAGTGCCCAGTACGTAGTGCGTACTCACTATATAGTAATGAGGGCAAGAATAAGTGAGTGGGCATCCATGAATGTAGCCCCCTCTGCATGCTGAGCATGGCCTCCCCCACAAGGGATGGAAAAGACCCAATCCTCAGCTTCTAGTTGAGGACAGCAAACTAAGGCACATTAACTGTAAAGTAAGAATTAAGGGTTAAGCTGCAGTGGCTAAAGACACAATGAGAGACTGACATCCCTTCAACAGATACTGAGAGAGGACCTTTTTTGTGGGTCTTCAGCTAGGCACTGGGAATTCAGATGTAAGATACTGCCCCTGTAATTGTGGTCCAAGCAGGAGAGCTCCATAAGAACACTCATATAGTCATTTGTTCATTTATTCAAGAAATCTCACCAAACTCCTGCTACTTGTAAGGGAGGATGCCAGAGGCACGGCGTGGTGCTAAGGTGGCTCCATCTTCTTAAAATCTCGGGGAAATCCCTCTTCCTCTCTGGGCTTTAGTTTCTCCACCTGTAAAAGTCAGCTAACAAGACCAAATCATCCAAGGGCCCTTCCATTTATGACAACTAAGACAGATCCCCATGGGTGGAGTTGAAACCTAGTCCTCAATTTCCTCACCTGTGAAATGGGTTTATAGCAAGCAGCACCTACTTCACTGAGTTCTTATGAGAATTAAATGAAAGAATAGATGTAAATTTCTCAGGACCATCCCTGGCACCCAGTCAATGCTCTCTACCCAAGAGCCTCAATCAGTATTATTACTATTACTCTGGCACCTGCCTTGCGCCCTCCATGTGCCCAGCACTGAGCTCGGCATAGTGGAGGGGAGCATGAAAGACCCTCCAGGGCCCACCCTCTAGGAATCTTCAGTGGAGTGGGTGGGAGGAAGGAATTCAAATCCAGAGCAGGAAGTAAGTCTGGGAGCCTGCTGGGGGACAGAGCCGCACAGGAGAAAGGAGGAACAGAAGAGAGGGAAACCCTGGATGGGAGGGCAGAGAGTTGGGGGGATCCAAGGATGCCTCCGGGTGGGGGAGGGGCGGGGCCAGCATCCTTCTCTTCCAGGAGCCCGTGGTTGCTGGGTCTGGGCTGGGGGTGCCGAAAGGTGGCCTTGTGGGTAAGTCCTTCCAGCTGCGGACAGGTAACCCCTGGCCTTCAAGCAGGAGAGATGATACCCCCCGAGGGCCAGGCCTGGTCCCGCTCAGGATGCTTCCCCTGTGAAAACGCTCAGCAGCCCTGGCGTTTAGGAGTGCTTAGGTCCAGTATGAATCATTCCTTTCTGAACTTGTCTAAATGTGTTTATAAAATAAAGCTGCGGCCCAGGGCTGCTCCAGGCGGAGTGGGAAGGTAATATGTTTTTAATTGGAGAGATTGGGGGAAGGAGGCAGTGGGCCAGGGTGAGCTCACCCCGCATGCATGCGGCTGGGCGGAGAACAATGTACGTTCACATTCCTGGACTACAACGGACCCAGCTCGGTGGGCAGTCCTCGGCCGCATCTCAGCCATTGCGCACGCAGTGCGAGGTTAGCCAGGAGCCTGCGGCCGGCCTGGGGCGGGGGAGCCAGAAACCCTGGGTGTGATGTCAGCGTGGGTCAGAGCAGGGGTCGCAAACTCCAACGCACTGGGGAGCCAGGCTGGAGCCGGCGACCTGCGCACACTCCGTACAGATTTGGTGGATTGGAGGTGCCGTGGCCCTTGTGAAGGGGCGAGTCACCACTCAACTCGCCCTCCCCCATCACCAGAACTAAGGATTTCTCAAGAGAAACCAGAAATCATATGTGGATGTGAAATCTCATTTTCAATATTAGCTTTATTTGATTTTATCCTATTTTCTTACTTTGGCTGTGTGGGCCAAATAAAACAGATGTGTAGACCATATTCGGCCCTGCAGCTGCTCCGTGAAACCCCTCTTTGAGACTGTGGTGTGAACCTCACTTTGTCATTTACTGGCCATCATGACTTTAGGAAAGTTACTTAGTTTCTCTGAGCTTTGGTTTCCTCAACTAGAAAATCTGGTACTTTAATACTAGTTTTCCCAACTTTTCAAATGGTTTCCAAGTCGAGAGTAAGAAGGAAGGGAGGGAGGGAGGGAGGAAGGAAGGAAGGAAGGAAGGAAGGAAGGAAGGAAGGGAAGTAATATCCATCGGGTATCTGCTAGCATGGTGCTAAGTGATTTACATGTTTTTATTGTGGTTATTGTTTTCTTTTTTCAATCGTCACCATGATTCTCTAAGCTAGATCTTATTCCCATTCTCCAGATGAGGAAACAGAAGCTTGAAGAGCTGAAACTGGAAGTTTAACCAGGATTTCTGACTTTAAGCATTTGAAATCATCCTCCAAATTTAACAAACACTTATCATGATAAGAATGGAGAAATTGAGTCAAGAGTTAACATTGCACAGCCGTGCCTAGTAAAGGCACCAACTATTTTGGATCCTAGCTCAGTAATAAAGATTCACCTATTCAATAGTAACAGTTTTTTTTTTACAAAGTGAAATAGGCAGAGCCATCAAGGATATAATGAAGGGAGTACTTCCCTACAGTTGCTCCAGCTATGAACTTTCCAAAGGAAGGTATGGCAATATGTATGAAAAGATTCATACTCTCTAAAAGATTTACACTCTTTCACCCAGTAATTCATCTGGGAGGACTCAACCCTAAAGAAATAAAAGAACCGTGGGCAAAGATTTTCAAAAAAGGATTCACAACAAATCAAATGTTCATCATCAATGAAATAGTTAAATAAGTTATATAGTACCCATCCCAAGGAATATTATGTAGACTTGAAAGATAAATGTTTATGGAGAACGTGCAATAACATGAGAAAATGCTTATGATATGACGTTAAGAAAATAGAATGCAGAATTAGGTAAAAAAAAAAAATATATATATATATATATAATACTCAAAGAAATGCAAAGAAAAAAGACAGGAAGGAAATTCACCCCAATGTCAATTCTCTGGGTGGTGGGATTTTAATTGAATTGTCTTCTCTCTTTTCTTGAAATTTTTAGATTTTCTCTAATGAACATATTGCATTTTATATTTAGAAATGTATATAGTTGCAGGATGGAATGGCCCTCATCTCATCCAGTCTGGGAAGTGGATAGGTCTGGAGCCAGGTATCACATTTATTTTAAAAATAAAAGCCCAGAAAGAAACCCTAGAGAGAGAAATACCACAACGTAAAGTGGTTATTACTGGCTGATAGGATTACGGGTGATTTTTTTCCCTACTTCTTTATACCTCTATGTGTTTTTCAAACTTTCTTGCATCGAGATTTCTTTGAAATTGGCAATCAAAGAGACAAACCATAAAACACTCCCTTGCATTGACGACTGTTCCAAGCAGGGAGATATTCTTGGCAGGAAAGCTGTACCAGAATCCCGAATTGCTCTATCTCCATTCTGGGCTTTGTACCTGTACCCACAGCTGCTACTACCAACAATCCTGAAGGTTTTAGACCCGTTAAGTATCCATTTAGACCTAAAGAAACATGAAATTGGGGATTCTTTTGTAGCTTACTGAGGAATGGCTTGGCTTAGTCTGTTCTTGAAACCTGTTTCCTACCACACTGCCAAGTTAAAATGGCCTAGTGTGGATTATATTTAATTGAGGCGAACAGGCGTATAATCAGGACACTGCTGACCAATGGGCTACATTTCTCTGACACTGCCCAGAGATCTGAACTGGGTCCTCGCTTCCTATATCCACCTTCAGGGAACTCATCATTCTTCTGGCTTGGAAGGCCACGTAAAGTATCCTTGCTAAGAGTGAAAGCCCTCCCATTCTCTGGTCAGAGCTGCCTCGGGTCTTTTGTGGGATTTACCACCCGTGTCCTCTGAGATTCCCCAGGCTTTATAGTCCGGAAGACCTGGAATTGAATCCGGTGTGGACTTGAACTGGCTGCTGCACTTCCCTCAGGCTTCTTTCTACATCTGCAGATAGGAATATAGCACCAATCTGACCCAGTTGTTCAGAGCCTCAAACTGAGACGCCTTGTTACATAATGCCTTGAACACAGAGCCCTTGACTAGCCTGCTTTCAAACAGGCATTTTGGCGAATTTCAACATGTCACCAAATTCTCGTAATTGTGTTCTCCTCATAGGACCGCTATGGGAATGACCTGGGAGAAGGCAGAGATAGCTCTTAACTCGGGCCCAGGCATGTGGCACACCTGGATTCCATTTTACATGGTCCTCAGCACGGGTAGCTCTGGGAAACACGGGTTATAACCATCAGTCCCATTTTACAGGATGCCGAAGCATAGGGAGGTGATGTGACAAAAGCCGGCAGGCCTCTTAGTGGGGATTTTGTGTTGGTTCGTGCTTCCCCACCTCCTTTCTGTTCAGCCCTCCTTTCCTTCCCTTCACTGAGGATTCTTCCAGGTTCACAAAAACTAAAATCTTTCTAAAACAGGAACACAAAATAAATCAGAATCCCTATTCTGGGCCAAATGACCTCATTTATTTAGACTCGAGTTAGTTCTTGATGAGTGTGCCTAGAGCCAGTCTTTCTAAAAGCCAAATAATGTAAATTTCATATTTACCAAGATAGCAATTGTTCTTCGTCAATGGAATGGTGCCAACCTCTTTGGGGAGTTTCTAGATCCTCTTTAGCATCTTCTTCTATTTTCGGAAATCGTCAACGTTTCAAGATCTTTTGGGTTTTGTTTTGTTTTGCTTAAAACTTATCACCTACGGTCATTCTACCTTAATTTCAAGAAAACAAGCACATTTTAAGTTGTTAACTAGAAGGCCAGGTCATGAATAACCAGAGGAAGTGAAGAAAAAAATGGCAATCACCCTAGTGTGTGACCTTGGGCAAGTTACTTAAGCCTCAGTTTTCCTCATCTGTAAAACAGGGATAATAATTTCTATCTTATGGGGATGTTGATGACTCACTTCAGTGCCATAAGTTGTGCAAAGCACAGAGAGCTCTACTATACGGTAAATGTTCAATTATGCACAACAACAGTTATCTCTTTAACTAGGGAAAAATGACCACAGCCTTACCCGCCTTCCTGTAACTTATGGCATCTCTGCTTCTGTTTGGCCTGGAGAAGATACAAGCAGCTCAGGGTGGGAGAGATGGGAACTTGGAAGTGTAAATGAGGCCCCCTCCTCTTGCAAATTAGAAACCTTTCATATCATACCATACACTGAAATGCATTCCAGATGCACCGAGGAATTGAATATTAAAAAAAAAAAAAAAAAATCAAACCATAGAGGGGGAAAGGCTTGAATATTTATCAGACCTCTGGGGAGAAAAAGCTGGTTAAACTCAGAAGCATCAGAAAAGATCACAAAGAAAGAGATGGACAGAATTGACTGCAGAAAAATTTAGCACATCTGTACATAAAAAAAGGATAGGAAAATGTATGCAGCCAAAATGCCTGGCAAAGGCATCATATCTCTATTATATAAAGAACTTGTACTATATGTATGTATATATGTATGGAGAGAGATGAGGAAGTTATCCAGACCCTACTAGACAAGTGAGCAAAGGATTCAAATAAATAATTCACAAATGAAGAAGTATATTTGGAGATAAAAGGGAGAAACCAATCTCATTGGCAATCCAATAAATTCGTTAACATTTTTCTACCATCAGAGAGCACTGTTTTTTACAATCATAATAATACCTAGCGTTAAAGAGGGTGAAGTGAAATCAGTACACTTATACAAAAATAAGAATGTAAATCAGTCTAAACCTTTTGAAAAAGAAAATTATAGCATCAGGTGCTGTAAAATAATTATCTAATGTTTGGGGAAAACTGGAGAAAAATAAAACTGGACCTCCACCTTAAACTACGTACAAAGGTGGATTCCAAGCGTATTCAACACCTACCGATGAAAGGTAAAAGTATAAAGCTAATTACAGATAATGTAGAAGATAGCCTCACTCTGACACTTATTAGCTATATGACCTTGGGCAGGACATTTCACCCCTTTGAGTCTCAGTTATCTCTTCTGTAAAATTGGGGACTTAATACTCACCTTACAAGGTAATGTATGTAAAGTACCTGGCACAGGTAGGTGTCTTTGACAAAAGTAGCTGATTATTCCTTTTCTCCTGGGTACACAGCTAGATCCTCTTGCCTGGCCTCCTGGGTACACAGCTAGATCCTCTTGCCTGGCCTCCTGGGTACACAGCTAGATCCTCTTGCCTGGCCTCCTGGGTACACAGCTAGATCCTCTTGCCTGGCCTGTCTTGTGTTGTTATGTCCATGTGAGTGAGTTCTGGGCACTAGAAGGTGAGTAAAAATGATGAGTGCTCTTCTAGGCCTCCCATACATAATTCCATATTCTCTTCCCCATCCACTGGGTGAATAGAGAAGATCTGGGGCTATAGGTCCTCTATGGAGGATGTACAACAAGATGGAAGGAGCCTGGGTCCCTGAATCACCACCTGGAAGGCTGCTTGGCCAAGAACTGCGGCTGAGGCTTTATGTGCATAAGGTATAAACTTCTATTGGGTTAAGTCACTGCAATTTGGAGACTCTCCACTGTCGCAGCTAGCAATACCTATCCTAAACAACACAGGGCCCAATAATTATCATGCAGTTTGACCAACAGATTTCACTTCTGGGAATCTAACGGTCTGGGTTCATTAAATCTGGTTCCCGGTGTAGCTCCTGGTAGGCAGCAGTGAGGTCTCTTAATCCAGTCACTAATCAAAAGTGCACACTGGAGGATTTCCAGAGAAGTGGCTAATAGAAAAATCAATTCTGTTGGTTGACTTAAGGTTTTGTTCTAAATTGTTTCAGTTGGGTTTTTGTACTCTGAGGTTGGGATGGGCTAGAGTGTTTTGACTAGGCTAGACCAGAGCTCAAAAAATATTCAAAGGGTAAGCCAAACTAAAAGTAGAAAAGGGAAAATATGGAAGTAATCAGATTGTCTATATCAGCTGATAATAGTCTGTCCCCGGGCACACAGCCAAAAAACATTAACGCTGGGCAGCTGCTCGTACACTCTAGGTGATCTGCTGAGACAGAGACCTGTGACAGCTAGCCCGGGGGAGGGCACAGCTCCAGGGGCTGTGAGATGCAGAAAATTCCTCTGACCACGTGCCTCCAGCCTCAATTCCCAAGATAAAACATGGCGCTTAAGGGGACACCGAGGTGTGTGTGTGTGTGTGTGTGTGTGCGTGTGCGTGTGTGTCCAACCATCTCACCAAGGAGACCATTTTAAATGTGGGAAAATCTTTATGCAAAAGAATATTTAGGACAGTATTATTTACACAGTGAAAAGCAACTGAAAGGCCTATGGCAGTCACCTTACCCAATAGCCATTCCAGCTTCTTCCTTAGAAAACAGTATCCCAATTGTGCTCTGGCTCCAAATATTGAGTCAGGATTGTTCTAAGCCAGTCTTGGTTCTTCCATTTCTTCTTGTCAGCGATTAATCTAGGATGGGACATATGATTCCGGCCAATGAGTTGTAAGGGAAAGTTTGCTAGGGGCTTTTCAGAAAGACAGATGACAGAGGCTCTCAGGAAAATGGCCTGTCCTCCCACACCAGCATTTGCACTGTGGACCCTGCTGATGAAGATGTGATTCCTGGAGATGCTGTGCCTTCCTCTGCCGTGGCTTTTATCACTCTGATTTCATGGTCTGCCTCTGCTAGTCTCCTTGTCTGTGAGCTCCTTGAGGTCAGGGACCTCTCCTGATTCATTTCTGAGCCCCCAGTGCCTGGTGTAGGGTCTGACACCACGTGGGTGAGTTGATGGGTCACTTGGATGAATCAATCAATAAATGCGTAAATGGAGAGCCAACATGTGCGGTATCCAACGTCATGAAAAACAAGGAAAGACTGGGGAGCTTTTGTAGACTGGAGGAGACCAAGGCAATATGAAGACAAACGCAGTGTGGTCTCCTGGATGGGAGACTGGAACAGAAGGAGGACATTAGGGAAAAAACTAGCAAAATTCAAATAAAGTAGATGCACTGTGAGTAGCTTAGTTTATAAGGCCTATCAGTGTTCTTAGTTGAGACAAATGTTACGTAAGATGTTAACATTAGAGGGAGCTGGGTAGAGGGTTTTTACTATCTTTATAGCTCTTTTGTAAATCCAAAGTTATTTCAAACTAAAAACCTAAATGCATAAATGCTGAGGAAGGACAGAAGCTAGGATTATCCAGGGATTTACTAAGTTGGTGAATAAACTAGGACTTGAAAGAGAAGATAGAGAAACTCGGGATCAGGGATCCAAAGGGAACAAATGTCTTATCGGGACCCAGTGGAAGGAAAGCACCAGTTTTGCTCAATTTCGGCAAGCCCTCTTGTCTCGTCATCTGCGAAACGGGTGAAAACCTGCGTGTCAGATCCCCATCTAGCACCTGCTAGCACTGCAGGTCTAGCTAGGATTGCCTAAAACCCCCAGTTCCAATGGCCTGGAGCAGTTTAGAACTTTCTGAGATTTCCGCCAATTTTCATTGATTTAAGGTCTCACCGTCTGCCCCCTTGTTGGCTCCTGCACGATGTGTGTGTTCTGAGAGCATCATTCGCTGGATTTACCACATGCATACCCCACTGGCGAGTTTAGGGGAGTAACCGAATGTTTCGGAGTCACAGGGCAGAGAGACACCCAACACAGCAGAACCTTCCCTTCTCTTGCTGACTCAACTCCTCACCCACGTCCTCTCCTGTCCCCTTACCTCCTCCCCCCACCCCAGGGGCTGTCTCTGTGGTGGGCAACCACACTCTCCTCTAGGAGGTCCTGCGCCCCCAGGACCCTCAGCCTCCTAACTCCTGCGATTCAGTCCATGTTAAAACACAATTCCTTTCTTAGGAGGAATTTTGACACCAGCTATTAAAACACAATCTGCCTTAGCTCCTTGGTGAATCTAAAGCCAGGGCTGTCTCCTCTTGGACTCATTACAGCTGTGGCTTTGATCCACTGTGTCTAGACAACCTTGTGGGTCAGAATCAGTTGGGAGAAAACTGGCAAGGTAATTATTTGCTAACGACAAAGCACTGATATTTCAAATGATTTGGGTTAAAATCAGATGACTTAGAGCCTATCCAAGGTTAGTCCTATGACAATGTCATCCTTCCTCATTTGCATGCTAATGTGCTCTCTTAAGTGGGAGGGAAAGGGATAAAATGTGGGAGTGGTCCATGGGAACTGTGCACAGGAGGGCGCCACGGGTGTGTGACAACCTCGCCAGGTGTGCGTCAAGGGAAAAATAGGTTGAGAACTGCTGGGTCAGAGGATCTAGTGGGATCTTTACAAACTGTAAAATAAGCAAAGTTAATGACTGAGGTTCCCATTTGCCCCGGAAGAGGTGAGCTGGCCCAGTCCAAGCCACTGTCATTTTACAGCTGGGGAAATCGAGGCCTCCTTAGGAAGGAAGTGACATGCCATGAGCTAACGTCAACCCAGGGCTGGATCCCAGGGCTGTCCACCAGCTCCGGACGCGCAGGCTCAGAGGCCATGGCTCACGGGCCCAGCCGCTCCGCGGCATGTGGGATCTTCCCGGACCGGGGCACGAACCCGTGTCCCCTGCATCGGCAGGCGGACTCTCAACCACTGCGCCACCAGGGAAGCCCAGCAGCCTCTCTTTACACCTAGAGACATTCAGATGAAAATGGGACGGCCATGGGGAGAGATCAGTGGCTGGCCACGCGGCCCTCTGTTTTCCCACCAAATTTCTAAGAATGCTGGGAGAGGACCACTCTCCTTGGCCACCCAAGGACAGCATTGCTCTGTCACACTTTTGATTTCTTTTCTCACTGGAGTGCATATTGTTTGACAATTTTAGGGATCATTAAGACCAAACACGTGGAGTGAGCTAAGTTCCAAGCAGGAAAGGATGCCGCATATTGGGAAGGGTTGGGCTCTCTTCCCTGTGGCATCTACTGCCTGACCTTGGCCGAGTGAGTGGACCTGAGTAGGCCTGGCTTTCCTCCACTGTATACCTGGGACTTGATGTGAAAAGTCCCAGGTTTACAGAGGACTGATGTGAAAGTGAGTGTCCCTGGCTCACAGTAGGTGCTTTCTTAGACTTTCCACCGTCTGCCCCAGCCCAGAACACATGACTGTGTTGTTTATGAGACAGGAATGTTTCTGCACCTTATTCTTCCTTCCACAGGTGTATAGGCTGCTCTTCTTTCCCCCAAAATCCTGTAAGAGGTGAAGGTACCACAGGCCTTCTGTGCCCGGCACAAGTGTCCAGAGTGGCGGGGAAGAGCACATGAATGAATTGGAATCTTTCTTTTGTGAGACAGAAGGCCACTTTGGACCACTGTATTCATCTCTTCAAGCACATCCCTTCTCCCGCAACCCAACATTTTAACACCGTGCCTTGCAATCCATTGGCAGTTCATTGGTATGTTAAGTAATGGTGTAGCTTATAATCAGTGGCATTTTAGACTCTGTGAAACATGGTACCTGAAGCAACTCAGGGAACGCATCAGGTCCTGTAACTAAGCCATGGAAAGGAGCAATCATCAGGAGACACGAGGGACCTGAGGACCTGGGGGGTCCATTCTTTCTCTCCGTCTCCTTCTCTGTCTTCCTCCTCTCCCCCTCTCACTCCCCAGCCCATTCCCCATTCCTCTCTTCTCTGTGCCCTCTCTCCCTCTCACCTCCACTTCTCCGGGTTATCTTGGCTTTGTCCCCTCGGGTCAGCTCCCCCATAAAGCTGGAAGCATGGCCCAGGCGTCTCCAGGCTTATAGAAAAGACAGCTCTTCCCCCATCATCTCTTGTAAGAAAAACCACAGCAAGGGACCCTGACTGGGTCACATGCCCATCCCTGGACCAATCACTTCTGAGCCTTGGCCACGTTCCCCCTCACACTATGGCTGGGAAAGTGTGATCCTATGAGTGCCAGCCTCCATCAGACCCACATGGCTGAAACTGGGATTGAGGGCTATTCTTCTGGGCAGACCACATAAGAGAAGCCCACTATCTTGAGGCCTAAATTCATGTGTTCTATGGCAACCAGGAGCCTGGTTCCAAGAGCTCCTGGTACTTTCCCTTTTTGCTTCTCACCAGGTCAAGGTAATGTAGTCACTTATCGTTAATGTTGTGGATCACTATGGCCCCCATTTAGACTATACACTTATGTAGGACAAGCACATGTTCCCCCATTTATTTTGAGATTGAGGTCTCCTAATGCAATAGGTGGTCACTAAATCATTCTAGAAATTACTAATACTGCAGTTAATATTTACTGAGCACTTACAATGGGTCAGGCACAGTTCAAGTATATTGCTTGTATTTTGTCATTTAACCCTCAAACCCACCCAATGAGGTAGATTCTGTCGTTATTCCCATTTTACAGGTGAGGCAACTGAGGCACGGGGAAGTTGAGTAACTTGCACAGTTAGTGGGGGAGATTGAATTCAGAGGTAAACAGCTGGACTCCAGCATCCATGCTCCCCACCACCACAGTGGCCTAGTGGGGCAGGGCTGAGTCTGTCCATCGAGTCCCACTGAGCTGAAGCCGCTGCAGGCCCATCCTGAACTCAAGCTCCTACTATCCTCCAAATGGCCAGCCTGGGTGCCAGGACAGCAGGGGTTCGAATCCTCATAGATTTTATATTAATCCTTGATAATTGTAGTTACCGTTTGTTGGCACTGGCTTAAGACCTTAAATTATGATCTCATTTTTCTTCTAAACAACTCATTTTGCAGATGAGGAAACAGAGGTTCAGAGAGGGTAAGTAATTTATCTAGAGACACACAGCTCGGAAAGTGGGGAGTCAAGGTTGTAACCCAGGACTACCTGACTCCAGCACCTGAGCTCTAACCACGCACTTCTCCCCAGAGTGAGGAAACCCCAGGCTGAGTTCTGGAGTGAGGGTGTGGGCTCTGGTCAGAAGGAGAGCCTTTGGGAAGGTAGACTCTCCTCTGCCCACATTCCCGTGCCCATTCCCACCCTGAGAACTGCTGTGGCCTCAGGGGAAGGCTGAGAGGAGCTGCCCATTCCCTCCCATGCTCTTAAACCTATGCCAGCCCGAGTCTCCAAGTGTCCAGGAACAATGCCCCCACCATGTAGGGAAACACTTGGGATGCTTGTGTGGGAACTGTTCCCGCCTCTGGACTGCATCACTGTCAAGATTGTCTGTGATTTTCAGAGGACTGCCTTCACTGGGCCAGTACATAATAGTAATCATAACTACCACTTAAGAAATGCTTCATACAGGCCAGTCACTGAGCCAAGGGCAGTGGAAATTCCCTCACTCATTCTTTCTAATGACCCTTTATAATGAATGTTCAGGGAGTTGAGGCTCAAGGAAGTAGAGTGGTCGAGGCTGCATAGTTAGCAGGTGGCAGAGCCGGAACTTGAACCCGGGTCGGATGGACTTCAAAGTCCATGACTTTAATGCCAAGTTTATGCTGCTTTTTAGCCTGTGCCAAGACAACAGAGATCAAGAAGGTACAGTCCTTGTTCCCAAGAAGCTCAGCGTCCAGGAGCAGGGAAACATGAATGCACCCAAGTTGCAGTCGGGTGAGGATAGGAACAATGGATGCATGTGCCGGTCCTGAGGTCGCACAGGGAGGGAAGGTGTCATCCTGGATGATGTATTCTTCACGACTCATGACAAGTGACAGGAGTCCAACTCAAACGGGCGGTGGTGGGGCACAGAGTAATTGGCTCATATTGTAGAAAAGTTCATGGAGTGGCTTCAAGCATGGCTTGATCCAGGAACTAAAGAAGGCTAACAAGAGTCTCTCCCCAGCTTCAGGCTTCCCTGGTGGCGCAGTGGTTGAGAGTCCGCCTGCCGATGCAGGGGACACGGGTTCGTGCCCCGGTCCGGGAAGATCCCACATGCCGCGGAGCGGCTGGGCCCGTAAGCCATGGCCGCTGAGCCTGCGCGTCCAGAGCCTGTGCTCCGCAACGGGAGAGGCCACAACAGTGAGAGACCCGCGTACCGCAAAAAAAAAAAAAAAAAAAAAAAAAAGGTTCTGCTCCTTGAAAGGCAAGACATCCACTGAAGGCACCTGGTCAACACTCTGTGAAGTCAAGGTGGTTAGCAACCCTAAGGAGGGTCCCTGTTTACTTTTCATTTCAGCCAAATGCCCAGAATGGAGGGTCTTTGAGTTTCCTGGGGTGATAAGCCACTCTCTTCCGTGGTCAGAGGTGGAACCACTGCTCAGCTATTGGCCAGATCTGGGTCACCTGCTCACTCCTGAAATTAAAGGAGAGAGCCAGCCCCCAGCACACCGCAGTGCTGGCACTAGAGAAGGGGCAAGGGGGGCTGAGTGGCAGACAGGCAGTGCCCACCCAAGGTCGGTCAGGCCAGGGAGGTTTACGGAGGAGAACCCCTGCAGGGAGCTTGGTCCTGAGGGACAGACAGAAGCTCCCTGAACAGAGCTGGGACTGGGAGGAGAAGGGCGTCTCCCTCCAGGGAAGCGGCCTGTGGCCAGCCATGAACGTGCGAACTAATAATCTGGCAGAGCTGGAGGCCAGAGCGTACATGGGAGAGGAGTGTGACCTGAGACTGCAGGGGGACAGGCCAGGGCCTGCGGGCCTGGGGGCCATGCTCGGGGGTTGGAACTTGCTGCTGCAGACATCCCGGGGAGGTAGGGCCCGATGAGCAAGGGCAAGGGCTCTGGGCTGGACCTCCTGCCCGGCCCCTCCCTCTCGGTGCAACTGACTCTCAGCCTCCCTCTCTGTAAACTGGGGAGGATACGACGCAGCCTTTGCAGAATTGAAGTGAGGGCAAAACGAGGCAAATCCACGGTGAGCGCAGAAGAAGTACATAGGAAATGCTCAGAAACACAAACCATTACTGCGGACAGATTTTAAGCATCAGAGGAACATGCTCTGATCTACGCTCTAGAAAGCTCTCCCCGGGATGAGGTGGAGGATGGAGGCCAGGAGACCAGTGGGAAGAGGCAAATGTGATGCTTCAGGTCCTGGTGAGAGACAGAGAACGGCTGCAGGGAGACGGAGAACACAGGGCTGACGGGAGGGAACTGACGGAGAGAAAATTCCACTGCACTTGGCAAAGGATGCGATGTGGGGAGAGGGAAGAATGCAGGATAAAAATAAACAGGAAGACAAAAATCTATCCTTGACCTTCGATCCCTTAACTTTTCACTTTTGAACAAATAAATTGTCTCACATAAAATTCAACCATTTTCCCTAGGTGTTTTTTTTTCTTCTCTTTCTTTAAGTATCTCAGAACTATACCTCTGGATGATTCGATGCCCAGTTTTGAAATCTTAGAGCTTTGTGTTTAACCCGAATGTGCTTTGAATGTCCCACCTGCTCCCACTGGCTTCACCTGAGAAGTTTGCCCCGTTTTCTAGGCCATGAACTTGGGCTTGTTTGTGTGAATTTGCAAGCAATTTTATTCACCAGGATGAATCTAAATCCAAATAAGTTTCCGGGACTCAAGTTCTAATGAATCCTCACCAAAAATAAATGAAAAAGAGGAGGAGGTGAAGGAAGAGGAGGTGGGGGAGAAAAAGAAAGCAACAGCCATTGAGAATTCAAAAGAAAACAGAAACAACCAGAAGAGCCCCTCAGCCACTTCACAAAATCTTTCACAAGAGCCATTTGACGTCTAACTGTTAACAGTGATGACGCTGAGACTTTGTACTGAACTTTGTCATTTCGAAGCCATTTTTTACAATCATTAGTTAATCCGTAAATGAATCAGAAACATATGGATCATATTTCACTGGAATCACGTGATTTTAAATCAGAGGAAGACTGATGTAGGGAAAACAAACAATAAAAGGGCTTTAAAAATTGTTTTTTCTTACTTTTCGGTTTTGTTAAGGCCGAGCGCTTGATGACTGAGTGAAACGTTATGTGGATTGCAGATAGGATCAGGTTGTTCATGGAGTTTAATGAGAACCTAAACCTCGGATTTCCATTACAACACCCAAGCTTCCTTGGGTGGAAACGCTAGAGGGAAGGAAGGAATAAACAGGTATATTTACCTGTCCAGGAACCCAATCAATCTTCCCTGGGGAACCAGCTCCCGGGTACAACAAAGCAAAGGCCCCTTAGGCACTCCGATGTCAAACTGCGGCGCACGTTTCAGAAGGACTTTCGGTGCGTGGCTCTCTGCTGGCGGGATGTAGGCAATTCCCCAGACACCTGAAGCCTGGTTATTAATAATCAAAACAATAGTAGCTGAAGCCTAGTGAACTGTTACTATGAGCCAGGCACTGTTCAAGTACTTGACATTCATTAATTCATTGAATCTCATGCCGACCCTATGCCCTATCTTCCCCTGTATACATAGCAAAGAGGGGTGGAGGATGGTCAAGTACGTTATTCCCGATTGCCAGCGGTTACATGGTGAAGTGTATCTTCAAACCCAGGCAGTGAGCTCTTAAGCACGAAGCTGGACTGCCCTCCTCGGCCTGGTGGGGTCTGGGGAACCTCCCTCTGTCACCCAGCGCACACGAGGTGGCTTAAAGCATTCTTTTGTCATGTTCCCCAGGGTTGTCTCTCCCAAGGATGGGATCTCATGGAGACACCAACTCCAAGCCCAAGCCTGGAGACCCCTTGTTCCTTCCGGGCCCTGGAGAATGAGCTCCCCACTGGGCTTGGCCTCCAGCCCCCCTGCACAGAGTGGCTGACAGAGTGGATGGCCCCTTGTGGAGGCAGGGGATGCCAGTGGCCAGCAGCACACACTTTCCCTAGAAAGCATCATTTCTGTTCAAAGGGCAGGGTCTTCCAGGGTGAGAAAGACCCACACTCCGAGGAAGACGGGAGAAGAGGCCTCTGGGTGCTTTTGCACGTTCCCCCCACTCCTCCCTCACTCCCCTCCAGCCACGTGGGCCCCCCTTCTGTTCCTCACAAGCACCAAGCACCTCCCCACCCTGCCTCCCCAGCCTTTGCCAATGCTGGTCCCTTGGCCTGGAAAACCCTTTCCCGAGGCCTGAAGGCCTCAGCTTAGCTGAGAAAGCTCTCCCAGCCACCTCTGACCACATGGTCCGAGTAGGCCCCCTCTACTCTCTCGCGGCCCATGGCTTTCCCCCTTCCGTGCCTTATCCCAGTTTGTAATTGCATGTTTATTTGCCCACTGATGTGTTGATTCTCTCTCCCCTCCTCATCTGTGCCCCCCAGGAAGCTGTGTCTCTTTGCACCTTACGTAATGGTGTCCAACAAAACCGTACCTAGCCCAGAGCCGCATACTGAGCCTGGACCACACAGTATGTGCTCAAAAAATATTTAATTAAATGAAAAAGTATCAATCAGATTCTGATCTCGCAATTCTGATGAGAGAATTTTCTCTTCTTCGTTTGCTACTTCTGGCGCTTAAACTCCATGGCAGCTGGACTGGAGTCCTGGGAGAATCACAGGAAAGTATTTTCATTTTATTTTAATTTGACAAACGCATGGAGCTGGGAACCTGGGACATAGAAACTGGAGGTACGAGGCCCTGCCCTGAGGGGCTCCAGTCCATTGCAAGAGAACAATTCAAACTTTTGCCAGCTTGAGGGAGGCATCCAAGAAGACTGCGGCGGAGTTGGGATGGATGAGCATGACCTTGCCCGGCAAAGCAGGGGCAAGGGCATCCCAGGCAGAGGGCAGAAGAGGCAAAGGCCTAGAGGTGGGAGAGATCATGGCATATCTGGGGAACTTCTCATGGGTTAGCATGGCTGGCGTGGAAAAGGTGACAGATTAGGCTGGAGAGAACCAAGCCACAGCCAAACCCTCAAATGTGTCAGGGTTATGCAGCGGGGACCCCTGAAGGCTTTGCACCCAGAAGTGTGGTCGGGTCCTTCTGTTCCAGAGGGACCAGCATGGAGGGGGTAAGACTGGGGGCAGGGAGACCAAGAGGGGGTGAGGGAACAGATCGAAGTGCCCTCCAGAGGTAGGCCTGACTGGACTGGGCTTAGATCCCACGTTCAAGGAGAGGAAGAAAGTGCGAGAGATTCAGGAGTCCCTGCAGGAGTGGTGTCTCCCGCAACCCATGTCCCAGGGGTGCCGGGCTCTTGCGGCAGACTCTCATCTGAATAAGCAGCATCCTTAACGTCTGATTCCACGTTCACTGGCAAATCGCCCCCAGTGCCCAGCTCCACCCTGCCCCCAATAGAATTTCTGGAAGACTCTCTGAATGTCAAGGCCTTTTAAATTCATCAACTGCAGGGTGAAGCCGCCCAGCTCTCACCCCCAGCAATAACTCCTGGGTTCAAGGGCCGCAGGGAGGAGGATCTACTCTTCGGCACAGCTGAAATTGTTGTTTCCCTCACAATATAAAACCCCCAGTTCACAAGGGTGGGCGGGCAGGGCTCCAAGAGCAGAATGCCGCTTTCTTGCTCTGGGTTCCGAGCCAAGATTTAATTTTTAATTTTCGAAAACATGAGTGGTCAGACCATGGCTGGAAAATTGAAACCATCCTCTGAGCACCTCAGCATCTCCCACGTGGACCTTCCCGACTGCAGAGCAGGATCAACCTGGAAGGAGCCGCACCTCACAGCTTCCGAGCCTGATGAACTGTGGAGGTTTAGGTTTTCTTCTTGGGCTGCAACCAACGATACATGCCCAGCTTCTCATTCTCGAGCTCTGTGTGACCTCGAGCTAGAGTGTGATTCCGAGCTTCTTCAAACCTTAGTTTTCTCATCTGGTAAAAGGGAGTATTAACATATAACCTCACAGAGCTGATGTGAGGAACAAAAGAGATACACGTGCTAACTCTTAAGACCATGTCTGTCATATATTAGGTGTGTAATAGGAAATAGTCTAGATTTCGCTTGGTTATAAACTGACCCAAGGCTTTTAATTTAGAGGATTGAAAGTTACATCAACAATAACTTTGCCCACTCATGCCCCCATATCCTCCTCCTCTTTGGCCAAGTCTGTGGAAACTTTGAGAAGAGAGGGAAGCTGGGAGGCTGTGTGATCTTTAGCAAGTCTCTGAACCACTCTGGGCCTCAGTTTATTCATATGTAAAATGGGAGCAGTAATGCCCACCAATCTCAACATATGGTTGCAAAAGGGAGTTATGCTTACCCAGCGCTCAGGGGTGAATCCCCTGATGGAGGGATGAGCTATGTGAGTGGTTCGGGATGCTGACCATGAGAGGGCAAGAGGATTTCCCTTCCTTTCCCTTTCAAGAAGGAAAGAAGCACTTTGTGCCCTAGAGGACCAAGGTTCCCCCGGCCCATGAAAGAGATAAGGGGCTTTGGCGTTTTCAAAATTTTAAGATCAGAGACACAAAGAACTCACTTGTCTGAAAGGGGCTGATTCCGAGAGGAGGAAGAGGGGTGGGATTTGCATGGATGGGCACGTGGTGGAGGGTGGTAGGCACCAGATGCAGCAGACAGGGGCCTCCCACACCCATGAATGGCCCTAGGGGAGTAGAATCTCCAAGGAGGACAACACATGGCTGGACCTTTGAAGCAGGACCAGCTACGTGATATGCAGGGCCCAGGGCAAAATGAAAATGCGATCCTTCATTCAAAAGTTATTCAGAATTGCAAGACAGTGACAAGAACATTAAACCAAGCACTGGGCCCCTCTGTGCATGGGGCCTTGTGCCACAGCACAGGTCAGACACCCATGAAGCTGGTTTTGCCTTGCTCTGGCCTCAGAAGCCCCAGCAACGTTTCCACGGCTCAGGTGGGCATCAAGGGAGTGAACGCCGTGAGCAGAGAAGCCCTTGCCCTCCATCGGACCTGGGGACCTTGGACAAGTGAGGAAGACCTGATGCCCCAGTCTGAGTTTTGCTCTGCATAAAGTTCCCAGAATTCTTCACTAGTTTAGGGAAACAAAGCTCCTCCCCAACTCTGTACCCCTAAAGAGCTGAGGCTGAATATCCTGCCAGCCAGCTGGGTATGGAGCCAGATTTGACGTGACTTAGAAGAACGGAGAAACATGACCATCCTTGTGTCAGAGGGCTGTGTGGCAAAGGCTGCTCAGGCTGAATTTCATTTAATCCACAGAACAGTCCTATCTACGAGCCTATGTTGATTCAGTAATAAAACTCACACTCTCAAGCTCTGTGCTAAGCTATTGCTTTAGCTCAGGTAACCCTCAGAACTGCTACCCTATGGGGCAGTCGCTATTATTAGTCTCGTTTTGCAGATGGGGACACAGAGACTCAGAGAGGTTAAATAATTTGCCGAAATTCTAAGAACTAGTATGTGGTGGAGCCGAGATTTGAGCCTCTCTATCTGGCTTCAAGGGTCTCTGCTTAACCACTCCACTGCACCGTGGACTAAGCCGGAATGGCTGTCTTCTTTAGCCCTTGTGATATAACTTCTCCCCTCTCTCCCTAGTTCATTTTTGTCTTTCACTCTGCATTCCTCAGTCTTAGTCTCTCCTGTGCTCGTGTTCTTAACTGCCCGTGCCTCCAATCCTGGATGGAAGCGGATGGAGTAATCAGAATGATCTTCCTGGCTCCCCTGCAAGTCGCCTTGCCCCTTTGCACCCCACACGACTGCATGAGAGAGGGAAGGGTGGCGCCATGTCACGTATGAGGAAACTGAGGCTCCAAGAGGTGAAGTCACTTGGCCAAGGTCACTCAGCTGGGATTGAAGCCAGGTCTGGGTGATCTCAGAGTCCCACTAACAAAAGCCAGGGTGCATTTTCTACAGCAATTCGGTGAAGCAGGAAAAAAAAAAATCCAGACTTTTTCACATCAGGGAATACATGTTCTCTGATGTCCTGCTCTGTAAGACAATTCCTTCTCCTTCTGGCCTCAGCTTCTCCATCTATAAAATGGGAAGCACTGAGCCACTTACAAGAGCATGTGTTCTACTGTCTAAACTCCCAGTTTAAATTCCAGCATTGCTGGCTGTGTGATCTTGGGCAAGTTACTTAACCTCTCTGTGCCTCAGTTACCTTATCTATAAAACAGGGATGGGGATAGTTATGTCTCTACCTCTTAAAGTTGCAAAGTTCGATGAGACTAAAGTGTGGAAAGCATTCAGCCCAGAGCCTGGCACATAGTAGGCACTGAGTAAATGTTAGATCTTCTTATGAACGTGAAAGGTTGGTTGAGACCTTTTCCAGCTGGATCCTAAAGACCCCCATGCGTGGCCCCCAAGAAGTCTGGACCTCGTTCCCTGCAGCTTTGGGACAGATGCACAGCTGGGGTTGGCACTCCCCCATTCTCACTGCCCCAGTGGGGGCACTGGTGGGAGGGGCAGCTGACACCCTGAACATGAGCCTGACCAGTGACCCGGGAGGTATCACCTGGGCATGAGGTAATGGAAGACTGGAGCTTGCAGCAAGTGTGATGGCACACATCATCCCTCGAGTGGCAAGAAACAGGTGACTAAAGTACACCGGGGCTCTCCGCTGGGGGGCAGCCTGGCCCAGTACTGGCTGCCCCTCACACTGTGTCTTTGTGTCCACCCTCCGGTGGGGGGACCTGGGTTGGAGCTGAGCCGAAAAGACTTCCTCACCACTGAACGAGCAAGCGTCTGTTGCAGGGTTGCTCCACCCCCCTTCCCCACCCTGAGAAGGAGAAAGGCGAATGGAATCAAGTCAGGCTAAATGGGTGGAGTGAGCCGCGACTTCCTCATCTGTCACACTGGTGGGTACCTGACTCCGAGCCAGACACTTGAGGTTCAAGAGGTAAGAGGACCCGACTCTGCCCTACCAAGTGTTTGGGGCATGGAAGGGAGACAGACCTCAGAAAGTGCAGCGGTGCTATTTATGACGATTTAGAGGCGCACAGAGAAAGAAACAACCAAGGGGAGGAGAATCGGAGAGGACTTCTCAGAGGAAGTGACCCTTGAGCTGGGTCTTACAGGGTGAGTAGTCTGCCAGGCAGTCAGTCACAGGGAGGGTGTTCCAGGCAGAGGGCACTGTATCAGCAAAGGCAGGAGGCATGAAATAGCACCAAGCTTTCCAGTATCTACAAGCCCTAGCTGTAAAGGATACAAGTAGGTAAGAGGTGGGTGATAAGAAGGTTTTCAGGGGCCACAGAGATGTTACTTATTGGAAGCTTCTTGGGACATACAGGCATCATCTCATTTCCTGTGCCCATTTTACAGATGAGGAATCTGAGGCTCAGGGAAGTAGCGCACTTTCTGTGAGATCAACTAACAGTAAGTAGGGCATCTTAGACTGGAAGCCAAGTTCACCTGCTCTAAAGCTTAAGGTCTTGACTGCCCTGACCACCTCTTAAAACCCTGGGGACACTCAAAAGCCTTGGTAAGGAGTTTGGATTTTACCCTGAGGGCTGTGGGGGTCTGTAGAGCATTCAAGCAGGAGAACGGGGGGGTCACATTTGCAATTAGCAGGCTCACCGTGGGACAGAGCAGAGGATGAACACGAAGCATCCAGATGGCGTGAATTCAGAAAATCAAGCCAGCCCAGTGTACGCCAGCCCTGGTGTCACCTCCTGACTCAGCACCATAGCCCTACAACCTGGGCCCTGATCATCTTTCCAGCCCCTCCTCTCCATATACGCTCCAAGCATAGTGCAATTATTTCAGCTCTGCCCTGCTCCAGGCCTTCTCTTTTCCCATTTAGCAGCCCCTGGGAAACCGGGGGAACTGGGGTTCCAAGGTGGCAACACCTCTTGAGAAAACCCTCCGTTCCATCACCCTCCTGAACCACAAACTCACCCCAAATGTCCATCCCCCCCCATACTCATTCACCACCTCCCTCCTGGTCTTAGAGACATTGTCTAACAAACCAGGCACCTAAGAACAGCTTTAAGGAAAGTTTCCAATCATTAGGTCTGAGCAATTGTGTTGTCTTAAGACTTGGAGAAAAGTGGGTCAGTTCAGGGGCCTTCTATTCTGAGAAGACTGATTTGTCTACTCGTCACTGTTCAGCCCCTGCCAGGCTGGGTTGGCGTCCCTCCTAGGCTCCTCCGTCAACTGAGCCCTCATCCCTCTAGGTTTGCATGCCCACCTCTCCCACCAGGCCAGGTCTTACGGAGCTCCCTGTCTGAAGCCTGGCACGTGGCAGGTGCTCAGCGCCTGCGGAACTACTGATTGCCCTAATGAATACGGAGCATCGTAATGATCAGCTCAGATGGAAGGATGCCCAGGGTTGGACTGTGAACGTGGAGGCCGCCTGGGCTCAGCATGGAGGGATCCATTTATGAGCCATCTCCACCTCTGATCAGGGACCAGGATGGGCAGTGCCTGCAGGTGATGGAGACATGCTGCGACAAGGTGGGTACCTCACTTCCTGGGTGTCCCCCGCTCCTGGGGGCTGGTTGCTTCCATCCTTGATTCTCATCTGAGGGAGTCACCGAGTATCAGCCGCCTGGTCAGCCTGTTGTAGGCACCTGCTAACCCAGGTCCCTATCACAAGGGACCCAGAGTCTTGCCCTCCTTCATCTTGGGAGGTGGGGGGAGCAGGGGATGCCCAGGGTTACCTATTCCTAGAAACGTTGGGATACCCAGTGCTTGGAGTGAAAAACACTGTGGTCCCTAAGGCACAGCAGTGAATTTTTCCATATTAGCAAGAAGATGGGGAATTAAAATCTGTTAGCTTCTCCGATGTGCCAAACACTTTACATACTTTGTCTCTAATATTTACACCAGCCTTAGAGATGGCTACCCACCTCCCCACACTTAACAGATGAGGAAACTGAGGCTCAGAGAGGCAAAGTGGCAGGTCCAGGGCAACACGCTGAATTGGTGGTTGAGCGGGGTTTGAACTAGTTTCTATATGGCCTGAGAGTGTTCCCAGGAACACTTCAGCTGGCTGGATGCTGCACCCTAGCGCTCTGTGCCTCTCTCCCATCGCCAGGACAGGGGTTCTCGGCCTCCTCCACCCACTCGAGGCTCTTAGACTGCCCAGTCCTTGTTGCAGCTGCCAAGGGCTGGGACCTGATTTGAATTTTGGTTTCTCTCCACTGCAGCCCAACAAAGGTTTTTATTGGAATGCCCCTCAGATTTCCAGACTTTGAAGATGTTTCAACAGCGCAGTAAAAGGCAGGTCTTTGCCACAACAAAAGGCAGAAATATCACCGAGGAGTAAACAGAATTCCTTGGCCTCTTCAGAGCATGTGTCAACATCTCTTTTTCTTCTCCTTTCCCCCATTTTTCTTTTCTGCAGATTCAGAGCTTGTTGGGGAGGGTGCCTTGCTGGCACTGATGGGGTGGGCCACGGGCTGCCCCAAGTTCAGCATCTCCGCCTCAGAACAGATGCTGGGGCTTTGGTAAACTGAGAAAGCGTAAACTGCTGTGAGATGCTTTCCTGACGACCACAATTACCCACATGGAAAAGCCATTCCGCAGTCCCAGCCCCCTCGCCCTGCCCCCTGGCACACACATGTGGCGCGCCGCGGCTCCAGAAACAGGCCTTCCCAGAACGAAAATGTATGTGACAAGTACAAAACGGCTTGATTTCAGCTGATGGCTGGAAATTAAACGGTTTTGAAATGTACATGCTTAAAAACAATTTCGGCCGAAAGCATACCCATTTAATATTGCGTCTCTAAATGAGGCCTCACTCCTCAGGCAGGCTCGTAACGTGATGAAAACCAGCAGTCAGGCCCCACCTGGGACCCCCAATCACCAAGGACACGATACCCAGGGGCAGGGTGTATATGTAAGTGTGTGTGAATGTGTGAGTCCATGAGTACGCGTATGAGTGTATGGCGGCATGAGTCCGTGTGTGTGTGTGTGTGTGTGTGATCTTGTGTGTGTCTCTGTGTGTGTATAGAGGGATAGAATGGGGAGCAAGATGCTGCCCTTCCATATTTTTTCAAGTCAGCAAATGTCATCTGAGCACACACCTTGTGCCTGAACAAGGGAGGGGGTGGGGAGAGTATTGATCACAGGAAAGGAGAGGTCATGGCCTCTCAGAGCCTATAGGCTATTTGAGGCGCTGCAACCAAGTCATGGAAACAGAGCAAGCCAAGACCATCTTTGTGTTGAACTAGAAAGGGGAAAGGGAAATTCACTGATTAGGTATATACACTGAGCATTGGGATGGAATCGTGAAGAGTAGCTGAGCTCTGAAACCAGTGAGCTGGATTCATCTCTACAGCTTCTTGACTGTGGGACCTGGAGCAAATCACTTCTCCCTGGGCCTCCGTCTCCTTGCCGACAAAACGGGGCTAATAGAAGGTATCGTGTTCGTGCCAAGCACTCAAGAAATAATGTGCATGTTATAATCACTTTCCCTGGATGGCACCTATGGGGTAGGCATCTGCCCATTTTAGAGATGAGAAAACCGAGGCCTCCCAGCCTCAGTGGCACACATCAGCAGAGTGAAGACTGGAATCCAGAGCCATCTGGCTTCGGAGCCCACCCCGTCACCTCCCCTGCTGAGGCTCTGACCTCCAGAAATACTGGTTTTAGAGACAGGAAAGCCGATTCAATGGGGTAGGAAGGAGAGGTCCAGCAGAGGGAAAGCTTTCCTGCTGGGGAACATCATGGACACAGACACCCAGACAGGACCTCCTTTTCAGAGTAAGAGAGGTAAATAGTTGTTCTCTGTGGGATCTGGGAAAGACCCTGGGGGTTGAGTGGTGACCAAGACCCAGCCCTGGGCCCTATAAAATACCGTTTCACCCTGACCATATCTTTCCCCCCACCGACCAATGATCATTCAATAGGCCTTGTTGGCCCCTTCCCAAGAAGAGAGGCTGAACATCACAGTTAGAAGCAATTATCTTTTCTAATGTTCACATCCATCAAAAATAGAATGGGCTCCCTGGAAGGGAAGGAGATCCCCATCAACGGCTAGTCTGGGATATTGTTGTAGAACTGAATAGATCCTAGAGCATGCAGCCGTTCAGTGGCTGGTACAATTTAGTGTGACATTGTATAACAAGAGGCTCCTTTCATCCAATCAGATACTCGGCAAACATTTATTAGCACTGACTGTATGCTAAGACCTGTGCTGTGCACAGGGGATTCCGAAGTAATATAACATAATCCTTGCCCTCAAGAAGCTCCTGTTCTAACTTAATTCTCTCTCTGCCCCTCAGCCTTTTTCCGATTCTCAGTTTGTTTTGGCTGTGGACTAAGTCTGATGGGCTATGGTTTCCACTATCTAGGTAAGTATGTTGAATCTTGGGTATTTATGATTCTTTTAAAAAAGTCTTTAAAACAAGGCATTTTAGGTTGCTTTAGATTGTCTTTGCTAGCATGAGGCCTGTTTTCTTCTCCAGCAGGGTTCCTCAACGTCAGCACTATTGACTTTTGGGGTCATGTAATTCTTCCCTGTGGGGGTTTGTCTTGTGTTAACAGCCTCCCTGGGCTCTACCCCCTGGATGCCAGTAACATCTCTCTGCCCAGTTGTGACAACCAAAATATCTCCAGATATTGCCAAATGCCCCCAGGGGACAAAATAGTCCTCAGTTGAGAACAACTGTTCTAAAGGATTCTCTCCACTAATACAAGGATCAAAATAAGATCAATAAAGGAAATTCAGGGTCCCTGCACCTCAAGAACTTATAATTCTCTAGGGCCTACACAAATTAGCCACATGGAGAATAAAGCCTCACCAAGGACCTACTGTGCACGAGGCATCTGGCAAAGTGCTGCGGGGAGGAGAGAGCCCCGGTTCTAGGTCAGACAGTATGATAGTCAAATCCCATGGAAAAACCATGGGGTTCCAATACCAGTTTCCTCACCAGTAAGTGGTATTATTGTGAGCATTTGTGTGAAATCGAATTTGTAGAAAGCACAAAGCAGGTACAAAGTGGGTGTCCAGTCAAGGTGAATCCCCTTCCTTTCTCCAACCCTGTCCCCACTTTTCCAGATCCTGGGGTCAGCTGTAGCAAATGCATCTGGCTAGCCACTTCACCTCCCATCTCCACTGTCCCCATCCAGACCAAGCAGCAAGGTAATACGGTGTCCCCTTGGGGAGCCTGGTAAACAGATACCCCAGTATCTCCAACTTGGAACTTCCAGGGTCTGAAGTAAACCCATCGCCCTCCCAGGCTGCCCTTCTTTTATTCCACTCACACAGCATCCCCCCAAAAAAAAGAGAAAAGACGGTTCCACAAGGCCAGGCTTCGAAAGCATAAAATTAACGTCAGAAGAGTCCTGAACTTTAGCTAGCACAGTATTGGGCAAATTTGGAGTGCCATTTGCATTCGTTTCAAACAGCTCTTGGAGGGGTTCTGGGAAACCTGTTGGGCAGTGATTTAAGGTTTCATTAGTCACTGGATGCACAGGCATCGTAGAGCTCTGAGCATCATGGTTCGTGAGCAGCTGAAAACCTGAGATCAAGTGCAGGGAGGACTCTGGCTGCCAAATTTCAGGGCAGAGGGAAAAAAAAAAAAAAAAGAAATCTGGAATGTGTTTCTACTTACTGTCCATTCCAGTAAAATGAAACGGTCTCTCCTCCAAACATGTGTTACTGCTTAGGCCAGAAACTGTATATATTGGTCTAAATCCAGAATGGTCTATGTGACATATTACTCCATATGACAAAATTACTACAACCTGCATTCTCTGTAGAAAGCCTGTTGCAACAGTACAGGATGATAATTTGTTGTACAACAAAAGTACATAATAATTTCATGTCAATGTGGGCCAGGCCTTGGGATTTTTCAAAGGGAAATTTCGGGTACATATGGACCAGTGCTGAATAGGCACCCCCCAAACCCCCCACCTCCACTCGCACACATGCTCATATGGTGTGTGATCAGGATGGGAGAAAGTGGGGCTTTATTTATAACACACCATATTCTACATGAAAGTGACAAGAACACACACACGCACACACACATACACACACACAATCGAAAACCTAAAAATAAAGCCAAATGGAAATCTGATGTTCTCATGCGTGAGGCATCAGTGGCCAGAGCTGATTCACCTACCAAAGGGGGAGGAGAAGAAAGCCAGGCATGTTCATCTTTCAGCGCTGAGCTCTTTCGAACCCATCCAGAGCGAAGCCACGTGAATTCCTCAAGACCCCCCAAACCACAGCCTCCTCTTTGGCCCTTGTCTGGGCTAAGGTTTCATTACGAACGCCGGGCCTCGTTCCAATCCTCTCATCTGTCCCTCTAAGCGGCTCCGACAGATCACTCCGCAGTACACGGATTCTCGTCGGGATAATGTCTTGGAGAGGAACAACCTGGAATCTGATCCAGTCAGAGTGCGTTAACGGGAAAGCATTTCTTTATGACACTTTTCACAAAGCAAGATTGCAAACCGGGGAGAAATATATGACTAGAAAAATTGAATGCAGAACATAAAACAGCTCAATTGTTAATACTTTGTAGTGTGACACCATTTTTCCTGCTGTGGAAACTTCGGTTATGGGATAACGTTAAAACGTTCTTTTCTCTTCCCTCCCTCCTTCATTCCCTAAATTCTTTCCCTTTCTTCCTTCTTTCTTTTCCTCCCTTGCTCTTTATCTCTCCTCCCTTTCTCTTTCCTTCCATCTTCTTTCCCAGTGGATATATTTTCAAAGTGGGAGAAAAAAGAGATTTTTCTGGGGAGCTTTTGCAAAGTCCTTCTTCCTACATGTTCCCCCAGAGAAATAGGACATCCAAACACCACTGATTCCTCCCACATCGTGCCTGAATTTCAAACCTACTGTTCTCCCAGAAAATTAGCTGGGCTCTTCTCAAACACACTGAAAGTGTTCCTATAAGGAAAAGATGTTGTAAAAGCCCTTTATGCCTCAATTACATCAAAATCTTACTTAAAGTGTGTCTGCTATCAAGGGCCATGGCTTAAGCTACCGTGGCTTAAGGGAAACGAGCTTTTCTCTCCAGTCAGCCTGGAAAGCTCGACCTGTCTCCTGGGTTTGGTGACCGTCGAAAATCTATCTTCTTAGAGTTTTTTGGTTCAATAAAACCTGAAACATATTTTGCCTGGCATTTTTCCTCAGGATTTTAAAACCCGTATGCACTTTATGGCAAATGAGATCCATATGGCCCTGATTCATTGATACTTAAGCCATTAGGATGCTGTTTTGTAAGAACACTTTGATGTCCAAGGGCCATCGAGCTGTTTGGAGGGCTTTTTTCTCCTTCACAAACAGGAAGTTTTCCTTTCTTGAGGTGTACACAGAGTGAAAGGCCAGCTCCCCCAGAATGAGTGACAGCGAGCGGGAAGTGGTTCTGGCCCATCAGGATGTGTTTATCCTTGTGGCCACAGGACGGCCCCTGACCCTGCTCCTGGGCGTAGGGTGGGAAGGCGTCTTGTGTAAGGAGCCTTGGAGCAGGGAAGGAGCCTGGCCCTGGCGCCTGGGTCATGAATGCACTGCCCACACCCTTGGGACTCAGATCCGTCTCCCAGAGTGGACTCAACACGCCTTGGCATGTTTATGGCTTTTATGGGACATGAAAATAACATGTGACAAACAGCAAAAGAGCATGGCTGGGCAGCAGAGGTGGGCTGGCATCTGCCCTCTCTTCTCCTGGACTGTTGTGGGGAGGGTGACCTTGGCTTGGTTCAGGGGATGGGTAGGAGTCAAGAAAGGAGGTTTGCGGACAGTCGCAGGTGTGGCAGAGGCCATTCCTGGGGCCCCTGAAGGCTGCGGTATTTGATGTGGTGATCGGGGACCAGCCTGCAGCTTACAGGGTCCCGGTGGACTCCACCACCTCCAGGGTGGGGAGAGAGCAAGCCAGGGCTTTGAACTCCAGCAGGCCTGGGCTGGGAAGGCCACTCTGCCACCTGCCAACTTGGACGAGTGGCTTCACGCTTTGGAGCCTCCGTGTCCCCCTATGTGAGCAGTAACACGCAGCCCTAAGCGTTGTTACGAGGAATCATGAAAATCACCCCAGCTGTCACTTCCACATCCGATGGACATTTGCTACTTGTTGGGCATTTCAGAATCGGATTTGCGCTTTCCTGTCTGCCCACTGCTCTCTCTTGCGTGTTTCCTGGGTGGGAGTCTCCCTCTCCCAAGAGGCCAGATCCTATCCCTCCTCACAACAGTGCAGCCAGGGGACAGATGCATCACTTAGGCATGGCCAGTAGGATGCTTTCATCTGCGATTTTGAATTCTGAGCTTATGACTTCAGTACTCAAGGACAGCGGGAGGTCGGATTCGCCCCACCAGCCGTGGACCTGGGGACCATTTGTTTTTGTTGTTCAGTCCTGTCTCCTGATCCTGGGACGCTCTTGGTTCCCACTCCCAGTTTAATCCTAGCTCTCCAGCCACCTGTTGATTCTGAGAGAGCCCAGAGTCCTTCTAACGAGGACCCTTTTTGCTTAGGCTAGAGGGGATTTCTGTTGCTTGCAGCCAACATCCCTGAAAAATCCATACCCTGAAGCTCAGTCCTCACTTTCATTCTGAGGTCTACCCTGATGAGAGTTCTTATTCATGCTAGCTTCTCATCTAAACCAACTTCCCCACCACAGCCTCCCATCCTTTCTGCTCCCTCACTCCCTGGCTCTCACCACACTTGTTTCACACCATCTCCCTGTGGCCACTTTTCCTCTCCTGCCCATATGTAGAGGACCCCTGCCCCTGTCTGTGTCTCAAATGGGACTGATTCCAGAGATGAGCACATGACCCAGACCTGGCCAATCAGAGAAGTACATTCCCCTGGACAAGGTCACTGGTTCAGGAGTGGGCCCATGACCTGGGCTGATCGACTGTGAGTATATATTGTATGACATTTGCTGGAACTCTTAGGAAAGTGCAGCTCCCCTCCAGCTAGAGTCGCTAAACTAGTTGGTTGCAGGCCTGAAGCTTCCGCAGGCAAAGAGGGACACTGCAAGGGAAGAGACTACCGAAAAGTGAAGCCAACACAAGAGAGCAGAATTGAGAGAAAAAGACAGTGTCTTGATGACATTGTTTACACCCCTGGATCTAGCCATGCCTGAAACTGTCACAGCCCTGAACTTGCTGGATACATGAACCAATCTACTCAAGCCACAGCTGAAGCTGGGATTTGGTCAGTTACGTGGAAAGAAAGCTGATTAACATATCACCTTAAACCCCATGGCTGTTCACCTGGACCGGGCTTACCAACTCCCTCAGCTCCCTTGTCCTTCTATTGCTCCCATCTCGCAAAACACACATCCTAGGTAAATCTATTGACCTTCCCTGTTCCAGCTCTCAGGCTACAGAGAGCTGCTGGGAAAGGCCACATCAGACACACTGGAGTCACTTCAACTTCATGGTCTCCAAACCCAACCCAGATCTCGATGGTGACTTAAAATACTGCTGGGGGGCCCTTGGTGAGCTCCCTCACTCCCGGACCAATGCAGCTGTCCCAGACATTCAACTCCTCTTTCAAATCCCCTGTCTCAACAGTTTCCTCCTGCTCTTAACAAATGTTCTTGCCTGTGTTAATTAGCTCATTGGTGGTGATCATTTCACAATGTAGACATACATCAAAACGTTAAGTTGCATACCTTAAATATATAGAATTTTTATTTTTCAGGTATACATCTATAAAGCTAAAAAAAAAAGGCCACCCTCAACATTCTGCCCTTTCTGTCCACACACCCGCACACTAGCCTCACAAAATTGGTTAGGATAGGCACACCTATGCAAGTGGGCTGTCTCTTGTCCAAATCTGACCTTCATCCCTTCTCTCTTGGCTTTGGAATCAGACACACCTGAGTTCAACGCCAGCTCTGCCACAAAACTAACCACACATGGCCGTGGTCACTGGCTCACTGTCGTCAGGCCCTCCTGGGCTTTGTGGCACCACAGAGAACAGTGCATGTCCTCAGAATGGTCATGCTTGCATAACTGCAATGTGACCGCTCGCGGTGGTGTCACGTCACTATTACATGACTTGTAGGTCAGGCAGCAATACGGTCCTGCTGGTATGGGAACCAATTACTCCTGTAATTCAGTTTTTATAATTATACAAAGTATTTGTGTTGGAGTTCCTAGAGGATGGGGCTGGGAATAGGGTTGGGGACAAGAGGCCTGAAAGGCATCCACTCCAGGCTTCCCATCACCTGGCGTGATCTCACACTGGATAGACAGAAAACCATCCCTGCCATTACCCAAGGGCATCTCTTGAAAGGAAATTAGAGGAAACCTAAGAAGACGCATGGCCTGAACCCCCTAACCTTACATCCCCTGGTGTCTTTCACTATGATAAGACCTCTTTGGACTTATGCCATGGGCAATATCGTGTAAGGGGGTGTGTGTGTGTGTGTGTGTGTGTGTGTGTGCCAGAGCACTCATTTCACCAACCCTCAAGTGCAATATTTCAAGGAAGATTCCACCGTGTGTCTCGGGGAAGCCTTTCTGAGTTTGGTTGCCTCGTCTGCAGGATCAGGATGATGGGACCCAGAATGATGGGACCCTCTCCTCTGAGGACTGTGGGGAAGATGGGAGGAGGGGATGGAGTGTTGCCCTTGGCACGGCACCTGGTGTGAGGTCAGTACATGATGAATAGTGCCTCATTCCCCACCCACCCAACTGGAATGTGCAGCCTCTTTCATACCATTAATTTCTCTCCTTCCCCCCATAAGCCCATTCCAGTTTCTTGTCTTTTAAACTAAAATAGGGAAAAAAATCTTTCCTCAGCCCACATCCAGCTATAGCGCCATCTCTCTCTCCACTCTATAAGCAAAAGTTGTGAGAGTTCCTGCCCTGACAATTTCTACTCCTGCATTTCCCTCGAGGCTCCCTCCCATTTGGTTTCTGACTTAACCTCTCCTGCAAGGGCTCTCCTCGGGTTTACTAAGGACCCGTGGCAAGGCCTTTTTTTGTATGTACCTCGATGGCATAAATACAGAAGAAGCTGCTGGAAGGCAGGGATGTGTTGGAGAAAAAAGCCTCAGTGAGTTCAGGGCTAGGGTGTGGCGAGCAAGATGCCTAGGGCACAAAGCTCCAGGAGGCACTCACTCTCAGGGTTGTGCAATTTTGCACCCCAGGCATCTCACCCACTTCACCCCAGGCCTGGGTGATAATCCAAAGTTCAGTTTATTTTCGATCTAAAAGGATACAAAATTCCCACACACAGTAGAAAACTGCAGTCACTAAGAGGAATGAAATGGATGCAGCTATTCCCTCCGGCCATCTGTTGCCATAGAAACACAGGCCCAGGGTTGCCAGACCCTCTAACGTTTCAAGAGAAGTTGGAAATGCAGATTTTTGTGTGGAAAGCTCATGACTTTAAAATGTTGGCATCCAAGTCAAATTAAAAACCAAACATTGTGTGTGTCCCCAGAAACGTATATTAGGCTAGATTCAGCTCTCATGCTGTGGGTCACAGACCTCTGGCTCGAACTGGCTGAAGAGATGATGGTCAGGGTCAGAGAGGTGTAGATGTGTGTTGGGGGTGAAGAGAAACCAGAGAGGTAAGGGCACACAGACTGAGGAAAGGGATATATCTGGGTCCAGGAAGAGTGAGGGATCAATCCCCCCCCCACCTCCAGTGGCAGTGCCCTAGGGGATAGCAGGACCCATGTGTGTGGTGTGACCCTACACACTGGGGTTTCCATTCTCCTTGAAGACTCCATTACCATGTGGACTGGAGGAGGACATATTGGCCAAGGCAATGAGTGTCTCCTTGGCAATTAGCATGAGCTGGGGTGACCAAGGAACCAAAATTCCTTCCTAACATAACCCAGGGGTGGGGGAGTCCCTTTAGTGACAGAAGCTGAGTGTGCTGCTAAAACATCAGGACAGCACCTTTAGAGCCCATTTAAAGCTGGCTGGAAAAAAATGGGAAATGCTTTTTTCTTGCCTATCTGATGTTCACCTCCTCTACGCGTTTAAGTGCACTTTCACATTTTCGTCTACATTTAGCCTTTTAGAGATTTTTTTTTTTTAAAGACTTTTTCTAACCTAAGAACTGCCATTCCTTATGTCTGCTCTTCTCACCACGATATTCCTGGTGTCTACCCAACACCATCCAATAGAAATAGAACACAGCCATGTATAAAATTATACATTTTCTAATATTAAGTAAAAGGAAACATAAAATTAATTTAATAGCATATTTTATTAACCCAATATATCAAAATACATCATTTCAATGGGTAATCAACATAAAAAACTAAAGAGATGTTTTGTATTCTCTTATTTGTAAGCCTTCAGAATTCATTGTGTGGTGTATGTGCAGCACGTGCGTCCTCATGTGGACTTGTGTGTGTCGTGCTGTGCTTGAAACATTGTTTGATCAAGGAATAATGTGTGTGTCTGTCTATAGCGCTTATTAACATTCCCTGGCACTGAACTTCTGCAGAAAACCCTTTAGGAAATGTTGATCTAGCTGTATAATCTTTAGTTAAAAAGAAAAGGAAAAAAAAAAAAAAGAATGGCCTCCCCAGCCATTTGTGAGAGTACAATTTGTGAGAATTCTTCAGACACACTACCCCTCAAATATCCCTTCTCCCCATAGTCACCAAGGTGGAAATTCTGTAGATAATTGCCTTTTGAGGCTTGATGTCTTCTTCAGGCATTGCCTATGGAAATGAAACTACCCTTGGGAGAGGTTCGATAACATTCATTCATCCAACACGCTTGCCCTGTGCTTGATCTTCAGAGACACAGAGATGAAGACATCCTCTTCCCCTTCCAGAAGCTCATGGCTTAGTGAGAATGACAAGCATGTTGGCCAACGATTATGACACAGTAGGAAAACCTCTGTGAGGAGCACTGCAGCTGACTTGAGTCAGGAGGGCTCAGGCACGCCTCCCTGATGAGATGGCATCTGAGTAGGACTTTGACAGCTGAATGGGTGGTTTGCAGGTAAAAGGGAGAGGGAGAGGGCAAGGCAAAGGGTGTTTTGGAGGAAAAGTCCATCGGAGGTAGGCTTGGCATAGCTGTTGCTTCCCTTGATAAGAGACAAGACCCAGGCGCACTATGAGACCCTCATTGCTCTCCCTGCATCCACTGTGGGGCTCTCCAGTCCTTTCTGTCACAGCAGCCCAGATCATCTTTCGGTGGGAATATCTGATAAGAATTCTTCAGTGGATTCCCAGAGCTTTTAAGATAAGGACCAAAATCCCCAAGTAGACTCGTCCCCAGCCTGCCTCTCATCTCCTGCCTTCCTCTTACTACTGGGCTCTCCAGCCTCTGCAGCCTGATCTCTAGTCTCAAGGCTGCCATTCTCCCTCCCACCTCAAGTCCTTTGTCCATGCTGTTCCCTGGAACAGCCTTCCCAGGCCATATGCCCACACTCCTTACTTGAGTGTGTTCCTACTCTTCCTTCAGAACTTGGTTCCAAATGCCACTCATCAGGGAAGCTGTCCTACCCTTCAGATGGTATCATGTCCCCTCACAGTCCTCTAAACTTTTTTCAACCATAACATTTTATCATAGGGTATCACTGTATATTTGCTTGTCTGAGTATTTGACTAAAGCCTGCCTCTCCCACTAGTTCCACGAGGTCAGGGACCACATCTGACTTGTTCTCTGCACAGTATCCAGTATAGAGTAAGTGCCCAATAAATATTTGTTGCGAATTTTAATGAAATATCAGTGGGAGACCAAGACTTGTCCCAGGGAGGGAGCTTGGAGAGAAAAGAGTACACTCATAGGGAAAATGACATTGTTCAACCAGCGAAGCAGAACCAATAGGAGATTGAGGGATTTATTAGAAGGAATTGGTTTACACAATTGTGGGACCTGGCTAGGCAATCTGAAATCCATACGACAGGCTGTCAGGAGGGCAGACTGGAAACTCTCCAGCGTAGATGGGCACTGCTGTCTACAGGTGGAATTTTTTCTTCATCAGAGAAGGCTTGCAACTGATTGAATCAGGCTCACCCAGATTCTCTAGGATAATCCCCTTTACTTAAAGCCAACTGATTATGGACTTTAATCACATCTGTGAAATACTTTCACAGCAACACCTAGATCAGTGCTTGAATAACTGGAGACTGTAGCCTAGCCAAGCTGACACATCAAAAGACCATCGCAGATATCAAATAAAATCTTTGATTCAAAACTGGGAGGCAACTTAGAGAAAAACTGAAAGATACTGAGCTTCAGAATCAAGCTGATCAGTTCCCCTTCTGCAACTTCTAGCTAAGTGATGCCACTGTGGCAGAGACGATCAGGCTCTTTAGCAAAATGTTTCCTCTTCTTCCTGGGCACATAGCTAGACTACCTTTCCCAGGTTCCCTTGCAGTTAGATTTGGCCATGTGACTGAGTTGTAGCCAATGAAATGTGAGAAAAGGTATGTGCCGCTTCTTGAGCTGGTTCATAAACTCTCTCCTGCCCTTCTCCATGCTCTTTTCCCCTTCTCACTGGCTGGGATAGAGATGATCTCCAGGATAAATTTGGAATTTACATGTTGATGATAGAAGCACTTCTATTATCCTGGATTTCTGATGGCTGAAGAGAAAAGGCTGCTCCACTGACTTTTTTTACCCACCCACTACTGTTAAGTGATCAAGAAATAAACATCATAGAGTTTAAGATCATATATGTTTGGCATTGGGTCTATTTGTTACAGCAACAGTGTTACACTAACTAATACACTTTGGGCAAGTTATTAATTTTTTTGAGGCTTGTTTTTCTCATCTCAACAAAGGATAGAAGCATGTTCTCATAATGATGTATATTACTGTTGGGGTCTCTTTTAAAACAGAACTCCTAGAAAATATTTGCAAATGATGCAACCGACAAGGGATTCATCTGCAAAATATAAAATCAGCCCATACAGCTCAATATCATAAAAACAAACAACCCAATCAAAAACTGGGCAGAAGATCTAAATAGATATTTCTCCAAATGTCCAAAAGGCACATGAGAAGATGCTCAACGTCGCTAATTATTAGAGAGATGTAAATCAAAACTGTGAGGTATCACCTCACACCAGTCAGAATGGCCATCATTAAAGTCTACAAATAATAAATGCTGGAGAGGGTGTGGAGAAAAGGGAACCCTCCTACACTGTTGGTGGGAATGTAAATTGGTACAGCCACTATGGAAAACAGTATGGAAGTTCCTTAAAACACTAAAAATATAGCTACCATATGATCCTGCAATCCCACTCCTGGGCATATATCCAGAGAAAACCTTAATTCGAAAAGATACACGCACACCAATGTTCACTGCAGCACTATTTACAATAGCCAAGACATGAAAGCAACCTAAATGTCCATCGATAGATGAATGGATAAAGAAGATGTGCTATACACACACACACACACACACACACACACACACACACACACAAGCATCCAGGCATAGGCAATTCGGGTCTGATTCAGGGGCTCCATGGTTACAGGAACCTAGATTCCTTCTCTCTTTTTGCTCTGCTATCCTCAAGGTATTGCTCTGTCCATGGGGTCCCAGATGGCTCACTGTCATACTTGCATGCCAGCTAGCATGTAGAGGGAAAAGGATATTGCCTTTCCTTTTAAGGGCAGGATATTGACATTGCACATATCTCTTCTGCTCACATCCCATTGACCAGAATATGGTCCTATCTAGCTAAAGGAGAAGAGTGGGACATGCTGCCTTTATTCTGGACAACAGTGTGCTCAGCTTAAAATCAGGGGTTCTGATCCTATAAGAGAGAAGGGAGAATGGATACTAGGAGTCACCTAGCAGATCTGCACAGATGTAAAGCATTTAGCACAAAGTCTGACCAGCAGTAAAGGCTCAAAAGGTTTTCACTAAACAAGTCACAAGACACCAGGCTGGACAGATGCCTGCCCTGCCCTCTCCATGAGGGTGATTGCCAGGGCCAGCCTGTGGCCCAAGCCCTCATCAAGCCAGGTCCCCATGGTCTGGGTGACAGAGACACAGCCTCACCATGCGCTTCTCTGAGCCCAGATGTCAGCCACATGAAGTCTAATGATCCGCAGCTGGTCCTTGGGCATCTTCGGACTCCCAGAGGCCCAAGTCAGGGAATGATAATAATTATGATAATAATTGCTACCATTTAGTGCTTGCCAGTGGCCTGGGTGCCAAATGGGGCCCTTTACATGAGTGCTCATTTGCACACAGACTGTGAGTGGGGAGGTATGTTCTCCACTTTACAAATGAGACAAGTGAGGCTCAAATAAGCAGACCTGTCTGAGTCCACAGAGCAAGTAAGTGGCTGAGCCAGAATTTGGACCCAGAGCTTTCTTGCCACTCTCCCCTGTTCTCTAAAACGTCAATAGCGAAGGGCTTGCGGTAAACCCTGGGCGGCTTGTCGCTTGCCTCCCCGGCCTCCATTGCCATTTTCTCTCAGAAGAGCTCTGGGCTCACTTGTGTGTATGTGAGGGGGGAGGACCACACTCCCTCCACCCATGTGGTCTGGGCAGGCTTCCCACCCCCACTGCCCCAGAGTGGAGGATTGGCCCAGGACTAAGCTCATTGGTGTCTGACACCCCAGGCCATGCTGATTGGTTCAGGAGTGGGCTTGTGACCCAAACGAGGGGGCCTCTGACCGGGAAGGTAACACTGAATCAGAGAGCATGGGAGGCTTGGCCCTGCGGCAGCCAACTTGTAAGGCATGAAAAATGAAGGCATTGAGCAGATTCAGGGAGAGACGGGGAGGAGGCATGTCTGGGAGTATCCTTGATTCCTCTCACCGAGCCCTGCCTGAGTTGGAATTACCTGGGCCCAAAGCCACACAGGTAGCAAGTGAAGCAGGTCTGGGGCACTCGCTCACTAACCAGAAGAAACATGGTGGCCATGCCCCAGCCCAATAGGGGTGGATTCCCCTCTCCCCTGTGTCCCTCTCTCCAAGGACCCTGCCCTTTCACCTTTTCTCAAGTTCACCTGGAACCCCCAGGGAAGTCCCAAGGCTTATTCATTTATGGCCAACATGGCATGGAGCAAATGACTAGAAATTCCTTTAAAACTTCAGAGTAGGCAAAATAAAAACAAAAAGACATAGCAAGTCCTACACTGTTTTGGAAGCTCTTGAATGCCCTCCCTAGATGGTACTTAAGTGTTTTACCCATAAGATGCTGGAGGCACCATTCTAAGCTGCTAGGCGTGCAGGGAGGGGTGCTGGTTGGTACCCACTGCAGGGTTTCCAACGTGTCAGGGTTTGCTATGCATCCTGCACTCTCCCAGACGCTGGAGAGCTGAGGGTGAGTGAACGCAGAAACGACTCCTGCCCTTAAGGAGCTAACAGTCCAGAGCCTCGTGGAAACCACTGGGCCTCCTTCCATGAATGAGTTCAGAAATTACCAATAGATACTACCTTCGGCAGCCAACCTGAGTCTAGCTTCCTGCATTAGGGCTTTGCAACGGAAGACTGCAGCATTAGCCAGTTATGGACTCATTAAGTGCCTGTGCAGCGTGTGCCTGGGCATCCAACATGAGGGAGAATAACAAGGGACGCTACCTTTTAATAAACTGTTGCATAATTGGGTATATCAGTCAGGGTCTCAGGAGGAAACAGATGGTGCATTCAAAAGGGTGTTAGAAGAGAGTTTAAGGATGTGGGAGTCAACAAGGGAAGCTGCTTGTTCCCACGGGAAGCCACCCACAGGCAAAGGAGGCAGGGGAAGAAAGGCGGGGCAGCAGAACCCAGGGAGAACCTAGCTGTGGCTTTTCCCCAGCATGACTCCGGCCAGAGTGATGCATCTCCTGGTTCTGCATCTACAGCTCAGTCTTTTCTCCTGGGCTCCAGCCCACCGCAAGCCTGATAGATGTCTCCACCTGCATCTCCTACAGGCAATGCAAATTCAAACTGTGAAAATCAGAACTCAAAATCTGCTCCACAGACACATGCAGCATGCATCCAGCAAAGCAGAGGGACCAAAAATGTGAGAAAAAATAGAAAGCGTTTCGATAGATTGCTATTTCCAGAAAAAAGTACCCAAGTGTGCAAGATGTTTACACTCATGCCAGAATGACTAGATGGCTATGCAGGAAAAAGCGAGCCTTGACCCTTACCTCGCACCATGCATAGAATACAACTCTCGTAAGAGAGAAAAATATTTTAATTTCTGGAAAAAAAAAACCAGGAGGAAATCTTTACAGACATGGCATGAGTAATGATTTCTTAGGTGGGACAAAAACCATGAGCCATACACAAAAAAATTATAAATTGTCTTTGTCAAAATTTAAATCTTCTCTCTTCAAAAGACATAGTCGAGAACAATCAAAGGCAAACTACAGATAGGGAGAAGGTATTTTCAAAATAATTATCTGACAAAGGACTTGTATCTAGACTATAAAAGAACGCATACAAATAGATAATAAGGAGACAAATAATCTATATTTTTAAATGAGCAAAAGGTTTTGCTTCTCAGAAAGGGTATATGGGGCTTCCCTGGTGGCGCAGTGGTTGAGAGTCCGCCTGCCGATGCAGGGGACACGGGTTCGTGCCCCGGTCTAGGAAGGTCCCACATGCCGCGGAGCAGCTGGGCCCGTGAGCCATGGCCGCTGGGCCTGCGCGTCCGGAGCCTGTGCTCCACAACGGGAGAGGCCACGGTAGTGAGAGGCCCGCGTACCGCAAAAAAAAAAAAAAAAAAAAAGGGGTATATGAGTCTACAATAAGCATATTTAAAGATGTTGGTCGTCAGGGAAATACAAATTTAAACCACAATGAGGTAACACTTCATATTCACTGAAATGGCTTAAAAAAAATAAATGTGACCCTACCAGCTGTTGTTAAGGATGTAGAACAACTGAGACACTCCTGCACCATTGATGGAAAAATAGAGTGGTACAACCACTTTGGAAAAGAGTTTGGCAGCTTCTTTAAAAAGTTAAATATATACTTACCATATGATCAAGCCGTTCCAAGCCAACAGAAATATATGTTCTCAAAAAGGCTTACACAAATGTTCATAAGAGTCTTTTCATCATAGCCCCAAACTGAAGATAACCCAAATATCCATCAACACATGAATGGATAAACAAATTGTGGTATATTCATACAATGGAATACTACCCGGAAATAAACACACTACGGATAGGCAACACGATGAATCTGAGAGGTCTGATGATGACCCAGAGAAGCCGGACACAAAAGAGTATTTCTGAATGATTCCATTTATGTGACTTCTAAGAAAGGCCAACTCATTTATAGTAACAGATATCAGATCAGTGGTTGCCTGGGTGTAGGGACTGAGTGGGTAGTAGCACAAGGAAACTTTCTGCAATTATGGAAAGATTCTCTATCTTGACTGGGGTGTTAGTTACACAAAAAATGTACACATTTGACAGAACTCATTGAATTGTGCACTTAAAATACGTTCATTTATTGGATGTAAGTTATAGCTCAATAAATTTGACTTTTGGAAAAAGAGTCTAAGCAGTTGCAGGAAAAATCAGACTTCCTCATAGGGGAGATTTTTTTGAGAAAGTGCTGTCATCTTTTCAGTGCTCAGGATCTCTTGGTCTCAGTCAGGACCTGCTAGAAGTCTAATTTTTTTCCCAGCCCACAAGACTTCTTCCCCATGGACTGGCTCTGTGGATGTATATACCCAATGACTCACTCTGATTCTGATCACCAATTCGACATGTGTGGGTTTTTTTCAGACCACAAAGCAATTCTCCACACCAGCTGGGTGTCCCACAATTCAACTCAATTCTGACACCATCCACCTGGAGACAGCATCGGATTCCACAGGTTAAGGGCTCAGTCCCACAAGACTGCCCCCCACAGACATGCTTCAGTAGTCAATTGCAAGTCCAGGCTGTCACCTGGGTTTCTGACTCACAGGCTATAAATTGGAGGTTCCAACAACCCCCTCCTTGGGTTCAATTAATTTGTTAGAATAGCTCACAGAACTCAGAAAAACATTTACTTACTAGGTAGCCACTTTGTTATAAAAAGATGTAATTCAGTAATAAGCCATATGCAAGAGATGCATAGGGCAAGATATGGGGAAAGGGCATGGAGCTTCCATGCTCTCTGAGCATACCACTCTCCCCAAATCTCCATGTGTTCACCAACCCGGAAGCTCTCCAAACCCTGTCCTTTTGGGTTTTTATGGAGGCTTCATTTCACAGGCACGATTGATAAAATCACTGGCCATTGGTGACTGAACTCCAGCTCCAGCCCCTCTCCCCTCCCCAGAGGTCACGGGAGTGGGACTGAAATTTCCTTTTACTCTAATCACTTGGTGGGTTCTCCTGGTAACCCCATCGTTAGCTGTGGTCCAAAAGTCATCTCATTAAAATAACAAAGGCACTTCTGCTCTCATCACTTAGGATATACCAAGGACTTAGGAGCTCTGTGCCAGAAATGGGGGTGAAGACCAAATATATATTTCTTATCATAAATCACAATATCATACTCATCCCCCACCCTCATATCCCATCCATCACCAGCTTTATCAATTACATAATGTTGATTCCACCTCCTCCACACCTACTTCTCTCCATCCCTGCAGCCGCTAAATGAATTCAGCCTCCTTTAAACCCTCCCTACCTCCTGTTTCTTTTGCTCTTCCCAATCTACAATCCACAGTGCTGGCAACATGACCTGGCCACATTCCTGCTTCTGATTCTCCTACCGCTCCTCTGACGGAGACTGTTCTCTCTCTACCCAATACCCGTTCTCCTCTTCTCCCTTAGGAAAGGAACTCTGATTTTGGTAGGATTGACCCACCTGGGAAACTGCATTTTCAAGCCCTTTTAGATACACGTCTAAGTTTTGGCCAACAGTATGAAGGTGGGAGTCACTGGGTAGGGCTTCTGGGAAAGCACATTCACTGAGGAATTGACTCAGCTGGGAAGCCCTTTTGACCTTCTCCTTCCCAGTTCCTCTTTCTCCCTGACTGGAATGCTAATATGATGGCTGGAGCAGCAGTGGCCATCTAATGACCATGAAGAGATGTTGAGGATGGAAACAGGTACTAAGAATGGTAGAGCTAAAAGATAAAAAAAGAGTCTGGGATGTTGACAATATCGTGAACATCAGTTAACTGTGAACTGCCAACGTCTGGATTCTTTCACAAGAGAGAAACATATCTATCTTGCTTAAACCATGGTTATTCTGTATCTCTATTACAGAGAAAGCTGCAAGTATTTCCTACTTGTTATAGTATCTTAACTGACCTCTGAATAAAGTCTTGGATTCCTCAACATGGCTTACAAGGCTCTTCATGCTCTAACCCTCTAAATTTCCATGCATGAACGTCAGTGGGCTCATCAAATTATGTGCAAAATGGTGGAGGGGGCTGTGCACGTGTGTGTGTACGTGTGTGTTTGTGTATTTTTCCCTAGAAAGGGGATCAACAGTTTTCAACAGATTCTCAAAGGGGCCTGTGACACCTGACCCACCCCACCCCCAAATGTTTTCAACCTTATTTAACAGCCCCACTTAATATGTATAATTATCTTCTTTACACCTTAGGAAACAGATTCTGAACATTAGGGCACCTTATAAAGTGCTATACTCTGGGTAAATAAAGGGAGAAGGAGTAATGGATGAGTTTGGAGAAAAAGATGCCAGGAAAGAAGCAGAATGTTTCTCATGGATTGGAAGCCAGAACAGAGTGTCTGCATTTGCACTCTGGGCCCAGGATGTGCCGAGCCTTTCCTGAGGCCTGCTGGGTCTCTCCGCCAGTATGGTTTTCATTACTGAGGGCAATCCTTTTAATGAGTTGTCTGCCTTCAGTTATGCTTGACTATAATGTTCTCCAGCTGATTTCTCAGTAATTGAGAGGCTTTGGCTTTTGAAGTCATCTCGTCAACCTGGTCTGTTGCTCTGTTCAACTTTGGGGTTACCCCTGAGAGGTGCACAGCCCCCATATCTCCAGGGTGCATTAGAACATGTGCTTGGAGCCTTGTTCAGTGGCCCCAGAGGGGCTTAACAAGCCCAGCTATTTCGGTAACCCCTGTCTTTGCTCACTTCCAGGGGAGAGTCAACACAACTTCTGAGCACCTGGTCTGCTAAATGGCTTTTCAAGCCTCACAGACGCCCTTTGAAAGCATCGTCTCAGACTCTTGGGACAACATCATGAAGGACTTTGTGTTGTGGACGTTTTTCTTCCTATGTTTAGCTGTCCAGAATCTGAATCTCTTTCCTGTGTTTGGGGAATTCCTACCACATGAATCTTAGTGAAAGGCAGGGTTCACCTCCCTCACTTTCCCAGCCTCCCTTGCAGGGTAAAGGACAAGGGCGCTGCCAGCCAGACCTCCACATTGTCAGATGGGACCTGGTGACTCCACAAAGATGGACAATGGAGAAACCACCGCAGGTGAAGCAGCCAGAGTAACAGAAACTTCTCACTTCTGGCACCAGCCCCTGGTGGCCAGTACAGGACGGTCAAGGCAATTTGCGACATCTGGAGCTTGGTGGCTATAGCAGAAACAGGACAGGTTCTGTGGCTGGATGGTGGCCAAGGTTCTGGTTGCCCTTTCTTCTAAGCCTAATCCTCCCCTTGGCGTTGTACATGGGGAAACTGAGGTGCCTGGAGGAGAAAGGCTTAGGGAGCACAGACAGCCCGTAGCCTGGGACCGTTGTCCAGGTCTCCCGAGCTCCAGTTCAATGCACCTTCTTGGAGCTATATTCCCTCCTTAAACTTTTAAATCATCCAGGAAATATACTAAAGCCACTTAAAAGTGTAGGTCCTTCATTCCATGCCCTGAGACTATCTCACTCCATAAAACAGGCACTTACTGGGTATCTAGTAACTGTGCAGGCACCAGGAGAGTGTATTAGCTATTCTGTCACAAGCCATCCTTAAACTTAGTGGCTTAAAACCACAAGCATTTATTATTGCTCACGAGTCTTCAGGTCAGCCAAGTGATCCTACTGGTCTTAGCTGGCTTATTGACACGTCTGCAGTTGGCAACGTGTCATCCATGTAGCTCTGCTGAGGTTGGCTGGGATCTCTCCCATGCCTGGGGGTTGGTTGGCTGTAGGATGGCTGTTCTCCACGTGGACTTCAGCCTCTGGCATCCTAGCCTAGGATGATTCTCATGGTGATGGTCGGGTCCAAGACAGCAAGTGGTGGTCCTCAAGGCCTCCTGAGGCCAAGGCTTGGAAGGGGTGCACCCTCCCTTTCACTGCATCCTATTGGCCAAAGCAAGTCACACAGCAGCCCAGCTTCAAGGGGTGGAGAAATAGGCTCCATCTCTTGTGGGAGGAGCTTCAAAGTCACATTGCAAAGGACAGTCTACTACAGACAAGAGACAAGAGACGGAGGTTATTTTATTTATGTGCTATCTATACCTCTACCTCATTGTTCAAAGGATTTAAGGTAGCTTATGAAACAAACAAATAACAATTGCAAATATAAGTAAGGAAACCAAAATCTAGAGGAAGAAAATCATAAGTTCTAGGAGAAAATCAAGACTCTGAGAAAATAAATAACTCCAAGAACTGCAGCATCCTCTCCTACCATCTCATCCAGCCCTTCACTGGACCCTCCACCTTCCCCTCTGGGCTGTGAGCATCTCAAGTCAGAGGTATAGCTTGCTTGTCCCTTGACTGGTATAGAGATTGGGTGCTTGGTTAAAGTCATTGATCTGCTTGTGGCTTATTCCACTGAGTGTCCCAGCAGCCAAAGTAGGGAGAAGGGCACAGCTGCCTAATTTTTATTGTGAGAGAGAAAATACCCTGCAAAGACTTCCCTTAACACCTACTTATGGAAAAAAGAAATAATCCTCATGTAGGGCTTCATCCAGGTGACCGTAATCACATAGAAGGCCAAGTCTCTATAACAAGCTGTTTCCTGGGCTGCCTCTGGATGAAGGATAAGGCAAAGATTGACAGACACAAGGCAGAAGGGAAACTAACACGATGTGGAAATCAGGTCAGTGGTGTGGCTCTGCAAAGGCACAGAGACCTCTGGTACAAGAAGCCAGGGACGCCCCCCTGCAAGGGGGAGCCACCGCTGCCTTACGGAGGCCTCAGTCTGCCAGGCACTGTACTAGGTACCACAGATCAGCATCTCCTTCTACTATCTACAACAACTGCCTGTGATGGGCATTTCCTCCTTTACGTGAGACAAAACTGGGACTCAAGTTACGTGACTTGCCCAAGGTCCCATGGCTAGTGAGCAGCCAAAACCTGTCTGATTCTCATTAATTTTTCTAGCCCCTAGGCCACACAGAGAAGCAATCCACCTCCTCAGGGGCTTCAACTATCATATTAAAAACAGAAAGCTGTGTGGGTCAGGAGAATGAAAACTCATGGTTCCTGTAATTCACATCAGTCCCTGGATTTGGGGGTTTCTGCCTAGTTTTTCAGGCTTCAACTCAGAGGAGATGTTAGCATAGTTACAAACTCCTTCTCTCCTACAATCACTATTATATAATGGTAATAACGTGGATACATTTTATTTGTTTATAACATGCTTCTTCCATTAAGGAATTTGCAAAACAAAAACATATACAGTATGTGATACAGAGAACATAAGAACCAAGGAAAAGAAAATTGTTCTGATCACAAGGTGGTATAGAATAATCTGAGATTGAGGTTTAAATCCAGTTCTGGGCTTCCTGGCAGCCAAAGCAAAAAGGAATACAAGATTAGTTATCCACGCATTTTCAGAAGGGGAGGAGGGCATACCCTTTCCTTGGGTTTCTCCTAACACTGAATTCTAAAAGAAATTTACTTATGAAGGCACCACCGAGTGATACATAGACAAGGTCTTCAGTGATTTTTTTTGATAATAAATACATTAGTGAATTTCATATGGCTGTCTAGGCTCAACTCAGAAAATAAAGTTCCAAGACAGGAATTCTGATGGGTACTGCTGATAGAAATGGGCTTTTATATACTGCTAAGAAGGTCACACTGAATTGTGTCTTTTGGCATTCAGGCATACTATTGTGGTCCTTATGACAGTTAATGCTCAAAATCATTATTTCACTTTATATCAGTTAGGACCTTTTCAGTTACAGGTGATAGAAAACCCAGCTCCAAAGTACTTTATCCAAAAAAAAGAAGTTTTGATTCATGTTAGTGAAAAGTCCTGGCTTCAGGCACAGCTAGATCCAGGGGTTCAAATACGGTCAAATAAGGTTGGTTTCTTGACAACTCTCAACACCATGTTGGCTCAGGATTCTTGTGGTGGCAAAATAGCTCCTGCAACTCTGAACCCTTTATCTGATCTGCTTCATGCCCAGGGCGAGAGAGAGCTCCCCCAGCAGAGAACTGTGCCAGCAGCCTCAGCAAAAAAAGAAAACATTTTCTTTTCATCATCTCAGGTTTTGTCGTGAGTACAGCCTTGGGCCAACGACGGTGGCCAAGAGGAACGTGACACCGGCCTGGCTTAAGTCTCAGTCCCTTAACTTGGCTTAAGTCTCAGTCCCTTAACCTGACCACATACCTTGAGAACCATACAGAAGAAAAGGAAATGGATTATGAGGAGAGAAACTGCAGTGGTTCATAACACATGCTTTCTAAGTTCATGGGCCTGCTTGCAAGAAAACAGGGCTCAATCTATGAAATCAGATTATTTTCAAAGGCCCAAGAGTTTACTAATTCCTTGCAGAATTTCATTCTTTTTTAAAAAATTCATTTATTTATTTATTCATTTATTTAGTTTTGGCTGCCTTGGGTCTTCGTTGCTGCACACGGGCTTTCTCTAGTTGCAGTGAGCAGGGGCTACTCTTCGTTGCGGTGTGCGGGCTTCTCATTGCGGTGGCTTCTCTTGTTGCACAGCACAGGCTCTATGCGTGCGGGCTTCAGTAGCTGTGGCGCATGGGCTCAGCAGATGTGGCTCATGGGCTCTAGAGCGCAGGCTCAGTAGTTGTGGCACAGAGGCTTAGTTGCTCCATGGCATGTGGGATCTTCCCGGACCAGGGATCGAACCCGTGTCCCCTGCACTGGCAGGTGGATTCTTAACCACTGCACCACCAGGGAAGTCCCTCATTCTTTTTTTAATGACCAATCAAATTTATGAGTATTAAATTATTGATAGTTAGAGAACTCTCTAACCCATTTTCTAGATGGGAAAATTAAGGCTGAGAGAGGGTGACTTGACTAACGGTCACTCTTACCATGCAGTAATTACAATCTCTTATATCTCCCATTTTTTTGGTTCTAAGACACACAGTTTTTTTTCACATGTTAGCATCTCTGTAACTGAACTGTGTGGGAGTTATTAAGCTGCGTCCAAATACACTGGTTCTCTTTGCTCTAGGAACAAGGTAGCATGCACTTCTCCTGTTGCAAAGCCCTTGAAGTGCAATATGCCTGTGTAACTTACTTTGGCCAACAGTGTGGTTTCCGAGTGGAAGCCTTGACAAGCCAGTGCAGCTTGCCATGTACCCTTGTCCCTGCCAAATACTGGCAGGAGCACAGGATGAGACGGAGCCTCCACTAGTCTGGGTTCTTGCCATGGTCTGAGTTGTGTCCCCTCAAAATTCCTATGTTGAAGTCCTAACCCCCAGTACCTGGGGATGGGACTGTATTTGGAAACAGGGCCTTTAAAGAGGCAATTAAGTTAAAATGAGGTCATTATGTGGGCCTTAATTCAGTATGACTGATGTGTTTATAAGAAGACGCACAGACGCACAGACGCACACAGGGAAGACCATGTGAAGACATAGGGAGAAGGCGGCTGTCTACAAACCGAGGAGAGAGGCCTCAGAAGAAATCAACCCTGCCAGTGCCTTAATCTTGGTCTTGAAAGCTCCAGAACCAGTGAAGGAATAAATTTCTGTTGTTGAAGACACCTGGTCTGTGGTACCTTCTTATGACAGCCTGAGTAAACTAATACAGTCCCCAAGTGACCACAGTGAGCAAAGCCCTCCCACACCCTGCATTTGACATGTAACATAAGCTGGAAATAAATTTTGATCGTGTAAGCCACTAGAACTCTGTAGTTGTCTGTTATAGCAGCATAACCTGCTGTATCTGAACTGAAAAGGATGTATCTCACAGTGGGTGTAACAAGAAGGCAGGCAACATTTTTCTTTCTTAGAGAAAATACAGTAATCATCTTGCAACCGATATCATTTTATGTTGATTGAAACACGGTACATGCAGCACTTAACGGTTGATCAAATATGTATATATCCGTTACTCCTTTGCATTTCCACAATTGCACAGTTATAGAAGAAATGAAAATAGTGATAGCAACAATAATAATAGCTAACATATTCAAGTACTTACCTTGTGATAGCCACAATGCTGGGCACTTTCTATATTTTATATTTGTAATCCTCTCCAAAAACCTATGAGGTATTTTTATCATGCCTATTCGAAGATGAGGAAATTTAAAGAGGTAAAATGAATCCCTGTACTCCCCACTGCCCTCTAGTAAATTGTAGAACTCAAACCAAGTCCTCTAAACCGAAGGTCTCTGCTTCATTCCAGGAGGCTGTCTATTGATAAAACTTTCCTTTTTATTATGGAAACCTCACTTATATTTTATTTTAGAATATGTAATATACTTGATAGTAATAAAACTTTCATTTTTTAGTTTGGTAATTTAGGCTTTCCAGTGAAATCTAGGAAGCTTTCCTCCTTCGTCTGACTTAATACAACTTCAAATATCTAAATATATGGAGTTAACTGCCACATATAAATACAGTGGAATTTTTTACGCTTCACATCCATAGCTCACGATATGCTATTTTTTTGTTCTGCCTGGAAAAACAGCCATTCTCTACAAACTGTGGGATGATTTATTCGATTGTTGTTATTCATGGCTAGGAAAAACTTAGAATGCTCAAAATAAGCAAAAACATTTCTGCAGCTGCTGCCGATGTTCTACTCCCCAATACAAAGTTGGCCTCAAATAGCGGTGATCATGCAGAAGTGCCAGCCTCACATTGAAGCCATTAGCACTTTAAAAGGAGCGTGTGCTAATGGGGATGTCCTTGTGAAAATTCTGATTACTGGGAGAGCGCCCAAGCTAATCTTTGACCCTGAAGTAAGCCCTGATCTCCATCTCGGGGGTGTGGGGGGGCAGTCCTTGAATGCTAGAGCACCCTTTCTCATGTAACTGGAGCTGCGTGGAGCAGGGAAGGATGAGGTGTTAAGAGAGTCCTAATGAGCCATGTTACAGATGTATAAAACAGCTGGGGGGATGATGTCACTAGGCTCACCCTGCTGCCTCTGCTACTTGCTGCTGTTATTAGAAACAGACACTGGAAGAGGGCACCTAGAATGTGTGCCTGTCCCTTCGCGACCACTCTCTGGTCCTAATTAGGTAGGCTGGGCGCCAGCTGCTACACATAAACCTCGCCAGGTGACTCCAAACCGCCTAGGTTTATAATCCAGATGAGCTCTGCTGCAGCTTGCACTAGAAGGAGGCCATCTTCAGTGAGGGATTTATTGTACTTGTTACATTGTAAGCCTGACCCCTGGGTGGGTGGGGAGAAAAATGAAATTCTCAGGGAAAGGATCTGAAAAGACTACAATTAATCACAAACTCAGAAAATGTTCAATTAAGAGTGTGATTCTTAAACTGTCTGATATCGGGTGATGTCAGACTCTGTCATGGCTGTGAGTTTAAGACTTATTTTCCAAAACAAACAGGAGGAATCAACCTGTCTTGTTGCTAACTCCAAACATAATTTTTTTCCCCTCTTTAAGTCAGAATAGGAACCATTTAAATGCTCACTATGTGCCAAGGGTTTACATAGAGTGGCTCCTTTAACAACTTTAGGAAAGATTGCTGCAGAAGATGTTGGGCTCAGAGTGGTGAAGTGACTTACCCAAAGTCACACAGCCAGGAAGTGGAGCAGAATTTTAATCCTGCAGACCACGTTTCTGGCTTCCCCGACCACATTCATCACTCCCACTTCCATCCTAGGAGTGTTTCCTTGTTATACATTATCATACCACTGGCTTTCCTTTCCTCTTCCAATAATGGTAGAGTACCTTGGATTGTAATAACCCTTCTGCAAATAACAGTACACCCTGGACAAAACAACTATTTGAAGGCAATGGAGAGTTACGAAAAGCAGAAAGAAACAAAAGGGAAGTTGACTAGGTTTTTTCCTGAGAATATACCCCAATCTACTTAGCCCAGAGTGGTTAGAACTCAAGTAAAAAGCTTCACTTATACTGGATTGAAGAGTCAGAGGATGGAGTTTGAGGCTGCCAGAGGGTAGAAATCAAGGGAGAAATACTGGAAAGGAGGGAGGCACAAAATGTGAAACCTCAAAAATCTGCATCAAAACTACCTCAAATTCTTGTTGACTCCTGAACTGTGTGTGTGTAGGGAAGATTGCAAGATTCTCAGTAAAAAGCAGTATTTGGGAAGTTGAAGAAATTGAGCAGTTTCAGCTTCTACTCATAACAGAGGAGACTGAGTTTAGATTTTAAACTGAACCAAGTCATCTGCTTGCTAGAACAAGAATCAACATTCTTCAAAGGAAGATAACTGAATCCACAGGCTGTATAAGATATTGTTTAGGGCTTCCCTGGTGGCGCAGTGGTTGAGAGTCCGCCTGCCGATGCAGGGGATGCATGTTCGTGCCCCGGTCCGGGAACATCCCACATGCCGCGGAGTGGCTGGGCCCGTGAGCCATGGCCGCTGAGCCTGCGCGTCTGGAGCCTGTGCTCCGCAACAGGAGAGGCCACAACAGTGAGAGGCCCGCGTACCGCAAAAAAAAAGATATTGTTTAAAATCTTCAATATACAATAAAAAATTATTAGACATTCAAAGAAACAAAAAAAGTGTGACTCAATAGAAACTAACTCTGAGACTATCTAAATGTCTGAATTAGCAGAAGAGCACCTCTAAGGGGTTTTATAAATATGTTCAAGGATTTAAAGGAAAACATTGTTATAATTATAGAACAGATGAGGAATTTCAGCTAAGAAGCTGAAACTAATGAGAGAAGTAATAACACAATACACACACAAAGGAATAAATGTACAAATGATGGCCAACACCTCATCAAAACAATAACATCCAGAAGGCAATGAAAATGTATCTTTAAAGTGTGAGTGAAAAAAATTATTAACCTAGGATTCTATGTTAAGTACAAATACCCTTCAAAAATGAAGGTAAAATAAAAATTTGGGGGGGGGTGGTAAATAAAAAAGTAGAGACTTTATCAGTCAGCTTGAAATATAAAAATGCTAAATTAAGTTTTTTCAGGTTGAAAAGAAATGGCATCAGGTGGAAACCCAGGTCTACTAGAAGGCTTGAAGAGCATCAGAAATAACAAATATGTGAGTAAGAACAAAAGGTTATATTTTTTCTTCTATTAATTAAAAAAGTCAGTTTAAGAAAAAAAGAATATATTGTGGGATTTATGCATATATATAGGCAATGTATATGATAATAATGGCATGATAGGGTAATCACATCAGATTTTTTTTCAGGCTGCATTAATTTATTTATTGCCAAGAGATTACCTACAACCATAACAAGCCATAAAAATTTCACTGTATTTTTTTCACTTTTTATGTGGAAATAATTTCAAAATTAGAGAAAAGTTGCAAAACTGGAAACAATATATAGAACATTCATGTACCCTTTACCCATATTTACCCCCATTTGCTTTATCATATGTTCCCTCTCATTCCCCGCCCCGCCCACACACACACACAATTTTTTCCCCCTGAATCACTTGAGGGTAGGTTGCATACATGTATACCTCATGGCTCTTTACCCCTAAGTATTTCAGTGTATTTCTTAAGAATAAAGATATTTCCTGGGAGTTCCCTGGTGGCCTAGTGGTTAGGATTATGGGCTTTCACTGTCATGGCCTTGGTTCAATCCCTGGTCAGGGAACTGAGATCCCACAAGTCGCACAGTGTGGCTAAAGGGAAAAAAAAAAAAAAAAAGATATTTCCTTAGGTAACCATAGTTTAGTTATCAAGTTCAGTACATTGTAAGTTGATATAATACTTTTATATAGTCCAATTTTTACCTAATTTAACATTGATACAAACTTCTATTCAATTCTAATTTTATCCATTTTGTCTAAATAATGTGCTATACAGAATTTTTTGTCTTTATTTTAGGATCCAGCCTGGGATCAGGTATTGAACTTAATTGTCGCGTCTTTTTAGTCTCCTTTAATCTGGAATAAATCCACAGCCTTCTGTCTTTTATAACATTGATATTTTTAAAGAATTCAGTTCCTTCTTTTTTTAAAATAGATTTTCCCCCCATAATCTCCTTATAGTTAGATTCAGCTTTTGTATTCCAGGCTGTGATACTGTGCCCTTCTCAGCTCATTGCATCTGAGGGTAAATAATGTCCATCTACCCCTCAAAGTTGATGTTAATTTTGAACATGCAGAGAAGGTGTTCCCCAATTTCTCTACTGTATAGTTACTATTCTTCACTTCCAACTAATACATGATCTGTGGAGAGACACCTTAACATCATGCAAATATACTGCTCCTTATCAAAATCCCCTCCTAGATTTAGCAGCTACTGAGTAAGTATCCTTGCCTGGACCGTCTTTACCATGATGGTTGCAGAATGATTTTTTAACTCTAGCATCCTCCACATTAATCAGTCAGTCAACAACATTCTGCTGTAAGCAAGAGCTCTCCTTAGTCCCCACGTACTTTTCTATCTATTTATTATCAGTATTAACTCATGAATCATTATTTTTCAATGTCTTAAAATTAATTGTTGTCCTTAATTTTCTTGGTGCTCAGGTTGTCCCTCATTTGACCAGCGAGAGCCCCTTCAAGCGGGCTCCAATGCCTTGTGACTTGCATAGGCAAGTCACATTTTATTTTCCAGCATAACAAAATACTTCAGGCTTATCTTGTACTCACCCTGCCTCAGCCCTGAAATCAGCCATTTCTCTGAGGATCCCTGGTTCCTTTAAGAGACAAGATCTGGACACTAGGTGTGCTCATTGCTCCAGCAAAATATTTCACAGAATTCAACAAAGTGATTCTAAAATTTATGGGAGGGCTTCCCTGGTGGCGCAGTGGTTGAGAGTCCGCCTGCCGATGCAGGGGACACGGGTTCGTGACACGGTCCGGGAAGATCCCACATGCCGCGGAGTGGCTGGCCCCATGAGCCATGGCCGCTGAGCCTGCGCGTCCGGAGCCTGTGCTCCGCAATGGGAGACACCACAACAGTGAGAGGCCCGCGTAACACAAAAAAAAAACCAAAAACTGGGAGAGAGCAACCCCATGTGCCTCCAGACACCAAGCCTTCAAAAAGACACACCATCACTTTGATGGTATTCCTGCCCCCAAAGGCATAATGTGAATATAATTGTGAGAAAACACCAGGTAAACTCAGATTTAGGGACACTCTGCAAAATAACTAGCCTTTCATTTTCAAAGAGGTTATGGTCACGAAACACAAAGTAAGGCTGAGGGCCTATTCTATATTAAAGAAGACTAAAAAAACGTAACAAGAAACACAATCCTGGTCCTGAATTGCCTCCTGGTCTGTATAAAAATGACTATTAAATACTAGATTAATTGGGTCAACTGATAAAATGTGAACATGGTCTGTGGGTTATATAACAGGATTGTATTAATGTTAATTTTCCTGGTTTTAATCCTTATATTGTTGTTATGAAAGAGGATGTTTTTGTTCTTAGGCAAGACAGACTGAAATAATTAGAATTAAAGGAGCATCATATATACATGTAGAGAGAGAAAGAAGTATGAATGAATGAATGATAAAGCAAATGGGGCAGCAGGTAATAACTGGTGAATCATGGTAAAGGATGTTTAAGAATTCTTTATCTTGGTCTTGCAACTTTTCTGTAAGTTTGAAATTACATCAAAATAAAAAGTTTAAAACTATTCAACTACACATGCTGATAAGTACCATGAAGAGATAAGGCACGGAAGGCCTTCAGCCCAGGGGAAGCCCCTAATAGACAGCACCTATCGTACTGATTCTTGTAGGTAGAAGAAAATGGGAAGGAAGGAGCTGAGTTTCACAACAGTTAGATAACTCCTCTCACTTTTTGCCCAGCTCTCTCCTTACAGATGAGGTGGATGAGGCCCAGAGATGGGGAGCTCCTGAGAAGTGGCGGGGTTCAGTTGGGTTTTGGTTTTTTACCCTATATCAGGAATATCCACAGTCTCCAGGGAAACGGGGGCTGCACGATATTTACATTGATAATATGGGGAGATCTTTTTTGAAGTAGGCCTTAGCTGTTATATAATGTAATCCAAATATCGAAATGCATCTGCTTTATGCCTGCAGTGATACACAGTAATAGGCCTAGAACAAGTGATGGCTCAGTCCTCCAATGTCGATGGGTCTACACTCATGTAGCTGACATGTCCGTCACTCTTCTGTTACAATATGTTGGTCAGGACACTGATCAAGGCCTTTTAAGCACACAGTAACAGAAAACCCAGACTAGAATGGGCTAAAATAACAGGAAATATATGTAAATAAATAGTCCAGGATCAGACTGAGTTCAGGCATGGCTTGATTCAGCACCTTAGACACTGGAATCTAGTCTGCCTCAGCATTCCACTCTGCTCTCCTGGGTCTGCAGGCTCCACTAACTGGCAAGCTCCATCCAAACTCAGCAAGAGAGAGCCAACATGCTTCTGTGGTGACAAGAAACAGCCTTAGTGCTGTCTTTGATTGGCCTAGTTTGGTGCGGTTTGAATCGCGTGCCCATTCCTGAACCAATGACTCTGGTTAGGAGCATAACACACACTGACTGGCTTAAGGGCAAAGTTAAGCACTGGAACAGCTGAAGGACTCACATACAGTCTAAGTGGAAACCATTGTCCAAACTAAAACTGGGAGTTGACTTAAGAGTAAATGGATGTTTGAACATTTCTGAGTTAACCTGACCCAACAATAGCTACTGGAAGGAGCACACCAATAGCTCCTGTGACCCTCCCACTCCACTTACACACACATCCAAACCACAGAGAACTGAGCACCTGAACCAAAAGGAGCCAGTCCGAGCCAATCAGATTCCCTCTCTGTGATAGAGCGATTGTAAAAGTGGCCCCAATTCTTCATCCCTTCCAGTAGCCATACCCTTTGCGATGTAACTTCACAGCTTCACCCATCAAAAGGTAGAGCCTACAACAGGCACATGAAAAGATGTTCAACATAGCTAATTATTAGAGAGATGCAAATCAAAACTACAATGAGGTACCACTGCACACCAGTCAGAATGGCCATCATTCAAAAGTCTACAGATAACAAATGCTGGAGAGGGTGTGGAGAAAAGGGAACCCTCCTACATTGTTGATGGGAATGCAAATTGGTGCAGTCACTATGGAAAACAGTATGGAGGTTCCTCAAAAAACTAGAAATAGAGTTGCCATACGATCCTGAAATCCCACTCCTGGGCATATATCTGGACAAAACTGTAATTTGAAAACATATATGCACCCCTATGTCATAGCAGCATCATTCACAATAGCCAAGACATGGAAGCAACGTAAATGTCCATCCACAGATGAATGGATAAAGAAGATGTGGTACATATATACAATGGGATACTACTCAGCCATAAAAAAGAATGAAATAATGCCAATTGCAGCAACATGGATGGACCTAGAGATTATCATACTAATTGAAGTAAATCAGAAAGAGAAAGACAAATACCATACAATATCACTTATATGTGGAATCTAAAATATGACACAAATGAACTTATCTGTGAAACAGAAACAGACTCACAGACATATAAAACAGATTTGTGGTTGCCAAAGGGGAGGGGGGAAGGATGGATAGGGAGCATGGGATTAGCAGATGAAAACCATTATATAGAGAATGGATAAACAACAAGGTCCTACTGTATAGCACAGGGAACCATATTCAATATCCTGTGATAAACCATAATGGAAAAGAATATGAAAAAGAATATATATATATATATATATATATCTGAATCACTTTGCCATACAGCAGAAATTAATACAACATTGTAAATCAACTATACTTCAATAAAATAAATTAAAAAAAATAAAGATTAAAGAAAAAGGTTGAGCCTATTTCCCCTTCCCTTGATCCTGGGCTAAGCTTGTGACTTGCTTTGGACAAGAGAATGCAGCAGAAACCAGGGTATACAAGCTCTCAGACTGGACTCAAGAGACCATGAGTGCTTCCAATCTCTCTTGCTTTCTTCCTTGCTTCTCCATGAGGACAGGACTGAGCTAGCCTGTTGGAGCATGAGGCACACAGAACAGAGCCCAGTCAGCCCATTTGTGCCTGGTGAGGTCTAGACATATGAGAGAGCCTATCCAACATTCGCAAAGCCACCCAGCTCACCCAAAGCTGACCACAGATGCACACATGAGTCCTGCCAAGCTCAGCTCAGCTCAGCTCAGACCAGCCAAACCACCCTGCAGCCCACAGACTAGTATGCAACAATAAATGTTTATTGTTATTCACCACTGAGGTGTTAATGATTGTTACACAGCATTATTGTGGTAATAGATAACTGATACACTCTCCTGAAAAACATCGGAGATTCCCAGAGATGGCAGTCAGAAAGGATGGTGCTAAACTTGTAGAGTCATATGGAGATGGGATTGAAAGTAGTGCCAAAATCTTGGTGCAAGCCAAAGTTGTGGGGAGACAGAAACCACAGGGAGGCAAAAAGATTGGTCTGTTGCCTTTCAGAGAGAAACAGATGCCAGGCGGCTCCACAAAGGGAGAAATGGGAAGACAAGTTGCCAGGCCACTTTCCAGTTCCCAAAGGCCAGGCTTCGCTCTGCACTTTCTTTCCATGAGAATCCCTTCTATTAATCACCCTTTCATCTGAGCTATTTTAAATGGGTTTCTTTCCCTTCCTTACAGCCTTCCTTTTCCACTGTGGAGTAGATAAGTCTCAGTTATGGCAATCCCATTGAAAACTAACATATTTTCACAGATACATGTGGGACCAAACTTTGTCCAGAGCTTGGGTAATGGCCAGGAATATCAGAATATAGTTGTAGGATTTATACCCACCTCCATGATTCAAAGTCACCGGGGCTTCTGGATGGGCACTATTTTCATTCTGCCCTAGTTCATCAACTTAAAACCAAGCCACACCCCATAGTTTGGGCATCTACTCCTCCAGATCCCTTCATCTCCAGGTGTGTACAGTTAAGACAGCCCCTTAAGCCTTAACCAAGAGTCACGACTCCTGAGAAATCTGAGATTCTGTCCTAAAGTATGACCATGTCCACAAAATGGCATGGAACCTTCCAAATCTGTGAGGGCGGAGTGGTCAGTCAGTTCAGCAATGAAATATGAATTCTGCTTCCAGTTGCTGAATGCACATATTCAGTCTGACTCTGGATTTCTGCACTTCCATTGGCAGAAGAGCACATGATGTGGTTTCTTTTCCCTTAATTCTCAACTACAGATTCACTCAGATGTCTCTTCTTTGCATAATTAAGAAAGAATAATCCTGAGGAGCCACTAGGGGGGTCAATAGGTCAGGTCTCTCCAATCGCAAACTTCTTGGGTCTGAGAAACTCCAAAATTTCCCCCTAGGAAGCTGCATGAAACTAAATGGATTCTTCAAACACAGATCAAACTTCTTTTAAATATCTGACAATAGAAACTGACAGACTGACAAATAGAAAAGGCACAAATATTTAGAAATTCACAGCCTCCATGGATTTCTCCCTCCCTTACATCCTACAATGAATCACACGTGCAGAGTTCTCACCTTAGACCTTTCTGATGGTTAAGAGATGAAAGGAGGGTGTGGGGCCTCCTTTTCTGACTCAAGGAAAGGGTTAAAAATGCTTTTTCCCTTTCTCTGCAGGTGCCCCCTCGGGGTTAAGTGAACTTAACTTTTCCATGTTTAGACCAAACGCCGAAATTCCTTCCTGGCAGGTGTTCGTGATGTGAGCAACTTAGGTTTTGAAAGTACTTTTGCTACGAGTCTCAGGCCTGCAATATAGGTTACTTGTTGGAAGTTGGGGGCCAGCCAGTACCGCCTCTCGGAGACACTGGAAGTCGGGGCAGATGGAAAGGAGAGTTAATAAAGCATGGAATACAGAATCAGGAACACCTGGGTTTGAATTCAGGGGCTGGCCCTCACCAGCCGTGTGACTTTGGGCATGTCACTGCAGCTCCCTGAACTGCAGCATCCTCCCTCGGACAGCGGGTATACCCACGCTTTCCCCACGGGGGCGTTCAGGAATCCGACGAGACGTCACATGTAAACTGTCTGGCTCGTGCTTAGCGTTTACCAAACGGTTGTGTATTAGTCAGGGCTCTTGATTACAAGCTGTGTGGTAATCAAATGGAATTTATTGGAAGGCTATCAGGGGCTCAGAGAATTGGCAGAGAGCAGTGATGAAGTCTGGAACATGGCCAGAAACCAGGAGATTGCTGGAGGGTTAAGCAACAGGGCCTTGGTAAGGTCACGGGAAGAGACGGCCGGCACGCCACCGCTGCCGCTGGAGAGCCTCCAGCCCTTCTTCCCATCACTCGCTCAAGGTGCCAGGTCCTGAAGGGAACATCTGGTTGCCCCCATCTGGATTCCATGCCCACCCCTGGTTGCAGCTGGAGCAGAGGGAGGGAGAACCGGCTGCTTATGCTTCCGTGGAGGAGGCAGGGGCACCTGCACCCACCCCCTACCCCCGCCATGACTACACACAGGGGCAGGAGGGTGAGTCTCCATGGGGAAATCGAGGAGCTTTTAGAAGGCAGGCTGGCTGCTGTATAGCCCCAAACCCACAAATGCTTGCTGCAGATGTTACTATTTAAATCCAAGAGAGAAGGCAGAGTCTTCTCCGTGAGACCTGGGCGGAAGTTACATGGCATGGAGAAAAAAGGGTGGGTTTGGGTTTCCTGCAAGCTCCATCTGCAGGGGTTACAGTGACCTGAGGAACCTAAGAGGCGTAGTGCCCTAGCCTCTACTGATCCTGCCCATGACCTTGGGCAAGCAACTTCACCTGCCTGAGCTTCTATTCTGAGCTGGAAATAGCCATGAAAGTCCAACAAGATGATCCGCCCAGAACAAGAGCAGGCACGTGGCAAACACAGTAAGAGTTAGCATGGTGATTACAGTGCCTTCTGCACAGCTTCCCCGGCCGCCTGGGGGTGCCCAGAGCAGAGAAGCAGTGGGGCGAATACACTACCCATATGATACAGGTATGCTGCCGACGTGGGTTGGGGACAGGGCCACAGACTCTTGTGGAGCCTCCAGCAATAACACACTGTTATTAATGACTACGGGAGCCTGGGGTGTGCATTTCTCTCCTAACATAATGCCTTCGCACCTAAAATACTCCCCCGAGTAACACTCAGTTCTGTCCTTGGAGGTTTTCCGGGGACATTGAGCAACTTACCTATTTTGCAGCCCAGAGCTTCCCATCCCACCCACTCGTGACTCTGCTGAAATGTCAGAGAAACCCCAGCCCAGCTTCATGTAACCTGAGAGTTGCCAAGGGCAGCCACCCTACGGAAAGAGAATCTGGTTCAGTGAAAACATTTGAGATGGAGCAGACGTACACATCTCTCTTTTTCTTTTTTCTGGAAGATGATTTTCCACAGTTAGCCACAAGATCCATTTTCTAAATGAGAAAATAATGGCTTGTATGTAGCCATTGGGAGCCAAAGCATTTATCATTGATGAACTCCGCAGCATTTATTAAGTACCTATTCTATACGGAGCACTCCATTACATGCCTTGAAGGGATAACGGGGGAAGGCAAAACAAACACAGGATGTGCTCTGCCACTCCTTTTCTCCTGGTTTCCAGGTTTCCCAGCCTCCTTCTTTGCTTCCAGTATAATACAGTGCTGACTTTGTCACATCCTTGCTGGAAATCCTTTATGGACTTTCCATTACCTTCAGGAGCCTCTTTGCACAATTTCCAAAGTCTTTCAGGACCTGGCTCCTGCCTACTTTTCCAGCCTTTCTTCCTTCCCTGTCCCTCATGACTTCTACCTCCAGCCATTTGTTCGCTCATTTCCCATTCATTCATTCCCCAAATACTTACTGGGCAGCCACTCCAAATTTGATACTCTGTCAGCTGCTAGCTGGGATACAAGACAATGAGCTCCCTTTTCTTAGGAAGCTTACATTCTAATGTAAGTGACGAGAGAAAGAAAGAAAGAGGAGTGTTGCAGGCTGTGAAAAGTGCCACACACGGAATTCCCTGGTGGTCCAGTGGTTAGGACTCCGTGCTTTCACTGCCAAGGGCCCAGGTTCAATCCCTGGCTGGGGAACTAAGATCCACAAGCCACACAGCGTGGCCAAAAAAAAAAAAAAAGTACCACACACACGAATAAACACAAGAGGGTGATGTGATAGAAGGTGATGGGGGAAGGGACCGGGGGCATTTAGATCCTGTGGTCAGCGAAGGCAGCCATATGTGAGTTGAGAACCAGCCCATCCAAAAGACTTGCAGTTCCGTGATCGTCCAACACATGGTCTCTCCTCTGCGCGCATGCTCACGCCACTGTCTCCGCCAAGATGCCCTCTTCGCCCCCCACCCCAATTCCTCTTCTGCCCATAAGGCTGGCTCAGTATCATCTCTGCAGGGTTAGCCAATCTGCCAAAGGCCGGCTTGAGCGCCCCTTGTCTGTGCTCCCCAGATGCCCTGAGCCTCTCTCCAGCTTAACTCCCCACTCCGCTGTGACACACCTACTCCACCCCCATGATACCCAGCATCAGGAAAGCAGTCACCCCTGCCTCGTGGGGAGAACCAGGGAAGGGGGAAAAAGCTAGAGGGAGCTTGGGGGGACCCAGATGGGGTCTGAGCTTAGTGAACATCAACAATTTTTTCCAGCATTTTTTGTTTGATTAAATCCCAAAGGACATTTTTCCCTCCAACTCCTTTTTCCTTTAATTTTTAAGCCATATGGTTCTGATTCATTTGTACTTAACTAATTACAACATTGGTTTTGTAAGAGCTATTTGATGTCCGTGAGTCTTCTGAGCCCTTTCATACAATTTTCTAACCCTTTTTACTGTGAAACCCAAAGTGGTCTTTCACCAGCAGTAAACAGCTTCCAGTGCCAGAAGGTTACGGTTGGGTCCTGGTTTGGTCACAGGGACCAGGCCTTGTGGTTACAAGGCCTCAGAATTTGGCAAAATGTGTTTTTCGACTCCCAGTGAAATTCTAAAAAGGTTTTCAGAGAAATAATGGGAAGAAAACACGTAAATAAGAAAAGCAGCTCTTAAAAAGCAAGGCCTTTCCCTGCAGAGAAGCCCTCCTGTGGTCATGGCTTCCTCCAGGCTTGCCCCAGGGACAGCGGCCAGGAGCTGGATTGCTCAAGAAAGTCTGGAGGCATTTTCACTTTGCCATCCTGCCCTGCCTCTTAGGATCTTAGAAAGTGGCATTTGTGTAAACAGGTAGGATTTTATGGGGATACCAGTGTTCCAGCCAACTTGGCAGCCAAGTGCCTCTATTTTTGTTATAGAAGATGAAAGGAACTAAAACCAGCTGAGGGCCCACTGGATGCCAGGTGCCCCGCCATGCCAAGGGCAGACAAACAGAAAAAAATGCAGTCCTTGCTTGCAAAGAGTTCAGTGTTCATGGCTGCAATAATGTGCAAGGGCAACTACTATTGGTTGACCTCTTACGATACACCAGGCAGTATACTGAGTGCTTCCAGAACGTTATTTCAATTGATATTTGGGATAACTTGGGAGGCTGGGGCTCTTCATATCTCCCGCTGGCACATGAGGAGAATGAGCGACATGGTTGGTAAGCAGTAGAGTTGGGATTGGAACCCAAATCATTCTAACCCCAAAGACCATAGTCTGTGGATCATGGAAAGATGCTTATAGGTAGGCCCATGGATTCTGAAAAGGTGCATGCCAGGAATCAGGCCAAAGGTCACCACCCATGAGGCATGGGTGGGCGAGGTGGCCTGGAAGACAGAGACATGAACTAATATTGCTGAAGACCTATTATGTGCCCTGGCCCTACAACCCCAGGAGGTCAGCCCTATTCATACCCTCATTTTCTAGAGGAGGAAACTGAGGCTCGGATTGCTGAGATCACTTGCTCAAGTCCACATGGTCAGAGAAGAGAAATGCTAAAATTTGGACCCCATTCCATCTGGCTCCAAGGTGCTCTCCATTTCCAGCACATCCTTCCAGACGTGGTGACCTCCCTCTCCCGCCAGGTTGATGATAAAACCACCATCGCCTGCATTCAGCTAAAATCTATGTAAAGTGGGACAGTTCAGATGAAATCTAAATAAGGCCTGTGTAAGACAACTGAAATAAGTTTTGAACGGGGAAAGGAGCTCAGCCCTGAGAGAGGGATGAAATCATGGAAACTGGATTTGGAATGATTAACAATGGAAAAGATGTATGAAATGCAATCACCCCAAATGGTAAGTGTGCAAAATTCTCAACAACAGAATGAGGAGGGAGCAGACAACGGCCAAATTTGGATGGAAGCTAAGTGGGTAGAAAAGTAAAACTGTGAGACCAAATGTGTCTAGGTTGGTCAAAAGGGAAGGGAGTTTCCGGGTGGATGACAACTTGCAGTTTCTTTTAAAAAGAAAAAGAAGAAAGGAAAACCTTCACAGAGGTCTGCCAAGGCCCAGCCATTTTCAAATAGGTTTATCTCATTTTGCACACTTTCTCATTTAATCTTTACAGGCTCCTTCAAAAATTGGCCTGATTCTCAACTACATTTCACAGAGGAGAAAAATAAAGCCTCAGAGACATAATATGACTTTCCCAAGGTCATAGACCTTGAAAGCATAAATTGGATCGTGTCACTGTTCTGCATAAAAGCCTCTGATGGCCTCCCACTGTTCCTAGAATAAAACATAAACATGGTACCAGGACCTATAAAAATCTGGCTCCTGTTGACATCTCTGATGCATCGTAAAATGCTCTCCCCCTCACCCTGAATATTCTAGTCCTAAGTTCATCTTTAGTTCCTCAAACACACTGTTTTATTCTCAACTTCAGATATGCTGTTTCTCTGCCCGCAAAGATATTCTTCCTCTAGCTCCTGATCCTTCTGGATCTTTGGGTCGTTCAAGCTTTAGCTCAAATGACTTTTCCTCCGAGGAGCCTTGCTTGACTGCACAGTCTACAATGGGTCCTCCCACTGCTCTCTCCGGCCACGCCCCATCTTTCACCACAGACTGTGTAACCAGTTTTATATTGGAGTGTTTGTCTTTTCTAGGAGTTTCACAAAAGTCCCAGGATCATTAGATGACTTGGGCACTTGGTCTTGAATTTTAGCCCAATGGAAGGAATACTCTGATTGGTCAAGAGCAGATCCTGTGATCATCCTTGGCATGCAAGGTGCTGGGGATGAGGGGAAAGGAGAAGAGTCCAAGCACATGGACTGAGAGTGGAGTTGAGGTAGCTCCCCCAAAGGAAAACTGGGGGTGCCACCAAAAGAAGAGGTAATGGATGCTGAGGATGCAAAAACTCCAGATGCCCCCCATGAGAGTCTAATCCATTCGAAGCAGGAGCTACTTGAGGAGAACACCCCTGTTCTCCTCCTCCAGGAGTATGGTCTGATTATAAGAGGAAACTTGTAGCAACTGAACCTGTACAAAAGGTTTTCCTAGGCCTGGTCCTTGGGATCCCAGCTTCCTTACCCCAGAGTATATTTAAAAGAGGAACAAGGACTCCTTCCTGAGAAGCATCTGAAACAATTGAAGGGATGGAGTGGTTTCTAAACAAGACAGATCCTGGGCTGGAGGTTCTGATCTTCACTCTACCACATATCTCCTGCGTGATCCTGGGCAAATCCTCTCACCTCTCTGAGTCTCAACCTCCTAATCTACAATATCCCAGTAAAAATACCCACTTTGCAGGTTTGCTCTGAGGATTCAGTGAGTTTATACAGGTAGAGGACTCAGGACAATGACTAGTACAACATAACACTCAAGAGACAACGATGATGGTGATGGTGATGGTGTTGGTGGTGATGGTGATGATGTTGGTGGTGATGGTGATGATGTTGGTGATGGAGAAGAAGAAGACAACGACAGAGGAGAAAGAAGAGGGGATAATGATGATGTTGGGGCTGGACTCCAGTCTTCCAGAGACTCAGAGTTGGAAAGGAGCTGAAAGGTCATCTGAGCCATTCAACTCCTATAGTTCTCCTACACAAAGACCCTAAGAGATAGGATTTGACTTTGCTCAAGTTGGGACAACTGGGGTTCAGAAGGAAGAAGAGCTTGCCCAAGAAGCTCTTGGGAAGAGACAGGCAAGAAACCCAAGTCAGTTAACTCTGGGTTCTCTACCAAGAGCTTGCTACCACCCAGCAGACTGAGGAATTCTTTCAGTCTAGCAGAGTATATGCAGTACCTCCACACAAACACACCCATGAATTTGTAAATTTGCCTCCGTGTATCGGCAGAGGGGCCATTGAATTATAGGACCCTCATCTCTTTTTCTTTGGGCTTTTTTCTACCCTCTGTGAGCACCAGACAAAAGAAAAGATTCTATTTAAAAAGAAAACACACGCACACAAATTATAAAAGCCACCCATATTTCAAAAGCAATTTCACATCTGCACTGAAATTCCTCAACTTACAAATATTCGCAGATAAGAACAAAGCCATGCACTAAAGAAAAAGTGGGCCAACTCTGCTGCTCCCCACAGATGGTGTGAAGCAGTCATGCACATCCATTATAGTCTTGGCCATCACGTTATTCATTAGTGTTGGCCCATGAGCTGTTTAAAGAAGTGTCTTCTTACCATGAAAAGAAGAAAGTCAAAGTAAAAACATCTTTGGATACATTTCTGAAGAGCTGAAAAGAACCAAGTAGAGCTACAATCAATGCCAGCACATCACTGGTTCTTTCTTAAAACTCAATTTTACACAGACACGTACACTGCAGAGGCTTATATATAATGTCTCTTTGGGCTGAGAAAGAAATGGACCTAAACACCACCTTTTGGACATGTGCTTGTACATGGACACCTTCTGAATTTCTGTCAGCAGCAATAACACTGAGCATTGCCTTATTTTAACCAGACAGTTAATGGTGTTGTCCAGAGATGACCAAACTTGACATCCCGCTATGGCAGACGCTGTTGGTTGCCTATGTAGCAGCCATTCCCTGCCACTTTCTTCCTTCCTAGTGAAGTCTCTCTAATAATAGAAGTTGGAAATGGCAGATATTTTCTTAGATTCCCTCACATATATAGTACTAACCAATGAAATGTAAGAAGAAATCTCTAAGGAACACCTTGATAAAAAGAAATGGATGCAGGAGGAGAGGGCTTGTGCTTCCTGCTTTGGATGTTACCCCATGAAGGTGTGATGCCTGGAGCTGCCACAGCCATTTTGTAACCATGAAGTAACAAATCTAAAGACAAAAGCAAAAGGTTAAGGATGGCAGAGCTAAAGGATAGAAAGATGCTGGCTTCTTGATGACAAGGTTAAACTGTGAACCATGATCCCAGGATGTTTTTGCCCGAGCTGGAGTAGAACTCCCACCTCCAGACTTGTTGCTGTACCCTGCTGACTTCAAAAACCAGAACTAATATTTATTGAGCATTTACTAAGTACCAGGCCCTCTTTTAAAGCACTTCACATGTGTTACTTTTAAACCTCACAACAATCCTATGAGATAGGTCCTATCATGAACCCCATTCTCCAGAAAAGGAAACTGAGGCTCAGAGCTTTTAAGTATCTTGCCTAAAACCACATAGCCAGCATGAGACAGAGCCAGGACTTGAACTCTGGAGCTCAAGCCTGTAACCATTTTGCTTTACTATCTTACCCTCCTATTCCTTCTCCCTACCCTAACCCCTAGTAGACTGATATGTCATTCAAATGTTTTCAGTGGGTGTATCTAAACTGTCTTCTGTCTTGCTATGTCCCCAATAATGCCTTGTATACACTTGGGAGCCCAGATGCTTGAGCTACTAACTGCCTGAGAAATCCAAGAAGTCTTCCTGGAAGAGGTTTTTTGAGTAGAGTGTTTATAAAGATAAGTTGGAATTTGCCAAAAAAAAAAAGGAATGGAGAGGGAGGGTGTACTAGCCGGAGTTCTTAGTTACAAGTACAGACGCTGACTTTGACTCTATTAAATAGGAAAAGAATTCATAAAAAAGGATGCTGGGAGCTCACAGAACTACTGGGCTGAATGGAGAACGACATTCTAAGCAACACGGCCAAGAGAATTGCCCTAAATCATGTCACAGTACTAGTCTAATGAAGACCTCAGAACCACAACCCCCCGCCAGCACCACAGCTCCACCACCAGCCCAGAGGGGGCTCTGCAGGTTCCTTCTACTCTGGGGAATAATTCCTGATCTCAAGGCCAGGCCAAGTGCATCTGACTGGCAGAGCCTGGGTCACGTGTCAAGACCTAGCTGCAACGGACACTGGGAAAGGAGGTGCTGGCATTCTCAACTCCTACTCTGGAAAATGGGCTCTGTACCCACCAAGACTCATAGGAAGGGTATTCAGAAGCTGGATGGCCCAAGATAATGTCAAGTTGTCAGGTGTCCACAGCAGGGGGCATCTAAGGCAAAGGGAACAAATCTTGCAAAGGCACAGAAAGCATGTGCTTATCTTGGCTCAGAGCAATGAGATGGTCACTGCGCTCCTTAGGGTATATATGTAGTGCTGAATTATGCCTCCTGAGTTGCTGTTTGGACAGCTTGCATTTGCATTTCAATGCCTTCCGTCTGCAAGGGCAGACTCTGTTCTTGAGAGATCTCAGAAGGCCTAGAGGGGTGCCAAGTGTTCCAGGAAGGTTCCACTGCTATGAGAAGAAGGAGGAGGTAACAGTGGTAGAAGGACAGAGCCACAGTGTAGGACCCTTTTGTCCAAGGTCCAGCTCCCCAGAGAAGCAAGTTCACGAAGAATCCTGGTGCATAAAAACTGCCCTTTCAGGGCTTCCCTGGTGGCGCAGAGGTTGAGAGTCAGCCTGCCGATGCAGGGGACACGGGTTTGTGCCCCGGTCCGGGAAGATCCCACATGCCACGGAGTGGCTGGACCCGTGAGCCATGGCCGCTGAGCCTGCGCGTCCGGAGCCTGTGCTCCGCAACGGGAGAGGCCACAGCAGTGAGAGGCCCGCGTACCGCAAAAAAACAAACTAAAAAAACAACAACTGCTCTTTCTGAAGGCAGTGGAGCCCTGCAATTCTTAAAGGCCCAGCTGCTGCCTGCCGAGTCCTTTCACCCCAATGCTTTCTCCACCTGCACAGAGCTCAGAGGGGTGAGGGTAACATCTTCCCTAGCTCCTTCTCTCTCTCCCAGCCAGTGGGACGGCCTTCACCCTCCAAATATGGGATAGAAATCCTGCTCCAGGCTCTGGTCCCAAGAAAGCCACAATAAACTAATGTCAGACAGTAGCAAGAACGTAGCCAGAGCCCGAGTTCTCTGTTGGAAGGGTGTGAGCCTTCTCTGACCAGAGCAGTGACCCATCCTGTCTGCGCTCACTCTCCTGCCTGGGAGAGCAGCAGCTATGGGGACCTGTCCTCAGAGATATTGAGGAGACATATTCCAGACAGGGCCGGGGAAGCTGGAAGTGACAGGAGGATCTTGACCTTCTCCCCTACTCCCACTCACCCAAAGTGAGCCCTCATCCAGGTGTCCTTTCTTCACTCCCGGAATGGAAGTCTGCACAGCAGCCCAAGGCAGACACCTGCAGGCATTCTCTGCCCCTCCCTCTCCCCTGGGCCCCAAATCCAAACAGCAGCTCCAGGACACCTCCCAGATCCAACACGTCTCTCCAGAACAAACCCAAAGGCTCCCTTAATGGGACCCTGGTCTCTACTCTTACCCTCGCTAAATTATTGCCCCAGAGTGATGGGCAACATTTCTATGGTCCCAGTAAAACACTCTTGCACAAGAAAGATGCTCCTTTGTTCACCTTAAGGCTGTGGTTCTCAGTCTAAGTCAGTCGTAACCCCCAGGTGACATTTGGCAATGTCTGAAGACTTTTTTGGTTGTCACAACGGCGGGTAGGGGGATGATAATGGCATCTAGCAGGTAGAGACCAGAGATGCTGCTAAGCATCCTGCAATGCACAGAACAGCCCCCGCAGTGGAGAATTATCCCACCCCAAACGCCAGTGGGGCCCAGGATGAGAAACTTTGCATTAAGGTGAAGCTGCCCAATGCAGGTTCTGGTGGCCCCTTCTAGGCCTCCCAGGGACCACCACAAAGGCTTGCCCCACCATAGCTTCATTCATCTTTGACCTCTGGCCCTGAGTGTCCTGCCTGTGCTCTTTGCCATGACTTTCCGGCCTGGGCAGGACCACAGATGCCCCAGCCCCCAGCCCCCAGCCCCCAGCCCCCAGCGCCACTGCCTCAGCTCTAGAGGACTCCCTGGCAGGCCTTAGAGTGCCTTGGCAGCCCTCCCAGCAGAACCAGGGAGACACAAGACACAGTGACCCTCTGACTATTCAGAGACTGGTTTTTCTCCAAAGAGACTGGAGAGGCGCCTTCACTGGTGCCAAGAGGGAGAGACAGGCAGGGGTCATTCTGCTTTGGAGGAAAAACTATGCCAAACAGCAACAAGGCCCCAATTACTCCTTCTGTCCCCCGAGGCCCCGCGTCACACTTGCTGCCAGGAAGGTTAGCCAAGGTAGGGGCCCCAGATGCCTGGGGTTCAGTGGAGGGAGCTGGGACAAAGATGACCACCGCCAGGCTTCAATACCCTCCCGGCCGTGGCTTCCCTTCAGGCCGAGCACCCCAGCCAAGTGGCCAAACGCTGGCCCTGCTTTCCTGCCTCCATGCCTTTGTTCGCACTGGACCCTCCCCCTGGAAGGCGTTCCCCCCCCCCCCGCCCCCGTTCACTCTACACACTCAGGCCCTGCCTATTAGCGGCTGCCCAAGAAGCTTCCTTTATCCCGTGGTTAGAACGGATCATAGCGTTTTGAGAGCAAATTTGCTGTTTCTTTCTAGTCCTGACGTCCTCATACTTCATCCTTCTTAATGGACAGTGACTTTCCCAAGGGCAGGAGATCACCATTCCTCTCAAAACCCTCAGTGCCTGGCACAGGGCTGAGCCCCAGGAGATGGACAGCTAGTGCAATAAACAAGCCACCTCAGCCATGATCTCTCCTTCCTCTTTGCCTTCTCAGAAGCTGTTCCCTCAGCCTGGAACACCCTTCCCACCACCCACCCCATAGCCATGTCCACACACGAGGCCATCACTCCAATCTGGCTTCACAGAGTCACCTCCTCCAGGAGACCCCTCCAATCCCCTGGCCCAGGTATGTGCCCTGCCATATGAACCAATAACAGCTGTCATCTTTTTTCATAGCCTTTGCCATGTCTTTGTAGATGCTCTCCTAACCAGCCTCTACTTAACCAACTCCCTGGATTAAGAGATGCTCTCCACCCCTTCTCTCTGTAAGATACACAGCTGATGTGCAGAGCAAGCTGCCAGGCCACAGTGCCCTTCATTTTGGGCTAACACTCATTCCCTTTCCCTTCATCCTTTCTGGCAGAGCCCATGTGCCTTTATAGAGGTTAAAGATGCCAGTCACCTGCTTTCCTAGCCTCCTTTGCAGCTGGGACATAGGCAAGTGACCAATCCTGGCCAATGGGAGCAGAGCAGAAGTCTGCTGGGGGCTTCTGGGAAAAGTTTCCTCTCCCTCTTCTTTGCTGGGTGCAGTTGTGTCTGCATGAAACTACTGTTGGATGTGGGAGCCATTCTGCACCATGAGGGGAGATGTTACTAATCCTCTGAGGATGGCAGAAAGAAATCTTTGGAAAATACCTCTGACGGCAGAAAGAAATCTCTGGAAAATACCTGTGACCTGAGGACACTGCTGGGCCACTGGGCAGCTCAGGGACTCCCCTGACTCTGGACCCCTTCCTATATGAGATAATAAATGTTTTTACTGTTTAAGCCAGTGGTTTTCACACTGTGGGTTGTACCCCTTAATAAGGCATGAGAGTATTTTAGTGGGTTTTTCTTTTAATGGGATAGAAAAGAATAGACTAGAAGACATTAGATAGCATCCCACAAAATCAAGGTAAGTAGTGTTTATGAAAATGTGCTTCTGTTCATACTTTTTGCATGTGTATGTGTGGGTACACTGAGTGACAATGCAAAATGTGTTTTTTACTATGTACTGAAGGATTATTGAAAGAAAAACTTAAAAGCTAGTTTTAGTGAGAGACTCTGTTACTTGCAGCCAAATGCATCTTATGTTGTTCAGCCACTCTTTAGCGTGCCTGTCGACTTTGGCTCATAACTTGAGTTGTTTGTTGAATTGGATGGAGGTGAGAAGAAAACTCCAAACAATTGGAGACAATAACCATACAATTCTAGAAGGATTATATACCTGTATTAATTCATAATACCTTGCTTCTCATTAAAGAAAGTGGTTTATGAAGAAAAATATAGAACCCCACCCTGCAAACTCAGACCCCCAAGAAAAGACACTTTCCTACATCAAACTATTGGCAAATGAGCATATATGTATATATTTTTGGTTAAAACAAAATATTGATTGGTTAAAACAAAATGATATAGATATCATTTTTATAATTTCTTATGGTAATCAAGTTTTTTTTTGTACATGCCCCAGCACAGTACCAAGTACACAGGAAATTCTTAATAGATATTGTTTCAATGGATAAATAACTAAACAAATGAACAAACAAACTCATTGCTTTGTTTTGTTAGCTCATTTGATCCCCACAGAAGCCTTGTGAGGAATTCCCTGGTGGTCCAGTGGTTAGGTCTCTGTGCTTCCACTGCAGGGGGCACGGGTTCAATCTCTGGTCAGGGAACTAAGATCCCACAAGCCGAGCAGCACAGCAGAAAAAAAAAGCTTTGTGGGATAGAGAGGGCTTATATTTTTTTATCCTAACATTGGTGATGAATTAATTGATGTTCGCGAAAGTCACACCACTAGTACCGAGAGACAAGCCAAGCCAAGCCCCCAGAATTCCTAGCTCAAGGGGTTACTCAGCTGCAAGAGGGTTACAATGTGAGGTCATCACATTGCCAAAGAGCCTTCCTTATATTCCACTTCCAGTTCTTTGATTTTGTGATTTATTCAGAATGCTGAAGAGAATTCTTCTGTTTTGTGAGTCCCGTTAACATTTGGAGGGTTATTGGTGAGGTTTTATTAGGGAATTGTTTTTTTAAGTGGGAGCCTACAGCCAGAGGCCAACATTTGTTTCCCCCAAAGGGAGTGTTTCCCATTTTATAATAGCAGTTGATGGGAAAAGATTATTTCTGACAGAAATTCATTTTACAGCTGACTTTGTTGGGTCACATCTATTCAGTCAAGTAAAAGATTCCTGATCCTGAACAGCCAACCAGTTGGTATTAAAAGTTGTTATGTCTTTGGTTCAGCTTTGTCCTTCAACTTCCTTGAGGATCTACTTCTTTTTTTTATTCTAGGACACGCATAGTAGCTTATAAAAGAAAACATATAATATAAATATAAAGTCTTCTTACCTGTGTGTGTATGCTCAGAAAATGTGGGAAGGGGTGGGCATGAGGAAACATTCTAAGGGTGCGGGGCAAGTTCTACATCTTGATCTGGGTAGTGGTTTCCCAGTGTACACATGAAAAGGCCATTAAGTCCTTTAAGACCTGTGTACTTTACTGTATATAAGATATACCTAAATAAAAAGTTTTTTAAAAATATGCCTGGCTTTAATTTTATAAAGGGCTAGAACGTGGGGAATGGAACTAGCACGTTCTAGAGCAAACCAGTTCAAGTCTATAAACAATTACTAAGTGCTTACTATGTACAAGGCACAGTGCTAGACCCTGAATAAGACAGATTACAGTGATGGTACTAATTATAAATGGTCTTTGACACAAGATGGGTCCTCAAAAAACACTTGTGGAATAAATCACTGAGTTAATTAATTCATAGCTAGCACAGTCAGAGGAGTTAATTTAAATAGGAACAGAGATGTACTGTTTCCTGATACTGGAAGAAGGAAGATAAAAAGTGTATGAGTATACTGGCTATTCTCTGGTCCCAGGAGATGGTAAATCCACATGTAAATAGTTGGTCTTATTTCTGGAATATCACCAGTCAGTCATTTCTGTGGAAAAGATTAACTTGGCACCTGCTATGTTCCACACATCAAGCCTGACAATGGGGACAGCAGTAAGCAAGCTGTTCACTGCAGGAGGTGAAGAGAGAGAAATCTGAGGTGGATCCTGTAGGGCATGAGGAAGTTATTGGATACTTCACCGTGGAAGGGTGAGAGAGCAGAAACAAGAACTTGGAGGGCTAAGCGGGAAGCGAAAAGGGCCAGACCACAGGTGTAGATTCCTCTTTGGAAAATTTTGTACGAGAAGCAGAAGGAGATTAGACAGTACCTGGAAAGGGACAATGAAACAAAGATTGTTTTATAATATAGCAGACTTGATTATGTATGTAGACTAGGGAGAAAGAGAAAAGAAAAGAAAGGGGTTGAAGATGTTGAGGAGAAGTGAAGCGATGGCTGCTGAATTAAAGCGTTGGATAAAATGGGAGAAGAAAGGAGGGAAGAGCCTTTTGGCAAGGCTTCCGTCACCTCTCAGTGATTGCAACAGACTCTTCATTGGTCTCCCTGTTCCTACCCTCACTCCTCCTGTCCCTGCTTTCGAAGAAGCTGTGGCAATCTTCCTGAAATATAAATCCAATCATGCAACACTCCTGTTTAAAATGTCCAAAACCTTCTTACTCCATGTTGTATAAAATCCAAACTCCTTGCCATGAGCCCTGTGTTGGATGGCCCCAGCCTCGCTGTCTAAGCTCTTCTCTCCATTTCCTTCTTCCCTCGCTGTGAGCCACCACACTGACCTACCCTCAGCTCCTGACATGGGCCCGTCACCTTTCTGCCTCAAGACCTCGGCACATGCCAGTCACTCATTCTTTTTTTGTTTGTTTGTTTTTGCGGTACGCGGGCCTCTCACTGCTGTGGCCTCTCCCGTTGCGGAGCACAGGCTCCGGACGTGCAGGCTCAGCGGCCATGGCTCACGGGCCCAGCCGCTCCGCGGCATGTGGGATCTTCCCGGACCGGGGCACGAACCCGTGTCCCCAGCATCGGCAGGCGGACTCTCAACCACTGCGCCACCAGGGAAGCCCCAGTCACTCATTCTTAAAAGCTCCTCTGCCCCACTCATCATATGGCTACCTCATTCTTATCTTTTGGGCCTTAGGATTCTGGTCACCAATTCTGATGTGTGGGACGGTTTCCCACACCATTAAACAATTCTCAGACACCAGCTAGATGTGGTACAATTCAACTTGATTCTGACAGTATCAACCTGGAGATAGCATCAGATCCCACAGGTTAAGGGCTCAGTCCTACAAAACTGCCCCTCTCCCCCCACGCCCCCCAACACACTTCAGATGTCAGTTGCAAGTCCAGGCTGTTACCTGTGTTATCTGACTCACTAGCCAAAGATTGGAGGTTCCCATGACCTGGAGTTTGGATTTTATACAAACTGGAGTTTGATTAATCTGCTAGAACAACTCACTGAGAAGTATATTGCTTACTTACTGGATTACTGGTTTATCATAAATGGATAAAACTCAGGAACAGCCAGATGGAAGAGATGCACAGGGCAAGGTGTGGGGAAGAAGCATGGAGATTCTATGCCTTCTCCTATGCCCACAACTCGCCCCACATCTCCACATGTTCACCAGCCTGGGAGATCTCCAAACCCTGTCCTTCTGGGTTTTTATGGAGGCTTCATTATGCAGGCATGATTGATTAAATCACTTGCCCTTGGTAACTGAACTTGATCTCCATCCTGTCTCCCCTTTCCGGGAGGTGGGGTGAAGGGTTGCAACTCAACGTTCCAACCCCATGGTTGGTTCCTCTCGTGCTCAGTGCCCATTCTTAGGTGACCTAGGGGCATTCCAAAAGCCACCTCATTAACATAACAAAAGATACCTTTATTGTACTTTTGACTTAGGAAATTCTAAGAGTTTTAGGAGTTCTGTGCCAAGCATGTGGTCGAATGTCAAATACATATTTCTTATTATAAATCACAATACCACAGGCCTCAACTAAAATGTTATCTTCTCCACAATGACTTCCATAACTATCCATTGTAAGGTAAGCTTCTTAAGCTCTTCTTGGTAGGACATAGTAAGTAGAGGCAGGATACATGGTCTACTGTGACAACAACCAACAAATGGATAACTTATAAAAATCGTATCTTAAGGACATTGTAGAACTGTGGAAGCAAAGAGGACTAGATGAGCTAAGTTCTCAATCAGGAAGAGCCCTTTCTAGTGATTGAGGTGGCCAGCCATTTTCTTACCTGGGGATATTTACAAACATGGGCACTGGTTATGGATCAGGTTTTCCATAGGCAAAGAGAAAGGAAAAAAAACAGTGAAACGGTAGACTTGAATCCAACTAAAACAATCATTACACTAAAAGTAAATAGACTAGAAGAAGCACTTCTGGAATGGTGGAGTAAGGGCCTCCAAAAATCTGCTACACTGTGAAAGCAATAAGAACGCTTGCAAATATTGTCAAAACTAACATTTTCAGAACTCTGGAAATTAACCAAAGGCTTGCAACAGTCCAAGGAGATGATCTTTAAAGCAGAAAGAGAGAAATGACACATCCTGTACAAGGAACCCTCAATGAGGTTAACAGCTGAGTTATCAGAAGCCTTGGAACCAGAAGACATGGGATATGGGATAATATATGTAAAGTGCTTAAAGGGAAAAAAACTGACTGACAAACCAAGAATTCTATATCCAGCACAACTGTCCTTTAAAAATGAGGGACAAATTTAGGCATTCCCATATAAACAAAAGTGGAAGGAGTTTGTTACCACCAGGGCTTCCCTGCAAGAAATTTCAAAGTGAGTCCTTCAGGTTGAAATGAAAGGGCACTAGACAGTAACTCTACGCCATAAAAAAAGATCTACAGTAAAGATAAATACAATAACAAATATAAAAGTCAGTATTATTATATTTTTTATTTGTAATTCCACTATTTATTTCCTACAGGATTTAAAAAATAAAGGAATAAAAAAAATTATAAATCTATGTTACTGGAAATACAATGTATAAAGATGTAATTTATGACAACAACATAAAGTGTGGGAATAGTGGAGAATGCTACTAGAGATAATAAAGGAATTCAGCAAAGTTGCAGGGTACAAGATCAACATGCAAAAATCAGTCACATTTCTATACACTTTCAGTATACAATGTGGAAAGGGAAGTGAGAAAACAATTCCATTTAAAACAGCATCTAAAAGAATAAAATATCTAAGAATAAATCTAATCTAAGGGGTGAAAGTGTTGTACACTGAAAACACAAAATATTGTTGAAAGAAATTAAAGAAGACCTAATAAGTAGAAAAAGAACCCACGTTCATAGGTGGGAAGACAGAGTATTGTTATGATGACAATACTACCAAAGTGATCTACAGGGCGAACACAATCCCTAACAAAATTCTGATGCCCTTTTTTTTTCTGGAATGGAAAAGCCAATCTTCAAATTCATATGAAGTTGCAAGAACCCTGAATAGCCAAAATCATTTTTAAAAAGAATGAAGTCAGAAGACTCACACTCCTGATTTCAAACCTTATTACAAAGCTACAGTAATCAAAACAACGCAGTATTGGTATAGAGATAGAGTTATAGACCAAAGTACTAGAATAAGTATCCCAGAAATAAACCCAGACATCTGTGGTCAGTTGATTTTTTGACAAGGGTACCAAGTCCATCCAAAGGGAAAGAACTGTCTCTTCAACAAGTGGTACTGTGCCAACTGAATTTTCACATGCAAAAAAATAAAGCTGGACCCCTACCTCACACCATACAAAAATTAACTCAAAATAGATCAGAGACCTAAATGTAAGATCTAAAACCACAAAACTCTTAAAAGAAAGTATAGAAATAAATCTTCATGACTTTGGATTTGGCAATGGACTTTGATATGATACCAAAAGCATGAGAAACAAAAGAAAAACTAGATAAATTAGACTTCATCAAAATTAAAAATATTTGTGCCCCAAAGACATTATTATAAGAAAATGAAAAGACAACCTACAGAATAGGAGAAAATATTTGCAAATCATATATCTGATAAGGGTTTAATATTCAGAACATATAATGAACTCCTACAACTCAACAGAGAAAAGACAAACAACCCAATTAAAAATGAGCGAAGGACTTGAACAGACATTTCTCCAAAGAAGATATACAAACGGCCAATAAGCACATAACAAGACACTCAATGCTGTTATTCATTAGAGTAATGCAAACCAAAATCACAATGAGATACCACTTCACACCTGTTAGGATGGCTATAAGCATTTTTTTTTAAGTGTTGGCAAGGATGTGGAGAAATTCGAATCTGCATACATTTTGGATGGGAATGTAAAATGGTGTAGCCACTATGGAAAACAGTTTGATGGTTCTTCAAAAAGCTAAACATAGAATTACTATATGACTTGTTAATTCCACACCTAGGTGTATACGTAAAAAAATAAAAAACAGGGACTCAAACTTCTATGTCAATGTTCATAGCAGCATTATTCACCATAGCCAAAAGTTGGAAACAACCCAAGTATCTATCCACAGATGAAAGGATAAACAAAATGTGGTACAAATATACAATGAAATAGTATTCAGCCATAAAAAAGAATGAAATTCTGATCCATGCTACAACATGGATGAACCTTGCAAACATTATGCTAAGTAAGCCAGACACAAAAGGACAAATATCATATGATTCCATTTATGTGAGGTATCTAGAATAAGCAAATTCATAGAGACAGAAAGTAGAATAGAGTTTACCAGGGAGGAAGAGAGGGGAATATAGGGAGTTATGGCATAATGATTACAAAGTTTCTGTTTGGGGTGATGAAAAGGTTTTGGTGAGAAGTATGAGTGATTTTTTTTTTTTTTTTTTTGCGGTACGCGGGCCTCTCACTGTTGTGGCCTCTCCCGTTGCGGAGCACAGGCTCCGGACGCGCAGGCTCAGAGGCCATGGCTCACGGGCCCAGCCACTCCGCGGCATGTGGGATCTTCCCGGACCGGGTCACGAACCCGTGTCCCCTGCATCGGCAGGCGGACTCTCAACCACTGCGCCACCAGGGAAGCCCAGTATGAGTGATTTTTGCACAACATTGGCAATGTAATCAAAGCCACTGAACCATACACTTAAAAATGGCTAAAATGGCACTTTTATGTGATATATTTTTACCACAGTAAAAATATTTCAAAAACAAAAGTAAATGGACAAAATACTCCAATTAATAAACAAAGATTGTTAAGGCTGGACTTTCTAAAAGAACCAACTATGTGCTGTTTTCAAGATACACTTTATTTTTTGTTTGTTTGTTTCTTTATTTTGGCTGTGTTGGGTATTCGTTGCTGTACACGGGCTTTCTCTCTAGTTGTGGTGAGCAGGGGCTACTCTTCTTTGTGGTGTGCAGGCCTCTCACTGAGGTGGCTTCTCTTACTGCGGAGCACAGACTCTAGGCACGTGGGCTTCAGTGGTTGCAGCACGTGGGCTCAGTAGTTGTGGCGCGTGGGCTCTAGGCACATGGGTTTCAGTAGTTGTGGCACACGGGCTCAGTAGTTGTGGCTCACGGGCTCCAGCGTGCAGGCTCCGTAGTTGTGGTGCACGGGCTTAGTTGCTCCGCGGCATGTGGGATCTTCCCAGACCAGGGATTGAACCCGTGCCCCCTGCACTGACAGGCAGATTCTTTTTTTTTTTTTTTAACATCTTTATTGGAGTATAATTGCTTTGCAATGTTGTATTAGTTTCTGCTGTATAACAAAGTGAATCAGCTATGTGTACACATAAATCCCTATACCCCCTCCCTCTTGCATCTCCCTCCCACCCTCCCTAACCCACCCCTCTAGGTGGTCACAAAGCACCGAGCTGATCTCCCTGTGCTATGCAGCTGCTTCCTTACTAGCTATCTATTTTACATTTGGTAGTGTATATATGTCAATGCTACTCTCTCAGTTCGTCCCAGCTTACCCTTCCCGCTCCCCATGTCCTCAAGTCCAAAAGAGAAAAACAAATACCGTATGCTAATGCATATATATGGAATCTAAAAAAAAGAAAAACAAATGGTTCTGATGAACCTAGGGGCAGGACAGGAATAAAGTCGTAAATGTAGAGAATGGACTTGAGGACATGGGCAGGCAGATTCTTAACCACTGCGCCACCAGGGAAGTCCCAAGATACACTTTAAATAATAAGAATAGATTGAAAGTAAATGGATGGGAAAAGATACATCATGAAAACACTAACAAAAAATGTTGTGTAACTATACAAATATGTGAATATATAGCCAAAGTAACTGTAACTAGAAAGTGAAACTTAAAGATACAGAGGAACATTTCATGACAATAAAAGGGTCAGTTAAACAGAAAGACGAAGCAATCCTAAATTTGTGTGCACTTAATAATATAGCTTCAGAATACATGTAGAAAAATAGACTGAAAAAAGTAAAAAGGGAAAAAAAGTAGAAAAAATAGACAAATCCACAAGTATAGCTGGCGATTTTGACACATTTCTCTGAATAACTGGTATAAGAAGTAGACAAAGTCAATTAGGATACAAGGGATTTAAACAACAGTATTAACCAACTTGACCTACACTGAACACGATACTCAATGACTGCAGAATACATATAAGTGCACATGGAATACAAAATAAGCACTAAAGAAAAGTCTCAACTAATATCAGAGGAGTAAAATTATACAGAATATGTCCTCTGACAACAGTGGAATTAAACCAGCAATCAAAACAGAAAGATAACTAAAGTATTCCCACTCTCCCTCCTCCACCACCTAGTCATTCTCCATCTAGCTCCAGTCATAACATTTATTACAGCATGATTTTAAAAATATGTTTCATTTTTTCCCTTCTCCCCACCTAGACAGTAAGCTCATGAGAGAAAGACCTCATCTACTTGTTTACTGTGGTATCCCCCAGTGCATAAAACACTGTCTGACTCAAGATGGGCTTTCAATAAGTATTTGTTGAGTGAATATAAAGCACTGATGAAGGGGTTAATCTTAAAAAGAACCAGATGTATTGTCCCCTGATACTGGAATAAGGAAGATGAAGATGTGGGAGCATTTTGATCAGGACATTTTTGGTTAGTAGTAAAAGAAACCCAGCTTAAACTGACTTAAGCAGAAAAGGAAGCTTCTGGTTCCCTGAACTAAAAAGACCAGTGGTAGTGTTACCTTCAGGAGTAGCTGGATCTAGGGGCTCAATGATGACGTTTGTTTCATCTCTCTTCCTTTCTCCATCTCTTAGAGCCATTTTGACTTCAATCTCATGTAGGATTTCTCCTCATGGTGAAAAGATACCCATGAGTAACTCCCAACCTTTATCCTCCTAGCTTAGTCATCCCAGCAGAATGTTAACTTCTCAGTCTGAATCATTCCAACAAAACTCTGAAGTGATTTCTCATTGGACATTCTTTGGTCCTATCTATATCTATTCAAAACCCAATTACCAGGGCCTGGCAGATAGATGCTACTTATTGGATGCCTAAATTCAAAGGGTAGGGTTATTCCCATCCAAACTAGACAGACTGAGCATGGCAAGTGTTCTCCCAAAGGAAATCTGAGATGCTGTCACCAGAAGCAAGGGGCACGTATGCTGTGCAGGCAAAACCTATAAAAGCCCTCTCTAGGGCAGATGTAACAAACTTATGGATAAAAAATGGAAAGTTGTGAAACATCTCCCCTAACAGCCTCAATGGGCCACTGCGAAGGAGATGGTAAAGGTATGGATGAATCTGTGAAGGGTGTGGGAGATTGAGCTGAACAAAAACAAGACAAAGATTTACAAGCTACAGTGGGCATGGCAATGATGGTATCAGTCTTCACAGTTGTACAGTTCTATTTTCAAGTCACCTGGGGATTAGAGTGGAGAAAGCTGAGAGTAGTACTGTCCCAGAGCTGGGGGTTTGCTTGGTGGGTTGCATGCAGGGGCAGAGGTACAAAGGATTGAAGATTCTGGAGGGGGAACAAATCAAATAACCAGTCATGAGATCGGACAGAGCAGTGACAGGAGAGAAGTAACAGATGAAGAGAGCATGAAGAGACCTGGGAGGCTCAGTGGGGCACAGAGCAGGCATGAAGTGTGAAGGACCACCTCCACTTTTTTCTGGAGAACCTCCTGCCCACCCCCCCCCATGTTTAGCCATGTGCATAATGAGTTGTGTATCACATCCAGACTCCATGTTGGGCACATGACAAGGCCTGAAGATCATTGTATTTTATTCTCCAACCACAGTGATTGGATCAGGGTGAACACATGACCCAAACTAGGCCAATAAGAGCCATCCCTAGGAATTTTGCTATTAGTCTGTTAAGAAATAAGCTTTCCCTTTCTGCCAGGATAGTTAATCAGCCATAATATAAGTCTGCAGTTGCTAGAGGCCTACTCTGCAACATCAGGGGCAAACCTCTTTGAGAACAAAGTCTGTAAAGAGTGAAATGAGGGGCCTTCCCTAGTGGCGCAGTGGTTGAGAGTCCGCCTGCCGATGCAGGGGACGCGGGTTCGTGCCCCGGTCCGGGAAGATCCCACATGCCGCGGAGCGGCTGGGCCCGTGAGCCTTGGCCGCTGAGCCTGCGCGTCCGGAGCCTGTGCTCCGCAACAGGGGAGGCCACGAGAGTGAGAGGCCCGCGTACCGCAAAAAAAAAAAAAAAAAAAAAAAAAAAAGAGTGAAATGAGCTGAAAGAAAGAAAAAAGAAATGCCGGATCATATCTTTGGTCATCTGGACTCAGCCATTTCTGGAGTTCCAGATCTATCCTTAGACTTTTCAGTTAAAGCAGAGACTTCCTCTTCCAGGTATGATGAAGTAGACCACAGCAGATCTACGCTCCCTCTGAGAACTGGAAAAGTTGGGGGAAAATATCTATTTTTAAAGACCATTTAAAGACACTGGAAATCCACTGAAACAACCAGAACTAGAGGGAACAAGATTCAAAGAGGAAGAATTGTGAAGGGTGAGTTGGATTCTGGAGACTCATTTTCCTTAGGGGCACTTTTTGATTCAGGGTGCAGGGAAAGGAGATGGGAAGGCAGGCTTTTCCTGAGCAGAGCTCCCTACTAGGGGACAGAGAAACTGACAGAGCTTTTGTAAGTCTCACAGGTCTGGAGAGACAAACTTGGAGACTAAAGAGGCCAGGATTACTATGAGAAGGAGGGGACAGAGACCTGAGCCTGGCACTAGTTTTCCCCTCAAGATATCTGTGAAATTCTCAAGCTAAACAGAAAGGCTTTAGAAACCAGAGTAGTGTTTTCAGGAATCTTAGGACGCTGGGGAGCCAAGGACTGGAATTCAGGCCTAGCCAGAGGGAGGGGTCCCAGTGAGCACACCAGTCTCTCAACTGGAAACCCTGGAGGACTGTGCCCTGTGAGCAGGAGGAAACCAGAGTTATATGGAGTCTTCCCTAAACTGCAACCTAGCCTCAATTCAGCTCCGTTTGATTAGGTTAAGGTGCTTAGTCCCCACACTACCTGCCTAACTGAGGAAAAGGGGAATGAACCTTCTCTGAAGAAAGAAAACATCACCTGGAGACTTACAACTCTTTTAAGCACAATGTCTGCTATTTAATCAAAAATTATTAGGTATGTCAACAGACAAGATCACATGACTAAAACAAAGTTTTAAAAAAATAGAAACTGTTGTAGGAGCCAATAAATTTCCTTTTTTGTTTAAACCATTTTGAGGTGGGTTTCTATCATGCACTATAGAAAGAATCTTAACTAATACACTCAGAGGCCTTCACTGCCCACTCCAGCCCATTAACATCACAGCACCCATGGCAGAACCTACACCACAGTTTTCTCTCCTGCTTTATCCAGGTTTGAACTAGAGAGAAAACTTCAGACCCAAAGGTCCTGATTTTTCACTAAGACATTATTGGGTTTCCATAACAAAAGTTGTCATATATTTACATTCCCTGTCTTTCAGCAGCAATAGCAATCATGGCTATCCACTTGTGTGGAACTTTCTAGTTTATGAAATGGTTCACATACATTACCAATAGTCAAAGTCACATGGAGTATTTAAGGTAAATATTAGTTTCTCCCTTGATAGATGAGTAATCCTGAGTATGTGGCTATACCTTGGGTGTAGATGAAGAAGCTAAATATTAGGGAGGTTAAATGACTTTCCCAAGGTCACACAGAAGTAAACAGCAGGGTAGTGTATTGGACCCAGGCATTCTGACTCCACAGACAATGGGTCCAGTAGCCCTGCCTTCTAGTCCTAGTTCTAGTGTTCATTGGCTCTGCAACCTCGAGACAGTCACTTTACCTCTCTGTGCCTCAGCATATTCAACTGCCCTCCAACGCTGTATGTATTGCCCTTGACCTTCCCTGACAGTCTTCAAAATGTATCTAGTCTATATTCCCAACTTTTAGAACGAAAAGATCTTACTATGAGGTCCCTGGATTCCCATTTAGGTGGATCCATTCACACCACGGAATTATAAATAAATTTTGTGTGATTGTGTGAATGTGCATTTTGTGAGGGCACATCAGAGTTCTATGACTCCAAAAATTTAAGAATCCTGCCTTAGAGCCATGCTGGATGAGCAGCTACACATGACATGCCTTAACAGCTTTCCTCTTCTCTGGTTGGATTTGCAACTGAACATGAACTTTCAATGCCTAACGCAAGGCAACGATAAATGTCAGAATTACAGACACCAAGGCAAGGCCAATTCAAAGGGCAGTTTAGGGTGTGAAATTTTTGTCTCCTTCAATAAAAATAACACTCATAATGATAGTGCTTCTAGCACTTACAGCTGATACCTCCATTTTGGTTTTGAGCTTCATTAAGAATTCTGTCTTTAAGAAAGGAACGGAAATAATGATACCCCACTGTATGGTTCTAAGAGGTTAAAAGAATTGTTCAGGTTCAACAGTCAGTGCCTGGTCCCTTCTTTTTCTCTCTTCAGAGGCATAACCAGGACTTGGAATTGGAAGTTCCTGAAATTGTGACTGCTGGCCATGTGGGTTCTTTATTCCTCCCTGGGGTGGAATCAGTGCAGTGAGAAGGGGGCAGAGTCCTAAGCACATTTCTTCCCCACACCCCTTTCCTGTCTTCTAAAGCCCAGACTCAATAGGCAGCCCACACAGCTCCCCTCCCAGGACGCCATTCCCAAGGCACAGGGAGATGGCAAAAGTAGCCAGGATCCACAGCATAGTGTTAACAAATCACATTTTCTTAATAGCATACTATCCCCTTAGTCACATGTGTGTTTGTGGGTATGCTGGAGATTACTAACCAAGTGCAGCTGGCCTCACGCTGACAGCCAGGACACACGTGTGCGAGCGCATGCACACACACACACACACACACACACACACACACACACACACACACGTTTAGAGGATGCCTGCAGCCAATTTCTTGCCTGGCAAACCAGAAATATTTCGGTGGTTTATAAATATGATCCCCATCCATCTTGGGACACTTCTCAGGTTCAAGCCCATCTGGGTCAGGTGCTCACAGGGCTCTGAGTTCCTTTCCATCCACACCCACACTCCACCCCAGCAAGCCTCCCACATCCCATGATGCACAGCGAACTCCTCAGCACTGAAGAAACACCTAAACTGGACAGTTTCACAGGCTGCATCAGTCATGTCTTGATTTGTTCTTTTTTTCTCTCATGTTACTGAAATGTTATTTTTTCCACTCATATACCACCACCTCTCACCCCTCCCAAATCAGCCTGTTGGAAAAGATGTTTATTTTGCTTTTCCCTTGGCATAATTTAATATCAGACAAGTGCATCTCTGATGCAGACAGTATATTCCTGGGGCATACATTGGAGATTCTGGTTGATTAGAATTACAAATGTGTCATGCAATCCTGGCCAATTTGGAATTGGCACCCTGCCACCATGTTTATGTCCTTTCGGCCTTGCCAGCGGTTGCAAATATTGTCGCGAGGGGCGGGGCGCTTTTCTCAGCAATAAGTTAGGATTTCATAAATAGTTGGCAGGGCCTTAAAAGAAGCCTGCTCTTTAACCTGAGATAATGTATGTTTTCTTTCTACTTACTTGGAGTAGGTCGTGTTGGGAGCCACCCAAGCTCACTTTTAAATCATTTCTCTACACGCCAGACGCAGCTTTTGAAGTCGTCTGCCCCAGCCCACAGGGAAGCCAGAGCCCTGGCCTCTACCAGCGGCCCCACTGTGTGCCCCACCGCCCATAACAGGAAGTGTGTCAGAGCCGGGTGGGCACAGGGTGGGTGGAGCAGGCCCACAGGGCTCGGTTCCACCAAACGGAAAATCCTCTGACGTGTCCTCGGTGTACGCGTCTGGAGCTCCAGCAGGTCAGATGTCACCCTTGCCTCCAAGCCTCAACACCCTTTGTGTCTGCCCTGTTGGCCTTCAGATGTAGCACATGGCAGGACAGCATGCTTTTTCAAAGTGCAGGCCACAGGAAATCACATTTGAAGGGCCTGGCATGGAGGGTATTTTTATACTGTTCACTTTTTCCCTTTTCTTTTCATCTGTTTTCTGCATTTTTTTCACTTTGCTTTCGCTCCTTGATTTATTGTTGTATTCTTCTATTTTTAAACCAAGACATACTTTCCCATCAGACCCTTTAATGTAACTCATATGAAAATTAGTGATGGGTGGACCTCAGACGGCGCAGGGGCTGGTTCCAGTAGGAACTGACTTCCCAAAGTGTAGATGCTTATCTGAATCCACACCAGCTGCTGTGGGCTGGGGGAGCAAAGCAAGCAGGAGAAACAACCTCCTCTCTTCCTGCCTCACTAACCAACCTGGGGCTCAACTGTGTGGGCTCCTGCCCCTTCTGCTTGAACTTGTAACGAAGGGTGTCCTCGTCCCAGTTTGCCTCCCCTTCCACAGGGAAACATGGGCAATCCAGTAAGGATCATGGAGTCCCCAACACGGGAAGGAAGAAAACCAGTCTGACCCAACCTAGCGTGCTCACCTTGGGGACTGGTCTATGGGAGCCGGATTTCGGAGCAGGATGGGATGATGGGTCCGGGTCCTACTCAACCCTCTTTGAAGCTCCTCCACGTCTCAAGGAAACCACATGAGCACCAAAGCCAGAGAGACCTGGCCTGAGATCCCTGCTAGCATTGTGGCCAGGGGTGAACCTCTTTAACGATCTGTGCCTCAGTTAGAATCTGAATGAAATGCTTTTCTTCTAGGGTTGTAAAAATTAAAGCAGTGGTTTGTCAAAGAAATGGCAGGTGCTCGGTAAAGTGGTAGCTGGTCCTATGATTCACAGATTTGTTCCTATCTCCCCATTCAGTCTGAATTCATCTCCTTTCCCCCCATCTTCCAGCTGAGAATTGGTCAGTCTCCCTTCTATTTATTTCTTATGTGTCTTATGGGTCTCTCCTCCCTCTGCCCAAATCAGAGAGTTCATGAAGGATAAGGACCATACACCGTGTGGCCTGGCAGTTAAAAACACAGACTTTAGACACCAGTAGTCTATCTTCACTGCTCATGAGTGAGCTCATTCATCCATTCAGCACAGATGACTGAGTTCTTTTAAGTGTTGAGGATTCCGCAGAGAGCGGTATAAACCTGGTTCCCACAGCAGGAACCCCTGGTCCTCCCCATCTTACTTCAGCCCCAGCTGCGGCAGACATTTCAAGCTCAAATGGGCCTCATGCTGGCAGCACCCACCTAACAGGTACACTGCATCACGTTCTGCTTCCTGTCCCAAGAAATTTTCTGACATCTGAAGGGCCTATTTGGATCTTATGCAAATGCAGCCCAGGAGTGTGGGGTTAACACTCCTGGGAGCTACCCTCAACCAATGGGAAACAAAGCCAGTGGAGACATCCTGCAGCCTCCTGTCCTTCACGTAGACAATTCTGGGAGATTTCTGTACACTTGTCAGAGGTCCTAGGGGAACTGACCCCCTACTGTCTACGGCGGTGACCTTGGTAGCGCCCCCTCCTACTGACTTCTCCTTCTGCTCTCTCCTACTCTCCCTTCTCCCTCCCTCCTGCTTCCTCCCAAATCAACCACCTGCACCTGAATCCTTGAGTTAGGCTCTGCTTTCAGGAGAACTAAAGCTAAGATAATTTCTGCTCTTATAATGTTTATAATTCAATGAGTGTAGAGAGACAATAAGTAAATAAATAAGTAACAAAGAAATCAGATAGTGGGACTTCCCTGGCCGCCCAGTGGCTAAGACTCCACGCTTCCAATGAAAGGGGCATGGGTTCGATCCCAGGCTGGGGAACTAAGATCTCACACGCCGCACGGCACGGCCAAAAAATAAAAGAAAATAAATTAAAAAATCAAAGAACTCAGATAGTGCTGTTTAGAAAATTAAAATAGGCTGATCCAACAGGGAATGATGAAGGGTCTAACTTTATGCTGGGTGGTCAGGAAAGGTCTCTCTCAAGCCACAAGAAAGAGTCACCCTTGTGATGTCCAGGGAGAAGAGCATCCATGGCAGCCAAATAGCTGGGAGAAGGCCCTGGGATGAGAATGATGTTGGCACAGTCTAAACACCTGAAGAAGGTCAGGGTGGTTGAAGCTTGTGGACGGAAAAGAGAATGGTCCAAGACAGGCTCAGAGAGGGAAACAGAGCCAGATCAAGTAAGTTTTGTATAAGTCAGGATAAAGAGTTTAAATCTTATTCCTAGTATGTTAGGGACCATCGGAGGGTATTTTAAGCAAGCTAGTGTGACATGATCTGATTTACACTAATTAACCTCTTCCAATCTCAGTTTGTTCCTCTGTAGTTATCCATAACACTGGTGGTAATGAGGATTTAATGAGATCACGTGTGTGAAGGGCTCAGTACAAAGCCTGAAATAGATCTACTCCACGTGTATGTTCACTATACTTATTATTCCTGCTCTGTGTCCATAGCTTACTCTACAGGGCCCAAAACAGAACAGGCATTTACATATTTACTGGATGGTTTAGAAGAGGAACAACAGTCAAAGAAATTATCTCGTGATAGAAGATTATAGTGTTCCATGGATTCGGATCCCACCTCTGCCACTTAGGAATAAGTCACCCACCCCTTTGAAGACTCACCTCCTCTGCAAAAGAGGGAAAGTGGTATCTATCCCGTGGGACTGTTGTGAGCTAATGCATTTAACATGTGAGGTAGATGTGGCTTCTGGTGGGCAGGATGGGGGTAGGGGTGTGCAGTGGTGATTGAAGCACGGTTTGGGGTTTCTTGAAACTCCATATAAAAACAGTCAGAGCAACTAGATAGCAAAATCCAAAACCCATGTACAGCATTTACACCCAAACTAAGTAAAAGCGAATGCCCACAAATCGTGAAGCACCAACAGCCATAAGACCGGCATGTCATTGACATCTGTGAGGGAGAAAGTAGGAGGAAGTAACAAGGTATCTGATGGCCCTGAGTACAGAGGAACCCCCGCAATAGCACAGAGGCGTTCATGAGAAAGTGCAACAGGCCAATTTGAAAACAGCAGCTGAAACTAGTAGAGATTTTGCCAAATCTAATAGGGGATGAGTGCTATCATTAAGGGCTGAGGACTGGTGTATTTCAGTCCCTACAAAGTCTCAAAATGGACCCACAGGGCTCCTTTCCAAGACAGGATCCTACAACAAGGAGAAACTGTTGGGTATGGAATCAAAATTAAACAGAGCAAGGAAAACATAGAGAAAGGAATGAAAAAGTACAGATAAAGTGGGGGAGGGGAACAGAGCCAGGAAATCTCAAAAAAACAAGCTGCTGTATTTTTTAACTTAACACGAAAATAACAGAAGAGGGAGCTGTGAAGTTATAAAAGCTTCCTAAATCAACTTTCATTCTAGAAGTTCAGGAATATTAGATTAACAGAAAAAGTATCAAAAACAAATTCCTTACAAAGTTACTGTAAGAAAAAAGATTAAAGAATAGGAAAATATTCCAACAAATAATAAGAGAACACCAGAAAAATCCTTTTAAAAAGAGATTAAAATTCTAACATATTTCAAAATAAATAAAGGATATTAAGAATAACATACATCAAATTTTTAAAACCTCAGAAATCAGATAATAGAATTCAACACAGAGTTAGAAATAAAAGAAAAAAATAATTTTATAAATGAAGACTAAACTGGAGGAAACACAAGTGCAGACAATACAACAAATAATGCCTTAAGAGAAATACAATGTGAAAAAGAGAATTAAAAAAAAAAAGATTTAGAAAAAATAATAATAATTTGAGAGAAAGTTACAAATACTGAACATAGGCAAAGAAGATCCAATATACGGATAAAAGAATTCCCAAAAGAAAACCAAAGCAAGACAACAAAACTGATACTAAAATCTATGATTTGAGAAAATTTCCTAAACTAAAAAGATTTGAAACTGCCTATTGAATTAGGACACCATGCACCTGAGAATTTAGTGACCTAACTTGACCAATACCAAGTCATATTTTAGTGAAATTATTGAAATTTAAAGAAAAAGAAAAAAAAATCCTTTGGGCATCTAGAGAAAAAAAAAAGATTGTGACTCATAATGGAAAGAAAATGTGATTTTCATCAGACTTTTTGACACCAGTGCTTTATGCCAGAAGACACAGGAAAGAAAAAGTGAGCCAAGGATTTTATATCCAGCAAAACTAATTGTTGAATATAAAGGGTACAAAGTGTTATCAACTCCAGGAATATTATTTCCATAAGCCTATTGTAGACTCTACAAGAGAACAAGCTTCAGACAATAAAAACGCCTAGTGGGATAAATTATGTGTCGAACTAAGACTACATGAGAGTTAAAAGGGAGAGATTACAGCAGAAAAATGGTTCTTTGTTCTAACATTGTGGATATAGTACAGCCATTGTTTTAAATGAGGAAAAATGGAGCTAATATATGAGAACAACTGTTTCCAGTAATTTTAATCAGTGGTGGTAGCACTGATATTGTTATTTTGAGGTTGCTATATGCATAAAGTGGGACCAAGCAATGAGTAATTATGGTCTATTCTAATTTGACCATCTCCTGTGTCCTTAAGAACAAAGATTCTCAATGTGGAAGAAAGCAGATACAACTATAACATAGAAGAGATTAACTAAAATCTCTGAAGTCCTAAATTTGAATTAGAAACATCAGTATAAACTCACAAGATATTCGTGCATGTGTGTGCATGCACATGCATTCTACTGAAAGAGGCCCAGGAACAGTGACCAGTCCAGCGGCAATGGACAACCTTAGCACTCAGATTGTGATCTTTAAGTACTACGTCCCATTAGTAGAAACTAGGGCTCCTTGGAGAAATGGCTGATTTCATATCTGGAACTGGACATACACAAAACAAGCCTGGAACATCTTGACAGGCCAGATAGCTTCAAGCTATCAAAGGCTGCCAAAGTTGTATCAAAAGGAGCCAGAAGCCAATGTGAAGAGACTCCCACTTGCCAAAGACAGGACAATTTGAGCTCCAGCAAGGCTAAAAGTGGCAATGTACTGAAATCCATCAAATATGTTAAATCCATGAGTTTGTCATTATATGTTTAAAAAACTAATTGGTTTAGAGATTATAATACTAAGTGAAGTAAGTCAGAAAGAGAAAGACAAATACCATATGATATCACTTATATGTGGAATCTAAAATATGACACAAATGAACTAATTTACAAAACAGAAATAGACTCACAGATATCGAAAACAAACTATGGTTACCAAAGGGGAAAGGGGGTGGGGGAGGGATAAATTAGAAGTTTGGGATTAGCAGATACAAACTACTATATATAAAAAAAGATAAACAACAAGGTTCTACCGTATAGCACAGGGAACTGTATTCAGTGTCCTGTAATCAAACATGATGGAAAAGAATGTGAACTATATACATATAAAACTGAATCACTTTGCTGTACACCAGAAACTGACAAAACAAAACAAAGCAAAAACCCAAAAAACTAATTGGTTGCTTTTGGTGGATGATAGGGATCCAATTTATTGTCTTGAAAACTAGATAAATAAGGGAAGCAATCAAGTGTTAACCTGTCTTTCCTATATACACTTACCAATCAGTAACCCAACGGTAGATCGGGGAAGCATCTCCTTAAAAATTGTTGCAGGAAATATGTAAAAACAAAATGATAGTACTAGGTTATCACAATTTTTGCAACCCCCAGTGAATTTAATGGACGTAGCACTGAGCAACAACGACTGCCAAAATCACAAAAAAGCAAAACCAGATATTATAGTTCCTGATGAAAAGTATACACCACCACCTGCAGTCCTGCCAAAGGGATTAAACCTGAGTCTGATCAAGCCTCCACCAGCTGCCAATTTGCAGGAAATATAGGGAACAAAGGAATGTGTTAAACTGCACCGAGAGAACGCAGATAGCAAAATCCCTAGTGTTGGGGAGTACTCAGGTCAGCTGATCTGGGTTCTTGAACACATACATTACAGGGGGGAAAAAAGAGTACGGGGGAACCTATAGATTAAAAAAGAAAGTATTAATATCTGGTGTAGAGTAGGCACTCAATGAATGTTTACTCCTGTTGGTTGAATGGATGACAGATTGATCAAAGACTGGATGAATAAGTGAATTTCTCGAGAGTGGAGACCTCCTCTGTCTTTGAGCACTGCTGCATCCCCAGCACCAGCACAGTGCCTGGGAAACAGTAGGTGCTCAATTAATATAAGCTGAAGGGATGGACAGCTATGTCTTCAGTGTGTTTCACCAGCACAGGTGAGCATCTCATTTATTCTCACAACAACCCCCATTCAGAATCCACACGCTTTCTGTCCTCTGGATTTTAACAATGCTAATGACATAAACTGTCTTCCTTTTCTCTCTTCAAATCCACGCACCTCAATTTCTCTAGAAGCTCTCCCCTGTGCTCTCTAGAAGCACAGCGCACCTGGAGCTCTCTCCCCTCTGAACCCTGAATTCCAGCTATATTTACTGCTTCTCTCTCATATGGTACAAAAGCCATCCTCATAGCCTTCTTGCATACAACTTGAGCTGCCTAACCCGACATCCAGGATCCATCATGAGCTGATCTCTGCTAGTTTCCACCACTGCCCTCCTGTAGCCAGTTACTCAGATGCACCATGCTCTTCCTGTTAGGCCTGCCTGACGTTGCACACGTGGTCCCCCTACCAGCACCACTCTCCCTGCTCCTTTCTCTGCTAGTGGGTTCCTTTAAGATTTAACTCCTCTGGAAGCCTTCTTTGGAGTCTCTCTCCATAGATCTCAGGCTGAGGCGCTCTTCCATATTCCTTATACTATAGTGTGATGGTCTGCCTACAGGCTGCCTTCCTCAGCAGACTTGGAGTTCCTTGAAGTCCAATTGGATCATTTGTCCCTGTGTCCCCAGGGCCCAACAGAGCACCTCAAATCCCCATCCTCCAAGCCCCCATAAGTATACTTTTCCAATGTCCCCTGTCTGAGACACTATGATTCACTGTCAGAGCCGTGCTCTCCCTTGCTTGGCTAGTTTAATAAACTCAGTTTCCCTGCTGGTTCTTGAATGGACTTCAACAGAACCGAGGGCAGTGTCTGGCACTAGTGGATACTTGGGAAGATGTCTGTAGGCAATGGAGGGATTATAAAAGCAGACTGAGTATTGTGGATCAGACATGAATGATGGATTAAAATTTTGTCATTTTGTTATTATTCATGATTTTTCAAAAGGGCACAGAGAAGGGTAGTTTGGGTTGACAAATATGTATTTACCTTACTTTACCTTGGAGACAGCCAACCTCTCCCAGCTTGATCTATTATTTCAGAGACAGAAAAAATAACTTGCTTATCCCGAAAAGAAGGGGAAATTTATCTGAAAAAGTATTATTCTTTTATTCATCCAAACATACACACACACACACAAATCCCTTCTCCCTTTGGTAGTGTAGTTTCTGACTTTTTTAAAATGGTTGTTCCTTTCTGCTTGAAAGGCTGTATTAGCTATCCAGGGAATACTAGCCCTTTCCTTGGACTCAAAAAAGTATTTTATCCATGAAAATCTAACCAGGGTGTAGTAACCATAAAACGCAGCCACTCTGTTAGGAAGACGGATATCCTCAAAGATTTATGTCTGGCCGTCTCAAAGAAAATGTGTAAGATGGAGTTTTCTCAGAGACTTCCTGGCTGCACTCCACCCCACACATAATTTCTGTTTGTATAAACCTCAGATCAAAACTCAGGAAGGGTTAAGGGAAACCTTTCTGAACCACAGGTTATGTCTGCTTACCACCCTCGGTTGACCGTTTGGAATGAATTAACCAGTCCCTAACCAGCACACAACTGGTGTTTGGATGGAATTAAGCGGCCTCTTCAGTCCAAATGCTCAGATCGCCTGGGGTCTCAGATTCCATCCAGACTTGGGATGAGGGTCTACTCAAAGTCATTTGCATGTCCCTATAATTGTGGCAAGAGATAATGAAAACACACCACACGATTAGTCTCCAGGATATGGTGGAGACCATTGGAAACATCAGAATTCGGGAAGGGGTGGAGAAGGGGGTGTGACTATTTTGAATGAACCTGAAAGAAAATACTTCCCGAAGCTTCTTTCAGAAGGCGATTTCAGTTCCAATTTTTCATAAGGTTGGAAAAAGTTAAGCAAACGAGAACTATAGACACTTGTTTATAGAAGGTTTTTCTCTTTAATTGCTGTTTCTGTTTCATGAAAGAAAAGTCCCATAAAAGTCCCTGGTTCAGCGAAGCAGCGAGACTCCTGAAAATGCCACAAAAAAAGGCTGGCTTGACTCTGGCCAGCTGAGGAGTCCTGAGGACTTGAAGGTCTATATATTTCCGTAGCAAGGTATGTGCTTTCCCACCCTCCACCCTAAAGGTCTCTCCATACATTTGAGACGGTTTTTAAAATCTGAACTGTGGGACCATCTGGTCCCTGGCAAGCATTCCAGACAAGTGGTTTTCTAAGAAGCCAAGTTCTGGTTTGACTCTTTGATTGGAAAAGTATCTATTTCACTAAGGGTGATAGGCCCCTGGATGTATTCTCACCAAAAAACCCATAAACCAATACTTGAAATGCCAGCAATGAGCTGTAGGGAATTCTTCTGGTCTGCCTTCAAGGACATAAAACATTACAAAGGTCTTCTCTTTGGCAGAGAAGGGCCTGGCATGAAGAGTTGGCCCAGGGTGTGTGTGGAAAGAGTCAGACGTGGGAGTCAACAGGTTCGAATCCGGACTCTTCCACCAGCAAGCCAGTCTGACCTTAGGTGGGCCTCTTCACTTGTCCTGAGTCTGACTTTCCTCCTGTGTAAAATGGGGGCATTGCCCTCAGTCTCGGGAAAGGTGGAGGCTCACGGAGATGACATTTGTGTGATTCCTTCCACCATGCAGCAGGGCCTTACTAAGCATTGGTTTGAAATCCACCTCCCCACCATTCCAGTAGAGTGATGGAGACGCGAAACCTCTCTGAGGTCACTGAATCCCTTCCAAGACCTCCATGTGGGGTCTTCAAAGAAAACAGAGTTTTTTACCTGCTTTCATTAATGCAATTAACAGGCTCATAAACCCTGGGGCTGGTATAAGGCCCCAAACAGGAGGGATTCTGAAGATGGAGAGGAAGATATCTCCCCTTGGAGCTGGTGCCAAGAAGAGGTGGACCAAAAAATGCATGGGAAGTATTTGCTAATAACTCAATTAGACAACTAAATAGAGAGTAAGAATCACCCAGCCACATGCCTCAGGGCCAGACAGGTAGCATAACCACGTCTGGTAACAGCAGGAGAACCCAGGCCCCATCTGAAGGCAGCTGCCAGTACCAGGGAAGTGTCGTCATCCAGGAACGTGAGTCAGTGTGGCCTTCAAGAAAAGACAGAAATCTGGATGTACAAGCTTCTAATTTTTTAATATTGACAGGTTTTTTTAAATGTGAACATCTGTCTGCAGGCCAGATGGGTAGGGAGAGATGGCTGTGGTTTGAGGGCTTCACCAAGAAGGTGGGGCTCATGCCAGGTCTTGAATGGGGAGTGGAATTTAGATTTATTGCTTATTTGCGTGTACCACGTGGACACTTCCTGGGAGGTGGTATGGCTAGGTGGTTATGGACTGGGTGTCTGATTCCTCATATGCAAAATAAGAAAAGTGAAGTCTGTTCGGAGAGCGATAGTGAGCATCAGGTGAGATCAAGCACGTTAGATTCTGCACAATCAAGAGCTTGGTTGTATTAGCCATTGTTATCCCAATTATCTTGGCTGTTGTCATTGCTATTGTTATCGAGAGCAGAGACAGGTGGCATATACAGCTCTGCCACTCTTCACCCTAGCTCACCCCATTTGGAGAGCCCACGCTTCCACTACTTTGACGCAATGGTCCAGTGAAAGAGACGATACCCCCATTTTACAGATGAGGAAACGGGGGCAGCACAGAAAAGTGAAGAACCCACGAGGGTTACACAGAAAGTAAGCTTCTGGAGGAAAGATGGGAACCCAGGTCTCCTCGGCTCCACAGCTCACCTTCCATCTGCTCCACCCACGCCCACAGGACCTGCTCCATGGAGTGTGTCCTGGATTCCACGAGCCCCACGCCCGTTAAGCTTCTTGTGGGTTCATCTCAAGTAGGCCCATGACAAACCGTCCTCACCTTGCCCGGCCCCACCACCCAACCCCATCATAGGCTCCTTTGAATTGGGTTGTAAGGCTCGTACACAAAGCCCAGGAAGCATCTTGGACGCAGAAAAGAGTTTCCTGGTGTTCCTTATAAAAGCACAACCTGACATGCAGCTGTTGTGTCAATGATCCCTCTATTTCCCAATTGCCAAAAACCCCAAACAGCTTAAAACAAAAAGAAACTGGCTCCTGGTCTGCAGGTCCGTGTCTACACGCTCACTCCGTTTTTATTAACTTGGCTTGTGGCTCCCAACCCGCAGGTCTGGGGCAGGTCTCCCAAGAGCGGGCACAGCTCTCCTCAGGACCCCACTGGGGAGCGGACGCCGGGGCAGTGGGGTCAGGGAGCGAGGGCAGTCCGTACTGGGGCAGCACTCTCAGTCCACAAATGTCCCAGACACGGATGTTTTGGTCTCATCTTGAAGCCATTTCCAGCCAAGGCGGGGTTCAGGGGGCCGGTTGCCAACCCCAGACACTCACCCTCGGCCACGTTCGTTTGACAGACACTGCATGCCAGGAGTGCCATGTATTTGCAGCATCTGTACAGGGTCTTTGCATCCACGGGCCCTTGGCCATCGACCTTACTCAAATTCAAATATGAACAGTCAGAGAAGGGAAGAAACCTCCGGAATGTATCCAAACAGTGCTGCCCTCCCAACTCAGCACCAGGGACTGCCCCTCTGAGGGTAACTCTACTGTTGAAAAGGATCTTTTAGTCCCATATGTTCCTGTAACAATTTCAACTTATGCTCAGATGAAGACACAGTGGTCTTTCCCATTGCCGCAAGGAAAGGAGACTGCACTGGACTTTTCAAGATCCTGTGATTCTTCTTACTGGACAACGTATGCTTTTTGCTGTAAGTGCTTCTCTTTAAGACCCAAATCTTCCTGTAAGACAGTAGATGTTAAGAACTTGGGCTCTGGAGGTGAATAGGCCTTAATTCATATCCTATTTGTGTGATCTTGGGTGAGGCCCTTGATCTCCCTCAACCTCAGTTTACCAATCTGTAAAACAGAGATAGTATGTTTCTACAGGGTTGCTGCGAGGATCCATGAGAACAGATGCAAAGCGCTTAATTCAACAGCTGACAGTAGATGTGCAACAAAAGGGAGCAATTATTATCACCACGGATCAAGAGGACACTGAAGCCTACAAGGTAGAGTGTGCAGCCCAAGGTCTCCCAGTGAATGAATGACAAGGGTGACATCTGTTCTCAGGACCCCTTGGCTCTACAGCCCGGGACCCTAACCACTATTCCATCACAGCTTCTTTAAGGGAATCCAAAGCTGAGCACAGACACCCCTTCATGTTCACATATGTCATCATTCTATGCAGCTTTTTCTGGCCGGAGCAGAGCCAAACCCATCCCCCTCTTTCCTGCATCTGCAGAAGCCCCTCTGTCTGCCGAAAACCCAGGTTCAACTGGGAGGACTTCCAGGAAGAGCCAAGTCACAGATTTTACACTGACACACACTGGCGTCTCCCATGGCAAAGGAGATATTCACCCTTCCGGCCCCAGCAAGACCACTTATGGGAGTTCGGGGGGATGCCTCTTGATCATCTCTACACCCGTCAGCAGGGCCCTTCTCACATCCAGCATCAGGTGAGTGGCTGGGCTATCACATCTCAGAATTCTATTCCTAGGTCAACTTTGCATGGACTCGGGAGCCCGTGGCCTTGGGAATTCCACAACCACCCTGGGATTTCTCCCTCACCCTTCCACCCAAGTCCCGATTTAACACACAACTAACTGAAGTGTGTCCTCCATACTACGATCTTTCCCAGCCCTGCTCCTGCAGGTGGCAGCTGAAGTCATGTGCATAAGGACCCAGGTGTCTGAGGAATTCTCAGAGCCCTGTCCTCGATCCATTTGTCTGCAGACATTATCTAGACTGCACGTCTCCGAGACAGGCCACGACAGAGTGCATTACGAGGTGAGCCCGCCTTAGTTTTCCCTCCGGCTTTCCCCCTTTTTTTACTTCTTGGCCTCAGCGCCCAAAGTCTTCTGGACATATTTTTCATTTTTCCAAATATCAATTGCTATTTTATTCCCTCTTCTAAGCAGTGAGTAATAAGAGTTGTGTCTGGTCCTAAAATTCCGACTGAAATAAATTAGCCCAATGACCAACAGGAGGTGCCTAGAACAATAACAGCGGAATATTTGGCATATTACAAAAGAACCCCTGGATGTCAAAGTACAGTAAGTCTAGAAGCACATTACAGGGCTATGTTGCCAAAACGGGTATGCAATGAGCCATCCAGGCAGCAGAACGCCTCATAAATTAATCCCGCTTTTTTTTTTTCATTTTTGGTCCACTATTCACAGTTCTTCTAGCCCTCTGGTTAATGGGGTATGCAGAAAGGTATTTTTGGTGTGGCCCGCGTCCCCAGCAGGCAAGCATATGCCAAAGCTGTGTGCAAATGTATACATTTGTCCCCTCATTCGTCTGGCATCCCAGGTACCACTTGCTGCAGTAACAGGGGCAGGGAGAGACACAGACTTTGGAGGTAGCAAGCTGTTAACAAATACTGAGCTCCTACTAAGTGCCAGGCATTGTGCTAAGTTCTGGGGATGCCACAGAGGATGACAGGGAGATGGTCCGTGTCCTCAGGGTGCTGGTAACTCAGACACGTCCCAGTCGATCTGAGCTGGGTCTCCATCTTGGAGCAGATGGGAGATGGGGACAGCAAGCAATGGTTTGTTCTGCGTCCCAAATCCCTCTTTTCCTCGAAGGAATCCCCAAGATGTGAGGCTTGGGAGGAGTGGGGGCCAGACACAGCCCTGTCTCCCACTCTGCAGAAGCAACAGAAGCCCAGATTCTCCTCCCTACCTTGGGGGTGGCCAGGGGCCAGGCCTGTGACAAGGCTCAGTCTAGCCATTGCCCCAGTCCAGAGCTTTGAATCTTCCGGGAATGTCCCAGGTACTGTGGTGGGCTGGAACAAGTCCCCCAAAGATATCTATGTCCTAATTCCTGGAATCTGTGACTGTTACTTTATATTGCAGAAAAGGACTTTACAGGTGTCATTAAATTCAGGATTTTGAACCTCAGTTATCTGGGTGGGCCCCAATGCAATCCATGTATCCTTATGAGAGGAAGATTTCACACACACAGAAGAGGAAGCAATGTGACCATGGAGGCAGAGACTGGAGTGATGGGGCCACAAGCCAAGGAATGCTGGCGGCCACCAGAAGTTGGAAGAGACAAGGAAGGGATTCTCCTCTAGAGCCTCCAGAGGGCATGCAGTCAGCCTGATGCCTTGGTTTCAGCCCAGAGATACTGACTTTGGACTTCTGGTCTCCAGAACTGTGTGAAAGTTAACTTCTGTTGTTTTAAGTCACTTAGTTTGTAGCAATTTGTTATAGAAGACATAGGTAGCTAATGCAGACACCAAGAGAATTTGGAATTCTTTCATGTCTTGGGATCCAACATTTGCCCTCATACAATTCTGGGTTCAGAATGTTCCTGTGACACGCCCTGGCCTGTGGTTCCTCTCTCTGGATCTCCAGCCCCTCCATCTATTTTTCCAGGAGCTCCCTTTGGACCTCCCTCCAAAACTTACTTTTTCTAAATTTAGCGAACGATAAGGACTTCTGTTGCCTGCCATCGTCGGTAAGAAGCCCCACACGGCCAGGCTGTTATGAAAATTAGGGACAAGCCATGTTGGAGCCCAGCACAGCGCCCATCCCACAGCAGACACACAATAAATCAGAGTTCATAAACCAGTGGGCTGCATTTCACCCATACAGTGCGTTTTTTGTTTTTTTCCTAAAGTTGAATTCGTTACCAACATTTACGAGTCAGGAGATTTCACATAAAAGACTGAATTTCTAGCTTCTCTTGAAAAAAGTCAGAAGACCTTATGACACCGGATCTTACATTCTCACGGCAACAATTGGCTGGCCTTTCCAGACATGCGTGTTATAATTTGCCACAGTCCCCACCAGGCCTTTTTGTCGTACACCCAGCCCACTCCTCTCATTTTATTAATTGTTCAGTACCTCTATGCATTTGAGTTTGTAATCCTTGTTACACATGCAAGTCAGACCCAGGTTAGGACTGGGTTCCGGTGTAAGACCCAGGTTGGGAGGTCTTTGCCCAGGATGCTCAGTCTCCCCAGATTCCCTTTCTTCTCCCCTCCAGCTAGCCAAAACTGCCTCCTTTACGGAGCCATCCCAGCCTCCTTTCTCCATACCCCATTAGGCCCCACCCATTCTTATCCAGGCTTGCCTATTAGACCACGTGTATCAGTTTTCTGGATAGATTTTTCATAGAAAGTCTTTGCCTTCTTAAATTTACTGGGCGAGACTTTTGCATTGAGTTGGCACTGGAGCAGCCAGTCTATAAAGACTGGAGAAGCAAGGAAGAAAAAGGAGGGGGGAAAGGAGAGAGAGAGGGAGGGAGAGAGGGAAGGGGAGAGGGAGGGGGGCTAATTGGGTTCCTACTTTGAACCAGACCCTATCCAGTTAGATCATCCCAGTTGGCCCTCCCAGTATCCCCACAAGGCATACGTTATTACTGGTCTCATTTTTCAGATAACTGAGACTCAGAAACACCGTGACACAAGGATTCGAACCCACATGTGTTTGGGAGACAGAACTGAAGCACAGAGTACTGCTTGGTCTCCGCCTGGTAGGTATGGGCAGACTGCTCCCTGCAAACGGTATAATTTTTCCATTAGTGATTTGCCTGGAACTCTTTTTTCACCCACACATTTTCCATTCATCCCCCCACTCCCCCATTCACTCCCACGTTCACTCAGGAAGCCTAATTCCCTAGTCCGCGGTCCCTCCCTCCTTTCTCATCCCCTCCCTCTTCCTGTACTGGGTAGTGGAGTGCTGGCTGGCAGGGGAGGTTGGGAGGCACCCCGCCCAGAGCCCCAGCTCCTAGCACCTACCCTGCCCCAGCCCGCAGCCCACACCGGCTTCTGGGCAGGCGCTCTGAGGGCCGGGCAGGGATGCTTGGCTTCCCTCAGTTTCCTGCCCCAGGAACTGGCCCTCAGAACTAATCACAGAAGCTCCCCAACTCATCAATGCTCTTCAGAGCAGTTTCCTGGAAGAATTCATTGGGTTTCTAGGAAAATGTTTCCGGTTGTCTTCTCTTTCCGTGGCTGTAATTCATTACTTTCGATATGCCACAATTAGTTTAATGGGCAGTCCTGGAGTATCTGCATTTCACATTTGAAACGTTTCCTGGAGGTAAAACCCAAGAAGCCAGTAGCTGCCCATGTGCAAGACCATGGAGATGACGCAGATGGCCTTGTGAAGAGTCCCCGGGTGGGAGCAAGAGACTTGAGATCTGGTCTCTTTTTTCCGAATGGCTTGGGGAGATCCCTTTCTTTTTCTGGTCTTGAGTTTTCCCATGGAAGGGGCAGTATCTCATGGCAGTCAAGACCCTGGGTGCTGGAATCAGACCCACGGAGTTCAGATCTCGGCCCTGCTTCTCTGTAACTTTAGGAAAGTGACTTAACCATTGTGAGCCTCAGTCTCCTCATCTGTAAAATGGAGATAATAATATAATTTGCCATCCAGAGTTGAAATAATAATACAGTGAGTCAATACATATAAAGCACTTTGCATAGAGCCCTGTGCTCAGTAATTTCTTGATGTATCTTAGCTGTGGATGATAATAATAATAAGGATATGCAGGAGAAAGGGGAAGAAGAAGGGATGGAGATTGTTTGACATTCCTGGGTGCCAAACTGGGGTCGTCATGAAGTTGAAGAGGAAAGAGGGAATATAGCTACTTTTGATATTTCAAAAAGCTTAATGAGGACACATCTACTCACCCACAATAAAGCCACAAAGGATAATGAGAATGGCAATTTTCTTTGCTTTTGGCTGAAATTACATTAACCCCTTGGGGTAAACTAAAAGGCTTTGGAGTTAAACAGACCTGCACTCAGACCCCTGGCAGAGTGTATGATCTTGAATAAGGAGAGTAACGTCCAGACAGACAGACAGCCCCGATCTTGCAGGGCAGTTATGAGGATTAGATGAGATAATGTATGGAACACACTTAACAGGGGTCTGGAACAGAGTTGATAACTACTGTGGCGAATATCCTTCCTCGGCTACCCTGGGCCTCAGCTTCTTCATTGGTAAAATTAAAATCATACCACCTGCTTTCCTCATTCAACAAATATTTTCTGATCCAAGTACTATAAATACAAAAACGTATTCACCAGACATAGTTCAGGGCCTCTCAGAACCCACATTTTGAAGTTGCTCATTATTCATCCATTCAGCAAATAGTTTTACTGAACATTTAGTATGTAACAGGCTGCATAATGGGATTTAGAGATACAATGGCTAGTAAAACAGACTTAATCCCCAACTATCTACAGAATTATAGCCTGGAGAAGATGTAATAAATAAAGTAGTGAAATGCCTAGCATACAGTAGGTGCTCAATTAATAAAAGTTATCTGGGTGCTAATCAGGAACTTTGTATGTGTCACTTCGGGAAACTTAGATCACCAAAATGTTGAAAATTAATGATTTCTTAACACATGAAATTTCTTTGGTAGATGGAGGCTTTTAAAATATGAGGGGAGTGCAAAGTAAATGAAATATTTAAATATACACTTAAAACATGTATAGGATCTGTATGCTGAAAACTACAAAATGCTGATCAGAGAAAACCTAAATCAATGGTAAGGCATACCACATTCATGGATTGGAAGACACAACATAATAAAGATGACAGTTCTCCCCCAAGAGATCTGTAGGTTTAATGCAATTCCTGTCAAAATTCCAGCTAGCAAGGTTTTGTTTTGTTTTGTTTTTGTAGACATAGACATCTTATTCTAAAGTTTATATGGAAAGGCTTAGGCCCTAGAAGTGCTGAAAATAATCTTGACAAAGAACAAAGTGGGAGAAATCACTCTACTCAATATTAAGGCTTACTGTATAGTTATAATCAGGACAGTTGGTGTTGGTGTGGGGATCAATACATAGATCAGTGAAACAGAGTAGAGAACCAGAAATCGCCCCACTCAAATATGTTCAGCTTATTTTTCACAGATGCAAAAGAAATTCAAAGGAGAAATGAAACCATTTTCAACAAATGGTGCTGGAGCAAATGGACATCCACAGGCAAAAAAATGAACCTTGATCCAAACTTGACACCTTATACAAAAATTAACTCCAAACATATCATGGACTGGAAGGTGAAGCATAAAACTATAAAACTTTTTAAAAATAGAAGAAAATCTCCTGCTTCTAGGGCTAGTGAAGAGTTCTTAGATTTGACGCCAAAACCCATGACTCACAAAAGAAAAAAATTGATAAGTTGAACATCAGCAAAATTAAAACCTTTTTCTCTGCAAAAGTCCATGTGAAGCAGATGAAGAGACAAGCTACAGACTGGGAGAAAATATTTACAAACCATACATCCGTCTAGTATCTGAAATATACAAAGAACTCTCAACACTTAACTGTAAAAAAACCATTCCAATTAGAAAATGAGCAGAAGATGTGAACAGACGTTTCACTGAGGAGGAGATACAGATGGCAAAAAAGCACATGAGAAGATGTTCAACATAATTAGATATCAAAAAAATGCAAATCCGGGCTTCCCTGGTGGCGCAGTGGTTGAGAATCTGCCTGCTAATTCAGGGGACACGGGTTCAAGCCCTGGTCTGGGAGGATCCCACATGCCGCGGAGCAACTAGGCCGGTGAGCCACAACTACTGAGCCTGCGCGTCCGGAGCCTGTGCTCCGCAGCAAGAGAGGCTGCGATAGTGAGAGGCCCACGCACCGCGATGAAGGGTGGCCCCCGCTTGCCACAACTAGAGAAAGCCCTCGCACAGAAACGAAGACCCAACACAGCAAAAATAAATTAGTTAATTAATAAACTCCTACCTTCAACATCTTAAAAAGAAAAAAAAGGGAAACCTTAAAAAAAATGCAAATCCAAACCACAACGAGCTATCACTATATACCTACTAAAATGTCTAAAATAAATAATGAAAGCACCAATGCTAGGGAGTATGAGGAGAGACTGTATTGTTCCTATATTGCTGATGAGAATGTAAAATGGTACAGCCACTCTAGGAAATAGTTTGACAGTGTCTTATAAAATTATCATGCAATTACCACATAATCCAGCAATTGTCCTCTTACACATCCCAGAGAAATAAAAACTTAGGTTCACACAAAAACCTGTATTGGCATACCTCGGAGATATTGGTTCCAGACCACCACAATAAAGTGAATATCATAATAAAGCGAGTCACACAGTTTTTTTTGCTTTCTCAGCACACATAAAAGTTATGTTTACACTATACTGTAGTCTATTAAATGTGCAACAGCATTATGTCTAAAACGATGTGCATACTCTAATTAAAAATACTTTACTGCTAAAAATGCTAACCATCATCTGAGCCTTCAGGGAGTTGTGGTAGTAATATCAAAGATCACTGATCACAGATCACCATAACAAACATAATAATAGTGAAAAAATTTGAAATATGGCAAGAATTACCAAAATGTGACACAAAGACATGAAATGAGCAAGTGCTGTTGCTCCATGCAGGGTTACCACAAAACTTCAATTTGTAAAAAATGCAGTATCTACGAAGTGCAATAAAACAAGGTATGCCTATACAAGAAAGCCCATATTAGCTTTACTCATAAAAGCCAAAACCTGGAAACAGCCCAGATGTCTTTCAGTGGGTGGCTGGTAAACTGTGGCACATCCCTGCCGTGAAATGCTACACACAAAAAGAGAGGGACAAACTACCGATGCAGGATAATCGGGGTGAATTTCCAGGGGATTATGCTAAGTACCAAAAAGCCAGTCTCCAAAGGTCACAGACTATTTGATTCCATTGATACGACATTTTTGAAAAGATAAAATTTTAGAAATAGAGAACAGATCAGTGGTTGCTAGGAATTAGAGACAGTGGGGGGGGGCGTGGAAGGGAGGGGGCGCGGATCAAACGCAACACAGAACCCTGTGGTTTGGGAATTCTTCTGTATCATGACTGTAGTGGTGGAAACCCAAATCTAGCCATGTGACAGAATTATTTAGAATTAAATACACGCACAAATGAATACAAGTGGAACTGGGGAGATTTTAATAAGATTGATAGATTGTATCCATGGCAAGAGCCTATGTTACCATCAGTGGAAACTGAGTAAAGGGTACCCAGGATCTCCTATACCATTTCTTACAATTGCATGTGAATCTACAATTATCTCAATAAATTCAGCTAAAAATATGTTATTGTTTTTTTATTTAAAGACTTGCATCTTATAAAAACAATTGAAAAGAGAAGAAAAAGGATCAGAAAAATCACCATCCTGAAATAAAATCTTTAGGTGTATTTCTTTCTGGTCTTTGTTTTTTACATTTATATGAAAAACAAGTTGGGGCTAAACACCAGGATGGTGAAGAGTGGGGGCCTGACTGTCCCCACCTTCTGTGACATCAGAATTCATGGCTTGAGAGATGCTTGGTGACCAGAGGCCGGGGAGGTGAGGGTACCCTGTTCCACCCAGGCAGCCTGACCTGAGATCATGGTGATCCAACAGGTGCACAGCAGGGGGCGAGTGGCAGCTGAGAGAAGGGGAGGTCACTCTGAGGACAAGAAACAGGTGAGGCCAGACCAGGTGTACATGGCTTTCCTCCCATCTGGACTCCATTTGACACTCCAGGAAGACTGTAAGGCCCTCAAAGTCAGGAACGGGCTTTCAGCCCGACTCTCCCTAGAGCCCAACCTGGTGGAACACAGCAGGGCTCAGGAGCTTCCTCTAGAAGTCATTACTGACACTCTTATTTAATTCTCCACACTGCCAGCAGAAGCTATGCTCCAGGAGGGCTGGGATTTTTATTTAGCTTCCTGCTGTATTCCTAGTGCCTAGAATAGTGGTTGGTACATAACAGGTGCTGAATGAATGAATGAATGAATGAACCGAAATAAATAGGATAATACACCTGAATTGGAGAGGTCGTGGAGCTTTCGTTCTTAGGGCTGAAATTCAAACCTAACATAGGATTTTGTCAAAATGGAAAATGTTAGCACTTAATGTGCACAGCCTGGTGCTTCTACCCCTCTCTCTTTCATGACATTCCCGAGAAGCAATTATTAGCAAATGGGTAAGCTGAGGTTGGAAAGGCAAAAGGCCAGACAGCAGGGACAGACTGGGATTTGAAGCCAGGGCCATCTGATTCCAGAACCCTTAGCAAGGTGACCCTGCACTCCACCGCCTCCCAGGTGGAGAACTGAGGGAAGGATGTAAAAGGAGGCTGGGAAGGTCATCTGGGCCTTGCACACTGTGGAAAGGAGTGGGATTTTATTCTGAGATTAGTAAGAAGCCATTGAAGGGTTTTAAGCAGAGCGATACATGACTGACCTATATATGTTTTCAAAAGATTTGTTCACTCATACGTTTAATACACATTCCAACGCTTCCTTTATGCTGGACGTGGCGGGGCTCCCATTATGCTGCAGCTTTTGCTAAAAAAGTGTCCCACGAATCTCAAACCCCAGGAATGCTCCTTTTAGAAAAGTCATTTAAAAGGTTCTGTGGTTTGGGGAATGCTGATACCCTCGTTCCCTTCCTGGAGATTTACACAGCTCGTTCACATAATGAAGGCTCTGACAAGTCCTGCAGCAAGGAAATCCACATAACTTTGTTTACCACAGCATTTCCCAAATCAATTTGATGACAGAGTCCCCACCTTGCCTTTTTGAAAGACCTTTCAGCATATATCAAAATCCACTTTACAGGTGAAGAAACTGAGGCTCAGAGAGAAGAAATGATCTGGCTCAGGCCCCACAACAGCACAAGAGAAGGACTAAAGCTCAGTTTTAGTCCCCGTTCCCTGCCTTTGTCTCCACCCTGCACACACACACACAAAATATAGCAGCAATTATGCTGGTGAAGACACCATCCTGTAAAGCACATTGACAGAGGAGTGGTTAAAGAAATGGAAGAGCTTTCAGACCACAGAATGTTCATCAGCCGTTATAAAGAATGAGTCAGTTCTATGTGTCTTAGATAAAGAGAGTCTCAGGGAATATTGTTAAGAAATTTAAAAAGTGCCCTAATCTGAAGTGTACAATGATTTCACCTTGGGTGTCCACACCTAGGCAGTTGCTACCCAGATCAAGCTATAGAGCATGTCCAAGTTTCCTCCAAGGCCCCTCCCAGCTCACACTCCATAACCACGATTCTGAGTTCTATCATCCCAGACGAGTTTTGTACGTCCCTGAATTTCATGGGAACGGAATCAAACAGTGTGTCCCTTCATGACTGGCTTTTTTCACTCCTAGTGTGTGTGACAGACTCAGTCACGTTGCTGCTACGTAATTAATGTTTACTTTTTTTTACAGTTAATAATAATATAGTTGCTAGTATATATTTTTGAAAAGCTATCCAGGGAAGAGACAAATTATGCAAATCTCTTATCTTCTTTGTTTGTGGTAGCCAGTCTAAATCTTGCTTCACAAAGACAGGTACATAAGAAATGTATTATTTCAAGTCAGATTAAATCTGGCTCAGCCCACATCCAGTGAGCTGGGGGGAAAGTCAATGTCGGTCACTACTGTGTCCACCTTAATCCTCTCTCCACTTTTGTTTGCCCCTGACACCATCACTGTCCCAACTTACATTGTCTGTTGAAAGCAGTTGTCTCCGAATTCCCTGTGCTAAGACCTCCCAGCCACACTACGAGGGCCACCCAGGAGAGGGAAGTGGGCCCCTCCCAGACTCAGATTCCCCCTCTATCTTCTCCCACCTCTCCAAAAGGCTCTCAGTTTTCTCCCATTCTGATCCTGGCACACCCATCAGAATCTCCTAAATGGTCTTGGACTGACCCAAGTTCCAGGGAGCAATGTTGTCTTCAGGCAGCCGTTTCATTCCTGCGCCCAAACCCCAAGAGGTAGACTTCCAATTGCAGCCTTAACACAGTAACTGGGGCTAAACTAGCCCTCCCATTCACTGTAAGCGGCCATGAAATTGACAAAATAAATGAAGCAACTATTTTCCGGTGAGGGCAGCAGACAGCACAAAAGTGCAATCCCTGAGAAAAGAAAACTGGTGATTGCCTCATCTCTTTCCCAACGACGGCTGCACCAAGAGTTAGAGGGCGAACAGAGCCCAGCAGTCCTGCTGAGCTGCAGAGAGTCTGCGCAACTGAAGCAGCTGCACTCCGTAGGACAAGGCATTGGAGAGGAAGAAGAGCTGTGTGTCGAGAGGACCCCGAAAGCCCAGGCGGGGGATCTCCATGACTTCTTGGCTGTGGGCTGCATGCAAAGGATTAGATTACCCACGGCTTACCAGACAGCAGCTGCTATGGGGTTTAGAGCAGAGATACTGGAGGTCCAGCAGTGTTGGAGGTGGATGGAATTCTGATCCAGCTGGAACCATGAAACCCCTTAAGATCCCAGGCATCCATTTGAGAGCACACATATATGTACAGACACACACACACACACACATATATTCTATATTCATACAATATAATATTACTCATCAATAACCTCGAACATGAAAACCTGGAGACATCTCAGAAGCATTATGTGGAGTAAGAATAGCTCAACAAAACAGTATATAATATATGGTTTCATTGATGTGAAGTTACAGAACAGGCAAAACGGCTCCACAGTGACAGAGAGCAGATGAGCGGTTCCCTATGGCAGGGGCGGGGGTAAAGAGGGGGTTGGCCGCAAAAGCACACACAGGAACTTTCTAGGATGATGGAAATGGTCTACATCTAGATTGGAGTGGTAGTCCACAAGCACAGACATGTGTCAAAACTCATCAAACTGTCCATGTAAAATGTGCATTTTACTGTATGTGAATTATACCTCAATAAAGTCAACTCCTTTTAAAGATCATTTCAAAGAAAGCATGCAAAAGTGAGGCAAGGATGAGAATAGAGGTGGGCCTTCCTTCTCAGCAGGGAGAAAGGGAAAACACCAATGAAATGTCAGTAAGTTGCCATGTTATCTAATTCTGCAATATTTGCGGGTTTTGTAGTAAGTACACGTGACTTAGATAATCAGAAAAAAGTTCAGCTCTAACCATGACCTTATAGCAGCCCCACGCCTAGCCCTCTGTGAGGGAAGCAGGGATGCACGTATTCCCTCCAGAAATTCATCTCCTCCCTCCTCCTCTTCTTGCCCCCAGACACTGTTGGCGTTGCTGATCTTGGTGCTATATGTGGGCACAGGAATATCAGGTGAGCATTCTGGAATCTGAGGAGGAAGGAGCCATGTCCACACAGAGTCAGGAGCATATTCTGGAGATGGCTGCATGCCAAGGGGGCCTCCACAGCTTGCCTTCTCCCATCCTCTTCATCCCATTGGGATGATCAACCGAGTTTATTCCAACTCACTCTCCTTTCCCTTATTAAGAGGTGGTGTTTGTGCCTGTTTCAGGAAGAAGTTGGGAGGTGTCAGAAAGAATCAGAGAATGTAACTACGTCCAGAATCCTATGACTTCCCAGGTAACAGATTCAAGAAGGTACTGAGGGACGTCAAGCTTGGCTGAGGAAATCTGAGAAGGCTTCCCAGAGGTGTCATTGATGGGTCTCGGCCAGGTGGAGAAGGTGGGGATGGGCAGAAGGAAAGCATTGCAAAGGCTTGGGGAACTTTTAGAAACCAGTGGCAAGGGAGGGTCTACATGAAAAGGCTCAAGATGCAATGTGAGTGTCTGCCTTTCAGGTGTTTGAATACCAGACCAATGACCCCTCAGAAGAGCCAATCAAGGTAATCAGGACCTGGTGGAAGGAGAACTTGCATGTTTTCGTGGAGAAGCTAGAGAAAGAGGTGCGAGACCTGGAACAGCTGGTGCGAGACCTAGAGGAGTGGCTGGATGCCCTCCTGGGAGACGGGTACCCAGGGGAGCCCGGTGCCACCCTCAAAAATCACTTGTGAGGGGCCAGAGCTGGGACCTGGGCAGGAGGCCAAGTGGAAGGGGGCAAAGATTCCCAGGGGTTCCTCTAAGTAGGGCTGAGCTGTGACACTTGAAGTTTAAGGCAGCCAAGAAAATAAAGTAGTTGAGACACTGAGAACTCTAGTTGGCACCACTGCTGGTCCATGAAAGCTGAACGCAGGTCAGGAAGACACCAGGCTCTGCTGAGATACCATCACTTGTAGCAGGACTCTGGTGCACAGGAACCAACACCAGCCTCAGAGCCAGCCACAGGGTCAGGACCCCTCTCTTCCACTTGACTTGAGTCACTGTGCAAAATTCCTCAACCTCTCTACAACAAGATATCTCATTAATAAGAATCAGGGAAACAAACTTTGCCTCACAGGGTTACACTGAGGATCAAATGTGTATATATCGTGTATGTCTGGCATATAGTAGGTACCTGATAGACAGTCCTTCCTTTTTCACATTCCTTTTTCCTTCCTCCTTGGAAGTCAGCAGGAGGATGCTGGGTCTAGAGTATACAGATAGTATGTGGCAACTCAACCTTCTGACACTGCTGGTAGAAGCGTAAGTTTCCAGAACCCTTCTGGAGGGCAATTTGGTGAGAGCTATCAAATTCACAAATGCATTTATCCCTTGACCCAGCAATCAACTTCAGCGATTTGTCATATGTATCAATGTATGCACATTGTGAAGTTACACACTTTGCTTCTAATAGCAAAAAAAAAAAAAGGAACAATCCAAATGAAAATGACATCAGTAGGGCACTGGTAAGTACATCCAAACAATGAGATACCCTGTAGCTGTGAAAGAGAAAGAAGAGGAGGCTTTCCTACTGATATGGAAAAGCCTGAAGGATATGTTGTTAAATGAAAGAAATGAGTCCATATTTTACTGTTGATGACGAAGTTGTGATTGAATACGCATAAAAACTCTAGATGGATACAAAACAGGGGGAGCTTGAAGGGAGCTGAACTGGGGCAAATTTATGACAAGGACGGGAGGGAAACTTTCCATTGTTTACTTTTCACACTTTCCTATTTTCAAACTATGTGAATGTTTTGCCTATTCAAATATTTTTTTAAATAAAATTACCTATTATTTTGCTTGCAGACAAGGACTGGACTAGTGTATACAAGCAAAAATAACAATATCACTATGATGAAATTATGAGTGACTTTTAATTTTTTTCTTTTTGGCCATGCTGCACGGCACAGCTTGTGGGATCTTAGTTCCCTAACCAGGGATCGAAGCTGTGCCCCCTGCAGTGGAAGCACAGAGTCCTAACCACTGAACCACCAGGGAATTCCCTAATTTTTTAAAAATAGTGCCAAGAGAAAACCTCTCTCTTTTGATTATTTTTATTAAGCAATGAGAATGCTTGTCTAGGATTTTCCCTTTTTCCCTTGACTTCCAGGAAACTCAGAGTTCAGCTGTCCATTACAGGAATTATATTGGCCTCACTTCTTTAGGTTATTTATTTCCCCTTCTTATGACTTTTTTGTTTTTTATTTTAATGGAATTGTTATATATCTGCCAATTATTAGGACCACCTCCAATCTTTGAAAAGTCATGAGGGTTCCAGTTAAAATAATCTCAGAGGATATCTGACTTACAGGGAACGTCACAGCGATCCATTTGCCAGAAGGAATGAATCAATTGTCATTTGGGTTGGAAAAAGTCTTTGCAAGTTATGGTCACAGTTTGCCTGGGGGTGGGAACCAGAATCTGTTTTTTCTCATTTGCAGTTATTTCAGCAAGAGTTCTACAGGAAGAGGTTGACTGATATTTCCTGGTGTTCATGTTTACTATTACCATACAAGTTGTAGTTATAAATCCAAAATCATGTATATCATGTATGTTCTATGGGTACTCTAAAGGGTTCTCAGGCATAAATATGACAATATACAATACACAATTAAGCCTAAGACACACTTTAGACTTTAAACCAAGTTGTAATTCTACTGTATCTGTAATATATATGTATGTGCTTATATAACACTTATATATTATATGTACTTATATATTTTGTTATATGTAAAAGACAGTTTAGATGTTTATATATGTAATTTGGGGGATACATGAAAAAAAAGAAAGCAGAGCCTAGATCCTTGAGGAATAGGACCACCCCCGTGGACATTACCAGAGCCTTTGAGGAGTTAGTTCCCTGAAAGCTCTTGGATGCCACTCATCTTCCCCACACACACACAAAAAGTGCCTAATAGGGACCCACTGACGGTGGTTTCTGTTGGTTTCCTGCCTTGTGAGCCCATAAAGAACAGCGAGCCCTTCAGGGTGGCTCAGGCCATGAGGCCCAACAAGGGAACCGGGATCTCACAGGAATTGAGAGCATATCACGACATGGGATGGTGGAGACTGGAACAGGAAGGTCTTTATGAACCAAGGCACTCCAGGAGCCCTCACTGCAAGAATCTGGGTTCTCTCCAGTGTTCCACCTTTACGTTGCCTTTCTCCGGGTCTCTGCTTCCCTTTGTGTGACGGCTCCATCTCGTCTGCTTCCAGTGGCTTCCTTGCCCTCCACTCTGTGTATCCCTTCTTGAGCTCCATGCTTCTGCTTCTGCTTCTGAATCCTCGTAACTCTGATTCAGTCCTAGTCTCACAGGCCTCTCTCTTCCTCACGACCTTCTAACTTCTATTGACTATATGATTCTGCCCGTAGTTCCCAGGTCAAACTCTAGGGGGAGTGGATGGGATACAATTGGCCCATCTCATTCACTGGAGTTTCTGGTGCTGAGCCAGGCTCTGTGCCAGGCAGCCTTTGGATTGAGTGAGCTTGGGGAGGATCAGGTGCTCCAGGACAGAGCTGCTCATACAAGAAACAGCCTGGGCCCCTTCCTGACAAGAGGCTTTGGACCACATGTGATGACCTGATTTACATTTCCCAATGGGGTCAAAACGTGGCAGAGAGAGTGACAGCAACCCTTGTACCTGGAGCCCCAAGAGTCTATATCAGCAAAGCAGAATTATGTGAGACAAACATTCAAAGGCTGAACACAGTTGCTGAGAATGAGGTGGGAGGGGCTTGACCACCAGAACCACATAGATGCATGGGGCAGCCCAAACAGAGAAGATTTAACTCTCTGCCTTCACTTCCTGGGTGTGAAAAATACAAATGACACACTTCAAAATAAGAGTATGACTACCTTCTATAACTTTGAAGTCTTATAATTTGAATGATTTTAGCAAAATGTTGCCCAGTAAACCTATTAAGGGGCCCACTTTCATATCTACAGAGTGGATTTCCCTTGAGAAGAGAAAAAGGCTTTTGCTTAAGAAGGCAACTCTACATTTCTCCAAAGAAGGCACACAGATGGCCAACAGTCACATGAGAAAATTCTCAACATCACTAATTATTAGGGAAATGCAAATCAAAACTACAGTGAGGTACCACCTCACACTGGTCAGAATGGCCATCGTCAAAAAGTCTACAAATAATAAAGGCTGGAGAGGGTGTGGAGAAAAGGGAACCCTCTTGCACTGTTAGTGGGAATGTAAATTGGTGCAGCCACTATGGAGAACAGTATGGAGATTCCTTAAAAAACTAAGAATAGAGTTAGTATATGATCCAATAATCCCACCCCTAGGCATATATCCAGAGAAAGCCATAATTCGAAAAGATACATATACCCCAATGTTCACGGCAACCCTATTTACAGTAGCCGAGATATGGAAGCAACCTAAATGTCCCTCAACAGATGAATGGATAAAGAAAATGTAGTGTATGTGTGTGTGTGTGTGTGTGTGTGTGTGTGTGTGTGTATACATATACATATATATAGACAGTAGAATACTACTCAGCTATAAAAAAGAATGAAATGATGCCATTTGCAGCAACATGGATGGAGCTAGAGATTATCATACTGAGTGAAGTAAGTTAGACAAAGACAAATATCATGATATCGCTTATATGCAGAATCTTAAAAAAAATGATACAAACTTATTCACAAAACAGAAATATACCCACAGACATAGAAAACAAACTTATGGTTACCAAAGGTGAAATGGGAGGAGGGGTAAATTAGGAGTTTTGGATTAACATATACACACTACTATATATAAAACAGATAACCAACAAGGACCTACTGTAGAGCACAAGGAACTCTACTCAATATTCTGTAATAACCTATATGGGAAAAGAATCTACAAAAGAATGGATATATGTACATGTATAACTGATTCACTTTGCTGTGCACCTGAAACTAACACAACATTGTAAATCAACCATACTCCAATAAAAATTTTTTAAAAAAGAAAGAAGTATCGATTGGACCACGCATGTGCCAGCCACCGATGAATGAGATGTTTATAGGCTAATGGTGAAAACAAATGAAAGAAACAAGTAGAAAAGTCAGGACAAGGCAATTTCAGAGAATAATAACTAAAAGAGTAGAAACGAGACCACTTAGCAAATCACTGTAGTTCCAGGTAGAAATGGAGGCTTGGCGTGGGGGAAAAGTGCCCAGAATCAGGAGACATTCTGAAAATGTATTCAGTGGGACCTGCTGATGGATGAGAATGTGGGAGAAGAGTCTAGAAAGCTGTTTGCCAGCCCTCAGGACTTCCTCTCTTTTCAGCAAGGAGGAACCTGAGCCATGAGTCAGGTTTTGACCCAGGTAGCCCAAGAGGGCAAAATGGAAGAGAGAGGTTTGGTCTGGTTAAAGGGAAAGTGGCCAGCTGGAAAAATGTCATGACCACTCAAGTATCCACATTTCTTTCCTTTGTCTCAGGCACCTGGAGCATGAGATCAGCATTACAACAGTTAAAAACTTTTAATTAATTGTAATTGATGGTTCTCTCCCTTATCTCTCTTTTACTTAATAGATTTGGCAGCCTTCCTAATGCTCCCTCGGGCTCTTCTCTTTGGCTAACACTGATTCATTCTACTTTTTAATTTGCTCGTCTTATTGCATTTGGTCAGCTGCCTTTCTGTTCTTTCACCTTATATATATTATATAATGGGGGAAAAACCCACAATCATTCAGATAATTCATGGTTTAAAGATAAGAACCTGATAATCTAGACAAAACCTAGGTAAGGTAAAGTCCACCTGTATGTTAGCCGTTAAGTAGTTCATGAGCATACTATGATTATCGGGAAGAAATAATAAAATTGTGATAGCTGACATTTAGAAAATGCTTCCTGCATTTCTGTTTTAGGGGCTCGGTCAAGTGCTATGGGAGGGGAAACTGAGGCAGGGAGACAGTATATCATGGTTAAAATCATATCACCAATAAATGGGGAGCCAGGATTCAAACCCACACTGTCTGGCATCAAAGCCCTCACACTAACCCAATGTGCTTTACAGCCTCCCCTCCGTTAAGTCCAGCCAAGATAATCTCTTTCTCTCTTTAAAATGTTATCCTTTTATTGTTAAGGAATCGTATGCCAATTAAATTTAGAAGGCAGTAAATACTACATGTCAGGTACATATATAGAGAAGTAGAAATCATATTTCCTGCCCACATTATAGCTGGTCTGTCTACCATGAAGCCAAGAAACAAAGATGGAAAAAAAGAAATCTCTAGCTTGTTTTAAAAGTCATTGGGTGAAGTGCCAAAGGCACCTAACTAATTGACAAATGAGTAAAATATTTATTGACTTAACTAAGAGTTCAGAGAAGGGATAGGGCGCTTGAATTGGCACTAACATGAAAATCTGTTAGTCCAGTTACAGAAAAATGCTGAAATTTGAATTAGGCTATGGCCAAGAGGAAATCGTGGGAGAAATGGAAGAAAAGATGAATGATGGGCGGGGGCAGAGAGGGGCCCTTCCTGCTAGAATCACATGTCAGGTATGGGTACTGTGGCCCAAACTAAACCCAAGGGTCAGATCTGAGGTCTCAGGTAAGATTTGGAACCAGCTTCCCAAAGGTCTTTGTGAGAATAAGGTTTTAAAAAAAAACCCTTAAGAAGGAGGGACTCAGGCTCCCTTGAAATTATTCCAAGACCAGGAAGGTTCATTTCCAGTCTTCATGTCATATTTTTGATGATGTCAAATAAAAAAGTGGAGTTAATCTGTTCCCTTAATCCACAAATTTGTTCAACAAAATTGTGAAAAGCACTAAATCCAATTTGGTTCAAATCTGGCTGTCAGAAGGATAATTGAGGGATGAAACCAGAGAAGACGCCTTTTGGGGCATCGTTGTGACATTTCCAGGAGGAGGAGCATTCTTGCCTTAGGGCGGGGCCAGCGCTTTAGTCCAGCAGTGCTGCTGGCCTTCTTAGCCCAGTGGCTGAGCCTTCAGCAGAAGGCCCCAAGTTACCTGAGTGCTTTGGCCAAATCACTTCATCACTCAGAGCCTCGGTTTCCCTCCCTGTCATACAGTGCTACTACACTTTTCTGAGCAGCTGTTGAGACACTAAGAGGACATGATGACAGTAAAGCACAGTGCTAGGAAAGCTAGTAGGTGCTTAGAAAAGGAAGCATAACAGAAAAGTCCAGGTAGATCCAAACACAGGCTCAGGTAAATCCAGGGACATTGGGCTCTCTCTCCCTCCCCCTCCCCTCCGCCTCCCCCTCCCCCCTCCCTCTCCCTCTCTCCCCCCCCCCGCCCCCCCCCCCCCGCCCCGTTTGCCTCTGGGCTGGCCCCATTCTCAGGCATGCTGTCCCCACAGTGGAGGCAGCATGGCTTCTGGAGTTCCAGGCTAGATCACATCCTCTCCTTCTCCCCGGAGGAAAAGAAATGCCTCTTCCCCGAGAGCTGTACTCGAAGTCCTGCATTTGAACCTGGTGGCCCTCGGTTTGGATCACATACCATTCCTGAGCTACTCCTCGTAGCTGAAGTGATGCAATGCTCACATTGGCCAGACCTGCTCACACACCCATCCCTCTAGCCAGGGATAATCCTAAGCACAGACTGAGGGGTGGGGAGCCGTGGTTCCCCAAGAGAAATCGGGGTACTGTTAGCAGAATGGGGGAAACCAGTGCTAGGAAAAAATTTTTAAATACTTTGTTAAAGTACCGATAACAGCAATTCATTTTCATCACACTCCAGCAGGGTGTAAAGTGCTTTCTCAGCTATCCTACCTCACGTGGGTCTGAGCTCTAGACAAGACAAGTGATCTTTTTTAACACCCTGGCGCATGGCCAGCTACAGCAGAATTTACTTCTCTTGCCTGTGAGCCCAGGCAAAGTGCACATCAACGGAGGTGAAATGAAGAAGCTGAAAGGTCAGGGCTTTGGGGTAAAACAGATGTGGTCCAAACCCTGCCTCTCCACTCCCACCTCGGCACTGTGCCCTCAGACAGGTCACTCCATCCTTCTGAGCTGCCCATAAAGTGGGGTTTGTCTACATATCTCCAGGGCCTACTTAGAGGATTAAGTAATAACAGCCAACTTTTAATCAGTGTTTACTAGGCTCCAGGCACAATTCTAAATGCATTATGGGCAGCATCTACCTTATTTAATCATCAAAAATCTATGCATCAGGTACTATCAATGTCTTCACTGCACACGTAAGGTAACTGGAACACGGGGTACATAACTCTTCCAGGGTCACACAGTAAGTGGTAGAGCCAGGACGCAAACTCAGACAAGGAAATTCCGGGGCCACGTGCTGAAACCCCACCCTATGCTCCTTCCGGATTAGATGAGGTAATGCGCATGCAAGAGCTATGTAAACTGTGACACGTTGTATAAATGTCACTTGCTATTACTTCTTTCCTCCCGCCCTGGTCATTAAGGCCACGAGGGACCTCATGAATCTACCGTTCAGATATTTTCTCACCGTGCTAGACTTGGTCCCTGAGCTGCACTTCCTCCCAGCCTGCCTTTGACTCTGAGGCTACCCCTCGAGATCCATCTGATTCGTTTCATTCTCCAGTCTCAGCAAAGACGCTTTTTGCACACAGGCATTCATTTCCTCCACAACTCTTAATGACCACAACGATGAGCTGCAGCCATACTGGACAGAACAAGAACCAATACGGTCTCTGCCCACACGGAGCTCCCAGTATGGTGGAGCAGTCACAGAAAATGGAGCCAGGGGAGGAGACTCAGCTTCACGGATAAATTGGACATAATATTAGAACCTGGCTGTCAGGGTGGTGGCAACATATACGCGAGAGGAATCAGGCAAGAAGGGTACCCAGCACAGTCAGAGCTGAACACACTTAGCTATTGTCACAAAATGAATTCTACTGCCTCACTCCCTCTGACACAGAGCTTAGGACTCACTCAGTACAACTTACTTGTTCCCCTCTCTAGACATCCTTTGTTATTCTTGGTTTCTGCTTTATTTCTCATATCAAAACACACACTCATTAGCAGAAATTCAGAAAAAAGTAAAACAAATGTACATTTTTTAAAAATAACAGGCGTATAGAGACAGAAAGCAGATTGGTGGTTTCCAGGGGCCGGTGGGAGGAGGGAACTGGGAGTGAATGCTTAATAGGCACAGGGTTTCCACTTGGGGTGATGAAAAAGTTATGGAATTAGACAGTGGTGATGGTTGCACAACACTGTAAGTGTACTTAATGTCACTGTATTGTACACTTTAAAATGGTGAAAATGGTAAATTTTATGTTCCGTGTATTTGCCACAATAAAAAAAAAAAAAAAATGCTGGAGAGCATAACCTCACTACCCAGAGTCAGCCAAAGCAATGTTTTGTGGGTTTCCCTCCACCTTTTTTTCAATGCATATTTTTAAATAGTTAAAGTCATACTGCAAGTATAATTCTGTATCCTCCTTTTTAAATCCAGCCATATGTCATCAGCGTTATTCCCATGTCCTGCATAACATTGTTGGGCATTTAGGGAGTTCTTTTCTTCAAAGAACTATTCACTATTATTAACAAATGCACTCAGAAAATGAAAGGAAAGCCATAGATGGGGAGAAATTATTCACAATACTATACCTGACAAAAGACTTATATCCAGAATATATAAAGAACTACAAATCAATACGAAAAATATAAACCACCCAATTTTTTTTCATAGGTTTGAAAAGACACTTCAAAAAGAAGATTTATGAACGGACAATAAGCATGAGGAAGGTGCTCAACATCACTGCTCATCAGAGACATGTGTATGAAAATCACAGTGAGACACCAGGGGGATATACCACGTTGGAGAGGAGGGGAGGGAGCTGCAAATCTCATACATTGCTGATATAATATTATGCAAACCACTTTGGAAATCAGTTTGGCAGTTTATTATAAATACACATATAATACACTGTGCCCTAATGATTCCATTCTAAGTATTTACCCAAGAGAATGAAATGAATGAGGCCAAACACACACAAAACCACAAAGTCAAACACAAAAACAAAAACAAAACCTTGCACAAAAATGTGCGTAGCAGCTTTATTCATAAAAGATAGCAACTGGAAATAACTCAAATGCCCATAAATAAATTGTGATTATATTCATACAGCAGAATACTATTCATAAATAAAAGAATGAACTACTGATACATAGAACAGCATGGGTGAGTCTCAGAAGCATTATCTTGCTTGAGATAAACAAGATATAAGACTATATATTGTCGGATTCCATGAATAACTAGACTATGGTGATAGAGATCAGGTTGGTATCTCAGGCAAGGTGTACAAGGAAACCTGCTGGAGTGTTGGGAATAATCTATATCTTAATATGAGGTGGTGGTTACATGGGTGTTTGCATTTGTTGCAATTCATCGAACAGTATACTTCAAATCTATTTTATTGTATATAACTTATGCCTCAATATCATTAAAAATAATAAAATTATATGCCAACTCTATGACTCAACAGTTTCATTCCTAGATGTTTACCCAAGAAAAGAGCATGTACTCACAAAAAGTCTCGTATAAAAATATTCATTGCAACTTTATCCATAAGAGCCAAAAACTGTAAATGGATTAAATATTCCAATTAAAACAGAAAGATGATTAATCTCAATTTTTTTAAATGCATGTTGCTTACAAGAGACACAAATATAAGGACCCAGAAAGGTGGAAAATAAAAGGATGAGAGAACGTATCTATAAAAATACTAAAAAAATAAATGGGTATGTTAAAAAGCAGGTATAGGTCTACTAATATCAGATCAAATAGACATTAAGACCAGAAGTATTATTAGACATAAAGAATAACAATTCATAATTATAGAGGGGTCAATTCAACAGGAACATGTAACAATCCTAAATTCAAATGAGTTTAGTAATGGAGCCTCAAACACAGTAAGAATTAAAAGGAGAAAAAACCACATCCATAATCATAGCACAATGTTTAGAAACATGTCTCTCAGTAACTGATAATACAGATATAAAATTAATATAGATATATTAAGATTTAGTGACATGAATAACAAATTTGATCAGACCCAAACCTATTCAGTCACCTAGTTTGTGGCAAACATACCACTACAGTGTAGCAGGGGCAAACGCTCTTGCTAATAAGTGGTGCTAGATAAACTGCACAAACTTATGGAAAATATGGACGTTGACTCTGACCTCATACCACACCCAAGATTCTATTTCAGGTGAATCATGGGCCTACATATGAAAAGTAAAACAATAAAGCTTCTAGAATAAAACATGGGTATATATTTATGGCTATGGATAGACAAAGATTTATTCAACTAAACATAAACACTAAACATAAAGGAAAAGATTAGTAAATTAGACTATTTTAAAATTAAGAAATACTGTTCATCAAAAGACATCATTAGAAGATTAAATGAACAAACAGAAGGGGAGAAGATATTTGCAATGCATGTCTCCTACAAAGAACCTGTATACTGAATATATAAAGAACTTCTACAAATCAATAAGAAAAAGACAGACACCACCCCCCTCCCCATGGGAAAAACATTGAACAGGCACTTCACAAAAGGGCATGCCCAAGGGGCCAATTAGTTATTCATGAAAACCTAATTAAAACCACAATGAGATACCATCACCTAAAATCAGAATGTTTACATTTTTTTGAACTGATACCAAGTGTTGCCAAGAGCTCCTGGCGCTCTCACATACTTCTGCAGGAGTGTAAATTCGTACAACTGTTTTGGAAAACTGTTAGCAGGACCTAGTGAAGCTGAACATACACATGTTTTATGAACCCAAAATTCTACTCCAAACGTAGACTCTCAGAAGTATGTGTGTGTATGTGCGTGTGCAGGTGTGTGTGTATCGAAAGTCACGTCCCAAAATAACATAGCAACATTATTTTTAATACTTAGAAACTAGAAACCATTCAAGGGTTCATCACTGGCAGAATGGATAAATAGTTTTCCATTCATACAATGCAATACTATCCAGCAGTGAAAAAGAACAAATCAATACACGCAAGACCATGAATAAGTCTCACAGATATAATGTGACTGAAAGTCAGATATGGTTCTCTGTGACCCATTCACATGAACTTCAGAATCAGGCAAAACTAATCTATAGTGATACAACATGAAGCTATATCACATTATCCTTCAGTTTAAGTTTAGCAAAACGTAGTATATGAAGAGTACCAAAGTTTACAATACCTATTGCCAAATGACTTTTGAGTAACTTTGTACCAATTCCCACCAGCCTTGTTGTGTCCCAACCAAAGCCTTCCAAATACTGAGCATTAAAATCTTCAAAGAACATTCTTTAGCTTCATTTTAATTTGACTTTATCCAACAAGTCAGCAAATAGTTACAACAGCTCAAGCTACAATGAATCCGGATCAAACTGTTTCACTTTCTATCTCTCTACTCCCTCCTCACCCCCACCAACGCAGTAGGAAAGGATGGGAAGGGATGAACTTGAGCAAGATATGATAGGGAGTAAATCATTCCTCCGTGTCTGCGGGGGATTGGTTCCAGGACGCCCCTGCAGATACTAAAATCCAAGGATGCTCAAGTCCCTTACAATATAAAATGACATAGTAGAGTTGGCCCACCATATCCGTGGATGCAGGACGTGTGGATATTGCGGGGCTGACTGTATCAACAGGACTTACCATGGAGTGTGCCTGCATGTTGCTCAAATCCCTTCCCAAAAGCAGCCTTTAGAGAAATTGGTGATGGGGGCTCCTAAAGACAGGTGGCCTGGAGGAAAGAGTCTGGGACAGGAGTCAGGGGGTCTTGGTTCTTAGCGCAGCTCTCCCACTAGTTCATGGTGACTTTGGGCAGTCCTTTCCCCCTCTGGGTATCTGTTTCCTCAATTGTAAATAAACAGTTAGATTGGCAGGTCTCTGAGCACTTTTCCAGTTAGAACTGGCTATGACCACATATGATTCTGTGAGTCTACATAACACTGTTTTAAGTGCTCTGTGAGGCACCTATGTGTACATTTATGTATGAGCTGAACATTGTGTTCACCAGAATTCTCATTAGGAAGAGAAATGTATTTGTTAGGGGATGTGAGGATGTGAGCCTCCATGGGCACCCAAGTGTGCAAGGAAGGGGTTCTCCTGTAGGAGGAAAGGGGATAACTTTGCTTATATCTCCAGAGGGAAGAGGAAAGAGAAGCCCTGATAGACCCACAAGATGCTGGAAGGCTCTGTGTGTCTATAAAGCAACCGTTTCCCATAGCCTCGCCAATCGTCAGTAACATCGCTAAATGCATGACATGCTTGGAGGCAGATTTTCTTGTGAAAACTGGTGAAAGGCTTGAGCTCCCTGCACAGATCCACATGGGCCAGTCCCAAGGCAGCACACGCAAATGCAGGGGCCAGGAGGGAGAGGGAAGCGTGGAAACATTCTGCACAGGGGCTGGCATATCAGGGAGCATGCACTCAGCTTACACACCCAGGGCAGGCAACGGGGGTTTCAGTTTCGTTGAACCCAGCCTCCAGGGTGCAGGAGAGCCTTAGCTGACAAACACCTCACATCTTCTATGTGGAAGACTGCTATCCACTGCCCTCAACCTGCATGAAATAACCTTGGGGGACAGACAGGGCTCTTCCCTCCTTTCTAACTGGAGTCCCTGTTCTGGGGCTGGGACTGTCTCGCAGCAGCTGCGTCACTGATACCCTCACCCCTAGCGCCCTCTTGTTCCAGGGCACCCTCACCTGGGATGGGCGAGTACCCATGGTTGGCAGTGGGTGCTCTGCAAACATGGTCCTCGCTACCCGTCGCACAGGCTTTGCACGCTGGAAACCATTTCCCCCCCTCCCTTGGTTGAAAACAAGGTTGAATTCATAATTTTACAATTTTTCAAAACTGCCTAACTCCGAGGGGGAAAAGGGAGTTTTCAGTAACCCCTAGCCGGTAGCCAAGAATTAGCAAGGAAAATACTGCTTCCCACTTTCTAATTGATGCGTCTGCCAAGGGCCCCAGGTATGTCGGCTCCTGAACACGTGCCTTTGGGGAATTAGTCTTAGGAAACATATCCTCCGAGGCCATGTGCGCTTCCTGTCGCCCGCAGGGCTCCCGAGACCCGCTAGACGCTAATTTTCTTAGTACAAAACCATTCCTTTTTTTGAAATGAAAAATGACTTGTTAAACCCCTCTCGGGTCCCCTTTTTTTCTTCTCCTCCCAGAGAAACACATTAAAGTAAACAAACTTGAGATGTAAAATGAAAACAGGGGCCCCCGTAGCACCTGCAGGGTTTTACCAGCTCACATTACAAAGCCCTGTCTGAAGTGGCCCGAGAACTGTTTCCATTACAAATAGCCGGTTCTCTTGAAAGTAAGGCAAAAGCCAAATTAGTCAGATTACATCAGGGTATATTTTCCTGTAGCATAAGTTCTTTGGAAACACCTGCCTGACATATTTCAGACGTGTGCCGAGGCGAGCCGGGCCCTTGGCGGTTTCCAGGGCTCGTCAGAGTCTCAACAAAAAAGGGTGTTTGGGTTTCACTAAGTAAAACTGGGTGAGATGCCCGTGTGGAATTTGAGTTGCTACAGACTGACTTTCTGGCACCTTTGAAGAGACAAGTTTTAACCAGCTCTGTCCCTGCAGCACTTGGCAGTGTCAAGAGGGTCCTGGCACATAGGCAACTTGCGTCCGAACCTCCGTTGGGTGCAGGGGGAGACACATGGGGGTTACGTGGTCAGGGAGGCTTGAAGGGCCCGGTTGGAGTAGGAGCGTGTCCTCACTCTCTGGGAAATGCTAAAATTAGAGAAGAGAGCAGAGCCCACAGCCAGGCGGGGAGTTGAATGGAGCAGACAGACGAAGGCAGGTGATGCTCTAGGTCACCCCAGCCCTCTTATCTTTCCCCAAAACCCTAACTGACATTCTGCCCTTGACAACCCTCTCCCGGTGTAGACTTTATTATTTATTATTTCAGTAACTAATATGAATAATTTACTTTCTCAAATGATCTGCGTTGCTTAGAAAGTGCCTGGTCAAGTGAGTTGAATAAAATTATGGTAAATCCACAACGTGGAATATTACATAACCATTCCAGTGAGTCAGGGTGAATGACGGGGATTCTTGTGGAAAGACCTCCAAGGTGTACTAAGTGAAAAAAATCAAGTTGTAAAACAACAGAGATAAGATGATCCCATTTATTTAAAAGGGGACTTGGGGGGTGGGGGCAAAGACATACACATGAAATACACACATGCCAGAAAATGCATAGAAAGTGGACCAGGAGAAGAGACGGTAAACTATTAACAGTGACCACCACTGGGGAGGGAATGGGGATGGGGGAGGGAGAGATGAGGGGGCTTTCATTCAGAATGTGCTTGAAATGGTTACGATGAGAATGGAGTCATGTATTACTGGTATAAAGAGGATGTCCTTAATAAAATAATACAAAAAGTACATATACACACTACTATATATAAAATAGATAACCAACAAGGACCTACTGTATAGCACAGGGAACTATACTCAGTATTTTGTAATAACCAATAAGGGAAGAGAATCTGGAAAAAAGTAGATGTATATGTATGTATAACTGAATCACTTTGCTGTACACCTGAAACTAACACGACATTGTAAATCGACTCTACTTCAATAAAAAAAAATACAAAAAGTGTGTGTCGGCGGGCAGTGCCTCAGCATTCCCGCTGAGTTCCTAAATTCCGAAAGCTGAAGAATTCACATCTCCAAGTGTGTGATGGGCCCGGGGCATTGCTGGATTTTCTTACACCCTGGCTGGGTCAAACACTGGCCAGCGATGCACTTGGGAAGCACACAGGTCACGGAAACTCTTCATCAACAGTGAGAGTGTATCTAAGGGCACAGTGAGGATAAAAGTGCTAAGGTCCACCATCCTGGATTGACACCCTGACTCAGCCACTTACAAGCAATAGGACTTACGACACCTTCCTTAACCCCTCTCTGTGCCTCACTTTCTTAGCCATAAAATGGGGAGGAGAATAGAAGGTATCTGATAAAGTGGTCGTGGGGATTAGAATAGGTAAATCAAGTGATAGCATTTAGCACAGGGCCTGGAGCACAGTGAACACTCTAAAATGGGAGTTCTTATCGAGATTGGACACATCATAAAGTTTCTTCTTACATTTATATGTTCTAAATGAGTACCTGATGGGGTCCAATTCAACGGATAAACATTTCCCCTTAAGATAAGGATACGGGTATTGCCACTGGCAGAGTAGGACCACTCAAGCACCCCGTGTGTGAAGGGCGTAGGCCTGGGTCCTTTCACACCCATCAGAGAGGTCTTTACTCTGTCGGGAGAGACCCAAGATATGTAGAACTCCAGCATGCCTCAGGTGAGGTATTCCAACAGGTCACCCAGAGGGCCAAGAGCAGACAGCAGAGCCAGAGGAAGGCACCGAGCAGAACTCCAAAGGCCAGGAGAGCAAATCATCTGTCATCTGGGCGCCGGGACCTCGAGGTTTGCAGAGGAGCATAGGGAGGGGTGGGGGGGGGGGGGGGGGGCTCCACCCCAGCCGTAGCACCTTGCCAGGGCACACCAGCTGTGTGAAAAGACCAGGGTGGAACTAAACAGCCAGAGTTTAAACTTAAAGCCAGGAAATTACTGACCTGGAGAGCAACCGTAGACGGTCATCAGACGCAATGCGTGTCGGCTCCAACCTGCCTCCTCTCCCAACCAGCAGGAATCTGAACTGTGCAAACTGAAATCAGCCCCCTGGACTCCTTTGTCTCCCACATCCCAGCCCAGATTGTCAGCACAATTCCCCCTGGTAGGGTTTTTATGACTGGTGATGATGTAAGGAGTCAGAGAAAACACAGCTGGTCTGGCATGCAGTTTACAAAGAGGGCGCGGGGAGAAAGTGTGCCTGTCCCCAGACGCCAGCCTTACAGCTGCTCAGGCCCCCCCACAAGGCTGAGGGTCTCCACCACCTCTCATGGAAGGAAACACATGGCTCAGACCAATGAGACATTGCTTTCATTTAAAAAAAAAATCAGATGTAGGCATTTTAAAAGCACTGCGATGTCTGGGGTTCTCCTTCCCTGCCCCCATCATCAGTGAGTTCTCATTCTTGCTAACTTGACCCATTAAATACCAGTCTCAAATTCATTGCTTTCTCGGCATCCTCAGTACCATTTCCTGGGTTGGGCCTCATCGTCTCTCCCTCGGAGTCTATAACCACCTTCTAACTATTCTTCCTGCCTTCAGTCTTGGTTCCTCCAATCCACTCAGTAGCCAGAGGGACTTTCTCAAACACAAATCATATCAGTCTCTCTCCCGTTTAAAACCTTCAATGGCTCCCTATTGCTTCCAGAATAAAGCCTAAACTCCTTTGCTGGTGCAGTCCATTCTTGTCATTCACAGAAGTCCTATTCTATACTCACCACCAACAGTGGATTCACAAACATGGAACCATTGCTCTTAGGGGAAATACAGAGTTAGGGTCCTGTGAGCCTTTTGTTGTTGTTAACCAGTCAATAAATAACCTTGTTGTATGTGTCTTTCTGTTTAATTTTAATATATATTTAACATATATTGCTGATTCATTAACATTGAACTCATGGCCAACAGGACTGTAACTCATGCCTCAACGAAGCTTTTCCAAAGCAAGTATTTTCTGCGTAAGGCACAGGATGTGATCATCCTTCTTGAGGTTAGGAAAAGTAGACAGCACTACAGCACTATGCTTGGGGGCCATCTGAAACAGCGAAATCACCATCAAAAAGCACAAAAATGGGACTTCACTGGTGGTGCAGTGGTTAAGAATCTGCCTGCCAATGCAGGGGACACAGCTTCGAGTCCTGGTCTGGGAAGATCCCACATGCTGCGGAGCAACTAAGCCCGTGCGCCACAACTACTGAGCCTGTGCTCTAGAGCCCGCGAGCCACAACTACTGAGCCCGCGAGCCACAACTACTGAAGCCTGCGTGCCTAGAGCCCGTGCTCTGCAACAAGAGAAGCCACCACAATGAGAAGCCCGTGCACCTCAACGAAGAGTAGCCCCCGCTCACCGCAACTAGAGAAAAGCCTGCGAGCAGCAACGAAGACCCAACGCAGCCTAAATAAATAAATAAATAAAAGCACAAAAATGGGACAAACATAGCACTAAATAGACTGAGGAAAGAGCACTTGTTTATAATAGTATGAGAGCTGAAAGGGGAAGGCAGAGTGCCACCTTATTAGTTCTCAGCTGGGAACATGGCCATTGGATGACTCACATTTTTCATTGCCCTCCACATGTCCACGAATGACCACAAAAGCACTGTGAGTATTGATTTTGAAGTTGCAAATAAATTTTAATGAGTAAGTGAATTTGCAAATACAAAATCTGCAAATAACGGAGATGAACCGTATTTATTACCATTGCCTGCCCAGCACCTCTTTGTCCTGCTTCCATCTGGGAGCAGAGTGACCACTCAGGGTGGGCACACGACCACACAGAGCCAATCCCAGTGGCCTATGCTCTTGGCTGCAGTGATTGGTCCATAGATTGGCACATGAGCCAAGCACAGCCAATCAGAGCCCTTTCCCGGGATTTTTTCTACTAGTTTTCTTCTAAGAGGGAAGAGTCTTGAATTTGGGGGAAGGACTTGGAAGGATGTGACTCTGGGCTGCCGAGGACCATGTTCCTTGCTATGTTGGCCGCCTGTGGTAGGAGAGGATGTAACTGAGGATGGGAGAGTGCGAGAGGAAGACAGGCCAGGAACTGTTAAGTCTGGTTTTTCTTTACCTCTGCCCTCAAGTCTCCAGAATCCTTCAAAAAACACTCTTTCTTGCCTCTTACAACGAAGAGTCCAGACTAACATGGCATAGGAGCCTCTACCTGGGCTGGTCCCCATCTCCCTTACTTACTATCATGTTCCTATTTCAGAAGTTACATCCCACGACACAGAAACACTCAGACTTCCCTGTATGCACTCTGTAGCTCCCCACCTCCACATGTGCTCAAGCTGTTCCCTCTGCCTGGAACCCACTTCCTTAACTCCTCATCTCCATTATCTAGTCTTTCTCCGACCTCTCAGGCCAGGCTGTCTGCCGCTCTCTTGTTGCACCCAGACCAAAGTTCCATCTCCTTGGGTTTCCCGCAAAGCCCAGGCCCAGCTCCTCTCTTATCTCAACACATGACCTTGAACTTACCTATTTACAGAATTCGAGCACCTTGAGGGCAGAACTAGTTCATACATCACGTAGCTGGGGCCTGGTGCTCTAGGGATGCCCAGTGGGAGGGTGGCAAACTTGAATTTGGGGCCTAAAGTGCCAAGTCCAAGTCTCTGTTGCCATCTCTTTCCTGAGGCTAAGCGAGTGCTACTGAGTTAGGCCCTTCAAAAAACCCTTCATATCTGGACGACGACTTGCAGTTCAGAAAGCCCTTCTACACGGATGATTTCATACGAGCCTCACGAGAGCCCCAGGAGACAGCTGTATTGTTCTCTTCCTTTGAAGAAGCAGAGACTCACAGAAGTAAAGTGCTACTCTCCAATACACATAACTAGCAAGTGATAGAGCAAGACATAGAATGCAGGCTTCCGGGCTTTAAAACCAGTGGGTTCTGGACCATGATAAAAAGCTGGACCCTTCTTAGGTTGACTGTCCCTGAAACTCAGTATGCCTGTCAACTTCATCTCATGTGGATGGAGAATTGAGGGAGAAAGTACCACATGTGGGAGAAGAGAGGGGCCTGTCCTATGCCAGGGAAACTCATGCTGTCTTGGAGGAAGGAGCACCTCTTTTTTACTAGTCCCAGTCAACAGGTACTTGGTCAAAAACTAGACAGTAAATAATATATTCAACCTTTATGAAATATTTTCCACATGCCTTAAATACTCTGCAGGCCCTGTCTCATTTAGTCCTCACAACCTAGGTGACCAGCTCATCCTGGTTTTGCCAGGGATGTCCCAGGTTTAGAACTAAAAGTCCTGCATCTCAGGAACTCCCTCAGTCCTGGACAAACAAGGAGAGTTGGTTGGTCCCCACACCTCGTAACAATGACATGAGGCGGGTATTGCTCCCATTTTACAGATGAGGCAACTGAGGCTCAGAAAGGGAAATTGACTGACAAAGGTCACACAAGTAATTAGCAGAGGAGCCAAGATACAAACCAACATCCCCTCTGACTCTAGAGCACTCCCATCCCTCAGCAAGGCCTCTGCAATCGACCATGTAAACAACCAGTCAGTCATCCGGAATGGATTAGCAAAATTGAGGCGTCATGCAGGAAGAGTGGGTGTCAGGCCACAAACATGACACAGCATGTGAAAAGGGAAAAAGTGCATCTAACCACCATTCCTTGCGCTTATATTTCTCATCTGATCTTCACCGCTGTTGTGTCTCCATAGGGCTTCCAGATCAGCTAGAGGAACAACAAGCTTGACAGATGTTTTCCCCACTGAATTGGCCCATGATTTGACTGTAACTGTGTCTGCACCTGATGCCAAGGCAACAGGCCAATTAATCCAATTCCATTGGCCAATACAGTGGAAAGAGAAAATAAACAAAGCCAGTCATCTGAGAGAGATGACCCAGTTGAGGACTGAATCTGGCTGGTTAATTCACCACACTGACCAGCAAATTTGGTTGTATCAGGTCACCTTAAGTCCCTTGGAAGACTCAGGCTGACCCATTTGAATTAATCAGTTCTGTTGGCAAGGTCTATATGTGGCCCGCACCTCCTCAACTGTAAAAGACTAGATCGGCTTGATGATCATTATTTTCAAAGTTCATTATGTAAGAGGCACCAACCAGCTCATGCGTTATGAGCAGACCAGGGCAAAAATGACATTTAAGATATTTCACAAGTTTTAAAACTAGTGGCTCTACAAATACACAGTGATTTTTAAAAGAAAGGGGAAAAAAGAATTTACAAACCCAAGAAAGTTGCAACAGGGGCCAACAAAGGTGGTGAGCCACCTTCTGAGGGCTTCGGAACACTCAAACGCAGAATAATTCCTCACACAGAAGAAGGAAGGGGCGTATTCTTAGAAATGCCAATCAACCACTTACCCTCCTCCTGTGCTACCCCATCACCACCACTGAGTTTTATGGATTCCAGAGCAGAATAAAAGAAAACCCAATTCAGAGTGGCTTGAGGTAGTCATTGTATCTGTTCACATAAGAGCAAGTGTTGCGGCGGGGGTGGAGGATGGGGGAGACTTCAAGTTCAACTGATCCCGTGACTCAACGTATCATCAAGGGCTTGGGGTCTTTCTGTCTTTCCATCCGCGGTGTCAACTTCATCCCCAGGCTGGTTCCCCTTGTGTCTGTGAGACGGGTGTCAGCAGCAGGCATGGCTGTTGTACCCCCACTAGGTTTGCTAGGAAAGGAAGAGAGCCTGGCTCCCTGTGGCCCCCTCAAAACAGTGAGAAACCCTTTCCCAGAACACACTCTCCCCACTCTGCCTGGAACTCATCCTGACCCCAACACAGGAGCCCCCGAGGAACGCTGCCTGGATTGGCCCCTTGAAGGGTTGCAGCTACGGGAGCTCTCAAGATGCTACGTCATCATCCAAACATCTTGATCTCACAGAGTTCACAGGTGACGGGCGTGCTGACATTGGTAATGCACTGCCCTCGAGTAGGTTTTTGGGCAGCAAACATTATAAGGGGACAAAAGAATCATCTAAAAGGACCATTTGTGGGTTCACAGAAGACACCCCCAGGGATTCCCAGAAATAACCAGGGAGACATAGGGGAGCCCAATGTCCTACACTGTGTGAATTGCAATAAAAGTCTGTGAACGTTGAATGCATTTGCACCATGAAACTGGAAAGCCCTGGGGAAAAATTAGGTTCCATTTGCTTGAATGACCCTTTTGGAGCCACTTGTACCTCTACCTGACCCTCAGCCCTCTCCCAGACATATTGGTCCCCTCTGGCTCTTTGCATCAGAGCAGGGGGTAAGAGATACCCTCAGCTGGCATGACGTGTTCCAGATGGCCAATTATCTTGGCTGCCCACTCAGAGGAGAGGCTCAGACACCAACCAACTCAATTTATTCATTAACTTGAACAGCCCAAGTAGTGTAAAAGGAAGTTGGCTTAAGTAAACAAGTTTCCAGTCTGGCTCCAATCATTCCAATAACCCTGTTCTTCTACCTTCAGCCTAATAGTCCTCTGCTTGGATCTACCCAGGTAGCATTTATTAGGGAAAAGTGAAGCCCAGAAAATGACACTTGTCCTCAAAACATGCCCGTCTCCCTGCATGTCTCTTGACAGACAACCAGTCAACAGGTAAGAAGAACCTTAACATCAGACATTGGTAGATCTGTTGCCATCTGCAAGACCAAGGAGCTCACTTCCACACTTGTTGATGGCTCACAGCTGAGATCCACCCTGGGAGTTGCCCTTGACAAAGACTCTTTCCCTGACCAAACTTTAGTTAGCTCCCCTGAGCCCCCTTCTAGGCTAGACCTAAGCTTTGGGCATCCATGTCCATCCTCGCTAAGTCTAGTCTTAGCAAGAATCCTGCTAATTTAGTTAGTGAGAATCCCCTCCCACACACACTCAATACCCAGTCACCCTTGATATCTGATCAAGTTCCTCGCCCTTCACCTTTTGATGTATATAAGTCCTTGGCCTGCCTTTAGCAAGAATCCTTTTAGGCCAGTTTAGCAAGAATCTCCTTACCCTTGATGTCTCCTTCTGGTAACTTTTCATCCACTAATCCCCCACCTTCTCCTTGGCTATAAACCCTCATTTGTCCTTATATTCAGAGTTAAGCCTGATCTCTCTCCTACTGCAATTAGTCTTGAATAAAGCCTTCCTTGCCTTTTTAAAAAGTGTCAGGATAAGGTTTTCCTTTACCGCCTTCAGCTAAAGGAAACTGTCTCATCCACAGTTATACCCCCTCTGCACAGAAGCCCACATCAAATGGTTGGTTGGTGCAGGGCTACAAAGGCCCAACCTCCTTGCCTCAATTCAGGATATCTCCGAAGGGTCATCTCAGCTTCAGAGTTCCCAGAGGGATCAGCTGAATCCTCTGTTGCACATGCATCACAGTTCAGCTGTTCATCTGTATAGTCCTGCTTCCCTCTCTATACAGGTGCCCGCTAAGGGTAGAAAGGAACGACACCCTGAAGGAGCCAACATGGACCAGAAGGGATCAGATGCTGGATAAAGGGGACAGGATATAATTGGAAAAGGGAGAGTTTATAAATATGGGCACATGTCCTTAGGATACAGGATTTGACACCTGGCAAGGACCCCAGGAGAATGCACTAAACATGCTGCTTGATGGCTTTAGAATGGCTGACACTTAGTAAAGTAGAAATGCCAGAGCTGTCATCATAGATGATGGAAAAAGGGATCAAAGGACTTGGAAACATGCGCTGGATATATTCTCCAACTGCCTTCTGCAGGTGGGCCTAGAGGATGCTGCACCTACTGATGCAATAAGTAATGTGCTGGTGACGGGGACAGTGGTATCACTGAACTTCAGGGTGGCTGTTCTCCCCAGGGCCAGGGCTGATGGTAGGAGATGGTGTCGCAGGGCTCCGCGAGAGCAAGTGGGTCACAAAATAATCGAGGCCAGGTTATGGTGCTGAACCAACAAAAGCCAGGTCAGAGCAACATAATAATGAGTGGCAGGATGTGGTGGGGCAGCCAAGGGGACTGGCCCACCAAGACCTATAGAAATGGAGAAGAGAATACAGCGCCCCGGGGGCAAAAGAGATAGATCCCCCAAAGGGTATTTCTCAAACTATATAATTAAAAGAAAGTAAGGATGATTGATCAGGAAACTGAGAGAAGCTGCATCAATAAGAAGCCATGATCATGCCCAGGCTTCAGACCTGAAATCTGTCAACTAAAGGAGAGTCCAGGTCCTCATGAGGAAGGACCCCGGGACACGGCAACGAGTATAGACAGTAATGAATTGCCCAACCATTCCCCAAAGGGAACTGTAGCCATTTACTTGGTAAAGTATCCAGACATTTCAAAGACTGTGAGACACTAGATCTGAGTTGCAGCAGCATCACAGTCTCCTGCAAGAGTAGAAGCAGAAGGGAGCCAGGTCATCAGTGGAGGCCTGGCCCAGGCTGGGCTCACAGTGAACCCACCTAGTGGTCGTTTCCCTGGTCCTCAAATGTCAAGTGGAATGGATACTCACTGCAGTTAGGAGAGCACCCACATTAGGTGGGGCCACAGTCCTTGACATGTGGAGCCATCCTAGTGGAGAAAGCCTCTAAAAATGCCCCCATACCTCAGCCAAGATATTAAATCACAAACACTATCACATCTCAAGCAGAATCTTTAAGGAGATACCCTTAATGACCTAAAAGGGCAAGTCATTAAATAGCCCCATTTAATCCACCCATCTGACCCCTACAGAAACCAGATAGACTCTGGAGGATGACGGTGGACCACCACGAACTCAATCAAGTAGTAGCTATCACAGGCACTGGTCCAGATGTGGTATCTTTGCTAGAGAAGACTGACACAGCTCTGATACATGGTATGCGACCTGGCTCTGGTAAATGTATTCTTTTCTCTCCCTGTCAAGAAAGAGTACCAAAAGCAGTCTGCATTGCCATGGAACAGTCAACAGTATAAATTTACAGGCTTACTCTAGGGCTATATTAACTCTCTCATCCTTTTTCATAATACAGTCCAAAGGGATCTGGGCCATCTGGACATTCTGCAGAGCATCCCATTTATCAATGACAGACATGGCAGATATCACTACATCAATGACATCATGTTAATCAAATTGGATGAGTAAGAAGTGGCAAGTATGTTGGAGGCCTTGATAGGAAAAGAGCTCCAGAGGCTGGGAAAATAACCTTGCGAAAATTGAGAGACGTTCTACATCGTTGCAATTGTCACGTACTGTGGCTTGAAGCATGGAAGAGTAGATACACTATATAAGGGGACATCCCGTCCAAAACGAAAGATGGCTGCTAAGCTCACCTGAGCCCCTGGCAGTGAGCAGAAAGCTGCATCAAGGAAATGCGTCCAGCCATTCACTCATTCACTTATTTATTCATTCGTCCACCAAAAATTTGTTGACAGCTACTCTGGGCAGCCTGCCCTATGCCTGAGGTTGAGATGGAGTGGATTGGGAACTGTTGGATGGTGTCACCACAAGGGAACCAGGGATGCCTGGATCCTGTCTTTTATGACCGCCACCACCATCCCCCAGAAGGAACCCAAGGAGCAAGGGTAGAGGAGAACAGAGAAACCATTTGAGACACAAAGTTCAAGGTCAAAGTAAGGCCACCTATCCTTCTCCAAATTCTTTTAGTTGCCTACTCTCTTCAAAACTCCCTCCTGGAAACACAGTGAATGCTCAATAAAAATCCAGACTGTCTTGAAGGACAGAGGGTTTCCTCAGGGGGATTTGTGTATTAATCACAAGAGCTTATGAAGTCAGGTTGGGGTTTTTGAAGCTGGCTTGTGGTGTGCACACGCCCTACCCTCTCAGAATGTCTGGCCCCCGAGCACTCCGCACCCACTCCCTGCGTTCTGCTCGGTGGCCACTGAAACAACAAACATCCCTCAGCTTGTACACAGTGAGCTAGAGACAGGCCAACTCCGACGGAGCTCTGCTGCTTCCAAAATTATCCAGCAAGCTTACTGGCGCCGGTCCACGTTCTTCCAGGCTTTAGTGGGGACAGAGGCTGAAAATTGGTCTCTTGAAGCACCCTTGGCTGAACTGAGTGAGTTCATGAAAAGAAAAAAAAAACAAAACAAAACATGGAACAACTGCTCCAAAAAAAATTCCCATTGGGTTGCAGTGTGTCACTCTATCTGACCTTTTCCAAAGTAGGGTAACCATCTTTATAGAGTAAAATGCCCCAAAGCAAGGGCACCCCTTGTGGTATCATGGAAAGTACAGAGGCTTTGGTGTCAGAAGGAGCCAAATTCAAATCCTAGCTCTGCCTCTGTGTGGTCTTGAGCTACAGCCTCTCGGAGCCTTGGTTTCCGCATCTGTAAAGTGGGAATATTAACTGACTTCTCACACGGATCAAAGGAGAGTGCAGCTGTGAGGTGCCTGGCATGCAGTGGATGGTCTTGGAGTCGCTTTACCATAATTGGATCAGCTTTCACAGAATCAGAGCTTGTCAGAGTTGGAAAGGACCAGAGAGAGCGTCGTGTCCAAGCTTCAGTTGAATATTCAAGTCTTACAGCCCCTGGGGCTTCTGTCTTATGGTTGACCTCACCCAAAACAGAGAGGTAGAGAGGTCTCAAGAAAAGAAACCAAGACAACATTTTATTAGAAAGAAAAATATTTAAAGGTGTCTTCTCCCACCCCGGTTTCTGAGATCTTGCCACCATCCGTGCTTGCTGTGTGAGTCTGATATATGGACCATGGCAGGAGAGCGTGACAAAGGAGGGATGGAGAGGCTTGTCCTGGGCAGCCAAGCAGGGATCCATGACCTCCCCAACGTGTTGTCGCCTGAGCCTGGTGAAGGCGTATAACTCAACGGCTGCATCTGCAAGATGGCCTGGAAATGCTTCCAACGAGAAGAATGTGGCGGGGGCGGTAGCTCTCTATTAGGAACAGCTCATTCTCAAGTAATACAAAACTAATGAATTAAGAGACTGTATTGACCCCTGCAACTGAGAAGTCCAGAGGCAGGATAGGTTTCAGCAAAGCTTAGTTAGCAGCTCAGTGGGGAATCCAAGAAGTTTGTTTCTTTCCATCTCTTCCCTCTGCCTTCTGCCCAAGGCTGCCTCCCCTCTTGGCCACAAGGCGGCTGCCAGCAGCGGCAAGGACATCCTAGTCCAGTGAGAAAAGAGAGCTCCTTCAAAAGGGCTTCAGTGAAAGAACAAAGAAAGGTGGGGAAAGGCTTCCTTCTCAGAAGTCCCCAGCAAATGCTTCCCTGGGACACTTGCCAATCACGAAGGCCAGGGTATTGAGCTGTGAGCACTTGCCGAGGCCAGCTAGGGTCCACCTCCGGGAGCTAGGACTTGGGCCTGCTTTCTCTTGAGATACAAGAGCTACGTGGGGACAGCACCCAACTGAAAATTGGTGAAAACAAGATAAAGGGGGAGTGGACGCTGGGAAGCCAATGGCAGCAAATGTGCAGGACACCATCAAAAGCTTTGCCTACCCCAGACAGGCATCAGCTCTGATTCTTCCACTGCGTCCCCGGTCTCTATCCTCCCAAAGACGATGAGCAAATCTGACCAGATCGTCTCTCTCCAGTATAGACGTGGCTCCTTGACTGACTAATGTCTTAGTGGAAAAAGCCCATGGTTGCCCAACTCCCTGAAATCACTGGTTTCCAAATTTTTACCAAGGAGCACTTTTGTCCATGGAGCTGTCTCAGAGGGCATTGTAATTGCAACAGAAAGGGGGTGACTGTGGATGGAGAATGCTGAACAGGCCAGGCTCTGGATCCCCCTCTTCTATTTTAAGCTCACACATATAACCCTGGCACTACCTTAAAATGGGTCTCTGGTACCCAATATTATTGCAGCCTTGACCTTGGCCTTTGACCCTGTCCCACATCCTAATGTAAATACCGAAGCCTTCCAGCCTCTGCCTTCAAGAGCTCAGTTTCCTGATTGTGTGTGACCTCAGTCGTCAGACCATGTCCCTGAGATTTACTTCCCCTGTGGCTCTGAGCCAACCCCTAGAACCTTCTATGTCACATTGGCACCACCTACACACAGTCAGCACTGTCACTTGACTAACCAGAACTAGCCTGCCTCTGCCACATCCTAGCTGCGTCACCTTGGGGAGATCACTTTACCTCTCCCAGCCTCAGTTTTCTTCTCTATTAAATTGCAAGAACAAGCCACAATTTGGACCAACAAAAATGCTGCCTGTTGGGTCACTGGGTTGACTGTTACATTTGCAAACCCTCTCTTCTTATTATCCATAGTGGCTGGAAATGCTTGACCTGCTCAACATTCATGTTAACTGTATCCAGGCTGTATCCATTTTTTTCCAAAGCTCTTTATAAAGGGAATTAGAGGCTCTTAAAGACAACACTTGCACTAAGTGGACCACGAGTGGCCCCAGGCTGGTTCCCCAGAGCTCCATAACTTTCTAGAGCCTCTCCAAACAGGATGCTTAAAGCTAAGACCGTACTCCAAAGCTGGGTCCACTTACAAACACACCTGCCCCTCGGAACTGCCTTCTGCGGCCGCTGCTGAAAGCAACTCTGAAAGCTAAGATGCGCAGGCCTGGGTCTTCTCTTTGCTGCTCCAACCTCCTGCCTTTGGAAGCCCGGCTGCTAGGCTCAACCAAGGCCCTGACAATGAGCAGAAAGCTGCCTCAAGGAAATGCATCTAGCCATTCACTGACTCACTCATTCATTCACCCAAAACTGCTGACAGCTACTCTGGGCAGCCTGCCCCAGGCCTGAGGTTGAGGGAGTGGTGAACTGGGAACTATTTGACGGTATCACCGTGGGGGACCCAGGAATGCTTGGATCCTGTCTTTTACCACCACCATCACCACCCTCCCCCTGAGGGAACCCAAGGAGCAAGAGCAGAAGAGAAACCAAGGAACAATTTCAGAAACAGCACCTCAGGTGACCCTTATAAAAGGCAGAGCACCCTAGACAAAGTTCAAGGTCAAAGTAAGGCCACCGATCTCTACTCCAAATCTTAATCTTAAAATCGTCATACCAACGCACGCTGAGAATAAGTGCAAGAAAGAGAGGGGAAGATGGGGGGAGGGAGAGAAAGGCAGCAACCATGAGAGACAACCAGGCACCGAGAGGGACCCCGAAGTCCCCTTACCACCCACAAGGATGGAGAGGAAAAGAAAGACAAATAAGAACATCGCCGACCCTGCGAGCCAAGCCTTGCTTATTCAGAAATGATGTGATGGGGTTGACCAGGTGGATGAGGCAGTGGAGAGCATTCTAGGCTCACAGAACAGCATGTGTACAGATACAGAGGGTGAAAAATCAAGGCAGGTGCGGGAGACTCAAGTGGTCTTGGGTGGCTGCAGCAGAGGTGCCAGAGACAGGAAGAAAGAGATGAGACACGGGAGGTCTGCAGGGGCCAGATTACAGAGGATATACTTTAAACCCCACGTTTGCCATAGCCCTCAGAACGTGCATTCCCATCCCTTCACTTTGGGTTTAACCAGGTGACTTGCTTTGACCTGTGGATGCTAGCAGACATGAAGAGAGCAAAGGTGAGGCATGTGCTTCCAAGATTAGGACTGTCCCCTTGTACTCTGGCCTGTCGCCATGACAAGAACATGCTCTAAACAATCACTGATCCAAGGAGGCTGAGACATATGGGGCAGACCCGGGACTCAACACACAGCCTGGAGTCAAGCCCAGTTGGGCCCAGTCAACATCAGCCACATCCTAGCCCACCCACAGATGCATGAGCAAGACCAATAAATGCTTACCGTGGTATGCCACTGAGTGTCTGTGGTTATTTGTTACACAGCAATTGCTAACTGATTCAGCCTTGTGTGCTTAGGGAGGACATTTGGAATCTACCTTAGATGCACAAGTCATTTAATAATCTTATGCTGATGGTCCTCTCACAACCTTCCCAGCTAAAATCTGGAGTATGAAATTCACTCCCTACTCAGTCTCTGGAGCAGTGCTGGACCTGTAGAACATACACACTAAATCCTTGCTGATAAGCTGACAGGCTCATGAGCTTTGGTTTATGCAGGTTCCTCTGCCTGGGAAAACTCTGTCCATCTCAGCCACCTAACAGATACGTTTTTTTTCTACCCCAAGAACTCTGCTCAGAACCTTCACAGGACCTTCCCCAAGCTGGATTAGAAGCTCCAGCAGACAAGTGCACGTGGAACATGCTCTAGGACTGACCACATACTAGGGCCCAAAACAAGCCTCAACAAATTTAAGAGTATAAAACTTATTTCAAGCGTCTTTTCTGACCACAATGGCGTGAAACTAGAAATCAACCACAGAAAAAGACACAAGAAAAGAAGAAGCTCCAGCAGACATTAGACTATCGATTTGGCTTCTCCTTTTCTAGACTGTGAGTCACTCAAGAGTGGGGACAAAGTGTCTTTTCTCTTGGGTCCCCAGCACCTGGGACAGGGCCTGGATGGAGTCAGGGACTGGTCAGTGTTTATTGAATGAAAAATGAACTTCCCAACAGCTCCCAGCCCAAAGCTAGGCCAGTGGTCCTCATGCAACAAATAACTGGTTTCCTGGCTGCCAATGTTCATCTTCGTTGATTCCCTTGCCTGTTCTTTCTTTCTTCTCTCATTTAGAATCACAAACTGCTTCCTGTATGTTACTCAGCTTCTGCTACAATAAAAGCTCTTTATTCCATTTTAATAATACCTAGACTATGGACAGAGGGACATAAAGGAAACCGGTGAGTCAAAACATCCATGGTAGGAAGAATACAGGTGACCCATAAAGTACTTCACCAACTTTCCTGAAGACTTCAGGTTTGGACCTTATAAATCACAGGCGCCTGTCCCGCACAGGCTAAGCCAGCCGCACTGCAGCGAGCTGCCCATCTTTAAGGGGCCTGGTGACACAAGGCCTTGTTGGTGTAGGGTATTTATACAGAGTTTCCCACATCAATCTTGGTGTAAAAAAAGATGATGTCATCAAGCAGTGAAGCAACTATCATCTGTAGAAAGTATTAGGGAGCCTCTGGGAAAGAGTTACGCTTGTTCATTTATTCAAGGCCGTATGGATTGTAAGATGGACACTGAAGCTGTGCTATAAAGACCAGGAGCTGCAGAGATGGTCCTCCCCTCTGACCCAGGAATCATTCCCCTTCTAGGAATCTGTCCTAATAAAATCATCAGGGAGGTGCAGAGAGAGATGCACAAAGATTTATGTTCATAGTTCGATTCCTGGGATGGTAGCTAGAAAAAAAAATACAAATGGCCTCTACTTAATACTGTGGGGGGGGGTGGTTGAGCATACTAGATACTCTAGTGTTTTGCAGCCATTACAAATGGTCATTTGGTCCTCTCCCCTTTTCTTCCCTCCCTGATAAACTCTGTCTAGAAGCCATTAGGTGCAGCTGAACAAGGTAGGCATCTTCAGGAGGTGAGAGTGGCGAGTTCCAGAGCCTGAGCGAGGTAAGGGGTGTGTCTACACAGGGTGGTGGCAGTGGCAGGGGTGGCCCGGCCCAGCATGTTGAAGCCTGAGTGTCCATGTAGGAGGGTGGCCTGGCACAGGTGTCTCACCAGGCAGGTGAGGAGTGGTGGCAGCCTGGCGTGGGGTTCAGAGCCCAGGTGAGTGGAGGAGAGAGTCTTCATGAGCAGTGGCAGGTGCAGTGGGCCAGTACGGAGTGTTGGAGCATGACCAGAGTTGCAGGGGGAGGGAGATACACCCCAGCACGTCAGGTTAGAGCCCAAGTGATCAGGAGGTCACACACATGATTGAGGGTGGGTAGCAGTGGCAGTGATGAGATTGCAGGAGCATTAAGCAAATAAGTAAATGTATTTTAGGTTCCTCATTACCAGAGAAGAGTGTTAGAAGTATGGAAAGGCAGAAAACTAGAATCGATCTGTCGTATTGGATTGGAGATATCAGTGTGAATTTATGGAGAAAGAAAGGTAGATAGAGAGATAGATAGAGAGGCAGGATAGATAGATAATTAAACGTAAGAGTGTGTGTGTGTGTCTGTGTGTGTGTGTGTGAATTCCCAACTGTCTTCTGAGAGCATCTATGAGCAAAAAGAGCTCAAGGCCATGAGCACACCTAGCAAGGAGATCTTGGTTTCTAAACATCACTTTCCATTAAACGGAACCAGGGGTCTGTGGAGAAATGGCTGTTAGGAGAGGTAATTTGCTATAGGCCTAAGCATGCCTGGATATTCTTACTTGCTGTGCTAAGAATGGAAGGATCTGACCACTCCTTTCTGGGCCTGTCTCAGAGCTGTGTTTGCAGTGAGCAATTTTCAGGATGAATAATGTCTCCCTCCAGGATGAAGAGAAGGCTTGCTTAGTACCTGCTATAAAAGCAGTGGATTTCCCAAGCTCAGTGTTCTTCAGCTGTAATGCAAATGCACTGCCACGCATCCATCTGGGCCATTTCACGTTGCTTCAACCGGACGTGGGGGCAGGAAAACTGATTTAAGTATGCTGATGCTCATGTTTCTTCCTGTGTCATAAGTAATAAAGTCCTTTGTCTCTGATTCAGGAGTCTCATGGATTCTGCCAGCATCCATGAAAGAGTAAAAGGTTCTTATTAGCTTGAAAGTAAGGTAAAATCAAATCCCAGAACCAATGATTACTGATTCCAAGTCTGGGCCAGGAAAAGTATGAGACATGCCTGGAATATCCTTTACCAGAGAAAATGAGAAATTGCTGAGAAAGATGGCAACACATCAAAAGGATATAAAATGCAGCTTGAAGGAGCTCTCATTGGCCAAATCTGGGACAATCTGAACATCAAAATAAATAATGATAGTAACAGATTATAAACTATTGAACAAGACAGGAAGCCATGACTTCATACTGACTTAAGTACACAAACAGGCAAAAGATGTATGCTCTACTCTACGTAGAGGATGGAAGATAGGACCTCTTTTTGGTTTGTTTGTTTTTAAGAAACTATTCCCCATTTCCCAATATTTATTTATGGTTCCCGCCTCCTTCCTCAGGCCGTGAGGTCTGGATGAGAATCTCTGCTTCAGATGTGGAACAACACACGAAGCATTCCTGGTCCATCAAAGCAGGCCATGCTTTTGGCCATTGAAACTAGTTCGGAGATGGGCACTTGACCTAGCCTTTCCAACCAAAGTGAACCTCAAAAGTTTCGTGAGAAAAAAAAAACTTTACTTTTTCCCATTGGGCTTGAATTTGAAAGGGTGTGACTTTAGAGCTGCTCAGCCATCTTGTCACCATAAAGGAAGATCCCGGAACTCCTGGGGACACCATGCTGAACCTGTGAATGAATGGTGTCATGTTGTCTGGATGCCCAGTGACTTGTGAGCATCCTTGATATGTATGTGTGTTTTTTCCACACCACCAAGCAATTAACTCAATTCAATCCTGACACTATCTACCCAGTGACAGCATTAGATCCCACAGGTGAAGGGCTCAGTCCTACAAAACCGTGCCACTTCAGATGTCATTCTCAAGTCCAGGTTGTCACCTGTGCTTCTAATTAACTGGCTATAGATCAGGGGGTCCCGTGACCCCCTCCTCAAGTTCCATTGATTGTCTAGAGTGGCTCACAGAACTCAGAGAAACATTTACTTGCATCTACCAGTTTATTATACAAGGATATAACTCAGGAACAGTCAGATGGAAGAGACGCATAGAACAAGGTTTGTATGTGGGAAGGGCACTGTCCTTCCACGCCCTCTCGGAGTGCACCACTCTCTCAGCATCTCCACAAGTTCACCGACCCAGAAGCTCTCCGAACCCATCCTTTCGGGGTTTTATGGATGCTTCATTATATAGGCATTCGATTAAATTACACAGGTTTGATTGAATTGTTGGCTATTGGTGATTGAACTAAATCTTCAGCCCCTCTCCATTCCTTGGAGGTAGGAGGGTAGGAAAGTTCCAACCATTTAATCTCATGGTAAGTTCCCCTGGGCAAGCGGTCCCCATGCTTAGTTGACCTAGGGCCTTTCCAAAAGTCACTCATTAACATAACAGAAGACACCTTTCTTGTTTATCACTTAGGAAATTCCAAGGGTTTTAGGAGCTCTGTGCCAGAAATGGGGAGGCAGACCAAAAACACATTTCTTATTATAGATCACAGTATGTTTATAGACTCTTCATCCTTATGAATTCTTCCTACAGGAGAATTCAGAAACTTTGTTTCTCTAGCCTCTTTGCACCTAGCCACAGGCCTGTATTCTGGGTGCCACCAATAAAATGTATTTATGCAGATTTTGAATATAAAGTAGCCAAGGTGGGCAAGGAGTCATTGCTCAAAACACACGTTTCTGGTGAAGGTAGCAGCAGAGGCCTCTGGTTGCAAGGGTGGTTGAAAAGTCACATTACTGGCACTGGACGAGCATCAGTGTTGGCAGAAGTATTAGTTGCACTGAAGTTGATTTCCTGACAGCAACGCAAGCTATAGCATTCACTGCTTGGTCATCACAGTGGCAACGGTTTTCTCATCATATTGATTCCCCAACATTTTGGGGGACATTATTTCTGGAAACTTAGCCTTGACCCTGATTCTTCGGCCCTTGCGACAATTCTAAATTACCCAATACCCTTTCATTAATCTCCTTTTCTGCTTAATAAGCTGGATTTGATTTCTGTTGCACACATCTGAAATTCCTCCCTGTTTTTTAAAAAAATATTGGTACCACGAGTCGGGTAACGACAGTAACAGAACTTAAAACTTAGGAGAAGAAGGACCTGATCATTAATGGCTGAAGCAGATGACTTTTTATGCAGTGGCAAATATTTGGTCAAATCGTCTGCTCTACCATAAGACTTCATGCCAGTTGAGGTTATAGAGTCAGAAGAAATGATAGGAAAATTCCAGAATATTAGTCCATGCTGGCTACTTCTTGCCATTTTTAATAAAATTCTAAAAGAGAGAGATGATCTCAGACAAGAGCTAGCCAGCCTGCAAGCAGGTGAAAGGGATACAGCTTTCCTGAGAGAGGCACTACTGTATCTGACTGCAGCCCACTTTCTCAATTGACAGAGAATCCCATAATTTGAAGCTACATAAATGGAAAAAGCCCAAGTAACAGCAATGAAGCTAAAGCATTAGCAGGAAATTAGATCAGTGCCTCAGTTTATGGTTTAGAACCTCCCCTTAAGAGTTCTCAGTCAAGGGACTGCCCTGGTGGCGCAGTAGTTAAGAATCCGCCTGCCAATGCAGGGGACACGGGTTCGAGCCCTGGTCCGGGAAGATCCCACATGCCGTGGAGCGGCTAAGCCTGTGCACCACAACTACTGAGCCCACGTGCCGCAACTACTGAAGCTCATGCTACAGCCCGTGCTCCGCAACGAGAGAAGCCACTGCAATGAGAAGCCCGCACACCACAAGGATGAGTAGCCCCTGCTCGCTGCAACTAGAGAAAGCCCACGCAGAGCAACGAAGACCCACTGCAGCCAAAAATAAATAAATTGTCAAATAAAGGAGGAGCATCAGCCAACATGCAAAGATCCAACGAAAGGAGGTGTTTCTCCACCCAAGGTTACTGTTTTTAACTGCTCCAAAGAATCACCCAATAAACAAGGACGAGAGGGTTGGGCAGAGCACAGAGAAAGAGTAGGTAAGAGATGGGACTATTTAGACTTCCATGCTACCTCTAGATGAAATCTTTGTTGTGGTTACTTACACATGGAAGTCCCCGAAATCAAAGACTGAATCTCTATTACATTTTTGAGGGATGTATTATTTTCAAAACAATCTGAGCCTGGCCTATGATAGCCTGTGACTGTTAAACCCTGAAAATAATCTTTGGGGGTCAAACTCTCACCAAGAAGAAATAAGCCACTAAAGCTGTGCAGCCCCCAGAAAAGACACCCATCCCAATAACCGTCTCAGATGTAACTGAGATACTAGATAGGTATCATCCTCTCACATCTGGACCAGATGAGTGGGCTGCACATCATCACTCAGATTCCTGGACTTGGAGATGGATGCAGTAATTGACTTTGGGTAATACGTTGAGTATATATCCAGAAAGAAAGGCGTGTGTGGAGGTTGGGTAAATAAAAGGATGAACTACAGCAGACATTTTTAATTGGTTCCCAACAGCCACTGACAATTCTCTCCTTCCTCACTTCCCTCTACCCGCACAGCTGAAAACTATTCACCTTTCCAGACTCCTTTGCAGCTAAGGGTGGCCACGTGACCCAATACAATGGCCAGTACAATGTAAGGGAAATCATTAGGGAGGCTTCCAGGAATGCTTTTTTAAAAGAGATAGGCTCAGCTGACATAAGTAAGGCAATTAAACTTTTTCTTTAAAAAAAATCAAGAATATTACATACAAAGTTGAAGTGTCCTTTGACCACCCCTCAATTTTTTCCTCTTACCCTCCCCTCCTCTCCTGTTATCAGGTTGGTATGTCCCCTGCCAGACCAACCCCACGCATTTGAATATATTTGTATTTGTATACAGCCAATATATGTATGTGTGTGTGTGTGTGTGTGTGTGTGCATAAAACAGTGTGTATATGATATATAATATTGTTGGGGTTACATATATGGTATCATATTGAGGGTATCACTGTGCAACATGACTTTCTCATTCAACAATATATCTTAGAGGTATTTCCATGCCATACTTATAGGATCTACCTCATTCTCTTTACCTGCTTCATGATTTTCCATAGTACGGATGCTCTGCAATTTACTTAGCCATTTTTTTTTTACTGATGGACATTGAGACCGTTTCCAATTTCACTATTTATTTCTTATTCTCAGAAATAACACTGGAATGAGAATTCTTGTCCAAGGCTCTTCGTACACATGTGCAAGTATTTCTCTAGGGTAGATACTCAGAAGTGTAATTGCTGGGTCATAGGCTATGCACATTTTTTATTTTTATGTCCTTTTAAAATTTTAATAGATCCTGCCAAATTTCCCTCCAAAGTGGCAGTACAAATTTATAGTCTCTCAGCAGTGCATGAGAATGCCCCACACTCTCAATAACTTGATTTTTTTTTTTTTTCTAATCTGATGGGTAAGAAATGGCTTCTGATGTGTCCCCTCGCAATTTTCTAAAGAGTAGTGAGTTCAGCTTCATTTTCCCAATTTTTATCTCAGCAGGGGCTTCTTTTGGCCCCAGCAGCTCAGTGGGTTCAGGTCAAGGATCTACATTATGTAAAGGAAGGGTCTCTGGAGTGGGAACCACCAGAATCAGGTTCTCATGTCTTTGCCACAGGAACTCAGGGAAGTTACTGAACCTTCCTGGCTCACAGAGCAGCATGGCTATTAAATGAGACAACGCACAGAAGGGATTTAGCCCAGTGCTTGGCACAGCAAAAGCATCCAGTAAATAGCAGCTATCATTATTATTATTATTATTATGACCACCATCTCTACTTTCCTGAAATGCAACAGGAAGCTGCTGACACGGCAGCTCCCAGTATACCCCCCCTCCTGGTATTCACCCCCTGGTGCAATCTCCTCCTCTTGAGTGTGTGTTGAACCTAGTGACCCACTTAATGCAAAGATTACAGCAAAAGTGATGGGATATCACTTCCATGATTAGGCTGTAAAAGACTGTGGCTTCCATCTTGCTGACATACTCCTATTGCCTTCTTGGTTTGTACACCTTGATGAAGGAAGCAGCCGTGCTGGAAGGGCCCACATGGCAAGGACTAAGGGCACCCTTCTGCTCTCAGCCAGTGAGAAACTGAGGCCAACATCCCACGGGGAACTGAAAGCTGCCAAGAACCATGTCAGTGAGCTTGGAAGCCAACCCTTCCCCAGCCATCCCTTCTGATGACTACAGCCCTGGGTGACACCTTGACTGCAGCCTGTGAGGGACCCTGAGCCAGAGCACCCAGCTAAGCCGCACCCAGACTCCTGACCTGCAGAAACTGTGGGGTGGTAGTAAATGCTGTGATTTCAAGACATTGAGTTTGGGGGTAATTCGTTACGTAGCAGCAGATAACTGATACACGATATTAGTTTCTTGAGGACTGCCTTTCTTGGTCAGCAGCATGAAACCCAGAATCTCTCCTAAAAACATGGCAAAAAATGTCCACTTGACTGCAAATAAACCTGTTGAATAGTTCTCTAAGACAAGAAGATGTTGTGAGTTATTTCAAAGGCAAAAGCTTCCGGGTATTTTCATAGCTGTTAGCTTGATTTGCCACCCTGTGCTTATGAAGGTGGGAGGCGATGCACTGTGACAGAAGGAGCAAGGGTTTGACAGTCAGATGGACCTGGCTTTCAAGTTCAACTCTGCTGCTTCCTCGCTGGGCCACCTCAGGCATGTCAATTCTCCTCTCTGAGCCTCCATTTCCTCAACCATCAAAAGAGGTTTAAAAAAGAAAGCAACCTCCCCACCTCTTTTATTGTGCGGATGCAAAGATACACGACACACCCAAGAAGCCAACACACAGTGACACGGAAATATTACTCTCTTCTTCCAAGACTTTTTGACCTTGAAATATTTGCCCCTTCACAAGCAGAGAAAACACTGGAAAATATGCCACTGAAATGGTCAAGGAGAAATTCCAGCTCTGTTGAGCTTGTATGAAAAGAGAAGGGAGGTTCAGGCTTTCCTTCACAGGATTAAGAATAAAAGTGGATGAGGTGTGAGAACCTATTCAGGAATGGACAGTACTGTAAGAGAATGTTATCAAAATGGCTGAGATACACTTGCCCTCTGATCAGCCTTGGAAAGGAAGAAAGAGAGAGAGAAGGATTTGGAGTGTTACCTAGAAGGCTGAGAGTTGATTTTTCTTTTAACTTTTCAGTTAATCTTTTTATTCACCTTCTAAGTAATTAGGGGCTGAAAAGTAAAGGTCTGCTGGCCTTGGATGGACCCTATCTGGGGCACTTTTCCTTCTTTTTTCCAAAAGAAATACTCTCTCTAAAACCACAAACCTGCACCTGTTTCCCCTGATTTAAAGGCCCCCAAAATGATGTTTTCAATTAGTAGATGCCTTTCTTTCTAAACTTGATCTCAGGCCAAAGCTTTATAGTTATTCATTTTCTCTCACAGCCCTCCCCCAAACAAACAGATAAGAAAAAGAAGCAAGCATCCAATGTTCCTTACCTTTCATTAACTTTCTCACTGTGATATTTCAAGATTTTCCCTCAGTGGAAGCACGAATCCTTTGAAACTAGAGCGAGCAACAGCCCCAGGCCAATTCTGGGGATGGCCCAGACAGCCCAGTCTGAGGATGGCTTGAGAAGGACCGGTGGTGATGGCTTGAGTTTCAGCTTTGGCCAAGGCCTGCTTCTGCCTGTTTCCTCCCCAGCCAGAGCTCTGTCTAGACAGTCAACCCCATAGATTATTTCCATTTCAGCTCAGTTCCTTCCTTCACCTGCTCTGGAGCCATGGGGACTCACTGGTAAGGACTTTGGGGCCCTTCCAGAAAGATCCTTACGTTCTCTGCTTCCAGGATGACCTAGTGGGTGGAGGATGGAGAGGAGGCATCTTCTGTGCTTTGAAAAGTGGGCACAGAAAAGGAATGACCATGGGAGTCATTCCTACCACCCAGGTCTTCTCTGGGTGAAGGCAGCTTTGAAAAACATTCAGGCAGGTGACTTTTTAAAAAAGAGATGTTTTAAAAATAATAATAATAAAAATAAAAAAGAGAGGTTTTGAGAAGCTGCAGTTGATATTTGCTTTTTTGGCTATTCTACATTCAATAATGTGATCAGTCCAATGCCCCAAGATTGTCATTGTCACCACAGAAGTGGAAGGGGCAGATGTCCCCTCCCACCAACCTAAAGCAGAGCACAGCCCTCTGGGTGGGTTGACCAGAGTTAGCAAGTAAAAATACAGGATGCCCAGTTACATTTGAACCTCAGATAAAGGTCTGCTAAAAAAATTTTATTATCTAAAATTCATACGTAACTGGGCATCCCGTGATTTTTCCCCAACAATGCCTGGAAGGAATGACCCAAAGACACAGAGTAAGAGATGGCTCACCATGGCTCCAGTGGGGTTAAGAGTCCAGGAGGGAATAGGAAGACCCAGAGCTGGCAGTGCCATTGGTGACGGCAAATGTGCCATTGCAATGGTGCCAGCAGCGTTAGGTGAAAGGAACCACCACTGGGCAAGGTCTTGTCCCTGCCTCAGTCTCCTCCTTCCTGCCTGAGGCTCATCCTTCCACCTTCCTCCTGATTCTCAGAGCTGTCTGATAATCGTCCAAGAAATTCCTTTTCTGATAATGCGTTTTTAACTGTAGTTTTCCTAAATGTATCTTCTGAGTTGAAAAAAAAAAAGTCTCGTCTCTCAGTCTGTCTCTGGGAAGTCCCACCCTAGGGACAGGGGCCAGGACCCCACCCTATCTGATCCCAGCCCCTCAGAAAGGGCTCGCCTTCTCCCTCAGGTGGGCGGATGCCCGGGAGGCCACTCCGCTGCCCTTGACTTGGAGAACCAGGCCAGGATGCAGAAAGGCTTCTGACTGGCCCCGCCCACCTTCTTCTTTGCTGTTTGTGGGTTCACAAGGAAAGGGGCCATTTATGGAGTGGATTTTAGTGCAATGGGGTGCTGCCATCCCAATGCCGGCTGCACCCTCTTCGCCTCTGAAGGCCAGTGCTGGCAGGAGTAGGACTGTTTCTGCACTCCATCCTCCGCCAGTAAAGAGCCCCTCAGGTCCTCCTTCAGCCGAGAGCTGGTCCATCAAGCCACTTACTAAAGAATTCGGCAGGGCACAGTACCACAAAAAGGGAGGGGACCCTGCCCTTACGGCTCACTGCTGGGCTTATTCCTGGCTGCCCCACCACAGCCGCCTGGGACCTGCCCTCTACCCACTGACTCTGTTCCTCCGCCTCTCCTTCAGCCTTTTCTTCCCTGCATCCCCCTGTTTAAAAACACAAGGTTTGGAGCGGTACAAGTTCTGGTTTGAGCCCTGGCTGTACCACTCTCTGAATATGATCTATCACTGTTCCTCTCTGAGCCTCACCTTTCTCATCTGTAAAATGGGGGTAATAAATGAATCTAGCTTATGGGCTGCAGTAAGGATGCAGTGAAATGATGCAAGAGAGGTGCTTAAACAGTGCCAGACATCCCCTAGTCTCTGCTCAGGCCCACTCTTACAGAATCGGAACCTTAACCCATCCCAGGAGACAGAGTCAGTTAAGCGTGCCAGCTGTGATGGACTTGTCTTCCCCACCTGGACCACAAGGCCACAGAGAGTCCTTGTAGGATGCCACACAGAAAAGTCTCAACCAATGCTGGACAACCATGAATCGTGATAACAATAATCATCGCTCTCATTTATTTAGTGACCTTATATCCCAGGAACTGCAGTGGGGATCAAAATAAAATAAAATGACAAAAAAACCCTGCCCTCATGAAGTTCCCATGCTTTATCTCAGTCAATGTTCACATTCACCCCATGAGGTAAGTACTACCGTTATGCCCATTTTACAGATTAGGAAATTGAGGCTCAGAGAGGGTAAGTGACTTGCCCAAGATCACTCAGCTTAGTAAGTAATCAAACTAAGAGTCAAACCCAGAGCCCCTCCCTTTATTACTACTTGGTTTCACTCAAGCTTCATGAGAAGGCTGTGCAGTAGAGATTACCTGGCACCATTTTACCAATGATGAGGATAAAAGAGGCTGAGTCAGGATAAGTCACTCACCACAAGCCACCAGATTGGTCAGGCCCAGAATTCCAAGTAAATGCTGGTGTTTATGAATCCACAAGGCCATGGTGCCTTCATCTTGCTGCCAGAAAGGTCACCTCTGAGCATCCCTGGAGGAGGCCAAGGACTGGGACATGGCGGGCACCTCAAAAACCCTCTTTCATTGAAAGGGACCCCATGCTCGACTCAGCTGTAATGAGAATGGCAGAGATAGAGACCATGGAGAAGTCACGGCATCCACTTCAAGGTCAAAAGGAACTAGATGCTGAACTGGTCCTCACCTCATTTCTACTCCTTTCTGCTCATTTTTGGATGGCTGATGGGGACTGCCTTAGCCATGGCCCCTCCTTGCTCAGCCCCCGACATGAAGGCTCAGGAAACCAAACCCAGTGCCACGTGTGCTCGGCGACTCCCGTCTGTAACCTGCTGCTCGTTCGAGTTCCTGTCTGAGCACCCTACTAAGCGACAGCCGAGCTCATTCTTCACAGCCCCATCCAAGGATTTTCAAAATGATCTTTCCCCTTTTTGAAAGCCTTTTTAAACCCAAACTACACTTTTGTTTTTAACTGCCAGCACCCCAGCCTACTCTAAAAACTAGGAACATTGGTGGTAAAGGAGCTCTCTCCACCTCTGTCCTGCATGGCTTCGGAGGCAAGGTGGGAATTGCCGCCTAAGTAAGAAGAGACTGGCGCCAACTCACCTCATTTTACTTCTGTATTTGCTACCTCTAGCTATTGGAATGGAACAGACCTGGGTGCAAATATAAGCACTCTCCTTGCAATTTGTAATTTAATTAATCTTATTAGTTACTAACTGATCCCCCTATGTATTGTTCAGGAATTTTAGCTGTTAAGTAACAGAAAACCAACTCAACAAGTTTAAGGGAAAAAAAGGAGGGGAATAGGGGTTAGGTATTTATTGGTTCATGAAACTCAAGAGTCCAGGATAGTATCAGTGCAGCTTCAGGCACAGCTGGATCCAGGAGCTCAAACAAAGTAGGACTCAGTCTCTCTCTCTGTATGTTTTTTTTTTTTTTTGTATTGGCTTCTGTTATGGGCTAAATTGTGCCCCCGCCCACCACCAAATTCATTTGTTGAAGTCCTAACTCCCCAGTACCTCAGAATGTGACTGTATTTTGTGAGAGGGTCTTTAAAGAGATAATTAAGGTAAAATGAGATCACATGGTGGGCCCTAACTCAATACAACTGCTGTCCTTATAAGAAGAGATTAGAATACAGATATGCACTAAGAAAAGACCATGTGAAGACACTGAAAGAAGATGCCCATCTGCAAGCCAAGGAGAGAAGCCTCAGAAAAAGCCAACCCTGATGATACCTTGATCATGGACTTCCAGCTTCCAGAACTGTGAGGAAATAAATTTCTGTTATGTAAGCCACCCAGTCTGTGGTACTTCGTTATGGCAGCGCTAGCAAACTAATACAGCTTCATTCTCAGTCAGAATCTTCTCACATAGTGACAGTAAGGCCTCTGCAGTTCCGGGTTTACCTGCCCGGCTCGGCAACCTGAAAGAGTCTCTTTTCCCTAGCAGATCTAAAAAAACAAAACATGGAGCTTCCCTGGTGGCGCACTGGTTGAGAGTCCGCCTGCCGACTCTCAACAGGTTCGTGCCCCGGTGCGGGAAGATCCCACATGCCGCGGAGCGGCTGGGCCCGTGAGCCATGGCCGCTGAGCCTGCGCGTCCGGAGCCTGTGCTCCGCAACGGGAGAGGCCACAACAGTGAGAGGCCCGCGTACCGTAAACAAACAAACAAACAAAACCAGAGTTGAATCTCATTGGCCTGACTTGGGTCACATCACATGTACACTCCTGAGTCAATCCCTGCGGCCAGGAAGATGGAAGAGGCTGATTGGCCAGACCTGAATCTTGTGCCCACCCCTCAAGTCTACGTAGAGTCAGCCAAACCATGTGGCCTGAGAGCAAGGGGGTCAGGGAGACTACTCCCCTGGGGAAGATCAGGGCAAAGGGGAGAAGAGTGCAATGGCAGGAGGCTGAAACAGCAGGTGCCTGCTCTCCCTGGCTCTAATCTACCCCCACCCACAATTCACCCTCCACTGAGCTGCCCGAGAGCTTTCTTCATTTCAGATCAGACGATCTCACCCCCCTCCTTCAATAAAGCGTCATTATCTGTCCCTGCCTGCCTTTTCCATTTTCCCGCCTTTGAATGGACTTCTCAGGATGCACAGCGCTTAGCAGGCACCCTCAACTTTGGAGGCCTTAGGTCACCGCTTCCTCTACCTCAGAAACGTTCTCACTCCATCCTCAAGATACAGATTAAAAAATCACTCTCTGGGCTTCCCTGGTGGCGCAGTGGTTGAGAGTCCGCCTGCCGATGCAGGGGACACGGGTTTGTGCCCCGGTCCGGGAAGATTCCACATGCCGCGGAGTGGCTGGCCCCATAAGCCATGGCCGCTGAGCCTGCGCGTCCGGAGCCTGTGCTCCGCATCGGGAGAGGCCACAGCGGTGAGAGGCCCGCGTACCGCAAAAAAAAAAAAAAAAAAAAAAAAATCACTCCCTCACATATTTGCAAACGAAGCAACTGTAAAAGGATTAATCTCCAAAATATACATGCAGCTCAATATCAAAAAAACAAACAACCCAATCCAAAAATGGGCAGAAGACCTAAATAGACATTTCTCCAAAGAAGATACACAGATTGCCAACAAACACCTGAAAGAACGCTCAATATCACTGATCATTAGAGAAATGCAAGTCAAAACTACAATGAGATATCATCTCACACCGGTCAGGATGGCCATGATCAAAAAATCTACAAACAATAAATGCTGGAGAGGGTGTGGAGGAAAGGGAACCCTCTTGCACTGTTGGTGGGAATGTAAATTGATACAGCCACTATGGAGAACAGTATGGAGGTTCCTTAAAAATAAAAATAGAACTACCATACAACCCAGCAATCCCACTACTGGGCATATACCTTTAGAAAACCATAACTCAAAAAGACACATGCAAAACCCAATGTTCATTGCAGCACTATTTACAATAGCCAGGACATGGAAGCAACCTAAGTGTTCATCAACAGATGAATGGATAAAGAAGATGTGGCACATATATACAATGGAATATTACTCAGCCATAAAAAGAAATGAAATTGAGTTATCTGTAGTGAGGTGGATGGACCTAGAGTCTGTCATACAGAGTGAAGTCAGAAAGAGAAAAACAAATACCGTGTGCTAACACATATATATGGAATCTAAAATAAAAAAATGTTTTTGAAGAACCTAGGGGCAGGACAGAAATAAAGATGCAGACGTAGAGAATGGACTTGAGGACACGGGGAGGGGGAAGGGTAAGCTGAGACGAAGTGAGAGAGTGGCACTGACATACATACACTACCAAATGTAGTACATTTTACCAAATGTAAAATAGATAGCTAGGGGGAAGCAGCCACATAGCACAGGGAGATCAGCTCGGGGCTTTGTGACCACCTAGAGGGCTGGGATAGGGAGGGTGGGAGGGGGACGCAATAGGGAGGGGATATGGGGATATATGTATATGTATAGCTGATTCACTTTGTTATAAAGCAGAAACTAACACAACAACATAAAGCAATTATACTCCAATAAAGATTTTTTTTTTTAAAAAAAGCAAACTAGCTGGCTTAATCAAGGGAAAAGTGGGGAAACATCTGTAATGAGAGCGCACAAAAGACAGAAAAATTTTTTTAATTGTACTGAAATAAATTTGAAAATCTTAAAAAAAAAATCACTCTCTCTGGGAATCCTTCCCTTTTGAACAGACCCATCTCATTTCCAAAGCACAGCTGGATAGCATGACGGTAAAAGGCTGGACAGACCGCTTAGGTGCAAATCTGTTTGCTGTGTGACCTTGGGGTAAGTTACTTACATTTCTGTGCCTCCATTTTCCCAGGACCTAGCTCCTAGGATTGCCGACAGAAATGAATGAGTTAAGACATGAAAGCACTTGGAACAGTGTCTGGTACATGGAGAATGCCTAAGAAGCTTTCTCTCTTTTTACCTCCTGTTGTTTGAACACATCCCTATTGGGAATGACCTGTCCATTTCCCCTACGGAGCCTGGGTTCCGCTCTGAAGGAGGGAATGCCTGTTTATCACATTGGACCCCTGGGATTCAGTAGGTGTGCTGTTTCCCCAGCACAGAAAAGGTGCTTGGAACTTCAAAACCCTGAATGCAGGAATGAGTGAGTAAGCAAAGCAAGTGCCTGCACACAGAGAAAGAGTCTCCAACAGCGAGTGGAACAGCATCCTCCCTCGGTCTGCAATCTGTGCAAACCCCACCTGGCCTGCGATGGCTCTCACCTCTGAGGCAACCCTACCCCTCTCCTCCAAGCCACTTTCCTCCCACCCCCTCCTCCTACTTCATTCAGCCCAAGTTCAAGGGCAAACCACCAGGAAAACCCAAAGAACGTTCATCGGATAAGTCACCCGATTACTAATCAGGTCCATCCACCCCACAGCTAACGACTATTTTCCCTGCGAAAAATAAACACCGCCTCCTCCCCACCGCCTGACAGCAAAGCCATTAAACCCAGGAAGGGCGTGTCTCCACAGCAGCCCAGAAACAACTTGAAAGTGGAAAAATACGGTGGATTTGGTGATTCAGTGGTCGTTAAGATAGCCAGAATGTTTGGTTTCAGCTCACATGGAGCCTATTCCTCTCCCCTACTGGTCTCTTCTAAGATGAGAGGGGGCAGAGCCGCAGAAGACACCTGAGCAGGTTGGATGTCTTTGTGACCCCGCCGGCGAGTTAACCCAGCCCTTGAGTTTCTTTCCGATTTGCCCCCTGTGCGTGGGGCTGCCTGGAGGTGCCCAAAGGTTCTCACCCAGGCAGGCGAACTTGAACAGCGCCCCCTGGAGGAAGCCAAAGCAGTGCTCGAGAAACCAGGGAGCAAGGCCCCCAGCACTTGGGCGACACATTTGGCTCCAGCTTCTGGCAGCTCAGGCAGAAAGAGAAACACATCGGGTTGCATAGTTTTCATTTTCCAACAACAGAAAGCATGTTCAAACCTTGGCAGAGACAACATTTTTACTGGAACCAGGCTGCAGAAGGAATGTCTTGGGGCGCTGCAGGCTTAAAGGACCCTGGGTGACAGGCTGGGTGATCCCTGTAACTGCAGCTTCATTGTCCCCACGTTGGTTCTTTCACTCTCAGAACAAACACCTGCTGAGCTGGCATGCTGTGCCTGCCCTTGGCTGGGCCCAGGCCGCAGAGAGGGCATGGCACACTCCTTGCTGCCCAAGGCTTCCGGATCACTCCCTCCTTCAGCACTGAGGATGCCTGCTCCTTGGGTTATCACCTCCATCCACCCATCAGTAACAGCATGACAGCAGTGTTACTCTAAGGGCTGCATGGGACTTCCTCCCTCACCTCCGGAACATAATCATTTGGAGAAAAGATGGGACCAGGGGTAGCCCACACACCCAGGGGCACCCTGTGCCCCAGTAGCCAGCCTCCCACTTCGTCTTTGCTAACAGAACCCCTGTCTTGGTAGGGTGTGCCAGGCCCTAGGGGATACATGATTGATCTAAGAAAGCTAGGACGCCTCCATTCCCGTATATTAGAGACTTATTTTCCCATCCCTTGTAGCTAAGTCTGAGCCTGTGACCCAGTGCTGGTCAAAGAGATGTCTGCTAAGGCCTCTGGGAAAGTTCTTTCCTCCTTAATAAATGGAAAGCCCCTGTTTTCAGCCTTGAGCACCATGTGTGAAGACATGATGCTTTGAGCTGTGGCAGCCATCTTAGGACTACGAGGTAATAAGGCTGGACTCTTAAAGGAAATACATGGAAGATGGCAACATAAAGAGAGAGAGTCCTGGATGTTAACTTGGAATCATTGAACCCACCCGGGACCAACTGTCTCCCTGAAGACATCTAGTAGAAGATGTCTTTATTGCTTATACTACTGTTAGCTCATTATCCTCTCACTTGCAGCCAAATACATCCTAATTAATACAACAGGTATATACACAACATAGGAAAATTCAGTCCTGGGGAGACCACAGGCAGTCATGAAAAGAAAGCTTGCTTTGGAATAAAATGATTTTTGGCTTTCATCTTGGGCTCTAGCATTTGTTTGCTATGCATTCTTGGAGAGTCATTTTTGCCTCTCTAAGCCCCTGTTTCCTTGCTGGATTGATGTAAAGATGATGGGGGAGGCTAGATGAGAAAGCACGGGACCCACTCTGCTTGGTCGCCTGGCTGCTGCCTGCCTATCTTGTTCACTACACTTCCCCAGGCTTCTAGAGGCAGGCCTAACATGTGGGAGGCATCCGATAAAGTTTTGTTGAACAAAGGAGTAAATTCCTTTCCTCCCCTCTTATAAAATGAGGTTTCAGTGGTATATTGGTTTGCTAGGGCTGCCAAAACAAAATAGCACAGGCTAGGCGACTTAAACAACAGAAATGTATTTTCTTGCAGTCCTGGAGGCTGGAAGCCCAAGATCAAGGTGCTGCAAGTTCGCTTTCTTCTGAGGCCTCTCTTCTTGGCTTGCAGATGGCCACCTTCTTCCTCTGTCTTCACATGGTCTACCCTCTGTGTCCTCACTTCCCTGGTGTCTTTCTGTGTGTCCAAATTTCCTTTTCTTATAAGCACATCAGTCCTATTGGATTAGGTCCTGCCCTAATGACCCCATTCTAACTTAATTGCCTCTTTAAAGGCCCTATCTCCAAATGCAGTCCAGTTTTGAGGTACTGGGGGTTAGGGCTTCCACGTATGAGTTTGAGGGACACACAGCTGGTTATTGCCAGACTTATCCCTCATTGCTTAATTTGGGTCTTCCCCTCATTCCCTGCATGTCCTCTGGTCATTTGGGCTTCAATCATGGAATGTTTAATGAAGATCATTTTAATAACTGTTATCATAACATTCATTTGACAAACACTGGCATAGCCCTTTTGGACTTTTTTTCCAAAGCACTTTCCATACCTATGGTCCCACTGTCTCGTGGGTGGTTCTCGTTTTGCACGGGGAGAACACAAAAGCCTAGAGAGGTCAATTGACTTTCCCAAGGTTATTTGCTAATAGTTGGATCAAAGGACAAGGGGCCAGGTGTGTCTGACGCTGAGCGCTGGCTTCTCTGCACAGCCTGGTGTGTGTGTTGGGGGGGGGGGGCGTATCTTAAGGTGGTGTGGGTGATGGCAGGGACCCCAGGCCTCTTCTTCGAGGAAGCTCTGCTCTGTGACAGCCCCTGCCATCTCCCACCCCTGCCTATCTTTCACTTCATGGCCCAATCACACAACGATTCCCCACACACACACCCTCTCGCCTGGACAGGCTGTGCCTCCGCTGAGACCACCCTTCCCTACATCCTCCCTGCCTTCATGATCCCCCCAGAAAGGCCTACGCCCCCTCTCCCTGTAATCTCAATGCACAGCCCTGACCTCAAGGAGTTAAAATAGTCCTGCTGGTGATGGCCTCCGTCTTGGGCCAGGAGCATTTCCTGTTGCTTCTGTGCCCTCAGCACTGGGCAGCACAGGACTGGGCAGAGCGTCCCTGCCCAGTGACTATGGCTCTGCACTGAGGTGAAGCCCGTGGACAGACATGGCAGCCTGTTCCCATGCGGAGCGAATGTTTTAGTTATTTTAGAGATCAGGGGAAGGGAGAGTTAACTGAGGGCCAAGGCCGTGGGGAGGGGCTGCAGGGGATGAAGATGGGCCTCAGTGGTCACAGGTGTCCAGGAGGGAGGGGGATTCAGCTTGTGCACAGACCTTCCCCATCCTAGAAAAACAAGAAGCCGGCTTCCCCTCCTGTCTTTTTGTTTTGTTTTGGGTTTTTTTTGGCTGCGTTGGGTCTTCGTTGCTGTGCACGGGCTTTCTCTAGTTGTGGTGAGCGGGGGCTACTCTTCATTGTGGTGCACGGGTTTCTCATTGCGGTGGCTTCTCTAGTTGCGGAGCACAGGCTCTAGGTACGTGGGCTTCAGTAGTTGTGGCACGTGGGCTCAGCAGTTGTGGCGCACGGGCTTAGTTGCTCCGTGGCATGTGGGATCTTCCTGGACCAGGGCTTGAACCCATGACCCCTGCATTGGCAGGCGGATTCTTAACCACTGCACCACCAGGGAAGTCCTACGTCCTTTGGGCCAAAAGGAGAGAGTCCACACCTGAGCATCCCACATGCAAGTTTCTTGCCCAAGGAAGGGGGAAAATCCTATCTTCCTGCCAAGGAGAAGGCCTAGCTCACTTTTGGTAGAGAAATAATGACATCCAGTGGACATCCACATCATCCTCAGACTCGGGCCATGGCTCCCCTGGCCAGGAGGCCTTCCAGGGCTGGGACAACGGGGAGCAGTGAATTGAGCACTGCAAAGCTGAGCTCGAATCTCGATTCTACCTCTTAAGCTGTGTGACCTTGGGTAAGTCACTTCCCCTCTCTGGACCTCTGTCTCGTCCATGAAAAAGGAGGGACTCCGAGAGCCCTTATTGTAAAGTGTTAAGCAAACAGGGTTCTCTTACTATCAGAACTCTGGTTTCTTGTTAACAATAAGTTCAAGGCTGTACTACAAACTAGCAGGGCAAGCTTTGGAATCAGATAGCCCTGGGTTCAAATGCCGAATTCCCGACTGAATGACCCGAAGCAAGTAACCATCTCCTTGAGCACTTAGTTCTGCAAAACAGGTTCATGGTTGTTTCCAAACCCAAAGGTTGTTGCCAGTATGGGATCTTATTGTGGGTGCACAGGCAACAGCATTCCTGGAATATGGGAAGGCGGACAGGTCCCCACCTGTGGGCACAGAGGAGAGCTTCAAGTCCCCATATTTCCTGAGCAGGCTCCAGCAGCCCTCTAGGCATGTCCAGGGGGTATGGCTGAGATCCCACAGGGCTCCAGAGGCCTAGGCCATGGTTTGGTAGAACAGTCACCCAGGCCAAGGGAGCCAGGCTGGAGAGAAGTGGATGGGAGGCAGGGGAGAGACAGACTCCCGACCACCATCCCATCGAGAGGGAAAGAGGAAGCTGGGAAGGGGGGACAATCACATCTGAACGGGACTGAACTGGAAACCCAATCAACAGGGCTGGAGTCCCTGAACTGGAGTGAGGCAAGGCGGGAAATGACTAGTGAAGGGCTGCGAGGCACACAGGGGAGCTCAGAAACCAGAGTTGTCAGCCTGTGTTCTAGAAACAAAGTTGCATTTTTGCATGCGAGTCTGTGACTGAGACAGGAATACTATTGACTAAGGCAAAGCACGTGGAAATAGGAGGCTCTCAGGAGAGGTTGCCTGCCTCTCTGTTCCTTTACCTCTCCGTGAAATGAGTTCCTGCTTGTGGAGAACTCCATCCGTGTCACAGGTCTACATGTGCTGGGGCACTCGTCCCATTCATCTGGATCTCCTGGGAATGTGTCTGTGATTGTAACCCCTCACACGTTAGCCCAGCCTGGGCAGGAGACAAATTCTCAGCACTCATAATCGCACTCTCTAACCCCGCAACAAACCTGCGAGGGAAGTATCATGCCCCCTCCCCACCCACTTTATAAACAAGGAGGATGCTGGAGCCCTGAGAGGGTGTGTGAGGTTCCCTGAATGGCACAGGTAGAAAACTGAAGGGCCAGAGACTGAACCTGGCCTCTGGCCACTGCCTCCCAAGAAGGACTCTGGATGGGATTCACTGAGGCCCCGCTGTGTGCAAGGCCTCGTGCTGAGGCTTCATGATGAAACAGAAAAAGTTAACGTTTATTCAGCAAGTATTACATCCCATGCTCTGTAATGGAAGTAAAGTATGTAATACTTGACTGCATTGTCTCATTTATTCCTCACAGAATTCCTATGGACTGCTCTTCCCCTTCCTCCCATTTTGCAGATGAGGAAACTGAGGCTCGAGGAGGTTACATGAGTCACCTAAGGTCACTCAGCCAGTCAGTGGTAGGACTCAGTCTATGCAGATGCCGACGTCCTCACGCTTAACCCTTCTGTGATTCCTGGGGAGACGGGCATGCTGTAACAGAAGCCAGGTAACACCTGGGCAGGTACGGCGCCTGCAATCCAGAAGATCTTTCAGGCCTCCACTGTGCCTGTCAGTTGCTCTCATCATCACCTGCCTGCCTGAAATTTGGCATACCCTAATGCTGCAGTATAAAATATCTCTTTTCTCTTTCCTTCTTAACTAGCTCTGTGACACTGGATAAGTGCCTCTACCTCTCTGAGTCTCAGTGTTTTCATGCATGAATCGGGGCCTGTAAATCCCAGGTACAAAAGTACCGTGAGCTGTGGTTTTCATCCCATAACCCTCTGCTCCCTGAGCATACCTGTGAGGTACTCTCTACCCACACAGCCTGGATTCCAGCCACCAGCTCTCCTGTCCTGGCTCTTAGTGTGGCCCCTGCAACAAGCCAGCACATCTGCCTGAGAACGCCATGGAACCCTGCCCCTGAGCCAGGGTCCTGCCAGCAAAGACTTTAAGCAAATAGAACTGGGCTGAAACGAAATGGTCTATTGGTTGTAAAGAGTTGCGCCTCATGCTTGTGCTCTCAGGTTTCATGATAATCCAAGCGATGGTTCTCCAGAGAAGGATTAGGAAGAAAACGGTTGGGGGCTCTGAAGGGAGCGGAGAAAAAACAGGCAGGGACCCAAGGCAAGCATTGCCAAGAAACGGCCCCAGAGGGTCAATAAAACAAAGATGGGGGGCAATGATTGAGGCACAGGAGGAGAGGAAAAGTGGGGCTCTTTCCAACTCTTCTAGTGTCTAAGTCAGACCTTTACCAGCGAGAGAGCTTACCACTAAATTTGTGGAGAAGGACTACCAGCCCCCCCCAAAACCACTGTGGTCAGAAGCTGGGACGGGCACCTTGATGGGGAGCCGGGCCTGCGAGCTCAAATGCCCTCCAAGGCCGTGCAGGTAAAGCACGAAGAGCATAAAGAAAACAACAGACACACAGGATGAGGCATGACAACTGATGCTCAGCCTCAGTCTCAGGAAGGCAATTGGGAGCGACGCGGACTGTGGTGCTGGGGACAGCTGGGACTGAGCTGTCAGCCCCAGCCAATCTCTATCAGGCAGGAATACAGGCCCAGGGTTGCCAATCTTCTGATTTTTTGCAAGAGAAGTAGGAAAGAATGAATTTTGTTTTTTAATGTGCAGGTTCTCAATTTTAAAACATTGGCAACTAATTCAAGTGTTTTTTTTCTCTAAGTACTATGTGGGCCAAACAAAATATATCAGTAAGCCAAATTTGACTCACAGGCCAAGGGTTTGCAATTTCTGAAGTTCTGTGTCATGGTAAATGCAATGGAATCTGTCTGGGTTCAAACCCCAGTTCTCCCATCTGCTTTGGGGTGACCTTGGGCAAGCCATCTAGCCTTTCCAAGTCTCAGTTAACTCATCTGTAAAATGGGTATAATAGTAGCATCAACTAATATGATATTTGAGAAAATTATATGAAATTATGTCATGGAAATTCCTTGGCACAATGCCCAGCACATGGTAAGCCCTCTAGAAATTTTAGCTATTATTAATAATGTACCCAGAAGGATAAAGATTGAGCAGCAGGAATGGGCCGAGAAGGAGGCCGAGAAAACAGATCAAGCAAGCGAAACAGGGCCAAGTCTGAAAATGCCAAACAACAATTTCCTGTCCTGATGTGTCAGGAATGGCCCTTAAGAGATTATTGTCACAAACTGGCATCAAATCGACAAGAGAATTTTGACCAGGTTGGGCAGTGACCTGAAAGGTGGTGGCCCTCCACTATTCCTCTACCTCCTTCCAGAACATCATCAAAGAGGATCTTGTGAAACTTCTGGATTGTTGTAGAGCAAAAGGTGGTTAGGGAGGGTGCCCTGCAGGGGGCAAAGTGGTGCCCCAGGTCTGTGGCTCGGTCGCTGCCCAGCTGCTTGATTTTGGCTGTGTCATTTCTTCTCCCTCTGAGACTCCACTTACCCATCTGTAAAATGGGATGATAATACCAGCCTCTCAGGATACTGGTGGGGATTAGGAATAATTCAATGCAGCGTCTGGTGCAGAGCTCATGTACCACAAATGGGGGCTGCCATTATTGGTTATTGTTGTTACAGTTTGTATTATTAATGGGGCAGTTGAGGTGCTTGCCTGACCAGCAACCATTGACCTCTTTTCAGGTAACTGTCTTAGTTTTCCTATGGGGAACCATCCCCTCCCCATTCCCAACTGAATAGTTCAATTGGTGTTGGCTCCACCCCTGGCTCGAGGGACAGGGGTGTGAATCAGGCGTAGCTAATGAGAGTAGCATAGTCTCCTGGGCCAATGGGAATGAGATCCAGGCTTTCATTCAAACTATGAGAGCAGAGAAGCTCTCCCTTTACCACAGATCTGTTGTAGTGAGGAGTAGGCCGGAGCTGCTGGCAGCCATCTCACCACCACATGGGAAGAGCCTAACTAAGAATGGAGCCAAAATCGAGGAAATCAGAGCAAAGAGCTGGAAAAATTCTTGATCCTTGATAACACTGCTTAAGCACCTGGATCCAGCTGTGCCTGAGGCTCACACTATGCTGGGCTATTCCATTACATGAGCCAAAAATAATTTCCCTTTTTTGCTCTTAGAACATTTTGAATGGGGCCTTCTGTAACTTGCAGCCAAGAACCTCAACAGATACATGAGCCTTAAAGATGAGTTAAGAAAAATGCCCAAAAGGGAGTTTAATCAGTTGGCAGTTCTTATAAGCTCTCAGATCATGCTCTGAGTGCGACAGCACTATATTCCTTCTTCTGAGAGGATGGAAATATACTCTGAAAGCCTTTGGTCAGGCTCTCCTTAAAGTAATTGTTCTCAACCAGGACGGTTTTGCCCCCCAGAGGACATTAGGCATGTCTGGAGAGATTTCTGGTTGTCACAGTGGGGCAAAGCGGAGGAAGTGCTGCTGGCATCTAGGGGGTAGAGGCCAGGGGTGCCGCCAAACATCCTACAGTGCATGAGATAGCCCCTCCCCCAACCAAGTATGATCCCCTCCAAACGTCAACAGTGCTGAGGTTGAGAAATCCAGAAGAAGTAATACATCATCCAGTATTTTACTCCCACCAGCTCTTCTCTACACCCAGAGCTTCCCGGGGGTCTTAAAGTACAACATACTTGAAGACAAAAACCAGGCTCTTAGGGAACTTTATTAGTTCGTGATGTCCTCTTGGACTCAAACCCAATTGACTCAAACCCAATTCAAAGAAGCTGCCCAGAGTTTACACACAGGTTATGCGTCATCCCCTCCCATTACCATAATAACCACACCTCATAACTACTGGACCAACAGGATGAGCAGGCAACCTCTCTGAAGACAGTCTCATCCAGTGACACCTGCATGGCTTCCCACATCCGGCAGTAATGATCAAACCAATAAGCAAATTATATAAATCCCAAATATCCAATAAAGAGGAAAGATAGCATTCCCTTTCTATCTAGAGGAACATTTCTCAGTGTGTTGCTGCTCCAACACTAGTCCTGTGAGATAATCATAGGATTAAAATATATATATATATATATCAAAATCAAATAAGTGTGGGAAACATGAAAGCCTCCATTACCTTGTGGGCAGAAGGCTATGATAAGTCCTACAGTTTAAAAAAACCTGTTTAACTTTCTTGAACTTGGTATTTCCCAAATTCACATGATCACAGAATCCTTTTTCACTTATAATACTTATTTAATATTTCATAGAACTATTGCCCCACAGGACACCCACTGGGAAACATTTCAAGGGAACTACAGAGCAAATGAAATATTAATGAGATATAAAAGCAGATCTGGGGAAACCAAGTTATGGTGGAAACAGACCAAGTTCCTTTGGCCAGAGAACTGTGCCTTAAACTTCTCAGTATGGCTCATCCTAGTTTCATTTGAACATCCCTACCTTTTTATGGCTACTCCAAAAGAGGCTCTTGAGGGCTGAACGACTGTCAGGCGCTGGGCTAGACAGTGGGATTGAGAGAAAAGTCAGACTCCACTAGATACTGCAGTGATGGGTAGGATTTGGAGAAACTGCCATGGAAGAGATGCTGCTGCTCTGTGGATGCCAGCCTTCCTGGAGAGCCTTCTCATGTGAGGGAGAATGGAGGGATTGACCCCTTGAATCTTAAAATCTTCAAGTAATTTCAGGAGCATGCAATTCCTACATATCAGTTATATTGACCTCTCCAAGTTTAACAAGGAGCTGGGCAGACACAGGGGGTCGGAGGAACAGTGCCCTGACCCGTGAATGGTGGCGTGAGGCACAGCCAAGTGCCTTCCTAAAGGAGACCACCCCACCCAAGGCCGCTGTAGAGGGAAATAACTTTAGGCTGTGCTTGATCAAGGGACGGCCACGGATTGGACAAAAGATGGGCACCTGACTCAAGGGCAGCCCATCCATTGGCTGGTTGGTGACCTATGAGGAGGCCAGAACAAAAAACCCTGCCCAGTAATTTCAAGTAATTGAGTTGATGGGTTCTGTGCTTCTAAGATTTAAATAGGAAAAATATGGAGTGAGTCAGCAAGTTGGTGGCAGAAGAAAAAGATGCACAAGTAACAGGCTGACACTGCAGCGATGGAACGAAGATGCGTGAGCTCCTGCTCTGAAGGGATCAGAGAGCAAAGAGCCTGCCCCAAATCCTGACCTCAGAGACCCACACGCAGAGCCAGGAGCCAGGCTCCAGGCTGTTGACCCAGAGTCCTGGCTCCTAATCAGTGGGGCAGCACAGGGAGCCCAGGAGTCTGCTGTTCTCCGAGGAGCCAGTGTCAGCCTCAGGCTGACGTCACCCAAAGAAAGGCGCCGTTTTTAGAGCCTGCAGTTAGGAGAACTGGGACCTTGATAGTGACAGTCAGTCCAAATGCTGGCTGGGACCAGCCCTCAGCAGGAAGCCCCTTCGCCTCCCAAAGGTACCTTTGGAGTCTAGGACCACTGAGACTTCACAGATTCTGCAGTCATGACATATTACAGCTAATGTCACACCCAGGGGCTTGCCATGGCTGTCCCAGAAATCATACGGAAGGCACTGCAAAAACACAATACAAAACCTCGCGCCTAGAATAACAACGCCACAGTGCTCTTGATTTGAAGCTTGGGTGGCTTTTTGCAGGGGAAGGAGGTGGTCAAATTCATATACTTGTCTTGAAAATGAAGTAATGCCAACCAAGATGCAGGGAAAAGGGGCCGGGGTCGACTTCACTTGCCTGAATTCTGCTCCCAGCAACAGCATTCTGGAGGAAGCAGTGGCAGCAGAACTATATCACAAGCCACTTGAATTTCATCCCAGGCTTTAGGACCTAAGCGTCAGTGACCAAATGTCTTGGGTCAGGAGTGTGAGAGCCAGCGGGAGATACAGGCAGCCGGCCGGACCTCCACCGCACCAACCCAGGGGGTCGCGTATATGTCAGACCACCGAGCAAGACTTGGTTCAATCCCATCACACTCACTGAACCCACACTTCGTGCTCCACATTGTCCTCGGTGCCCTCACATATGTGACCCCATTTGTTCTCTCCGTAACAAACAAGTCTCTCGACACGTATTAAAGTTATGGGATGTGGCTGCATATTAAGCCAGAATGGAGTGAACCTTGCAGGCAGTTTAAATTCAGAATTTACTATTTTCTCTTTGCCTTTTACCCTCTCACCTCCCGAAAGTTATTTTAAGAGCAGAATCATTTGAATGATGGAGTATCTGCGTTTAGACTTTTCTCTTGCCTCCTCTGACCAGCTTGGTTGCTCTCAGACTCTAAACGGATGTCAGAGTTACTGCACTGGGTCGTAGAGCACACACACTGTGTCCTGCACTGAATTCACATTTTAAGGGTTTTTAAGAGTCTCTGACTCTATGGTTTTTCACGTGAAGTGCTCACTTTGGAATCCAAGGGCTGCAAAAGGGGAGACCCTATTGTACCCTGACAGTTCTGGAATCCACAGGTTTGTTCATTCAACACACATTTATCAGTACCTGCAGTCAGGGCTGGGATCATAGCGATGACCAAGGATGGATTCTGCTGTGAAGGGAATCGAAAGCCCTCTGAACCCAGACTGGGCTGGTTCATCTCACTGAATGCTCAGAGCAGGCCCGAGAAGGAGGAGGGCTTAGAAAGAAGTATCTGGTCCTCGATCATCCAACCGATAAAGAGCAGACAGGAGATTTGAACCCAAACCCTCTAACTCCAAGGTGGACTCTTTTACCCTCTCTACCCCCCAGTCCTCAAACGTGCACATTAATAGCTACAACACCCAGGAGAAAGTGACAAGGCAGGAGAGCAGTCCAGGCATGGAGGATTTAGCTCCCCGCTCAGTGGATCAGGAAGGAGGTTATATCTGAGCTGAGCCTCGAAGAATGTGCAAAATTAGTCATTTCCCATGGCAAAAAAATCAGGCCAGGTGGCAGGAGCAGTGGACACTGGATTTTCTCTGCCCGGCCTCCATTCCCCTTTCTTTTTGGACCTTAGCACCCTGATCTTCCTTGGGGCATCTGCCTCCCTTCCCATCTCAGTCCATGTAGTTTGTGTGGGGTGGACCCCAACCCCTCTCTCCAGGGTGGCTACGTGATCCAGTCCTGGCCGATCAGAGCATCTCATTTCTCTGATCACAGTGAAGGGTTTCAGGGTGGGCACATGACCGAATCTGAGCCAAGGAGATGAATGCTAGGACTCTCTGGGCCCGCCAGGAAGAGAGATTTTGTTCCACCAGAGATACTAAGAGGCTGGGATGTGCTCCTGGGGTTGCTTGCAGCCACCTGGCCACCTTGTGAGGAGAGAGCCTGTCCTCCAATGAGACCATGAGAGAGAAGAGCTGGGCAGGTAGGGAGAGTCCCAAGAGGAGGTGACATCGTTTGAGGCCATGCCTGAAGCTACCCCATCCCTGGGCTTATGTGTATATGAGCCAGTAAATGCCCTTCTGTGAGGAAACCAGTTTGAATTGGGCTTCCATCCTTGGATCAACAGAGTGAGCAGAGTAGAAATCATAGTCTGAGAATAATAGCACTGAAACTACGTTGGACCTTGACATTACTATTCAGCTGGGGATGCAGAAATCAAAACTTCTTCGTAACCTTTTCTGGAACACAGTTTACAGGTTGCTTGATCAGAACGCAGGGTAATAGACTCTCTAGAGCTTTAGCAGATGTACTGTGGTTCAAATTCTCATTTGGACAAGGAAACGGGGGCTCAGAGAGCCGAAGGACATGGCCCACAGTGGAACAGAGAGCGAGTAGCCCCATAGAGAGCACGATGCTGAGGAAACGGTCTTGGATAGGTGGGCTTGGATGTGCGAAGGGTGGAGGACCTAGATGTGGGCTGGAAGAAGGAAGCAGGGGGCAAGGCACCTGGCAAGAGGCCTTGGGCTGGGCAGGCCTTGTGGAGAGCCAGTTCAGGATCAGACAGAACTGGAGAGTCACATCCTTGATCTGCTGTTTTATTAGCAGAGTGATCTTGAAAGCCACATCCTGTTCTGTGCATGAATGCCGTGGTTTATAAAAGAGGGTTCGGTCCTTCATTGAACTATGAGTCCCTGAGCTCTCTGATGACCACACCCCAAAATGGCCTCTGAAGAAGACAAACCAGGTTCTGGGCGGGCCTCAGAAAGGTTACGTTTCTGGTCAGGGAAGTCAGGAGATACACAGTTTGTTCATCATCTACCTTCCCATCTCATCCTATAGGCTCCAGGGGACGGCGAGATTTGTTTTGTCACTGCCTAGCTCAGTACCTAGTACGTGGTAGGCCTTCAAAAAAGAAGTCTTGAATAAATACGAGTGAACAAATAACGTAATAAAATGGTAAGTACTGTACAGTAAATAGAATACAGGATGTGACAGAGAGTGACACGGGATAGCTTAGACGACCTGGTCAGAGAAGAGGGTATTTGAGCTGAGACCTGAATGGTGAGCAAACAGCCATATGAAGAAGCTGGAGAAATGCCTGCTAGGCAGAGTGAACAGCACGTGCAAAGGTCCTGGGGCAGAAATCAAGACTGGAAAGAAAGCCATGTAGTTCCAGTGGGAGTGACAGAGGGAAGCTGTGTTGGAGAGGCCGGCAGGGGCTTGATCACTGCTGACCGTAACAAGGAGTTTGAACCTGAACTAAGCACAGTGGACAGCCATTGGAGAGTCCTGGACAGGGCAGGGACATGATCTGACTTACGTATTCAAGAGCTCTCCCTGCCCACTGTGCGGTAGCTGAAATTCAGCAGGAAAGACAATAATGTATGTCACACACAGCATGCGGCACACAATAGGTGCCCAGTGAACAAGAAGCATCCTTCACGACCCCTAATGCCACCTCTACAAAGGCTCGCCAGTGTCCATTCCAGGCCAAGAATGTGCTCTTTATCCTCTGGGTTCAGGCTCTCTCTAGCTACCCTCTGGGTACTGTGATGGCCATAGTAAAGCCAACAGGCTAAGCTTTGGAGGAAAACCCCCTCCCCTTTTTGGTTACAGTAACAATCCAGGAGTCACGGTGGGGAGGTGTAGGGTGCGGGGCGGGTGGAGTGCGAGCCTTCTGTTCAATGTTGAGCTGCTCCCAACATACTTTTCAAACATTCGTTTGCTTTTGCCCAGTCTCCTCCGTAAGAGACACGCTTTCGGATGTGTTTTGAAAAATATTCCATATGCTAATGGAATGTCACCATCTGCCAAAGAAGGCAGAGCTGTTTTTAAAGGAAAAACTATTACAGAAATGAGGTATTCACAGAGGGGCACTAAAGAGCCCAAACGTCGCTGACCTGAGGCTGACCTGGGCTGCCTCGTGTTACCAACATGAAAAGGGAGTGAGAAAATCTGAGGCCAATTAACTTCTCTCTCTCCCTCCCTCTCTCTCCCTCTCCCTCTCTCTTTTTCTCCCCTCCCCTTCTTGGAGACATGATGAAATTTCCTGAAACAAAAACTCGCAGCCCGTTCTATAAAATGCTTTCGGCTTTGGTGGAAAAAGCCCCGATGGTCCCTTTTATCTCCTCATTCCTGAGGCGCAGACCTGGCCCCCGTCTGTTTGGGCAGATGGGCCACAGGGAACACTCCCAAGGCCCCGAGAGGCCGGGCCGGAGTGGGAGGCCCCGGCGCCCGCTGGCTCTGGCCGCCCAAGCCCTTGCCGTCGGGAGAGCGCGGCGCTGTCTTGGACGGAGCAGGAAACAGGATTAGGTGTCCCGTGGCGTGATTACTGGACAGGCATTGTTCCTTGGGAGGCCTGGGCAGCTCGGACGGACGCAGTGTTTGGAGAAGAAGGTTTTCCAAGCTCTGGGCACGTCCTCTGGGCCCTGCCAAGCCTGCTGGTTATCACGCCCCTACCTTTCCGGTGGCTTCTTCTCCACCGTGGTCGCTGGCTTGTCCTCCTGTGCCCTCTCCTAACTGCCATGTGCTTCCGGACTCCGTGGCAGGCCTCTCTCTTCTCCACAGCCCGAGTCCGCACCACTTGAATATCTCCCAGGCACCTGCAATGTCCAAGTCCAAATGCCCTTCCACACCCTCAGCCCGACTGCTCCTTCCCTTATCTGGGGGACCAAGCGCCCCGCCGGCTAGTTTGGTGCAGGACATGCAGGGGCTTCCCACCTCAAGGCCTTTGCACCTCTGCCCCCACTAGCCTGGAATATTGCATGGTGGGCTCCTGCTTATCGTTGAGGTCGTGGCTCAAATGTCTCCCTGGCCACTGCCCCCCACTGCCCTGTGTGATCTCTTCAGGGCACTTATCAGGGTCTGAATTTATCTTGTGAACTCATGCGTATATGGGCACCTTAGCTTTCACTGTGTGTTGTCAGTTTCTTCTTGGGGAATGTAAGTTTCCTGAGAGCAGGGACCATGTCTCCTTTCCATTAGAGCGGCACTTAGTGGCACACACAGGGAACGGGGTGTCACTGTCAGCGCCCACCCCCCCAACCAAGGTCTGTACTTTCTCTCTCAATACCCCTCAAAACCGCCCTCAGTGTTCTGCCCTATTCCAGACCTCAACTTTTCTCTCCTGAATCTCAACACTAGCCTTCTAACTGGACGCTACCAGTTTCAAACCCTGCCATGGCTGCCTACTGCCCCCAGTATACAGCCCCCTACTCGGCTGGGCCCCTGGCACTCATCCCGTCCAGCTCCAAGCACTCCCCCACCCACCGTGCCTCGTTGAAGGCACACCACGCACATTTGTTACGACTGAAGAACAGCTGCACAGGTACGAGTGGGAGGGAAAAGAGATGTGCAGAGGGTCTGTTGATGCAGGGGGACCGCACAGCGTGAGGCCTGGCTCCGTGGGGAGACTGCTGGCATCATGGCGCCCACTGAGAGGGAGAGGCTAGGCAGCGTGGTGAGAGCTCAGCCGTGGCAGTCAAGGCAGACTGGAATCAAGCCCAGGGCTGCTAGGGAGACACACCTGAGCCTCGGTTTCTCTAATGTTAATAATATAACCACACAGGGTTATTGTGAGGATTAGAGGAAAGCCCTTACCAGCAGTCCTGGCACGCACTAATGGTGGTTATTTCTATTCTTGCTGTCGTTGCAGTGGTGTTAATCAGTCTCTCCCCTGCATCACTCACCACCCCCAGCCCTGCCACCTACACGCACACTGAGGACCTGATATTGTCTCCTGTCCACTTGGAGACACTACAACGAGCTGAGGATACTGGCATGTTGAGGTCTCATTTGTTTTTCCAGAAACATCCCCTGCAGATAGGATATATAGGCTGACTGCTTTTAAAGCGGAGTTATTCTTTTTTTTTGCGGTACGCGGGCCTCTCACTGTTGTGGCCTCTCCCGTTGAGGAGCACAGGCTCCGGACGCACAGGCTCAGCGGCCATGGCTCACGGGCCCAGCCGCTCCGCGGCATGTGGGATCCTCCCGGACCGGGGCACGAACCCGTGTCCCCTGCATCGGCAGGCGGACTCTCAACCACTGCGCCACCAGGGAAGCCCTAAAGCGGAGTTATTCTTAATTAAAAAAAAAAAAATTAACAAAAATAACTTGGTGTAAACATGATTCACCTGGTCCATCTCCCCCTGTTCCACCCACTGAATAGCCCAGACTACTGGTTACAAACTCAAGTCCTCACCGGGACCAGTCCTCACGGGGGACTGTCAGCATGCTTCCTCGTTTTTCCCCTTCAAGAGGCCCAGGTAGGCTTCAGTCTGCCTGCGCACGTTTAAATTTGTCTCATCTCACACCCTCCCAAACTCTAACCCTTATACTTTTCTCTGCTCTGGGAATTCTGTACCATCTGTTTAAATGCCACAGTTGAAGCTACCAAAAAGAGCTGGCACCAAAAACCTATTATGTACCAGGCACTGTGCTAGGCACTTTAGAATAGGTCATCTAATCCTTACAGTGATTTTAAAATACTGTCTCCACTTCCCAGATGAAGCAGCTCAGGTTCAAGGCAGGGAATGCCCTTGCCCAGAGGGTCTGCTGTCAGTTAGCTGGCAGAGCTCCAATACCGACCTAGGTCTGTTGGCCCCAAAGTTCATGCTCTTTCCTCTGCCATCCAGTAGACCAGTGACCCCCGTGGATAGTCTTCATCAAGATCCAAAGGCTGTGGTGTTCTAAGAGCATTTCTTCCCAATCCCCAGAGCTGCAGGATATTCGGGAGAACAAACACAGCCCATGAGCACAGAATGGCTCCTTGGATCCAAAAATGGTGGTGAAGGGTGGAGGGAGCTTAAGTTGTAGTCACTGATACCTCCCCAGAACATCGGCTTTGAGCTGCTGTTCCTAAGGCATGCCCTGCCACAGATTTAAAGTCTTTGGCGTGGTCACTTCCCTGTTTTCCCAGACCAACCCAACAATAACATGTCTACTCTGAGAAATATACAATTAAGTGACCCTTGGAGACAGGATGAGTAGGTGGCCACAAAGTTGAAAGCAATGGGACAATACAAATCCATTTATGGGAGCATGCTTTCCAGGTTACCCTGCGTGCGCAGATGAAATAGTTACTGCTGATCTGCACTACAATTCTTCCACATGGCTTCATACAACCAATAAAAATTTTACAACACTTGAATGAGGATTTCAGTGCATTTGGACAGGTAAACACCTGAATATGGCCCTGTTCTCAGTTATCCTACAGATGCTGATTGAGTGTCTATGAGGTGTTAGACCCAGCTCTGTGCAACAGACAAGCAGAAGTTTGGAGGTCTTGGAGCTCCCAGAGTCTCCCCCAGCTGGAAGTGCATGCAATGTGTAGCATGTACAAGCACGCTACCTTCAATGTTAAATGTGACTGAAGACAGTGGCTGTCAGCTCTTGATTCCTTCCTCCTCCTCTCCTTGTCTTTTCAAACACCTCCCTTTCTGGGTCATTTTTTATTAACCAACATGTATTGACTACTGTGTGCTGGTCACTTTGCCACAAAGCTCATCACTTAATTTGTCCCTTTTCTCTGGAATCCCTTTCATTCTTCAAGAATTCAGTTGCCAATCTTGGATGCAATGCTTCAACAGGTCACTGCTAGAAAAGCTTAAGACGGTTCAGAGACAGCAAGCTGATACTCTAGCAAGTGACTTAAAAAAAAAAAAAATTCAGTTCTCAACTTTGATAAATTGGGTCTCTTCATAAACTGGATTTTCAGCTTTTCTTGAAAATTTACACCTGGCATCACTGGGTCTGCATTCCAGCAACAGACCATCCAGAGCTAGAGCAGGCACCCTCCAGGACTTGGACTAGTGGAACCTACTCTTTTTTTTTGAAACCTTCTCTTATACATGGGAAAGCTGAGATCCAAAAGGGGGGATTGCCACACAGCTAATTAGTAACAGGATGATCAGCCAGTCTCCCTAATTTCCCTTCTCCTTATTATTATTATTATTATTTTGTGTGGTACGCGGGCCTCTCACTGTTGTGGCCTCTCCCGTTGCGGAGCACAGGCTCCGGACGCGCAGGCTCAGCGGCCATGGCTCACGGGCCCAGCCGCTCCGCGGCATGTGGGATCCTCCCGGACCGGGGCACGAACCCGTGTCCCCTGCATCGGCAGGCGGACTCTCATCCACTGCGCCACCAGGGAAGCCCCCCTTCTCCTTATTAACTAGAAACCAAACAGGCTGAGGTTGCAAAGCACCACTTAGTCTGATTGTATATCCAAGGAGTTCTACCAAAATCTGAGAATCTCTGTGCATTCGTAGCTGTGAATTTCTTGTAGTAACACCTCACCTACCAAGGAAAAGAGAAACTAGTACTGACTGCTTTGTACTGACTGAAGTTATGGACTGAACACCTATATGTGAGGGCAGGAGACGACTGGAGGGGTGAAGATCCAGGCCGACACCTGAGGCTTTTCCACCCTGCAGCACAGTTTGGGTCCAACATCTGCTCTTCGTAACGATTAGCCCAAATCACCAAGAACAGTTTATTCTGTTTAGCACAGGCAGGGATAGAAAGACCTGTGAAAATGGAGAGTCATTATAGGAAAAGACAAGAAACCACTTCAACCTGGTGCTCAAGGAACTAAATAACTTATGGAATATCCTTATAACCAAATACTAGGCAGCCATCAGCAAGAATTACATGTACTGACATAGGATATACTCTCCAGAAGACTAGATGGAAAGGTGCAGTACAGCATGCTACCATTAATGTTACAGGGCATGGGGACAGTATGTATGTTTGTATGTAGACAGGTAGGTAGGCATATACGCATAGACACATACATACACACACCCTTCCATACACAGACTATTATCCGTCAGAGGATAAGCAAAAAACTGGTTAACAAGGATTGGAGGACGGAGGGTCAAGAGTGAAAGGGAGAACCACTTTGTACACTATCTTTTACGGCTTGTAAATTGGTTTTCTTAACCGTATGCATACTAGCTATTTCTAAAACATTTTTTTTTACAAGAAAAATGAGTGGGGGCAAAACTGTATAGAATTACTCTAATTTCATCTCAAAAGTCTACATTACCAATTCGGCTATGGGCTGGCGGAATCTAGTTATCAGGAAAACTCTGCTGCTGTGCAGGCCTCCTGAGCAGAATCCTGCAGATACTGTATTTCCTTCTGCTCTAGTCCTCAACCAGTGATGTGTCAACCTGCCAAAAGGAAAGACAACAATTTCATGTCCGATGTGTAAGGGGGAGAGGGCTGCAGCTGCACTTCTCACACTGCCCCCCCACCCCCCAACCCCTTCGAGAATCAGAGGATCTACTCCCACCCAGAGCCATTTGGCACGTTTAAGGGACCATTTTCATAGTAACTTGCGAGGCAATTAAGCACTTGTGGAAAGCAGATTTGCTGGGGAGGAGTTCTGAACCAGCCCCAGGGCATGGACTGGCATTATCTCATACCAGTTCTCCCAACACCAAAAAAAGCACTTTGTCTTCAACCTCGCTGTACAGAGCAGACGATTTTTTCAATCTACAAACTTTAATTGTATGTCACTGAATTACTGACAGCACGTTAACAGCTTTTTTTGAAAAATTTCTTAACAGAACATCAGAGTAGTGCAACACTTTATTAAGAGTATTGGCTTTGAATTAGTAGCTGAAGTAACAATTGCATGAAGCCAGATCAGGTGTACTGCATAATACTCATACTTGATTTATTGACATTACTTAGCAATTTATTGGACAAAGGTCAAACTTTTTGTTTTTTATTAAGCACATTCCACAGTACAAAGCTGTCGTGAATAATATCTGTACAATTTAACAGTTTCAATAGCTGTTCGGACACAAATTTATTTCAAACAGTTATTGGCAAACATAATTAATTACAAGTTAGAATTAGACTATCCCAGTGCTTTAAAACATTAATATAGCAGTAATTTACAGTTTCTCAATTATGGTTAGCAAAATAAAGTCCAGAGTACAGCTGGGAATTACTACTATAATCCCAGAAAGTCAGAATTCCTCGGGTGCCAAAGTCCCCTGCTATAATTTAGTAGGCACAATTCAAAGGTTGTGTGCATATTCAAAGGCCATGATCTCCCAAGGAACCAGAATTTCTATATTAAACATGCAGAGACAACCACAGAAAGTCCATTCGTTCAGAAGAATTGCCTCCTCCCCTGCCCCTCCCTGCCCTGCCCCCTGGGCTCTCCTAACGAATCTGATATTAAAGCTGTAAGGTAAGAGTGGTCAAAGTTAAGTCACTTTCACAACCGCTGTCAGGGTTACAACATCCACCCGCTGAACGGAGATTTCTTTTTTTTTAACACTTTGAGACTCAACTTTTCAAAACCAGAAATTAATTTACTAACATGTAGGAGGGAAGGATGTATTTTTTAAAAAGGACAAAGGAAAACAAAAAAGCAAACCAACCCAATAAACAACCACAGACACACACATTGATTCCCACACCATTCTCAATGCAAAGGACAACACAGAGCCCAGGCACCTTCCCCTCAGTGGGAGAGTGTGCTTCCACGGGAAGAGGTTTAGTTACAGGAAGTTCTCATTGGTCCTTTAAAATGTTAGCAACATTCCTTGATCTTTGGAAACAATGGCAAGGGGCAAATCAAAACCTAATATTGAACAAGGGAAAAGGAGTGCCAACCAGATGCCAAAGTCCTTTCCATGCACGTCAGCATGATGGTGCCATTCACACATTCGGGCTGCGGAGCGCTCGGGAGCCAGGAGAGCTTGCCGGGGCCACGGCAGCAGGTGACACCAGAGATGACAGGGAGGGGATCATGAGCCTGAGGCTTCACACCACCTGGGAGGACCCTTCCACTCAAGATGGGCCCTTGAACCAGCCTGACGCGGGTCCCGGGCTCCAACACACAAGTGGGCCCTGCTACCACCTGACAAGGGCAGGACGCACGAATGCCAGAGCCGGGAGAGCCAGTCAGCGGGGGCCTTCTCGCTCTTCCCTTCCCAGGGTTACTAACACACAGAGTGTGACCTGTGACGGTGGAGTCAAATGAATGCTATGGGACGTGACCACGAGTACTTAAGGAGTACTGATGAGGAAAAGAACAACAAAAGTATTTAAGGTACCTCTCTACTGTATATACTGCACAACAAATAAAACATTTTGTGTTAAACTTTAGAAATTACATCTTAAAACAAGATTCCCATTAAAACACACACACACACACACACCACAAGCACAATGACAATGACAAAATAAGAACACCGTATGAATACTGCAGGAAGGGTTCTAGGTAATCCACATCAACCCTGGTAGCGGGTTCTTGAGTCCAGCCCACGGCTAAGGGCGAACACACTCTGCATTAGTGTCTCAGGCACGGGGGCCCTGACTCGAGCAACCTTGAGGTTAAACTGTTATGTACATTATATCTACATGCGGATACAGTATTTTAAATTAGGAGGCAAGCACACATGTAAAGGTGTTACTCTACCAAATATCAGGAGATGGTTGCGGGTACAGAGAACAGTTAATAAAAGAAAAGAGCTATATTACCTGTTGGGAGATAATATAACCTGGCTTACAGTTCTTTAAATTAAAAGAAATTGGTACAGAAAGGAAGTATAATCCAAAAAATATTACTAAAACAACCCAGAGAAATGTTTCCATTGTCCAACATGTTCCTAATACAAGTCACAATTCATAATGACTTGGACGGTCAAAAGGAGAATGCTAACTTCTGAAAAGGAAAGCCCTGGACATTCTGGGTAGGTGTTTGGCACCCAAAATTTCACCGAAGAATGCTGTTTCTTAGTATCAGACCAAAGTGCAAAGCAATATAAATTAGAGGCCAAGTCTTCTCTTGACGGTCGATTTACTTCTGTAAAACAGACTGTACGTTCCTTTTATATGAACAATTTACATTTGAAGCGATAGATTTCTTTTCACTGATGGGGGGAGGAAACGGGCTTCTGTACTACTGAAAGTCGGTGAAGCTAAGGTATCCTTCTCAAAGTAGAGGCCGGAATCGGAGGTGAGAAATGTCGGTACTTGAAGAGTTAGGCTGCTTTGCATCTACCCAGCGTCTAGAACCAATTCCAGCTTCATAACTCAGCTGTGAAGAACTCCCTTAGGCATTTGGTAGCCATGTAGCCAGTAGTTCAAGACTAGGAAACCCTGAAAAAACAAAAACAAAAACAAAAACAAAGGGAGTATGGATGGATATTCTGGTTAGACGTGGAGATATACACCACAGCCCATCCACATCCACACAGACATGTATGTACTTGCGCACACGTAACACTGATTTTTAAATAATCAGCATCAAAATAGAAGTTGCAAGTTGTTTTGCGCATACGACATACCAGGTATCAGGTTTACTTAAACCTCTCAAGAACTTTATAAGGTAGAAACTATTATACGTACTTTACAAATAAGAGAACTGAGGCTCAGAAACATTATTTGGTTTAAAGCATTAGCCATTATATCCTGGGATAAACCATAATGGAAAAGAGTATAAAAAAGAATGTATTTATGTGTGTATTACTGAGTCAGCTTGCTGTACAGCAGAAATTAACACAACATTGTAAATCAACTATGCTTCCAGAAAAAAAAAAAAAAAAAAAAAGCAAGCATTAGCCGTTAAGTGACAGAGAGGGGATTCTAAGAGATGACTGACCCTATAACCTATCATCTTTCATGCTGCTAAAAGTTATGCATGTAACAAAATATGCTTAATGTTAGATTTTATATTTAGCATAATCTTAAATTTACGCCATCCAGAGGCCACCAGGACCTCTCTCATGACCAAGAGTCTTCATCTATCACTGTGAAACAAAAATATGTAAAAGCTAGTAAACAGAGTACTCCTTCTAAACAGAATGCCAACAGTCAGAAATTAACTTCTTTTTGAAATAAATCATTTATAAAAGGGCAACACAATGTAGAGGGGAAGACAACTGAATGTTCTATATTTTTTTGACCATGACCTTGAGTCAGGAACACATTTTAAGCACAATCTCTACATTCATCCGTGTATGTAAATACACACACATACCCCTACGCAGAACATTCAGGAAACAACACTAATCATTACTATGGACAATGCAGCCTGACATTTTATGTCCTAAATTTCACCCAAAGTCAAAATCCATTAAAATGACTTCACAACCACTAATAAGTTACAACCCTTTCCAAACGCTGCACTAAACCATTGGCCTGGAAGATCTAAGTCACCTTTAGGTCTAAAATTCTATGGCCAAAAAGAGAGGGAGAAAAAGAAAGGGTCAGGGTGGGGGTGGTTGTTTGGTTTTGTTTTGCTTTTAAAGCTTGTATATATATATATTTAAAGGCAATTTTCCTAAAAGGTTGTTAATTTCCACAAAATCCTAATTTCACAAGAATCCTAATAAGCTTCCAAACGAACGCAAGACAGACTCACAATTTCATCTGCCACTGTTTTCCCATGAAGGATATGTAAGAGTATTTGAATTATTTTAAAAATATTAACACCCAGAGATAAGAAGTCAGCACTCTGAAACGCTGCTGGTGGGAACGTCAACTGATGTAACTCTTCTGGAGGGTAACACAACTCCTAAGTATCAAACCTCTTTACACAACATAGCTTTCAACCTAGACACTGCAGACATTTCTAGAATTCTATCCAAAGGTAATAAAAGGTTGGGCAAAGATTAAGCTGAAAGAATCATGGCAATGTGTTTTATAATAATTAAAAGCTGGGGGGGGATATAAATATATAACAGGTGCATATCCAAACAATCAAACATGATTTTGCCATTAGGAACAATCATTTAGACTAAAATAGTGACATTACTGACAGGCAACAATTTCACAATAAAGAAAAAAAAAAGCACAGTTATCAACCATAATTTTTAAAAGCCTGAAAGGCTACACACAAAGGAGTTAATAATGGTGAACCAAGAAGAGGAGTTATCTACTTTTTACTAATTTCCTAATAGTGCTCTTATATTGTCTCATAATAAAAAAGAGAGCTACTGTATACATAGCTCTTGGGAGTTAGTAATTTTTTTTAAAAAAATGACTCAGCAAAAAAATCTATTGCTAAATTTCTCGACATAGAAATACTCCTACCTTATATTTTAGGGGTAAATATTTTACTGCAAGGTTAAATCATCATTAGGGTAGTGTTTCTTATTATGCACAAATTTTACAGCATCACATGGTAATAATTTTTTTCATGTTACAATAAATGAAAAGAATTTGGAAAAGAGCAATAAAATCTATAAAGTTGACTGCCAAGGTTGTCAAAAGTAATTCACTTTGAAGAGACAAACACATTTGAGGTTTCATTGCTTGTGCTGCTTAAAAAGCAGATAAGATTTTTCCACTGATTTATAATTGTGGATCATAACAAGGCAGTTGTTCTTAGTTTCCCAAAAAGGGGGCGAGAGGAGGGCCTGGAAGAAGTAACACTACAGTTTCCTTTCCACCACAGCCAATGAGAGAAACGGCATTGGTGATCATTTCATCTCTCAATCAAAGGAATCTAATTTCACGGCATTTTAAAGTAGTATATAAAAGTTGTCCAATTTGTGAAAGTTTACTATGTTCTATAATTCATCTATCAAATTCGCCAGAGGGGGAGAAAACATACTACAGATGTCTTGGATTTTATCATGTGCTTCTTTAACAGTGGAAAGACACAAACACATATCCAAACTACAATACTTAAGTTGTTGTATGATATGCCTACTCCCCTGACCCTATCCATTCCAGAAGCTCAGCCACAATTGTAGTTGTCTGTGTTCTATTTTATCTATTTATCTATGTGGGAAAATAAAAGCAGAAGCATTGGGATATAGTCAAAGCAATGCAGAGAGAATGTATAGCTCAGAAAATAAAAAATTAAGAACAGAATAAACTTAACAAAAGGTGTACAAGACTTCTACACTAAAAACTGCAAAACACTGCTGAAGAGAAACTGAAGAAGACCTAAGTAGTAAAGAGATATACTGGGTTTATGGATCAGAAGACTCAGCATTTGTTAAAGATGGAAATTCTCCCCAAGGTGACCTTTAGAGTCAATGCAGTCCTGATCATAATCCCATAATCTGCATAGAATTTGACGATTTCATTCAAAAATGAGTATGAAAACCAATAGGACCTAGAAGAGTCAAAACAATTTTTTTAAAACTGACTTATTACACAGCGTAGTATTGGCAAAAGGATAGCCATAGATCACAGAACAGAACAGAGGCCAGAAAAAGTATAACAAACAAGTGGTCAATTGAGTTTTTGACAGAGTGCTATAACAATTCGATGGGAAGAGGACAGTCTTTTAACCCAAAAGAGCTGGAACTAGAAGGCTGTATAAAAAACACCATACACAAAATTAATTCTAAACGGATCAAAGACCTAAATGTAAAACCTAAGCGTATAAAACTCTTACAACGATGCTGGTCCAAACACGGTAGTCACTAGCTACACGTAGCTATTTATTTTTTTATATTTTATTTTTAAAAATTTTTGGCTGCGTTGGGTCTCCATTGCTGCACGCGGGCTCCCTCCAGCTGCAGTGAGCGGGGGCCCCTCACTACGGTGGCCTCTCCCGCTGCGGAGCACAGGCTCCAGGTGCACAGGGTTCAGTAGTTGTGGTACGCAGGCCCAGCAGCCGCAGCTCGCGGGCTCCAGAGCGCAAGCCCAGCAGCCGTGGCGCACAGGCCCAGCTGCTCCATGGCACGTGGGATCTTCCCGGACCGGGGCTCGAACCCGCGTCCCCTGCTCTGGCAGGCAGACTCCCAACCACTGCACTACCAGGGAAGCCCGCTACATGTAGCTATTTAAGTTTAAATGAAGTACAATTAAATACAATTAAAAATCCAATTCAATTCAATTCAAATATAATTAAAACTTCAGTTCCTAAATCAAACCGGACACATTTCATGAGCTTAATAGCCACATACGGCTCGTGACTATCAAAGTGGACAGTGCAGGGACTTCCCTGGTGGCGCAGTGGTTAAGAATATACCCGGCAATGCAGGGGACACGGGTTTGATCCCTGGTCCGGGAAGATCCCACATGCCGCAGAGCAACTAAGCCCATGTGCTACAACTACTGAAGCCCGTGTGCCTAGAGCCTGTTCTCCGCAACAAGAGAAGCCACCACAGTGAGAAGCCCGCGCACCGCAGTGAAGAGCAACCCTGGCTCACTGCAACTAGAGAAAGCTCACGCACAGCAACGAAGACCCAACACAGCCAAAAATAAATTAAATAAATAAATAAATTTTTTAAAAGAACATCACAAAGTGGACAGTGCAGCTGTAGAAAATGTAAACTAATCTAGTGAAAGGAAGCAGGTCAGTGTTTGCTAAGGCTGTGATGGGATCAGGCTCTGACTACAAAGAGGACACAAGGGAACTTCTGGGGGGTGATAAAAATATTCTTACCTGGAGTGTGGAGGAAATTGCAGGGGTGTATATATTCGTAAAAACTTGTCACAAAACAGTATAATTTAAATGGGTACAATCTGTTTTACAAAAATCATACCTCAATAAAATTGATTCAAAAACAGCAATGGGGCTTAGCGAAGGTGAAGGGGGCAGGGCAGAGGGAGATGTGTACATCTAGGTACCTGTCTATATGTAAGGAATATATCTGGTACTTGACTATGCCACTTTAGACAACTTATTCCAATTTCTTACTGAGCTATTATCTTTATGTTTGTGGAAGGTGTATGAATACACTGCAGTTTCGCACATATTTATTTATGGGCAAATTCTTGTTGGCCCAGGAGAAAGAGCACAGAGATGTCATGTTGGCCCCGGGTGTCACTTGACCAACAAATGTCAACAAGCACTCATAATACACTGTGTGCTCTATTAGATACTGGGGCTCCAAAATAAAAGGAGCTCCACGCTTTGTAAGAGAGACAGGCGTGCAAATTATTTCAATACCAAATAATAAATTAAGTCAGATGAAGTAAAGGAGTGGGGGTGTGGTGGTATCCACAAAACCCTAACAACACAAGCAAGGGGAGGGAGGTGGCAGAGGTCTGTACTACTGAAGTGTAATTAGGGAAATTAAACAGAATTCAGTCTGGTTGGAGCCCTGGATTTTTGGGAGGGAAGAATGCAAGGCTGGGGCGGGGGAGGGTAGAGAGGACAGAAGGTAAGAGCTAGATATTGAAATTTCTGTTAGCTAATCTTAGCTAAGCCTTGCTCCTGAAAACAAAAGGAAGCTAGTGAAGAGGAGAGGCAGGGCTAAGATGACCATAGTTGGTAACAGGATGAAGGGTGGGCTGAAGAGGGAGAAGAAGAGACAAGGAAGGAGGAAATCAGTTTTCATTTGGGTCCCTTCCTCCTTCCTTACGTATTTCTTTGGTTTGGGGCGAAGGGAGGTTGAGACGGGGAAGAGCAATCACTCAAAAAATCCTTGCCGGGCTTCCCTGGTGGCGCAGTGGTTACGAATCCACCTGCCAATGCAGGGGACGCGGGTTTGAGCCCTGGTCCGGGAGGATCCCACAGGCCACGGAGCAACTAAGCCCGTGCGCCACAACTGCTGAGCCTGCACTCTAGATAAGCCACAACTACTGAAGCCCACGCGCCTAGAGCCTGTGCTCCGCAACAAGAGAAGCCACCGCAATGAGAAGCCCGCGCACCGCAACGAAGATCAAATGCAGCGCCACCCCACCCCCCAAAAAAGAGATCCTTGCCTTCTTCCTCTGTAATTTCCTATAATTCAATAAACGTAAAAATTCTGCCATGTGAATTTCTCAACTGACTTGTGAAGAATCTATCCAGAGAGAAAGCAGCAAGGGAGATGGCCACTGTCACAAGAGCCAGTATGAACACAGTTGAGACCAGGAACGGCAACTATGTATGTGGCTTACAGGTCACTACTGTGGCTCAGATCCTATAGCCAGGGAGGCACAGCCAAGCCATCGAGGCACTTAGGCCTTCTGGGTCCACGTGGGGTCCCATCATCCTTCCAAAGGCAGTACACCAGCCAGTCACTACGGATCAAACTGAGTTGGCATGAAGAAACAATGCATTTGCCACTCCTGATGCAGATCCTTGGTTTATCACTAATAGGTGGAACAGGGGCAAGACCAGAGGTCCGCATGCTTCTTCTTAATGGGCCAGATTGTACGTATTTTAGGCCACACAGTCTCTTTTGCAACTACTCAGCTCTGCCACTGAAGCACGAAACCAGCCACAGACAATACATAAACAGATGAGCTGTGGCTGTGTTCCAATAAAACTATTTATGGGCACTGGAGTTTGAATTTTATATAATTTTCACATGTTCTAAAATAATATTCTTCTTTTAACTGGTTCAAAGTATTTAAAAGTGTAAAAAACTATTCTTAGATTGCTATGGTAAGGATAAAAAAAAATAAGGCAGTGGGTCAAATTTGGCCTCCAGCTGTAGCCTGCCGACCCTGAATAAGATAAACTTCCTGGAGCAGAAATAAGGAGTATCTGAAAAGATGTCAACTTAGTGATCTAGAAAGCAGTGATTCCCTATCTTTTCACCCCAAAAATTTCACGATTCTACACACGGACTTTCTTTACATTTTTAATATTCAATGAACAGGAAAATATACAATGACAAAAAGCTACTAAGCATTAAGTAATGTTTTTACATAAATATGAATTTTATTAACACAGTCTTTACATACATATATACATGACAGTACAAATATGCACAAACATTATTTATTCAGTCTACGAAGTTTAATGTGCACAGAATTCACAGGCCCCCTCGCAAAATTCTCAAGAGTTGGGAACACTGCTCCAGATGAACATGGTCATCAGTCCCAAGGACACTGCCGAGTAAGGCTTCTCATCCTCTACCTGGACACCCTTAGTAATCAAAACATGCCATCATCAATGTTATTATGGCCCTAAGTCTTCCTGTTGCCGGAGCAAAGGACTTGGCTTCCAGGGTACCTGTTGTGTCTAATGGATGAAGAACGAGTTTTAGGGGCTCTCTCAACAAACACCCTTCTTTGATTCCTACCCTAGGGAATGGTGGCGGTGGGTGGATTGTAATGGGGGGGTGGGGAGGGGTGACTTTTAAAAAAATAAAAGATAGAACTGAAAGACAGGAAAGAAAGAGAAAAAGGAGATCCTTGCACCGCAAAACAGAATTTGGAGGACTTTACTGGTACTAAATTGGTATGACCTGGGAAAAGTTTTAAAAAACAGGAACCATGGTGTCTACCAATATGAAAACCCACAATAAGCAGGATTCCGATTTATATCTTATTTTGATGTGACCATAAAGATCTAGCCTTATGCTAGAACTCTGCAAAGGTGATGCATCTAATGTTCCTATTACTGAGAAAGGAACCCAAACCATAAAAATTTCCCCAAAGGGAAGGTGAATTCAATCAGCAAAATTAAAAGTGGGGGAAGTACTCACCTGAAACAGGTAAAGTGCAGACTGTTATCTGGAGATGTAAGTGTATGTTCTGGAGGGAGAACGGGTCTCATTCTGGGCACTGGGAGGCACATTTAAGAAATCCCAAATCAAAATTGTGTCATCATGGGAGCTGCTGATGATCTGAAATTCATCAAACTGTAGCCGAAACACACGTCCAGAATGTTCCTGTGAAACACAACAGCTTTATGCATAAAACGAATTCTTTACAATCCCTCCTATCTCACTACCAGGGAGTTGGCACAGGCTGAAAATACAGCTCCTTATCCAGGCTTCCTAAATAACTTTCCAGAGCTTTACTGAGCTTTGTCCTTCACCCTAGGAATACAGATTCTGCCTTCCCTTCTAGGCTTTTTCTTTAATTTAACTTTGTGTCCTAGATCCTGGCCCATTAATATGTCAAAGAAGAAAAACTATGTGATCATCTTACAAAGGGTCTTAAGAAGGTAAGCAACAATATTTAATACCCATTCTTGATACACTGTAAAAACTAGGACCAGAAGAATAGTGTTTTTAACACCACCAAGCATATCTATCTCAATCCACAGCTAACATCAAAATTAATGGTGAAATACCAGAAGTCTTCCTATTAAAATCAAGAAGAAAACAAGAATGGCCCTGACTCAAGTTCTGCATGTTCTTCTAGTCAATGAAAGGAGAGAAAAAATAGAAGGTAAAACTACTGAAAATAAGAAAACTCTTATCAATATTTTCAAACAACTGTCTCCTCAAAAACACAAAAGTAAACAGACTTAGAAATAATGAGCTTGGTAAAGTTGGTAAAACAAGATTAATATATAAAAATAAAGTATTCCTATATGCCAAGCAATAATCCGTAGAATACAGATTGAGGGGAAAGTCCACCATAATAGTACAAAAATGTGCTGAGTTATAAAACACAACACAACCACAGATACCCATATTAGGAAATCTCCCAAACTTGCAGACAGGAAATACTTTATGTTCTAGGAGGAAACCAGTCCACCTACAAATGAGGAAGCCTGCTTTCATATTTTAAGTTGTGTTAATATTCTTTATAAAAGAGCTCACAGAAATATGAATGTCAAATATTCTCTGATTTTGACTAATAAACAAAATTAACAGAACAGCGCATTTCTCAGAAGGCATGCTGTGAGGTATAGAAGCTTTCCAGTGATAGGCTCAGGGAGCTCTATCTGCAGGTGGCCCACCGCCAGCACAGGGAAGCACTTCCCTTTCAACAGACCACATACCACCAATGTGCGCAGACACAACGTGCTAGCTGGGGCTCGGGGGTCGAGAGCAGCCTGCAAGTCCCAAACTTTGATTTTCCTAGAAAGGAAAATGAAATCACAATTAGTGGAAAAGTCAACATTTTATATATTGTCAAGCATTCCCTCGACAGAAAGGAGTGCATTCGAACTGCCTATTTTAAAAGCTAATGGGGAACCTGCTGATGTTTTGACAAGGTATTTAAACCAATTACACTTGATTTGGAAAAAATAAGGACCTACACATTCTCAGAACTGCTGAAATTGTGAAGAAATATTGCTTGAAGGGAGACAAGAAAACAGCTTCACGTTATCTAAATGCAATTCCTGACTTGATAATCTATGTCACCAAATTCATTAATCAGGAAACTCTCTAGGGCTGAGTAGGTGCTGCTGACAGAAGCTAGGGCTCTCTGTGAAATTCCAAGGATACCTTTCTCCAAACTAAGCAAATGCTGAAAGTTAATAATAGGAGTATGAACAGACCAACTAACCCGTCTGTGAAGTATATATAAGGTCATCGTGAAAGGTTTACGGTTGCCATTTGCTCATTTTAAAAGTCATGAGGATTTTTAAAGAGGATGTGTTCAATTCACCAAAAGGGGAAAAGAAATTTATCATTGAACTCACCAAAAAAAAAAAAGCCTGGATTAATTTAGTGCTGGGACAAAGAACTAGCTACCCCCTGAGTTTACAATAATGGTTAAAAGCATAAGCTTATTAATTCATCCTTCTGGGTCTCAGTGTCCCCACTTGATCAAGTGGTATAGTAATACCTGCCATCCACCATTACATAAGAAATACCTAGCATGGGACCTAGCACATACACAGCTGCTTAATATGCAGTACTTATTTTTCCTCTTCATAGAGTTATGGCCGTGCATTTGAAAATTTGAAACACGTACCCATCATAGGCCCCACTGACAATCCTCTTGTTATCAAACCGGATGCATCGGACCAATTCTTCATGTCCCTCTAGGACTCTTAAACAGGCGCCACATTCAATATCCCACAGTCTTGAATGAAAAACAGATTTCTGTGAATCAACTTCCTACGCATGATTCAAACTATCCATACGTGATCTTCTCTACCCTGCGAATCTTTATTTCTATCTCACTCCCAGTTCACATTATACACATGTGAAGATATGTGTGTATCTTTGTACCATTCATGTGTTTTTTAAGAACTAACTTGGGAGAAAGGCTTGCTTTTCATTTTATTTCCTTTTACATAGTTCGAAACTTTTAAAAATCACATGCATGTTGTTATTATTTAAATAATACCAACAAAGAAATTTCAATTACATTTAGTTTGTAGGCATGCTCTTGATGTCTGAGTTGATGAAACCAAGTAGCCAAATGGTCTAGGAAGAATTCTGGGGGGGGAGACAGGGATTGCAGGCCGTAAAGAAGAAAAAGGATGTAGGTGTGGGGAAGATAATAAATACAGCCCAGGGGGTTAGGCTTCCACCACCAAGGTTAGAACTGGTGGACCAGCACAATGGTCTCCCTCTCCTGAAGAGGCTTAGGGATTCCCCTTCCTAGATACAGTATTACAAGGTCAGAGTGGGAGCCTCTCATTAGGCATATGCAGTGTCTTAGAAATATAAACCCAGTGACTACCATCCAGCCTTTTTCTCTGTATATGATTTATGTAACAATTCTGGAAAGAGATTTTTTAAAAATTGTCACTGATTTAACTACATTATTTGCAAGAAGAAACCACAGCAAACTAACATGTACAAAACAAAGTTAGCAAATTAATTCTATAATGACATTTTCTTAGCCTCCCCACTAGTACCTATCATACATCCAATGAATATTCTATCCTCAGCAAATGTTCTCATCAGTGTCAGTGACGATGGCTTCTCTAACCTACTGTGAAGAGAACGCTGCCACTATAACTCCAAAGGGTCTCTCTTCCATAACCTATTCAGCAGTACACATCATTATTTTGTAGAAGCTCGGAGGTTCCAATGAGGAAGTTAAGAATTGTTTATTGCTGAAATATTACGTAATACCAAGCATAAAGAATGCAACAGAACCAAGATTCAAGTTCTCAACTGACTTTTATGATACCTTAAGACTTAAAATGATAAAGAAAACTTTTGGCAGTTAAAGCTACATTGTGTTTGCTTTCTTTCTTTCTTTTTCTAAAAAAATAATCTTGAACCCAATCCTTATTTTGCCCAAACAGGCAATCTGATTATAAAAAAGCTGCTAGAATATGTTGGGACAGTTGGAAAAATGACTTGGGGTAATTAAATAGATATTTAAGGGAAGTTCTTAATAAGATAAAAAGTGTTTAAAGACATTCATATTTATTAGAAAGCAAGGACAATGAGTGTTGGGAAGAAAAAAGGGAGATAAGATAAATGACCAAACAGGAATTGATGACAGTGTTGGGAGAGAGAAATAAAGTACACTGCCCTCTGTTAGGGAGAGAGGCAGGAGCTCACTGGTAAGGGAAAGGAGAGCATCAGGCTGGAGCATCCTCTGTTCTGAGGCACTACGGTATTAAGTGATCTTGGGTGGAGTTGAGGTTATAAAACCTTGTGCACTGGGGGAATCTTGGAAGAATACCCAGGGCATACACAATTCACCCACTTTAGTATGCAGAACCAGAGAGATAAATAAAAGTTACCTAAAGTTTTCTTATCTGAAGCAGCCCCCAAAACTGAGTCTTTTGAGCATCAGGACTGGAGATAAGTCAACATTATGGCAAAAATGAGCCCACTCTGTCACCACACCAACTTCTACCCACCTTATGGTATTATCCGATGATCCACTAACAACCAGCCGATCCCTGTACTGGAGACAGGCAATGCCTCGCTTGTGCCCATTCAGAGTACGAACAAATTCACAGGTGCTCGTACTCCAGACCTGTACAGCAAATTAGCAATATATTTAAGAATAAATGCAGAAAAGCCCTTGCACAATGTACCTTTAAAAAAAAAATCAGAACTTCTAAGAATGACCACAGTACTTGATTATGAAATACGCTGGGGAGGTTGGGGAACAGATTGGATAGCATAACATTTCCTTAGCTGCTGAGTGATAAAACTGGAATGAAATACAGAGGGAATTTGTGAAGTCTCCAAACCTTGAGATCTTCACAAAGAGAACATCTCCTGGATGGTTCGGACATTCATTTGCCTAGAGGGAAGGGTCTGGGCCAGATTTTATGTTTTTAGGCCAGGTGACACGTCAAACCCAATGTAACTGACGTGAAAGGGCTTCACCTTTTGCATCCTCTTCCTTTCCAGCATAGTTTCTCGAATAGCTCCATTTGTTTTGACACATCACTCCTAATATTATGTATGTGGAATAAATAACCCCTCTTTTGTGAAGCTGTCTGCAAGACTTAGATGTCCATAGACACGCTTAATACCAGCCAAATAAGGAGACACAAAGTAACCAATGTTCCCTGAATTATTTTATTAGCTGCATTTGTAGTTGAATGGGACAACCAGATATCCAGAGGCAGAAGGATGAAGTTGGATCCCTGTGTCACACTGTATACAAAAATTTAATTCAACATGGATCAATGATCTAAACGTAGCAGCTGAAACTGTAACTCTCAGAAGAAAACATAAGAGTAAATCTTTGTGACCTTGTATTAGGCAACTGTTTCTTAGATATGATAATAAAAGCACAAGTAACAAAAAAAATTGATGAACTTGACTTCAACAAAGTTAAAACTATTTGTGTTTCAAAGGACACCATCAAGAAAGTGAAAAGACAACCCACAGGAAGAAAATATTTGCAAATCATTTATCTGATAAGGGACTTGTAACCAGAACATGTAAAGAACCTTTGCAACTAAATAATAAAGAGACAAATAATCTAAGTTTTGAAAAGAGCAAAAGATTTAAGTAGATGTCTCTTCAAACAAGTTATAAAAATGGCCAATAAGCACATGATGCTCAACATCACTGGTCATTAGGGAAATCGAAAGAAAAACTGCAGAGACACCACTAAAAACCTACCAGGATGGCTATAATAAACACACACACACACACACACACACACACACACACTAACAAGGGCTGGCAAGGATACGGAGAAATATCTGGGCTGATAGTCTGCAACATCTTTTTTTTTTTTTTTGCGGTACGCGGGCCTCCTACTGTTGTGGCCCCTCCCGCTGCAGAGCACAGGCTCCGGACGCGCAGGCCCAGCGGCCATGGCTCACGGGCCCAGCCGCTCCGCAGCATGCGGGATCTTCCCGGACCAGGGCACAAACCCGTGTCCCCTGAATCGGCAGGCGGACCCTCAACCACTGCGCCACCAGGGAAGCCCTAACATCTGTTTTGTACAAAGGCCCAAACCCTCTTGACTTCCAGGCACTGGTCTCGTACAAATTGGTGTGACTGACTGGTGAGGTGCCAAAAATCCTAGTTTTTCAGCTTCCAGACTCTATCCAATCTAAAAGGCTGATGCTATCTAGTCTGTGATCTGTGGGGCTAGATACTAGCATGCTGGCCAGTACGGGTCATAAAAGGAAGGTTTCTGAGCCCATACACTGCTGGTGAGATTGTTAAATGGTGAAGCCATTTTGGAAAAGTTTGGCAGTTCCTGAAGATGTTCAACACAGAGTTACCATCCCAAGAGAATTAAAAGTATACGTACACGCAAACATCTGTACACAAATATTTATGGCAGCATTATATATAACAGATAGAATGTGCAAACAATCAAAATGTCCGTGAACTGATGAACGGATAAACAAAATGTGGTGCATCCACACACAGAAGTTTTCTAGTCATCAGAAGGAATGAAGTCTGATTCATGCTACAAAGTACATGGATGACCCTTGAAAACACTACACTAAGTGAAAGAAGCCAGACACAAAAGGCCACATATATATGATAACATTTATCTGAAAAGTCTCAAATAGGCAAATCCATAGAAAGTAGATTACTGATTGCCAGGGACTGGGGGGAGAGAATAGGGGTTGACTGCTAATGGGTATGAGGTTTTTTCAGAGGGTGATAAAGATGTTCTGAAACTAGTGATGACCATACAACACCGTGAATATACGAAACCACTGAATGGTATGCTTTCAAATGATGAATCTTATGGCATGTGAATTATATCTCAATAAGGCTGTTATAAAAATATAAGGAAAGCTAAAATTTGAATAAGTTAACATGTACATTGGAACCAGCACTGCATTTACCATACCCGATGGATCACCCTAGACTACAAGTGCTTGTCACACGTCTGCCTCACACCACACGTTGAGCTCCCTGGAGGCAGGGACATGTCCTGTTCATCATCATATCTCTAGCATCCAGCCCAGGGTCTATGGCATGGCAGGCTCTCAAGATTAGGTGAATAAATCAAATCTGAACTCTGCCACTAACTAGCTAATGTGGTCTCCAGCACAGTCCTCTGTGCCACATCTGTAAAATGTGGCTCAGCAGAGTGCTGGGAGGGTGGAGTGAGGCAGTAATGGGAAGCTTCTGGCACATGGTACATGTCCCATAGGTTAGTTCTCCTCCCTTTAAAAAGGTTATCAACAATGTCCTTTCATGAAATAGAGGACTGCTCTCGGTCTGGACCCCATGACCCTTTTCTACGACCTTGCCTACGACTTGAGAAGCATAAAGAATGAGCATGCCTTGAGGTCTCATAAGCACAAGTAGAGGAGAATAAAGATCTTGCCAGATGCGAGGTTGGTATAAGCCACCTCTGCTTTCTCTATGTTCTAGAAGGGATGGGAACAAGCAGAGTTATGACTGCAGACACACTTACTTTGATGGTCCTGTCCCCAGAGGCAGACACTATGTACTTATCGTCAAAGTCTACTACATTGACAGCAGCACGGTGGCCAACCAGGACACGGCGTAAAGTGATATCAGTGGCAGAAGCCATGTCCCACACTGCGATGGAGCGGTCCTTGGAACAGGTCACCATCAGTCCATTGCTGAAGCGTAAGTGCAGTACAGCCTCGTTGTGGTGGATCAACGTGTTCAGAACTTCACCCGTGTTCACATCCCAGACTCTAGAGAACAGGAAAGCACAATGCTTAATTATCGAGACAACCAGGAAAAGATTCCTGTGTCTGTGCTCTGGGCCCATTTTTAGTAGTAGGCTGGGGAGGTGTGGACTTCACGTGTATCTGGTGACTGGGACCTGACACCATGCTTAAAGGGAGCCCCCAGAAGCAATTTTTCTATTTGTGAAGAAATGGTACGATGGTTTCAAAAAAGAAGGCCAGGGCTTCCCTGGTGGCACAGTGGTTGAGAGTCCGCCTGCCGATGCAGGGTTCGTGCCCCGGTCTGGGAAGATCCCACATGCCGCGGAGCGGCTGGGCCCGTGAGCCATGGCCGCTGAGCCTGCACGTCCGGAGCCTGTGCTCCGCAACGGGAGAGGCCACAGCAGTGAGAAGCCTGCGTACCGCAAAAAAAAAAAAAAAAAAAAAAAAAAAAAAAAAAAGAAGGCCAATTCTGACTCCTGCCCAGGTATTCAGGGATGGTGTTTGCAGCCTTGTGCTGATGGCAAAAAATGATGCAAGGAAGTGGGCTTTGCAGTGAGTTTGAGATGACAGAGAGAAGATGGCTTGGTGGCTGGGTTCCAAGCTTAAGGTTGTTTTTGACCTCTGACAAGCTTTTGAGTCTATTATTTATCCACTGCAAACTGGAGGCTGTGGGTCTCATCAATCACCACACCCATCTATCTACCCAACCGCTTTATGGACAAAGCACATGTCTCCAATTGCTTCACCCTTGAGATACAGGCTTCTTAGGGGCAGCCCTTTCACATCATAGCTTTTCTGTAACCCCATCTCCTAAGGGGACAAGTTCGTGCAGAGCAGACGAAGAGAGTCTCAGGCCTCTAAGGCCGAGACATGACCTATCGTGGAAGCAGTAGCCTGGAAGCACCGAGTCAGGGAAAGGATACTAGGCATGCTGGTGACTATTTCAATCTCTTAGGTGTGCCTGTAAAGCAATCCTCTTCAAATCTCTGACTCACTCTAGAAGAGGCATTTCCTTTCCTCCCATGACATGCCTTCCTCAGGCTACCAGCAGTCCAGCTGAAGCTTTACTGTATTATCTCTAGGCGCTGGTGAACGCATCACTATAGCAAAATCCAAAGCCATCTGGTATGGAAGAACATCCTTGTCCCAGTGGTTTAGGAGTAGATCCCTATGATGTTTCCTTTCTACTCTCAATTGCCAACCAGCAGTCACTGCTTCCCTTCTACTGTAGAACACTGCCACTTCCACCTTCATCACTCTGCCCCTGGGGTGGCATCTGAAAACTAGTGTCTCCATCACTGGAAAAGCTACATAATATCAAGATAGTCTTGAGTGCTATAAATTCAAGGCTCGAAATTAACTGACTATGTGACTGAGTAAATTATTCACCTCTCTGGCCTCCATTTCCCAATACTACATCTATAAAAAAGAAGATACTACTTACTTTAGAAAGGTTGATGTGAGAATTCAATAGAATAACATTATACAAAATATCGGGCACATTATTTGTGTCCCTCAAAAAGTGCTGCAAATCTCTGCTTCTGATTCTTTTGGTACTTGTAGTTTACTGTCCACCACACTCCTAGAACACCTGCTTCCTTCCTCTCTCCTCTAGAGCGTGGTCTCCCAGGAGAAAGCTACCCTGATACCGTTAGGTACTGTGCTTTTACAGGAAGGCATGTTGCCATCTCTAGAATGTATGGTAATGGGAATAGGACCTACTTAACAAAAGTTAGCTTTCCTGCCTACTTTGTTCAAATGTACCTACACCAAAAATGGTTTTGAAATATAGCATACAAAAACATATACAGAGCATGTGTGTACTTTATCGCAGAAGAGGAGGTGAATCTGTCTCCTTGTGGAAGGTACAGAAGTCCAGGCCAGTGAAATCAAATCACTCACCTCACTGTAGAGTCAGAAGAGCCAGTCACAATGACACGTTCATCATACTGGAGACAAAGGACAGAGCCAGTGTGTCCCGTTAACACTTTCAAACATTCCAAGCTGGTTTTATCCCAGATCTATTGAGACAAACACAAACAGTGATTTAGTATATCACATTCTGATCAATGTTTTTATCATACCTTATTTTCTGAATCATAAAACAAAACAAAGCTGTGTTACAGTAAATAAGAGCAGTAAACATCAAACAGGTGGTAAATGACAAGAGGAGAAGAAGAGGCAATACTGAATAACTTCCAGAATAGGTACGCTACTTTGTTTACTTTGTCCCCATAACTACTGTGCCCATTATACTTAACAGCTTTATAAAGAGGATTTTTAAATAAACTCTGTGAAAACAGTTGGCTCACCCTCTGGAAAACAACGTGACAGTATCTATTAAGAGCTTTTAAAAATGCACATCCCTTAACCCATTACATTTGTTTATGAAAGTTTAAAGATGAAAAATGTTCAGCATCTCAGAATAACTTCAAAGTAAATTATGAAGAGTTTTAAATGAGAAAACACACTGCTTTATTATAGTTACTTTTTTTAAAAAAAATCAGAATAAAAGTCATCTCTATAGTGACATAAATATTATGTATATTTAAAAAAAAAGATTAAAAGGAAGTAAAGTGTTGATAGTTGGCTTTGTACTCTGAATGCCGTTCTTCTCCTCTCTTTTGATCTTTCCAGTGTTTTCCAAGTTTTCAATAATGTCCCAAAATAATGGGGGGATGGAAAGTGATTTTTTTCAAAGGCTGTTTTGTTAAAAATAGAGTCTACGGAACTATTTCTTCCCTTGTAAAAGTACTATCATAATTTGCAGTGTCCCTAAAGTTTACTACAAATGGCCAAGATATTACAAGCACTACAGACAGTTAAGTGTCCTTCTATAACAGTAAGGCTTGCTTCTAACTTCTGACCTAGTAGAACCACAGCTATTTTGAAAGTGTGAGCTGATCAAGGACTGAAGCAGAATGAAGTACAGAAGGTTTCCAACCATTGGTCTAGATGAGCTCTCTAAAGCGTATTTTTGCTCCATTGTTCCGTGTCTTACAAATCAAGTGTAGGCCTAATTTAGGCATGGGTATGCCTCTATTAAGAGAATTCTTTAGAAACATCCAGCGTAAGTGAAATGCAAGCCCATGGGCAGCCCATGCTTTGACAAGGTCATTATAAACCATTCTTACCTACTCCTTAAAGGAGAACTGCCAAAATTAAATAATAACACTTTCAAGAGCATATTTGTGGCCACAGGTTAGGACTATCAATAAGTATTACATAAAAATAGAGTTCTGTGGTCAAATATGTTTTCAAAGTTGGAAAACTCTGGGTGTCTCTACTGTATGTCTTCTCAGAGCCTTTATATGCTACTGTAACCTGTAAATTTCTAAGAAAGGGATACAGCATGCAGTGTTTTCTAAATTTCTTTGAAGGGAATTACTCTTCAAAGCAATATCCTTTGGGTTCACATCCACAGAATACCTTTTGGGAAACACTATAATACATATAGGAAACCAACAAAACAGTTCCTTTATATTCTATAATTCAGTGATTTTTTGCCCCAGTTATTGGAATTATTGAAATCCCACTATTTTATAAAACAAAAAACACACAAGCAAAAATACCTTTTAACTCACCCAAAGTAAAAGAATATAGAAAACAAGGCCAAGGGGAGAAAGCCCACTACAACCTATCTTCCCAGTTGATTGTAACTAAAAACTCTAGACAAAATACAAAAACAACTAGCTGAGGACTCTGAAAACTGTGAGGGGAAGGGCAGCCAGGAGAAAGCAAGTATCGTATTGAATACATTGTAGCAAGGGGTTAAGAGTCTGGAGACAGGATCCACATGGGGTGAGTTTACCATTCTTTCTGTTTTCTCATTTCCTTCTTTTGTGGTCTTGACCCAAAGGCAGGTCCAGATCAAGGAACTGCACAGTGAAGCAGCAGCACAGGCAGCTACAATCTGAGAAACCAGTCTTTCTGGACAGAAAGGCTGAAAAAGGAATCCTTGGGGACCAAAGAATGTGCGAAAGACCCTATTTTCTTTTTCTCTTTTCTCAAACGGCTTTGACCCAAAGGACAAGCCCAGTCATGGAGATGTACTGCAGAGCAGTGGAACAGGTAACTAAAATTCTAAGAGAAACCCCATTTTTCTGGCCAAAGGAAAATGAAGAAAGGATCCTTGTGGGCTGTAGAGACTTAGGGAAATCCAAAACAGGAAAGAGCTGGAAAAAAGAAAAAGGCTTCCCTAATTGTATATGAGAACCCACACAACACATGACTTTGGGCTTGCCCTTAAGCAGTGCATGCACAGGACAGACTAAGCCAACACATCAAAGGCCGGAAAAAGCGCCCTGATATTTAAACTACCACTGAAGTCTCAGACTAAACTCTGAGTAGTGCAAGCCCAAGACAGACCCAAAGTAGCATGGCAAAAAGCAGAAAAGAGATTAGAACCAACCCCCCTAACTAGGCTGACCACCTGCTTAAAAAAATACTCACTCACACATATTCTCCAGAGGATTATAACAGGATCCACAGACTTTACAATACAACATCCATAATGTACAAGATACAATCCAAAGTTACTTGACATTCAAAAGCCAAGAAAAGTGACCAATTCTCAGGGGAACAGACAATCAACACATGACAAGCTAGAGATTACCCAAATGTTGTCATGGTCAAAGACTTCAAAGCAGTTGTTGTAACTATACTCCATGAAGTAAAGATAAACACATTTGCTATGAATGAAAAGAGAGAAGTTCTCAGTAGAGAAATAGAAACTATAAAATATAATATCTGAAATCTTAAAATTCACTCAATGGGGGAAAATAGCAGAATACAGATGAAAAAATTCAGTCAATTTGAAGACAGGCTAAGAGAGATTACCCAGAAAAGAGAGGGAAAAAAGACTGGGAAAAAGTAAGACAATATCAAAAGATCTAATACTTGTGTAATTAGAGTCTCGGAAGGAGAGGAGAAAGAAATTGGTGCAGAAACAAAATTGAATAAATAACGGCCCAAACTTCTGAAATCTGGTGAAAGACACAAATTTACAGATTCAAAAAGCTCAGTGAAAGAACTCTTAGATATGACATCAAAAGTTTGAGGCATAAAAGAAAACACTGGCAAACTAGACTAGACAAATTAAAATCTCCTGCTCTACTTAAGATATCATTGAGAAAGTGAAAAGACAAGTCACAGAATGGAAGAAAATATTTGCAAGACATATCTAAAAAAGGACTTGTATCCATAATATATAAAGAGCTCTCAAAACCCAATAATATGAAAACAGAGAACCCATTTTAAAATTGTACAAAAGATCTGAATAGAAACTTCACCAATGAATATACAGATGGCAAATAAGCATGTGAAAAGATGCTCATTATCACTGATCACTGGAGAAATGTAACTTTAAACCAAAATGAGATATGTCTACATACCTATTCAAATGGCTAATATCCAAAAAACAAAACAAAACAAAACAAAAAACAAAAAACCCTGAGACTACCAAGGGCTGACCAGGATGCAGAACAAAAGGAATTCTCATACATCGCTGATGGGAATGTAAAATGGTACAGCCACTGGAAAATACAGCTTGGCCGTTTCTTCACAGGTAAAACGTACACTTACCGTATCAGTTAGCAATCCCACTCCTAGGTTTTTATCCAAGTGAACTGAAAACTTACGTTCTCGCAAAAACGTGCATGCATATGTTTACAGTGTCTTTATTCATAATTGTGAAAAACTGTAAACACAAATGTCCTTCAATAGGTAAATGGATAAACACACTGTGGTGTAACCATAAAGCAGAATGTTACTCACCAATAAAAAGGAACTAACTATCGTTATGTGCAACAATGTAGAAGAATCTCTAATGCACAATGCTAAGCATAAAAAGTCAGACTCAAAAGGCTGCATACTGTGTGAGTCCATTTACAGGACATTCTTGAAAAGGCAAAATTATAGGGACAGAAAAAAACATCAGTGGTTGTCAGGACCCCGGGGAAAAATGGGTAAACGCAAAGCAGCAGGACAAAGGAATCTGGCGGATGACGGAACTATTCTGGATCTTGATAATAATTGTTGTGGCTGCACAATTCTTTGTGCTTGTCAAAACTCACGGAACTTTACACCAAAAAGAGTGCATGTAAATTATAACTAAAAGTAAAATTATCCCACAATGTTGTCTTAAATATGAGAAAATAAGCTACAAACAATGTGAAACAAAATCTATTAGAGCCATTAAACATTAAACACAGAGAAATGATCCAGTTTATCTACTACTGAAAAGTAAATAAAAACAATATAAATTGCTCTATCATTCTTTTGTGTTATCAATTGAGCCTTTCACAGAAACCATAAAAGGTAATGATTTTCATTTATATGCAAGTCAGCAACACTTTTACCAGCTAGCCAAGAAATCAAGAGCCCTGTGGATACTGAGATATTTTCTACTTGCACCTAAGTACGGAATACAGAAAGTGAATGTGCTTAGAGAAGGGTAAGAAGCGAGAAAATCCAAGGGTCCAGTGTTAGTAGAGGGAAACGCTCTGGCTCTAGTTCTTTAGAACCACGCAGACAGCTGCCAAGATTGAGTGGAACAGATAAAAACCAATCGGGAGGGAATGGAGAGACCGTTACATCTAATGTCTAACATGTAACCACAATTCTAAAAATAATACATACAAAATGCAGTCATTCACCTTAATAGAATTATCTCGAAGGCCACTGATAATTTTTTCATCATCATACTGTAAACAGTAGACACCTTTACTATTTTCAGAGCGGCACTGAATCCTCTGCAAGTTGTGTCGTCCACACCGCCAGTTAGATTCTATAGTCTAAGGGAAAAAGGAGGCAACAGATGAGTTTTTGTGAATCAACTATTCTATTAGGGTTCAGACTTTGGGGTTCCAGAAACAGCATACCACTGATACTCCATCTTGGTTTGCATAACTGTCTGTGGATAGGAATCACACTCTTTTCCAAGTAAGACATTAGCCCAACAATATTTTTCCTCAAATGTTCCCTGCCCATCTGGCAACTGTCACAGGATTTCCAATGAGTTTGGGTTGGGTTTGAAAAAAATGGCCTAGACAGAATTCAACACGTTTAAAGAATGCCATTTGCACCCAAAACATACAAATAAATAGTAACTCATTGGGTCACTCTCTAATGCCAGTTAAAATATCTGGCAGAAGACCACCACTAACATTAAGCATATACTAACAATCTGTGTAACCATCCAGGGCACTGATTGTCCTGATCATTGAGAAACGATATTGACAACTACTACATGCCAACTACTATAGCAAGAATTTTATTATCCATTTCTAATCTTCTACCAGACTGAAGCTCCTTTAGAATAAGAATGGCACATTTCAGCCCTGGATTCTCATTCTTTCATCATTCGTACAACACTGACTGAGATGTTAGTATATTCCAGGTACTGACTGTGCCAGGCATGGGGATGAAAAGACTGACAGGAAGGCATAATGCTTTCAAAGGATGCAACTGCAATACACAGGCACGCAGTAACTGGAATTGGATATACTCTAATCATATGTTTATTTGGTTAAATGATCCACACATTAACCTTGGAAGGAAGTCCTCAGTTCCTTTCCTTTTACAAACAAGGAAACAAGAGTTTAACTTGCCTGAGGCCACAAAACTAGTAACTGGATGAGTTGGAAATCACACCCAGTTCTTCCTGACTCTGAGCCCATGCTTTTTCTACTGAAATATGCAGTGTCTACAAAGAAAGTACAGCCCTAGCTATTGCGGCAGTGAACACGTAAAAAGATCAGTAACAACTCCAGATAAAATATCAGTGCCAAATGAGTGATTAAAAACTGTAAGTGCTGCAGGACTAAAGGGATCTTAAACAGCGCAACAGCCTGAGACCAGTGGGCAAAGTTTGAAGAGGAAGTGGGTCATGCCCAGAGCACTAGAAGACCTAACCTTTGGTAATGGATGTCAAGGATTTTCAGGATCAAAAGATACACTAAGAATAACCAAAGTATAAATTCCTGATCCCTGCATTTAGGGGACAATAGGGACTACAACTGGCTATACCTGAGAGTTCAGGATCTAGTTCAAAAGACATGTCTGAGCAGCTAATTATCTGAGTAGCTAAAAGTTTAATTAGTTGCTTTAGCGAAGAAAGGAGATAAATCTCATCTTTATTCACAATAAGCACTTAATTACTGGTTCTGCTGACATCTAACAAACCATGTTTCCTCTTATTTTGAAGGCAACATGCTTCTGTATGCTCTGAAATGTTAAAATTTACTGAATGTTATGCCAGGTACCACGCTTCCATAACACTATGCTATGTGTTTTATATAGTTTACAGTTAATTTAATCATCACAGTTCTGAAGCCAAAATTATTGTCCTCATTTTACAGAAAAAGAAATGGAGGATTGGAGACACTGATACATGTATACTTAAACAGGAAACTGTTTCCTCATTTGTGGCCTCAGTACTTAGCACAGGAGCCTGGAAATATAAGCCCTGCCCTCAAAGAGTTCCCATACATAGCCTTGAGAGAGGCCAGGATCACATATTTCCAACATCCAGGGGATGCAAAGAGGTACCATGGAGGTGCCATGAGCGAGAAACAGCTCATCTGTCCATCTGCTACCAAATCAGAGCTTCTTAGCCAGCATCGTCATCTCTACTGAGTTTGTAAAATGTCAGACATAAAACCACATTTCAAAAACAAAAAACCAAACAACAAAACAAAACCAAGAATTTACCCCACTGTGGCTACCGCTACCAAGGTAGACAACAGATAATGTCTGTAAGCAACTTTTTAAAAAGGGATTCAGAATATAAAAAATTTCTTAAATTGAACTCAATGCTTGGAATCATTGAGAGAAATAATGTATTTTTAGAGTGACTGAGCCACGTCAGCATGCTAAGCATACCAGGAAAATGCTGACTTAGGAGGCAGACCTCCTGGTAACGAGTCTTATTCATGGCCAGTGACTCCTGGCAATGGTTACCAACGTTCAGGCTACATACACCCTGGGGGCCCAGATGGTTGCTGCTAAATGTGACTCCACATAAACCCAAAGTATTACAAAGACGAATACATAACCTGTCTTATCAATATATATGGTGTTATTTTCAAAATTCATATCGTCGTTCTTAGTTTTAAAACATACACAATTGCTTTAAAATGTTATTGAATCAGTAAGCAGCTTTGCTACTCTGTATAATATTTCAATGAATAGAAAAAGCACATTTATTTACTATCACATGGGAGCTTGAGAAAACTTTTTTTCACTTTCGTATGGGAATCCCCATGCCAAAAAGAATTTCCTACATGCTCTCCCACTACTCTAAAATGTTTTTGAGAACCAAGAGACTTGGTTATAATCTATTACTGTACCTAAAGCCCTGAGGACACAGCAGAGAGAAACTGGGTAAGGCAACACGATCAGCCTGTGATACACCCACCCCCTAAGATGTCTGGACAGAGAACACTACCCAACATAAAAGGCCAAGCCATACCCTCTATCTCCAACCCTCAAACAAGAGCCAGAGGCCAGGACCTCTCAAAAGCTCTGCTAGATAACAGGCTTTCATTCTAAGTCAAGTAGAAGTTAGGAAATGGCTTAGCTTCTCAACACTTAGGACGAGCCTATTTTCTAAAATACATTTCTGAATTTTAAAAGAAAAAGGCTTACCAAATCATTTTTCATGGGTCATTTTAGGAAGTTCCCATCTAGGGCTGTTTTAAAAATTATTAGGTTCCTGAATCCCCAAACAAGTACAGTTTGTTTCAAAATGCCAGGAAAGGGACACTAAATGAGACCAGGGAGCTGACTACCTTGTTACACACCAACCCGGTGTAATTCCTAAGACTTTACTCTTCTCAATTCTCAAGGCCACCCACAAAAGAAAGCAACACTTCCTGCTGACTGTGCCTGCCCAAAATACTACCTACCACCATATCTGACGACCTCAACTGGCTTATATAAGCCAGGACTTTTTCAGAAAAACTAGACCTTTAAAAATGGAAGGCAGCCCATTGTAGTAGAAGATACCTAGGTCAATTAGCAGCTTTAGCAAATGCCTTGGACTGTTTGAATTGCAGTCTCCTCCTCTGTAAAAGATAATATATACGTTCTCAAATCTGTTGGAAGGATCAAATGAGATTACGTACATACAGTGCTTATCACAGTGCCTACAAACGGTAGCAGTGACGCTCTTTCTCATTTGTGGAGAACACTGACCAAAAGGAGTAGGCTGTGACCAAAAAAAATCTCACCAAATTGCCGGGAACTGTTGTCTCAGTCTAGGCTGATCTTCAATGCTGATAGCCCTGAGCCCTCCCCAACCATTCCCAGGAAGGGGCTCAGCCTGCAAATGCAATCCAACCATCATCTTAACTTCAGCAGTAGGGATACAGGGCATACACAGGTGCACCTCTTTAATGATGCAGATACCTGCCACTTCACTTAGACATCATGTGGTGTGGCTACTGTAGAGGAATGTTTCATGTTTTTGAGAACTTGTAAAATCCCCTTACCCTGTGCAAATTTTCAAAATACTGGGAAAGTAGCCATGATACACAGAGTATACAGCAGCATTTAAATTGGCAATAGAGTGAAAACAGATGTCTGAGCATGAAGGAATAACATTATTTTTAGAAGCCTAAACACAACTGGGTGGGTGGGCAAATTTCAGCATTTTCTGGTTAGGACAATGTTAATATCAAGTTTGCAAACCACAAAAAAGCTCCCCACTTTCCCTGAATAAAATGTGGTTTATTATAAGGTGCGATACAACACACCATCATTTTACTAGTGGTCTGTTCCAAGGAGAGTGCTTCAAAGGCTTTAATCCAGTGAATAAAAAAAGGAAAAAGGCATATTATACGAAAGAGTTTGCCACTAATCTGAGATGGCAAAAGAGAAAAATCCAAGTTCAGGACATCAGAACTCTGACTGCCTGAGTCTATTATAACAACTCCCATCTCTCTGTTGAGGGACATCTGATGGCATGGTAGGGCGAAAAGAGCATGGACTTTGGACCAAGAGTCTCAGTCTTGACAATCTGAGGACTAAATTAAATTACTGTGGCAAAGTACCTAACAGTAGTCTCATCATTAATAATAATGAGGAGGATGATGACAATAACAATTAAGACTCTACATGGCAAAGGAAATATGGCTGCTTCTTTTAGGACTGTGCCTCAGGTTTTCCAGGAATTCCTTCTCAATTCAGAGGCACTCTAAACTCTCTCCCTCCCGCCCTACCCCCTCTTCTTCTCTCTCCCCCTGTGTGTGTGTGCGTGTGTGTATGGCAAGAGCACCCATGAGAGATGAACCTTTGCAGAGAACTAAGAATTCTTATTCTCTTCAGACTTCATTCCTCACATTCTCATTTCCTGAATAATAGGGGTTGGCCATACTAAGCCAGGTTCCCTACTTCTTAAAAATTAGCCAATTTCTGTTGGGTCAGTGTGGAAGGGCAAGGTCATCTGCTTGTCAGAGCCAAATATGGGAATGGATAGATGACAGGAGCCAGCACATGAACTGGAGCTGTCAAGGTAGAGCAAGAAGGATAGAAAGCAAAAGGTGCTGTGAACTGGCAACCCTGCAAAGCATATGAGAAAAAAACACAAGAGACTCCAAGGCTGTGTGTATGGGCAACCAGGGAGGGGGGCAAAAACATCCACTTGATGTTCAGGGTGTAATTTATCTTTTGGCAATAGGCTTAAAACCCTCTAAAGCACTACCTTTGCCATAACTGGACTAAAACAAGGCCAACTAATCTTATCTTAACTCATACGCTTTTTTCAACTAAGAGTTTTCAAGCAATTGGACAAAGATGAGAAGATCACCTTGAAAAGTCTGTAGGCATTTAACAACATACCTCTTTCTCCTTCTCTTCTGGAATTTTCTACTTTGAAAATGACAAACAACAACACTAAGCCTAGAGCTGGCCAGATCTCAGTTAAAATCCCTTGTCTTCTACTTAACAATGTAGGAAGTTCTAAAATTTCTCTTAGTCTCAGTTTCCCCTCCTTACAGATGAGGATGACAGGTAGCTTGTTGTAAGAATTAAATGCAATTAGTAATCTATGTAAGTCACACAACATGGTTCATGAGTATACTGCGAGGGCTCAAAAGAGGGTACTTGTAATTATTATAGTCTGCTTGTGAGGGTTTTGTACCAGGCACATGGGTAACAGCCAAGCCTGTGAGTCTCTCCTTTGTTTGACCCACGGATCACGACACAACTCTGTGCTTTGTGTGTCTACCCAGGACAGAATAAAACAAACTCACAAAATAGAGGTAACGAACTCTATTTTGATGAAGTACCATTGATCTATAGCACACAAAAAGTTGCATTAAGTGCAGAAGAATATAAGGATGATCACAGACTCAACTACTGACCGGTTGTATGATCACCGGCAAGCTATTTAACCTGGGTGAGCCTCAGGTTCCTCAATTTTAAATATGGACAGGGCCTAACTTTCGAGTATTGTCCAGAGTGTTAAATGAGAAAATGCATTATAAAATGCTGAAAGTATCTAGGACAAGTAAACACTCTATACGTGGTACATTATTTTTATTATTATTACTATGAGTGAAAGTACCAAAGTATAAAACATCATCCCTTAAACTAAGAGATCTAGCCCACAAAAATCTGGAGGAGACTCTTGTGGCCAACCAGTGGGTTTTCCTAAACCACACTTTAAGAACCACTGGGTAGACCACCATGATATAGAGGTTTTGTGTCAAAAAGGGTTTTCCTCCATAGCTCTATTTTCCCTCACATCTGCCTCCTCCTAACTTTAAAATATTATTTCAGCCTGAGTAAATGGTTATGTTAGGTGGTGTCACATACTGTCATGCCATAGAAAACTGAGTTCATACTGTCGATTATAACACTACTAATGGGAATTAAATAAAATAATATATGTCACCAAATCTTCAACCTGATCAAAGTTCTTCCAGAGTTCCTATTTATTAATGATTGACCTTAGACATCATCCTTCTTATAATAAAGGACTTGCTGAAATTATTCAAGGAAATGTGGAGATACTTTATAAAGAATAGTTGGGAGGAAAAAAGTAACAAGTAATATAGTTTCTAAGATCTATGCATAAGCAGTGCCTTAGTAAAACTACATGAGGTAAAAGACAATCCCTCTAACCTGAAACACACATACACCAACCTAAGGTTCAAGTTAACACTATGTTTCAGCTACTAAAACTGTAGGAGCAATTTATTCTAAGTTTTGAACTGCCAAGGGGTCAATTAATTCCTAAACTTTAGGATTTGTATGGCAGAAGTTTTAAATCATTTAACCTACCCTAAAAGGTTACTTATAGCTCATTTTAGGGAACAGAATATTCAAAACAATGGCTTGCATTTGAAATAATGATATTCCAGTCATATTCAGATTTACTGTTAACAAAGCGATTCCATCAGTTCACATCTGCCTTAAAAAGAAGGCAGCGGGGAGGGGACTCCAAAAAAAGCACATGTTTCTCCATTAATGAATTTTGGCACAATAACTTTTATGTCTATCACCTGGGGGTGAGGATTACTTCACGTTTGGGAAACTGAGTATAACTTTATGGGTGATACAGCATTGCCTACCAAAGGCTGAACTTTTTTGCCAAGGAGGAAATCAGTGAAGTAACCAAGACCTGCCAAGAACACATGTGAAAGAGTTAATCAGAAATGCCTGTGCATGTCTTTCTTGGTTCAAGGAAAAGGGCTAAATAATAAAACTGAACTAATTAGAACACATGAACAATATCAAACATCTCCAATGTTTCTCATCAAGTTCACAGAGTTTTACTGGTCTGGGGAAGTTACACTCAACTCCAAAATGGTCCACGAGCATAATTTGCTCTATAAAAGCCACTTAACTATTGCTTAGAATCATATTTGAGTCCTTTTAATGAAAAAGTATGGGAAATTTACAGAGGAAACTGAGACTGTGCCTTCTCTAGTTCTCTAGAGATGGCTCAAAAAATGTGAAACTATGCTTACCTGAAAAATTGGGCCTTGGATTTCGGAAATTTCATCAAATTAAAACAAAAAGTTAATTTTGGATTAAGGTTTTAATTAACTGGTAGTCTTGCAGAAGCAGTTCATGTTTTAGAAAAGTTAGATTATTTTTTACAAAAAGGCACTATCTGCTCTGAAGGATAGCTGCAGATTACACATTGTGACATATTTGCTCTAAGACTTCAACTTAAAAAAAAACAGTTCTATGATTTTAGAACTAGACAACTAAGAACACTAAGACAACAAAAAAGTTGAGAACAAGACACAAACAGCCCATAAAACAGATAAATTATAAAATTACCTCTATATCCTGGATAATCTTTGGGTATAATGACCTATAAAATGAATTGGGAGGGCCATCTGTTGGTCTGTTTTTAAACAGGTACTGATCCCTGGCAAAAAAACACAAACAGATGTTACATTTTTGCGCATAAAAGGGTGAATTTTATTTAAACATGGTGCTTACAAAGATGTATCTTTCAAGTCTTTTGACTTGCATTGAGCTTTAACAGTTCAAAAGCGGGATTTCTGACAATTAAGTGTACATGTCAGGCCCAACTTTACTTCAGCTTACAGTTCTTTAGCATGATCCTCACCTTTTACTTTCTGAATACCCAACACAATAATCTAGCCTTTCATTCTACAGTGCGATAAAAAGTGTTAATGTAGCTTTGTGAAAAAGCTAACTGAGTACATTAACAAACTTTTTCCCATAAAGAAAGCACAGCCCTAAACATCACTCACACAGCCACCTATCTGTCCTAGCTGTGGCACTCTCTTTCTCTGTGCTGTCAGGGTACTGACATGTACAGAGCTATAAAGCTGTATTTCAGATCACAGGTTGTCTCTGAAAAATCCTGCCTGCTGTACCTTTCATCTTCAACCAGGATCAATATCTAATAGCAAAATGGCATTATTTGACTTTCTCATATTTTCCTTTTTCTTATCTATCTTTTGGTAATGGTGTCATCACCTAAGGAAAATGTGAAAGGAAAAGCATAAACACATAGCTTTGAAAAGCCAAATTGCTCAAACTGTACAATACATCTTAACAGTTAATAAATATAAAGGAAATATGCATTTCAGAAGGGGTTATTCTAACAGCTTTAACGTTTTTCCCCCCCAACTCTTGACTACTCATCTTTTCCCACTTGTTTAAAATAGGCCAACACATTTGGCAAGTATAATGGCATTTTTTAGTAATCAAACTGACCCTAGGTCAAATACACTTTTTTCAAGGGAACAACCAACCTAAATACTTACCACCCTCTTCTTTCTGAAAGTCCCTTCCATAGAGGGTCAGTGCGCACCATTCGTTCAATCAACTTCTTCCAAAGCATTCCTTCGGAGATCACTCGCTGCCATTCCTTACATACCAGCTCTGCTGCACACAGAGACCTGGCATCCAGGTAGGAAAGAATGTTTTCTGCTATGTGATCTAAACCTTGCTCTACAAAATAGAAAAGGCAGTGAAGGAATAGGAAGGGAGATGGAAATGTACCAGTTACCATTTCCTTAAAGATACGAGGAATAAAGAAATCCTGAACCAGGAAACATGCCTGAGTAATATCAAAAGTTCTTCAGATATACAAGTGCATGAGTACACAGACATAGACACTTCTTTTTGGTTCTGATTTTTTAAGATAAAACAATTGATGGCACCAGTTCCTGTCTGTAAAAGCCAACCCTGGACAGCTCTATATTTGTCAGACATTAAAATAAATGATTTCTTTTACATAACTCTATGGGGTAACGACACCCCAAATTTTACAGATGAGGCAGAAAGAGGTAAAAGGATTCAAGGTTTTACAATTATAGGGTAGTGAAGCCAAGACTGGACTCTGATCTCTTGCTCCAAAGTCCGCATTCTTTCCCCTCTGATTTACTGTTTCTCGTAACAAATCATCCTATTGATACATGACCTATGTGAATCCCTTGGGGCTAAGGAGACAAAAAGGTGAGAAACACTGACTTATCTGAAAAGTTTATGAAAAGTTAAACGACAATCCAAGAATTAAGTCAGGTGCACTAAGATGTATTTTTGTCAATCATTTCTCCATCTCCTTATGGAGGTAAAATCCTCAAAACCATGAACCACATGCCTAAAAATTCTAGAACCTTAAGTCGTTTATCCTACACAATGCAAGTATCCTCTCAAAGACAACCAAGATTCAGCCTTTGCCTGACATTCACAAAGGTAAGAAGATCACTATGGTCAATGCTGTTGCCACCTGTACACTCCCATCCTGTGGTTTTGGGCATGTCCTCTGCAACTACAAGAAATAAAGCTCATCCCCAGGCCTCCTCTGTGTTGGGGTGGGAAAACTAAACACACAGTCGGAAAATTCCAATTTCAAGTCTGGGTTCACCACCTAGAACTTCTATGACATGAAACAAATACTTAAACAATACTGAAACATCCCTGCCCCTTGGTTTTTTACCAAATAACATGGTAATGGCCAGTTAACAACTGTCCTTTCTCACGCTACTTTTATGAATCAAAAAAGTTCTACAGGAAGATTTTAAAGACAACAAAGTACCATTCGGGGTTAATATTTGTTCTCTTTTTCAAGATAAATAGAAGGGGTATAGTCATACTAACTTGGCAGGGTGTAGGTAAATCGTTAAACTTTCAGAACCTCCATTTCCTCATCTGTATAAAACAGGGATAATAATCTCTGCCTTATTTTGAAAATATCACAATGAGATGATGCATAAAAAATGCTTTACGAACTAAGGCTTTTTCCAACTCTAAGAATGACTATTTACACTGTTGATTATGGTTTACAGGCCCTTCATATACTAGTTCTACTCTATAGTAGGTCTAATACCCAAGTTATGATCTGATAATGAAGACTAACTACACTGGGACCACTATCTTTTCTTGCACATGTTATTATATTAAGAGTTAAGGCCGTCAAAGATTATACTGCCTTCATCTAACAGTCATATCACAGTAGACCCCTAAGATGGTAGTAAGCTGAATTAAAATCTTAGGCCCTTCTCCCCAAAACATCTATTAAAACAATTCCCCTTAATTTCTGTATTTGTATGGGTAGTTTAGAAGGGGAGGGCAGCTCACACGGAAGTCTACAGTTATCCTCTCTATAATTCACCTTCAAATCTTTATCTGACCCTTCCATGTCAGTCTCTACAATTCTGATTCTGTCATACAGAAAAGTGGATATTCCACACCAGATCTGCATGGTGGGCAAATGCAGTAACTCTTTACCCCAAGTTGCTGGCAAACATGTTAAATGGGTCAGAACCAAGGACAGCACCCGTGATTCTGTATTTCCCTTCAAGCTATCATACACCCATTCATTAAATACTCACAAGGTACCAACACTGAGCCACCAGTTCTAAATCATCTGGATTTTATACTACTATTATCCAGCCCATATCTCTCTATTCAGCCCTCAAGGATATTTGGAGAAACTCTGCCCCATGAAGACACTACCATCTTTATTTATACCATGTTTCTGACTTGCTAGTCTCATAACTTTATCCAAAAAGGAAATCAAGTGAATTTGGTATGGTTACTCTCCATGTTCCCTTGCTGGTGCTTACTTCATAAAGTTGGTATTGCAATTTTTTGTTTACAAGTTGGCACTAGCTGCTTTGTGTCACTTTTAAACATATATAACCCATGTTCATTATAGAAAAACTATAAAATGCATATAAGCAAATACCTTTAAATCCCTAAACCCCACCTCTCAGAGATAATAGCTTTTAACATTCTGCATACTATACCTTTCTAGGATTACACAACCCTACACAGTCTTTTCAACAGCTGATTAACTTTTGATAACCCATTTGAGAATTAGGCTAGAATGGAACATCAAATTCAATAGCCAATAGCTCGCATATACACCTTCTCCAGTTCTCCCGTTCTTAAGACCAGGAAATCTGCTCATCAATCATCTCTGGGTTCTATCATGCAGGACTACCAAACACAGTTGTACAAGCTGTATGTTCACAACTGTACCCAGTAGCTCTACCTACTGGTTTTCAATTACTTCTCAATGTTCCACAATTCTGAAAGTCACAGACTTAGGTTCTGTCACTATCCCGGCACACAACATTTTTAGGTCTACTTGTTATAGGAGCTGTGTTAAAGACAGCTTCATATCTTTCTTGGACTACAATTTTTCTGTCCTTTCTGGTTTTAAAACCATTCTTCTTAGCGGGGAAAGAAAAAAGGATAAGTTAAATGAGGAGTGAAAATATGCTGTTTCTTTCTATTACCACTACACCATCTATTCCAAGTACACTGTCCCTTCATTCTTTGTGTTCTTGCTCCAAACAGTTGATTATTTGTTTTTAACTCTCCCAAATTCCTTAACCATTTTGGACAATTTCACACTATTTGGGGCTTGGCCTTCTTGATACCATTCTCAAAGGTTCAGGCTACCTTTTTGTGTATCTCCATGCCCCTTTCTTCCATCTTCTGTCCAAGTGTATTTAAAACCAGGGAAATTCATGGAAAATCACATGGGATTCTACTTGTGCCTATCCACTGATAGGATTAGCAAATTATTAATCAGAACTTTAAATTTCAGAATCTCTCTACCGTCTTTAATCATATTTTCTTTTACAGTCTCTGGCCATGGCCTAATAAACTTAGCTCTTCTCTGAATTCTTCTAATTCTGGGGTACTTTATCTGACTATCTTCTAGTTTCTACACTTAATACGAGAACACAGTCACTTTCCAAGGTTTATGTTAATCCTAATCACTAACCGAGTCCTCCTAATTGGTTATAAACACACCCCTAACCAACTCCCCTCTCAAATCCTCTGCTGAGAGAGGAAATGAACAGACAAGAACACATTATATAGCTGTCTTTTCAGGCCTCAATGGCTGCCACATCCCCATGGTCTATATACGAACTGGGAAAGCTGCATCCAAATCCTCCACCTGGCTGGGTAGTCTATGCGCTGGTTCTCAGAAGCCTGTGTGGTTATATCACTTAGGGTTACTGATTTGAGAAGCAACAGCAGCAGAAACAGCTTCCTAAATATTCTCCTGATCCACTGAATCAGAACCTCTAGATGGTGGGGCCCAGAAATCTACATTCTTAAGAATTACTACCAGATAATTCTGACATGCTGGGAACTACTGCTTCATAGCAATAATATCCCTTTTAGTCCTCATTGATTTCCCGCCACCTCAATATCTCACACCACTGGGCTATCAATGAGATTCTGCAGAAAGAAGCTCATTATTAGACACATACTTCCTACTCTTTCAAATGCCACTGGTCCAATTCGGCAACATCTCATTGAAATCTATGAGATTTGATTTATTTCCTTTTGGTAATACTTTAAATTCACTTCATCCTTCTAGGGGGCAGCATGTTTTAGCTTCTCGGAAAATGCACTGGCTATAGGGCCATATAATCTGGGTTGAAGCAAATCAGTTTTCCTTTTTGGATCTCAGTCTGCCATAAAATAGGAATGATATTAAATGCCTAAGAAGGATCATCTCGTATAATCTGCATGATAAAACCCTCTGAGATAGGCTATAAATAGCCTCATTTTATAGAGAAGCAACTTCTTAACCTTGTTGGAAAGGTTCATAAGAGGAGGTTATTCAGGAGCCAGATACAGAGCAGGTACTCGATAAATGTCAGTCTCTCTTCTTCCCTCTTCCAGAAATCGCTTTACCTGATATCACTGGTCAAGGAAGCTAAGCAGTATTCCCCTTCCTTGTTACTTTCTGCAGAGAAAATATGACACACCTCCCCTAGCAAATCGCTAATTCCTCACTAATAGCTTGGAGTAAGTCTCATACCCCTTAAATATTTAAAGAAGAATAGGAATCACGCAACCTCTATTTTGGGCACCTTGGAGTAACTAGCCCCAGGAGCCATGTAGACCTTGTAACTGTCTGGTTTCAAGACTGTTCAGAACAAAGAGGTTACTGAATAAGGTGGTCCATTTGCCTGAGCTAGAAAGTGCTCTGAGGTGTTAAAGCTAAGCATTTTCTTAAGTATCAATGTCTGGCTCTCATTTACTCTATGGTGCTGAGACGCCCCCATCTCCTGCCACCCCCCCCTTCCCAAGGCAATAAGAGGACACATTATGGCCTCAGAAAATGAGTCCAGAATACTGCACACATAGTGCTGAAGAAGTGCTGCTGTTGCTAATTATAGGCACCAGATGAAGGTCTGGAAATTTTTCAATAATAAATTAAAACAATTAAAAGGCAAAATTTTCAAAGCTCAATATGTAAATAACATTGTACCAAAATGAAACTCAAATGTGTAATGTCAGTTCAATGCCCTTGACTATAGCCAGTTCTAAGACAGCTGCTTAGATCATACAATTACAGAAACTTTTATTATTTTAGAAACACATTTCAAAGAGCAGCTGCAAAGAAATTTCCTTCCCCACCCACCCCTGCTGTCCCTTCCCCCTCCCTAGTCACAGATCTAGTTGTAAAATCTGAAGTTAGAAACTTTCTTTCCTGAGAGCAAAAGTCTGTCAGTGGATGCCTTTAACTTGGAATATACTGACCTAAGGATTCAGACACAAATGCTCAGGTCACAAAGTCCAACATTTTGTTATGCCAACAAAGTGGCACACACACCTACCTAAATGATGTCAGGATGAATCAATTCGGAAATCAGTGGGTGAATAATTAAAACTTCCTGGCAATAAATCGTACTGCAGGTGCTTCCTGCCTCTCTGGGCTTTTTTTTTTTTTTTAACTGACATCCTCAGAATACCCACCAGATGCTAGGCATATTATATACAATGTCTTTAATCTTCACAATATCCTATAAAGTATTATTATCATTCCCACACAGATAAGGAAACTGAGGATCCAAAAAGTGAGCTCACATAACCATTAGGGGCAGGGGCTGGGATTCAAATGGAGGGGCTGTCAAATCCAACACCCATCACCTTTCCACTCTGTCATGCTGGATCTCTGGCCCTGCATCCAGCCTAAAGCCTACACTCTGGTTCTTCCACATCTCCCAAGACCTCTGATCTAATCTCTGTCACATTCACAGTCCATAATGGTTTACCATCCTTACTTGAGGATGAGACAAAAGAATAAACCATGGCCAGGAAGGTAAGTGTTTTTAAAATTCTTAATTGCTTAGACACCTCACCAAACAGATCACCAATGCTTATCGTCCTTCTTGAAGTACAATCTGTCTCTACTTCAAATGGTATAAATTTTCCCTTTAACAACAGTTCTTACAAACCACAAACTTAGCCTGCAGAAATTGACATTGCAGACTAAACATTTACCATGATTTTTAGAAAAGCATATCATAATTATCACTTTTTCCACTGAACCAAAAGGAGCCAGAGACCACAAACATTTTCCATTTTCCCTATACTGACAGGTACGATATTCACAGTAAGCATTAAAAAGTCAAAACTACAGACCGTTTTTATAGAATTAATGGTTTTCACAATCAAAAGAAGTCTTAAGTAGACTGTCAATTTCAACAAAGTAAAAATTCAAACTAAGGATCATCTACAGTAAAAGTTAAACACCAAACCAGGATAATGATTAGTAAGTTGTTCCACACATTATTAAATCTAAGTATGAACAAACACATGGACCTGTTTCTCCCCTAATGCTCTTAAGGCAAGATCTGTGCTAAGGAACTAATGCCAGATTTAATCCAAGTCTACTAGACACTAACTAACACAATCAACTTGGCCAGCTTGTCCCCAGCTATTAGATTCATATGTATGATATATACTGACATATGTATATATGTTCAGATCAAATCCTGTTAAAACAAATAGCATTTTAACAAAAATATTTCCATGTCCCAGCCAATGGTCCGTTCATTTCATGTAATACTCGATACCACAAAATTCCACTTTAACAGAGATATGGACAATGCCTTAAAATTCGCTGTAATGAAAACTGAATTGTATGCAATTATACTAACCATATTTATATACATAACACATGTTCATCTGTTCTGTCTCTTCTCCAATTCTGTACACTCCCCAAGAGAAGGGGCTGCCTCTGAACTATACTCTGCAAATCAAGAGAACTACAACAGTGCCACCTCGTGGATATTCTGTAAATATAAGTTAAATTCCCTGGTGCTCTAAAATGTTTGAGAGGCAAATTATAGGGAAAAAATAAAAATAAACCAAAACAACAGAAAGCAAACAGAATGGATTTGCCTCAAAAAATGGGAGCATAGCTTCATTTATTTAAAAGCACTTAAGAGGAACAAGTATAACTGTCAACTTTAAAAACTACCCTGTCTCTTCTTGGTGTGAAATGTAGCATGAGTCAGTAGAAAGTCTTGGATGAGGGGGGTTCTGAGTTCTGGGCTGCACATACAGAGAAGCTGCAGCACATGTGCACTCATCTTACTCAAATTCACCTATAATTCTCTCTCTCATGCAATTAGAAGCATAGCTCTTCTCTCCCACTCTCTCTCTCTTATAATTAAAAGTAAATGTTACTGAATTGGGGTGTAAACCATGTATACTTGAGGCCAGTTTAAGGCACTGTCCAGAGTAATCTTAACTGGAAGTGATTTCAGCTTTTGTACTAGCTTTTGCACCAACCCCCACCATCACCTGCAAAATCACAATAACCAAGATGTATGATCTTAGGCATTTCACCCAATTCTCTGATCCTTGGCTTCATAATCTACCCAATGAGAAACAGCACTAGGTGACGGCTAAGATCCCTTTCAGCAATTAAATACTATGATTCTAGAAAAAGAGGGTTCATGTTTTGCTCTTCTAGAAATACTAATTCAAGAAATGAGGAAAATAATGCTACATTTCAGCATAAAAAGAACAGTAGGGTCAAAATTTTCTAAGCTAACTCTCAAATATCCTTAAAACACTCCCTTTGTAGAAAGTAAACTTACAAGTTCTAGAAGAGGGATTAGGAATCAGAGGCTGGCATGTCACTTTGCAGCCCCAGGTTTCAGGCCTGAGGCATGAACCCAGGTCCTGTCTACTGTGGAAATACTTAGACTATGGAGTTGTGATGCACTGTAAATCACAGACAGGCTAAGAGAGAAGCTACTCTTTGAGGAGCCATCCAGAAGCTCTGAAAAAAGGGTAGGGCTGGTGGCAATGCTACTGGTTTATCCCTGGCTATTTCTAAGGCATACCCTGGCACAGCAGCTGTAACCTCCAGGTTACCCTGACCACATTAGAGGAGAATGTTCTGGCCAACAGTCTCACATTCTCTTCAAGAGTGAAATCTCTCTATCTTACCTAGACAAACTTAAAATCAAAAATTTTAAAAAGAACACAGAGAGAAAAGAATTAACGAGTGACCAAAAATCAAAGAGGGGGACTCCCCTGGTGGCGCAGTGGTTAAGAATCCGCCTGCCAATGCAGGGTACACAGGTTCAATCCCTGGTCTGGGAAGATCCCACATGCCATGGAGAAACTAAGCCCGTGTGCCATAATTACTGAGCCTGCGCTCTAGAGCCCGCAAACCACAACTGCTGAGCTCACGTGCCACAACTACTGAAGCCCACGCGCCTAGAGCCTGTGCTCCGCAACAAGAGAAGCCACCGCAATGAGAAGCCCGTGCACCGCAATGAAGAGTAGCTCCCGCTCACCGCAACTAGAGACAGCCCACGCGCAGCAACGAAGACCCAACGCAGCCAAAAATAAATAAATTAATTAATTAAAAAAAAAATCAAAGGGGGATGAACAGGCAGAGCACAGCGGGTTTTTAGAGCAGTGAAACTGTTCTGTGTGACACTATAATGGTAGATACATGTCACTATACATTTGTCAAAAGCCACAGAATGTACAACACCAAGAGTGAACCCTGAAGTATGTACTTTGAGTGATAGTGATGTGTCAGTGTAGGTTCATGTATTGTAACAAATGTACCACTGTAGTGTAGGATGTTGATAGCAGGGAGGCTGTGCTGGGGGCTGTTGCGGGTGGGGGCGAGGATATGGAAACTGTACTTTCTGCCCAATTTTGCTGTGAACCTAAAACTGTTGTAAAAGTAGTCTTTTTTTTCTTTTAAACCAAAGTAAACTTAACTGGGGGGTGGGGAGGGAGAGAGAGAGAAAGAGAAAAGGGAGAGAAGAACACACTCATGCAGGGGTAGGATAGTGAGGGAGAGGATGCAGAAATAAGTTTTAAGAAATGTAGTAAGACATGCTATCAATTTCCCCAATACTTTTCTGCCATTCCCTAAGTGTCACTTCAGATATAAATGAACATCTTAAATTTGGGGACACTTCCCAAACACTGTAGGAAAAATTGTCCCATATTAAAAAAAAATACTTATAAAGGCAAAATGCAGATTCTATAGACACCACATCAAAATAAAAAGTACAGCATTAATTCACTAATGTAGCAATAGTATTGACCAATGATCAACACTAGTAATCACAGAAACCGCCTACAGTTCCTAGATAGATGCTAAATTATAACTCCTCTTCAAGTACCACATATTAAAGTACAGTATGTGTCCCAAAGAAATGCTGTCTCACGCTGTACTCATTCATTCATTTCACAAACACCTACTCGGCTCCGTCTAGGCTCTTGGGCTGGGCATTCTTCCACTTCTCAGCTTTTTAAAAGACAAGCATGGTTACCTGGTAAAGCGGTAATAAAGTCCCGCTGCAACATGGGCTTCAGGTAAGAGTTAATATGTCCATGCTGGTAATGACACATTCGTGAAATAAGGTGTTCCACAAATTCCACTTGATCTGATTCAGACCACTGGTCAAAATATTTAATACACAAGTCTTTTTCTTTTTGATAGTTTCCTTCTGATGGCCTCTTTCTGGAGACGATCACTGATGATGTTCCATTACTTATCTATTTTAGAAAAACAAAAAAGTAATTAGTTTGACAAGGAAAATAAATCTTAAGAGCGTATCATCAGAAACATTTTTTTGCCCTGTGTATTTATTCTTAAAATGCCAGTTTTACCCTAAAGCCAAACTCATTCCTTTATTAATTAATTCAGGAAATAATTAAAAAAGCATTCAGGGCCCATGTGCTCGAATTAGTCACTAAAGTAATGATAAAGTTAGAGTTCTATCTAAAGCTAAATGGTGTCTTAAATCATCATTCTCCAATGCTTATTCCAAAATCGTGCTGTTACCAGTTAACTAAGGTTGGAGAAGACCATCTTAGAAAAACTGTTCAACTTGGCAAAGTGGCAACTGATTGATTATTGATGGTTTGTTTTCCTTCCTCAAAGTTGGAAGGTAAAGCTATATTCATCTATGCAAATAGTTCTCACACTTGTGCATGCATCAGAATAACAAAAGAGCTTGTTAACACACAGACTGCCGGGCCCACCACGGAGGTTCTGATCCTACAGGTCTGGAGTACAGCCTGAGCACTTCCAACAAGTCCCCAAGTGATGCTGATGCTGCTGGTCTAGAGACTGCACTTCAGGGACCTCACTCTGAAAACTACTGGTCTATGTAACAGAGAAATCAGAGAGCAATTCAATCTAAAAAGCTTCATTTTACCTAACAGTTTCAATCTCCTCCGTATTATTTCCAGGGCTGCTAACTGCTGACAAAATAGTTTACAGACTTTCACTCTCTCTTTCAATCACCTACTCAGAAAGTGACCCAAGGTAAATAAACCACATATACCTGAAAAGTTCCTCATCTTATTTAGTTGGTTTACAGATATCCCACAGACTCCTAGACCAACAGTTGCATCTCTCATCAAATCTACATGGTCCTTGCATAAAATCAGTATACTTTTTAAAAACTGAAACTAGGGCTTCCCTGGTGGCACAGTGGTGGAGAATCCGCCTGCCAATGCAGGGGACACGGGTTCGAGCCCTGGTCCAGGAAGATCTCACATGCCGCGGAGCAACTAAGCCCGTGCGCCACAACTACTGAGCCTGCGCTCTAGAGTCTGTGAGCCACAACTACTGAGCTCACACGCCTAGAGCCTGTGCTCCGCAACAGGAGAAGCCACCGCAATGAGAAGCCTGCGCACCGCAACGAAGAGTAGCCCCCGCTGACCACAACTAGAGAAAGCCCGCGCACAGCAACGAAGACCCAACACAGCCAAAAGAACAAAACAAACAAACAAACAAAAACACTGAAACTACATGCACTGCATCTGGACAACAATATCCAAAAAAATCTAAATCCCTAGACTGAACCACAACTGCTACTGATATTATGAGGCTCAGTAATTTCCCTGTTTACAAACAAAAGAACCTCAATACTTTCGTCAAACATTTGCCAAGTCATCTGTCCATCACTATTCTGAATGCCCCTTCATGTGTAACACTAGAAGGAATAGCATATAAGAGAATTTTGAAAACTGAAGAGTTGCATCACAAACATTCATTAATTCCATTAGGAGCTTATTTCAGAAGTCTTACATGGGAAGAATGAAGAGCTTTTTTTTAATCAGTATATCCCCTAACTTAAAGTGAACTGAACCCATCCCAGAAAGCAGACATCCTTTGTAAATATCCAAAGGAGTCTTTGGCCTTCCTTGGTAAAATCTTAAAAATCCTTCATATCTGAAGTGAGTTCTTATGTCGACATTTAGAGGTATAAACCTGGAAGGCATTAATCTCCCACCTCACTTATCTTACCACTTCCTTGTCTGAGAACGTTTTTTCCCTTATAATTTGGGTGAGGGAGAGCTCACTGACACCGGGCACCACCAGGGGGCAGCATTGAACAGAGATTTTTGATGTTGCTTGTAGTAAAACATTCATATCAAACAGAACCAAAACATCAGCATTAAGAACAGTCAGACGAAGTAAACATTCTTTGCTGTGGTGAATATCAGCTAGCATAAGGAGCACCTTTGCTACTTCTAAGCATAAGGATGTTCACCATGTTATAATAAAATTCAGAAAAAACTACCCAGTTACAGGCAACTGGTTAAAGTGAATTATATAATACATCTACACAAAGTACTACAATGCAGCCATTAGAATTAGGTTTATAAAGTAAGATTTTAATAACAAGAGAACATGTTTATGAAATAGTATTAGGGACAAAAGAATCTTATATAGCATATGATCACAATAATCTGTGTGAAGGGAAACACGCCAAGAAAAAGTAAAGAATATAAATGAAAATGTTAAAAGTGCCTAATCTTGAGAGAGAAAGCTACATATTTTTTCCTTCCCCTTTTCTTTCTATATTTTTTCATAATACTTGCCAAAATAATTGCTTTTGTAACAGGTTAAATATAATTATGGTAACAACTTGCATTTGTGTACTGCTTTATTGTTTATAAAATACTTTCACACCCATTATCTCACTTGATAAGCAAAAGGGTTATTATTTCATTTACAGAAGGGTTCCTTTCCTAACCATCTAGCCTCCTTAGAGCATCGGTATACCATTAACTAGTTGACTGAAAGGCAGATGAAAAAAAAAAAAAACTGAAAGCTAAAGTGTTAAGAACCACTGTGAATTGAAAATCAATAGTAAATTAAGAGAATCCTGTTGCAAAATACCAGACGTGGAGGGAACAGCAGTCAGTCTGCACACAGTTCCCCCTAAAATAACAGTATGTGCCCAATTCTACAGCACATTTTCCATTTCTATTTCTAACCACCCGCTTGGCCTAGAAAGATCTTCCTGGAATTGCACTGCTTTGTTTCTTTTCATCATAAATTTGTTGGGGACACTTTATTCTTGCTAACTCCTTTGATTCAAATCAAGTGAGCCCAGAGAACTTTTTTTTATCATTATTCTCTTCAGATTTAGATTTGTTTTGCCTTTATTTGTATCTTCATGAAGGGAAAAATTATGTGTACCATAATGGTCGATGAAAACACGAAATCATGAAACTTTATATGCTCTCCATCCCGTGCCTTACAAAAAAACTGGGGGATTGGAAGGAAAACTGGAAAACTAAAATAGAGGTAGGAGAGAAGGAAACTGAATTTAAAAGGAAAAGGCAAACAAATAGGAAATGGGGGAGAAGGGTGACGGCTGGGAGAAAAGGTCAGTGCATACACTGGTATGCGGCATGGTGCCATTCTGGTGACAAAGGACACCACCACTGTCCATTTTTGGCTTAGACAGTGGCCCCAGAGACGGAATATTTTGGGCTGCAGCCAACTTCAGAATCTTGGTGAGAATTCCTAAATTCTTTACTATTCATAATGACACTTCCCTAAGGAACAGAAGATAAGTTAGGGTGAATTCTTTTTTTTTTTTTTTTCTTATGTGGACCATTTTAAAAGTCTTCATTGAATTAGTTACAATATTGCTTCTGTTTTATGTCTTGGTTTTTTGGCCCTGAGGCATGTGGGCTCTTAGTTCCCCAACCAGGGATCGAACTCCCACCCCCTGCATTGGAAGGTGAAGTCTTAACCACTGGACCGCCAGGGAAGTCCCAGGGTGGATCCTGAAACTAGCAGAATTGCGCAAAAGAAAACAAAAGTACTTGGCTCTTAGTTTCACTGAGGACAGGAGCTGAGGGAGCATCTTATCTACAGTAAGTCAATTGCTATCTTATCTGTGCGCCGTCATTCCTACCTGCCAAAGAGTATTTTTCTTTGGGGACTCATCTTCATTTTGATCCTCCATAACTGAAGTGTTCTAAGGGGGGAAAAACAGGTTATTTGAATTATGCCGAGTTTTGCAAATTCTAAATAACTACACCAAAATATAGTTTTGAAAACCCAAACTGGAGTGTACCAACACCAACCCCAGAGCTGTTTGGCTTGTGGCTAACACATGCCATTTTGGGTCCACAGGGGTGTTTTCATCTTTGATCAATCATTAGTTAGTGGTTGGACAAAAGTAAGCATAAAGTCTTTATGAAGGTTGGGTGTACTCAGAAAACAGGCTAAATTATGGGCGTGGGGCTGGAGCTCTGCCTCAGCCGTCCCGTTACTCTTTTAACCTGAAGAAAGAAGGCCCTGATGATTACACAAAACATTTACTAGAGTGTCTGCTACTCAGTGGCCCGCCCCAGCCATCAGCAATTAGAAGTGACAAAGCCCTGGAAGCCCCCCTGCCTTTCTCTTTCCTCCCTTGATGGCCTTGTTTTTCTGGAATGGCTTTGCAATCTCCCCTAGCAAGCATGGTGGGTGCCCCAACCTTTTCCCTTAAGAGGAGGATGCTGTTAGCCAGCAACAATCTGGCTTGCCTTGGGAATGCATTAGCTTTTGATTTTTGTGTTTACTGCACAAAGAGGCACTGTGTATTCTTTCTGGTGACCTAGTCGCTCAATAGATGCCCATTAACTGGAGATTATACATGATTGGATTTTTCCCTTTTGAAGCTCCTACCTAATAGCTAAATGGAAACTTAATGAGAAGGGGAAGTGGGAGAGTTGTGTTCTGAAAGGAATAACAACTCATTTATGGATAGCAGTCTCTCTAAGATTCCTTCCCAAGCCTAAAATTCCAAGATTGGGGTACAAAATTTAAACTATAACATTTGTCCTGTAGTATTAGTCGAAAAGATCCTATAGATCTATTTATCAGTGTTTACAAGAGCTTGTTTACTGCCTATAGGGAATAAGCCTACCTCTCAAATTTTCCCTGTTTTTCCTTTATGTTCGTCAAGTTGTAAAATGTTTGGGCACATACAGTATTTCCAAACACTCCATTTGAAAATACCCAACGTAGGTGGTGGCAGAAGAATCACCACTGGACACTAGTGCTCTGCAGGTCTCACAGCAGGCTCTGATAAGAGATGTAGAATGAGGGCTTCCCTAGTGGCACAGTGGTTAAGAATCTGCCTGCCAATGCAGGGGACACGGGTTCGAGCCCTGGTCCAGGAAGATCCCACACGCCGCGGAGCAACTAAGCCCGTGCGCCGCAACTACTGAGCCTGCACTCTAGAGCCTGCGAGCCACAACCACTGAAGCCCACGCACCTAGAGCCTGTGCTCCACAACTAGAGAAGCCACCGCAATGAGAAGCCTGCACACCGCAACAAAGAGTAGCCCCTGCTCTCAGCAACTAGAGAAAAAACCCGCGTACAGCAGCAAAGACCCAAGGCAGCCAAAAATTAAATAAATGAATAAAATAAAATAAATTTTAAAAAAAAGAGATGTAGAATGATGTAGTAGAAAAGCCAAAGGCTTTGAAACCAAAGAGAGAAGTTGGAATCCAGATTTGGTCACTCACTCTGTGTGTGTGTGTGTGTGTGTGTGTGTGTGTGTGTGTGTGTGTGTGTGTGTGTGTGTGTGTGTGTGTGTGAGAGAGAGGGGGGAGGGGAGAGGGAGAGGGAGAGGGAGAGGGAGAGGGAGAGGGAGAGGGAGAGGGAGAGGGAGAGGGAGAGGGAGAGGGAGAGGGAGAGGGAGAGGGAGAGGGAGAGGGAGAGGGAGAGGGAGAGGGAGAGGGAGAGGGAGAGGGAGAGGGAGAGGGAGAGGGAGAGGGAGAGGGAGAGGGAGAGGGAGAGGGAGAGGGAGAGGGAGAGGGAGAGGGAGAGGGAGAGGGAGAGGGAGAGGGAGAGGGAGAGGGAGAGATCCTGAGAGATCCTGAGCAAGTTGTTCTACCCATGGACAAATACAAACCACACAAAGTTGTGGGGATTGAGACTACCAGCACAGTGCTTGGTGTATAGTGGGTATTCAAAAACTCTGTTTATGCCCTGCTTTGAAGATACTACTTTCCCCCAAGTGTTATCTTCTCATGCTTTTCTAACTTCAGACTTTGACAGAAAGACTCCAGATGGTTGCCTAATAGGGAAAACCCACTGGCTTCCTTGATAAAACCTTATAAGCCGCATAACACCGAGGTCTGCAATGGGGAAGGGGGGCAGGAGGGCAGGGCTCCATATGTTAAAGTCAACCATGAGCCAGAGAGGAAGGAAGTGTGTCCAAGTGTCCAAAGCAGGTCTAAAGTGGTGGCAGCAATAAATGATCCTGAATGGGAAAGGGGGGATGAAGAATAGGGAAACACAAGTAGTGCTCCTCCCTCAAATTTTCCTTTTACTGCTATCTTGAAGGACTTAGGGATTAATAAAGCTGACAGGTTTCCTTAGGGGAATGAACAAAGTGGGAACAGTGACTCAGTATATCACCTGGATCTGACTGGTAGTTACAAAGGCATCCTTGCCATATCACAATGTCCTGGGTTCTGAGAGAGTGGCAAGAAAAAAGAATGGCTGGGAACACGGAGGTGAGCGTGCCAAATGGAAGAGAGATGGGAAGTAAGTTCCCGCTCCCTCGTCTCCAGGCAGCCCAGGAAATGTGTGAAGGAGGTATATGTGCAAAGCGTTTTGAACTCCAAAGTTTTAAAACACAGGAGTCTGAATCCACCAGAGCTATTCTGACGTAACCTACCTCAATACTTTCCTCACTCAGGGAGGAAACAAAAAAACGTCAGAAGTTCCTGCGGACTACACAAGAAACAACCGTCTTTCCAGTAAGGAAATTTAATTCTTCTTTTCATTCCAAAACAGAGAAATGGTGTTTATTTACATAGCTGAGAAGGAAACAACCCCTCTGATAAAAATAGCAACTATTCTCTTAAGGCTTGATGAAAGTGGATAAAGACATACAATTTAGTACAACTGTATTTAATAGAGCCCTGTGGGGGCTGGAATACATTTTTTTTTTTTCCATTTCTCTTATAAAGCCTTCAGGAAAAGATGCCAAAGGGAAAAAGCTGCCCTCGAGCTACACTGATCAGAGGATCATTTCCAAAGAGTAATCCAGGTGACACAAGAGATGCTCAGAGGAAAAAGGGTCCTGGGGTCTAATTAAGTTTGACAAATGCTGCATGCTCACGTGTGTGCTCTCCCCCGCCGCCCTTCTTCCTTTCCTACACAAACACACCCCACAATGCACTTCGTAAAGATACTAAAGACTCTGACATCTCATAATTTTAAAAATCAGGTTAGATTAGTTTAACAGCTATCCCTAATTTGTTGGGTATGGCCACCCCCCTTCTACACTCTCTCAATAAGAGCTCAGCACACTGGCAAACAGTGGACTAGGGCAGTAGCATGGCACGATTCCTTCCTCCTCCCACTTCACTACATGAATACTGCTGAGAGACAAAGGAAATGCCCACTTTCGGTAAACACAATATATACCTCTCCTATTCCTCATTATCTTATGTGGGGATAAGAATGGGTGGCAAGCATCGAAAATTCTAAGAGCCACAGGTTTTTATTTTTAGTCACTTTGACTGGGCTTCCCTGGTGGTGCAGTGCTTGAGAACCCACCTGCCAATGCAGGGGACACGGGTTTGAGCCCTGGTCCGGGAAGATCCCACATGCCATGGTACAACTAAGCCCGTGCACCACAACTAGTGAGCCTGCGCTCTAGAGCCCATGAGCCACAACTACTGAAGCCCACAGTCCACAACTGCTAAGGCCCGTGCACCTAGAGCCCCGTGCTCCACAACAAAAGAAGCCACTGCAATGAGAAGCCCATGCATCACAATGAAGAGTAGCCCCCGCTCGCCCCAACTAGAGAAAAGCCTGCACACAGCAACGAAGACCCAGCGCAGCCAAAAATAAATAAATAAATAAATAATCATTTTGACTTTTATTCTTTAAAGGTTTAATAGACAAAAGGTCACAAGTTCAAGGGAGAGGTAAGAAAAAACAATGAGGCTTCCTTCCAGGAGAAAAGGAAGGTGGTTTCCTACATCCAAGCTCTCAGATGAAACCATGCGGTAAGCCAATCTGAGAGGTGAGATCCTCTTTTAAGTCTCCAACACTTCTGGGAAAGGAAAGTTCTTTGAAATACCAACCTGGCTTAATCACTTCCTACCCTTCTCATCATCATCTCTTTCATCCTACACCTACATCACACGCAAACAAACAAAAAACGCAGACCTTCCTACTACCAATGGAAGATACAATCTAGGAAGCAGCAGCTAGACTCTAGGGCAGATCAACCTTAGTACTAGTGACATCTGGGGCCAGATTAATTCCGTGGTGTGGGGGCGGGGGGAGCGTGGCTGTCCTGTACAATGTAGGATGTCAGGCAGCATCCCTGGCTTTTCCCTGCTAGTTGCCAGTAGCAACCCCCTCCCCTGCCCTAACTGTGATAACCAAAGATGTCTCCAGATTGCCAAATGTCAGGGGTGGGGATTGGGGGCTCGGGGCAACAAAACTGCCCCCTCCACTTGAGAGTCACTGCTCTAGGGGTGTGAGCTCCTAAACTTGCTTCCTTAGGAAAATATACTAAAAATCACCACCATCTCAGACCTGGCCTTTCTTTCTCTTCAGGCTTCTTTTCCTTTAACCCCTGTGACAGTATGTGATTTCTTCAAATATAGCCTGACCGTACCATGGTCAAGTAATTCATAGAGTACATAGTTATCTCAATTCTGGGGTAAATCCTGCTTGCCATTCAATGCCTATCCAGGAAAACCTGATATAAGGAGTTCTTTACTAGAGATCTATGGGCTTGGGGGTGTGAATGAGGGTGATAAATATCATGAAGTCATATACAAAAGTTAGTGTGTATACAGTCCTCCAGAAAGAAGATCCAGAGCTTTCATTAGATCTCAAAGGTGTCCCAAATGTAATAAAATAGCTAAGCATGTCTTTGACCAAATAGGTGGCCAGGGTGGATGGAGCCTAGGTATACGTGTTTCCTTTTGCTTTAATTTAAAGTTCTCCAGGTAATTTTTATGTATGTGTCTGCTTTAAAATCACTGCTATGGCAAAATGATGTGGTCCATGTAGTACCACCATCCTAAGGAAATTGCACTGCTACCGTCATGACAGACTCCATCCCAATATGTGATATTTCAGAACTACCAAATACCGTGAGAATCTAATGCCTGTTCCTTCTCTTATAAATAGCCTTCAGGAGAAGATGCCGAAGGGAAAATGATGCTCTCAAGCTACACTGATCAGAGGATAATTTCCAAAGAGTATTCCAGGTAACACAAGAGATGTTCAGAGAAAAAAGGGTTCTGAGGCCTGAGTTTGACAAATGTGGTACACTGCATGAGTGTTCCCCCAACTCCACTCCCAGAGGTTATGATATACTTCATTAAGATACTAAAGGCTCTGTAACATCTCATAATTTAAAAATCAGGCTAGGTTAGTTTAACCTAGCTTTCCCAAGTTTGTTGGATATGGCCACCCCCCTTTCACATTCTCTTAACAAGAGCTCAGCACATACTGGCAAACACAGGACTAGGGCAAAAGCATGGCATGATTCCTTCCTCCTCCCAATCCACTGGACAAATACTTTGCGGGGGGGCGGTGGGCAGGGAGGGCCAAGGAAATGCCCACTTTGGTAAACACAATATATTCCTCTCCTATTTCCCATCATCTTTCCCAGTCTGTTATATGGGGTTAGCTTGTATAAAAGCACAGCAGGCTCTAAGCAGTGATATATCTTTGCCAGTAGGTGCCACCAACTAACACAGAATATATTTCACTTGGAAAATTCCCTACTTTAGAGTTATGTAAGAGGAATCAATTTCCTACTTTAAAAATCCTACAAATTCTGCATTTTGGCTTTCATGATGAGAAATGCTTATACAATGTAAGGTTTTCATATCAAAAACATCTTTACTCCTGAGAGGAAGCAAAAACAAAAACAAAAACCTTACAAAGGATCTAGAAAACATGCGGGCATTTTGCCCTTTTCTCTTGCGCTTTTAAATGTTTGGATTTAAGAAATTAAGGATAGGGCTTCCCTGGTGGCGCAGTGGTTGAGAGTCCGCCTGCCGATGCAGGGGACGCGGGAGAGGCCACAACAGTGAGAGGCCCGCGTAACGCAAAAAGAAAAAAAAGAAAAAAAGAAATTAAGGATAACAGATACATTGTGCAAAATGTTATTAGATAACTTTAGTCTCTGTACTAGGCTTTTTTCACATATTGTCTTTTTCTTAACATTTAAAAAAATTTATTTTATTGAAGTACAGTTGACTTACAATGTTGTGTTAATTTCTGCTGTACAGCAAAGTGATTCAGTTATATATATATATGCATTCTTTTTCATATTCTTTTCCATTATGATTTATCACAGGATATTGAATAGAGTTCCCTGTGCTATACAGTAGGCACACATTGTCTTTTAATCTTCAGAAAAAATATGTAAGTAGACATTCCAATTTTACAGAAGAAATTGAGGACCAGAGAAATAAGTAACTGGATCAGATCTAGGTCTGTTCTACTCAGCAATCAATGTACTTTCTATACAGAAAAATACAGCTCAGGTGTTTTCCAACTGCTGGTTGTAGCCTATGAAATCAATTTAATGGGCTGTAACCAGCACTTTTTAAAAAAAAAAGCAAAATTGAATCCGGGCATTCCCCTGCCCACAAGGGTAATAAGCATAACAAAAAACACATAGAAAGGCTAAAAGCAATAAGCAAGACATAACAGGAAAATTCAAATTAAAAGGAAAGCAAAAGTCATTATTGCAAGGAGAGCAATATTCAAGTCAAACCACTGAATAACATAAAGAGCTTTAAAACTCTCTAAAAAGCAAAAATCTATAAAAAGGATAATGTGTGCTTTTATATACTGAATAAAATTCCACAAAGTACAAAAAAGTTAGAAATATTAAAAACATTTTTAAAGCATCTTTTCATCTTCGACAGATCAAGCAGACCAACCAACAAACAACACTTAAGATTTTCCACGGAACGTTAAAAACAACAACAACAACAAAAAACTGATAGAGAATCCTAGGCCACAGAAGAAATCTCAAATACAGTTAGAAAGCAGGAAGAGATTATACATTTGAGAGTAGGCCAAGCAAAAACGTCTAGATTTAGTTTGCCAATTATTACTTGCATAAATTCCAAAGGTAAATACACAGAACAATGACTGGCACAGGCAAACCAAACACCTTTGAGTTGTTATTGTTAATGCCAGCTTGGCCCCTAATCTAGCCTACAAATTCTTCCCCCTTAAACCTAAATCTTACCAACACGTTGTTGGGAAATGAGATCAATGGAAAGCCAGAAGCATTCATTTGGAAAAAGAAGAGACAAGCTTGTCCAAAAAAGCAGCCCCTATCTCTCATACCACTCTTGCAACTCAGAAGGAAGAAAGCCATGAATAAATACATCTATACATACATGACTTTTTAATACAATGACTCCGGCCACCCGTAAGCACAACTTAATCAGAAACCTTCTACTCCTCCACACAAACACTAACATGTAGAAACAAACTAGCTGTTTTCTTTCTACAATAAAACTAAAAAGTAATAAAAAATTTTAAATCCATTGGGAGTTTGACTGAAATCACTGCTACATGCTATTTCCAATGTAGTAAGTTTCCTTCCAACTTACCTAACCTGTAGTTCCACTCAAATTTTTAACAAGTATTTGGCTGCTATTAACATTACATGACAAGATTATACTAAGGTATCTGGAAGAATAAATATAGGAGAGTTTTTCTTCCTTTCCTCACCACCAATTATTTTTTTAAAAGAGGGGAATGCTTATGTTATTAGATATTAAAATTTTTCTTAAAAGCTATAATAATTAGTGTGGTACTAACAAAGCAAGACCAATGAAACAAAACAGGAAGTCGAGAAACAGATTCATTTACACTTACAATTTGTGTATGATGAAGTTAGAACTTCAAATAGGGGAGAAAGGGATCATTTAAGAAAGAGGATTAAAAATAAAAGTTAAATGCTACCTCATGTCACATACCAATATATACTATGGATAAAAAGAATCAAGTGTGAAAAACTCTAGAACCATAAAATGACTAAAAGCAGCTACCAAACAGAAATAAAATTTAGATTTGGCTAAAAAATTTTTTTAGCTCAGGAATGTTCATAATCAAATTTTAAAGACAAATACACTGGGGGAAATATTCTGACATATGGTAAATAACTTACCATATAAAGATCTCTTATAAATTACTTAGGAAACCAAAATTAATACTTTAATAGGCAAATAAGCAGAGTAACTACCAATATTGCAAAACAAGAAATTTAAATGGCTGTCAAAAATGAACATGTACATAACAAAGAAAGATGTAATTTTTCACCTATCAAATTAGTAATTTTAATTTTTATGTACTTTATAGGAACTGGGCTCTTTGGTAGGATTATAAATTGTTACCTTTCAGAGAATATTTATCAACATTACTACATAACACTGGATATAATTTAACTTACAGCAATTTATCCTAAGGAATTGTAGACCTACACAAAATTGTAGCTACAACAATTTATAACACAGAAAAATAGAAAACAATGTAAATGTCTAACAAGAGGGTTCGGACATCATTTAAGTATATGATACAACAGGAGAAAATTTAAGTTCTTTTAAAAAACTTTTCGACTGAAGCATAATAGATATACATTACATACATAAATACATATATACACATATACACACACATATATTACACACACATAAACACATATACTCATGTATGTAAGGTCTAGATGTAAATTTTACTTCTTACTGTAAAAACACTGAAAACCCCTGGTTAAGGTATTAGAGTACAATGAATCCCATACTGCAAAACTTACCACCTTTTCAGTTTTCTTTCGGTTCTCCTAATTGTATCAAACTATATTTTCATATCTCTCTAATACCTCCAACTGTCTGTTCTTAACAAAAAGAGCTGGTCTCCTGTTCAGTTTACTGTAACAAACAGTATCTGGCTAGAATTTCATTATAGGTTTTGTTTTTAACGGTATTTATTTTTACAGTAACCTATCTCAGTAAGTTGCCATTATTTCATGGCAACTTACAGTGAGGCATAAGTTGCAGTGACGCATAGTTCCCTTTTCTGATTTTTCAAAGAAAGCAGATTTTAAAAATATGTGAAGTAGAACAAAAGAACAAACGCTATGCATATATCAAAAGCTGTGAAGGCTGCTGTCACCTAAAACTGGTGAAATACTATCTAAAAAGAATAGTGACATGAAAAATGGTCTAAACTATATTAAATGGAAAAAAAAGCAAGTCAAAATATGTCTGTATGACCCCATCTTTACAAATAAAAATTTATCTATCAATCTACTTATTTAGAAAAGCAACTAGAAAAAGTGTGTTAAAATGCTAATAATACTATCTCTAATTTTTATTTTCTTTTTCCTTATATAGCCTATCTAAATTTTCCTTAAAGACACATCTCTTTTTAATAACAATGAACAGTGGTTTTTTCAAAATGAAATTTAAAAGAGTAAAAGGTCTACATCAAGACCCCAGATATATATGCTCTAGTTTAAAGAAAGAGAAACTAGTCACTGAAACTTCCAGCAGAGTCAGATGCTGCTGCATGTCATCTGACCTCTCTATGCCTGTCTCCTGATCCATAAAACTAAAGTGAAAACAGGGCCTCCCTGACAGAAAATTTAAAAAGATAATCCTGGCACTTAATATGGGCTCCTTTAGTCAAATTTAACCTCCACAGGACAGAGGTGTTTGACTGTTTTATTCATTCTGTATTCTTTTTAATTTTGTTTATTTATTTATTTTGGCTTGTGTTGGGTCTTTGTTTCTGTGCGAGGGCTTTCTCTAGTTGTGGCAAGTGGGGGCCACTTTTCATCGCGGTGCACGGGCCTGTCACTATCACGGCCTCTCTTGTTGCGGAGCACAGGCTCCAGACGCGCAGGCTCAGTAGTTGTGGCTCACGCCGCTGCTCCGCGGCATGTGGGATCTTCCCAGACCAGGGCTCGAACCCGTGTCCCCTCCATTGGCAGGCAGATTCTCAACCGCTGCGCCACCAGGGAAGCCCACATTCTGTATTCTTAGCATTTAGAATAATTCCTGACACACTGCTTAAGCAGAGAAGTATAATAAATATCTACTAATAATATTATCTATAGTTATTACAATCTTCCTGTTAACTGTAAAGGCCAAAACTGTAATTTTGTTTCTGCTTACTCCTTTTCCATATTTTCCAAACTGTCTACAATGAGCAAGGATTCAAAATGTAGGGGAAGAAAAACATGCAACACCATTTCTGGTCCTCACAGAAAGTAGCAAGAAATAAAATCTATTTTCAGAAAGGCAGTCACCCTTATCACCTCCAAAGTATTCATTTACCTAGGTAAAAGAAGAACATCTCATTAATTATTTGACTGTTTAAAAAGGTCCAAAAGAAGCACAGACACAAGTCTGCTGGGGTCTCCCTAAGAAAGCAGACAAGGAGTGGCAGCATGTGCACTTAAATGCTTCCTAGGGCTTAACACTTTGGAGAGAACTTTAAAGTAAAACTTGTAAAATGTTTCATATGCACTAAAGGAAGCCAGAAAAAGAAGGTGCTTTAGAAGTGGTAACAGAAGAATGGCCAAGAGATCCTGAGTTGTGAAGAATGGCGGAAGGCATCAGTCTGCTGAAGTGTAAAGAGCAGGCCTTCAGAGCCAGGAGTCCCCAGTACAAATCCCAGGCTCTGCCAATTACAAACTGTGACTTCCGGTAAGTCACTTGACTTCTCTCTCAGATTCGGTTTCCTCTTTTATAGGACAGGGATAATATTGCCTATGTTGCAGGAATAGAAATAACATGTGCAAAGTACCTACAACATAACATGGCTCGGGGGGGGGAAATAATACACCAGAAAAACATTTTTACTCTTTTGCTTCTACTATAAATCATTTTAAAAGAAACATGAAAGCATCTATCAGTGATGTCAGGCAAAGCTAGAGAAATACCATCCCACATCACAATCATTTCTCATATTACTGTGTTCAAGGGTAACTTAACAGACTCAGCAAAGATTTCAAACATGAAATCTACCCAAGAAATTGTAAAGCAATGAATTATATTGAATATTTATAATAACAGTAGCTACCACTTATTGAGTACACTTTAGAGATTATATCATTTAATGAAAACTGGGGAAAGAAAACCAAAACCACCAAAAACTTAAAAGAGTAAGAGATGATGAATTTAACACGATACCAATCAAAACTCCAGCAGGCTTTACCACCACCCCACCCACCCCACCCCAGCCCCCAGCAAAATGAGCTGATTTTAAAATTCATATGGAAATATACAGAGTGAAGGCAATCTGGAAGAACTAAGTAAGAGAATTTACACTACGAAATATCAAGATCTAAAATATAGCTATTGTAACAAAGAGAGTGTTATATAGGAATAAAAGTAGACAAATTGATCAACAGAACAGCATCCAAACTCAGATTCACACATATGAGTTCACTTGACTGAACACTAAGGCAACACTTCAGTGCAGTGGAGAAAAAATGCTCTTTTCAATAAAAGATCGTATCAACCGGACATCCTTATATTTTGAGCCCCACTCTCTCACCAAGGGGGAAGAAAATCTATTCTAGATAGACTGCAGATCTAAATGTAAAAGGTAAGCTTTTAGAAGAAACCACAGAACACCTTCATGACCTTGGAATAGCTAAAGCTTTCTTAAACAGGACAAAGCAACTGCTAACCAGAAAGAAAAATCTGATAAATTGGATTATAATGAGGAATTTCTCTTCACTGAAAGCACCATTAAGAGACTGAAAAGATTAAAACGTTCTAAAATTTATTTATGGCGATGGTACAACACTGAACTGCATACTTGAAATGGATGAATTTTATGATACGCAAAATATATCTCAATTTTTTTAAGGAATTAAATTTAAAAGAAAAAAGGCAACCCACAAAGTGAGAGATTGATTATATATCCAGAACTTTAAAAAACAAACAAACAAACCCTCACTTCAAATCAATAAGGAAAGCAAACACACACACACCCGAAAAAAGGTGAAACACTTGTACGAGCACTTCACAAAAGAAAATATCCAAATTAAGTTAAAAAATAAAAATTCAACCAAAGTGCTGTCATCTGGAGACAACCATTTGCTTTGGAACACAGGTTGAAAACTATAGATATATAAAAGAAAACTGTCTGAAGCATGCTCTCCAGTAGAACTGCTTTTCACATATGTCATAGATATCTTTCCATGTCTCTGTAGACCTTTATTTTCATTTTTAATGCCAACAGTTTACATCATCACATAATTTATTTGCTCAATACAGGTTAAGTAATGAACATTTAAACTTTTTACTGCACATGCAACACTGCAATTAACCTTTATGCCTACTTTGAGTAACTGCCTCTTTCGATCAAATTCCTAGGATTGCTGAATCCATGAGAATGTGTATTTAATAAATGGATGTCTGAACAGAATTTAATTTCCTTTGTTTAATCATTTCTTTTCATCAGAATAGACTTCATATGACAAGTTATTAAATCTAATGGTCAATTCTCATTGCTCACATTTCTGGACCTATCAACAAGATTGAGCATTCCCCCCTTCGTGATATACTTCAATCACTTGGCTTCCGGGACTCTGCATTCACCTAGTTCATTCACCTACCACAAGAAACGTTAAAGATTTTCAGACAGAAGAAAAATGAAACCAGAAGAAAACTTGATTCTAATGAAGGGATGCAGAGATAAATGAAGAGAAAAATGGTAAAAATGACAGTTTTTATAAAATAATTTTTTTCCTTTTTTAATTTCTTTAAAATCTGATTGACTACCTAAGAAGTTCAAAATGCTGCTGAATGATATTAAACAAACCACAAATAAATGGAAAGGCATCTTTTAGCCATGAATTTCAAGACTTAATATTGTTAAGATGACAATACTACCCAAAGCAATCTACAGATTCAATGCAATCCCTATCAAAATTCCAACAGTGTTTTGCAGATATAGGAAAGCCCATTCTAAAATTCATACAGAATCTCAAGGGACCCCAAATAGCCAAAGTAATCTTGAAAAACAACATTGGCAGCCTCACATTTTCTGATTTCAAAACTTACTACAAAGCTGTAGTACTCGAAACAGCAATGATACTGGCATAAAGACAGACATACAGACCAATTACAGTAGAGAGCCCAGAAATAAATCCTCACATACAAGGTCAAATGATTTTTTTTTTTTTTTTGCTGTACGCGGGCCTCTCACTGTCGTGGCCTCTCCCGTTGCGGAGCACAGGCTCCGGACGCGCAGGCTCAGCGGTCATGGCTCATGGGCCCAGCCGCTCCGCGGCATGTGGGATCTTCCCGGACCGGGGCACGAACTCGTGTCCCGCGCATCGGCAGGCAGACTCTCAACCACTGCGCCACCAGGGGAGCCCCGTCAAATGATTTTTGACAAAGGTACCAAGATCATTCTACGGGCAAAGAACAGTCTTCTCAACAAACACTATTGGAAAAACTGATATACACATGCCAAAGAATAAAGTTGGGCCCTTACCTGGTAACATATATAAAAATTAACTCAAAATGGGTCAAAGATCCAAACGTAAGAGCCAAAACTACAAAGCTCTTAGAAGAAAAGATAAAGGAAAAGCTTCATGACATTGGATTTGGCAATGATTTCTTGCACATGATACCAAAAGCACAGGCAACAAACGTAAAAATACATAAGTCAGACTACATCAAAATTTAAAACTGCTGTGCATCAAAGAGTACAATCAACAGAGTGAAAAGGCAACCTACGAAATGGGAAAAAATATTTGCAAGTCATATATCTGATAAGGGTTTAAGATCCAGAATATATAAAGAACTCCTACAACTAGACAGCAAAAACAAACAAGCTGATTCAAAATGGGCAAAAGACTTGAATAGACACTTCTCCAAGAAGATATACTAATGGCCAAAAAGCTTATGGAAAGATACTCAACATCACTAATGATTAAGGAAATGCCAATCAAAACCACTATGAGATATCAACTCACACCTATCAGAATGACTACTATCAAAAAATCAGAAAATAACAAGTGTTGACAAGGATGTGGAGAAACTGGAACCCTTGTACATTGCTGATAGGAATGTAAAATGGTATAGCTGCTATGGATAACTGAATGGTGGTTCCTCAAAAAATTAAAAATAGAATTACCACATGATCCAGCAAGACCACTTCTGGGTCTATATCCAAAAGAATTAAAAGAAGGGTCTCAAAGAAATATTTATACACTTATATTCATATAGCAGCATTATTCACAATAGCCAAAAGGTGGAAACAACCCAAATGTCCATTGAAGAATGAAATGCTAAACAAAATATGGTATAAATATGCAATAGAATATTATTCAGCCTTAAGAAGAAAGGAAATTCTTATACATGCTATAACATGGATGAATCTTAAGGACATTATGCTAAGTGAAATAAGTCAGTTATAAAAAGACAAATACTGTACGATTCCACTTATGTGCAGTATTTAGAGCAGTCAGTCATAGAAACAGAAAGTAGAATGGCTGTTCCTGCTTTGCCAGGGGAAATGAGAAGTGGTTATTTAATGAATAGGAAAAAGTTCTCAAGATTGGTTGCAATGCATAACATTGTATAACATTACTGAACTATATACTTAAAGTTAAAAATGGTAAAATGTATACTGTGTGTATTTTACCACAATTTTTAAAAAACCTTTTTAATTGCTGACTGAAAATGACTTTACCAATATTTTCTTTCAGTTTTACTGAGATATAACTGACATACAGCAATGGGTAAGTTTAAGTGTACAGCATAATGAGTTGACTTATATACATCATGAAATGATTACCACAATAAGTTTAGTGAAAATCCATCATCTCATACAAAATAAAGGAAAAAGAAAAAATATTTTTTCCTTGTGACGAGAACTCTTAGGATTTACTCTCTTAACAACTTTCATATATAACATACAGCAGTGTTAATTATATTAATCATGTTATAATTACATTCCTAGTACTTATTTATCTTATAACTGGCAGTTTGTACCTTTTGACCACATTCTCCCTCTCCATACCCCTGCCTCTGGTAACCACAAATCTGATCATGTTTTCTGTAAGTTTGTTTGTTTGTTTTTAAGTATAACTGACTTACAACACTAAAAATAAATAAATAAACAGCTTCTGAAGTTATGCATTTATACACATACATATGACTCAGTAGTTAAAGCAAAAATAATAACAACATATCATGGAGTTTATAGCCTTTGTAGAAATAAAATGTAAAACAATAGCACCAAGGAGGGGAGGAAGGAAGGGGAAGTATTGAATGTAGAGATGTAAGTTCTTTCTTCCACATGTGTGAAGCAGTATCTTATCATTTCAAGACAGGCTGTGACAAGTTAAAGGCATGAATTGTAAACCACACAACAACCATTAGAAAAAAAATTAAGCAAAAGAGGTTTAACTAATAAGCCAATGGTAAAGATGAAAATGGAATCACTCAAAAACTAAATCCAAAAGAAGGCAGAAAAAAAGTGTAAAAAGGGAATAAAGAGCAGGTGGGACAAATAGAAAACAAATAACAAGGGGGTAGATTTAACATCAAACATCTTAATAACTAGTTGAATGTAAGTGGTCAAAATACCCCAATTAAAAGACAGAGATTGTGGAATTGGAGATAACTATATGCTATCTACAAGAAACCCACTTTAAACACAAAGGAACACTGGCTAAACCTAAAAGGACAGAAAAAGATAAATAACATCCAATGACTGACTAATCAAAGGACATCTAAAGTGGCTATGTTATTATTGGAAAAAATAGATTTTAGAACAAGGAATGTAACCAGGGATGAAGTGACATATTTTCATAATGTTAAAGGGATGAATTTATTAAAAAATATAATGATCCTAAATGTATATGCCCTTGGCTAACAGTTTTAAAATACGTGTGGGGGAGAAAACAATAACATACTCAAAGGAGAAAAAGACAAATCCAAATTTTTATTTGGACACTTCAACACTCCTCTCTTAGTTATGCATACAAGTAGACAGAAAAGAGTAAAGATATGGAGGACGTGAATAACACCATCAGCTAACTTAACCTGACATTTATACAGCACTCTACCCAACAAGGGAACACATTCTTTTCAAGTACAGACCAAACGTTCAACAAGATAAATGCTATTCTAGGCCATAAAACAGGTTTCAATAAATTTAAAAGGACTGAAATCATGCAAAATATGTACTGAGATGACAAAGAATTAATCCAAAATTAATCTAATAGAAAATCCCTAAATGTTTGGAAATTAAACAATGCATTACTAAACAACACATGGGTCAAAAAAGAAATCACAAGGAAAATTAGAAAATACTGTGAACTAAATGAAAACGAAAAGTCAACATATTAAATATTGTGGGATATAACTAAAGTGGTGCTTAGAGAGACTGACAGCATTAAATGCATGTATTAGAAAAGAAAAAAATGGTCTTCAAAGCAATAATCTAAGCTTCCACCACAAAAAAATAGAAAATTAGTGAATTAAACCCAAAATAAGCAGCAGGAAGGAAATAATAAAGATGAGATCCAAAATTTGTACACTAGAAAATAGAAAAACAATAAGGAAAAAATCAGTGAAACCAAAAGTCATGTCTTTGAAACAATCAACAAAATTGACAGACTTCTAGCTAAACTAATAAGGAGAAAATTGTATAAGGATCATTTCCGGGCTTCCCTGGTGGCGCAGTGGTTGAGAGTCTGCCTGCCAATGCAGGGGACACGGGTTCGTGCCCCGGTCCGGGAAGATCCCACATGCCGTGGAGCGGCTGGGCCCGTGAGCCATGAACGCTGAGCCTGCACATCCGGAGCCTGTGCTCCGCAACGAGAGAGGCCACAACAGTGAGAGGCCCGTGTACCGCAACCCCCCCCCCCAAAAAAGAATCATTTCCAATCTCAGAAATAAAAGTGGGAACATGAATACAGATCCTATAAACATTAAAGGAAAACAAGGGAATATTACAAATTTGTACTAATATATTCCACAACTCAGATGAGAGGGACAAAGTCCTTATAAGATACACAAATACTCACACAAAAAGAAATGGAAAACCTCAATAGCCCTATAGCTATTAAAGAAACTGGTTTCAGTGGTGAATTTTACTTAGTATTTAAGGAAGAAATAGTATCAATTCTACATAAACTCTTCCAAAAAGCAGATGAAAAGGGAACATCCCCAACTATATATATATTTTGTTTGTTTGTTTGTTTGTTTGTTGCGGTACGTGGGCCTCTCACAGTTGTGGCCTCTCCCGTTGTGGAGCACAGGTTCCGGACGCACAGGCTCAGCGGCCATGGCTCACGGGCCTACCTGCTCCGCAGCATGTGGAATCTTCCCGGACCGGGGCACGAACCCGTGACCCCTGCATCGGCAGGCGGACTCTCAACCACTGCACCACCAGGGAAGCCCCCCAACTGTATTTTGAGGTCAGATTACCTTGATAACAAACATCTACCAATGACCAGTCCCTTCCATCAGGAAACTTGCACAAGCCTCTTAGATAGCCTCATCCACCAGAGGGCAGACAGCAGAAGCAAGAAGAACTACAATCCTCCAGCCTGTGGAGCAAAAACCACATTCACAAAAAGACAGACCAGATGAAAAGGCAGAGGGATATGTACCAGATGAAGGAACAAGATAAAACCCTAGAAGAACTAAATGAAGTGGAGATAGGCAACCTTCCAGAAAAAGAATTCAGAATAATGATAGTGAAGATGATCCAGGACCTCGGAAAAAGAATGGAGGCAAAGATCAAGAAGATGCAAGAAATGTTTAACAAAGATCTAGAAGAATTAAAGAACACACAAACAAAGATGAACAATACAATAACTAAAATGAGAAACACACTAGAAGGAATCAAGAGCAGAATAACTGAGGCAGAAGAATGGATAAGTGACCTGGAAGACAGAATGGTGGAATTCACTGCTGCAGAACAGAATAAAGAAAAAAGAATGAAAAGAAATGAAGACAGCCTAAGAGACCTCTGGGACAACATTAAACTCAACAACATTTGCATTATAGGGGTCCCAGAAGGAGAAGAGAGAGAGAAAGGACCCGAGAAAACATTTGAAGAGATTATAGTTGAAAACTTCCCTAATATGGGAAAGGAAACAGCCACCCAAGTCCAGGAAGTGCAGAGACCCATACAGAATAAACCCAAGGAGAAACACGCTGAGACACACAGTAATCAAACTGGCAAAAATTAAAGACAAAGAAAAATTATTGAAAGCAGCAAGGGATAAACGACAAAAAACACACAAGGGAACTCCCATAAGGTTACCAGCTTATTTCTCAGCAGAAACTCTACAAGCCAGAAGGGAGTGGCATGATATATTTAAAGTGATGAAAGGGAAGAACCTACAACCAAGATTACTCTACCTGGCAAGGATCTCATTCAGATTCGATGGAGAAATCAAAAGCTTTACAGACAAGCAAAAGCTGAGAGAATTCTGCACCACCCAACCAGCTCTACAACAAATGCTGAAGGAACTTCTCTAAGTGGGAAACACAAGAGAAGAAAAGGACCTACAAAAACAAACCCAAAACAATTTAAGAAAATGGTCATAGGAACATACATATCGATAATTACCTTAAAAGTGAATGGATTAAATGCTTCGACCAAAAGACACAGGCTTGCTGAATGAATACAAAAACAAGACCCATATATATGCTGTCTACAAGAGACCCACTTCAGACCTAGGGACACATACAGACTGAAAGTGAGGGGATGGAAAAAGATATTCCATGCAAATGGAAATCAAAAAAAGAGCTGGAGGAGCAATACTCAGATAAAATAGACTTTAAAATGAAGAATGTTACAAGAGATAAAGAAGGACACTACATAATGATCAAGGGATCAATCCAAGAAGAAGATATAACAATTATAAATATATATGCACCCAACACAGGAGCACCTCAATACATAAGGCAACTGCTAACAGCTATCAAAGAGGAAATCGACAGTAACACAATAATAGTGGGGGACTTTAACACCTCACTTACACCAATGGACAGATCATCCAAAATGAAAATAAATAAGGAAACACAAGCTTTACATGACACAATAGACCAGATAGATTTAATTGATATTTATAGGACATTCCATCCAAAAACAACAGATTACACTTTCTTCTCCAGTGCGCATGGAACATTCTCCAGGATAGATCACATCTTGGGTCACAAATCAAGCCTCAGTAAATTTAAGAAAACTGAAATCATATCAAACATCTTTTCTGACCACAACGCTATGAGATTAGAAATGAATTACAGGGGGGCTTCCCTGGTGGCGCAGTGGTTGAGAATCTGCCTGCTAATGCGGGGACACGGGTTCGAGCCCTGGTCTGGGAGGATCCCACATGGCGCGGAGCAACTGGGCCCATGAGCCACAACTACTGAGCCTGCGCGTCTGGAGCCTGTGCTCCACAACAAGAGAGGCCGCCATAGTGAGAGACCCGCGCACCGCGATGAAGAGTGGCCCCCGCTTGCCACAGCTAGAGAAAGCCCTCGCAAAGAAATGAAGACGCAACACAGCAAAAAATAAGTAAATTAATTAATAAACTCCTACCCCCAACATCTTCCAAAAAAAAAAAAAGAAATGGATTACAGGGAAAAATACGTAAAAAACAGAAACACATGGAGGCTAAACAATACGTGACTAAATAACCAAGAGATCACTGAAGATATCAAAGAGGAAATCAAAAAATACCTAGAGACAAATGACAATGAAAACACGATGATCCAAAACCTATGGGATGCGGCAAAAGCAGTTCTAAGACAGAAGTTTATAGCTATACAAGCCTACCCCAAGAAACAAGAAAAATCTCAAATAAACAATCTAACCTTACACCTAAAGGAACTAGAGAAAGGAGAACAAACAAAACCCAAAGTTAGCAGAAATCATAAAGAGCAGAGCAGAAATAAATGAAATAGAAACAAAGAAAATAATGGCAAAGATCAATAAAACTAAAAGCTGGTTCTTTGAGAAGATAAACAAAATTGATAAACCATTAGCCAGACTCATCAAGAAAAAGAGGGAGAGGACTCAAATCAATAAAATTAGAAATGAAAAAGGAGAAGTTACAACAGACACCGCAGAAATACAAAGCATCCTAAGAGACTACTACAAGCAACTCTATGCCAATAAAACAGACAACCTGGAAGAAATGGACAAATTCTTAGAAAGGTATAACCTTCCAAGACCGAACCAGGAAGAAATAGAAAATATGAACAGACCAATCGTAAGTAATGAAATGGAAACTGTGATTAAAAATCTTCCAACAAACAAAAGTCCAGGACCAGATGGCTTCCCAGGTGAATTCTATCAAACATTTAGAGAAGAGCTAACACCCATCCTTCTCAAACTCTTCCAAAAAAATGCAGAGGAAGGAACGCTCCCAAACTCATTCTATGAGGCCACCATCACCCTGCTACCAACACCAGACAAAGATACTACAAAAAAATTAGTATACAGACCAATACCACTGATGAATATTGATGCAAAAATCCTCAACAAAATACTAGCAAGCAGAATCCAACAACACATTAAAGGGATCATACACCATGATCAAGCGAGATTTATCCCAGGGATGCAAGGATTCTTCAGTATACAGAAATCAATCAATGTGATACACTATATTAACAAACTGAAGAAGAAAAACCATATGATCATCTCAGTAGATGGAGAAAAAGCTTTTGACAAAAGTCAACACCCATTTATGATAAAAACTCTCCAGAAAGTGGGCATAGAGGGAACCTACCTCAACATAATAAAGGCCATATACAACAAACCCACAGCAAACATCATTCTCAATGGTGAAAAACTGAAAGCATTTCCTCTAAGATCAGGAACAAGACAAGGATGTCCACTCTCGCCACAATGATTCAACATAGTTTTGGAAGTCCTAGCCATGGCAATCAGAGAAGAAAAAGAAATAAAAGGACTACAAATTGTAAAAGAAGAAGTAAAACTGTCACTGTTTGTGGATGACATGATACTATACACAGAGAATCCTGAAGCTGCCACCAGAAAACTACTAGAGCTCATCAATGAATCTGGCAAAGTTGCAGGATACAAAATTAATGCACAGAAATCTCTGGCATTCCTATACATTAATGATGAAAAATCTGCAGGAGAAATTAAGGAAACACTCCCATTTACCACTGCAACAAAAAGAATAAAATACCTAGGAATAAACCTACCTAGGGAGACAAAAGACCTGTATGCAGAAAACTATAAGACACTTATGAAAGAAATTAAAGATGATATAAACAGATGGAGAGATATACCAAGTTCTTGGATTGGAAGAATCAACATTGTGAAAATGACTGTACTACCCAAAGCAATCTACAGATTCAATGCAATCCCTATCAAATTACCAATGGCATTTTTCACAGAACTAGAACAAAAAATCTTAAAATTTGTACGGAGATACAAAAGACCCCAAATAGCCAAAGTGGTCTTGAGGGAAAAAAACCGAGCTGGAGGAATCAGACTCCCTGACTTCAGACTATACTACGAAGCTACAGTAATCAAGACAATATGGTACTGTCACAAAAACAGAAATATAGATCAATGGAACAGGATAGAAAGCCCAGAGATAAACCCACGCACCTATAGTCAACTAATCTATGACAAAGGAGACAAGGATATACAATGGAGAAAAGACAGTCTCTTCAATAAGTGGTGCTGGGAAAACTGGACAGCTACATGTTAAAGGATGGAATTAGAACACTCCCTAACACCATACACAAAAATAAACTCAAAATGGATTAGAGACCTAAATGTAAGTCAAGATACTATAAAACTCTTAGAGGAAAACATAGGAAGAACACTCTTTGACATAAATCACAGCCAGATCTTTTTTGGTCCACCTCCTAGGGTAATGGAAATAAAAACAAAAATAAACAAATGGGACCTAATGAAATTTCAAAGCTTTTGCACAGCTAAGGAAACCATAAACAAGACCAAAAGACAACCCTCAGAATGGGAAAAAATATTTGCAAATGAATCAACGGACAAAGGATTAATCTCCAAAATATATAAACAGCTCATGCAGCTCAATATTAAAAAAACAAACAACCCAATCCAAAAATGGGCAGAAGACCTAAATAGACATTTCTCCAAAGAAGACATACAGATGGCCAAGAAGCACATGAAAAGCTGCTCAACACCACTAATTATTAGAGAAATGCAAATCAAAACTACAGTGAGGTATCACGTTACACTAGTTAGAATGGGCATCATCAGAAAATCTACAAACAACAAATGCTGGAGAGGGTGTGGAGAAAAGGGAACCCTCTGGCATTGTTGGTGGGAATGTAAGTTGATACAGCCACTATGGAGAACAGTATGGAGGTTCCTTAAAAAAACTAAACATAGGGCTTCCCTGGTGATGCAGTGGTTGAAAGTCCGCCTGCCGATGCAGGGGACACGGGTTCGTGCCCCGGTCTGGGAAGATCCCACATGCCGCGGAGCGGCTGGGCCCATGAGCCATGGCCGCTGAGCTTGCGCGTCCGGAGCCTGTGCTCCGCAAAGGGAGAGGCCACAACCGTGAGAGGCCTGCATACCGCAACAACAACAAAAAACTAAACATAGAATTACCATATGACTCAGCAATCACACTACTGGGCATATACCCAAGGAAAACCATAATTCAAAAAGACACACGCACCCCAATGTTCACTGCAGCACTATTTACAATAGCCACGTCATGGAAGCAACCTAAATGCCCATCGACAAACGAATGGATAAAGAAGGTGTGGTACATATATACAATGGAATATTACTTAGCCATAAAAAGGAAAAAATGGGGTCATTTGTAAGAGGTGGATGGATCTAGAGACTGTCATACAGAGTGAAGTAAGTCAGAAGGAGAAAAACAAATATCATATATTAACGCATATATGTGGAATCTAGAAAAATGGTACAGATGAACCGTTTTGCAGCAGAAATTGAGACACAGATGTAGAGAACAAATGTATGGGCACCAAGGGCGGGGAAAGTGGTGGGGGGGTGGGGGTGGAGGTGTGATGAATTGGGAGATTGGGATTGACATGTATACACTGATGTGTATAAAATGGATGACTAATAAGAACCTGTATAAGAAAATAAATAAAATTCGAAAAAGAAATCTATCAATATCACAAGAAAAAGAAAAAAGAAGACCAGTACATGATTGTTGTAGATATTATACTACATTCACCTGAACTGGAAACTTAAAATTGGTGAATTTTATTATATATAAACTACACATGAAAAAAGTTAGCTTTTAAAAAAATTTAATTGCTACACAAAAACAAAAACTTTCCCCCAAAGCAAACTCAAGCCCTAAATGTCTTTACTGATAAATACTATCAAACATTTAAGGAAGAAATAACAGTAATCTTTCCCAAACTCTTTTTAGATATAGAGAGGTTAATTCATTTTATTAGGCTAATCATAATGCTAAAACCTGAGAAAAGACATTATCAAAAAAGGAAGTATTGACCAATTACCTTCAGGTAAAAAGATTAAAATACCCTCAACCGAATATTAACAGATCAAATATAAAATTATATAAAAATGATAATACCTCATGATCAGCTGGAGCTTTCCCAGAATTAAAGATTAGCTGAACAGTCAAAAAAATCAATGTAATACACCATATTAAGAGAATAAGAAAAGTTATATGATGATTTCAATAGATGCATTTAGGGCATATAACAAAATTCAAAACACACTCATGATTAAAAACTCTCACGTAACTTCCTCAGTGTGATAAAGGACATATATTTTTAAAACCTATAGCTAATATCATACTTAATGGTCAAAAATGAAACACTTTCCACTGTGCTCAAAACAAAAGTAGAATATCCATTGTCACACTTCTATTCAATACAAATTTCACTAGTTATAGCCAGTGCAATAAGTCAAGAAAAGAAATAAAAAGCATAAATATCAGAAAGCATCCAGATGGCATGAGTACCTAGACAGAAAATCCGAAGAGTGTACAAAACAAGTAGAATATGCAATGTTGGCAAAGTCACAGGATAAAAAAAATAAAAAGAACGAACGAAGCTACACAAAACTCAAGCCCTCAGCATAAGCAGAAGGAATAGAAAATAAGCAGAAAAAGAAATACTTAGATCCTAGGATGCCCATATGTTCCTACCATAAGCCTTCATGAAGAGCACGAGTAGTCCAGGATAACTGTGCAAAAGAAAAAAAAGAGGGAAACAAGCAGCAGACTGAAGACTGACATAAAATCCCATTAGGTGTGAAAATACTGAGAAAGAGTTTTGATAGGTCAGAGATGATTACAAATTTGGGACTCAAAAGAGGATTCGAGATGCAAAGAAACAGTCTTCCAGGCACCACTCTTTAAGGAATAAAAGTGTAAAAGGAAAGGCAAACGGAGGGAGCACTTCAACTTGATAAAGAACATCTACAAAAAACCCATAGCTGACATCATACCTAATGGTAAAAAACTTGAAGTTTTCATGCTAAGGAACAATGCAAGGATGTCCCCTCTCATCACTGTTTTTCAACATTGTAGTGGGAGTCCTAGCTAATGCAATATGACACAACAAGGAAATAAAAAGAATACATATCGGGAAGGAAGAAAACTATCTTTGTTCACAGATGCCATCATCATCTATGTAGAAAAAACAACAACAAAAATGACCCCCAAACTCCTGGAACTAGTAATCAATTGTAGCAAGGTTGCAGAATGCAAGGTTAATATAAAGTCAATCACATTTCATATATACCAGCAATGAACAAGTGGAATTTAAAATTAAGAATACATTACCATTTACATTAGGACCCCATCAAAATGAAGTATTTAGGTATAAAGTTAACAAAATATGTATAAGATCTATATGAGGAAAACTATAAAACTCTGACGAAAGATATTAAAGAACGAAATAAAGGAGATATTCCAAGTTCATAGATGGTAAGACTCATTATTGTCAAGATGTCAGTTCTTCCCACCTTGATCTAAATATTCAATGCAATCCCAATCAAAATTCCAGCAAGTTATTTTATGACTCTCAAACAAGCTAATTCTCAAGTTTACATGAAGAGGTAAAAGATCTAGAATAGAGAACACAATGTTAAAGGAACAGAAGAAAGTCAAAGAACTGACACTTCCTAACTTCAGGAATTACTATAAAGTAACACTAATCAAGATAGTATGTGGTATTGCTGAAAGAACAGACAAACAGATCAAGAAAACAGGAGGAGCCCAGAAACAGACCCATATAATCAGCTGATCTTTGACAGAGAAGCAAAGGCGATATAATGGAGCAAAGATAATCTTTTCAACAAACGGTACTGGAATAACATAGGAGAAAATCTAGGTGACCTTGGGTATAGTGATGACTTTTTAGATACAACACCAAAGGCACAGCCCATGAAAGAAATAATTGACAAGCTGGACTTCATTAAAATTAAAAATTTCTGCTCTGTGAAAGACAATATCAAAAGAGAATTAAAAAAAAAAAGAGAGAGAGAGAGAAGCCACAGATTTGAAGAAAATATTTTCAAAAGACAAATCTGATAAAGGATGTTAGCCAAAATAATACAAAAAAAAACCCTTAAAACTTAATAATAAGATGAACAACGCAAATTTTAAAATGGGCAAGACATGAACGGACACCTCACCAAAGAATATATACAAATGGCAGTAAGCATATGAAAAGATGTTCACTTCATATGTCATCATATATCAAATTAAAACAATGAGATGCCACTACACACCTATCAGAATGGCCAAAATACAAAACATGGACAACACCAAATGCTGGTGAGGATATGGAGCAACAGGAATTCTCATTCACTACTTATGGGAATGCAAAATGGTACAGCTACTTTGGAAATTCAGCCGTTTCTTACAAAACTAAACATACTCTTATCCGATCCAGCAATCACGCTTTTCGGTATTTACCCAAATAAACTGAAAATTTATGCCCACACAAAAACCTGCTCAGTGATGTTTACAGTGGCTTTATTGATAATAGCCAAAATTTGGAAGCAACCAGGATGTCCTTCCGTAGGTGAATGGATAAACTGTGATATAGCCAGACAATAAAATATTATTTGGCACTAAACAGAAAGGAGCTTTCAAGCCATAAAAAGACATGAAGGAAACTCAGATAAGTATTACTAAGTGAAAAAAGCCAATGTGAAATGGCTACATACTATATGATTCCCGTTATACGACATTCTGGAAAAGGTAAAACTATGGAGACAGTAAAAATAATAGTGGTTGCCAGGGGTTAGGAGGAGAGAGGGAAGAATAGGCAGGGCACAGAGGATTTTTAGGGCAGTACAACTGTTCTGTATGACACTATAATGGTAGATTCACGTTATTATACATGTGTCAAAACCGATGATGATGTAGGTCCATGGACTGTAACAAATATACCACTCGGGTGCAGGATGTCAATAGTGGGGGAGGTTGCGCCTGTGTAAGGACAAGAGATATATGGGTACGCAACAGCCTGAGGTAGGGAAGATGCGTTAGTCAGGGGGAAGGTTCTAGAAAAGTGGCGGCAGTGGCTCAAGCGGCAGTGGCAGCACCGCCGCGTCGCGAGTGGAGGTGCTCCTAGCGATGCTGTTTCCCGAGCTGCGGCAGTTCTCACTACAGCGCCAGGATGCGTCCGGTTCGTGTTCGTCCGCGGAGATCTGTCTCATCTCGCTCGGCTGCGCCCAATCGCGCTGAAGCAACTGAGTCCGCGATGGAGAGAGAAAAGGAACAATTCTGTAAACTCTTTATTGTGGCTTGAGCTTTCAAACTACAGAAGAAAGTATGAAGAACTACTAGGAGCAATGGGGAAAACTTACAGACTGTGTGGTAACGAGGGATCCTGCAAGCAAAAGATCAAGAGGATTTGGTTTTGTAACTTTTTCATCCATGGCTGAGGTTGATGCCGCCATGGCTGCAAGACCTCATTCAACTGATGGGAGAGTAGTTGAGCCAAAACGTGCTGTTGCAAGAGAAGACTTTGGAAAGCCAGGGGCTCATGTCACTGTGAAGAAGCTATCTGTAGATGGAATTAAAGAAGATACTGAGGAACATCATCTTAGAGATTACTTTGAGGAATATGGAAAAATTGAGACAATTACGGATAGGTAGTCTGGAAAGAAAAGAGGCTTTGGGTTTGTTACTTTTGATGACTGTGATCCTGTGGATAAGACTGTGTTGCAGAAATACCATACTATCAATGGTCATAATGCAGAAGTAAGAAAGGCTTTCTTTATCTAGACAAGAAATGCAGGAAGTCCAAAGTTCTAGAAGTGGAAGAGGAGGCCACTTTGGTTCTGGAGATTCTCGTGGTGATGGTGGCGGAAATTTTGGACCAGGACCAGGAAGTAACTTCAGAGGAGGATCTGATGGATATGGAAGTGGTTGTGGATTTGGGGATGGCTATAATGGGTATGGAGGAGGGCCCGGAGGTGGGAATTTTGAAGGTAGCCCTGGTTATGGAGGAGGAAGAGGAGGATATGGTGGTGGAGGACCTGGATATGGCAACCAGGGTGGGGGCTACGGAGGTGGTTATGACAACTATGGAGGAGGACATTATGGAAGTGGAAATTATAACCAGCAACCTTCTAACTACGAAGAGTTGAGACTTTGGTGGTAGCAGGAACATGGGGGACCATATGGTGGAGGAAACTATGGTCCAGGAGACAGTGGAGGAAGTGGGGGTTATGGAGGGAGAAGCCAATATTGAGCTTCTTCCTATTTACCATGGGCTTCACTGTATAAATAGGAGAGGATGAGAGCCCAGAGGTAACAGAACAGCTTCAGGTTACCGAAGTAACAATGTTAAGGAAACTCTTTTCTCAGTCATGCATAAATACGCAGTGATATGGCAGAAGACACCAGAGCAGATGCAGAGAACCATTTTGTGAATGGATTGGATTATTTAATAACATTACCTCACTGTACAGGAAGGATTGTAAAAAAAAAAAAAGCCTTTGAGACAGTTTCTTAGCTTTTTAATTGTTGTTTCTTTCTAGTGGTCTTTTTAAGAGTGTAGAAGCATTCCTTCTTTGATAACGTTAAATTTGTAAGTTTCAGGCAACATGTGAAACCTTTTTTAAGATTTTTCTCAACGTTTTGAAAAGCTACTAGCCAGGATCATGGTGTAATAAGACATAACGTTTATCCTTTAAAAAAAATTTAAGTCCGTGTGTAGAGTTAAGAAGCTGTTGTACCTTTACGATTTCATAAAATAATTCTAAAGGAAAAAAAAAAAAGAGAGAGATATGGGAACTGGGAACCGTCTATACTTTCCACTCAGTTCCAGGATAAAACTGCTCTAAAAAATTAAGTTTATTAATTTAAAAAAAAAAAAAAGGAAAGGAAAAGCCAGTTGTCTTTTGGAAACCATACAATTAAGAGAAGAAGAAATGGCAGGGGAGAGATTTTAAGATCCTGCAAGATTAAAGAATTTTTTGAAACATTCAAAGGATGCAAACAAAGCCCTTCCTCCTCGATCTCCTGCTCCCCACCCCAAAACAAGACACCCAGTAAAGAAACTATGTTTCGGGGACTTCCCTGGCAGTCCAGTCGTTAAGACTCCGTGCTTCCATTGAAGGGGACACGGGTTCAATCGCTGGTCTGGGAAATAAGATCCCACATGCTGTGTGGCGCAGCCAAAAAAAAAAAAAACAAAGAAAGAAACTATGTTTTGTTACACTGACAGAAGATGTTCTTAAACTAGGACTCATAAAATTAACCTCAAACTGCCAGTCCTGCCCCCCAAAATGTAGTGACATAAGCAAATCTTCATCTATACACACACACACACAAATTCAGCTAATGAAATCCCCACACATAAAAGAAGAAAGGACAGGGAGGGGCAGAAGAAAATGAAAACCTCAAATCAGTCTTTCCTAACTGAGGTTCTACAAGATAATTAAGCCCTACGGAGCGTGATTTTGGTAATTGTTCACTTGATTTTCCTAGGGATAGTACATAGATACTATCATTCTAGTTATACATAAGAAAAGTAAACTCATTATATACTACGTATGCCTTAGTGCATTATGGCATATTGCGCTTATGGAATGTGCCTGAAAAGAGTACTCCAAACTGAACTCTATGCTTAAACAAATATATGATGTTATTTTTTAAATGCCTTGAATCAGAAAGTCAAAACTCAATAAGGAAAACATACCAAAAGCAGAAAGAAATGAAACAAGATTTAACTCAGTAAAGAAATAAAAACAAGATTATAATAGAAATGAAAGTAAATTACAATGCCCCCAAAATGATAAGTTCAAATGAAAAATGTAATAATAGGCATTAAAGAAAAGCAGGAAAATAATCTAAGAGAATGAAAGTGAGATAAAGAAAGAAACAAAACAGGACAGAGAAGTAGCTGAAATCGAAGAAAAAGAGGAAGCCTTTCAGGGACAGACCCCTCCCCAACATCCTCTGCTTTAGCCTCTGTCTGAAGTACCTAGATACTAGTATCATTTCCTGAGCTGTCTTACAGATGTTAAAATGCCCACCAAATGCAAAACGTTAACTAGTTGCTGACCATGAGCACACAGCCCCCACAGGCCCACTAGAGGCTAAGAACTGATAATGTTCACCCCTGTGACACAGCCCTGTTACCTCACCATCAACCAAAGAACTATGCATGAGCTGACCACATACCCTGGGACACCTCTCCCTCATCTTGCCTTTAAAAGGGTTTTCCTGAAACCCACTGGGGAGTTCAGGTGTTTTGAGTACTAGCTGTCCTGGACTCCTTGCTTCGTGCCCTGCAATAAACGCTGCACTTTCTTTCACCATAACCTGGTGTCAACAGACTGGCTTTATTGCGTGCAGGTGGGTGGACCCAAGTTTGGTTCGGTAACACTATAGTTCAAGAAAACTTTCCAGAAATAAAAGGAAATCTGAACTGCATGTTAACAGGGTCTTCAGATACTAGGGAAAATTGGCCCACAGCACTGAACTCCTAGAGATACCCTAGTAAAATTATTAGACTTTAAGATAAAGAAAAGATTTCTCAGTCTCCAGTCCAAAAATTTTTTTAAATTAAAAGAAAACTTACAAGAGAAAGAGCATGAATTAGACTGGCATCAAATATCTTAAAAACAATGTACCAAGCAACGTATCAGTGGGACAGCATTTTCCAAAAACGGTAGAAAAGGAAGTGTACAGTAAAGATTTTCTAACCAAAGACAATAGGAAAATAGTTTCAAACAGGTAACAGGTCAGGGAATTCTGTATCCTTGAGCAACCAAGAGATGACTCAGAACACTTTAGCAAAAAGATTAATGGTAAACATTTTAAAATAATTACAGTAAAAAAAATATATAAAATAAAATAATTACAGTATGGATATAAGAATAAAACAAAGATGAAGATGATGAGGGTTGAAGAATATGTGATACATTCTGAAAAGGAGAAATAATGCAGCTTAAAAGGAGAAGGGATCAGAAGAGGAAAGAACAAGTCCTGACTGTTGTATAGTGAACAGGTGGCAGTTAAAGAATTCCATTAAAAGGATAAACTTGTTAATAAAATATTAAATAAAACCCCAAGAATTACAAGCATTTTAAAAGTTGTAAGTAAAGGGTAATCAATAGAACAAAAATATACACCTTTCTAAGTTTAAACAAAAATTTCAAAAATAAAAGAGCAAAGAAAACAACACATCATGAAAAGAAACTAAAAGATATGCAAAGAGACATGGATTAAAAATACACTAACACACACTACTCCCAATACAAAGCAGATCAAGAGGACCAAAATATAAAGTTCAGAAGAATAAACATAATCAAGAAGGTACAGCAAATATTAAAGATATCAAACTTTACACCCTGTAAATAGAGACTAATCTGTTTTTCAGGCACACATGAAAAATTTATGAAGACTCATCATATATTTGATCACAAAGAAATAAGTTCTACAAAAGAAAAAAAATCAGATAATAATAGCCTCTGATCAAAAGATATAAAACTAGAAATAACTCCCCCCAGAAGAACTGTTTTTTTTTCAAAATCAATGCTATGAAGCAATTTATGAAGCTTCTGGCCTACACATGCTTTGAAGATTTGGTAGAATTCCCCTGTGAAACCATGTTGGTCTGATGCATTTTTGTGGCTTGGTTCTTTGATAAGTTTCTCTATTCTCTTCTTCAAAATTAGTTCTTGGATAAGACAACTCAACATTATAAAGATAACAGTTCACCCTAATTTATAATTTTAAAACACCCCAGTATAGGGCTTCCCTGGTGGCGCAGTGGTTGAGAGTCCGCCTGCCGATGCAGGGGACGTGGGTTCGTGCCCCGGTCCGGGAAGATCCCACATGCAGCGGAGTGGCTGGGCCCGTGAGCCATGGCCGCTGAGCCTGCGCGTCCGGAGCCTGTGCTCCGCAACGGGAGAGGCCACAACAGTGAGAGGCCCGCGTACCACCAAAAAAAAAAAAAAAACCACCCCAGTATCACATAAAAAGCTTCTTGTGGAGCCAGACAAGTTGGTACTCAAATTCATGTGGAAAAACTTATAAGAATACTCAGAAAACAACATGCAAAAAGAAAAGCTACAAGGTGCGATTAGCCCCACCAGACATTTAAACATACTATAAGTCTCTCTAGTTAAAAACAAGGTTCTTTTATGGCATATGCATAGATAATTACTCTGATGTAGGGGTCAGCAAGCTTCTGTAAAGGATGAGAGGTGAATATTTCAAGCTTTGCAAGCCTCACAGTTTCTGCCACAACTACTTGACTCTTCTGTTGTAGCACAAATGCAGCCACAGACGATAAGTAAATAAATGAGTGGGGCTGTGATCCAATATAACGTTACTTACAAAAATAGGGCTGGGTTTGGCCAGAGGGCCATAGTTTGCCACATCCTGGCCTAATGGAATAGAATGTTCAGAAATAGACCCAGGTACATATGCAAATTTAGTACGTGATAAAAGTGGCTTCTCAAATCACTAGGGAACTTCAATGTTGTGTTGGTTTCTGCTGTACAGCCAAGTGATTCAGTTATACATATGTAATACATTCTTTTTTATATTCTTTCCCATTATGGTTTAATCATAGGATATTGAATGTAGTTCCCTGTGCTATACAGTAGGACGTTGTTGTTTATGCATTCTATATTAGTTTGCATTTGCTAAACTGCAGAACTTTTTAATAAGTGCTGGGACAACTGGTCAGCCATTTGGAAAAAGATAAAATTAGAACACTGGAAAAAATATTTAAAACGTATGTCACAGGTAAAAGGACTTATATACCTAAATTTTTCTTTTAAATTGAGGGGGATAAAAATTACCAAAATCCCAATAGGAAAATGAGGAAAGGACATGGACAGACTTTTTAAAAGATATAAAAACAACCCTTAAATAAGAAAAGATGTTTAGACTTACTCATAATTAAAGAGATGCAAATTAAAGCTATACATTTCTCACCTAACACTGGCAAATATTCACAAGTATGACGAGACATTCTGTCAGTAAATGAGTAAGGAAACAGGCACTCTCATATACTTCTGGTGGGAAGGCAAATGTGTACAACCCTTCTGGAGGAGAATTTGGCAATATCTAACAAAACTACGTAAGTAGCTTGACGTTTTGATCGGGCATTACCTTTGATCCTGTATCAACCTTTTTTTTTTTTTATTTCTTCGTTTTTGGTTTTTTTTGGGGGGGTTTTTTGAATTTTATTTTACTTATTTTTTTTATACAGCAGGTTCTTATTAGTTATCTTTTATATATATATTAGTGTATATATGTCAATCCCAATTTCCCAATTCATCCCTTTTGATCCAATAATACATTTCTAGGAATCTTCCCTGAAGATACACTATAATTAAATACTATGAAAACACATATGCACAAGGTAAACATATGCACTGGAGCCCTGTTTGTAATTAAAAAAAAACAAAAACAAAACAACCTGCATGCTCATACTTATGATTCTAAGCCGAATATACTATGGTGTATCAACACACAGTATGCAGCCTTATGCAAGAATAAGAAAGGCCTCTATGGGCTAATACAGAGTAATTTTCAGGGTACATTTTCAGGTGAAAAAAGCAAAGTGCAAAACAGTATCTACCTATATACTACCCTTTGTATAAGAAGTAAGCAGAAATAAGAAAATATACATGTGTGTACCTGTTCCTTAGTGCATAAAGAAGCCCAGGAAGGATAAATCAGAAACTAAAAGAATTGGTCACCCAATGGAAACAGGATGGAAAGAACAGACGAATGGGAACAGGACAGAAAGGATGACCTTTCTGTATTGTTTTTACTCTTAGAACCGCAATACATGCTTTATATACTCAAAAAAATAAAATCAACAACGACTGGGAGAGAGAGATGGAATATCAACAGAAACAAACGAACCTAAATACATTTCAATTGAATAACATAATCATACTTAATGGTGAGGAAAAAATTAATCCAAGTGACTCTGGAACTCAGCAGTTAGAATATATAGCCAAAAACAAAAGTTAATTGTAAAGAAATATTCAGTATTGTTAGTAAATTTATTTTTCAGTGATATAGGTAAGCAATTCTGAAACTATTGAATATGCATTCTAGAACTGAGCAAGTGAATACACATACTGTGGAAAACAGGAGTCATTGTTTCTCACTGTTAGAGAAGGGAGTTACAAATATGAAAAGGGCTACCTTAGAAAACTAGAATGAAATCTGTAAGACTGGACTAGAACTATCACTGTGAACTCGCGGTTTTTTGTTTTTTTTTTGCGGTAGGCGGGCCTCTCACTGTTGGGACCTCTCCCGTTGCGGAGCACAGGCTCCGGACGCGCAGGCTCAGCGGCCATGGCTCACGGGCCCAGCCACTCCGCTGCATGTGGGATCTTCCCGGACCGGGGCACGAACCCACGTCCCCTGCATCGGCAGGCGGACTCTCAACCACTGCGCCACCAGGGAAGCCCGCGGTTTTTGTTTTTTTTTTAGATGTTGGGGGTAGGAGTTTATTAATTAATTAATTTATTTTTGCTGTGATGGGTCTTCATTTCTGTGCGAGGGCTATCTCCAGCTGTGGCAAGCGGGGGCCACTCTTCATCGCGGTGCGGGGGCCTCTCACTATCGCGGCCTCTCTTGTTGAGTAGCACAGGCTCCAGACGCGCAGGCTCAGTAGTTGTGGCTCACGGGCCTACTTGCTCCGCGGCATGTGGGATCCTCCCAGACCAGGGCTCGAACCCGTGTCCCCTGCATTAGCAGGCAGATTCTCAACCCCTGCGCCACCAGGGAAGCCCGCGCGGTTTTTTAATACATAGAAAAGGAGGGAGTTTTTTCCACAGAGACAAAATTATACATATATTACCTAACACTGTTGGCTGAGAGAGCCTACAGAAGCAGTGACATCCCAATAGCACTAAGCACACTTAGCAACCAGATCTAAATACCATTCTTCACAAAAAGAAACCAAGGCTCCTTACAGAATTGACTAATTCCAGGGCTGACTATGGGAAAATACAAGATGAGCCTGGAAAATTTTTTTTTGCCCCAGAAAGCAAGAAGTGCTTAAAGAATTATGAGGACAGATCAAAAGGATACAGGACCCAGCTTGAAACGGCATGCAATGGCCAAGCTTTGAACAATCTGACCATCAAAATATATAATCATAATAACAGATTAAAACCCACTGAAAAAAATAAGAAACCACAAGTCTATAAGTGAATAAATTGAAATTCTAATGAAAAGAGGACATTTATACAGTTTAAAAGTACCTCTCCACAAAATACTTAATTACAGAGAGAAAAAGGGTAACTTTATAGTGAAGAAAGCTCCTAGATACCACCTTCCTCAAATAATCAAGATGACCACCATTAGTAACAAGAGAAATCAAAATCATGTACTACCTAATAAGATGCAAAGATAAAGAACACAGCGTCACTTCTGTGATATTCCTTTCAAAGATGTGTAAACTAAATTTAATCATAAGGAAACAGACAAATCTACACTGACAGACATACTACAAAATAACTGATCTGTAATCTTCAAAAGTGCCAAGGCTGGGCTTCCCTGGTGGCGCAGTGGTTGAGAGTCTGCCTGCTGATGCAGGGGACACGGGTTCGTGCCCCGGTCCGGGAAGATCCCACATGCGGCGGAGCGGCTGGGCCCGTGAGCCATGGCCGCTGAGCCTGCGCGTCCGGAGCCTGTGCTCCGCAAAGGGAGAGGCCACAACAGTGAGAGGTCCGCGTACCGCAAAAAAAAAAAAAAAGTGCCAAGGTCACAGAAGTCCAGGAATGCCGGAGAAACTGTTCCAGATTGAAAGAAACTAAAGAAGTATGACAACTAAAGGTGTCTTATCATTCTGAACTGGATACCTTTGCTACAAAGGACATTATTGGACCTTTGGTGAAACTCAAGAGACTGAGGACTGGATGGCAGTAATGTATCCAATGTTAATTTACTGATTTGATTCTCATATTATGATTATGTAGAACATCCTCCTTTGTAAGAAATATACACTAAAACACTAGAACATGATGGAGCATTCAGTCAGCTTTACTTTCACATAGTTTGAGAAACAAAAAGTTCTTAGTACTGTACTTACAATTGAGCTCAAGACTGTCTCAAAATCAATAAAAATAAATCTTTTCATGGCTGGTTTGCAATAACTAATACCCAACACTTCAAACTGTGGGATCATAACCCTAGGAAAAAATTGTGCTGAAATGATTTGTGCTTTTTTCACCACCACTGTCAGATGATTTTAGTAAACATCTCAAACCAGTACTGACTGAGGACACTACAGGCTCAGTGTCTTCCCCAAGCCATTCACTACTAGTTGACAGTTAGGGATTCTTCCATCCTTCTCTTTCCTGCGAACTCTACCAGATCCCTCTGGGCAATGTTTCTTCTGGCAAAGTTTTTACTTTGAAATTAATTAGGTGTTGGTTTCTTCTGGTTACCATTACTCTAATCCTTAATTTTTCACTTCCTGTTGTCTTATAGATGAAGGATTTAACATTTGCCTTTTACTCCAAATTTAAAAAGATGGAAGCATGCTATAATATAAGAGATTTTACAAGGACTTCAGTAAGCGACTCCTGGTTTTCTAAAGGGAGAATGGGGTAGAAAGAACCTTCCTTTACTGGAGTAAACAGTTTTCATATGCCATCTATCTACAAAGATTGGCAGCTGGTTCTTTGTACTACCGGATCACAGCACAGTGCATGGCACACAGCAGGCAGTCAGTAAAAATGTATTATGGGTGATTCTATACTTTCTGTATTTTCTGAATAACCTCATCTAAACTGAATAATCTCAATTTTGAATTCTAGTCAGAGCACCCAGGCAATTCAATAAGAAGGCACATGTTGGAAAATGTCTCTCAAGTCCTTTATTCTTGGCCAAGCATATCCAGTATTATTAGATCTTATTTTAGTAGGCCATGCCTTAGCTGACTCAACATATACTCAAATTGCTCAGAGAGGAGAGCTGCCATTTGTGAAGAGGCCTGTGAATTTAGAGTATTCTACTGAATCACACAAATCAGGCTTGTTAAATTTTTTTAGAATAATAATGTTCAATCCCAGTGAGGGTACAATGATATGCAAACCCTCTGGAAAACAATTTGACAGGATATATACAGTACATCTCCTAGGAATATATCCTAGGTAATTGAAAACGACAGCAAAGAATTATGCAAAAAGATGGAGATTCGTTTTTAATAATTAAAAGTGAAGAGTTTAAGCCCCCAGAAAAATGTTAAATTATGGGCTGTTCATGAAGTATGGTAACTTCAAATTATGAGAAATTTTTAATGATAGGAAAACATTAACACAATAATTCTGAATAAGTGTACAAAGCATGTAAAGTAAAGCATATAAAGATATAAATAATCATATATATATATAATTCTCAACTATGTAAAGCACATGCAAAGATTAAAAACTCAAAGACAATATGCCAAAATACTAAGAATGGCACTTCCCTAAATTGAGGATTATTTCTCATTTTTCTTTCCACTTTTATCCCAACATTCTACAATATGCATGTACTGCTTTTATAATCAGAAAAGATTTTTTAAGCAAAACAACAATACAATAAGCTATCCTTCAAAGAAAAATCAATTTTTACTCAAGGAACTCCCTTCAAACTTGAATACCTGGATTCAAAGAACTCAGAGAACTACGTCGAAAGTAGTTCTGGCTATGACAGCAAATACCACTACCCCATATAATCCCAACAAAGCTTAGAGACAGCCATTCCTTCACACTCCAGTTTATTCTGTCTGTCCAGGAACAAATTCACTGTCCAGGTGAATTTGTCATTCAGTGAACAGTAAGACATGACCGACCCTTTTCTCATGGAACTTGGGATTCTGATGGGAGAAAAAGACAACAGACAGGAGGAAAAAAAACAAACATGGAATGTAATTTCAGGCAGTGCTAAGTGTTCTGAAGAAAAAATAATGTAGGGTAAAGGAACAGAGTGAAAAGCAGGAAGCTATTTTAGATTGGGTGGCCAGAGAAGGCCTCTAAAGAAGAGATATTTGATCATGTACGCTACTTGTGTAATAACATAAATAGCATTCCTATTGCGTAATTGTCCTAGAAAACCCTATTTACAACTTAAAATACAGATAATCGTCTCTATGAAAATAGTTTCTACTTTACGAGGCAATAAGGTGTATTGGAACCAGAGAGACTAGGTTTAAATCCTGGCTTTGCCACTTAGTAGGTGTGCGCCCTTAGGCAAGTCGCAAGCTTTCTTTCTCAGTTTCCTCATGTATAAAACAGACGTAACAAAACCTATTTCGTAAAATTTGTTCAAAGGATTAAAAAAGACAATATATGGGAAAGGGTTTAGTAATGTGTCTAGCGTAAGTGCTAACTGTGAGTTCCCTGCACACTTATGGTTCTTCCACAAAATGAGTACTATCTACTGAATGACTCTTTATGAAGAATCATTACTGAAGCATTTCATTATTGCAAGTAGATACATGTTTTTATCTTCCCATACCATGGACTCCAAAGTCCAAATCACCTCTGACTAAATGGTTATTAGACATTGGTGATATAAATGATATTGGCTTGATAAGACTGGTACCATTTTTACTAATGTCACACTCACCTTTTCTTTCTTCATTTGGTCATGGACTACCTCTGTTCCCATTTGTATCCCTAACTCCAAATATTGGCCTCTTTTCAGTCACAGTTGTAATGGTTAATTTTATGTTTCAGCTTGGCCACAACAAACTTGGCCAGTCGCGTGGTCAAGCTTTAGTCTACATGTTGCTGTGAAGGTATTTTGTAGATGTGATTAACATTTATAATCAGTAGACTTTGAGTAAAGCAGATTACCCTCCAAAATGCAGGTGGGGCCTCATGTAGAAAGCTAAAGGCCTTAAGAGCAAAGATGCTGCCTCAAGACTGTAAAAGATAAATCTTGCCTGCATTTCTGCTTCTCTGCCACACAAATTTCAAATTTGCCAGTCCCCACAATCATGTGAGCCAATTCTCTAAATTATCCATCTATCCATCTATCTATCTACTACTGGTTCTGTCTCTCTGGAGAACCCTAATACACTGGTCAACCTTAGAGTTGGTCCCCCTGCTTCCTCTCTTCATTCTATTATCTAATAGGTCCTATTAACACATTAGTCAGATAAATTACACCTTTCGTCAAAATTCTCTAATGACTTCCCATCTCATGCAGAATAAAAGCCCCAACCCTTGGGGTGCCCTACTCCCTGCCCCCACTTTCTCCACAGCACTTCTTACTACCTAAAATACCATGTGTTTTACTTATTTTCTTTCTTTTCCCACTAAAATTTAGGTTCTAAGACAGTGGCTTTTTGTCTATTTTGTGCACTCTTGTATTCCCAGCCCCTACAATAATCCCTGGTACACAGTAGGAGCATCATAAATATGTGTTGCTTGAAGAATAAGCAAATGAATAAACAAAGTGTGATTCTTTTAATGTATTCTTTGGGCTTTCCTATGTTTTCCAGTTTTCTACACTGGGCATTTATTTGTACTATCATATACTGAGATAGTATACTATCATATGCTAAGAATAATATAAATTAGAATAACCTCTTTGGTGGAGGATAGGTCAATTTTTGGGGTTTTTTTTTAAATTAATTAATTACTTTAATTTTAATTTTTGGCCGCATTGGGTCTTTGTTGCTGTGCACGGGCTTTCTCTGGTTGCGGCGAGGGGGCTACTCTTTGTTGCGTAGCACGGGCTTCTCGCTGCGGTGACTTCTCTTGTTGCAGAGCGCGGGCTCTAGGCGCGCGGGCTTCAGTACTTGTGGCACGCGGGCTCCGCAGTTGTGACACGCAAGCTCTAGAGCACAGGGTCAGTAGTTGTGGCACACGGGCTTAGTTGCTCCGCGGCATGTGGGATCTTCCCGGGCCAGGGCTCAAACCCTTGTCCCCAGCATTGGCAGGCAGATTCTTAACCACTGCGCCACCAGGAAAGCCCTTGGTCAATGTTTAAAAGCCTTAAGAAAGTTCATATCCTTTGACTCAGAATTTCTCCAATGAATAATACAACCTAAGAAATAAGTATAGACTAAAATTTAATAACCTTAATGTCCATCAGTAGGAGAATGATTAAATTATTGTACATCCAGGCAATTAAACTCTACATAGTTATTTATTAAAAATGTAGACCTAAGTTTACTAATGTGAATCATATTGGTAAAAATGGGGTTATAATTCAGTATACATAGAGTATAAGCCTATTTATAAACTAAACAAAACATGCACATATACACACATACATAAGAATAAAATGTCAAGAAGAAAAAACAATGAATGGGCACTAAAATGAAGTGAGATTATGGCTGAATGATTAATTTCTTCTTTATACTTCTCTACTGTCCAAAATTTTTGCAGGGAAAAAGTGTTACTTTCATAAACAGAGCAATAAAAATAAATCAACAGAAATACATAAAACCAGAATTCTTACAAGCAATAAAATAAAAGTCTGTAGTATGAGGTATATTGTGTCATTTTTGTTGAAAATTAAAAAGGCATTTTTTAATGTGGTCTGAATCCCATTTACCCACCTCCCTATCCTCAAATTACGTATACTGTTAAACCTTACTCAACACGCACACTGCCTTATCCATCACACACACTGTTTTGGAAACCATAAATTAAAAGTGTTAGTAAAATGAGGCGTAGTTTTCACTTTCCCATAGCAGAGGCTCTCTTCCACGGAAAATATATGTGATTTCTTGAGTGCCTAAAAATATGTATATGATCAATGAAATTAATAAAGTGCTATTTCTTGAGGGCTAGTACTATATGCCAGTCATTGTGCTATCATTAAAACTTTCTCCAAAATATGAATTTACTTGTTGCTTCAAATTCTGAGATCACCAAGTCACCCTATATTCAGAAAATGACATGGAAATCACTAAAAAAAAAAAAAAATACCCAAGAATTTCAATTCACAGTAAAAACAGGAAACATCACTTCTTTAGAGAAATGCTAAAATGAATCTTTCTGTTTGGCACTCTGAACTTTTGAACTTTCAAAGCTTATCATCATTAACAGGACACTCTGAAACCAGCATTATATGTATGAAAGACAGCATGATACACTGCGGACCATGACAAGCCTAAAGAGGTTAATAACTGATGATGATACTAGAGAAGTAAAGAAGAACAAAAGCTTGAAAGGATTTCTGTGAGTGGGCATCATCAGATACAAGGAAATGAAACATGAGCATATGATCTCAAACCAATGGAGGGAAAGCTAGATCAGTAAATAGTATGCAGAAAACAGTGTGGCCATTTAGAAAGAGCGTGGATCCCTGATTCACAGCATATACCAAAATAAATTACAGAGAAACGGAAAGATTTAAATATAAAACATAAAGCCATAAACCACTAGAAGAATGGTAAAGGAAAAGAATGACTACAGATGGCCAACAGGCACATGAAAAGATGCTCAACAATGCTAATTACTAGAGAAATGCAAATCAAAACTACAATGAGGTACCACCTCACATCGGTCGGAATGGCCATCATTAAAAATCTACAGATAACAAATGCTGGAGAAGGTGTGGAGAAAAGGGAACCCTCCTACACTGCTGGTGGGAATGTAAGTTGGTGCAGTCACTATGGAAAACAGTATGGGAGGTTCCTCAGAAAACTAAAAATAGAGTTACCATATGATCCAGCAATCCCACTCCTGGGCATATACCCGGACAAAACTATAATTCAAACAGATACATGCGTCCCTATGTTCATAGCAGCACTATTCACAATAGCCAAGACATGGAAACAACCTAAATGTCCATCGACAGATGAATGGATAAAGAAGATATGGTAATATATACAATGGAATACTACTCAGCCATAAAGAAGAACGAAATAATGCCATTAGCAGCAACATGGATGGACACAGAGATGATCATACTAAGTGAAGTAAGTCAGAAGGAGAAAGACAAATACCATATGATATCACTTACATGTGGAATCTAAAATATGGCACAAATGAATCTATCTATGAAACAGTAACAGACCCACAGACATAGAGAACAGACTTGTGGTTACCAAGGGGGAGGGGGTTGGGGGAGGGACGGACTGAGAGTTTGGGATTGGTAGATACAAACTATTACATACAGAATGGATAAACAAGGTCCTACTGTATAGCACAGGGAACTATGTTCAATATCTTGGGATAAACCATAATGTAAAAGAATATAAAAAAGAAGGTATAAATGTGTATAACTGAGTCACTCTGCTGTACAGCAGAAATTAACAAATTATAAATCAACTGTACTTCAATAAAAAATACATTAAAAAAGAAAAAAGAATAAGTATGATTACATAAAAAGTAAAAATTTCTTTCAAAATCTTCTTCAAAGCACAAAGCATTATAAACAAAACTGAAAGGCAAATGTCAAACTAGGGAAAACACTTGCAATAAATGACAGAGTTACTGGATTTAATATATAAAGAATTCCTACAACTAAGATTATTTTTAAAAAAGTCATTTTAGAAAAATGGAGAAAAGGTATGAAGAGGTAAACTCATAAAACAAGAGGTAGAAATGGCCAATAAATAAATATGTATTTTAACATTTTCATTTATCAGAATGGCAAAAAAATACAAAATTAAATTATCCAATGCCAGCTAAGGCATATAAAAAGGGAATCTCTCATCCGCTGCTTTTAGGAGTATAATCTGAGCCAGACTGTCAAAAGTACAATTTAGCAACCTAAAGTGTTTTATTAATATGCACATTCTTTCACCTAAAGAAATAATCACAGAAGTATACAAACACTTAGCTACAATGATGTTCTACTCAACATGGATGTCTCAAAAATTGGAAGCAGTCTTGACAAGAAAGGGAGGGTTTCTTAAAATCAGTAATATATGTATTAAATGGAATATTATGCAGTGATTTTTTTTTTTTTTTTTGCAGTACGCGGGCCTCTCACTGTTGTGGCCTCTCCCGTTGCGGAGCACAGGCTCCGGACGCGCAGGCTCAGCGGCCATGGCTCACGGGCCCAGCCGCTCTGCCGCATGTGGGATCTTCCCGGACCGGGGCATGAACCCGTGTCCCCTGCATTGGCAGGCGGACTCTCAACCACTGCGCCACCAGGGAAGCCCCTGCAGTGATTTTTAAATGATGGTAGAAAGTCTTAATTCATCATGTTACTATTTGTCACTTTTTATTATTAGTTTAAATTGGAACAAGTATAGGTTATTTTTAATAATATTTTTAAAGTAAGCCTTAAACATTTTCAAATGATATCCAGAGCTTACAGAAATAAACTAGATTATAAACTGGTCCGCCCTCCATGAAAACGATTTAGCCTCACCTATCAAAATAAATCACTGCCCATTTTGTGACAAATCACTGAGCTATATAGTTAAGATTTCTGTACTTTCTACACATATATTATAATTCAAAGAAGAAAAAAAAATGTATTCCTCGCCCTCACTGCCCCCAAATCTATGGATGATAAAAGTTGGTGAAATTTCCACTGGTGAAAGAGTTAGATTTTACAAAACCTGGGGACATGTCTGCAATATGACTGTAAGTAAAGAGGGAAAATCCCTGTAATTGTTGGGTTACATATCATCCTATGAACAAAAAACGAAAACATGCAATGGTAGACAACATTAACTGTTAACATTTGTTGCGGGGGGGATGGAAAGGAGAGATTATTACTTTTCTGTATACAGACAATTTAATAATAAAACACTGATACTCCTTGACCAAGCAACTGTACTTCTAGGAATTTATTCTACAGACATAATCATGCAAGCCTAAAGGTATATGTTCACTGAAATTAGCAAAGTGCCATAACAGAAAAAAATAACTGAAGCCTAAAGTTCCATTAATAGGGAATGGGATATATATATATATTTTTAAATGATAAAGTCAATATGATGAAATATTATTGCATCCACAAAAAAGAATAGGGTTTATATGATTTTATATGCTGATATGGAAAGATGGGCAATGTATCTTATTAACTGAAAAAGTTATTAATTGAAAAATAATATGTATAATATGGTTCTATTTCTATTTTTTTAAGTTTCTGTCTAAAGGATAATGGGAAACTCAGAAGTGATACTTTGGGAAGTGAGAACTGTGTTCAAAGGAAACTTTACATGTCTTTTATAACCTTCGGTACCAGTTGTACTATTTTTTTTTTCTTTGAAACTTTTTTATATATTTTTTTTCCCTGACATAAAACGGTGATTTGTCAAACTCTTTTTTTTTAAAAGCTATCTTAGATTTGTTTTAAAATGCCCCAGAAAAAAACAAAGTTCAAGAAAGAGAAAGTTGGACTAAGAATAGCATAATTTTGAAAACTATTCAAGGCTGAGTTGAATGGATCGCTTTACTCTTTTGTGTGTTTAGAAATTTCCATAGAATTTTTCACATAAAATCTTACTAAAAGCTTTGCTATATAATACAGATAAATCCAGAGCTATTCCAGGTGAGTAAGTGAGAGAGGCATTATCCTTCTAGTGACTCCAAAGTCACACTCTGGGGTTCCATGGGACATTAAAACACTATTTTTATAATCATTTTAATCACCACAATAACAAAGAGAACCTGCACAATTTGATGAATTCCTCCCTGCCCAACAGGAAGGAGGAAGACAGACCTTAAAACAGCAACAAATGTTCTCTCTGGGTGGTGAGGTTACCAATGGATTTTTTTTTTTTTTCTTAAGAAACTATATTTGTAAATTTTCTTATACAGGGAAAAAAATGTGTTTTTTAATGTTCATAAAATACTACACTCTACCACTGAAAGGTTACTCCACGACTTCACATTATTGGCCCTAGAGTGCAACAGAATAATGAACAAGAAATAATAAATCCCCAACGCCCATTAAAAAAAAGACAGAGACATTGAGTTGGAACAGCCACGTGTGACCTTAGGAGACAGCCCTGAACAAAACAAGAACACCTGACAGCAGGGGCCATATCATATCATATGCCCAGTCTTTTATCTTATTCTTATCTTGCCCTGGACTCTAAGACTGGAGTTGTCTCTTCTTGAATAGGGAACCAGGGGCAAGCAATGAAAGAAATGGATTTTCATTCCTCAACAGCAAGCAATTGGTAAGGTGTAGCTGTTATCTCCCCTCTACCTCAGACAGACAGATATAACTATCTCCATGTAAAGGATGAGGAAACCATGGGTCTGGAAAATTAAGTAACTTGCCTAGCGTCACAAAGCTATTAAGCATCAGGCAGAAGACTAGAATTGAGGTTTGTCTGCTCCAGAATAAGGATTCTTTCTACCAAGCTACCTCCCTTCTCTAAAAAATATTCTCTTACGTTGGCAGCTGTTAAGTTCCAACTGTAATGTTCTCAAACCAGTGTGGCTCACTATATATACTGAAAAGAAAAGAAACAAGAAAGGCAGATGTCAAGAAGTTCTATTAATAACTGCCCAGCACTATCCACAATGGAGCTAGGTGAGAGGCACTAAAACTTGAGTCACATGACCCCTGCTGTCATTTCAAGCAATCAGTCCAACTCTTTAAAAAAGCTTATCACTAACACTCCCCAACTGAGAGCTTGCAAATGTCATTCCCAAGAAAACTTGTCAGATCACTACATGGAACCTCTACATTCCAGGTGCATTAGCTTTCAACTTTTTAATGTTAAAAATAAAGAGGAGGAACTTCTCTGGTGGCGCAGGGGTTAAGAATCCGCCTGCCAATGCAGGGGACACGGCTTCGAGCCCTGGTCCGGGAAGATCCCACATGCCGCAGAGCAACTAAGCTCGTGCACCACAACTACTGGGCCTGTGCTCTAGACCCTGCGAGCCACAACTACTGAGCCTGCGTGCCACAACTACTGAAGCCCACGTACTCTAGGGCCCATGCTCCACAACAAGAGAAGCCACCGCAATGAGAAGCCCGCGCACCGCAATGAAGAGTAGCTCCCGCTCGTCCCAACTAGAGAAAGCCCGCACACGCAGCAACGAAGACCCAACGCAGCCACAGATAGATAGATAGATAGATAGATAGATAGATAAAATGTATTTTAAAAGTAAATAAATAAATAAAGGGTAATTGTTTCTACCCAAAAATGGCAGTTGCCAGGTTAAGGTCACTACAGCATGGTGACCAGAACACTGGCTTTGCAGTTATCCAGACCTAGGTTCATAACCTAGTTCTGCCACTTAAATAAATGTGTAACCTTAGGCAAGTCAATTCAATTCTGTAACTTCATATACAAAAAAGCCAAGATAGATAACTTCTCCATAAAGGATTAAATGAGATAACCTAGTACCTAGGACCCAACACTTAAAAAGAAGGTGGAAGGGCTTCCCTGGTGGCACAGTGGTTGAGAGTCCGCCTGCTGATGCAGGGGACACAGGTTCGTGCCCCGGTCTGGGAAGATCCCACATGCTACGGAGCGGCTGGGCCCGTGAGCCATGGCCGCTGGACCCGTGCGTCCGGAGCCTGTGCTCCGCAACGGGAGAGGCCACAACAGTGAGAGGCCCGTGTACCACAAAAAAAAAAAAAAAAAGAAGGTGGAAAATTAATGATACATATATATAAATAAATACATATACAGTCATATATATATGATACCTATATGATAATTATATTATCATATAAATGATACATATATACATGGTCTGAACTCTTGATTATATGATGTAATAATCAACTGGTTGAATCTGGTTATCTGAACCAACTAAAATATTGATTCAGTTCAGCTTAGTTCAGAGACAACAAGATATTCTAGTTCAACTGTTCTAAAAAATGTTGAGGGTTAGTCCTAGTTCAAGGTGTTTCACTTTTTTTTTTTTGGCTGCATTGGGTCTTCATTACTGTACACAGGTTTTCTCTAGTTGTGGCAAGCAGGGGCTACTCTTCATTGCGGTGGCTTCTCTTGTTGCGGAGCAGGGGCTCTAGGTGCGCAGGCTTCGGCAGTTGTGGCTCACGAGCTCCAGAGTGCAGGCTCAGTAGTTGTGGTGCATGGGCTTAGTTGCTCCGTGGCTTGTGGGATCTTCCTGGACTAGGGCTCAAACCCATGTCCCCTGCATTGGTAGGCGGATTCTTAACCACTGCGCCACCAGGGAAACCCAAAGTGTTTCACTTTTTTTAAAAGTATGTATGTATGTGTGTGTATATTTACATGTATGTATGTGTGTGTGTGTGTGTGTGTGTGTGTGTGTATTTGGGTAACTTCAGAATTTCATCTCACACACACACACATACAGGGACTTCATTTGTGGTTCAGTCTATAGATTTTTGTTCACAGGTCTGCTTACTACAATGGGTTCCTTGAGAGCAGGGAACAAGTCTGTATTGCTCATCTTTTTATATACCCAGCACCAGTACAGGCCCTGGAACATACCAATCGTTCAGTAAATATTCATGGACTTGAATTTTCAGAAAAGCCACTCAAGAAACTCGCTAGCTTTAGGATTCAGGAGGGCTCAGCTTGGCAAAGGGAATGCAATTTCCCCCGCTATAGATATTTGGCAGGTTTTCTTTTTTTATTTTCAGATAATGACTAAACAAGCCACACACTGGATATCGCAATAGTAAAGTTTTCACAAACAAAACTAAAATGGAAAACTCTAGAAATAGTAGCATTCCAGTGTAGAGGAAAGAAAACCAATTTTGGAATCATGCAAATCTTGGGTTTAAATGCTAGCTCCACCACTTCACAGATATGTAAAGATTAACTTGGGTCCAATCACACATATCACCTCTGAGACCCAGTTTCTACATCTGAAAAAATGGGAATAATAATACCTATCTCATAGGGTTGTCACAAAGCTAATATATGTGAAGCCCCAAGTATAATTGGTGGTGATTTTTTTTAACAGTTTTATTGAGGTGAATGAGTGATTTTTATTTTTTAAGTCTTTACTATTCCTTTTCCCCTCTCACAGGTGGCAGAAACTATGCCTAAAGGGAACTACAGTACTATCTTTACTCCTGCTTTTCAGAAGGTACACTAATTCAGCCATATATCAATAGATAGGCTAACTGGCTAAAGATGCAACTGTTCATGGGTCCAATGTGGTAATTTTAAGGGAGGCCCTTTCATGCAACTCCAGAGCCCCAGCAAAGTCAACCAGGCTCTTTGGGTAGCCTGTTCCTTCTCTTCTTAATATGGGCTTGCTGAGAGGCATGCAATGGGAAGCAAAAGTCATCTTTGTGATAAACCTAAGATGTAGCATATAAACAACAGGCATTCTTTGAAAAAGCCCATACCCAAATTAAATTTTAATCACTAAGTTTTAGCACTTGTTTGGATACTGGAGGTAGAGAGGAGGAACACTAGTGTTAAAATAATATGTAAAACCAAGGGGTAGAGAGAAAGGAAGTCTTCTGGGTTCATATACATATGTTTACTTTCCATTCACAAATGGAACAAAAGAGAGCAATGATTTGCTAATTCCAATCAGCTGAGTACATATTTCACTTTACTGTGGTGCATACTCTATCATAAACTAAAGGAAATGAAAACCTAAGTAAATGAAACTCCCAAATACACCTCTGAAGACAATGTCTGTTCCATTCACATTTCAGTGAATATCATTCAATATTTCACCTTATTTCAAGGTCCAATCAAGGCAAAGTTTACATTTTTTCTCTTAAATGATTTTCACTTGGAGAGATGAGTCAAAGAAGAACTTTTAACACATTTGGGATTCCATTTTCAACAAGGTAGGAACCCATATTTTCTCCCACTCACCCCACCTCCAGAGAATTCACAATACTGTTACTAAAATATATTGAATAATGCCTTCCATCAGTCAATTGCTTTTAACTGAATGCAATAAAAATAATCTGCTCGTCCAGACCTCATTAACAACTACAATTCTTCGCCTGCTTAAATTTCTGGAAAAAAAAACTGGATCAGTCCACTAAAAAGCAAACTGTAACATTCAAGTAAGCATCTTCAGAGAAATAGAGACAAAGATGTACACTATTACTATAATGCAAATATCCATTATTTAGCACCAAGGAGAACACATGCAATAATGTCTGCTATTGCAAGAACATTTTTGTTAAAGATACATCACATGCAGGGAAGCCGCTTTTCCAAGGATAAACATACATTACCCTGCAGCATCGCTGAAACACCCAATCCCTGGACCCTAAGAGTTGTAACCTAACTTTTTATACTGACCCTAAGACAGCTGGATCTTACATTAAACTCACTCTCTAGTTAACTGTGTTAGTGAGGTTCCAGCACAGTTTTCTAAAGAAAGCAATCTGAATCAATAACCACACCAATGCTGCTCAGAACGTTTGCTCATAAGTAAATAAAAAGCATGATCCCAATATGAAGGAAACTTTTCTCCTTCCTGGCCCCCCCAGCTCCACTTAAAGACTGTAAACATGAATAGAAAGGTAACCTTGAGAACAGTAAACTCACCCATACCATCAATAATATCCCTCTAATTCATTTCCTGATTCTACAGTGTTTTCCTAAAACAGGGCAGTCTCAACAGGATGCCAGGAATTCAATATTGCTTTTTAAAGATATATCAAACTGTCTGGAATATACAGTGATGAAAACTGAATACTGCTACTGAAACCATACTAAATTAAATTCATGCTTTCTCTAAACAGAGCTTCCCCAATAAAGTCACAATGTTTTGTGCCTTGGCTCTCTTACAATCCATCCCAACAAGTGAGGTCAGTCCAGCTGCACTCCTGCTAATAGCTTTTTTCTGGAGCAACCCCTCCCACACCCCCAAAGAGTTTTACTTTTATCTGTGGAATTCTCTGCCAGCCTCGGCCTGGAAAACTGGGTGGACCCTAAGGACAGGTGTGGGAGGTGGCCCAAACTGATAGTTACTGCCAGCGTAAAGCTGTGATCTTCATAAGCTTCAATTTGAGGCTTTGTACCATTAGTGATTCTTTCTCCACTCCTTTATGCAAGGAGGGAGAGAAAGCAAGCCAAAAAGATGAGTTTCAAAATAGAAAAATCACCACTTGAATTATGAAATCCTCCCAACTCAACAAAGAACTGTTGAAAGTAGCCAAATGGAAAATGTCAAGGTTGTTTGGGTACATGCACAGCTATTAAACATGAGAATCACAGCTTCAAGGTGGGGGTTGGGGGGATAAAAAGCAGGAGCAGAAAAAGAGGAGCACAACAGGGCCCATCCAAAGACCCATTTGCTCATAAGGGCCCCTCCTGGCATGAACTCCTCCATGTGGGGCACCCAGGCTGGAGGAAAGCAGAGGGTTACACAGAACATTTAGCAGACTTAACATTGGATTAAACACACTACTGCAAGTTTCAACAAATGTTCATGGTATACGTAAAAAACACATTTACAACAAGAAAGAAGAGAGGCACCTGGAGACATCTGACACTGGGCATGCTCTGCAGGCAACTCAGTGCGCACATGCTCTCTACCAGGTTGGCGCAGCCTAGCCACAAAGACCTTGGCACAGAACACTGCAGGATGACAAAAAGGAAGGAAGAGAAGAAGAAGCAGTTAGAGGCCGCAACAAATCACTCCTTCACACAGGCAACTTGAATGTTAGTTGGGCGGGGGGTGCACCCTTGGCAGCTTGGAGGTCAGGGGTGGTAGTCCAACAAAACTTACTGAAACCTTGGGAGAGGGCCCACTTTCTGTCCTACGGAAAGGAGGTTTCTGCTGCCAACCACTAACTCCTCAGGATACAGTGAACAGAATCAAGAGGGAGAGAAAGAATGTTTAAATGAAAACCACTAAAGGGAGCTGTAAAGTTTGAGTGCAAAACAAGATTATGGTGAGATTGTCACTCTAGCTTCATAAAAGTAATGGTTTTTGGTCTATGTCATGTAATTATAATTGCTATCATTACATCACCTACCATGTGCCAGGCACTTTAAATGTGTTCTCTAATTCCCACACCACAGCGTCAGGAAACTGAGGCTCAGAGGTAAAGTCATTTGCACAAGGACAAACAGCAAAGGAGGGGAGAGTCAGAATTTCAAACCTTGATGGCTGCTATTAAAACCCACATTCATTCCACAAGACTATGATGCCTCTATTATCATTGATCACCTGAAATTTTATCATCTGGGTACAGTTTTGCACATCCCTAAATAAAATTACAGGCGACCTAGAGACATAAGGCAAAAAGAACAAGAAAGATAAGCGACAGACTGATTGATACAGGAAATAAAAGAGCTGATAAAAACGCATCTGATTTTGAGTGTCATCCATATCTCTGCCTTCCCAAAGGAAAAAACTTTAGAATAATCATGATTTTCATTTTGGACTTTGCTTACAAAGTTCATTTGACACAAGTAAGAATTAAAAGCTTCTTTCATTTACCCATTCCCATTCCTCTTTCAAGAGCTTGCTGGTTTTAAGGGAATTAAGAAAAAAAGTGAAATATAAACATATGCATTATGGCTAGTATTTTTTAAACCATTAGATTATTTATGGTATTCAATAAGTACTTTTTCAGACTTAAGGTCAATTAATTTACTCTGGCAAAATCAATAATCATGCCAAAAAAAAAAACAAACACAAAAAACAAACCTTAAGGTGGGTGCTTGGGTTCAACCAAAATACTGCAGAAGCCTCAGGCCCAACCTCATAAACTTGTTTATTCTAGCTATAATTAGGATGGTTAAATATACTCACTTTCCTGGGACAGTCCAGGTTTACACTGGTCCCAGCATAACTTTCACTCTCAAAGTGTTCTGGTTTGGTAGATAAATTCTATGGTTACCCCAACTATAATATAAACAAAGTCCACTATGCTTGAAATCAAACCCGATTCCTTCCTATCCAGCATCTGTACTTTCTAGTTATATCTCACCTATAATGTAACTAGAGTATTGAGATTATTTAGAAAAGGTATTTAAGGAATACAAAACCAGGGCTTCCCTGGTGGCGCAGTGGTTGAGAGTCCCCCTGCCGATGCAGGGGACACGGGTTCGTGCCCCGGTCCGGGAAGATCCCACATGCCGCAGAGCGGCTGGGCCCGTGAGCCGTGGCCGCTGAGCCTGCGCGTCCAGAGCCTGTGCTCCGCAACGGGAGAGGCCACAACAGTGAGAGGCCCGCATACCGCAAAAAAAAAAAAAAAAAAAAAAAAAAGAATACAAAACCAGAGGACTCAAATGGAATAAAAAAACGGAGCAGGTTTTCGGTAACGATAACATGCCACACATTTCCAATAGTGTGCTTTCATTTCAAAGCTTCCCATAGCCAATACAGTAAAGTATATCACTGATACTCCAGTCACACATATTTTGCCACTCCAACACTTTCATAGAGTGCCATAAAAGATGCTGAATAAATGTTTGTATAATATAATGAAAATAGCTGCCATTTATCAAGCTCTTGTTATATGCTAGACAGCTGACATAGTAAACCCTCACAAAAACCCTTGTAAGACAAGTATTATTCCATTTTACAGAAGAGGAAACCAAAGATCAGGAAAGGAGAGCTTGATTTGTTGAAACAGCAACTTGTCCAAGGTACAAGAAAAAAAGGGCTAATTGATGGCAGAATTAGGACTACAAGTTAATCCTGTCTGACTCTAAGCAAACATGTTTTCTTTTTACTACAACAAACTCTCTCTATCCAGAGATACCTAGCAAAATGTTTAGGGCAGAGAAAAGGCCCAAACACATTACGTATGTGTACACAGATTACACACATTATTTAATTTAAATAAACTTCCAACATCCTCATAGCTCAAGTTAGGTTTCTTTTTTGGAATCTTTGTAGTTATCCAAATCACAGAATCACTCAGATCTGAGAATAGAGTTTAAGGATTATACTTGTATTCAGCAACTAATACCAAATTAATGCCAAAGCTCATCTGCAAATCAATTTTCATTTATTCACTAAAAACAGGTTCCCTCTGTAAGGTTTAACATGTATTTGCCTCAAAGGGTAAAAACCATGAAGGCATAACGTACTGTACCCTGATTAGATTCTGCTAATAACTTGAGATGCAGAACTTTAAAAAAAAAAAAGGACCAATTTTCACATTCAATAAATCAAAGCATCATAGACTGTGGAAACTGGAAGACCAATTAGTTCAAACTTCCACCCCTGATTTCAGAAGTGAAGAAACTAAAGCCCAAAGAAGAAAAGTAATGATCTTCCCAAGGTTTCCTAATCATCTAATGATCGAATTAATACTTACAAGAATATGGAAAACAACATAAAGAAAAACTTCTGAGAACTTAATTTCAAGATATTAAACGTTTATTACAAGTATTTTTTAAAACTTGATATTGAACGTGTATATCCAGAAAAAGACTTTTAAAGGACCCTTTGAGGGTCCCGTTTCCAAGAACTTATCTTTATAACGTCCATGGAAGATATTTTGGGGTAAAGAGAGTGATGCCAGTGTTCATAACAAGTATTAGAACTGCCCTACTTTCACACTCAATTACCCTGAAGCTAAACAACCAACCACAGTGCTGAAAAATAGTCTTTACTCAAAAGAAAGTGCCACTCTAGGAAATACATCCATCTTTAAATAAAGTCTACACCTGCTCATCTAAATAAGGCTCCTCTTAGGTCTAATGGTCCAAGAGGACATTGATCTAATTTGAAAATAACGGCTAAACATAAAAGTTCCATATTTATCAACCTAAGAGCATTAAAATACAGCTCTGACCACAAGCAGTAATTGATTCTTAAAGCTGCTAATTTTAAACTTAGGGACCTGGTTGAAAATCCATGTTGACTATTGTGGAACAACTATTATCCATCACTCTTTAACTGAATAGTGTAAAGATTTCTTCCTATAAGCTATAATCACAGTGCAGACTATTAACTCTCTTTTTCTTTTTTCTTTTTTTAAAGCTAACAATGGTCTATCTTTAAACTTCTGGAACACTATCTCATTGTTAAAATATGTCTGAAGAACTTACCCTGATACCGTGGGTATTTACCAATTTTAACAAACACTTATTGACCCTACGTATTAAGCTAACAACAATACAAACTAAGCCTCTTTCCTCTTGAGACTTCAGCCTGGAGCTCAAGAGAAACCCAGGGGGATCACAATGGAGATGCTTAAGAGAGGCCTTTCAGGGGTAGAAAACCCCTAAGAAATGTTTGTTTTAATTTCACATTTAGCTACTTGTAATGACCAATATTCTAATTTAGGGATGTTCACAGAGAACAGGAAATGAGTCACATGGGATTCTAACATTAACAGCGAATACCCAATTAGACTGATTATATTTGTATGTTCTATAGCCAAAGAAAATAACGTTAATCAAGGAAACTGATAGTGTTTATTAATTTTGTCATACCCACTGTATAATCAAAAACGAAAATCAGGGCCACCATGCTGAGAAACACTATAAGACAAAAAGAATAATAGCTTTTGGCATTTTTCAAAAGCAAAAAGTTATTAAAAGAGGTAGGAGGGAAATGTCCTAGGCTCTCTTCCTATTGCCATAGGAACCACAAATCAAAAGGGAAAAGTGGCTGCAGGCACCTTGCCTCTGATTGGCTAGCTTTAAGAAGAACTCACAAAAGCTAACTTTGGTCTGTGTCTAGATGGAATTGTTTTGAATATCTTGCCCTGATTCCTTCTCAAAGAGGCAATTCTTTTAAAAGCTACTCAAAGAGGTATTTTATGTTAATCGTCTCTCTAATGTCACTCTGATTTAGAAATAATGCCCTATAAATCCTAATTTGTTTCTTTCCACAGAACTATTACCAGCTTCTTCTATCATCACAATTGAGATAACCAAGTTGAGGGGCTTAAATACTATTCCATTCAACAAAAAGCTTACCTGACCTTATATCTGCAGACAGAAACGCAATGAAGATATTCTCTCTTTCCTCCAGCAGCTTACAGGAGGGAATTTTGAGAATGTGCCATGTAAATACACACACACACACACACACACACACACACACACACACACAGAGTCTCTTAACACACCCAAAGGAGGAAAATACCTAAACTAAGCCATAAAGGATGAGTAGGAGGCAGCCAAGGGAAAAAGAGAGAGAGACACATTTCCGGCAGAATAAACAGCATTAAGCAAAGCCAAATAGCTAAGAAATGGCAGTCCTATTCAAGTATCTGCAATTAATTTAGCATGACTAAAGTATCTAAGTGTGAGATGAGGAAAGCCTGATAGAGAGGGGCCAAATCACAGAGGACTCCCTTATACCATTCTATCGAACTTGAGACTTCATCCTGTAGGAAAACAGCTCTTAGGCTGCGTGCTATAGCTCACCAGTAAACAGCCAATCCTTCCCAGGTGTGTGGTCCAATTTTTTATCAACGTGTATGAGATTTTTTTTTTCCCTGCAACTCAGTATACCTACTGCTTCAACAATATGTGTCAGAGGAACAGAAGCAGGTCATGCAACACACTGGCAAGGGTCGGGGTGAGGTTCTTAGACTAAGAGAAGTAGGAGATAAAGCATAATATCAAGCCAAAGCCAAGCCGATTCAAGCAAGCATCAAAGAAAAAAGATGCTGTTCTCTAGAACATGTGGGGAACATTTGCCACATGCAAGAATAGAGAAAAAAGAAGTTGGCTCAATAGCAACCCAATGATAAAGAAAGGAAGTAATAAACAGTATACAAAAACTGTGTATGTTTTTATAAATATTGTGAAATAAGAGTGTTTAGAATGGTTTAATTCCTTCAAATGAGACATCAAAAACTTTAACATTCAAACCATTGCTAGAGACAATGATGAGACAACTATTAAACTTTTAAGCAGAGGAATGACCTTTGGCAGCTGGAGTGAAGCATGTTAAAGAGAAGTTAGAAAGATAAGTCTATTAGAGAGACTAAAGACAGCCCCTCATTTTTATTTTACAACTAATGCAAATTTCTTTCAGATGGGCTACAAAGAGTAGAAACAAGGGCCAACACTTACCTTTGGAAGTACATGTCTAAAGTCAATTTTTTCCCAATAAAACTCCCACCATAACACAAAGAGTGCCATGATAATGAAATGGGAGCTACCAAATACAGAAGGAATGAGAGAAAAGATCTCTTTCATAGTAATCACTTGGCAATAACACGCTCTCCACTGGGAATCTCTATCCAGGAGCGGGGGACTTGGTCCTGAAGAATGATACAGTAGGTGGGCTCAAGGAGAGTATGAAACTCCAGCCCTCTAAACCTAGATGTGACAGCTATAGAGTATCCATTCCGTTTCTGCTGGAGGCTGTCCTCATCTCAAAGCAAATAAAGCAAGAATTAAAGTTAATCCAAATTAGGAACTATCCTATTGTGTCTGAATTCTCAGACTGCTGCTTTTCAAGAAGCTGCAGTAGTTGTAATGAAAACAGAGCCACAAAGCTTTTAAAAGTGTCTTTCTGGGGCTTCCCTGGTGGCACAGTGATTGAGAGTCCGCCTGCCGATGCAGGGGACACGGGTTCGTGCCCCGGTCTGGGAGGATCCCACGTGCCGCGGAGCGGCTGGGCCCGTGAGAAATGGCCGATGAGCCTGCGCGTCCGGAGCCTGTGCTCCGCAACGGGAGAGGCCACAGCAGTGAGAGGCCCGCGTACCGCCAAAAAAAAAAAAAAAAAGTGTCTTCTAAGAGTCACAATGTAGGTTTCTGCTCTTATAATGTTTGATGGCAGCCTACAAGAAATAGCAAACTCTCACCAAATAACTGTATTGTTTTTAAAACTAAGAACCATAATAATCAGGTTGTAGCCTTATGAATTCTACAACCTGATTAACTTTTGTTAGTTCATAGTTTAAAGCTATTTTCCAAAGTGTTTTAAAGAACTGAACACTGGTCCATGCCTCAATGTGTGAAAGGCTTCCATTTCCTTATAATGGTATTTTATTATAACAGAATTTGACAGTAACCATGTGACATGTAACCAAGAATGTGAATGCTTTAATTCTTAGCAACTGTACTGTAGAACTACATATTTATAGATAAGGCACCACAGGGTATTTTCAGGCTGGGATATATGTTAAAGGAAGAAAAGGGCATGGGGAGAAGGACGCAGTGGAATGAGAAAAGAAAAAAGTATAAGAATGAGGAAAATTGAAATTTACTTTCTGACAAGTTTTAGAGATGCAAACCCAACCAAATTGTAGTGGAATCAGGATTCAAAGCCAGAGCCCAAACTTTCCTTAAATCCTACTACTAAAACCAAAACAAAACCCCCAAAACTTTCAATGTCCAAATATCTCATCTTATATGATTATCTAAAAGAAGATACCAGAACCCAAAACTAAAATGGATCTTCACAGTTTTCTTTGGTAGAGGGAAGAAGGGTAATTTTTCTTTTATAATTTCTATTCATCCATATTTTCTAATTTTTCTCCAATGAACATCTAGTACTTATAATAATATTTTAATACTACATTGTATAATTTTAAGTGATGCTTTATTTTTATTTAATTATATAACTAGTTATATAAGTTGTTATAAGTTACAAATAGTAACTTGACAATTTAAATAAAAACAAATTCTTTTCCCAAGAATTAATTGAGTCTATCTCAAATACCTGTGGTTTAAAATGAGTTAAAATGCTGAGTGCTAGAAAAATATTTTACCTAGTGACCTTCAGATACAGCAGTGAGCATCAAAACGGTAACAGCTTATTCCTGAGTAATTTCAAATGAAAAAAAAATCATCCTTGTCCAGTTCACAACTACCACTCAAAACTGTCACTATGTTTTTTCACCACTCTAACAGAAGCTGGAGAGAGGAAGGATTAGATGTATGAAGGGGGAAGCAGAATCTCTATTCGAAGGAGCATGACAGAGAACAGGATGTAACACAATAATCTATTTCCGGCATAGCCACATGGGTCCTCAGTTGTACCAGGACCTGTCTGAGGTTCAGCTGCCAATAAGGAACAGATTCCCCTAGCAAGCTCCAGGTCAGATCAGTCTGACCCAATCCCAATGGGGTTTATCCAAGATCCACAAATCCTGAGACAGCAGAGAATTAAACAACAGTTAAATTAAGTACATCTGAGCCTTTAGGCAGTTAGCATCTCTGTTCCAATTAGGAACATTTTTCAGGACTAGGGGAGACCAATAAACTATAAATTTAATATCATTTTCAATAAAAAATGTTAAATGTAAATGAAATTTACAAAAAAGGATAATTTGGGAAGGAGATGCAAATTTGTATTTTCAGAGTGCCTACTATGTGCTAGACACTGTACAGCTATCGGGATCTCATTAACTGTCACACCACCTCTGGACAGACAGGTATCTTAGTTTTAAAGAGGAAGGAACTAAGGATCAGAGACATCAAACCACTTGCCAGAGGTCAAAAGTAGCAGACTTGCAACTCTGACTCCAAAATCCCTACTTTCTTCCCTGAATTATACTCCCTGTCACTTCCTTTGTTAGACATTAAACTCCCTAAAGCAGCAATTTTCCTCTGATTTACTTTCAAATTTTATCTGCTTGTCACTCATCTATACTGCTGATGGGAGCGTAACTGGTACAACCTCTCGTGTGCAACTTATCAATACATACTCAAGACTTGAAAAAAATGCACATCATTGATTCAGCAATTTCATATGTAGGGAATTATAATACAGGAAAAAATAAAGATATGTCCAAAAATATAGCTAAGAAGATGTTCATCACATGACTGTCATAACAGCAAAGGAAAAAATGCCCAACAATAGACGGGTTAAATAAATTACAGATCATCCAGAAGACAGAATATTATGTTTCCACCAAATAAAAATCATTTATATAGGAGTATATTTATTGACCTAGAAGTAAGTTACATAAGAAAAGGAAGTTACAATACAATGAAAAAAGTTCAAGAAACCTTAAGTGAATAAAGCCTACAAAATCAGGACTTACATTATATTATGATCTCATTTTATTTAAGAAAACACATATAGGGGCTTCCCTGGTGGTGCAGTGGTTGAGAGTCCGCCTGCCGATGCAGGGGACACGGGTTCGTGCCCCGGTCCGGGAAGATCCCACATGCCGCAGAGCGGCTGGGCCCGTGAGCCATGGCTGCTGAGCCTGCGCGTCCAGAGCCTGTGCTCTGCAACGGGAGAGGCCACAACAGTGAGAGGCCCGCGTACCGCAAAAAAAAACACATATAGGATACAGAATTAAATACAGGTGATTTTTTACTCTTTTTGTCTACCATAGTTTTTCAGATGCAGCCAATATAAAACTGGCAATATAGTATTCAAGTTTCTCACCCCTTTCTCCTCCAGGCCACCTCAAAACAGAGTAAGTGGCATTTCCACACTATTACTTGGGGTTCTGGTCCTAGCAACTTTTCCCTTGGTTCAGGCCCATGCTCCAATGAATGTGGAGAGCAGGTGGGGTTAGGCTAGCTACCAGAGTTTGGTTGCACTCTGAGGTGACAAAGACATTACCCTAATAGCTGAGAATACCCAGCCACAGAAAACTCTTCACCAACCGTGTTGTCTTAGGAGGCTACCACTTCTAAACATCTGACAATCCATACTCCACACTGCATGACACCTGAAAAGAATTCCAGGGTGCAAGAACTAAAAACTCACCTTGTTTTGTAGACATCATCTGAGCACCAAGAGAAATCTGCTCTCATTATCTATACCTGGGCACCAGCCCCACCCTGAGTCAGTCCAACCTCCCCTTCTTTACCATTCCAGACACAGGTGCTGGCGGCACCCCTTCCTCATCCTTCTACCAACTCTCACAAGCCAAAAATCAGAGAATTTCTGGAAGTGCCTACACAACAAGATCTGACTGCCCTATCATATCAGTACTGAACCAAAATTCTTACCTTACTTTCATGTAAGAGAGTGCAAAGTTTATCACGTTTTAAAAAGAACATTAGAGTTTATTTCCTGGAAGTCTTGTGGTTAGGACTCCATGCTTCCACTGCAGGGGGCATAGGTTCGATCCCTGGCCAGGGAACTAAGACCTCGCAAGCCGCTCGGCATAGCCAAAAACAAAAAATTAGAACACACAGAAAGAGGAAACTTTTTTTCCTCTGATATAATGAACACTCTCTTTTTTTCTAGGAAGAAATATCACTTTCAGAAAGATGCCTTAAGGAATGTTACTGCATCTACTCTCTACATCATAATCCTACTTTAACTCTTTCATTTAAACTGATTATTCATTCAAAAAGTTTACTGAACATGCCAGTATACTAAATGCTTCAACAGACAACACAAGAATTCTGAAAACCAAATATTCTGGTATCAAAATTATTTCTGGAAATAAAGCTATATTATTTCCCAGTTCACTAAAGGGAGATAAATGGCTAAATTCCTAAAGTATAAAATACTTCAAAGAAATGCAGTTTCACTGCTTTCAACAGTATTAAAACTCAACCTCCACTAACTTATGGTATTTTAAAAATCACTTCCAAAGACTTTCAAAGCTTCCACTATCTAACATGCTTCCTGTCTCACTGTACCTATCGAACGAAAGTTGGTCCTGCTAAGAAATCTTTTGAAATCAAACCTTGCACCATTTAAACAAGCCCTCTAATATTTTCTAAACACTGCTCATTTCTCGAATACCCATTTATTTTCAGAGACCTAACCAGCCCCCATTCCAAAGAAACACATATTCCAAGTTAGTAGAGTCTCAATGTTTAAAATTTTATACACACACACACACACACACACACACACAGAGCGATGGATCTAGAAAAAGATCGTAATCAAAAGTTTGCTTCTTTAAGCTAGGAATAGCATGAAAGTGAGTGGTCCAAGCTAATAGATATACAGGGATTTATCAACCCTTAATTAAATGTATAGTAAACTTTGCATTTGCTCTACTTTCTCATATAATCCCCATTGTTCTCATATCCTAAGCAGACCTTGGTTTCAAATAAGAATGAAGTTTTGTGCCTCACAATCCACTGGGCTCTAAGAACAAACGAATCTGTCTTTCAGCCGGGGGCTAGGACTGCCTTAGTAAGGATTCCTGCTGCTTGCTGCACAGCAAGGTTGTCTTTGATTCCCTTCACACTGTTTCCTGCAGGCAATTGGGTAAGGGGAGTTCTTACCTCTGGAAGCCAGAGATTTCATTAAATTCTGGAGCTGAAAGGGACCTTATAGAGAGCATTTTGTCCATCTTCTTAAAATGTTTTTATAGCCCAGGTCTTCTAAATATCTCACGAGGTGCTTTTGGTATGTACCCCCTTGAAAGCACCTAGTCTCAACAGCAGATAATTGCTGCGAGACACATGCTACGATAAGGTCAACCTATACGTTACAGACCTTTGTGCAGGAGTACATATGAACACAGGTAGACTACAACACTCTGGAAGTTCTCACACAAAGGACGTAATGAAGTCAAGATGTAAAGGCCCAATATCAATTTAAGAGATACTGGACTTCTTTTTCAAAAACACTATTAAGCGCCATTGTTTTAATAACTTTATGTATGACAGCTATAAGTGGTCAGTCAAGATGTTCTACAAAGCACAGAACAGACATGTCACCATCATAATAAATTTTTTATTAACTCTGAGAAAATACAGAATTGAGAGGAGGATCAGAAGACAAATCTCACGCGGGCATTTTTTTTGCTGCATTTAAGACAAAAAAAAAATATTCCGTGATCCACATTTCTTTTAATCGACGAATTAAAAGTCTAAAGAGAAACAATAAAAACAGCTACCAAGGGGCTTCCCTGGTGGCGCAGTGGTTGAGAGTCCGCCTGCCGATGCAGGGGACACGGGTTCGTGCCCCGGTCCGGGAAGATCCCACATGCCGTGGAGCGGCTGGGCTCGTGAGCCATGGCCGCTGAGCCTGCGCTCCGCAACGGGAGAGGCCACAACAGTGAGAGGCCCGTATACCGCAAAAAAACCCACAACAACCCCCCAAAACAAACAAAAAAACAGCTACCAAGATTGGGATGTGAGCAAAAAAGGTTGAAAGGGTGATATTTACTTTTACTTTGAAAATAATCAAATTCAAAAATCAAAAATTGGTCTATAAACCACAGGAAACACAAAGTACTAAACTTTCCTATAAAATTTGTACTTTATTTCCAAATAAACTAAGTGTTGTATTTCCAAAATAATTTATAAAAAATAAAGTAATACAAGCAATTAATAAGACAATTTACCAATTTACAATGTAATGCTTTCAGGTCCGCACAGCGCTTGTACAGAGTAGGAACTCAATAAATATTTGCTAATTTATCAAATAATTAACATGTAAAGTCCAGAGGGTTACATGCAAAGCAATAATTTGATTCAGAGGCTAGAGAAGAATGTAATGTTGTAATTTTAAAGGGCTGATGGTGGACACTTGTTTTTTGACTACATCACCTAATCACAGTGTGATTACGTGAATAAGCACATACTCAGGAAAAAGCACATACTCCAAGTTGAATCCAGGACTTCTACGGGAGCCACAAGAAATCTCTTTCCCCACTGAGCGTGAACATAAGAGGATGAAAGCTGGAACTGCCCTCATGCTACCACAAGGGACAGCTGGTCCTAGGAGGTACTACATTCACTCTGAGGAATAAAGCTGAATCCACATCTACCTCTGGATTTTTCAAATTATAAATTCCCTGTTTCAGCTTAAACCAGTTTTGAGTTGGGTTTTCTGCCACCTTATACTGGAAAAAAATCATAACAAAACTTAAATATTTAGTTCAAATAAAACAGGCAAAAGCCAAAAACGTATTTGACACGGCCATGGTCTTAAAGACAAAGAATATTCTGCAGATGAAACATTCTTAAATTTATTTTTATTTTCCTAGGAAGTCATTTTATTCTACTAAAAGTATTCAAAACTAAATGTTCGAAGAATATCCCGTTCCTGCTATAACACAGACACTAGAGAAAGAAAAAAATATGTAACAGGGTAAACTAAACACTAAGAAGAATGCAGAAAGAAAGTACAACAGAAAAAACGAGTCCTGATTTTCCAAGGAGCTCTGATACCCAATACTGAGAAAGCTGACCCACTGCTTTATAGGCATTTAATTCCAAATAAGCAATGAGGTTGGTAGTACCAAGTACAAGCACACCAAATAAATAAATAACCTTAGAGCAAGGAATATATTTATCATCTAAGATTACCAAAGTCCTGCAAACGGCTACAGACACAGAATATTACTATTACGAGCAGCACCTAACCTGTGCCCCTCCTGCAACAACTAACCTTATTCTATGCATTTTTGCATAACTTTAACCCTTCCTTTATCTTATTTTACTACATTTATTTTTTCCTTTCGTCTTCATTTATCCACTTATTTTGTTTTTATCTTCCTACACTGTATGGGTCATTGTAATCACTCAAATTCTTTTTTTTTTTTTGAAATAAAGTAAGGTTTAAGTATATACTAACAATAGCAAAAGTCATTACATTTCTGAACTGAGAAAAAGAAAAAAGTTGAAAACTTTAAAAACTATAGGAATAAAACTCTAATACTGATAGTCAATACCATAAAATGTGTCATCACTGTCCTTGGCAAAATTGACAACGACATGTGGATATTCCTGCAGCCAGGTTACTGCTTCCCTATCAGCTGTCAATAAATTATGCAGTTTTTAACTCAGAAAAATGCAAATGCAAAGAAGTTCTGTATTTCTTCAAGAATCACTTACTTGGAAAGGAGAGAGAATATCACCAAAGTAAGAAAGCACCATAGCACAGTGGACATAGCATGAGTTTTGATTTTTGTTTTATTTTGTTAATTGATAGAGAAACAAACTAAACTTAAATCTAACAAACCTCTGGATGTGATTACCAATTTATAAGAAATACAAATGAGATCAGAATATGTAGACCTAATAAGAACATAATTAGCAAAATCCAAATTTGGGGAAGTTACACAGAACAAATGACCAATCCAGTTTCTTCCATAAATACATAGCAAGAAAAAAAGATGGGAGAGGCAATTTTTATAGATTAAAAGAGATTTGAGAGACTATTAACTATATGCAATGTGTGAACCAACTCTGTCTCCTGAATTGGAAAAACCAACTACTAAGAGACTTTATGAGAAAAACAAGAGAAATTCCAACAGAGGGCAATACAATGTACCTGACCAGTGCTCCAAAAAACTTGTCAAGGTCATCAAAAACAAAGTCTGAGAAAATGACACAGCCAAGAGGAGCCTAAGAACACACGACAACTGAATGTAAGGTGGGATCCTGGATGAAATCCTGGAGCAGAAAAAAGACATGAGGTAAAAACTAAAGACAGCTGAATACACTATGGACTATAGTTAATAATACTGCGTCAATAGCAGCCCATGACCACGCTAATGTAAGATGTTAATAATGGAGAACACTATGCAGGGGAAGAGGGTGTATATGACAATTCTGTACTACCTGCTCAATTGTTTTGCAAATCTAAAACTGTTCTAAAAAGTAAGGGCGATTAATTTAAAAATTATTTGTGAGACAATTAAGCAAATATAAACACTATTTGATATGAAGGAATTATTGTTAATTTTTTAGGTATAATAATGGAACTATGTGCTCTATATGTGTGTGTTTTTATCAGTTTTTTGTTTTTAAGTGCACATCTTTTACAGATACATACTGAACTATTCATGGATGGATGAATGAATAAAGTTAAAAGGGTAGACTACAGCAATGTTTCCCAAGGTTTAGTATTCAAGGTGATTTCTGGTGACAGGTAAGGGTGTTTTGTTTGTTTGTTTGTTTGTTTTTGCGATACGCGGGCCTCTCACTGTTGTGGCCTCTCCCGTTGCGGGACACAGGCTCCGGACGCACAGACTCAGCGGCCATGGCTCACGGACCCAGCCGCTCCGCGACATGTGGGATCCTCCCGGACCAGGGCACGAACCCGTGTCCCCTACATCGGCAGGCGGACTCTCAACCACTGCTCCACCAGGGAAGCCCCGTAAGGGTGTTTTTAATGTTTAATAGCTATACATTTAATTTAAATACATTATAAAAAATATACAGCTAGCACATCAAACCCATGATTTCACAGATTTTCATTGCTTAGGGTAGGTTTCCCTTAGGAAAAAATTTGTTAAGACTAAAAAAAAACACTTAGGCAGAGGTAGGTTAAGATTCTAGATTCACACTATGTGACCTTAAGCAAGCCAGCTGTTTCAAGGAGTACAGCACCTGCTACATCCAAAGCAGGCACTCAATAAATATTAACTACTGCACTATTGATAAAAAGCCAATCTATCAACAGAACTCCAACAAAGGAGAAAAGACTGGAACTGGGGAGAATGAGTTAAGCACAGGATGAGGGAGCAAAGGAAGCATGAGGGCTTACAGGGGCAATTTGGGCAGGGGCAGGCAAGGCTTCCCCTGTTCTTCTCAATCTCCCCAAATACTGACAATCTGCTGCTGCCCACCTACAACCTGGAAACTCTGCTGCTCCAGAGTCTCTGGCACTTTTAAGAGTCCCAAGCTGCCACCTAACACTCCTCAAACTAAGGTGATACCTAGAGGTGCGGAATCTAAAATAATCAGAAGAGTTTTTCTTTTCTTACCCCAGGCAGGGATGGGAAAGAGCACAAGGTTTTGTAGAGATAAAAAGGAAGGAAGGGAGGAAGGAAAGGAGGGAGGGAGGACAAGAGAAAGAGAGGAAAAGAATCACTATGTGACCTTGAGCAAAAAAATAATTCTCTTCTCCAGTCTCCATTTCCTCACATGCTAAAATGTGGAAAATAAGCCTATCTTTCAAGGTTATGGTGAAGATTAAAAGGAATCGTAGATGTAAATCTGGCATTTAACGAGTGTTAGTTCCCTCCCTCCTTACTTTGGCAGGGTGATAAGAGAACCCTTGGTGCATAAAAGAAGTTGGGGTGAAATACACAAAAATAGTAAAGAGCCTTGGGTTGTATCAGTTTTGAACCAAAATAAAGGAGGAGAGGAATTCTGGGGTCAGAAAGTTTGGGAAATACTGGGAAACATATTATTAAAATGACAATTACCAAGTGAATTTCTAAGAGGAGGAGATTACGTGCAGCATTTACTAAATTTACTTGACCTAAGGAAGCAACTCCCAGTAATAGTGATCCTATTAATCACACACACACACACACACACACACACACACACGAAAAAAAAGGGAGGGGGAGGAAAGGGAAGGTTAGCAGTTTACAGCAGCTGACAAATCCTTCAAAATGACAGCTGTAGTATTACTATCTGGACAGATCAGAAGTCAATGTCTGGTTTAGAGGCAGAGAGGGAGAGAAGGGATGCGTTTTGATCTTCTGAAAGGAGTTACTGATGCCAACAGCTTAATTTTCATGACCAAGTCATTTAAAACTAAGAGATGATAGTGAAACAGAAAACACCAAGCAATGGAGTGAATGTATTCATTTTAAAAGTACATATAAACTTCTGATACAAAATGGTTCATTCTTATTTGCCCTCCTAAATTTATTCCTTCATTCAATCAACTGGGCAATTGTATGGCATGCACTGTGCTAGATGCTGGGAATATGCTATGAACTGAATATGACATGAGAGACGTGATCCTTGTCCCCATGGAGGTTACCTTCTTAATAAAGAAGCTGACTCTAGTGGGGGATTACGCAATACGTTTATCAATTACAATTATGTTAACAGCTGTGAAGAAAAAGAACTGAATGCTGTAATAATATGACAAAGGGAATCTAACCTGTAGGGGGTACATGGGGGCCCAGACACAATCCCTGAGGAATTGATGCTTGAACTCAGCTCTAAAGGACAAGCAGAGGTTAAATGGGCAAGAAAGGAGTTAAGGGTGAAGCCTCCCTGATAACAAATAATAGATGTTAATGCTTGTTAGGTCAAGACAGAATCTGGTGCACTGGAGGAAGGGGTGGGGGAAAATCACTGTGACTGAAGTATGGAAAGCTGAGGTGAAAAACAGCAAAAATAGACAAGACTCAGGAGGAAGACAGAGGTGCCAAGGCTGCGGTTTCTGACTGTGCAACTGAAATCATCAAAGGAATATCAAAGTAAAAGACAATGGCACTGGAAACCTGGCTAGGGTGCTCTCCACAAATATTAAGACATTTCAAGGAATTTCTATTAAATATAATAGAGAAAAAACTGGACTGGAAACAGGGGTTCACTGCACGTAAACAAAGAAAAGTCTACCTGAAAAGTAGAAGAATTCCCAGCAGAACCTCACTTCCTAGGTCAAAGCAGCAAAGGCTAGTAGGAGTGAGTGTCCCTGAAGCTGTCAGTGAGGCCAGTCGAGACGGATCCTAACGCGCTTCATAAAGAGCACCGGCAGCCGGGGGGGCAAGCCAGAGCAGTGACCTGGCTTAAGCTTGCCGCAGACAGTCTGCTGAATAAAGCAGATACTCCTGCAGCTGGCTTCTAACAAAAATGGTCATTTCAATCACAAAAGGGCAGCACTGCCCCAGCCACAACAAACTCAGAAGTTCCTCACCCAGGTGACTTCCTTCTGCTACTCCCCAAATGCACCTGGATCTAGAATCAGCAGAGAAGACAGCTAATCTACATATTTCCCTTTCTTCACGAAAGAAACATAAATAGCCACAAACCTAAGAAATATATGTCCAATATCACTAGTAATTTAAAAAAATAAAATTTTAAATTCTTTAACCAAATTGGGATTTTAAAAAATTATTAATACCTTAAAATGGCATAAACATGGAGAAAAGAGCACTTTCATAGACTATGGTCAGTTTGATATATCATGTTCATATAAATAACAGAAAGTGGGTAAAACCTTTGGCTATATAAAATACACATGCACATTTTTTGTGTACACTCTTTGACTCAACAATTCCACCTCTTAGAACTTACCCCAAGGTAATACTCACAGATTTAGTCAAAAATTAAACTTCAAGAAAGAGCACCACCTTTAAGTTGCTATAAATTAGAAATAACTTAAATGTCTAATAAAGGAGTGGTTTAACTATTTACCATTTGCATGTTCATGCATATTTGGCACCCCTTCAAAATGTTATAAAGAAATGTATGATGGTTCAGAAAGATGTCACAAATATTGCTGAGTTTTAAAGGCAGTTTGAAAAATAATTTTATGTGTGAAAAACAAATATGAAACATATATGAAAGAAAAAATTATGTATATGAAGGCAGAGAAGTATACCAAATATTAACAGCAGTTATCAGTGGAACTTTTTATTCTTTTTGTTTCTTATTTTACATAATTTTTATTGGCAATTTTCCTATAATAAATATAAATTACTTCTGTAAAAAGAAAATATAAGTTTCTTACTCAACATTTTTTCAACAGTTTTTTAACATATGTGTAAATAACAGTACTGGGCTAATTGGGTAACCATGGGAAGTAAAAATGAATCTTGATCCCTATCTCAACCATAAAAAACAATTATTTTGAGATGGTAAAAACATACCGCTTCTAGAAGAAGGCACAGAGTATCTTTAAGACCTTAGAGTAGGCAAAAATTTCATAAACAGGACACAAAAACTAGTAACTATGTAAGAAAAAATTGATTAATTAGACTTCATTAGTATGAAGACCTCCTGCCCACCAAAAGACAATATTAAGACATTGGAAATGCAAGCCACAGAACAGGAGGTGTCTGCAATATGTATGTCAGACAAAGAACTCGTTTCCAGACTATAATAAAGAACTCCCACAAATCAGTAAGTAAAAAGACAACTCAATTTTTTTAAAGGGTCAAAAGATTTGAATAAGCATTTCTCTAAACAAGATAGCTAAATGGTCAATGGGCACAAGAAAAAAATGCTCAACATCATTAGTCGTTAGGGAAATGTAAAATAAAACCACAATGAGATACTATTTTACAACTACTAGAATGGCTAAAACTGAATGACAATGTCAAGTGCTGATGAGGATGTAGAGCAACTGGAATTCTCATACACGGTCAGAGGAACTCTAAGAATGTACAGCCTCTTTGTGAAAAGATCTGGCAGTTTCTTGAAAAACTAAACATACATCTACACTCTACCCCAGCAATTCCACTCCTAGGTATACACAAGAGAAAAGAAATGTCCAAACTAAAACTTGAACACAAATGTTCACGCAAGCTTTATTCGTAATAGCCAAACACTGGAAACAACCCAGATATTCATCAGCTGGCAAATGGATAAGCAAAACTGTGTATACTCGTATAATGTAACACTGCTAAGCAATGAAAAGGCACAAACAACTGATACAGGAATGAATCTCAAAAACATGTTAGGCAAAATAAGCCAAACAGACTAAGAGTACGTGCAGTATACGCATGCTGTACCCATCCCATCTATATGAAATTCTAGAACACGCACAACTGATCTACAGTAATAGAAAGCAAGTTACCTGAGGCCGAGGATGCTGTTGAGGGGACTCCAAAGGGTAATGAGGGAAGTTTTTTTTTGGTAGAAATGTTCTATATCTTGATTGTGGTAGTGGTTACATGAGTATATATAGTTTTCAAAACTCAAACAGTATACTTGAAATGAGTACATTTTATTGCATGTAAACTATACATCAATAAGCTGATTAAACAAAAAAAACCCAAAACTACAAAATAGATACCAGTACACACTTATCAGAATGGCTAAAATGAAAAGGATTGGCAAAGCCAAGAGATAACTGGAACTCTCCACATTACAGGTAGGTGTCTAAATTGTCGTAAGTGCTTGGAAAACAGTTTAGCAGAATCTACTGAAACTAAACATACGTCTATCCTCTGACCCAGTAATTCCACTCTGGGGTTTTTATAACTGAGAGAACCAAGTGTTTATGTCCACCTTAGAAGTGTTATTCATAATAACAGCCAAAAATTGGAAACAAACCAACTAATTTATCAACAGTAAAATAAATGAATCATGGACTATATATACAATGGAATAATGCACGGAGGGAAAAATACACAACAAAATGGATGAATTTCACGGATACAGTAATGGGGGAGGGGGAACACAAGAGTACATATATATGCTGTATAACTCCATTTATATAAAATCCAAAAACAGCCATAACTAACCTATAATAAAAGAGGCCAGAATAGACCTTTGGGAGGGTCTATTGACTGGGTGAGGCACAGACAAAAGAGCCCTCAAGTGGCTCTAGCATGTTTTCTATCTTGATTTGGGTAGTAGTTACACAGTGTAGTATACACACATGTAAAAAAAATCATTAAGCTGTACACTTAATATTTGTGTTCTATACTGTATGTAAGTTAAAAGCAAAAAATATATATATATGCAAATGCCCTTTAATCTATCTTTGTCCATCCCTTGAAGCTGGATGCTTTTTACACAGTATCCAGGTGTGGCCTCTGTCAGTGTGAGTCACTCTCATTCCCAGTCTACTCAGTTACATGTTCTTCATGTCCACCTCCCTCAGATTACCTGAGCTGGTGGTGCTACTAAATATCTGGAGTAACGGCACTGGAAATGGGACTGGATAAGGTCATGCCCTAACCAGACAGGGAAGATGTCCAAAATACTTATTATTATTATTACCAGTATATATGGTTTTAATAAAGGTGTAATTTCAAGTCTACAGTACAGTCCCTTGTTGATTCACTATCCTTTTGATTAAGTTCTTGCAGAGATTGTGGGGAAAATTAAATACAAGCAGCCAACATTCTGAAAATAAGTACTAGCATTGCTAATATTTTTGCTTGAAAGTTTAGCTCCACAATTATAAGGAAAGTGACTTTTAAAATCATAATATAAATATTCACTTTATAAACTTTCAGAAATAAAGCCATGTCAGAGTTAGACTTTGTTGAAGCACTTTATTTGCATATTGCAAAACTAAACACAGTGGCAACGCATGAAACTATTACTGCTGTCTTCCAAAATTAACCAACAGATTAAAAAATATGTGGTTAAGTTCCAGAAACTATAATTAATTCATTCACAATCAGTTAATTCATAACTGATTTATGAATGCAAAGCTTTTTAGAGACAGGACTTCATGTTTTAAGACAGTCTGATTTACATTCTCTTCAATACATGCACATACGTACTCATATCTATCAATACAATCTACCCATTCTACATTTAAAATGTCTCATCTCCTCCTCTTCCACACCATCTGTTACTATCTTGTGATTTCTTCCCTGGAACATTACAACAGTCTATTAATTGGTCTCCCTGCTCCACTGCATCCTCCAAACTGACTGCCAGAGTGATCTTTCTAAAGCACAGATTTTGCTCAAACTTTCAGGTCATCTCTCATCTCAAACCACACCCACTACCCTCACCCTTCCTCTCCTGGAGGGATGACAAGCTCAAAAGTAAAGAAGGCCTTACAGGAGCTATGGTGACCAGGAAAGTACAAGACTTGACTCAAAAAGGCAGCCACTACTCAGCTCCAGTTTTCAGGCAAAACCAGAGTGTTTTCATACGAAATGTCTAATTTTTAAAAATCTATGCAGATCAAATAAAATACATCTGTGGATCTCTATCTACAGGCTACTTGTCTGTAACTTATGACCTAAAGGATGACCCAAGATTTGGTTATAATCTCTTTACAAATTTATCTACCTCAATCCCTTCACACAAACTACACTCCAACAATCCACAGAACTACTTACTCCCAACAGACAATACACACCACTGCCTCCCAGCTACTGTTCATTTGGTTACCTTTGCTATGATATCCCTCCTCTGCCCCAACACATCCACATCCATGTCTAATTTTTGCTCAAGCCCCAAAAGGTAACTTTTTTAAAATTTCCTTTATGAGATTTCCTTTCTTTTCTAGCTCCCACACAACGTATGTCCACCTCTCATGATCCTTAGCAGTTCTCACATTAAACTATACTTTTTTACGTAAAAGACTGTAAGATTCTGGAAGCAAGGTACACATCTGATTCTGTTCTGTATTCCCCACATTACCAAACAGTACCTGTTCGATTACATGCTCAATAACAAATGAATAAAGCTATTTATCTGCCTATTTGCATAACAATTAGTACCTCAAATAGACGGCCATTACACAGTATGATCCCTTAGATTTTGAAAATCAAAAGGCTAACAAGGTTCAGAAAAATATCCCTGTAATATTAAGTTTGAATCAGAACTAACATGAACACATGGTTCATTTTAAATATACGTCTTAGGTCTGTCCACTGAAAAGGTCTAGAAGCAACAACAACCCAACAGTATTGATTTTGTTTCTAAACACCATTCCCCACTAAAAGGAACCAGAGCTTCTTGGAGAAACGGTTGATTCTTGATATGCAGGGAAAAGTAGAAAACCAAGAAACACACCAAAACTGATGGGCTCATGTTAAAAAGGAAGCAGGAGCTATCTTGAAGGGGCTCTCATTAGCCAAATCTGAACATCAATAAAGATTGTAATTGACTGTTAACACAGTGAATAAATAAAATCCATGAGAGTATGGTGATACACAAAAGGAAGGAGGAGAAACGAGATGGCCTCTGTGAATGCTAGCTAACAAATATAGACGAAATGACAGAAAACCACAATTCTGTAACTTACATTGTAATAACTGATTTCAGGCTCAGGATGCTAAAACCACTGGGTGAAAGGCTGTAATGGAACAGGATATTTACAAGGTGCCAAAATATTATCCCATAGTCCTTTGTAATAATAGGGGATAAAACTGTACCTTAATGGAGAGATCTGGCTGCTGCCACCTTAGTCAAGGGATCAAAATTAGCATAGCTCATAATGGGATAACCTGTCATTAAGTGCCTCCCGACATGACTCAATGCAAAGTACACTTCACCTATGATGAAGCATTCTTGTCATTCTTATTAAATGGGCTGCAATCAAGCCTCTCACATAACTTCCAGTTTACAGCAAGTATAGGAGCTAGAGAAACGAGTTAAGTAACACCATGAAGAAATAGTCAGACAAGCGAAGAATGCTGCACACCCTACAGGACAACTAACTGAGCTGGACCCCTAAAAAAAAAAAAAAATCAATTCCAGGAGAGGGAAAAGGGCAGAGGGACAGTTAAAACAAAAAGAAATTTAAAAGACATCTACAACCAAATACAAAAGGTGTGTTTTATTTGGAACTTGGTTTTTTTTTTTAAAGAGGGGTTTTTTTTTAATATTGAACTGAATATTTGTTATTATATTGTGGAATTACTTTCATTCTTAGATATAAAAATACTATTGTGGCTTTATATATGTATAAAATACATATGACTATATTTAGTATTTGGTTATATATGGAGATGTATACTATATACATGGTGTGTGTGTGTGTATGTACGCTTGCTTTTAGAGAGAGACTATCTTAAGAGATACATGCTGAAATGTTTAGAGGATGGGGTATCATGTTTGCAACTTACTTCCAAATTGTTTAACAACAAAAAAGGGTACTTATTTGGGGAGAGAAGGACAGAAAGGGGAGGAGAGGGACAGAGGAAGAAGGGAGGGAACGGACGAAGGGACGACCAAGGGGGGGAGCAGAGAAATGATCCAAATACAGCAAAATGTTAACAACTGTTGAGTCTAGGTGGAGAGAGTATACAGGTGTTTGTTGTACTGCTTTTTTCCCCAACTTTTATATGTATGAAATTCTTCATAATAAAAAGTTATGGGGGAAAAGAGAGAACAACTTTAAAAGCAACCAGCTTAAAACCAATGTAAAACCTTGAGAGTGTCAGGAAGTAAGAGTACTCTCAAGCAAAGCCTGTGAGAGTGTAAACTGTTGCCATGTGACTGGAGGACAACGTGGCAATGTCTATCAGATTTTTTAAAGCACCTATCCAGTGACACTCCCAGGAATCTGTCCTGAAGATATACTCCTCCACATGTGAAATGACATACACGTCAAGTTATTTTTTACAGCATTATGTATAACAGCAAAAGACTGGAAATAGCCTCTATCTGTAACAGCCCAGACTGGTTTCACAAATTATGGCACATATAATAAATCAGCGTGCATCTTTTAAATTATCTCTTCAAAAAACATGAGAGTTCTTTGGAAACTGATATGAAAGATGACCATGTCATATTTTACATTAAAAAAAATCAAGGTGCAGAATAATGTGTATAGCACACACACACATATATGAAAGCTACACAAGAATGTGGTTGAGTAGCTGGAGCTAAAGAGAAGTGAGACTTTTTTTTCCTTACTGTGTACTCATTTTTGCACCTTATGAATTTTGTACCATAGACATATATAATGTATTCAAAAAAGTTTTTTGTTAAGTATTGATTGACTTTAGCTGTAATGAAGTCTTCACATCTCCATGCTTTCATTACTAAAACCTAATTACAGTGGAGTTATATAGCACACCTGGGAATAAGGGTCTGAAGTCAGTACATAAGGTGAAAACAGCATATAGTAAAAATCTGCCTTAAAAATCTCTTAAATATACGCCACACTGGACCAACACACCATCTCAATAATTCCTACACAGCTAATTTTCATACCAGCACTTGAACAGTTTGCTGTTTCTTCAACTGACTAGTAGATTAAACAGCTGGCTTGTACTTCGGCCTCATGTTGTGATGTTAAAAATGTTTCTTTAAAATAGCATAATCACACTCATCACAGCTAGATGAGAAGCATTCAGGAATTGAGACAGGCTGAGAGAAGAGCAAATTTCCATTCCCCATTTCACGTTTGGTCCAGAATGTTCACTGTTTAGGTTAGTTTTCCCTTGCTTTTGTCACCAGATGTAAAGAAATGAATTTGATAAATGTATGAAAGATGTGTAGTGACAACATGGTGCTTTCTAAAATACATTTCAAAAACAGTACCTCTATTAATTAAACAAACCACTACAGTGGAAAAAAATATCACAATCCAAATATAATGGACTAATTTGCTGATTGGGAACAGGCTGTAACAATCCCCAGATCAATGTGAGAAGGACAGAGTAGTAACACCTCTTGAGAGACATCACATATGATCTCATAATCTGAGCTGTAGCCCATTCCTTTATATTAGTATTTCCATACAGATATATAGATTCTTCAATCTTTACTCCGAGTTATCTTCTAACTCCAATAAGTAAAGTTAGCTATCACTGAAGCTAAATAAAAACTCCCAAATCTTTCTATCCCTGCTCTCTCTGGTGAGCGCCAGATCAGTATTCCTACTAGATACTTCTCCTTTCAGAGGATTCACCCATAGGCTACTCAAATTCACTACAAACTGAACTCATTCTTTCTCCTCCCTCCACTCCCCCCAGTCTGTTCTTCTAGTATTCCCTATCTTGGAAGAGAGAACAAACAACCATTCTGGCGCCCAAGGCAAAAATCTAAAACTATACTATATTCCATCCATCTCTTTCTCCTATAACCAATCCCCGTTTGGTAGGTCCTGCCACCTACATCTCTTTTAAGCCCACCCCATCTCCACCATACCCACTGTCAATGCTTTGGTTTGCCTTCATCATTGCACACTTGAACGAACTGGTCTCCCTGCCTTGAGTCTCTTCAATCCATCTTACAGACACCTGAAAAGTTAACTTCTTAAAATGCAAATTTGGTTACATCACTCTTTCTATTTTAAGAACAGAAGGATCAAGAACAAGTCCCAAAGTAATGATATAGTAAGCTAAACACAAGCTCATTTAATAACATGATATAATGCAAAGAGAATGTACTACCAGGCATATTTTTTATGAGTATATTCCTATTCTACCTCACACTATATGACCAAATTAAATAAGCTATTAAGTGTGTTTCAGTAGAAAGAGGCCTTAGGGAAGCAAGGAAAATTCAACTGCCTTCTTAAAGAGAGTCAAAAATGAACACAAAATGGATCCTAACAGTGATAAAGGTGCCTTAAGGAAAACAAGGAGTTTCCCAGACCTAAAAAACAAAGAGTGCGTTCAAGCTGAATGTAAATATTAACATGCTTAAAATGAATGCCGTAATCAGAAAAGGATTTGGGAAGTAAAAACAAGCAGAGAAGCTGAAGGAAGACAGAAAAACCATCCATCCCTAAAGTAAAAGCTGAATGAGGTTGTCTCAGTCCCAGGCCAGCACATGTCACTTCCCTGGTCAAGTCCATGCTAACGAAACCACGTGACTATGATCTGACCTGGTAGGTAAAGTCTACCCACTGGACAAGAAATATTTCGGTCATTTGGCTTGAGTCTTCAGTTTCCTCTAAATATCTCTTCTCATTTGAAAAACTTAAACTGGCATGTTATAAGTAGGATCTAGTAAGGAAGTCTACCTATCAGAAAAGTTTATATTAATCATGCCAACAAGCACATATCATTATAAATTAATAAACTGGAATTCTGGCTTTACACATCAGTCTTGCACAGCTGGTTAATGAATTTAAGTCTAACCGTGGGATAAGGTGCTGGCTTTCAGCATGCTGACAAGATCAGATTTCTAAGGGTGTTAAATCCAAGACCAGACCTAGGATGAAGGTAAATTCTATAACTGTATTTGTGGCTATTAAAATTAATTAAAATTTAAAATTCAGTTCTTCAGTTAACAGAGCCACATTTCAAAATAGCCACAAGTGGCTAGTGGCTACCATATTGAACAGCACAGATAATGAAAATTTGCATTATCCAGAAAGTTCTAACTGGACGGCACTGTTCTGGAAGACAACCTTAAACTAACCCTACTGTGAGTCCTCTCGGGAAACAGGCTGAGATAGTCTTGGATGGCTAACACAGAATCTGAGATCTAGACTATTTTCTACAGAAGGTACGAAATAGATACTCAGCAACCATTGTTTCCTTTCCCTTTGCAATGATTTTTTGAAATCAGAATACAGTTTTAGTCTTCAGGATTTCTGCCCCTCTTTTTATCACTGGATGGTATTTTAAACTTGAGGCACAGACATTAGAAGCACATTCTCTGAAACGAAACTGCTTAGATTCATGTCTCATCTTTGTCTCTTACTAGATGTGTGACCTTGAACATGTTCCTTAACTACTCTATCCTTCAGTTTCCTCATAACTAAAGTGGAAATAAGGGTACCTACATCATCGGGTCACTATGAAAATGAGTTTACACATGTAGAGTGTTCAGAATTGTGCTCAATACAGAGTAACTGCCCATTAAGTGTAAACTACTACTACTTTTCCTACTACCACCACCCTGAGAGCTCTTCACGTGACAAGCGTGAAAAATGCTCAACTAGAAGAAATACTAACAAATGTAAAAAGTAAAACATGGATCACAAAGCCAGAGTGTCAGCCTATGATAAAAAGGTTTTTTTTTTTTTTTTAAGGGTAAAGGAAATGGGTAATCTGGAGTGATTAAATACCAGAAAAAGTCATGAGTTGCCTGACAATGTCTTACTTGTAAGGCTGATAAACCACAGACCAAAAGGAGTCTACACAGGGACTTCCCTGGTGGTCCAGTGGTTAAGACTCCATGCTCCCAAGCAGGGGGCCCAAGTTCCATCCCTGGTCAGGGAACTAGATCCCACATGCTGCAACTAGAAGAGCCCACATGCCGCAACCAGAAGAGCCCACATGCCGCAACTAAAGAGCCTGCATACTGCAATGAAGATCACGCGTGCCGCAACTAAGACCCGGCGCAGTCAAATAAATAAATAAATATTTTTTAAAAAACATGCTAAGAATGTCACTGTTAAAAAAAAAAAAAAGAAGTCTACATAATAAGCTACTGAGCTATTTAAATAACCATATAAGTAAGGAGGAACTGAGAAGATACAGGTTTGAGTTCACTAGACCAAATGATACTTCCCTGTATAAAACACATTTTGACATGCAAATGTATAGCCTCTCTTATACTTCCTAAGTTACCTTTAGGTTCACTTGGTGACTGACTAAAGATCTTCTAATCTTTTCATTCAGAAGGGAGAACACCAGATACAATTAAGATACCATGCCAAACAATGATCCATCATGTGTTCTCCAAGTGAAAACCCACTGTAGAAAACCGCATCTTACTCTAACAGTATATAGACAATATGAAAATCCTGAAGTTGAAGTACAAACTTCAGCAAATGTAGTCAGATGGAAAGAGCCAGAGCTCTGGAGGCACACAGGCTCAAGCTTAAGCTTGGCCTTGCCATGTACTAGCTGTATGACCCTGGGCAAATTGTACTTAATGCTCATGAGCTTCATTTTACAATCTGTAATATACACGTAAAGCAGGTGCCAACTAAATAAGAAATATATGTAAAGAGCTTACAATAGTGCCTGGCACTTAGTAGATGCCCAGTAAACAGCAGCTACAGTAAGTACATCGTCCCGAGAAGACCCTCCAGGAGTCCTAAGAATAAAAGACCACTACTTTACATGGTAAATACAAAAATTATTCTGACCAGGTAATAACTACAAATCATGAGATAATGCCACAAAATTGTCATTTGCTTTCCATAGTTTATAACCTATTCCTCAAACAAATGTCCCTTGTTTACTGTACTGTATTCCCTGTTAGGCTATGACTACAAAACTTTTGGGCCTATTTAATAAAAATAACTGCATTTCTTACACTGAAACAAAGTTTTTACTAGCAAATACCTTCACTAAACCACACCCAAACATGAACACTATGAATAAATGTCTAACATTTCTTCTTTCTCTATTATAATGGAAAAAAATAAAGAAATTTTAAGTTTCTCTCAGTGAGTTGAGTTCTACATAACAAAACAATACAGGGTAATTGCTTACCTGGACAATATTTTGTACTTCAGATCCACCAATCCAGAATGAATGGGGGTATTCCCTTTCAGACTAGTCTGAGAAAAGACAGCAGTCAAGCAGCTTCCAAGATTCTTTCCGCTTACTGTATCCAGCTTTCTTCAACAAAATCCCAAACATGCACTTCGGTAACTGTTGAAAGACAGAAAGCAATCCATACACCCACCATGGCACCAGCGGCAAAGGACAGCCACCAAGAAATGGAAGGGTCAATGGAGTGGTGGATCTGAAGCACAGAAAGAGTTACAACCCTTGAGTCAGCTATTTGGTATAAAAGGTCTGTAGTAGCACTGCTCATCTCTGTGTTGAGAGAAGGATAAGAAATTCTACATAACAAAGAAGGAAACATCTCTAATACTATTATTTGTTCATGATAAATATCATGCAATTTCCAAATGCATGATAAAAATTTCTTCTATTATGCACATAAATTGTCCCAGATCATTCAGCTACAATGAATTTTATCCATTTTCTAAGACAGCTCCTCTACTATTACAGAAACTTTGTCAGCCAAAGTTAATATAGGAGGGCTCAAATGTCTCCCAATCAAAATATGTATTTAAGCACCTAACAAGAAATCTTTTGGTTTGCCACATATAAGAAATCAAATCTTCACATCTCTCAAATCTTCCACCCTCAGCTGAAATACAGGACATTTTAAGACATGTGACATAACTTTAAGAGTAAACTTCTGACTCAATAAAGGCCAATCCCCCACAATGGCCAGTCACTGGGTAAATTAGGGAAAATAATAAAGAACACTAATAAACAATTTACTAGATAACACCTTTAAATACATAAGCCCACTCCACATTATATCAACATTCTTTTATTACCATACCAACTCTTCCATTAGACTGTAAACTCTAAACAAACTACAAGGGAGAGAGAAAAAGACATTCAACAGAATGACATAGATAAAAACTTAAAAATCCAAAGACTGTGAAGCTGCTTGCACATAAATTTGCTACTTCCTCAACTGTCACACTACTGCCAAAATGTTCCGGCAGTAATTATAATACCTACCTTTATTGAAGGGTTACTAATGGGCCAGGCCTTTTACATTCATTACTCATATTTAATTCTCAAAAAATATGAGAAGAAATAACTTGCCCACAGTCCCATATCTAGTAGGTGGTAGAGCCCATGCCCTTTTCACAGAATACTGTGGCGTCCCAAGTCCACAGTCCATGGATCAGAAAGACCATGATTCCTGGGGCAGAAGAAACCAAGCTTTAAGCTAACTGACGTCAGAAGGGAGAACCACAAAAATACAGAAGAGTTAAGTATTTCAGCCTAGCTGAACTAAAATACAACTGAACTTGTTGAGCCATCCTGAAAGGGCTGACTCCCCTGATCTAGCCACTTAAAAGCATTTCAGTAACAAAAAGCCATGCAATTCTAAGGCCCACAATATTAATTTTATAACAAAACACATTATAACGTTGCCCAAGTAGACTGTGTTTAGCAGCAAAGATGTGTCTGTGACAAAGAATCCCAAACCCAGTTGAAACCAAGGAATTTTTAAATTCCAAGATCAATAAATAGTCCACAGGCAAAGACTAAAGATGTTCTGATTTTTCATGTTACAGGCAAAGCAACTGAGGTGACTGACTGAAGTACAAGTCTAAGATTAACCTCTTCATAACAAACGGGTGGAAATATGTTAATACCCTCAACTTAAAGGCATTATTTGAGTAAAATCACAAGCAAAGAATAATTGTTCAAGCTCTTCTCATTACTCTAGAGCCTAAGAATAAACTAAAAACCCAATTTTGACAAAAGCTGCTAGTGGGCTAGCAGTTAACTGCTAGAGCAATATACTCTGCTTTTCAAAGTATAACTCACTGCTATAACCAAAATGCCGAACAATTATAGCAAAACACAGCCACAACAATTTGACTAACGGACTCACTTCTGAACCTCTTGCATTGTCAGGGCTTTTTCTTGTATTAGTGAGTTAATTTTCCCCCCTTCCCTTCAAATAAACATTTACTGAATGCCTAATTGGTGGCAGGCCTTATGCTAGAGAAACAAAGATTAATAGATGCCAGACCAGGAACGTAAGGACTGACTGCTTCCTGTCCCCTGCCCCTTTCTCTCTGAGTCTCCTAAGCAATCATTTCACAGAACCAAAACATATTTTATTATTAGTTCCCAAAACTGGTTAAGTGTTCTGAATTTAACTCTCAAAAAAAAAAATACTCAGGTTCCTTTTTCTTAACAGCAGAGCTCTCATTTTTCTTTTTCTTCTGTGGATCAGAGGTTTGCTATTAGAGAATGGTTTCCTATATTCATTGTACTTTGGTATTTGCCCATCTCTCTACTCGGTCATCTTTTTCAATTTACATGTTAATGTTTCACTGTTTCTACTTCACTGCTTTCCATTCTGTGAAGGTCTTCATTGTTGACTAACCCTGAGAGGGAATTTCCTAAAAAATGTTTCCTGCTGACATCACTGAACTCTGCAATCTTTGAATTTTGTTAAAACAATAATAAGATCCAGGTTAGAGATACCCTACTGGACTGTCAGGTCTTCCTGGCTGGTCTCTCATTTGCCTACAAAGACAAGCTTCCTGTGAGGCAATTACGATCAGCAGAAACTGAACTGAGGGTAACAAGCACTTTCTTGACCAACAGGTTTTTCCCCTTTTCTCAACTAATTCAATGAACAACAATACAACTCAGGAGGAAATCTTGTAGGATAGTCACCACTTATTCTGTTAAAGGTCAAAATCACCAGCTTTGCTAAAACAAGAATAAGAATTTGAAAATCCTAATTTCCTTGTCGAAACTAAATTGATCAAACATAAATCACAATGCTCAATGTTAATACGAACAATTACCAGTCTCTTTCTACCAGGATACCTAAAACAGGGTTAAGTGGGTTCTCTCCACAGGTAGAGTACATGTCTAATTATGGCTAATTGGTAGTTCTTAGTAATTGTAACAGTACTTCCCAGATTTCCAAGACAGTACTTATTCTGTATGATTTCATCATCTCCTCCAAAGATGCCTCGTTAAATGTATGGCTAAAAGCAACTGAATTTTAGGCCTCTGTAAAGCTTCACAATTAAATACACACACAAATCGGGGGGAAAATTTAAAACCTTCCTCACATCATCTGTCTTGATTGTGCTTTACAAAATATGGTCCCTGTACTTGTGGGGAGAGTTAGCTTGGCAGGTAGTTGCTGAGAGGCAAGTCTTTGCAAGGTCCTTTCACATGCATCTCTCATAATCCTTCCAGCAGCAATACCCACATTTTCTTATTTTTATACATAATGAAATCATACCAGAGTTTAAACGTTAATGTTCTTAAGGTCACACAGCCAGCAAGTGACAGCTAAGATACAAACTCAGGTGTTTCACTCTAGAGTCCATGCCCTTTATGCTAAATCACGCTTCTCTAAGGTCACAGGATCCTTCGAACTTATCGACTGTTTGGCAAGTTCACGTCAACAGATATAAAAGGAGTTTGGTTTTCTCAGTCCTTCTATCAACCACTCTCTAGGATGTATATAAATCAATCTGTATGTGTATAAAAGTCTGTAAATAATGGTTAAAATGTCTATGAATGTCTGTGTACCACATCCCACCTTCCTTTTCCCCTTAGCAGTCTTTCTCGTCTATCCATCTCCACCTTTGTCTTAAGATTATCAAAAGGAAATCTTTTTTTTTGGCGATACGCGGGCCTCTCACTGTTGTGGCCTCTCCTGTTGCGGAGCACAGGCTCCAGACGCGCAGGCTCAGCGGCCATGGCTCACGGGCCCAGCCGCTCCGCGGCATGTGGGATCCTCCCGGACCGGGGCACGAACCCGTGTCCCCTGCATCGGCAGGCGGACTCTCAACCACTGCGCCACCAGGGAAGCACCAAAAGGAAATCTTAAAAAGTTTTCACAGCATGGAAAAAAAACTAACGTTAATTTATATCAATACCTACTGCACACCCAAGTGTGAAGTGTAGTGAAGGATTCAAAGGACAATCAGATACAGCCTCTGGAAGAGAAGCTTAGACATGATCAAACTTTTATGATACACAGGAAGGTCTGATAAGTCCCATAAGAGTTAGGAACAAATTATCATAAGAACTAGTGATATAGGTGAGAATTTCCAGAAAAGAAGATGGCTAAGATACAGGCAGACAGCAATAATACACGCAATCAACAGGAAAGTTCAACTCAACATTTACTGAACACCTACTACAAGAGGCACTGTGAGGAGTTTATCATTTAATAGGGGACACAAACAGGAAACTATAATACAAGCCCAGAAGATGTTCACTGCCACAAGATAAAGTGTCAGAACTCATTCATTTAACGACGATTATCATATAGGCAGTGCTATAGATAAAAAACCAAAATGGTATCTGCCACCATAATATAAACTGACATCAAAAAGAGAAGGCATCTAAACTGTGTTCTGAGGGGATAGTACTTTATCAGCATAGGTGGAAGAGAGGATTGTTGAGACCTGACCTAAAGCAATTTGGCCAGAGCACCAACTATTAGGTCCTTCCCATAAACATCCGTAGCCTTAAATACATGGGTTTAGGTCAGTTCATATCAGTGCTGACAAAGGAAACAGTGAGCAGAATCTGAAGAACCACGGATCCCCACGCTTTGGCTGGAATATAGAATAAGTGAGGAATGTGAGAAGAAAAAGCTGAAGAGAGGCTGGAATTTGAATTACTAGGGCTTGAAATGCTTTCTTTCCGTTAAACTGTAAATATCACCAGATGGAAGCCAAGATCCCAGGTACCTCACAGCACAGAAAAGTTTGTTTCTAGAATTCATAGAACCAAACAGTACTACTCAGAAAAATACATGTGCTGTCCTGTAAACCTATGTAATGGGTTAGCGATTCTTCTGTGCTATACAGAACTCGCAGTTTTCAGGGGACAGCAGTCAGGGGCCAAAGAGTGGCAAGACTTGTGAGCAGGATCATGTTTATCCTTGTCAAATCTGAAAGGACATCTAACCTACTCCTAAATCAGGAGTAAAAATTGATAATATTTGAGCCACAGCCTCTTGAGGCAGGTCAGTGAGGTCTATGCATATGCATGTGATTTATTTCATTTGGACCCTACTTAAACTTCTGTCTACTTTATCTGCATTTGGTAAATCAACACATGGCTAGTGGCAGATGAGGGTAAGTGACGGTGACAAAGTAAGACCCAATTTCTTAAAGGAGTCACTAAACAATCCCACTTATTCCACTCAGAAAGCCAATGACAAGGCGGGTGGGGGGACACAAAAAGATAAATATTTCTAATAACGTCACTTAGTTTCTTTCATCTCCTTGGCCTTGTGGCCTGTTTGTACTTCAATAGCTCTAAAAATAGATTTGATATTACAGCTTCTTAATAAGATCCAATATATTTTACCTATATCACTACATTCGACAAGTAATATAGCCATTTAGAGATAACACAGAGGGGAATGACTCACTTACGGTCACTTAGCAAAGAGGGGAACCATTCAGAGGCTAACAACAGAGTATAAACTACCCATTACTTGTGTAAAGGGGGGAAGGGGTACGCTCACACCCACAGAGGAAGCAGGATTATCTTTCCCAAACTTTTAACATTAACTTCTGCTATCTTCTAATAGGAAAGGCTAACCATCTTTTTCCAATTAGCAGCTATGTGAGTGCTTTCTAGTAATAAGTGCCTGAACATAAACTCATACTACTTCTAACTCAAGTGTTAAATATCATGTGATACACAATGCACAGGTTTCATTCTTTCCGGTGAAGTCCACCATGCTAGACAAAGTCTGGTGAACTTTTGTATATTTCCAAATGGATTACTACTTTTCTACCTCATTAATAATAAAGCTAATTTTACCAAAGTCAGAAGTTTGAAAAACAGTCCCACAAACTAGGTACAGTACTGGGCCCACATCAAGCCACGAAAGTCATTTGGTGGTTAAATTATTCACTGACAGCAATCGTAAATTCAGTTGGCTCGATCAAGAGTTTATAGTCTATATTAAAGACTGAGTCCTACGAGGTAGGTCAGCTGCAGAAGCACTTTTTGTGGACCTGGCCACAGGCAGGGGTAGGAGTCACAATGGGGGTTATATTTTGAAGATTTAATGATTCTGCTATCACCAGTTTTACTTCCCAGTAAACTAAAAAACTGCAAGAAAAAAAGAAAGAATCAAAATCAAAGAAAGTAGAGGAATGAAGATTAAGAAATTGGTGAAACCCAAGAACTGTTTCCTTTCTTTGAAACAGCAAGCTCTGGAATATCAAATGAAAGTTATCCTGTTAACCATTAAGTACCGAACTGGTACAGGCAGCACAATCACAAATATTTGAGTACTGAAGCTGACTCATAAAATTCTAAAAATATTTCATGCTTTAGGCTTTCAAAATACCATCAGTTTAACCCCTCCCCCTCCTTTCATCATGTTATTTTGAAATGTAAATGTTTTTAACCTAGTTCTGGAAACTCTAATTAAAACGCAGTGAATACAGAAAAGCCACATTCAATTAGATTTCAAGGCATTATCATTCCTACATCTGATCCTGGATTTAGTAAATCAGCTGTTAAGTACCTGTGCTATCAACTACACTAAAATAAATACATATATGTTTAGGAAAAGAGTTGCCTAAGAGTCTTAACTGCTTAACTGGTAGCCCTTTGAGGGACTATAAAAATCCGTTTATAAAAAGCCATTGTAAAAAAAAAAAAGCCATTGTAAAATTGATCTAGAGAATCACTTTGTTAAATTTTCTAAGAATGCCAGTTTATAACGTCCTTGAAAAGGCTGAAATATCTTTTCAGGTCATAGACAAGTACAATCATGTAAAATCAAAACTTATGAGCACTGGATGCTAGTATATTTAGGCCAGAAATTTTTTTCTACATGCATTCAAAGACATTAAATGGATTACAATGTACTTACTCTAATTCTTTTGCAAACAAATACTATTTATTTATTTAGGCCACACGGTGCAGTCTGTGGGATCTTAGTTCCCTGACCAGGGATCAAACCAGGGCCCTCGGCAGTGAAAGCACTGAGTCCTAACCACTGGACCACCAGGGAAGTCCCTAGTTATTTTTTAAATGAATGGAAATGGAAGGAGCACTGAACAGCCAATTTCAAAGAGGTACCAAGTTACAATTTTTTGCTATGCAGTACTCCTCCTGTTGTAAGTATATGTATTATACACACATAAGAATATGTACTATGTATGTAACTCCAATTAAAATATTTTACCAAAATAACCCCATACAAAATTTGAAGAATATCAAAGGCTTGACCTCAAAAGTTTGATAAATTGTACTGAAAGGAAAAATTACTTAATAAATGAACATCAAAAACTCATAAGTATCAGTATCCCTTAGAAAGCAGCCATACGTGCACACACACACACACACACACACACACCAGAAACTACCAGAGCTTTTTTTCCCTCTAGTTTTCAAGACTGCTGGAGAAGTCTAGTGAATTATGCAAAGGACAGCAAATATTAAGCTGCCTCTGTATTTATGCTACTGTACTTCCATTTTTAAAACATACATCTCAACTCCCCAGATACCATCATCCACAGAAACCATGCAGCTATCCAACAGACTTTCAGTGTCACCATTTATTATTTATAGCATTAAATGGGGGAAGTGGCTCTGATGTCACCGACCCTACCCAGTGGAATCACTGACTCAATAAACATTTTCACACTGGAGAAAATCTGGCTAGGAAAACATTTTGCTGTGTTAAGTAGAGTCTTTCACCTTTCCTCTCAACCCTGGGGTAGAAGTTGTTACTGTGTTAGGAGAGATACAAAGAAACTGTCAAGGTTTCCACAGGAGGAAAACCTGAGCATGTCCGTTTGCTGAGGCAAAGACTTCCCCCTCCCAACTCTCCGGAGCCCAGTTTGATTCCCCTAACGCTCAAATTGCCATATTTTACTTCTTCCACCAAATCATCCACCAAGTAGGAAATTCTTCATTTCTACTAGCCACTCTCTCGTGGTCCTGTTTCTAAAAACCCGTTCTGACTCAAAGTCCTAAGGCGGAAGGGGGCTGGGGTGTTCGCGGGGCCAGGAAGTTTGGCCTAGCTACCAAAGGTTTCTAACAGAAGAGTGATCGCCGCCCCAGGGCCCTAGGACACCCCCCCTCCCCCTTTTTCTAGAAGAAAGAACTGGCGGCAGTGACGAGGACAACCCCTCCCCCCTCCTCCCCAATTTCCCAAAGCAGCTTTGGAAAACGTGAAGTTACAGTTTCTCTTTCCTGGGAGATGGAATCCAGAGTACCTGGGGCCTTGCTATGCAAACATCCCTCTCGGCCGAGTAAGAAACCCTTTGTCCGAGAAGCCGGACACCACAGGGGGCCGGGAAAGAGGCCCCTTATCGGCCACATCTTCAAATCCGAGAGCTCTCCACCTCCACCCCTGTAGGGCCTGTGCCGGCATCCTCACAGCCCTAGGTTGAAGACAGGGTGCTGGGACCCCTTGTAGGACGCGGAGGCCGAGGCCCTAACAGATCTTCTCGGTACCCTCTCCCATCAGCATCTCACTCGGCCTGAGTGGGGCTTGCAAGAGTGATGCAGGCCTGGACCGGAGAAACAGAGAAAAAAAGAAAGAAAAAAATCCCTTCTAAGGGGGGAATGAGATGCTAGAGCTAGTGCGAGCTAAGGCCACAGCATAAGCGAGCGAGGGTCGTTCGAGACATGGGCCAAGAGACAGGAGGAAGGGAGGGAGGAAAAACGAGGGGGAGGGAGGAAAAACGAGGGGCATGGAGGGGGCCGGGCCAGGTCCGGCCTGAAATCTCGAGGGATCCGGAGGAACCGCGCCGGGCCGGAGGCCAGGGAAGGCGGGGGGCCCAGGTCCCGGCCGAGGCAGCGAAGAAGGGTCAGGGCCGACCTCGCGCGGGAGGTGGGCAGGCCCGCCCGGAGCCGGACGGACGGAAGAACGGACGGTCCAACGGCCCGCACTCACCATGAGCTCGATGGTCTTGTCCTCAATCACCGAGTCGGGCTCCATGGCGGCCCCGGCGGCCCCGCCTCGCTCTCCCCGCGCAGCAGCGAACAGCCCGGGCGGAGGAGGCGACGGCGGAGGCGGCAGAGGCGGAGGCGGCTATCGCACCCACTCTAGCTGCCAGCCCGCCCGGGCCGCCGGCAGCTCCGCCCTCCCCCTCGGCGAACGCAGTACGCAGAGCTAGGACTACAGCTCCCAGCAGGCGCCGCAGGCCCTGTAGAGCGTTGTGGGAACGAGAAGCCGACACCAGGCCAATCTCTCCTGACAGCTCGAAGGTGAATTCTGAGCCGAAAGTAGCACTGGACTGTGAATGCGAGACGTGCAGACCTGAAGAATTAAGGGGTGCCTCAAGGTGGGGCCTCGGGAGCGATACGACTACATGTCCCAGAAAGCCCTGCGCTCGGGTTCTCTTTCCGGCTAGTTTCTCCTGACTTCCTGGCAGCCCAAGGCTACCCAGACCCGGACGGAAACTCGGAGGCAACTCTTCGCTTGACAGATATCCTGCGTGCGCGACTGATTTCCGCACATGCGCGGTCGGTGTCTGCAGGGCCCAGGACGCCTAGGTAGCGGAGCGGCTGGTGCGCTGTCGTCTATGGTAGAGTGAGGTGTTGGCGACAGGTGGGTTCTAGATACTTTTGGAGGGGATGGTTTTGGGGCTCAGGTGTGGGAGGGGGCCAGCGAAGGAGAGAAGTTCGGGCAAAGCTCTGAGAGTATGGGCGTCCCGGGAGGGAGGGGTTTGGAAATTTAGTTGGGGAAGAGGAGGTTTATGGTCTGTATGCACCACGCACTGGGAGGAGATGAGAGGTGAAAGGGAGCCTGTGTATATTGAGCCCCTCTTATTCATTTGTTCAGAAAATGTTTTTTAAACTTCCAGCCTCTGCCGGGTACCAGTCTAGGCACTGGGAATCAGCTCTGAACCTTACAGACAAGGGCTCTCTTCTTATGGAGCTTAATTCTAGTGGGGGTTGGGGGGGAGAAGACAGGCATTAACCACAAGAGTGATAGGCGCTAAGAAGGAACACAGCTGGAGATCTGGAGACTCCTTCTGGTGAATTCTGCCTCCAGCGCTATGTGAACTTTGTCAGGTCTGTCAGTACCCTCTAACCAAAGACGACCAGGGGGCACACGGATAGTTGAACAAGTTGGGTTTCTGACTGGTTGCAGGAAGGGAGATCACACACCATGAAGAACTGTGGGGCATCTCAGTAGGAGTTGTCAGGTCATTTGGAAGCGAGGCTTTACTCTGGATAAGATGCTGTCAGGAAGTGGGGGTGATTCTATGATTGGGTATCTCGATAAATCTTACCTAGAAAGAAGGAATGCTAGACTGAGGCTGAAGGTCTAATTGGTAGAGAAGCAGGAGTCCATCATTAGCCAGGATGGGGGATGTTTGGTCATTTTTTATGGTTTGGGCAATATCATGTTTTACCTGTGTTCAAATGTAATTAAGGAGCGGTCTTGCTTTTATATTGATCTATCATGGTCACAGAATGGCTTCATCTAACGTTTATGTTCCGTGAAATTTATGTTCAACAGGGGAACACGAGGCCTAGCTAAGAGGGCCAGGCTATCATCTAGTAACATTACTGCCTGTCTGAATGTATCACGCCAGCTTCCAAATGTCTGCTTTTCTTCCTCAAGTGTTTTGCATTCTCTGCACCTGTAAAGTGAAGGGACAAGACCTAGAAATCTTTCCATTTCCAAGGACCAAGTTATTACAGTAATTTGTATGCATGCAGGACACAGTGTAAGTTCTGTGTACGTAGAGTTTTAAGTTTTATAGTCCTAATCTGATGCTTTCCACCAGAGGAATCGAAAGAAAAGCAATAGGAAGAAAGAGCACAGAACTGGAAAGTTATTGCCACTAATTTGCTGTCTGAATTTCACCATATCCTTTTGCTTGTCTGGGCCTTGAGACATTCATTAGTAAAATAAAGGGGCTGAAATAAATGACCTCTGTTTCAGTTACCTATTGCATCATAATAAACCACCTCCAAGGCTTAGTAGCTTAAAATACCGGTGCTTTATTATTCTTTACAATTGTGTGGGTTAACTGGACTCAGCTGGGTCCACATAGTATAAGCTGATGTTACTTATGGGATTACGATCAGCTGGGAGCTCATCAAAACGGGTTATTCTCGAGGGCCTCTCTCTTTACCTCGTTTCTTACCATTCAGGCTTCTGCACGGTGACTAGCTTCCAAGAGGACAAGCCCCAATGAACAAAGGCTTATCAAGCCTTTGGTTGCACCCAACTTGCTAATGTCCCGTTGGCTAAAACAAGCCATATGGCAAAGCCCAGAGTCAGTGTGGGAAGGGACTATGCAAGGTTGTGAATACAGAGTCATGGTTCGTTGGGGGCCACTAACGTAACAGCCTACCAAGACCTCTAAAGTGTCAGCGCTTGCCATGGACCTAGCACATAGGGCTAGGGTAGGAGTCACAAGCTGAGTATGAACCCCCAGTATGTCTGTTTATCCTGCACTGTCTTTTTTATTGTTTCAAAATTCAACAGTCTCACAATTTAAAATCCAAATTTCTAATTTCTCTTGAACAGTTAGACTATCTTGCTGTACTGGATCTGCATGGCAACAGTATGCAGGGGTTAAGTAGCAATTACCTTCTTTATATGAGGCATTTACTCTATAGATTGCCAGTGTTACCACTGCTCCCTGTTGCCTTATATCTGCAAGCTTTACTCATTTAAGTTGTATGCTTAACCCATATAGATATTTGAGTTTGCAACCCTTGACATTGGAACTGTAATGGAGATAACTCAAGGTTTCTCTCCTTTTATTAAAACCATATCCCACCTTAAGAGGTAAAAAAAATACTGATATTATTGGGTCAAATCCCAGGAGCTCAGTAAGATGAAAAAGGTATGTATATGATAGAAGTCATTCCCAAGCTGTTTAAGAGGCAAACCGAGCCTAGGCTTATCACTTTGCTCTCTCCTCTTCTCAAACAAGAACTCAGACCCTCAGGTGTTTTTATTGCTTTAGGCTTGATGCTGACTGGCGATTAGATTTGGTCAGAGATAAAGGCAGAAGACCTTGAGGCATATTTTCCCCCCAGTTTTTCAGATAGATCTGCACTGGCGTTTATATGACATGCTAACAGCAAACTGGTACAGGTCCACAATCCCTTAACCAAAACCCCGAGGTGCAGGTATGCTTCAGAATTCAGAATTGTTCAGATTGTACAAAGGTAGTATGATGTACATACTGTGTATATAATGTAACACTCCCACTGGGGTCTAAGACAGCATTTCATAATGAAATACATTTATTTTTCTGCAGCAGAGCATATGGGTGCCTGTTATCAATTTATAGCCTCTCAGTTCCAAATCCAGCCTTCTTTTCCATGCTTTGAAATACTGGAGTGGGACCCTGTAAATATTTCTCCCCTGCCAGCTGGCATAGTGCTTAACTTTGTCAATAGAGAGCCCTAGAGGAGAACAGCCAAAGGGTCTTCTCTTCCTTGTTCCAGAATACTTTCTTTTCCTTCTTGCCTTTGTGGCACACAGTAGCAGATGGTTTGCAGAACCGTATCCCTCTCTCTACATACACACACACACACACACACACACACACACACACACACACACACACACACACACACACACACACACACACACACACACACACACACACACACACACACGTGTGGCTAGAACATCCAGAGAGTGCTTCCCAGTGAGTTCAGTGGCACCTTAGCGGGCAGTTTCCTGCTTTCCAGCCCCAGCCTGTAGCCCCTCAGCAACATCATCCAATGGGCCATAACTATCCTCTCTCTAGTGAGATCTGAATCTCATCCTAGCAGTGGGGGTGGGAGGGTTCTTCCAGGTTTGTTCCTTCCTTGAGTACTCTGCCTCAGCCCTAAAGGTAGTAGCTTCTCCCTATAACTGCTATTTCTGTATTCTTTAGAGTTGTCTTTACCCCCTTAGTACTTAATACCCTGTTACTAGTTAATAATTTTTTGTATTAAATTTTCACAAAAGAGAGTGTGGCAGATGTGAGGGTGTGTGACTTCCAAGACTAGATCGTAAGAGTCGTGTGTTCCTCCTTGCTCTTTCTCTCTTGGGTTACTCACTCTGGAGGAAGCAAGCTGCCGTGTCATGATGACACTTAAGCAGCCCTATGGGATGTCCATGTGGTAAGGAACTGAGGCCGCCTGCCAACAACCAGCACTAACTTTCCAGACCTGTGAGTGAGCCATCTTGGAAGCCATCTCCTCCTGCCCCAGTTAATCCTTCGGATGACTAGCCCCATTCAAATCTTGACCTCATGAGAGACCCTGAGCCAGGACTACCCATCCAAGCCATTCTTGGACCCCTGCCCCACAGAGGTAATAAATGTTCATTACTTTTAAGGTGCTAAATTTTGAGATAATTTGTTATGCAGCAACAGATAACTAACAGAGGTACCCACCAAAAAAGAGCTCGTTCAAAATACTGAACTCAGTTCTCTCTTTCTTTGGGGGGGCGGGGATCCTAGTTCCCCAACCAGGGATCGAAATTGTGCCCCCTTGGAAGCACAGAGCCTTATCCAGTGGACCACTAGGGAAGTCAACTCAGTTCTCTTTTTTTTTTTTAAATTTTATTTATTTATTTTTGGCTGCATTGGGTCTTCGTTGCTACTCGTGGGCTTTCTCTAGTTTTGGTGAAAGGGGGCTACTCCTTGTTGCGGTGCGCGGACTCCTCATTGTGGTGGCTTCTCGTTGCAGAACACAGGCTCTAGGTGCACGGGCTTCAGTAGTTGTGGCACACGGGCTCAGTAGTTTTGGCTCGCGAGCTCTAGAGTGCAGGCTCAGTAGTTACGGCATACAGGCTTAGTTGCTCCGCAGCGTGTGGGATCTTCCCGGACCAGGGCTCGAACCCGTGTCCTCTGCATTGGCAGGCGGATTCTTAACCACTGCACCACCGGGGAGGTCCCTCAGTTCTCTTTTAATCAAGGCACCTAAACACTTGGTAGGGCTTTTTGTCTTTCCCTTTCTTACAAATACTTTTTCAGGTAAAGGGTGACATTTTTTTTTTTGGCTGTGTTGGTCTTAGTTGCAGCATGCAGGCTCTTCATTGCGGCATGTGGGTTTCTCTCTAGTTGTGGCACGTAGGCTCCAGAGCGCGTAGGCTCTGTAGTTTGCAGCACATGGGCGTGGCATGTGGGATCTTAGTTCCCCAACCAGGGATCAAACCCCTGTTCCCTGCATTGGAAGGCAGATTCTTTACCACTGGGCCACCAGGGAAGTCCCAAGGGTGGCATTTGAAAAGGGTATATTTTGACCTGTGCTGGGTTTTCTGAATTCAAATACATTGTAGAGAAGGGTGGTGCAGTGAAATTTTGACTTAACTCATTCCCAACTAACGTAAAGAACAAAATTCTCTTGAAGGAGAATCTTGTGAAACCAAAGGAAAGAGAATGTTGGGAAGAAGTATTGAAGGTAGCAGCTCCCTGTTTTATCCACATGGTAAGGTTCCATGCCTTATCCATCTATGTATAGAATCTAGAAAAGAAGATAGTTATCATGAAATACATATGAGCACGTTTATTTGAACTGAAAAACAAAAGCCAGACTTTTTCTGAGAGTCTAACTTGGCTGACTGGTTTGATAGGTGGCATAACAATAATAGATGTTAGATGAGGTGTATCTTTAGTTCTATAATTTTTAGGAAAATACATTTAAAGCACATGAGGAAAAACATTTCATCAATTAATGTATTGGCAAACATGTATTAAAATTAATATTTGTATCTTCCCAATGCTTTTTTGTTTCTTTAACTTATCAGGTCACGTAAGACCACCAAGTGAAAGAGTAAAAAAAGGTTGTATTAGAATAGAATACACTGTGCCACCATGACAAATTAACTCTCTGTATATTCAGAATTCAGTCAGAGAAGCAGAACCACTAAGGGTGTTACTAAGGGGCTTTTTTTTTTTTTTTTTTTATATACAAGAAGTTGACCTCATGTAATTGTCCAAGCAATATCTGTAAGGTTGCAATCTTTGCAGTCGATGCTGGATCTTCAAGTCCACGGGGAAGGCAGTCAGGACGAGAATATGGATGTAAGGTGGGGGAGAGCAGGCATAAGCCAAACTGGAGTCCATGAGGACAGATGAAACCTGTGTCAGTTCTTATTGCCCCTGACCTTGGTGGTATGGATGTCCTGCAGAGGCTGGAGCCCTTTGCCAGAGAACTAAACACACACAGCCCTGCCCAGGAATTAGAGAAGCTGAAAGAGGCTTTAGGGGAAGGTGGAGTGATTGCAGGCAGGGCCTTTCCTCACGCCAAGGAGGTGAGTGAGCAAGCAGATCAGTGACAATGTATATGGGCTGCAAAATGACTACAGTTTCACTTCCACCTTCCAAATCCCTACACCAGACTGTCTGGTGGCCCACCCTGATCAGAAACGTAGGTGAACAGAATTCTGGGAAATGTAGTTTAGCTTAGTCAAGTTGACATACTACTAAGTGTCCACACCCTGGAAACGTAGTGACTTTATATACATGTCTTGTTCATACAAGGTCTAATGGAGTCAGCTAGCCCTCCATCTTATATAGTTTTCATGGTCTCCAGTATTGCTGGGGCAGAGGGGAAACTCACCAGCATACTCAGAAGCACATTATTCCTGCTCACTATTCATTGGTCAGTGCCTAATCACGAGGCCCTAAGAAACTGCAAGGGAGGCTGAATTTGGTGAACACAAAGGAATTTTGGTAGATGATGTGTGCTATACCAGTAAAATTCATATTCATTTAATAAATCTTGGTAAAGACTTTTTGGTATATTTCCCAGAAATTGAGAAAGTGAATTTCTCCAGTGAATATACAAAAAAATCATTTTACTAGTCAGGTGGTTTCCAAAACTTTGCTTTCAAAAAAAACTGAAGGAAGATTGAATTGAATTTTAATGATAATTTAAAATAATTTTGCTAACAGACCACTATGTAATATTTGACATAATAACTTGGAAATAATCTTCAAAGTTGCATACCATTGCTATGAGAAATGTTCATTCTTATATGAACAAGTCTTCTTAGTACTGACCATGGGCACTGGTTCCTCATTCATGTCTGAAAAAGTAAGTGCGGGGGCCAAAGGCTGAGTGGGGACAGCCTGTGGCCACAGAGGGGACATACCTGTCTTGGGAAGGGCTCATACTTCCCAAGTTCTGAGGGGCAGAGATGCATGGTTTGTGGGGACCAGCTGTAGATACCACAAAAAGATTGTTTTGAAATAGTTGTTGACCAAGAGGACCATCTGGAGGGTCAGGATGGTCTCAACAGGCATGCCTTGTTGAGAGTATACCACAGGAAGCCCTAGATTAAGAGGAGGGGGATTTCAGGTAGCTAGCCAGAGGAGGTGGTATCTCTCATCTGAGAATAACAACCCCAAAAAGTGCCCCAGGAGAGCACTTTGACATGAGATACCTAGGACATACATGTACCACATTATAACTGGGCAAGTCAAGACATCTTTTCCCCTGCCTCAGCTTGGGTTCCCCAGAAGCAGACCCTGAGTCGAGGATACTGTAAAGGGCTTAATTAAGAAGTGCTCCCAGGAGAAACCTGTTAGAGAGTGAGGAAAGCAAAAAAGGGAAGTTGTGCTCTCAGGCAGAGTTCCACAGAGAGGAGTTTGAGCTGCAGGCTGATCCTGTGTGGTGCTCCAGAATGTAAATTACTCCTCAGAGTTTGTCCTGGCTTGAGGGGTGAGAGCTTGGCTTTCCTGGTCCTAGATCAGTCAGTCTGCCCCCAGGCACTTCTGACTGTGCAAAGCATCACCAGCAGGAGAACCGTCCTCCAAAGAGTAGTTGGTGTGGGCCTTTAGAAAGGAAAGCACACGGAAGCCAGGAGAGGAGGTTAAAGGAATCTAGGTTTGAACACGCACCATCTGCTACAGATCATCCTGCAGACTGCTCAGATCTACTTGTAATATTTTATATTAAGTTCACCTCGTCCCAACTGCTTCAAGATTGGGATTGGTCGCAATGTCTAGGAGAAAATTTAGAAGAAGAATGTTAGAGGGATGAGCAACAGCCCCCTCTGCTGCAGTTGTTGCCAAGGCTGTAAATTTGTCATCTTCCTTTCTCTGTGTTCTAGATTTCCTCCTTTACCCTTGACTGTAATGCTTCTGCTGTTGTAGGTGGCTTGCATTGAAGGGTGTCCCAGACCTTCGTCCCGGAGAGGTCTGAGGCCCTGGATACCCATGCCTTTATGAAGCTGAGATTGCTGTGATTGGCCATTCACCATTACACCTGGCCTGGGAGTACAAGATCTCACTGAGCTAGTACCTCTAAGGGACCATACACAGCCCACAGTTCCCACAGGAGAACTGGACAAAGTCCTGCTCTAGCTCTTCTTTGTAATGATGTATGACATCTACCTGGTCTTCTCTCTCTGAGTCTTCTGTTTCCATTTCTGTCTTATTTCACTTCTGCAGTCTCAGTGTATCCATATTAGTTTCCTGTGGCTATCACAACAAATGACCATAAACTTGGTGGCTTAAAACAACAGAAATTTATCCTCTCACCTTTCTGGAGACCAGAAGTCTGAAATCAAGGCGTGGGCAGGACCATATTCCCTCAGAGTAAGTGTTCTTTATATATTTTAGATATTAATTTCTTATCAAATATATAATTTTAAAATATTTTCTCCAATATTTTCACTCTGTTGATAGTATCCTTTGATGCACAAAAGTTATAAATTTTTATGTAAATATTTTTGTTGCCTGTACTTTGGGTGTCATAGCCAAGACATTACTGCCAAATCCAATCTCATGAAGCTTTTTCCCTGTTTCCTTCTAGGAGTTGTATAGTTTTAGCTCTTAAATTTAGATCTTTGATCTGTTTTGAGTTCATTTTTGTGTATGGTGTAAGGTAAGGGTCCAACCTCATTCTTTTGCCTTTTTTACCTCTTCCAGTTTCTGATTGTTCCTCGTTCCTTTTCTTGTGGCAGCATAATTCCAGTTTCTGTCTCTGTCTTCACATGGCCTTCTTCTCTTTGTCTCTGTGTTTCTTCTCTGTGTCTGTATCTTGTAAGAAACCCATCATTGGCCCACCCTAATCCAAGGTGATCTTAGCTTGAGATCTTTAATTTAATTGCATCTACAAAGACACAATTCCAAATAAGGTCACATTCTGAGATTCTGGGTAGGAATATTTTGGGGAGGCCACTCTTCAACCCACTACAATGTCCATTCTAATCTCCTTTGCTCTAAGCAATTTTATTACCAATCCTTTTGTTCCTTTTCCTTAGAACAATCTTTAGCATCCTCTGCCACATCCCACTTAAAGCACTCCACTCAACCCAGTGAGCACCAAGTCCTGATCTATTGGCTTTTTAGCTATATCTGTTCATTATTTTCTTAGTGGTTGTTCCAGGGATTGCAATATACCTCCTTAACTTTTCAATTTACTTAGAATTAATATTTTAACACTTCACCTAAAATACAGAAACCTGGCAACTGTACGGATCCATTTATCCCTTCCCATCTTTTATGCCATAGATGTCATAGGTATTAGGTCTACATACATTATAAACCTCACAAGGCAAAGCTATACATTTTGCTTTAAGCAGTATTATGTATTTCTTTTAAAAGTCAGAGGGAAGAAAATAGTCTTTTATGTGTTACCCGGTTATTTACCATTTGTGATTCTCTTTATTCTTTCCTGCATATCCAGTTTTCCATCTGGTATCATTTCCTTTCAGTCTGAAGACTTCCTTTACCATTTTTTGCAGTACCTCCCTGCTGACAATGAATTCTTTTGGTTTTTCTTTTATCTGAAAATGCCTTTATTCATCATTTCTTGAAGGATATTTTAGCTAGATTTAGAATTCTAGGTTAAGAGGTTCTTCTTTCCACCCTTAAAGATGTTGGTCTTCTATTATATTAGGTTCCTGGGGCTCCTATAACAAATTACCACAAACTTCAAGACTTAGAGCAACAGAAATTTATTCTTCCACAGTTTTGAAGGCCAGAAGTTCAAAATCAAGGTGTGAGCAGGCCACACTCCCTCCAAAGGCTCTAGAGAAGCATCCTTCTGTGCCTCTCCTAGCTTCTGGTTCTTCCAGGCATTGTTTGGCTTGTAGTTTCATAACTCCAATCTCTGCTTCCCTCTTTACATGGCCGCCTGTGTTTCTGCTCTTCTTATAAGGACACTTGTCATTGGATTTAGGTCCCACCTGGTTAATCCACAGTGATCTCATCTCAAGATCCTTAATTGTATCTGTAAAGACCCTTTTCCAAATAAGTTCACATTCGCAAGTACCCAGGGGTTAGGACTTAGACACATTTTTTTTAACTGAGATATGATAACATATAAAATATATTAGTTTCAGGTTTACAACATAATAATTCAATGTTTGTATTTATTGCAGAATGATCACCAGAGTAAGACTAGTTAAGCCACACATAATTACAATTTTTTTTCTTGTGACGAGAATTTTTAAGATTTACTCTCTTAGCAACTTTCAGATACACAATACAATTATAGTCACCATGCTGTATGTTATATCTCATGATTTATTTTATAGCTGGAAGTTTCTACCTCTTGCCCATCTTGACCCCATTTTGCCTGTCCTTCAACCCCTGCCTCTGGCAACTGCCAGTCTGTTCTCTGTATCTTGCATTCAGTTCTTTGTAATTTTTTAGATTCCACATGATTATATGATATTTGTCTTTCTCTGTCTGACTTATATCAGTTAGCATAATGCCTTCAGGGTCCATCCATGTTGTCACAAATGGAAGGATTTTCTCATTTTTTATGGCTGAATAATTGTGTGTGTATGTATGTGTATGTGTGTATCAAAACTTCTTTATTCATTCATTAATTGAAATTTAGGTTTCTCCATGTCTTGGCTATTTTTAATAATGCTGCTATGAACATTGGGGTGCAGATGTCTTTTTTAGTTAGTGTTTTCGTTTCCTTTGGATATATTCCCAGAAGTGGAATTGCTGGATCATTGGTAGTTCAGTTTTTATTTGTGGAGGGGGGATCCTCCATACTGTTTTCCATAGTGGCTATACCAGTTTACAGTCTTGCCAGCAATACACAAAGGTTCCCATTTCTTTACATCCTCACCAGCATTTATCTCTTATCTTTTTGATGATAACAGTTCTAACAGGTGATATCTCATTGTCGTTTTTTGCCCATTTTTAATTATTTTTTTGGACATGCCACGCGGCTTGCGGGATCTTAGTTCCCCGATCAGGTATTGAACCTGGGACCTCGGCAATGAAAGTGCAGAGTCCTAACCACTGGACCTCCAGGGAATTCCCTCACCCATTTTTTAATTGGATTGTTTTTTTGCTATCGAGTTATATGAGTTCTTTATTTTGGATATTTCCCTTATCAGATAAATGGTTTACAAATTTTTTTCCCATTCTATACGTTATCTTTTCATTTTGTTGATTGTTTCTTTTGCCACGCAGAAGCTTTTTTAGTTTGATGAAGTCCCACTTGTTTGGATTTTGTTTTGTTGATTGTGCTTTAGGTATCATAACCAAAAAAATCATTGCCAAGACCCATGTCAAGGAGCTTTTTCCCTGTGTTTTCTTCTAAGAGTTTTGTGGCTTTAGGTCATACGTTAAGTATTTAATCCATTTTAAGTTAATTGTTGTGAGTAGTATAACACAGGGATCTAGATTCATTCTTTTACATGTGAATTTTCCCAGCACTGTTAATTAAAAAGAATCTCTTTCCTCCATTGACTATTCCTGGCTCCTTTATCAAATATTAGTTGACTGTGTATGGTTGGGTTTATTTCTAATCTCTCAATTCTGTGCCATTGATCTATGTGTCTGTTTTTATGGCAATATCATACTGTTTTGATTACTATAGCTTTATACTATAGTTTGAAATCAGACCGTGTGATGCCTTTCATTTTGTTCTTTCTCAGGACTGCTTGGCTATTTGGGGTCTTTTGTGGTTCCTTACAATATTTTTTTCTACTTCTGTAAAAAATGCCATTGGAGGGCTTCCCTGGTGGTGCAGTGGTTGGGAGTCCACCTGCCGATGCAGGTGACGTGGGTTCGTGCCCTGCTCTGGGAGGATCCCACATGCCGCAGAGCGGCTGGGCCCGCGAGCCATGACCACTGGGCCTGTGCGTCCAGAGCCTGTGCTCCCCAATGGGAGAGGCCACAACAGTGAAAGGCCCGCGTACCGCAAAAAAAAAAAAAAAAAAAAAAAATGCCATTGGAATCTTCATAGGGATTGCATTGAATCTATAGATGACTTTTGGTAGTATGAACATTTTAACAATATTAATATTCCAATCAGTGAACACAGGATACTGTTCCATTTATTTGTGTCTTCTTCAATTTCTTACATCACCGTCTTGTAGTTTTCAGATTAGAGCCCTTTCATCTCCTTGGTTAAGTTTATTCTTAACTATTTTATTGTTATTGATGCCTCTGTAAATGGGATTGTTTTCTTTATTTTTCAGATAACTCCTACTTACTATGTAAAAACACCACTACTTTTGGCACATGAATTTTGTATCCTGCATCTTTACTGAATTCACTGATTGGATTTAACAGTGTTTTGGTGGAGTCTTTAGGATTTTCTATATATAAAATGTCATGTGCAGAGAGATAATTTCACTTCTTCCTTTCCGTTTCTGATACCTTTTATTTATTTTTCTTTTTTTTTTTTACATCTTTATTGGAGTATAATTGCTTTACAATGGTGTGTTAGTTTCTGCTTTATAACAAAGTGAATCAGTTATACATATACATATGTTCCCATATCTCTTCCCTCTTGCGTCTCCCTCCCTCCCACCCTCCCTATCCCACCCATCCAGGCAGTCACAAAGCACCAAGCTGATCTCTCTGTGCTATGGGGCTGTTTCCCACTAGCTATCTACCTTAAGTTTGGTAGTGTATATATGTCCATGCCTCTCTCTCGCATTGTCACAGCTTACCCTTCCCCCTCCCCATATCCTCAAATCCATTCTCTAGTAGGTCTGTGTCTTTATTCCTGTCTTACCATTAGGTTCTTCGTGACATTTTTTTTTTCTTAAAATCCATATATATGTGTTAGTATACGGTATTTGTCTTTCTCTTTCTACCTTCACTCTGTATGACAGACTCTGGGTCAATCCACCTCAATACAAATAGCTCAATTTCATTTCTTTTAATGGCTGAGTAATATTCCATTGTATACATGGGCCACATTTTCTTTATCCATTCATGCGATGATGGGCACTTAGGTTGTTTCCATCTCCGGGCTATTGTAAATAGAGCTGCAATGAACATTTTGGTACATGACTCTTTTTGAATTTTGGTTTTCTCAGGGTATATGCCCAGTAGTGGGATTGCTGGGTCATATGGTAGTTTTATTTGTAGTTTTTTAAGGAACCTCCATACTGTTCTCCACAGTGGCTGTATCAATTTCCATTCCCACCAACAGTGCAAGAGGGTTCCCTTTTCTCCACACCCTCTCCAGCATTTATTGTTTCTAGATTTTTTGATGATGGCCATTCTGACCAGTGTGAGATGATATCTCATTGTAGTTTTGATTTGCATTTCTCTAATGATTAATGATGTTGAGCATTCTTTCATGTGTTTTTTGGCAGTCTGTATATCTTCTTTGGAGAAATGTCTATTTAGGTCTTTTGCCCATTTTTGGATTGGGTTGTTTGTTTTTCTGTTACTGAGTTGCATGAGCTGCTTACAAATTTTGGAGATTAATGCTTTGTCAGTTGCTTCATTTGCAAATATTTTCTCCCATTCTGAGGGTTGTCTTTTGGTCTTGTTTATGGTTTCCTTTGCTGTGCAAAAGCTTTGAAGTTTCATTAGGTACCATTTGTTTATTTTTGTTTTTATTTCCATTTCTCTTGGAGGTGGGTCAAAAAGGATCTTGCTGTGATTTATGTCACAGAGTGTTCTGCCTATGCTTTCCTGTAAGAGTTTGATAGTTTCTGGCCTTACATTTAGGTCTTTAATCCGTTTTGAGCTTATTTTTGTGTATGGTGTTAGGGAGTGATCTAATCTCATACTTCTACATGTACCTGTCCAGTTTTCCCAGCACCACTTATTGAAGAGGCTGTCCTTTCTCCACTGTACATTCCTGCCTCCTTTATCAAAGATAAGGTGTCCATATGTGCATGGGTTTATCTCTGGGCTTTCTATCCTGTTCCATTGATCTGTCTTTCTGCTTTTGTGCCAGTACCATACTGTCTTGATTACTGTAGCTTTGTAGTATAGTCCGAAGTCGGGGAGCCTGATTCCTCCAGCTCCGTTTTTCGTTCTCAACGTTGCTTTGGCTATCCGGGGTCTTTAGTGTTTCCATACAAATTGTGAAATGTTTTGTTCTAGTTCTGTGAAAAATGCCATTGGTAGTTTGATAGGGATTGCATTGAATCTGTAGATTGCTTTGGGTAGTAGAGCCATTTTCACAATGTTGATTCTTCCAATCTAAGAACATGGTATATCTCTCCATCTATTTGTATCATCTTTAATTTCTTTCATCAGTGTCTTATAATTTTCTGCATACAGGTCTTTTGTCTCCTTAGGTAGGTTTATTCCTAGATATTTTATTCTTTTTGTTGCAATGGTAAATGGGAGTGTTTTCTTGATTTCACTTTCAGATTTTTCATCATTAGTGTATAGGAATGCCAGAGATTTCTGTGCATTAATTTTGTATCCTGAAACTTTAGCAAAATCATTGATTAGCTCTAGTAGTTTTCTGGTAGCATCTTTGGGATTCTCTATGTATAGTATCATGTCATCTGCAAACAGTGACAGCTTTACTTCTTCTTTTCCGATTTGGATTCCTTTTATTTCCTTCTCTTCTCTGATTGCTGTGGCTAAAACTTCCAAAACTATGTTGAAAAAGAGTGGTGAGAGTGGGCAACCTTGTCTTGTTCCTGATCTTAGTGGAAATGCTTTCAGTTTTTCACCATTGAGGACGATGTTGGCTGTGGGTTTGTCATATATGGCCTTTATTATGTTGAGGAAAGTTTCCTCTATGCCTACTTTCTGCAGGGTTTTTATCATAAATGGGTGTTGAATTTTGTCGAAAGCTTTCTCTGCATCTATTGAGATGATCATATGGTTTTTCTCCTTCAATTTGTTAATATGGTGTATCACGTTGATTGATTTGGGTATATTGAAGAATCCTTGTATTCCTGGAATAAACCCCACTTGATCATGGTGTATGATCCTTTTAATGTGCTGTTGGATTCTGTTTGCTAGTATTTTGTTGAGGATTTTTGCATCTATGTTCATCAGTGACATGGGCCTGTAGTTTTCTTTCTTTGTGACATCCTTGTCTGGTTTTGGTATCAGGGTGATGGTGGCCTCGTAGAATGAGTTTGGGAGTGTTCCTCCCTCTGCCATATTTTGGAAGAGTTTGAGAAGGATAGGTGTTAGCTCTTCTCCAAATGTTTGATAGAATTCGCCTGTGAAGCCATCTGGTCCTGGGCTTTTGTTTGTTGGAAGATTTGTAATCACAGTTTCAATTTCAGTGCTTATGATTGGTCTGTTCATATTTTCTGTTTCTTCCTGTTTCAGTCTTGGCAGGTTGTGCATTTCTAAGAATTTGTCCATTTCTTCCAGGTTGTCCATTTTATTGTCATATAGAGTTGCTTGTAGTAATCTCTCATGATCTTTTGTATTTCTGTAATGTCAGTTGTTACTTCTCCTTTTTCATTTCTAATTCTGTTGATTTTTTTACTTGATTAGTCTGGCTAGTGGTTTATCAGGTTTTTTTTATCGTCTCAAAGAATCAGCTTTTAGTTTAGTTTTTTTTTTAACATCTTTATTGGGGTATAATTGCTTTACAGTGGTGTGTTAGTTTCTGCTTTATAGCAAAGGGAATCAGTTGTACATATACATATGTTCCCATATCTCTTCCCTGTTGCGTCTCCCTCCCTCCCACCCTCCCTATCCCATCCCTCCAGGCGGTCACAGAGCACCGAGCCGATATCCCTGTGCCATGCGGCTGCTTCCCACCAGCTATCTACCTTATGTTTGTTAGTGTATATATGTCCATGCGTCTCTCTCGCCCTGTCACAGCCCACCCTTCCCCCTCCCCATGTCCTCAAGTCCGTTCTCCAGTAGGTCTGTGTCTTTATTCCTGTCTTACCCCTAGGTTCTTCATGACATTTTTTTTTCTTAAATTCCATATATATGTGTTAGCGTACGGTATTTGTCTTTTTCTTTCTGACTTACTTCACTCTGTATGACAGACTCTAGGTCTATCCACCTCATTACAAATAGCTCAATTTCGTTTCTCTTTATGGCTGAGTAATAGTCCATTGTATATATGGGCCACATCTTCTTTATCCATTCATGCAATGATGGGCACTTAGGTTGTTTCCATCTCCGGGCTATTGTAAATAGAGCTGCAATGAACATTTTGGTACATGACTCTTTTTGAATTTTGGTTTTCTCAGGGTATATGCCCAGTGCCCAGTAGTGGGATTGCTGGGTCATATGGTAGTTCTATTTGTAGTTTTTTAAGGAACCTCCATACTGTTCTCCACAGTGGCTGTATCAACTTCCATTCCCACCAACAGTGCAAGAGGGTTCCCTTTTCTCCACACCCTCTCCAGCATTTATTGTTTCTAGATTTTTTGATGATGGCCATTCTGACCGGTGTGAGATGATATCTCATTGTAGTTTTGATTTGCATTTCTCTAATGATTAATGATGTTGAGCATTCTTTCATGTGTTTTTTGGCAGTCTGTATATCTTCTTTGGAGAAATGTCTATTTAGGTCTTTTGCCCATTTTTGGATTGGGTTGTTTGTTTTTCTGTTACTGAGCTGCATGAGCTGCTTATAAATTTTGGAGATTAATGCTTTGTCAGTTGCTTCATTTGCAAATATTTTCTCCCATTCTGAGGGTTGTCTTTTGGTCTTGTTTATGGTTTCCTTTGCTGTGCAAAAGCTGTGAAGTTTCATTAGGTCCCATTTGTTTATTTTTGTTTTTATTTCCATTTCTCTTGGAGGTGGGTCAGAAAGGATCTTGCTGTGATTTATGTCACAGAGTGTTCTGCCTATGTTTTCCTGTAAGAGTTTGATAGTTTCTGGCCTTACATTTAGGTCTTTAATCCGTTTTGAGCTTATTTTTGTGTATGGTGTTAGGGAGTGATCTAATCTCATACTTCTACATGTACCTGTCCAGTTTTCCCAGCACCACTTATTGAAGAGGCTGTCCTTTCTCCACTGTACATTCCTACCTCCTTTATCAAAGATAAGGTGTCCATATGTGCGTGGGTTTATCTCTGGGCTTTCTATCCTGTTCCATTGATCTGTCTTTCTGCTTTTGTGCCAGTACCATACTGTCTTGATTACTGTAGCTTTGTAGTATAGTCCGAAGTCGGGGAGCCGGATTCCTCCAGCTCCGTTTTTCGTTCTCAACGTTGCTTTGGCTATTCGGGGTCTTTAGTGTTTCCATACAAATTGTGAAATGTTTTGTCCTAGTTCTGTGAAAAATGCCATTGGTAGTTTGACAGGGATTGCATTGAATCTGTAGATTGCTTTGGGTAGTAGAGTCATTTTCACAATGTTGATTCTTCCAATCTAAGAACATGGTATATCTCTCCATCTATTTGTATCATCTTTAATTTCTTTCATCAGTGTCTTATAATTTTCTGCATACAGGTCTTTTGTCTCCTTAGGTAGGTTTATTCCTAGATATTTTATTCTTTTTGTTGCAATGGTAAATGGGAGTGTTTTCTTGATTTCACTTTCAGATTTTTCATCATTAGTGTATAGGAATACCAGAGATTTCTGTGCATTAATTTTGTATCCTGAAACTTTAGCAAAATCATTGATTAGCTTTAGTAGTTTTCTGGTAGCATCTTTGGGATTCTCTATGTATAGTATCATGTCATCTGCAAACAGTGACAGCTTTACTTCTTCTTTTCCGATTTGGATTCCTTTTATTTCCTTCTCTTCTCTGATTGCTGTGGCTAAAACTTCCAAAACTATGTTGAAAAAGAGTGGTGAGAGTGGGCAACCTTGTCTTGTTCCTGATCTTAGTGGAAATGCTTTCAGTTTTTCACCATTGAGGACGATGTTGGCTGTGGGTTTGTCATATATGGCCTTTATTATGTTGAGGAAAGTTTCCTCTATGCCTACTTTCTGCAGGGTTTTTATCATAAATGGGTGTTGAATTTTGTCGAAAGCTTTCTCTGCATCTATTGAGATGATCATATGGTTTTTCTCCTTCAATTTGTTAATATGGTGTATCACGTTGATTGATTTGGGTATATTGAAGAATCCTTGTATTCCTGGAATAAACCCCACTTGATCATGGTGTATGATCCTTTTAGTGTGCTGTTGGATTCTGTTTGCTAGTATTTTGTTGAGGATTTTTGCATCTATGTTCATCAGTGGTATTGGCCTGTAGTTTTCTTTCTTTGTGGCATCCTTGTCTGGTTTTGGTATCAGTGTGATGGTGGCCTCGTAGAATGAGTTTGGGAGTGTTCCTCCCTCTGCTATATTTTGGAAGAGTTTGAGAAGGATAGGTGTTAGCTCTTCTCTAAATGTTTGATAGAATTCGCCTGTGAAGCCATCTGGTCCTGGGCTTTTGTTTGTTGGAAGATATTTAATCACAGTTTCAATTTCAGTGCTTGTTTGGTTTGTTCATATTTTCCGTTTCTTCCTGATTCAGTCTTGGCAGGTTGTGCATTTCTAAGAATTTATCCATTTCTTCCAGATTGTCCATATTATTGGCATAGAGTAGCTTGTAGTAATCTCTCATGTTCTTTTTTATTTCTGCAGTGTCGGTTGTTATTTCTCCTTTTTCATTTCTATGTCTATTGATTTGAGTCTTCTCCGTTTTTTTCTTGGTGAGTCTGTCTAATGGTTTATCTATTTTGTTTATCTTCTCAAAGAGCCAGCTTTTAATTTTATTGATGTTTGCTATTGTTTCCTTCATTTCTTTTTCATTTATTTCTGATCTGATTTTTATGATTTCTTTCCTTCTCCTAGCTTTGGGGTTTTTTTGTTTTTCTTTCTCTAATAGTTTGAGGTGCAAGGTTAGGTTGTTTATTCGAGATGTTTCCTGCTTTTTAAGGTGGGCTTGTATTGCTATAAACTTCCCCCTTAGAACTGCTTTTGCTGCATCCCATAGGTTTTGGGTTGTCGTGTCTCCATTATCGTTTGTTTCTAGGTATTTTTTGATTTCCTCTTTGATTTCTTCAGTGATCCCTTCGTTGTTAAGTAGTGTATTGTTTAGCCTCCATGTGTTTGTATTTTTTTCAGATCTTTTCCTGTAATTGATATGTAGTCTCATAGCGTTGTTGGAAAAGATACTTGATACAATTTCCATTTTCTTAAATTTATCAAGGCTTGATTTGTGACCCAAGATATGATCTGTCCTGGAGAATGTTCCATGAGCACTTGAGAAAAATGTGTATTCTGTTGTTTTTGGATGGAATATCCTATAAATATCAAATAAGTCCATCTTGTTTAATGTATCATTTAAAGCTTGTGTTTCCTTATTTATTTTCATTTTGGATCATCTATTTGTGAAAGTGGGGTGTTAAACTCCCCTACTGTGAATGTGTTACTGTCGATTTCCCCTTTTATGGCTGTTAGTATTTGCCTTATGTATTGAGGTGCTCCTTTGTTGGGTGCATAAATATTTACAATTGTTATATCTTCTTCTTGGATCGATCCCTTGATCATTATGTAGTGTCCTTCCTTGTATCTTCTAATAGTCTTTATTTTAAAGTCTATTTTGTCTGATATGAGAATTTCTACTCCAGCTTTCTTTTGGTTTCCATTTGCCTGGAATATCTTTTTCCATCCTCTTACTTTCAGTCTGCATGTGTCTCTAGTTCTGAAGTGGGTCTCTTGTAGATAGTAAATATATGGGTCTTGTTTTTGTATCCATTTAGCCAATCTGTGTCTTTTGGTGGAAGCATTTAGTCCATTTACATTTAAGGTAATTATCGATATGTATGTTCCTGTTCCCATTTTCTTAATTGTTTTGGGTTTGTTATTGTAGGTCTTTTCCTTCTCTTGTGTTTCTTGCCTAGAGAAGTTCCTTTCGCAGTTGTTGTAAAGCTGGTTTGGTGGTGCTGAACACTCTCAGCTTTTGCTTGTCTGTAAAGGTTTTAATTTCTCCATCAAATCTGAATGAGATCCTTGCTGGGTAGAGTAATCTTGGTTGCAGGTTTTTCTCCTTCATCACTTTCAGTATGTCCTTCCACTCCCTTCTGGCTTGCAGAGTTTCTGCTGAAAGATCAGCTGTTAACCTTATGGGGATTCCCTTGTGTGTTATTTGTTGTTTTTCCCCTGCTGCTTTTAATATGTTTTCTTTGTATTTAATTTTTGGCAGTTTGATTAATATGTGTCTTGGCGTATTTCTCCTTGGATTTATCCTGTATGGGACTCTCTGTGCTTCCTGAACTTGATTAACTATTTCCTTTCCCATATTAGGGAAGTTTTCAACTATAATCTCTTCAAATATTTTCTCAGTCCCTTCCTTTTTCTCTTCTTCTTCTGGAACCTCTATAATTCGAATGTTGGTGCGTTTAATGTTGTTCCAGAGGTCTCTGAGACTGTCCTCAGTTCTTTTCATTCTTTATTCTGCTCTGCAGTCGTTATTTCCACTATTTTATCTTTCAGGTCACTTATCCATTCTTCTGTCTCAGTTATTCTGCTATTGATCCCATCTAGAGTATTTTTCATTTCATTTATTGTGTTGTTTATCATTGTTTGTTTCATCTTTAGTTCTTCTAGGTCCTTGTTAAATGTTTCTTGCATTTTATCTATTCTGTTTCCAAGATTATGGATCATCTTTACTATCATTATTCTGAGTTCTTTTTCAGGTAGACTGTGTATTTCCTCTTCATTTGTTAGGTCTGGTGGGTTTTTATCTTGCTCCTTCATCCGCTGTGTGTTTTTGTGTCTTCTCATTTTGCTTATCTTACTGTGTTTGGGGTCTCCTTTTTGCAGGCTGCAGGTTCGTAGTTCCCGTTGTTTTTGGTGTCTGTCCCCAGTGGCTAAGGTTGGTTTAGTGGGTTGTGTAGGCTTCCTGGTGCAGGGGACTAGTGCTGTGTTCTGGTGGATGATGCTGGATCTTGTCTCTCTGGTGGGCAGGTCCACGTCTGGTGGTGTGTTTTGGGGTGTCTGTGGACTTATTATGATTTTAGACAGCCTCTCTGATAATGGGTGGTGTTGTGTTCCTGTTTTGCTAGTTGTTTGGCATAGGGTGTCCAGCACTGTAGCTTGCTGGTCGTTGAGTGAAGTTGGGTGCTGGCGTTGAGATGGAGATCTCTGGGAGATTTTCGCCATTTGATATTATGTGGAGCTGGGAGATATCTTGTGGACTAGTGTCCTGAAGTTGTCTCTCCCGCCTCAGAGGCACATCACTGACTCCTGGCTGCAGCACCAAGAGCCTTTCATCCACAGGGCTTAGAATAAAAGGGAGAAAAAGCAGAGAGAAAGAATTAGTAGAAGTGGGAAGAAAGAAAGGAAGAAAGGAAGGAAGGAAGAAAAAGAAAGAAGGAAAGAAAGAAAGATAGGAAAGAGGGAGGGAGGGAGGTTCGGTGGCAGGAAGGAAGGAAGGAAGGAGGGAAGGAAGGAAAAAAGAAAAGATAAAGTAAAATAAAATAGAGTAAAATATAGTAAAGTTATTAAATTAAAAAATAATTATTAAGGTAAAAAAAATGGACGGATAGAACCTTAGGACAAATGGTGGAAGCAAAGCTATATAGACAAAATCTCATACAGAAGCATACACATACACACTCACAAAAAGAGGAAAAGGGGAAAAAATCATAAATCTTGCTCTCAAAGTCCACCTCTTCAATTTGGGATGATTCGTTGTCTAAAGGAGGGAAGGAAGGAAGGAAAGAAAGAAATAAGATAAAGTAAAATAGAATAGAGTTATTAAAATTAATTATTAAGAAAGAAAAATTTAAAATAAAAAAACCGACAAATAGAACCCTAGTACAAATGGTGGAAGCAAAGCTATACAGACAAAATCTCACACAGAAGCATACACATACACACTCACAAAAAGAGGAAAAGGGGAAAAAATCATAAATCTTGCTCTCAAAGTCCACCTCCTCAATTTGGGATGATTCGCTGTCTATTCATGTATTCCACAGACATTGGGGTTGATTGTGGAGATTTAATCCGCTGTTTCTGAGGCTGCTGGGAGAGATTTCCCTTTCTCTTCTTTGTTCTCACAGCTCCAGGGGCTCAGTTTTGGATTTGACCCCGCCTCTGCGTGTAGGTTGCCGGAGGGCGTCTGTTTTTCGCTCAGACAGGACAGGGTTAAAGGAGCCGCTGATTCAGGGGCTCTGGCTCACTCAGGCCGGGGGGAGGGAGGGGCACAGAGTGCGGGGCGGGCCTGCGGTGGCAGATGCCAGCAGGACGTTGTACCAGCCTGAGGCTCGCCGTGCGTTCTCCCGGGGAAGTTGTCCCTGGATCCTGGGAACCCGGCAGTGCCGGGCTGCACAGGCTCCCGGGAGGGGAGGTGGGGATAGTGACCTGTGCTCGCACACAGGCTTCTTGGTGGCAGCAGCAGCAGCCTTAGCGCCTCATGCTGGTCTCTGGGGGGTCCGCGCTTTAAGCCGCGGCTCGCGCCCCTCTCTGGAGCTCCTTTAAGCAGCGCTCTTAATCCCCTTTCCTCGCGCACCAGGAAACAAAGAGGGAAGAAAAAGTTTCTTGCCTCTTCGGCAGCTCCAGACCTTTTTCCGGACTCCCTCCCGGCTAGCCATGGTGCACTAACCCCTTCAGGCTGTGTTCAGGCCGCCAACCCCAGTCCTCTCCCTGCGCTCCAACCGAAGCCCGAGCCTCAGCTCGCAGCCCCGCCCGCCCCGGCGGGTGAGCAGACAAGCCTCTCGGGCTGGTGAGTGCCGGTTGGCACCGACCCTCTCTGCGGGAATCTCCCCACTTTGCCCTCCGCACCCCTGATGCTGCGCTCTCCTCCGAGGCTCCGAAGCTTCCTCCCTCCGCCACCCGCAGTCTCCCCCCTGCGAAGTGGCTTCCTAGTGTGTGGAAACCTTTCCTCCTTCACAGCTCCTTCCCACTGGTGCAGGTCCCGTCCCTATTCTTTTGTCTCTGTTTATTCTTTTTTCTTTTGCCCTACCCAGGTACATGGGGAGTTTCTTGTCTTTTGGGAGGTCTGAGGTCTTCTGCCAGCGTTCAGTAGGTGTTCTGTAGGAGTTGTTCCACGTGTAGATGTATTTCTGGTGTATCTGTGGGGAGGAAGGTGATCTCTGCGTCTTACTCTTCCGCCATCTTCCCCTCTTACCTTTGCTAGTATTTTATTGAGAATTTTTGCATCTGTATTCATCAGGGATATTGGTTTGTAGTTTCCTTCTCTGATAGTGTCCTTTTCTGGTTTTAGCCAAGGTGATGCTGGCCAAAGTTTGGGAGTGTTCCCTCTTTTTTGATTTTTTGTAAGAGTTTGAGAAGGATTGGCATTAATTCTTCTTTGAATGTTTGGTAGAACTCAAGTGAAGTTATCTGGTTGTGGACTTGGTTCTTGGGAGGTTTTTGATTAGTGATTCCGTCTGTGTTGAGATTTTGTGTTTCGTCATGATTCATTCTTGTTAGGTTGCAAGTTTCTAGGAATTTATCCATTTCTCCTAGGTTGTACAATTTTTTGCTGTATAATTGTTCATAGTAGTCTCTAATGATCCTTTGTATTTCTGTGGTGTAGTTGTAATGTCTCCTCTTTTATTTCTGATTTTATTTATTTGAGTTCTCTCTTCTTGGTGAGTCTAACTAAAGGTTTGTCAACTTTGTTGATGTTTTCTTAAAAAAACAGCTCTTAGTTTCATTAACCTTTTCTATTGTCTTTTTAGTCTATTTCATTTATTTCTGCTCTAGTCTTTATTTCCTTTCTTCTGCTAACTTTGGGCTCAGTTTGTTCTTTTCTAGTTCCTTAAGGCATAGAGTTAGGTTGTTTATTTGGGATCTTTCTTGCTTCTTAATGTAGGCATTTATTGCTTCTAAGAACTTCCCTCTTAGAACTACTTCTGCTGCATCCCATAAGGTTTGGTATGTTGTGTTTCCATTTTTGTTTGTCTCAAGATACTTTTTAGTTTCCTCTTTAATTTCTTCTTTTATCCATTGCTTGTTCAGGAAAGTGTTAATTTCCATGTATTCATGAATTTTCCAGTTTTTCACTTGTTATTGTTTTCTGCTTTCATGCCATTGTGGTCAGAGAAGATACCTGGTATGATTTCAGTCTTCTTGAATATGATAAGACTTGTTTTTTGGCCTAACATATGCTCTATCCTAGAAAATGTTCTGTGTATTCTGCTGTTGTATTTGTATTTGTATTCTGCTGTTGTCAGAATGTTCTATGTATATCTGTCAGGTCCATTTGATAGTGTTCAAATCTACTGTTTCCGTATTGATTTTCTGTCTGGATGATCTATCCAGTGATGGAAGTAGAGTTTGTTTTATTATTAATTTTTATTGAAGTATAGTTGCTTTATAATACTGTGTTAGTTTCTGCTGTACAGCATAGTGAATCAGCTATATGTATACCTATATCCCCTCTTTTTTGGATTTCCTTCCCATTTAGGTCTCCACAGAGCACTGAGTTCCCTGAGCTATACAGTAGGTTCTCATTAGTTATCTATTTTATATATAGTATCAATAGTGTATATATGTCAATCCCAATCTCGCAATTCATCCCATCCCCTCCTTGGTATTCATACATTTGTTTTCTATATCTGTGTCTCTATTTCTGCTTTGTAAATAAGATTGTCTATACCAGTTTTTTCAGATTCCACATATATGCGTTAATATACGATATTTGTCTTTCTTTTTCTGACTTCACTGTGTATGACAGTCTGTAGGTCCATCCACGTCTCTACAAGTTATGCAATTTTGTTCCATTTTATGGCTGAGTAATACTCCATTGTATATATGTACCACATCTTCTTTATCCATTCCTCTGTTGATGGACATTTAGGTTGCTTCCATGACCTGGCTATTGTAAATAGTGCTGCAATGAACATTGGGGTACAAGTGTCTTTTTGAGTTATGGTTTTCTCTGGGTATATGCCCAGTAATGGGATTGATGGGTCATATGGTAGTTCTATTTTTAGTTTTTTAAGGAGCCTCCATACTGTTCTCCATAGTGGCTGTATCAATTTACATTCCCACCAACAATGTATGAGGGTTCCCTTTTCTCCACACCCTCTCCAGCATCTGTTGTTCGTAGATTTTTTGATGATGGCCATTCTGACCAGTGTGACGTGATACTTCATTGTAGTTTTGATTTACATTTCTCTAATAATTAGTGATGTTGAGCATCTTTTCATGTGTTTGTTGGCCATCTGTATGTCTTCTTTGGAGAAATGTCTATGTAGGTCTTCCATCCATTTGTTGATTGGCTTGTTTGTTTCTTTGATATTGAGCTGCATAAGCTGCTTGTATATTTTGGAGATTAATCCTTTGTCAGTTGCTTCATTTGCAGATATTTTCTTCCATTCTGAGGGTTGTCTTTTTGTCTTGTTTATGGTTTCCTTTGCTGTGCAAAAGCTTTTAAGTTTAATTAGGTCCCATTTGTTTATTTTTGTTTTTATTCTCATTACTCTAGGAGGTGGGTCAAAAAAATTCTTGCTGTGATTTATGTCAAAGAGTGTTCTGCCTATGTTTTCCTCTAAGAGTTTTATAGTGTCTGGCCTTACATTTAGGTCTTTAATCCATTTTGAGCTTATTTTTTGTGTATGGTGTTAGGGAGTGTTCTAATTTCATTCTTTTACATGTAGCTGTCCAGTTTTCCCAGTACCACTTATTGAAAAGGCTGTTTTTGCTACATTGTATGCTCTGGCCTCCTTTGTCATAGATTAGGTGACCATAGATGTGTGAGTTTATCTCTGGCTTTCTATTCTGTTCCATTGATCTATATTTCTGTTTTTGTGCCAGTACCAGACTGTCTTGATTACTGTAGCTTTGTAGTGTAGTCTGAAGTCGGGGAGCCTGATTCCTCCAGATCCTTTTTTTTCTTTTTTTCTCAAGATTGCTTTTGCTATTCGAGGTCTTTTGTGTTTCCATACACAAAATTGTAAAAAAAATTTTTTTAGTTCTGTGGAAAATGCCATTGGTAATTTGATAGGGATTGCATTGAATCTGTAGATTGCTTTGGGTAGTACAGTCATTTTCACAATATTGATTCTTCCAGTCCAGGAACATGGTATATCTCTCCGTCTGTTTGTGTCATCTTTGATTTCTTTCATCAGTATCTTATAGTTTTCTGCATACAGGTCTTTTGCCTCCTTAAGTAGGTTTATTCCTAGGTATTTTATTCTTTTTGTTGCAATGGTAAATGGAATTGTTTGCTTAATTTCTCTTTCTGATCTTTCGTTGTTAGTGTATAAGAATGCAAGAAATTTCTGTGTATTAATTTTTGTATCCTGTGACTTTACTAAATTCATTGATTAGCTCTAGTAGTTTTCTGGTGGCATCTTTAGGATTTTCTATGTATAGTATCATGTCATCTGCAGTGACAGTTTTACTTCTTCTTTGCCAATTTGGATTCCTTTTATTTCTTTTTCTTCTCTGATTACCATGGCTAGGACTTCCAAAACTGTGTTGAATAATAGTGGTGAAGGTGGGCACCCTTGTCTTGTTCCTGATTTTATTTTTTTTTTAAGATTTATTTTATTTTTACTTTTGGCTGTGTCAGGTCTCAGTTGCAGCATGCGGAATTTTCATTGAGGCACGCGGGCTTCTCTCTAGTTGTGGCACGCAGGTTTTCTTTTCTCTAGTGTGGTGTGCGGGCTCCAGTGCACATCGGCTCTGTAGTTGTGGCACGCAGGCTCCAGACGCATGGGTTCTGTAGTTTGTGGCACACAGGCTCTCTAGTTGAGGTGAACGAGCTCAGTAGTTGTGACACGCAGGCTTATTTGCCCCATGACATGTGGGATCTTAGTTCCCTGACTAGGGATTGAACCCGTGTCCCCTGCATCATGAGGTGGATTCTTTACCACTGGACCACCAGGGAAGTCTCTTGTTCCTGGTTTTAGAGGAAATGCTTTTAGTTTTTCACCATTGAAGATAATGTTTGTTGTGGGTTTGTCATATATGGCCTTTATTATGTTGAGGTAGTTTCCCTCTATGCATACTTTCTGGAGAGTTTTTATCATAAATGGGTGTTGAATTTTGTCAAAAGCTTTTTCTGCATCTATTGAGATGATCATATGGTTTTTATTATTCAGTTTGTTAATATGGTGTATGATATTGATGATCTATACAGTGACGCAAGTGGAGTATTAAAGTCCCTTACTCTTATTGTATTGCTTTCCATTTCTCCTTTTAGGTCTGTTAATACTTGCTTTATATTTTTAGGTACTCCAATGTTGGGTGCATAAATATTTACAAATGTTATATCCTCTTTTTGGATTGACCCCTTTATCCTTCTTTGTCTTTTAATAGTCTTTGTCTTAAAAGTCTATCTTGTCAGATATAAGTATAGCTACCCTCCGCTTTCTTTTGGTTTCCATTTACATGGAATATCTTTTTCCATCCCTTTACTTTCAGTTTGTGTGTGTCCTTACATCTGAAGTGAGTCTTTTGTAGGCTGCATATAGATGGGCCTTGCTTTTTTATCCATTCAGCCATTCTGTGACTTTTAGTTGGAAAATTTGGTCCCTTTCCATTTAAACTAATTTTTGACAGATATATACTTATTGCCATTTTGTTAATTGCTTTCTGTCTTTTTTGTAATTCTTCTGTTTTTTTCTTCTTCTCTTGCTCTCTTCTTTTGCGACTTGATAGTTTTCTGTAGTGGTATGCTTAAATTCCTTTATCTTTTGTGTATCTACTATAGGTTTTTGCTTTCTGGTTATCATGAATCTTACACAAAATAACTAATTATATTTACGACAGTCTGTTTCAAGTTGATAGCAACTTAAGTTTGAATGCATTCTAAAGCTCTGCAGTTTTACCCTCCCCCACCACTTTTCATGCTTTTGATGTCACAATTTACACCTTTTTGTCTTGTGTATCCCTTAACAAATTATCATAGTTATAGTTATTTTTACTACTTTTGTCTTTTAACCTTTATACTAGCTTTATAAGTGATTAACCCACCACCTTCACAAGGTTAGATTATTCTGAATTTTACTCTATATTTACTTTTGCCAGTGAGTTTTATACTTTTATATATTTTCTTGTTACTAATTACACCCTTTCATTTCAGCTTAAAGAAGTCCCTTTAATATTTCTTGTAAGGCCAGTTTAGTGGTGATGAACTCCTTTAGCTTTTGCATATTTGGAAAACTCTTTATCTCTTCTTCAATTCTAAATGAAATCTTTGCCAAGTACAATATTCTTGGTTGGCTTTTTTTTTCTTTTGGCCCTTTGAATATACCATGCCACTTCCTTCAGGCCTACAAGGTTTCTGCTGAAAAATCTACTCATAGGCTTATGGGGGTTCTCTTGTATGTAACAAGTTGTTTTTCTCTTACTTTTAAGATTCTTTCCTTGCCTTTAACTTTTGACGCTAATTATGTGTCTTGGTGTGGGTCTCTTTGGGTTTGTCTTCTTAGGAACTCTCTGGTCTTCCTGGAACTGGATGTCTGTTTCCTTCCCCAGGTTAGAAAAGTTCTTGGCCATTATTTCTTCAAATAAGTTTTCTACTCCTTTCTCTCTCTCTTCTCCTTCTGAGATCCTCATAATGCAAATGCTAGTCTGCTTGATATTGTCCCTTAAGCAGTTCCCCATGCTATAGAGTAGGTCCTTGTTGGTTATCCATTTTTTTTTCCATTTTGCCTCTTTTATTTATAAAAGTGCAAAGGGGATGCAAAATAGAGTATGGCTTCATTTACTTTTATTTTTTTAACATCTTTATTGGAGTATAATTGCTTTACAATGATGTGTTAGTTTCTGCTTTATAACAAAGTGAATCAGTTATACATATACATATGTTCCCATATCTCTTCCCTCTTCCGTCTCCCTCCCTCTCAGCCCTCTAGGTGGTCACAAAGCACCGAGCTGATCTCCCTGTGCTATGGGGCTGCTTCCCACTAGCTATCTATTTTACGTTTGGTCGTGTATATATGTCCATACCTCTCTCTTGCTTTGTCACAGCTTACCCTTCCCCCTCCCCATATCCTCAAGTCCATTCTCTAGTAGGTCTGTGTCTTTATTCCTGTCTTACCCCTTGGTTCTTCATGACATTTTTTTTTTCTTAAAATCCATATATATGTGTTAGCATACGGTATTTTTCTCTTTCTGACTTCACTCTGTATGACAGACTCTAGGTCTATCCACCTCATTACAAATAGCTCAATTTCGTTTCTCTTTATGGCTGAGTAATATTCCATTGTATATATGGGCCACACCTTCTTTATCCATTCATGCGATGATGGGCACTTAGGTTGTTTCCATCTCCAGGCTATTGTAAATAGAGCTGCAATGAACATTTTGGTACATGACTCTTTTTGAATTATGGTTTTCTCAGGGTATATGCCCAGTAGTGGGATTGCTGGGTCATATGGTAGTTCTATTTGTAGTTTTTTAAGGAACCTCCATACTGTTCTCCATAGTGGCTGTACCAATTCACATTCCCACCAGCAGTGCAAGAGTGTTCCGTTTCTCCACACCCTCTCCAGCATTTATTGTTTCTAGATTTTTTGACGATGGTGATTCTGACTGGGGTGAGATGATATCTCATTGTAGTTTTGATTTGCATTTCTCTAATGATTAATGATGTTGAGCATTCTTTCATGTGTTTTTTGGCAGTCTGTATATCTTCTTTGGAGAAATGTCTATTTAGGTCTTTTGCCCATTTTTGGATTGGGTTGTTTGTTTTTCTGTTACTGAGTTGCATGAGCTGCTTACAAATTTTGGAGATTAATGCTTTGTCAGTTGCTTCATTTGCAAATATTTTCTCCCATTCTGAGGGTTGTCTTTTGGTCTTGTTTATGGTTTCCTTTGCTGTGCAAAAGCTTTGAAGTTTCATTAGGTCCCATTCGTTTATTTTTGTTTTTATTTCCATTTCTCTAGGAGGTGGGTCAAAAAGAATCTTGCTGTGATTTATGTCATAGAGTGATCTGCCTATGTTTTCCTGTAAGAGTTTGATAGCTTCTGGCCTTACATTTAGGTCTTTAATCCATTTTGAGCTTATTTTTGTGTATGGTGTTAGGGAGTGATCTAATCTCATACTTTTACATGTAGCTGTCCAGTTTTCCCAGCACCACTTATTGAAGAGGCTGTCCTTTTTCCACTGTACGTTCCTGCCTCCTTTATCAAAGATAAGGTGACCATATGTGCATGGCTTTATCTCTGGGCTTTCTATCCTGTTCCATTGATCTCTCTTTCTGTTTTCATGCCAGTACCAAACTGTCTTGATTACTGTAGCTTTGTAGTATAGTCTGAAGTCGGGGAGCCTGATTCCTCCAGCTCCGTTTTTCGTTCTCAACATTGCTTTGGCTATTCGGGGTCTTTTGTGTTTCCATACAAATTGTGAAATGTTTTGTTCTAGTTCTGTGAAAAATGCCATTGGTAGTTTAACAGGGATTGCATTGAATCTGTAGATTGCTTTGGGTAGTAGAGTCATTTTCACAATGTTGATTCTTCCAATCTAAGAACATGGTATATCTCTCCATCTATTTGTATCATCTTTAATTTCTTTCATCAGTGTCTTATAATTTTCTGCATACAGGTCTTTTGTCTCCTTAGGTAGGTTTATTCCTAGATATTTTATTCTTTTTGTTGCAATGGTAAATGGGAGTGTTTTCTTGATATCACTTTCAGATTTTTCATCATTAGTGTATAGGAATGCCAGAGATTTCTGTGCATTAATTTTGTATCCTGAAACTTTAGCAGAATCATTGATTAGCTCTAGCAGTTTTCTGGTAGCATCTTTAGGATTCTCTATGTATAGTATGTCATCTGCAAACAGTGACAGCTTTACTTCTTCTTTTCCGATTTGGATTCCTTTTATTTCCTTCTCTTCTCTGATTGCTGTAGCTAAAACTTCCAAAACTATGTTGAATAAGAGTGGTGAGAGTGGGCAACCTTGTCTTGTTCCTGATCTTAGTGGGAATGCTTTCAGTTTTTCACCTTTGAGGATGATGTTGGCTGTGAGCTTGTCATATATGGCCTTTCCCCTTTTATGGCTGTTAGTATTTGCCTTATGTATTGAGGTGCACCTATGTTGGGTGTATAAATATTTGGAATTGTTATATCTTCTTCTTGGATCGATTCCTTAATCATTATGTAGTGTCCTTCTTTGTCTCTTCTAATAGTCTTTATTTTAAAGTCTATTTTGCCTGATATGAGAATTGCTACTCCAGCTTTCTTTTGATTTCCATTTGTATGGAGTATCTTTTTCCATCCCCTCACTTTCAGTCTGTATGTGTCCCTAGGTCTGAAGTGGGTCTCTTTTAGACAGCATATATATGGGTCTGGTTTTTGTATCCATTCAGCTAGTCTGTGTCTTTTGGTGGGAGCATTTAATCCATTTACATTTAAGGTAGGGCTTCCCTGGTGGCGCAGTTGTTGAGAGTCCGCTTGCTGTTGCAGGGGACATTGGTTTGCGCCCTGGTCCGGGAAGATCCCACATGCCGCTGAGCGGCTGGGCCTGTGAGCCATGGCCGCTGGGCATGCGCATCTGGAGCCTGTGCTGCGCAACGCGGGAGGCCACGATATTGAGAGGCTCGCGTACTGCAAAAAAAAAAATCTGAATGAGTTCCTTGCTGGGTAGAGTAATCTTGGTTATAGGGTTTTCTCCTTCATCACTTTAAATATGTCCTTGCACTCCCTTCTGGCTTGCAGGATTTCTGCTGAAAGATCAGCTGTTAACCTTATGGGGATTTTCTCTTGCTGCTTTTAATATGCTTTCTTTGGTTTTTTTGTTTGTTTTTTTGCGGTACGCGAGCCTCTCACTGTTGTGGCCTCTACCGTCGCGGAGCACAGGCTCCGGACGCGCAGGCTCAGTGGCCATGGGTCACGGGCCTAGCCGATCCGCGGCATGGGGGAAGAGCATGTGGGATCTTCCTGGACCGCGGCACGAACCCATGTCCCCTGCATCGGCAGGCGGACTCTCAACCACTGCGCCACCAGGGAAACCTCTGTATTTGATTTTTGATAGTTTGATTAATATGTGTCTTGGTGTTTTTCTCCTTGGATTTATCCTGTATGGAACTCTCTGTGCTTCCTGGACTTGATTAACTATTTCCTTTCCCATATTAGGGAAGTTTCCAACTATAATCTTTTCAAATATTTTCTCATACTCTTTCTTTTTCTCTTCTTCTTCTGGGACCCCTGTAATTCAAATGTTGGTGCGTTTAATGTTGTCCCAGACGTCTCTGAGACTGTCCTCAGTTCTTTTCATTGTTTTTTTATTTATTCTGCTCTGCAATAGTTATTTCCACTATTTTATCTTCCAGGTCACTTATTCGTTCTTCTGCCCCAGTTATTCTGCTATTGATCCCATCTAGAGTATTTTTCATTTCATTTATTGTGTTGTTCATCATTGCTTGTTTCCTCTTTAGTTCTTCTGGGTCCTTTTTAAATGTTTCTTGCATTTTGTCTGTTCTATTTCCAAGATTCTGGATCATCTTTGCTATCATTATTCTGAATTCCTTTTCAGGTAGACTATTTCGTCTTCATTTTTTAGATCTGGTGGGTTTTTATCTTGCTCCTTCATCTGCTGTGTGTTTTTGTGTCTTCTCATTTTCCTTGTCTTACTGTGTTTGGGGTCTTCTTTTTGCAGGCTGCAGGTTCGGAATTCCCATTGTTTTTGGTGTCTGTCCCCAGTGGCTAATGTTGGTTCAGTGGGTTGTGTAGGTTTCCTGGTGGAGGGGACTAGTGCCTGTGTTATGGTGGATGAGGCTGGATCTTGTCTTTCTGGTGGGCAGGTCCACGTCTGGTGGTGTGTTTTGGGGTGCCTGTGGGTTTATTATGATTTTAGGCAGCCTCTCTGCTAATGGGTGGGGTTGTGTTCCTGTCTTGCTAATTGTTTGGCATAGGGTGTCCAGCAGTGTAGCTTGCTGGTCGTTGAGTGAAGCTGGGAGCTGGCGTTGAGATGGAGATCTCTGGGAGATTTTCACCATTTGATATTATGTGGAGCTGGGAGGTCTCTTGTGGACCAGTGTCCTGAAGTTGGCTCTCCCACGTCAGAGACACAGCACTGACTCATGGCTGCAGCACCAAGAGCCTTTCATCCACATGGCTCAGAGTAAAAGGGAGAAAAAGTAGAAAGAAAGAGAGAAAGAGTATAAAATAAAATAAAATAAAGTTATTAAAATAAAAAATAATTATTAGGAAAAAAAATTTTTTAAATAAAACAAAACAAAAAAAAAAACGGACGGTCAGAACCCTAGGACAAATGGTGAAAGCAAAGCTATACAGACAAAATCTCACACAGAAGCATACACATACACACTCACATAATATATCTTGCTCTCAGAGCCCACATCTTCAATTTGGGATGATTCGTTGTCTATTCAGGTATTCCACCGATGCAGGGTACATCAGGTTGATTGTGGAGATTTAATCTGCTGCTCCTGAGGCTGCTGGGAGAGATTTCCCTTTCTCTTCTTTGTTGGCACAGCTCCCGGGGTTCAACTTTGGATTTGGACCCGCCTCTGCGTGTAGGTCTCCGGAGGGCGTCTGTTCTTCGCTCAGACAGGACGGGGTTAAAGGAGCTGCTGATTAGGGGGCTCTGGCTCACTCAGGTCGGGGGGAGGGAGGGGCACGGAATGCGGGGCGAGCCTGCGGTGGCAGAGGCCAGCGTGACATTGCACCAGCCTGAGGCACGCCGTGCATTCTCCCAGGGAATTTGTCCCTGGATCACCGGATCCTGGCAGTGATGGGCTCACAGGCTCCCGGGAGGGGAGGTGGGGATAGTGACCTGTGCTCGCACACAGGCTTCTTGGTGACGGCAGCAGCGGCCTTAGCGTCTCATGCCCGTTTCTGGGGTGCGCACTGATAGCCATGGCTCACGCCCGTCTCTGGAGCTCCTTTAAGCAGTGCTCTTAATCCCCTCACCTCGTGCACCAGGAAACAAAGAGGGAAGAAAAAGTCTTTTGCCTCTTCGTTAGGTCCAGACTCCCTCCCGGCTAGCCGTGGTGCACTAACCCCTTCAGGCTGTGTTCATGCCGTCTGTCCTCTCCCTGCGATCCAACCGAAGCCCGGGCCTCAGCTCCCAGCCCCCGACCGCCCCAGTGGGTGAGCAGACAAGCCTCTCGGGCTGGTGAGTGCCCATCGGCACCGATCCTCTGTGCGGGAATCTCTCTGCTTTGCCCTCCGCACCCCTGATGCTGCGCCCTCTTCTGCAGCTCCGAAGCTTCCCCCCTCCGCCTCCCGCAGTCTCCGCCCGCAGAGGGCCTTCCTAGTGTGTGGAAACCTTTCCTCCTTCACAGCTCCCACCCACTGGTGCAGGTCCCATCCCTATTCTTTTGTCTCTGTTTACTCTTTTTTCTTTTGCCCTACCCAGGTACGTGGGGAGTTTCTTGCCTTTTGGGAGGTCCAAGGTCTTCTTCCAGCATTCAGTGGGTGTTCTGTAGGAGTTGTTCCACGTGTAGATGTATTTCTGATGTATCTGTGGGGAGGAAGGTGATCTCCGCATCTTACTCTTCCGCCATCTTCCCCATCTCCCCTGGTTATCCATTGTAAATAAAGCAGTTGTGTACATGTCAATCCCAATCTCCGTAACTATCCCTCCCCCCGTTCTTTTTTTTTTTCTTTCTCTCTGCTCTGATTATGTGAGTTCCACTGCCCTGTCTTCAAGTTCACTGATCCTTTCTTCCGCTTCATCTAGTCTGGTTTTGAACTCATCTATTATATTTTTCCATTTGGTTGTGGTACTCTTCAGTTCTGTGACTTCTATTTGGTACTTTCTTATATTTTCTGCCGCTTTGTTGAAATTCTTACTTTGTTCATCCATTCCTCTCCTGAAATCAGTAAGAATCTTTATGACCATTAGTTTGAACTCTTTATCAGGGAAATAGCTTATCTCCACTTCCTTGAAGTTTTTTTGTTTTTATAAATTTTTAAATTTATTGCCGTGTTGGGTCTGCATTGCTGCATGCGGGCTTTTTCTAGTTGTGGTGAGCGGGGGCTACTCTTCATTATGGTGTGCAGGCTTCTCATTGCAGTGGCTTCTCTTGTTGCAGAGCACGGGCTCTAGGCTTGCAGGCTTCAGTAGTTGTGGCTTGTGGGCTCTAGAGCACAGGTTCAGTAGTTGTGGTGCATGGGCTTAGTTGCTCTGCAGCATGTGGGATCTTCCCGGACCAGGGCTCGAACCCATGTCCCCTGCGTTGGCAGGCAGATTCTTAACCACTGTGCCACCAGGGAAGTCCCCTTTTTCTGAGATTTTTATCTTGTTCTTTTGTTTGGAACATATTTCTCTGTATCTTCATTTTTCTACACTCTCAGTGTTGGTTTCTGTGCATTAGATAAAACAGCTACCTCTACCAGTCTTGAAGGAGTGGCCTTATGTAGCGATGAAATTTATTGTTCAACTTTGCGCTAGCTCTTGGTTGTCTCCCCAAACTTTGTGATTGTCCAAGCAACCTACATTATTTCTAGTGGCTCCCTGTAGTCGAGGGACCTGCTAAGACCTGTCAGTGTCCCAAAGGGAAGGATCTCAGTCAGCACCTAGATTCAGGCTGATTGGAAGTCAGACCCTCAGGCAGCAGCTTTTAAAGTACGCAGGTATATGCTATCCTTTGGGACTGTGAGTGTAAACCCCACTGACCACCAGGACCAGGTGATCGAGAAATGTCCCTGGGCAGAAGCTGTAAAAATTAGGGTGCCAGACAAGTGTATAAGCTCCTTTCTGGGAGATACTGATGACCTAAAGTGAGGCAGAGGGAGAACACAGAGATACTGTCCACCAGCGTTCATTGCAAGAGAGCACCTCAGTAGTCTCTTAGATGCATGCCAAACCAGAAGCCTGCCCCTCAGACCAAAGCTCCAGGAGAAGCAAATAGGCCTCTTTCACAGAATAACTGGAGGTCTGTTTTCAGTCTGTTGTCCACACTGTGCGCTGGCAGTGGTAGCTGCTCAAGAACTATCTCTGATTGTTATAACCCATGGGACCCAGAAACACAAGTGCCACTCCACTGGCCTTGACAGCCAGGTGATCATAGGCCATACCCTGGGCGGCAGCCACAAAAACGGGGCACCCAATGTAAAGTCTGGGATACCAGATGCCTGTACAAGCTCCCCTCTGGGGAATACTGGCCCTCTGGAGCACCGTAGAGGGAGAGCAGGAAGATAAACCCACCCTCCAAGGTCTCTGAAGAAAATTACAGCCAGCCCTTAGATGTGTGTTTCATAAGAAGCCTGTTCTTCAGGCTACAGCTGTGAAGATAAACTAATAGACCTATTTCACAGAAAGACTAGGTGCCTCAGTGTGTTGCCTCTCCGCTGTGCCCTGGGGTATAGCTGGTTAAGAGCTCTTTATTTGTTGTTACAGTCCTGTGGGACCCATGAGCATAAATCCCCCTGGCCACCAGAGCCAGGCAACCTAGAGGTGTCCCCAGGGCGGCAGCAGCAAAAATCATGGTGCCAAATGAGGGTGTAAGCTTCTTTCTGGGAGTCACAGGCAAGCTGGAACAGGGCAGAGGGAGGGTGCGGAGATGGTAACCACCAGCCTCTATCTTTGGAAAATAAGCAAATAAGCCTCTTTCACAGAAAGTCTGTGTGCTTTTCAGTCAGCTGCCTCCATGCTGGGCCCTGGGGTGGGTGAGTCTGCCAGTCTGAACCCTTCAAGAATGATTTCTCAGTGTGCTGAAGACTTGCGGGTCTCATGAAGGCAAGCCCTGTTGGCTTTCAAAGCCAGATTTTTGAAGGGCTCATCTCTCAGGTGCAGGTCTTAAATATTGGGGTGCCAGATGTGGGGTTCAAAGCCTTTGCTCCTCAGGGAGAAGCTTGGGGTTTTGAGATACCTCCTAATTGTGGATTTGTAAGCCAAGGGTGGGGTTTATGGCAAAATCGTGTCTCAGCCTCTCCTACCTGGTTTTTGATGTGGGTTTTTTCTTGTTCACCTGATGTGTAGCCATTGCTCAGCTAGTATTGGTCTCTTACAGAGGAAATTTTTCCATGTGTAGCTGTAGAATTGGTGTCTGTGGGAAGAGATGAGTACAGGATCCTCCTACATTGCTGTCTTGAACCAAATCCCAGACACATCTTTTTTGGGACCACATTTCAACCCACTCCATTTGTCTTCTGGCCTCCATCTTTTCTGATGAGAAGTCAGTACTCATTCAGGTTGTTGTTCTCCTGTATGTAATTTGTCACATTCTTCTCTGGCCGCTTTCAAGACTTTTTTTTAATTCTTCGGTTTCAGCAATTTGACTATGATGTGCCTGGGCATGGTTTTCTTCATACTTATTCTGCTTAAGATCTGCTGACCTTGAATCTTTAAATTTATATCCTTCGCCAGACTTGGGGCAATATCAATCATTTCTGGAAATATTTTTCTGCCCTTTCTCTGTCTCCTCTCTCTCAAGATTGTCCTATAGGTCCCTGAGTCTCTGTTCACTTTTTTCCTCATCTTTCTTCTCTCTCTCTTCTGATCGGGTAATTTCTTTTACTGAGTCTTTCCTCTGTCACCTCCATTGTGCTGTTAACTCCATCCAGTGAATTTTTTACTTCAGATATTGTGTTTTATTCAATTCTAGAATTTATTATTTTTTTAAAAATATGCGTTCTCCTAACTTTCATTCGTTGCAAATCTGTTTTCCTTCATGCCATCGAGTATTGTTATAATAAACACTTTAAGATGTTTGTCTGCAAATTTCAACATCTGGTCATCTTAAAATTGGTCTCTATGGACTGTCTTTTCTCCACAGAGTGGGTCACATTTCCCTGTTTGTATGTTAGGTAATTTGGGGCAGTACCCTGGATGTTCTGAAAGTCATATTGTGGAGACTGGATTCTGTTATATTCTTCTGAAGGGTGATGGTGGTGGTGGTTGTGATTTTAAGCAGGCAGTTGGTTTGGTTGAATTCAAACTGTAAACTCTGTCTCCTGGACATCAGCTCACATCTCAGTTCAGTTCTTTTATTCTTGGCTGGGCTGCTTGCAGTCAGCGCTGTGCATGCGTAGGTTAGGGGTCAACTAGAGTTTGGACAAAGCTTATACACACAATCTGGGGCTTCTCTCTCATCCTCTCCTTTCTGGGATATCCCTCCTCACTTTGCTGCCACATAATTGTCCTGAAGTGTGTTCTCTGGTTTTTAAGGCCAAAAAGACTGAGAATTTTCTTTCAGGGTTTGAGCTGCCTTGCATAGCACCAACTGCACCCTACCCTCAGGCTAAAAGCCACAAAAATTGGAAACTCATCTCATACTATTCTCTTCTTTCAACTTCCAACTCCCCTCCAGTATACACTTGCTTTTATTTACTCTCGTGTCTTTAGGTCATTTGTTGTTGTGTTTTTGTTTTTATTTTCCATATTGGTCCAGAGTTTGTAGTTGTTATCTGTGGGAAGGTCAGATTTACTCATCACTCAGAGTATACCTAGGTTTTTTCCTTCTCCATCAGCTGGTAGAGAGAACCTTCCTCTCCCAGTGAAGCCATAGGTATCAGCTGAAGGAGAGGCATTAATGGGGCTCAAAACTGGTAGCCTATTAAGTAACTCAATGGATGGGTTGGAGCAATATTCTCAAGGGCAGAATGTGCCATCTCTGAAACTGGAAGAGGCCTGGCAAGCATGCTGCTTCTTTTTTAGCATTAGGAGTTGCAAGGTGCAATAGTAATTCCTGTACTCTAAAGGGGATGTCCTGGCATAACATGCCCTGGATCATTGAGCACTTCAAAACTATACTTGCATAGTAAGATTTTTATCTCCCAACCTCTTGGAGCACATGGTCTTACTGGGACATATAGAGTAATGGCCACTTCTTGCTTATCAGGTCCAATTAATATTATGTATCCATATAATGGACCACTGTGATGATACATGGAAGGTCCAGAAAATCAAGGTCCGTTTGGACTGTGTTTTGACAGAGAACAGGAGAGTTCACAGGAGAGCCCTGAGGTAAGATTGTCAATGTATACTGTTGTCCATCTGTAAATGCAAATTGTTTCTGATCCTCCTTTCTGATCAATATTGGAATATTAGGTCAATAGCCACATACTGTGTAAGAGAGGCTATGTTTCTTCCTTCCAGTATAGATACCAATCCAGCATAGCAGTTGCTGTGTGGCTGCCCCTTAGCTAAGTTTGCAGTAGACCACTGTCATCTGTCATATCTGTCTGGTTTTTACAGGGACCAGACTGGCAAATTAAAATAAGATATAATGGAGACTACCATCCTTGCATCCTTTAAGTTTTTTAGGTTAGCACAGCATTTGACCCAAGAGGCAGTATTGTTAGTGATTTACTATCTTAGCCAGATTCAGAGTGATGGGGAGGAAGATAGCAGTTCAGGGGCTTTCATTTGGCCTTTTCTACTATAATAGTCCTTATTACATAGGTCAAGGAGCTAATGTGAGGGTTCTTCCAGATGCTAAGTATATACAACCTGATTATACATTTAGGTACCAAGGAAATGACTACCAGATATATCTGTGAAGACTTTGGACCCACTGTAACAAAGTCCAGAGCCAGGACTTACATATATTACCTGACCTCCAGAATCCCTGCTTTAATGATGAGTCTTTGATGTGCTTTAGTTTTGGAACTTTCACTCTCCTTCTCAGCACTGTCATGGTAGTTCCATCATAGTACCTCACTTAACGTGGGCATCAGCTTTCCAAGTATCTAAATACTATCTTACTATTTGGATCAGTTCCAAGGCCTCTTGTGAGCATATTAAATATTGAGTCCTGGAAAAGTATCTCCATGTCAACAAACACTCCTTTAATCAGACTAATAGTCCACCACCCCTGACCCTGGTTCAGCATCCTCGGTACATTTGCAGGCAAGCAGTCCTGGCTTTTGCTGCTACATATTAGCCTGGTCCTGTAGCTCCTTTGGTGAATCATTCCTTTCCACCCTTAACAGGCCAGCACTTCCCCAGGTGGGTCGTGCTGAGACTTAACCCTAGTTATTGGCCTAGGGTCCAGAAGGGGATATGTAGGAAGATCTTGAGGAAGGCAGATACTGTTTTTCAGGACATCTGCCTCAGGTAAGACCTCTGCATAGTTTCTGCAAGGAGGCGTGCTGCTGTTGTCTTCTAGCGAGGGGAAGTAATTCGCTTTTGCATGCCCAGAATGTTCAAATGGATCTCAGGTTCAATATTCTCAAGTGCATCTTTCTGGATATCCCTATCCCAAGTCTCAGCGTCCCACTTCATCCCTATCAGGGACCTCACTTTGGTGTAGGAGACTTATTGAGGCTGTAAAGTTAGCCACTGCTGAAATTCTACTATTCTTACAGTATAGCCTTGTGCCTGGTCTTTAGCACAATTTACCTTCCAGCTACAGTAGATGACAGTCTTTTTTGAAAGCTGCTAGTGAGACCTTCTGATTTTCACATCTTGCCTTAAAGTGGTAATTATCTGCCCTGAGCTTGTCGTTTTCTCTCTTCCATGCATCAGTAGCATCCAGCAATAATGAACTAATTCCATAGTCCTTTAAGTTATTGTTTCCTCTGTATTGCACAAGCCCATACAACTCTTTTCAGTTGTATCTGATTCCAGTTTACCACAGGTACACGTTTTAGTAATGTCAGTGTTATGGCATAGCAGGTGATAATAACACTGCACTTACCATCATTGATGGCATCTTTATTGCCATCTGACCAGCAAGTGATCAGATTCCAAAATCTCATCCTTAGAGTCTGCTTCCTGTGACCACTACGAGTTCCAGATGTCTTAGGTAGGGTTCTTCAGAAGCAGACTATAAAATGGGACTTCATGTGCAAGTAATCTATTTAGGAAATGCTCCCAGGAAAAACTGGAAAACGAATAGGAGAAGCAGGATACAGGAGGGGAAAAGCAAAGCAAGTGTGTGATCTCAAACAAAGTCCCATGGAGGGTAGCTTCAGCTTGATGCCACAGGGGAACTTTGGAATATAAATCGGGCCTCAGAGTTTTTGTCCTGACTTGTTGCCAGGAAGCTGGGCTTTCACACTCCCACACCCGTCAGTCACTGGCTAAGGCCCATCTCAGGGTGGGTGGATGTAAATTCCCCGAGCACTTCTGACTCTGCCTGTGGGCACAGTGGCTCCGGTAGCCCTTGAGTAGGCCTTTGAAGAGTCTCAGGTGTGGACTGCTAGAAGCAAAAGACACAAGCTGGGGGAGGGGCAAAGAGAAACCTTTAAGGGGGACCTGGGTGGAGCCCCAGGAGTATCCACTGTAAGTGCTTACCTTTCCTTCCCTCCGTAACTCCTCTTTTACTCCTCCAGTCCTGGGGGAGCCAGACACAACAGAGTGAGTGGGGAAGAAGAGAAGAACGAAGTGGCAGAAACAATGAAGAGGCAGATTAGTTGGGCTAGGCTAGGTTATACTGTGCTAACAAACAACCCTAAAATCTCAGCGGCTTATCACAATAACGTTTATGCTTGCTTATGCCTCATGTCCTGTGTGGATTGACAGCGGGCTGTGCTCCACATGGTCACTGGGGGCTAAAGTTGTTAGAGGATCCACCGTCTTGTTCTGCAATAGCTTGAACACACAGCTTCCTGGGTGATTTTTTTTTTCTTTTAATTGAAGTATAGTTGATGTATAATATTATATGTTACAGGTATATAATACAGTGGTTCACAATTTTTAAAGGTTATACTCCACTTATAGTTATTATAAAATACTTGCTGTATTCCCCATGTACAGTAAGAATATCCTTGTGGTTTATTTTATACCTAATAGCTTGTACCTCTTAATCCCCTAACCCTGTATTGCCTCTCCCTCCGTCCCTCTCCCCACTGGTAACTACTAGTTTGTTCTCTATGTCTGTGAGTCTGCTTCGTTTTTGTTATATTCACTAGTTTGTTGTATTTTTTAGATTCCATATATGTGATATCATACAGTATTTGTATTTCTCTGCCTTCTTTCATTTAGCATAATGCCCTCCAAGTCCTTCCATGTTGTTGCAAATGGCAGAATAATTCTTTTCTGTGTGTGTGTGTGTGTATGTATATATATGTGTGTGTGTATATACATATATATACACACACACACACACACATACACACCACATCTTCTTTATCCATTCATCTGTTGACGGACACTTAGATTGCTTCCATATCTTGGCTGTTGTACATAATGCTGCTGTGAAAATTGGGGTATATGTATCTATTCAAATTAGTGTTTTTGTATTTTCTGGATACGTACCCAAGGAGTAGAATTGCTGGGTCATATGGTAGTTCTATTTTTAGTTTTTTGAGAAACTTCCATACTGTTTTCCACAGTGGCTGCACCAATTTTCATTCCCCCCAGCAGTGTACAAGGGTTCTCTTTCTCCACAGCCTCACCAATGTTTGTTATTTGTGTTCTTTAGCCATTCTGACAGGTGTGAGGTGACATTTCATTGTGCTTTTGATTTGCATGTCCCTGATGATTAGTGATGTTGAGCATCTTTTCATGTGCCTCTTGGCCATCTGCATTTCCTCTTTGGAAATATGTCTATTCAGTTCTTCTGCCCATTTTTTAATCAGGTTGTTTGTTTTTTTGATGTAGTATTAGCTGTTTATATATGTTGAATAGTAACCCCTGATTAGTCATATCACTTGAAAATGTTTGAAATATAGGGAATCAAATGGTGCAGTTGGTGAGTATCATCCCGACCATTCCTGTCTTTTTCACTGCAAGCTTCTAAGTCTAGTTTAAGCTTGAGCTGGATGAGAAAAAGTTTAAATCAAATGTGAAAGTAAAACTTGGTAACTAGACTTGCCAAAATAATTTTAGAAAAACAATGGTATTTGCCAGAGATTTTGTCACCAAGGCAGGGGAAAATGGTTTTACCTAGCACAGAGGATGTGAAAGAATTAAGGTTCCTAACAAAAAACTGAGAATAGCCAAAATGCCTAACTATATAATAGTGGTTAGGTAGATTATGTACATTGACAGGTGGGTAGGTTACTTAGCCATTTCAAACTATGTGTTTCCCGAGAACTTGTAGTGGTCTTGTTAAAATGCTTATGATGTAAGGGGAAAAGTTAGGATATAAAACTGCATATGAGAATTCCCATCTCTTACCTGGATTACTGTAAAGGCCCTACTTACCACCCTTCTGCTGCTCCAGTATGTTCTTTATGTTGCAGCAGTCACCTGTCTCCAACATAAAGCCAATGTCACACATGACCTTCAGGATAAAATCTCTGTTTCTTTCCATAGTTTACATATATCTCTCTGGTCTGTCTCTCCTACTTCATTTTTCTCAACTACCCACTTCATACCCTATTCTCAAATTTATACCCCCAGGCCAGACATTTCCTCCGAGCCCCAGATGCATGTAGACAAGCAACATCCCTCTTTGGTTGTGTCACAGGCATCTCAAATTTAACATGTGCAAAATTAAACTTGGTTTTTTTGGAGGTCTCACTTTAAAATTGAACTTCTGATCCCCTCTCTTCAGTACACCAGTGTCCTGTGCCCATCTTTTCTAACTCTATAAATGCTACCTCTATCTACCCGGTCACCAAAGCCAGAAATTCAGGAATCACCCTTGAGTCTCAGCTCCTTTCTAACTTCAGCTTGCACTTGGACCCTCATGGTCTCTCTGATCCCTCACTATGTCATGGTATTTCAGCCTCTCAACTTCCATTTCTAACTGGTTGTTCTCAGAGTATACCCCAGTTCAAATCACTAAGAGAGAGATTCCAGTTGATTCAGTTTTGTCCCTACTAGGTTTTTGATGTCCTGAAGGAAGAGTCAACCCATCTTACTGGTTCTACCGTTTCATCAATTTTTTAGCATGTCTCCTCTCTCTCGGAATTGGTAAGAAAAAGGTTTTGCAAATTTTTCAAAGTCTCATCCAAAGTGAGAAGACATGGACAAGTAGAGGTAGGAAGGATGGAGCTCCAAACTAATTTAATGATTGTTGGAGGCTTATGACAACATCCGCTCTTGTGCCTATACGCTGAATATTTCATTTCAGTTACTCTTGTTTCATGTCTAGACTTTTTGTTTCTTTTTTTTTCTTAATAAAACTTTTCTTGAGGTATAATTCACATACCATAAAATTCACCCTTTAAAATTATACAGGCAAATCTCAGAGATATTGTGGGTTCAGTTCCAGACTGCAATAAAGTGAGTCACATGAATTTTGTGGCTTCTCGGTGCATATAAAAGTTATGTTTACACTATACTGTCATCTGTTAAATGTGCAGCAGCATTATGTCTAAAAATGCTTAATTAAACCTTAATTAAAAATACTTTCTTGATGAAAATGAAAAAACAATTACAGTAGTAACATCTGAGATCACTTATCACAGCTCACCATAACAAATACAATAATAATGAAAAAATTTGAAGTAGTGTGAGAATTACCCAAATGTGAAGCAGAGACACGAAGTGAGCAAATGCTCTTGGAAAAGTGGTGCCTCTAGACTTGCTCAATCCAGGGTTGCCACAAACCTTCAAGTTGTAAAAAACACAGTATCTGCAAAGTGCAATAAAGCGAAGCACAATAAAATAAGGTATGCCTGTACAACCAGTGGATCTGTTTTTTTGTTTGTTTTTTAGTATATTCAGAGTTACACAACCATTACCGCTACCTGATTTTAGAACACTTGGTTCCTTTTTAAACTTTCGTTTTTAGCTCTCTGCTGAACATTTCGAATCACGTCCTTTCTCCTCAAACAGTGATTTTATCCTCAGATTACTCCAGTATCTGGCACCCCTGTTGGTCAACTTCTAATGTTTTTTCTGCCAACTTTAGCTTTAATATTTTCCTATGTGCCTAGTTTTTTTTTTTTTTTTTTTTGCCTGTTTGGGTCTTTGTTTCTGTGCGAGGGCTTTCTCTAGTTGCGGCGAGCAGGGGCCACTCTTCATTGCGGTGCACGGGTCTCTCACTATCGCGGCCTCTCGTTGCAGGGCACAGGCTCCAGACGCGCAGGCTCAGTAGTTGTGGCTCATGGGCCTAGTTGCTCCGCGGCATGTGGGATCTTCCCAGACCAGGGCTCGAACCCGTGTCCCCTGCATTGGCAGGCAGATTCTCAAGCACTGCGCCAGCAGGGAAGCCCCCCCCCCCAGTTATTTTTTAATTGTGTGCTAGACATTTTATTTGTAAAATTGTTTGCAGAAATCGTTGAAACCTAAGATGATGTTCCCCTTCAGAGAGGATTCACCTTTGCTTCTGCCTGGAGCTTGTGAGCACTAGCAATACTGCATCACCCGAGGCCAATTTTAGGGGTTTTGATTATTTGAAGGAGAACTACAGTACCTATGAGGCCTCTTAACATCAGGTTTACTGTTATTCATGGGTGTAGCCTTTGAGGGCCCTACAGAGGCAATGGTTTCACTTGGGTCTCCTCTGTCCTACCCTTATCAGGCTTCTAATCCTTGTGCTCTTGGCCCTGGAGGTTGTCAAAAGCTGTTATCCACTCTGGGGTCAGCAAATGCTCCCAGGGTAAAATACCAGCATCGTCCCTCTGGCTCTCCATCCTTGCTTGAATAATTCTGGTAATTCTTCACTATCTTGTAGTTCTCATATGCCTTCAAGTAGATGTGTTTGTTACCGATCAGGGTCCTTGGCCTTCCTTAATCAATAGAAATTGATAAGAGACCAGCAAGAAATTTAGGCCAGGCTTTATTGGGGCCCCTGCTGCAGCAGGGGGAGAGCGAAAACAAATAACAGGTTTCCTTGCTCTCTCGCTCGCTTGCTGAGCGGGGGCCGAGCTGGTTCCTATATGGGGTGAGGGTAGGGGTGTGTCCAAGGGTCGGGCCCAAACTGTGGTTTGCCCACCCCTTACGTGGTGTTGTGTGGAGGGGGTGTGCACAGTACCCTTCTTTTGCTCCTGTCTCCCTGCTTTTGCTCCCGGCTCTTCAGAAGTGGCAGTTGGGTTTTTTTGGTTTCTTTGTATCTTCTTGTCCATAATTTGCCCCAACTGCGTGGGCATGCATGCAGTTATTTTTAGTTCCTTATAGTTTCTTTGTATTTTGTTGCTTGAGGAGACGTTTGTCCAGGTGCAAGCATTGCAGCACCGTAGCAAAGGGTCCCAGGTCCCTTGTCTCTTCCCTGCTAAGGGATTCTACACCCCTTATTCTTAAGGGGTAAGGGGCCAAAGGTCTGTTCTTCTGCAACTTCTTCTTGCTGGACAGGGGCTGTAGGCCCTAGCCTACCCTAGAGGTACAGTTGCTGACTGTTCCAAGGACCTGTAGGGAACTGGGCCATCCTCCGCTGGAATGGGCTGAATTCCTTGAGCCATTATGAGTCTTACTTGAAACTGTTGGAGCCTAGAAGACACAAACTTAACCAAAAAGTTAAATAAACAAGGGCCAAAAAGGGGAAGGACAAAAGTAGCCATTAAAGGGCCTAGAAAGGGAAGGAACTAGCTTAACTTCCGGAGGAATTCTTTAACTGCTGACCAGACAGTGGAGGAGATATCACCCCTACCAAAATTATGAAGCCACTCTGCCTGGTCGTGTATTTCCAGGTGCGGTAGGAAGTATTAGTTATCACACAAAGTATCTGTCGATGGTGCCTGTCTTTTGAATGAGTATCTCAGATTTTCCACTGGCTCACAGGTGTATTGTTCTTTTGCGACCTGCGGGGTTTCTGGATGTAAAAGCTTTGGTCTGGACAAATGTACCCAACTAGCTGTCCCTTGCAGGTTGACAGCAGTGGGGGTGGTTAAAGTTACTTTATAGGGGCCCTTCCATTTTGGCAATAGTTGGCCTTTGGGGGACCCCTCTTTCCAGGCTTTAAGAAGAACTTGGTCCCCGGGGTTTATTTGTGAAGGAATTGCTCCTTCCTCTATATTTTTAGTGGGAGCTGGCAGTGCCCTATGGGCATAGTCCTGGATTGCCTTCTGAACTTGTCCTAGATTAATAATGAATCTCAGGGCCTGGTTCACTTCCTCATCCAGTAGAATGTCAGTAGTTAGAAAAGGCCTCCCATAGGTCACTTCAAATGGGCTAAGACTCAGACCACTCCTGGGGGCTACACGGACCCCGAGGAGTGCAATAGGAAGAAGTTGGTCTAGGGTTCATGAGTTTCTTGGTAGAGATTTGCTAAGGTTTTCTTTAAAGGACGGTTCATTTTCTCTACCTTCCCTGAAGACTGTGGGTGCTAAGAGATGTGTAGCTTGTAGTCTATCCCTAGGGCAGTTGTGAGCCCCTGTGTGATTTTGGCTATAAAAGCGGACCCATTTTCGCTTTAGAGGGACTTTGGAAGTCCAAACCAAGGAATTCCTTTTAATTGGGACTTACACACTTCCATAGCCTTTTCAGATTGCGTGGGGAAGGCTTCAGCCCATCCTGTGAAAGTATCAACAAACAACAAAAGATATTTATATCCTGATCGCGGGGGCATTTGGGTGAAATCTGCCAGTCTTCCCCCGGATATGTCCCTCCGTGTTGAATTGGCCTGAGTAACGAAGGGGGAATTGGATGGGCCTGTGGGTTATTCCGGGCACATAAACCACAGGCAAGCGTTACTTGTTTTACTGTTCCTTTAAGCCCCGTCCCTGAAAAAGTCTTTTGCATCAAGTTCCACAGTGCATCCCTCCCATAGTAGGTGGCATCATGTAAGCTCTTAGTGAGTTTCCATGGTTGGGCCTCAGGGATTAGAACCTTATCCTCCTTTTTATACCAGCCTGTGCTTTCTTTCTCATAGCCCCATTTCTCAGCATTTTCTTGTTCCTATGGGGAATACTGGGGGAGGCTAGGGAGTTCACGGGGGCCAATCACTAGGGCCATGACTTGTTCAGGTTCCTACAGTCGAGCTGCCTGTTTTGCAGTTTGATCAGCTTTGCTGTTCCCTTGGCTCACAAAGGATCCATCCCTCTGATGGCCCCTACAGTGGGTTACTGCTACCTGGGTCAGGAGCTGCACTGCTTCTAAAAGATCCAAGATCAAATCTTTCTGTTTTATGGGGGAATTTCTAGCGATTAACATTCCTCTTGCTTTCCAAATGGCAGCATGAGCATGTAGCGTGTGGAACCCATATTTAGAGTCAGTAAAAATATTTAATTTCTTATCCTTCCCTAATTGCAAAGCTCTCATTAATGCAGTTAGTTCAGCCTTCTGGGCTGATGTCTGGGGTGGCAGGGCCTTGGCTTCTATGACTTCATCTAGACTAACTATGGCATACCCCACGTTCCAGGTTCCCTTTTCTAGAAAACTGCTCCTATCAGTAAACCGTTCGACCTCAGAGCTGTCAGGAGGTTCATCGAGAAGATCAGGCCTGCTGGAGTAAGTTTGTTCCCTGGTCTCTATACACTGATGCAGTAAGTCTCCACTCCCGACCTCTGAACGCACAATTGCTGGGTTCAGGGTTTGGCACACCTTTAAGGCAATGTCTGGGGTGTCCGTTAGGAGGGCCTGACATCTTGTTAACCTTCCTCCAGTAAACCAATGATGTCCTTTGACTTCCAGCACAGATGGTACCTGATGAGGGGTTAATACATCTAAGTGTTGTCCCAGGGTGAGCTTGGAAGCCTCATTAACCAACAGGGTTGTGGCTGCTACTGCCTGCAGGCAGCTTGGCCATCCCAGGGCCACTGAGTCCAGTTGTTCTGAAAAGTAAACCACTGGTCTCTCTCTGATCTGGTCCCAGCTTTTGGGTCACGAGTCCTAGTGCTATCCCTGACCTCTCGTGAATGTATAGGGTAAAGGGCTTGTCCAAACTTGGAAGTCCCAGTACTGGTGCTCTGCTCAACTCAGTCTTTTTTTTTTTTTTTTTTTTTTTCTTTTAATATTGGCTGCACCAGCTCTTTGTTGCAGCATGTGGGATCTAGTTCGCCAACCAGGGCTCAAACCCGGGCCTCCTGCATTGGGAGAGCAGAGTCTTACCCACTGGACCACCAGGGAAGTCCCTCAACTCAGTCTTTAGAGTCTCAAAGCCCCACTGGTGGTCCCTATTTCATTGAAGGTTTTCCCTTTCTTCTCCCTTTAGAACCTCATATAGGGGTTTTGCTGTAAGGCCATAATTTGGAATCCAGATACCACAGAACCCAGCCATCCCGAGAAAGCCTCGGAGTTGCCTCTTTTTGGTTGGGGATGGTTATATACTAATTGCTGTTTTTTGATCTATGGCCAGGGGTCGTGCCCCTGGGGTCAAAACAAATCCTAAATATTGAACCCTTGTTGTGAGATCTGAGCCTTGGTTGGAGAGACTTTATATCCCCTTTTTGCCAGAAAATTTACGACCCTAACAGTATTTTGATCTGAATCTTATTTGGTCTCACTACTTATCAATAGATCATCAACATATTGTAGCAGAGTTCCCTTCTCAAGGCTCAGTTCCCTCAGTTCCGTAGCTAACACATTTCCAAAAAGATGGGGCCGTCCCGAAAACCCCGCGGAAGCACTGTCCAGGTGTATTGGGTAGCCTCCAGGGGGTCAGGGTCCCTCCATTCAAAGGCAGAAAGGTATTGTGTTTGGATGTAGGGGAATACAGAAAAATGCATTTTTGAGGTCCAAAACAGAGAAATACTGAGTGCTCCCTGACACTTGGGTGAGGAGGGTGTCAGGGTTTGTTTGCCACCAGTGGGTGAATAGGGGTGACTGCCTCATTCACTGCTCGTTACGTCTTGCACAGACCGATACTCCACGTTAGGCTTTTGAACGGGGAGGATCGGGGATATTGCAAGGGGATTGGCAGGACCTAATGGGTCCGTGTTTTAGGAATTTGGTGAGCAGTGGTTGGATTCCCCTCAGGGCCTCAGGCTTTAAAGGATATTGTCTTTTCCAGGAGTATTTTTACCCAGGCCTTAACCTTATTTTTATTGGGGGAACACATTTTGCCCTTCCTGGCACTGAGGTATCCCAAACTGCAGGATCTACTTGTTCTCTAATTTCTTGGGGGATGTCTTGGGGGGATATTTTGATGACCAGCAAGTGGGTCATCTGGGGCTACTAATAGATGCATTCTCTGTTTGAATTCTCTACCTCCTTGGACTTCACCCTCTCCTAAGCTGTCCTACTAGCTCCTAACTTATTTAGCAAATCTCTCCTGAGGAGGGGGACAGGGCATTCTGGCATATACAGAAAGGAGTGAGTAATAATAATGGACCCAACTCTGCAGGCAAGGGGAGACGTAAATCGCCTTACCTTTGGCTGTCCATCAACTCTCGTCACAGTAGTCATGGTTGGAGAGGCCAGCCGGCCAAGTCAGAAAAGAGCAGGCGGCTCCAGTGTCTACAAGAAATTCAGTTCTCCTACCTGCCACATCGAGGGTGACCCAAGGCTTCACTGGAGTGACGAGGATGGACTGAGTGGGATCTAGAGCCAGGCAGGCGCTTGGGCCCCGTCAGTCCATGTGTGGGAATCTCTCATCCGAGACATTCCTGGGGAACTGGGGCCGGTCGGGGTTGCCCCTCCAGTGTCCCACAGGAGGGCGCTCAGGACATTCCCCCTTCCAGTGCCCCTCCTTCCAACAAAAGGCACACTGGTTTGGGCTTCATTTTTTTTTTTTTTTTTAATTCTTTATTGGAGTATAATTGCTTTACAATGGTGTGTTAGTTTCTGCTTTATAACAAAGTGAATCAGTTATACATATGTTCCCATATCTCTTCCCTCTTGCGTCTCCCTCCCTCCCACCCTCCCTACCCCACCCCTCCAGGTGGTCACAAAGCACAGAGCTGATCTCCCTGTGCTATGCGGCGGCTTCCCACTAGCTATCTATTTTACATTTGGTAGTGTATATATGTCCATGTATATGGAATTTAAGAAAAAAAAAAGTGGTTTGGGCTTCTTGGCAGTCTGTCTAGCCTTCTCGGCCCTCCGGGATCCCCTGGAGGTGGTGGGTGAATCAGAGCAGCCAAAAACTGCGTTTTCTTTATTAGCCTCTTATCCTTCTTGGCTTCCTCCGTTAAGTCTCGGTTATCTTAGACCTTGAAGGCCTCCTCCACCAAGGTTGACAATGGGGTTTGGGGCCCAGCCTCAAGCTTTTGTAATTTTCTCCTGATATCAAGAGTAGCCTGGGTGATAAAATGCATGGCCAACAGTGTCCTTCCTTTTGTGGGCTCAGGGTCTGTATCGGTGTACTTCCTGAATGCCTCTGTCACCCGGCTCAGGAAGACTGCCGGGGTTTCATCTTTTTCTTGTGTAACCTCTCAGACCTTATCAAAATTTACAGGCTTCACCATGCACCTTTTCATTCCTTCTGATTGACAAGTAATTTAATGTCTCATCCTAGCCTGGCCTACACGATCTTCATAGTGTGGGTCATGTTCTGGGACTGCATCCCCACCCACCTGATAAATTTGGTGGGGTAGATTGGTGGCCGGTAGGCCATCTGCATGTTCCCTGGCCTTTTTTAGTATACCCTTCTTTTCATCCAGGGTGCAACAGTGGGCCAGAATAACCATGATGTGCTGACAAGTAAGAGAGAATGTTCCTATAAGTTTCCCTATGCTGGGATGTATTCCTTGAGATTGAGCATCTGTAAAGCCTACGATGTGGGCTACTTGAAGTGGCCAATATGTAATCTGTAACAGTGTGTGGGCTGCCAAGGCCTGGAGTGATGGGGGTCCTAGAGGTGCAAAAAGGAACTCCTGGAGGAATTGGAGTTGGGCACAATGGAAAATGCCACAGGAGTCAGGACCTGAGGGCCTAGAGGTGGGAGTATACCCCCAGGGGACTTTTTTTCCTTTTTTTTTTTTGGACATAGAGTAAGGTGAGAGTCTAGGCAGGAGAAGAACCCAAAACCCTTTCCTCTATCTGTTTGGTGGCTACAGTAAAATTGGGGAGAGCCTGATGATTCCATCTGACACAGGCAACAGTGAGTTTGGACAGTGTTTCCCATGTAATTTAACATATCAAATGAACCCAATTAGTTTAGGATTTCTCTTTAGGATGCTCCAGGGGTCCCTTGGAGCACCCCAAAGTTAGCTGGAGGTCAAAAGAATTTCAATTAGAATTTGATATTTGGGAAGCCTGTCAAAAATTTTAAAAAGTTTTAAAACACCTGGTCAGACAGGATCATAGGTTGCTGTGAAACAGTACTTATTTCTTGAGATAAGGTGGAAAAAAGATTTCAAAAATAAATACAGATCACTTAAAGGCACAGAAACTCACACAATCTGTTATCAAAAGCAGCATTCCAGGAAAACTTTGTTCTCTTATGAGAGAGAGAAACCAAATCCAGACTTGCATCAGCCTACTCTTAATAAAATCCATTTACCTAATTAAATTTAATCCAACCTTAGAAAGTCCTGACCACATACCAGATTCTTTTTCAATTGTTCCTTTTCCACAAATCTACTGCAAATTTCTGTAGCCATATTTTGTCCCTTATTCTTTTCCCATTCAGAAATAACCAGATCTAGGACAAAATCACCTTTTTCCTTTTAACAATATATTTTCGTTCCTCATACCTTCTTTTCTGAAAACACACATCCTGCTCTCCTTAAACAACCATGAACTGTCTTTTACAGTAGCATTCCTTGATTGGAATATCCCATAACCTCTAGAAACTTGTATCTTCCCAAAGCACAATTTCTTTCCTTAATGTGGTGCAAGACATGTGTCTAATAAACCCAAACATTTTTAGTTTCCCTCTCACAAGAAGACAGCACTAGGTAAATTTAGACCTGTTTAGCAATTAATGTTCCAATATTTCATCTTATTTGGAATGGTCTGGATACTCAGTGGATTCCTATCATTCAACTTAGTTTAGTTTCAAGTTAACAAAATTTGGAGGGACTATTTAGATGGACATTTCCAAAACATAATTATTCCTATAGAGTTTACCAAAAAGCTCTTATCCCAGTTATATTTACTTAAAAGTTTAACTATATCAGGTTATTCTACTTGTTGACAGATTTTATAACAGAAACAATATGCACTTATTGACTTCCAGTAACCTTAGGTACAATAAAAGTATTGATATTATACTTAATGTTAATGACTCTAAAGAGAGGTCTGTATTAATTAAACCCACAGACTTAAGCTAGACAAGTTAATTTTTACATAAAGACAGAACCAGAGATCTCATAGTTTTCCCACTTGAATGTATTTAAAAAAAATTTTTTAACATCTTTATTGGGGTATAATTGCTTTACAATGGTGTGTTAGTTTCTGCTTTATAACAAAGTGAATCAGTTATACATATGCTCCCATATCTCTTCCCTCTTGCGTCTTCCTCCCTCCCACCCTCCCTATCCCACCCCTCCAGGCGGTCACAAAGCACCGAGCTGATATCCCTGTGCTATGCGGCTGCTTCCCACTAGCTATCTACCTTACGTTTGGTAGTGTATATATGTCCATGCCTCTCTCTCGCTTTCTCACAGCTCACCGTTCCCCCTCCCCATATCCTCAGGTCCGTTCTCCAGTAGGTCTGTGTCTTTATTCCTGTCTTACCCCTTGGTTCTTCATGACATTTTTTTTCTTAAATTCCATATACACGTGTTAGCATACGGCATTTGTCTTTCTCTTTCTGACTTACTTCACTCTGTATGACAGACTCTAGGTCTATCCACCTCATTACAAATAGCTCAATTTCGTTTCTCTTTATGGCTGAGTAATATTCCATTGTATATATGTGTCACATCTTCCTTATCCATTCATTCGATGATGGGCACTTAGGTTGTTTCCATCTCCAGGCTATTGTAAATAGAGCTGCAATGAACATTTTGGTACATGACTCTTTTTGAATTTTAGTTTTCTCAGGGTACATGCCCAGTAGTGGGATTGCTGGGTCATATGGTAGTTCTATTTGTAGTTTTTTAAGGAAGCTCCATACTGTTCTCCACAGTGGCTGTACCAATTCACATTCCCACCAGCAGTGCAGGAGTGTTCCCTTTTCTCCACACCCTCTCCAGCATTTATTGTTTCTAGATTTTTTGATGATGGCCATTCTGACTGGTGTGAGATGATATCTCATTGTAGTTTTGATTTGCATTTCTCTAATGATTAATGATGTTGAGCATTCTTTCATGTGTTTGTTGGCAGTCTGTATATCTTCTTTGAAGAAATGTCTATTTAGGTCTTCTGCCCATTTTTGGATTGGGTTCTTTGTTTTTTTTGTTATTGAGCTGCATGAGCTGCTTATAAATTTTGGAAATTAATCCTTTGTCAGTTGCTTCATTTGCAAATATTTTCTCCCATTCTGAGGGTTGTCTTTTGGTCTTGTTTATGGTTTCCTTTGCTGTGCAAAAGCTTTGAAGTTTCATTAGGTCCGATTTGTTTATTTTTGCTTTTATTTCCATTTCTCTAGGAGGTGGGTCAAAAAGGATCTTGCTGTGATTTATGTCATAGAGTGTTCTGCCTATGTTTTCCTCTAAGACTTTGATAGTTTCTGGCTTTACATTTAGGTCTTTAATCCATTTTGAGCTTATTTTTGTGTATGGTGTTAGGGAGTGATCTAATCTCATGATTTTACATGTACCTGTCCAGTTTTCCCAGCACCACTTATTGAAGAGGCTGTCCTTTCTCCACGGTACATTCCTGCCTCCTTTATCAAAGATAAGGTGACCATATGTGCATGGGTTTATCTCTGGGCTTTCTATCCTGTTCCATTGATCTATCTTTCTGTTTTTGTGCCAGTACTATACTGTCTTGATTACTGTAGCTTTGTAGTATAGTCTGAAGTCAGGGAGCCTGATTGCTCCAGCTCCGTTTTTTGTTCTCAACATTGCTTTGGCTATTCGAGGTCTTTTGTGTTTCCATACAAATTGTGAAATGTTTTGTTCTAGTTCTGTGAAAAATGCCAGTGGTAGTTTGATAGGGATTGCATTGGATCTGTAGATTGCTTTGGGTAGTAGAGTCATTTTCACAATGTTGATTCTTCCAATCCAAGATCATGGTATATCTCTCCATCTATTTGTATCATCTTTAATTTCTTTCATCAGTGTCTTATAATTTTCTGCATACAGGTCTTTTGTCTCCTTAGGTAGGTTTATTCCTAGATATTTTATTCTTTTTGTTGCAATGGTACATGGGAGTGTTTTCTTGATTTCACTTTCAGATTTTTCATCATTAGTGTATAGGAATGCCAGAGATTTCTGTGCATTAGTTTTGTATCCTGCAACTTTACCAAATTCATTGATTAGCTCTAGCAGTTTTCTGGTAGCATCTTTAGGATTCTCTATGTATAGTATCATGTCCTCTGCAAACACTGACAACTTTACTTCTTCTTTTCCGATTTGGATTCCTTTTATTTCCTTCTCTTCTCTGATTGCTGTGGCTAAAACTTCCAAAACTATGTTGAATAAGAGTGGTGAGAGTGGGCAACCTTGTCTTGTTCCTGATCTTAGTGGAAATGCGTTCAGTTTTTCACCATTGAGGATGATGTTGGCTGTGGGTTTGTCATATATGGCCTTTATTATGTTGAGGAAAGTTTCCTCTATGCCTACTTTCTGCAGGGTTTTTATCATAAATGGGTGTTGAATTTTGTAGAAAGCTTTCTCTGCATATATTGAGATGATCATATGGTTTGTCCTCTTCAATTTGTTAATATGGTTTATCACGTTGATTGATTTGGGTGTATTGAAGAATCCTTGCATTCCTGGAATAAACCCCACTTGATCATGGTGTATGATCCTTTTAGTGTGCTGTTGGATTCTGTTTGCTAGTATTTTGTTGAGGATTTTTGCATTTATGTTCATCAGTGATATTGGCCTGTAGTTTTCTTTCTTTGTGACATCCTTGTCTGGTTTTGGTATCAAGGTGATGGTGGCCTCATAGAATGAGTTTGGGAGTGTTCCTCCCTCTGCTATATTTTGGAAGAGTTTGAGAAGGATAGGTGTTAGCTTTTCTCTAAATGTTTGATAGAATTCGCCTGTGAAGCCATCTGGTCCTGGGCTTTTGTTTGTTGGAAGATTTTTAATCACAGTTTCAATATCAGTGCTTGTGATTGGTCCATTCATATTTTCTATTTCTTCCTGATTCAGTCTTGGCAGGTTGTGCATTTCTAAGAATTTGTCCATTTCTTCCAGGTTGTCCATTTTATTGTCATATAGAGTTGCTTGTAGTAATCTCTCATGATCTTTTGTATTTCTGCAGTGTCAGTTGTTACTTCTCCTTTTTCATTTCTAATTCTATTGATTTGAGTCTTCTCCATTTTTTTCTTGATGAGTCTGGCTAATGGTTTATCAATTTTGTTTATCTTCTCAAAGAACCAGCTATTAGTTTTATTGATCTTTGCTGTCGTTTCCTTCATTTCTTTTTCATTTATTTCTGATCTGATTTTTATGATTTCTTTCCTTCTGCTAACTTTGTGGTTTTTTTGTTCTTCTTTCTCTAATTGCTTGAGGTGCAAGGTTAGGTTTGTATTCGAGATGTTTCCTATTTCTTAAGGTGGGCTTGTATTGCTATAAACTTCCCTCTTAGAACTGCTTTTGCTGCATCCCATAGGTTTTGGGTCATCGTGTCTCCATTGTCATTTGTTTCTAGGTATTTTTTGATTTCCTCTTTGATTTCTTCAGTGATCCCTTCGTTATTAAGTAGTGTATTGTTTAGCCTCCATGTGTTTGTATTTTTTACAGATCTTTTCCTGTAATTGATACCTAGTCTCATAGCGTTGTGGTCGGAAAAGATACTTGATACAATTTCAATTTTCTTAAATTTATCAAGGCTTAATTTGTGACCCAAGATATGATCTATCCTGGAGAGTGTTCCATGAGCACTTGAGAAAAATGTGTATTCTGTTGTTTTTGGATGGAGTGTCCTATACATATCAATTAAGTCCATCTTGTTTAATGTATCATTTAAAGCTTGTGTTTCCTTATTTATTTTCATTTTGGATGATCTGTCCATTGGTGAAAGTGGGGTGTTAAAGTCCCCTACTATGAATGTGTTAGTGTCGATTTCCCCTTTTATGGCTGTTAGTATTTGCCGTATGTATTGAGGTGCTCCTATGTTGGGTGCATAAATATTTACAATTGTTATATCTTCTTCTTGGATCGATCCCTTGATCATTATGTAGTGTCCTTCTTTGTCTCTTGTAATAGTCTTTATTTTAAAGTCTATTTTGTCTGATATGAGAATTGCTACTCCAGCTTTCTTTTGGTTTCCATTTGCATGGAATATCTTTTTCCATCCCCTTACTTTCAGTCTGTATGTGTCTCTAAGTCTGAAGTGGGTCTCTTTTAGACAGCATATATATGGGTCTTGTTTTTGTATCCATTCAGCCAATCTGTGTCTTTTGGTGGGAGCATTTAGTCCATTTACATTTAAGGTTATTATCGATATATATGTTCCTATTCCCATTTTGTAAATTGTTTTGGGTTCGTTATTGTAGGTCTTTTCCTTCTCTTGTGTTTCTTGCCTAGAGAAGTTCCTTTAGCATTTGTTGTATAGCTGGTTTGGTGGTGCTGAACACTCTCAGCTTTTGCTTGTCTGTAAAGGTTTTAATTTCTCCATCAAATCTGAATGAGATCCTTGCTGGGTAGAGTAATCTTGGTTGCAGGTTTTTCTCCTTCATCTCTTTTAATATGTCCTGCCACTCCCTTCTGACTTGCAGAATTTCTGCTGAGAGATCAGCTGTTAACCTTATGGGGATTCCCTTGTGTGTTATTTGTTGTTTTTCCCTTGCTGCTTTTAATATGCTTTCTTTGTATTTAATTTTTGACAGTTTGATTAATATGTGTCTTGGCATATTTCTCCTTGGATTTATCCTGTATGGGACTCTCTGTGCTTCCTGGACTTGATTAACTATTTCCTTCCCCATATTAGGGAATTTTTCAACTATAATCTCTTCAAATATTTTCTCAGTCCCTTTCTTTTTCTTTTCTTCTTCTGGAACCCCTATAATTCGAATGTTGGTGCGTTTAATGTTGTCCCAGAGGTCTCTGAGACTGTCCTCAGTTCTTTTCATTCTTTTTTCTTTATTCTGCTCTGCAGTCGTTATTTCCACTATTTTATCTTCCAGGTCACTTATCCATTCTTCTGTCTGTTATTCTGCTATTGATCCCATCTAGAGTATTTTTCATTTCATTTATTGTGTTGTTCATCATTGTTTGTTTCATCTTTAGTTCTTCTAGGTCCTTGTTAAATGTTTCTTGCATTTTGTCTATTCTATTTCCAAGATTTTGGATCATCTTTACTATCATTATTCTGAATTGTTTTTCAGGTAGACTGCCTATTTCCTCTTCATTTGTTAGGTCTGGTGGGTTTTTATCTTGCTCCTTCATCTGTGGTGTGTTTTTCTGTCTTCTCATTTTGCCTATCTTACTGTGTTTGGGGTCTCCTTTTTGCAGGCTGCAGGTTCGCAGTTCCCGTTGTTTTTGGTGTCTGTCCCCAGTGGCTAAGGTTGGTTCAGTGGGTTGTGTAGGCTTCCTGGTGGAGGGGACTAGCGCCTGTGTCCTGGTGGATGAGGCTGGATCTTGTCTCTCTGGTGGGCAGGTCCACGTCTGGTGGTGTGTTTTGGGGTGTCTGTGGACTTATTATGATTTTAGACAGCCTCTCTGCTAATGGGTGGGGTTGTGTTCCTTTTTTGCTAGTTGTTTGGCATAGGGTGTCCAGCACTGTAGCTTGCTGGTCGTTGAGTGTAGCTGGGTGCTTGTGTTGAGATGGAGATCTCTAGGAGATTTTCGCCATTTGATATTATGTGGAGCTGGGAGGTCTCTTGTGGACCAGTGTCCTGAAGTTGGCTCTCCCACCTCAGAGGCACAGCACTGACTCTTGGCTGCAGCACCAAGAGCCTTTCATCCACACGGCTCAGAATAAAAGGGAGAAGTAGTAGAGAGAAAGAATTAGTAGAAGTAGGAAGAAAGAAAGAAAGAAAGGAAGGAAGAAAGAAAGGAAAGAAGGAAGAAGAAAAGAGGAAACAAAGAAGGAAAGAAAGAAAGAAAGGGAGGGAGGGAGGGACAGTGGGAGGAAGGAAGGAAGGAGGGAAGGAAGGAAAAAAGAAAGAAAGAAGATAAAGTAAAATAAAATAAAGTAAAATATAATAAAGTTATTAAATTAAAAAATAATTATTAAGAAACAAAAATTTTTAAAAAAAACAAAAAAACGGACCGATAGAACCTTAGGACAAATGGTGGAAGCAAAGCTATACAGACAAAATCTCACACAGAAGCATATACATATACACTCACAAAAAGAGGAAAAGGGGAAAAAATCATAAATCTTGCTCTCGAAGCCCACCTCCTTAATTTGGCATGATTCCTTGTCTATTCAGGTATTCCACAGATGCAGGTACATCAAGTTGATTGTGGAGCTTTAATCCGCTGCTCCTGAGGCTGCTGGGAGAGATTTCCCTTTCTCTTCTTTGTTCTCACAGCTCCCAGGGGCTCAGCTTTGGATTTTGCCCGCCTCTGCGTGTAGGTCGCTGGAGGGCGTCTGTTTTTCGCTCAGACAGGACGGGGTTAAAGGAGCCGCCGATGTGGGGGCTCTGGCTCACTCAGGCCCGGGGGAGGGAGGGGCACGGAGTGCGGGGCGAGCCTGCGGCGGCAGATGCCAGCGTGACGTCGCACCAGCCTGAGGCGCACCGTGCGTTCTCCCGGGGGAGTTGTCCCTGGATCCCGGGACCCTGGCAGTGGCGGGCTGCACAGGCTCCCCGGAAGAGGGGTGTGGATAGTGACCTGTGCTCGCACACAAGCCCCTTGGTGGCGGCAGCAGCAGCCTTAGCGTCTCCCGCCCGTCTCTGGGGTCCATGCTTTTAGCCGCGGCTCGCGCCCGTTTCTGGAGCTCCTTTAAGCAGCGCTCTTAATCCCCTCTCCTCGCGCACCAGGAAACAAAGAGGGAAGAAAAAGTCTCTTGCCTTTTCGGCAACTCCAGACCTTTTCCCGGACTCCCTCCCGCGTGGTGCACTAACTCCTTCAGGCTGTGTTCAGGCCGCCAACCCCAGTCCTCTCCCTGCGCTCGACCGAAGCCCGAGCCTCAGCTCCCAGCCCTGCCCATTCTGGCGGGGAAGCAGACAAGCCTCTCGGGCTGGTGAGTGCCGGTCGGCACCGATCCTCTGTGCGGGAATCTCCCCGCTTTGCCGTCCGCACGCCTGTTGCTGCGCTCTCCTCCGCGGCTCCGAAGCTTCCTCCCTCCGCCACCTGCAGTCTCCGCCCGCGAAGTGGCTTCCTAGTGTGTGGTAACCTTTCCTCCTTCACAGCTCCCTCCCACTGGTGCAAGTCCCGTCCCTATTCTTTTGTCTCTCTTTTTTCTTTTTCCCTACCCAGGTACGTAGGGAGTTTCTTGCCTTTTGGGAGGTCTGAGGTCTTCTGCCAGCATTCAGTAGGTGTTCTGTAGGAGTTGTTCCACGTGTAGATGTATTTCTGGTGTATCTGTGGGGAGGAAGGTGATCTCCGCGTCTTACTCATCCACCATCTTCCCCTCGTCCCCCTATTTTTTTAATTTTTTTAAAATTTGTATTGGAGTATAGTTGATTCACAATGCTGTGTTAGTTTCAGGTGTACAACAAAGTGAATCAGTTATACATATATTGGGAAAAGTATACATATATTACGGGAAAACCCAACATTTTGGCCAACCCAATATATATATATCCATTCTTTTTCAGATTCTTTTCCCATATAGGTTATTACAGAATATTGAGTAGAGTTCCCTGTGCTATACAGTAGATCTTGTTGTTTATCTATTTTATATATAGTATTGTGTATATGTTACTCCCAATCTCCTAATTTATCACTTCCCTCCAGGTTTCCCCTTTGGTAACCATAAATTTGAATTCTAGATCTGTGAGTCTGTTTCTGTTTTGTAAGTAAGTTCATTTGTATCATTTTTTTTGTGTGGATTCCACATATAAGTGGTATCATGTGATATTTGTCTTTCTCTGACTTACCTCACTCAGTATGATAATCTCTAGGTCCATCCATGTTGCTGCAAATGGCATTATTTCATTCTTTTTTATGGCTGAGTAATATTCTGTTGTGTATATATGTACCACATCTTCTTCATCCATTCCTCTGTCGATGGACATTTAGGTTGCTTCCATGTCTTGGCTGTTGTAAATAGTGGTGCATTGGGGTGCATGTATCTTTTTGAATTACGGTTTTCTCCGGATATATGCCCAGGAGTGGGCTTGCTGGATCATATGGTAGTTCTATATTTAGTTTTTTAAGGAATCTCCATACTGTTCTCCATAATGGTTGTACCAATTTACATTCCCACCCCACTTGAATTTAAAAGACCTCTTTTTTTTTCTCTTCTCAATTTGGGGAGCTACAGATAGATCAGGTAGTTCCTGAGAGCCCAGGCAGAATAGTTACATTGCAGAAGCAGAGGAGAGAAATGCAAACTCCTTGAGTTCAGATAGAGTAGTTACGTTGCAAAGGCAGAGGAGAAAGATGCAAGCTCCTCTCCCCGCCCCACCCCCACTGCCTGTTTTTCTTTAAAATCCCAGTAAGTAGCCCAAGGCTGGAGTCTTGGGCGATGTGGGCTGTGTTTGTATTTCAAGGCTTAAGTGCTCCACTGTGCCCACAATGTCGGCGGAGACTTGCAGGAGCTATTGGACAGACAAAACTACATAAAACAAAGATAACAATGACAAAAACTTAAAGACACGAACAAGAAGTTTTCAGGATAAAGGGGACCGGAGTGCAGGTATAAGGATCAAGGGAGAGATAAAGGGAGGGACAGAAAAGACTGAAAAAGAGAGAGACAGCAGGAAAATAAAGGTGAGAATATCAGGACAATAGGACTTCCAGCCACTACACAGTATGAGGTTTGAGCCTCTATCACTCTCATAAATCTCCCTGCAGAGAGAGCCCGCTGGACCAGGATTTGCACGGTGTGAGGCGAGCCTCTCCGGCCTCTGCTTGTCACCTGTCAAGGTGAGCCATTGCCGGCCAGAGGGAGCATGGTCTCACAAGCTGAGAGGAGTGATGCTGTAGCTGCCTGACGTCCACGCGGAAGGATAGGCCAGAAGTAGGAGAGGACAGAGAGAGGAGAGGTAGAGAGCTATCAGGAGAGGGAAAGGGACAAGGGAGAGGGGGAAAGCATTGCCTGAATGAGGGTACTGAGGCCCCCAGGGGCCAGGAAGGCAGACTTACCAAACATGGTGATGCTGAAACAAGACGTTCAGGTGGCCACTTGTCACCCATGGGGAAGCTGCATTCGGTGGTCCCAGAGGTGCCCAGATCCCCTCCCGGGAAGGGGACAACTGCCCCACATTGGGTGCCATAAATCTGTTACCACCCAGGGTTCTTGGCCTCCTTAATCAATAGATATTGTTAAGAGGCTAGACAAAAATTCAGGCAAGGCTTTTCCCTTCCCAGGGAAGGGGGCGTGGGCATGAGCTGGTTCCTTATATGGGGTGAGGGTAGGGGTGTGTCCAAGGACCAGCCTGGAGGGGTGGCTTAGGTGGTGTGCCCAGCCCTTTGGTGGTGCTGTGTGGAGGGGGCATGCATAGTACCCTGCTTTTGCTCCCAGCTCTTCAGAAATGAGAGTTGGGTTCTTTTGGCCTCTTTGTATCCCGTTGCGCATAACTTGCCCCATCTGCGCAGGCACGCAGTTGTTTTTAGTCCCTTGTAGTTTCTTTGTGTTCTGTTGCTCGAAGAGACATTTGCCCAGGTGCAAGCACTGCAGCAAAGGGTCCCAGGTCCCAGCCTGTCTCATGTTCAGTATTTTTGTCCAGATTTTCTAATCGTCCTCAGTGTCAGGACTGATCAGGATGACCTAGTCTGCCGTCACTGGAATTGGAAGTTCTCTGTTTCATTTTTAACTAAAGACATACTTGTTAATCAGACCTAGTGAACACCCATGGTAGCACAGTGAGTTAATATACATCCATTCTATAGCCCCCAGATCCCTACTGCTCCCTTTATGGCATGAGAAGCCCAGACTGCGTATCTTGGTGTTGCAGCGTGCTGGATTCTGGGTGTTTAAGGGTCAGCTAAGGTCTTACTCCCTGCCCTCATGAAGCCTGCAGTCTGCCCTTTCCTTCCTAAAGTCTCCAACCTTTGTGAGCCAATATTCCCATTTGATTTTGTCTCTGTTCTTCTCGGCCCATCTCTTGGATTGCTACGCTCATGATTTCAACATGATTTCAACTGTCCTTCCTCTGAGTAAACTCTTTCCCAGCCTTCGTACTGCTCTCGGGGCAGTAAAGGTCAGCCTGAGCCTGGAATGCCGGTCTGGCCCTGTCCTTTTCTCAGCCTCATGGCCCATAAACCATTCACTCTCAACTATAGCCCAGTCTCTGAATGCATGTGTTTTGGCACATACAAGTTTGTCCTCCTAGACTCGGCATCACCTCCACTGGGAAGCCTTCCCTGATTCTCCCAGGCTACATCAGCCTGAACTAACACTCTGCTTCACCAGGTCTGTTTCCCCAGGAGGACAAGCATTTTGAAGCCAGTGTCAATGTCTGATTCATTTCAGCGTCTCTAACACTTGGCGTTTAAGAGTTGTCAATTAATGTGGAAGCATCTCATGGGAAATCTCATGGGAACTTGGGAAAAGTGCCACGCATCCCCTAATGCACTGTCTTTTCCACCAGTCGAATGAACCTTTTTCCCTGGGAACCTCAGTCAATTTCTACTCCTTAATGGGAGGCATGCCAGCTGCTTATCCGCCTGCATCCCCCCCAGACACATCGAGTTCACAGATCTTTGGGACACTGTGACAGTGGACTGCCACCTGCTGGTGAGAAGGTTTCTTGGACAGTGACAGGAAAGTTTCTAGGCCAGTGACAACTCAGGGCTACAGAGGAGGGGTTCTTAAGGCATTCCACAAACAATATAAACCCCTTCTCAGAATAGTATTTTCAAATGCACAGTATAAAGCACATAGATTACAAGTGAAACCAGTCATAATGAAATAGAGGTGTCAAAATATTAGAAAATATATATACTATGTGTGATATATGTCATATGTATTATATTTGTATCTCATTAAATAACAAGATCTAGTAGTAGGTCCAATAACTACTATAATTAAATGATGAACGAAAATGATAATTGAAGATGTCTGCAACAGCTGTAACGTGAGATGCAGTCTCTGTGATTTCTACTGCTGACATAGTCACAAGTACTGCTAATAATATTAGAGTTTGTTGCCTATACCCATAAGGAAAGGAAATGCTGAGTTTCAGTTAGAGGTTAGTGAAACTAAAGACCAAATATTTCCCATCCAGGTACAAAGATACCCTGAATTCTACCCATGGATCCCTTGTGTGTGTTTGAGGGGTGGGTCCATGGACTCCAGGTTAAGAACCCCTGAATGAGGTTTTAGAGGCATGGCTGACACTTTTTTGGGGGCTGCATTGGGTCTTTGCTGTGCGCAGCCTTTCTCCAGTTGCGGTGAGTGGGGGCTGCTCTTCGTTGCGGTGCGCGGGATTCTCATTGCGGTGGCTACTCTTGTTGCGGAGCACAGGCCCTAGGCATGCGGGCTTCAGTTATTGTGGCACATGGGCTCAGTAGTTGTGGCTCGTGGGCTCTAGAGCGCAGGCTCAGAAGTTGTGGCGCACGGGCTTAGTTGCTCCGCGGCATGTGGGATCTTCCCGGACCAGGGCTCGAACCCGTGTCCCCTGCACTGGCAGGCGGATTCTTAACCACTGTGCCACCAGGGAAGCCCATGGCTGACGCTTTTGAACATGGCAGAGATGCTGGTGGTTAAGTGTGTGTGACTCTTGCTAAATGTAATGGGTGCAGTTGGCAGGAGAGGAGCTGTGGAGGAGACAGTGCAGTTCAAACTTTGAAGCCATAGGCACTTTATCAGCACTTACCAGTGCTCTGAGCTTTTGCCTGACTCTCCCCTTACCCAGCATGTTTCCTTGTCTATAAAACGAGAATGACAATGTCTTCCTCGTGGGTTGTTGAAAGGATTCAATAAGTTAACATGTAAAAACTCCTGGGGTCAAATGTTCACTGTTAAATGAGAATGATATAAATGTCTGTAGAGAAAACACACACACAGCCAAGCGTAACTTCTTTCAGAACAGAAACCCCAATGTCTGACCTGCTGTACAGCCTGGGAGGCACCAGTGTATTCAGAAGATAGGAAACCCTTTCTTGTTTAAGTCTGCCCTGCTTTTCCCACCCGAATCCAAGAGAACAAACCCAAATGCACAGAGTTTCCAACCTTGTTATTTTATTAGAAGCATATTTACATTCTCGCAGTTAACTTTGAAGAGAACATTTTACAGAAGTTTTTTATATAAAGTTTGGAAACTACATAAAAATAACTTCTATTCTTCATGAAGAGGAAAATATAAGTTAGTTCTATTTACTCTGCTAAAAATTGACTGTAAATGTGAAACAGTTCCGTCTGTCCCTTCCAGAGAAAACATTAGCACGGAACACAAAGAATACTGCATGGGCCTTCTCAATGTTGGGCATTGCACGCTGGCTCAATTGTGAGACTGGGAGACCCAACCAGACCCCATCCAGGAAGGACAGGGGAGGTGTTAAGGCTAAGGCAGCACTGAGCAGGAAGCAGCAGCTCCTTGAATGAGATTCCAATGTGAACGACAAACCAAAGAAGGAAATGATCAAAGACTTTCACCTACACCATGAAACCGGCATTTCACCTAATACTCATTCTCACACCCCAGGCTACAAAAGGCAGTATTGTAAATAAAGCACAAGTCAGCCCTGCCACTGGCCATCACCTGACCATTCGCCAATGCTGGCCTCGCCTGGTGGAACTGGGTCTGTGTTCTGTAGTTACACTGTTAGTTCACGTTTTCCCAGCACCTGTGCACCAAAGAGAATCAAAGGGCACAATTGTTTCACTTGTCTCATTTGTGTGAGACCTGAAAATTGTCCCTTCTGGGTCAAATAGTGAAGCAGGCAAGCTGAGTGCTCACTAACCGAAGAGGGCCAGTGCCTTCCCACGGCCCCCAGTGCATCTTTACTGCATATGTAAGTCTTTGGAACCCCAAGTCCCTTTTCCTATTGAATGGTTACCCTACTTTCCCAAGATCCATTTACAACCAGTCCCCAGAAAACTCCAGGGAACTGCTTTAGAAAGGCAAAGCACTGAACCCTTACCTATAGGAGTGAAGAAAGAGGAAGTCCTCCCAGGGTGTGTCAACCACCCCATCACCACCAAAATAGTACCCAGACTCAGTACACCCATTTGATTCCTCAGAATCACCTTCAGTTTTCTGCTTTGTTTTTTTAAAACAGGCATTTTCCTAAGGAAGCCATTTATTTATATTTTTTTCAAGTTAGACATAAAGGTGAAAAAAAGTTTTCTTTGTAAATAAACCGAACACTGGGTTGAGCATTTGCTTTTATTGGGTTATCTACGCTCTGCAGCCTGTGGGGATCAGAATCTGTGGGAGGCCAGCTGAGTCATCCAAAGGCCCAGCATTCCATCTGAGATACAGAAGCTTTGCTTTTGCCAGGTTTCTGGGGGCGGGAAGCACTGCATTTCTCCCTGATGCTTTTTCTCCCTGAACAGAAGTTCCAGTGACTGCCAGCCTCTGTGTGAAGTGTGAGGCCGGACTCTGAACTAGGAGGGACACAGAGCAGAGGGAAGCAGCCTTTCCGTATCACCTGCAGACAGGGTGGGTAAGTGTGAGACAGAATGACTGGGGTGGGAAAGTCTTGTGCGGCGAGGAATTTATCCCTGAACATAGGATCCCGTGCAGGCCCAAAAGGAATCGCAGGCTGGTGGTTCAGCCTGTGCCTCTGGTGCCAACCCCCAGCACGCCCATACCAACGGCTCCCCTCACGTGTTCAGTGGCACAGGCCCAGGCAGCGAACATGTTCCAATCCACCTGGCACAAGAGGCCCAGGGGGCCAAGGGTGTGTGTGTGTGTGTGTGTGTGTGTGTGTGTGCACGCGCGTGCATGCGTGCATGTATGTGCAGGAAGGGAGAGTATAAGATGGCACGAAACACTTGAGATCAGGGTGAAGCGTTCAGCCTCTCCCCATCCCACCACTGTAGATGCTGTCTCAAGAAGAAAGCAGATTGGGGGAACTGGAGGAAGGAGGGCACCCCCTGAGCAGCTGGCTGCAGACTAGGCTCCACTGGGAACCAGAATGGCTGTTAGAAGGCATGGTTCTTGGTCTGACACTGCAGGGAATGGCTGAAAAGCCACCGGCAATTACAATAGGACACGCCCACGGTGACTTCAGCAGTAGCACTTTGTGCCCACAGACAGCAAAGCTGGTGTTTTGGCAAACAGGAGGGGCCTCGAGGCCACAGAACACCTATTCCTCCTGGTCCCTGCCCCCCCCCAACAGCCCAAGTCGCTGACAGCTCAAAGGAACCTGGGGCTCAAATGGAATGCACGTTAGTATCAGGCACATCATAAAACCTCGCCCTCCACGACCAGCGAGAGTCAGAAATGCCGGGTGGGTCTGTCAGGCACAGCTGGGGTGGCACAAGGCAAGGGGCTGGATTCGAGCCGGCATGGAAGCAAGAGGGAAGGGGCTCCTGAGTTACTTGTTCACAGAGAATGGGACGGCCCCGAGGCCCACCGGCCTGCCAGCCACAGCCCTGGGCGGCTGTTACGAAGCATCCGCAGAGCTGTAGGGGAAGAACTTGGTGGCCTTGTTTGGGGTGGTGGGGCTCAGGCAGTCTGCCTCCTCGTTCATTTTGAAGAACATCTCCTGCTCTCGTTTCTTCTGGTTCAGCTCTTCTTCCAGAGCCTAGGACAGAGGGCAGACAGAGCTCGTTTGGATCCCTTAGGACACAAGTCTTCCCCAACCACAGGACCCCCACCAAAGTGGCCTTCTCTGGAACTTCCCCTCCCAGGCCTCAGTGCTCTGGTAACTTGGTCTTCCCTCGCTCCTGTCCCAGCGCCCATCACCCAGAAGGTAGGTACCACCTCCTCCTTCCTCGTGCCACAGCCACGCAGGCGTTTCCTATGGACCAAGGGCTCTGCTTTGGCGAAATGCCAGTCTAGATGGGGTGTGAGGGAGAAGCAGATGCAAATCAGCTGGCAGGAAAACAACCAAAAGAATGGAGAAAAACCTGAGGTAGAAAATGAAGCAAGAGGTTTAACAGCAGGGGAAACAGAGATGTCCGAGTTACATGGTGTTTCTAACCAGGGCACCGTCCTGCAAAATCAGGGGACTTCTTTTCAAAATATACATGCAGTCATGCCACCCCCCTGAGATTCTAATTCTGAACATCTGTGGTAGGACAGGGGTTCTCTACGTTGTAAAAGCACATCAGATAACTGCAAGGGGAGCATCTAGACGACAAGCACTGCAGGAGCTTCCCTTGGGCACACGCAAGTTTATCTAGCTAAATTGTGTCCTACCAGAAAAATTTCTTGAGGGTTCTCCAAAAATAAATAATTATTCAATTAAGAAAGGAAGCAGAGTGCAGAGGAAAGAGCAGGGGCTTTACAGTCAAATAGGATTCAGCTCCATTACCAGCTGGGTGGGCCTCTGCATGCTACCTTTCCTCTCCAAGCCTGTTTCCTCTCGTGTAAAATGGCAATATCACTACCTGCCTGGCCGGGCTACTGCAAAGATTAAATTAAAAACTAATGGGCTATAATTACTTAGTACTTCCTACATGTCAGACACTATGCTAAGTGCATTACATCTTATTTAATCTTCACCCTATGAGATAGATACCACTATCCCCATTAACGATGGAGAAACTGAGGCTCAGAGAGCTTAGGTCACTTGCCCAAGGTCATTCAGCTAGCTGGGAGCAGAGCCAAGATGGGTCTAACTTCAGAGTTCAAGCTCTGAAGCACTGTGTGCCACCATCTGCAAAGCCAGGCACACATGAGTTACTCAGTAAATGTGGCTTCTTTATTACTTTCACTATAGAAGTAACCACTTTCACAGGATTTGACCAGCATTCTATTATGTCTCTCTCTTTAAAACTATTATTATTATTATTATTTTTTTGTATGCGGGCCTCTCACTGTCGTGGCCTCTCCCGTTGCGGAGCACAGGCTCTGGACGCGCAGGCTCAGCGGCCATGGCTCACGGGCCCAGCCGCTCCGCAGCATGTGGGATCTTCCCGGACCGGGGCACGAACCCGTGTCCCCTGCATTGGCAGATGGACTCTCAACCACTGTGCCACCAGGGAAGCCCCTAAAACTATTATTTGATGCCCTGAAATAGTGTCAACAAACAACTTAATTACTAGATACCCCCTTAAGCTCTCATTCCTTCAACAGTACTAAATTCTAGTGAGCTCTACCTCTAAGGAAAAATGGGGAAGGGACACTGAATCACAATGCCAATTTTTCCAGTCTGTTGTAAGACATCCATATTCAAAAGATACTGGAAATCCAGATTTTTATGTAAAATTTCCTTATACTTAAAAAACTGGCAACTTAAAACAATTTTTTGAATTGCTGTATGTTGGCCATACCTAATGTCTATAAGCCAGTTTCAGCCTGTGGGCCATCAGTTTGTAACTTCTGCTATAGGAATACCAATTTTATTATAATAGCTACCACTTTTTTTTTGTTTGTTTGTTTTTTTGCGATACGCGGGCCTCTCACTGTTGTGGCCTCTCCCCTTGCGGAGCACAGGCTCTGGACGCACAGGATCAGTGGCCATGGCTTACGGGCCCAGCCGCTCCGCGGCATGTGGGATCTTCCCAGACCAGGGCACGAACCCGTGTCCCCTGCATCGGCAGGCGGACTCTCAACCACTGCGCCACCAGGGAAGCCCCTAGCTACCACTTTTTTGAGCACAGAGAGGTTTAGTAACTTGCCCAGGGTCTCACAGCTAGTAATGGGGGAGCTAGGACTTTCTCCCACGTCTGTCTTCCTTAAAGCCTGTGCTCTTAAGCACTGCTCTATTTTACCTCTATATAACCTATATATTCCTCTATATAACCTACGGCAGGAATCAGCAGTCTTTTTTCTGTAAAGGGCCAGATGGTAAATTTTTTTGCCTTTGCAAACCTTAAGGTCTCTATTGCAACTACTCAACTGCTGTTTGGTGTAAAATCAGCCAGAGATGATAGTAAATGAACGAGCATGGCTGTGTTCCATTAAACCTTTATTTACAAATACAGGTGGTGGGTCAGATTTGGCCCATGGGCAATAGTGTACTAACACCTGTCTTAAGGGAAGAAATGTTATCTTCATCTTATGGCCCCAAAAAGCAAGGTTCAGGAGGGAAGACTTGTCTGAGGCCACACTCTGTGTCAACTATGACCCAAGCAACACCTTATTGACCTTACAAGATATTCTATACTTACTGAAAGAAAGAAATCTGAATTTTTCTAAAAATATTCCACAATGTACAGTCATCTCGCCTGCCCCCCCATACACGGGCAGCAGCTCAAAGCTGCTGACTGAAATGCAAGAGTATAAAAGAACGTTTATTCCAGGATGCAGATCACCACCTCCGGGCCAGTGTTCCAGCAGCAACCCAGGTGACTAAGGATGGGATGATTCTACAAAGAATTCTGGAAAGAGGCAGCCCGCACCAGCAAAATCCAATGGCTCTCCAAATACACACTATGGCACCTCCCCTAAGCCCAGGCACCCCCAAGAAGCAATCTGGGCAGTTGCTAGAGGCAAGATGATGATTCATTTTCAGACTCTCAGGATGTGCCAAGGGTACAGAAGCCCTAGGTAAGAGAACCAGGTGAGCATCTATTTCCTGATGCCAGATCAGCCTGTGTCAGCAGGAGTATAATTGATTTGAGTGTCAAGTATCAAAAGTCCTAGCGGACCATGCGTGGTTACAGATAAGCGTGGGCCTATTAACAGGAAGGTCTGGGACCCTGGCCAGCTTCCAGCTAGAAAGCTCCATTAGCACAGGGAGGGAAGCCTCTATTCAAGGACTCCCAAGGCTGTTATATGGCTGAGGTGGGCAACTGCCTCCTGGGCAGATCACAGTTACAGCAAGTAGAGCTCAAGTACGACGGCAGAACAAACCTCAGGGCTCAGGACACATGATCAAGGGTAATTAGGGCAGCTCTCTCCTCAGAGAGTTTAGGAGAGTGGGAGGACATGAGTACGTCCTTGGCCTATACTGTGGGCTGGTGGTTTTCTGCATAACACTATACAATATTCATTATCTTCACTTTACAAGTGACCACACTGAGGCCCTGTGATGGTCAATTTATTTGTCAACCTGGCAAAGCCATGGTAACCAGTTGTTTGGTCAAACACTAGTCTAGATGTCACTGTGAAGGAATTTTTTATATGTGATTAACATTTAACTCAGTAGACTGAATTAAAGCAGCTTACCCTCCAAAATGTGGTTGGGCCTCACTCAGTCAGTTGCAGGCCTTAAGAGAAAGACTGAGGTCCCGCTAAAGAAAGAGGGATTGGGCCTCCACACTGCCCTGGGGCTCAGCGCTGCAACATCAACTCTTCCCTGGCTCTCCAGCCTGCAGTCTGCCCTGCAGATCTCAGGCTTAACAGTCCCAACAACTGGGCGAGCCAGTTCCTTCAAATAAATCCATAAATCTGTACCTTATCCATATCTGTACCTATATCCATACCCCAGGCAGACACCGATGGCACAGCACGAAGCAGAGCTCACCACTGAGCCCACCAGCCCAGCCAGGGTTACCTTTTTGCGTGGCCGAAGCTTGTCCCGCCATTCCTTTAGGTTCTGGTTATGGCTTTCGTCCAGGGCCTTCAGCTTCTGGGTTTCATGCTCTACCAGGAGGTGACACTTTTCATTCTGCAACATATTCCAGGAAGTACAGGTAAGAAGCACAGAGGGCTGAGATATACCATGAAGGTACCAGCATCATTCATTCATTACTTCTCCTTGATTATAAGCTCCATGTATACAAAACGCTCTACCTGTAAAGACACATGCACCAAAAGGTGCCTGGAAGACTATTCCAGAATATTAACATTAATACTTCTCACTGAGTAGTGGGATCTGCAGCAATTTTGCAACTTTCTACTTCGGGCTTTCTGCATTGTTTGAATTTTTCAACACGAATGTATAAAACTAACAACAATAATCTCTGCCCTAATCCCACCACAGAATTTTAGATATATTTCCTGTCAGGTTCTGTCCTGTGCATTGTTTAGCTCACCCTGTATACACAATTCTGAAACCTGCCTCCCTCTCCTCTTAACATTATAATGTAAACATTTATACAAAGAATTAACATCTTTTACAATCATCATTTTAATTCCTACAAAATATCCCACAGTATGGTTTATCTAATTTATTTAAACATTTCCCTATTTTGGGCCACTTAGGTTGCTCTTAATCTTCACTATTATAAATAGCATTGTGTTAAACATCTGTGCTACGTACTGAATTGTGTCTCCCCAAAATTCATATGTTGAAGCCCTAATGCCCAATGTGATGGTATTTGGAGATATGGGGCCTTTAGGAGATAAATAGGTTTAGATGAGGTCAAGAGGGTAGGGCCCTCATGGCGGGATTAGTGCCCTTATAAGAAGAGACCAGAGAGCTCACATGCTAGACTGCTCCCTCCCTGTCTCCTTCCCTCCTTTTCTCCCTCTCCCCATCTCCCTCTCTCCCCCTCTCCTTTTCTCTCCTCTCTCTCTCTGCCATGTGAGGACACAGCAAGAAGGCATCCATCCGCAAGCCAGAGAGAGAGACTTCACGAGAACCCAGCCATGCTGGCAAAGCTGATCTTGGATTTCCAGGCTCCAAAACTGTAAGAAAATAAACTTCTGTTGTTTAAGCCACCCAGTCTGTGGTATTTTGTTATGGCAGTGTGAGCTAAGATAATCTGTGTGTATAAATAATTTGTATTTATATAAGTTATATAATTACCTGCATCACATACCATTTCTTCAGGAGAGATTTGTGACAGGGGTAAGGGCCATGGACCTGGCTGAGGCCTGCCAGCCTCACTGTTTTCTCGCTGAGGTAAGTTACCTGCCTCACAAAACTTAACCTGGAATCTCTCAAAGGCAAAAGTGACAATTCCCTGTTGATTCCTCACAGAGAATCAATCTTGTGGTTTATAAGGAGTTTAGAAGCAGGGGGAAAGTGCCTTTATCCAGATACCTCAACCCTACTGGACTAGAAGAGTACAACCCCTTGGGGAATTTTTATTTGGGGTTTCAAGCTCAAGGGTTCTGGGAATTTAAAAATTGCCTTGGTTGGGAATAATACTTATGGCAGCCCTGAGTACCTCTGGCCTGCCCGGAGCTGGGGTCCCAGCACTCTTCATGGGTTTTCTCAGTTCATCCTCACAGTAAACCCATGAGGCAGGGTTGGGAACATAGATACAGAAGGTGAGTGGCCTGGCTAAAATTCACACAGCAACAAGCAGCAGAGCCCCTACCTGACAGGCGTCAGTACCTGCAATGTTTCCTCCACACCTCCCTGCCTTTCCAGAAATTGCCAGATGGATCCAATAGCCTAAAGAATTTCCTGAGGTCACAGAGGTTCGTGTCAGCCCATCTGTCAGGTACGGCAATGCCTCGCTCCACCACAAGGGGGCTCCAAGTACCAGCTCCCGGGCAGGGACCCTTAGGGTGAGGCAAACCTTTCCTGAGGCAAACAAAAGGTCAAGGATCTCCCCAGGGAAGGAGGTCACAAAGGGGCTTGTCAATATCAGGATACCTTTTCCTGACTTCAGTGGGAAAGCTTTGAGCTTCTCACCATTAAGGATGATGGTAAGTAGCTGTAGGTTTTTATAGATACCCTTTATCAAGTTGAGGAAGTTCCCCTCTATTCCTAGTTTACTGAGAATGTTTATCTTGAGCAGAGGTCAGCTCCTGTCAAGTACTTTTTCTGTATCTGTTGATGATATGATCATGTGATGTTTCTTTAGCCTGTTGATGTCATGGATTACATTAACTCATTTTCATATATTGCACGAGCCCTGGGATAAATCCCACCTGGTCATGGTGTATACTACTTTTTATACATTTTTAAATTCTGTTTGCCAACGTTTCGTTGGGGATTTGTGCATCTGTGTTCATGAGAGATACAGGTCTGTAGTTTTCCTCCTTGTAATGTCTGGTTTTGGTATTAGGGTAATTGGGACACCTTTTCCCAAGACACAGTGGTGACCGAGAAATCCAGCAGCATGCCCACTGCCAGGCCCCGGGCATGGCACGTTCAGCTCAGCTCTGTCATCTCATTTACAAAGCCTCACTCCAGTTCCGCAAAACAGGAATTATCATCCTTACCCCCTGCCTATTTTACGAATGTGGAAACTGTGGCCTGGGAGGGTGATGTGATTTGGCCAACATCACACAGAGCGGCAGGATGGAAACCGTTCCACCCTGAGCTTCAGACTCCTTCCCCCGTTTGTAGGGTCTTGGGGCCCCCAGGGAGCTGACTGCCTCGGGGGCGGGGCAGAAGGGCAGTACCTGCAGCTGCTGCAGCTCGCCCATGTTGCTCTCGCACTGTGCCGCCATGTCCCGCGTCTGGCTCTCATGTTTTTGCTGCTGCTGCAGCCGCTCTGACTTCTGCCTCTTCTCCTCCTGCTGGGAGAACTGCAACAGAGAACAGGTGAGGCGCCTCAGCGGGCCACGGGCCTGGCTGGGGGCCCAGCTCAGCCCTGTCCCGGGGAGACCCCATCTGAGGGGCTGGTTGGTACAGAGCCACACTGCCCTGCACCACTCAGGCTGTGCCCCCCGCCTGAAGTCCTCCCCCCTGAGCTGAGACCCAGGAGCCCCCAGATTGGCGAGGACACTGAGACATGCTAGGACAGCGTATGTAGTAAGCAGGAATCACAGGAGCCCACGGCCACCGACTCTGTCCCGGAGCCACATGGGTGACTTGTGAGTGGGGTCTCCGTAGAGGAGAGGAAGGAGTTTAGCAGCAGAAGCAGCTGCAGGATAGACACTCTGAGTGTGACAGGGAACGCGCGTGAGAAAGCAAGGCCAAGCCTCCTCCCCTGTCCACCAGAGGAGGAGTCAACGTGAGGCTTTTAGGCTTCCGGGCTGTTACTTCTGGCTTCCATTCCATTCCTCCTTCCAAGACCCCGTGCTGCGTCTTATATTCTATACCCCACCCCCCAACCATATAAGATTCAGGCCGCAACAAACCTGGATCTGGCCCCACTCCAGGATACCCCCGGCCCCCCACCTGCTTGATCTTCTCGCGCTGCTCAGCGGCACTGCCCGCCCCGTTGATGTGGAGGCTCTTCTTGTACATGGCCATGCGTGTCTTGCCCTCGCTCCTCTGAATCTTGGGCAGCCGCGCCTTTTCCTGCTGCTGCCGCACCTTCAGCTGCTCCATCATGCGCTGGTTGTAGCGCTGCATCTGCTCGCACTCCTGAGGGGGACACCCAGCCGGGGCCAAGGTCAGCTGCGTTCCACGCACGTGGGTGTGGTCAGATGCCAAGGCTGCCACACGCAACTCAGGAGCCCAGGACCTGCGTGGTCCAGAATGCTCAGCAGAGCAAGGCTCGTGTCATTTTACTACTACTCTTAAATATCATCTTCTGCTCTCACTGTAAAGATGACCGTTAATAACCTTACTTTCTTACCTTCTAAATGCCTTCTTAATCTCCAAAATATACAAACAGCTCATACGACTTAACAAAAAAAAAACAAGCAACCCAATCGAAAAATGGGCAGAAGACCTTAATAGACATTTATCCAGGGCTTCCCTGGTGGCGCAGTGGTTGAGAGTCCGCCTGCCGATGCAGGGGACACGGGTTCGTGCCCCAGTCCGGGAGGATCCCACGTGCCGCAGAGCGGCTGGGCTCATGAGCCATGGCCGCTGAGCCTGTGCGTCCGGAGCCTGTGCTCCACAACCGGCGAGGCCACAACAGTTAGAGGCCCACATACCGCAAAAAAAAAAAAAAAATAGACATTTATCCAAAGAAGACATACAGATGGCCAGTAGGCACATGAAAAGATGCTCAACATCACTAATTATTAGAGAAATGCAAATCAAAACTACAATGAGGTACCACCTCACATTGGTCGGAATGGCCATCGTTAAAAAGTCTACACAAAACAAATGCTGGTGAGGGTGTGGAGAAAGGGGAGCCCTCCTACACTGTTGGTGGGAATGTAAGTTGGTGCAGCCACTACGGAAAACAGTATGGGAGGTTCCTCAGAAAACTAAAAATAGAGTTACCATATGATCCAGCAATCCCACTCCTGGGCATATACCCGGCCAAAACTATAATTCAAAAAGATACATGCACCCCTATGATCATAGCAGCACTATTCACAATAGCCAAGACATGGACACAACCTAAATGTCTATAAACGGATGAATGGATAAAGAAGATGTGGTAATATACACAATGGAATACTACTCAGCCATAAAGAACAAAATAATGCCTTTTGCAGCAACATGGATGCAACTACAGATGGTCATACAAAGTGAAATAAGTCAGAAAGACAAATACCAAATGATATCACTTATATGTGGAAACTAAAATATGGCACAAATGAACCTATCTACAAAACAGAAACAGGCTCACAGACAGAGAGAGTAGACTTGTGGTTGCCAAGGCCAGGTGGGGAGGGAGAGGGATGAACTGGGGGTTTGGGATTAGTAGATACAAACTATTACGTTTAGAATGGATAAACATCAACGTCCTACTGTACAGCACAGGGAACTGTGTCCAATCTCCTGGGATAAACCATAATGGAAAAGAATATTTTAAAAAATGTATGTACGCACGTAACAGTCACTTTGCTGTACTGCAGAAATTAGCACAACACTGTAAAGCAACTATACTCCAATTAAAAAAGTATTCTGAGGGAATGCATGGGAAAGAGATATAAAATGAAAATGGAAAGAAAGGCAGGACAAAAAAAGGGAAAAAGCGAGAGACACGTACATCAGGTGTCAGGGTCAGCGAGGGAGCTGCTTGGGCCATCTGCTTCCCTGCCAGTTTCCCCAATTCCTAGCCCCTGGATCTGAGGCAGGACATCGCCCGAGAAGCTCTCAAGCCTCACTGTGGCCGACTTGGCTGCTCTCAGGAGCAAGTGATGCCCCACTGAGGGGCAGCCTCGCGGCTCTCCCAGGTCTCCCAGTGGCAGCCCCCGAACCCAAGCTGACTAGGAGCCTCACCTTCTCATGCTTGCGCACCAGCTCGTGCCGCTGGAGGAAGTACTGGTCTTTGAGCTGCTGCTTCACCAGCTGGTGCCTCTCCTGCAGGTGATGCTCCTCCATCTCCCACAGCGCCGCCTCCCGGTCTGTGGAGGACATGTCACCCGGTGAGGTGCAGATGGCCAGAGCCCCACCAGGCCCTCCCCTCCACTGCCCCGAGCCAGGTCTCCTCACACTGGCTGATAACTGTGCCACGTCCTTAGACTATGTGGGCTGAGCCAACTCCTAGAAACTTCCAGGGATGACAGCACCCAGCAGCATGGTAGAGCAGGAAGTGTTTGGAGTCAGGAGCCAGAGAAACCAGAGGCTAAAACCCAGCTGCATCACTGGGATTTGAGATGAACACGAAATCCTCTCCAGGCCTCACCTTCCATCTCTGCCAAATGGGCACAACCACACCACGGAGGGAAAATGTCCTTGGAAGATACTTTTATGTTCAATCTACATTGCACCTCTGCTTTCCTAATGGGCAAATAGGAAGGGCTCACGTGGAAACCCCATGAAGAAGACAGCCTCTTGTCACTATTTCCTCCTTTGAAAAATAGGTGAGACCCTTCATGTCCCATATATGCATTATTGAAACAGTTATCTGGCATTTTATCACTGGAAGTCTATTAACCGACCCCTGTGCTCAGGACAGGGTAGGGAGCTGGTGTCAGACGGAGAACCTCACGCCCTGCAAGATACAGCTGGTCACGCTCAGCCTACTGCGAAGTTGTTTATTTCACTGCACTCCGGTTCCATGAAAGCCAGCATCTATCCACAGGACATCAAAACAGTGATTTGGCTTCTAAACCAAAATCAGAACCCAGTCCCACAGGTAGGATGGTTCTTACAGACCATCACATGATAAGATAAGGAAACAAGGGCTTTTCTGAAACATCCGTGGCTCTATTCAGAATGTCGGAATACCAAGGACCCCATTTTTCTTGGCCCACATCAAGTACTGAGTGGTTTATACTGTTTTAACTGCCCTGGCCATCAGAGTCCTGGCTGTGGCCCCTGTTATAGTAATGAGCCAGAGACAGCACTCGTATATTAGTCCTATGTTTACATCTTTACAACGGACAGGGACCATTAGCTCCCAAGCCCACAGGCACCAAACTCTAATTTTCACCCATCCAGTTGTTTTAAATGCAGTTCAAACAACAGACTTCCAGCCATTTGGAGCCTGCTTGCTTTGCATACCCCATAAAGTTGTACCCAACATCTGCTAGCCATAAATTAGATAGCCTGGGGGCTATATACAGACCCCAAGCCCTGCACCCTCCAGAGCTCTCTACCCCAGAGCTTCCTCAGCTGAGTGACATCATCCAGATACATAAGCCCCCTCTCTGATCCCCTTCTTCCCCAGGGTCTCCCCTGCCCTCCTCCTTCTGGGTGGTGGCTCACACTGTTGTCCCCGGACAGTCTAATGCTGGGAAGGACTCACCAGCATGCAAACCTGCCAAAGCACCACCACGCAAGGGTAGTTAAGAGCTTGGCTTCAAGATAAGGTCTGCATCCAAGGCCCACTCTACCACTCATTAACTGTGCAACCCAGGCCAAAGAAGAGTCACTCTCCAAACATCAACTTCCTCATCTATAAAGATGGGGAGGACAGTAGGGCCTGCCGTGCAGGGTTACGGATAGGATGCAGGGTGACTAAGGTGTAAGATTGAGGCACGTGGCTAGGCAGAGGAGTCGCTCACTACGTGCTGGCTGCTAGGAGCGGCTCTCAGTACTGCCCCCCGACCCCCGTTAACCCAGCTCACTCACGTGCAATTTCCACCCACTCTATGTGGCTTCCTTTTTTTTTTTTTTCCTTTCCTCGACATCCACAGTAGTGTCAGTGTTGTTGCTAACTGGTATCTCTGCCTCAGTCCTGACTTCAGTGGGGATTTTCCTCATGCTTCACCATAAAGGCTGATGTTTGGTCTTAGGGTGGAGAAGACCTAGCAGTTCTTCCTTGCCTGAGGCTGGCATGTACATTCATGGAGAGTCTGGGCCAACAGGCGCGCCCCGCTCTCGGGCACCCACCTCGAAGGAGCTCCTGCTTCCTAGTGAGGCACTCGCGCTCCTTGCCGCAGATCTCCCGCCTGTTGTCGGCCGTGATCCTCTTCATCGCCAACTCCAGGTCCTCCTTCTGCTTGGCGAGGAAGTCCCGGTCCTATTAAGTATTTAAAATTTTAGGCGTGTTCATGGCACTGTGGTTATTTTTTTTAGAGATACATAATGAGATATTAACAGGTGACATGATACGATGTCTGGGATTTGATTCAAAATAATACAGTAGAGTGGGGCAGTGAGTGGGCAGGAATTAATAATTACTGAGATCAGGTGATGGGTATATGGGGATTCATTATACTGTTATACCCCTTTCTGCCTACGTTTTAAACTTTCCTTAATAAAGAGTAAAGAACTGAAATTTAAATTAAAAAATTTTAGCTACTATATGTGAAGTAGATAACCAACAAGGACCTACTGTATAGCACAGGGAACTATACTCAATATTTCGTAATAACCTATAAGGGGGAGTTCCCTGGTGGTCCAGCGGTTAGGACTTGGAGCTTTCACTGCTGAGGGCCCAGGTTCGATCCGTGGTCAGGGAACTAAGATCCCGCAAGCTGCACGTGGGGCACAGCCACAAAAAACCCAAAAACAAACAAACAAAAAAACCTATAAGGGAAAAGAATCTGAAAAAGAATATATATATATATATACACATATACGTATTTATATATATCACTAAATCACTGCACTGTACACCTGAAACTAACGCATTGTAAATCAACTATACTTCAATAAAAAAATATTTTTTTAATAAAAATTTTAGGAAACATCTTAAGAAACTAAAAATTCGCACTAATCTTATCACTCAATGCTAGCAGCTGGTTTTGGTGTGTCTGTATAAATGTATTTACATCTGTTGTTGTTTCACAAAGATTATTTTAAAAGACTTGAAGAAATATTTGTACTCCCTTATTCACGGCAGCATTATTCACAACAGCCAAGGGATCGGAAACAACTCAAGTGTCCATAAACAGATGAATGCATAAACACAACGTGGTATATACATACAATGAAATATTGTTCAGCCTTTAAAAGGAAGGAAATTCTTATATATGCTACAACACGAATGAATCTTGAGGACAAGGTAAGTGAAATAAACCAGACACAAAAGGACAAATACTGTATGATTCCACTTATATGAGGTCAAATTTGTAGAGACGGAAAGTAGAATGGTGGTTGCCAGGGACTGGAGGCAGGGTGTCATGGGGAATTACTGCTTAATGGGTACAGAGTTTCTGTTTTGCAAGATGAAGAGTTCTGGAGATGGATCATGGTGATGGTACTCACCACGACGTGGATGTACTTAATATCACTGAACTGCACACTTAAAAATGGGTAAGATACCAAATTTTATGTTATGTCTATTTTACCACAACTTTTAAAAATTATTAAAAAGACCTTTCCATGTCATAATGTAATCTCCTATCAAAAATAAGTTGTAATGGCTGAAAATATTTCATGGTAGAGCCAGCTATACCCAACTTATCTACCCAATATACAATAGGTTGTTTATAGGTTTTCTTTATTTTAGATACTGCTGCTCTTCACATTCTGGTAGCTAAATGTCCTTGAACCTCTGTGATGATTCATCTTCAAGATTAGTCCTAGAAGCAGAAAATCTAGGCCAAAGGATGTGTACATTTTTGAAGCTCTTGATGCAACTGCCACAGTGGCCTCCTAAAAGGGCCAGTCTTCTCTCCCTCTGTGGGGACTAGGGCCTGTCTCCCCACCCTCCCTAGCCCTGCATGCTTTTTCTAATCAACCTGTCAAGGGAGAGGTTGGAGGAAAGTATGATGGTGTCCTGGAGTCAGACTCAGCTTGAGGCCTTGGACCCCACTGTTAACTGTGCAGTGTCACCTCTCTGAGCCTTAGCTTCTTCCTCTGTAAAGGGGAAACCAAACAGCACCTATCCTGGTAAGCCATGAATGCTAAACCAGAGAACATACAAAACAATTGTAATTGTAGACTCTAATTTTCTTTGCATTTGGGGGCAGAGGAAGTGGGACAAAATGAGAACATGAAGTGAAAAGGCTACTGAGGCTGGGGTAGAGGGGACTGAGTGTAGCTGGGAGAGGCTGACAAGAACAAGACCTATAGGGCCTTGAAAGCATGTGAGAAGGCTGATCTGATCTTATGGACAAAGTGGGAGCCACTGAAGGTTTTAAAGGCCCAGGGCTGTTGGGGAAGGGTGCCATGATCAGATCTGGAATTCGTATTGATCACAACAACTGGTATGAGAGAAAGAACTGCAAGAACTGGAGGGAAACTAGCTGGGAGGCTACTGCAGTAGTCCAGGCAAAAGACAAGAATGGCTAGGGAGTCACAGAGATGTTGACAAGTTGATGGATCCAGAGAGAGTTTGGAGATTAAAAAAAAAACAAAACTCAAGCTTCAAGAGGTGATGAAGGATTGCAGGGAAAAGGGGTGTCAGGAATGACAAGGCTTCTGGCCTGACATCACAGTGGAGGACGGTGTCCCCTCAGAAACCGAGAACAGGACCAGGTCTGGGAGATCTGGGTTTGGTGTCTTTGAGGCTCCAAAAGATGCCAAGTGGGCAGAGGGATGTACTGGGTTGGTCAAGGAGATGTGATGTACAAACAGCTCTAAAACAAGGCAGGAAGCGCTAAAGGCTTTGGGAGAGGTGGATGTAAAGGTCTGTGGTATCTCCTAGAGATGGGAGAGCTCACTTCCAGCTGGAGCAAGGGCAATCAAGGAAGGCTGCATGGGGGAGATGATAACAGGGAGGATTAATCCGGATGGTGTGATTTATTCAAAATGAGGATAATCTGGATGGTCTGATTTATTCAGAATGAGAGATAGGTGAGTATCCAAAGGGCAGGGCATGGGCACAGACAGAGAAGAGCTCTGGTCACCATTCAGGGACTCAAACCTGAGACTCCCCAACCCCTCTACTCCCCAACTGAGGGGCAAGGACTCACGAGAAGCTGCTTCTTCTGCGCATGCTCCTCCATCTTCTGCTTCATGCTCTCCTTCCGCTGCTGCCTGGGGAGCTTCTCCACCTCATTCTTCACCTGCACCAGAGACAGCAGAGAATGGCTAGGTCAGGGTACCTCCACACTTCATATTGAATAAGCCTTCAACCCCAGAACTCCTGGGCCAGGGAGACTGAAGATGAGGCTCAGCTTTCTAGGCACTAGCCCCGACTCTGCTCTCCACTCTGCTGACAGATGGCACCTACTGGCCACCTGTCTGCTGCTGGCTCCAGTTTCCAGACTCCTTCAGAGCAGACAGATGCTGTTTTTGCTGTTTGGTATCCATCCCCCTTCTTCTGATGACAGCACCTCAGTTTCTTTTAGGACAGTGTTTCTCAACCTCTTCTTAAATTGTTGCCCCCTCAGAAGCCCTTTTACACATTTTTTCCCTAATTAACCAACACCATGAAATTTTAATCCCACAGATACACTGTCAGTCTGTTAGACCATTATAATATCTAAGACGTTTTTAACTCGTTGGGGGTGAGAATGCATGCATTAGGTAGCCCCTGCTCAGTCTCTGAGGTTCAGGTATGGCTGATGCCCCCAGCCCCAACTGACTCTAGGCTGGGCATATGATCCAAGCTGTCAATCAGCATATTCCATGCTCTGGCATCTGGGACTGGTTCAGAGATGAGCGTGTGATCTTCGCTGGGCTAGTGAGAGCTTCAGGGTGGGTGCTGGAATTACTGGGGGAAGCCGCTCTCTGTCCTTTGGGGTTGCTGAGCTGGGAGGATGTAGGCCATGGTGGACCACCCTGGAGGGGTCTGCCTGAGACAGAATCAATGCATGGAAGCAATGTTACGAGATGAAGGATGCCTGGTGACACTTCTGCCCTCCTGGTCAGAGACGGGAGTTCTTGGTTTGATGTCTTTGAGACTCCAAAAGATGCCAGGTGGGTGGGCAGATGGTGAACTAATAATATTCTCAGGCCAGCTGGAACTGGCTTTCTGTTTTTTATAACAGAAGAAGAAGAGATTCATGACACTTCACTCTAAGCAAGCTACAGTTCCTCAGTTTTCTCTGGGTAACCCATACCTTCACAGTTACCTGACACCCCAAAACATGCACTCACTGACAGGGCTCTTAGGAGCAGGTAGTGAAGGATTTTTCCATACTGTCCATGATCAAAAAAGAGCATTCCAGGAGAGTTCTGCTTCTGGCGTGGTGAGGTGCGCCAGCGCAGCCTCTCATTCCTGCTGGTTACAGTGGAAAACTCTGGATAAAATACAAAAGGCAACTACCTGAGGACTCTGGAAAGTAAACAAAATCAGGCGGCTATGAAAGGGAGTCAAAACGTATAGAAGGGGCTGGTACCGGGGGTGAGTGTCCTGGGACTTTTTTTTTTTTTCCTTTTGCTCTCCTGGCTTTGCCCCTGTCCTAGACAGTGATGCAGTGGCTAAAACTGTAAGAAACATTGTGTTTCTGGCTAAAGAATCAGGCAGAAGTCAATAAAATTAATAAACCTTTAGTCAGATTATTGACAGAGAAGATGGAAGAAGTGGAGAAGAAAAAGGAGGAGGGAGAGGAAGAGGATACTACAACACAAATTACCAGTATGAAGGGTGAAAGAGACATCACTACAGATCCTACAGTCATTAGAAAGGATACTAAAGGAATCCTATGAACAGCTTTAGGTCAGTAAATTCAGCCACTTAGGTGAAATAGACAAATTCCTTGAAAGAAACTACCAAAGCTCATTCAAGAAGAAATAGATGACTAAAACCAGAGTGACATTAAAACCACTGACCAAACCCTTTTCATAAATAGACTCAAAAGTCCTCATCAAAATATTAGCAAATTCCTGCTGGTGGGAATGTGAATTGGTACAGCCACTATGAAGAACAGTATGGAGGTTCCTTAAAAAACTACAAATAGAACTACCATATGACCCAGCAATCCCACTACTGGGCATATACCCTGAGAAAACCAAAATTCAAAAAGAGTCATGTACCAAAATGTTCATTGCAGCTCTATTTACAATAGCCCAGAGATGGAAACAACCTGAGTGTCCATCATCGGATGAATGGATAAAGAAGATGTGGCCCATATATACAATGGAATATTACTCGGCCATAAAAAGAAACAAAATTGAGCTATTTGTAATGAGTTGGATAGACCTAAAGTCTGTCATACAGAGTGAAGTAAGTCAGAAAGAGAAAGACAAATACTGTATGCTAACACATACATATGGAATTTAAGGGGAAAAAATGTCATGAAGAACTTAGGGGTAAGACAGGAATAAAGACACAGACCTACTGGAGAACGGACTTGAGGACATGGGGAGGGGGAAGGGTGGGCTGTGACAGGGCGAGAGAGACGCATGGATATATATACACTACCAAACGTAAGGTAGATAGCTAGTGGGAAACAGCCACATAGCACAGAAAGATCAGCTTGGTGCTTTGTGACCGCCTGGAGGGGTGGAATAGGGAGGATGGGAGGGAGGGAGACACAAGAGGGAAGAGGTATGGGAACATATGTATATGTATAACTGATTCACTTTGTTATAAAGCAGAAACTAACACACCATTGTAAAGCAATTATACTCAAAAAATATATATTAGCAAATTCAATCTAGTAATATATAAAAAGTAAACTACATAATGACCAAGTGGGCTTTATCCCAGGAATGTAAAGCTCATTCAATATTTGAAAACAAAGCCATGTAATTCACAATATCAATAGACTAAAGAAGAAAAACTATATGATCACATCAATTGATATAGGAAAAACATCTGACAAAATGCAACATCCATTCATGACAAAATCTATTAGCAAACTAGGAATAGAAGGGAACTTCCTTAATCTGAAAGGGCATCTACAAAAAAACCTAATGCTAACATCATACTTAACTATGAAATACTAAATGTTTTCCCCTTAAGACTGGAAACAAGGCAAGGATGTCCACTCTACTATTCCTATTCAACATCCCACTAGAGGTCCTTGCCAGCATAATAAAGCAAGAAAAAGAAACAAAAAGCATATAGGAAGAAATAAAACTCTGTTTGCAGACATTACTGTCTATGTAGAAAATCCCAAGAAATCTATATTTTAAAAAGTACTAGAACTGGTAAGTGAGTTTAGTGAGGTCAGTATACAAGATCAATATACCACTATTTTCTATACTCTAGCACTGACATTAGAAATTGACATTAAGGGGGACCTTCAAGATGGCTGAGGAGGAAGACATGGAGATCACCTTCCTCCCCACAAACACATCAAAAATACATCTACGTGTGGAACAACCCCTACAGAACACCTACCGAAGGCTGGCAGAAGACCTCAGACTTCCCAAAAGGCAAGAAAATCCCTACATACCTGGGTAGGGCAAAAGAAAAAAGAAAAAATAGAGACAAAAGAATAGGGACAGGACCTGCACCCCTGGGAGGGAGCTGTGAAGGAGGAAAAGTTTCCACACACTAGGAAGCCCCTTCACGGGCGGAGACGGGGTGGGGTGGGGGTGGGGGGTAAGCTTTGGAGCCACGGAGGAGAGCACAGCAACAGGGGTGCAGAGGGCAAAGTGGAGAGATTCCCGCACAAAGGATCAGTGCCGACCAGCACTCACCAGCCTGAGAGGCTTGTCTGCTCACCCACTGGGGCAGGTGGGGGCTGGGAGCTGAGGCTCAGGCTTCGGTGGTCTGGTCCCAGGAAGAGGACTGGGGTTGGCTGCATGAACACAGCCTGAAGGGGGCTAGTGCACCACAGCTAGCCGGGACGGAGTCCAGGAAAAACTCTGGACCTGCCTAAGAGGCAAAAGACCATTGTTTCGGGGTGCACGAGGAGAGGGGATTCCTTCCCCGTCTGCCCACAGAAGGCAAAGCAATGACTAAACGAGCTCCAGAGACGGGTGCGAGCCGCAACTATCAGCTTGGACACCAGAGACAGGTGTGAAATGCTAAGGCTGCTGCTGCAGCCACCAAGAATCCTGGGTGCAAGCACAGGTCACTATCCACATGCCCAACCCCCACCCCCCGCAAGCCTGTGCAGCCCGCCACTGCCAGGGTCCCGTGATCCAAGGACAACTTCCCCGGGAGAACACACGGCACGCCTCAGGCTGTTGCAACACCACGCCAGCCTCTGCCGCCAAAGGCTCGCCCGGCATTCCAATTATAACTACTGTACCCCTTCCTCCTCCCCCACCCCACCGGCATGAGTGAGCCAGAGCCCCCTAATGAGCCGTTGCTTTAACCCCATCCTGTCTGAGCAGGAACAGAAGCCTGAGGGCAACCCACACGCAGGGGTGGGGCCAAACCCAAAGCTGAACCCCAGGAGCTGTGCAAACAAAGAAGAGAAAGGGAAATCTCTCCCAGCAGCCTCAGGAGCAGCGGATTAAATCCCCACAATAACTAGATGTACCTGCATCTGTGGAATACCTGGATAGACAAGGAATCATCCCAAATTGAGGAGGTGGACTTTGGGAGCAACTGTAGACTTGGGGTTTCCTGTCTGCAACTGACTTGTTTCAGATTTTTATGTTTATCTTAGTATACTTTTTAGCGCTTGTTATCATTGCTGGATTTGTTTATTGGTTTGGTTGCTCTCTTTCTTTTTTTTTTTTTACTACTTTTTAATTTTTAAATTTTGATTATTTTTTAATTTTAATTATTTTTAATTTTTTTATTAAAAAAATTATTTTTTCTTTCTTTTATTCTCCCCTTTCTTCTGAGCCGTGTGGCTGTCAGGGTCTTGGTACACTGGCCTGGTGTCAGGCCTGAGCCTCTGAGGTGGGAGAGACGAGTTCAGGACATTGGACCATCAGAGACCTCCTGGCCCCATGTAATATCAATTGACAAGAGCTCTCCCAGAGATATCCATCTCAATGCTAAGACCCAGCTCCACCCAACGGCCAGCAAGCTCCAGTGCTGGACAGCCCATGTCAAACAACTAGCAAAAAAGGAACACAACCCCACCCATTAGCAGAGAGGCTGCCTAAAATCATACTAAGTTCACAGACACCCCAAAACACACCACCGAATACGGCCCTGCCCACCAGGAAGACAAGATCCAGCCTCATCCACCAGAGTACAGGCACCAGTCCCCTCCACCAGGAAGCCTACACAAGCTACTGAACCAACCTTACCCACTGGGGGCAGACACCAAAAACAATGGGAACTATGAAACTGCAGCCTGCGAAAAGGAGACCCCAAATACAGTAAGTTAGACAAAATGAGAAGACAGAGAAATACGCAGCAGATGAAGGAGCAAGGTAAAAACCCAGCAGACCAAACAAATGAAGAGGAAATACGCAGTCTACCTGAAAAAGAATTCAGAGTAATGACAGTAAAGATGATCCAAAATCTTGGAACTAGAATAGAGAAAATGCAAGAAACATTTAACAAGGACCTAAAGAACTAAAGAGCAAACAAACAATGATGAACAACACAATAAATGAAATTTAAAATTCTCTAGAAGGAATCAATAGCAGAATAACTGAGGCAGAAGAAAGGATAAGTGACCTGGAAGATAAAATAGTGGAAATAACTACCGCAGAGCATAATAAAGAAAAAAGAATGAAAAGAATTGAGGACAGTCTCAGAGACCTCTGGGACAACATTAAATGCACCAACATTCGAATTATAGGGGTCCCAGAAGAAGAAGAGAAAAAGAAAGTGTCTGAGAAAATATTTGAAGAGATTATAGTTGAAAACTTCCCTAACATGGGAAAGGAAACAGTCAATCAAGTCCAGGGAGCACAGAGTGTCCCATACAGGATAAATCCAACGAGAAACACACCAAGACACATATTAATCAAACTATCAAAAATTAAATACAAAGAAAAAATATTAAAAGCAGCAAGGGAAAAGCAACAACTAACATACAAGGGAATCCCCATAAGGTTAACAGCTGATCTTTCAGCAGAAACTCTGCAAGCCAGAAGGGAGTGGCAGGGCATATTTAAAGTGATGAAAGGGGAAAACCTACAACCAAGATTACTCTACCCAGCAAGGATCTCATTCAGATTCGATGGAGAAATTAAAACCTTTACAGACAAGCAAAAGTTAAGAGAATTCAGCACCACCAAACCAGCTTTACAACAAATGCTAAAGGAATTTCTCTAGGCAGGAAACACAAGAGAAGGAAGAGACCTACAAAAACAAACCCAAAACAATTAAGAAAATGATAATAGGAACATACATATCGATAATTACCTTAAATGTAAATGGATTAAATGCTTCAACCAAACGACAGAGACTGGCTGAATGGATACAAAAACAAGACCCATATATACACTGTCTACAAGAGACCCACTTCAGACGTTGGGACAATACAGACTGAAAGTGAGAGGATGGAAAAAGATACTCCATACCAATGAATATCAAAAGAAAGTTTGAGGGGCTTCCCTGGTGGCACAGTGGTTGAGAATCTGCCTGCCAATGCAGGGGATTCAAGCAGGGTTCAAGCCCTGGTCTGGGAAGATCCCACATGCCGCAGAGCAACTGGGCCCGTGAGCCACAACTACTGAGCCTGCGCGTCTGGAGCCTGCGCTCCACAACAAGAGAGGCCACGATAGTGAGACGCCTGCACACCGCAATGAAGAGTGGCCCCCACTTGCTGCAACTAGAGAAAGCCCTCGCACAGAAACGAAGACCCAACACAGCCAAAAATAAATAAATTAATTAATTTTTAAAAAGCTGGAGTAACAATTCTCATAACAGACAAAATAGACTTTAAAATAAAGACTATTATAAGAGACAAAGAAGGACAGTACATAATGATCAAGGGATCAATCCAACAAGAAGATATAACAATTGTAAATATTTATGCACCCAACATAGGAGCACTTCAATACATAAGGCAAATGCTAACAGCCACAAAAGGGGAAATCGACAGTAACACAATAATAGTGGGGGACTTTAACACCCCACTTAAACCAATGGACAGATCATCCAAAATGAAAATAAATAAGGAAAAACAAGCTTTAAATAACACATTGAACAAGATGGACTTAATTGATATTTATAGGACATTCTATCCAAAAACAACAGAATACACTTTCTCCTCAAGTGCTCATGGAACATTCACCAGGCCAGATCATATCTTGGGTCACAAATCAAGCCTTGGTAAATTTACGAAAATTGAAATTGTATCAAGTATCTTTTCTGACCACAACACTATGAGACTAGATATCAATTACAGGAAAAAAAACTGTAAAAAATACAAACACATGGAGGCTAAACAATACGCTACTAAATAACCAAGAGATCACTGAAGAATTCAAAGAGGAAATCAAAAAATACCTAAAACAGGGCTTCCCTGGTGGCACAGTGGTTGACAGTCCGCCTGCCGATGCAGGGGAGTCCAGGAGGATCCCACATGCCGCAGAGCGGCTGGGCCCGTGAGCCATGGCCGCTGAGCCTGCGCGTCCAGAGCCTGTGCTCCGCAACGGGAGAGGCCACAACGGTGAGAGGCCCGCGTACCACAAAAAAAAAAAAAAAAAAAAAAAATCTACTAATAAATGCTGGAGAGGGTGTGGAGAAAAGGGAACGCTCTTGCACTGTTGGTGGGAATGTAAACTGATACAGCCACTATGGAGAACAGTAGGGAGGTTCCTTAAAAAAGTAAAAATAGAGCTACCATATGACCCAGCAATCCCACTACTGGGCATATACCAAGAAAACCATAATTCAAAAAGAGTCATGTACCACAACGTTCACGGCAGCACTATTTACAATAGTCAGGACATGGAAGCAACCTAAGTGTCCATCGATAGATGAATGGATAAAGAAGATGCGGCACATATATACAATGGAATATTACTCAGCCATAAAAAGAAACGAAACTGAGTTATTTGTAGTGAGGTGGATGGACCTAGAGTCTGTCATACAGAGTGAGGTAAGTCAGAAAGAGAAAAACAAATACCATATGCTAACACATACATATGGAATCTAAAAAAAAAAATGGTTCTGATGAACCTAGGGGCAGGACAGGAATAAAGATGCAGATGTAGAGAACGGACTTGAGGACACAGGGAGGGTGAAGGGTAAGCTGGGATGAAGTGAGAGAGTAGCACTGACATATATACACAAACAAATGTAAAATAGATAGGTAGTGGGAAGCAGCTGCCTTGCACAGGGACATCAGCTTGGTGCTTTGTGACCACCTAGAGGGGTGGGATACAGACGGTGGGAGGCAGGCACAAGAGGGAGGGGATATGGGGATATATGTATACATACAGCTGATTCACTTTGTTGTACAGCAGAAAGTAAAACAACATTGTAAAGCAATTATACTCTAATAAAGATGTTTAAAAAATTAATTAATTAAAAATAAATGCTGGTATACTCACAAATGAAAAAAAAAGGAATTGACATTAAAAAATAGCACCTTGTACAACAGCACCAAAAAAAATATGAGATAAGAATAATTCTAACAAAATATATGCTGAATCTGTATGCTGAAAACTAAAAAAGAACACTAAGGAAAGATGTCAAAGAAGACCTAAATGAATGGAGAGATGTACTGTGTTCATGGAAAGGAAGGCTCAGTATTGTTCAGATTCCCTTCTCCCTGACTTGATCCATGGATTCAACTCAGTCTCAATCAAAAACCCCAGCAGACATTTTTACAGAAATCAACAAGCTGATTCTATGGTGTATATGGAGAGGCAAAGAAACTAGAATAGCCAAAACAATTTTGAAAAAAGGAACAAAGTTGGAGGACTCACACTACCTGATTTCAAGACTTACTGCAAAAATGTATTTATCAAGACATTGTAGAACTGGTAAAAGACAGATCAATAGAACAGCACAGAGAGTCCAGGTATAGACACATATATGTGTAGTCAATTGATTTTGCACAAAGATGCAAAGGCAAGTCAGTGGAGAAAGCACAGTCTTTTCAACAAATGGTGCTAGAAAACTGGACATCCACAGGCAAAACAATAATGATAATAATAGTGAAACTCACCCATACATTATGCATTTAATATAAAACCTAAAAGCATGAAACATCTAAACCATATGACCTTGTGTTATGCAAAGATTTCTTAGATAAGCCGCTAGAAGCACAATCCCTAAGAAAAAAATGATAAGTTGGACTTCACCAAAATTAACTGCTTCCATTCTATACAAGACACCGTTAGGAGAGTCAAAAGACAAGCCACAGGCTGGGGGCAGTGCTTGTATTCAGAATGCAAAAATAACTGCCACAGTTCAGTAATAAAAAAAAAATCACCCAGTTAAATAAGTGGGTAATAGGTTTAAACAGGTACCTCACCAAAAAAGATATGTAGATAGCAAAAAAAAAACACAGGAAAAGATACTCAACTTTAGTCATTAATGAAATGCAAATAAAGCCACAATGAGCTACCACTTCCTACCCGAATGGCTAAAACAGAAAAAATAAAACTGAAAATACCAAGTACTGGTGACGATGTGAAGCAACTGGAACTCTCACACGTTGTCTTGGAGATGTAAAATAATACAGACTCTTTTGGGAAAGTTTGGCGGCCTCTCCTAAAGTTAAACATACACTATCCATCTGACCCCAGAATCCTACCAGCTATTCTTTATTGTCTCTTCTTCCAGTTCTTGGGTGTTTTCTTTCATGGTTTTAGGTTTGTAATCTGAATTCTGCTCCTTTGTTCTTTAGCTTTAATGGCCTTGGATTAGGGTTTCTCAACCTTGGCCCTACTGCCTTTGGAAGCAGATAATTCCTTGTTGCGAGGGATGTCCTACGCACCATGCAGGATGTTAATAGCATCGCTGCCCCTACCCACTAGATGCCGTAGCACCCTCTCCCCAGTTGTGACAGCAAAAATGTTTCTAGACACTGCCAAATGTCCCCTGGTGAGCAAAAGAGTCCCTGGTTGAGAATCACTGTGTTAGAAGTCCTCATAAAATATCTCAAAAATCTCATTTGTGCCACTTCACCTTCCATTTCCCAGGGCTCGCTTGGATAATATGGTACATAACCATAATTCAGCACCAGTCAGGTGTTCGTCAAAACGCCTCTGACAGCCCCATTCAAGGCATCATACAATTGAAAGGATGCACTAGCTTAGAAGTGTGCTTTTCAAGCTTGATGATGTGGTTTTCCAGGACAGAAGATGAGAAACAGCAATTTAGAAAAGGGTTTGGAGGTTTCTGCTAAAGGCACTGAAAACAGTAAGAAGTCTTATACCACTGACAACGGAGGGAGAAAGCAAAAGAACATTCAGAGTAGAGTCACATGGAGCTACTTAGCAAAGGGACACCTGGACCTGCTCATACGTAACCCCTGAGGACAGGGATGGACCAGCGCCACTCTGGCTGAGGTCTATAAAGAGAGGCTTTCTACTACATGTCAGAAATCCTGCTTTCTGGTCCAACTGCACATCTTTGGAACAGTCCCTGGACTTGTTTCCCATTTTCTCATCAGAAAAAATGATCTGGCTTTTAACTAAGACTTCTAGGGTCCTTCCAGGAATATAACTCTCTGATGTTATAGAGATCCAAACTATTTAAGAAATAGTTAAATTATGTTTAATGAGTTTTGCCTAGGAAGGCAGGAAAACAAAGAGTTCTGGAAAGATTTCCTTCAAGACTGATTGAATTTGTTTTCAAATTTAGATGATCTAAGAAGTAAGTTACAATTGTCCACTGAGTTTCTCGTGGATGTTAAGTGTACTGTGTGTATGGGGACTGAGGACCAGACCATCAATTCCATTCTCATAGAACACAATTACACATTTATTCTATTTCTATATGTAGACACACACAGTACTAGATTTAGTTAATTACTTGAAACAACAATGAAGAATAAACACGTCCCCATTCAACTAGCTTACGAATAATGATTTTTCCTATATGCATACCTCCTAAATGCTGGAAGGTCATTAGCATGATATTTCGTAACAATTGCTGTAACCATGAAAGAGGTCCCATGAGGCATCTCAAGTTTTACCCTCTGTTATTTTTGTATGTTTTCTATGCCTGAGATCACACCATGACTGGCTTTCTCACATTCAGTGGATCATAGGGAGATGGACAGGGTGAACCCTTCCTTGCTCGTCCACGTGGGTCTGTGTATGGTCTTCTTCTCCAGCATCCACGTGTGGATTTCTCTGATGCAGCACTGGGCTGGCTAATGCATCTGTGGGTACTTCAGAGCCTGCTCAACTGGGGGTCCTACTCATGCCCACTTTTGTCCTTCACCCCTGCTGGTGCATCCTAACCACCAATCCAAGGGCGTACCCAAGCCTCCCTGCTGGGCTTCGCCTGCAGCCCTCACACAGGTGACCTTTGTGATCAAAGGTCTTCGGACTGTGGAGTAGGCAATGGCAGGACATGGAATCGTGGGACACCTGGGGGGGGGTACCATGAAGCAAAGCCCTTCACCGGCCCCCACCAGCAAGAATCTCTAGACCTTACTTTGGAAACTGATAATAATGATAATGGTAAGAATAACCGAAAGGGCCAGCATGCAGTAAGTGCTTACCAGGTGCCAGGGGCCCGGTTCTGTCATTTAGTCTCTATCCAGAACAGCTTCATGAGTGACCCTGTCATTACCTGCTTTCACAGAGGAGACAGAGGCTCCGTGAGTTGCAGCAGCTTGCCTGAGTTCAGAGTCGGGATTCAAACTCGGGTTTCTCTGACTCCAGGTCCACACAACCACTTCCCTATGATGCCATCCTAAAAGAACTTGCTTCTCTCTTTACAAGTGGAAACGACCACCTTCCCCCTTTACTCCCTCTGATAAAAATGTAGTATGTTCTCAAACTTCTTATAACCATGTAACATGCAACTCTTTCCACATTGACAGCCTCTTACAACAATGGCAAATCTGAGGACAGGGGCTGTGTATGATTTGCTCATCACTGCCTAATACAGGGGTGACAAACAGTAGGAGCTCTAAAAATATATACTGATTAATTAAGTAACAAAACCCCTGCAGCTAGCTCTGGGAACCGGAAGCAAGCACAAGCCGCCTACACTTTGCCTGGCTCCACCATGAAGCAGGTTAAAGCCAGCAGCTCTGTTCAGTCAGCGAGCCAGAGTCCTGGCAGCAAGAATGCCTCATGGGAGGACAGTGACAGGGTCACAGTCTTAGCAAACGGCAGAAGCCAAAAGGGCAAAGAGGTCAAGCTTTTTCTTTCCATGAAAACTTTTTGAAGAAAAACACCCAGGGAAAAAGAAAAACCTAAAAACTGAATCTGAGTAGAAGCCCAAGTACCAGATCCCACGCACTGCCTCAGAATTCACTGACAGGCTTGAAAACCCTCCTAGAATGCATGCTGCCAACAACAAGAACGTCCACCTTTGTTAAAGGTCGGTGCCGGCCAAGGGCGAGGAACTCCGTGGCGACCCCTCACACCTCCCCGTCCCAGGCACCTCCTCTTTTTTCCACTTTTAAAGTCCCCACAACTCCTTCCCCCACCCACACGTACAAAGGGTGCGCGTACGTGATGGGGTGAGGCGCCAAGAGGAAACTGGAATCCGCGGGGTACTTGTTCTGGGGCAGACACTGGGTGCTTCTCATTTAATGCTCAAAATATCTGAGAGGAATGCACGGTAAACAGCACCGAATCAAACAGCAAACTCCTGCTTCTGACTCACCTCCCTCCGTGATTTGGCCCCTCTCTACCTGTCTGATTTCATCTCGTCCGAATCTCCCAATCGCTTCCTAAGCTCCTACCACACTGATCATTTTTTCAGTTCTTTCCAAGCTCTTTCCCACACCTCAGGGCCTTTGCATATGCTGTTCCACCCTCCTGGCATGTTCTTATTACTGGAATGTTCTTTGCACATGCCGTTCCACCCTCCTAGAAACATCCTTCTGGTCTCAGCCTAAATGTCACATACTGATCTCTCCGTAACTTCTCTAGTTAACCAACCTATTTGCTCTCACAGCATGTATGCAATGGGCAAGTGTTTTTTTATTTGATGTTGTGCTTTTTTTTTTTTTCCGGTTTCCCTGGCAATTAACAACTCCTTGAGTGTGGGGACCCCATCTATTTTGTTCATTACAGTATCCCTGGCACCTCCTACAGTGCCACACATGTAGATATTCAACAGAACAGTAGCTGAATAACTCTCACTGTGACAGAAGGCAGCCAGAACTCAGGCAAGAACTCAAAAAAGATTGCTGGCTCGGTTCCCGACCACCACAATAAGGCAAACATCTCAATAAAGCAAGCCACGTGAATATCTCGGTTTCCCAGTGCATAGAAAAAATTATCTTTACACTACACTGTAGTCTGTTAAGTGTGCAGCAGCATTATGTCTAAAAAAACACAACTGTATGTAACTTAAAGAATATTTTATTGCTAAAAAAATGCTCATCATCACCTGAGCGAGTTGTAATCTTTTTGCAAAAGTAACATCAAAGACCACTGATCACAGATCACCATGACAAATATAATCATAATGATAAAGTCTGAAATATGCAAGCATTACCAAAATGTGACACAGAGACAGGAAGGGAGCAAATGCTGTTGGAAAAATGGTGCAGAAAGACTTGCTCAGTGCAGGGTTGCCACAAACCTTCAATTTGTAAAAAAAAGAAAACACAGTATCTGCGAAGTGCATTAAAACAAGGTCTGCCTGTAGCTTGTCCAAAGCCCAGCAGTTCGCTTTGAGCCACACAGCCGAGACTTGGAGCCAAGTCTGTGCTCCCAGCACTGGGGCTGGGGATGTGCTTAGTATCAGCTTCTCCCTCGTCCCCCACACACATCTCAGCCCACTGGCCCATCTCTCAGCAGGAGGTTCAGGACCAGGATAAGTCAAGGCACTCACCTCAGGCACAAAAGGGAATGCCAAAAAACTCAGTAATCAAGATAAATACAATTTTAAAAACTCAAAATTCATGCCAAAAAAAAATTATGAACAAAATTCAAATACAGACCGGGTCAAGTCCTATACTTGCAGGGCTCAGCCTCATCGCCTCACACTAACCCCAGCCCTGTCGGATCCTGCCTATTTTATTTTATTTATTTTTTTTTTTTTTTGCGGTATGCGGGCCTCTCACTGCTGTGACCTCTCCCGTTGCGCAGCACAGGCTCCGGACGCGCAGGCCCAGCGGCCATGGCCCACGGGCCCAGCCGCTCCGCTGCACGTGGGATCCTCCCGGACCGGGGCACAAACCCATTTCCCCTGCATCGGCAGGCGGACCCTCAACCACTGCGCCACCAGGGAAGCCCCTGCCTATTTTATTTTATTCTATTTCATTTCATTTATTTTTTGCTGCACCACGCATCACGTGGGATCTTAGTTCCCCGACCAGGGATCAAACCCGCGCCCCCTGCAGTGGAAGCGCGGAGTCTTAACCTCTGGACCGCCAGGAAAGTCCCCTGCCTCTGTTTTAAATGGCTGACATTCTGTTCATCATGAATATTTTACATGCATTTTTATTTTAAAACACTGCATCAGAATATTATTTATCTTGATTATGGAGTTTTTGGGCACCTCCTTAAATTCTGTGCCCTAGACAAGTTGTCTCAGCCCAGCCCTGGCTCTGCTCAGCCAGCCACTGGCCCCAGTTCCCACAGGCAGCCACTGGAGGGCCCTTGGATACACCAAATGTCATGTCCGTCACAGTCAAGTCTAGGAGCTGAGGTCCCTGAGCACCATGGACTACCCTTAGAAGCTGTTCACCTGCTGCTCCCATCTGGAGATTGGGAAGCAGCCTTGATTGGTATACCTGCCCCAGGGCTTCTACCCTCCTCGTCCCCCTCCTTCCTCCTGAGAGTTTAGGAAAGAAAGTCTGTCCCAGCTTCCCAGTATCTGGCTCCACAGGGGGAGGTGTGGGCTGCTCTCTGGGACCCAGATGCCCTTCCCTGGGCAGGCTGAGAAATACGCCACCCTTCCCTTGTCTCAGGACCATCTACCTCTTTGCCACCTCCCACTTCCCCTTCCAGCTGGATGGGAAAAGAGGGAGAACAGGCACATAGGTCCAAACTAGGGGGCTGCTGTTCTGGGGGAAGGGAGAGTGGGGCATGGAGGACGTGTGTGCACCCATCCAGCACCCACTGCCCCTCTGGAGACAGCATCTCAAGTTTCCCTGAACTGCCATCCCTTCCTTCCCCCTGCTCTCTTTCAGCGAGGGCTGCTAAGCTAGGGGGATGTACAGGAAGCTGCCTGAGGCCACATGGCGAGGGCCTGCCTGAAACCAAATCCACACAGAGGAAAGCAGAGCCCAAATGATGGGGAAGGGGCTCCTAATGGCACAGCGGGAGGGTGTAGATCCAGACATAGCTGGATGTGAGCTTTTCATGTATACAAGCTCCCCCGAATTCCCTCTGTTTCTGAGGCCAGGTTGAGTTGGGTTTTGATTACTTGCAACTGAGAGGGTCCTAATCCTCCTAGACACCCCTGCTTCCACCCAACACGTATTCACCTCCTTCTTCATCAGCTTGAGCTGCTCCTGGAACCTGGCGTAGTCCCTCTCCTGCTCCAGGCGGATCCGCTTGGCCTCCTCCCGGCGGCGCACAGCATGGTCTTGCTCCATCTTCTCCACTTGTTGCTTTTGCTGACGCTCCAGGTTCTCCAGCTCTGTGTCAAAGAACTTCTTCTTGGCCTGGAAGGAGCAGAAAGGGAAATTCAGGAAAGTCACCTTATACCTGGGAGGGAGATGGGGAAAGCCCAGAGCCCGTGCTCAGACCTGGGTTTGAATCCCAGGTCTACCACCTCTTTGCTGTGTGACCTGGGACAAGTCACTGAACCTCTCTGAGTCTTTTTGCTCATGTGCAAAAGGAAGACCAGACCATCTACCTCGCAGGGTTGTTGCATGGGGCTCAGTAAAGGTTATGGCCCCTCTAGAGATCCTCCTGTGTGACTCAGAGGAGCATCGTGACCTTCATGCAATGCTGTGTTTATAAGTCAACGCCTAATGAGATCAGGAAACAGAGGAATTGGGCAATTGTTGTGAATTATTCTCCATGCCCAATCATCCTCACTCTGCAACTTCCGCTTAGAGAAAACATGGAAGCAAGAAGCCCCATAGGGACCCATCTTTTCTCACGCTCACATTGATTTCTTGTTCAAAACGCTTGTGCATCTGCTCCAGCTGCAGCTCATGCTTGCTGCTCAGCTGGGTCTGGTTCCGATGCTCTTCTTTCTGGAGCAGCCGAAGTTCTCGGAGTTCCTGGCGCCTGAAGGGTGGAAGGATGTGGACATTTCAGTCAGAAAGTGCCCTCAGTGATCATATAACTCATAGCTAGGGACACTGAAGGCTGGGGCGTGGAGAGGCGTCACACAAGACTGGGGTAGAGGCATGACGCGAACTTAGAACTCAGACTTTACTGGACGTTTATTGACAGGCAAAACATTAATAATTTTAATATATAAAGGGTGCTTCCACATCCATAAGAAAAACAGGAATATTCTAATTTTAAAAAGCGGTACAGAACATGGACAGACCTGAAACAAAAGACAAAATCTTTAAATTAGCTATGTGGATATGAAATACAAATTAAAAAGAAACAGCATCTTCATTAAATAGGCAAGAATATAGGGGGAGGACAATGCAGTAAGTCTCTGCCTTTTGACATAGTAGCTTCCACTTCTGGATACTGATTCTAAAGAGATATTCATAGATGCACAACAGAACTGAATAAGGATATCCATAACAACGCTATGTATAATAGTACAAAATTAGAAACAAATGTCCATCAATACAGTCTAATTAAATATGTCCATCTGATGTAATTTTATACAACCATTAAAAAAAATCAAGTCCTCGGAGATACTGAATTACATGGAAAAAAAATCTATGAAAAAATGCAGCAATTCTTTATGAACAGATAGGGATGGATCCCTGAATGAAAAAAGCAAGGTGTTGAAGAGTGTGGGTCTCTTATGCTACCTACCATCTGGGTGAAAAACAAAAAGGACCCTATATGTGTGTGCACATGTGCATGTGTGCGTTTACTTTCCTATTTAAACACTGAGTGTTTCTGGAAGGATTACACTGTAAAATATTAACACAAGGAGGGGAGCTGGATGGCTGGCAGAAAAGTGAGAGAGGGAAATTTTTCGCTGTTTACCCTCTTTTTCTTGTCGAGATTTGAACCACGATATTACCTATTCAAAATGTAAATACAATAAAAATTTGACCCCAACCACACAGTGTGCCTTCATTTGGTAACATACCTATTGTCACTGTGTATATGTGTGTACACAGAAAAAATACTGGTGGGATAAACCCCACCAATTGTGTTTCTTTCTGGGCAAGTCCATTAAAAATTGATATGTATCATTTATGGAATCAGAAATTAAAATGATGCAGAAAGAACTTGGGCCTCCTGACTGTGAACAGGAGGCGGTTCCCTGGCAGCCTGTGTCCTATTCCAGTCCAGCGTCTGCAGCCTGTACCATGGCCACCCCCGCTGTGGGGCTTTCCTCACAGCTCTGAGTGGAACAGCTGCAGGAGAGGCCTGCACGCTCTCAGGGGTCGGGGGGCCTTATTTGAATCTTAGCTCAGCTCACTTTCCCTTAGGCAGTCGCTCAGTCTGTGCAGGCTCTGTTCCTGCATCTGTAAAATAGGGAGATAATCTTTACCTCTCAGGTTCTTTAAGGTTACATGAGATGATACCTGCAGTGTCTGTCTGGCACGTGGCAATCACTCCCCAAGTGGTAACTTCTCGAATGATAACGAGAAGAAGAGGTAAAGGCTGCCCAGTCTCTGGGAAAAGCCAGAAATGCTTTCTAGAGGCACAGAAGAAAGCTTCCTTGGGAGCCTCTGCGTTTGGGAAGAGAGGAGGCAGGAGGTGATTGCTGAGAGCTGACAAAGAGAGGGAGACCCTGACACAAGAGAGACTAAGGCTCAGAGAACAACTGACCAAAAAACGAACAGAGAAGGAGGTAAGCAGCCGGGTTCTGACGTTTCCTCCTTGACCAACCTGAGTTCTCACAAGGGAAAGGCAGGCAGACACAGGCGTAAGAAGGAAAGAACCAGCAATTTTAGGCAAAACCAGAAGGAACTCTGACCTAGCAGCCTCAATCTGTGAGAGCAACTATTCGGTGACACCATTCAAAAGCCTACGTGTCACCCAATCCTCCGGAAATGCTAGGATCCAGGTACGACCAGGGACGTGGGCCAGAGCCCACCACAGCTTGCAGCCTGGCGGCCTGGCCACATTGACAGGACGTGCGGACCTTCAGACCACAGCAGGCAAACAAGCAAAGCCTTGTTCTTTCACTGTGAGCACCTCTTCTCCACCGCGGCTAAATCTCACCTTCCAAACCTAAGTGGCACCCACTCCTCTGCTTGGGAGGAAGGTGGAGGCCCAGTGCCAGGGCCAGAGGCATCGCTTCTAGACAGGGTGTGCTGGGTCTGGAATTTCAACCCCAGGAACCTGAACTGCCCAGAGGGGAGGTGATGGAAAGGAAACTGAGCCCTTGGTGTCTGAAGAGTGAGGAGTACAGGTCACCTCCAAGGTGACCATTAAAACAGAAGGTGGTGTCATCGTCCAAGAGCGACCACACCCACCCCTCCCCCAGCCTCAAGCCTCTCCAGCGCACATAGATGAGGAATGAGGACACCAGTGCGTGCGTGCGTGTGCGCGTGTGCACGCATATGCATGCACGCAGAAACTCCACCAATGAAAAGTCTGCCTCTCATCCCCCTGGCTCCTAGAGGGCAGAAATGCCCCCAGCCATCCAAAACTGTTTATGTTTGGCTTTGGGATGTCTGTGCTTTTTTTTTTTTTCTCCTTTTTATTTTATTTATTTATTTATTTATTTTTACATCTTTATTGGAGAAGAATTGCTTTATAATAGTGTGTTAGTTTCTGCTGTATAACAAAGTGAATCAGCTATACGTATACATATATCCCCATATCCCCTCCCTCTTGCGTCTCCCTCCCACCCTCCCTATCCCACCCCTCTAGGAAAATCAGGCCTTGCTTCTTTTTTTTTTTTTTTTTTTTTTTTTTAATATTTATTTACTTATTTTCGGCTGCACTGGGTCTTAGCTGCGGCACGCATGTGGGATCTAGTTCCCCGACCAGGGATTGAACCCGGGCCCCCTGCATTGGGAGTGTGGAGTCTTAAACACTGGACCACCAGGGAAGTCCCCGTGCTTTTTAAAGATATGAATGTGTTTGATATGTTAGAGATGTCCTACAAATCAATCATGAATTTAGCCTTCAAAGGCCTGGCCTCAAGGGAGATTCGTGGGTCCAAGGCCTCCCTCCCTAACTGCGAAGCCACTCACCCCCACCCCTGGCAGCCCCCCAGCAAGCTTCCTGGTCCAGTGGAAGCTGGGTAGAATCCTCACACAGACAGAGCTTCTCACCTGGATGACCTGAGGCAGGTAAGTCCCCACCAAGAAACAGTTTCCTAGGGCTTCCCTGGTGGCGCAGTGGTTGAGAATCTGCCTGCTAATGCAAGGGACACGGGTTCGAGCCCTGGTCTGGGAGGATCCCACATGCCGCGGAGCAACTGGGCCCGTGAGCCACACCTACTGAGCCTGCGCGTCTGGAGCCTGTGCCCCGCAACAAGAGAGGCCGTGATAGTGAGCTGCCCATGCACCGCGATGAAGAGTGGCCCCTGCTCACCGCAACTAGAGAAAGCCCTCGCACAGAAACGAAGACCCAACACCGCAAAAATAAATAAATTAATAAACTCTACCTTAAAAATAAAAGTTAAAAAAAAAGAAAAGAAAAGAAACAGTTTCCTAATTTACAGAACGGCCGAGATAGGGTCTCCCTGAGGAGGGCTGTCAGGGCGCCTGAGCGCCTTAAAAGTGCAAAGATAGTTCCTAGCAAACAGCTTTGCCTAACACCCTCCTCCCCACACCAATCCCTTCCAGTTTCACGGGGTTTGCCTCCAAAATGCATGCTGCATCCAACCACTTCTTCCCTCTGTCTGGCCACCATCCTGGCCGGGGTCTCCCTGGATCCCTGCATCAGTCCTGCCCCACCTCTACGCCCAGACTCATACGGCAGCGGAGCTGGCTTTCAAAAGGGATGTTACCGCTGGTCACTCTCCACCTGCTTCACTCCAGCTACACTGGGGATGAAATCCACACTCTTCCACCCCTGCCCACGGGCCAACATGACCTTGGTCCTGCAGGTCATGGGACGGCTCCCCATCCTTTCCCTCCCACCTTACACTCCACAATCCAGCCCTGCCCTCTCAGGTCCCTAAACAAGCCACGCGGTCAACCCTCAGGCCTTGGCCTTGCAGTTCCCTCCGTGATCCCCCGGCTCTGCTCGTGGCCAGCTCCTCTCAACCTCCTGGCTCTGGCTCAGGGGATTTCCCACAGAGCGGCGTCCCCGACCCCGGCCCAGGGGCTCACTATCCTTTCACCCATATTATTCCCTTCACAGCATGTACCACAGTTGGGAATTATCTTGTGTGCTGTTTGTTGGCCCATGAGGTGTAAGTTTTACAAAGGCAACAGTCTCAACTACCTGGGTCACCACCATGTCCCCCAACCTGCTGGGGGGTATGGATACATGGGTGAATGGCTGGCTGGCTGGAGGGGAGGGTGGAGGGCTGGGTAGGTGGGTAGGTGATGGATGGGTGGGTGGATGGATTGGTGGATGGGGGGTTGGGTGGGTTAGAGAATGCAGGATCTCAGGCAAAGCCAGCTTCCTTCTGTGTCCCTGATCCCACATTTGATGCTGTAGACAGACAAACAGCTCTTGCACCAGGAGGACCCACGCCCGTCCCTCTCACCGCATCCCCACCCTCTCACCACCATCAGCGGCCCTTCCCGGGCTTACCTGAGAAATCTCATCTCCTCGTCCTTCTTCTCATCGTCACTGATGATCTTGGAGGTGGTGATGCTCACCTCCACGCCATCCACCACAAACTTGCGTGTCCTCTTGAGGGTCTTATTGTGCAGCCTCGAGTTCTGGCCAGGGCAGATCATCAGGCAAAGCTCAGCATCACAGCTAAGAATCCATGGGCGACACAGAGGGTGCAGCCCACAGCCCTCCTGGCCCCAGAGCCTCAGCCCCGTCCAGGTAGGAGGCGACTGTCCATTGTCCCCCTCTTGCCTCACGCTTTTCAATGGGCGGGGTGGGGGGTGGGGGGCTGAGTGTCTGACGCTGGGCCCTTTCCTCTCCCTGATCTCGCCCTTCAGACATGGCCCATCCCCTGCTCGCTGGCTGCCAGCACTCTCTCACACACAAGACGCGGCGTCAGAAAGAGCGAGCTGGGTTCCAATCTTCCCTCTACCACCTACTGGCTCTGTGACCCTGGGCAAGTCCCTTGTCCTCTCCGAGCCTCAGCTTCCTCGACCTGTCAGAGGAGGTTCCAAAGGTGCGATGGTGGTGGGGCACACAACACCACCCGGCTCGTGGCAAGGGTTCAACACTTGGTTTTTATTTTTGATACTTATTATCGCAGACCACGATCTCTTATCCTCAATGCCAAAATCCAAAGAGCCCGGAAAACCAGAGTTCATAACTGCTTTGGCAGCCAAATCTGACCTGACCTGACCTGAATTCCACAGGAGGCCACGCCCATCTGGAGCCACCTTTACTTTTCCCTATGAATAATCATGCCTTTCACGTGTGGTTGCTTACGCAGTGCTGCCAGAACTCCTCCAGGAGGAGTTAAGGGTATTTAAATACCCTTTGAAAGTCCTCCATCCTGACTCGGATGAGGCCCGTGGGCCTGCACGGAAGTCATCACGGCCTCTCCCCTGCGACCCCTCCACTGGTTTCCGAGGCCCTTCCTGGTGCAGTCCAGGCCGGCCTTTCCGAGGGCCTGCCAGCCTGAGAGTGAAGGGAGAGCCAGGGTGGCGCCCAGCAGGAGGCCTCTGCCCTCAAAGTCCACGCTGACCCCCGTGCCCGCTCAGTCGAGCCCAGCAGGCTGCCCTTGGCCCTGAGGTCTGGGTTCCCCTCCCCTGCAGGCTCCCACCTCTTCCCATAGCACCTCGCCCAGGAGCTCTGGATGCTATGGGCCCTGAAAGGTCACCCTGCAGCCCATCACCCTACAGCATCCAGCTCACGTGTCCCAGGACTCAGTTCAAGATGAGTCAGGCTAGCAACCAGAAATGCAGGCTGGCTGGAGATGGCGGGGGAGGAAGGAGGCCTGCGTGCAGCCCTCACACTAGAGCTGCTCCTGGTCACAGGGCCTCCGCCTGGGGGTAACAGGCTCCCCGTCAAGCCAAGGGTGCTGACGCAGCCGTGGACTCTTATCAGAACAGCCTCGTTCCCTGACTCACTGCCAGCCCGCCAGCAAAGGATGTTCTCAATACCCTTGAGAAGAGGTGGGGACCCGGCTGTGGGTGGGTCAACCTTTATTTAAAAGAAAAGAAAAAAAATTACTATTTTCTTTTTAGTCCTTAGTGTCTTTTTAAGAAGAGAAGGGACAGACCCCCTATCCTAAGGAAAATGATTATACATCAAAGCTGCTGCCATCTCCGCTTGTCCTGGTGACCTGTTAAAACTGTGCTTTCTTTCTGTTCCCAAAGCTAACTGTGCTGGCTGACTGCCTCTCCTTTGGCTCCCTTGCATTTGGCCAATATTTTTGAGTCTCTGCTGTGTCATTTTCACCAAGTAAGTGACAGAAGGGAAAAACAAAAAAGATGCAGAACCTTCCGTAAATTCAGCCTTGGTTGGGGATGAGGTCCTCAGTGTGGCCAACCAGGTGACCAACAGTGACTTCACGAATATCTCACGATTTGTGAGATGGGCAGGGGATGCGGTCTGCCCTTCCTGAGGACAAGCAGGCCAAAGCTCCCACCGCGAGGGCAGAATGGCATGTGGGATTCAGAGCTCAGGGTCTGGAGTCTGACCAGCTCCCCACCTCCCACCTGAGCCTCTGTTTGCTGCGCTGTACTTTGGGATGACTGAAGGCGCCTCATCTGTGGTTGCTTTTAAGCATTTTGCAGTACAGGCCCCGTGCTGAGCTCTCAAGTGCAGTGGCTACTGTCATTCACAATGCTACCTCCTGCAGAACAGCCACGAGCCAGGAGGAAGCCTCGAGCCCACTCCCTTTAACTGAATCAGTCGGCAGCCGGACCACACGGCTGACCTCCAAGTCAGAGAACTTTCGCTTCTAGAATCGTCTCTCCCCCATTTTAGCAGGGCCTTTAACCAAACCCAATTTAAATGGAAACCCAAACTGAAATTAAAACCCAAACCAATTAATTGCCTGACATGACTAAATCCCAGACCGAACTCAGATATTTGGGGGTTTAACTATGAATCAGACGGAGAGCTCTTGAAAGAAAGAGCAGTCTCATGAACTACTTATAATGGAAGGCAGCCACCATATGCCTTCAAACACCAAAACTGGGCAACAACACATTCTGCAGTGCTTCCTGCTCCAAGCCTGAGGCACAAGGGGCAGCGTTAGTTACCTTGATAGACAGAGAGCCCGTCTCTCTGTTCAGGGACAGGTCGGCTGAGAGGGAGGCACCATAGTCCATGCTCTCGGAGGTGGAGATGCTGGCACAGTCTGAGTCCCTCTTGGAAGGGCCTAGAGCCGCCTGGGCAGGGAGCTCCAGGCTGCCGTTGGCCAGCTTCTCGCCACCCAAGGTCTCCAGGGCGCTGCTGTTGGGACGGCTCTGGCTTGCTTTCTGGGACCTGCTGGCTGCTGGACTGAGGTCCCCACCCTGGTCAGTGGCTTGCTTCTCCTCGGATACCTGAATCCTGGCATCCATGGACACCGGTCGGGACTTCCGGAGGGGCACGGGCACTGCTAGGCCGTTCTCATTTCCAGGGGCTACATCTGGGGGGCTGGTGGCTTGGAGGGATGTGTCCCCAGAGGGTTGGTTGGGCCCATTCACAATGTCCTGAGGCTGGCTAGGTGGCAGTGGGGTGAAAGATGATTCTTTGAGAAGCTTGTCAGCATCGAGGCTCAGCTGACTCACCTCAGAGGATTCCCGAGTGTGGTTCCCCAGAGGCTAGGAGAAAATAAAAACATAGTCAAGGCCATGCTACTGTGTGTCCGAGGCAAGAGTCAGAGATGCAGTGAGGTCAGAAAGTCAGACACCCACAAGGTGAAGTGGGCCAGGGAGGTACAATAGGTATCCCTCTCTAGTAGGCCACAGTCCTCCCCACTCCTTATTGCCTAACTAACAATAAAATTATTGTACTACTTGCTTTGAGGAATAGGTATTCCTCCTAGGAGTGGAGGCAACCGTGGCCAGCTACATAGCTCATGCCCTGTCAAAAGGGGGCAGTGGCTACTCCGCTCCAGCCAATGTGACAACATGGGAAAATGGGCCCCCTGTGCCCAGACCCTCCAATTTTTCAAGGCGAGCTCAAATCTGTACTTGTACATGACATCTCCCAATTTTTAGATGGTAACTAACTCAAATTTTTAAAAAAATCACAGAAAGGCCAAGCCAAACCTATCCAGGGGCTAGATTCAGACTATTAGCCAGTTTTTTTGTTTTGTTTTTGTTTTTTAGAGCTTTTCAGGGGTAGAAAGTACTGAAAATGTTGCTATTGTGAAATACTGTGAATAGTTGCTATTGTGAAACGCAGTGAGAGGCCCCCGTGCAGCAAAAAAAAAAAAAAAAAAAAAAAAATCTGATTCCTGGTCTTCCCTGAAAACGTACAGGATTTGGTCAACACGCCCTGCTGCCTCATCCCGGCCCACGTGTTGTCTTACACAACTGGTGGCGTGGGGGCCTGTGACCTCTGAGCTGGGGATAAACAAAAGGGAACCCTTCCTGCACCGCCGGGCCCCTCCCACACCAGTCAAGGCCTGCGGGGATCCCATCCCTCCCGCACGCCCCCGCCCCCTCCCCGCTTCCTCCAGGCCTTACAGAGGTGGCATCCACCGAGTCCTCCTCTTCTGCCTCATCCCGGCCGTCTTCAATCTCCTCCATCACTTCAGCCTTGGCCTCGGCCACCAGTTCCCGCAGAGCCTTGTTGCTGGTGATGCTGCTGACGAAGGGGTGCTGAGGGGGGGCAAGACAGCTGGATTAGAACCACTGTGGGCTGGGGGGTGAGGAGGGGCAGCCAAGGCTGGGGGAGGTGATCCCCCAGGCGGAGAAGGCCAGCGGCATCCCTGACCGAAACGTGACTGTGAACTTGGTCAGGCAGACCCAGAGGCAGCTCAGAAAGTCCTGTGTGTGGTGGAAAGTGAGCCAGCTCTGCCACTCACCAGCTGTGTGACACCGAGCAAGTCCCCTTCCCTCTCTGAGCTACAGGCTTCTCACCTTTGAAGTGGAGACAATAATGCCAGACCCACAGGGAAGGCATGAGGATGGAATGAGATCACGCACAGGGAAGAGCTTAGCCCAAAGTGGGAGCAGAAGTAATGTTTCAGGAGGTTTGTTTGTTAATTTACTTTTTTAAAAGGTTTTCATATACGGTTTAAAAAATATAATATATACAGTATATACATGCGTATACACACATATACTTTATTGAAGAATTACTTACACACAGTAAAGTTCACACATCATTAAGCTCAAGGACTTTTTCCATACGTACACACCTGGTGTAACCACCACCCAGCTTAAGACACAGACCATTTCCATCACCTCGAGAAGGTCCCCATTCCCCGTACAGTCAACCTCACTCCCCACAGCCACCCAGCTCCAGAGACTAGGTTTGCCTTCTCTTTAACTTCATCTGAACAGAATCACAGAGTTCGTATTCTTTTGTGGTTGGCTTTCTTCACTCAACACAAGTTGAGCTGAGACTATGAGATTCACCTACCCTGTTGCATATATCAGTAAACTCTTCCCTTTTGATTCCCGTGCGGTATTCTACCACGTGACTCTGTCACGGTTTGTTTATTCTTCCTGCTGTTGCTGGCCATTTGTATTGTTTCCCATTTGGGGCAACTATTAATAAAGCTGCTATGAAAATGCTCGTATAGGTCTCAGGGTGGATGTGTGTGTTTGCAAAATCTCGAGGCCAAGCAGTGTATGTTCTATTCCTAGGTGTTTACAGAAATGCCACATCTTTAAAAAGTGAAGGCTCTTTCACGGACCTTGTAAAACACCAAAGCTTTTAAGACCTCAGCAGATGGTAAATCAGCCCGAAGATCTCCCTGGTACAAGTCTGTCTCTGAGCATCTTGTCCCCAGCACCAGGTTGTGGACAGGGACAAGGGATTCCTCAATTCCCCACACTCACTTAGAAAGGCATTGGCAGGGGCAGGGTGGGACAGTTGTTAGGTTGGAATTTGCTCATTTGAAATGCGCAGGAAGGCTCTGATGAAATTCACTGCTTTTACTGTCAGTTATCAGAGGAGGAACAGTGTCAGCAAGATTGCAGGGAAGTATTTAAATGACTAAAGAGAATAAATTTTCTTGAAAACACATTCACACCTGACAGGTCCACTACAAATCGTTCCTATCTGCTTGTTCATTCTTATCTGTTTAGTACATTTGTGGAAGGCCAGAGGCAACACCCTATGCAACCTGGGTACCCCACTCTGCACACGGGAAAGCAATACACCTCACTCCTTTTAAAGAGCCCTGTCATTCAGATCTTCCTAAGCCAGCCTGACTTTCTCTAGTTAGTCCAAACTAGTAAAGACGTAAAGAATTTTATTTCTTATCTTTCTCTCCCACACACCCCCCCCCACACCCCGTTCATTTGTCGATTCATGCCTCAGCCCCATGTTGAGGCCAGTGATGTGCCAGGTGCTGAAATAAGGCCAAACAAGGAGACAGGCAAGCTCCCTGGCCTTGGGGGTTCGCAGCTGAGCGGGAAAGACAATGGGCACGTAACCAAACGACAAGATCATTTTTCAGATCAGGTAATAGGATAGGCTGGAGGAACATGGGCCTGGATTGGTGCAGTGGATGGGTGGCCGGAGAGTCTGCCTAGGTCTTTGGGCAGAGGGCCCTCCTTGGGAGGTGACATTCAAGCTGAGCCCTGAGGGATGTGAAGGGGCCGACCAGAGAAAGATCTGGGCACAGAGAATTCCACGCAGGGGGAGCAGCAAGTACAAGGGCTGCAGTGATATAAAGAGTAACCCTTTGAAGGTATCACTCTGGCTGCTGTGTGGCTCCAAAAGGTCTTGAAATGGATATTAATAAGGAAGTACTAATTGTGAGAGGCAGGAGAGTACAGCACTGAAGATTGCTGGCTCTAGACTCGAGAGCCAGGCTGCCTGGAATAAAATCCCACTTCCAGCAACTCGGGCAAGTCACTCAACCTCTCTGAGCCTCAGTTTGCTCATCTGTGTACTGGGAATAATAGTATGGCTGTTCTAAGCATTGTAGTAAGAGCTCAAAATACAGCAGCCGTCATCTGTATCATCATCACCACCATGATCAGTGTCATCCACCACCACCACCACCGTCATTACTACAGCCACCATCATCGCCACCATCACTACTGCCTCTGCCATCACCATGCCTACCATCACCACCACCACCGCCACTACGATCATCACCACCATCACCAGCAGGAGAACCACAGTCAGAGAAGCCTTTAAGTACCAGTTTGCACTCCCAGCCATTCCCATTCCCTCCTGCATCCCCAGAGTGCAGCTTTTTGGAACTGAAGGTAAGAATCAGATCCCAAAGCTTCCCGAGCTTCACACTGCACAACCTCACACACGTGAACTGGAGCAAGAAGCCACGGGACACTTCACTGCAGTTGCTGAAGCAGGTGTGGCAGAAACAAATAATGCAAACACAGGCTTCTGGAAATACCAGGTTTTCGTCAGGCCATATCACATATTGACCAAATTAGTGACTCTTCGGCTTGGCCAGGAGCCTTGCTTTCTTGAGGCTGAACATCTTCTGCATGGCCTCCCTTGAGCAGCCCAGGGTCTTTAGGAAGCGGAAGGGGAGGCATGGGGAAGAAAGCCTCTGACAGAGGGGCAGGTGAGCGGGGCCATTCCCCTGTACGCCAAGGTCCTGGAATCCCCGGGCAAGAGGGGCTGGCAGATGGGGCAGGCCCTCCTGTGTCTGATTAGGCCCGGAACACTGTTCTGTAAACTGCTCTGGGACACAAAGCACAGGCCGCCTCCTCCACTGCATCAGCTCTGTTACTTCCAGGGTTGTGTTTAGAAAAGACGTTTCAACCGCCAAGCTGCCAAGGCCCATTAGAGACAAAGCCCAGCACAAAAGGGTACGGGACCTTCCCCGGTGGCCAGCGCACTGTGCACCTGCACAGGGACAGGCTGGTCTGGGCACACGGGTCCCTAGAAAGGTGCTCGGTCAACCCCGTGGAAGACCCAGATCAGAGGGAAACTCAGCCGACCGCTCCTTCAGGAAGAGGAAAAGCTGTTCTGTACTATCTCTGCAGGGAGCCCCAAGGTGCCACAGAGCTCGCCAGCTGGCACCCACCCTCTGGCCAGGGCCTCTCCTGCCATCTACCCAGTCATCCTTCCCAAGAACTTGAGCCTAGTTTTCCTCTGTGTGCTTAGAAACCATCAGCCGGGATGTCCCACACTCCAAGACTGGCTTTAGAAAATGCCTAATAACACTTCCAAGTTTTCAGGTGTCAGCATCTTTCCTTCAGTCCTCCTTCCCTCCCTCCTAACTTTATTCCATCTCTCTTTCTTTCCTTCATTCATTCAGAGAGGCAACTTACTAGAGTGGTCAAAAGAACAGGCTTTGGAACCAGATGACCAGGATCAGAAATCAGCTCTGTCACTTACACGCTGTGTGACTTTGTGCAGGCTACTTAACCTCTCTGTGCTTCAGTTTTATCATCTGTTTGACAGAGATCCAAACAGTACCTATTTCATAGGGTTGTCATGAGGATTAAATCAGCTAACATTTGCTAAGCATTTAGAATAGAACCTGGCATGGAGAAGAGGTTACATAACATTTAGTTAAGTAAAAATAAGTAAACGTATTTAACGAAGGCTCTCTCCATACCAGGCACTATTCTGGATGACTGGGGCACATCAGTGAAAGCAAAAACGAAAACGAAAACAAAAACAAAGACTGCTGTCCCCAGGGAGCTGACATGCTAGTCAGGGAGATCAACGATAAACTTAATAAACATGCAAGTCATATGCTATAAGTGCTATGTGCCATGGAAAAATCAAAAGTAGGGCAGGGGAGGAAGAATTAGGAATGTGAGGGTGCAGTAGGTTTTAAACAGGGTACTTGGGGGAGGCCTCACTGAGAACCTGCCATTTGAGCAATGGCTTGAAGAGAAAGAGTCAGCCATGGAGGTGTCTAGGGGAAGAGCATCCCTGGCATAGTGGACAGGCAGTGCAAAGGCCCTGAGGCTGGAGCGTCTGAAGAGTAGCAAGGAGGCTGGTTGGCTGGGGAAGAGTGAGGGGACAAGAGGAAGAGAAGTCTGAGGAGTCAAGTTTGGGTGGGCAGACCTTGCAGGACCTTGCAGGTCACTGAGACTGTGGATTTTACCCTGAGTAAGATGGGAGCCATTAAGGGGCTCTGGACTCAGGAGGTATAGGAGCTGACTTATGTTTTTCCCTCTGGCTGCAATGGAGGTGGTGAGAAGTGGCTGGATCCTGGGCATGTTCTGAAGCCAGGGACAACAGGATTCCCCGGTAGAATGGATACAGAGTGTGTGAGAAAGAGAGGGGTTAAGGATGCTTGTGAGGTTTGGGGCCAGACTGCTGGCAAGGTGGGGCTGCCATCGAATGAGACAGGAAAGCCATCGCTAGAGCATATTTGGGGAAAGATGGGGGCGCTCAGTTGCGGACGTGTTAAGTTTGAGATATCTACGGACACCTAAAGGGGTGGAAGGTAAACAGCCAGATACAAGGGCCTGTGGGCGAGGAGGGCAGTCTGGGCTGCAGGCAGAAATGCGGGAGTCATGGCGAACAGACGAGCCCATCAAGGTGATGGAGACGGAGGAAAAGGCCCTGGCGCACTTCATGTTAATGAGCTGGAGAAACAGGAGCAGGCGAAGGAGACAGACGAGTGGCCAGTGAGAAGGAAGGAAACCAAGAGGGCGTGGAGACCTGACATCAGGCGTTGACAGCCAAGGGGAAGAGGGTCGCCTGTGGCTCTGCTGAGGTCCAGCAAGACCAGCACCGAGGCCTGAGCTGACCACGAAGTCCAGAAGGTACTAACGACCTTGACAAGAACGCTGTGCTAGAACGGGGTGGGTTTAAGAGCAAATTCAACAAGTGTATGCTGCGCACCAGATGTGTGACAGCCACGATGCTGAAGACAGCGGGTGGGTACAGAATCGCATCCACTCACACACTTCCGTGATGCAAGCACGACCCTCCTACAGAGGAGGAAACTGAGGCTCAGAGTGAGGACCGCTCGGGTTTCAGGAGGGCGAGCCTGATTTCAGAGCCCGGGTTACCACCAAGTGATACGGTCCCAACAAAATATCCATGCAAGCGAGTGAATGGATCATAAACCAGCGGGGGCATACGTCAGTCAGCTGAAGGCGGGATGCAGGGCAAGAGGAGGGGCCGGGAGGAACGTGGGGGCCGCAGGCAGATGTGAGGCTCTGGAGGGTGTGCTGGCAAGTCAAGGTCTGCGCTTACCTGTGGCCACTCCAAGTCGGGTGACCTCTGCAGGCCACTTCCCTGCCCTGAGCCTCAGGGTCCTCACCTAAGGCGGGATTGATGCCCCACCCTCCCTAACTCAGAGACGAACAGGCACGTGGAAAAAACTGACGGCAGCCTAAGCTCTGAAAGGAGCTTTCTTTGTCTGGAGGGATCTCTACTTTCTTCTGCAACCTTTCTGTCTCAGCGAAGAGTCCTCTGACAGGACGTTTTTTTTTCTCCACTGTGGAACGGAAATTCCTGTCTCTGGCTGAGGCTCCTGGGCAGCCACGAGGGGATGAGGGACAGCTGGTCTCTTCCTGGCAGCATATCCTGGAGGCCGGATGTATCAGGCCAGGGGGTGCCTGCTCACGGGAAACAATTGGCCCCAGGAGCTTGGAGCTTTTGTATCTGACAGTGACAGCGGGCCCACGCACCCCCACCCCTGGTTGGCCTGGTCCAGTCCCTTGCCGACGCCACCCACCAAGCGCCGCAATACCCCGAAAAGAAGGCCTCTGGTAACTCCAGCCGTGTGCTTTCAAATGCAGTGCAGAAATCTACAAGGAACAATCATGAGCCCCAGCAGACAGACCCCATTCTGCATCGCCGCTTCTTTCCACTGTTTACTAATTCAGTTCAATGCATCAGCTATTCACTGCGCACAGCACTTAAAAACTAAGCTAAGCGCTTTACAGTGTCTTCTCACTCAACCCTGTAAGGGGGGCCTGGCTATCATCCTCACTTCAGAGTGAGAACAGGGTCACAGAGAGGTTAAGCCCCCTGAGCAGGGTCTCACAGCCAGTAAGTGGCAGAGCTGGGATTTGAACCCAGGACTTTCCAACCCCAGTCCACACACTGAATCACTGTGCTACACACCCCAGAGAGATGCACTGTGGCCCAGAGTGCCAACCACAGCCCCAGCACCTGGTGCACAGTTAAGTCGGTGCTTGGGAGAAGCGGCTGAATGTGAAGAAAGACTCGAGTGCACGGTGGAGCGTCGGGCCCCCTTTGCTCCCACAACACGAAGGGGGAAGGACCAGAGTGGACAGGCCACATCACCCAGGCCCACTTCCTCTCCCTCTCCCAACAGCATTGGTGGCCCGGGAAGTGGGATCAGCCGCGCTAGAGACACCGGGTGTTTCCAAACATAGCTGCAAACACTCCAACCCTCACCCCGCCAGGACACGAGGCATCGGCCCGGGGCAAGGGCAGCTCGCAGCTACCTCCAATATTTCAAAGAGGTTCAAGGAAACGGTCATCCACTTCCCCACCTGGAGGCCGTTCAGCCAGCTAAGGGGATGCTCCCTGAGACAGCTGTCATCCTGGCTGGTCTTGGAGATTCCACACCCAATAGCCAGAGGGAGCCTTGTAAGTGTAAGTCAGATGGTGTCGCCCTCCTCCAAACCCTCACGGGTGCGCCATCACACACAGGGTGAAGCCTGCATCCTCCCGAGGTCCTGCATGACCCGCCATGACCTAGTCCCCCTCCTCTTTGAAAGGCCTGCTTCTACCGTTGGTCTTTCGCCAGGAACTTGGATTTGGGAAGGGTTCCCCCCATTAACTGATAAGAGGGACCAGCTCTGCCTGAACTGCAAGCGACGTGGCCCATGCTGAACGCCTGCCTGCCAGACGTCTGCAGTCTGGAACGCTGCCCGTGCCAGGCAGAGGCTGCCCACGTGGCCAGCCCCCAGTGAAACCCTGGGCCCCGAGCTCTCCAACACGCTTCCCAGGTAAACAACACCTCACACGTGTCACCACAACGCACAGCTGGGGGAACTAAGCACAGACCGTGTGACTCCACTGGAAGGGGACTCTGGAAGCTCCTGCCTGGCTTCCCTCAGGTGCCTTTTCCTCTGTATCTTTCTGCTGTAGTAAGTCATAGTGGAGGGTACGACTAGATGCTGCGTCCCGAGTGTCCTCTTAGGGAAGCACTGAACCTGGGGGTGGGCACGCCCCCGTACCGCTCCGATCTCATCTCCAGCCCTGCCCCCCTCCTCACCCCGGCTCCTGCACCCTGGCCCCCCGGCTCTCCCGGCTGTACCAATCGTGCCCCCATCCTAGGCCTTCACCCCTGCTCCTGAGCACCATGTGCCTGGCCCCCTGGCCTCCTTTGGGCGTCTGTGCACAGAGCCCCTTGTGTCCTCCTTTTATAGGAGAGCAACCAGGCCCCCCTCCCCTGTGCTGTTCTCTTTTCCTCCACAGCCCTGCTCTCCACCTGCCACGTACGCTATCTGCCCGTCAGCTGCCTGTCTCCCCCACTGGAAGGTAAGCTCCCTGAGGACAGGAGTCTGGGGGCTCCCTTACCACAGCCAGCCCTCCCCGCACGAGGGCCGGCACGTGGCAGGTGCTCAGGGAATGTCGGCCAATGAGTGAACAGCTGTGCACACCATCGCCTGGGCCGGGGGAGGACGAACCCAGCTTCCAGGTCACGGGTGATCTGTCCACAGGAAGGGCTGGGCAGAGGGACAGGCAGCCACCCGGGAGAGGGGACCACTCACCTCCAGGAGCTGTGCAGCGCTGGGCCGGGTCTCCGGGTTCTTATCCAGGGCCGTCTTCAGGAAGTCTCGGAACTCCGCAGACCTGGGAGGACAGACAGGTAAGCTGGGAGCGGGCGAAAGCCGAGAAAACTCCCCACCATCACTGACTCCACTCTCCCGGGAGGCGTGTGCTTCCCAAACACGCCCTTCAAAGGACAAAGGGCGCCTTTATAAGCTACATGGCAGAGGCGACGGGGCCTTCAAGATGCCCTTCTCGTCACAGACATCACCAACAGAGAGGATGTGGAAATCAGAGGAGCAGGGACTTGCCCGAGGGCACACAGTGAAACACAGCAGTGCTGGGGTTCGAGCCCCAATTCCCAGCCCAGGGCTGTGCCACGTGGCTGCTGGGGCTCACGTGGGCTCTTACTCCTGCAGTGGGATCCGGCTTATCTGGGTTACCCATTCTCTCTGATGGAGAGCCGATGTCCACAGCACAGAGGGAGGAAAGAGCCAGGAGGGTCCAGGGAGCTCAGAGAGGCCTGCAGACCCCCAGGCCCAACCGCTCCCCAATTGCGGAGGCCAGCAGCAACGGCAGAGCCCTGGCACCCCGCATCCCCCCACCCTGCGTCCCAGGCCCGCTGGCCGTCCAGCAAACACCCTCAGGCAGGCCTCCTGGCCACTTACCACTTAGAAGGCGTGAGTAGCGTGGGAGGATCTGACTTGGCAATCTTGAGCAGGACCCGCATGGGGTTGAGCTCGTGATGCGGGGGCTCGATCTGGGCCATCTCAATCAGAGTGATGCCCAGGGACCAGATGTCGGCTTTGTAGTCATATGGGGTGTCCTTCATGGTCTCACACATCACCACCTCGGGGGCCATCCTGAACCAACCAAGGGACAACAGAGGGCTCAGATCCTGGCCTCCACAGGCGCTTCTCAGAGACTCAGGGTCAAGGACCAGCACAAGCCAACATCAGGGGGTTGGCAGCACTCCCGAGTCATGATTTTCATTCCTTTCCATCCCACTGTCTTTCTTAGGACCGTTTTCTCACACAAAGACGCCTTCCAAGCAGCTCCAATGCCCAAGTCCTGCTGCAGTTCTGACTCCTACCACGAGATGGCAGCAACAATCCAGAACACAGGGTCCTGGGGAAGGGGTGGGTGGGAGCAGTGGGGAAGGTGCCCAGGAAAAACTGGGGGCGGGAAGGGGGATGAAGAGAACACATCGGCACAGAGGGAAGGGATGGGAGAGAAAAGGAGAAAGAGGAATAAAAGGGCAGAGAGAGAAAGAGTGAGTAATAAGCAAGCAAGAAAGGAACCTCACTCCATGATGGGAAGTAAAACAGAAAGTAGTTAGGTGTGAAACTGAGAGAGGTTTTTTTGTTTGTTTGCTTGTTTTTAAAGTAATAGTTTTGGAAAAGAAGGAAACACAGTGGACTGGATAAGTCTGGGGAGATTTCTTATAAGCACAGGAACTGAACTTGTATTGTTCATCTTCATGGCCCTAGCCCTACGCCTGGCACTCAATCAAGAGCCGTTTTTCAGGGGTGTCAGTTCTTATTAATGGAGCATTTTCTATATGCACCATCCCATTCAATCCCCACAATAGCCCATTATGTAGGTGCTATTATACCGCTGATTTTACAGGTGAGTGAACTGAGGCACACGAAGCTGAGCAACATGGCCAAGGTCTCAGTGCTAGTAAGTGAGGGGATCTGGGCTCAGACCCAGCAGGCTGACGCAGGAGCCCCTGCCTCTGTCCTCTCTCCTCTAGACCAGCCAGAGGAACCACGGAGAGTTGGAGGTGTAGCGTTCAGTCCACCATCCCATTTCCAGAAGCTACACGACTTACCAGTAAGGCGTTCCTATGAAGGAATCTCGTTTCTGCAGAGTCTTCAGATTCTTGGCAGACACACCAAAGTCAGCTGCAAGGCAAGAATCTCAGATAGAGTACTGGATGGACATTCCTCCACCCACAGCCCTGGGGCATGGACTCAGAGACACATGTTCCAAATCAACTAACAGGATGCCATTTTCTATCTAGCAAACTAGTGATCATTAAAAAACAATAATACCTACTGCTGTAAGATGTATTGAGACATACACTTTCCTACTTGCTAATAAGAATAGAAACTGAAGGGGACTTCCCTGGTGGTCCAGTGGTTAAGCATCCACCTTCCAACGCAGGGGGTGCAGGTTCGATCCCTGGCCGAGGAACTAAGATCCTACATGCCGCGGGGCAACCAAGCCTGCACAACGCAACTAGAGAGAAGCCTGTGCGCCGCAATGATGGATCCCAGGTGCCGCAGCTAAGACCCAACACAGCCAATAAATAAATAAATAAATAAATAAATTTTTTTAAAAAAAGAATATAAATTGGAGAGGCTTTTAGGAAAGCAGTTTGGCAATAAATAGCAAGAACCTTTCAAATTATCCATACTCTTCTGGTGCAGTAATTCCAAATCTAGGAACCTACCTTAATGGAATAATCGGGTTTTTTAAATTTTTATTATTTATTTATCTTTTATTAATTTTGGCTGCATTGGGTCTTCGTTGCTGCGCGTGGGCTTTCTCTAGCTGTGGCCAGTGGGGGCTACTCTTCATTGCAGTACACGCAGGCTTCTTACTGCGGTGGCTTCTCTTGTTGCGAAGCACGGGCTCTGGGCGTGAGGGTTTCAGTAGTTGTGGCTCACAGGCTCAGTAGCTGTGGCTCGCGGGCTCCAGAGCGCAGGCTCAGTTGTTGTGGCGCACGGGCTTAGTTGCTCCGCGGCATGTGGGATCTACCTGGCCCAGGGCTCGAACCTGTGTCCCCTGCATCGGCAGGCGGATTCTTAACCACTGTGCCACCAGAGAAGCCCGAAATAATCTTAAATATTAAAAAAAAATATGCATAACGATATTCACCGAAGTGCCATCATAATAGAGACGAGTTAAAAACAATCACAATTGCTCAGCTTTCAGGGAGTGATTTTAAAACTTCTTGTATGCAATATATAATATATTCTATCTTTTCCAAAAAGAATTTAAGGGACTCTCCTGGTGGTCCAATGGTTAAGACTCCACGGTCCCAAGGCAAGGGGCCCAGGTTCGATCCCTGGTCGGGGAACTAGACCCGCATGCATGCCGCAACTAAGAGTTCGCATGGCACAACTAAAGGTCCCACACGCTGCAACTAAGACCTGGCACAGCCAAATAAATAAATCAGTAAATAAATACTTTTTTTAAGAAAGAATTTAAGATGGTGTATCAAATACACACACACACACACACACACACACACACAGAGAACAAGGTGAACTAGGAAATTAGGAGAGGTAAGAAAGAAGGTAAAGGGTAAACAACTGAACAGATTAAGAAAAATGTGATACACAAACACAGTGGAATATTTTGTAGTCATTAAAGTTTTGAAGTACTTTATTCAATATTTTAATATTAAATTATACATATTAATATTAAATTTTAACATACCTTTCATAATGATAATAGATGAGGAAGGTTAAGAGGTAGAAACTTCCCATTACAAAACAAGTGAGTCATGGGGATGCAATGTACAGTGTGGGTAATCTAGCTAATAATCATGTAATATCTTTGTGTGGTGATAGATGGTAACTAGACTTATCATGGTGATCATTTTGTAATGTGTAGAAATATCGACCCACCATGCTGTGCACCAGAAACCAGCATAGTGTTGTCAATTATACTTCAAAACAAACAAACTCACAGAAAAATAGATCAGATGTGTAGGGGTTCGGGGGAGGGGGAATTGGATGAAGGTGGTCAAAGGTACAAACTTGCAGTTATAAGATAAATAAGTCCTAGGGAGGTAATGTACAACGTGACAAATAGAACTAACACTGCTGGGTGTTATATATGAAAGTTGGTAACACAGTAAATCCTAAGAGTTCTCATCACAAGGAAAAACATTTTTTCTTTCATTTTGTAACTATACAAATGGATGTTCACTAAACTTACTGTGATAATCACTTCATGATATATGTAAGTCCAATCATTATGCTGTGACCTTAAACTGATACAGTGCTGAATGTCAATTATATCTGAATAAAACTGGGAGTAAAAATAAATTAAACATTTTAAATAACATATATTTCAATATTTAATAGAATATTAAAATATTTTATTGGTATATTTATATAGGATAAATGGGAAAGGGAGAGGATGTATATTGTATGGTCAGAATTGTGCCCCACTCCCTCCCCCACAAAAGGGCAAAAATATATTTTGAATTATTGGAGGAAATGTACCAGCCTGCTTAAAGGGTTGTCTGTGGGTGGTAAGACTAGACGAGGTTTCTTCTATTTTCTGAATTCCCGAAGTTTGCTGTGAGAAACGCGTATGACTTTCAGGACTAACAGAAAATAAATAAATATAATTTCTCTTTACACACACATCCACCACCACCAGTCTTGCTTCACACACCTGCTGCTAAGGGAAGAGCCCAGCGCCACGAAAAGGAATTTTCTCCAGTGCTCTGGCCTTCAGGGGCCAAGTTTCATCTTCATTAAAAACTAAACTCAGGAGGAAGCAACACCTTGAGAGAACTGTCGATGTTCAGTTTGAAGCCTGGCTTCGAGAAACTGCAAAGTTGCTATATAACTGCTGGCCACCCCGGGAGCCTCCACCTGGGTCTGGAAGCCACGATCGGGTGTTTTAATCAGACTCGAGCATAATTTCAAACCAGGAGGGAGCATAATGCTGAGAGACGGGCCTGAACACTAGAGAGGTGGGTTCCAGTCTTGCCCCTTCTACTGCACCAGGTTCATTCATCTATTCATTCAGGTACCATCTGGAACCACACACAGGCCCAGGGCAGAGAATACAGTGGGGGAAAAAGCAAATGAAGTCCTTGCCCTCAGGCAGCTCAAAGCTTACTCGTGGAAGCAGACAGCAATCAGATCAACACAACCATGGAAAGATAGGGCTGCGGGGCTAGGAGGGTCTACAGTCGGGGGATGTGACCTCAAGAGAGCAGGGAAGGGAGGACCTGGAGGAAGTGCCACCAGGCTATTCATTCATTCAACAAGCACTAACTAAACATCCCTCGTGGGCCAGGCACTGTTCTAGGCACAGGGATGAACCAAAGCCCTCACCCTCATTGCCTTGTTATTCTGGTGGTGGAAACAGGTTCTCCACACCACGTGATTCCTGGTAATGAGAAGGGCCATGCAGGGATAAGGCAGGGCAAAGGGACAGAGAGTGCTGGATGGATGGGCGGCTATTTTAGACAGGAGGTCAAGGTCTAGGGGAAACTATTTCCAGGCAGAGGAAGCAAGCTGGCTGGAGGGCCCAGGAGGGGCAGGGCAGCGTGGCTGGAAGGGCGTGGACTTGGATAAGTGGGGAAATAGGCAGGGGCCAGGATACCAAATCTCTGACCCTCAGTTTCCCCGCCGGTGGCACGGGGATGGTGAGACTGTAGAACTTCTTTGTAGGGTTGCAGTGAGAATTAAATGACACATAAAGCAAGCAGCTCCAAGCCCGGCTCTTGGTAAATGCTCTGTCACGATGGTGAATATTCCATGGGTACCTGAGCTGGCACCCTCGAGATCCTTACGTCGAGAAAAGGACGAGGCTGTACTGAGACCCATTCCTGGGAATGGGCAGGAAAGCTGGCCTCTGAACCTCAGTCAGTGCTAACCGGACAACAGCTATTCCATCAGCTGACGACAGTGCTCACGGGACAGTCTGGCTATTGGGGTTGGGGGGCTGTCGCCTTCCAGGGTGGGAGCAGCTACTGCTGCAGGGTGAGATGCAAAAACCAGCAAACCCAGGTGAGAAGCCAGTTCTGCTGCTGACCACCCTGTGGCCTGGGCAAGTCATCACCCCATCACTGGGCTCCCTGGGTAAGAATGGGGAGCCAGGCTCACCTCCTTCCTGCTGGGTCCGCCTGGGCCCCACGTGGGCCTGGCTATCCTGTAAACACCAACAATGGCTGGCACGCCATTCCACGACGTCTTTGCAGGAGAGCGACTGCCTCTCAGACCCAGGGTGAGGCTTCCAGGAGGGAGGCTAGAGCTGGCCACTCCCGTACCACAGCGCCCACTGGCCCCTTCCGGAGAAGGGGGAGGAAAAGCAGAAACCACCGACTTTCAAAATGACACACAGTTGGTCCCCAGGGCCCTCCCTGAAGCAAGCGCCTGCCAGCTTTTTGGGTGGCTGCTACTTCCCCTTCTGGGGACCAGCCAGGAGGGTGGGGCGGCCCCTCCCTGCAGCCCAGAACCCTCACACTGTCCCTGGGCAGCGGTGGCCACAGCCGTTTGCTCCCTGAATGGAGTTTATAAGCCATGTCCTCCGATAGGTAGATGGCTGCCCTCGGACAATTCAAAGGCAGTCTGAGATTTTCACCAGGCAGTCTTTTCTGTTGAAAACATTCCTCCCTTCCCTTTTCCTATTTTAAAACAAGAATCAGAGACAAAGCAGCAGGCAGGTGGGGACTCCATAAATTATCATTTCCCTATGGAAAGAGGCCATTTCTGCTTTGTCCACAGCAGTATCCCAGCACCACGTCTGCCACGTGAAACACTCAACAGGGCTCTCAAATGAACAACAGAATAAATGAACGGACGGAAAAAAATGACAAAGCTGGGTTTTAAGAAATATGTTGGACAACAATTCTATTTCTGGAAATAAATCCCCCCCCAAAACAGATTTCAAATATACATGGAAGCTTCTGAAAGCATTATGCAAAAGAGTGAAAAACTGGAAAAAACCTAAGCTGTTGCTGGAGCCTGGTTGGTAGATAGTTCAGTAAATCTGGGCTCACCCGGACCATGAGATAACACGCAGCCCTTAAAAAGAACGAATTTGCCTTTGTCCACACTAACTTGGAAGTTCGTCCATAACACACTGTCCCCACCAGGGTGCTGACAGACGGATGCACTGTGTGGAATGAACAGTATGAATTCCAGTTGTATCTTGAAAGAATGACCCACGCATACTGCGTGCACACAAAGACGTCCACAAGCATCGAAAAGAGTCTGAAAGGCTGCACATCAAACTAATTGTGACTACCTCCCCGGAAGTGGGATTTTGCTGGGGGCAGTGTGCTGAGGGGGCCTTACATTTTTTTACTGACTACACCTTTTATTCTTTAAAATGTTTATGACAGAGAGTGCGCATCGCTTTTATGAAAAGCAGGTTTGAAAAGCTGAGATGCATGTGACAAAGTTTGGGGTGAGGGTTGTGGGGTTTTGTTTTTGTTTTTTTAAAGTAAAACTCAGTGGGGGCCAGGATGTGGTGAAAGAACTTCACACTCCACTGGGGGGTGTGAACTGGCGCACCCAGCGTGAACGGCACACTGGCCACAGGTATCAACACCACCCGACACGCTGCACACACCCAACAATCCTAATTCCAAGACTCCCCCTCAAAGGTGTGATTACAGACAGAGACGTGCAGACCCATGAACAAGCATGCCCATCACTGCGCTTGTTAGAGGATAATGTGAGAAACCTCACGAGATGTCTAAATATCCAACTTTGGGGGTTTCATAGGTCAGTTATCGTTTGTGCACATGATGGAATGAAAGGAAAACATTAAATAACCATGTTTCCGAGGAATATTTAAGCATATGGGGAATTATCGGATATTATTCAATTTTTTTTTAAAAGCTGACTGGAAAAAATATATATATATATACTATGATCCAAATTTTTTTTAAAAATACATGTTAATCTAATAAAAACTAATATTTACTGAGAACTTATAAGGTGTGCAGCACTACACAAAGAGGCTTATGCGTATCATTTACCTTCCTCTGTATGTCATTTTGCATCTCATCAGCATATATATTCCTATGTATGTCATTTATATCTATGAACCTTTGGGGCAGGGAAAATTATTATCCCCATCTTACAGAGGAGGACAAGGAAGTTTAGAGAGATTAAGTAACTTGCAGATGGTCACCCAGATCTAAGGACAAATGTGACGCTAAGTCTGTGCTCTACCACTCTCTGGTCTTTCTGAGCTCAGAAAAAAGACTGGAAGGAAGCAGTGCATCTTGGCAAGATGAGAAGAGACTTTAATTTCCTTCTTTGTGGGTCTTATTCCTAAATGTCTGTATGACTATATCTACCTATATACTCATTCATATATTTATTTTCTTATTACCAAGGTAATACTGCTTATCAAAGATTCAAACATTTACAAAATAAAAAGTCTCCATAATCCTGGCAGAGATAAACACTTATGAGTTTGCTGCATATAGCTCCAGATTTATTTATAAAAATAAAAACCATATATGTAAATAAAAATATATTAAAATTATATGTATATGGGCTTCCCTGGTGGCACAGTGGTTGAGAGTCCGCCTGCCGATGCAGGGGACGCGGGTTCGTGCCCCGGTCTGGGAAGATTCCCACATGCCGCGGAGCGGCTGGGCCCGTGAGCCATGGCCGCTGGGCCTGCGCGTCTGGAGCCTGTGCTCCGCAACGGGAGAGGCCACAACAGTGAGAGGCCCGCGTAACGCAAAAAAAAAAAAAAAAAAAATTATATGTATAGATCATTTTCAGGTATTTGTTACTTTTAACAATGAAATCAGATTAAACATACTATTCTGTAACTTGTTTTTTCCCCCTTCACAGTACGTATATACATCTTTACAAGAGATTACACATTTTCTACAACTTGATTTTCAATAGCTGAAGAACATTCCATTGTATGACAGTACCATAACTTATTTAAGTAATCTTCTACTGGAATAAATTGGATCATTTCTGATTTCTTGCTGTTACTAATACTGTTGCAATGAATACCATTGTACATATCTTTCTATGCATGTATAAATAGCACATATTACTTTTATAATCAGAAAATTACATAACAGTGTAAAATGCATTACATATTATACACACACACACACACGCATGCACGCACGCAGTGAACTTAGAATGTATGAAGATATATAAGAGAATCTTTCATCTGTCCCCTTAACTGCAGGCGACCAAAAGATAAGAGGAGCCTTTCCCCAGACAATGCCAATTAAAGGCAAACCACTGCCCAATTGTCCTCCTCTCCTGGATCCTCCACCCCACACCAGTGGAGTCCACAATCTAGCTTGGTCAGGGCTTACACTTGAATTCTAGGTGTCTGAGAAGCTTCCAGGTGGGCCTCAATCAGGGGTCGTGCCATGTGCCCCAGGAAGTATTTGGAAATGAATGGGGGCAGTCAGGTTACCACAACAAAAGACAGTGCTGCTGCCATTTAGTGAGAAAGAGCCAGGGACACTGCATCTCCTTACACGGCAAAAGTGTCCCATCCAGCCAGCAGTGGCCCTGTGGGCAAAAACTAGCCACAGCCCTCATGGTGCAGACAGAAAACTGAACGCTCTCTAGAGGGTTTGGGACCTGCTGAAACTGGGGTGGTGACAGGAGAATCAAAGGCTCCCATCCCCAGCCCTGGAATCCCAGGGGTTTCCTTCCTTAGAGCAGCCGGAGGCATGCCTGGGCTCAAAAGAGGGAGGCTTCCACCAGTCACCCAAGTGACCTCTCTTAATTATCAGGACTTCTGCCTTCCCAGGAGCATCATGGGAACAGTACCAGGCAGGGAAGTGAGAAGAGTCTACTGTGATCTGAGACAAACTACTCCCTGTTTCTGAGCCTCAGTTTCCTCATCTATTAAATGGGGGTCATATTATGCAACCAACTGTGAGACTGAAAGAACTGCTCTATTTTTCTGTTTCTATTTTCTTTTGTTTTTTAGGCAACCAGGTACACATGACCACTAATGAGGGCTTTGCTTTCCCATTCATTCCCCTCCATCTTTGGCCTCCTACCTCACTGCCTTCATCAACTCTCTCTTCTCCCACATAACCCTGCATTTTTCTGGTATTTTCTGTCTCTCTCAACCTCAATTGCAAATTCAGTCCTTTGTTCTTGCTTTCCATCCACTTCTGCCTCACTCACTCCCTCTTCTGGGTCTCTATTACTCCAGCAGGCTGTGCCAGTCTATGGTGGACAGCAATTTGTTTTTCTGGCAAGTCCAAATCTTTCCTCCTTCTGGAAAACCATCTTGTCCACTCCCAACGCCACTGTTACAGGAGGGCGAGGGGGACTTCCATACTGCTACATGATCCCACCTCCATTCTCAGAGACTGACTACAAGCTGGGCCAATGAGAGAAGCCCTCCTTACTGGGCCTCCTTGATTGGTCCAGGGATCTGCACCTGAGCCACGCTGGGCCAATCAGAGCTCTTCACTGGGATTACTGACTCTGAGACTTGAAATGATGAGGTTCAGTTCATCCTGCAGGAGGCAATGCTGGGGAAAGTAAAATTAAACCCAGCCAGAAGCTGTGTGTGAGGGGTTGGACTGAGAGCCTAACCAACATACACAGAAAGACAGAAACCACAGACAGTCCTGGCAGCATTGTTTTCCAGGGTCCAACTAACTCCATGTCCAGCTGCATATCTTCCCCAGCATGGTTCCATACACCATATACACACATTCTCCTGTCTGCCTTAAGTCGCGTGACCAGTTTTTATCACCTGCCACCAAAAGAGTCTAAGGAGGGTAGTGGTTAAGCACATGGGCTCTGAAACCAGATGCACTGGTCTAAACCCCAGCTGTTCCTCTTACTAGCTGTGTGACTTTGGGTAAGTTAATTAACCTCTCTAGGTGCCAAATCCTTCCTCTGTAAAATGTTATCAGTAGTCTGTGAGGATTCAATGAGTTACATACCAAACACTGGCTCAGTGCCTGGTAGCCACAATGAAAGAACCAAGACCTCAGCCTGCTGGCAGCAGCACACAGGAATTCTGGGTTAGGGTCCAGGTGGGGGTGAGAGGCAGGTGACTGGTTCCTGCCAGGCCTCCTGAATATCAGGGGGCCTTTGGGAAGTAGAGATCCTGTAGTAACTTGAACTGATAAAGTAATGGCAATGCTGGACACTACTATTTACTGAGCACCTACTATGTGCCAGGCTCTGTGTTAGGCACTTTGATTTTTAGGCCAGTTCAGACCTCTTCTCGGAACTTGAAAGACCCCAAAAGTTGTGAAATTCACCTCCCACCTTCAGAGAAGCACCTCTGGGGAGAGGAACACAGGTTCTTTGGAGAATGAAGAACATTCCTCCTCATGACAGCTACTGTGAGACATTCCTCAGCCCAGGAAAGAAACTCAACCTTTGCCAGGCCTCTCTCTGATAGGCTGGGCACCTATAGATGCTTTGCATATATTGTCTCATCATACCAATTCCATGAGGTAAGAACTACTACTGCACTCTGTTTGAGGAAAGTAAGGTTCAAAAGGGTTAGGTGACTCATCCAAGGCCAAAGGCAGGTCCAGGACAAGAGCACAGATCTTTGGACCTCAGAGTCCTCACCCCACTTTATATCTGAACTGTCTCTGATGGCAGACACTCTTCCTTTCCCTCTCTGCACAAATGGATTCCCACTGGCCATGAAGAACTGCTTCACAGCCACCCAGAGCTGGAATGTGTGCTCTGCTTGGCAACTATCAAATGAATCTCCGAGGAAGTTTGAAATCCTAGACAGAAGTAAACATTTAACACAAGGAAGAAGCAAAATGCCTAGTAGCAGAGAGGGACAGAACCCTGAGGCTCCCTGTGACAGTACTTTGTATTTCAGCCCACTGGTCACAACCCTGTGAGGAGGTTCTGTTGTTACACCCACTGCACAGATGAAAAGACTGAGGCCTGAATGGTTAAATGTGTTTGTCCAGCTCGGAAGTGGCAGAGTCACGATCTGAACCAGGCTTGTCTGTGTCTAGGGCCGACGCTTTGCTCAGCTCACCCTGCTGCTTCCCATTTATTCCCACTCCATCGAGAAACACAAACTGTCTCTGATAAGGTGACATCTCTGCTTGGGAGAAAGATCTGCTGAGCAATTCTCTTATGCAGCCCTGAGTTGCATAATGCCCCTCCAGGGGCCCCAGACGGTCCCAGGGACCTAGGAAGAGGCAGACAGACTGCTACCTCGTCTCTCAGGCCTCCTCCACTGCTTCACCAGACTGCAGATTCCAAGCCCCAGGGGGAAGGAGGATTTTCTAAAACAGAATATCAGGCCTCAGCGGGCATCCACACCAGGTTCCCAGGGCCCAGCGGTAATTGTGTAAATACTCGCACATTCAACTCTCCCTGAACTTTTCTTCCTCCTTCATTGGTTTCCTAGTTTTCTCAACTGCATCTGCCAAGTCATTTGGAAAGCTGATGCCCCCATCTGCTTCTGCTGGGTTCCGAGTGGGGTTCTGGAATCAGCTCGGCACGTCAGTGCCCTCCCGATTGAAGGGGTGTGTGGAGGAAGTCAGCAAGGGAAAGGAGACCCTCACCGGGCACATCTTAGCCCCAGGCTGCTGGGGCCCTCCCTCCATCCCTGTCTCCACCCAGGGCTTCCCGGGCTTCCCTGTGCTGACAGCCCCTCAGGCTGCTCCTGACCCAGGCGGTCTGTGTCCTGTCTCCTCCATTTGATATGTTTTTTTTTTTTTTTAGGTATTACCGTATGTATTTACTTTATTTTATTTATTTTACTTTTTTTAGTATCTTGCATATTTTTTTCAATTAAAAAAATTTTTTATTGGAGTATAAATGCTTTACAATGTTGTGTTAGTTTCTGCTGTACATTTAACACGTATCTGTAGAATCTAGAAAAATGGTACAGATGAACCCATTTGCAGGGCAGGAATAGAGACACAGACGTAGAGAACGGGCATGTGGACACAGCGGGGAAGAGGAGGGTGGGACGAACTGGGAGATTAGGACTGACGTATATACACTACCGAGCGGAAAACAGCTAGTGGGAACATGCCATAAAACATAGGAAGCTCAGCTCGGTGCTCTGTGACGACCTAGATGGGTGGGATGGGGGGGTGGTGGGAGGGAGGTCCAAGAGGGAGGGGATATAGATATACATTTGATATGTTCTTGAAGGCTGAGCGAAGGTTTGCCTTGAATTCCCCAGAGCACATAAGACTCTTCTGTTCCCAGATTCTCCCTGACCTGGCTCTTCCCTGGCCACCTCCCTCCACCTGTGACAGAGCCAGTCCACTGGCAGCTAGAGTCAGGGAGACCCAAGTCCAAACCCTGCTGCTTCTCCCCCCTCATGGACTGATCCTGGGCATCTCATTCCATTGTGGGCCTCAGCGTCCTCACCTGTGATGGGTATAGTCACCTCCCCTCCCCCAAGTGTCCTCAGGAGTGCTGACTAAATGAGATGATGTCTGGAAAGTGCCTTGTCTGAGGGCTGGCATCTAGAGGGTGCTTCCTAAACCCGATACAGATGCGTTATTTTTATTATCACTTTTTTTTATATTTTATTATTTTATTTTTATTATCACTTTTAACTCTTCTCATATTTACTCCTGCATTTACGCAGGAGTAAATATGAGAAGAGTTAAAAGTGATTGTCTTGGGGTGGGGGGACAGGGAAGGGAGATGGTAGGAGTAGACAACACATGTATGTGTTATTTTGGTTAAAAAAACTTATTAAAAATATAAAGAAATTCTGACACATGCTACAACATGGACGAACCTTGAGGACGTTATGCTAAGTGAAATAGGTACAAAAACACAAATGATTGCATTTATATGAGATTCCTAGAGTAGTCAAATGCATAGAGACATTCAAGAGAATGGTGGTTGGGGACTTCCCTGGTGGTCCAGTGGTAAAGAATCCGCCTTCCAATGCAGGGGACGCGGGTTAGAACCCCTGGGGAGGGGACTTAGATCCCACATGCCGAGGGGCAGCTAAGCCCGCGTGACTACAACTGCTGAGCTCGTGCGCCTCAACTAGAGAGCCTGTATGCCACAAACTACAGAGCCCGTGTGCTCCGGAACCTGCGTGCCACAACTAGAGAGGAGCCCGCGGCGTGCTGCAACAAAGAGCCCGCGCACCGCAACTGAGACCTGATGCAGCCAAAAATGAAATAAAAATAAATTTAAAAAAGAGAGAGAGAGAGAGAATGGTGGTTGCCAGGAGCTGGGGGCAGAGGGGATGGGGAGATGCTGTTGAATGGGTACAGAGTTTCAGTTTGGGAAGATGAAAAAGTTCCGGAGATGGATGGTGTGATGGTTGCATAGCAATTTGAATGTGCTTGATGTCACTGAACTGTACATTTACAAACAGTTAAGATGATAAATTTTGTTATGTATATTTTACCACAGTTGAAAAGAAAAAAACAGAGAGGAGGCATAAAAAAAAATTAATAAGGTTTCACTATATGCTCCTGATGTTCTATTTTCTGTCTGGGAATGGATGAGGGTTGTCTTTCCGTCCATCACTATCTCTCAGATTCTACCTATCAGAAGCAAGAGCAAAAGGGGTTGGGCCAGTGCCTCCTTGCAGCGCTGCTGGCCTGTAGGCAGGATCACTCTTGGTAGCAAGGGGCTGTCCTGTGCACTGTAGGGTGCTGGGCATCCCTCTCTCTACCCACCAGATGTCAGTGGTCTCCCCCAACCTTTAGTTGTGACAACCAAAGATGTCTCCAGACACTGCCACTGTCCCCGGGGGACAAAATCACCCTTGGTTGAGAACCCTGGATTAGATGCAGCCACGATGGGAACTGTGGCCCCGTGTCCCGGGGAAGACCGGGGAGGACCTCGACATCCCATGGGAGTGCAGACCCACACTCGCTCCCTCCCGCCCGCAGAGCCCAGGCCGACACCCCTGGCAGGTGGCGCAGGGCTCTGCCTTCCCGCCTCGCCCACAGATACCCCTTACCCAGCCTGATGTCTCCCTCAAGCGTCATCAGCACGTTGCCAGCTTTCAGGTCCCGGTGGATGACCTTCTTGCCGTGCAGGAAGGTGAGGGCTTCCAGCATCTGGCGGCAAACCACCTGAATCTGGGGCTCAGTGAGGCCTCTGTCCAGCTCTGGAAACAGAGAGAACTTGTCAACTCAGCAAGTGCTCAATGCAGGCAACTCCATGTCAGGACACTGCCAGGTACAATAAATACATAAGCCGCCAATGTGGTTGAGCACTTACTGTATACCAGGTTCACTTCTAAGCACTTCACATGGTACCTGCTTCGTCCTCACAGTAGCACTATGAAGCAGGCACAACTGTTCCGCCATTTCACAGGTTAGGAAACTGAGGCTCAGAGAGGTCAAGTCACTTGCTCAAGGTCACACAGTAGGGAGTCACAGATCTGAGATTAAAAACAGCCAGCCTGGGGCTTCCCTGGTGGCGCAGTGGTTGAGAGTCCGCCTGCCAATGCAGGGGACACAGGTTCGTGTCCCGGTCTGGGAAGATCCCACATGCCGCTGAGCGGCTGGGCCCGTGAGCCATGGCCACTGAGCCTGTGTGTCCGGAGCCTGTGCTCCGCAATGGGAGAGGCCACAACAGTGAGAGGCCCGCGTACCACAAAAAAAGAAAAAAACCAGCCAGCCTGTCTTCAGAGCTCAGGTTTGCAAACACAACCTTTCTGAGGGGCAGAGACCCATTCTGTGAGCAGGCACTGAGTGTCAGGCTCCGTGCTGGGTGTGGGGACACAGAGAAGGGTATAGAAATGACAAGCAACTTTTGGAACACAGGGGGGTTGGGGGGCATGGGAGGGCAGGACAGGCAGCAACCCCTTCTGCCTGGGGAATCGGGAAGCTCCCCAGAGGAAAGGGCATTCGAGCTGTGTCTTGAAGGAAGAACAGGTGTTTGAGAGCAGAAAAGTGGGGCAGAGCATTCCAGGTCAAAGAACCAGCCGAAGCAAAGGCCTGGAGGTGACGTGAGCTGGTGTTGAAAAATGTTAACTGGCCGGTGGTGGTGGTGCCAGAGATGGGGAAGGTGAGGGGCCGTCACCAAAAGCCTCTTGTGTGCTGGTTGGGGCCGTGCGTGCGCGCACACACACAGACACACACACACCCACTATACACAACCCAGCGTCCGCTGAGAGACGGCAGGGACTTCTTTTCTGAGCAGGTGAGGAACGCAAAGAAGAGTTCCACAGCATGTGCAAAGGACCCCGCTTGGCTGGCGGGGAAAGTTAAGTGGAGGTCGGAGGTTGGCGGGAGCTATGGAGGCTGCATTTTCTTTGAAATGCAATGGGCAGTCTGGGAGAGACTCTGAGCGGGACAGAGATACAACCTGAGTTTTGCGTTTAAAAAATTCCTCCTGGTGCAGCGAGCGAAGAGCTTGCAGGGAACAAGAGTGGGCAGGGGGCTTGGCTGGGGGCCACACCGTGGTCAGGAGGGCTAGAAGGTGGCCAATGCTTTGAAGAGGAAGGATTCCTGACCTGGGTTGGGGAGGGCGGAATGACAGAGTGTGGGACCAGGTGGGTGCAGTGGGGAGGAAGGGTGCGAGAAGAGTCAAGGACGACATGCCCCACTCTCTGCCCCACTGGTCACCGTGATTATTGAGTTTTTGCTGCCGCCCAAGCTCCCTGTGCTGAGGTGAGCCTCACAGCCCTGCCTGCTGGGCCTTCAGGCTGCAGGCTCCCAGGCTGGTGGGCCAGAGCACTGCATTGAGGTCTCCCTCTGGCTGGAGAAGCACTCTCCCTTCTGACTTCCCAGGGCCAGGGCCAGGGTGGAGGTGCCAACTGCACTGTCCTGGGAAGCCCGGCCCCAAAGCAGGGCTCCTGGACCAGAGGTCCCTCTCTCTGGGTCCACAACTGCTCCCCTTCCCAACTGCTCATCCTTAACCCCTGCGCTTCCCCCAGGAGGGGTCTAGGCTCAGAGCCTGAGGGGACCTCAGGGCCACACAGACTGCGCCTGAACCCAGCGCTGCCTCTTACTGGCTGTGTGGTTTCTGGCAAGTTGCTGTATCCCACTGCATCTTCATTTCCTGGTCTGTAAAATGGGAGTATGATGATGGATGTAGGCGGGGCTCTAGCGATAAAGCATGTTAACCTCTCAGCATGGAGTACAGTCAATAAAAGGTGATCGCTGTTATGCTGGTCCTGAGATTATGTCAGATTATCTGCAGCAAATTTTTTTTTTTTTTTTTTTTTTTTGCGGTACGCGGGCCTCTCACTGTTGTGGCCTCTCCCGCTGCAGAGCACAAGCTCCGACCCACAGGCTCAGCGGCCACGGCTCACGGGCCCAGCCGCTCCGCGGCATGTGGGATCCTCCCGGACCGGGGCACGAACCCATGCCCCCTGCATCGGCAGGCGGACTCTCAACCACTGCGCCACCAGGGAAGCCCTGCAGCAAATTTTTTAAATGTCAAAAATTAGTCTGGCTCATGTCTGATTTACTTACATAAATGAAACAGGAAAAATCAAAGTGATGATGTGATGATCATGATCTCAACGTCACCATTTTTGGAGCCTTTACAATGCACTAGGCACAGGGATAAGGATTTGGGTACATTGTTTCATTATATCTGTACAATAATCCAGTGAGGTAGATAGATAAGACACATTTTTAAAGTCTAGTTTATTGAGATATAATTTACATACAGTAATATTCACCTTTTTTTGGGTATAGACTTCTATGAACTTTGGCAAATGTATGTAGTCACAAAAACAGCACCACAATTTATTAATAGAATACATATTCCCATCTCTCCCCCAAATTCCCCTGTGCCCCTTTCACCCCCATTCCAGCCCCAAAGCAATCACTAATTTGATTCCTGTCCCTATAGTTTCATCTTTTTCTAGAAAGGCATATAATTGGAATCACACAGTATGATAAATTTTTAAGATGAATTCTGGATTACACAGCAATACATGAATACCTTCTTCTTAAGAAAAGAAGCTGCAACACTGCAGGTGAGTCTAAGTCCCCTTCGAAACCACATCCAGACCCGCCCCTCACCCTACTGTTCTCAGGAGGGCTGAGAGCCAAAATGTTTAGCAGCTAGCAAGGCGTGGCCAACAGGATCAGAACTAAGATGGCCATGTGGTGATATGCCACGTGCATGTTCTTCCCGTGCCGTAAAGGAGCCAGCCCAGGACCCCACAGCTACCAAGCCAAGGAACCTGGGATGGACCTCAGGAAGCCTGGACCCCAAGCCCAGGCTCATCACTTTGCACAACTCTGCAAGGCGATGGGAGGCAACCTAGGGCAGAAAGGCCCTCTGAGCAGGGCGGGCATCTGCGGGAGAGTCCACCCCTGACCACAGAGCTGCAGCCAGAGCCTGGCTCTCCTTGTCCCAGCTTCTCTTCTCCCACCTTGATTTCTAACATGATGATGGCACTTTAACTGCTGCCACCAAAAAGAAGCGAACCACTTGGGGCCGGAGCCGTTGCTTCCACCGGGAGACGTGAGACACAGAGCCCAGGGTGAGTTTGCCTGCTGGCTGAGCAATAGCCCGGGGTGATGTCCCAGCTGTGAATGAGCTCAAGGACCTGGGACTCATCAATGCCTCTTCCCTCTCTGATATCCTCCCCCAGGTCTCATTCAGCTAAGCGGCAAACCGGGAGAGGCAGGCTGCTAGTTGGTTCCCATTCTCCCCTCTTTTTTAAATATCCAAACATACGGCCAACCAGCCAGAAGACCACATTTCTCAGCCTCCCTTACAGCTATGTGTTACTATCTTCTAGCCAGTGAGATGAAAATGGAGGTGTCATGTGGGGCTTCTGTGGTGTCTTAAAAGAGTGGCAGTGGGATGTGTTTTTGTGGACCTGTCCTACCCTTCCTTCTTCTATCCTGCTATTTGGAATTCTGATGTGATGGCTGGAGCTCCCACAGCCACCTTGTCACCAAGAACAGAAAATCAGCATGAGAATGGGGCCAACACAGAGGAAAGTAGGGCCAAGAGTTGGAGAAGGAAACCAAGTTCTTACAACAATGTTTTTAAAACCCTTAGCTCAAGCTGTGCCTGAAGCCTGACACCCTTAAACTTTTCAGTTATTAGTGCAAATAAATTCCCCTTCCCACATCCCCTAACTTTTTTTTTTCCTAAACCAGTTTGAATAGCCCTTATAACCTAGAGCATCTCAACTCATACAAGACCATCATTTTTACGTTGTCAGATTCTACCCAGAACAATGAAAATCTTCAAAGCCAATCTCTGCTGGGAGAAGGCACACCCAAGGGCCATATCACAAGTGCCCGTATCCTATTCCCTACTGTCATTTACCCACCTGGGAACTCTGGGAGTGGCAAGAGGCTCTGCAAGGAAAGCCAGCATTCTATAGCTCAGGATGGGAAAGGGCTGCCATAAATTTGAGACATTCCTGAGATAAACTGAGGGAGAAAACACCCTCTTCACAATAAAAACGTGGCTGAATGGTGCTATGTTATACTGAGGGCCTCTCCTCTCCCGAGCTGCCCCAGAATCCCGGACATGTTATTCAACCTTCTGGGCCCAAGACTCTCAACCTCTCCTCGCTCACCGCTCACCAGGCTGGCAAAAGCAAAGGATAATGCAGGGTGGGCAGCAATTCGGAACAGCATCCCCCAGACCTGGGTTCACATCTCAGCTCTGCTGTGTGACTCTGGGCGAGCTCCTTAACCTCTCTAAGCATCAGTGTGGTCAATAAAACAGAGATGCTCTTTCTGATTTTATACATGAGGATAATATACATGAAAGCAGCTACCACAATCTCTGGCATATAGTGGCCATTCAAAAAATAGAGGTGATTACTAATATATATATTTTGTTACTGCTCAAGCTTGCCTGGAACAACAATTTCCCCACTGAGCTCTTATAGAATGGGTGGGGATCCCCACCTTACAAAGAACCTCCCTCAGGTGTCTCATTTTCACCTCCTAAGGGTACTGTGGGGTCCAGCAAGGGGGCACCACATCTGTCTTATGCCGAGGGCTTGAGGGAGAGAATGACCTGCTCAAGGTCATGTGGCTTTTTGAACGGGAAGTGTTGGTCTTCCAAATGTCCTGCATCCTCTCCAGTAACCCAGCCCCTGCTCCCAAAATGGGACAGAGTGGGGAGGTGCTCAAACAGGCCACGGGCATTACTGGGGCTGAGGAGTGATGGACACCAGTCCCAAGCAGCGCCAACACCAGCACCACTGCACTGCATGAAGGAAGACTCACCCACGGGGCTTCCCTGGTGGGCCAGTGGTTAGGACTTCACGCTTCCACTGCAGGGGGCAGAGGTTTGATCCCTGGTCGGGGAGCTAAGATCCCGCATGCCGCGCCAAGAAAAAAAAACAAAAAGCAAAAAACTCACCCAGCATGATGGCGTCCACAGCTCCCCCAGGACAGAACTCGATCATGATCTGCAGAAAATACGAGGCAAAGTAACAATGAGCAGGCGCCTGGGAGAGCCGCCAGATCCAAGCCTTCCAGAGGCTCCCAGCCCCGGCCGCGCGGCGGATGGAAAAGGGCAATTAGAGTAAAAAGTGCCGTGGGTGTTGACACAGGCCCTCCCTCCCTGGTCCACTCCCATCTTCACACTTCCTGCCCCACTCTAGGCTCCTATCCTTCCTGCCCCACTCTAAGCTCATACAGGAGAAGGCTCCTGCCTTCTCCTATATGAGAAGATGCTTTCTCTGTTTTTTTACAGTGCTGACAGAGGTGGGTGGGGAAGGCAGAAAGTGACACAAAATTTAAGGCACTCCCAGCACCTCCTCTAGCTCCGGGCTCCCGGCCTCTGCTTGTTGTAAAGTCCCTCCAACCAAGCTCAGCAGAGGCAGACACAGTGCCTGCAGCGTGGTCAAGAAGGCTCGTCGCTCTAAATAGAAAAGGAAAAACCTCAGCCATGGCCCAGCTGGGCCAGAGCCAGCTCTCCAGCCAGAGTCCGGAGAAATAGCCTTAAGGTTTCGATGAGGCCTCTAAGCTTGTGGTCGCCCTTCCAGAGGCTTCCTGGCAATGTAAACATGAGGATGTGGTGATGCATGGCTTGGACCCAAGTCCCAAGCCCACGGCTCACTAGTTGTGACCTTGGGCAAGTCACTTCCATCGTGTGAGCCCGTTTTCTCAGCTGTAACGTTCCTACAGTCACTCTGGTCCTGCCTGGCCATCGGAGCATCAGGCCTGACCCCAGCTCCCCCAGACTACCTCTCTACCATTTTGGGACTGTCGTCCTAAATAAAAGTCAAAGCATCAGAGATGGATTAATGTCCTGCAACCCAGAACACGAGGAAGTGGTACTCCTTTCTCCCACTCACTCACTCATTCATTTGTTCATTTAACCAACCACCAATGAACCAGGCTTGTTCCCAGGGGTCAGGGTGACCTGGACACAGGCATTGACCTCTCGAAGCTCAGTGTATCATTCTGCCTTTTAATAATCCTCAGCTCCACAAAAGAGAACCCCCAATCCTGTTAATTGCTAGAAAAAAACCCAGCTACGAGAGGCAGTGGCGGAAAAGAAGCCAAATTTAGTCACCAAGCAAGGCCGCTTACTAGTTAAGTGGCCTGTGAGATGGTGGGATACACGCCCGAACCCCACAGGAGTGACAAAGTCATCCGGGCCTTGCCGGGCGACGGGTGAGGCTCAGTCAGTATGAGCTGTTCCTATGATTGCTTCCTTGAGCTCAGAGGTTCAGGCTTTTTTGGTTTTCGTGTTGTCTTTTGAGACCCCGTGAAAGCCACCCTCTCTCCTCTCACACAGAAAAATGCAAATACAAACAAATGTTTGTGTGCAATTCCACTGACTTCTTGCACGCCCTTAAGTCCCACCACCAAACCCAGGTTGGGAACCCCTGCTCTTCACCCGCTACTATCTTTGCGGCCTTGGCAATGACCTACCTCTCTGCAAGATGGGATAATACGATGGATGCCCCCAGAACTACTGTAATGATTGGATGAGGTGGTACTTATAAAGCAACAAGCCTGAGCCTCACACACAGCAGACACAGGACAGGCTCAGCCATTCCCTTCTCTAATAGGGGGCAGCTGAAGAGGAAAAGGTGGTAGTGCCTCTTAATTAGCTACGTGACCCTGGGTAAGCCACTTAGTGTCCCTGAGCCTCAATTTCTTCGTCTGTAAAATGGTACTAAGCTTCTCTCCCTCCAACATCACCAAGACAGTCAACGACATGCCCAACACAAAAGCCACACCAACTAATAGGCATTTGTCGAATCTAGCAAAGGAAATCACTAGAAAGTGTCACACTTAGACCATGTTATTTAGGCCTCCTACAAAAATATGCCTTCCCAGAACTACAGTTCATCAACACACCCGTTGCCGTATCAAAAGTCAGTATGAGAAGTGGTCAAACCCAGGCAGTTCCTGCATCTTTCAGTTAAGCTGTCCCTTACACAACATCCTTACTCAAGGTCCCCCATGACCCCTCCTCTCCCAGGTCAGCACTAGGAAAGCTTGAGCACTGTGCCATTCTGGTTTGCTTCCTCTTCTGCAATTCGAGAGCTCCATGACCCCTTGCCCTTCCTGTATTTTTTTACTTATTATTATTTTGCCTTGGCTGCTGGGAAGCTCTGAGCTTAGCTTTGGTTTTATTCCCATGAATAAATGTACCGACTTTTCATTCTATGCCAGGATTAAACCTATAATACTTCACAATTTGCATATGGACCCCGAGGAAGTATCTTTAGGAGATTACTGCCCTGTAACACAAGCATCCCCAACCCCTGGGATCTAATGCCTGATGATGTGAGGTAGAGCTGATATAATAATAGAAATAAAGGCACAAAAAATGTAATGCGCTTGAATTATCCCAAAACCTTCCCACCCCCCGACCCCGATCCATGGAAAAATCATTTTCCACGAAACTGGTCCCTGGTGCCAAAAAGGTTGGGGACCACTGCTATAACCCACACTCAAACTGTGAAGCTTTTTTTTTCAGGTATGCGGGCCTCTCACCACTGCGGCCTCTCCCGTTGCGGAGCACAGGCTCCGGACGCGCAGGCCCAGCGGCCATGGCTCACGGGCCCAGCACTCCGCAGTAAGTGGGATCCTCCCAGACCGGGGCACAAACCCGCGTCCCCTAAATCGGCAGGCGGACTCTCAACCACTGCGCCACCAGGGAAGCCCGAAGCTTTTTTCTGAAACAGCAGTCCTTGTTCAGAGTTAATCAGAGTGATGTTCCATTAATTAACTTTTTGTAATTCTGCCCAACTATACTCTCACATGTGGCAAAATAAAGTTTGATTTTTCTTCTCTTTTTTTTAAAGTTGCTTTTTTTTTTTTTTGTCCTTTTGGTTTAAAAAGCTTCATGTCTTGGTGCCTTTTATGTGACGTCAAAAAAAAAAAAAATGTCCCTTTCATGACATGGTTCTCTCACTAGGTTCCACTACATGTATCTTAACACTTTACCTTTCAGCTTGCCTGTGGTAGGGTCACAGGGGGCTTATATTATAAACTTCTCAGGGATTTTACAGAAATGCATGAGGTTTAATTAATAAAATAATAATCTCAATAAAGGCAATAAAAACAATAAATAAAATAATCACCTTGATGCCTTAGGAAATTACTAAATATGCCTGCTTAGAAAAGAGAATAGAAACATACATCAACACCCACAGAAGGATTACCGGCGTTCTGTACTTTCATGTATTTTCCATATTTTATTCAACTAATATGTAAAATAAAATTTTATATTAGAAGTACTCTTTTTTTTAATGGAAAGTACTGGCCTAAAATCACCCATGGCTACAGATGCATCTATTCATCTGAAGGGGGATGGGGTTGTGCCCATCCACGACGAAGGCCCCAGCAGGACCATGCCCAGAGCATCCTGTGATGAAAGGAGGCTCCTCAGGATCCAGGGTTCCTGGGTACAAAGCTGACGGCCTCTAAGCCCTCACCAAGCCCAAAATCCAACAGCTCCCAGTACCAAGGACCGACTCCTAGAACCCATCAGAGGCTCATCCATCACTCTTCCTCGAGAGGGCAGCAAGCAGCTTGTGACCGAGGTTTTTCCCAGGATCTGGTGAAGGGAGGTTTGTGATCAGCTTAACTCATCAACAACTGAGAGTCTACCAAAGGGCTCACATTGCTAGGCAAAGCGGGGGCCATGAAAGAAGCATTTGATCAACAAACACTACCTGAGCTCCTAGTCTATGACAAGCCTGGGGACCCAGGACGATTCAGACAGGTCCCTGCCCTAAGATCACAGGCAGAGGCAGATGCAGACGCAGACGCAGACAGAGGTGAGTGGTGCAGGCACATCGTGGCTATAAGTACCCAGAACCTGTGGCCACAGTGGTTAACCCAGCCTGGAGCTGGACAGCTTGATAAAACACAGATAATCGGGCCCCACCCCAGAGTTTCTGATTCAGTAGGTCTGGGGGAGGGTCCAAGAATCTGTATTTTGAACAAATGCCCCAGGGATGCTGCTGCTTCTCCCCCCGACTATACTTTAAGAACCACTGCTCTACAGGAATTCGCAAAAGAGCGAGAGGTCTGGACCCTAGAGTCACATCTCTCCTCCGCCTACCAAAAACATAATGTAAGATGGTGGTACAGAAATCTTGGGGACAAACTGGTGGAATTACCATTTCTTTTATGTTCCTTAATTAACCTGAACTTCATAATCAGTGTTTCCTTTACTTCTTGCCTCTAACCAAGGAGCTAGGGGCTTGGGGAGGCTGTAAGATCATCCTGGTGAGCCTTTACCAAATGATGGTTTGAGAAGCCCTGGGTATTGGCAAAGAGGCTTTAGGGATTTGCCTTATTAGAGATGGTCAGATTGAAACAGAAGAGTATTTCAATGAATTTTTTTTAAATAAGTATAAATATAATTATTTAAATACCCTCCCATCTTTTTTTTTTTCTTTTCTTTTTTTTTGCGGTACATGGGCCTCTCACTGTTGTGGCCTCTCCCGTTGCGGAGCACAGGCTCCGGACGTGCAGGCTCAGCAGCCATGGCTAACGGGCCCAGCCGCTCCGCGGCATGTGGGATCTTCCCGGACCGGGGCACGAACCCATGTCCCCTGCATCGGCAGGCGGACTCTCAACCACTGAGCCACCAGGGAAGCCCCCCCTCCCATCTTTTAAAAAAAAAGATTTGTGGGCCTTCGAGTGTGTGTGTATCAAGGGGCATGATGAAGATCAGGTGGGTAGAAGTGACACCAAAAGCACAAGCAATAAAAGAAAAAACAGATACACTGGACTTCATCAACATTAAAAGCTTTTGTGCATCAATGGACACTATCAAAAGAGTGAAAAGACAACCCACAGAACGGGAAAAATGTCTGCACGTCATATATTTGACAACAGGCTAGGATCCAGAATATATAAAGAATTCTTAAAATAAAACAATAAAAGGACAAATAACCCTATCTAAAAATAGGTAAAGGATTTGAAGAGATGTTTCTCCAAAAAAGATATAGTAATGGCCAATAAGCACATGAAAAGATGCTATCACTGGCCATTAGGGAAAGGTTAATCAAAGCCACAATGAGATACCACTTCATGCCTGCTAGGATGCCTAGAATCAAAAAGATGGACAGTGATAAGTGTTGACAAGAATATGGACAAATAGGAACCCTCATACACCGACCGTAGGAAAGTAAAATGATGCAGGTACTTTGGAAAACAGTCTAAATGTTAACAGTTTAAAATGTTAAACATGGCATTACAATATGATCCATACAATTCCCCTCCTAGATATATATCCAAGACAATTAACAACATACCCATTCCACAAAAGATTCCAAACAGCCAAAACAATCTTGAAAAAGAACAAAGCTGGAGGCATTATACTTCCTGATTTCAAACTATATTACAAAAGCTATAGTAATCAGAACAGTTTGGTATCAGCATAAAAACAGACATACAAATCAGTGGAACAGAATAGAGAGCCCAGAAGTAAACCCATGAATATTATGGCCAATTAATCTACAACAAAGGAGGCAAGAATATACAATGGGTCTCTTCAATAAATGGTGTTGGGAGAACTAGATAGCTACATGCAAAAGAATGAAACTAAACCCACTATCTTACACCGTACACAAAAGTCAACTCAAAATAGATTAAAGACTTGAATGTTAGACCAGAAACCAGAAACCTCATAGGAGAAAACACAGGTGGACATCGGTCTTGACACTGGTCTTAGCAATATATTTTTCTGATCTGACTCCAAAGGTAATGGCAACAAAAGCGAAAATAAACAAATGGGACTACATCAAACTAAAAACCATCTGCACAGCAAAGGAAACCATCAACAAAATAAAAAGGCAATCTACTGAATGGGAGAAGATATTTGCAAACCATATATCCAATAAGGGGTTAATATTCAAAATATATAAAGAATTCATACAACTCAATGACAAAAAAACCAAACAACCTGATTAAAAAACGGGCAGAGGATCTGAATAAACATTTTTCCAAAGAAGACATATGGATGGCCAACAAGCACATGAAAAGATGTGCAACATCACTAATCACCAGGGAAATGCAAATCAAAACCACAATGAGATATCACTTCCCACCTGTCAGAATGGCTATTATCAAAAGGACAAGAAATAACAAAGTTGGTGAGGATGTGAAGAAAAGGGAACCCTCATTCATGCACTGTTGGTGGGAATGTAAACTGGTGCAGCCACTGTGGAAAACAGTATGGAGGTTCCTCAAAAAATTAAAAATAGAACTACCATATGATCCAGCAATTCCACTTCTGGGTATTTATTCAAAGGAAATGAAACACTAATTCGTAAAGATATATGCAGCCCTACATTCACTGTAGCATTATTTACAATTGCCAAGATATGGAAACAACCCAAGTGTCCATCAATGGATAAAAAAAGATGTGGCATATGGAATATCAAGGGACCCCAAATAACCAAAGCAATCTTAAAAAGAACAGTTGTTAAGAAACTGTTCAAAGAAAGTTGGAAGTCTCACATTTCTTGATTTCAAAACTTACTAAAAGCTACAATAATCACAACAGTGAGGTACTAGCATAAAAACATACAGACAATGGAAGGAGATCCCAGAAATAAACCCTTGCATATGTAGTCAAATGATTTTCAACAAAGGTGTCAAGACCATTCAATGGGAAAAGGACAGTCTTTTCAACACATTTTGTTGAGAAAACTGAACTACCCATATGCAAGAGAATGAAGATGGTCCCTTACCCTACACCATATACAAAAATTTACTAAAAATGGATCAAAGACATAAATGTAAGAGGTAAAACTACAAAACTCTTAGAAGAAAAAAATAGGGAAAAGCTTCATGACATTGAATTTAGCCATGATTTCCTGGTTATGACACCAAAAGCACAGGCAACAACAACAAAAAATAAATAAACTGGACTTCATCAAATTTGATAACTTTTGGACATCAAAGGACACTATCAACAGAGTGAAAAAGCAACCCACAGAATGGGAGAAACTACTTGCAAATCATGTATCTGATAAGGGACTAATATCAAGAATATATAAAGAACTCTTACAACTCAATAACAAACAAAAAAATTGGGCAAAATACTTGAACAGACATTTACAGATATACAAATAGGCAATAAGTGCATGAAGAGATGCTCAGCATTACTAATTAGGGAAAAGCAAGTCAAAACCACAGTTAGATATCACTTTACACCCATTAGGCTGGCTATTTTAAAAAAAAAAAAAGAAAATAACAAGTGTTGGCAAGGATGTACAGAAATGGGAACCCTGTGTATGTAAAATGGTGTGGCCACTGTGGAAGCAAGTATGGCAGCTCCCCAAAAATTAAAACTAGAATTTAAAAAATTAAAAATGGAATTGCCTTATGAACTGGCATTCCATTTCTGGGTATATACCCAAAAGAACTAAAAGCAGAGTATCAAACAGACGTTTGTATACCAATGTTCAGAGCAGCATTACTCACAACAGCTAAAAGATGGAAACAACCCAAGTATACATCAAGAGATAAATGGAAAAATAAAATATGGCATATCCATACAATGGAATATTATTCAGTCATAAAAAGGAATGAAGCACTGATACATATGAATGAACCTTGAAAACATTATGCTAAGCGAAAAAAGTCAGACACAAAAGGCCACATATTATGTGATTCCATTTGTATGAAATGCCCAGAATAAGCAAATCCATAGAGACAGAAAGGAGATTAGTGGTTGCCAGTACCTGGGGGAGGGCTCCCAGGGCAAGAGACCGTGGGCTCTGAAAATATGACCCAAGTGCTTTTCAGCTCAGAAAACTGCTGACACTATGTGCCAAGCCCTGTCCCAGGCCCTTTATTCACAGTCTCTCATTTAATCCTCACACAGTTCTATAAGATGAAGACAATAATAATCTCCATTTTCTAGATCAAGGGTCACCAAAGTTTTTCTGTAAGGAATCAGACAGTAAATATTTTTGCCTTTGTACTCATAAGCTCTTTGTTTCCCTGGAGACCTCAGCCCATAAACATGTTCAGAGGGTGCCTGACAGGGGACAGCCTGCAGTCCTGCTGGCTTTCCACTCTGGCTGGAGGCCAAAGGAAACTGGAAACCTGTGTTTACCTCGATCCCCTATCAGTTTAGATTAAGCAGCTGTCATGGTGTAGCATAAGGGTCACGGTCTTGCTACATGATCCTGGCAGCCCACATCACCCCTCCTATCATTCATCCATTCATTCATTCGTGCATTTATTAGGCACCTACCCTGTTCCTGCACTATTTTAGCCATGGGAATTTAGCACTGCACCTGCACAGCTCAGATCAAGAAGTACTCTCTTCCCTCTCAGGCCAGTGTCCTCTCAGAGTTGCGCTGGGATTACTTACAATAAAAATCTTCTTTGGGGCTTCCCTGGTGGCGCAGTGGTTGAGAGTCCGCCTGCTGATGCAGGGGACACGGGTTCGTGCCCCGGTCCGGGAGGATCCCACATGCCGCAGAGCGGCTGGGCCCGTGAGCCATGGTCGCTGAGCCTGGGCGTCTGGAGCCTGTGCTCCGCAACGGGAGAGGCCGTAACAGTGAGAGGCCCGCGTACCGCAAAAAAAAAAAACTTCTTTGAAGCTGTTGCAAATGAAGAATCAGCTCAGTACTCCTTAGGACTGAGAGAGCCAGAATTTAAAATCTCTCCTCTACCTGATCGACCCTTCAGGACTAAACCCTGACCCCACAGTGCCATGCCGAGCTGATTTCCACCCCTCTGAATAACACACACGGAAAACACCACCTGTGCACTGCTTCCCCCATATAGTCTCACTCCACACCCTCAACCTCCTCAGCATGTAAGCAGTTGCCCGGTCAGTTAACCCAGGTCAGTCTCAGTTTCCCCACCCATGACATTTAACAGGAATCGAGAGTTTAGTCTGTGCCAGGCCCCTTTGCATGGATTATCTTACACTCACCATTTGAAGTGGGTATCCTAAAAAATGCCTCTACCTCATGGGGTTTTTGGGAGGATTAAACAGGATAATGGATGCCTGGCACTTAGAACATTACCTGGCACACAGTAAGTAAATGCTTGATAAATGTTACCAATTATTATCAGCATTTGGTGATACTTTATTCCCATTTTACATATGAGGAAACTGAGGTTCAAAGAGATTAAGGTCACAGAAATAGTAAGTATCAGAGCCAGGACCCGAACTGGGATGTATTTGGGTGCCAAGTCAGCTCTGTTTGTCTCCCCGATGGAAGAGACCTAGTGACCCCATCCTCTCTTCATTGTGCCTCAAGAAGGAAGCCACAAGCTCGAGACACAGCCCCCAGGTGGTGGAAGAAAAGGCCCCTCTGTCTCCCTGCTCCAGCCCTCACTGGGCCCCACTGGTCAGCTCACACACACCAAGTGAGCTCGCTCACCCAGAGATAAGGGAGCCAGGATGTCACAGCCCAGATAAGAGAGGGCCTGGACCACCCACAGGGTTTTAGGCATTAACGTGTACAGTCCACAGGCAGCAGGGCCAAGTAGCAGGATGGGTCAGCACTGCCACAGCCCGACCGTCCGCAGGGGACAACTGAGGCATGCTCAAGCCATACCGTGGAGACCACACGGTGCTCGGGGCCTGGGTCCCGTCCTTTCCCTGGCCCTTCCTGAGGCCGGCAGGAGTACTGGGTACACAGAAGGGGCTCAATAAATAAATGTTGGCAACAGTCCTGGAAGTAAAATTAAATAAAATTAAACCTCTTCTATAGGTCTGGACATAGTCCCAGATCTGCCCCTGTCCTTCTGTGACAGTGCCATCAGAACCACTTTCCTGCTTTGAGCCTCAGTTTTCCTACCTGGAAAATGAAGCTTTTAACATCTGTAAGGTCATTTTCAACATTGACATTTGAGGGTACAAGGTGAAGGACACTCACTTTATCACTGAATAAGCAGTTAATATTTATAAAAGTCCATTCATATCATCCATTATCAGAGCCTGGACCTGGTATGTGAATAGTAAGTGTTCACTGAATGAATTTATGAAGAATGAAGAAATATGAATGAAACATTTCAGTGGCTTTGAGATGCCCAGAAATCAGGGCAAAACAGCCAACACAGACTAACACAGCTGTTTCTGCAAAGAAAGCTGGACTAAAGCAAGCCAGTCCCCTCCCTCTCCTGCCACCCAAGAGAATAGAGATGATGGCTGCCATTACTGAGTGCCTAATGCATACCTTAGAGTGCTAAGCATTCTACAGGCATTCCTTTACATACTCCTGTGAGCAGTTATACTTATGTCTATTTTACAGATGGGGAAACTGAGGTTTGATGGGGAAAGGGCTTCCCCAAAGCCACTCAGTTCCTAGGTGAGAGAACGAGGGTACAAACCTAGGTCTGTCTGACTCTAAGATGCAAAGACTGCTGAAATGTGCAGCCACAGGCAAGCTCCTTTCCCTATCTAGGCTTGTTTCTTCTTGGGGCAGGAGGGGTAGGTGCTGCAATCACCCCTTCCTTCCCAGGTCTCCCTACCCTGAGAGGCAATGTCTCCTGGGCACGGGGACACCCCATCAGCACAGAAGACAGAGGCTTCTGGTCACTCAACAGAGACCTGTAGAAAGAAGACCCCCCCCAAAAAAAACTTAACAGTGAACACAAAAATGTCTCCAGCTTCTCAGCAGCCAGTCCCTGTAGGTGGAGTCCAGGAACCTCCAAACGTCTGAGCTCCAGGCCAAACAGTGCGGCCATTGAGCGGGGCAGCCCTCACCCACAAGGCCTCCCAGGAACGCCGGGCCTTCTCCTCCGCCTCCAGCTCCACCCACCACGTCACAGAGAGTCTGAGGAAGGAATCTGGGCTCCCCTCGAGACTGTGGGAACTGAGTGCCCCCTGGCAGGAAGGAAGGGCACAAGGGATAACCTTGGGGTTCCTAAGGGGAGGGGATGGGGTCCTGCCAAGGCAACAGGGAGCCTCTAAGCCTGTCTGGCACATTCTGTGGCACCTCTGCCACAACCCCTGCGGGGAGGATTACTAGATGAGGAGACCGAGATGGCTCCACATCCAAGTGTGCAGGCCCAAGTCCCGAGGCATCTCTGGGATGGAACTGAGGTGACTGCAATTCGGGGTGCCTAAACCCTTCTGATACTGTCTGGCCCAGAGATCAGGAGCACTGGCTTCAGGGTCAAAGTCCTCTGAGCTTGAGTCCAAATGCTGTCACTGTGTGTCTTTAGGCAACATGCTTCACCTCTCTGAGCCTCTATTTGCTCATCTGTAAAATGGGGACAACACATTCTAACCGTGATGGGGTCCTGAGGGGAGTAAATGAGATAGCACATGTGAAAACAACAAGCACAGTGCCTGGCACCTCGCCGGAGGGTGACAGACGACAGTCACTGTCGTCACTATGATGATTATCACCATCGCCACTCTCCTCATCACACCAGGAAATCAGGGCTGGAACCAGACTCCAGGCAGATGCAAACTGGGTCTTCAGCCCCTAGGGGAGACACAAGCAGTTCTCTGTCTGCACAGACATTTTTCATCTATTTGACCATCTGTCTGTCCGGCCACCATTACCTAAAGCCAGGGGTGGCAAGGTTCGTGCTGCCATAGAGAGGAATGGTCCAGGGCCATGCTCCTCATTAGATGGACTCACAAATCCACAAGACTAGGAGTGATCAGGGTCGCAGGAATACAGACACACAACTGGAAGGCCTGCCTGACTGGTAGGAAACAGCATTTTCAACTAAAATTGTTAAAGGTTTGTGGCATGTGAGATGGTCCTCAAGGGACAAGTAGGATTTGAAACCAAGGGGAGAGGGGTGGCGATGTGGAGAGGTGGGCATGGCAGGCAGAGCCAGCGCTGAGCTGCTCACAGAGCAGGGAAGGCGGTGCAGGGTGGGTGTTCATGTCCTATTACATCCCCAAGGGCAACCCCCAGTCTTCCTTGACTTATTACCCGAGAGACAACGTCTCCAAGGAACCAAAACACCTGAGTAAATAAGGTGAGCCCCGGGTTTTGACTCTGGAATCAGATACACCTGGGTTCCAACTCCAGCCCTGACACTGACTAACCTTGGACAAGGGAAGACCTCGGAACAAGCGCAGAGATGTGAGCCTCGGTTTGCCCGTGTGTAAGGTGTGGGGAACTATAGGATCTGCCACCTGGGTAGTGAGCAGTGGGATGACTTGGGGAAAGCCCACGGCTCAGGACCCGGCATTCGGCAAGTGTGCTCCAACCGTTAGTAACACCAGAGGCTGTATCCACGTGGGAAACTGAAAGGACCGGCCCACACTCAGAGACAAGCCCCCAGCGCCAGTGGCTGCCCATGAAAGGTTGAAGGAACAATCTGAGAGCAGCAGAGAGCAAGGCGAAAACACTGGGCGCCTTGGGCAAGTCTAAGCATCTATTTGCCCATACACCCTACAGTCTTACTATGTCCATCCTCTGCCTCCCCACCCCTGCTGCCCCACAGAATGTAAATTCCCAGAGGGCAGGGCTTTGTGTCTGTGCCTTCAGCAACTAAAACAGTGCCTGGCACACAGTTGGTGCTCTGGAAACATCTGTTGGTGAACGAATGAAGGCATGAGTGAGTCAGTGAGTGAACGCATGAATGAATGAATAATGGCTGCCCCACGTGCTCCGGGGAGGGGTGTCCAGTCACATGAGATCGCGGATGTGGAACACCAGACACAGGGGAGGCGTGATCACGATGGGGATGCAGAGACTGCCACAGTGGCAAGTACTGAAGGTTCCATCAGTGATGACACAAGTCCGAGGGCTCCTGAGACAGAGACCGGTAGGGACACAGCCAGGAAGGAAGAAGGGCCCTCACTCTCCAAGGAAGACAGGAGACAGTCCCTCAGCCCCCGGCTCATCCCTCTGTTTCCCCACTTCCCCCGACCAGGACTGGGATTATCTGTTCCCGTCAGGGCCAGACAGGGTATATATGCAGGGAAGCGGCCAGGGTGGGGGTGAGGGCAGATGGGAGAGCAGGTGGCCATCCATGGGGTAGCAGCCCTCAGCCCAGCTCATAGATGCCGCAAGGGAACATGGGCCCCTGTGGCGAGAGCTGCTTCAGGCCAAGGCAAACACTTGGATTCCTATATGAAAAACACCAACTTACAAAGGGTCACACTATTGCAAAACACTAGAAAAAGTCTGCCTTAGGTACAGCCTGTGGACTGGGTTTACACGTTTATCTGCCGATCTAGACTTTGAACAACACACATGACCTTTTCAGCTGGGTGCCTGGTACGAGGCTCCTACTGTCTTGCCAGCTGGGACGAGCTGGGTTTCTAATCCTGGGCCAACAGCTGCGAGATCAGTGTCATCACCCTTCATGTCCAGATGGGGAAACTGAGGCTCAGAGATGTGTCTGGGGTCACATAGCAGCACAGAGGCAGCAAGATTCCAGCCCAGGTCTAGCTGACTCCAAAGCCACTGTTTGATGGACCGAAGGAACAAGGGTGTGAGTGAAGCTGGGGCAGGGGGTGGGGGGGTGGTGAGTGGGGATGGAAGGAGCACACAGGATTGCCACAGAGGGGATGAGAGCTGGCTGATGGGGTCAGGTGGTGAACTAAATGCCTGGGAACATGGCAGGCAAATCCCCGGACCACAGAGTCACCCTCGCTCCTGTGAATGCGACACAGAGACCCCGGCCCGGCCATTCCAACAGCAGGATTCCAGGCAAAACCCCACATTACCCCGGCCTGTCTGTCCGCAGCTACACCATTCTACTGCCATTCTACCTGCTAGTAGCTGACAGTCCACCGCACCCAAGGTAGAAGCTGGACAGATCCTCGAGCCACAGGCCCCTCCCCACCAGACGCTGCCAAAAAATGGTCTGCAGGACAACAGGCTTCTCAAGTGGAGGGGGGGGCACAGACTGTGTGGGCTGGCACCTGGGGGGCGTGGGGTGCCCTGCAGAGGTGGGAGCCAGGCTGATCTGAGTTGGAACCTGGGTGTGAGCCCGGAGACAGTCACTCTCTGTCTCTGACCCTCAGTCTTCACATCCATAAAATGGGGGTGACAACATCTCAATCCCATAGAATTGTGAGGATTCGGCAAGATAATCATGAAAGCGCCCGGCACAGAGAAAGTTCCCAGCAAAGGCCAGCTATGTGTGTTCTTTTGCTGACTCTTCCCTCTCACCTTCACCCCCTGCCTCCTGATTTACCCTCTGAGCCAAGAAGTCACAAGCTTCTGCGCCTGCTTCCCCTCCCTGAGCCTCAAGGCACTCTATCTGTACAGCAGAAGTGGTAAGAAGTAACAATACGCTTACCCCAGAGGACTGAGAGGGCTGCATTTCAAGTGCTTCACAAAGTGCTATTATGGATATGCGTGTGTGTCCCCAGAGTGGACGCCCCTAATCCAGAAGGACAGCAGGAGTCAGTGAATGCCAGGGAAGCCCAGGGGCACCAGGACCCCAGAGCCCATGGGGAGAGGTCCTGGTCCACAATACTGTGGAGAAGGGCCACCACAGGCCACACAGCTGACCACGAACCCGGAGTTCAGGATTTCAGAGATACCTGGGCTAGGACAAGCTGAGCCGACTCGGGCCAAAAGGCCTCCTTGAGATCATCCCTTCCAAGGCCCTGGCATTACGGGCCAGGAAGCAGAGGTGCAGGGAAGGGACAGTGCTTCCTAGGGTCACAGAGGGTTGGTCCCAGATCTGGGAAGATCTCAGGTCCCCTGACTCCATCCAGCCCAGCGCTCCTTCTGCCGCGCTGAGTGACTTTCTAAATGCACACAGCGCTGTTAGTGACTTTCTAATGTCACATTCTCTTTACACTTCTAGTATTTTTTAAGGCCAGATATGCAACCTCTGTCAGTGAGCAACTGCTAGCCTCTGAGCCCAAGGCGACAAGCCACAGAAACCCTGGCCAGTGACATGTAGTCATATGAACACGTGTGGACAGCGGGCCCCTCCCACCCACGCCCTGCTCTGTGACCCTGGGCCCTGCACTTCCTCTTTGTAGAATGTTCACTTTCTGATAAGAAGTCACACTCTGAAAAGCCTACAGTCACTCCTTCAGTTCCTCTCTCTCTCTCACACACACACACACACACACACACTCACACACAAACAAACGTGGTATACACGTACAGGAAATTCACAGCTGCCTTACAAACCTATTTTTGCATTCCCTAGGCCAGGAGTCACGGCTTAAATGCCACCAGGTCTGAGTAGCTAACTTATGGGGCAAAGCAGCTCTGTCTGTATGAAAAAATGTCATCTTGCACACTTTTCTAAGAACACAATGCTCTTGGTTATCTGCACTTTCCTCAGTTTCGATAGAGACATGGGAATGAGAAATATATCCTCTCAATTCTACTTTAAGTAAAACAGAGGCAGATATAGAGAACACACTTGTGGCTGCCAAGAGGGAAGGAAGAATTGGGAGTTTGGGATTAGCGGATGCAAACTAGTATGTATAGGATGGATAAACAACAAGGTCCTACTGTATAGCACAGGGGACTATACTCAATACCCTGTTATAAACCAGAACGGAGAAGGGTATGAAAAAGAACGTAAATCACTTTGCTGTACAGCAGAAATTAACACAACATTGTAAATCAACTATACTTCAAAAAAAATTTTTTTAAAACGAATGAACAACAGTGGCACACACCAATGACATACAGCCCTTAGGCTGAGTATTGGGGACAGTAGGGAGTAGTGAGGTCTGAGGCTAATTAGAGAGCAAATCTCCACCTAAGGGGCTGTTGCTGCTCAGCCCCAGGCAACTGCTGCCACATCTCCAGGTTGTTCAAGAAAAGCCCAAAGGCCAGACCTTTATGTGCCATCTTCTGACAAAATGCTAGCAGCAAATTTCTAAAACCATCTCGCGTGCCAAACAAAATGTGTCTGTAGGCCCGTTCTAGCAGACACCCTCCTCCTCCCAACAAGAAGAGGCCGTGAGTGGCAGAGACGCGTAGTTCTCAACCGAGGGTAGTTTTGTCCCCCAGGGGACAAGCGGCAACATCTGGAGACGTTTATGGTTGTCACACTGAGTGGGGAGATGGGGGTTCTGCTGGCATCTAGTGGGTAGAGGCAGGGACATTGCTAAACATCCTACAACGTACAGGACAGCTCCCCGCCACATAGAAAATGATCCAAACCCCGAGGCAGACCAAACAGAGTCCAAAAGGCTTGGAAGCTACTCTGGGGACCACCATGGGAGTGGGGGGCTGAGGGTGACAGGTGGCCTGCTATTTTCTCTGTGGCCACAGGAATTCCGTGAAGATTTCAACAGAGGAGGAATCCACAGCTACGAATGCTGGGAAAGCCGAGGTGTAGACAATGAGAGTTGAGACGTGAGCTGGGGGAGCAAGACCACTGGCCTTCGGGTCAGGAGAGGTGGGTCCAAACCCAGCCTCTGGCCCCTGAGTGTCCCTGGACAAGCTGCTGAGCCTGCCCGCCTCAATCCTAAGAGGACCGTCCCCAACCTCTGGCCTTCCAGGCTTGGCTAGACCCAAACACCCCTGGCCTGGGCGCATCCCCAGGCGGAGGTCCTGAGATTGGGGCACTGCACCGCACTGGGGGAGAGGGGTTCCTCCACCGTGCTTGTCCTTCCGGCCAAGCCCCGTCACTGCCGAGCGCTAAAGAGACCCACGGTGACAAACTTCCTCCTAACAGGGAGCACAGGGCCTGGGCTGAGGGCTTTGGCAGGCAAAGGGATTGGGCCAGAATGGAACAGAAGTGGTTTATTTTCTTTTATTTCTACTTATGGCAAGTGGGTCCTAATTTTCCATTTCTGGTAGTGAGACGGAAGTTTCTTTTTCAATTAAGGTAGTTAATTTCTAAAAAGTGAGTCACCTTAAAAAAATATTAACTATTCCACAGGTAGGAGAATGAATGAGGTTTGGGAGAGGCACCCCTACGGAGAGTGTTACATAAATATTACAGCTCTTTAGCTTCAAGAATGACAAGTTCATACCTGGGTGGGAAATCCAGGGAGGCTCTCCAACTGTGGAGGCCTTCCATGCAAGCAAAGGAGTCAATGCTTTGTTTGGTAGTCAGCAAGGAGATTCCTGGGCAGATAAACTTGTGCAAGACTTTCTGCCCAGACAAAACTTGGGGGCAGAGGGACTTCTGAACTTTTCCTGTGCCGGGGCTCCAGGGGTGGTGGCCAGGCCTGGCTGTGTGCACGTGAAAGGGCTTTCCTCACCCTGTGCTGATTCCTTCATCCACCCTGACATCACCTTTCTTACTGTCTGGGGGTGACACGGATCACAGCGAAGCCTCGGGTAGGTTCATCAGGTGAAAGGAAGAAAAGCCAGAAGAGAAGAGGCTGCCACAAACCAGGGGGTGAGGGTGTAGTGGGAATGGAATGAAAGGACTGTGAGCAGAGGGGAGAGAGAAGCAATGGCATTAACTAAGCACCCACTTTGTGCCAGACACTGCTGCCCATGCCCGACCTCTCTTAATCCTTACAATGGGATAGGTTTTGCTACCATCATCCCCATTTTAGGGATAAAGAGCTAGAGACTCAGAGGTTAGCTAAGATCTCAACTGGTGCTACGAGCCAGGACTTGTCCCAGTTCCTCCACTGCAGGGTAGGGAAGACAATGCATGAGACAGACATGGAGAAGAATCAAAGGGACTCAGAAATTAATCAGATTAATGGCCGAGGAAGAGGGCAGACGCTGGACTGCTTGAAACCTCCCTGAGGTTTCCCAACACCTACAATGAGACCAAAACCCCTACCTCCCTGACCCCATCTCCTTCCACCCCCACCCCATCCCAGGCACACAGGCCCCTCACTGCTTTTGAATGCAGTAAGCATGCTCTCACTTCAGGGCCCTTGCACTTGCTGTCCCCTTGATCCTCCCTTGACTGGATCCTTCTCAAACGTCACCTCCTCAGAGAGGCCTCCTGCTGACCATGCACAGAAGGTGGCTTGCCCTGTCCCTAGCCACACCTCTGATTTCATATCCATCATGGTCCTTATCGTTACCTGAATTATGTGTTTCTGTGCTTATTGGCCATCTTCCCCACCAGACTGTAAGCTCCATGAGCACAAGGATTGTAACTCTTGTTCACTACTGAATCCCCAGTCCCTAGAACAGGGCCTAGCACATAGCAGGCCATGACAATCTGGTCTCCTTTCATATGGTTCTCTGCCTCTCTTCCTTTGCCATCCTCCAGCCACAACAACTTTTGTCTGGTCCTTTAGAGGCATCACTGGCTCCTGCCTCAGGGCCTTTGCACTTCCTATTCCCTTTACCTAGAACTTTCCACCTCTGAATTTTCTGCAGGTCTGCCCTGCATCCTTCCTTTGGGGCCTCAGCTAAAAGGTCACCTCACGAGAAAGGCCTTCCCTATCCATCCTATTTAAAGCACCTGTTCCTGACCCTACCCTGGGAACCTCTATCCCATTTCCCAGTTTACTTTTCTTTCACACACTTATCACTTGCTGAAGTCCTCTCATTTACTTCTTCATTTGCTTCCATATCGTCTGCTTCTACCACAAGACTCAGAGCCCAGTGAGGCCAGGGACCTGGCCGATCTGTATCCTCAGGGCTGGAACTGGGCTGGGCACAAAGAAGGAATTCAACAGACATTTGTTTACATGAATAAATGGAGAACCCTGTGGTCTGACAGGGCTGCAGGCTTAATTCCCCCACGATGACCCAAGCTTCTAGAGATAGGAGCCAGAGTCCCGGGGTGAATAGGTAACAGATCAAAACATAGGGTTTGCTGTCCTGTCAAAAAGGCTGAGGGCATGTGAAAAAAAAAAAAAAAAAGGCTGAGGGCAACGAGGGGTCAGGAACCAATCAGAAGGAGCTTTCAAAATCCTCACAGCCTTCAAAGCAGGACTCTACAGCCACCTTCACTTCTCAGCCAGATTCAGCAGAAAGGAAGAGCTTCAGAGGCAGGAAGATTCCTCCTCTCCTCCCTGCAAACTACCAATAGCTGGAGAATTGCTTCGGTTAAAAGCAAGCGCATCCTTTCATGTGTTTGTTGGCCATTTGTATGTCTTCTTTGGAGAAATGTCTATTTAGGTCTTCTGCCCATTTTTGGATTGGGTTGTTTTTTAATATTGAGCTGCATGAGCTGCTTGTATATTTTGGAGATTAATCCTTTGTCAGTTGCTTCATTTGCAAATATTTTCTCCCATCCTGAGGGTTGTCTTTTTGTCTTGTTTATGGTTTCCTTTGCTGTGCAAAAGGTTTTAAGTTTCATTAGGTCCCATCTGTTTATTTTTGTTTTTATTTCCATTTCTCTAGGAGGTGGGTCAAAAAGGATCTTGCTGTGATTTATGTCATAGAGAGTTCTGCCTATGTTTTAGCTGCATAGCACAGGGAGGTCAGCTTTGTGCTTTGTGACCACCTAGAGGGGTGAGATAGGGAGGGTGGGAGGGAGGTGCAAGAGGGAGGGGATATGGGGATATATGTATACGTATAGCTGATTCACTTTCTTATACAGCAGAAACTAACACAACACTGTAAAGCAATTATACTCCAATAAAGAGGTTTTTAAAAAAAAAACGCAAGGGCAACGTCAGCCTGTGGGCTGCAGGTGCCCCACTGCCTTCAGTCTCCCCAGGGCAGGGCTGGCCTCAAAAGGGGAAGGGGGGGCTTCCCTGGTGGCGCAGTGGTTGAGAGTCCGCCTGCTGATGCAAGGGACACGGGTTCATGCCCCGGTCCGGGAAGATCCCACATGCCGCAGAGCGGCTGGGCCCGTGAGCCATGGCCGCTGAGCCTGCGCGTCCGGAGCCTGTGCTCCGCAACAGGAGAGGCCACAACAGTGAGAGGCCCGTGTACCGCAAACAAAACAAAACAAAACAAAACAAAACAAAAAGGCGGGGAGGGGGTCTGCCTGGACCTCCACTCCTTCCCCTGCTCTGGACCAGCCCTGGGGGAGCAAAGTCAGGGTCCTGTCTACCGGAGGAGGGAGACACCAAGACACAGAGGTACTAAAATGTGACTGGTAGGAGAAGAGAAAACTAAGGAGCAGAGAGAAGAGGAAGAGAAGGTAAGTTCCACCTAGAGGTACCAGGGAAGAATTTAAAAGGTCTCATGGAAGAAGCGATGCTCCTGCTGACTCTGCAGATGACAATGCGGAGGGCCTGCCTGCAAGAAGGCACTAGATGAACAAAGGCCTGGAGGTACCACCCGCAAGTAGCTTAGAACAACTGGAGAAGAGAGGCCTGGGAAGATACTGAGAGATGGACTATAATTAGCCTGTGTACCAGGTAACGGGTTTGGAATGTATTCTGGAGAGCTGTGGAAGGGCTTTTCATAGGGCAGTGTGACATGAGTAGGGCCTCTCATCCACAGTCTCTGACATCTGTATGTCTGGGCTTGTGACTAATTCACTGTGTGACTTTGGGTAAATTCCAGACCCTCTCTGGTCTGCAGTTGTCTCATCTTTCAAATGAGATGTTGGCTGCAGGACATCCAGCTGTAGCATTCTGCAGTTTAGTCAACACTCCTCTGGTGTGGCTCCAGAGGTGTGCCAGAGCCAGCTTTCACTGGCTTATGAGGACTGATTGTTAAATTTTCAGGAATTTTTGTAAGCTGGTAACATAACCATTGTTTAAAATTGTTATGTAACCTTATTATTTAAAAAATTGAATTAAAAACAACAAAGAGGATAAACACTCAAAACTCATCGCTTCCCTAATTATTTTAGCACATTCTAGTGTTATCTCTACTCTTAAAGTTATCTGCATCTATCGTATCTGTATGGCAGGAGTAACTTCATCACGGAGTGCTACTGCATCTCTTGCCAACTCTGTGTTAGTGACATTTTGTTTTAGCTTGAAATTGACCATGGTGGGAATACACCACAGAAACTGGCAGATGCTATAAACCAGGGCTGTTTGTTCCCAGAGAGTTTACTGTTAAACATTTACCATCATGTTACTCTGTCTCTGTCTCACTCCCATAAGACGTGTAGGAAAAGAGACCTAACCCTTGAAAGACTTTCCCAGAGGCCAAAATCTGGCTCAGGGCTAGGGGTGGGGGTGGAGGGATGGGATTGTTAGGGGGAGGGGCAGTTATAAGCCAAAGGAAATTCTGAGTTCAGCCCAGGGTTTCCCACATTCACTTACTCGGGGGGCCTGGTGTACATCCAGAGCTGCATTGTCTACACAGTCTAATGCAGGAGCCACTAAACACATGTGGCTGTTGAGCGCTTGAAATGTGGCTACTGTAGAACAACATGTATCATTTTATTCACTTTTAACTAATTTAAGTTTAAAAACTGGTACTCGATGCTATTATTGGGATACATTTAAGAATGCTGGAACAACCTAGGGATGTGAATCTACTTTCTCACCTGTAAATGTTATGACATCTAAATACAGATCAAGCATTTCTAACGAAAATTGAGCTCCTGAATTGAAATGTGCTATAAGTGTGCAACACATACTGGATTTGAAGGCTGAGAAGGGAAAAAAGGTAAAATACCTTATTAAAAATTTTTACACTGATGACATTTCAGAATGATAATATGTTTTATATACTAGGTTACATAAATTATATTATCTAAATTAATTTCATCAGTTTCTTTTTGCTTGAATGTGGCAATTAGAAAATTTTTAGGGAACTCCCTGGCGGTCCAGTGGTGGTTAGGACTCCACATTTTCACTGCCAAGGGCCTGGGTTCAATCTCTGGTCGGGGAACTAAGATTCCGCAAGCCGAGCAGTGTGGCCAAAACAAAAACAAAAAAAAATTTTTTTTAATTACATATATGGCTATCATTATATTTCTGTTGGATGGTGCTGGTTTAGAATATTTGGGGTTGTTTTTTTCCCCCCACTTGCACCATTTGATATTCAAAAGCAGAAGTGGTCATAAGGAACCACTAGAAGGATTTTGCAAAGATTACAAATTCTAGAAGGAAATGAGCTAATCTTGTCTGATTGCAGGTAGGGTGGTTTAGTGAGTGACCTCCACCCCAGCTGGGGAAAGTCCATCCCTGGCTGCCATGGCTGGGGAAGAGGCCCAGGACACTTGGGCAACAGTTAATTTCTCATCCCAAAGCCCAGCCCCTGAGAGTGGACCCCAGGCCAGGGCTGATTTTGTCAAAGACACCCACGCAGAAAACCTGGCTCCTGGAGCCGCACAGAAGGCCTGGCCTGGCCACAAGATAGGACCAAGAGTCATCACACAGAAGGAAAGAACCAAAAAGTTGGCGCACCTTCAACCTTATATCTCAGAATGAGACTCCTCCCTTCCACACTTCTGTACATGCCGTCCCTCAGACTGCCTCTCCTTCTCTCATCCCTTGGAGAACTATGCATCCTTCGAGATCCCGTTCAAACGTTCCTTTCTCTGAACCCTTTCCTGACCAAATGATGTTCCCATCTCACATCCTTGGACTTCTGGCCTAGTCTATTCTTACCACTTCCTGGTCAGTCTCGGTGCTTTCACTCTTGCCCCCTCAAACCTGGTTTCTCCCTAAAACGCAAAATTTGTGTCTCTCCCTGTGAGACTGCCACTGGGTCCCTATTACCTAAAGCAATAGTTCTCAAACTTCAACAAGCATCAGTCACCTAGAACAGATGGCTACACAGCACTGTAAATCAACTATACTCCAATAAAACTTAAAACAAAACAAAACAACGACAACAAAAAAACACAGATGGCTGGGCCCCATTCTAGAGATTCTGATTCAGCAGGTCTGGGTTGCGCCCTAATATCTTGCACTTCAAACAAGGTCCCAAGTGCTACTGCTGATACTACTGGTCTGAGAGGTTGTACTTTGAGAACCACTGATCTATTAAAAGATCAAGTGCAAACTCTTCACCTGGTCATTCAAGGCTCTCCACAACATCGCCTCCTATGACTGCCCTCATCTTTTACCACGTGCTGCCCCAAACCTAGTCCACCGTGATCCCGACATGCCACACCTTTCCCGCCTGCACCCCACTGCCCATGCTGATTCTCCTGCTTGAAACATTCTGTCTGTCTTGATCCACCCAGTTCCAGGGCCACCGTCCTTGATTTCACAATGTCTAAAACCCAAATCTTCAAAAATGACGAGATGGCACCTTTAAGGGTCTACAAAGTAACAAATACAGGCTATAGGGGCAAGTACAAAAAAGGAGGGTGAGAAATGATTTTGACCAAAACAGCAGCCCTGGATAAGAAAGTACCAGCCTAAAGCGACAACTTTGGGACAGAAAATTCTGGTGTATCTGTTTAAACAGCCTCATCACAGTCACTGTCCAGTTACAAATTGTCCTTTTTCTCCATCGGGTTTTCCAGCTCTGCCACTTTCTAGCTATGTGGCCTGGCAGGGGGGGAACTTACTTAGTATCTTTGTTTCTCGCTTTCATCTATAAGATGAGGATAAAGCAACAATCTCAAAGAATGAAGATTAAATGACATAATGCAAGTAAAATGCACAGCAAAAGGCCCAGCACACAGTAAGCCTTCAATAAATGTTAGCTGTTGTTGGTATTATCTTTGGACTTGGGAACGTAATGAACTTGGTATCCAGTCACAAACAATAATGGGAGCAGACACATAAAACATGTTTTTCTTAATGGGTACGTAATCAGCAATTCAATGAAGATTGTGTTGATGGATAGCAGGATAGATGGATGGATGGATGGGTGGGTGGGTGTGCATGTGTGTTGTAGGTAGGTGGTTTGATGGAAAAACTCATTTGTATAATACCAAAAGTGGCTCTGGGGACTTCCCTGGTGGCGTAGTCGTTAAGAATTCGCCTGCCAGGACTTCCCTGGTGCCCCAGTGGTTGAGAATCCACCTGCCAATGCATGGGACACAGGTTCGATCGCTGGTCCGGGAATATCCCACAGGCCGCAGAGCAACTAAGCCCGTGCGCCACAACTATTGGAGCCTGCACTCTAGAGCCCACGAGCCACAACTACGGAGCCTGCATGCCACAACTCCTGAAGCCCACACACCTAGAGCCCAAGCCCTACAACAAGAGAAGCCACTGCAATGAGAAGCCTGAGCACCGCAACGAAGAGTAGCCCCCGCTTCCCGCAACTAGAGAAAGCCCACGTGCAGCAACTAAGACCAAACAATGAAGACTCAATGCAGCCAAAAATAAATAAATAAATAAATTCATTTTTTAAAAAAAAGAATCCACCTGCCAATGCAAAGGACACGGGTTGGAGCCCTGGTCTGGGAAGATCCCACATGCCGCGGAGCAACTAAGCCCCTGTGCCACAACAACTCAACGTGCGCTCTAGAGCCCACGGGCCACAACTACTGAGCCCACATGCCACAACTACTGAAGCCCGTGCTCCACAACAAGAGAAGCCATGGCAATGAGAAGCCCGCGCACCATGAAGAGCAGTAGCCACCCTCACCGCAACTAGAGAAAGCCCGCACGCAGCAACGAAGACCCAATGCAGCCAAAAATAAATTAATTAATTTAAAAAAAAAAGTGGTTCTGTGAGACCGGCTTGGCAATAGACACTTAAAAATCTTAAAAATTCTCCTAAAGAGATTCTCAGGCAAGAGCACAAAAATTCAAAGATGTCCATCACAGAGTTGCTTATAACAGCAATTAAAATTTTTTAAAAAAGCAACGGCCTAAATGCTCAATAGTCAGAAGACGGAATTCAACAGAAAAAGAAAAAATGAAGATGCAGCTGTTTCCCTAAGACATGAAAAGTTGTTCTTAATATATCTTAAATACAAAGGGTAAAAAGTAAAGTAACTAGTCTGGTGTAAGTTCATCTTTTTTTAATAACTATGAGTGTGTGTATATATAGAAAAAGTCTAGAAAAATATATTCCAAATGTTATCAGTGGTTATCTTTGGTGTAAAGATTTGGATGGTATTAATCTTTTTTGTTTTTGCTTTTCTGTATACTCTCATTTTCCTCTGATAGCCATATATTTTAAAATTTGTTTAATTTCTTAAAAGAAGAAAAATTTTTTAAAAGGCAGCTCCATGAATCAATACAGAAGAAATGCATAGGCTCAGCTTCCTGGGCCTTAGCTATGTGACCATGAGCAAGGAGCCTGCCCTCTCTGTGCGTCTGTCCCCTCCCCTTTGGAAAAGGGTGACCAGTCCCCTGCCCGGCTCACCTCCCAAGGTGCCCAGAGACAGTGGATGAGGAAAGGCTTTGATATCCACAGCTGACAGTCAGGTGATGGTGGTTTTATTCCCCCCAGGGACATCTAGAAGACTCCCCAAGGAGATGCTCAGAGAAGCAAAAGAAAGCTGGCCTCCATTGCGGGGCAACCAGTTTTAGTGGACAGAGTTCTGGGCGGACCTGGGGTGCCAAGTTCTCTCCCCCCTCGGACACTGGCTTCCTTCATTTCTGTGAAATGAGAGGGATGAACTTTGACAGTGGTTTCTAAACCACTCCTTTGGTTTTCTTAAATAACAGGATCCTTTTCTCAAATGAAACACAGATTTCTCCATTAAGCATCAGTAGCTCTGTTCCTCAAAATCAGGCATTCTGTGCAAAACGAATCAACTTGGAGTCCATTTCGCATTATTTCAAATGGGAAAAATTATAAAGCATGACGTGTCAACTCAAGACTCCCCATTAATTTCCTAAAATGTAACTAACACATAGTAACACTCTCCCTGTACATGGCAAACTATCGTAACAGGAGGTCCAATGCTTAAAACATACCCTCTTGGGAATCCCCTGGTGGTCCAGTGGTTAAGACTGGGCACTTTCACTGCCATGGGCCCAGGTTTGATCCCTGGTCGGGGAAGTAAGATCCTGCATGCCACGCCAAAAAAAAAAAAAAAAAAAAAAAAAACCCCTCCTGACCACCAAGTCATTATTAACAACCAGTAACTGCGGTAGCACGAGCCTGGGCCGCTCTCTCGGATCCGGCACATTCCGAGATGCCCAGCCCCCACTGACCCTCGCTCCCTTTGCAAACCGTCTACATGTGAGTCAGACGGTCTTCCAATTACATCTAGAATTCACGAGACTTCCTGCACATCATTTCGTTACAAATGTTATGCTGAGTTTTAGGAACGTAAATATGATGTTTTACGGGCTCAACACTGGCTGAAAAGGAAGTCTGGAAACATGTACCTTCTTTTATAAACTGAGAGGCATTAATACTAGGAGAACATCAATGCCGGAGCCATTCTGCAGGGCAGGCTCTATGAAAACCAGGGCACCCTGGAATTCCTCCAAGGGTGATGCTGAGTTGGGAAGGTGGGGATTGAAGCTGTATCTGCACTGTGCACCTCAAAATATGAGGTTGCTGACGGAGAGTGGGGGCTATTAAAGGATTCCCTTTAGTGCTGCCATTGAAAGGCATCCCCTTGGAGCAGCCGCAGCAGTAGTAATAACGATGCCACCACAACAAATAATACAACAGCTCACACTCAGCGAACTCTGACATGTGCCAGCTACTCTTCCAAGCACCCATCATAAATTAGCTCATTTAATCCCAGGAACAACTCAATGAGCTAGGTACTGTTATCATCCCCATTTTACAGATGGGGAAACTGAGGCAAGGAGAGGTTAAGAACTTGCCTAGGGTTATCCAAGCAGAGCTGCGATTCAAGGCCAGGCAGCAGAGTTTCAGAGTTCCTTCCCGCTCCAAACCACTACCCCTGGCCCCCCAAAGTGGGGAGGTTCTGCAGAAAGAGGGGGCAGGGGACCCAGAGCCCCCCAACTTCACCTTGTCCTTGCCCCAGCCCTTGCCCTTAAAGCAGAAGCTGAGAAAGTGTTGAGGCCCTTAGAACCAAGCAGGGTCCGGTGGCACCAGGCCATGGGAGCCAAGGGGGACAGGCGGTGGCACCTTACCCACAGCTTCCAGTCATAGTAGTAGGCTCCCAGGAGCTTCACGATGTAGGGGTGGTCACAGGTGGCGAGGATCTCAATCTCCACGATGTAGTCCTGCAGCTCCTCCTCACTCTTGGTCTCAATTACTTTGGCGGCAGCCAAGGCACCTGTCTCCTTGTTCTTGGCCTGCAAAGTTGAAGACACAGAAGGTCAGCAGCCATGGTTGGCAGGAAGCTGACCCCTGGAGGCCAGCTCAGAGAGGCCCACGTGAGTGGGAAACAGAGGCCAGATGTCCAGATGTGGATAAGAGGCTGAAGTAGGAGGTACGCTATTCTCAACAATGGCCAGTGCTCGCCCATTATGTCAGCTCAGGAGGGCATGCGTCAGAAACAATGTTCTGTGGTTAATAATAAATTATTTTAAGTACAGTACACCCATACTATAGGATAAATAAAAATACAAGAGCAGCATAGATATAGAAACAACAACATGGAAAGATTGTTTATTGTTCAGTAAAAGATGCAAGTCACCACACAATAAAAGTGGTATGATGCTTTTTATATAAAAAATGGAAAACTACTCTTTTATAAATGCTCACACATGAACATAAATGCATGGAAAACTCTGGAGAGATACTGCCTGACAGCAGGCTGGGGAGGAGCCTGAAATGGGGACAGATTCAAAGGACACTTTCACTCTCTCTGTACTGTTTTAAAACTTTAATAGAATGTTTCGTGCATTTATTTGCATCATTTCATATACATTAAAAGTAAAATGAGGGACTTCCCTGGTGACGCGGTGGTTAATAATCTGCCGGCCAATGTAGGGGGATGAGTTTGAGCCCTGGCCAGGGAATATCCCACATGCCGCAGAGCAACTAAGTCCAAGCACCACAACTACTGAAACCCGCGCGCCTAGAGCCCGTGCTCGGCAACGAAGAGTACCCCCCGCTCGCCCGCAACTAGAGAAAGACTAGTTTCTCTTTGTGGCTGCAGCAACGAAGACCCAAGGCAGCCAAAAATAAATAAATAAAGTAAAATGAAAAGGGTTTTTAGTGCCCACCAGTTACAGTGGAAGTAGCTCCTAGATGCATTTCACCTGGTCGTAACAACAGTTTCTTATGTGATGAAAAAGAGAGAATTTCACACGTATGAGGATAGCTATAAATTTTTAAAAACGGAAAATAAGTGTTGGTGAGGATGTGGAAGAATTGGTACCTCTGTGCATTGCTAGTGGGCATGTAACATGGTGCAGCCACTGTGGAAAAGAATTTGGCAGTTTTACAAAAGGTTAAACATAGAACTACCGTATGGCCCAGCAGTTCCACTCAGGTATATTTGCAAAAGAACTGAAAGCAGGGATTTGAGCAGTATCCGTACACTAATGTTCACAGCAGCGCTATTCACAAGAGCCAAAAGGTGGAAACAACCCAAGTGTCCATCAGCAGATGAATGAATAAACAAAACGGGGTACAGTCAGCCCTCCCGCATCCTTGGGTTCCACATCCTCAGATTCAACCAACTGCAGATCAAAAATATTCAAAAAAAAAAAAAAAAAAAAACAGAAAGTTCCAAAAAGCAAAGCTTGAATTCGCCACATACCTGGCAACGATTTATATAGCACTGACAAAGACTTAGGTATCATAAGTAATCTACAGAGGACTTAAAGTATACAGGAGGATGTGCCTAGCTTATATGCAAATACTATGCCATTTTATATGAGGGACTTGTGTATCCATGAATTTTGGTATCTGCGGGGGGTCCTGGAATCAATCCTCGTGGGATACTGAGGGAGGACTATATATACATCCAATGGACTATTATTCAGTCTTAAAAAGGAAGGAAATTCTGACACAAGCTACAACATGGATGAATCTGGAGGACATTATGCTAAGTGAAATGAGCCATTCACCAAAGGACAAATATTGCATTATTCCACTTAAATGAGGTCCCTAGAGTAGTCAAATTCATAGAGACAGAAAGTAGAATAGAGGCTACCAGGGGCTGGTTACCAGCAGGAATGGGGAGTTAGTGTTTAATGGGTACAGAGTTTCTGTTTGGGATGATCAGAAAGTTCTGGAAATGGATAGTGGGGAAGACTGCACAAACACTGTGAACATACATAATGCCACTGAGTCCTACAGTTAGAATTTGCTAAAACAGTCAATTTTATGTTATGCATATTTCACCACAATTTTAAAAACTGAGAGCGAGTAAGAAGTAACCATGTAATAGTGCAAGCAATTTCACCCACGATGAGCTGGTGCCCAGGAAAAGGGTGCAGGGCCCACTGTTTCCCAGGTGGTCCCGTGAGCCTCGGGGGCCGCTGCTGGGAGCACCCACACACCACGCTGCTGTTGGTGGTGGGAGATGTTCCGGTGTTCAAAGAGAGCATGCTTTCCTACAACACGGGCCTAAAAGCCAGCTGCTCGTCTGCAGCCTTTGAACAGTAGTCTGGTGTGGAAAGCACGGAAAAAATGAGACACCCTGGACTCCACCGTGGTGCCTTCCCGTGGACAGCACCACACGCCACTCGCCTAACAGGACAACTCTGCCACCTGATCCGCTAGAAACGCCAATGGCTGAGTCGCTCCTGCATGCCCAAGTGCCCCTGGGGATGACAACCGGCATTCACATCAGCTCATGTGACACCCCATTCTACAGACTTAGAGAGGGGACGGGACTGGAACTAGGGAGGCAGCACCAAAATGTGAATCTGGGTCCTCTAACTTCCAGGATTCTGAGCACTTTCCACTATCACACAAGGTCCCCCTGTCATCTTCAGAACTCAGAAGCCTCTGAAACCAGATGCCAACAGGCAAGAGCACCCACAGGCCAGCCCTGCACAGGGCACTCGCAATGCTGAGACAATGACCCTCCTCCTGGCCTCAAGGAGCTCAAGGGCCAGCTGGAGAGACCCACCCCTCTACTGCCTGTGGCGAGATGGTGAGCTTATGGGGGGTGAGGGGTGGAAACTGGGAGGGGGCGCCAAGCTCCGCTAGGGAACCTTCCGGAAGGGAGTGATGCCAATAGGCAATTTATACGCTCATTTGTAAATTTACTCCCAGTTTAGGTAAATGTTTCTGCTAACTGAGCTGCAAAGTCCCCAGGTCCCAAGCAGTGACAATCACGGTTTCACATTTGTCAAGGACCCGCTCTGCAAGGGACCCTGGTCCACACTTCAACCTGTGCTAACTCATTTATCTCCTCATTTATCACCATGTAGGTGCAATTATTATCTCACGTACAGATGAGGAGACTGAGGCAGGGTCCCAGCGACTTGGGTGACAGAGCTGATCTGCAACGCTGGCAGCCCTGCTCCCGGGTCTGCACTCTTGGCGGCCACAGTGTATGGAACCTTCCACATCTGGCCCAGGAGCTCCGTTCGGGGAAGGGAATTTCATGCGGGGCCATTCCCCCGAGATCAGTCCCTGTCCTAGAATTCACGCTGCTCACTCGGCCCTACCTGGGTGGGGTCCTCCCCCGTGAACTCAGTTTAGAAAGCTTGTTCAGAATGCCTTAGAACCTCATTGATTTAGCATTTGGGTGCTCGCTCTCTCTCTCTCTCTCTCTCTCTCTCTCACGGACGCGCACACACACACACACACAAACTGATGATGTGCCTGCCTTTTCATTTGTTGTAAAGCTGATTTTCTCCTGTCCCACTAGACGACCATCCAAGTATCCTTTCACATTATACAGTACTCATGCTCTTCCTCCTCTCCAAATCCAGAGAGAACTTAAGGCCCACTCTGCTCCTTTACAGAGAAGCCAGGAGCGGCCTTAGTGGGTGGCCAGAGCTAGGGCCAGGTGACCAAGGCACCCACCCTGAACATGCCCTCCCAGCCCCCAGCCACAGCAGCACAGGGAGAGCTGAGTTCACCTTTCATTCCTGAGAGCTGGTGAAGGAGGCTGCAGCCACCTTTTCCTGGGTTTCCTTAAAAGGACTGTTTTCTCCTGAAGGTAGGCGAGGCCCAGGCAGGGACCGTTTTCCAGGAGTGCACAAAACCTGTTTTGCCCTCCATCCTGAAAGGCAGCACTGACCAGAGGTCCCAGCCTCTGGCGGGGTGCCAATATCAAGACTGAGGATCACCCGCTGCCCAGCACCTCACTCAGATTTCACAGAGACCTAGGGCCTGCCAGAAAGGGGCTGGTAGCAATCATGGTACATAAAGTGACTTGGCCAAATTAAATTCTCTAAAAGCCTGGTTAAGGCAGTATCAACTGAAAAAAAAAAAAAAGCACATGAGAGTTGTGGGCTAAGTTTTATTTGGGGCAAAACGAGGACTACAGCCCGGGAGACAGCATTTCAGATAGCTCTGAGAAACTGCTCCAAAGAGGTAGGGAGGAAGGTCAGTATACATGTGATTTGGGTGAAGGGGGAGTACATGCAATCAAGTGCATATTTTTTGCAGGTTTCTGCTAGTCTCCTGAAGGTTACTGCTAGTCACAAGGAGCAGACGTCACCACGAAGGATCTTACTGCTTTTCTAGATATGAGGAGATACAAGAATTGGGCTCATAAAATTGTCTCCTGAAAATATCTAACGATCTGAAGACCTGTTCTGCCAGTTTTTTCCAGTGCACAGAGCGCCTCATCTCTGCTCTCCGCCCTGAGCTCCTTTCAGGGGCTGCTGAAAGTCAGCATGCTGCAGCTGCAGCATGATTTAATCCTTGTAGAGGTAGATGGCAAGCGCCAATTTGTAGGTGACAGCAGCAATCTATCACCTTGAGGCCACAGAGAACGTAATGATGGCTGATGATAAAAACAGCTAACACTGTCTAAGCCCTCACTGTGTGCTACGACAGGCCCCGAGTGGAATTTCTCATTTCATCCTCAAGGCAGCCCTTAGAGACAAATATCACCATTCCCAATTTACAGATGAGGAAACTGAGATTCAGAGAGGCACGGTGAGTGTCTCAGGTCACACAGCAAGTGGGAAGGTGAAGGCTGAATACAAACTCAAGCCTGCCTGGCTCAAAGAGCCTGAGCTCCAAATCACTACCCAGCACGCACTTCTTGGCGAGTGCCCAGTGTTCCCTGCTCCATCTCCCTTTGCTAAAGCCAATAGCAACCTCTCAGCGTCAGAGCGCTTGGCAGCTGCGGAGGACTGAAACTGCCAGGATTTAATCTGCCCACGAGTCATTAAGGCAGGTGCCAGCCATCATGTCCATTTCCCAGATGAGCAGACTGAGGCTCAGAGAGCTATGAGGACCCACCCAGGATTGTGAGCTGTGGTGGTCTCCTGACTCCCAGTCCAGTGTTCTCTTGACTACACTAGGCTGGCAGGAATCAGCTTAATTCTATTCATTCATTCATTCAACCATTATTTACTGAGTCCATATTATGTGTGAGGCACTTTTCTAGTGAAGAGTTTCTGCCTAGAGGGAGAATCAGCAGGTTGGAATCACTGCCCTCCCATAGCACAATTCACCCTTCCCTGATTTGTCTTCAGAGGAGCCAACCCACTCTCATTCCCAGTCCCTAAGCTGTAACGGGGCTGACTCCACCACCATATCCAGAAGCAGGTGGGTGACTTATGCCGGCCAATCAGAACACTGCATTCCCTCTAACCACAGTGATTGGTTCAGGGATAGACACGTAATCAAGTCAGCTAATGAAATGCAACCTCAGAACAGTTGCTGCCCCAAGCCCTCCTTTACTGCTAGCCTCCAGCACTGCCTACCACAGTCCTGGAGCTTCTAGGTCATTGTGCTCCCAAGGAGAGACTGAACATGAAACTAGCTCCAAAGTAGCAGAGCCTAGAGAGGACCCGAGAGGACACTGCTAGATCCCCTCAATTAATTTTTACAATAGGGTGGTGTTATTAAGAGCCTCATTTTATATATGTAAGAGAACTGATGCTCAGAGAGGTGAAGTCACTTGCTCAAGGTCACACAGCAGGCAAAACAGCAGGGCTGGGAGTTGAATTGGGGCCCGTGTGACTTCAAAGTCCATGACCGCTTTGCCAGAGGTGCCTGTATATTCTGCCAAGGTCCTTTCTGGGTCTCTGCATCGCCCTCTGTGCCGTAGGAGAGAGGGGAAATGATAACCAAGCTCTCTCCAGGGTCTGATGTGAGGGCATCTTGGGGAGTGGGTGGGTACTGGAAAGCTAAGGGCGTCCACGTGGACGGGGCACCCACGGGAGTTGATAGGCAAGAAGTCATATAAAGAACAAGTGGCCGTCTGTGGCCTCTGACGTCCGTCTCTCCCACCGGCTGCGGCAAGACTGGGGTCCAGCAAAAGATGGGGGGAGCGCCCACCTAGCCCTCCACCGCTGGCCGGCAATGACTAACGCCTCAGCCCACACCCTTGAGAGCACACACACAGTGGCCACTTGTGCTTTCTGCCCAGGCACCTCTGTGCGAACAATCCTCCCCCTTGTGCGGCGCGGGACCCAGCCCGAAGAAGGTGGGAACAACCCTCCCAGAAGAAGCCCGTCCCACCCAAAGTGCCCAGCCAGCCCAGTCAGGGACTGGGAGCTTCCTGAAAGTCAACCACACAGAGACGGCCAGCTGGGCACAGCCCCCAGGCCCTCCTCTTCCCTCCTGGCTGCAGGCTGATCACTCTGTCCCTCCATCCTCCTCCAGGGAAAGGGCTGATATCACAGAACTCAGGGACCAGAAGGAACGTTAGCCGCCCCTCCTAAACCCCAACTCCCAATTCCCAGTCTGCAGATGGGGAAACTGAGTCTGTGTAGGTCATGCAGTGCCCAGAGTCTGATCTGTGACAGCTGCCTTACCTGCAGAACCAAAACAGAGTAAATGAGAGCACAAAAGCAGAAGGGCCTGGGAGGGCGTGTTGCTGTGGCACGGCTCACTTCAGGCCTGGGAGGCCGTGGAGCCGCCTGGAAATGAATCCTAAAGCGGGGCAGCAGGGGAACTGGCCGGCATCCGTTTTCCCTTGAGGATTCACAACTCCAGCTCCCTTTGGGAGCCGTCTCTCTTTCAGTCTCAGTGCGAGGGATTCACGAGGCGCCGCTGAGCCCACCTGGTCCTGGCACACAGCCCAGCCCAGCCCAGCCACTCAGTCCTGACCCTCTCAGTCACAGCCAGTGGCAGGCCAACAGGGTCGTACCTGAGTGGTTTTTTTGTTTTTTTCTTTTTTGTAAAATTATCAGCAAATAAGTTTTTTCTTTCTCTGGGGTTGCTAAACTGGCAGAACAGAAGGCTGGAGGGTCTCGTAGCCCACCTTGCCACCCCTTTGAAGAGCCTGCTTGAGGGTGAGGCCAAGACCAGGGAAGACGAGACCAGCCACAAATGGAGGAGGGCAGATGCCGAGGGTCTGCGAACACCTGGAGCCAGCTGATCTTGAAGGAAGGATCTGCCCTTAGACTTTCCTCAGGGAACCAACGAACTCCCTTTTGAATGACTGTCATTTGCACCAAAAGGGAAATGTGCTCCCCAACGCTGAGGTTACTCCAGCAGAGAGCAGACGTCTATGGAAATACTTCACCATGCAACACCTGGTAACGAGGTGCTCTTCACTCCCAAGGGCACCATGACCTACAAAGTGACCTTCACGGAGGCCTCTCGGAGGACCTGACTGATAATCTAGGATCAGGGACCCAGATGGGACACGTGGTTACTAACGGGCCACAGGCGGACAGAAACCATGGGATTCTTCTGCCAAAAGACTCTTCCTCCCAAAACGCGGAGAAGATCACTTTACACTTATTAAATTAACAAAGCAAGGGACTTCCCTGGCAGTCCAGTGGTTAAGACTCTGTGCTTCCAATGCAGGGGGCACGGGTTTGATCCCCGGTCGGGGAACTAAAATCCCACATGCCACAAGGTATGGCCAAAAAAAAAAAAAAAGGCAAGGAAAAATGACCACCTCTACTGCTGGTAACCAAACGGGTGGTAAAATGCATAAACTGATTACTGACAAGAATATAAACAGGTTCAATCTTGTAAAGATGAAAACTGGCAATAGGTTTCCAGAGCCTTGAAAATAACTTTTAAGCCTATTAGCCCTCATTCCTGAGAATGTAAGGCCAGGAAATAATTCCAAAAAAGACAACAGAAGACATGTACTAGGATCACATTCACATTAGCCCACAATTATGGCGAAAAAAGTGGAAATAACCTAAATGTTCAACTATAGGATGACGTTTAACTTAGTGGGATATTAAGCGACCCTTTAAAATGATAACTAGGAAAATAATAAAGAGAAAAAATAATTAAGCCATAATAAGTAAACAAAGCTGGATGATGATAAAACTGTAGCTAAGCTGTAACTCCGGGAAAACTGTGTGTGCCTCCAGACAGGGAGGTGCTGAGGCACCGCATGAGGGATGCAAGTGGTTTCTAAAGGTAATTTTCACCCAATGACATCTGGCAATTACCCACAGGGGGCCCGGTGAGGACAGACTGGGGTTGGGGCACAGAAATTGACCAGTTCATCCAGATCTTGCCTTAAATGTTTCCAGAGATGGGCACTCTCTCCTCTCGGAAACCCACTTGAGCTGTGCTGTCCAATATGGTAGCTACTAGCCCCATGTGGCTATTTCAATGACCTGAAATTAAATGAAATTTAAAATGTAGTTCCCCGGTTACATTAACCACACTTCAAGTGTTTAATAACCACATGTGGCTAGTGGCTACCATACTGAATATAGCAGATACGGAACAGTCTCATCACTGCAGAAAGTTCTGGTAAGTGGGCAGCTTTGCACTCAAGGCTGCACCTGGCAGAAAAGGCATTCTCACAGAGGTGAGGGAGCATCTAAAGCACTCCCAGATCCAGCCTCAGAAACATGCATCTCTTTCTCTAGGAAGAAACAAAGGGCTTGAGCGCAGAAAGTGGGTAGAAGAACATTGGGTGGTGATCATATGCTCGTGAGGTCGCCTAGCAACCTGGCTGGGCAGCAGGCGTGAGGAAAGGCTCTCAGCTGAACTGTCAGAGGAGCAGCCCAGGCGGGTGGGTCAGAGCTGAAGAATGGAGCAGTCAAGGCGAAAGGTTTCTGTTTTCCCCATCCCCTTGATTGATTCTGGACGCTGGGCCAGGCATGTGTCAAATGAGGTTCAGGCCACTGGAACCGAGAAGAGGCTTGGTTTGTGCCCCACAATATACAGCTGTGGTATCCCTGCCTGAACACACTTAATCTTTGCGTGGTGACGACGGTTACCAATGGCGGGAAAGGCTTCAACTCTATTAAGGAAGGAGGAAATCGGGCCCCGGAAGAAACAGGGTCACAGCAGAACCGGCTACGTGCAGGAGAAGGGCCCAACATCAACTCAAACAGGGTGGTCTGAGGGCTGCGGACAGGATGGGTGGCAGATACGGCCTTGGGCTCAGATGCTGCCACCGCCCCCGGGCTGTTGGGCACGAGTGGGCAGGCAGAGTGTAGCCATAGGCACCACATGCCAAGAAGAAAAAGGCCTGCTGAGGCCTCCTATGGTCTCTTGAAGCAGGATAAGGAGCGCCCCACCTTAGCCAGCACGGGTCCACGAGGGATGCAAAGTACTGCCACCTCCTCCTATAGAAAACGAAGGTCCAGGTAGAGAAGGTGACTTGTCCCAGGTCACACAGCTAGGAAGTGGCTGCCAGGGTTCGACTCAGGTCCAGCTCTCTGCCCAGTGCTCCTTCCCCTCAGAAGCCCTCCAGAGGGAAATCTCCAGGGGCTCCCACCCAACTGCTGTGTGTGCCAATCCCCCTTTCCCACGGCTCCCTCCGTTGCCTTTAACCAGAGACCCTCTTAGGGCAAACCCTCAATGGCTCCCTGCTGCTGACACGATCAAGCCCAAGTTCCCTGGCCCAAAGCCTTGGTGACCTGCCCCCTTCACTTGTCCAGGATCCCACTGCTCCCCTGCGTTCACCTCCTGCCACAGCCAGTGCCTGACTGCTTCCTACTTCCATGCTTTTCTTTATGCTCTTTCCTCCACCTGGAGTGCCTTCGCCATACCTGTGGTTTAACCATACCACAAAGTCTAACTCAACCACAGCCTGCTCCATGAAATGTTCCCAGCACCCCAGCACCCCTCCCCTGCTAGAACTTCCTCACACCTTATTAGGGCTTTCATCTCAGACCATCTGGTGCCATAGTCACTAGTATTCACAAATTCTCTCTGACCTGGCTGTGAGCTCTGAAAGGCTAAGCCCGTGTCGGATTCATCTTGTTCTGCCCCAGAGAGCCTAGAACAGAACAGCCAGTGGATGGATGGGAGCATGGGAGGGTGGGTGTGTGGGAAGATGGGAGGACGGCTAGCCAGATAGGCAGATGGGTAAGTGGCTAGATGAATGGGAGGATGGGTGGGAGGGAAGGCATATGGAAGGATGGGTGTGTGGGAGGATGAATGGATAGATGGGTGGGCAGATGGATGGATGGATTGACAGATGGGTAGGAGAGTGAGTGACTAGGAGGATGAATAGATGGATGGGGGAGAGGGATAAAAAGGAATGAAAGGTATGTCTAGGGAGCAGGCAATCATCAAGTCTTCCTTTCTTCCCAAAAGGTACCAGAGCCTACCTTGTTGCTGGCTTCTGTGAACCACCAGCCTCTCTTCTTCTCTCTATACTACAGCCAACAAAGTTCTTTTTACAAGTACCGATGCTACTCCATCCAATATCCCCAACTTAGTACACTGAAAAACGGGCAAATTTCTTTTTTTTTTTTTGGCCTCAACACACGGCATACAGGATCCTACTTCCCTGAGCAGGGATTGAACCTGCACCCCCTGCACTGGAGGTTCAAGTCTTAACCACTGGACAGCCAGGGAAGTCCCAGAAATGGGCTAAATTCCTATCAAGTGATTTCTGGAATGGAAACAGCACAGGACCTAGGTTCAAATTCCAACTCTACTACTTACCAGCTATGTGCCCTTGGTGAAGACAGGAAACTAGACTTTAGTTTCCTCATGGAGATGTAGATAATTCCAGTGACATGAAAAAGTTTATAAGCCACCACGGGTTAGTCAGTTGACTATTGGTTGTTACTACCTTCACTGGGACTGTGTATTTTTGGTTTTCAAAAGCCTAAAACCATGTTTATCTCGTTCACCAAGGTATCTATTATTCTATCTGGCCAATAAGTATTTTAAAATAACAGATGGATGGGTGGGTGGATGGATGGATGAATGAATCGGTGTGTGTATCTCCTTGTAAACAGAGAGAAATGAGGCCCTCCACATAAAAGAAAGGAAAGTGGCATGAAGTCCATTGTCCCCTCAACACACTTAGATTCCTGAATCTAATCTGTTCTCTGGTTTGGGGAGATGGGCCATCTTTACCTTGGGAAAGCCAAAGCCTTTGCCTGGGCTAGGACATACACAGTTAATGAGAGGAAACCACTTCCTGATCAATAATCACCGGGCCAAGTTTCAGTTCAGTGACAAATGAAACGGCTGAGTTTCAGAACAAGTAACGCTTAAGGACGGCAAAGATTATGAAGCGCAAAGGCAGAGGAGTAACATGGCTTCCAAAGACGGGCATTTAACACTCTCTCCCTTGGGGAGGAGAAGCCTGGCGTGCAATCCTGGCACAGCAGGGACAAGCTGAGGCGCCAAATCCTTCTGGGCCAGCAAATAAAAAAGTAAAACCCGAACAGGATTGGCCCCAAAGATACCATGTCATAGCCTTGGCTAAAAACCCGGGCAACCTGTCCAACTTGGCTGGGGATAGGAGAGGTTTCAGATCTCAGCTCTTCAAAAGTTCTGGGGAATCCAACCCCGCGTTATCACTGATAAAGCAGGTGGGACAGGTGACGTGGGCTCTGCCTCCTTGAGGCTCCTGCTCCCACCTCTCCCAGGCTCCCTCTACCCAGAGGACTGGGAGAGGACTGGGTGCTGAGTCACGGGTGGGCGGGTGGCCTGGGGTCGACGGCACAGAGGAAGGAAGCACCTTTATCCGGGCCGCCGCCTTGGACCCACTCCCTGCACATGCAGGCACCTTTAAGCCTCACCTCACTCAATCTTCACCACAACCTGGGGGTCATGTACTTTTATCAACCCTGTTTTCTAGTCAGTCCCAAATCTCAGAGAAGTTAAGGTTGCCCTGTGTTTTCAATTAACAGTACTTTTTGTGCTGTTTTTTATTATTCCAAAAGCATTACACACTCGTTAAAGAGCATCTTCAAAACATACTGGTACAAAGAAGAAAATCAAACCAGGCATCGTCCAGAGACAACCGCTTTAAGCATCTTGGAGCACCTCCTCCCAGGATTCCACAGTACAGAGGTACGTGGACTTGTCTGGAACCCCACCCTAACACCTCCCAGCTGTGTGACCCTAGGGGACTTACGTGACCTCTCTGTCCCTCACTTTCCTGCTTGGTACAATAAAGATGTTAGCAGTTCCCGCCTCATGGGCTGTTGTGAGCATTCAGTGGGTTAATAAGTCAAAGACGCTTAGAGCAGGGCTGGGCCGTAGTGCACGCCCCACAACTGTCCACTCACGCTTGTCTCTCTCTCTCCACAAATGTGTCCTTGCATACTTCATAAAAATGGGATTCAACTGTATACATTGATTTGTCATTCTCCTTTTTACTTAGCAATATGCCACGAACAGCCCTTCCGATCACAAAACACCTTCCACAGCATCCCCTCCAACTACTGCAGACTGAATGGTGGGCCCACCGTAGGTCTAACCAATCCCCTGTCGTTGGGCTCTCTACCCTGGTCACAGGGTGCTGCGTCCAAAAGCCTGAGGCTTGATTTACAGGTTGCCAGACAGGTCTCCAAGTGGCAGGGTCACTCCAGGCCTCACGGGTCACACAGGTGGGTACCCTAGATAGCACTGAGATGTGAGGCCAAGCCTGGGTCAGTTTTGCTGTGTGCCCTTAGGTACTGGCCTTGTAAGTTTGCAGGTGTAAAGACACTTTGGTCCCACCTATGAAAGGGACTGTACTATCCCCCTTTTTCAGAAAAGGAAACTGAGGCTCAGAGGGGTGACATCACTTGCCCAAGGTCACTCAGCAAAGACAATGGCCTTGCTGGGACTCATGGGATGAAGGGCATCACCCAGTCCAGAGCCTCTGAGGAGGACTCTTGTGGGAGGTGTGGGGTGATTCAGGGGTCTTCTGAGGTGCACCCTGATGGTCCCTTCAGGCGGTCCTGCAGACAGATCAGACGCTCGGGATGGGGGACAGAGGTTGGCACTGGTGCTTGGGGTTCCAGATTCCTCATGAACGGAGGCACACCAGTCACCTCTCCTCAGCCCCAGCTGTCACCTCGAAGTGGGTGCGGGGGTGTTGTACGCACTCGAAGGAAAAAGAGGCTTGAGAAAGAACTAGGTCTACCCAGTCTGGCACCAGAGCCCACCAAGATGCAAACCAAAGGTAGAAAGAGGGCTTCCCTGGTGGCGCAGTGGTTGAGAGTCCGCCTGCCGATGCAGGGGACATGGGTTCGTGCCCCAGCCCGGGAAGATCCCACATGCCGCGGAGCGGCTGGGCCCGTGAGCCACGGCCGCTGAGCCTGCGCGTCTGGAGCCTGTGCTCCGCAACGGGAGAGGCCACAACAGTGAGAGGCCCGCATACCGCAAAAAAAAAAAAAAAAAAAAAGGTAGAAAGAATCTCAAAGCCCAACAGAGAGGCATGCCAGCTCTGATGGGGTCATTCCTCAGGGCGACAAAGCCAGCTTTGTGACAACCACCTCAGAGGGCCAAGAATTGGGTCTGGGCTGCCAGACAAGACAGGCTGGAGCTTTCCAGGAAGGAGGGCGAAGGGAAGTGAGGCACCGGCATTGGCTTCTCCCTCCAGGCCATGAATGCTGCTCTTCTGGCCACCCAGGATGGCCTTGGCTATCCTGGACCAAATGGTCACAGGGCGGGCATGGAGCTGAGACTGCCCTCCCCGGGCAGGGAACTTCTCAAAGGTTGGATGGAGCCTTCTTTACTGTCACTGAACCATGTTCATCCTCATTACACAGCCGTAAGCTTTAGGCTGATCCCCGGGACTCGACACACCAGCGCCTACCCAGGAGCAGCCTCCAGTGTAACAAGCAAGGGGAGGTGGACCACGAGCCTCAAGGGAATCTGCCTGTCAACCTTCGGAAAGCCAGGCCAGGCAATCTAGTCAACCCGCAGAGAACATCATCATCACAATGACAACCGTCCCGTGCACTTCTCCTTCCTCCATGCTGGGCACGGTGTCAGGGTTGGCCACACGTCTCCATCTTCACAAATTCCCTGAGGGAAGCACTATTTTGATCCCCATTTTACAGCTCAAGATACTGAGCCTCAGAGAGGTGAGGTGACTTTCCCAAGGTCACACAGCAAGCAGGCAGCAAAGCCAGGAGAAAGCTCAGAACTGATTTCAGTGCCTGCACTCATCACCACAGTGCTGGCCTGCCTAAAGAGAGGCAGGGGGAGCCTGGGTCTGGCATTTACTACAATTCGTTTATTCCTTCAGCAGTTATTAACTCAGTATCTACCACATACCTGTTATCCACAAAAGATGGATAATTCCCTGCTCTCCAGGACCTGACATTCTCCAGAGAGGAAAGAAAATAGACAAGGAGACACACAAGAGAATCCCAGTTTGTGACAGGAGGCTTGAAGGAAATCAGCAGGGAGCTGTCACTGTGGTCAGGAGGGAACATGGGAGTTGACACCCAGAGGATGAGAAGGAGCCAGCTGTGCAGTCATCGGAAGAGAGTGGCAGGCAGAGGGACCAGCAAGTGCAAAGGTCCTGAGGCAGAAAAGGCTGTGCTTCCTTCAACTGCTCTCAGTGGCCCCCATCCTCCTTAGACTTGGAGGCTGGCTAATGTTAACTCTTTAGTCACCAGCATAGTGGTTAACCCTCCACCTGCCACCCTTAGGGCTTGAATTCTGGTTCTGGTACAGTCTGTTCTTAGGAGGAAAAAATAAGCTATAGGAGAAGGAAGAAAAAAAATTGTAGCAAAGGGGAAAGCAGAGAGAAAGGGGAAGAGAAAGAAGAGTGAGCACATGGAGAGCGGGAGGAGGGGGTGGAAGGAGGAAGCTCTTTTGCAAGTCCCTTCCTCCCTGCCTATCCCTCCCTCCCTGCCGGCAGCCTACAAGAGTGCTCAGCACCTTAGGGCCCACAAGGGCCTCAGGAGCACCCAGCTTCCCCACCCTGACACCGCCCCCTTCCCCTGCCACTTCCTCTGCTAGCCCTGCCCAAGACCATCACCACTTCCTCCGCATTAGAGGCCACCATCGCCATCCCAGGGCTCAGATTCAGTGGAGGCTGAGGCAGGCCCGAAGAAGGGGCACATTCCTGGGCTCACAAATGTCAAGGCCACAGGAGATGCCACACTGAAGGGACCCTGGACCCTCTCCTCCCAATAAGCCCGTTTGTCTTCCCCTCTGTATTGTACAGCAGAAAAGGCAGAGGCTCCTGGCCAGAGATATTTGGGTTTAAGTCCCAACTTTGCCACGGAAGAGCTGTGTGTGCTGAGCAAGTCACTGTACCTCTCTGGGCTTCTGCATCATCAGGTGGGGATACTAACTCCTGCTTCTCATGGGGCTGGTAGAAGAATACAGGATGGAATGATGGACAGATAAGAACGGAGTGGGACTTCCCTGGCGGTCCAGTGGTTAAGACTCCGTGCTTCCACTGCAGCAGGTATGGGTTCAATCCCTGGTTGGGGAACTAGGATCCTGCATGCTGCACGGTGAGGCCAAAAACAAAATGAATGGAGCAAAAGTCAACTCCCCACTCATTTATCTTGTTCACCTAGGAACCCACGGTGCCTGACATGTAGGAGGTGTTCAGCTGATCATGCTAATGACTAACACCCATGTGAGCTTTTCCAGAGTCCTGGACTAAGTGGTTTACATGGGCTATTTCATACTCCAACAACCCTATGAAGTAGTACCTTTCTGCAACTAAAGAAACCGAGGCACAGGTAAGTACTTTTCTCAGGATCACATAACCTGCAAGAGGGAGGGCCAGGCTTTAACTCCAGGATCCAGGATCGCATCCAAGTTCCCGGACCATCTCTAGTCCCTGGCAAACGTGAGCTTCCCCTCCCATCTCACCGACTCTGCTCTCTTTCCTTACTGACTACCAGGCCTAATTCTCTAGAATCCTCCATGCCTCTCACCCACATACAACATCTCCCTCTCGAGCTAGTCCCCTTCCATCAGTCACTTCCCCTCCCTGGACTCTAACTTGGGCTCCAACCACAGCTCTGGTCCTCCTCCCACCCCCACCAGCTCCAGCCACCAAGACGTGGCCACTCTGTCCCAGCCTTCACTCATCAGTGGCTACCCTGACCTTGGGCAGCCAGGATACCTGGCTCTGGCATCCCCCAATTGTGTGGGCAAGCCACTCCCCATCTGGTGACCATCCAAATATCACTCTTCTCTAACACCACACAAGGCTGACCTCATGACCTGGTCAGACCCCGGAGGCTTGGAGCAGGCAGGACGGTAACCGCCATATTCAAACCCCTCAACTTGGCATTCAAGGCTCTATTGACTTGGCTCCCACACACTGTTCTAGACCTGGCCCGCCCTGGCCAGCTCTCCAGGCCAAGCCCAGCTCCCAAACCCACTGACTGCTGGGCTTGAGGAGGCATTTGAAATGTGTACAGTGGACCAGGGGGAGGGCACCAGGTGCTGGCGGACAGAGAGGCCAGATCTGCGCTGCCCAGTATAGCAGCCAAGGTCACTACCGAGCCCCTGAACCGTGGCTGGCCTACACCGAGACACACTGTAAATGCCAAACGCACACCAATTTCAAAGACTTAGTATGGAATGAGAACTTTAAATAACTCTTTCTTTGTATTGATTATATGCCGAAATGATCATACTTTGGAAATACTGGGATAATTAAAATATACTATTGAAATTCATTTCTCCTGGTGTTTTTCCTTGTTTGAATGAGGCTACTAGAACATTGCAAGTTGCACACGTGCCTCCTGTTACATAACCCTTGGACAGCGCTGCCCCAGAGGCTGCCCCTCACTTCCAGCAGATGTGGCCCCGCAGGAGTACACGTGGGCGGTACCAGCACATCTGATATTTCCACACAAGACAGGGACCAGGGCTCTTATGGGAACTCTCCTGATCTCAAAATGCTTGCAATCACTTCAAACCTGGTTCAGCCACCGTGGGAGCCACACAAACCCATCTGCAGGCCCTTCCTGGCTCAAGGGCCACCAGGGGACAACCTCAGGCAGGCCTCACTGTCTGGCCTCTCCTGGCCCAGACTTCCTTCCCTCCAGCCTTCTATCCCGTCCCACCCGCCCCGCCCGGTGGAAGCCGTCCCTTCTCACTCTAGCACCATCTTGGTCCCGCTACAGCTCGCTCACCCTAGCAGAGCTTTCTTTTCCTCCCCCGTGTGGCCCTGAAAACAGCAGGGGTGGCAGGCGCCTGGCCCATCCTGAGCACCTATGAGCTACCGGTCTGATTCTCACAGCTGCTCTGTGGGGTGAGTACTGGTCTCGGCCCCACTGGACACACGGGGAAACTGAGGCTCAGAGACAAGCCACTTGCCTGACTTCACACAGCGGCGAAGTGGGGCAGCCAGGATTGAAAGCCTGGTCTGCCTGGCTGTGAGGCCCGAGTCTTTCATCACACACCCCCAGGGATGTGATACACACAGGTGAACGCGGCCTGTTTGCTGAACTGAATCGAGGCACATTCATTTGTATGAGGCAGCAGTGCGCCACGGGAGTGATCTTGTCCCCCAGGGGACATGTGGCCTTGTCCAGAGACATTTTTCGCAACTGCGGGTGGAGGGGGAGGTGCCGGCAGTGGTGGTACTTTTGTGGGTAGAAGCCAGAGATGCCGCTAACATCCTATAATACACGGGCAGCCCCCACAGCAAAGAATGAGCCGCCCCAAATGTCGGTAAGGTGGGGAGCCTGGTATCATGGACAAGCTACAAACACTGAAGGCCTTCTGCTTGTCCCCAGTTCAGCTGCAGTAACTGGCCAGGACCTTCTCCATTTGATAGCAAGAGCATCAACCATAATGAACTATCATCCTTTCCTGCCCACTTCCTGGATGGAGATCAGGTGCCGGATGTATTACACCTCCCTAGCTCATCTCGTCCTCCATCGTCCTCCAAATTATCACCTCCGTTTTACAGACAAAAGAGTCTGAGGCTCAGAAGGGGGGGGATCACTTGTCTGGGGTTACAACCCAGATCCTCCTGAGCCCCAGTTGCTTCCCTTCACCACTCTACTCCACTGGCCTCAGCAGGAGCTGGGCCTGGGAGTGACCATCCTGGGCTGTTTTCTCGGGGCCTGTGGGGCGGCAGCCCCTGGGGATTTCCCCCTAGTCCGGGTAACCTCGGGAGGCCAGGGGACCCTGGATGGAGGTGAAGGCTGGGGGCACTGTTAGTTGTTTAGCTCACTTCACCCTGGCCTGCTCTAGACCCAGCCAGAACAAGTCTCAGGGCGGCCAGTGCTAAATCTGCCCCTCCAGACCAGGCAGAGCCCCTGGGCAGGCAACATCCCCAGGAAGCTCCGGCCACCTTGGTTTTAGGACCCAGCCAGGAACCCACTCACAATAGCATGGACTTGTGTTTAAAAACACTAGACTGGGCGGAAATAAGGTTACTGCCTGGGGGCAGAGCTCTTTCCGGAGGAGGAGGGGAGGCGCACGGGAGACCTCAGCAGACCCCGGAGGAAGGAGGAAGCGGAAACCCAGGCTTTAAAACTCTTAGGCAGAGATGAGGGGAAAGGAGCTGGCCTGGCCGGGGAGCGCTCAGAACCTCAGCTTTGTCTGAACTGGGTGGCAGGGCAGGATATAGCACCCGAAGGATGGGGGTTAACAATGGCTCTCTGAGCCCGGGGGCACCTGAGGTCCCCACCATTGGGGCAGCTGCTGCCAAGATCCCGGGTTCCTGCAGGGTCCCAGAGGACTCGGGGATTGGCTCTTAAGCGAAGGCAAGGGGCGAAGGGGGCTTCTATTAACTTATCTCATTTTCTTTTAAAAACTACCCTCAAAGAGCCATGCATCACTCCCTCAACCGAGTAACTCCCTTCTAGGAGTCTAGCATAAAAAAATGATTTAAAATATAAAAACTTTACAAGCAAAGCTGTTCATCAATATAGAGTCAGCCTAGGGCTTCCCTGGTGGTGCAGTAGTTAAGAATTCGCCTGCCAATGCAGGGGACATGGGTTCGAGCCCTGGTCCAGGAAGACCCCACACGCCACGGAGCAACTAAGCCCATGCGCCACAACTACTGAGCCTGCGCTCTAGAGCCCGTGAGCCACAACTACTGAAGCCCGCATGCCGCAACTACTGAAGCCTGGGTGCCTAGAGCCTGTGCTCCACAACAAGAGAAGCCACCGCAATGGGAAGCCCACGCACCGCAACGAAGAGTAGCCCCCGTTCGCCGCAACTAGAGAAAGCCTGTGCGCAGCAACAAAGACCCAATGCAGCCAAAAATAAATAAATAAAAATATACAGTCAGCTTTGCTATAAAGTTTACTTTAAAAAATGCCAGTTTTGTTCCAACGCCACTGATGTATTAGGGAACAATTTTATCAAAACGCTAAATTCACATTTGCTTATGTTCTGTTCTGTCTGCCAGAAACACTGGGTGAACGCAGAAAACTTCACCCAGATGAGCCAAGCAGCAAAGGAATGCACAAATGGCACAGGCACCTCAAACATCTCTCAGCAACCTTTAAGCCACACCCACCCCATCTGGGGGTCCAACGTGCCCCCTGATTTCAGATAACCCTCTTTTCAGATAACCCTCCTTCCACAGCTTCACATACTGCAATGCTTCCCACCCACAGCCACAAGCATCCTTGCAGACCTCTTTCCCAGTTCAGTGTTGTATTTATTGTGATAATTTTGTCTTTCTTATCTGCAAAACTTGTGTAAAACGGTGCTACTTGTTTTTTAGGTTCCTATCTTTATTTTTTTCTAATGTGCTGATGAAGTTTTTGAGTGTTGTGCCCTTAGCCCCATTTTTCTCACAAGGCCTCTGATTTTTGTTGCATGTTTTGCACAATTCAGGGATTTTTAGGAAGGCATATTTACATTACAGCAGACCTGACTGTATTGTGTAAAGGGCTTAGCACAGCGCCTGGCACATGATAAGCATTTAATCAATTTTAACTTGTTGGGATTCCCTGGTGGCGCAGTGGTTAAGACTCTGCCTGCCAATGCAGGGCACACTGGTTCGAGCCCTGGCCTAGGAAGATCCCACATGCTGCGGAGCAACTAAGCCCGTGAGCCACAACTACTGAGCCCGCATGCCACAACTACTGAAGCCTGTGTGCCTAGAGCCTGTGCTTTGCAACAAGAGAAGCCACAGCGATAAGCCCACGCACCACACGAAGAGTAGCCTCCACTCGCCACAACTAGAGAAAAGCCTGCGTGCAGCAACAAAGACGCAGTGCAGCCAAAAATAAATAAATTTATTTAAAAAAATTTTTTAACTTGTTAATAGTAAAAAGAAAATGGGGGGGTAGGAATTACTTAAATATCCAATAAGATTAAAATCATGGGGGCAAAAAAAAAAAAAAATCATGGGGGCACTGAGCCATCCCAGAAGGTATGTGTGAAGCATTTAGAATAACACAGGAAGAGGCTTTAGGAATGAAAGATAACATAAAACACTGTAGGTGTGTATTACTACAACCCTACATTAAAAAAATTTTTTTCTCCATAAAAATCGATTAAGTCTGGAAGGAAATGTATCAAAATGTCAACAGCAACTGACGGGACTTAAGGTAATGTTTTTCTTTTTAATGAAAAACAAATTTGTACTATACACCTAATTTTGCAAAATCATAGACCTTTTAAAAGCTTAAAGACAACATAAGACGACAACTAAAGCAATTTTCAAGAAGCAGAAAAATCATCTCAGCCTGTTAACCCAACTCTTTCATGCCCCCATGCTCCCCGTCTCTGTTCAGCACATAAGTACCTGTTTCACCCACAGCTAGGGCAGCAGGCACACCCTGCTGAAAGCAGTTTCTTCCATTCAACCCTCCATCTTGTCTTTAGAGTAAAGATTATTACTAAGGGCAAGAATTTTGAAACTATATAGCTTGTGACTTTTACTTTGTATCTAGTAATGAACGAGAAATGATTTTCTTTTGAAAATCGCTTAAGGAGTAGGTGAGCATGAGCTTGACTGTGCAAAAAAATCAATCCTACCAGCCTCTTTTTCTCCCGAGATCAACTGATGATTTATCAGGGAGAAGAGGGAAAAAGAGGCTCCACATCGTGAGACACTAATGTCTCAAGACATTAGGCTTTGAGCCTCTGCAAGACACTCCTCAGGAAATCTGTAATTGGAGTCCTCTTCTGACAAGGCTTTGACAAATTGGGATTCCTATGGCTTCTTATACCAGCGAAATCCTCAGAAAGACCTTCACCACCTAGGCTGCCAGGAGAAAAATCTGCTAGCTCTAGGACAGGGAGAGGAGGTGCTGCTGGCCATCCCTTCACCAGCTCGCAGCCAACTGGTTACCAAGGTGCCACGTCAAAATGGAAGTTCTGGTCCCAGACATAAAACCTAGATGGAACCTCTGGCCTGTGCTGCTGAAATGGCCATGCCAGGGAACAAAGAAGCGGGAAGGAGTTATGGTCCCTGATTAGAATCTTTAGTAAAGCAACACCTGCTTCAACTTCAACTCTAAGGGCCTGACTAAGCAGCCCTTTTTCAGGATAGGAGACGAGGTCACAGGGATCTCTGATCCAAGACAGGTCTTCCTTAGCTGGTAACTAAGCCCAGAGCCTTGGGTTCTAGTCCCTTCCTTTCCCTGAGCCCCCGTATTCCTGCGTGTAACATGGGGTTGGGTTAGATCAGAGGGTCACACACTAAGGCCAGGCAGGGAACCTAATAAATGTCCAGGTGCGTCAGCCATCACACAGCTCTCCTGATCTACCTTCCCCTTGTCTTAATTATGAGAAAATCATGGGTTCGGAGGTGGTGGGGAGGGGCTTGTGGTGCAGCCGGCTCACAGCTTTGAGCACTAGACTCACTTTTAACAGGGTTCACGTGCTCTGGAGAACCAGGAGGAGACAAAATAACTTGTGAATCAGATGGGCTCCTTTGTATGAAACTTTCAGAGCTGTAAGGGAGTTTTATGGGGCTAAAGCAGGAGGAAATGACAGTCGAAACTGACAAGGGGAAATCTTACCAGCCTAGAAGCAAAGTTCTGCATTTAGGTTTGAAAGAAAATGAACCTTATGAAGCCAGGATTCATTAGGGGACAGGGACAAGACTGCAATGGAAAGTCCGCCCCTAACAGAACAACATCATGCACTAAAAACACCAACTTAACCTTCTGGAGAAAGCGGGGGATGTGGTGAGCTGACCAAGGGTCCAGCTGTTCTCACGGTGGTCAGAGCACACCTGGCAGAGCAGGCTCCATCAGGGGAAGGCAAGTACACCGGTGGGGTGTCCGGCGGGGCCGCAAGACTGAGGACAGTTTCCTGGTGCCGCTAGGAGGAAGAGGCAGCTCTGAGAAGGGGAAAGAAAAGATGTGCCAGTGAAGTATGTGCTGAGGGCCCTGGAATACGTGCAGAACCCTCAGGCAGAGAAAGGCAGCAAATCAAGGCAGCTGAGAGCCACAGGTATGAGTGTCACAGAGGCCAGCCTTCCAACCACAGAACCTTTGCTCCAGTGGGGCTTTCACCCTGTAAAAGGAAGTGCTGGCTCCTTGGGGAGGTGGTAAGGGAACAAAACAGGCACCCTGAGGGGCCTGGGTGACTTAAAAATTGCCCCTAGAGCAATGTTTCTCAAACTTAAAGCGCACGTAACATGGGGGATTCTAATCAGGGGGATCTGGGCATCTGTTAAAATGCAGACCCTACTTTATTATTTATTAGGTCTAGGGTGGGGCCCGAGATTCTGCATTTCTAACGAGCTCCCAGGTGATGCTGGTGGTACTCCTCCAGGGACTACACTTTGGTGATTAGGCTCTCCACCACTTTCAAGGCAAAGAGAGCAAGTCTTGACCAGGGGTGGCCTAGAGAAGCTCTCTCTGTGGTCCAGGCTCCTAAAAGGGAAACCCTGGGGTCAGAGTGATCTACAAGCTATAGGAGCCCCAAAGAAAGTGATGGTGGCTTAGGAAGGAGGTGCCCTCCTGTAGAAACCACCAGCTTAACATGTGGGTTTCTCTCAGTAAAGAGTTTCCTGGGGGAAAGGAGATCAGGGAAAGCGTGGAGTCAAGCTCTAAGTGTTTGGGTCCCCAATACGACTGAGCAACTCAGAATGTGTTCTCAGGACCAGAAGCCAGACAATGACCTGCTGCAAACGTGTCTACAAATAATCAGCTCTGCCCCACCCACCCCTCCACAAAAGCTCTCTGGCCTTTCATTCTTCTAGGGAAAGGTGACTGCAGACTGGGAGACTCCCCAGCTGTGACTCATCCACATACTCAAATCTGACCCCTAAGCGCAGGATTCACGAGGCCCTGACTTTCCCCTCTGCCCAGCCCCAGACCACATTTCCATGCCTAACCTCTCACTCTAGACAACACCCCCCTCCACCTCCTGTCTCTCCCGTCTCTGGCTCGTCTTCAGGTGTGTCCCCAGCTTCACCGGACTCAACCCTTCCAGACGCAGCCGAGTTTCTCTGCCCCCAGCGCCTCGGCACTCTCACAGAATCTGAGTGGCCTCCCTTAAAAAGTATGCCTAGTATCAGTTTTACCGCGGATGCCTCGTCTCGGATGCTAAAGTCCTATAAGCGCCCCCTTTGTCTCCCCCTGCGGCGCCGAGAGCCGTGCAGGGCGCACAGGAAGTGCTCAGAAACTTAGCTCGAGGGCAGCAGCCGTGCCCGGACGGGGCGTCCGGCACGCAGGGACTCAGCCGGGCTGTGTGAGGATACCCCACCCCCGACCCCAACGAAGAACAAGGATCACCAGGACGGGACCCCGGGACTCCGAGTTCAGGGCCGGGCAGCCCTCTGCGTTCTCCCGAGCCGTGGCCGAGGCTGACCAGGGCCAGCGCCCCTTCCTTCCGGAGCCGCTCCACGCGCCCCGAGCCACGCACCACCAACACAGCGCCCTCACCTTGTAAACCTTGCCGAAGGCACCATCGCCCAGCTCGCCCACGATCTCCCACACCTCGTTGGGGTCCAGGTCCCGGCGGACGTGCTCATATTCGCGGGACTTTCTCTTCTCGAAGGTAGACCGGCGCAGGATGCGGCGGAAATTGGCGAAAGCCATGGCTGAGGGCACGCGAGCCGGCGGGCGAGGTGGAGCCGGCTCGGGCTGTAGCTCCGGCGGCCGCGAGGGAGGGGCTGGAGGACGCCGCGGCGCTCTGGGGTTCTCCCCAGACCCGCCCTTCCCCGCAGTCAGACCCCGGTCAAGTGCGCCCTGGGCTGCGCGCGGCGGGAGCACCCGGAACCGCGCAGGCGGCCGCGGTCCCCGCCCCCGCTCGGTCCAATCTCCGGGCCGCCTCCCGATGTAGACCCAATTCGCGCCGCGCCCCAGCCCAGCCCGCAAGCCCCGGGACGCGTTCCGGGGACCCGGCCCCGCTCCCGCCCATCGGCCCGACTCCACCTGCCGCTCCCCGGCAGCGCCCGGAGACCCCCTAATTGGCTGCGGGCGCTCCCCGGCTCCGCCCGTCGCCGCAGGGCACTCTGGAAACTGTAGTCCCCCGCGCGCCGCACGCCCGCGAGCCACGGACTAGGCTTTGGCGAGCTTAGTGGACCCTTCGGCGGGACCATACCGGGTCTGGGAGGCCCACCGTGTCTCGTGGCTCCCAAAATTTCTGCGGGAGCGAAAGGGGAAGCAGATTGGTTAGTCGGGAGCGCCCACTGATTGCTGTCCAAAGACCAAAAAGGCGAACCGGCATTAATCATTGAATCCGCCCCGTAACGGCCCCGCGCGGCTGCTCTGCTCGCGCCCACTTTTCAGGTGGGGGCGCCCGGCGGGCGAGGGCACTAGCCCCGGGCTGCACATCCTGCGGGCGGATCCGGTGCGGATTGCTCGGCGTGGTGCTGCCTCCTAGCGCGGGAAATGCTGCGCCCTTGCGGCGGCGGTCAGTCCCTGAAAACCCAGGCTCCCCGGCTCGCTTCCTGCTTCCCAGGGGCTCTGCCCCACCGAGATCCACCAACCGGCCAGGATTACAGGGCTAAGAGAGAGCGCTCCGTGGGGACTTACTTATCACATGCTTCCTGATGGATCTTCAGATATATCTGCATATTAGGTAAAAAAACTTCCTTATTCTTAATTTTACAATTTTTAAAAATAAGCTCATTATACATAGAATTGAAGTTTTCTTTGACCACCATCATCCTCGATCCTGTCCGTTTTCCACCTGCTACTGTTGACTGTCTCTAGGACAGTTAACACTTGTATCTAAATCTAAGTAGGTTCCAAGCAGCGAGTGCTGAGGGGTGGGCAGGTGGGCAACCTGTAAAGCTTATTATGGTAACTCTCCCACATAAGCAAATTGAGTCTCGGGGAATGTCACACTCCAATAGACCACGTCCCTGCGGAGAAGGTCCATGTTGAGGTGTTTTCACCCCTTCCTGAGTCACATGCAAACACCAAGTATAGTTCTAAATTTGGAAAGCCAAATGCAGAAGCCTAGGGTACTGGTGGTGGTCTGCACAAAGGATGCCCTGAGTAAAGGTTGCCAAGCACTTTGAAATGTCCCCACGACCTAATGAGTGGTTGCAATCGTAGAGGGTCTTTATCACTAAAAGGAGGAAATGCAGCACAAGACTGGGCTCTCACCAAGTAAGCCCAAGTTTAAACCTCCCAGAACAAGCTGGAAGGCCGGTCTTTCATTAGTTTCAGTCCATTTGACCAACATTGTGAAGGGGGTGAGGGGACAATGGGGGAGGCTTTCCCACTGGGAGGTGGGGGCTCTGACCACAGGTCAGTCTAGAGGGGCTGGGACTGGGAGTCCCAGTCTCAGTTCATCCCCAAGCCGGGCCAAGCCACACACGACTCTGTGAGACTGGCTCTGCGATAGCTCCAGAAAAAATGAAATGAGAAACAAAAATGGAGCGCTTCACTCAAAAATGTTGTAAGTGAAAGAAGCCAGACACAAAAGAGCACACGTTATATGATTCCATTTGTATGCAATGTCTAGAAAAGGCAAATCCATAGGGACAGAAAGCAGATTAATGGTTGCCAAGGACTAGGCTGAAATGGACATGAGGAGTCTTATTGGGGTGATGAAAATGTTCTAAAACTGGATTATGGTGATGATATAATAACTTGGCAAGTTTACTAAAAATCACTAAATTGTATACTTGAAATGGCTGAATCTTATGATATGTAAATTATACTTAAGTACAGTTGTAAGAAATCAGAGAGGTTCAACAAAACCAAAGCTATATCTCTGAGATAACTAACAGACAAGGCTGGTCAAAAAGATAAAAAGAGTTGCAGAAAGAAAAATATTCCCTAAGACAATGAAAATGAAAAAAGTGACAGAATATTAGGTACAGTAGAGATTTTGATATCAGTATTTTAAACAATTTTATGTGAATACATTTTAATTTATGTGAAATGGGTAATCATGTAGAAGAAAATATAAATGATATAAACAAATGATATATAAATATATGAGATATGACATATAAAAGACACAATTTCAATAAGAAATAAGCCAAATTAAGCTAATAACCAATAAAGAAATGCATCAAAAATCTAAAGTCTGCCCCCACTGAAAGACATCAGGTTATGTGGTTTTACAAATAATCTCTCCCTTCATATAAATACTTTAAGAAGATAGAAAAAAGGAAGTATACTCATTTTTATGAGATGAGCTTTACTACAATTAGGTAGGAATAGTAAAAGAAAATTGTAGACTAATTTCACTTAGGAAATAGATGTGGGGCGGGGGGAAATACGAGCAAGACGAAACCAGAGGCTAATAAAAACATCATGACTGAGAAAGGTTTATCCGGAAATAAAAGAATGGTTCTATCTAGGAATAAAAACCATTAAAGTAAGACACTGGATTGACAAAGTAAGGAAGAAAATCACACACTCTTGATAGTCACAGAAAAAGCATTTGACTGTATTCTTAGGCTAGATTTCCCCAAAGATAAGAATCTGAATGCAAATAGTTTATTTGGGAGGTGATGCCAGGAGGCACCAGTAGGGAGTGGGAAGCTAAGACAGGAGACACTTGAAGCCAGTAAAGGGTGTACTTTGTAGATGATTACTGCTGTGGCCAACTGGGGCTTAATCCCACTGGGGGATTCTGGGGATCAGGATGATGCAACACACTTCAGACTCAGCCTATCTGACAGTCAAGGACACTGGGGAATTTTCCTCTAAACCTCATCTGTCCTTGGCCAAGGGCTGCTCCCTAGGGCAGCACTTCTAGCCTGCCCTGCTAGAGGGCCAAGAGGACACCGCTAAGTTGAGAGATGTCACGGGTCTTTGTACAGCTTCTGCTGTAACGATCCTTACACTTCTTTTTTTTTTTTGTGGTACGTGGGCCTCTCACTGTTGCAGCCTCTCCCGTTGCGGAGCACAGGCTCCGGACGTGCAGGCTCAGTGGCCATGGCTCACGGGCCCAGCCGCTCCGTGGCATGTGGGATCATCCCGGATCGGGGCACGAACCCATGTCCCCTGCATCGGCAGGCGGACTCTCAACCACTGTGCTACCAGGGAAGCCCCTTTACACTTCTTGTTTCTTCTACTTTCCTATAGCATTTGCTAGAATCTTTAGCTTTATGTTAAACAGTAACCGTGAAAATAGGAATTCTTGTCTTGGTCCAATATTTGATGGAAAAGGGTTTAAAGTTTCTCCTTTAAGTATGATGTTTACCAAAGATTGTGACAAAAGACCTTCACACAAAGTTCCTTGCTATACCCAATTTGCTAATGTTTTTCTCATAGCTGTAGAACTTTATCAAATGTTTCTTCTGCATTTATCATGAGTTTTCTCATCTAGCCTATAGACATGGTAAATTTCATTTATTGAAACATTCTTGCATTCCTGGAAAGCAGATACTTTATCTTCCTCTAGAGAGGCTAAGTAACGTTTCCAAGGTATGCTTCTTCATAAGTCAGTCCCCATTCACATGCCTCACCCCAGGCAACCACTAATCTGTTTTCTGTCACCATATATTGGAAATATCTTGCCTAGTTAACCATATAAATGGAATCATACAGTAGTGCTCTTTTAAGCCTGGCTTCTTTTCACTCAGCATATTTTTGAGATTCATCATGTTGTTGTAGGTATTTGTGGTTCGTTCTTTCTAATTGCTGAGTAGTGTATGGATATACCACAATTTGTTTATCCATTTAGCTGCTGATGGACATTTGAGTTGCCAGTCTTGTTATCATGAATAAAGCTACTTCGAACATTTGTTTACAAGGCTTTGTATGGATATATATTTTCATTTTCCTAGAGGCACCTAGGAGTGCAATTGCCGGATCATACGCTAAGTATATGGTTAACTTTTTAAGAGGCTGTCCAAGTATTTTACAAAGTGGTTCTATCACTTTACGTTCCCACAAGTGATGTTGCTCCAATCACACTGATATCATCAGTTTTTAAAAACTCTAGCCATTCCAGTGACTACTAGTGGTATCTTACTCTAGGCTTTTGCCCTCAAGACATCTGCCAAATCCTAAACTGCAGAGCTTAGGGAAAGAGGTCACGAGACCAAACAGAAAGCCAACAGGCTCATAGATCAGAAAAGCTAAGCAGAGCCTAGATTGTGGTCTCCAAATACAATTTTCCATAAAATGATACTATGGCTCCTTGGAGAAGTCTTTCTAGATCTAAGACAGGAAATGTCTATCCTTACATCAACATCTGTGCCTCTGTCTTGAAACAAAATACAGATGGCAAATATGCACATGTAAACATGCTCAACTTCATTAGTCATCGGGGAAATGCAGATAAAAACCACTGTATCCATTTGAACAGGCTGTTACGCTGCAATAAAACCCTCAAAGTCTTGGTAGCTTAACACAACAAAGATGGTTTCTTACTGTATAGAAAGCTACAAAGAATGTAGCATCTATCTTAGTGAGAAAAAAAGATGGATGATCTACAAAACTGTAACTTTTCTTGAGCATATCAAAGAACTGAGGTCACAAGGCAACCAAGGAAAGTGAATTCTCACAAAGAACAAGCCCCTGCAAGGAGAGAGAGGGCACACCAACCACTGGACCTTTGGCAGAACATGGCTGAAAACGGCAGCCACCGTACAAGTGGTGAAGAAAACTTTAACCAAAGTTTGAGCAGAGCATTAGAGGCAAAGTTTGGGATACCACGTCAGTGTGGAATAGCTGGAGTTCCCAGACACAAGGGGCAATCACGCACACTGGCAAACTCCTTCCCATGGGTCGCCAATGGGAGCCTGTGAGGAAAAACTGGGGGCAGGGCAGCAGACTGGAGACTGCCAGTTCTTGCTGATGCAGGAGTGAAGGAGGTGGTTGGAGCCTGCCAGGGGATGAGTATAAGGTCTCATCTACTTCCTCAGAAGTAGCAAAAGCAAAATTCTTCAAAGCAATAGCTTTCTGCTGCTGGGAGAGAGGAACCCCTCACTCTCAAGGCCCAGATAAAATCCACGGTGCTCACCCCCAGGACATGGGAAGATCCTCTGTCTTTTTCGTGTAGTCACTGAGGAACTCAAGACTGATAGGGAACCATCATCTATTTTTTAAATTTATTTTTTATTGGTGTGACGTTGGTTTATAACATTAAATAAGTTTCACGTGTACAACATTATATTTCTACTCTGTGTACACCATGGCACCCTCAGAGCACCGTCATCTTGAATGTTACTGCTACTATGGCATTGGAAAAGAGAGTTCTGACATTTTGGGAATTGTTACTGTAGGTAGCAGTACTCACCCTAATACGCTGGGAAAATGCAGTTAAATAATTACACCATTTTTTCTCCCTTCCCCTAGCAGCAATAGATCTTTCCCTACGTAGCTCCTGGTGAGTTCTGAGGGCACCACAGCTGGCCTCTTCATGTGACGTTATTTTTAGTGTTTTATACAGTCAAGATTCATTTAGATTTACTCACATATTTTCAATTTCTGGTACTCTTCATCCCTTCCTGAATTTCTGTGTTTCCATATGGAATTATTTTTCTGTGCCTTCTGAAGAATTCACTTATGGCTGTTAATTTTCTGTTTTTGGGTGTATGGATTTATTTTGTTAGCTCCCTCCTTCTGTCATAATTGTATTGCATTTAAATTTTATCATTTTAAACTCCCTATGACATTATTTTACCCCATGGTTGTTTACTTGCACTGACCCACGTATTTTTACTACTTTGTTCCTCTCTATTCCTTCTGATATCTTGGATTTTCTCTCTGTGATCATTCTCTGACTACCGTAAGTTGATCCTTTAGAATTTCTTTTGGGAGGGTCCGTTGGTGATCATTCTTAGTTGTTTGGTTGGTTGTTTGTTTGTTTTTGCCTGAATACAGCTTTATCTCATCCTAATTTTTTTTTCACTATAGAAAATTTCAAACATATTCAAAGTAGAAAGAATAGTATAAGCTAGTACTCCTGTACACCCATCAGTCAGTTCATGTTTGAACAATCCTGTTATATGTATACCAGCACCCACGGGCCTGGATTATTTTGAAGCAAATTCCAGGCATCTTACCATTTTATCTTTTTAAACCACCACCACATCCACTGTCATTCCTGATATTACATTCAATCAGTGTTCATAGTTCTCCATCATCTCATGCTTTTGTTGTTTGTTTCTGTGGGTTTTTACGTATACCATCTATATGAATTAGGATCCTCATAAGTCCATACACTGTAATTGGTTGATGTGATTTGAAAGAAATTTAACTATTAATCTATAGATCCCTCTTCCATCTCTTTTTCTTTTCTTGTAAATGTTTATTGAAGAAGTGGAGTCATTTTCTTTTAGAGCTTTCCACAGTCTGGGTTTTGTTGATTGTGTCCCCGTAGTGTCATTTAACATGGACCTCTGCTGTCCTATTTCCCTGATTTATATTTTCTATAAATTGATCAAATTCAGGTTTGATTTTCCTCCTCATTCTTTTAAATGAAGGTGGAACTCACATAATATAAAATTACCTATTTTAAAGTGTACAATTCAGTGGCATTTAGTACATCGACAGTGTTGTTCAGCCATCACCTCTGTCCAGTTTGAAACATTTTCATCACCCCAGTGGGAATCTTTGTATCCAGTAAGCAGTCACTTCCCATCACCCACTCCCCCAGCCCACAGCCCCTGGCAACGACTGATCTGCTTTCAGTCTCCATGGCTTTGCCTCTTCTGGATATTTAATGTAAATGGAATCATACAATAGGTGACCTTCTGTGCCTGGCTTCTTTCACTTACTATAAGGTTCATCTACATTGTAACATGTATCATTCTCTTTCATGGCTAAGTATTTCACTGTATGGATGTGCTACCATTTCATTTGTCCATTCATCAGTTGATGGACATTTGGGCTGTTTCCACCTTTTGCCTATTGTGAATAGTGCTGCTATAAACATTTTGTACAAGTATCTGAACACTTGTTTTCATTTCTTTTGGATATATATCTAGGAGTGGAAATGCTAGGTTATATGGTAATCTCATGTTTAACTTTAAGGAACCTCCCTTCAGTCTTGAAAGACGATTTTACTGAGTGTATAATTTTAGCTTGGCTATGATTGTTTTTACACATTGAAATAGTATTACATTATGTTTTGGTTTCCATGTTGTGAAGAAGTTGATTGTTAAGTTTAATCATTAGTCCTTTGAAGATAATCTTTCTTCTCTGATTGCCTTTAAAATCTTTGTCTTTGGTATAATGCAGTTTCACTCTGACGTGTACATATATGTATTTCTTCTTATCTCAACTACTTAGGACTTCAGTCTTTTGAGAGGGAATATAGCATAGCTATTAAAAAGCAGTGATTATTGCCAGACTAGGTTCACATGCTGACTTCACTACTAATTAGCTTAGTGACTTTAGGAAAATTACTTAACTTTTCTGAGCCTTTTTAAAAAACTTTTTATTGATACAGTTCATGTACAATATTATACAAGTTACAGGCGTACAGCATAGTGGTTCACAATTTTTAAAGGTTATAATCTATTTATAGTCATTATAAAATACCGGCTAGGGAATTCCCTGGCGGTCCCGTGGTGAGGACTTTGCGCTTTCACTGCCAACGGTGCGGGTTCAATCCCTGGTCCAGGAACTAAGATCCCTCGTGCAATGGGGCATGGCCAAAAAACATATATATATTGGCTATATTTGCTGTACCATATATCCTTGTTGTTTATTTATTTTATGCGTAATAGACTGTAACCTGAGCCTGTTTCTTAATCTGTACAATAGGTATAATAATCTCTGCCTCACAGGACTGTATGATTAGTCTTTGGACTAAATGAGCTACTACAGTAGTACAACAGTGTAACATGTTACTACGTAACAGGTAGTTATGTAACTGTTCACCTTGATAATGATGATGAGCACAGTCTGTGGGCGGGTGTCTTTCATGGGTTTTGGAAAATTCTCAACCATTTTTTTTTTGGCTGCTCCGAGTGGCTTGTGGGATCTTATTTCCCCAACCAGGGCTTGAACCCGGGCCACGGCAGTGAAAGCACTGAGTCCTAACCACTGGACCACCAGGGAATTCCCACAATTTTAATTTTTTTATTGACTGTTTCCTATGATGCTTTGACGTAGGAAGACCTTTATTACCAGAGCTTCTCTCTATCCAACATTCTAATTCTGAGGCAGGATTCTCTCTTCTACTTCAGGTTGCCAGAGTCTTCGGCTTAAAGGGCACCATAATGAAACTGAAGCAAGGATCGTTTCTGTGGTACCTCTATCTGGATAAACTATATTGCTTATTATCCGTGAGAAATGTGAAGGCTTTGGTGGAGTATTTTCACCTTCTTGATGTGCACCGCAAGAAAACCTTGAATGGTTAGTACTTTCAGAAATGCTTCCTCTGGGTCATTACCTGGTTTTTAACGAACGTGCAGGAAAATTTACAGAACCAGAAACTATTTCATTAATGTATATATTATATCTTCTAAATGAAGCACAGAGAAAAACTGCCAACTGGGACTTGAAGGCTGTTCTGTGAGGAGGATAAAATTGCAGGCTCTGGGGTTAGGTCCTCCACCCATTATTCCTTGGTGATTTGGAGAACAACATCATCCTCTTTTAAGTCTCATTTTCCTCATCTGTAAGTGAGGCTTCTAATAATGGAGTCCATCTCACAGTTGAAAAACAAAAAGATAAATGAGATAATGCATGGAAAATCCTTAGCATGGTGCCTGGCACACTGTAAGGATTTAATAAATGTTCCTTATTATTACAACTATTCCTGGGGACTGAGCCCCACTCAGGCATTAACCCTCAAGACTCCCTTAGCAAGACTTCTCGTCTATCGAATGGGAGGTTTGAATCAGGTGATCTGCAAGATCGCTTCTAATTCTTGGTAATTGTGAGTGACCAGAAAATGCTGATGATCTCGACCCTGCCTCTGAGTGCACAAACTAATAGAAGACCAATTAAAACACTTTAGGTTTTCTTTAAAAAATATTTATTTATTTATATATATTTTTGGCTGCATCGGGTCTTAGTTGTGGCAGGCGGGCACTTTCATTGCGGTGCACAGGCTCTTCATTGCCGCATGTGGGCTTCTCTCTAGTTGTGGCGCGCAGGCTCAGTAGTTGTGGCGCACAGGCTTAGTTGCCCCACAGCATGTGGGATCTTAGTTCCCAGACCAGGGATCGAACCCGTGTCCCATGCATTGGAAGGCGGATTCTTAACCACTGGACCACCAGGGAAGTCCCCTAGGTTTTTTTTGTTTGTCTGTTTTGTTTTCAGGACTGGGTATAAATAAGGTGTCCGACTCATTGTGACCTGAGAGAGATGTCATTTATCAATAAGGAGTTTCTTCCATAAAGATATTTTAAAGAGTTCATTCAATCTTTATAAAATAATAAAAAGATACTTTAATTTTCTCATACTTTCATGCCTCCAGTTTACACACAGTATGTCACCAGATCTTCACAATAACCCAGTCCTAGATAAAGCAACTGTAGGACGCCTAGATGTAAACAGAAGATCTGGGACCAAAACCCAAAGCCCACACTCTTAGTCTCACCAGCGTTTGCTGAGCAGAGTCTGATCTCCCTGGTAACTAAATCACTCCCTGGTGATGCGATACCCAAGAGATAAAGTCATACTTGTGTCTTCTGGTCACCAAGGGACTGGATGGTGACCTGAAAGGGAGAAGGCATAGCCTTGAGTTTTGCCTTCCAGGGAGATAGTGACTTAAAGCCTTGGAGACTTGAGTGGGCCAGAGCCAGCCGATTGAAAAACAGTATTTGTTTAGTAACTACTAAGTCTCACAATAAAACATTTCTCAAGGAGCAAACATCATGGTGTTTACACATGGTGTGTTGTTCCCAAGTGCTCGTACCTGGTTGGACTCATACCTGGTGGGACGTGGGGAAGGAACATCAAGAGGCCATCAGAAACCCCCAGATCATGACATTGTGACGACTGGTTTCACTGTGCACTTAGCCAGCTTCAGCCAGGACTCCAAACCACACAGATGTGCTTTACGGATTTAGTGGAGCCATGTCTTGTGCAGGAGGTAGTCTCTGTAATCAATGGGCAAGGAGAAATCACATGTAGACAAAGTTACACTTGAAAATCCCTGAAATCCCCTGGGTGATTTGTACATACAACCTGTACAGCCATGTGTCGCTGTGTAAACGTATCACCATGTTTGTTTCTTCCATCTAACGCTCCCTGAGATAGATGATTAGTGAGTGGAATTTCAGGCAAATACTTTCCCTGTCCTTTATTTTTTTCTCTGATTGTATATGACTGTATGTGCATTAACTAATGTGCAAAAGATATGGCTTCACTGTGGCAAGAGCAAGGCTGTGGAGTCAGACGGACCACATCTGAATCCCAGCTCTGCCACTCAAAGTGTGGTCCACTGACCAGCAGCTGCCGCATCGCTTGGGAGCTTAAGAATGCAGACTCAGTCCCATGCCAGAGTTCCTAATCAGAACTGGTGCTTTTACAAGATCCTCAAGTGATTGGTATGCCTATTATAGCTCAAGAAGCCCTGAGATTAGTTACTACCTGAGGCTTATTGTAAAAGGCTGTGTAGGGTTGTCAGGGTTCAGTGACATGTGGCACTTAGAGTGCCCAGCGTCTAAGATGCTCAGTGATAGCTCTTTTCCCCCATCACCGAATGCATTTGCTTTATGTAAAGCATGAGGAAAAGTGATACTTTTACAGAAGAGGAATGATTTTAAAAATTTCTCGTTTTAATTCTCTCAAGTGAAAGGCCCAGGTGAAATGTCAGCTTTTCCAAGAATGTGTCATAGGCCCCCAGTGAGAATTAAACTCTTCCTTCTATGTACCAGGAGCACTTTGAGACTTTTATTGGTTATGTATACACATCTGTCTGCTCCGTCGAGCGTGTAAGCTGGGCTCAGGAACCAAGCCCTATCCACTATCTCCTTCTCCACAAGTCCAGGTACAGTGCTTTTCCACACAGCTCAAGGGCAACTGAGGTTTGAGAAATTGTGGGAGGTATAGTGGCAAAGCTGGAAACAAAATATTATCATTACTATGGCCAGGTCAACAAGCTTCCAACATGACAACCATTTATGTGGTTCCCAGATGTTTAACATTTTGGAACCGTTTCAGAATAATCCATCTCATCTCCTTACCAACAGATGTGCTATTCTACCACTTCCTTCATCACGTGACTGACCTGAAACGGAACCAGATCACAATTGTGTTTAACATGCTGGACTGGAATGCTGTGGGCGAGATTGGTTTTGACCAGTTCTACATGTTGGTTTGCATACTGCTGGCACAGGAGGCAAGTAACGAGTCAGGCTCTATGGAGCAGAGGGGGCACAGCTTGGCTGCTGCCACCATTTTGCTAAAGGTAGCACCGAATTAAGAGTGCATCAGAATTTTTCTTTTCACTTGAACCAGGAAGAAACAAAATGGTGGGAGAACTACTTTTGGTACCTAAATGGCCCACCTATAACCTAGGAGTTTCCAAAGGTTATCCAGCCTCCCTCCCACATTGCCTTTATAAAGAACAAATCTCATCCTGTCACATCCCTCCTTGGCATGCCCTTCCTTGCCCCTTCTAGCTGGTGGGTTTTAAAATCATCACCAGTAATCCTAATTGCCTCTCTTCCTCAGTGATCCCTTTTCTCAGAGAACTTTCTGAAGGGGATGAATGATAAAGACAAGACACACTCTTCTTCGGGTTCCCACCTTACCTGGTACACACTCCTAGTGTGTATTTACCTCTTTCCCACTCCTTGAGGAAAGGCACCTTGTGTCAGCATTTTACTGCCAGTGCCACAATTTTCATAAGTAGATTTTCACTGAACATAAGGAAATACATTCTAGTGACTAGAGTTCTGTCTAGCAGAACCAATCACTACAGGTGGCATAAGTCCCCCCTGAATGTAGATGATGCAGCAGGATCTGGTACATCGACCATAGAACCCTTTCAGCCCTGAGCTGCTATGATTCTGCCTTTTGCTTTTAGCTCTCTAGGAAATGGATTAGTGAATATATGAGTCTTGATGTCACAAGTTTAGAAAGCAGCACCAACAACATGTTTCTGTATTTCTCTCAAAGCAGAACCATTTGGAAGAGCAATTTATTTTCCGCCATTCCCGGCCTATTTTTGAGCTGCTTGACCTGGATGGGGAGCTGAAAATTGGCCCATCCAACTTCCACATGTACAACTTTCTCTTCAAAATTAAAAAACAGCAACTCAGAGACCTGTACCATGACTTTGACATCACAGGTGACTGTGTAAGTGCAGATCCCTAAAGTGTGGCCCGGCAGCCCCTCTGTACAAAGGTAGAGGACCATGTCCTGCTACCTACACTGGAGACGGGGGAGTAAGAGGGTGGGAAAAACCTACTGGAGCGTGTCATGGCTCTGGGATCATAAAAAACTAAAGAGATATATAGGCCTGTGAGAGAGGACTGAATAACTAAGTGCTATGTCACAGAATGTGGATATAAAATTATAGAAGTTTGGAGAAGGAAATTTTGTTTAGAAGTTCAGTTGAAAGAAGGAAATATATCAATATGGCAGCAGTTGGTCTTAGGGGAAGGGTTTATAGATTTTAATAAGCAGAAAGGAAGAAATTCTTAGATGGGAACACATGAGCTAAATCCCCAGAGAAAACAACTGTGGAGAAGACAGTGGATCCTGCGTATTTAAAGAGGAAGTCCATGTTGACTAACAAGTGAGAGCTAAGGTTTACGGTTTAAAAAGATGGATTATACTCTGAAGAAGCTCAGATGGCAGCCTGACAGAGTCTGGACTTGATGTAGCAGAAGTAAGAAAGTGACCCTTGGTGCCTTTAGAGTCTACAATAGACTCTCTGTTCCTGGCTCCTAGACTACAATTAGACTACAATTATGTCCTAATTACTGGGCCTCTTTAATAAAGTTTCCAAGGTTTTAAATGAGAAATGATTACAATCCTGCTGTCATCTGAAACAAAGTATCAAAGCCTTCCTGAAATAACTTTTCTTTTTGCCCCCCAACACAAGCGTCTTAATTACAAGGAATTTAAGCTGTTTACTATCTTCTCCATGAACAAATACCAGGAGAGTCAGAAAGCAGTGAAAGAGGAGAAAGCTGTGCCCGAAAAGAAAGTGTCACAAGTTAATGTGAGCCAAAGACAGAGTCTTCTTGGAATAAATCATTTTGAAAGTATAAGTAATTACAATTGTTAACATCTCTAAAAATAAATTTAGAACATCAAAGTAGATATCTTTAAATTGATTTTTACACATGCGGGGTTCAGATAAGCACTCCTCAATCAGCATATCCTTAACTTTAATAACCTTTAGACCTCACAAATGACTCACAGTTATGTAAGTGAAGTAAAAACTTTCTCTTTGTTGACATGTCCCAACTCTGCTGCTGCTTTTCAGATCAACTCTGTCCATTAGGTTCCTGTGTATCCAAATAATTACCAACTCTTACTGGAGCCAAGCAGTCGGAAGGTGGTGCTTTCCTAACATTCGTCACTAGTGGTCCAATACTTTCAGAATTCTAATTCTCCCACTCCTTAGGCTAAAACAAACTTCAAATTGGCAAATGGCGAAATGCCTCCAACCGTAAGGGAAACTGACTTTTAAGGATATGGGGACTGTGTTCTTCCTAGAATTTAAATTACTCTTTGATGAGTTAAGTGCTTAAGCAACTATACCAAATCTACTAGGGTAAAATAATTATTACATGCCCTTGTATAATTCTATTTTTTTGTATAATTAATGCTTTGAATAATTTTTAAGTGTCTTTAGCATGGGATTTGTGAATCCTCCTTGACTACTGTGATGTTAATGATGATAACGACCACTAAGTAAGTACTTGCAACGGGTCACGCAGGGGCTTTAGACGCATGAATTTATCCCCTAACCCTGCGAATGAATTTATCCTCTAACCCTGCGAATTAAGTGTTATCCTCAATTTACAGATGAGGAAATTGAGGTGTCAAGATTAAGAACCTCGGGCTTCCCTGGTGGCGCAGTGGTTGAGAGTCCGCCTGCCGATGCAGGGGACACGGGTTCGTGCCCCGGTTCGGGAAGATCCCACATGCTGCTGAGCGGCTGGGCCCGTAAGCCATAGCCGCTGAGCCTGCGCGTCCGGAGCCTGTGCTCTGCAATGGGAGAGGCCACAACAGTGAGAGGCCCGCGTACCGCAAAAAAAAAAAAAGATTAAGAACCTTACCCAAGGTTCTTAATGACTCACTAGTGGCAGGACCAGAGTTCAAATTCAAGGTCAATTAGACGCTTGTACTGAGAACAAGTGATTTGAGTAACTCACTTCAGTCTTAGCAGATTCTGTTTAAGTTTTAAGCTGGCATTTCACTGGCTCAGAAACCCCTTCTACCTAATGCTAATTACCACATCTCCTTCTACCATAGATTTCTGAGGGACATGTTTGGTGATTAAAGAAATACAGCTCATTTACTATAAACCAAGAATTTCTTAAGGAAATAATATATGCAATATAACTGACCGTAAGGCATTCAGTGAGTTCCAGAGTACTTAATAATCAAAAATCACTTTGTCAATGTGCAACAGACAAGAATACTGCCTAAGACTGTCATTCATAAGTCACACGTAATAACTGAAATCATGTTAATTACTATGAACATTCTCTATATTTACTCTAATAGTCATGAGATTTCGATAACACACTTATGAGTAACGCTTAGCAGCCAAAACTTTTGTCTTCCCCACAACGGTACTACAAAAACTAAATGGAGCTAGCGGGAATCCTCTGGCAGTCCAGCGGTTAGGACTCCATGCTTTTGATGCTGAGGCCATGGGTTCAATCCCTGATCGGGGAACTAAGATCCCATAACACAAAGTAAAACCACATGACACAGGTTTCCACCTAGACTGTCAAAGATCAGTAAGTTGGTCAGGGACTTCCCTGGTGACGCAGTGGTTAAGAGTCCGCCTGCCAATGCAGGGGGCAGGGGTTCGAGCCCTGGTCGAGGAGGATCCCACATGCCGCAGAGCAACTAAGCCCACGTGCCAGAACTACTGAGCCTGCGCTCTGGAGCCCGCGAGCCACAACTACTGAGCCTGAGTGCCACAACAGCTGGGCCTGCACACCTAGAGCTGGTGCTCCACAACAAGAGAAGCCACCGCAATGAGAAGCCTGCACACCGCCACTAAGAGTAGCCCCCGCTCACCACAACTAGAGAAAGCCGGTGCGCAGCAACAAAGACCCAATGCAGCCAAAAATAAATAAATAAATAAATTTATGGAGAAAAAAAAAGTTGGTCAAAATATAGGAAAATAAGAGCAGTCATATTGCTATAGTATTAAATTGGTTAAAATCTATTTGGAGGGCAATTCAGCATCTACTCCCTAAATGTATATACTGTTTGATATAGCAATGTACATAGACGTAAAGATGTAGCTATACAAAAGGACATTTCACAGTAGCATGGTTTATAGTACCAAAAGACTAGAAACAGCCAGACTGACCTGTGGTACTCCAGACAATGGAATACTACTGCACCTGTAAGAGGAATGAAGCAGATCTAGCTCAACATATATGGAACAATCTCTAAGACTAACCATTTTAGAGAAAAATCAAATGTACAGAATAGCATATGTTATTTATGGAAAAAACAGGGTAGGGCGGGTAAATATACTCACATACACTAAAATAGTGGTTCTCACATTGGGATCCCCAGACTAGTAGCAGCAGCATCACCTGAGAACTTTTAGAAATGCAAATTATTAGACCCCACTCAGACCTACTAACTCTGAACCTCTGGGGGAAGAGCACAGCAATCTGTGTTTTAATAAGCCTTCCAGGTAATTCTGATGCATGCTGAAGTTTGAGAACCACTGTGGCAGAGCATCTTTAAAGATATCCAGAAAACTGGGAACAGCTGTTACCTCTGGGGAGAAGAAATGGGATAGGAAGAACAGGCATCTTCAGAGAGACTCTTCACTTCGGTATGTTTGGATTTTTTTTCCCATGTGTATGTATCACTTATTTTAAATAAAAATTAACAATCAAAGCCTACCACTTTGATCCAAAATGGATAAAGAAATGAGCTCAGTGCTTCTGAAAAACTGAATTATGGGTTTTGGTTTACAGCATGATTCTTAAAAGAAAAAAACAACAACCTATTTGAGACCAAGATTTCAATGCAGCAAATAAAGTATATCTATAAATGACCATGTATGGTTTGACACAGTAGAGCCTAAGTTTGGTAGTAATGAACTTGTTAGTTACTGAGCTGGGAGGTTTTAAAAAGGAGAAAAACCTTTTTAGAGGTTTTTTTTTTTTTTATCAGAATGAAGCAGATTACCCTTATTGTGGAGAGTAATAATAATTAAAAACCCAGAATAAAGGCAAAGACAAAGAGAAAAATTGAACTTTTTTTTAAAAAAAGCACAAAAACCCTACATACTAAAATTGTACACATCAAGTATTGGTCCAATCTTATATCAATCTATTTACAATTAAACAGCACCATGGTTTTCTCACCTAGGTTAGTTAAATGCCCAGAAAATTGTTAATTCAAAGTACACGTTCCTTTAAAATAAAATAAACTATTAAGAGAGCTCCAATCCTCAACAAAAAAAACTACCAACTATAGATTATTATATCACCAAATTTACTTAAGAAAAATAGATTTGAACACTTTTTTTGTCCTCCAGTTGACAAACTTTGAGAGATGTTGCTGTTCAATGTGACACACAAATTAATAAGGAAACATTTTGATGACAGGGGCATTATATTGAAATACCCTCGCATATCTCCACCTCCATATATAAAAATACTCCTTTGGAATTAATGCTGCTGTTGCCTCTTAAATTTAGATTCAATTATCAGTAAACCTAAATTAAATGTAGCCACAATCTTTAAAATGATTGCATGAAAAAGAGAAGCAGTTAAAGCTCTCAGAAACATGATATGTTACAATTATAGATATTATGTGCAATCAGGCTATAGGAAATTTAATAGTATTTTAAACATTACATTTAAACTAGTTTCATTTTGCCATTAAAATTAATAATGGTGCTTCACATCCAAAATACATGTGAAGGTTTGATTATTTCTCATTTGAGAACAAGGTAAGTGCCTTCTTGCCTCTACTTTTCCATCTCATGGATTCTCAGCGGTTCAGAAATCACTTGGTAGCCCCCTTCTCACTTATGGGACCAACCTTGAAAAGGCTCCAAATTAAATATAATCCTTGGCAGCTTTGTTCCAGTCCTAGTACAGAAGAGTCAGGTTATCTCACCAAATTTTTCAGTCCTCTAATATAATCTGCAGATGCTTCTTAATTTGCCTCTTTGCTAGGAAAGATGAGAGAGGAAAATTCTCATCCACCACAACTACAGGTAACAGTGAACTATGGAAAGCACTAAAGTATAAAGCAGCGTATCAACATTTGGTCTCACTGTCGATGTTTAAGTGATGTCAGTAAATATTTCACTCTAGCAAATTATGAGTTGAAATTTTTTCTCAAAGATTGAAGACAGGCACAATTCTCCCAGGCACAGACAGAATGGGTTTTCCTTATACCCTTCCTGCAAATTGGGGGAGAAGAGATAATTACTTTATTATCCTACAGTAGGAACAGCTGTACTTGATTCCATGCATTCCCTGGGATTCCCCTGAATCCCTGGAATGATTCAAGTACATTCCCAGCTGTACTTGATTCCATGCATATCCATGCATTTGGGGGCACAGTCAGCTCTGAAAAGTTCTAAGCAGAGTAGGTAGATCAATGAAGGTTTTACATAGTAGTGTCCTTCTAAGGCTGGATATGAAACAGCTTCATTATACAGACATTTCAAAATACCTATGCAGCAAGAGGACAATAGACTTTTCAACTAAGTTATCAGTTGAAAGTCAGAGATCTGAATGCACTGACTAAATTATTGCCTAGTGTTCCAGAAAGGTGCCTGCCACCAACGTGCTGGAAGGCACCAAAATTTAGTGTGAATGTAAACAAGGAGCTCAACATATGGGGATGGGGAAAGCAATATTGAAACACAATTTGCCAGTCTATATTCCTTTATGGCTAAATATCAATTGAGCAAGGAATTAAGACCAGAAAAGAAGAGAACCTCAAGTACTGCTCTTTTCAGTTTCCGTTTTAAAAAGCTCAAGTTTTATAACTGTTATTGATGATTTCTGGAAATTGTATTTATTTTTTAAGAATTCTATATTCACAGGTGCTTGGTGCTGTTCTGCATGGATGCAATGTTCTATTTACAGTCCAAATCATTTAAATACAGCCATTATATAGTTGTTGGGTATTTTAAAATAAATGGTTATCTATTTCTTAACTGCCTCTTGAATTAGAAACTGTAATTACATGAGTCTCAAAGGCTGGCTCTTTGTGTTTTATTAATTATTTTCGTTGGTCTCCATCACAGATGGAAGTTTTCACTGGTAATTCCTCAGAACTAAATCCATTCGTAAGGAATTCAGAGCAGTGAAAATAAATTTCACGCCATAGAGTAGGAAATGATAACAACAACAATAAAAAGGAGCAGGAGGGATCTAGGGACAGCCAGCAGGACCAGTTCAGTTCTCAACTGGTGTTGGGTTTTGCAAAGGTTGGCTCATTATAACCTGTACAACATAGTCCTTCGGGATCTTCAGCTCTTCCAACTTCATTTTGTCGGTGAGAGGTCTGCCAGAAAAGAACCACCGCTGACTAGCCGGTTCCACTCCTTCTGCTGCATGTAGCCGCCTCTTCATGTGGTACACTGTGTCTGTGCTGCGGACCACAAGTTTGAGGTCCTTGCCGGTGGAAAGGCGCAAACGGAGCTGAGATTCATACCCCGAATTGGGTGGTGGCTCAGGAATATCCAGAGTCTCTATGTCGCTCTTTTCCTCTATCATGTTGATTGGTGGTGCCAAGCAGTAGACTGGAAGCTGATACCTGTTCCCCAGTTCATCATAGCACTCTGTAAGTGCACCTTAAGAAAGAGAAGATATGAAAAAGAGTTTAATCTAAATGAATGCATTTTTCTTTACATCTTGCAAAATGCTCAAACATCTCATTGGCGTGGCACTGTAGAGAAAAAAATGTAAAATAAGGCCAATCTCTGTCAGTGATCATCAATAATCATTATCAAGACCCATGACCAGGGCTTCCCTGGTGGCGCAGTGGTTGAGAGTCCGCCTCCCGATGCAGGGGACGTGGGTTCGTGCCCCGGTCCGGGAAGATCCCATATGCCGCGGAGCGGCTGGGCCCGTGAGCCATGGCCGCTGAGCCTGCGTGTCCGGAGCCTGTGCTCCGCAACAGGAGAGGCCCACGTACCGAAAAAAAAAAAAGTAAAAGAAAGCACACAAAATTTCAATTTACTAATATTATCAATGCTTAGACCAAATTAATGGGAGATGCCAATTACATTGGGATATCTTTTTAGGAAATGAATCAGCTAACCTTAAAAAAAAAAAAGGCAAAAACCCCAGATCCCTAAGCTCAATTCTCCACAACACAGTGTTCCAGAGTGGTTCTCTTAGTGCCTAGACTTCCTAAGTTGAAGTACTTGGCCAGAAGTCCTCAGTCCAAAGAGATCACAAACCAGAGATGACAAGCTTACCAGCTGCCATTGTCTCATGGCTTATGTATGGATCTCATTAGCACAACTACCACAGAAATGACTGAGGTGTTTTATTTAACCCAAATTAGTCAATCTGTTACAGAGAAGCTTTGAGTTAAAAAGGAAGAACAAAAGAGGCATGAGGTTTATAACTGGCTAGCTCAGGGGAGGGGGAAAAAAGTGTTTATGGTTTAAAAGAAGGTATTCATGGTTAATTTCTTTATAAAGTATAAACCATTGTAATTACCAGAGCTTCCCTTGGGGAACTTGAAAGCATACTTAATGAATGTTTTATTTTAAGGTTATTCATAATGTGTCTTTTGCTCAAACTGGAACATTTAATGTCAGCTGATTATCAATTTGGACAAAAACCAAAAATATCTACCATATTCAGAACACTCATACACAGGCTAACGAATATGGGGCGTGGACACTGAGAAATGGTTACCAATGAACAAATGACTTAATAAACTGATCTCCATCAATAGGCTGAAAATCCAAAGCATCCCAAATGAGACTGGAACAGTCACCAATCCACCAAGGGTTGAACTGGGCCTGCTTTCTAAGTTACATAAGATGGGCTGGGGTGAGAACTCAGGCACCAAGCATTAATACACGCGAATCTCCCCTTTCCTCTGTATTTAAAAATAATGTTCAGCCTCTGTGTTATTCACTAATCTGAACACTGCTATGACTGTAGAAATAGATATGCTTCAAGCCCAGTTGTGATCACCAGCAATTCCCTACACTAGTACCCATCACACTGCAGTATAAATATTATTTATAAATAGTCAGTTGTGCAAACTTCACTGTTTATATACTTGATATAGCCTTGTCCTAAGGCAAAGAAACCTCAGTGCCTTTCAGGTGGGCTGACCATTAGGAAAACTAGCAAAGAGAAGGTGGAGAGTTCACTACAGACTCATCATCTCTCTCAGGAAAATACCTTCAGATATATATCCCATTGATACTGGGGCGTCAGTAATGTCAGCCTGATAGGAACAAGAACATATATATTTACATAACTGTTCTGCTAGAAAAACATTCTCTAAGAGAGGCACCATTCTAAATCATTACCTTTGGAATCAGGAGACCAAGATGATATTCCCAGCCTTGTTATTAACTAGGTGTACAACCTTGAGCAATGTTCTTTAACCTGTAATACTTCTCTCGATTAGCAAAATGAGGCAGGATAAAAAAGACCTCTAACGTGATTTCCAGGTTTGCACATGCTGCTTCATCTTCATGCACCACAAGAGATAGAAAATGAAAGTGCAAACCAAAGCTGTCAAACTACAGGCAGAACAATGTCTTGACCGAAAGACAGCCTATATTTTTAGCCTCCCTAGAAACCAGGACGAGAGGTGCCACGGCAGCCTCTAGCGCAGTGCTGAAACAGTAGTGCATGCCAAGCTTAAAACAAATGTACAGTCTAACCGGCACTCTGGCTCTTCCTAGAGCTGAATACTCACTCTTTCATCACAATAGAAAGCTGAGTCTTTCCCCTTCTGCCCTTCAGCCCAGCAAGTCAGGGGTTCAGTTTTCAGACTCAAATGGCTGAGGATAAAAACTCCATTAAAGAGGTACAGCTGAAGATGGCATATCTTCTTATTCTAGCTCAGGCAGCCTCCCATCTACGAGGCTGGAAATCAGCTATCCAGACTCTATTGCTTAGAAGCTCCCATATTCCAATATGTTGGGGAAAGGTAACTTGCAATTTATTTAACATGAAGTTTCCTGGTTTATTCCTTTCCTCACTCCTACCAGTCAAACTATACTGTAATCTGAGTTATAAATATGCTCTAGTTTTAGATTAAACAAAAAACTAAATAGGGGAAGAATTCAGGCCATGAAGTCAAACATGATTTAATTACATTTTTAGGCTGCAGTTTTATGGGTTACCCTATCCCCAAATTAAATATCTGGGATCATAAAGTATCAATAAAAATAATCAATATAGCCCAGAGCTGAATATTACCCCAAAATTACCTATTCAGAGCAAAATGACTCCTCTGCAGGCTCAAACTCTTTTGAATAATATACTCCTAAATCTTCCACCACTCTATGGCCCCATATCTCTTTATTAAAGAAAAAACTGCTCTGCTAATAGGGTCTCTAATCACACAATCTCTTTAGGACTTCATAAAGATCACTAGAAAACAATTCTCGCGTTCCAGAGTTGCTGCATGAACACTTACTAAACACCTAGAAGTGTGTAGGATATGTCACTGGCACTAAGTAGAGAAGGTTACAAGAGAGCCAAGACTGTCCTTGACCCCCAGGAGCTTATAATCAAGGTGAGCAGACACAGCATACCCACCAAAGATTTAAATACAAATTGACACTGAAAATCAAACATAGGAGCTGAGATATCACACAATAGAAATGTGACTAGAGTTGGTAGAGCCAAGAAGGAAAAATTCTGTAGAAATAGTGTGTTCTGGGTATGACACAGAATACAAATGTAGGGCATCCCAAGAAATACGAATGATATGGAAACAAGAATTAGTACGAGAGGGACTTCCCTGGTGGTGCAGTGGTTAAGACTCCGCGCTCCCAATGCAGGGGGCCCAGTTCAATCCCTGGCCAGGGAACTAGATCCCACATGCTGCAACTAAGAGTTTGCATGCCACAACTGAGGAGCCCTCGAGCCACAACTAAGGAGCCCGCTTGCCCCAACTAAGGAACCCGCTTGCTGCAACTAAGACCCAGTGCAACCAAATAAATAAATATTTTTTAAAAGAAGAATTAGTACAAGATAAGTAGGGGATAACAAGTGGCTCTGCTGAGGTGGAATACACAATCAATGGTATGAAATTACTAAACAGAGAACAATAGTGAAAACCTGATAGGAGGGTTCAGGAGTTTAGACTTAATACCCTAGGAAATTTCTAGAGGAGGCTAGTATAGGTACATGTGGCTAATATAGGTCCATGAGTCATTCATCCAACAAATATTGAGTGCCTACTATATGCCAAGCAATGTTTCAGGTGCTAGGGTTATGCTAGTGAAGAAGACAAAGCCTAAAGATTATTTTATTATTTGCATGAAGGGAGAGTGACTGACTGGAATCAGGCGGCCCTGCTAAAATGACTGGCTGACTAACAATGCAAAGAAATGCATCTGAGAGAACTGGTGGTAAGGGGCGAGACCTAATGATAGGTTAGGAAAGGAATCACCTAACCAGGAAATAAGAGTGACAGAGAATTTAGGGTTACAAGATTCTCTGCTTGGATTCTTTCTTTGTTTTTAATTTACTTATTTATGTATTTATTTTTGGCTGCGTTGGGTCTTCGTTGCTGCGCGCGGGTTTTGTCTAGTTGTGGCAAGCGGAGGCTACTCTTCGTTGCGGTGCGCAGGCTTCTCATTGCGGTGGCTTCTCTTGTTGCGGAGCACAGGCTCTAGGCGTGCAGGCTTCAGTAGTTGTGGCACACAGTCTCAGTAGTTGTGGCTTGCAGGCTCTAGAGCGCTGGCTCAGTAGTTGTGACACACGGGCTTAGCTGTCTGCGGCATGTGGGGTCTTCCTGGACCAGGGATAGAACCCATGTCCCCTGCACTGGCAGGCAGATTCTCAACCACTGCGCCACCAGGGAAGCCCTCTGCTTGGATTCTTAACTGCTTCAGGTTCAGGGAGATACTTCAATTGAGTTATCTGAAGGTAACTGAAGAAGCATATTGGGAAAAGGGTAAAAGCAGTTTGTAGAGTAATAATCTCAAATGTGTAAGTTTAAACATAAAAGCAAACACTTAAAAGAGGGCTTACTAGCTCTGTCTAAGCACTTTACATACATTAACACTTAATCCTCACAACAGCCCTCTAAGGTAAGTCTATCATACTCATTTTACAAATGGGAAAATTGAAGAAGAGAGAGGTAGCTTGCCCAGGGTCAGAGATAGTTAAGTAACACAGTAAAATAATCTGATTCCTGAAGAAGTCAATGTGTAACACAGGGATAAGGCTATAGGGCTTGTGACAGCTCTACGAGACTCCCAGGTTAATGATATGGTTAAGGAGAGGAAGAAATGTGCTTGGAAAAAGGCAGAGGACAAATACCAGAGGGATGAAGAACCAAATGTGAATCACAAGGAGCAAGAAACCAACACTCCAAATGCAGCCCAACAATACGTTTGCCAGTGATGTTAGTGACAGGTCAAAGAAGCATCTGGAAGATGAGGCAAAAGAAAGTGTTGACTAAGAAGTTTCAGTGCTGCGAAGCCACCACATGTAGTGACAAAATGGACCTATTACTATCACTGTCTCATCTATGATATTTGAGAGCAATGTGTAAAAAACAGGGCATGGTTAGAAGAGAGTTTTGCTTAAAGAAACACTGTATTTAAACACAGAAGGGAAGGAACCACTCTAAAAGTTGATAACATAAGGATTTTTTTACGTTTCCAAAAATCACTCCTAGCTATGTTTGCATATGCAATTTACAAAAGGCTTTTAATCATCACCCACTGGCCACTGACGGTGCAGTTCATCTAATAATTCTTCACTAGCTCTAAAGACATTCTAGCCAGGCTTGCTTAGATTGTTCACCTAAGTACTTGTCTTTTTTTCCCCTTCTCCTCAAAAACCCATTATAGGCCTCACTCAAGTCCTAGCAGAGACAGATGGCCACCGGGATAAATGACTGCCAGGCCACTGCTTCCGCAGGTCAGGAAGCCCTGAAAGCTCCCCAGGGTAGGAAGAAAGCTGCCAAGACTACCTTCTGTTCTGATTTCATACATAATTTTTTTTTTTTTTTTTTTTTTTTTTTGTGGTACGCGGGCCTCTCACTGCTGTGGCCTCTCCCGTTGCGGAGCACAGGCTCCGGACGTGCAGGCTCAGCGGCCATGTCTCACAGGCCTAGCTGCTCCGCGGCATGTGGGATCTTCCCGGACTGGGACACGAACCCATGTCCCCTGCATCGGCAGGCGGACTCTCAACCACTGCGCCACCAGGGAAGCCCCATACATAATTTTTTGAAGTTGTTTTTATTTATCTTCTATCTAGATGACCGGCTCAGATGTTCTATTTTCCTTGGTCAACACTTTTCTATGGCTGTTTTTAATTAGGCTTCAAAATATTTCACAAGAAACTTATAAAGACTAAATTATATACCAAATAATAAAAATAGCTTTACTAAATGCCAGAATGTCTAACACTTTACTCTTTCTCAAGTAGCTTTCAGGTTAAAAAGAAAGACGTCTTTTTAAGCATTCGAAGGCCTCACTGGTTTTCCCTGTATGTTCACTCCTGCAAGACTGCAGCTCAGTCTTAAAATTTTTACCACGTGAGACTTGCAGAGCTACATGAACAAATCTGCAAAAGTTAAAAATAAATTTTTATGTAAGGAAACTTTTGAGGATATTAAAATGTTACCTTGATTGTAGTGATGGTTTCATGGGTGTTCACATGTCAAAGCTAACCAAACTGCACACTTTAAATATGTGCTGTTTAGTGTTCTTCAATATACCTCAACAGAGTTGAAAACATTTAATATTTAAAACATACTAGCAATCTGATGTAGAAAACGGTCCTCCCAAAATTAATTAAGAAATTAGGAAAGCAATATCCTAGAACTGCAAGGCTTTTGTCACATTGGGGGTTTCTTCCAAGGGTGAGAAAAGACGTCTTTATTCTCGACTTCACTTTTCTAACTGATCCAGAAGGCGTGAACTCTTCATAAAACATGACTTCCTAAGACAACAGAAGACCTAAACACTTAAGTGAGTTGGACACAGCTAAAGAGGAAAAGAACACTGAAATAACAGAAAGAATGGGAAGGAAAGAAAGAGTGGGTTAGACCTATAATTCAGGCAGCCCACTGTTGAGCCTGACAGAGGAATAGAAGACTGGAGAAGCAGTAAATGTGATAGAAGGAACAGTGGCTTTGGAGCCATCACACCCAAATTTTAATTTGAATCCTAATCTTGGACATATTCAGTCTGTTTCCTCAAGGACTATACTATCTACCTCACAAAGTAGTTGTAAGGATTAAATAATAAAACACATGCAAAATTGACTAGTACATATAATGTCAGTTCCCTTCTCATACAAGTTTTAAATCTCAGAACCAGGCTTACGGAGGAGAGCTCACCAATAGCAATATCACAAAGGATCAAAGTTTCATAATGTTTGAGCCCACTGCTTTACGCTACATGGGGTCCTTTACAAACCTCACAATAATGTCAAAAGGGCCATCGAAATTACCCTTCATCCAGGTGTTATGAGCCGTCTTTCAGGACTAACAAATTACAGGCTCTCTCATGCAAACATTTTGCTGGGAATTATATTAAGCTTATGTCTGATAGTCAGGCTTTAGGAGAAGCAGGTTCAGTTGTCTCATTCCACCAAATTAGCTATTAAGACTGGGATTCAGAAGTACCAAGTCTATCATCTCTTCTAGCAAGCACAGGTGAAAAGTGGCTTAGTTTGGATGTATTACCAAAGTCTTACGATGGTTAGACCATGATTAAGAGCTTGTGTAACATTTGGCCACATTTCTAACGGGACACTGATCTTTAATTCCAACTCTTTAAAAGGAACAGAGGAACAGACCAGCAGCACTCAGGCACTGGTTTATTTAGCTGACCTGGCTTTACAGAAGTGGAAGTCGGTGCAGTACACTTCCTGGGACCACATCAGAAACCCTGCTTTCCGTCCACCCCCACCACCCAGAATGGCAAAGAAAGGAGGTCTTCTTCAGAGACAAGCCTACTGACTCAGGGACAAACTCCCACCTCAGCTATTTTAGGCCCTTTGCTGCTCTACCTGAAGCAAAAGGGTGACAGCAGCCGAGGAGTGGATAAAGCTACACTGTGTAACTCCAAATCATTTTTGTTTCGTTGAGGATAGAGAGAGGAAAAGGATATAACATTTAATTTATGATTAGTCAGTCATCAGATCCTTTATTAAGGCCCCATTTCATTTCTAAACACAAGTCTGGTAAAAATCCTCTGTCTCTCATGTATGTACAATTTTCATGCTTTCGTTCTGAAGCTTTATGTTCATGAATTAAGTTTATTAAATGACAAATTCTTATAGGGACCTTTAAAGGAATCAGAATTCATGGCTTGCTTTTTTTTAAATTAATTTATTTTATTTATTTATTTTTGGCTGCGTTGGGTCTTCGTTGCTGTGTGCGGGCTTTCTCTAGTTGTGGTGAGCGGGGGCTACTCTTCGTCTCGGTGTACGGGCTTCTTGCGGTGGCTTCTCTTGTTGCAGAGCACAGGCTCTAAGCGCCCGGGCTTCAGGAGTTGTGGCTCGCAGGCTCTAGAGCGTAGGCTCAGTAGTTGTGGCGCACGGACTTAGCTGCTCCGCAGCATGTGGGATCTTCCCGGACCAGGGCTCGAAGCCGTGTCCCCTGCATTGGCAGGCAGATTCTTAACCACTGCACCACCAGGGAAGCCCCATGGCTTGCTTCTGAATGGGCGTCTAACACACTTAAAGGAAAGAGAAACAAGGCCTACACATATGCATTTCCTATCTGTCCATGTCTGAGAGAATTCACTTGTTTCTCTTTAGTATTAATAGAAGTATATCATTTTAAAGTATTCTAGGGACTTCCCTGGTGGCGCAGTGGTTAAGAATCTGCCTGCCAATGCAGGGGACACGGGTTCGAGCCCTGGTCCAGGAAGATCCCACATGCCATGGAGCAACTAAGCGCATGCACCACAACTACTGAGCCTGCGCTCTAGAGCCTGCAAGCCACAACTGCTGAAGCCTGTGCGCCTAGAGCCCGTGCTCCACAACAAGAGAAGCCACCGCAATGAGAAGCACGCACACCGCAACGAAGAGTAGCACCGGCTCACTGCAACTAGAGATAGCCTGCAAGTAGCAGCGAAGACCCAATGTAGCCAAAGGTAAACAAATAAAATAAATAAATTTATAAAAAAACAAAGTATTCTATATAGTGTGGGAGAGAACTAAAATGGTACACATGGAATTAACATTGAAAATTACTCATGTAGTAACTTTACAGAAAACACAGATGAAATGTCTTGACCCTGTAACTTAGTTGCTTTAGTTACCGTTAGATCTAGGACTTGAGTTCAAAACCCAATTTCATGACTTCTACCTCGGAAAAATAATGTAACTTCCCTGTGCTTCAGTTTTCTCATCTGTTTAAAATGGGGACTGTTGTAGGTGATTATCACAGGCATGAGAATTAAATAACATCAATTCAAAACATGAACTGATAGTATTCTATTATTTCTGATTCTCAGACCAGGAGTTCTTTTCATCACGTTGGCTTCCTATACACAGAAATGCTCTATTTATGCTATTTATAAGTGCCTTAGTTTTAAACAACTTAAACTGCATTATACATAATTTAATTTATTCACATTTGATATATTCTGAGATAAGAAAGACCAGGAAAAAGAAAAAAAAATTCTGGGCAACTCCTTTCTCACCTGTATTTTGAAGGTGACTAAAAAATAAAGGTTTTTCAAGAATTACTATTTTCTACCTCGCATATCCTGAAGAATGAGAAAGGACAAAAGAAAATGGCCTTCAAAAGTCCAACTGAGGGCTTCCCTGGTGGCGCAGTGGTTGAGAGTCCGCCTGCCGATGCAAGGGACGTGGGTTCGTGCCCCGGTCCGGGAAGATCCCACATGCCGCGGAGTGGCTGGGCCCGTGAGCTGTGGCCACTGAGCCTGCGCGTTCGGAGACTGTGCTCCACAACGGGAGAGGCCACAACAGTGAGAGGCCCGCGTACCGCAAAAAAAAAAAAAAAAAATCCAACTGAATGGGTAATAGTGAGCAGCTACTCCTCCTATACAGGGAAGATTAAGAAGGGAGCTTTTACACGTGAATTGCAAGGAGATGGAAAACACATTAATTGTAGATGCTAAAGAAATAAACAACAACCTTTCTAGAAAATTGGAAGGTAGGGAAAGGAGTAGGCAATTCTAAAAATCTTTTTAAATCTTCTGAATAATAATTTTAAAAAAGCATTAAATCCTCCTCTTTACCAGATAAACAGATACTGTTTCTGAACGAGCTCTCACCGAAAATATCTGAATAGCCACTATGAACCAGACTCTGTGAAATATGAAAATAAAAACCACCTTCTTTTCACCATGTTTATGCTAATTTGGGCATGCCATTTAATCTATAAGCTGGTTTCACGGGCAAAACACCGTATTTAGGAATGTTTTTAGGAATTTCAGGTAGTGACAAAACAGCACTCAATTAGAAAAAGGAAATAAGCTCTTTAAGAAATTTAAGATCATGAGTAAAAAATGCTATGTAAATAATGAAAACTAAAGCTCTTCTAGGATGGGGAGGCTGTGGAAAAGAAGTAGCAGACATTAGAATCACGGAGGGAGCTTTTTCCACAATAGTACACTATTACACATGTCCACATCATCCTCTACCTGAGTCACAATTTCCGAAGTGAAAATATACATTCATATGTAAAACCCCCAGGTAGTTATGACACCAACTTCCCTCTTAAAAATCCCTACTGCCATTTGAGAATAACAAACTAAAGACTTCTCACAGATATTAATAGAGGAAGATAATTAAAGAGCACAGAATTATTTTGTGCTTGGACAGGCAGGAATATAATAAATATAACCTGCTGACTGAACACATTAATTATCAAGGGAACCACTATAAGAGAAAGAAAAGAAAGAGAAAATATGGGGAAAAGGGTTTTTTGTTGTTTCCTTGAAACAACAGAAAAGGTAACTATCATCACAAGAAAAAAGGCCATTGACAAATACATAATTTTTATGCATAAAACACTGACACTAAATACAATTTAAATCAAAAAGGGCATAATCCTTGCTTACTTTGAGCATACAATCTAAAATAACAGACAACACAGATACAAACAACACTTACAAAGACATTTTCATATGGTTTTCAAGCTTTAAAGAACTTTATATATAAAGTTAAATATATATAATATTTATACTGGGAAGATAATATGAATAAGGTTGAGATAACAAAAAGATTATGGGAAGAGAAGAGAGGATGAGGTGAAAACAAAAAAGGAGATTTTTGGAAGAAAACTTAGAAAGGAGTGTATATCCTAGGATCTCTTCAGGCTGTCAATCTATGATTAGTTCAGTAATCTTATGGGTAATACTGACAGACAGAGATGAAGGGGATGGGCATGGATCAGGTGTGAGATGATGCTAAACTAACAATGTCCTCACTGCTAGGTGTCTAATTAATAAATCTACTACTGGGCTTCCCTGGTGGCACAGTGGTTAAGTATCTGCCTGCCAAGGCAGGGGACACGGGTTCGAGCCCTGGTCTGGGAAGATCCCACATGCCGCAGAGCAGCTAAGCCCATGTGCCACAACTACTGAACTTGCGCTGTAGAGCCCACAAGCCACAACTGCTGATGCCTGGGTGCCTAGAGCCCATGTTCTGCAACAAGAGAAGCCACCGCCATGAGAAGCCCGCTCACCACAACTAGAGAAAGCCCGCACATGGCAACAAAGACCAAACACAGCCAAAAATAAATAAATAAAATAAAAATTTTAAATAAATAAATCTGCCACTATTGTTGCTATTGAATCAACATAACCTCAAAATTCCATTAGGCATATGCCCAAAAGAAGGGTATCCTAAAAGCCAAAGAAACATGTTACCAGTAGACAGTACATCCAGAAAATGACTGAAATCTATAATTTAGGTGCAAGGAATTTACTTGTTAATGTCAGAGTTCAAGAAATACAATCCTTGAGAGGGCAGACAGCAGAGGCAAGAAGAACTACAATCCTGCAGCCTGTGGAACTAAAACCACATTCACAGAAAGATAGATGAGATGAAAAGACAAAGGGCTATGTACCAGATGAAGGAACAAGATAAAACCCCAGAAAAACAACTAAATGAAGTGGAGCTAGGCAACCTTCCAGAAAAAGAATTCAGAATAATGATAGTGAAGATGATCCAGGACCTCGGAAAAAGAATGGAGGCAAAGATCGAGAAGATGCAAGAAATGTTTAACAAAGACCTAGAAGAATTAAAGAACAAACAAACAGAGATGTACAATACAATAACTGAAATGAAAAATATACTAGAAGGAATGAATAGCAGAATAACTGAGGCAGAAAAACGGATAAGTGACCTGGAAGACAGAATGGTGGAATTCACTGCTGCGGAACAGAATAAAGAAAAAAGAATGAAAAGAAATGAAGACAGCCTAAGAGACCTCTGGGACAACATTAAACATAACAACATTCGCATTATACGGGTCCCAGAAGGAGAAGAGAGAAAGAAAGGACCCTCACACCAATCAGAATGGGCATCATCAGAAAATCTACAAACAACAAATGCTGGAGAGGGTGTGGAGAAAAGGGAACCCTCTTGCACCGCTGGTGGGAATGTAAATTGATACAGCCACTATGGAGAACAGTATGGAGGGTCCTTAAAAAGCTAAAAATAGAATTACCATATGACCCAGGAATCCCACTACTGGGCATATACCCAGAGAAAACCATAATTCAAAAAGACACATGCACCCCAATGTTCACCGCAGCACTATTTACAATAGCCAGGACATGGAAGCAACCTAAATGCCCATCGACAGACGAATGGATAAAGGAGATGTGGTACATGTATACAATGGAATATTACTCAGCCATAAAAAGGAACGAAATTGGGTCATTTGTAGAGACGTGGATGGATCTAGAGACTGTCATACAGAGTGAAGTTAAGTCAGAAAGAGAAAAATAAATATCGTATATTAACGCATATATGTGGAACCTAGAAAAATGGTACAGATGAACCGGTTTGCAGGGCAGAAATTAAGACACAGATGTAGAGAACAGACGTATGGACACCAAGGGGGGAAAGTGGTGGGTGGGCGGTGGTGGTGGTGGTGGGATGAACTGGGAGATTGGGATTGACATGTATACACTAATATGTATAAAATGGATAACTAATGAGAACCTGCTGTATAAAAAAATAAATAAAATTCAAAAAAAAGATACAATCATCAGCACTACTATTTATTAAGTGTTTTTTGGACTATGGTAAGCAATTTACATGTTTTATAATCACATTTAATCAATACGACCACCCTACAATGTAGGTACTTACAATCCATATTTTACAGATGAGAGAAATGAAGCTTACAGAAAAGAAGCAATTTGCCCAAAGGCACATAGCTATAAGTAATACAGTAGAGGCAGGAAGTAAGGCTAGGTCTGATACCAAAGCCTGAGCTAAACAAGAGCTAAAGCCTATGCAATATTTTAAACTCAAAATATGAAGTACTTTGGGATGGTTAGGGTTTAATACAACAAAATGTATCCAAAGTAAAATTTCAATTACGTAATTACACCTAAAAGATGGAAGGGATTTCACCAATACCAGTGAGGTGTAGGTAAAAACATATAACTAAATAGCTAAGTTATAAACTAATGGTGAGTTAGAGTACCTGACGAAATATAATTCAAAAGTCCACCCAAGAAACATTATTGATAAGTTTCAGATATGAACAAGGGAAATCAATCAAGGGTACCAATGACAATAATATTAATACACATAAAGTTATTACAGAGCTTTCAAAGAGGAAAGCTTGAGGAAAGTCAATTTGATTCTTTCACGCTAAAGCAGAAAATATTCCTTAAACATAGAGGGGACGAGTTGAGGCTCATCCAATATTCTCAAATTTCCAAGAATAATTCTCCCCAGTCTGTTGGTTGGTGGGGCTGCCAGGATCATTACTTTGCGGTTCACACAGATAAACAGAAATGAGGGACTTGAGTTTTTAGAGATCTGAGCCCGTTTCTAATAGGATATGCATAGGTCCCTACCTTAAATGTAACAGAGCTGTTATGCCTCCATGAACTTGTAAACAAGGCCATAATTAACAGAACAAAATTAGATTTTCCCATAAGTAACTATGACAGGTACAAAGTAAGGAAGTCAAAGTTCCAAGGTTCTGGGCCTTGGGCTCCTAAATCACAGATAAACACCACCCCCACCCCACTCGTGGGCCTGTACAGATACCAATATATTCTGCTTTTAAAATATAGGATGTAAGCAGTAAAAAGAGATGGATGATAAAACTAACTGTAAAGGAAGGCCCTTCCCTTTATATTATATAAAGGTAGTATTTGAAGACAAATTATAGAACTAAGAAAGGTAATGGAACAAGGTGATGTCCACTCCAGTCATGTAAGAAGTAAAGAATTCAGAGACTATCCATGAAAATAGGGACTAAAGAGTCATACTAAAACTGCATTCTATTATAAACTTTTCAAATGTAGGACGGATTATTTTTACACCTGCGTAGAAAAAGTGATCTATATATAGTGATCTATATATATAGGGTGCTCAATGTTATTAACCCAAGCCCATCCTAATAAGGTTTTATTACTAAAGAACAGAACAGCTATGGAATATATATTTTTAAAAGTTTCTTGGAAGCACAATTAATTCGGAAAATTAATGGAGATTTGGAACACTGGGAAGGATACTAAGTTAAATACCTTTTATTTGACAAAGAGTCAAAGCCGATGATTAAACAGTGAAAAGCACTGTTCCTCTGAAAATGTAGACAAAGTAAGATACTGAACGATACTTGTGTTTCTCTTCAGATCGTATGAATCTTTCATCTTTTACTAAAAATTCCCATGGGGGGGAAAAAGAAAGGAAAGAAGAAAAGAAAAAAAAGGAAGATACTGCAAACAAAACAATGAGAGTATAATAATAAATAGAAAACTATTCAACGAAATATAGGATTATATCGGGCCTAAAGAGACAACTTAGAAAAATATTAACTTGAAAAACTGAAAAGTCAATTTATAAATATAGTAATCAACAGAACAAGAATATAATATACTGTAAAATTAACATCTAAATCTTAGTATAGCATGAAACTTTTTTGTTTCTAATCAAGGAGACTAAACATGAGGATATGCATGCATCCAGCATACATGTGTCCCTGGAAACATTCAAAGCTTATGGTGGTCGTTAGAGTCACATTCCTAAGCAAAGGAGAGAGGTTTCTAATAAAGCTCAGGGATATAGTCATAGAAAACTGTCCTTAAGAATATGTGAGACTCACTTCTAAGTTTAGGTTTGCTCATTATGTTAAAAACAGACTTAATGAGAAAGGATAATGACTAAAGGTGTGTCCACTGAGTCTCCATGGCTTCTGAGATCTAAACTTGAGACTACCTCTCTAGTGCTAGCAGGAAACCAGTGAACTAGAAGCTCTAGAAGATTGGGGCCGGGGGGAGGCCTTGATGGAGAACTAGATTAGATGGAAGTTAGAAAATACAGGTTTATCAAGTGTTCTCTTTCTTGATATTAAAAAATACACACACACACACACACACACACAGAGTAAACCTATCTCCAGCTAAAAGATATACAAGAAGCAAAGAGGAATGTTCCTCTTTGCTACATTAAAAAAAAAAAAAAATTAGAATAATGCATAGCAGGAAAATGAACACTTCCCATTTGGTTTCTTGCCATTAGAAAGGAGCTGATGATGTTCCACTTTGTCCTTGACAACAACCAAACCTACCATGTGGTAACGTTATGTTCGCACCATCAATGATTGCCTGTGCCAGTTCATGATCATTGCTTTCAAAAGCATGTGCTGCAGCCTTCAAGGCATCCCAAATCTCTTTACGGCCTTCAAAAGCTGGTGCAGTATCCCAAAATTCATCTCTCTTGCTGCGTAGTTGTCCATCTGTCATGGGATAATCACTTTTCCATTTGGGTTTCTCCTTTTTCAAAGGCTGGTTACGACCTAAAGCGACTGAGAAGAAAAATAAAAGGCTGACATCAAAACCAAAATTTATAAAAGATGTTTTAATAGCTATCTGGCCATTCTTCTTTGGTTCTTTCATCAAAATTATAGCTGGAAAGTTGGCCCACTAGCTAACTCCTGCATTCTGAATTCCCCTAACCTATTTTATTTTAGATCTACAAGAGCAAATGGAGATATTAGGTGGCTCTACCCAAATCTTCCAGTAACAAGTTAGTAGCTCTTTTCCATTCAGTCTGCCTTCTCCAAAGGAGAATTTTTGTTTGTTTTTTGCGGTACACGGGTCTCTCACTGTTGTGGCCTCTCCCGTGGCGGAGCACAGGCTCCAGGCGCGCAGGCTCAGCGGCCATGGCTCATGGGCCCAGCCGCTCCGCGGCATGTGGGATCCTCCCAGACCGGGGCACGAACCCGCGTCCCCTGCATCGGCAGGCGGACTCTCAACCACTGCGCCACCAGGGAAGCCTGAGAATTTTTTAAATTATCTAGAAAAATCGTAGTAAGTGTTCCATCAGATAGCAGTGGCAGAATTTAAAGAGTCAAAGGATAGCATAAAAGAGAGGTGAGATACTAGGAGAAACCAAATGGCATATGTCCAAGGGTCCTTGAATCTCAGGACCCTTGAACATATGAAGCCGGAAAGCAGGAACTGAGAAATCTCAAAGAGGGAAAAGACTACTTTGCGGTATCCAAAGGAAGAACAGCCAAACCACCAGATCCACGAGGAAACCTGATCATAGAAAAGCTTCCTCTAGCACTCTGTTCTGGACATGAGTCTAAGGAACTGTAAATATCTTTCCCTGAAACTCAAATATAGAAGCTAATTTAGAAAAGGATGAGGGAGAGAGGTAGTGCTTTACTCTTTAGAGGGACCAGGATTGGAACAGGCGATCCTTGATACTAGGCCAAAGGAGAAGTGCCCAACCACAAGGAGAAGAACTACAACACCCTACTCTAGTTTTAATCCAAGAGGAGAAGAAAAAAGAGGGTAAGAGTCCACTCCTTTTTTGCTCTAAGTGGCAGCGTGGCTCCTTAGAGAATGTAGTAGTAGTGCTATAACGAGTCTGATGCAGCTTCTTTGCACCCAGATACTTATCTGGCATATGATCACTGATCTCATACTGACATACAGAGACATTCTTATCTTACACAGAGCCACAGATAAGAAATTGTTAAACAGAAGAACAGGTAAAAAGAAAACTGAAGCTCCATGGAGTGTTGGGTAAGAGTGGGTGTGAAATAAATGACAGAGTGGGTAGGAGGGAGAGGGTGTATATCAAAATTCAATGTTCTATATTTAATTGCAGGAAGAATACTAATTTAAAAGAAATTACTCTCAAAATGGTTCTAAAGAATCCCTGATATCAACCATTCCCTCACTGGCCCAGGGTCAGACGAAATTTGAGTTATTCATAACAGAAATAAAACAAAATAACTCTAGCCCCTAGGCAATCTCTACATCCTATACCAGGCTATATTTCAAGATGACGGGACCAATTCATGCTGCAAAGTGTATCTGGTCTGACACTTGGAGTAAACCATGCTCTCTCCTCACCCAATCTGGCCACCTTATTTCAAGGCAGCACATCAGGTCTCATCCCCTCACCTTCAGAACACCCAAAGGTGTTCAGAATATGTCAGATAATCACATTCCACCCCCTACTGATTCCACCAACAAGGTAAAATTAAAGGTAAATTTTATTTTCTGCTATATTAACCTTTAGATGAATCAGAAACAGTTTAGAGACAACATTCACTATTAGTTTACTGAGCAGGGAGTGGAAGATAAGACATCACAAGTAGATACCTATTTGAATAGGTAGCTAATTCAATACTCAAATAAATACCTATTTGAATAAAATTTCATGTCTACTTGAAGAGTTCCAGAGAATTGTCTAATGTCTATTAGACAATTGTCTATTGTCTAATTGTCTAAAGTCATATGTATTAAATGTACCAGAGAGAAAGTTGATATAACTGTAATTGTGGGAGAATCGCAACGCAAAGGCAAAGACAACAACAAAACCTCCAAGATCTCGGTACTTAAGCAAAGGAAACTGAAAGGTCCTCAAAGAGAAGAACCCAACAGAAAAACTAGCTCACAGTAAAGGTAGAAGATACTCTGGAAAAAGTAAAAGCACCTTCCTTACAAATATGACAGCTTTATTTTATCTCCCCTCACCTGTAGAAGGCATAAGAATAAAGTCAAATAAAAAGTATAGATGGGACTTCCCTGGTGGCACAGTGCTTAAGAATCCTCCTGCCAATGCAGGGGACACGGGTCCCAGCCCTGGTCCGGGAAGATTCCAAGTGCCGCGGAACAACTAAGCCCGTGCGCCACAACTGCTGAGCCGGCGCTCTAGAGCCCGCGAGTCACAACTACTGAGCCCACGTGCCACAACTACTGAAGCCCGTGCACCTAGAGCCCATGCTCCGCAACAAGAAAAGCCACCGCAATGAGAAGCCCGTGTACCACAACGAAGAGCAGCCCCCACTCACCGTAACTAGAGAAAGCCCGCGTGCAGCAACGAAGACCCAACGCAGCCAAAACTAAATAAATAATTTTTTTAAAGTATAAATGATACATTATGCTGCTTAGGAATAATCATTACTCTAAATGCATTTTCAAATCTGTATGCTGTCAACAGTTCCAAAGTAATCACTTTGTGTAAAAGTAAATAAGACAAAAAGAATGCTTGTGACATGTAAGTAAAGCTTACTTTTACTTCCGCCTAGGTCTCTGCTTTCCCTATATCACAAACATCTGTAATGGAGAATATCTGCCTATCAAATGTCCACTATAAAAATACTTAAGTCTTGGGACTTCCCTGGTGGCACATTGGTTAGGACTCTGTGCTCCCAATGCAGGGAGCCCAGGTTCGAGCCCTGGTCAGGGAACTAGATCCCACATGCATGCCGCAAGTAAGGAGCCCACGTGCCACAGCTAAAACCCAGCACAACCAAATAAATATTAAAAAAAAATACTTAAATCTTTGCAACATAAAATATTTTAATGAAACCACTAAGCAGTACAGAATTTTCACTACAAAATATGAGGTTAAAAGCTTCACGTTAGGGCTTCCCTGGTGGCGCAGTGGTTGAGAGTCCGCCTGCCAATGCAGGGGACGCGGGTTCGTGCCCCGGTCCGGGAAGATCCCACATGCCGTGGAGCGGCTAGGCCCGTGAGCCATGGCTGCATGGGTGCTGAGCCCGCGCGTCCGGAGCCTGTGCTCCGCAACGGGAGAGGCCACAACAATGAGAGGCCCGCGTGCCGCAAAAAAAAAAAAAAAAAAAAAAAAAGTTTCGTGTTAAACTAAATGTGGTTTATCGTCTAAGTTATTACTTTTGTTAAATGAACTGGGGAAAAACATGAAAATTTCGCAAAAGCGTTTAAACTATCATCCTGAAATATTTATCTTCATGAAAACATTTAGGGTTGTTATGAGGATTTAATAAATTAACACTGTATAGCACTTACAATGATGATAGATATATAATAAAACTACAGTAAGTGCTTGTTAAATAAAAATAACTTTGGAAGTATATATGAATTTTTAAATCTTCAAACATTTTTGCAAAAATATACAGACTAAGTCTTTTTTCTTTTCATGATTTCTGAACAGAACCTGACATTCTGAGACCATAAAACAAAGTACCTTAATTTTTCCTTACCGAAAAAAAAAAAAGAAAGAAAAGATTAATAAAGAAATTAATTTTTTTTAAAAAACCTAAGTTATTTCAGAAAACACCCTTTTTTCCCTATCAATACACATTTACTTTCAAAACTTTGCCAAAAACTCACCCTTCTCAGAAGCCTCTTGATAACATTCATCTACGCCTTATCTTCTCTTTCCTTGTAACCTTTCAACATTTCTTCCCAAAGATGTGACAAATAAATAGATCTAACATGTAAAAACCCCAAGAAAGATTTGCTTCTCAGAGCTAATATCGATAAGAAACACAATCTTAAATATTTTTACTCCACAACTGAATGCATTTTGCAACTCATTTTGACATTTTATTGGTAAAAAACAATGATCTCTGAAGTGAAGTATGTTTGTAATTGTTTTCCTGCTTTTGGTTCCTCTTTTGAAAACTGATTTAATATTGGGACTCTTCAAATGAAGTAAGGAGAGGCCATTAATGCACAGGTACTGTAGATATCACAATATGACTCAAGAAATAATAGCTTTAACAGACTGAAAACTCAAAGAGTTTTCCTAACACAACATTCAAGTAAAAAAAAACTGAATATTTAAAAAGATCACAATCAAAGGGAAAAATGTTGTTCAGAAGAATTCTGAAGACTTTAAAGCAACACGGAATAGAACTCGGATAATGCACCTATTTTAGATTGATTATAGAGTCTTAAAATCGTGAAAATGAAAGGGAAATTTTTCTGTCACTTCAAGAGTTAAGAATAGATCCTACAGAACCCTTCTGTAACAGACTGTGCTAGCTTAAAAGGATAGTTGTAAAATATTTTATTCTCACGTAAATTTAGAATACACTATATATACACGTACGCATACATATATTCCCTAAGGCAACTAACTGCCAAAATAAAAATAGGGATATGGGGCTTAAAATGCCTAAAATACGAGCATCAACACGCCAACAGTCAATACCAAACCCATATCTGCTCTACTGTCTGAGAATTTAGAGGTGGAAGAGACCTTAGATGGTTTGAGCAACCTTACTATTTGACAGAAGACCTAACGAGGATAAATGACTTGCTCAAGGTCAAAAAGAGCCAAGACTAGAACCCAGATGACTAGATTCAAAGGCCAGAGCTCTCTTTGCATTATAGCACTCCATGTCTTACCAGAGCTGAGAAGTATGTTTTCTTTTACAAACCAAATCAATTATGAAGGTTCACTCAAAATAAAGCATGTGTTGAGCTGTTTTTCTAGTATCACTCATCCATCTTTCACGGGCTTCATTATGACCAATGGAATGTCTCTGGTACGACAAAGGAAAAGCTAACCAAGCAGCACCAGCTCCCCAACTCCATCCAATTTACCACCTAATTCATTTCTTTGGAGATATATTCACCAAAGAAGAATCGTATAAGGAAAGAGGTAATGCAGTTTTCTGGCCTGTCAGCTTCAACTTACAAAGTACTCAGCATCTATACCACATTAGGCACTAAAGATCACATGTATGCATACTTACTTAAGTAACTTAGATACATCATTTTTTATGCTACAATTTAATACTAAATAGAAATGAGAACTTTGATTGTACTTCCACCCTAAAGCTTATAAAAATTAAGCAACTAGAGCATAATTTTAAAGGCATATATAATAATTTCTAATGTTGTTTGAGCTACCTTTATTGAGGGGGAAAAAAATCAACATAATGACCTCATATCGACTTCCTGGCCCTGTTTCTCAGAGTATAAGTCTACTTACCAATGGTCTGAGCATACAAACAGGCAAAAGGAAAGCCTAACTGCAACATAATGTTTCAAAGACTTTTTTAATGGATGAGTCTTATTAGAAATGTTACAAAAACATACAATTAAATCACACACACAAAACAACTTTATTAAAAAGGGCAACATTACATAAAATTGGGACTAAGAATATGGTCACCTAACACCAGCACACTGTACCTTTTAAGTAATACATTAAACTTTCAGATGGTTCATTCTACCGGGGGGTAGGGAGGTGGGGAATGGCTTTATCCAGCAATACATTCTTTGGAATGCAGGGACCTTTTCTTCTCTCAATTTACGGGCAGTTTGGGGGAGGGAAGCACACACAAGTCAAGGATGCCCACAATTTCCACTACTATCTAACACTGTGTTGAAAGTACTAGCCAGCACAAGCAGACAGAGCAAAACAATTAGAAGTATAAGAACCAGAAAGGAAGAAAACCGTCTCTAACTGCAAATGATATGATGGGTATGACGGGAAAATACAAGAAAATCAGTGCTAAAATGAAATGATAAAAGAAATTAACATAGTAACAGGATATAAAATGTAGGCCTTCTTATATATATAAAATACCCAGCTAGAAGAGGCAATGGATGAAAAGGTCCTGTTTATAATAGAAACATAAAAGATATAATACTCGAAATGCAACAACTCAGGAAAACTTTTTTAAAACCCATGAAAGATGCAAAAGTAGACTTGAACAAAATGAAGACATCTCTTGTACTTGGACTTCAACATTATAAAAATATCAATCCTTCTAAAGTTAACACCTACATTTAACATGATTCCAGTGAAAATAATTTTTTCAAAACTTTTTCTCATGCTAGATGAGTTGATACTAAAATACATACAGGGGACTTCCCTGGTGGTGCAATGGTTAAGAATCCGCCTGCCAATGCAAGGGACACGGGTGTGATCACTGGTCCAGGAAGATCCCACATGCCGCGGAGCAACTAAGCCTGTGTGCCACAACTACTGAGCTTGTGCTCTAGAGCCTGCGAGCCACAACTACTGAGCCTACATGCCACAACTACTGAAGCCCATGCGCCTAGAGCCCATGCTCCACAACAAAGAGAAGTCACAGCAATGAGAAGCCTGTGCACCGCAACGAAGAGTAGCCCCCTCTCACCACAACTAGAGAAAGCCTGCACGCAGCAACAAAGACCCAATGCAGCCAAAAATAAATAAAATTAAATGAATAAAAATTTTAAAAATTAAATAAAAGGGAAAAATAAGAGAAGAAAGGTTCTTTCTTACTGACAAATGCTGGTAATAAACAAAGAAAAGAATGACATATTTAAAAGAATCATTCTTTAGAACCCCATAACTGATTCAGGTAAGGATTATCGATAAATATACTAAAGCATCATGGGTAACAGGATACGCAGGGTGTCAGAGGATCACCCCAAAATACTGTGAACTGCTAAGGAGAAATTACACTGTAGATACCTGACATTCATTACCTTAACCAAGTGACCAAACTTAGTCTCCTGATGTGCTGCAATATGAAGTAAACAAAACAAAAATGAAGTGTTCTTACCCAAAATGTTTAACTTGACTCTAATTAAACTTCTAAACCTAACTTCTCATTTATAGGAAATACAAAGACTAAAGGAAAAAGTTAAAACATTTTCAGACATTGCCAAACATCCCCTGGAGGGTAAAACTGTCCGCAGTTGAGAAACACTGGTCTACACCAAATGAGACAAAATATGAACTTTGGTTGAAACCCGGTATGGAAAAAAGTTATAAAAGATAATCTGGGACAACTAGATAAATCTAAATAAGAATAGATAATAGATGTCACTAAGAAATTACTTTAACATTTTCCTAGGGGAATTCCTTGGTGGCACAGTGGTTAAGAATCCGCCTGCCAATGCAGGGAACGTGGGTTCAAGCCCTAGTCCGGGAAGATCCCACATGCCACGGAGCAACTAAGCCCATGCGCCACAACTACTGAGCCTGCACTCTAGAGCCCACGAGCCACAACTACTGAGCCCACATGCCTAGAGCCTGCGCTCCGGAACAAGAGAAGCCACCACAATGAGAAGCCTGCACACCAGAACAAAGAGTAGCCCCCATTTGCCAAGTAGAGAAAGCCTGCGTGCAGCAACGAAGATCCAACGCAGCCAAAATAAAGAAAGAAAAAAATTTTGTAATGACACAGCAAAATAGTCTTATTCATGAAGTAGAGGCATGCTGAAATTTTTAGAAGTGTTACAATGTCTACAACTTTCATTGGTTCAGCTGTTAAAATGGGGAGTGTGCCTGTATATATACAAAACATACATATACACACATACAAAAGAGAGAAAAAATGTGAATACAGCAAAACGTTGGCTACAAATTTACATGGAAAGTACATGTGTACTCATTTACCATTATGTTTACACAACTGTTGAAGCTCCCCATATTTGATTTTAATAAAAGATAAAGGAATTATACATTTAAGATACAAAGCATATAAATCAGAAGCTGAATCCTTGCTACTCAAACTCCCAGTTTCAGAGTCCTCTTTAGGCATGGCTTTTAGGCACATACCTAATCCTCATATATTCCCATATCCGGATTCCAACGCCAATCCTGAGCACTGAAGCTTGTTGGGACCATCTACAATTTAGAACACAACAACTAAAGGGAGATCTGGAAAACTCAAAACAAAAGCAACAGAAGTACTGAACAGTTATTACTTAAACTCTCATCTGTGGGACAGTGCTTATTTGGAACAAAGAATTAATAAATCAGCAATAACATTTTAAAAGAACATTAAATAATTATAAAACAGCCAATTTTGGGCTTCCCTGGTGGCAAAGTGGTTAAGAATCTGCCTGCCAATGCAGGGGACATGGATTCAAGCCCCAGGCCGGGAAGATCCCACATGTCACAGAGCAGCTAAGCCTGTGCGCCACAACTACTGAAGCCTGTGTGCCTAGAGCCCGTGCTCCGCAACAAGAGAAGTCACTGCAATGAGAAGCCTGCACACCGCAACAAAGAGTAGCCCCCACTCGCAGCAACTAGAGAAAGCCCACGCACAGCAGCGAAGACCCAACACAGCCATAAGTAAATAAATAAGAATTTTTTAAAAAAACAGCCAATTTACCAAGAAGATATAACATCATAAATATGTATGCACCTAACAGTAGGGTTTCAAAGTGCATGAAGAAAAAACTGAATTAAAGGAGAAACAGACTATCCTAAAATTATACTTAAATATTTTAAATTCTTCTATGAGTAACTCATAGAACAATAAGCCAGAAAATCAGCAAGAATACAGAAGACCTGAACATTATCAACAAACTTGACTTAAATGACACTGATAGGAAACCCCACCCAACAAAAAGAGAATATACATTCTTACCGAGTGCATATACAGGCCATTCACCAAGACAGATTATACAAACCTTAAAAGAAGTCATACAAAGTACGCTCTACAACCATAATTAAATTAAATTAGAAATTAATAACATAAAGATACATGGAAAATCCCCAAATAACTATAAATTAAATAATACACATATAAATAAATCATGAGTCAAAGGGAAATTAGAAAATAACTTGAATGGAATGAAAATGAAAATACAATATATCAAAACTCTAGGATGGACTTCCCTGGTGGCACAGTGGTTACGAATCTAACTGCCAATGCAGGGGACACGGGTTCGAGCCCTGGTCCAGGAAGATCCCACATGCCGCGGAGCAGCTAAGCCCATGCGCCACAGCTACTGAACTTGTGCTGTAGAGCCTGCGAGCCACAACTACTGAGCCCGCATGCCACAACTGCTGAAGCCCGCACGCCTAGAGCCTGTGCTCCACAACAAGAGAAGCCACTGCAGTGAGAAGCCCAAGCACTGCAACGAAGAGTAGTCCCCGCTCGCCGCAACTAGGGAAAGCCTGCTCACAGCAATGAAGACCCAACGCAGCCAAAGATATATAAATAAATAAATAATTTTTTTAAAAAAAGAAAAAAAAGCTCTAGGATGCTGCTAAAAAACACTGCTCAGACAAAAACTTACAGCATTAAAATGCTTCTATTAGAAAAGTCTCAAATCAATAAAGTAGGCTTCTACCTTAAGACTAAAAGAACAAATTAAACTCAAAGTAACCTTAAGAAAGAAAATAATAAAGAGCAGAAACCAAATAAATTGAAAACAGAAAAATCATAAAAGCAAAAGCTGATTCTTTAAAAATATCAAACTGATAAATCTCTACCTAGACTGATCAAGAAAAAAAGAAGACAAATACTACCAATATCAGGAATGAAAGAGGTAATATCACTATAGACCCAACAGATGCTAAAGCGATAACAAAGGAATATCTATCTATTCACGAAGAAAACAATTACTTGACTAGCTCTGTATATACTAGCTGTCTATATACTAAAGACATTGCATTGTTGCAACAAAGGAAAGTCCAAGTCCAAATGGTTTCACTACTGAATTCTATCAACATACAAGGAAGAGATAATACTAATTACTCACAATCACTTTCAGAAAACAAAAGAGAAGGGAACACTAAGTCAATTTATGAGGCCATGACTGCACTGATAACAACACCAGACAAATATAAGAAAACTATCAACAAATATGCCTCATAAACATAGATGCAGAGATGCAGACTTAAAGACCTTATCAATCATATAAGAACTGAAAGAATTCATCACCTACATACCTGTACCACAGGAAATATCAGAAGTCTTTTGGGGACTTCCCTGGTGGCACAGTGGTTAAGAATCCACCTACCAAGGCAGGAGACACAGGTTCAATCCCTGGTCCAGGAAGATCCCACATGCCACAGAGCAACTAAGCCTGTGCGCCACAACTACTGAGCCTGTGCTCTAGAGCCTGTGAGCCACAACTACTGAGCCTGCATGCCACAACTACTGAAGCCCACGTGCCTAGAGCTTGTGCTCCGCAACAAGAGAAGCCACCGCAATGAGAAGCACACGCACCACAACGAAGAGCAGCCCCTGCTCGCCACAACTAGAGAAAGCCCGTGCACAGCAACAAAGCTCCAAGCAGCCAAAAATTTAAAAAAAAAAAAAAATCCTTTGGGCAGAAATAAAATGATAACAGATGGAAATATGAATCTACATAAAGGAATGGGGAGCACCAGAAATGGATAACTACATGAATAAAAACATTATTATTCATATTGCCTTAAAAAAAATTGGGTTGGCCAAAAACTTTGTTCAGGTTTTTCCATAAGATGTTACAGAAAAACCTGAACTAACTTTTTGGCCGACCCAATAACTGAGTGATATCATCGGAAAAGGAAGAGTAAGGACTTCCAAAAACTCCTCCTCCATTAATACAATGAGAACATTGGCAAAAACTCAAAATAAACTTCTTCAGTATTTTGGAAATTAACCAAAGACCTGCAACAATCCAGGGAACATTTATTCTTTCTTATTCAAGAAAAATAGCTGAATTTTGGTTTAAAAAAAAAAAAAACTGTATGTGGTATTTAAGCATACCCTAGACCCATCCCCCTCTCCTCAAATCCAGGGTAGCCTTGAAAACCAACAGATAGCAATACAATGAAAGCCACCAACTCAGCAGCCACATGAAGGGTCAAAACAGGGTTGGTACTCTTTAAAAGCCCCATCTGCAGAGAACTGTCATTTTTTGGCCTATCTGAAAGTTCTTTAGAAAATACTACTCATAAAGCTTGTCCTTATTTGACCTGACTTAGAGATAACCCAGTATGAACAGCCTTTTCCTGGGGGCATTTGTCAAAAACAACCAGCAGCAATTGTTTAACACTGTACCTGCATGGGGCAATGAAAAATTTGGACCAAGAAGCTAATCAAAGCTGGAGAATGAGATGTCCAGAAAAAATGACATACTTTTGGGGATCTAAAAGGTTACACATACGCACATAACTGTGTACACACAGGGCCGTGCGTTCAGGAAAGACCTGAGAAGGTCCTACACTCTCACTTATGACTGAATATTGAGGCTCTGTGCACAAAAGAAGTAAGAGCTAAGGAAACTGCCTGAGTTTTGAAAGTAGACCCTAATATGAACATAGGGCCACTCAGCAAAGAATAGGAGACTTACTCGTTCTAGGCTGTTAAGGAAATCTGTCCAATCATTAGCTTACCACTAAGCTAATTAAGCAGAGATTTCACTGGCTACACCTAAGAAGGAATATAAACTTTACTGACTTTCCTGAACTTATCCTGTAAACAAAAAGCAACAACAATAACAAACCCTGAGGGTGAAGGGAGAATCTGATTTCCGGGGTTGCCATATATTAAACGTCTAGTTTTCAACCAAAAATTATGAGGCATGCAAACAAACAAGAAAGTATGGCCCACACATGGGAAAAAAGGCAGATAATAGAAACTGTCACTGAGGAATAGGAAGTCCAAGCATTGGACTTACTAGCCAAAGATTTTAAATCAGCTATTTTAAATATGTTCAAAAACCTGAAGGAAATCATGTGTAAAGAACTAAAGCAATGAGAATTAAGTCTCAACAAAGAGATGAAAATTAATTTTTAAATTATGGAGTTGAAAAGTACAATAACAAATGAAAAATTCACTAGAAAGGCTCAACAGTATATTTGAGCAGGCAGAAGAAAGAATCAGTGAACTTGAAGATAGGTCAACTGAGGTGACCTTGTCTGAGGAACATAAAAGAAAAAACGAATGAAAAAAAATGAACAGCTCAAGTGGGGCACTGTCAAGATTACCAATAGGGCTTCCCTGGTGGCGCAGTGGTTGAGAGTCCGCCTGCCGATGCAGGGGACACGGGTTCGTGCCCCAGTCCGGGAAGATCCCACATGCCGTGGAGCAGCTGGGCCCGTGAGCCATGGCCGTTGAGCCTGCGCGTCCGGAGCCTGTGCTCCGCGACGGGAGAGGCCACAACAGTGAGAGGTCCGCGTACCGCAAAAAAAAAAAAAAAAAAAAGATTACCAATATACACACAATGAGAGTCCTAGAAGAAGGGAGAGAAAGGGGTAGAAAGAATATTGGAATATATGAATATATGAAATATTTCACATTTCATGAAAAAGATCAATCTACACATGCAAGAAACTCAACAAACTCAGAGATCACCACCTAGACGCATCATAATTAAGCTGTCAAAAGTCAAAGATAAAGAATCTTGAGGGACTTCCCTGGTGGTCCAGTGGGTAAGACTCTGCGCTCCCAATGCAGGGGGCCCAGTTCTATCACTGGTCGGGGAACTAGATCCCGCAAGCATGCTGCAACTAAGAAGTCCGCATGCTGCAACCAAGAGCCCACATGCTGCAACTACAGGTCGCACATGGTGCAATGAAGATCCCACATGCTGCAACTAAGACCCCACATGCTGCAACTAAGACCCAGTGCAGCCAAAATAAATAAATAAATAAATATTTTTTTTAAACATTAAAAAAAAAAGAATCTTGAAAGAACAAGAAGTAACTCCTCACAGACAAGCATCCTCAAAAAGTTTAACAACTGATTTCTTATCAGAAGCCATGGAGGACAGAAGGCATTGGGACAACATACTGAAAGTAATGAAAGGAAGAGTGTGTCAACCAAGAATTCTACATCCAGAAAAAAGTATCCTTTGAAAATTAAAGAGAAAATAAAACATTCCCAGATAAGCAAAAACTGAAAGGATTTGTTGGCAGCAGACCAGCTCTGCAAAAAATACAACAGGGAGTCTTCAGGCTGAAATAAAGGATACTAGACAGTAACTTGAATGCACATTAAGAAATAAAGACCAGGAATCCCCTGGCAGTCCAGTGGTTAGGGCTTCGCGCTTCCACTGCGGGGGGCACAGGTTTGATCCCTGGTCGAGGAACTAAAATTCTACATGCCACACAGAGGGAGGGAGAGAGGGAGAGAGGGAGGGATGGAGGGAGGGAGGGATGGAGGGAGGGAGGGAGGGAGGGAGGGAGGGAGGGAGGGAGGGAGGGAGGAAGGGAGGAAGGAAGGAAAAGAAAATCAGTAACATTACACAGGTCAATATAAAAGACAGCATATGTGTATTTTTTTCTTTGTAACTTTTTGTTTCCTCCTATTTGATTTTAAAGACAATTGTATAAAAAATAATTTAAAATTTGTGTTGATGAGCATACAACATTTAAAGATGTAATATGTATATCAATAACAGCCCAAAGAAGGTGGGAGGGAATGGAACTGTATAAGTTTTTATATGCTACTGAAATTAGGCTGGTTTCAATCAGAACCGAATTGTTATAAATTAAGATATTAATTATAATCCCCAGAGCAAGAAACAGGAAAATGACTCAAAATATATAGTAAAAAAAAATTTAAAGGGAATTAAAATGATACGCTAGAAAATATCTATTTAACACAAAAGAAGGCACTAATGCAGGGATGTAAGTAAAAAGGAATAAGACATACAGCAAAAAAACAGCAAAATGGCAGGTGTAAATCCTATCTTACTAGTAATTACATGAAATATAAATATTAAGCATTCCAATCAAAATGTTGAAATTTGCAGAATGGACCAAAAAACACAATCTAACTGCATGCTGTCTACAAAGAGACATTTTAGATTAAAAAACACATTTAAGTCGAAAGCAAAAGGATGGAAAAAGATATATCATGCAAGCAGTTATCAAAAGTGGAGTGGCTATATTTATATCAGACAAAATAGACTTTAAGACAAAAATTTTTACTAACAAAGACAAAGAAGGACATTCATAATAAATGTGTCAATTCATCAGGAAGACGTAACAATTACACACATATATGCACATACCAACAGAGCTCCAGAATATATAAAGGAAATATTGACATAACTAAAGGGAGAAATAGTTCTACAATAATAGTTAGAAACTTCAATACTCTAATTTTCAATAATGGACAGAATATCTAGATAGAGTATCAATACAGAAACAGAGGACTTAATATTATAAACCAGTTAAACCTAATATACATATATACAGTCGACCCGAGCATTCAAACACAGGTTTCAATGCTCAGGTCTACTTTTATGCAGATATTTTTCAATAGAAAATACCTCTGTACTACATGGTCTATGATTGGTTGCATCCACAGATGTGAAGGAGCCACAGATGCAGAGGACCAACTATAAATTATATACAGATCAACCCCACTTGTTCAGGGTCTACATATATAGAACACTCTGCCCAGGCTAATAAGTTAGGTCACAGAACAAGTCTCAATAAACTTTAGATAAAATCATACGACATATCTTCTCTGACCATAATGGAATAAAGCTAGGAATTAATAACAGAAAGAAAACTGGAAAATTCACAAATATATGGAAATTAAGCAACACACTATTATACAACCAACGGACCAAATAAGATATCAAAAAGAAAATGAGAAAATACATTAAGACAAATGAAAACAAAAACGCAAATACAAAAACTCATGGGATGCAGGGTCTTCCCTGGTGGTCCAGTAGGTAAGAATCCGTGCTCCCAATGCAAGGGGCCTGGGTTCGATCCCTGGTCAGGGAACTAGATCTCACATGCATGCTGCAACTAAGAGTCCACATGCCGCAACTAGGCCCACATGCCACAACTAAAGATCCTGCATGCCACAACTAAACATGCTGCAATGAAGATCCCGCATGCTGCAACTAAGAACCAGCACAGGCCAAATAAATAAATAAATAAAACACCTCACGGGATGCACCAAAAACAGTGCTTGGAGGGAAATCTCCAACTATAAACATCTACATTAAAAAAGAAGACAGGGCTTCCCAGGTGGCACAGTGGTTGAGAGTCCGCCTGCCGATGCAGGGGACACAGGTTCGTGCCCCAGTCCGGGAAGATCCCACATGCCGCGGAGTGGCTGGGTCCATGAGCCATGGCCACTGAGCCTGCGCATCCGGAGCCTGTGCTCCGCAACGGGAGAGGACACAACAGTGAGAGGCCCGTGTACCGCAAAAAAAATAAAATAAAAATAAAAAAGAAGACAGATCTTAATCAATAACCCAACTTTACACCTTAAGGAAGAGCAAAGTAAACCCAAAGCTAACAGAAAGAAGGTATAATTAAAGATTAGAGTGGAGATAAACAAAATAAAGGACAGAAAAACAACAGAGATTCAACAAAACCAAATGCTAGTCCTTCTAAAAAATGAACAAAACTGACAAACCTTTAGCTAGACTGACTAAGAATAAAAGAGAGAAGGCACAAATAATTAAAATCAGAAATGAAAGTGCAAATATTACTACTGACCTTACAGAAATAAAAAATATAAGAGAATACTAGAATACTATGAATTGTTGTACACCAAAAAATTAAATAACCTAGATGAAATGGACAAGTTCCTAGAAACACAAAATCATCAAAACTGACTTAAGAAGAAATAGAAAATCTCAACAGACTTATAACAAGTAAAGAGACTGAATCAATAACCAAAATCCTCCCAACAAAGAAAAGCCCAGGACCAGATGGCTTCACTGGTGCATTTTACCAAACATTTAAAGAAGAATTAACACCAATTCTTCTCAAATGCTTCCAAAAGAATAGAAGAGGAGGGAACACTTTCTAACTCATTCTATGAAGCCAGCATTCCCTAACCAAAGCCAGACAAATACAAAAAACCTACAGACCAATATCCCTAAGACAGATGCAAAATCCTCAACATAATACTTGCAAACTGAATCCAACAGCATATTAAAAAGATTATGCACCATGACCAAGTGGGATTTATCCCATGAATGCAAGACTGATTCAGCATAGAAAATCACTGTAATATGCCATACTAATAAAACAAAGAAGGGAACTCCCTGGTGGTCCAGTGGTTAGTACTCAGCACTCTCACTGCCGTGAGCCCAGGTTCAATCCCTGGTAGGGGAACTAAGATCCTGCAAGCTGCATGGCACGGCCAAAAAATAAATAAATAAAATTAAAAATTAAAAAACAAAGGAAAAAACCCACGTGATCATCTCCATGACTGCAGACAAAGCACCTGACAAAACCCAACACTCTTTCATGATAAAACACTCATAAAGCTAGGAACAGACAGGAACTTCTGTGACATGATAAAAGGTCTTTATGAAAACTCACAGCTGACATCATACTCAATGAAGAAACACACTGAAAGTTGCCCCCCAAGATCAAGAAGCTAAGAAACTCTTATTGCTGTTGTGAGGGGGGAGGAGGGAGGGAGGGAGGGAGGGAGGGAGGGAGGGAGGGAGGGAGGGAGGGAGGGAGAGGGAGGGGGAGGGAGAGGGAGGGAGGGAGGGAGGGAAAGAGAGGGAGAGAGGGAGGAAGAGGGAGACCCTCTAAGTATTGGTGTGCTTCACTGTACAATCAAGCAAAGAAAAGTTACTATCCTTTGGAAATTCAAAGCTTTTTAATTCAGACATGTTTGAATTACATAAGAGGATATACAAAACATCATTTAAATATCTGCAGTGATGATGATCATTAAATACCTGCACTACATACAATGGAAAGAAACTAGCCCACTTCAGACAAGGAGTTCTACGAGACATTCAAAATCTTAAGAGCATAGTTATCACTGTGCCTGATGGTATAACTATTAAGTAATGAGACTGTCTATCAAATGCCACACCTAAAACAAGTTATGTATAATCACTATGTATTTACACAAATATATTCTGAGTAGGTACTGTTGATGAGGCACTGTAAGGCCAAAAAATACACTGAAAGGTATAATATAATTTGGAGAACCAGATTTTCACTATTCAAAAGAAGTCCTACAACAAAAAAAAAAGGAAGGAAAGCAGATAGACATGTATCAGCTCACTTGTACAAAGGGAACAGAAGGATAAATCAGAAACCAATGGCACTGGTTACTTACAGAGGGTGAGTGGAAATGCAATGGAAATAATGGAAAGATGGGTAAGAGGTAGAAATGAATAAGGGTTACACTTCTGAGTATACCTTTTTGCCTAGTTCTAACTTACACTTCTGAGTATAACTTTTTGCCTAGTTCTAACTTTTAGAACTATGTAACATTACACATACTCAAATAAGCAAACAAATAAAATCAACAAGAGGGGGAAAACTAAAAATGGAACACAACTAGAAATCAATGAATTTAACTGTATTTCAAAGGATTAAAAAACTACATTAAAAGGGTGTGTACCTAACCCACCATTTGAACACAGTAATTTTGTTAGTAATTTTACCCTTAGGCTACAGACATAAAGAACTGTAAACAAATACTGAACTCTAGTTAGTAGTTTTGTTTTTCACAATGTAATGTATTAGCAATTCCAAACTATCCTATGTGTATTCTCAGACTGAGTAAACAAGTAAATACACTGTGGAAATTGGGAGCCAGGTTTCTTTATTCTTAGAAAGAAAATTATAAATATGGACAGGGAAAGGCTCGAATGAACCCTGTACCATTAGACTGAATGAGAGAGATCAGTATGAACTCATTGTTTTTAATATATAAAAAGGTACAGATGTCTGTTATACACATGTATATATCATATATATCTGTATCTCCTATACAGCTTAGGGATATATAGGCTATATATAAATATGTATCCTAGCTCTTTCCACTGTGAGGATCTAGAGGCAAAGACACTCCAATAACACCAAACACACCTGCATTCTAGATTCTGGCTTCTAAGTGTCATTCTCCACTAAAAGGAACCAGGGGTCTCTGGCTGATTCCAGGGATCTGACAGGTAAAATACAAAATGAAACTGGAACATCTTGTTATGTCGGAAAACAAAGAAGTGATCAAGAATAATGAAGTCATGTCAAAAGAATGTAGAGGCCAGCTTGGCGGAGCTCCCACTGGCCAATCTGGTACAATTTGAGCATCAAAATAAATAACAATAGTAACAGATTATACCCCCATGGAATAAAAAAGAAAACCATGAGTCCATACCATTGTAAATAAGTAAGCAAATAGGGAAGATGAGAGCTCTTTCTTACATTAAAATGCTGATTAATAAATATAAAACAAATAGTGAAATTAGAAAAATCACAATTTGACAACCACCATAATTATTTAAGGCAAGAATTACCAATGGATGCTAAAACTAGTGACTGTTTGATAAGAAACAAAATATTTACACAGACTCAGTCTTCCTACTAGATACTTATTATTTGCAGAGGGAAAAACAGTAACTGCAGGGAAGAATCTTGGCTGGCACCATAAGTGATTAAAGTTAACATCACCAATAATGGGAAAAGCAGACATTATATGACCCCTGACATGATGCACTAAGGACACAATCTCACTTCTGTGGTATTCTTATCCAGACTGCATAATAATGGAGGAACCTAAGCATGAGGAAACATCAGACAACTTCCAATTGATGAACACTCTGCAAAATAACTGGCACGTACTTTTCAAAATGCCAACGTCGTGAAAAGACAAAGTCTCCAGAACCGTTCCAGATTAAAGAAGACTAAAGAGGTATGACAGTTAAACACAATGAATGATCCTAGGTGATTTTCTCTGAATATTAATGAAGACAATGGGGAACTCTGAATAAAATCTAGAGTAAATATTATTTCAATATTCATTTCTTGATTTTGATTATTATATTGTGGTTATATGAATGTCCTTTTTCTTAGGAAATACACACTTAAGTATTTAGGGGTAAAAGGGTTTATTGTGTGCAACTTAAACAGCTCAAGAAAATTTAAGTATTTACACACATGTATGTATATATAAAGAGTATGACAAAGCAGCTGTGATAAAATGTTAACATTTGAGGAAATTCGGATGAAGGGTACCAGAACTTCTTTGTACTGTTTCTGCAACTTTTCTGAAGTCCAATGTTATCTTTAAATAAAGTAAAAAAGAGGAAAAAAAAGACCTGTGACCCTTTGATAATCCCTTGGATATAGATTTGGATTTGGTACAACAACTATGATATTAACTTAGATCTCACTTGGCCCCCAAAACCCACGACACCCTAAGGGTGCTGATTGTGTCTAGACAGAATTAGACACTTTGAGACTTTCCTTGACCAACTCAAAATTCTTCAGGAAAAGGAAGAAAAGTTCCTGTAAGCATTTCAAAAACCCTGCAGGGAATGATCCCTACTACTCTGTTACATCACAGGTGGAGGCAGCAGTTTGCTAAAAATGTTGCTTTTCTCAGAAAAAATAACAATAGTCAACAGAGAATGCATACTGTGGTCCAGCCACTGTGCAGAGTGCACTCTATATACCACCCCACTCAATCCTCTCAATAACTCTAGTGTAATCTCTATCTTAAAATGAGGAAACAAACTTAAGAAGGTAAAGTATCTAGGTGGGGAGGAGGATAAGGGAGACGACAATAATAATATGTTTCATAGGATTGTTACAAAGATTTAATGAGGTAATATTTCTCACACAATTAGAACAGTGCCTGGAACATAAAAAACAATACCTAAATGTCTGTTAAATGAATAAGTATAAAAAATATCCCAAAGATCATAAGGTTAAATGGTATAGCTGGGATTTAAACCTAGACTAACTCCAAGGTTCAGACTCTTAGCCACTAGGACTATGGTGTCTCATGGTTTTAAGAATTACTAGAATAAGTGTTCAACATGGTCCCAGACTTTCACCTACAAAGTGAAACTACATGATCAATCCATCTCTAAGGTCATGGGGTTCCATGAGGTTTCAAAGCTGTGAACCAGTACTTAAGATGGCATAGAAAGTTGGCATTGATCTGAAGTGCCCAAACAACACGCTATTTCCCAGACACTAATTACCAAAAGCATGTTGGTGCCTGTCCCAAGCCCAGTGCCAAAATTAGTACTAAGTGTTTCCTGAGAAAGATACTAGCAGTCCATACAATTCTTTATTCAAGATGGTTTCCCTTTTCAATCTGAAAAGTTTCCTTTGCTTGAGAAATTCTAATGTTTTTAAGAGCCTGCCAAAGATGTGGGTAAACACACTTTACTTGAAATTGTGTTCCTCTGCCAAGTCCTTCTCCTTGAACGGGATTTTAAGTGCAAAGAACACTTGCTTTTAAGAACAGATAAGAATCCAAGAGTAGGTACCGCAGAACCATAGAAAATAATGATATTTTGGCTTGTCTAAGATTTTGCCACAAAATCCATAAAGCAGAACTGGGGCTCAAACATCAAATTCTCTATCAAGTTAAAAAGAAAGTGATATCTGATGCAAACAATCAGAAAAAATACTAGAAAGTGTATTGCCTTTGGGTTAGATTCGTAGGAAAAGAAATATATCTTGGATGTCATTTAATCCTTTTAAATTTCATCTGTGGCTATCACTATTACAAAATCCCAAGCTTTACTTTCAGCTTAACTGTTCAGAAGGAAGTAAAGAAATACTAAATTCTTGCAAACTGCCCACAAAAAAGCATCAAGCAACTTGCCAATTATAGTGTGGTATTCCTTTCTCCAGTTTACACTGCATCTCCTCACATTAAGTCCTGGAATGTGCATCTCTCACATCATTATGATGACTCTACTAATTCCTAACTTTTAAAACAGCCAGCTCAATTTTAGAAAAAATACTGACAACACTCCCAAAATGAAAAGCTAACAATGACATACTCATTATATCCCAAAGCTAAAACATCAGTAAAGTCAAACTCTAGAAGCTGTAGCTGTGACCTCAGAAAGCACGTCACAATTTCTCTAAACATATGAACACATTTTTGCTTCACTCTCTCTTTTATACACACAGCCATATACTCTGAGTCTGAAAGGATGTACACGAAAATGTTTACGTTAGGTCATAGGATAAGCTTTTTCTTAAACATGCTTTCTACATTTAAAAACATTTTCAGTTTTTAAAAAGATTTAAAAATGACCATAAGTTAGTAAAATAAGATTCATCCTACACAAATTCTCATATAAAACAAAGAGATTATATATAATAATGTATATAATATGCATAGTATATGTCTATATATCTATGTATATGTTGTATATGTGTATAGTGTTTATGTTGTATATATAATGAACATATATGTATAAGAGTGTGCATGTTATGTATAGGAATCAAAAGCTTTAATTATTCTCTTTTCTTACTTAGAAGGCAAAAGTGATCTTACAAATGCTCCAGTCTGAACTTCTGGACAGGTATTGATTTAGGTTAGCAATGTTATAAGTAGCTTGTAGCTTGTATCTAGGAATAAATGCAAAGATATTGTTAATCAATACTTTAACTATTTTTAAATTGTATAGCATTTCCCCCCCCGCAAGATTTTACTACAAAAATAACTCACCAATGTTGTTTACACTTCCTATTATTAAATCAGAACTATCAGAATTATTTCTCAACAGAAACTGAATTTTATTCTACATCTTAAGTTTCTTTAATCTCCCTCAATGTTTCGCCTGAAAACGTCTTTTCCCTCCTCTGATAAATGGTGAAACTTTCACACACATAAGACTTTTAGTATACATCCTTGTCCCAAACTGAAAAACCTACCTCTACCACTGAAAAGTAAGTTCTGTCCCTATTTATTATTCCCTTCTTAAAATGGTTAAAGATCATCTGTGACAGAAAAAGAAAAAGGTTATTTTTCCGGTCATTTGCTTGCCCTATGCAGTTACACTGTAATTTCTAGTCAGTACACTTAGTGCTGGTATATAGAAAACAAAAATACAAACACACACAAGAACCTGTTTTCTACCCCATGATAGATCCAATGCAAAAAGATAGTCTCCTTCTTGCCTCCAGTAGTATTTATTACATTTTATTACAGATAAGCAATTTTCCCCATTCTCAAAGCTCTTGTTACAGCTTAAGTGTCTATTCAATGTTCATTCTAGAAATATTGGGTATCATTTTATTGTTTCCTCAAATTCCTTTTCATTATGTCCCACTTGTTATATGTAGTGACACATCTCAATTTTTCACTTCATAGTTATGAGAATTTAAAGGGTATATAAACTACTCTGAGTCATTTAAGAAGAGAGAAGTATCCATGACAAGATGCAATCATCACAAACCAAGAGCCACAAAAGCCAAATTCACGGAAGGGTTTGTTCAACAGGCCCTGTGTGTTAATTTTTGCAACACAGCAATGATCAAAGGCCCAAAAGCTGTTTAATCACCATCAAGTTAAAATTATTATTTCCAAGTCAAGGAAGAAATTTATTGGTGACTGCCAGAAAAAGTACAAGCTCTGATAATGAAACTGTATTATGGGACCACCATAGGTTCCCCCCTCCCCACTTCTGAATGAGACACTCCAGGTGACCAGGTGATGGATGGTTTCAGTTCCTTTTATCAGGTATAAAACCAGGAGGTGGTTTCAAATGTCCATATGCTGATATTATAAGTACAGACACTCATTCACTTCTGGGTTCCAATCCCCATCCTTAAATTTCTGTATATACTAATCAGAGTGAACTTTCATGTAACCTCCTTCAACTCACCCTTCAGGACAATCACCACTCTATGATTTGAAGCAGACAGATACTCTAATACTCCACTAAGGGTCATTTAAGAGCACCCTTTATTAAAAAGACTTTATAAGCTTTCTCCAAATTAGACAAAGCCTTCTTTTCTTGTACTTTAAGGACCTGAAGGAAACTTGTTTCCCCACAAAGTTCAACTACTAAATTCAAGTCAAGCTGGAATAAAACTGAATTTTAAGCTGAAAACATTCAGTCTGGGATAGGAGGCAGAGGTAACAATGAAAAAGAAGGTAACTGAGTAAAGGGGCACAAAAGAAGACGAGCAAGACTGTCACTTTTTTCCATTTGAGCCAGTTAGATAATTAAGATCTTAGTTCAAAATTTCTATCTTGTGAGATGCAATATAATTTGTTGACTAAGATCAAAGACAATTACTCACCTCATTTCTTACAGCTGCCATCTCCATTTTGGAGTATGAAGAGTCCTTAAGAACCACATTTCATTAACTTCAACTCAACTGTGTTTACTGCCATGAACGAAAACACACACACACACACACACACACACACACACACGCGCGCGCGCGCGCACACACACACTTCTGCTCCAAGGAAAGAAAAGTCAACCAAAACCCCTCCTTACCATCTGTGGAGAGAATACTGAGTTAGAAAACAGAAGACAGAGCCTACAGTTTGGGCTACTGTTTTTATTCCTTAATCAGATCAAAACCATCTCTGTGCCTCACTTTCCTCCCTTCTAAAATGGCGATATTAATATCAGCCTTCCTTTAAGTCAAAGGTTTCTTGAAAGAATCAAGAAAATGTATGTGGGACTTCGCTCGTGGCACAGTGGTTAAGAATCCGCCTGCCAAAGCAGGGGACACAGGTTCGAGCCCTGGGCTGGGAAGATCCCACATGCCGCAGAGCAACTAAGCCCGTGCGCCACAACTACTGAGCCTGTGTGCCACAACTACTGAAGCCTGGGTGCCGAGAGCCCGTGCTCCGCAACAAGAGAAGCCACTGCAATGAGAAGCCTGCACACCGCAACGAAGAGTAACCCCCGCTCGCCGCAACTAGAGAAAGCCTGCGCGCAGCAACGAAGACCCAACACAGCCAAAAATAAATAAATTTATTTTAAAAAAGATTTATCCAAATTGGTGAATTTTTGTGTAGTCATTTTAATATTGAAGGTGGAAGAAGAAAAAAAACATTTTCAGTATATCATGCTTTATTATTTCAAGAAAGGTAAAAATGCAACTGAAACACAAAAAAAGATTTGTACAGTGTACGGGGAAGGTGCTATGACTGATCGAACCTGTCAAAAGTGGTTTGCAAAGTTTCGTGCTGGAGATTTCTCGTTGGATGATGCTCCACAGTCGGGCAGACCAGTTGAAGTCGATAGCGATCAAATCGAGACATTAATTGAGAACAATCAACGTTATACCACGCGGGAGATAGCCGACATACTCAAAATATCCAAATCAAGCACTGAAAATCATTTGCACCAGCTTGGTTATGTGAATCGCTCTGATGTTTGGGTTCCACATAAGTCAGGTGAAAAAAACCTTCTTGACCATATTTCCACATGTGATTCTCTACTTAAACATAATGAAAACGTTCCATTTTTAAAACAAATTATGACAGGCGATGAAAAATGGATATTGTACAATAATGTGGAACTGAAGAGATCGTGGGGCAAGCGAAATGAACCAGCACCAACCACACCAAAGGCTGGTCTTCAACCAAAGAAGGTGATGTTGTGTATATGGTGGGATTGGAAGGGACTCCTCTATTATGAGCTCCTTCCGGAAAACCAAATGATTAATTCCAACAAGTACTGCTCCCAATTAGACCACATGAAAGCAGCACTTGACGAAAAGCGTCCAGAATTAGTCAAAAGAAAACGCATAATCTTCCATCAGGATAACGCAAGACCACATGTTTCTTTGATGACCAGGCAAAAACTGTTACAGCTTGGCTGGGAAGTTCTGATTCTTCCGCCGTATTCGCCAGACATTGCACCTTCGGATTTCGACTGATTTCAGTCTTTACAAAATTCTCTTAACGGAAAAGATTTCAATTCCCTGAACGACTGTAAAAGGCACCTGGAACAGTTCTTTGCTCAAAAAGATTAAAAAGTTGGAAGATGGAATTATTAAGTTGCCTGAAAAATGGCAGAAGGTAGTGAAACAAAAGGGTGAATATGCTGTTCAATAAAGTTCTTGGTGAAAATGAAAAATGTGTCTTTTATTTTTACTTAAAAACCGAAGGCACTTTTTGGCCAACTCAATAGTTTTTATATGGAGGAATGTGGTTTAGAAAATAAATAAATAAAGGACGAATAATTCTGAGCCCCAGAGTGAAATCAGTCTTTAGTAAAGTACTTCAGAGAGCAGTTCCACCCTACAAGTTGTCCCCAGGCTCTGCCCTTCTCCAAAATCCCCTAAAATGTCTCCTCAGAAAAACCCCGAACACCTAAATTCAGAGAATTCTTAAAGGGTGTCTTCATTATTCCTTGTCAATATAATACTTTACAGGCTGCATATGAGACCTAGATTTCTCTGCATTCAACATAAGCACAGAATCGGCTCAAAAACAGCCTGACATAAATGCCGCTGGGCTGGGTGGGTTTTAAATATAATTAACCCTCTTTTCATATGCAAAGCAATTCAAATCACCACTAAGTTTGCTAAGGATGACAGAATAATACACAAATAAACACAAAATAAGTGGGGAGACTTTAACAAGCAAATCAGATCACTCCCTACCTTTCATCAAATAGGCAAATAAGAATCTATCCCAGAGTTAATTATCATGAGGAAAATCACTAAAGATAATAGGCCCTTGTACAACCAAGGACATAGTTGTACATTACAACATTACAATAGTTTTTATTACTATACATTTCACCCAAAAAACAAATGAAATAACTAAAGCCAAGTAGTAAACTTTTCATTCTCCAAATGATAAAACAGTCACAACTATTCATTCATTATTTCACTTATTTATTCAATCAGCAACTACTGAATGCACATGTACCAGTAACTATACTAGACACTAGGCATACAGTAAAGAAGAAATCAGAAAAGGCCCCTGACCTCACAGACCTTATAATATTGTGGGAGAAGACAGGAAATAAACAAGTAAACAAATAATTTCCAAAAGCAATATAAAAAAATAAAACATGGGGAAAGATCATGCTATTTTTAAGAACTGTAATAAAAAGCACTACACAGCAAATATTTATTTACATTAAGGCAAAGGCCCTGAAATGGGAAGAAGCTAAGCTTTATTCACTAGATGCAAAGATCTTCCGCTGACACCCCTTTTATGATTCATCTCAATCTAGTCCATTCTTCATAAGCAAGAGTCAGACTCTCACAAACATGGCAGACGCCAGACCTCACCTCCAGGTCCTTCTCAGCACCTCTTCTGATTCTAGTTCCTCCTTCATAAATCACAAACACAAGATCTTATCCAACAATCGCTTTTCCATGAAGTACTCACTGTCTGAACTTCCAACGGTTAAATATAACACAAGTTTGCCCAATTGAGGGCAAAGAGTTGGAATATTTTATGCTGAAGAGAGAAAAAAGAAAAGTGAAAAGTGACATGGCGTCAGAGGTAGGGAAAAGCAAAGGCCTAACCGTGCCAAGGTGCACTTCCAGCTTCAAATGAACTGAGAGGTGAAGTTCACATCTTAAATAATGAAATACCTTCACTTTCAGAGTGCATTCTAAGCCAAAAGTTGCTCTGGAAGAGAAAGACCACCCTGAGGGCTTGTTCCCCATCCTTTTAATTCCTGGTGAAAGCAAATCAATTAGAGGGAGTAAGTGAACCAACTTCCAGATCTGTAACCAGATGGCAATTACTGGTATAGCTACAACAGTCACCATCTTCTTGATCCCTTCACTATTTTTAATGTTTTATCTTTCCTTTGTTTCCTCTCGAAGTTAGCATCAAAATTAATGTGCATAACATATTATTTCTCTAAATTGTGTAAACTTCTGAATTAATGTAGTACTATTCTTTCATTAATTCTATGAAAGCCCTATGCCCTCATCTTAAAAATTAACTGGAGAATGCTTAGTGAAAGTAAAACATAAACCATAATACTGTATGACATGTTAGTGTTTAAGTTCTGAGTATAGCTGATAGTGTTAGTTATTCAAACTTTTAAAAAATCTCCTACAGGGCTTCCCTGGTGGCGCAGTGGTTGAGAGTCTGCCTTCTGATGCAGGGGACGCGGGTTCGTGCCCCGGTCCGGGAGGATCCCACATGCTGCAGAGCGGCTGGGCCCGTGAGCCATGGCCGCTGAGCCTGTGCGTCCAGAGCCTGTGCTCCGCAATGGGAGAGGCCACAGCAGTGAGAGGCCCGCGTACCGCAAAAACAAAAACAAAATCTCCTACACAACTTTATGAGACTCTAAATCATTTATTTTTATTTTTTAGTGACTATATACAATTAAAATAAAAAGAAATCAAATGCTGAGACTGATATATCAGTGTTCAATGTAACATATACCTAAAAAAGAAGATTCAACTATTTAAAAAGTTGGAGTCTACTGATCTCATCCAACATGCTCATTTTATAGATGAGAAAAAAACTAAGAAACCAGGAAGTCAAGTGACTTATTTAAGGTAACTGATACAGGGAACAGAGGTGGAACCAGAACTGAAGAATTCTGACTCCCAGATCTTTTCATTACACTGTATGGTCTTATTTAACAAGGTTTTTGTTCTAGAATTAAATAATGTTCTATCAAGAAAATATCACTTTCTCCCTAACACCATTATAAAGTCAAAGATGTGTTTCACACAATTGTTAACTAAGCCTAAAGTACTATGAAGAAACTTAAGTCTCTGTCCCAGGTCCAATGCAGCTTATATTCTGAGAATATAAGTAATGTACAAAAATAACGATGATAGAAGATTATTGTAAAAATGGGAGAACGGGATGTGGATCAAAGGGCACAAACGTTCAGTTTTAAGAAGCAAAAGTTATGAAGATCTAATGTTCAGTATGGTGACTGTTAGTAACAGTACTTTATACTTGAAAGTCACTGAGAGTAGACCTTAAGGATTCTCATTACCAAGAATGTGTTAATTATCTTGATTTGGGTAATAGTTTCACAATGTATATGTATATGAAATCATGATATTGTATACTTTAAATATATACAATAATATTTGTCAATTATTCCTCAATAAAGTTGGGAGAAAGAATGAGAGGAGACTAAGCACTAAAGAATAATAGTACTATGATATTCAGGACGGCAGGATTATTTCTGCATGGAAAAATGAAAAACAAAAAAAGGCTCATACTTGTTCCGTAATGAAAGATTATCCCAGTGTTGGAAGTTAGATAGCAGAAAAGAACTAGGAAAAGTTTGGATTTTGGATCTATTATAGTCTAGGAAATAATCATACATATTTTGTTAGAATTAGATCTAGCCGGGACTTCCTCTGTGGCGCAGTGGATAAGAATCCGCCTGCCAATGCATGGGACACAGGTTCGATCCCTGGTCCGGGAAGATCCCACACATGCCGCAGAGCAACTAAGCCCATGCGCCACAACTACTGAGCCTCTGCTCTAGAGCCCGCGTGCCACAACTACTGAAGCTCGCACGCCTAGAGCCCATGCTCTGCAACAAGAGAAGCCACCGCAAGGAGAAGCCCGTGCACCGCAACGAAGAGTAGCCCCCGCTCACCACAACTAGAGAAAATCTGTGCGCAGCAACGAAAACCCAACGCAGCCAAAAACAAATAAAAATTAAATCTTTAAAAAAAAAAAAGAATTAGATCTACCTAATTTCCAGTCTAAAGAAAATACAGAGGCTATAAGAATTCACTAAATACACCACAGGGAAACAATAAGACAAATCCAGATGGTGGTACATAATATAAGACTCTTCAAAAAGTCAATGTCATAGGGAAGAAAAGGGGGGGAGGTTTTCTAGATTTAAAAAGATTAAAGAGGGACTTCCCTGGTGGTCCAGTGGTAAAGAATCCGCCTTACAATGCAGGGGATGCGGGTTTGATCCCTGGTCAGAGAACTAAGATCCCACATGCCGCGGGGCAAATAAGCCCATGTGCCACAACTACTGAGCTAGAACACCTCAACTAGAGAGCGTGCATGCAGCAAACTACAGAGCCCATGTACTCTGGAGCCCACGCTCCCTGGAGCCTGCACGCCACAACCAGAAAAGAGAAAACCCGCCGCCACAACTAGAGAGAAACCCACTACTAGAGAAGCCCATGGGCCGCAACGAAAGATCCCATCATTGACCCTGTGTGCCACAACTAAGATCAATGCCGCCTAAAATAAATAAATAAATAATAAATCTTTAAAAATATTTAAAGAAAGAATAAATTTCTAAAGAAAAAAGATTAAAGAGGCAAACAAATGCAATGTCTAAATGCAGATTAGATCCTATTTTGAAAAAAACAGATATAAAAGACACTTGGGGGACAACTGGGAGATTCTGATTATGGACTAGATCTTAGGGAATAACAGTTATTCTTCTTAGGAGTGATAATAGTATTGTTATGTAGGAGAAGAGCTTTATTTTTTAAAGATGCATGTTGAAGTGTCATGATGTCTGTACTCACTTTCAAACAGTTAAGCAAATGTATATATACATACACACACACATTTGTTCAATCTAATTGATGGGTATTCAAGTGTTTGTACTAGAGTCTTTCAACTTTTCAACATGTTTAAAAATTATCATTAAAAATGTTTTTAAAAGAATTAGATATCTTGATAGAGAAGGTCTAATCCACTAATCCTCTCTGTTTTTCAACAATTTTTTTTTTCTTCAGAAGAAACTGAGCCCAAAGTACCACAGCTAATGCAGGCCTTTTCTCAATAGAGATTAAAACTCAGGCAGATCTGCAGAATCTTAGCCCAAACTCTTCACATATGCCAGAAAACTGGAACCCAAGAAAAAACAACTGACCTGGGACAAACACCTACATGTGTATGTAAAAAACAAACATATTTTTTATGGGTATTTTTCTATTTTATTAATTTTTAAAATGTTTATTGGAGTATAGTTGCTTTACAATGTTGTGTTAGTTTCTACTGTACAGCAAAGTGAATCAGCTATACATATATATATATATCCCCTCTTTTTTGGATTTCCTTCCCATTTAGGTCACTACAGAGCACTGAGTAGAGTTCCCTGTGCTATACAGTAGGTTCTCATTAGTTATCTATTTTATACATAGTATCAATAGTGTATATATGTCAATCCCAATCTCCTAATTCATCCCACATCCCCCTTTCCCCCTTGGTATCCATACATCTGTTCTCCACGTCTGTGGGTCTATTTCTGCTTTGTAAATAAGATCGTTTATACCAGTTTTTTCAGATTCCACATATACGGGTTAATATACGATATCGGTTTTGTCTTTATGTTTAATATGTAATAATCCCATTACAACTACAAAAGAATAAAAATCTGTTAAAGACTATAACAACCTAGTACATCAGAAATTTGTACAAAATCACTTCAGAATGCAGCATTAAATGGGAATTAGTTCATTAGATGCACAAAAAAACAAACAGTAAAATTTTAAACCACTTAACTAGTATCGCCTATAATATTGTCTCACAACTTTGTCTATTGATTATGTCAATTATGCCTTCCAAAATCTGACAACATACCCTAATAACTTCATGTTTCACCATTCCCTCCACAAGCTTCTTGCCAGTCCCCCAAAATGCCATGTTTTTTCATATTTCTATACAAGTAATTTCCTCTGCACACAGAATGCCCTTCTGCCTTTTCTTCATCTACTCCTCTTTCAAGACCAACTTCTTATCTCACCTCTCCAATGAAGTTTTCTGACAGTGCTCCACACTGCTCCTTGAACTTCCACAATACTTTTTTCATTGCTATAGAGACTTTTTAAACTTTTCCTAATTATTTAAACGTATGATTCCTTCATTAGACCATAAGCTAACCTGATTTCACAGAGCAAGTCTTATTTATATCTCTACTTATAGTTAGCTTCAAGTGCTGGCAATTAGAAATAACAGAAGCTGTCTATTTTTAAAAGACAGCTTTCTTCCTTTCAGGAAGAACCTAAAAAATAAAGTGTTTGCCCTGAGTTGAAAGTGATAGTTTATTATGAAGCAGATTCATACCTTGAATGACTTGGACAATTTGTTACTCTGCCCCTTTGATACTCTTGTCACATAGCCCACAAGCATGGAAACTATCTGAACAAATGCAAAGAAGCAATCTGACCTTGCTTATACCTACAAACCAATTATAATAAATACATAAAATTATCTGAAGGGTTTCTTGTGAGGGTAAGAACTCAAACAGAGAAGTCCCAAAGTCACTAATTCATTACTTATTGAAGTCTTGAGCAAATGTATCATTAAGACTTCACACTCAAGTAAAATTCATATAAAATTACCCCCACATGTAAATATCTCTTTTTCTTAAACAGCTACCTTCAACAGAAATTTCATTTCTAAAAACAGAGCTATAATGGAAACTTCTAAAATTTTACTGCAAACATGCAAAAATATGGCATTACAATACCCAATGTATACTCAACAATATTTAACCACTCAGCTCAATATATGGAGTATATTCAAAACCTAGCTTGATTCTTGCTGCCTGCAAGTCAAAGTAGCTGATGCAAGATGAATACATGCTTGATTGTTCTTGGCCAACACACATGCATCTTTAAGTACATATGCATTAGTAAAGTCTCAACCTATGGTCCTTGAACTACCAGTGAAACATGAGGAGCCTGCTGGTAGCCTAGTACTGCCCGACAAGCAGAAGCAGAAAGCTGGGTAGGGATGGTGAGGGGTGGCAGGGAGAATCAGCTGCAGTGGTCCACCAAATGAAGATAAACCATTCAGGTGGTCTGCCGTAAGGAAAAAGGAGAGAATCACTAAATCAGCAAATTCATCGCCCAATTAATATGATCATGTTGCTTACCAAAATCAACTTAATGCTCCCTTGCAACAAGAGAAGAATGTGTTTCGGTCAAAAACCACAAGAGAGATAATTCATTAACATAAAGGCAAAAGTTCCTAATTACTGTTAATAACACTCAATAATCATTCACATTAGAAGACTCACCTGGGTATAGTACTACTAGCAAGGTGCTGCCAAAGCTTTGCATTTACTGTAAGAAAATCAGATTTAAAAATAAAATCCACTAATTACAATTTCTCCATAAGAAAGACAGGTATTACAGATTAGAGCCATCAAAAATCAAAGGAATGACAATTCCTATCATTTCTAGTGGCTTAAATCTTCTGTCCATACTGTGTATCACTAGCAACTGATTCCTAAATACAAAATCAGAGATGAAAAAGACAGCCCATTTAATATCCATAATGAGACTCTTCTTTCAAAATGTCTTTCCAACATAAATTCCAAAATAATCTTGACTGGGAAAAAATTTCAACCCTCTACTTAGTAGAAAATTGAAAACGAGTGGGACTAGCCCAGTGGAAGGTAGCTGATGAGGCGGGGGCTACAACATACCATGTCAGTTTTTTATGTAAACCAGAGTTTTAAAATCTTTTCTCAAAGAGGATTCAGCTTGCCCCATATGGCAGTATTTTTCAACTGTAGCTTCCCTGGCCTAATTTCAGTTCTCATACCTACTGGACCTACCTACCCACCCACAGTACCAATCACTGTATTTCCAACCTGTGTTTTCTTGCTGTATATGTCCCTTTTGGTTCTTTCCACACAACTCCACTCCTAGTCAAATAAGCCACCCTCTGCTTTATCAAGTAAATGCCTCCTATTTCACAGTGTGTCTCTCTCCAAATGGTATAAAATTTTATGCATCCCTCTCATAAAGCCCCAGAGCTCACCAACCCAAAAAAAATATGAAAGATTTTTACTTCTACTGTCACACTAGGGATAAAAAAGGGGGAGACTTAATCTTTAGTCCTAGTCACGTTCAGTGTGCTTCATTTTTTACTATAGGCACAGTCCTAAGAGAAGCAAAAGAAAATTCAATAAGCAACCTAGTTAGATGATGTGTATAAATAATATATGGGACACTGAAAATACATAAGGAATAGATTTGCATGATATTCTTGGAGAAGAAAGTAACTGATAGGCTTCCCTGGTGGCGCAGTGGTTAAGAATCCGCCTGCCAATGCAGGGGAACACAGGTTCGATCCCTGGCCCAGGGAGATCCCACATGCAGTGGAACAACTAAGCCCATGTGCTACAAATACTGAGCCTGTGCTCTAGAGCTCGCGAGCCACAACTACTGAGCCCGCGTGTCACAACTACTGAAGCCCGCGCGCCTAGAGACCATGCTCCACAACAAGAGAAGCCACCGCAATGAGAAGTCTGAGCACCACAATAAAGGGTAGCCCCCTGCTCGCCGCAACTTGAGAAACCCCATGCACAGCAACAAAGACCCAACACAGCCAAAAAATAAAAACAAATAAATAAATTAAAAAAAAAAAAAGAGTAACTGATGTCTTGTAGAGGATGTGTTTGTTCTGAAGTACACCAACCTCAAAAGGGCTGTTGGTATATTCTGGGGCTGGATGCCTAAAAAGTCTATCTTGTACTAGGATATGAGTCAAACTACAACTAAAATTTCTGCAACCACCGTACTAGAATGAAAAGTTCAAGTACAATCAGATCTATCAGTTTCACAGGCAGACCTGTTCTCCCATTTCCCAATAATTCAACAAAATTCAGTATACTAAGTACTTACTATGGTCAGGTCCTGAGAGGTGATTCTCATTTCTCTACCTTTTGTGAAATTTTCATGACTCAATTCTTAGTACTTTCCTCCTCTTTTTACTTACTCACAGCAATCATTCACTTTTACACCTTCAGTCAATCCCCCAGGTGATTCCAAAATCCACAATCATAATCCTCAACATTTAGGAGTTCCATATCTAAACTTCTGCACCATCCTAAATGATATCTCAACTTAAAAATTCTTCTGTCATCTAAACCTTAAGCCACCTCAATATTCTTGGTTACCCAGGTTCACAAACATGGTATTTTCTTTTCTGTATCCATCCCTACATCCAATAAATCACCAAGTTCTGCCATTTTTTTTGTACCCTAATGGGTCCCTCACTCCAGTCTCTTCCCATTGTAAGCAATCCTCTATCAGTGTTTCTCGAACTTTAACGTGCATGGGAATCATTTGAGAATCTTGTTAAAATGCAGATTCTGATTCAATAGCTCAGGGGTAGGGCTTGAGATTCTGCGTTTCTAACATGCTCCCATGTGATGGCAATGCTGCTGGTTGAGGGACCACACCTGTGAGCAGCTGAGGCCACTTTGTTTTCCTTTATTCCCTCAGCATGTACACAATTTATTCAATGGTATTTTTATCTGTTTAGTGTTTTATAGTTGCTTCATGTGTGCATATTTTATTACATTTTCCTAAAAAAGGATTCTGACATACTCAAGAAATAGGATAATGATTCCTTTTTTTGGAACAACAGCAACCAATACAAAGTTAGGCATACTATGGGTACTCAGTGCTTGTTGATTTTAAAATGCTTCCCCAAAAAACACAACAATCGCCTCTTAATTACGAAGTTGAAGCGGGTTAATGGAGTACCTTTGTCAACTTTTTAAAAGCCATTTCACTGCAGGTGCTTCCCTGGTGGCCCAATGCAGGGGACAGGGTTCAACCCCTGATCTGGGAAGATCCCACATGCCGCGAAGCAACTAAGCCGGTGGCGAGCCACAATTACTGAGCCTGCGCTCTAGAGCCCACGTGCCGCAACTACTGAAGCCCGCGCACCTAGAGGCCTTGCTCCACAAGAGAAGCCAATGCAAGGAGAAGCCCGCGCACAGCAACAAAGACCCAACACAGCCAAAAATAAAAATAGTTATAAAAAATAAAATAAAATAAAAACCATTTCACTGCAAATCAACCTTTTCACCAGATCTGACAGAGGAAATAAGCTTAAAACAGCTTTCTATTCATAGTTAAGAAAGCAAATGTTAATTTGTGAATTACTGGTTATAGATTTATTCTTTCTCCATCAGTGAAGGATTAAATACATATTTAAAACTGAAACTGTAAGCACAGGCAACAAAGGGAAAAACAGATATACTGGACTTTATTAAACTTTTGTGCATCAAAAGACACCATCAAGAGAGTGAAAAGACAACCTACAGAATGCGAGACAATATCTGCAAATCGTATATCTTGATAAGGGTTTAATATACAGAATAAATAAAGAACTCTTACAACTCAACAACGACAAAACCCCAAACAACCCAATTAAAAAATAGGCAAAGGACTTAAGTAGACATTTCTATCTATTAAAAGAAGATATTCAAATGCCAAATGAGCACATTAACATCACTAGCCATTACAAAATGCAAGCCAAAACTACAATGAGATACCACTCACTTCACACGCACTAGAAAGGCTATAATTTTTAAAACAGGAAATAACAAGTGCTGGTGAAAATGTGGAGAAACTGGAACCCTTGTATGCTGCTAGTAGGAATATAAAATGGTACAGCCACTGTAGGAAAGTCTGGCAGTTCCTCAAAAAGGTAAACACAGAATTACCACATGACCTATCAATTCCTAGGTTCTCCTAAGTATATATCAAAAAAGCACTGAAAATAGGGACTCAGTTATGTGTACACCAAAGTTCATAGCTGCATTATTCACAACAGCCAAAAAGTGGAGACAATACAAATGTCATTAAATGGATGAAGAGATGATAATCAAAATGTGGTGTATATATATACAATGAAATATTATTCAGCTATAAAAAGGATTTAGTATTGATACTTGCTACAGCAGGATAAACCTAGAAGACATGTAAGTGAAATATACCACCAACAAAACAATAAACATTGTATGATTCTATTTATATGAAATATCTACAACAGGCAAATTCAGAGACAAAACATAGAACAGCAGTTACCACAGGTTGGGAGGGGAGGGGAGCAAAGATACTGCTTAATGGATCCAGAGTCTGGAGTGATAAAAAACTCTGGAAATACACAGTGATGATGGTTGCACGTTGTGAATACAATTAATGCCACTGAACTGTACACTTAAAAGTGGTTAAGGTGGCGAGTTTTATATGTATTTTACTAAAATTTTTAAAACATAAAACTAGAAAAAAAGAAAAAACTAGCATTCTTTATTGTAGCCCTGAGTTTAAGCTCTGACTCTGCCATTTGTAAGCTATGCCATGTTAAGCAAGTTATTTAATTTCTCCCAGCTTCAATCCATCTATAAAACAGAGATACTATCCACCTCCCAGAGTTGTTGAAGACTAAATGAGAACATAATCACAGAACCTGTTACATAATAAATACTGGATAAATGGTAGCTGTTGTTACTCAAAAACCATTGTTCTCATCAAGTAGGTGTTAAGGCTGCTATAAATGGATATCTGAAAGAATTCCATGATATTCTCAAGACACTCTGAAACAAAGCAGTCAATGTTCAGCATTCAGAGTTATCCTCCTGTAAACCTGGAAACTGGTGACCGCCTGGGTCAGTAATCTTGGGATATCACTGAATGTACAGAATACATGACACACCCAGAAAGTGAGAACCTACTTTGTACATCACTATTTTCATTAAAGAAATGATCAAAATATGAAAAGAAGGTAACTGGCTGTCTTCAATGAATTTCATTTTATTGTTTTTTCTTCACATATTTCTTATTTTTAAAAATCCTCAGAGATTTAATTACTTAGCAAATGCCTTGGGCTAGAGCCTTGTCTAGAGGACCTAAGTGCCAACCTCAGCATCACAATGTCATAATAAGGTGGAGAACCATACAAAATATGCTGTCTACAAATGTCAAAACAATTGGAAATTCTAGGAGTGTGAAAGCTTGGAGAGGCCTGTTAAATGATCTTGTATAACTCCTGTAATATACCTTTCTTGATTAAAATTAGGCATTTAAAAAATGGTCAAAGTAGCTGAAACTCAAAAACTGAATTCTAGGCAAGGTATGCCAGAAGATACAGCAATTGATTCCAAAACAATAGACAACACAAATCCTATAACATGAATTAAGCAATTTCCATATTCTATAACCTCTTACAAAAATTTCTCAAATTTCTTCAAAGAACTAATCCACCTAGAAAGGAAGTTTTTCTCAATATACACACAATTATTTGCATACTTAAGAGACTTAGATTCAGAGGGAAAGGGAAAGTACAGTATCTCAAATAGCAAAAAAAGTTGGTTTTTTTTAGTCATCTTACTAAGTCTGCTGATATTCAGAAAGTGAAGCCATACTAAAACGGTGATGTTTGCACTACACCGTGGATGTAATTAAATCTGTCATGAAAAGCATCGGAAACTGTACTTAACTCCATGCTGATAAAAAAATTTTCATATGCCAATATGTCCGGATTAAAACTACTAACGACTGTTGTACGTCTGAAAAGTGAAGGATCTGTGCCAACACCCTTAGGAAAAAGTCTTTCCCTTCCCAACAAAAATCTATCATGATAAGCAAGAAACTACTTAACATGTTAACCTGAAACCCTCACCTGAGCTAATTCCTTTAAACCACAATTAACTCTTTAACTATCATGACAATAATGAATAAAGGCCTCCCTAATTAAATTCCAGAAGTGATCCTTTTATGCCACACAGCTCATTCCGTTACATCAGGGTCATGCCTTCTCTCCAGAAAAAAAATAGAGAGGTTTGGTGATTGAGGTTCCTTTTGTCTAAACTTTATTTCAAAAAGGTAAAGCACACCTTAAGATCCAGAGAACTCAGTTCTCAAAGAAACTGATACTATAGTTATCTAACTAGATACCATTGGTAATAAATTACCAAAAGCTAATACTTCTTGCTTTAAAAAGCCCATGCTAATAATGACTGGCTGGTCATAAGTCACACTATCAAAAGGCCATAAAACCATAAATTGGTTCAAGTGCATTACCAACAATAGAAAAATGCTGAATTAGAATATTAAATAAGTGTGAAAATTTTTAATTAAAATTAAACACTACCTATAACAAGCACACTACCTATACTTACTAAAAAGTAACACCACCTACAGTTCAGTACCATTAATTATCACCTCACCCGCAGGGAGAATCATCTGACCCCCAAGTTGATCTTAACCTAAGGGTGTTTTCAATCATGCCCTTTTTATCTTCCTGCCCTGTTTTCAGGGCAAATCTCACTGTTAATGTGCCACTGAGTAATTATGCTCTGACTTGAAATGCACTATAAAGTACCGTTTTCATGGACGATTTTTTTAAGACACGCTTCGCTGGGCTCTCAAACCATTTACCCAGGACTTAGACATACAGGATGCCCATATATTTTAAATGAAGTGGCATGGCTAAACATCAGGCAATTCAGGACATTCATCAGCCAAACCATTCATGTACATGGTTTACAGATGGAGCTTAGTGACAGGCAAGCAGCTGGTCTAAATGCTAGCTAGCATGTTAAGAAAAAGTTGTAAACCCACCCATCCCCAAACGACTTAGTCTAGGAACTTATGCCCCACATTTTGAGACGTCTAACACAAGGTTGGAACAAAACCAACACTGTCATCTCTGCTGTTCCTAAAAGCGATTTCTTATTTAAAACATTCTGTCCTCTACACAAGCTATAGAATGGACTCAGCAAGAGATCATTTAACTAAAAGTAGAATTAACTGTATTATTCTTCTGCTATACTACAACACCGATTGTATTAAAATACTCTCCTCAGCAAACTGCTTTTTACAATAAATACGAAGTGCGTTTCGTGTTACAAAAACTTTTACAGTACCGATCCTGCTAGGGTAAGCGGACTCTCAGGCATTTGTACTTTTATCCTACATATTTTCCTTTACGTAAGACGGACAGGAATTTGACTAGCCCACCCCGACACTGGTCCAACACCCCCGGGCTGTAGCAAGAAGCCACGTTTTACTTGAGAAGACCGTTTCCCCACCCCTCGTTAAAGTAATGCCTGTGGCCGCTAGAGACTTCCCCGGCCGACCTCCAGAAACTTGCAGGTTTAAATGGCCAAATTGGAACCAACCAGGGCAGCTGTCATCTGAAACTCAGGAAAGCTGAGACCAGCCAACTCTGCTGAACAAGGACGGGTGCGGAGAGATGTGACCGGGCGCGTCGGAGGGAAGGCATCAGGCTCCCCCCCACCCCCCATCAATTGGCTTTTCTGCAACCCCAGCGCCGCCATCCTGTTCCTGAATAATTAAACCAACTGGAGAGGGAGTGAGGTGGCCAGAGGCGGTTTCTGGTCCGAGTTTCCCGAGCCGAGGCGGTGGGATCGAGAGGCCGAGGGCTACATCCCCGGAGCGCTGAGGGCTTTATCGAGGGCCAGGGAGAAAAGGGGGCGACCCCGCGGCCAGCGGGGCGGCCGGAAGCGGAGCGCAGGGAGTGACGTGGAGGCGGGAATGACAAAGGGGCACTGGGACCCCGGCCGCGCGGCCCGCGGGCCCGCAGGGGCCGGGACAGGTGGCCGGGCCTGGCCGGGAACAATGGGGGGCCGAGGCTGCCCCCTGGCGCTCACCTACCTCCGGTGCCCTCCGAGTTCTCGTTGAGGCTGCCCGAGGAGTCGTGCTGGGCGCCCACACACCCGCCCATGGGGGCCCCCGGCGCCTCGTCCGCCACCTCCGGGCGCTCGTCCGGGCCCGCCGCCGCCTCTACCGCCTCCGCCGCCGCCGAGCTCCGGACAGGCGCGCCGCTCCTCTCGCCCGCCGCGGCCCAGCCTCCGCCCCCCTCGCCGCTCCACCCACCGCCTTGGCTCGGCCCCTTCCTCCGCGCCCACTTCTACCTCAGTCCCCGGGCCGCTCGCCCGGCAGGCCTGTCCCGCGCGCCGCCCTCGCCTCCGGCTCGGCCCCGGCAGGCCGGGGCTGGCCCATCCCGGGCGAGCCGCAGCGCTCGCCTCACCCCTTCACAGACCCGCACACCCGCGTCCAGGCGAACCCAGCGCCGGCGCCGCCCGACCGCCAGGCCCCATCGGCCCCCACGCCGCGGCGCCGCCCTCCGCTCCCGAGGCCTGGGCTCAGCCGGGCCACCCCGGAACAGCCGGGGAGGGCGGGGCCGCGGGAGGCCGCGCACTGATTGGCTGCGGGCGAGGCCGCGGGCGGAGGGGTAGCCAGGAGGCGACGAGGCAAGAGGAGGGGGCCTCCGAGCTGGAGGAAAGGAGGGGACCGGGCGATTGCTCCCAGGGACTAGGCGTGGAAAGCAGGCGTGGAGGAGGGAGAGGCGAAGACGGGAAGAAGAAAGGAAGTCGATGAAGGGAGAGAGAGCAGGAAAGGAGGAGCAAAAGTGAGAAAGGAAAAGTGGAAAGGGGCGAAATCGAGTTTCTGACTCCTCGGGCGGCGTCAGCTCTTTCTTGTAGAAGCGGGTCGGGAGCGGAAGGTGGTGGTGCACAGAGCAGTAGTGATGGGAGACTCGCAGGCGGGGTCCCAAATAACTGGCAGAGGGAATGCATTAGGCTGGCCGAAGGATGAAGTCCCAGCACCTTTTGTATTTGTGTAGAGTTCAGTGGGTTGGTATCCCGAGTCTGGGCTTACCCTTGCCTGCCCCACCCCCTTGCCCCCTAAAATCTCTGTGCCCCATTATTAGACGTAGAGGCGGTCATTGTGGTTGCAAACTGAACTCAGATTACAGAGGCAAGCCATCCGGTGCAGGGAGAGAGAAGCGTGGACCTTAGTTCAGGGGACGTGAGCTAGTTTCATTCTCACAGGACTGATTATTCAGACACAGTGCTACTTCTCAAGATCCTCCCTTTAAGTATCCTAAGTCGTCTTTAGAACAAAGTGAAATATAAATAAATGAAATACCCTGCTTTTTCTAAATTAGAATTTGGTACACTGACCACGCCCGACGTTCTTGGCGGTTGCTATCCCAGTCTAAGCCAAATTGTTAATGGTCCCTTCAGAATCGTGCTTCTTGCCATGATGCCTTAAAATTTTTATCACCTCGCTTGGGTCTTTCTAAAGCTTATTTCTGCCTAAGAGCTGTTTTAACTATCTGCTCCATTTTTATAATCAGATTTCTTTTTTTAACATCCTGGGTCAGCTTTTGCTTAGCATTAAAGAAACAGATTTAAGTAAAATACCTAGGAAAGAGACTCTATGCAGCTTGGAATTTGCATTTAAATATATTTTCATACACTGCTGGTGGAAGTGTAAATTGGTTCAATCTTTTTGCAAAGCAATTTGGAAACACAGATCAAGAGCCTTAGAAATGTTCATACCCTTTGACTCAGGATTATCCCACATGTGGGAATCTAGCTCACAGAAATAGTCCAAAAGAGAGACAAAGATTCATTTGATAATCAGATTAAAATGAATGTCCAACGAACAAACAAAACCCTATACTTATATGAAAACACAGAAATGCCTTGTGAGAAATAGAAGTCTGCTATATTAAATTTATACTGACAAATTAGCGTTGTCCTGGGTACTCATGAACATTCAAAGAGCTTATATACAAGTGACATCTTTATGAGTTTTCAGAGGGTGCTCTGATATTCAGTTACTGTGTTATAAAGCCTTCTATCTGATCATTCTCTGCTAAGTATTCACATTGGCAGATGGACACATCACTTCGTCACTTCCCCAAAGGAGAGAAGCTGCATACTGATATCTTCAAAGGGATTGCTTTGTTCTAAATTTTGCTCTAGAAACTGTAGAAACCAAGACTTCCACAATGTCTATTAAACAGATGGTAGGCACCCAAGCGATGAGTGCTTTCTGAGGAGCATTGAGGAGTTGGCACTAGGAAAGAGAGAACAATGTCATTGAGAAATTCTTAGCCATGGATGTTCTCCATCTTGCCTTTATCTTAGACCAGAGACAGAAATTCCCAGGAGAGAGTAATGTGGTAGTTAAGGGCCCCACAGAATCTGGCTTTATCCTGTACTAGCTGTATGACCTTAAATTTCTGTACAGCTCAGTTTCCTCACCTGTAGAATTGGGCCAATAATAATGCTGCAAACCCTGTGGGAACTCCTTATTAACTCTCCTCCTTACTTCACCTCTAGCATCACCTGTCTAACCATACTGCATGACCCAATCTACTTAAGATGTTTTATATAAACATGCCTTTGTGTGTGTGCTTTTCTACTTTTTTATAACATCTTTATTGAGGTATAATTCATATATCATAATTTCAGCAGTTTAAAGGGTAGGATTCAAATAAATTGGTGCAGCCACCATGGAAAACAGCATGGAGATTCCTCAAAAAATTAAGAATAAAACTACCATGTGATCCAGCAATTCCACTTCTGGGTGTTTATCCAAAGAAAATTAAAAACACTAACTTGGGACTTCCCTGGTGGCGCAGTGGTTAAGAATCTGCCTGCCAATGCAGAGAACATGGGTTCGAGCCCGGGTCCAGGAATATCCCACAGGCCGTGGAGCAACTGAGCCTGCATGCCACAACTACTGAAGCCCACGCACCTACAGCCTGTGCCCCGCAACAAGAGAAGCCACCGCAGTGAGAAGCCCACGCACCGCAACAAAGAGTAGCCCCTGCTCACCACAACTAGAAAAGGCCGTGCAGCAACAAAGACCCAACGCAGCCAAAAATAAATAAATTTATATAAAAAAAAACACTAACTTGAAGAGATGTGTGTACCGCCATGTTCATTGTGGCACTATTTACAATAGCCAAGATATGGAAACAACCTAAGTGTGATCAGTGGATGAATAGATAGAGAAAATGTGGTGTATATATACAATGGAATATTATTGAGCCATGAAAAGGAGACCTTGTCATCTGTGACAACATAGATGGACCCTGAGGGCATTATGCTATGTGAAATAAGTCAGACAGAGAGAGATAAATACTGTATGATCTTACTTACATGTGGAATCTAAAAAAAAACAATGTAACTCAGGTACAGAAAACAGGTGGTTGCCAGAGGCAGCAGGTGGTGTGTTAGCAAAATGGGTGAAGGAATCAAAAGGTACAAACTTCCAGTTATAAAAGAAATAAGTCACGGTGATTTAAGGTACAGCATGGTGGCTATAGTTAATAACACTGTATTGCATATTTGAAAGTTGCTAATGGACCCTTCATACAAATGGGGATCATATGAGGTCTTTTGTGACTGGTTTCTCTCATGTAGCATAATGTTTTCAAAGTTCATCCATGTTGTAGCATGTATCAGTACTTCATTCCTTTTTATGACTGAATAATATTCCATTGTGTGGATATACTACATTTTGTTTGTCTATACGTCAGTTGATGAGCATTTAGGTTGTTTCTGCTTTTTGGCTATTATGAATAAAGCTGTTGTGAACATTCATGTACAAGTTTTTGTGTGAATGTAGGTTTTCAATTGTTCTGGGTAGATACTTAGTGGTGAAATTGCTTGGTCATATGGTAACTCTATGTTTAAGTTTTTGAGGAATTGGCAAACTGAATTTTCCAAAACAGCTGTACCATTTTCTATTCCCACTAGCAGTTTATAAGGGGATATAAAATGGTGCAGCCATTTTGGGTATGTAGGGTATCTCATTGGGATTTTGACTTGCATTTCCCCAATGACTAATAATGTTGAGTGTCTTTTCATGTGCTTATTGACCATTTGTATCTGTTTTTGGAAAAATGTCTACTCAGATCCTTGGCCCATTTAAAAATAGGATTATTTGTCTTTTTATATTGAGTAGTAAGGGTTCATCATATATTCTGATGAATATCCCTTAGCAGATATATGATTTGCAAATATTGTCTCCCATTGTGGATTGTCTTCTAATTTTGCTGATATTGCACCTTTGAAGCATGAAAGTTTTTAATTTTGATAAAAAGTCTACTTTACCTATTTTTTCTTTGGTTTCTTGTGCTTTGGACCTCATACCTAAGAAACCATTATCTAATCCAAAGTCATGAAGATTTATACTTGTTTTCCTCTAAGAGTTTTACAGTTTCAGCTCTGACTTTTAGGTCTTTAAGCCACTTTGAGTTAATTTTTGTATATGGTATGAAGTAGGGGTCCAACTTCATTCTCTTGCATGTGGATTTCCAGTGTCCCAGCATTTGTTGGAGAGACTGTTCTTTATCCCATTGAATTGTCTTGGCACCCTTTTTGAAAATCAGTTGACCAGAAATGTTTGAGTTTATTTCTGGACTCAATTCTATTTCTTCTTTATGTCTACATTAGTCTTTATGTCTGTTTTTATGCCAGTACCACACTATCTTGATTACTGTAGTTTTATAGTAAGTTTTGAAGTTGGGAAGTATGAACCTCCAACTTTATTCTCCTTTTCAAGATTATTTTGGCTTTCTGGATTTCTTACATTTCCATATATATTTTATCAGCTTTTTCATTTCTGAAAAAAAAAAAGACAGCTGGAATTTTGATGGGAAATGTGTTGAAACTGTAGATCAGTTTAGTGAGTATTGCCATCTTAACAATATTAACCTTCCAATTGAGGAACATGGATGTCTTTCCACTTATTTATGTCTTAAATTCCTCTCAATGACATTTTATCGTTTTCAGTGTACAAGATTTGCACTTCTTTTGTTAAATTTACTCCTAAGTATTGTATTCTTTTTCATGCTATTGTAAATAGCATGATTTTCTATTTACAAATAGATTTATTGTCTTTATTTCCTTTTCAGATGGTTTGTTACGAGCATATGGAAATACAATTGAGCTTTGTATATTGATCAAGTATCCTACAACCTTGCTGAACTTGTTTATTAGCTCCAGTATTTTTATTTATTTATTTATTTATTTTTTGTGGTACGCGGGCCTCTCACTGCCGTGGCCTCTCCCGCTGCGGAGCACAGGCTCCGGACGCGCAGGCTCAGTGGCCATGGCTTACGGGCCCAGCCGCTCCGCGGCATGTGGGATCTTCCCGGACCGGGGCACGAACCCACGTCCCCTGCATCGGCAGGTGGACTCTCGACCACTGCGCCACCAGGGAAGCCCCAGCTCCAGTAGTTTTTGTTTCATGTATTTTGGGGCTTTGTTGTTAGGTGTTATATGCTTACAATTGTTATACCTCCAGTGCCTTCTTTATTCAGCTAATTCTCCAAGGAGAACTGGCAAAGGGAAAGGAGGAAGGAAAAGAAATGGGTAGGAGGGGAAAAGGGAAGAGAATGAAGTCCAGTAGCTGTCAAACTCTAGTGTGGATTTCAGTCACTTGGGGGGCTTGTTAAAATCACAATTTCCCAGAGATTCTGATGGTGGAGTCTTGGAACCAGCGTTTTTAATGCATGCATCAGGAGTTTCCTGATGCAGTTTGGTCCACAGATGGAATTTCACAGAACACATGTTCTTGACAAAACTTGATTCTCCACATTCCCTGCCAACCTGTTTTTACTTTAGTCTTTCTCATCCTCTACAAATGGCACTCTAGTCCATCCAATTGCTCAAGCCTCAAGCTTAAGAGTTATTGGTGATTCCTCCATCTTCCTCACCTCCTGCACCCAGTCCATTATCAAGTCCTTTATATGCTATCCATTAAATATATTCTGAGTCTCTCCTCTTTTTCCCTGTCTGTGTTGCCACCAGCATCTCTCACTTTGGCTACTGCAATACCCTCCTAACTGGCCTTCCTGTACCCTTTCCCACCTCCTCCTATAATTCATTCTCCAGTCAGCAGCCATCATGATTTAAAAAAAATTTTTAACATAGTACACTGCACGCACTTAAAGTGTATACTTTTATAAGTTTAACAAATATATACACCTATGAATCCATCACCACAATCAACATAATGAATATATCCATCACCCCAAAAGGTTTCCTCATGCCCCTTTGTAATTCCTGTCTACTGCATCTCCCGAGTCACCTGTCCCCAGGTAACCACTGATCTGCTTTATGTTACTATAGATTACTTTGCATTTTCTAAAAATTTCTGTAAATGAAACCATACAGTATGTACTCTGTTTGGTATGGCTTCTTTCACTCAGCATAATTATTTTAAGATTCATCCATATTTTACGGTTTATTCCTTTTAAATACTGAGTAGCTTTCCACTGTATGTTTATGCCAGTTTGTCCAATCACTTGGTGAACTTTTGGGTTGTTTCCAGCTTTTCGTGATTACAAGTAAAGTTGTTATGAACATTTGTGTACAAGTCTATGTATAGGCACATCCTTTTCTTTCTCCTGGGTAAGTATCTAGCAGTAGAATGGATCAATCATATGGTCATTTTTTTGGGGGGGGGGTGTTGTTTGTTTGTTTGTGTTTTGAATTTTATATTATTTGTTTTTTTATACAGCAGGTTCTTATTAGTCATCAGTTTTATACACATCAGTGTATACACGTCAATCCCAATCGCCCAATTCATCATACCACCACCACCACCGCTGCTTTCCCCACTTGGTGTCCATATGTCTGTTCTATGCATCTGTGTCTCAATTTCTGCCCTGCAAAGCGGTTCATCTGTACCATTTTTCTAGATTCCACATATATGCTTTAATATACGATATTTGCTTTTCTTTCTGACTTACTTCACTCTGTATGACAGTCCCTAGATCCATCCACGTCTCTACAAATGACCCAATTTCGTTCCTTTTTATGGCTGAGTAATATTCCATTGTGTATATGTACCACATTTTCTTTTTTTTTTTTCTACATCTTTATTGGAGTATAATTGCTTTACAATGGTGTGTTAGTTTCTGCTTTATAACAAAGTGAATCAGTTATACATATACATATGTTCCCATATCTCTTCCCTCTTGGGTCTCCCTCCCTCCCACCCTCCCTATCCCACCCCTCTAGGTGGTCACAAAGCACCGAGCTGATCTCCCTGTGCTATGCGGCTGCTTCCCACTAGCTATCTATTTTACATTTGGTAGTGTATATATGTCCATGCCACTCTCTCACTTCGTCCCAGCTTACCCTTCCCCCTCCCCGTATCCTGAAGTCCATTCTCTAGTTGTTTGTTTGTTTTTAAAGAAACTACCAAACTATATTCCAAAGTGGCCTTACTGTTTAGATTCCCATCAGTATTGTATGAAAACTCCATTCCTCCACATCATCACCAACACTTGGTTTGGGTCAGTTTTTTTTTTTTTTTTTTTGCGGTACGCGGGCCTCTCACTGTTGTGGCCTCTCCCGTTGCGGAGCACAGGCTCCAGACGTGCAGGCTCAGCGGCCATGGCTCACAGGCCTAGCCGCTCCGCGGCATGTGGGATCTTCCCGAACCGGGGCACGAACCCCGTGTCCCCTGCATCGGCAGGCGGACTCTCAACCACTGCGCCACCAGGGAAGCCCTGGGTCAGTTTTTAATATTAGCCATTCTAATAAGTGTGTAGTATTTCACTGTATTTTTAGCTTTCATTTCCCTAATGACTAATGATGTTGAATATCTTCTCCTGTTATTATCTACCATTTGTATATCTTTTGTGAAGTGTGTGTTCAAATCTTTTGCCCATTTGTAAATTGGGTTGTTTTCTTATTACTGAGCTTTGAGAGTTCTTTATATTTTCTGGATACAACTCTTTTATCTGATATTTAATTTGCAAATATTAACTCCTATTCTTTGCCTTATCTTTTTATTCTCTCTCTTTTTTTTTAATTGGTCACACTGCCCAGCTTGTGGATCTTAGTTCCCCAACCAGGGTTTGAACTTCAGCCCTCAGCAGTGAAAGCACAGAGTCCTAACCACTGGACCACCAGGGAATTCCCTTTAGTCTCTTAAAAGTGTCTTTTGAAAAAACAAAATTTAAAAATTGTTGATGAAGTTCAGTTAATCAATGTGTTCTTTTGTAGATCATGCTTTTTGTGTCATATAGAAAAATCTTTGCCTAACTCAAAGTCAGAAAAACTTTCTCCCTTTTTTTCTTCTTGGCTCTTTATAGTTTGGGGCTTTACATTTAGGTTTATTATCCATTTTGGGTTAATTTTTGCATATGGTGTAAGGTATGAATCAAAGTTTGGTTTTTGTAATTTTGGTTTTGAATATAAATATACATCATTTAGGAACATTTGTGGAAACTGTCTTTTCTCCTCTCAACTGTCTTTGCACTTTTGTAAAAATAAAGGGTTGTCCAATTTCCAATAGCCAAGACATGGAAGCAACCTAAATGTCCATCAACAGATGAATGGATAAAGAAGATATATATATAATATATATACAATGGAATACTACTCAGCTATAAAAAATGAATGAAGTAATGCCATTTGCAGCAACATGGATGGACCTAGAGATTATCATACTAAGTGAAGCAAGTCTGAAAGAGAAAATCAAATATCATATGATATCACTTATATGTGGAATCTAAAATATGATACAAGTGAACTTATTTACAAAACAGAAACAGACTCACAGATATAGAAAACAAACTCATGGTTACCAAAAGGGAAGGGGGGAGAGGGATAAATTAGGAGTTTGGGATTAGCAGATACAAACTACTATATATAAAACAGATAAACAACAAGGTCCTACTGTATAGCACAGGAAACTATATTCAGTATCCTGTAATAAACCATAATGGAAAAGAATATGAAAAAGAATATACACATATATATGTATATGCATATATATATATATATATATATATATATATATCTGAATCACTTTGCTGTATACCAGAAACTAACACAACACTGTAAATCAACTATACTTTGATTTAAAAAAAAAGAGTTGCCCATATATGTGTAAGTCTATTTCTGGACTCTCTACCCTGTTTCTTGATCTATTTGTCTCTCTTGATGCCAAGATCACATTGTCTTGATTACTGTAGCCTTATAATAAGTCTTGAAATCAGGTGTATTAATCCTTCAACTTTGCTCTTTCTTTTCAAAGTAGTTTTGACTATCCTAGGTTCTTTACATCTTCATGTGAATTTTATTTTTTTATGTATTTATTTATTTTTAATATTTATTTATTTGGTTGCACCAGATCTTAGTTGCAGCAGGTGGGCTCCTTAGTTATGGCTTGCCGGCTCCTTAGCTATAGTACGTGGCTCCTTAGTTGTGGCATGAGAACTCTTAGTTTCAGCATGCATGTGAGATCTAGTTCCCTGACCGGGGATCAAACCCAGGCCCCCTGCATTGGGAGTGTGGAGTCTTACCCACTGTGCCACCAGGGAAGTACCCCCCATGTGAATTTTAGAATCATCTTTTCAATGTTTTTTTTTTAACCAAAAAGACTCTGTAGTGATTTTGATTGAATTAACATTGACTCTATAAATAGACTTTGGGACAACTGACATATTAACAATATTGAATCTTTTGAAGCATGAACACAGTATATCACAGTATATTTCTGTTTACATCTTCTTTAATTTCTCTCAACAATGCTCTGTAATTTTAACTGCGCAAGTTTTTGTTTGTTTGTTTTTTGGCTGTCCTGTGCGGCTTGTAGAATCTTAGTTCCCCAACCAGGGATTGAACCCAGGCCCACGACAGTGAAAGCACCGAGTCCTAACCACTGGACCATCAGGGAACTCCCTAAGTGCGCAAGTCTTTTATATCTTTTGTCAGATGTATCCCTAAGGACTTCATTTTCTGATGTTATCAATAACAATATGGTTTTTATAATTCCAATTACTGCCTGTTTGTTGCTAGTACATAGAAATACAATTGATTTTTGGATGTTGATCTTGTTCAATCTTGCTAAATCATTTGTCAGTTGTAGTAGCTCTTTTAGAGATTCCATTGGATTTAGTAAATAGATGATCAGGTTGTCTGTGAATAAAGAGAATTTTACTTCTTTTCCCATAGGTATGTGTTTTTGTTCCTTGCCTAATTTCACTGGTTAGTAGGCATTACAATGTTGAATGGAAGTGGTAAGTTCAGACATCCTTACTTGTTCCTTACCTTAGGGGAAAAGCATTCATCTTCACCATGAAGTATGATGCCAGCTATAGGCTTGTCTTTAAATAGTCTGCAAAATATACATAACATGGTGTTTATCATTTTAAAATGTACAATTCAGTGGCATTAGGAGCATTTATGTTTGCAACAATTACTACAGTTTAGTTCCAGAACTTTTTACTCACTGCGAAAGGAAACCTGGTGCCCGTTAAGTAGTCACGCCCCATTCCTCTTCCTCCAAGCCCCTGGCAACCTCTAGAATGCCTTCTATCTCTATGGATCTGCCTATCCCGGATATTTCATATAAACTGAATTATAGTACAGTGGCCTTTTGTGTCTGGCTTCTTTCACTTAGCAGGTATCAATATTTGATTCCTTTTTATGGAAGAACAATATTTTATTGTGGATTTTATTATGGATATACCACATTTTGTTTATTCATTCATCAACTGGTGGACATTTGTGTTTCTACCTCTTGACTATTGTGAATAGTGCTGTTATGAACATTCACATACAAATTTTTGTTTGAACACCTGTTTTCAATTGATGGCTAGGACTGATGGGACATATGATAATTCTATGCTTCATTTATTGAGAAGTCACCAAACTGTTTTCCACAGTGGCTACATCATTTTACCTTCCCATCAGTAATGCATGAGGGTTCCATTTTCTTCACATCCTTAACACTTGCTATTGTTGCAACTTGAGTTGTTGTCATTCTCCTCCCCCTCCCCCTCCCCCTCCCCCTCCCCTCCCCCTCCCCCTCCCCTCCCCCTCCCCTCCCCCTCCCCCTCCCCTCCCCCTCCCCCTCCCCCTCCCCTCCCCCTTCCCCCTCCCCCTCCCCCTCCCCTCCCCCTCCCCCTCCCCTCCCCCTCCCCCTCCCCTCCCCCTCCCCCTCCCCTCCCTCTCCCCCTCCCTCCCCCTCCCCCTCCCCCTCCCCCTCCCCCTCCTCCTCCTTCTTCTTCTTCCTCCTCTTCTTCTTCATTGGGTGTGCAGTGGTATCTCATTGTGGTGTTGGTTTGCATTTCTCTAATGACTAATGATACTGAAAACCTTTACATGTGCTTTTTGGCCCTTTGTGTATCTTCTTTGGAGAAATGTCTGTTCAAGACCTTTTGTCCGTTTCTTAATTTGGCTTTTCTTTTCATTGTTGAGTTGTAAGAGTTAGCTATAGGTTTTAAATAGATGCCCTTTATTAGATTGAGGAAGTTCCTTTCCATTCATAGTTTACTGAGAGTTTTTCTTTTTTCTTTTTAAATCAAAAATGGTCTGGGACTTCCCTGGCGGTCCAGTGGTTAAGACTCTGCGCTTCCAATGCAGGGAGGGGGTGCAGGTTCGAGCGCTGGTCGGGAAGCTAAGGCCCCACATGCCTCAGGGCCAAAAAACCAAAAGGTTGTAAAACAGAAGCAATATTGTAACAAATTCAATAAAGACTTCAAAAATGGTCCGCATCAAAAAAATCTTTAAAAACAAAACAAAAAAAATGGAAAATGTTTTGCCAAATAATTTTGGGGGGCATCTACTGAGATGGTCATATGGTTTTTCCATTTTAGTTTGTTATTATGATGAATTACACTGATTGATTTTCAAATGTTAAATCAAGCTTGAATTCCTTGGAAAAATCTGACTCGATCATGACGTTTGTCCTTTTTTATATACCATTGGATTCACTTTGCTAAAATTTTGTTCAGAATTTTTCCATCTATGTTTATGAGGGATATTTGTCTATAGTTAGTTTCCTTTAAAGTTTTTTCTTTAGTTTTGGTATCAATATCATTTCAATGTTTTGGAAGGGGAAAGTAAAGTAACTCTAAAGAACAGAGGAGGGCTTCCCTGGTGGCGCAGTGGTTGAGGGTCCACCTGCCGATGCAGGGGACACGGGTTCGTGCCCCGGTCTGAGAAGATCCCACATGCCGTGGAGCGGCTGGGCCCGTGAGCCATGGCCACTGAGCCTGCGCGTCCGGAGCCTGTGCTCCGCAACGGGAGAGGCCACAACAGTGAGAGGCCCGCGTACCGCAAAAAAAAAAAAAAAAAAAGGACAGAGCAAAGGCTGACTAAGAAGCAGCCACGTCCCTTGGGGCTGAGATAGTGCTCTTAATTAAGGAAGACACCCTTCTAAGGTTGAGAGCCAGACCTTCTCAGAGAGGACACGGCCCTGGTTTGGTGAGTACTAGAGTGGTTATTGTTGTGCTACATCAGTGAAATTGCTGGAGCTCCACACTCCAGGACTGGCTAGAAATCTGTCCTGTAGGGTGCTAGAAATTGTCTCACTGGAGCCATTCTGCTATGAATCTACCTGAGGGGAAGTGCCTAGGGAAGCTGTTGTTTGCTAGGTGTTGGTTCCTGTGCATTGCAGGAGTTGGATCTTGGAGAAGCTGCTGCCATTGCAGGAGCCTGGCGTTGAAGCAGTTGTGTATCCTGAAGGAGCTGCATGAGAGAAGCGGTTTGTGCTACAGGAGCTAGGCTACGGGCAGGGTGCACACATCACAGGAACCTGGCCCTGGAGAACCCATGCTGCAGCAGCCAGTGGGAATTCCTCCTGCAGCATCTCTCCAGTGCCCTCTGTTGTCAAAGCTAAACACTGTGCCTACTGACAAAGGCACAATATTTAAAGGGCTCACATCCATTTTTGCAAAGCAGGCAATGAAGAGTGATTTTGGATCTGGGTTGCAATAATTTGATAACTGGCATAACTTCCTACCTGGAAACTTTTAAACCTTGTATTTAACAATGCTTGGATATAAGAGAATCACATAAATTACAGAATTGCTTCATGTTAGAATCTATGGTATATATGTAAGGCATATATCCCAAGGAAAATTCATATATATATCCAAGGAAAATTCATAGCCCTAAAACCTACATCAATAAAATTAAATAGAATTAAATTAAAATTATTTAGATTCCCAATTTAAGTTAGAAAAAGAACAAGAGAAACCACAGGGGAAAAAATAATAAAGATAAAAGCAAGAAGTAATGAAGTAGAGAACTAGAAAACAGTAAATCAAAATAAAAATTCAGTTTCTTTGAATAAAGTCAGAAAATAGGCAAACAGCTAGGCAATTTAATTTTTAAAGTGTGTATGGAGGAGAAAGCAGAAATCTGTAGAGAAAGAAGTGACAAGAGAAAAGTAGCTATTAACACAGAGGAAGCCAGAAGGTCATAAAACAGTCCTTAATTTACATACACAGTGCCATGCAAAAACTGTGAACCTAATAAAATGAACAACGTCTTAGGAAAATATAGTTGACCAACACTGACCACCCCCCACCAAAGATAAAATTTTAAACAAATCAACTTCAAGGAAGAAATATAGAATGATATCAAAAACTATCCCACATCAAAATACCAAGCTCAGGTGTCTTCACAAGAGAATTCTACCCGATATTTAAAAAACAGCCCTATTGCTACATAAATTGTTTCAGAGTAGAGGAAAATGAAGGTAAGCTTCTAAATTTTTTCTATGATGTAGGTTAACATTGACAGTGCAAGTTAAGTGCCACACACCACAAGATAAAATTATAGACCAATGTTATTTACAAATATTGATTTAAGAATCCAAAATTTAGCAAACAGAAAATTATAAACCATGACCAAGAGGGGTTTAAAGTAATACAAAGATGGTTCAACATTAACAAATCTATTAATATAATTTGACATATTTATATCTAAGAAGAAAAATCATGTTGTTATTCCCGTAAGAACTAAGAAGAAAAATTATGTGATTATCACCATATGTGTTTTAAAAGCTTTAACAAAATTCAACACCCATTCCAAAAAAACAAGCAAAAACTAATGAAACAAACAAAAAACCCTCTTGAAATGGGAATGGCTGGACACTGCCTTAACATGATAAAATATATATACCTTAGTCCTAAAGTCAGTATCTTACTTAAGTGAAAAACACTAAAGATCAGGAATAAGCCAAGGATACCCACTAACTCCACTAATATTTAACATTGTGTTGAGTGTATAAGCTAATGCAGTTAGACAAGAAAAGTCAAGGTAGGCATAAGAATTGAAAAAAATATTAATTATAACTTGTTCTCTTGGCCAAAGACATGAGAGTGTACCTGGTAAACTCTAGGAAATCAATGACAATACTAACTCAAACAGTAAAAGAATTCTGCAAGGTACAGCATATAATATTAACACACAAGGGAGTGAGTGGCCAAGATGGCAGAGTAGGAAGACCTTGAGCTCACCTCCTCCCATGGGCACACCAAAATTACAACTATTCACACAGAAACTATCAATGAGATCAAACTGAAGACTAGCAGAAACAATTTCTCAGAACTAAAAAGATATCAAAAACAACCGCAAGACAGGTAGGAGGGATGGAGACATGGCTCAGTCAAGACCCACACCCCCAGGCAGGTGACCAACAAGGGGGAGGACAATCACAATTACAAAGGTTCTCTCCAAGGAGTGAGAGGACTGAGCCCCACACTGGGCACCCCAGTCCAGCAGTCCTGCACCAAAATACAAGCCTTCAGAACATCTGCTTTAGAAAGCCAGTGGGGCTTGAGTTTGGGAGAGCTGAGAGGCTGTAGGCAACAGAGACTCTGTTCCTAATGGGTGCACACAAAACCTTACATGCTCTGAGACCCAGGGCAGAGTCAGTAATTTGAAAAGATCCTGCGTCAGACCCCACTCGCTAATCTTAGAGAGCCTCCCAGAGAGGCAGGAGGCAACTGGGAACTCCCCCTGGGCACACAGATGCTGCGACAGACATTTTTCAGAGCTCTATACACCACAAGGATGCTGGCTTCGACAAGTGCCATTTTGGAGTCCTCCTTCAAAACTATTAGCACCGGGAGCTTACTCACCCACCAGCTGGTTGGCACCTGTCCCAGGACCACCCAAGCCAAGCAGCCAGCCAGTGGGAATCCAGCCCCCCCCACCAGCAGGCCCAGGACCTGGACCCGGCCACCAGCAGATCAGAACCAGCCCCAGGACCCACTGGGCCCCAGAGCCAGTGATACCAGGAGCCAGACCTGTCTACCAGCAGGCCAGCGCCAATACTGGGACCCCTAGGCCCAGCTGCCAGTCCTGCTGGAACTCAGACCCACCCAATCAGCAGCTCCACCTGAGGCAGGGCCCAGCGGCCAAAGAGAAATTAACAAAACGATCCCATTTATAATTTGCATCAAAAAGAATAAAATAGGTCTTCCCTGGTGGCGCAGTGGTTGAGAGTCCGCCTGCCGATGCTAGGGGACACGGGTTCGTGCCCCGGTCTGGGAGGATCCCTCTTGCTGCGGAGTGGCTGGGCCCGTGAGCCATGGCCACTGAGCCTGCGCGTCCGGAGCCTGTGCTCCGCAACGGGAGAGGCCACAACAGTGAGAGGCCCGCGTACCACAAAAAAAAAAAAAAAAAAAAAAAAAGAATAAAATACCTAGGAATACATCTAACCAAGGAGGTAAAAGACCTGTACCCAGAATACTATTAAGACATTGATGAAAGAAATTGAAGACAACACAAACAAATGGAAAGATAAACTGTGCCCATGGACTGGACAAATTTATTTGTTAAAATGACCATATCACCCAAACAACCCACAGATTCAATGCAGTCCCTATCAAAATGCCAATGGCATTTTTCACAGAACTAGGACACATAATTCTGAAATTTGTATGGAAACACAGAAGACCCTGAAAGCCAAAAAAAATTCTTGAGAAAGTGGTAGAGATGAAAATATTTTTTCCTGTTTTTTCCTTTAAAAGGGCAATGTTGTAGCAAATAGACTAGTTCTTCCAGCCTGCCTTATTGAGACATCATCTCCACTTCCTGAGGTTTTCCAAGCTCAGGAACCTGATTTTATTTTTTCATGGAGGGTGAAAGCTCAGGGAAATGATAAGGAATAGATACATATGATGGAATGCCACACTATTCATTTATGCCTGGGAAGATAACTCTCCAGTCCTGGTTGTATGTGCCAGTCTCCCTCCTAATGCCGCAGGTGGGACCTTTCAAGAGACCAAGTTCAGAAGGTTGCTTGGTAAGAAAATAATTCAAGCAGGTGGCGCTGCATCTTCCTAAGGAATGTTTCTGTTATCTGTTTTCTATCTTCCTCCAGTCTGAAAATAAGCAGATATACTTTTCTCTGGATAAATGGAATCAATTCTGAAAATCAGAGTATTCTGTCCCTTGGAAAATGTTGAAGAGATCCTATAAAATCTTGCTCTCTAACGCAATTTTCTGGACTCCATGTAGAACACTCTGTATTATGTCTAGACAATGGACTTACTGCAACAGCTGAATAAAGGTTAGATTTGAGTGTGTGTAGTTTGAGCTTGCCTAGTATTCATTCATTCTTCCCTTAGTAACAGTGCCCTGAATTCCCTTTGAAGAATGAATTCCTCCCACCCATGATTCCGTCCATATGGTTCTGATGGAGCACACACCATCCCCTACTTCAGGGTGGTTCCAAGACCTAGACTTGACCCAGTCAGTGCATTCTAAAACCATGATGGGTTTAGGATGGGCATGTGAACCATTTTGGACAGATTAGAATCAGATTCAGGACTTTTTTTTTTCCCACAGTGGTTTAGAAGAAAGAATCTTTTTTTTTTCTGAACACGAATTTGGGAGGACATAAACTTGGAGCTACCTGGAACCCCCGTCAAGGGAAAAATTGGGGGCACTTTCCAATAGGAGAGGGCCTACCCAAGAGACAAGCCAAGCCAGAGGAAAATACAGCTGAGAAACAGGGAAAAAAACCAAGCCTTGAACACCATGTGAGCTGGATCCGATGATGCCTAAATCTACTGCCTGGAATTTTCAGTTCCATAAAACAATACATTTTCACTGTATTCCCTGTAAGTCTGCTTGAGTTGGGATTCCCTTGCTTGAGGATAGGAAGTAGGTTTTATCTATCTTTGTCTCTCAAGCACCTAGAACAATGCCTGGTACACACCTTCCTCATGTGTCAGGGTAAAGAGGTTTAGACTTTATCTTGGGCAGGTGAGGAGTAACTGAAGGGCTTTAGGTAGCAGACACGTGGGGCATTTTGTGTATCAGAGCTACGGATGGGTAGAGTTTGGCGTTTTTGCTGCTTGTGAAAGCAAGCAGGGGTGAACATGATACCCTTACCTCGTAGCCCACCTGGCTGAAATTGCACACCTGCTGACAACAGGAGGACGGAGCTGTAACTGAGTTATATGCCCCCTCTAGAGGTATGTGAGCGATAGGCCTTCTGTCTGGACTGCTCCAGCAAGGAGTCTCCAAGGTGTCCACGAGGCAGGACTGCACACATCGAGAGCCAGCGGTAAAGCACGTTTCACAGGGTAACATCAGGCACTCATTGAAGGAATGCAAGAGCTGTGGGTGATTAAAATCTAATTGAAACAAGCATCCTGTGAATGGCTTCCAGAATCCAGGGAAGAAAACACTGTTAAACGTCTGCAAATTATTTTATGGTCAAACACCCCCCACTCCCTTTCCCCACAGACAATCCTACTGGCAGAATTGATGTCTATCTTCCATTCTTCTTTTACTCTCATAGTCTCTCAATTACCAGATGTATTATCGTATGACTGTAAAGTGCAGTGAAGTCTGTATTCCCTTCTAGATGTGAACCTTGAGGGCAGAGACAGTTATTCATGTTTATTTCCCTGCTGTCCTCACACTCTCCATGGTGCCCTCAGTCCCTGTTTGTTGAATTGAATTGGTGAAACTCCATCTCTAGATAAGTCTGATCCAAAAAAATGATCGAAGATACACATATTTGCTGACTCCCTATGTATATCAGGACTCTCTGTGACTGCTGCTGGAAACTCAACTCAAACTGACCTAAGCAAAAAATCAAAAAACCAAAAACCAACCATCGATCACCTTTAGGCACAGCTAGATCCAGATTTTCAGTGTCACCCAGACTCTTTTTCTCTACATCTTTTGGCTCTCTGCTTTCCTTTGCTTTAGGCTTCATTCTCAGGCAAGCTCTGTGCTGGAGATGACAAGGATGGTCACCAGCATCTATAGGCTAAATTCTGCCAGTTTAGCAAGCCCAGCAGAAAATAGTTCCTCTTCCTCAATATCTCTGGCAAAGGTCCTGAGATCAAGTTTCATTAGCTTGGCTCGGGTCATGTGCCCATTACTAAACCAGCTGTAGCCCGGAGACTGGGCTGCACTAATTGGTCAGGTCTGAGTCACATGCCCATTCTTGGCACCAAGGAGTGAAGCCCTTTCCAAATCACATGGATTGGGGGTAGGGGAAGAGTGTTCCCCAGAGGAAAATGAGGGTCATACTACCCGAAGAAAGGAAACTAGATTATGGGCAGCTAAAACTCACAATGTCCATTCTATACAAACATTTGATAATTCGTGTGTGTGATTGTATCAACAACAATAATAATAATGGTAGCCACCATCAACTAAGTTGTTTCACATTAAGACAACATAGGTTAGAAGCACAGGAGAGTATTTGATTTTTTGTCTTCCCCTTCCACCACCCAATCGGCTGGGCCATTCACACAGCAAACACTGAGCTCTATAACGTCTGAGTCTTCTATCAGATACTCAGAGAAAAGTAACAGGAGATCCCTGCCCGAAGGATGCCAGTCTGGTGGGGGGAGACAGACATATAAACAAAGGATTACCACACAATGTGGTAAGTGTTAGAGCAACATTCTTTAGAACAAATTTTTCCTTTTGTTTCCTTCCACACAAAGGGGTTTTAACATCTTATTAAAATTCAGTGGTGTTATGAAAAGAGGCTCAAAGAATTTCGATCAAGATCAAAATTACTGGGCTTCCCTGGTGGCGCAGTGGTTGCGAGTCCGCCTGCCGATGCAGGGGACACGGGTTCATGCCCCGGTCCAGGAAGATCCCACATGCCGTGGAGCGGCTGGGCCCGTGAGCCATGGCCACTGAGCCTGAGCATCCGGAGCCTGTGTTCCGCAACGGGAGAGGCCACAACAGTGAGAGGCCCGCGTACCACAAAAACAAAACAAAACAAAACAAAATTATTTCTACCATGGACCTCAACAAGCATTATTAGATCCAGAAAAGAGTGGTCAAAGTGGGGTGATCCTGGTCAAATTTCTCTTTGCAATTATGAAAATGTACATACTGCTCCCCAGCTGCCAGCTTCAGGGTGCCATGTCCACTCTGACATGTCCACCTCTCTCGACATATCTAGTCTATGTGCAGTTAAATTGTCCTGTGCCCCCTAGACCTCACAAAATCATCCAGATTAATCCACTATCTTTTAAAGTGTAAGAAAGTCCATTTGGGGTGGTATTCTCACATGTGTGAAATGCCATCAACTTATGGTGTACAATTATTACCATTTCCAGTACTCTTGTAATTCTTCTGTTTTATTTTTATTTTTTTATTGAAGTAGAGTTGATCTACATAATTCTTCTGTATATACTTCTTTATATAGTTCTTTTAATGAAGTATAAAATCTAATTTTGGTGTTAGCTTGTCTTTAACACCTCCTTAACACATGCTAATCTCCTTTTAGGAGAGAGAGAGCGAGAGGGAGAGAAAGAGAGAGAGAGCCTCAGTGTCAGAACCTTTAACTGGTAACTAACTGTACCTAGCCGGAGCTCAGTGACACTATTTTGATTTCATTGTGTTTACTTTTACAGTTACCTTCTATTTATGGAAAACCATACAGGCTTTCCAACTGTCATGATATAGCTTCCCTTTAAGGAAGCATATTTAACTTTTGGGTTAATCAAAGTAAATTATTAAGGAAATGCTGATACAGTTGGGATGTGGACATAGCAACATTTGTGAGGGTGCCACTCAGCTCAAGTTTAGGGAACACTGCCCTCACCTATTGGGGTCCCTATTTTTGACCTTTTGGACAGCTTTTTATTTTTACTTTTTTATAAATTTATTTATTTATTTTTGGCTGAGTTGGGTCTTTGTTGCTGGGCGTGGGCTTTCTCTAGTTGCAGTGAGCAGGGGCTACTCTTCGTTGCGGTGCAGGGCTTCTCATCGCCGTGGCTTCTCTTGTTGCGGAGCATGGGCTCTAGGCTCCGTGGCATGTGGGATCTTCCCGGACCAGGGCTCGAACCCATGTCCCCTGCATTGGCAGGTGGATTCTTAACCACTGCGCCACCAGGGAAGCCCTGGACAGCTTTTAATAATCATCACCCCTAGGCAGCTTTCCCTTCCCACTCTGTGTCCTTCAGAAATTTTGTGCAGTATTCTCTTATAACTCTCCTACCTGTAGTTGTCTGTAGGGCAGTCTTTCCAGCTAGACTATATTTTTCTTATTTATTTCTCTGTCCTCAGTTCCCAGGACTGAACCTGACCCAGAGCAGGCCCAGGATTAAGTTGGTTGCCCCTGTGCTCTCATGCACGAAGATGGAGGTTTCAGGACTGTCCCTACAGGATCAGGACTCAGCTACCTCGTGCCAAAGCAGTTCTGCCCCCTTGGAAGTCTGTCTGTCATGGATCTGCTGGAGTCCGCGTTGACGTCTGGGAAGGAACTTCAGCCAGGGCACGCTGGATCCCTGACGGACATGAGTGGCAGGGGAACCACATAGCCCAGGGTATGTTCTTGGCCGATGTTACTGACCCACTATTGGAGCGGAGGGGCAGACTTTGACCCTGAAGGGGACAGACACATGGGCCCCGTAGGCTGAAAGAGAGCGGTCTGTAAGGGGATGCTGACTCTTTGTTCTCCCTGCCACTGGGCCACTTGCTAGCCTGGCCCTGGGCAGCCGTCTTTCAGCTCACGTAGAAGGGACACGTTAGTTGATGTTGGAATGTCCAGCTTTCAGTGATGAGTGATAAGCACAGAAGTGGAAACCCTTATCCTGTTCATCGGGCCTGCGTATGTGTATTGGTAGGGGAGGGCAGGAGACGAGAAGGTAGCACCTGAACACCAAACCTTGGTCTTCTATGAGTCCCTGGTCCTGATTCTGAATAGTCGAGGGGCACCTTTGGGAATCCAGGAGTTCCCTTTCCACCCCCCGCCCCGACCCCAGACTTGCATCCCTTAGCTGAAAAACTATGAATTTTTTTTTTAAGGTAATTAAATACAGGCAGAACTTAATGGAGGCACTACCCATCACAGGACCAGAACTAAAAGACTTTTGAAAAGCAGGAGGTTCTTGGAAGCATTTGCTTTTATAAACAAACCCGTTCTGCCTATACTTAGAGCACCAGCATGGAGCATATTTCTGAGAATCTCTACCGCGTGTCCCCCATGGCACATCTGGTTTTGATTGATAATAAGCCCAATGAGCAGAGGTGCACCTGGAAAAAAAGAAGTCTCCTAATTGGCTTTGCCCCACTTGCCAGTGGCAGGAGTGGTTAATCACTTAGTTTCCTCAACTTTGCTTATTAAAGTTCTCTCAAGGGGCCTGGGGCCTGGGGCCTGGCCTGAAGCAGCCCAGTGAAGCAATTTCTTTGAAGTCTGCAGTTTTATCTTAAAAATGCAGGCGAGTTTTATATTCTATAGCGTAACATATCCCTGTTTGCTTCCATATGAAAATGTGTAAAATAACTTCCTGGTGAAATTGCTTACATCTCTACTCCCAACTTTTTTTCCTATCACCAACTTTTGGGGAAAAATCAAGTCCCAGAAGCAGCTTTGAGTATCTCTTAACACACTGCTGCTGTGTGCTCCCAGAGAGCCTGCCAGGGTGAAAGTGAGTTGCCAGGTGATCCCAGCACCTTTCAAATGTCTTCCAGAACATACACAGAGCTTCTGTAAGCCCTCTTCCATGCACGGAGGGTGCTTACAGGAAGTGGAGAGGTTGGTGGTTAAAAGACTTTCCCACTGGAGAGCATTTGTCTGCTCATCCCTAGGGCTTGGTAAAGATAATGGGAGGGTTAGGATTAAAAAGGAAGACAGCGTTTCTTAACTTGGGTATACAACTTCTCTATGAGAATGTTTAAATTTTGCATTTCCATTTTGATAATATTTTTTAAAAAATGGATAGGCATATTCTAGATCATCTGAATGTTGGCCTCAGCAATAATTCTGTTAGCAAGTGAATTGTGGTCCCAGGCTAGTACTTTCAGTTTCATGGGTTAACGAGAAAAGAGCCAAGTTTAATTTAATACATGTTATGGACTGTTTGTGCCCACCCCCCATTCATGTGTTGAAATCTAATCCTTGATGTGATGGTGTTTGGAGGTGGGGCCTTTGGGAGGTAATCATGAGGGCGGGACCCTCAGAATGAGATTAGTGTCCTTATAATAGAGGCCAGAAAGCTAGCTTGCTCTCTTTTTGCCCTGTGACCATACAATGAGAAGTCAGCAGTCCGCAACCCAGAAGTCTGGCCCTCATGAGAACCTGACAATCACTCTGGTCTCAGACTTCCAGCCTCCAGAACTGTGAGAAATAAATTTCTGTTGTTTATAAGCCAGTCAGTCTATAGTACTTTGTTATAGCAACCTGAATAGACTAAGATAATGTGTAAGTGATGTATTAACTATTACGTTTAGAATGGATAAACAACAAGGTCCTACTGTATAACACAGGGAAGTATATTCAGTATCCTGTGATAAACCACAATGGAAAACAATATAAAAAAAGAATGTATATGTGTGTATAACTGAGTCACTTTGCTGTACAGCAGAGACTGGCACAACTTTGTAAATCAACTATACTTCAATTTAAAAAAATCGAAAAAAGAAAAAAAACGTATGCAGACATAAGTGATGTATTTACACCAAATGAGGGCTAAATGCACCATGATGTGCTGCTTTAACAAAGGTTTTCCCAGTATTTCCATTAGAGAAAAATGAATTGTCATAATACACAGAATATATAGACACATTGACTCCAAAAATACTTGCTCCAATGTGGTTGTTTCTATCCCGTCATTGTTAGTGGACATATAGTTTCAGCAAAGCCAGATTAGCTCATATATATATATATATATATATATATATATATATATATATATATATTTACCACTAAAACAAATGAACAAAAAAAGCAACATCAGCTCTCCTGTTAATGGTGTTAAGATAAATTCTGTTGGTTTTGTAGTTGTGTGTCTAACCTCAAAAAGTGTTCAATTTTATTTGTATCCTCGCTACAAAAGGAACATATTTATGCCTGGTTTATGTTAGGTAACATTATACTTAAACTCATTTAAGTCTAAACACTGGGAGCCTTTAAGAATTTTATTATCTTTAAAATGAGTGGGTACAAACTCAACTTTGAAAAGTCATTTTTAAACATAAGGAACTCTATCTCAAAAATGTGTTCCAGGGACTTCCCTGGTTCTCCAGTGGTAAAGAATCTGCCTTATAATGCAGGGGACACAGGTTCGATCCCTGGTCGGGGATAAGATCCCACATGCTGTGAGGCAACTAATCCCACGCACCACAACTACTGAGCCCGTGTGCTCTGGAGCTCGCATGCCACGACTAGAGAGAAACCTGCATGCCGCAACAAAAGATCCCACATGCCTCAACTAAGACCTGACGCAGCCAAATAATAAAATAAAAACAAAAATAAAAATGTTCCATGTTCACCCTCACCACTTTTATTCAACATAGTATTGGAAGTCCTAGCCAGAGCAATTTAAGCAAGAAAGAGAAATAAAAGGCATCCAAATCAGAAAGGAAGAAATAAAACTGTCACTACTTGCAGATGACATAATACTATATATAGGAAACCCTAAAAACTTCACCAAAACAAAAACAAAACAAAAAAGCCCCCCAAAAACCCACCACCACCACCAACAAAAACTGTTAGAACTAATAACAAATGCAGTAAAGTTGCAGGATACAAAATCAATACACAAAAATATGTTGCATTTCTATACACTAATAACAAACTATCAGAAAGAGAAATTAAGAAAAATAATCCCATTTATAATTATAGCAAAGAGAATAAAATACCTTAGGAATAAGTTTAATCAAGGAGGTGAAAGACCTGTACACTGAAGACTATAAGATGTTGAGGAAAGAAATTGAAGAAGACACAAATAAATGGAAAGATACTCCATGCTCATGGATTGGAAGAATTAATATTGTTAAAATGTCCATACTACCCAAAGCAGTCTACAGATTCAATGCAACCCCTATAAAAGTTCCAATGGTATTTTTCACAAAAAGAGAGCAAACAATCCTAAAATTTGTATGGAACCACAAAAGATGTTGAATAGCTAAAACAATCTTGAGAAAGAAGAACAAAGCTAGAGGCATCACATGCCTTGATTTCAAACTATATTACAAAGCTATAGTAATAAAGGTAGTATGGTATTGGTCCCGAGATAAACACAGGGAGAAAAATCAGCAAACCTACAGCTCTTGCAAACTGAAGACCAAGTTGGCCTGTTTACTCTGCAGAAGATAGTAACTAATACACAGCATCCAAGCCACATTTCTCAGGTGGATGCATCATGATGGAGCACAAACTCAATTTAATACAGTAATAATAAAATTCTGCATAGCCATTAATTTTTAGGATCTACAGCAGCATTTTCCAAAGTATGTTCTGTGGGATATTCATAAATGTTATGTGAAAAAAAAATTCTGTTGTGAAATACATTTTGGCACATCGGATTAAACAGGTTAAACAGCTTCTTTACTGCAGGATTCTCAGAGCCGTGCTAGTGTGTGACACGGATTCCAAGTGGGGAGGCTTGCAGAATACTCAGGCAAGTGGTTGCCAAATGGATCTGACCACACAACGCTTTTTCAGGATCATGTGAGGGACTGATGTTCCATAAACGCACTTTGGGGAAACTTTCATTTAGAGAAAAGTAATAAAATAGGAGATGGATTCACACCTGACCAGGGTGTCAGCAAACTATAGCCCTTGGGCCTAATCCATCAAACTGCTTGTTTTTTCAGAGAACTGAGAATGGTTTTTACATGTTCAAACGGTTACATTTTAAATAGTTATGTAAGTTCTTGCATAACATTCTGGTTTTGCCTCTTGGCTCCCAGAGCCCCAAATATTTACTATCTGACTCTTTAAGAAAAAGTTTGCCAACTCCTGTACTAGGCCGTGAAAATATTTGAAGACTGTTCCTTCTTCTTGACTCTTCACAGAAGCAATATTAATTATGATGTCCAGTTAGAAGTGCCTACTATGCGCTAGGCATGTATTATTTCCATTAATCGTCACAACAGCTCTGTGAGAAAGGTGTTATGGTCCCCATTTTATTTTATGGATGAGAACACTGAATATCAGAGAAGTAAGGTGCGTATCAGAGTCAGAACTCAAACCCAGGTCTAACCCCAAAGTCGGTCATGGTTCCTTTGTCAGTGGTTTACAAAGTAGGGTCCATGAATCCCAGGGGTGGGCAGATAAGACAAGCCATTGGAGCTCAGTGAAAAATTAGATCTTTTCATTACATGTATTTTTAGCTTATCCTTCACTTTAACTTTTGTATATGTATTTTATTATAATATATAATAATAATAATAAATCAGCTAAAATTAGCCTAAATCAGTAGCCAATAGACAGTTTTTTAGGAGCCTCATAAATTGCTCCCCTTTCACCTCACCTCAATTCCCAAGTAACTGAGAGAGACAGAGGGATCTGGGGACTGGAGAACGAAATGCCACCTTTATTCTTGAGACAGCCGTGGGAGAATCTGTCTTAGGTGAGGTGTGCGGCGGTTATGGGCTTCCTAAGCCTGAATTCCAGAAATAGTCATGTTCTTTGATCCAGTCACAGATGCCCCTGAAAAGCACAGGATGTCTTTTGTGGGGTCCTGTTTACCACTAAGCCTCCCACTGTCAGGGACAGAGGGGAAGGTGTGCTTCCTGAGGACATCTGTCGCCATACAAGAGAGAGGGAGGGGCTGAGCTATGCATGCCTGGCTCCTGCCCCCCTAAATATCAATCATCTAGATAATTCCCCCTTCTCCCCTAGGGAGAGGGAGGAAGGGCTGGAGCATTATGCTAATGGAGCTCTTCCTTCAGGTGGAAGGGAACCCCATGCATTGGGTGTGAGAATTTTCCACCTAACAATATTGTACATGATGTATCTATTTAGTCATATATGTATTTTATATAGTTATTACTGCATATATGCTAAGCATTTTTCTATCAATAAACCATCAGGTACACAATGAAAACCATCTGAAGACCACTATTCTATACTATACTGTACAAGTATGTGGCCAAGTTCCCTGTAGTTGAAAAAGAATAGGAGAACATAGTTTATTGTAGGATCTGGGCCTCCTGGGTCTTAAGAGGAGATGAACCTTGGCTTTACTAACTTGCATCTAAATGTTCTGAACACCACCACTAACTTACAGGCCTCTAAAGGAAAACTTGTTTTTGAGCCAGAAAACAAATTCCATTCCTGGCAGCTATTTTCTGAACAGTTTCCTACTTGAGTGGCGATCTTACTATGGAGAAATCCACTGAGAGAGCTCCAAGTTAGACCAATGGCAAATAGGAAAGCTTGAAGTTCACGTGTCCATTCAAAGAAGTATTTTGTATTCACCATGCTGTGAATGTTAGCATTGAAGCCTGGGCTGCAGTGAGGGGTGGAGTTACAGCTGGAATTAGGAGGAATCGGCTAAGGATTGTGGTTCAGAACTCAAGGTAGGGCTTCCCTGGTGGCGCAGTGGTTAAGAATCCGCCTGCCAATGCAGGGCACACGGGTTCGAGCCCTGGTCCGGCAAGATCCCACATGCCGTGGAGCAACTAAGCCCGTATGCCACAACTACTGAGCCTGGGCGCTAGAGCCCGTAAGCCACAACTACTGAGTCCATGCGCCACATCTACTGAAGCCCCTGCGCTCTAGAGCCCGTGCTCCGCAACAAGAGAAGCCACGACAATGAGAAGCCCACGCACCGCAACAAAGAGTAGCACCCACTCGCCGCAACTAGAGAAAGCCTGCGCGCAGCAACAAAGACCCAACACAGCCAAAAATAATAAATAAAAATAAATAAATTAAAAAAAAAAGAACTCAAGGTAAAGTTGAAATGTAAAATTCGACATTTTCCAGAATTTATGACATGAAATACTGCCCTTGCTAGATGCTCTGTGAATGGCTTCACAGTCAAGTACAGCTGAAGAACCCGATGTTGGTAACGCCCTTCTCAGATAATCACACTGAATGTTTTTATGCAAGGAGCTTCAAGAAGTTCTGCAAAAAACCCCCCAAAAACAAAAAACTGTTTAACTTAATTTTACCAAGCATTGCTCAAACGAATGTGTCCACAGAACACTTTCTTTTTAAAAAAAAAAAAAAATTAATTAATTAATTTTTTTGCTGCACTGGGTCTTCGTTGCTACGTGCAGGCTTTCTCTAGTTGCGGCAAGTGGGTGCTGCTCTTCATTGCGGTGTGCAGGCCTCTCATTGCGGTGGCTTCTCTTGTTGCAGAGCACGGGCTCTAGGCATGCAAACTTTGGTAGTTGTGGCTCACAGGTTCTAGAGCGCAGGCTCAGTAGTTGTGGCGCACGGGCTTAGTTGCTCCACGGCATGTGGGATCTTCCCGGACCAGGGCTCGAACCCGTGTCTTAACCACTTAACCATTGTGCCACCGGGGAAGTCCCCCACAGAACACTTATTTCAGACGTTATGTGTTGACATTTGTTCTGGAAAACACTAAAAAATGCTGAATGGAAAGATTATAGATTTGGGAACTGTGATGGTCTATTAAGGAGTTAGAGGTCCAAGGTCATCTTCATACTAGCTGTGACAACATGTAAACAATCTCTCAGACTATTAATTTCCTCATCCATAAAATGGGTATAACAATTCTTACCTAGAAGAATTGTAGTGAAGATTAAAGAGAGAATATCTATAAGGTAACCAGCCCATAGCATGTACTCAAAAAAATTAGAATTTTCCCCCTTAATTACAGCGTTAGGTTTTGGAAAGAGAAAGTAGCTCTTGAATATGATGAATCCAGGAAAGAATTACATCAGGATGAGATATGTGTCTTGATTAGCATTTGGGAGGAGGCATAGTATGGGTTAAAAAAGCCAGTTTTAGGACCAGACACGTCACACACTGGCCATGCGAGACCTTGGGCCAGTGTCTTCACCTTAGCAACTTCATAGGTAAAATGCAGATATCTACTTCAGGGAGCATTCTGAGGATGAAATAAAATTGTAGGTAAAGTGCCCCATAGGCCTGGAACACAGCAAATGCCCAGAAAAATAATGGTGCCATTGATCATAATAGCATGAAGCACCATTTTTGAACACATACTATGCCAGGTAAGGAAGGGGCTGAGTTTGGCCATCTCTTCAGAGTGGAGCATGCAGACCATTTCCTCACAATGTACTTTTTAAGGATGCAGATTCCTGCTGATTCTGTCTTTTGGGGGATGCAGCCCAGGAATGTGGACTTTGGCGAGCTCCCTGACTGAATCTTCTGGTCACTGAAATTTGAGAACCAATGATTGGGAGGCATGGGTTGCCAGATGGTGAAGAGGCACACCTGGACCAGATAGACATGAACTAGAGAAGGAGTGGACATTAAACGCTCTGGACTGGGAGAAGAGTGGCCCCTCAATATGAGTTTTGGACCCCCAAATTCACCATGACCCCTTAGAGAAGAGCGTTTGCAGGTGTGTGAGCGGGTACGTGCTTGGTGTGTCATTCCTGGAACAGGGTAGCAGTGGTGAGTGTGCCAGTTCCAAGTCAGAACTGAAGGAAGGTAGTGGGTAAGAGACCCCAGAGACACAAAGTCAAGTTGATTGCTGACCGTGGTCCAGTTTCATCCCATCCCATGAGGCTCAGGGGCCCCTGCATGCCTGCCCCGGGAAGCCCGTGCCATGGTCATTACCAGATGTATTCTTGAGACTAAGCACTCCTGGTTTAGGAGATTTGGGACAAAACGCTCCTGGAGTGTGTGGGGTACAGGTGGTGGTGTTAAACCACAGAATGGCTTTCCTTTCTTATGGGAACAGAGCTTAATATATGAAGGAAGATTATTCCTAAGTAAGGTGCACCAGAAGATCATTGCTTTAAACTGTTTCCTCTAAGGTGGGATGAATATTGTATCTAAATCCTCCCCTTTGAACTTCTGTGCTGGGACTCTGCTGGTAGTATTCTTCTCTTCCTAGGAAGGTGGGGTGGTGGTGTCCTTTTGGATTCACCTGGGACCAAGGAGGCTCCGCACCGGTGGTTGGTTTTGCCTTGGCGCTGCCTTTGGGAAAGTAATAAAACATCAGGCAATGCTCTCCACCTCCTGGGAGCAGGCGGCTTGGGCAGTCCCTGTGGCCCAAACGTGGCTGCACCCTCCTACTTCCCTGCCCATCAGGCAATGCCAGCGAGAGGTTCAAACTCCCTGGACATGTAAAGTTTTCCACCTTTCGGCACAGAGCCGAGATGTGGGAGATACCCAGTGAATACAAGGAAGATTTCTCTTGGTTTCTGGACATTGTAGTTAAAAGAATCAAAGTACACTACGGTCCAGAGGAGTCAGCCCTATTTCTGAGCAATGCCCAAACCTAGCTCACACAGGCTTCTGTTTTTTGATCCCCAAATCCAGGCCAAGATGCCAGGGCACAAAGCTACTCACCCTTTCTTCAGCCAAATAAAATCCATAGACACATCTTCACAATGAAGCTTGAAACCAGTCAAGCACTTTTTTTTATTAAAAAAAAAAAAAGTCTAATGGTAAAGTATATAGTCTATACATGCTACAGCTAATTCATTGTTCATCACCCCTCCCCCCTCACATTATATATCCTCATGTATTTTTCGTGTGTGTTAAAAGGAAACAAAGACACCACCAGAATGTGTCAGCTTGCCAAGGGTGTGAGGAGTGCTGAGATGTCCAGAGATCTCCAGCATCATCCTGTGAGCAGAGGCGAGGTGGTGGGGCAATGCTGTCAGAGCCCACTGCTCCTTGAGGGATGCAAGAAATGGCCTAGTTACTTGGTGGCTCCCTGAAGCAGGAAATGTGGGTTGCAGCCAAGGTGACCAGTTTGTTATCACCCCGTGAGTGGAAGGGGTGCTGCTACTAACAATTACATGGGCACAATGTCACAGACGGGCATACACTGGGGTAAAATATGGACACCTTAGTTGTGTTAGGATTGCTTATTGCCATCATAAGCCTGGCGGGTGCGCCTCCTCTTGTACGTTTATAGAAGACCTGAAAGTGAAGGCTACTGGCTGTGGCACTGGGTTTGGCCGCTTCAAGGACAACAGAAGTTGAGTCCCTTGTTCCTGATTGGAGCCAAGAAGGCCTATTTGGGAGCAGACGATAAAAACGGGAAAGGTGGAATGTTGAAACACAATGGGTGGCTTGAAAACTCCACAAGGTAGCACCAGAAAGCAGACGTTACCCCGTGGGGCTGGACGGTCAAGTCTGTGAGAAGGGTCCTCACCAGGTGGTCCGTGAGCAGACAAAGACTCTGGAGCCTCCTGGTTTTAACTCTGCAACTCCACAACTCTGTCTGTGACCTCCACAGTCTAAGGTCCATCTAGACGTTAGAAGCTTAGCCAAGTTAGAAGCAGTTCCTCCAGGCTAAGGGAGGGCTTGCCGCACCCTCAGGTCTCAATGCAAGCCAGTCTCCTACTCATTCAGGCCACACTGTTTGGCAATAGGGAATCTTCGACTATGGTCTGGTATGGTTGTTTGCAGCAGAAGCCCTGAAGGATGGGCCTGACAACCAAGGAGGGGACAAGACTGCCACATGTGACTCAGGCTGTTACATATACGTTGTCACAGCCCAAAGTGAAGGGCAAGACCTGACCCAACACTTAAAAACTCAGAAACAATGAAAGGATGGGAGCCAAGCCGAGGCATGAATGTTCTCGTTCTTGATCATGTTGAGTTGCCAGCTACCTGAGGCCAGGAGCGATTTCTACTTCATCCCACTCAGTGCCGTGTACTCGGTACAAACTAAATAAATACTAGACTGCCCATCCCTCAGCCTAAGAGTAGGGTCTTCCAACCTTGGGGAGATTTGGCATCTGTCCTTTAATGTGGCAAGTTTGTTTTCCTACATTCTACCTGGTAAGGAAATCCCCCATGGGCCCAGAAATGTTTTAAGGCCAAGAACTTTGTCTAAGAAATCAATCACGTGGACAGGCTTTGTGGAGGACGTGTAACATGACTACTGGAAGCCTGGTGAGGCTCTAGCAATTTCCCGGCAGGGCAGGGCATTAAAAATGGTTTGAGCTGCAGCCCAGCTCCCCAAGTCTCATCCTGGGACAAGGACATAAACCCACCAAATGGCAAAGAAATGCTGAGTAAAAAACTTGAGTAAAGGCCTATTTTATCAAGGGGTGGTCCTAAAACGCAGATTTTCCAAAGATTTGGCGTTATGACTACAAGCTGTAGTTTTGCCCTAGGGTGTAAGATAAAATAGCCATCCCAAGAAAGTATGCAGGGGTGAGGAAAGGAATAAAACCCATCCTTGCCTGCCTTTCTGGGCTGGCATTTGGCCTGTGACCTACGGACATGTGTGATCATGGGGTCAGGAGAGGAAAAACCTAAATTGAGAGGGAGGGTCACCTGCTTCCCTGGAAGCACCATGAACATGTCATTGTTGATGGCAGAGGAAACGTCATGGGCACTGGGGAGAAAAAACTGGATTCAAGTCTCAGCTTGGTCAATATTTGGATGACGCTGACTTCAACCTCTGAACCTCAGTGCTCTCATGACATATTGGGGCTGACCCTAGGCACCTCACAGGGTTGAAGTGAGGATGAGATTAAAGGAGGGAGCGTGCATAGGCACCGGTAACCTGCCCGGAGGCTGGCACAAAAGTTATTCCTATGGCCCTGGACATTTGCCACGGTGGTGACTCCAGGGGATTTTGCATCTGCTCTATCAAATGCCCATAGAATGGTGGCTACAGTCCTGGATGGTATCAACCTAAGCCCCCAGGTGAGGACAGCTAGGGAGTGCCATTGGCCATCAAGACCGTCCCTTGCAGCTGCCTGGGGAAGTGCCCTCACCGTGGTAGGAGGAGCTGGAGAGAGGAGTCCTCAGGCCACAGATGTGTCCTGAGGAAGGAACAGTGAACAGAGAGAAATGTGGCTTTAGTACCTTCAGTTCACGCCAGAATAATAACAATAAAAAGGCTGATTACTTTTTCATGTGCAGGGAAAATTTTCTATCCAGAAAAAGGCGGAATTAGTCCACTCCCACCCAGCTGACCCCTGGGAAGAGGAAATGAAGCCAAAGACAAACGCCTTCAGTGGAATCTGCACACAAAAATCAAAGCTCTTCACAGTCAGGCACGGAGCCACTCGCAGCCTGGTCTACACCCAGCGCCTAGCACATAGTAGGCACTCGCAAAATACTAGAAAAGGTCAATGAAAGCTGAGAGATAATCAGAAAAAGAAAATTTAGAGTTTTGTCTTTTGAAATGTAGTCAAATCCTGCATAACAGCTTCACGAATGGTGTTTAAACCAAAATGGGTCAAAAACTCAGGAAAACGTGCTGTGGGGCCTCCTCCCGAGTGAGGGGACCTTGGAGGGTGGATGGCCCTCTCCCATTCTCCCTTCTGCCCCTGGCTGCCATCTTCCCCCCAAGGTTCTGGGAACAGGGCTGGGGGCAAGTGGGCGCGGCAGGGTACCTCAGGGCCCTTTCCCAAGACTCTCGGGGTGTGGGATTTACAGACCTACTGAAGGAAGGAATAAAGATGCGACTGTGGATCAGGGAAGGATCCAGAGCCCACGCGGCAGTGAGGAGGCGTGGGGAGGGGAGGGCAGAGTGGAAGAGAGCTGTCTGCACATAAATTTCGGCACTGCAGGTAGACGGCGAGCATCCCTGGGAAAGCTGCTCTTGTGGTCCCCAAAGCATAGCCGCAGATGACTACGCTGCATCAGAGATCTCTGGGGGCAGGGCCAGAGGGCCACTTCCTCTTGTTCTGCAGAGTAGGGTGGGATGAGGAGGGGTGCTGCATTCTCACCCCCCAAGGCAGCCTGGACCCCAGGCAAGAGCTCTGGGCTGGAAGCCAGAAACCCTGGGTCCTGATTCTCGTTCTGCAGCGTAGCTGTGTCTCTACGTGACTCAGTGAACCACATCAGTCAAAACGGGTGCAAGGGCTGCCCTGGGTTCCTTCCTCTGAGACCACAGAGAGGGAGAGTGCATGGAAAGAGAAAAAGAGAAAACTACCCTTCGAGTGCCAGAGAGGAGCAGGAAGCAGCAGCAGAGACAGGAGGTTCTGCCTGGCCCTCGGGTCCCCGTCTCCTTATGGGACTGCTGCCTGCTCTGCCCAGTTTGCTGGAGACTCCGCTGCTGGCCCTTGAGCCACCAGGGTCCCTCAAGGCTGGCATGTGAGACCACCTTGGCTCCCTTTGCTCCATAAGTTCTATCCCCTGGGGTGGGCACCAGCAAAGGAGCAGGAAACAGGGCCCTGTGGCAGCACCGGGGCCGTGGGCAGCCTCTGTGTGGAGCAACCATATGGGGTCCAGGGCAGCCTTCAGTAGATGCTACAATGGGTTGGAGGGGTGTTGGGTGTGGGAGCAGCCACCCGGCCCCCACATGCACAGCCCAGGGCAGCCAGCTGGCGTCTCCCTCTCCCCGCCTGGTTTGCCTCTTACAGGGGAAGGGCACAGGCATGGAAGTCAGGCCAGCCTGGATGCAAATCCCCTTTGCTCCTCTTCCCAGCTAGTGTGCCCTTGGGCCCATTGAACCCGAGTTTCCTCATCTATAAAACAGGTGTAATAGTATCAGAGAGGGCTGCTGTGAGGGTTCAGCATGAATGTAAAGTGCCAAGTACAGCGTTTGGCACCTACTAGCTACTCAGCAAAGAGGAGCTCCCAAGGGGCGTGGCTTGTGAACGGTCCCCTTATTCAAACAAACCTTGAGATTCTTGCTCTAGGTAGGCAGAAGTGAAAGGCCCCCCCAAAAGCGGGCTGGGGGTTCTTGTTTAAAAGCCCTGGGTTGGACCCCAGCCTGCAGCAGGAAAAGTGGAGCATGCTTGGAGCTGGAAGCACTCCTTTAGAACTGATCAGGGTCCCAGCACAGAAGGGAGGCAGCGTGGCTGGGAGGACCTCCAGGCCCACTCCTGGGGCAGCTGCATCTGCTTGAACCTGAGAGGCCCGTGGACCTGAGGCCTCGGGGAAGACACCACCTCCCTGGAACTGGCAACGGAGCTGACTTCTATGGGATGAAGTTCTTTCTGGGACCAGGCATTTTGGAAACTGAGTGAATCAAGTTGCTTGACATGAATGAACTGGGTGGGGTGCTGGGTCGGCAGAGGGCTACCCATACTCTGCCTGATCCGATCAACAAGAGACCCTTTCTGTAGTTTCTCCAGATGATGGATTCCGGTCCTAGAGACGTCAGAGAGTCATGGTCCAGCTGTTGGGTGGGCAGGGAAGCTGGGTGGCAATGCCACTGGTCTTAAGGCAGGGATGCTGAGTAGAGAGAAAGGGGTGTGGCCTCTGAGCCTCCAGGGGATGCTGTGATGGGAGGGATCCCTCTCCACCCAGAGAAGGGAAGAAACCACAGTATTCCAGTCTTCCTTCCTTTGAAGCTGTGTGGAGGATGATAAATTAAGAGGCATATTAAATATATAGGTAAAGCCGGCAGGGTCGTGCAGGACTTCCAGGCAGGAAGGGAGCAGGCTAGGGCTTCTTTCTGAGATAGTTGGAAGGAATCCACCCCTCCCAGGAGGGGGCCCCGCTTTGCACCTGGCAGAACCACCAGCCGCTGCTGTTCTTTTCCCGGACCTCGAACACCGTCCCCTCCTGGAAGCTGCTGGTACCTTCGTCTCCTTCAAAGTTGGCCACGGCCACATACAAGTCCTTGGGGCCGTCTGCATTGGGGAAGGGGGCTGCAGCCACTTTCTCCTTGTTTTCTCCCATCTTGCCCATCATCCGTGGCCCCAGCCCACCTTTGCCTCGCATGTCATCCTGCCCCCCTGAGGAGTTGGAGAGAAAAGGTTTGGCTTTTGGGGGGACAAGCAGGGCCCGGCCTGGGACAGGAGCTGCCTTGCCTTCGGTGGGCTCCCGCTGCGGCCCTCTGACCTCTGGAAGGGGCCCTCTGACCTCTAGAAGGGGCCTGGACGACGAGGAGGTTTTCTTGGGGGGTGGTGGTCTCCGAGGAGGGACCACAGGTCTCTGCTGGGAAGCCTCTTGGAGAGGGACTGGCACATTCTTAGGCACAGGATCTGCGGTCTTGGCCGGCCTTGGAGGGGCTCTGCAGGACGTCTCCTTTGCGCTGAGCCCATCCTGTTTGCTCGTCCTGTCCTGGGCACGGCCAGGCCCCTCCCCTGGGAGGAAGCCACGGCTGATGGCCACATCCTGGCCTCCCCCAGCCTGGGGGTTGCTCTCTCCGTCCAACGAGGGTTTCTCTTGGGACTTGGCAGGCCTGAGCTTGCTCCTGAGGTTACAGATGTTCACTTGGTCTTCGCCCTGAGGTGGCTCTGTCCTGGGGGAAGGAGCTGGTTTTGGCCTAACCTGAGGTTTGGACTTTAAGAAGGGATTCTGGGGAACAGCTTCCGGCCTCTCCTCTGGTGGGTCAGCTTTGGATTTGGAGACAGGTCGGAGGTTGGGCTTCTTCACTTCCTTGGCCAATACTTTATGGCCACACTCCAGCCCCATCTCATTTTTCAGCTGGAACAACTTGCTTTTGTCAGGTTTGGACTCTGGTCTCCTGCTGTCCCGGGCTGGAGGCATGTGTTTGGTTGGGATCATTGGCAAGATCATGCCAGGAGGCTTGGGTGAAGAACCTCTGAGCTGCTCCATCCTCTGTCGCTCCTGCAGCTCCCCTTCCGACTTGATGATGGATTCTTTCCGGGGAGGGAGGCTGGGCTTCTCCTCCAGGTCGGGGTCCGAGATCTCCTCATAGCCTGCACACGAGGACGTGTCTGAAGATGCCTTCCTTGGGACCTCCTTACCACCCTTCCAGTCTTTGGACCATGGCATGGCGGAGTCCACAGCCCCATGTGGTGCATCGGGTAGGGGCCGGGACGGGCCGATTGCTTCACTGCCCGTGCAGTTCTCCATTGCTGCTGCATCTCCCAACCGGAGCTGCGTCACCTCATTGGGCAAGGGAGCCAGAAAGTTGGGTCTTGAGGCATTGCTGGTTTTCTTATACTTATCGATGAAAGTCGCTGGGGCCCACCCTTCCTTATCTTCAATCTGAATGTACCACCAGCCGCTCAAGTTCTTCTCGATCACCTGGAAGGGAGGCCAGAGGAAAGCACTGAGTAGGTATGGTGTCAGGGTCAGTGGGCCAGGATGGTCTGGGAGAACCCACATGCAGCTGGGGTTCTGGAATCAGGGATTTTACATTCGTCAGATTCCCAGACAACATCTATGGGGGACCATCTATGAGACTGCTGTGTATCAGAAACATCTTACATGGGGGTAGGTGCTCGTGTAATTTTGGATTTCCTCAGAATCAGTCCTTGAGATATGAACTTGGGTGTAGGTAGTTAATCTGAGAGATGATTCCAGGAAGCCCAAGTGAGGAACTGAGGAAAGGGAGAGCCAGTTAGGAGGAGGGCCAGTGGGGCTTAATTTAACAGGGATCCTCTGAGAGACTGTGCTGAATCAGACGTTGGGGGTGGGGACACTTATCTCCTGACCCCTAGTCCCTCCCCCTCCCCAAGACATTAACCCTCCCCCTTTCTGGGTGATGCCCTTAGGCGGGCATAGGAGGTAGGAAGCAGCTGCAGGGTTGGGATACGGGGCAGGCCACCAGCGGTGTCTGCTAAAATTCTGAAGAAGTTCAAGGCAAACCCCCGATACAGCCCAAACTAGCCTTGATCGCTGCTCCTTTGGTTGAGCACCAGACAAAGCAGCTGGCTGGTGTTTATATGCCATGCCGTATGAAAAATGTGCATCCTTAAATGTGAGGATCACACCTAGCCCACGTTTAGGTACAGGGGAACTGATGCTGATGGAGGTACAACAAACTCATCTCATCTCCCTCTCCCTCTGGGATACACACCCATTGACTGGAACGGTGGGTGGAATCACTCATGTTATTTAATATCTTATGTTTCCTGTCTACTTTTTGTTTAGTACCATGTGGCTAAATTCACACGGGTGAAAGGTGCACACGCTGCATGTTATGGGCTGAACTGAGTCCCCCCCAGATTATATGTTGAAGCCCTAACCTCTGTACCTTAGATTGTGACTGTGTTCGAAGACAGAGCCTTTTAAGAGGTAATTAGGTAAAAATGGGGTCATTAGGGTGGGCCCTAGTCCACTATGACTGTTGTCCTTATAAGAGGAGATGAGGACACACAGAACATCCAGAATGAGAGCCGACCATGGGTGAACACAGAGAGAAGGTGGCCAGCTGTGAGGCAAGGAGAGAGGCCTCAGGAAAAGCCAAACCTGCTGACACCTTGATCTTGGACATCCAGCCTACAGAACATGAGAAAATCCATCTCTGTTGTTTAAACCACCCAGTCCTCTGTGATGGCAGCCTGAGCAAACTAATAAACAGTGATACCACAGCAGGCTCTGTGCACAGGAGAGCTGGTTAATGATTACAACCACCTGCTGAGATGGGGATTGTCATCCCATTGTACAGATGCAGAACCAAGCCTCAGGAGAGCTGAGGAGCTTGCAGAGGGTCACGCAGAAAGTCAGTGGTCGAGGCGGGAGTCAAAGGCAGCCTGGTGGGCTCCAGAGCCTGAGGCTTTACTACCCAGCCCTGCCCTGGAAAGTGGACCTTGCTTGGCGGGGGAGCCGTGCCTGAGGTGAGAAAGCGCTAGGGGCCGAGGGCTGTGGGTATGGTTCTGCTGTTGCGCTCTGCCACCCAGATCAGAGAGAAAGGCAGCCACAGACCCAGTGCAGGAGCAGAGGCTGGCCTCTGGGGCTGCAGTCCTGGGTTCTGGTTCCGGCTGCCTCAACAGCCCTGGGTAGGCCACGGGCCTGAGATGCTACATCACAAAACAGAGAGGATGGTTAAGAACAGTAATGCCTACTTGTAGGGTTTCCATGATGACCACATAAGCTAATGCGTGCAATAGCACTTGGTAAAGGCTGAAAGGAAAATGTTACCTATTAGTATTAAATTACAGGGGAGAGCACTGAGAACGCAGCAGGCATGTGGCAGGCATATACTTAACACGTCCCATTGGAGTCTCTCCAGGAAAGGGTACTGATAAACGGAAGCCCTTTACGTGCTGGTGACCAGCATCTTATCAACACTTGGCAGCTCTGGTAATGACTGAAGGTGATTCTGGGCACACAAGTCATCGTCAGCACATCCGTGAATTCAACAACTGTAAGACTAAGTATGCACGTGAGCAAATGAAAATGGAACAATTAATCAAAATGAAATCTACCAATGAGGATTTGCTAAGCTTACACTCTACCATGCACTATGGCAGAAGCTCTCAACATTTGTGTCCTTAATTGCGATGTATGGGAGTTTTCATTTACTAGATAGAAGCTAAGAGCTATTACGAATACAGTCAGTCCTACCTAATTTAAAAAAAAATTGTTTTAAATTAATTAATTAATTAATTAATTTCTGGCTGCGTTGGGTCTTCGTTGCTGCGCGAGGGCTTTCTCTAGTTGCAGTGAGCGGGGGCTACCCTTCGTCACGGTGCACAGGCTTCTCATTGCAGTGGCTTCTCTCGTGGAGCACGGGCTCTAGGCACGTGGGCTTCAGTAGTTGTGGCACGCAGGCTCAGTAGTTGTGGCGCATGGGCTCAGTTGCTCCACGGCTCGTGGGATCTTCCCTGACCAGGGCTCGAACCTGTGTCCCCTGCATTGGCAGGTGGATTCTTAACCACTGCACCACGAGGGAAGTCCCCAGTCAAACCTCATTTTATTGCACTTCACTTCATTGCGCTTTGCAGATACTGCACTGTTTTTTTTTTTTTTGCTGTTGTTACAAATTTCTCATTTTCACAATATTTCAAACTTTTTCATTGTTATTATATGTGTAATGGTGACCTGTGGTCAGTGATCTTTGATGTTAGCACTGCAAAAAGATTATGACTTGCTGAAGGCTCAGATGATGGTTTGCATTTTTTAGCAATTAAGTTTTTTTTTTTTTTTTGCGGTACGCGGGCCTCTCACTGTTGTGGCCTCTCCCGTTGCGGAGCACAGGCTCCGGACGTGCAGGCTCAGTGGCCATGGCTCACGGGCCCAGCCGCTCCACGGCACGTGGGATCTTCCCGGACCGGGGCATGAACCCATGTCCCCTGCATCGGCAGGCGGACTCTCAACCACTGCGTCACCAGGGAAGCCCTGCAATTAAGTATTTTTTAATTAAGGTCTGCACTTTTTTTAAAAAATAAATTTATTTATTTTATTTGTTTATCTTTGGCTATGTTGGGTCTTCGTTGCTGTGCGCGGGCTTTCTCTAGTTGCGGCTTTCTCTAGTTTCTCTACTCTTCAGTGAGGTGCTCAGGCTTCTCATTGTGGTGGCTTCTCCTGTTGCTGAGCACAGGCTCCAGGTGCGCGAACTTCAGTAGTTGTGGCACACGGGCTGTGCCACAGGGAAGGCGGGTCTGCACATTTTTTTAGACATAATGCTATTGCACACTTAATAGATTATAATATAATGTAAACACACTTTTATATGCACTGGGAAACCAAAACATTCATGTGACTTGCTTTATTGTGATACTGGCTTTATAGGGGTGGTTTGGAACCGAACCTACAATATCTCCAAGGTTGGCCTGTAAAAGCAAATGCAAAGTCACAAGAATGGAGATGAAAGAATATAGCCTGGGCTTTAAAACCAGAGAGATCTGGGATCAAATCCCAGCTCTACCACTTACCAGCTATTTAACCTTGGACATTTACCTAACCTCTCTTTGTCTCAGATACATCTGTAAAATGGGCTGGGGACTTCCCTGGTGGTGCAGTGGTTAAGAATCTGCCTGCCAAGGCAGGGGATATGGGTTTGAGCCCTGGTCTGGGAAGATCCCATATGCCGCGGAGCCACAGATCCACTAAGCCCGTGCGCCACAACTACTGAGCCCGCGTGCCTAGAGCCCGTGCTCCACAACAAGAGAAGCCACCGCAATGAGAAGCCTGCGCACCACAAAGAAGAGGAGCCCCCGCTCACCGCAACTAAAGGCAGCCCATGGCAGCAACAAAGACCCTACACAGCCAAAAATAAATAAATTTTAAAAAATAAATAAATAAAAATAAAATGGGCTGAATGTATCGACCTCTTGGGACTTCTGTGAAGATCAGTTATGAAGGATGTAAGGTACTCGGCACAGATAAGTGTCTGTATCATCATTATCATCGTATCATCATTAGTAAAACATGTTTTGAAGATACATAGACCAAGCAAGGAATCTTGGTATTCCTTGTAGCTCCACTGCTAGAATACTGTGGTTCCATTAACGAATTCTGAACACTAAGATGATGTTGAATTGAACCAGGAAGCAAAACTGGAGGAGAAGAAAACAAAGGATACAGTGTTTATCATAAGAACTCTTGGTTAAACCAAAAACTGTAGGGTCAACTATTTCTCACTCAAGCCCTTCAAGTCATCACTAGCAGAACCTACGCTGACATCACAGAACAATAATAAAGCAGAGAAGTTTCAAGGATGGGTTACATTTGTGCTTCCTGGAAAAGAATGCTGGGTATGTGAGCTATTTATTGGCTCAGCTTTAGCAAAAACAGACAGAATAAAAGCCAGAAACGAGACAGGGGAATGGTTCTGGTTGAAGTGCGGGTGCAGCCTTGGAGGGAGACTCCCCAGCATCTCCAGAAGACCCCAGGGATCCATTTACTCCCTACTGCACACAGAGACAGCCCTCAGCTTCAGTGCATCGTCCGGAACACCTTGAGCTGCCCTAGGTGGATTTCGGAATGCTCTGAGCCAGGGAGTGCTGGTGCGTATTGGCAAATGCCCTGTTTGCCAGCATGCTCAAACAATGGTGTGTGTTTGTACAAAGTGCTGGAAACTCATTGTCTTAAAGGAGAAGGTTTTATCATGTTCTTCAGTGCTCTTGGGAAAAAACAAACAAACAAAAAAACTTTTATAATATGCAAGCCAGACTTCTGGTTTCAAGATGGGAGATGGAATGAACAGCAGTTTCCCCTTAATGCAATAAAGCCAGGAAACAAATGAATATCAGTAGAAAGCCAAGCGCAGAAAGAGGAAGGGGAGAAGTTAGTGGACTAGGAATTGTGAGGAATCACTGATGGGCAGAAGCTGCAAAGGGGGGCTGTGGCCCAGGACTGCTGCAGGGGGTTTTGTTGCAAAAGGTAGTAGCAGTGTGAGGCCTGCCAGACTTTGAGGGGGTAGAATCTGAGACTAGGAAGGCCCAGGGGCAAGTGACAGGGGATTAACTGGGATACCACGGCAGAAGCAACAAGGCTGGTTGACCCCTCTGTGCCCTTTGTTCCATTCCTGTAGGGTAGGTGGTATGAAGGAGGTGATTGCTCATGAGTGGAACAGTGAAAGAATGAGCTTGGGTCAGAGACAAGACACTGCTCAGTGGCTGGCTCAGAAGTCCCCGATCTGGCACTGAAGCCAGTGGAAGTCAACCAGCCCCTTGTGTACACTCCCCAACTGGGCTGTTTGACAGCTGCCTCTTCTTGTACTGCCCAAGACAAGTCCTAACACCATGAAAAGAACTGAAATAAATAATACCAACACCACTGCAAAGGATTTACAACCGAGGAGAGAGATCGTGAACAATAACATATTTAATATCCTTATACAGATATAGAAGGGCATCGACATCGTGAAAGAACAGGCTATTATGAAATGAGAACACGTAACTATGAAAAAGAATCAATAAGTGCTCTTGGAAATAAAAATGATAGTTGTTGAAATAAAATAAGAAACAGACTGAATTGTTAAAGAGCAAATTAATGGACTAAAAGATGAAGCAGAATGCTCTAGGAATGCAGTACAAAGGGATGAAGGTGGAAAATATGAAAGAAACGTTAAGAGACATGGAAAATAGGGGCAGAAGCTCCCATACTGTTTCATAACCATTCCAAAAGGAAAGAATAAAAAGAGTGACGAGAGTCATTATTTAAAGAAGTAAAAGTGATGGACTTCCCCAGAGGTCCAGTGGTTAAGACTCTGTGCTTCCACTGCAGGGGGCAAGGGTTTGATCCCTTATCAGGGAACTAAGATCCTGCATGCCATGTGGTGGGGCTCCCCTACCCCAAAAAAAAAAAAAAAAAAAAAAAAAAGAGAAGTAAAAGTGGGAAAATTTCTAGGAAGATCTCCTGAGTCCTTAGATTGAAAAGACCCACCACATGCTGAGCAGGATATAAAAATAAAGAAACATACCTAGACATGCTTTAGTGAAACGTCGGCATTTTAAAGACAGTGAGGAGCTCCTGAGAAAATCAGAGAAATGACAGCTAACGAAAAAGAGAACAAGGACCAGGTGGAGAGTAGCTGCTTCCTAGCAACACTAGATGCAGGAAAAGAATGGGACAATCTATTCAAAGTGCCAAGGGAAGATGACTGGAATTCAAAACTCAGTCACTGAATAATGAGGGGAGAATATTTTTCATAATGTCAAGAAAGCATTATGTACACAAATGAGGGCCTGTCCTTAGTTAAGGATTGAGATGTATGGTCCCATAGAAGCTAACGGAAGGGTAGAAAGGGACACCAGTGTGAACCTGGGGAGGCTTCCCGGAGGAGGCAGGGATTTGAAGAATGAGGTGGATTTTGATATGCCAAGTTCAGTTCTAAGAATGGCCTTGAGAGCCTTCTATAAGAAAACACGTAGTGGGCTAGGAGCTGGGTTAAAGGAAGGTTAAAGGCAGAGAGAGCAAGAGAGGTGGGGAAGGGCCAGCTGAACCAGTGGGGTTCAGAGGAAAGCAGTGAAAATAAGGCTGAATAGCAGTGGGAGGAAGAACAGCCCTTGATGTGGAAAGATGTTAAGAGACAGGCATATGTTTCATGTCAGAATAACATACATGTTTTAGACAGCAAAATGGGGGAACTGGGCACAGAATTATCTTGAAGCACAAGCAAGATGCCTTGTGAGTTCTCTCTGTGGATTTGAAATTAGAAAGAACAGATTGGGAGGAAAAAAAAAGGAACAGATAAAAAGCCTTTTAGAGCCTTGGAGGTATTTCCACCGTCCCCTCAGTTTCTCTGTGAGGATTGGGATTTGCATTTTAAAAAATTAGTTTGACAGGCTTCAACCCAGGTTCTTTAAACACCCCTGCAGACAGCCCTCCTGCTGTCTGCATGGATTAAAGGACACTTGGCTTGAGGAGAACTTTCTAGAGAGGTTTGGGCAGAATCAGTGGTGGTGAGACCCAGGATGCACCTTCGGGAAGTCACCTCCTCCCGGGCTCACTGGGCAGCTGCCCTGGGACTTGAGGGGGAGGGGGGGGTCAGGAGGTGTCAGAGCGGGAGGGAAAATGGTGGGTTCTTTGGAGGCCTAGAGAAGTGACTAAAGACCCTTAGGACACGTGCCACACTTATGCACTGGCTCAGTAATCATTTGTTCACTCTTTATTTCCTTCGTTCATTCAAACATTCATTCATAAAGGAATGGCTCTCTGAGCACCTACTGTGGACCAGCCCCAAGGCCAGGGTTAGGGACGAGAATGAAGAAGGAAACACTCCCTGGTTTTCTGGGTGTTAGCAGGAGGCTAGTGGGGAGATGGATTTTCATTGATTCAACAACATTTATTGCAAATCTATCACGTGCCAGGCACTGTGCTAGGTGTGGGGATACAGAAGTAAAAAACAGATATGGTCTCCATCCTCCTGAGATCCCCCAAATACTGGGCAGATAAACAGCAGGCTGTCAATAGCCCTGGTTCTAATCTGGAGACAGACATGGGTTCAAATCCTGACTCTGCCACCTTTTGGCTATGTGACCTTGGACAGCACCTTTTTTCTGAGCCACAGCTTCCTCCTCTGAAAAATGGGAATTGTAATAGTCCTGCCTCACAAGAGTAAATGACGATATGATTAGGCAAGATATGGCATGTGAGGTGCTTAGTGCAGTGTCCGGCACCTAACTGCTATCCCATTACTTACGGGCTTTCCTGGAAACATGGGAAACACCTTGAAGCTCTAACCCCATGAGAAAGAAAAGAGAAATGGGAGGGGAGAAAGGATTTATGATGGCCTTTACGCAGGGAACGGAGTAGACAAGCAAAGAAGTGGGAAGTAAAGGGGAGAGGAGAGGCAATCAAGGAAGGAGGAGGTGATAAAAAGAGGCAAATCTATAGACACAGGAAATAGATCAGTGGTTGCCTAGGGCTGGGGCAGGGGCACTAAGAGGGATTGAGGGGACGTGGGGAGGGACTGCTAATGTGTACAGGGTTTCTTATTTGGGTGATGAAATGTTCTAACGTTGATGGTGGTGATGGTTGCACAACTCTGTAATTAAACTAAAAACCACTGAATTTTATACCTTAAATCACTGAATCGTATGATATGTGAATTATATCTCAATAAAGCCGCTACTAAAAAAAAAAGAACACAGGAATAGGAGATGGTGCCTAGAATCAAAAATCACAAGTAGTACAAGCTTTTGTACAGCAAAGGAAACCACAAACAAAACAAAAAGACAACCCATGGACTGAAAAAAGTTATTTGCAAATGATACGACCGACATGGGTTTAATTTCCAAAATATACAAACAGCTCATATAACTCAACAACAAAAAACCAAACAACACAATTGAAAAATGGGCAGAAGATGTAAACAGACATTTCTCCAAAGAGGACATACAGATGGCCAACAGGCACAAGAAAAGATGTTCAACATCGCTAATTATTAGAGAAATGCAAGTCAAAATTACAATGAGGTGTCACCTCACATGGGTCAGAATGGTCATCATTAAAAAATCTACAAATAAATGCTGGAGAGGGTGTGGAGAAAAGGGAACCCTCCTACACTGTTGGTAGGAATGTGAGTTGGTGCAGCCACTATGGAGCACAGTGTGGAGGTTCCTCAAAAAACTAAAAATAGATCTGCCATATGAGAATGGCATATATCTGGACAGAACTCTAATTCAAAAAGACGCATGCACCCCAATGTTCACTGCAGCACTATTTACAATAGCCAAGACATGGAAACAACCTAAGTGTCCACTGACAGATGAATGGATAAAAGTGTGGTGTGTGTATACACACACACACACACACACACACACACATACAATGGAATACTAGTCAGCCAGAAAAAAGAATGAAATAATGCCATTTGCATCAACATGAATGGACCCAGAGATTATCATACTAAGTGAAGTAAGTCGGAAGGAGAAAGACAAATACCACATGATATCACTTACACGTGGAATCTAAAATATGACACAAATGAACTTACCTATGAAACAGAAACAGACTCATAGATAGACAGAATAGACTTGTGGTTGCCAAGGGGGAGGTAGGTGGGGAGGGACAGACTGGGAATTTGGGATTAGCAGATGCAAACTATTATATATAAGATGGATAAACAACAACGTCCTACTGTATAGTACAGGCAACGATATTCAATATCCTGGGATAAACCATGATGGAAAAGAATATGAAAAAGCATGCGTACATATGTATAACTGAAGAACTTTGCTGTACAGCGGAAATTAACACAACACTGTAAGTCACCTATACTTCAAAAAAATAAATTAAAAAAAAAAAAAAAAGGAATCACAGGTAGACAAAGTGAGACCACGTCCACTCACCTCGACCTTCAGGCCCGCCTGGAAGCTGATGCCATCAGGGATGGTGGTCTGGAATTCAGCAATGGTGTAATATTCTTCCTCCACTTGGGGTGGGATGGGAGGCTTGGGCAGACCTCGAGGCTGGCACAATTAAACACAGTGTTAAAACCGCTGTAAGTTCACTCCCATGGCGCTGAATGGGAGGCGCTAAGGGATTGGGGCACACAATCGCCCTCAAGGGGGCTCTGGCGGACCCATTTGGATTCTAGGACAAAACAAAGGGGACCACTCAGATCATCGTCTTCTAGATAGGTCACTGGACTTTCAGCTTTAGGGCAATGAGAAAAAACATGGGACATTTGCCTATAATCATGAAAATTTGGGGCAAGACAATATTCTCTGAACTTAAGAGGCAACAAGTGTTGTGAAATGAACACAGGTTTGCAAGGTAGACCCATTGGTGTGACTTTGGGCAAATCCCTTCCCCTCCTGGAGGCCTGAGTTTTATCTCCTGTAGAATGTGGGTAATAACAGGATCTACCTGGTGGGGTCACGGACAGCATTCAATGAGTTCATGTAGTGAAACACCGGCATGCTGCCTGGCACCCAAAAGGTGCTCGATAAATGGCAGACATTAAAAAAAGAAAGCCCATTTTCAAAGTACTGCTTACAGAGTTAAAAATGGAGTATGAAAGTAAAAGATCAGAATGGCACCACAAGCGAAACGTGTGCCTTATCTCATTTTGGTTTCAAGTTACGTTATTCAAGGAGACTTATCTAAGATAAAGCGGAGTCGGCTCAGGAAGCAGAAAGTACATCCTGAGACCTAACTGTCACAAAGCCATGGGCGAACTGTTTGATCTCCCTGGACCTCAGTCTTTCCACCTGTCCGTGGGATTAGCTTCACAAGGCTGCTGTGTGGGCAGGAAAGAGTGCATCCTTGGAGAAGGCGAGGTGAGTGTCGGGGGGCTAATCTCAGGTCAGGGTCTGGCTCTCCAGTTGCAAGGGTCCACTTACTATGGTCATATCCCGGCGAGGAGGGGGTCTCTGTCTCATCTTGGGTGATCCTATAAAGAGACGACAGATAAAATTCCTGAGGTGGACACCACGAGAGAGCTATTCTCTCCTGCAGGAGAGAGCACAGGCATCAGCAAGCGACTGCGACGCTTCCTATGGGAGAGCTCAACTAGAAAGGGGACACTCAGACTGGGTTCAGGACTCTCCATCAACAAGGGGATGGTGCCCAGTCCTGGAGCAATGGAAAGCTTTCCAGCAAAGGCAACAAGTGCAGGCTTCAGAGTAACGCAGAGGTGGGAGGCTACAAGTTATGTGACTTTGAGCTGCATGATCCTCTTCTGGAGAGGGGGTGATAATGCCTGCCTCCTGGAAGCAGTGGTGGAGATGAAAGTCAACAATACAGGTGAGGCTCTTGGCATGTGGCAAGCACGCATTAATGGTACTGCCCCTGGCTTTGTGCTCTGGAACAAACCCAAATTAAACAATGCATAAACAGAGCCAAACAAACTTGGACTGAGGACTTCAGGGGTTTTTATTCTGGAGTTGGGCTGCCCCTGCTCTGGGTCTCAGGATCAAGAAGAGGACGACTCTGCAGTGGTCCAAGGCTCCTGGCTAAGGGCAGAACATTGAGGAAGGCACCCCATATGCTGTCAGAGCTGGTTTAGCATGGGTCTACACAGAGGTGTAGTTTGGTAGTTGGCGTGTAGAGGAGACTGCAAAACTCTTAAATACCCATTTTTCCTGTCTTCTATTAGAAAAAAATCACAACAGAGTTTTAGCCAGACACTTGACTGCCTACGTAAAGACTACATTTCCCAGACTCCCTTGCAGCTAGGTACTGCCATGTGACTAAGTTCTGGCCGATGGGATGTGAAAGAGTAACAAGTCTGTAGTTTCTGAGTCCAGTCTTCCACTTCTCCCTGCCTCATTTTCCTTGGCCGGACTGGTGGTGAGCCCTCCTGGACCAGGAGGATGAGGGCAACACAAGATAGATACAGCATAACAAGACTCGTGACTGGATAGAGTTGCCACAGCAGCTCTGGACATATACCTGACTGCTCGGTGAGAAAGAAATAAACATCTAAATTACTTGAGCCATTGTTATTGGGTGTATGTGTGTGATAGTAGTGGGGAGGCTTTGCTTGAGCATCTGAACCTATATATCTTAACAGAGACACGGGCTTTCAGATTTTCACTCGCTCCTCTAGTGTTAATGGGAACCCTCCTACGCTCTTGGCCATGCAGGACAGGATCCTGCCATGGCATGTCAGTGTTTTCTCAGAGTGGCTGAGAACAACTGAGAGACTCAAGAAGTTCACTGACCATAAGAGCCACTTTAAACAGCTGGAGAAGCCCAGCGAGGGGCAAGTGACTGCATCCTTGTGGCTAGTTTTTAGTCCTTTCCCAACAGACAGACTCCTTCTGCCCTGTACAGGGTCACATGCTTGAGGCTGGCATCCCGGGTATGCAGCTGACAACAATAATGAACCTACTCTCAGGTGTGCTGGGAACATTAAATGGTAAAATAGCTTTGAAAAGCAAGATGAGTAAAGAACTATCTTCGGAATAAACCCAACACAGGGTACACTTTTTCTTCCCCTGGCTCAGAAATGAGGCCCTGCAGACAGACCACTGGCACTTGAGTCAGAGGGACCTGGGTTCAAGTCCTGGCTCCACTGTTCACTAGCTGGGTAGCCTTGGACAAACCCTTTCATCTCTGTTTCCTAACCTGTAAAATAAAAGGAGTAGGTCCTTCAAAGGTTGTTACAAGGAGTCAGTGAGACTGATTATAAGATTCCTGGCACCTAGTAGGGGCTTGAGAAACAGGAGCTCTGGTGATATGAGACGGTGCAAGAAACATGGCTTGAGTAGGAAAGCCACGTCTCTCCACTCAGGTTCTGCAACTTGCTGGCTGAATGAACTGGAACGAGTGACCTGGGGTTTGTGAGCCTGTTTTCTCATCTACAGGATGGTGGGCAGCAGGGCTGCCGTGAGGATGAGGGACAACATGTGAGGACCTCTGGGCACAGAGCCTGGCACGTAGTAGGTGTCCAGCTGCCGGGAGCTCGGGTGGGTGGCACTTACTCTGCTTGACGTCACTGTCGGGCACCGGGCGGCCTTCAAGCCGGCCATCCCTCTGGTTGTTGAGCAGCTCCTTCTCCCGGCCCACCGAGTTCTGCTGCCGGGAGATGCCGTCCAGCTCGAGGACGCCCGCGTGGGCGGGTGAGCCGGGGCCCAACTTTGGGGGTACAGGCTCCCCGCTGCTCTTCTTTAGGTAGGAGGCTGGGGCCCAGCCCTCTTTGCCCTGGTACCTGGGAGGAGGGGGAAGGATGCCCGTCAGGCCGCTCTGCCAGGCCCATGGGAAGAAGTTGCGCTCCTACTGTGAATCCCACTTCGGGTCCCAGATGGCAGGAACGGTGGACCACGACCTGCCCAGGGCCAGGGGCTGGTACACTGCTTGCTGCCTCCTGATGAAGCCTAAGCCCTCAGCTGGGCCTCCCCAATCTGGCCTCTCCTTACCTCCCCAGCCTTGGCTCTCACGGTAACCCTCATGTCCTGCCCACCCCACACAGCTTGCGCTCTCCCAAAAGTTCCACCATCTCTCACCCCCCTGCCCCTGCTCTTAGAGACCCTCTGCCTGGAAAGCCCATTCTCTCTCTCTTTTTTTTTTTTTCTGTCGTGGCCTCTCCCGCTGTGGAGCACAGGCTCCGGACGCGCAGGCTCAGCGGCCATGGCTCACGGGCCCAGCTGCTCCGCGGCATGTGGGTTCTTCCCAGACCGGGGCACGAACCCACGTCCCCTGCATCGGCAGACGGACTCTCAACCACTGCGCCACCAGGGAAGCCCAAGTCCATTCTCTTTTGTGCTCCTCTTTCCCAGCTCTGCTTAATACCGTGCCCCCTCTCAAGCCTTTCCCGAGCCTCCCTCCACGGTGCCCCCCACTGTCTCCTGCACACCCCACAATCCCAGCACCTATAACACACAGTGACACTTGGCTGTGACGGTCCTGTCTCCCCACTTAGAACTCGAGCTCCTGGGGGCGAGGATCATGGATGATTCATCTGTGTGTGTGAGGGCCCTCGCTCCCAGTGAGTTGAGTGAAGAAGAAAGGGGACAAGTGGACAAAGTGCCAGTGGGCCTGGCAAGGGTGAGCAGCCACAAAGCTCTGCTACAGTCACTGTCCCCGTACAGTCGTCACTACTGGGACCATGATGATAACGGTAAGTGACACTTAGTGAGCACCTACTCCATGTCCTTCCTGTTCCAAGCACTTGATAGCTATTGCTATAGTTCATCCATCCAACCTGGGGGTTGGCAGAAATGGATCCAGACCTAGAAAGCCGACACCAGAGTCTGTGCTGCTTTGCTGCCTCTTCCCAGAAGCCCCAGCTCCCGGCACAAAGCCTGGCATAGGCAGGGTGGGCCTCCAGTCATATTGCTTAACAAGGAGATTAAACACGTGTTCAGATGAGAACGAAGCAGGTCGGGGGTTGGTTCCAGGGTTACCACAGGTCACTGAGCTTCGGAGTGACTGAGACCCTGACAGACCAGCTCACTGAATTCCAAAGGGAACTGAACGAATGTAACAATCATTTAATTCTCTGCACTATGGAACTCGGTTGAATAGCATGACCAGAGGGGTTGATTGGGACCAGAGGTGTGCTGGAGTCAGCTCACAGCACTTGTGAGAGCCAGCTGTTCATATCTCTTCCCAACTCGGCATTTAGTGCCATCACACTGGGAGCTTAAAATCTGCCACGGTGGGAGTATTTACACCACGGAAATTGGCAAGCACCGCAACTCAAGAGCATTTTCCCCTGGAGAGCTTGCTGTTAAAATTGCCAGCATCCCACTGGTCTGAACCACAAAACAGGTGCCCACACCTTTGGGGACGACATCTAACAGACTGGAGATAATATATGGCAGGGTCACATCTCTCGTCAAGAATCACCTTAAGAACTAAATAGCACTGCGTTTCAATTTTTAAAAAAAGTCCTTTATAACTAGAAGCAAACTTCAAAGGAGGCAGAAATCTGCAGTTTGGTGTCTATCAATCTTAAAATATCCCCTGAGAAGGACTAAATCTTGTGCTTATTGGAAAACTTCAGACTACACACAATCCGGGCATCACTATGAGACAGTTCATCACTTGGGGGCACAAAGCCATAAACAGAGAGGCAACACATGCAATGCTGAGTGGGCTTTGGGGTCAGAAAGGTATGGGTTCAAAACCTGGCTCGGTCACTTTCTAGCTTCAGTCAAAGCTTCTGATGACCGTGGCAACATCCACTGCAACCTCATGAGGGACCCTGAGCCCAGTCGAGCCACCTGAATTCCAGAGTCACTAAGTTTTGGGATAATTTGTTATACAGCAAGGTAACACATATAATCCAGATATGTGAGTTATTGTTGTCATTACTCCAGCTTCAAACCTCAGTTTTGAGGAAGTCTTCCTGACTCCCGGGCTGAGGAGCCCTCTTCTGTGCTCCAAAGTCCCCTGTGCAGCCCTCCTACACCCCCACTCGCCTCCCTGCCCTGTACTTGTGTTTGAGTCTGCCTTCTATGCCTGTGGGTCTGAACTACAGTCTCTTTCTCACTGTTGACTCACCAGCTTTCAGTAGACAGCTTGGCCCAAAATAGATTTTGGTGTAGGTTTGCTGAATGAATGAAGGGTCACACACTCAGCCCCATGTGAGTGGTCCCAATGTCCTGCCTCATGTCCGGCCTCACATCACGGCACAGACACCAGGTGGCAGGGACCTCAGGCTTCTTCTCTTGCCCTAATTTCCCGAGGCTGCACCCTGCCCGCCCGGGTAACCAAAGAGGGAGTTCCCCGGACTTTCATTACTAAAACTGGGAAAGTCCCAAGTAGAGCAAGATGAGTTGGCCACCTTTACCTATGAGCTTTCAATTCCATCACATGGGTGAAAGAGCTGTGACAAACTGTTTGGAAAGCCGGTCTCCACTGGACTCTGAGAGATGACGGCAAATGATCAGCTTTAGGACGGGCTACTGTCCATGTGGCGTTTAGCATCCTGTTGCTCTCAGAGCGGGGCTGGAGTGGGAAATCACTCACGCAGGGCAGCTTCAGCCTCCACTTACTCATTAGGAGACACATCTGGAGGTGGAGGCCAGTCTTGCTCAATTGGGTTACTGCTATCGGTGGTTCAGTGTGTTTAGACACGGTTTTGCTTATTATGCATTTTTAGAGAAGGATATGGGTAGGGAAGGAAGCCAAACAGCACAGAGGAGAAGCGTCCTTTTATAGCTCAGGCTGAAACCTCACCTCCTCTGCAACTGCTTACAGATAGATATCTGTGCAGCTGGAGCCTACATGACCTGAAACCCACCCAGCTGCAGAGGGTACCTGATCTTCCACCAGCCTTCCAGGTTTTTCTGGATGACCTCCACCACAGCTCCTCTCTCCAGGTTCATTTCATCTTGGTCACGAGCTGTGTATGGGTAGATGACTGTGTACTTCTCCTCTGTGGGGACAAACAGATGTTGGGGTAAGTCAAAGACACTATATAAGCCCTGGGACGTTGATGGCCAAGGCTGTGATCTGAGAGATGCCCTCGTAAGGAGGGATTTCCTCCAAAGACTTCTGTGCACCATCTCTGTTCCCACCCCCCCACCCCCGCCCCTGGCCCCCAATAAGCGACCCTCACTTAGCCCTGGATGACCCTGTGCAAGCAGCAACAGGACACAGGACAAACGGCAGGTCAGTTCCTCTGAAATCCCTCAGCATCATACATTTGCACTCACCTTCCTCAAATCTGTGCCTCAAGGTCACCTTCCTTGACCTTGCCTTATGCAATACCCAGACCCATGGCACCCTCATCCCCCTTACCCGGGTTTATTTTCCCCCCCTTACCAGGAATTACCTTCTAACATACCAGATAATTTACTTATATTATGTTCCATGTCTGTTTCCCCCGCTAGAGTAAGAGCTCCAGGAAGGCAGGGGTTTGAGACTGTCTTGCTCATTCCTCTATCTCTAGCACTGGGCACGGTACTGGGAATACTTAGGATCTATTTAGTAAAATAGTCAATGTTTAGTAAATGAACAAGTCCCGAAGGCCTGGTGGGAGGCACCTCGCTCACGCTGCAGCAGGGGCGGGGTTCATGTTAAACCCTCTGTGGCTCCCCTGCAGTTCTTAGTGGTGGAGGGTCAGGGACAAGCTAGATCTGGCAGCATATATACGGTTTGGGGTGGAATCACTACCAGGGAGGAGACAGCTAGCAATGCTCATTACCTAGCTGGTAGCTGATCTCCATTTTTCATTGTTTTCAAGCCCCTGGATCCAACCACGCCTGAAGCTTCAATTTTATTTTTTTAAATTTATTTTTTTAATTGAGATATAATCGACTTCTGGGGTGTACAACGTAATGATTTGAGATATATATCATGAAATGACTGCCTGCTTCTGTTTTCATTAACACCACTGGGGTGCCTTCCATCCCACTCTCAGTGGTTTCCTGCTCCTACCCCCAAAGCCAAGAGAGCTGCCTCGGGCTGTGTCCCTCCCACAGCAGGACCTCACCCCCGACCCCCTGCAGGGCCCCGCTGGCAGGGTCATTCATTGTCACACTCGGGCAGGGCCCTCCAGAGAGCAAGAGAATAGCTCCCATCCCCAACACTGTCAGCAGTGACTGCTGAGACGGATAACAGATGAGTGTCCCAGGGGAGCCAGTGAGGCTAGGAGCCGGCTTTCCTGTTTTGGTTACATTGCAGCCCGCAGGGAGGGACTGAGCCAGCTGTGGGCTGACGTTGATAGTGTGTCCGGGCTGCCCCTCTCTCTCCCTCGCTGGGAAAACACCACAGGCTGTCTGTGGCCTTCCCAGCTGGTGCAGAGGGAGGCAGAAAACACACAGGGCGTTTATTTATCTATTGATCTAGCCCCCTGACCTGCTCTGTGGGGGCTGAGCTGACTCAAGCTGCACACATTCTGTATACAGCGCAGTCAGCTGTTCCCTCACTCACAGATGCAGGCTGGGCTGTGGGTGCTGTGAAGGGTGCTGGGCGCAACTCAACCCCGTGGATGCACAGAAGTTTTGTCTGGCCAGGTGAGAAGGGGCACTGCCTGGGTCCCGGACTACGTACTGTTGGTACTACAGGCCCTGGACTCCTGGGGATTCTCTAGCAACCAGAGACCCTCTCTGGGCCCCGTAGGATGCTCAGGGTTCCCTAACAAAGGGAAGTGGGAGAACTTGTAGACTGCGTGATGGGTAACACTGCCTGCTTGCCATTCATCTGCCCTTCCTCTGGTGGCACTGCCAGCCTCCAGCCACATGTTTGGGTGAGGGTGACCTCGCCACCACCCAGAGGGATGGGGAGGGTGCATAACACTGGCCTGGCCAAAGTGACTGGCCACCGTGATGAGTTCAGGGATGGCACATGACCCAGTTGGGTCAGTTGGAACCAACTGATCGTGCTGAAGGAGAAGCATTTTCTTTGGTGGGTGCCCCTGAAGGAAGCCTGGAACTACTGTCACCATGAGACAGTGGTTCCAGCAAGGTAGAGAATGGGAGCTGAAGGTGGCGAGAATAAGCCTCAGGTGCCGAGGACAGGTAGAAAGGGAATGTTGCCTGCCATGCCAGTAAACAAAGAATGTTGCCTGCCATCAAGCCATGAGCCACTGCAGTCACTCCCAACAGTGCACCCTGAGGGGCATTTGGGATGGATAAAAACAGGAAGCATTCTGTGCTCTGGATACTGGCCTTAGATAGTTAAGACGCATATCTAAGGAATCATTTCAATGAGACCAGATTCTTGCATCTTTCCATTCATAGAAAAGCACTAAAATCATTAACTTAAGATATCTGGGGCTTCCCTGGTGGCGCAGTGGTTAAGAATCCGCCTGCCAATGCAGGGGACACGGGTTCAAGCCCTGGTCCGGGAAGATCCCACATGCCATGGAGCAACTAAGCCCGTGCGCCACAACTACTGAGCCTGTGCTCTAGAGCCCACGAGCCACAACTACTGAAGCCCGCATGCCTAGAGCCTGTGCTCTGCAACAAAGAGAAGCCACTGCAATGAGAAGCCCACGCACCGCAACGAACAGTAGCCCCCGCTCGCTGCAACTAGAGAAAGCCCGTGAGCAGCAACGAAGGCCCAAAGCAGCCAAAAATAAAAGCAAATAAAATAAATAAATTTATCAGAAAAAAAAAGATATCTGCTTTTTGTGATTAGCAGTAATCTTTTGATGTTAGACTACATGTTTTGTTTTGTTTTGTTTTTCCAGCCAAAAACTCCTATGTATCCTGGTTCCTCCCTTACCTCTTTGGAGCAGTTCCTCAGAGCTATCTGAGAGGCTGCCTCCCAGGCTAGAGTCCTCAGTAAGGTGCCTGTATAAAACTTAACTCACAACTTCTAGGCTGGGCATTTTTCTTCAGTTGGCAGGCATTTTCAAGCTCCTGGATCCAGCCATGCTAGAAGCTGACCCTACCCTAGGGTTTTCAATGACATGAGTCAATACACTTCCCTTTTGCTTAAGCTGGTTTAACGTGGGTTTCTTTTCCCTGGCCACTCAAATGCACCTGATGAAGGGAACAGGTCACTGGTTCAGCATTACAGGGGCCCCCAGGCATCATTTTTTACCCTGGGAAATTTTAGGGCCCCAGGCTGACAAACACCCTAAGCTCCCTCCTCCCAAACCTACATGCCAACACACACGGTACAGACCAGATCACCGTTTCTCACATGCAACAGGCACGGGCAGTCCCAGAGCATGCAGATGCAGGGACCCAGTTCCGAATACCGAGCGGGGAGGAAAACTCTGAGGTAGGCACCTTGACGCCAGCTGATGGCATACAGGTCCCCCAGAGTCCGGCGGCGGCCCATGGGCTGGGGCAGAGACCAGCATCTCCATGAGACTGGATGGGCAGCATGTGGAGGCGAAGGGCAGAAGGCAGAGGTAAGAAGAAAGCAGTTCCAGTGTCTTGAGGCAAAGGCCACACCAAGCCTGTGCTCCCACTTAGGAGCAATTATTTCTGCGTCTATGCCACGCCCCAGGTGTCTCAGAAGGACCACATACCTGAGTACTAACCTTGAACTTGAGTGAAGAGCCACCCAATAGACACAATGCTATTCCTAGCATGATTATAAAGAGGCACTAAGAGAAGCCCTCATGGCAGGGGGAAGAAATGTACAAACCCTTAGGAAAATGTGGTCTCTCTCCCATCTTCTAGCTGTGTGACCCCGGGCAAGTGTCTCTACTTTCTGAGCTTCTTTTCTCATCTGTAAAATGGGGACAGTAATCAGTCCCTTACAGAGACACGCCCCGTGGTAGGAATCATTAACTGTCTAAGGGAGCTATAGTTTCCACACAGCACATGACTACCCCTTAACCTGAGTTGATTTTTGCACTTTCTTCTCATTAGCGCCGCCCCTAGAGCCTGGTGGGCCCCACAAACGCAGAGCAAAACAAAAGGCATTTTACTCTGCGGGTGCTGGCTGCAATAAAACTAAATGCAAACCACATATGCATTTTTTTTTTTTTTTTTTTTGCTAACCTTTGAGCATAGAAATATCCCTTCTCCTTACCCTCTTTTCTGTTAAATACATACTCAAGTGGCTTTGTGTTTTCTAAACAGTCAACTAAAAGCCCCAAATATTCAACCCTAGGTAAGGCATAGCTCTATGATAATAACTGTTCCTAGTTATTCATTGTTTTAGGTTCTTTGCCAAGTGCTTTGCATGTGGGATCTCATTTAATTAAAAAAAAAAAAAATCCCATGACGTAGATACCATCGTTTCCATTTTCAGAGGAAGTGGCTGAAGCATAGAAAGGTTAAGTTGCTGGCCCAAGACCACTCAGCCAGTAAGTGGTACAAATTCAAATTCGGTGGTGAGAGTCAAATTCAGGTCTGATTCCAAAACCCTCCCGTTTATTAGCTAAAGTGAACTCATACTCTAGATTGAGGAATGCTCCTGGGGGGAAAGGGGAGTTGGCTGAGCCTTAAGATTTCTGACACAGCGGGAACCACTCTTTAGGAGGGTCAGCTCTGATCCTGACACCCAGTCAGGGCCGTTAAACCAACACAGAAAGCAGACAAAGCAGAGATCTTCACGGATGGCTTCAGATGTCTTGTAAATGAGCTTGGAGCAGCCCCAGCACCTTGGCCATCAGGATAATTCAAGGGAGGAAGAGTGAGGTGTTGACAGCGATCTGGCTGGGTGCCATTGAGGTCCCATGGAGGTATCAGGGCCCCAGCTCCAGCCAGGCTCACCTGGGTTGGCTCCCCAAGGCCCCTAAGAAAGGGCGGGCTTGCTCTGCCCCAACCCCAGGGCCTGGCTTCATGTCCAGAGGCTCTAGTCTAGGAGGCTGGGAGGCAGAGGCTGAAGGGAAGGGATTGGGTGCCGCCGGCCCTCACGGTCTCCCCAGTGAGCCCGAGGCCCCGGCTGCTTCCTACCTTCTTCAGGCTGTAGGGAAAACTCATCCTGCACACCATCCTGTCCTTCGAGGCAGGTTGCGGGGACCCAGCCTTGCTCTTCAGCGGTGCTGACGAACCACCAACCTGGGAAAATGAGAGTGCAGACTGATATTAGTTGGGTCAGGTGTGAGGGCCGGGCGTCAGAATATAATATTAGATTCAGCCGCTACAGGAGCCAACGCTCAGCGTAGGGCTCAAAAGTCTCCATTTTATTAGTAGAACACAACTACCCATGTGAGCTGACTGCTAACTGCTAGAGACAGGCTAACAGGAAACCTGCTCTTGAGCCTGGGACGGGGCTGTGGAGGGGAGTCGGGGATGGGGGTGGGGAGAAAGGTTGTCCTAAAGGATGAGAGTAAAGAACGTAGCTCCCTTCGCTAAGGTGTGCAAGGCACTAATCATTTTACTTGCATTATCTTATATCATCTTCACATTATCATCCCTACTGCACAGACGACGAAACTGAGGCTCCAAGAGGCAAGGCTCGTGCAAGTTCACACGGCTTACGGCCGAGCTGCGACTTGCACCCAGGGCTCTCTGATACGGAAACCACTGCCCTAATAACTCATCTGAGACACTGATTTTGCGTCTGTTCATGTCAAGGTAAATCTGGCCGCAGATATAACAGTTTGAGAGGCCGTTCACTGAGACTCAGGCCCTCCCATTTTAGAGAAAGGGCTCTCATGGAGCCTGTGGTAGGCAGAATAACAATGCACATGGCAAAGGGCTTGAATTAAGGTCGCAGATGGGGTTAAGCTTGCTAGTCAGCTGAGCTCCCAAATAGGAGGTTATCCTGGCTTATCTGGGTGGGCACAGTTTAATCACAAGGCAGGCAGAAGGAGGGTCGGGGGGAGATGTGGCTGAGGAAGGAAGGTACAGAGAGGGGCAACACTGCTGGTTCTGAAGGTGGAGGAAGGGGTCGCGAGCCACGGGATGTGGCTGGCCTCTAGCGAATGGAAAAGGCGAAGGAGCAGATACTACCCAGGCCTGCAGAAGGGAACACAGCCCCAGCACTGCCTTTTCTTTCGTCCACTGGGGCCCATTTTGGGCTTCTAACCTCTAGAACCATATGATGATAAATTTGTGTTGGCGTGAGTCACTGAATTTGTGGTAATTCGTTATAGCAGCCACAGGAAGTTAATACAGGGCCCAGCTGGCTCTGCACTGCATAAATGGAAAAATAGGATCTGCTCCCCAAGATCACAAACCTCCAGGTCCCAGAGACCCCAAAGGAGAAGAGAAGGAAGGGGCAGACTCTGGACTAGCTTCCCGGTCTTACAGGGAGGCCTTTGCTTTTGAGCTCCCTGAGGTAGAAGCCACCTTCTGCTTTACTTGACTGGGGGCACCTCTTAAAATACACGTTTTGGTGGCTGGGGTGTGCGTGTGTGTGTGCGTGCGTGTGCGTGCGCGCACGCGTGTGTCTGTGTGTGTGCGCGCGTGTGTCTGTGTGAATGAATGGGGTTGATAAACCTGCAGAAAACCAGAAATCAGAAATATGCCATATATGCCTTCCTAAGGACTCCTATTTGTAGGTATCCGTGCGGGATTAAGGAACGTGTCACAACAGCAATGACAGCAAAGATGCGCCAGACTGTCTCAGTGCTTCGCATCTACTACTGACGGGCTGAGTCCTCACAGCAGCCTGTGAGCTGCATTCTGTTACTGCCCCATTTTACAGATGGAGAAGCCAAGCTCAGAGAGGGGCAGTGACTTGACCAAGGTCACAAAGAAAGTGGCAGAGCCGGGATTCGACCCAGGCCATCTGGCTTCACAGCCTCAGCTCTTAACTACTGGCACAAATGCCTCATGCATTGCTGGAAGGAGAGTAAATTGGTATGGCCACAGTTTGGAAGCAGGTCATTTGGCTGTATCTTAACATTTAAAGTATGCGTATCTTATGGTCCAGCAGTCTTCTGCGTATCTAACCTAAAGAAACAGTCACCAATGTGCACACAGATATACTGTTCATACTAAAGGAAGATATGGCTTATTGTATGCCATATTTTCACATAGTATGCAGATGTTAAAAGAATAAGAGCTAAATGTTGACTTAAGAAAAAGCATGTTGCAGGTCAAAATGTATAGAATGATACACCACTGGGCTTAGAAAACCTACAAAATTATATATAGACGCATGAAATACGATGTGTATGTATGTGTGTACATACAGTTATATAAATGTACACATGTGCACATATATGTATACACACATGTGTACAAATGTGTACACTGTGTACATACATATATACCTGTATAGAGTTTTTTAAAAAATAAATAAATTTCTTTATTTCTTTATGGACACGCTGGGTCTTCGTTGCTGCACACGGGCTTTCTCTAGTTGCGACGAGCGGGGTCTACTCTTTGTTGCAGTACGCGGGCTTCTCATTGCGGTGGCTTCTCTTGTTGCAGAGCACGGGCTCTAGGTGTGCAGGCTTCAGTAGTTGCAGCACGCGGGCTCAGTAGTTGTGGTGCAAAGGCTTAGTTGCTCCGTGGCATGTGGGATCTTCCTGGACCAGGGCTCGAACCCGTGTACCCTGCATTGGCAGGCGGATTCTTAACCACTGCTCCACCAGGGAAGTCCTATCCCTGTACACATATTTATACACATGTGTGTATACAGTTATCAAGAAGCATTCACCCCAAACTGATAGAAGGGCAGTCTGGGTTTGGAAAGGGGAATAGGCCTGAAGCTAGCGGAAAAAAATAGATTTTAACTTTTATCATTAATGTTTCAAGAAGAACATATCCATATATTACTTGGGTAAGTAAAAGGTAATTGAAAACAAATGTTGAGTTTGTTGGCCACTTGAAGATCTGGACGTATGCCTTTTCCCTGCTGTCCTCTGGACACACCAGGCTTGGCCCCCACCCCATCCTGCCTCCTCCCCTTCTCCCAGCAACGTGTTCTTCCTGACGTCGCTCAAGCTGGCAAAGCAAAGCGGGGTGGGGGTGGGTGGGTGCTCCCTTCTTCCATCCCCACGGAGCATCCCAGTCATATCCACAGACTGCCTGTACTCATTTCTAGGAATTGGAACGTCACATGGCCTCGGGGCCAGCTGGAATTGGTTAGGAACTCCAGCTCGGCAACCTGTCACAAGATCTGGGCTGAGTGACTGAGTCACTTGGAGTCTTGGTGTCTTCAGCTGTGAAGCAGGGATAACAACTGCTGTACTGTGTAATCAAGAAGTTTTGGTTGGCTAATGCTCATCTCCTGACTAACGGGAACATGCTCCAGAGGCTGCCGGAGACGGTCTTTCCCTGTTTGTTGGACCTTAACTAGCCACTGGGGTATCACAGAGATTGGCCCACTAATATTGCTAGTCAATGTCACATTTTAGCTACAACAAAGCCAGTGGGGGTTTAATGCCACTTTTTCCTGGAGAGGATCCACTCATCCCCTGCTCCTTGCTCTCTGTCTTCAATGGTACCAATGCCCTATTGCGGCTAAAGAAGGCAAAAGGGAAGGAAACACATTTTTGAGTACCTATGTGCCAAACACAGGCTTAGGCACTCTCTATGCACTGCCTCATTTAATCCTTGAAGCAGCCTCCTCAACGAAGTGACCTGGATGGCTGTGAAATGCGGAGTTCAGGTGGAAACCCAGGCTAAGTGTCTCCGTCACATCACATTCTGTCCCGGCCAGTGTACAGGCAGACCTCGTTTTACTGTGCTTTGCTTTATTGCACTTCACGGATAATGTGTTTTTTACAGATTGGAGGTTTGCGGTAACCCTGCATCAAGCAAGTCTATTGGTGTCATTTTTCCTATAGCATTTGCTCACTTCGTGTCTCTGTGTCACATTTCAGTAATTCTCCCGATTTCAAACTTCTTCATTCTCATTCTATTTGTTATGTGATCTGTGATCAGTGATCTTTGATGTTACTATTGCAAAAAGATTACGACTTGCTGGAGGCTCAGATGACGGTTAGCATTTTTTAGCAATAAAGTATTTTTAAATTAAGGTATGTATATTGTTTTTTTGACATAAGACTACTGCACACTGAATAGGCTACAGTATAGTATAAATGTAACTTTTTTTTGCACTGGGAAACCAAAAAATTCACGTGACTCGCTTTATTGCAGCGGTCTGGAACCAAACCCACAATATCTCTGAGGTCTGCCTGTATGTGACCAGCGGTCCCTCTGAGGGCAGGTGGGCTGAGGCAGTGTGTCCATCCCACCAGAGCCCACAGCTGACAGAACCTTCATGAGGACTCCCATGGTAGCCAAAGGCAAATCAACAGAGCAAATCTCCAGTGGAATGCTGGACTCCGTGTCTCCAAGTACTCTGAAACCAGAAGGAATGTTCCTAAAATGTGAGCCTCAGGGCAAGTCGATAACACCTGACCCAACAGGATGCTGGTGAGCTGTGACCAAGTGGAGTACTCAAGCACTGTGATCAAACAAGGCCAGCTTTCTAGGAGGCCATCAACCAGATCCGTGGAAACGGAGCAGCCTGGATTGGCCATTGCAGCTTTTGCACTCCCAAGCGTTTCCTGTCCCAGAGGCTTGGTGAGAGTGTAGGGTGGAAGGGAGGTGGTCTAGGTCTCCTACCTGACTCGTTCTTCTCGATGATGTCTACCACTTGCCCCACGCTGAGGCTGATCTCCGAGCTCTCCTGCTTCTGGTAGTCTGCCACCACTACGTACTGCTCCAGGACCATGGGGTCCACCGAGGTCAGGTCACCCCCTGGGGATAAAAAATGCCATCACACAACCCATGTGTGAAGGAACAGGAGCCAGGGGGTGGGGTGGGTCAGGAGGACATTCCAAACAGAGAAAGAAGCTGTGACAGGACTTGTCTCAGGGTCACCTCATCCATTTATTCTTTCATTCATTTGCTCACTCAACCACCAAAATTTACCAAGTGCCTGTCCTTGTGCAGGCACTGTGCTAGGCACTAAGGATTCAGAGCTGATAAGGATTCAGAGCTGATGTGGTGCTTGCCCTGAAGAAGCTGACAGCGTAGTGGGAAAGTTCATCCGTTCCTATCTATCCATCCATTCATCCATCTGCCATTATTCACCCATCATCGTCCACCCAACTAAACATCCATTCATCATTCATCCAACCAAACATCCATCTGTCTAGCTATCCATTGCCATCCATCCATCCCAAATCACTCATCTATTAATTCACGAAGTCACCAGTGATGTTCCAAACACTCTATTAGATGCTGGGCATACTAAAGTGAATGAAACAGACATGACTCCTAGCCTCAAGTAGCTCAGTCTAGCTGGGGAGAGAGACACGTACACAAGTATATATGATCGCTGAGTATATAGGATAATACTAGTTTTTGATTGACGCATTGCTGGAAACAACCAGGATGCCAGACAAAGAATGAGTGGGAAAAGGATGCTACATTAAATGGAGTGGTCAGCAAGACCCCTCTAGGGAGGTGACATAAAGCAAAGACCTCTGAGGCAAGGAGGCATGAGGAGAATGGGGACAGAGTGGTGCAGGCAGACTGTGGGATGGGAAAGGGCCTGGAGCCTTCTAGGAACTGGCTGAAGTCCAGGAGTGAGCAGAGGGTGGTCCTGTATGAGATCACCCTGGCAGGCATGGGTCAGAGCAGGCAGGACATACTGGGCCAAGGCAAGAAGTTCGGATTTTTTGAAACCCTGAAGTAGAAAGCCACTGAAGGGCTTTAAGAAGGGAATGACAAGATTTACATCTTTAAAAAGACAGTTCTGGCTGCCACATGGAGACTGGATTACAGCCTGGCAAGAAAAAAAGCAGGAGACCAGATGGAGGACATGGTGTTTGCAGACAAGAGATGATGGTAGCTTTGGACCAGGGCAGGGGCAGCTGGGGAGAGGAGCCCCTGGGGAGGCCATTTCCACAGGATGTAGCGCTGTGTGGCCCTGGTTAAATACTAAGACATATCTGATCAGTAAATGAAAAGATATCACAGAATATGGATGATGTAAAGGGACATCTGAGTTCAGACACTCCAGAGAGAGGGGGCAGCACTTTCAGAGCAGCACGCTGAATGTGATGGGAAGGCAGTCTGGCTTTTGCGGCCACTGGGCCCTGGTTTTCTGAAAGTCCTGATTCAAAGGATTCCCTTCTGTTGTTTCCGTAAACCACTGAAATATCCATTTATACATTTCTGTGTCCAAATACACCCATAATGAGCCAATTTTGTGCATCTGTTCCCAACTCTGTTGGGTAGTATCTTATTGAAATTGGCCATGGTGGGAGTATTTACACCATGGAAAATGGCAAATGCCACAAAGCAGGGCTTCCCATCAGAGAGCTGGTCGTGAAGTATTTACCAGCACGCCGTTGCACCCCAGCCTCTGGCATCTAGAAGCGGCACAAAAGCCCTCTGTTAGAACCACGCATTCTCTATTTCTGATGTGGAAAATCAGAGCAGGGCGTTGCAGCCGGGTGAAGAAGGGTCACCGCTTCTTGGCTCTGTGACCATGTTCTAGCCATTCACCCTCCCAGGCTGAGGGTAACGGAGGGAAATGGGAGGGCCCCAGGGCAACTCTGCCCCTTGCACCCTGAGTGGAGAAAGCATGAGAAGAGAGAAAGAGAGGAGAAAAAAGAGACGGAAGATGTGGGATGAAGGTTCAGAAGTAGATTGGGAGGGAAGTAGCCCCACATGAATGCCTATCACAGGCTATACACTGTACATAAACTACCTCGACACAACTGCCCTGGAAGGTGGGTATTACTACCCCCATTTTATAGACAAGAAAACAGAGGCTCAGACATATCAGGTGACTTGCCTTAGATCTCACCGCTACCTGGTGACAAGGCCAGATCTGAACCAGGTCCACCTGGTGGCAGTAGGTGAGGAAAGAAAAGATGATAGGAAGGAAGGCTAGTCTGAGATCTTGCTCTCCTACCCCACAGGTCCCCATGACCGCCCCCCAAGTCTTATGTCTTTGCCGCTCTCAGGGTTATCTTCACTACTGCCAGCCTTCTCCTTCTCTGTCACCTCCCACCCAGGTCAGGCCGCAGAGCTGATCTCCTTCCAGCCTCAAGCATGACAGACCGCCCAAGACAGCCCGGCTACTTCAGCGGTTACATCTTTTAGTGGCCCCAGAGCAGGCTGGTCACTGCCCCCTTTCTGCTGTCCCTCTAGACAATGATCTCTTGACTGTCTCCTTAACCCCCCCGGCACTGTGCTTCTAAGAGGTACTCTTATGTGAATGAGTGCAGGCAGACGCTGGCTTGCTGGAGGCTCCTGGTTACTTGTCCTGGTCATTGTGAGCTTGGGACACATTCCCCAGTGAATGCAATACGTAGAGACTGGGGTCCACAGTTTTTATCCCAGAATATAATCTGCCTCAGGGCTCAGAACCCCAGGAATGCATCTGCCCTTCTGTTTTAACCTCACGTGGGCTGCATCCAGGTAGCCATGCTTCCCTGTGCCTCAACTGGAGACAAAGAACTGGAGAGTGGAGAGAAGCACCCACTTCACAGTCAGGCTGGAAGCTGAGCCTGCTGCCCGGGTTAGTGGCCAGAGACAGCCCAGGTCTCCCAGGCAGGCGGGCAGTGGGCTCGAGGGGCCAGGAGGTGTCTGCGTTCACGTGTGGGGAATCTCTGCTGCCCCTTGTGGCAGCCGTCAGGATTCCCTCCCGCAGAGCCATGGGTCTGATGTGGGAGGACCTTCTTGCTAGCACTCCATCGCCTCGCTTCACCCACATCCTCACTACGCCACATCCTTTTCACCAGGGTCTGAGAAAGGCTTCTTGTGGCCAGGGGTGTGCAGGCGGGACACCCCGTGATTGGTCTCCATCCTGCCCCTCCAGTCCGTCCATCATACTGCAGCCAGAGAGCTTGCTCAGAAGTCACAAAAATGCTCCATTTTTGTGCAAGGGGAGCTAAGAATGTGTTTTTATACTTTTAAAGATTTGTGAAGAATAAGAAGGAGAATGAAAGGAAGAGGAAACAAAAAATTATTATTAGTGACGGAGTCTGCATGGGGCTTGCAAAGCCTAAAATATTTACTATCTGGACCTTTAGAGAAAAAACATTTGCCAACCCCTGGACTAGAACTTGAATGGCATCTACAAAGCCTCAATAAATATCTGAATGAAAGAATGAACATTTTAAAACAGCTTTAAATGACTTCCAACCTCAGGGAGACATTCAAATGCCTTCTCTCACAGCACTTACAACATTTAATTTTGTTTACGTATCTGTCTTTTCTACCAGACTGTGAGGTTACTTCCCACGTGGTGTTCCCGTGGTGGGAACACCTTTTGCATTTCCCGGGGACCTAGAACACTGTCAGGCACACAGTAGGTGCTTAATAAGCATTGAATGAATAACTGTGTCTGTCTTGTTCACTCAGCACAGAGGCTCAATGAACATTTGTGGCGTGAATGAACAAAGGATGAATGGAGGCATCTAGAAACCCTTCCTGCCCTACACTGCTCAGGCCTCCTCCTGAGAACACACAGTGCTGAGTTACTGGCAGGCACCTGTCTATCTTACAAGCAACCAAAGACTACTTCTTGCCTGTAAGAAGGGACAGAGACTTTGGATAAGTCAAGGTCCACTTAAGCCAGGTTACTCTGTCCAAAAAGTTCAATTGTTGCTACCCGGTTTTAACAACTGATGGTGGCCCAGTTGTACCACATACAATTCCCAGGATTCTGATCAATGGGCTGATCTATTCATTTCTGCACCAGCTCTCCTAACCAAGCTGCCAACTGACTTGGGTTAACTATGAGCAGGGAAAGGAACTGGGGGACTCACCGCGAACAAGGCATGAAGCCAGGAAATGAGGAGGGCAGGGAACAGGGTTGAGGACTCTAGGCTGGCACGAGCACATAAGGTGCTGGCACAGGGCTCAGGGCTGGCACTTCTTCCAAGACTTGCTCAGGGGCCAGGTCTGAGCCTTACATATCCTTCCTGTTCTTCTATGACAGTAGCTTTTATTTCTATTTATTTACTTTTTATAAGAATGTGTTAGCACTGTTTATTTTTTAAAAAATATATTTATTTATTTTGTTGAGCCAGGTCTTAGTTGTGGCAGGCGGCCTCCTTAGTTGTGGCTCGCGGGCTCCTTAGTTGCAGCTTGCTGGCTCCGTAGTTGTGGCATGCAAACTCTTAGTTGCGGCATGCATGTGGGATCTAGTTCCCTGACCAGGGATGGAACCCAGGCCACCTGCATTGGGAGGGCGGACTCTTAACCACTGAGCCACCAGGGAAGTCCAACAGTAGCTTTTAGACTAGTTTCCTGCCATTAAGTGGCTCAGAAAAGAGTGCACGGAGTTGCCTTTTCAGGACCAGTTCTTCCAGGGCAGGTTGCCTTCATTTTATCCAGAGCACTCAACTTATCAAAACACCATTCATTTGATCTACTAGGAGTCTCAAACTAGGCTACATAGACCATTTAGGTGTTAGGTGGAGACATCTACTGGTGGAGTGTGATACTGCAACCAGGCTCTATAATGCATAGTAATTGCAGTAGCTAAAAGTTGATGCAGATAGAACTAAGTTCTAGGAGCTACAAGTGTGAAATCAAAGTATTCCTAGATGAGAAATGTCATTCTTGTGGTCCAGCAGGGAATAAGAGGGAAGGAAAAGTCCAGGAGAAAGGAGGAGCTTTGACAGTGTAAGGGTGATTTTATCATTAAGGAAGTGCTATGAAATATTCATGGGACTTCCCTGGTGGTCCAGTGGTTAAAACTCCGCACTTCCACTGCCGGGGTCTCAGGTTCGATCACTGGTCGGGGAAGTAAGATCCCGCATTCCAGGCAGTGTGGCCAAAAAACAAAAAAACCCCAAACAAACATAAAATATTCCCCGAAGGTAAAGTTCCTCATCTACCACAGAATTTTTAAAATGATGAGTAATGATAAAATAGGCCTTTCTTCCTAGAAATTCACTATACTGCCAGTCTTGCTGAAAGAGCCAGTAAACAAGAGAATATTTCAATAAGCAAAGGGTAGAAAAATCAGGAAGAAAAGGTGCTCCTTAAATAATCACACGATCTGTGAAATTTTGGTGGGAAGATTTTTTTCCTGCAGAATGAGCAGGATTTGAGACCACATTAGCCAAAGTCTGCAGGAACCAGCCAGGCAGTCAGCCACAACAGGGAAATTCTGGAGCGAGATAAGCCTTCGTCAACTCAGAATTCTCACACAGAAATTTCAGGGCTTGGGCTGTCAACCTTAAATCCTTTTTCAATTTAATCAAGGAGGCTTGTTCTAACATAAAGGAAGTGTTCAAAGGTCAGATAAAAAAAATAAGGCAAGTCCCAGCATGGGTTCTTAGTCTGAATGAAGAAAGATGCTATTTTCCACCCAGTCGAACTATAAATAAATCCATCCCCCATCATTGCAGGTGAATGATGTAACAGTGGTCACCACAAATTAGAGCTGCTTCTCTCTTTTCCAGACCAGTCCCCTCATCAAGCCTGTCCTGACTGAATACTTTTGTTTTCACAAACCAGAGCTGTCTGTTTCCTCTCTCCCTCCCACCCGTCCCCTCCGGGAAAGTCTCCGCACACTCAAAGCCAGAAACTCTGTGACCAGACGAAGACTGTCTGCTTCTCTTCTCCTCTCTGCTCTTTTCTAAGAAACATATCATTATCCCCAGGGCTCAAGGGCTATTTGTAGCTTTAGCAGGATGCCACGGCTCCAGCCAGTGCCTATTAAGCTAGAAAGCAGAGCTGTAAACAGACTGGTTGGGAAAAGACCAGAGTTCACTCCAGATGCCATACCTTGAGGCGAAGAAATCCAATTCCTCTCCACTCTTCCTTGCAGGAGTGGCCTTGGGGCCCATAAAGCTGACCACAGGCCTTGTACCCAGGGAGCAGTAGAGGGACCAGAGTTGTTGAATTTGGAATTGTTGCTGATGCTGGACAAGAACACCTGTGTGTTCTGAATTAATAGCAGTAGCATAAAAACAGCACAAACACGTGTCTCTTACAACATGCCAGGCACTGTTCTAAGTGCTTTATACATATTATTATGAATCCTATAATACTCCTACAAGGTAGATTACTATCCTTATGCCCACTTTACAGACGATGAAACTGAGGCCCACGAGAGAAGGCATCCTTTTCCACTTTTGGAATCTCTGCTTGGCCTCCTCTCCACCCATCCTTATCAACCTCCTCAAACTTCCTGGAGTTCTAGATAAAGAATTTAGAATTCCAGAAAGCTCTGAAGACCACATTGGCTCCAGATGTGGTATGGGCTAGGGCCTTTGCAGATGTGCAGGATGTTCTTGGGTTGCAGGAGGACAAAGCTGGGCGATTGTGAATCTAAGCTTATCAACCCCAGGCCTGTGAGAACTCAAATCTTTCCTCTGTGCATATTCAAATTCTCACCTTCTCTTTTTTGACATAAGGGTCCTGCTGTCCAGGGAATGGAAGGAAGAGAATTGACTGTGGGGAGAGTGAAGTGAGTATGGGAGCTGCCTGCAAGAGCAGTTGTCACCGCCCAGATCAGCGGCTGATGGAAGGAAGCACAGAGCCAGGCCTGGTGCCGAGGCTGGCAAATGGATCAGGCCCAAATCGACTGTACGCTTGCACCTCCCAGCCTGCACGCCGTCCCCTCAGCCCCGAATGTCTTTCAGAATCCATCCATCCATCCATCCATCCATCCATATCACTGTATCCCCCACGTAGTGCCCAGGGCCTGGACATCGCTCAGTAGGGGTATGCTAAACATCAAATGAGTAGGAGAAAATGGAAAATATTCTTACCAGATTTCTTTTTCCCAACATGTTCCCTGTACAGGAAAGAAAAGGGGTGGGAAAGAGTAATGAGTCAATATCTTTTCTGTATTGCTATGAGTTATTCCGTTAGAAAACTGAGATTTTCCATCCCACAACATCTCCAGTGAATGAGTGTAAAATCCAAGCCAGTCCCAGGGACCTAGACTCTTTAAAATAAAAAAAAAGAATTCCTTTTAATTTTCTCCCTTTGCCTGATAAGTGCTCTGGTGCCCTGGGGACCAGCATCTCCACTCTATTTGTAGAGTAGGGGGCTCTGGGGAGGAGCTGATAGGCAGGGGGTAGAGGTGGGTATGCAGTCTGAAAACAGAGGTTAGGACCTCACACTGCACTGAGCCTGACGCCCACCTCATCAGGCACGGTGGAGGCCTTGCTGCACTTACGAGCAGTGCCCTGAGCTGTACAATTGGAGCAGGAAGCGCTCGGTGGTGAGTGGAATACACTAAAACCAGGGAGACATCTGGCTAGCAGTGAACCCTGCACATCTCCCTCACGGTGACACAGAGGACACTATTATGGGCTAGAATCCATACAGAATGAGTAATCGCTCCCATACACTTGTCAACCACGTCAGAGTTTATACACACAATTGCATTATGAACAAAATGTTACAAATCAGGTTTTACAACATACTTTTAAGTAAATTATCCCGTTAATAAAAAGCTTTCCGATGTTATAAAAAGTAAAGGGAGGTGATAGGGAGGTGATAGGATGGTTGGGTTGAGATAGATATTGTGGCAGCAGTAACATTAGCTAATACTACAAAATTCCTAATAAATGTTATTACCCTGTGCTAGGACCCTGCTAGGCACTTTTAGTTCACTCATTTAATACTCATAATAACCACAGGAAATAAGTACTCTCTTGGTGCCCATTTTACAGATGAGGAAAATGAGGCACAGAGAAGTTAAGTAACTTGCCGGAGGTCACACAGCTTGCAAGAAGCACAGCCAGGGTCTGAACCCAGGCCTACCTCCATTTCAAAAAATTGAAATATAATTCACATACCATAAATTTCATCCTTTTAAAGTGTAGAATTAACTGTTTTTTAGTATATTCAAAAAGTTGTGCAACTACCGCCATCAGCAAATTCCAGAAAATTTTCATCACTCTCAAAAGAAACCCTGTACCCCTTAGCAGTTCCTCTCCATTTCCATTCCTTCCAGCCCTGGACAACTATTAATATGCTTGCTATCTCTAAGGATTTGTCTATTCTGGACATTTAATATGAATGGAGCCATATAATAGGTGGCTTCTTGTGACTGGTTTCTTTCATGTGACATGTTTTCAAGGGTCGTCCAGGTTGTAGCACATATCAGTGTTCATTCCATTTTATGGCTGAATAATATCCCACTGTGTGGATAAACCACGCTTTATCTGTTCATCAACCAATGGGCATTTGGGTTGTTTCCACTTTTTGGCTATTATGAATAATGCTTTTATGAACTTTGTACACACGTTTTTGTATGGACATATATTTTTATTTCTCTTGATTACAGATGTAGGAATGGAATTGTTAGGTAATATGGTAACTCTAGGCTTAACTTTTTTTTTTAAGATTTTTTTTTTTTTGGATGTGGACCATTTTAAAAGTCTTTATTGAATTTGTTACAATATTGCTTCTGCTTTAATGTTTTGGCTTCTTGGCCCCGAGGCACGTGGGATCTTAGCTCCCCGACCGGGGATCGAACCTGCATCCCCTGCATTGGAAGGTCAAGTCCTAACCACTGGACTGCCAGGGGAGTCCCTAGGCTTAACTTCTTGAGGAATTGCCAGGCTGTCTTCCACAGTGGCTGCACCATTGTAGACTCCCACCAGCAACACAGGAAGGTTCCAGTTCCTGCACATCCTCAACGCGTGTTGCTATCTGTCTTTTTGATTCTACCATGCTAGTGGGTATGAAGTGGTATCTCACTGTGGTTGGAACTTGCATTTCCTGATGGCTAAGGACGCTACACTGAGCATCTTTTCATATGCTTCTTGGCCATTTTTGTATTTTCTTTGAAGAAATGTCTATTCAGTGTCTGATTTTAGAGTCTGGGTTTTTAACCACCATGTAATAATGCTTTCAGTGTAACCTCGAAAGTGGGGGAGCAGGGAGCTAAGCCAAGCCCTGGAGCTTGGGGCTGCCCTCCTGTGTGTCTGGAAGGAGGGGCTGGGCTGGGCCAGCCATTACCCAGTGACACTCAGTGTCATTCTCCTGTGCAGGGGAGGGGGAGGGTGACAGTGGAATATCCCAGCTCACATTTCCTGCCACTCATTGTGGACAGCGTCCTGGTCAGAATGCTACCTGGACTGGCCCGCAGAACCCTCACATCAACCCTTAAGGGTCACTCCATTTCGCACGTGGAGACACTGAGGGCCAGAGAGGTGAGGCATCTCTCCCAGGATTGGAACCTGGGAAGCCTGGCTGGAGCCCACTCTCCTGACCACACCCTGGACTGTCCTGTGGGGCAAGTTGCCTCTTAGCTGCTGGCTCCAGGACACACCAGCAAAGGTCTCTTAAGTCTACTTGCATGTAAAGCCCTCTTCCCTCGTTGCCATCCAGGCTGCGGCCTGAGCCATGGTCTGGGATGCCTGAAATCCCAGCTCCCACACTACCGCGTAGCCCTGCTAGTTGTCTCGCTGTCCTAGCTGGAGCAGGGGGTGAGGGGCGGCAGGCGGCTCTCGGTTCCAAGCAGCAGCTTGTGTGAGCTCAAACAGGCACGTTATTTTCTGTGCGACATGCTTAGGGTGATCTCAAGTCTACCCAGGAATGGGAGCGAAATGGTGCTCCTCTAAGAGCACCATTCATTTCTTCCCTTAGAAACTGCTGGGAAAGATTCCCAGTCTCCATCACAAGCCCTAACTCAGGTCTGAGCATCAGAATCCTGACCAAGGGACCAACCTCACTGAGCACCTGCCCTCACCATTCATTACTGCCTAAACAACCGAGGCCCAGCTGAAGCTGCCTGCTGTGGCCCCAAAGCCACCCTTGGGGTTCTCAGCACCCTCCTTCCCTCCTTCCTCCCTCCCTCCCCTCCCCCTTCCTTCCTTCCTCCCTCCCTCCTTCCCTCCCTCCCTCTCTCCTTCCTTCCCTCCTCCCTCCCTCCCCGCTTCCTTCCTTCCCTCCTTCCCTCCCTCCCTTTTCCTTCAAAGGCCGGCTTAAGGACAGGAAGGCATCACTAGGTAAGCACCTGCCATGTGCCTGACACTGTCACTACCCTTTATGAGCAGGATATTGCCTAACCAAGATGAGAGCAAGGTTAGCCATGCCCACTTTACTGATGAGGAAAGAGAAGCTCAGAGAAGTCAAGTCATTTGTCCAAGGTCACACAGAGGGGAACACACGAAGAGATTGAAAACTTCCCTTTCCTTCCAGGAAGCCTCTTGGAACTAAATACATCTATTTCAGCAGGATGCTGGTTAGCTTATCTCAGCTGTTACTTTGTGCTTTCTTGGGGTACAGCCTAGGCTGTGTTTTGTATTTTTAGTGGATGTTCTATTTGTGCATGTGTTTGTGTGCGCACAGGCCACACGTATCCACATGCTCACATGGCCTTTCCCACCAGTATAGAAGCCCCTCTGAGGGCAGGTGCTGTTTTTCTCTTGTATTATTCCTGAAGGAAGAAAGGGAAGCGATCATTAAACACTACAGATTGTGGTCTTTTTTTGTTTTTAAATAAATGGAGCAATAAGATTTCTTCTAGCCGGTCAAAAGGTTCTAACCAGAGGAAAAAACTTTAGATTTTCACCACATGCCAAATGTTGAAATGAATTCTAATTGATTTAATGAGTAAATATTAAAAGAAAACCCAAAGCATAAATCAACTAGAAAAAAATTAAGGGAACTATCTTCTGTCTGAATGGTGACTGTCCTTCTTAGACTGAAAGCAAATGAAAGAAATCACAACTAAAAAATTGGTCACTGGATTTGACTTCACAAAAATATAAAACTTATGTACATCATAAAATCCAGGAACAAGATATAAATGCACAATAAAAGGGACAAATATTTACCACAAATACGGAAAAGGCTAATTCCTTACTATATAAACAGCCTGTACAAATCAATAATAAAAATAGCTCAGGGCTTCCCTGGTGGCGCAGTGGTTGAGAGTCCGCCTGCCGATGCAGGGGACGCGGGTTCATGCCCCGGTCCGGGAGGATCCCACATGCCGCGGGGTGGCTGGGCCCGTGAGCCATGGCCGCTGAGCCTGCACGTCCGGAGCCTGTGCTCCGCAACGGGAGAGGCCACAACAGTGAGAGGCCCACGTACTGGAAAAAAAAAAAAAAAAAAAAAAAAAAAAAAGCTCAAAAAATGTCCACTGGCCCCTAAGGCCCCAAAGGCAGGAACTAGGCTTGTTTTTCTGGACTTTCAGTGTGGGTGGCAATTGTGGGAAATGTTTGGCGAGTTAACACACTTGAATGGTTGACCCTGTCTTTGCTGGTTTTCGCCCAGAGATGTGGGGGAAGGGAGAGCCATCTGGAAGGCCTGAGATGAAAGATTCTGGTCCTCCCATATGAGGACAAGCATCTCCACATGGTACCCACTTCTTCCAGTGATGTACAACAATCAAACGGACCAATTAGCTTCTCTCTTACCATCTCATAAAAGATCGCAGAACCCAAGCATCTTGGCCCTGGCAGCCAAGGAGATGTGAAAACTGTGTACCTACTATGTGCCAGGCACTGTGCGCAGCACTTCACACACACAGGTTCAAGCCTCACAGTGACTGTGGGTCCCACGTCCATGGATTCAACCAACCTCGGATTGAAGATGTTCAGGAAAAAAATTCCAGAAAGTTCCAAAAAACACAACTTAAATTTGCTGTGTGCCTGGCAACTATAGAGCATTTATATTGTATCAGGTATTATAAGTAACGTAGAGATGATTTTAAGTATATGGGAGGATGTGCGTAGGTTATGTGCAAACACTATGCCATTTTATGTAAGGGACTTGAGCATCCGTGGCTTTTGGTATCCATGGGGGGTCCTGGAACCAACCCCCCTGCCGGTAATGAGGGATGGCTGTACTATTATTCCCATTGAAGAAGTGAGGAAACGGATTTACCTTAAAAGTAGAAGAACAAAACTCTAACTCCAGGAAACTGGGGAACAGGTCTATCTTTTGAATTATCAAGCGTAATACCCAGGGGGGCTCACCACGATTTCAGCCCCCAAACTCCAGAAAACTAGCTGCTGAGCATGTCCTAATTTTCCCACCATTATTTCATTTCAGTCTCCCAATAACCCCATAATGTGGGTGGGGCAGGTGACGTGGTCTCATTTCACAGATGAAGTAAGCGAGGCAGGAGGGGAGGGGAAGGGATTGTTCTGCCCGGGTGGAACAGCTGGCTGTCTGGCCAGCAGACTGGAAGCTCCCTGTGGGCACAGACTGCATCTGCCATGTCATCTCTTTGTCCCCCCGTGCCCAGCCCGTGGGCTTGGCATTCAGCAGGTCCTCGATACCTATTTCCTGAATGGATGAACAATGCTGGTGCTCCGGACCGGGAACAGCGCCAGGTCTAGAATTCCCAGTCCTATGTTCCTTCTAGAAGCCCAAGCCAGCCAGCAAGTAGGGAACGTGGGGCTGTGGCCACCAGAGAGCATGACAAAGCCCCCAAACAGCCTCCCTGACATGCCGGCTCCTCTAGAGGGCTGGCTCCCACCCTATGTTCCCCAGTGTCCTTCCTTCCTGCACGAAGGTGCCTGGACTCTTCTCAAGCACAGCGGGCTGCCCCTGGCCTGGCTCTCTCCCATCTCTGTCGATAAGTTGGGCTGATGCCTGCTCGGAGCTGGGGACCCACTCACCACCCTCGCCAGGCAGGAGGCCAAAGACATCTGAGCATTAACATTCAGAAGGGCGCCTGGGCGGCGATTCTTAACCTCAAGTCCCTGAATGGGATTTGGCACAATTGAGGACCTCCTGAAACAGGGGGCATTTTTCTCGGGAGAAGAAAGAAAGCTTTTATTGGATTCTCCAAATGGTCCACGATCCTCCCCAAAGTTAAGATCTCTGGGAGGCTGAGACGAGGTAGAAGAAAATCTAGATGTCACCACGAGACAGGAGACAGGCGCAGGGGTGGGGAACAGGCTGCCCAGAACCACTCGGCTTAAAAGTGGCCAAGCAACCTTCCTTGTGAAAGTCCATCAACTGGACGTCTTGAACAACTCTGGGAGTAAAAACACCTACAGTTGGGTATCCAGAGAGGGAAAAATACCATGGGCCACCACTTTTTGAGCGCTTGGCAGGTGCCTGGAATTTTTACTTGTGGCAGCCATTCCATCATCACTGTAATCGTGAGGCTCACTGCTGTTCCCATTTCACAAGGGGTGAAATCGAGGCCCAAGACTACATAGCCCATGAGTGGTAGAGGCGAGATTTGAACCTGGATGTACCCAAATGCAAAACCAAACTCACCCAGACTCTTAAGCCCAGTTGTCCCTTCTGTGGGAGGCACACACACAGAGCTTACGTGAAGACTCAGGCAGACCTGGGGAAGGTCCACCTCGCCTCTTCCAACCCGTGTGACCCTGGGCAAGTCTCTTTCCTTATTCTGAACCTCAACTTCCTCATCTGTAAAATGGGAACGACAGCTCCTACCTGGCAGTTTTGTGATAGAATGAAGTAGAAACTGAATATGTTAAGCTCCATATTCTTTGATTCACTTCACCTAGAAATTAGAATCAAAGCCAGGGGCTACCAGCCTGAGTTAGCAGTTTAACCCTGACTGCCTGGGAGCACTGTAGACAAAGGTCCCTTGAGAATATATCGCCATGTCTTATTATGTCCATAAAAGCTGGGGACTGTTTACCAGGCACAAATGCTAAAGACACCAAGAACAGAAATATTAGCCAGGATGGGCTGCAGGCCCATTAGCAGATTTACACTTATTCTGTATCTTTTCAAAAAAAATTCATGTGTTGGCAAGACGTTCCCTTGCGATGTTTTGATTCAAAAGATTTACTGTGGTCCCTTACGGAATGTCATTCCCATGCTTCTGTGTGCTGGCTCTGAGAAGCTGTATTCACTTACTCCGTGCTTGTCACAGGAAATGGTATTTATTGCAATATGTTGACTGTAGAAAGTTTCATCTGTGCGGTAGTTAAGCCATTAGTCCTGAGCGATCAGCTCACCCTCTGTGATCTCCGAACTTGATTCTGCATGTAGCCGAGTGTATATATATAAATGGCCTGATTTCATGTGTTAAAGCTCTTTGCTGCTTTCCTTACAGGTCTATTTAAAAAGTAAGCTTTGTGAGTTCACCAGATTCACTTCTAGAAAGCAACATGAGTTTTTCTAGCTCAACCTACATAAAGTGCTTAGCACGTGAATGCTGAACCGACGTAAGCCTGGGTCATTACAGCTGTCCTGGGCAGCGAGTTACACTCAGAACTAAGAGGACCAGTTCACACTTCTCCCATACGGGGCCCCAGTGGACCCCTAACCCTGCCAGCTCTTGCTCCTGTGACTCAGGACAGCCCAGCACCTGTGGTCTGTGTCCTCCTCCCCCACTGCGATTTCTCCATTAGACAGATCCTTTCTTTCTGCAGACGTATATGATGCCTTTCCCCGAAAAGGGCTTTTAAAAAAGCATCATGCATCAGTCAGTGTTTCATGCTGGCACAGCTGTTGGTGCCATCAACTCTTGGTGTGTAAAGGCCAGCAGGCGGGTGGTATTGAGATTCTGTGCGATGTGCACTGCGGGGCTGGGGAGATGCACTGCCTGGCATCTGGGAGCGCAGCCTGTCCACTGCGGCGAGAAGTGAGATCAAACCCTGGCCCCGTCATTCACTAGCGATGGGACCTTGAGCAGGTCTCAGTCAGTCACTCACTCAAATCCCTGATGGTCCTGGGCACATCTACCTTTGAGGACAAGGCACCCAGTCTCTGCCTCAAGGGCTCACCGTCTCCCCTGTTCAGGTACGGTGGGTAAACACAGGGCATTAGGGAATTCAGTACTGCACTCAGCCAGCTTCCTTCACCTGTAAACTCAGCTATGGCTACCTGCAGCCACTACGAAGGCTACATGAAGTGAGGCCCGGCAGGGGCTCCACTGATGTAATCTAGTTTAATTTTTACTTAGCTTTCCTCCCATTCCTCCTGGGGCTGGCCGGCCCGGCAGGAAGGAGGGCTGTGAGAGTATGCTCTAAGGAGATCCACAAACCAACTTACTCTTTGGGGGGATTCAGGTCCTCAGGTCTCGTTTCAAAGAACTGCAGCACCTCATCACACTGAGAAATGTAGGGGGGCAGCTGGATCAGGGCCTGGAGAAGAGACACACAGGTGAGCCCAAAGGAAGGGAAGGGGTGTCAGGAATGCCATTAAGTCAGGAGTCCTCAGACTTGGGCAGGCATCAGGATCACCTGGGGGGCTGGGCCCTACTCCCAGAGTTTCAGATTCAGTAGGTCTGGCGTGGGGCCTAAGAATGTGCATTTCTAGCAAGTTCCCTGGTGATGTTGCCACTGCTGGTTTGGGGATCACACACACACACACACACACACACACACACACACACACAGTATATATACACACATATATATTACAGGCATATTTGGACAAATAATATGCACATATTTAGACAAAGCAATAAATTGTGAACAAGGTTCTACTGTACAGCACAGGGAACGATATTCAATATCTTGTAATAAACCATAATGGAAAAGAATATGAAAAAGAATAGATATGTGTATAACTGAATCACTTTGCTGTACACCAGAAACTAATATAACATTGTAAATCAACTACACTTCAATAAAAATAAAAATTGTGAACTTCATGCCATGTCATTATTCTTCTACATCACCATTTCTACTGGATACTGGTGTCTATCAGATAGATATCTCATGTTTTATTCAACTAGCTGCTTACCGGTGAACATTTAGGTTATTTCCAACATGTCTGCATGTCCCAACTCATGGATCTGAAGTGTTAAAGTGAAGGGACTATTTTATGATTTGGGTAGAAGTTACAAGTTTCCAGATTAACAAAAGGTTGAAACACCCGGGACGTCCCAATGCCCAAGTCCATGTTAATCTGCCCCCTCGGCTCATCAGTTACAGGAGCCTCATCTGTCCCTGCCAATGGGCTGGAGGAGGTGGTGAGGGGCACGAAGTGGGCCCAGGCATTTATTATGCTGGTTTCTCTACTAACAGGTATTCATTCAGTGATTCAATAGACATTTTCTTTATGCCCAGCACTGCACCGATTTCTGTGGACACAGGAAGGGTTGTTTCTGGGCGCAGTAGGGTTGTTTCGTGCACACTATTATAAACTGTGCAGGGAGAGGGCTGGTGCAGAGGCATGAACTTAAACAACACAGGCGTGCTGTGGAGTGAGGCGGGACCCTGCTCTCTCCGCAGATAGGGCTCAGTTCCCTGGTGCCCCTCGTATGCCTTCTTGCCATGCTGAGTGTTGAGTCTGGAGTGGAAGAGACATGTCTTGTATCTTCTGTAGAAGAAGCCTCTAAAAGCTACCCCCCTCACAAAGTGATTTTCCAACCCTAGCATTGGGTTACGATGGACTAATGGAAAGATAGATGGGGGTCTCCAATGTGGTACCTTCTACAACACTTTCAGAGGTATTTTGACCTGTATGATCTATTTTTCCAAGTTTTAAAAAGTTTTAATTTTTAAATTAAATTTTACCATAAATTTTATTGTGGTAAAATACACATAGATCATTACTGTCTTCACCTTTTCAAAAAAATATTTATTTATTTATTTTTGGCTGCGTTGGGTCTTCATTGCTGCGCACGGGCTTTCTCTAGTTGCGGTGAGTGGGGGCTACTCTTTGTTGCAGTGCACAGGCTTCTCGCTGTGGTGGCTTCTCTTGTTGTGAAGCATGCGCTCTAGGCACACGGGCTTCAGTAGTTGTGGTTCACGGGCTCTAGAGTGTAGGCTCAGTAGTTGTGGTGCACGGGCTTAGCTGCTCCGCGGCATGTGGGATCTTCCCGGACCAGGGCTTGAACCCGTGTTCCCTGCATTGGCAGGTGGATTCTTAACCACTGCGCCACCAGGGAAGCCCCCGGTCTTCACCATTTTTAAGTGTACAATTCAGTGGCATTAAGTATGTTCACACTGTTGTGGAACCATCACCACTACCCATCCATCCAAGAACTCTTCTCACCTTGTAAGACTAAAACCCTGTACCCATCAAACAACAACTTTGCACTAGCCCTCCCCAGCCCCTGGCAACCACCATTCCACTTTCTGTGTGTATGAATTTGCCTACTCCAGGTACCTCATGTAAGTGCAATCATACAGTATTTACCCTCTAAGTGACTGGTTGATTCACTTAGCATTATGTCCTCAAGGTTCATCCACATTGTAGCATGTGTCAGAAGGTCTTTCCTTTTCAAGGCTGAATAGCATTCCATCCCATGAATACAACACATTTTGTTTATTCATTCACCCCTTGGTAGTCACTTGGGTTGCTGACCTGACATGACCTTAGAGTCAGGCTCTGACTTTAAGCCACTTCCCCTCTCCTGATGTATGACCTGGCCCAGAACTAAAGTGGGGAAATCTGTAAGGTAAGTGGACATGTTTTAGTAGGGTGCCTTCCCTGGTCACTGTCTACTTTCTATGCTGGATAAAGATAGGATGAAGGATGCTGACCTAAGGGCCTGGTATTTGTGGCTCACTGATTTTTTTTTATTAGCCTTGAAGTATCTCCTGCTCTGTAGCAAATCCCCAGGGACCAGCCTTTTCCAGGCCAGAGGCAGAGAGCCCAAGAGGGAGAGAGTGGATACATCCCACTTCCCATTTCTGACCCCCTTCTCTTTCTGGTTTGGAGCAGCGAGTATTCATTTTCCTGCTGTCTTGGGGTTCCCTGTGGGTCGCTCTTTCCTCTGAAATCCTGCAGCTCTTGCAGTTGGAACCACATAATGAAGGGGCTGATTATGTGCTGGACCGTGGTGTGTCCTGGCTGCTTCGTGGGCAGAAATCTTGCGGTTCCCCCCAGACTGCAAACACGACATTCCCTTATGTTGGCTCAGCACTTGATGGCTCCCAAAATGTGTTCGTCTGCATCATGTCATGTCACCCTGAAAGGGCTGGCCCACTTTAGAGACGGTGAAACAGAGGTTCTGGGGAAGTGACTAGGACTTGAGCCCCCCAGCGACTCCAGCTCCTCTACCCCAAATCCAGAGGATTTCCTCCTGCACCTTCCCACATGCCTTGACAGTGCTGGGAGGACCCTGATGCCTGGTTGAAAGTATCTGCTGGATAAATGATGTGAGGAAGAGGCCTGGCCGTGGCCACGTGGCCCTGGGTAAGCCCTGAGGTGGCCATGGTTTCTGCCTACAGGGGGCCTCTCTGCTGAAATGGGCAGAAACCCCGAATGGACCAGTGCGGAAGGGACAATGAGGCCCATGGAAACCTCCCGACAGTGCCAAGTTCTCTTTAGGTTTTGAGCAAATCCTAGGAGGTAAAAGCCAAACCAAACACCCAAAGCATAATACAAAGCCAAGCTACTCATAAAAGGCAGCACCAAATGCTTTGATATTTGCCCCTTTCATTTTGGAACGACAGGCTAACAGCAAAAACATGACCTGGGGCACAGCAATAGTTCTGCTTCTGAAATACCCCAGAATTGTCTCATGTTTGGTCAGTATGACAAAGAACCGCAGTTCCAAGAAAACTCTGGTTCTGTTCCACATGGAATCCTGGCCCTTTGAACAGATTTGGCTGCTCGATGCAGAGGTAAGAGGAGAGGTGAGGAGGGCAAGTCCTGCTTGCCTGTGTAATAATGAAAGGTCAGACAGATCCAGCTCCTGGTTCTGGCTCTAGCCATGTCCTATCACCTCTGAGCCTCAGTCTGCTCATCTGTAAAATGGAAATAACTAACACCCATCCTGGAGGGTTGTGCTACAGAACAAGTGAGCAAGTGGCTGTAAGGTTTCCATCATATACTAGCTGCTTGATAAACATTCAGTTAACCCCCTGGCTCTCTGAACTGTACCAAGTACAATAGTGTGCTGTGGGACTTCCCTGGTGGCACAGTGGTTAAGAATCCACCTGCCAATGCAGGGGACACAGGTTCGAGCCCTGGTCTGGGAAGATCCCAAATGCCACGGAGCAACTAAGCCCGTGTGCCACAACTACTGAGCCTGCGCTCTACAGCCCGCGAGCCACAACTGCTGAGCCCGCGCGCCTAGAGCCTGTGCTCTGCAACAAAAGAAGACACCGCAGTGAGAAGCCCGCGCGCTGCAAGAAAGTAGCCCCCACTCACCGCAACTAGAGAAAGCCCACGCGCAACAACAAAGACTCAGCACAGCAGAGAGTTTGTGTCTTCAACAGAATTTTAAGTGCATAGCGCAGTACTGTTGGCCATTGTACAGCAGACCTCTAGAGCTGATTCCTTCTTGCTTGACTGAAACTTCATGCCTGTTGATTAGAAACTCCTCATTTTCCCCTCCCCCCAGCCCCTGGCAACCACCATTTCACTCTCTGATTCTATGAATTTGACGATTTTAGGTAACTCGTGTCAGTGGAAGCATACAGTATTTGATCTTTCTGTGACTAGCATAACGTCCTTAAGGTTTATCCACGTTGTTGCGTATTGCCGAACTTCTTCTTTTTAAAGGCTGAATAGTATGCTATTGTATGTACAGGCCACATTTAGGTTGATTCTACATCTTGGCTATTGTAAATAGTGCTGCAATGAACATGGGAGTGCTAATATCTCTTCCAAATCCTGATTGCAATTCCTTTGGACAAATATCCAGAAATAGGATTGCTTGACTATATGGTAGTTCTATTTTTAATTTTTTGAGGAACCTGCATACTGTTTTTCATAGTGGCTGCATTTTGCATTCCCATAGTGTGGAAGACTTCCAGTTTCTCTATATCCTCACCAACACTTGTTGTCTTTTGGTTTTTTTTTTTACATCTTTATTGGAGTATAATTGCTTTACAACATTGTATTAGTTTCTGCTGTATAACAAAGTGAATCAGTTATATGTATACATATATCCCCATATCCCCTCCCTCTTGCGTCTCCCTCCCACCTTCCCTATCCCACCCCTCTAGGTGGTCACAAAGCACCGAGCTGATCTCCCTGTGCTATGCGGCTGCTTCCCACTAGCTATCTATTTTACATCTGGTAGTGTGTATATGTCCATGCCACTCTCTCACTTCGTCCCAGCTTACCCTTCCCCCTCCCCGTGTCCTCAAGTCCATTCTCTACGTCTGAGTCTTTATGCCTGTCCTGCCCCTAGGTCCATCAGAACCACTTTTTTTTAGATTCCATATATATGTGTTAGCATACAGTATTTGTTTCTCTCTTTCTGACTTACTTCATGTTATTGTTTTTGATACTAGCCATGCTGACAGATGTGAGGTGATATCATATTGTGGTTTTGGTTTGCGTTTCCTTGATGATTCGCGACACTGAGCAACTTTTCATATACCTGTTGGTTATTTGTGTATCTTCTCTGGAGAAATGTCTATTCAAGCCTTTGGCCCATTTAAAAATTGGGGTATTAGCTCTTTTTGCTATTGAGATGCATAAGTTCCTTACATATTGATATTTTGGGGATTAACCCCTTATCAGATATGTGATTTGCAAATATTTGCTCCCATTTTGTAGTTTGCCTTTTCACTCTATAGATTATTTATTTTGCTGTGCAGAAGCTTTTTAGTTTGATGTATTCCCACTTCTTTATTTTTGTTTTTGTTGCCTGTGATTTTCGTGTCATATCCATGAGATCATTGCCAAGAGCCCTGAAATAAATCCACGCATATGGTTAACTGATCCTCAACAAAGGTGCCAAGAATACACGGCGGGGAGAGGACAGCTTCTTCAACAAATGGTGCTGGGAAAACTGGATATCCATATGCAAAAGAATGAAATTGGGCCCTTATCTTATACCATACACAAAAATCAACTCAAAATGGATTAAAGCCTTAAACATAAGACCTGAAACTATAAAATTCCTAGAAGAAAGAGCTTCCCCAACTTGCTTCCCGCGAGCGTGACCAGGCTCTGCAGAGTTTCCTCTGGTAGTAAGCAACAGAAGCTGGCTAGATTTAAAAACAGTTTTTGTTGCTGTTGCATCACCGTTTTTATTTTTACTTTTAGGGTATGTGATACCAGTTTCACATTATGGTTGTGATATAAAATTTTCTCTAAAATATATATTTTTAAAGAGGTTAAAAAAGTGAATTAATATAAAGAAAAATATTAATAATAATATAGGTAGTAGAATATGGTAAAAATCTTCAGGGGAGGTCTCAAGGGACTGGAGTATGGTAAACACTACTGTTATACTGCCTATAGAGTTTACTTTAAAACATTAGGGTTGGCCAAAATGTTTGTTTGGTAAGATGTTACGGAAAAACCCAAATGAACTTTTTGGTCAACCCAATACTACAGCACAGCAGAGGGGGTGGGGGAGGAAAGTATTGGGAGTTTGGGATTAGCAGATGCAAGCTATTATATACAGGATGGATAAACAACAAGGTCCTACTGTATAGCACAGGGAACTATATGCAATACCCTATGATAAACCATAATGGAAAAGAATATGAAAAAAAAATATATATATATATAACTGAGTCACTTTGCTGTACAGCAGAAATTAACACAACATTGTAAATCAACTATACTTCAATAAAATAAAAAAATAAAATACTACAGCATGGGCATACACACTCACATGTTCATAGGTGTGTGTGTGTGTGTGTGTGTGTGTGTGTGTGTATGTGTGTGTGTGTGTTAGATTTAACCTGCACTCTAATAATGGTGAGTTAATATCTGAAGTACCCTCATCGGGAATGAACACTTCAGCAAGTAGGAGACTCTAATCACAAGTTCTCATTTGAGAAAAGGCTACTTTGGGGCTTCAGCTATCTTCACCTCTGACCAACGCTATAGCCTCTATTTACTAGCATAACAGTTGTTAGAAACAATTTTCTTCACTGGTGAAATGAGGGGTGGCCCTTGCATGAACAGAACACGGCGAGCCCAGCATTATACATCCTTCTTCATGGTACCCTGGTTCTAGGATTCTGAACCCTCTGTGTTCTACCTCTTCTTGAAGATTTTACTGTCAGACCATGGTTAGGATTAGCTGATCCTGCCACTAGGATACCATTGCATCTGTCTTAAGGAAACTTTCATGCAAAGTGGTGTCAGACAAGACAGCTGGTATTTCACTGAGTTTATAGAACAACTTGAGAGTCTGTTTAGGGAGCTGCTTGATAACAAATGCTTGTATGTGTGGCAGGATTTGGCTGAGTCTCGTTTTCTTTTTTTCTTTTTTTTTTTTTTTTGCGGTACGCGGGCCTCTCACTGTTGTGGCCTCTCCCGTTGTGGAGCACAGGCTCCGGACGCGCAGGCTCAGTGGCCGTGGCTCACGGGCCCAGCCGCATGTGGGATCCTCCCGGACCGGGGCACGAACCCGCGTCCCCTGCATCGGCAGGCGGACTCTCAACCACTTTGCCACCAGGGAAGCCCGAGTCTCGTTTTCATTGTGTCTTTTGATGAACAGAAGTCCTTAAATTTACTGTAGTCAAATAAATCAATCTTTTTATGCTTGGTACTTTTTGTGTCTTTAGAAGTCCCTCTATACCTAGAGATTATGAAGATATTTTCCTATTTTTATCTTCTAAAACCTTTTATAATTACCTCTTACATTTAGGTCTTCAATGTACTTGGAAAGGATTCCATGTGTGTGCAAGGCAGGGGTTAGTTATCTTTTTTGTTTTTTCCAATACGGATACCCATTTACCGAGGAATCCTACCTTTCCTCAATGATCTACAAAGCTGCTTTTGTTAGTATCAAAGTGTCCAAATACACACAGGTCTGTTTCTCTATTTTGTTCCAATAGTTGCCTGTCGTTGTGCCAACACCATACTATGTTAAATACTGTAACTTTATGACAGGTCTGGTAGAGCAGAGAGTTTCTTCCTAGCTGGTAGCTAGGTTTGGGGACATCTACAGCCTTCCTCTATCTTTACCTATTGGAAACTACCAATTTCTACCAAGATAAGGCTGACAGCGATAGATCAAATCGGCTTAAGTCAGCTCACAACAATGTCAATAACAGAGACCAAATGTTGCATAAAGGTCTATGCAGTCTCTAAAAGACTTCACAGGCCTTGTAACAAAAGGGATGGTTTCATCTCCTTCCAGGAGGGCAGCACCCTTGAAGCTAAGCCCAGGGAATTTGGCCAACTAAAACCCCCAAATAACTGCTCTGCTTCTTATGATGCATTAACAGCAGGGGTGGTAACTTCCATGCGGCTCATGTAACATAAGGTAACATAAGCAGTTTCCTCCCTGTGGTTAATCCAGGTCAGTTCACGATCTCTGGACCATTCCAGGCATAGCCAGATACAGGCAGCTGCTGCTGTCCCTTATCCCTCCAAGACTCTAGATCTCCTTTTCCAAATCAAATGTCCAGGGGTTCGGGAAGCCCTGGGTGAGAGGAAGGTGTGACTGGAGAGAAGTTGGGTGGGCTGGGGAAGAAGCAGGAGAGCACACTCGGGCTGAGGTTTCTGGGAAGGTACCAGGTGGAACTTGCCAGCCGGCTAAGGTGACCGCAAGGGTTCAAAGTTCTTGCCAGCAGGGCCTGGACAAAGGAATTTTAGGCTCCAGAGGTTTGGAAAAGGACAAAGATCTGAACTTTCCTCTGAGATCTGGGAGGCAGCAGTGGTGTCTTTGTGCCTGAGTGACGAGCCCCGCCCCTCATCGCCATCCTTTTTTTTTTTTTTTTTTTTGCGGTATGCGGGCCTCTCACTGTTGTGGCCTCTCCTGTTGCGGAGCACAGGCTCCGGACGCGCAGGCTCAGCGGCCGTGGCTCACGGGCCTAGCCGCTCCGCAGCATGTGGGATCCTCCCGGACCGGGGCACGAACCCGTGTCCCCAGCATCGGCAGGCAGACTCTCAACCACTGCGCCACCAGGGAAGCCCGCCATCCCTTTTTTAAGGGTATCCTTAGGAGAGAGAAGAGCCTGAGTCTAACTGCTTCTAGGAAACACATGCTTAACTATTTTGGCCTCTTGAATTTGTACTTTCTTAGAGAGGCCATAAGTGGTATGCGAGTGCCAAGTCCTAAAAGGGCTGGGTTCATCTCTCAAAGTCTCGAATACTGTTATTGTGAGTAACTTTGTTGGGCCTCCATTTCCTCATCAACACAAAGGGAAAAAGAACACGTACTCCATGTTATCGGAGGGATGAAATGTGGTCATGTCTGGTAAAGAGAAGATGCTCAATCAGGAGTGATTTTCTGCCCTTCCATGACATTTCCTGCCAAGAGAGGGGCGTCTATCCCCACACTTTCCCCCTTCAAACTTTTTCTACAGACTTACTGAAGTATAATTTATGCACCATAAAATCCACCCATTAGAAGTACACAATTCAATGATTCAAATTCAAATTATAGAGTTGGGCAACCATCACCACATTCTAGTTTTAGAACTTTTCCATCACCTCAAAAATGTCCCTAACCTCATTTGCAGTCCATCTCCATTTCCACTGCCCCAAGGCCCAGGAAACCACTGACCTGCTTTCTCTAGATTTGCCTTTTCTGCACATTTCATGTAAATGGAATCATACAACATATAGTCTTTTGCATCTGGCTTCTTTTGCGTAGCATCATGTTTCTGAGATTCATTCATCTTGCAGCCTTAATCAGTATTTCACTGTCGAACAATATTCTATTGTATGCCTATTCCACATTTTCTTTATCTATTCTCCAGATGATAGACATATGGATTGCTTCCAATTTGGGGCTATTACGAATTAATGCTGCTATGAACAATTGCATCCAATTCTTTGTGTGGACAGTTTTCACTTCTTGTGAGTATGTACCTGAGAGTAATCGTATGATACATTTCACTTTTGAAGAAACTACCAAACTGTTTTCCCAAAGTGGTTTCCATCATATGTCTCCAGCAGAATGAAGAGCTCCGCTTTCTCTCACATCCTCACCCCTTGTGTGTCTTGTTGATTACAGCCATTCTGGAGGCTGTGTAGGCATCTCATCATGGTTTTATCTTTCATTGCCCTGATGATTAATGATGTTGAACAACTTTTTGTGTGCTTATTAAGCATTGTATGTCTTCATAGGTGAAGTTTCTATTCAATCTTTTGTCTATTTTTATTTTTTTAATTATTATTATTTTTTGCGGTACGTGGGTCTCTCACCGCTGTGGCCTCTCCCGTTGCGGAGCACAGGCTCCGGACGCGCAGGCTCAGCGGCCACGGCTCACGTGCCCAGCCGCTCCGCAGCACATGGGATCTTCCCGGACCGGGGCATGAACCCGTGTCCCCTGCATCGGCAGGCGGACTCTCAACCACTGCGCCACCAGGGAAGCCCTCTTTTGTCTATTTTTAAACTGGGGTTGTCTTTCTATTCTTGAGTTGTAAGAGTTGTTTATATAGTCTCAACACAAGTCCTTTCTCAGGTATATGACTTACAAATATTTTCTCCTAATCTGTGGCATGTCTTCATTTTCTTCATGACATCTTTTGAAGCACAGAAATGTGTAAGCTTAATGAAGTCGAACATATCGATTTTTCTCTTTTGGTGTTATATCTAAGACTCTTTGCCTAAACCAAGGTCATGAAGATTCTCTTCTATGTTTTCTTCTAGAAGTTTTATAGTTTTAGCTTTTCTATTTAGGTCTATGATCCATTTTGAGTTGAGCTGATTTTTTATGCATGGTGTGAGGTCACAGTCCAATTTTAAAAATTTATTTTTTATTTTTTTGCATATGGATACCCCATAATCCCATCATTTTTTAAAAAGACTACCCTTTCCCACTGAATTTCTTGGTACCTTTGTTGAAAATCAGTTGAGCATAAATCTGAAGAGTTTACTTCTAGACTCCCAGTTCTCTTCCAGTGGTCCATCTGCCTATCCTTACACCAGTAACGCAGTCTTTCCTTTCTCCCCCCAATAAATAAATAAATAATTTACTTATTTATTTTTGGCTGTGTTGGGTCTTCATTGCTGTGTACAGGCTTTCTCTAGTGGCAGTGAGGGGGGCTACTCTTTGTTGCGGTGCCCAGGCTTCTCATTGCAGTGGCTTCTCTTGTGCGGAGCATGGGCTCTAGGTGCGCAGGCTTCAGTAGTTGTGGCACGTGGGCTCAGTAGTTGTGGCTCGCAGGCTCAGTAGTTGTGGCATATGCATTTAGTTGCTCCGCGGCATGTGGGATCTCCCCGACCAGGGATCTAACCCATGTCCCCTGCATTGGCAGGTGGATTCTTTTTTTTTTTTTTAAAGAAGATGTTGGGGGTAGGAGTTTATTAATTAATTAATTTATTTTTGCTGTGTTGGGTCTTCGTTTCTGTGCAAGGGCTTTCTCTAGTTGTGGCAAGCGGGGGCCACTCTTCATCGCGGTGCACGGGCCTCTCACTATCGCGGCCTCCCTTGTTGTGGAGCACAGGCTCCAGACTCTCAGGCTCAGTAGTTGTGGCTCATGGGCCTAGTTGCTCTGCGACATGTGGGATCTTCCCAGACCAGGGCTCAAACCCGTGTCCCCTGCATTAGCAGGCAGATTCTCAACCACTGCGCCACCAGGGAAGCCCCTGGCAGGTGGATTTTTTTTTGTTTTTGCGGTACGCGGACCTCTCACTCTTGTGGCCTCTCCCGTTGCGGAGCACAGGCTCCGGATGCGCAGGCTCAGCGGCGATGGCTCACGGGCTCAGCCGCTCCGCGGCATGTGGGATCTTCCCGGACCGGGGCACGAACCCGTGTCCCCTGCGTCGGCAGGTGGACTCTCAACCACTGCGCCACCAGGGAAGCCCTACAATTGATTTTTTAATATTTGTCTTGAATCCTGTAATCTCACTAAGCTCATTTATAAGTCTTTTTGTGGACTCCTTATGGTTTTCTACAGTAGAATCATGTCATCTGTGAATCAAGGCAGTCCCTTCTAATCTTATGCCTTTTATTCCTTTTTCTTCCCTGCTTACACCAGCTAGAATCTCCAGTAAAATGTAGATTAGATCAGAGGTGGAGAGAGCAAATATACTTTGCTTTTGCTCCTGATCTTAGGGGGAGAAAGCATTCACTGCTCCATTTTTAAGGCATTTTTTCTTTTCCTACCCTTCTCCGATCAAACTGCTAGTGATTTTAAGTTAGAGGAATAAATACTAAAGATTAGGGAAGCTAAACAAAAGAAAAATATGCTTCTTTCTTGACCTCAGCCTCAAATCAAACAAAACATAACCAAAAGGCAGGGAGGCCCCTTGTGGTTGAGAACGTTTAAGGGACTGGAAGCCAGCTGCACTGTCCGACAGGGGTTGGCTGAATAACTTCTAGAACATTCATGCACAATGGAATACTATGCAACCATTAAAAGCAGGTTCAAGAAGATTTTTTTTTAATAGCATGGGGAAATTCTTTTAATATGAGAGAAAAGAGAAAGAGCAACAAAAATAACACATATGGGATGATCTCAATACCATAAAGAAATGCATGCAGAGAGAAAGGAGAGAAAGGAAATACGTAAAAACCTTCATGATTGTTGCCTCTGAGTTGAAGGATCATGGGTGATTGGTTTTTCTAATTTCTTTATAGTTTTTTCACCCGTACAGATCTTTCACAATGGGCGTCCTGTAGTCAGAAAAGGAAAAGAAAAAACAAACAAAAAAACCCCAAAACTACCCACAGGGAAGACACGAGACACAGGAAGTGCTGGCATTTCTCAGACTTACCTTACAGTATTCATCGATTGGTATCAGGCGCTTGACGGCCACGTCCCGAATGTGGCTCCGTCGGAAGAGAATTTTGCCTGCGGGAGACGAGAGTGCATACAGCGTTGTAAGGGAGCAGTGCCAAGCTCTCAGCAACCTGGGAGGATGAGGATGTGGTCGCCTCTGGTAGGTAGGCCTGAGTGGTACCTAAATTCCTGGCTGCCGGACATCCACAGGGCCTGGATGACCCCGTGCCTGGTCCCCCAAAGCCCTGTTCACAGCTCTAGCGCAAGGGCTTGAGGGAGTGGGGCTCAGTGGATAAGTTTTGGTGAGATAAGGGAGGCTGAAATCAAACTAAGGAAGGAAGACCTGATGATCGGAGGTCCCCTGTCCAACTATAAGATTCTCAGATGCGGTGAGCAGTTCAGCGAACACTCAGATATGCCCTCACCCAACAGCTCAGTCCCCCTCCCTCCTCTTTCTTTGTATACCTTCTGCTCTAGTCTGATGTTTTCCCAATACTCCACGCTTTCTCATAATTCTGTGCCTTTCCCTCTGCCTGGAATACCTTCCCCACCCACCACCCCTGCTGGGAAACTCTTACACACTTCAAATGGGTTAAGAGTTCCTATCTCTTTCAGAACAGACTTGCGGTTGCCAAGGGTGGGGGGGGACGGTAAATATTGGGAGTTTAGGATTAGCAGAGGCAAACTAGTATATATAGGATGGATAAACAATAGGGTCCTATTATATAGCACAGGGAACTACATTCGATATCCTGTGATAAACCATAATGGAAAAGAATATGAAAAAGAATATATATGTGTATAACTGAATCACTTTGCTGTACAGCAGAAATTAACACAACATTGTAAATCAACTACACTTCAATAAAATTAAAAAAAAAAAAAAAGAGTTCCTGTCTCTGATTGTACACATCACATTGTCGATTTACATGTCTTCTTCCTTCCTACTAGTCACGGGGCTCCGCCCAAATAGGGATTGACTCGGCTTTAGTCAACTTTTTGCCCCTGCCACATGGCACTCACGTCTGATCAATGCATGAAGGTGGATTCCACCTGCCAGGATGACAAATCCCTTCAATTCCTTCGCCAGTAAGTGTTTGTAACAGAGGGCTCCAAGCCCTCCTACCACACCGAATCCTAACAGTCCATTCACTACTTGCTGGGTGACATCTGAGCCCTGGGGTGTGGTACCAGAATCTCCAGTGTGACGTATGGGCAGAGGACATGGGTCACAGGCAAAGACAAGTATATAAATGATGCCACTGAGGGTCTCAGGAAATATCCAAGATGCTGAAACATTATGGGTGAGGTTTGTTTCAAGCAAATCAGCGGGTTCCCGAGAGTCTTAAAGGAGGTCCTCTCATGGGGAGATGGTGGCCAAGCTCATGCACTGAGGATCCAGACAGCATGGCCACACCATTCTGGATTTGTCACAGAGGCAGGGGCTGGAAAATCAGAAATAAGACATCAAGGAGCGACAAAGAGGTGGGGGATGGAGACAAGCCCCCCTGCCACGCTCATGCGGGGCGACCAGGAGGTCTCTAGGGGTCAAAAAGGAATGCACAGGGAGACCACAGCTCTCCAGACTGCAGAGCATGGAGACCTACTAAGAACTTCACCTACTTCTGGTCCAAGGAGGTAGGTCCTGGAGAAGAATTTGGGTTACGAGGCTGGCAGGGTGAGGAGGGGTTAACCACTCATCTGAGATGGTGCTGGTGAGACTGCTGTCTCCATGGGTCAACCTTGGGTGAGCAGGGACAAGACGCTAGGAAAGGCCCATAAAGAGTTTTCATCATAGGACAGAATCGAAAGGGATGATGGGAAACAGCCTATTGACTTTTAAAGATTTGCAATGCAAGGTGGTCAGGGAGATTTGTACCCAAAAAGACCATATGGTTAAGATCACATTTAAAATAATCTGACAACGTGCTCTTGGGCAAAAAGGCACAATCAGGAAATGAAGTAGATACGGTCAACCTAATAGAAATCCTTTTTTTGTTCATTTCCATTTATTAAAAAAGAACCCACAATGAGATGAAATACATACTCCTTATATTCCTTAATAACAAGGATCTCCTTTCTTTATAATGGTGATGGGTTTAATTCTGATGAGTGAGTCAAATTTCTGATACACCACACTTGTTAGAAGAGAAAAGAAATCTAGAAGAAAATGCTTCCCAGGGTTCATAGTGCTTGTCTCCGAGGGTAGAAGACAAAGCCTTTTTGTGTTCTTCTTTATACTTTCTGCAAAGCGCCTACTATAAATATTGATTGCTTTGGGAATCAGAAAATGTTCATGTCATTTAAAACGAAAAAAGCAAACTGTGCAGCAAAGTGGGAAGGAGTTTACAACCTGGCCTCCCTAGAGCCGATGATATTCCCTCATTCACTCCCTAGGTGCAGGCTCTGTGTGAGCCCTCTGTGCACGGGCACCGGGGGCCTGCCTTCCTGGCACTAGTGCTTTCCAACAGGGAGGGCCCCTGCTGACATTCTGGGTGGGGCAGTCCTTCCCTGGGTGGGAGTAATAATCACCACCCTCATGGGTGGGACCACTTGAAGATCAGAATTCCTAGGAGAATCCTGAACCTTCAGGGAAAATAAGAAGTGTGTGCCTGTGAAGAGAAATCCTACATAGCAAACGCTTCCTGTCCTCTAATCTATTTCTCAAAATGGGAGAAGGGGTGCCTACCAACAACATTTTGGTCCCAGTTTGGTATAATTTCCCCTTCTATAAAATCAGAGGAAGGGTGGAGAGAGGGGTGTACAGGTCTCTTACTGAGAAGGCTGTGACCTGACTCGAAAAATTTACAAAGGGCGTGGTGTTAGCACCGCCCGGGCACAGGGCCACCTCAGAGCCACCACCCAAGAGAATTTGCCCGAGGCCCGGCCTGCAGGGGCTGGGGGAGGACCAAGAACTCAGGCATGGGAATAAAGACACAGACCTACTAGAGAACGGACTTGAGGATATGGGGAGGGGGAAGGGTAAGCTGGGACAAAGCGAGAGAGTGGCATGGACATATATACACTACCAAACGTAAAACAGATAGCTAGTGGGAAGCAGCCACATAGCACAGGGAGATCAGCTCGGCGGTTTGTGACCACCTAGAGGGGTGGGATAGGGAGGGTGGGAGGGAGGGAGACGCAAGAGGGAAGAGATATGGGGACATATGTATATGTATAACTGATTCACTTTGTTATAAAGCAGAAACTAACACACCACTGTAAAGCAATTATACTCCAATAAACATGTTAAAAAAACAAAAAAAAGAACTCAGGCGCCTTCAACGTCTCCTGGGGGTGTGGCACAATAATGTCACTCCTCTTCCTGTGTGGCCTCAGTGAGTCTCTGGGCACATGTCAGGTGCCCTGCCAGCAGTGGGGACAGGAAGTCCCCTCGGCAGGAGTAGCATGTGCCGGGGAGGCCACAGGCTCCACAGGGTCAGTGAGGCCCCAAGCCAATCCCAAGGGCGTCTATTCCTTCCTGTGCTGCCTTGGGAAATGCATTTACCTGGCAGAGCCTCAGTCTCCTCATCTGTAAAATGGGAGAGCAGCCCCTATCTCTTAGTAGTCATCTCCGTGATACACCAGTACAGGGCTTGGCCCTCCCTAGGTGCTTAAAAAAGGGTAATTACTTTGTTTAAAAAATAGGTTACATGATACTGCCTTATATTCTACAAGGAAGAGCACCTCTCCTGTCCTCAACCCCTAACTTGGTTTCTTAAGACCTGCCTCTGACAGGCTAATTCATCATTTATCCACAGCGGAGTGGAGTTACCGCTCAGGCCCTGGGCTGTGGGGCAGAACAGAGTGGCCAGCGTCCCCCTGGCCGGTGCCTCCAGGTGAAATGTGGATCTGCTGCTTCCTGTGAAGCTTCTGTGTGAGTCACGGAGAAGGAGGGCTAGCGAGCCCGCACCCAGCCCTCCCCTCAGGCCAGCCTTCCTGGAATGGGAAGGGTGATCAGAGGAGAGAACAGCCTTTGGTGGGAACGAGCAGGCTTTTGTTTTCCATAGTGGAGGAAGGCCAAACTGTAATTCTTATTTTTCAAGCCGCATCCTCTGCCAAGTTGGCTTCCCCAGCTCTTGCTGGGATGGAAAATTGCACAGGGCTGCTCTCCCCGCACCCGCCCCCCTCCCGGCCTTTGTGCTAACATGAAACTCGCTTTTGTTCTGCTGACGTGGCAGTCTTGGCAGAAAACTGACCCCTAGGAGAGGGGACGTTTCTCCCACCCATCCCTGCCCTTGGTCTCGGCCTCAAGGAAAAGTTAAGAGGTGGGCTGGGAAGGGATGCTCCAGGGGTCTTAGGGCCCAACGGGGCCTCTCCAAGCTACAAGTGGGTGTCCTGAGCAGGGACAACGGAGCCAAGTCCCTGAGAACAGCATTTTCATGAATTCGTGGGTGGAAAAGGATTACGTAACCACGAAAGCTTTCAGGGGCTGGGGAGAGGGTCGGCTCAAGTTCTTCCCTGTCCTGGGAAGTTTTTTCCACAGCTGGTTTTGCCTTTCACCAGCAAAGAGTTATAACTCACTGCTTTCCTTTTTTTCCTTGAAGAAAAATATACATTTAGAGCCCATTTCAACTTAAATCTCCAGATTGATCATTTAAGTAGGACTCCAAGACATGAAAGGCCCCAAAATTCCAAAGGAATGTCCCAGGACCCTGTTTCTGCCTTTACTGAGAACCTTCCATGTGCCAGGGAGAGAAGCTTGTGAAGCAGAGGTCACTGTCCCATTTTACACATGAGAAACTGAGGCTCAAAGGTGGGGGGGGAGATGTCGTATGCTTGAGGTCACAGGACTGGGCCTGTTGAACTCCAAAGCACATGCTTCGGGTGCTGAGATGTGGCTACTGCAGCTGGCATACCGGCTTTCCTCCAATAAGGAAAAAAATTCCAGTGTTCTCTCCCCGTGGAAGAACTAAAAACATTAGGTTTTTTTAGGCCAATGATCTCCCAGTAAATGGGGGCCTGGCAAATACATCTACCCTGTCTCTAAACTCACTCAACGATGACACTATCCAGAAGAACGCACGGATGTGCTGACTGCAGAATCCTGCAGTGGGGGAGGGGAGAATGGGCCCCTGGGTGATCCATCTCAGTGCCTGCCCCCTTGTCTGCATTATGAAAAAGATTTAAAGGGCTGGCCAGCTCTAAATATTTGTGATTTAGGGTGATTGTCAATTTGCGAATTACCTGTACATAAAGATACTAGTAAGTGCTTAATTGCTGCTAATTACATACCAGGCACTTACCTAATCCTCCTAACAACTCTATCATTTAAGTACCACTATGATCTCCAATGTGCAAACGTAGAAATGAAACTCCATGTGCTTAAGTAATTTACCCAAGGGAACAGAGTAGATGATTAGGGGCACTGGGATTTGAACCTGGGCTGTCTGACTCTGGGCATGAATTCTGAGCCTGCCATACCTGTGACTGAATCCCAGCTCTGCCATTTATGCAAGCGATTATCATTTCTTGGAGCCTCAATTTCCTCATCTGTGAAATGGGCATAGTAATGGCTGCCCTGCAGGATTGTTCTAAGGATTCAACAAGCTAATGAATGTAAAGCACTTAGCCCAGTGACTGGCCCACAACAGAGATCTAATAAATGGTAGCTATTATTAGTTGAAGCTATAACATTGGTTTGGGTAACCCAGTTTTTTGAGTTGAAGCCTTGATGTTATTCCTTTGGTAAGAATTTTTCTGGGGGGTAAGGGGACACTGAATGTCTTGAGAGCAGGGACCAGCCATGGTTGCATTAACTCCTCCACAGCGCCTGACACTCAGAAGGTGCTTGGTGGCAGCACCACAGTGCCTGACACTCAGAAGGTGCTTGGCCCACTCAGGCGGGTATGCAGGCAGGCAGAATTTCTTAAATGGCCCCCCAAAGATGTCCCACCTTAATCTCAGAGCCTGTGAATACAATGGAATCTCACTCCATGTTATATGATATGCCTCAGTTCATTTCAAGAGGGGGAGATTATCCTGGATTAGCCAAGTGGGTACAAGGTAATCACATGAGCCTTTAAAAGCAGACAGCTTTCTCCAGCTGGTGGCAGGAGGGGAAGTCAGAGATTCCAAGAACGGGAGAGAGATTCAGTGCCCTGTTGCCAGATTGAAGATGGATGAGGAATACAGGTAGCCTCTGGAAGCTGAGGGGGTCCCCAACAGACAGCCAGGAAGGAAACAGGTATCTGGGTTCTAGAGCTGCAAGGAGCTGAATTCTCTCAACAGCCTGAATGAGGTTGGAAGTAGACTCTTCCCCAGAACCTCCAGGTAAGTGCCCAGTCCAGCCAAGATCTTGACTTTGGTCTTTTAAGACCCTAAACAGAGAACCCAGCTGAGCCTGCCTGGACTTCCGACCAACAGAGCTGTGAGATAATAAATGGGTATCGTTTTAAGCTGCTAACTGGGTGGTAATTTGTTACGCACAACAGAAAACAAATACAGGGGGTGGGGGGTGGCTGGGATGAATTGGGAGATTGGGATTGACCTATATACACTAATATGTATAAAATAGATAACTAATAACCTGCTGTATAGCACAGGGAACTCCACTTTGTTGTACGGTAGAAACTAACACAACATTGTAAAACAACTATACCCCAATTTAAAAAAAAGAAAGAAAGAAAACAAATACAGTAGCCATTATAATAGATGCCACTCACCACACAAACTGTATGACCTTGAATTATTCTCATTTTAGAGATGGGAGAAACCGAGGATCCCAGAAGTGAAGTGTCTTGCCTAAGGTCAAGCAGCTGGTAAATAGCAAAGCATCTAACTCCAAAGCCCATATCCTTAGGCACTGATTTCAACAAATGACTAAGGTCTGGTCACTGGGACAATGCCTCAAGGAGGACGAGGGGAGAGATCTGAGAGCTGTGTTGGGAGCCCAGAGGCCCCATCTGAGAGCCTGTGTCTCACTTACCTGGAAGAAAGGGAATGATCCGCTGTTTGGGGTCCTTCTGTCCTCCTTCCATGGGAAATTTGTCCAACATCTGCATCTAAATGGGGAGAATAACAAAAAAACCTGATAAATGCATCTCTGACGTTTTAAAGGAATTATGTGAACTGTGTGATTTGATATATAAAAGTTCACTTTGTTCAGCTTTCCAAACTAATGGGGAAGGCACTGTCAACTGGACCTAGGATATCCATGCAAACAATCCTCTAGGTCCCAGCTGCCAGACTAGTGAAGGCTCAGAGCTGGGAGAGACCATTCTCAGTTCCCCCGGGCGCTCCAGCCACGCTTCCAGGACCTGAAGCGTGAACAACGCCCCCAGAATTCCACAGACGGCAGGTCATCCTGTTTCCTAAGAACTGCCAGGCTGTGTTCAGGAACAAACTATGGAGACTCAATTAATCATTACCTGCGAGATCATGACACGCCCCTGCCCCACTAAGAATTCCCCAGGCTGGCTCAGCTCCATGCCTGGCTCTGTGTCAGGCACATGGGGTGCAGCGATGAAAAGATTCAGTGTCTAGAGAGAGACTGAAAAGTAGAATGGTCATTGCAGAGTGGTATAGGAGGCATCTAGAGAGGTTGGTGCAGGCTTGCTGTGGGGCTAGAGGAAGCACAGGGATGGGGCACCCAAAACGAAAACCTTTCATGTTTTCTGATAACATTAAATGCCTCTCTGACATTTTAAGGAATAAATGTGAAGTATCTGACTGGATATACGAAGTCACCAGGACCTGCTACTTGCGGTCGGGGGAAGTGACATACCTCGGGCCTCATCCTTAGTTGGTCATAATGATACCAACTGCCAACATGGCTTTACAGATTAAAGCTGGGCTGTGTGGTCATAAATGCTGTCACCAGATTTCTGGTTCTTCTCCTGAGCGCTTGGTAGATTTGTACGTCCCCACCCCCTTGAAGTGGGATGTGGCCAATTAACTGTGAGCAGGAGAGACATGGCTCACTTTGGGGTGGAAGACTTAGGACTGGTGCTTGATTCACCACTCTTCATTTCCATCTGCCACGTGATGGCCATGCTCCAGAGTGTGGCTTCTCTGCCAGCAAGGGTCCAGAGCCCCCAACAACCTCTGATGGACATGTAGCCCTAGTGAGAAATAAACCCTGTGTACAGTGAGGCTAGTTGTCATAGCAGCATATCGTAACCCATCCTGATTAGTATATGGGCCCAGGATTCAAGCAGAAGAAAAGGGAGTCCTGCGCCTCCTGAAGTGATGGCTGAATGTGAGAGGCCTGCCCATCATTTTACCTCAAGGAGAAAGTCACTCTGGCACTCAAGATGTGTCCCTCTGGATGTGGAGAAAAGGGAACCCTTGTGCACTGTTGGTGGGAACGTAAATTGATGCAGCCACCATGGAAAACAGTATGGAGGTTCCTCAAGAATCTAAAAATAGAACTACCATGTGATCCAGCAATCCCACTCCTGGGAATATATTGAAAAAGATACATGCACCCCAACGTTCATAGCAGCACTATTTACAATAGTGAAGACATGGAAGCAATCCAAATGCCCATCAATACACAACAGGATTAAGAAGCAATAAAAATAAAAACGAATTCACGAGAGGAAAAAAAAAAAGATGTGGTGTGTGTGTGTGTGTGTGTATACACATATACGTATACACACACACACACACACATACATACATACAATGGAATATTAGCCATAAAGAATGAAATTCTGCCATCTGCAGCAACACGGATGCACCTAGAGAATATTATGCTTAGTGAAATAAGTCATAGAAAGACAAATACTATACGATATCGCTTATATGTGGAATCTAAAAAATAATACAAATGAATGTTTATGCAAAACAGAAACAGACTCACAGATATAGAAAACAAACTTGTAGCTACCAAAGGCGAAAGGGAAGGCAGGAGGGATGAATTAGGGGTATAGGATTAACAGATAGTAACTACTATGTATAAAATAGATAAGTAACAAGGATATATTGTACAGCACAGGGAATTATAGCCATTACCTTGTAATAAACTATAGTGGAGTACAATCTACAAAAATACTGAATCACTATGTTATACACCTAAAACTAACATAACATTGTAAATCAGCTATACTTCAATTAAAAAAAGAAAAACATGTATCCCTCTGATAGCATAAAAGCAGCTTCGAATAGCCTGGAGAAGTAAGCACAGCTATAGTGTAGGGGGAGGGAGGAGAGACCTGAAGTGGGAGAGAAGAGAAACAAGTTTACATGCCAAGCACAGGTTAGATTCTTTAGACATATCCTCTCACGAAATCTGCAGAATACCCCATTCAAGGTGGACATTATTATCCAGGGAACTGAAGTCCAGAGGAGTGAAGAAATCTGCCATGGGCCTGCAGCCAGCAAGGGGCAGGGCCAGAGACAGAAGCCCACAGCTTCTCTGCCATTGCATCACCCACCTCTGAGATGCTACTAAGGCAATTAAAAAGGATTGCTCCCCAGCGCTCAGGAAACAGGGCCATTTATCCAGGCTGGAGCTCCCTGCCTCCTTAGCACTGTTTTATGTGACACCCCTGCGTAGGAGGGTCAGACTCAGCTTGGCTGGCAACCCTAAAGGGCTGCCCATGAGGCTGTGGTTTTATTTGTGATTTCCAACTGGCCCCTATTCTGTGCTGTGCGGTGATGGGGAAATGCTTGGTTCACCATCATTCAGCAGCTGGTGAGGCCACAGTGGGCCTTGCTGGAAAGGGAGGCTTCCCTTTTTGAATCCAGGAGCTTTTCAATGCTGGCACATAGAAGGCACTCAGTAAAAATTGGCTAGACCAATGAATGCATCTGAGTGAAATGTGGGAGTGGGGGCAGCTTCAGATGTTTGCTGAGTACCTCCGATTAATAATATTCACATTACTAATATTAAATAATAATTAGTAACCACTACTAACTGGTTTGACTGTTTACAGTTCATCCTTTTCAGACATATGATTTTATCTGTCCTTCATAATAATCCTGTGAAAGCAATGAACAACCCCCATGTCACAGATGGAGAAGCTGGGGAGCAGGACACAATGAACTGTTTGAGGTCACACAGCTAAGTGGTGGTCCAGCCAGTTCAAGTATCTTAATCTAAATCCCATTCTTTTCCCCCAAGACCACTCTCTTAGGCAGCTTCGGAGTGTCACATGAACATGAAAAGTCAGCCTGAGACCAGGTACGTTTCGTATTCCATGCACAGGCAAACAGCATGCTTCTTTTTTAAAGGCAAGGTGATTAACCAATCTTAGCGGCAGCATCTTTTGAGAGATTTATAGGTTTGACCTAACACTATCTTTTTTTTTTCCTTCTCAATTTTATTTGTGAAGACAATGTTGGAACACCATTCAGGGGAACAATTTTTTTTAAAGGTACACCCCAGTAATCTGTCCACTGTACCCCACTTATATGCGCTCTCCCGAGTTCCTGCTGAGCCCCTATGTGAATGTGCACGCACCGGCTAAAGAAGCCCTGCCCAGCACTGTATTTCCCTGTGGTCTTCACAGCTCTGTCTTAGAGAGTTACTCTCTCACCCTGTGTCCTCAGTTGCTTCTACCCAAATAAGTGGAGCTCAAAGAGCTGAAGTGTCTCCCCAAGTGTTATTGATTTGAGGCAGCGGACCTGGGTTTAATGTTGCAAACTCTAACCACAGACATTATCCCTGGGGACCAGAGAGCCCTGGGGTTTAATCCTAATGATTCCTCGTGCCAGCTGTGTGTACTTGCAGGGGGGTTGTGTAAATGAATGTTGTATGTGAACTGTTAAGTGGGGATGCACTGGGTGCTCAACAAGAAATGCCCCCTCCTTGCACTCTGCCCACAATGAATGTTATTCTGAGAATTATTTGGGAAAAATTTTCATTATTTACTGAGACTGTGTGTGTGTGTTTGTGTTGAGTATACATAACATAAACCATTTTAAGTGTATAATTTAGCGGCATTAAGTACACTGTTGTGCGACCGTCACCAGCCTCCATCTCCAGAACCTCTACATCATCCCACACGGAAACTCTATATCCATTAAACACTAACTCCCCATTCCTCTCCTCCAGCCCTTGGCAACCACCATCCTACTTTCTATCTCTATAAATCTGACTATGCTTGGCACTGCATATAAGCATTTGTCCTTCGTGTATGGCTTCTTTCACTTAGAAGAATGTCTTCAAGGTTCATCCGTTTCATAAGATGTGCTGGAATTTCCTTCCTTTTTAAGGCTGAATAATATTCCACAACGAGGCTGCGTTTTAAGGTTGGTAAAATTCCTCCGACTACCCAGGTCTCCTCAGTGGCCAGAGCTGGGCTTTCCAACAGAACTTTCTACGATGATGGAGATGTTCTACATCTCTGCTGTCCCTTATGGCAGCCACCAGCCCTTGGATGGCTAGCTACCGAGCACTTGAAATGTGGCTCCTGCGACTGAGAAGCTGAAGTTTTAATTTTATTTAATTTTAATTAACTTAAATTTACATTGAAATAGCCTCACGTGACTAGTGGCACAGGGTTGGACTCATTCTCCTCTTTTAGCCATATCTTGCTTTATTTCATTTTATCCTCCCGTCAGTGGTAACTGCAATCTGTTTGACTGCTATTCGCGAGGACAGGTGATCAGAGGCCTGCGAGCTGTTTTGTTTTTGGTCTTAGTGTGTCTGGGTTCACAGGCCACAGGCTGCTTCTATCCAGGGAACTGTCACACTTGGCGCTCACAGGCTTTGAAACAGACATGGGTGGCATTCCAGACCCTCTGTAGGGACCCCCAGACCTGGGATGTCTGCAGCGGCAGGACCAGAGGCATGCCGGGCAAAGTCCAACTGCAGACGGTATCCTTGGAAACTGGAAAGTCCACACCCCTCCCCCCAGAGAATAAAAGGAAGTCGGCCTGAGGGTGCAGGGGACTGAAAATTGAGGAGGAAAGTGAGTCAGTCTTGGGGGGTAGGAAGGGAGGGGGAGCCACGTCAAGCTGCCACATCACAAGGGGAACGAGAGAACACTCCATCAGCAGTTTTTAAGACACAGCTTGTGGTGGAGGGAGAGGAGACAGGCTGTCCAAGGAAAATACCGTGGAGGCTGGCGTGGAGGTCCACACGTGGTTTGTGTTAGCGGCAGACTGGACTTGGGAGGGGTTTACTCCCTCACTATGACAAAGGCCTCGCGTCCCAGAAGAGCAAGAGCAGGCAGTGCAGAAGGGCCGGGGTGACCATCGTGGGCAGCTGCAGGCTGGCGGGGAGTCGCGTGGTTCTCAGAGCAGGACACGACAACATAGCTGGGCCTGCTCTACAGCACGTGGTTGGCTGTCTTTGGGGACTCTGTCCCCTCGACGAGCTGCTTTGTCTAAATGTCGCCATGCCCCCCCTGGACATACCCCTTGGAGCCTGCCGCCCCTCCCTGTCTGTCCACTTCTTTCCTCCTTGCTGTCCCTCCCAGTCAGGGCAGCATGTTCTCAGCCCGACCCCCTTACTGGGTTGCCCTGTGGCCTGCCCCGCCCCCCTCACTGGCACGTGGTAGGCACTTGGGATATATTCACGCAAAGAGTGAATGAATCAGTGGATGAACAAATGAATGAAAAAGTGGTTAACTGGTTTGGTCAGCCATTGTCTAGGAGAGGAGAAATTATGTTCCAGGTGGCGGCAACAGGACCTGCGTTGGGCCTTAGACGCAACTGACCAACACACCTGGCCTCTTTCTGTTTTCCAAATTAAGAATTGCAGTTGGCCCCTCCATATCCTTGGGTTCCATATCTGCAGATTCAACCAATGGCAGATCGAAAATATTCGGGGGGGGGGGAAACTTCCAGAAAGTTCCAAAAAAGCAAAACTTGATTCTGCCATGGCTGGCAACAATTTACATAGCATTTACCTTGTATTTACATAGCATTTACATCGTATTAGGTATTATAAGTAATCTAGAGAGGATTTAAAGTATACAGGAGGATGACATAAGCAAATGCTACGCCATTTAACATGAGGGACTTGAGCATCATCAGATTTTGGTATCTGTTGGGCGGGGGGCATGAAGGGAGTGGTGCTGGAACCAATTCCCCCAGGGATACCAAGGGATGACTGTGCTGTGTGAAAAAAAGGCAGCTACCGTATTTTCTCAGCTCTATACCATCAATATGGCAACGGCTTTTCAGATGGAAGGGAACAAATATTCCGTTAAGCATATAAAACATGTGGGAGGCACACCCCAATTTCAGAAGACAATGTCTGGGGAAAGAGTGTGTCTCAGGGTTCAGCAAAGGCAGTATTTGGGTATAGATGGTTGGTGGAATCCTAGGCCAGGTGTTGACTAGGAGCTCGCTGGGATGTCTTCCCAGCCGGGCAAGGCCCGCCTAGGGAGCGAGAACCTCAGCCCTGCCCCTCCTACACCTGCTCCCAGAAAAGATGGGAGAAGAACACTCCCTTCCCCTTGGCTTCTGCGGTGGAGCCTGGGGGCTTCTGGACAGTCAGTCCCCAAAGCTCATTAAGTGCATCTGGGGCTACAAAACTCTCAGAAGGGGGACAGGCCAGTTCTATCTCAACAGAAACTGGAAACAAACGATGTTTGCTGTGTGACCTGGGACAGCCTCTCCTGTCTCCGGTTCCCTTCTCTGGGGAAAAACAAAGTCACAGATCAAGATGCCGCCTCCGGCTTGCCTTCAGCTCTGTGATGTGCTGCATTTGGGAAACGGATCCCCCGGAAAGCCCCCGTGCCTGGAAGCAGTCCCCTAAGCATGGAGTGTTCCTGCTTACAGGACACATGTCATTGGTGCTTCTCTCGAGAACTCCCTGCCGGGCAGGGTGAGCCAGCTGGCTCTGTGCATCCCCCTGGCGCCACCCCCGCTGTCGGAATTCTGCAAGATGCCCAGCTCACAGTCCTGCTCTCTCACACTTCTGCACCTTTGCACACATGGTTTCCTCTGTGTGGGACGCCCTCCCCCATCCTGTCAGTGGGGCAACTCCTTACTCATTATCAAGACCCTGCTCAGATGTCACCTCCTCCAGGAAGCAGGCCCTGCCTGAGTTCCCTGGCTGGCACAGAGGACACTCTTTGAACACTTGCAAACATTTCACTGTGCCCTCTGTGAGGGAAGCCCTGGCTCCAGGGATGACCATGACCCTCGGCCTGGGGGATGCAATGAACTAGTGGGAAAACTCAGAGGGCAAAGGTCACATGGCACAGGGTAAAGTGTACCCGTCACACATCCGAGGCGTGTCTGTGCAGGGCTCGTGCTCTGCTCAGAGCAGTCCTCTGCAGGATAGACTATGCCTGCATCTCACAGGGAGGTACCGAATGGGCCTTCAGAGGTCAGCTGTCTTCAGAGGACAGAACTCTAAGAGCAGACAGATTCGAAGGCAATCCTGGACCTTCGGGAGGCAGGAGCACAGGCTTCAGACTCAACCACACCTGGGCCTGAGTCCAGCCATGCTCCTTTTTAGGCACGTGACTCTGCCTCTCTGAGCTTCCCTTCCCCCATCTGTGACGTGGACACAACACTGACTTCATGCCTCTAAGTGAGGACTAAATGAGATGGCGTATATATGGACACTTAGTGCACTTTAGTAAACAGTCGCCAATATATTGTTATGATGTCACTCAACCAACCGCATTTCCGCTAGGCGCTGCCCTCAGCTCTCCAGGCATTCCTGTCCCCACCCAGTGCCCTGTTCGGAGGCCAGCTCCCTCTGTTACACTCTGATAGACTCTCCAGAGTGTGCCCAGATGAGGGCAGAAAGAGAGGTTCAGAGAGGCTGAGGGCCCTGCCCAAGGCCACACAGCCAGTCAGACAGAGGGCTGGGACCTGACACCAGGTCTTCCCACTCCAAGCCCAGGGCTCTACCGCCTGCGCCCTCACGTGAGTGAGACACGTTGCCAGATGTTAACCAGTAGTGGTAGGCATGACTATCAGAGTCCAGCTTTCCTAAGACAAGGAAGTTGGGAAATCATATCAGAAGGTGATCTCTCAGAAAGGGGACTTTCTTGCTGGTGACTGTGAGTTTCTTTTCCCATGAAGGAGCCTGAGTCATGCTCCTTCCTTCTACCCCAGCGGCCTCTCTGCAGACTGTTTCCTCTGCCTGAGTGTCCTGCCCCCACCAGAGAGGACATTTACTTCTTTGTCATCTACAGGTTATCTTCCCTTCTTTGGCAGCACGCCTCTGATTTCCCCTGGGGAATCTTCTACTCCTCTATCAGTCAGCATGGATGTGATGCTGATTCTACTCCAGTTCCTGGGCTGGCCCTGACTGGCCTGGCCATTACCCAAGATGAACCAATGAGACTTGTGCTGAAACCGTTGGGGTGTTCTCTTTTTCCCTGAAGTCACTGAGCTGACCGCTGGATACAGCTGGGAGCTGTGGCTGCCACCATACCAGACAACACCCTGCCTGGACACAGAGGAGACCAAGAAGTGGAGAAAGGCAGGTCCTGGTTCACCCCGTGGCACCTAGATCCAGCCATACCTGAAGCCAAGTACCCTTAGTCCTCTCAGTTCCATTTAGCTAATCAATGTAATTTTTGAATAATCCATATGGACTGGGTTTCTGTCATCTGCAACTAAAACACTTCTGACTAAAACAAGGTCTCATGGCCAGGAAGTGGCAGCATTTGGATAAAAGCCCAGGGTCTTAACCACTCTATTAAACTGGCATCACCGCCTGCTCTAATCTTCATGCCAATTCCTAGCAGCAACCCACGCCTATCAATAATCCCAACAGCTGACATTAGCTCAGGGCTCGACAGCCCAGAAACTACTCTCACACACATCATCACTTTTTTACAAAAAGAAATTGAGATATACTTCACATACCATAAAATGCACCCTTCTAAAGTGTTCAATGCAGTGGGTTTTAGAATATTCCCAAGGTTGTGCAACCATGACCACTATCTAATTCCAGAACATTTTCATCACCCTAAAAAGACACCCAGTTCCCATTAACAGTCTCTCCTCCTTTCTCCCTCCCCCCAGCTCCCGGCAACCACTAATCTGCTTTCTGTCTCTATGGATTTGCCTCTTCCGGACACACATCATCACTTTTAACTCCAAAGGAGCCTTGTGAAGTAGCCACTGGTAAGAGCAGAGTGACCAAGACCGTGGACCCTGGTATTGCCTGCCCAGCTTCAAAGCCGAGTTCCAATGCTCATCGGCTGTGTGACCTTGGGCAAATGACTTAACCTTTCTGAGCCTGGGTTTCTTCATCTGTATCATTTGATAAGCTTGACATGAGGATTAAATGAGTCACTACATCCTGATGCTGAGCAGGCAGTACCTCAGGAATGCCAGCTGTTTCCCTATCATCAGCCCCATGCTACCGATGAAGAAATCACTATCAGGCACAGAGGGGTTAAGGGGTGTGCCCATGGCCACACAGAACAGGTGGCTGGGCCCCAAGTCTCCTGACTGAGTCGCCTGCTGTTTCCATTACGCCACACTGGCCGAGCTGTTCCTCCACGAAAGCTTGACCCTCCCCATACTCTCAGCCAAGTTACTGCTGCAAAAGCCAAGGCTACTCGCCAGACAGGGAGGGAGGGGAGGGGGGAATCATGAAATCATCCAACTTCAGGGTGTCGAAGCCCCGCGCGGGCCGGCCTCCTTGCCTGGTCCTTGGGATCAGCCCCTTCTTCCAGCTTCCCTCTCCCAGGTGTGGGGCTGGGGGGCAGGGCAGGCCATTTCCAGGACAGCAGGACCCTCTGGAATTCCAGGACTCTCCCACTCCAGTTGCCCATCTGGGACTCTTTAAAGCTGGCTTAAGCCCTGTCTTTAGAAGACTTTGTTACAGGAGGGGAGTCTATGTTGCAGCAAACCTCCAATTCTTACTAATTATGCTGGGGTTGGAGGGAAGGAAACCTCACTTTTAAGTTCTGGTAGAAATAAGAAAGTTGAGTTAGAACAGGAGAGTGGAGGGAATGCAGGCTTCAGACCAGGTTGCCTTGTGATCCAACCCTGGCTCGAAAACGTTCCCAAACAATGTCACCTTGGGCAAATCCCATGTGAGCAGAGCGACAGCAGATGACAGATAACGCTTAACCGAGCAAAGCACAACTGACTGAACTGTCACGACAAATGTGAGCAAAGTGCTTTCATTCTTAATACAGTATGTGGATGGGGAAACTGAGGCTCAGAAACATACAGCGGTGACACTGAGCTGAGACCTGAAAAGGCAAAGCTGAGATGTGAATGAACCCAGGTTTGCCTAACCCCAGAAGTCAAGGTCTGAAGCCCTGGGCGAGGCTGGAATAGGGAACCCGGTAACACAGTCAAGTTCCCCACACACTGCCTGGCCCATAGGCTGCCAAAGGGCAGCAGTGAGCATTTCTGTCCGCGCCACCAGGGCCTCTTCCCCACCCTCTTCTCACTGAATCTCCTCCTCTAGATGATGCTGTCCCACCCGCCCCACCCCTCTGGCCACAGCTAGCAGGCTCGGGGGGTGGACTCTGACCCAGGAGGCTGACAATCAGATGCTCTCTCCCAGAGACTGGAGCCGAACCCACCAACTCCAGTGCCTTGACACAGGGAAGGGCACGTCAACTTGGGGACTGAAGGTGCTTGTTTGGCGGAAGAAGCTGGTCCAGAGGGGCTGGCGGGAAAGGGAGCAGGTTCGATGGGAGAGCTTGTGGCCACGTGACACACGGCCCGGGAGCTGCCAGGCTTCCAGTGGGTCATTCTGTTGCTGGTTCCGGGCCCCTGTGAGGCCGGCTGTACTCCCGGCTCTGGTTTCCATGGGGGCACACTGGCCTCCTCTCATCAGTCCACCCCCACTTCTCTCTGCCTAAGCTAGCTGAGTGGGTGTCTGCTCTGTGGATGCCAATAATCCCTAGGCTAGCAATCACCCATGTCACTCATCTCTGCCCCCTCTGTTCCTTCTTGGAAGCATCAGGCAGGCAAGAGGCCTCTGAAAGCAAAAATATAGGTAGCACCGCTGCCCCTGTAACATGGACCCTCGGTGCACGAAAAATCAGTCTAGCAACCTGCAAAATATTTACCCGACACCCATGCTCTAAAGACCTGCCGAAATGGATCTACATAGATCACTCTTGCGTCTGAGCAGGGGGTATGGATCTCTGTCTTTCTCACGCAGGACCACGCTCGGAGGTGTTGGGCATTACTGCTATCATCTTTCCTGCCTTTCCTCCAGGGTCAGCCCTTCCCCCGCCCATGCCCTTGTCTGCTCCTGCCAAGTCCCTTTTAGATGGTATCTTAACATCTTTAACATAGAGCCTCTTTGGGTATTGACATTTGGTACATGTTTGCTGCGGACCAGAAGAAAAATATCATTTGTATATGATACTGTTTGGTTTGTTGCATAGTGAACACAAAACATCACTTATGAGTTCATTACATATTAAGTAATTAGGTAACTGGTGTCAATTGCTGTCCAGTATGCAATGACTTGGCAATTTATAATGTAGATTGTTTGGTGATACTGGGGAAACAGGTTAGGGGCATATTATTATCTCCCCTCCCCCTTTTAAAATATTGGAGCACAGGCTCTGAAAATTCTCTATTTGACATTTTTAGGAACAGATTAGGTCTGTTCAACCAAGGATGACGGTGGTTAATATCACCTCCAGAGAGAACATGGAAGGCAGAAAGACAGGCTGGTGTGTGGAGGACCCAGGCTGTCTCCTGATGTCCCCACAATACCTTCTCTACATCGGATCACAGCTGTTCTCTCCAGGTCTCAGTCCCCACCTCCCTGACTGAGAGGCAGAGCAGGGACCGGATAAGCCCACTGGCCATCACATTCCTCAACCATACCGACTGGCTTCGAGATGAGCCTATGAAACACAACACTGTGTTTGCTGGGACTTCTGCAAAGTGACCTTTCACTCTTTCCTGCTAAGTGTGAGCCCAGAGCATTGTGCAACCATGTGGGATCTGAGGATAAAGCAACATCAGGAAACTGGGAATTCAGAACAAGAGGAAGAAGCTGGGTGAGAGGACACAGAGGAGAACCCTGTATCAAGCTTCACCTGAAGCCTGCCAGTTTCCTTCTCCCAGGACATTCTGTCACACCAGCCCCCTAAATCCCCCCATCTACTTAGGCCAGTTTGAGTTGGGTTTCTGTCCCTTGCAACCAAAGGATCCTAACTGGTACACAGAGGGAAAGAAGACAGTCATCTCGATGAGGCCTTACGTTGGCCTGTGAGCTATGTGAGCCCCTCACCAAGTGGCAGGGAACACTCGTGGATTCAGGAAGCCGGGCAAGTTCCCATCTCCTCCTGAGGTCTGTGTTTTCTAAAGAACTTTGTTACATCATATCAGGCACTGTGACTTTTCATGACACACTTGCTTTGAGTTGCTGGCCTTTGGTGACGTCAGGATAATGCTGCTGACCCATGGATTAGAGATCTTTTACCCTCCTGGGGAGGGGCTTACACAGAGCTGTCCACATAGGCTTCCTGTGAGACTGGTGGTGCTCATGGGGGTTATAGTTCATTCCTTCGTTTGTTCGTTTGTTCATTCATTCATTCACCAAACATTCACTGGATACATACAGTGTCCTTGAATAAAACATGAAGGAAAGAGAGGATAATGAAGATGTGGTTCCTGCCCATGAGAGTCCTAGTTTAGAGGGCGACAGGCAGACAACTTCAATACAGAGTCAGGACAGAGGGATGCAGAGCTGTGGGGTGCAGAGGAGGTGGCCTTCGCTGGCCAGGGAATGAAGTCAGACCAGGCTTCCCAGAGGATGAGACAACGAGGGGGCTGGAGGGTGCAGGAGGTGTTCCAGGTGAGGAAGAGCTAATGCAAAGGCCTCAGAGGAGTGGAGAAGGCGAGCACGGTGCCCTGAGAACACGGCAGGCATTTTAGGAGCCGAGCAAGGAGGCTGATGGGGAGAGGAGGCCAAGGTGAGGCAACAGACGTGGGTCTGTCTTGAGAGCAGAACAGGTCCACGAGGTCTGAACGCACTCAACACGACTACACCAGTTCAAGATGTGCACTTCAAGGCCAACAGAAACGATCTCCAGATCAGCCTCCGTTCTAGAGCAGTCAACAGGAGCCTTTCTTTTACTTGGAAAATATTGAATATCAAAGCATAAGGCAATACAGCCCATTGCTTATGTCCCCAGAGTGATGGACCCTTTTTTGAAAAATATAGAACGCTCCTCAAATCTGCGTGTCGCCCCTGCACAGGGGCCAGGCTAATCTTCTCTACATCATTCCAATCTTAGTATATGTGCCGCTGAGGTGAGCGCATAGACATCATTTTAAACAAGAACACTGTGGCTCTGAGGTCAAAGTGGAAAGTAAGTCCAAATAAACTCTTTTCCACCTTGTAGCTCACCGGAGACCCCAAATCCTTACCTGGAGATCAAAGAATTTGCTGTAGCGCCGGTAAATGGCCTCCGTGGAGCCGCTGGACCACGTGACACGGATGATGTAGACCTGCAGAGAGGGATGGAGACAGGTGTGAACACCAAGGGGGTCTTTCCATCTCCAGGACTCAAGACCAAAGCAGTTCAGAGTCAGAAAGACCTGGGTTTGAATCTCAGCTCTGCCCCTGACCAGCGGTATGACTTGGACGGGTTACTTGCTCTCTCTGAGCCCCAGCTTCCTCTTCAATAAAATAGGTCTAAATACCCCCACCTCTGAGAGTTGTAAAAAGGATTACATGAAATCAGGTGTAGGAAAGCATAAGCGCCCTGCTCATCTCAGGAGATGCTGTTACTGTCATGATTTCTTACTCCCCGCTCAATTCAGAGAGCCACAGGGCTGGCTGCTTTGTCAGTATCATTCTTAACACTTTGACTTGTCGGAAGGCACAGCCACCTGCGGCTCTTAGCTCTCTTGTATTTCTCATAAGCTAAGCCATCGCGCCACTTTCTCCAGTTGGGGCCTGGGCTGACTCATCCTTTCCCTCTGCATGACAGTTTCTCCCTCTGTAAACTGGGTTAACAGCACCTGTTTCCGCTGCCTCCCGGGATAGTGTGAGGACTCGATTAAGACGGAGGACGGAGAGAGCCACTTTATAAACCACAGGGCCATGTTTTCAACCTCTGTCACAAGTCACAGCACACACAGAAAATAATGCATTGACAACAAATGCGGGCAAACCAAGGTGGCCGCAGGAGGTCACAGCATCTGGCTGGGGGCTCTGGTGGCCCTGGACACCACCTGGATACTCAAGGGATAAGGGATCAGCACATCCATTCCTGGCTTGCACAAATTATCTGTGGTTACAGGGTAATTTTGACACTTAAAACATACATATGTGAAAGCTATCTGGAAACAGAGAAATGCTGTATAAACACGAGAGGCTAGGTGTTGTTAAAGAGGCCATGGGGGTACACAGGCAGGGCCCCTGCCTCCGTGAGTGGAGGGTGAGCTGCGGAGACAGCACGTGCATAAGCGAAGATAAGTAACATGCGCGCAGGGGACGTCTGTTATTTTTTGCCCGGTACTGATTAACCTTTCCTTCAACCAGAGTGCCTTGACTTTCCTCCTGGGAGCCTCCTTCCCTACCTCAACACAGTCCCTTAGACACCAAGGTGGGTACCACTGTCCACAGTGATTGGTTGAGGAGTGAGCACATGACCCACGCCGGGCCAATCACAGCCAGTAAGGATCAGCCCTGGGACTTCTGCTCTGACCCCTGAGAAAGATAAGCTCTCTTCCTTTGAGGTTGCTAGGCTGTTAGGATGCAACGTGGAGATGCCAGGGGGCCATCTCATCATCGCTTGGGAGGAGCCTGCCTGCGAATGAGGCCAGTATCAGTGGAATCCTGATGACACAGTCTGACCCTTAGGTCCAGCTTTGCCTGTAGCTCTATCTACTCCTTGTCTGTTCAGTTTCCTGAGCCAGTAAATCCTGGGCAACACCCACACTCTGGGATTATTTCTGAAGCCAGTTTAAGCTGGGTTTCTGACACATGTAATTTAGTCCTGACGGATGCAGGAAGGGGAGCGGGAGAGATCTCTGAAGCTTGAAGTCATCATGGTGCACCTTGAAGGACATGTAGATCTAGATAGCAGGAGAGGAAAGAAGAGACCGTCGGTGGTAAGGGATGATGGTGGAGCAAAGACGAGCTCAGGGAGTACGGGGGACCACGCCTAGCAGTGGTTTCCAAAGCGGTTTTAGACAAAGTCTCTTCCCAAATGAGTTCTTGCTAGGATACCTTCATTCGAAACAGGAAAAGGAGGAGCTATGGGGGGCCAGAGCCAGAGCCCATTGTGAACACCAGGGACTTATGGGAGAAGATTTTCCAGGTGAGAAGAGATGAAAAATGTAAAGACAAATCAAGACAAGATGGGAGGTGCCCTTGAATGCCCAGCTAAGGGGTTCACCAGGAACAACCACTCTAAATCCAACATCTATTTCATTTCAGCGAAGCAAGGCAGGAAGGAAGGCATTTGGACTCTAGACTCACGCAATTTCCTAACCCCCAGGGCCTCAGTTTCCATCTGTAAAACGGGGTCATCGAGCCCATCTTACATAGAATTGTGATGATTATCAGAGGTAAAGCTCTGAGCTCCTTGCAGAGAGGAAAAGTTCAAGAAATCTTAGTACCCTTCACTCTGAGTCCCCAGTGTCTACCGGCCCCAGTTCAGAAAGACAGACTATTTCAACACCAGGGATTCAGGTATCCCACCTCCCTCCGCCTTGTTTGTGTCCACTAGTCCTGGGTACCGCATAGAGCCAAAAGACAGGGCAGGGCATCCTTTGGGAGGCAGAGACACCCTGGAAAAGTGATTTTACGACAAAAAGAGCTGTCTCCAAAGCCACCTGAATAGTCATTAGTCTTATTAAAAAGAAAGCAGGGGAATCCCTGGTGGTGCAGTGGTTAAAAATCCACCTGCCAATGCAGGGGACATGGGTTCAAGCCCTCGTCCAAGAAGATCCCACATGCCGTGGAGCAACTAAGCCCGTGCACCACAACTACTGAGCCCCCGTGCGACAACTACTGAAGCCCACGCGCCTAGATCCCGTGCTCTGCAACAAGAGAAGCCACCGCAACGAGAAGCCCGCGCACTGCAACGAAGAGCAGCCTCCACTAGCCGCAACTAGAGAAAAGCCCATGCGCAGCAACGATGGCTCCCATTCACTCATTCACTCTACAACATTTATTAAACACCTCTTGTGTACCAGGCCCTCTGCCAGGTGCTGGGTTACAATGAGCAGCAGGACCGCCTCAGACCCTGCCCTTGGACAGTGGGAAGATGGGCAATAAACCATCAGATGAGGAAATCCGTATGTAATTTAAGTTACAGTAAGTGCTAGGAAGGACCCCAAAGCCTGCTGTGGTAGCACAGGATGGGGATGGTGGCGGTGGGTGTTCTTGGAAGGGAAGGTCCCTCTGAGGGAGCAGCCTTTGAACTGAGACCTGAAGGTTGAGGAACTGGCTTGGGGAAGAGCTGAGGAAAGTGTACTCCAGACAGAATGCAAAGTACAAACGAAGACACGCAGGCTGGAAAACGCTTGGAACGTTTGAGGAACCAGAAGACCATTATGGCAGGACAGAGCTGTCAGGGAAGGGGACGTGGCCAGGAGGGGCAGCAGCTGTATCACAAGGGTCTTATAGGGCTTATAGGCCACGGTGAGGGATTTTTATTCTATTGAAGTTTTGAGGGGTGCAGGGGGCTGGGGAGGAAGCGTTTGACATAATTTAATGTATGTTTTAAAAAAAATATCCATCTATATATGCCTCTGGCTGCTGTGCAGAAAATGGTTTTGAAAAGGGGCAGGGAAACTAGCAAGGGGGCTTTACCATACCTGAAAGGGACCATGGAACTCAGCCAACCCAATGGCCCCACCTTCCAGATGGGTAAATGGAGTCCCAGAAAATACCCTACCAAAGGTCCCCATCCTGGGGGATGTATAAACAAAGTCTGTATGACTATCTGTGAAGGATAATGCCAATGTGGATTAAAAACAAGAAAAAAAAAATAAAAGATCATCAAAGATTTTAAAACCAACTCAAAGCATACACCCATAAACAGGAAAAAAAAATTCTGCTTACGTAATTCATTCTTCATCTCTTGTTTACAATTTTTTAAAAATTTATTTATTTAGTTAGTTAGTTATGTTTATTTATTTATTTATTTAGTTGTGTCACTCTATTTAGGTGTTTTTTCATTTCTGTCAGTAATATTTTCTAGTTTTCTTTTAATTTTTATAAAATTTTATTTATACAGCATTTTAGAATTTTATTTATTTTTTTATACAGCAGGTTCTTATTAGCTATCCATTTTATACATATTAGTATATACATGTCAATCCCAATCTCCCAATATTTATTTATTTATTTATTTTGGGCTGAGTTGGGTCTTTGTTGCTGCATGTGGGCTTTCTCTAGTTGCAGCAAGCGGGGGTTACTCTTTGTTGTGGTGCGTGGGCTTCTTGTTGCAGTGGCTTCTCTTGTTGTGGAGCACGGGCTCTAGGCGTGCTTCAGTAGTTGTGGCACACGTGCTCAGTAGCTGTGGCTCGCGGGCTCTAGAGCACAGGCTCAGTAGTTGTGGTGCATGGGCTTAGTTGCTCTGTGGCATGTGGGATCTTCCTGGACCAGGGCTCGACCCCATGTCCCCTGCATTGGCAGGCGGATTCTTAACCACTGTGCCACCAAGGAAGCCCTTGTTTACTTTTTTTTTTTTTTTTTTGCAGTACGCGGGCCTCTCACTGTTGTGGCCTCTCCCGTTGTGGAACACAGGCTCCGGACGCGCAGGCTCAGCGGCCACGGCTCACGGGCCTAGCCGCTCTGCAGCATGCGGGATCTTCCCGGACCGGGGCACGAACCCGTGTCCCGTGCATCGGCAGGTGGACTCTCAACCACTGCGCCACCAGGGAAGCCCTGTTTACAATTTTTAAAGTTCTGTCCCTATGGTACAAGAACTCTGTAGCAGATCTAACTGGTTTATTGGAATCAACCTCTGAGCACAATGTCTGCATTTTTAGGCACAGATCTAACTTTTTGATAAGAATTGTCCCAATGTAGGGCTTTGGCCTTGCCCACGGTTTGGGGGCTGGTGAAAGAGCCCATGCACTGGGTTCTAATACCAGCCCTGCTGTTGGGTGAAACTCACAAGGTACCAATCTCTCTGGCCACAGTGTCCTTCTCTCTAAAATGAGGACAGCAATCTCCCCTGAGGACTCACTGCAATAACTAAGGTACATATAGGGCTTTGCCAATGCCCGGTACACATGAGCTGTGCAGTTCGCTTTTCCCTCATGGCAGGTATCCGGTATTCCTCCTTATCTGGTACCTCCTCTCTCCTTTTGGTAATAGACCCTGATTTCCCTTGGAGGGTCACCTTTCTCCCTCCCCTAGTCTTTGTGATAGGGAGTATCGTGTGTCCCAAGCCTGGCCAACCAGAATCTACCAGTCCCTGATCCCAACAATGGTTCAGGGATGGGCACGTCACCCAAGCCAGGCTGATGAGACTCAATTCTGGGACTTCTGATGGCATGATCAGGAAAGAGACCCTTTTCCCCACTGCAGTGGCGAGCTGGGAGAACTCTACACCGTGATTTAAGATGTAGAAAGCACAGAAGCAAGCAGAGCTCAGAGGGAGAGAAAAGTGGCATATGTCCCGTGACACTGCTTGAACCCCTGGACCCGGCATCCCGGACATTCCACACACACAAGCCCAAACCTTTTTTCTTATTTAAAGTCAGTATGAGTTAGTTTTTGTTACTTGCAACCAAAGTATTCCTAACACATCTGACCTTGGCTTTTGGATTATATCCCAAACCCAGTTAATACTCAGTGGCCTGGTGTTAAGGAATTAAAAGCAGACTTTTTCGTAGCAGCATTAGTCACAATAACAGCCAAAAGGTAGAAACAACCCAAGCGTCCACTGAGAGATGAATGGATAAGCAAAATGTGTAATATTATTCAGCCTTAAAAAAGGAAATTCTGACATATGCTATAACATGGATGAACCTTGAGGACATTATGCTAAATGAAAAAGACCAGTCACAAAAAGACATATACTGTGTGATTCCACTTATACTAGGTAGTTAGAGTAGTCAAATTCATAGAGACAGAAAGTAGAATGGTGGTTGCCAGAGGCTGGGGAAAGGGGAATGGGGAGTTAGTGCTTAATGGGTTGGGGAAGATGAAGAGTCGTGGAGGTGGATGGTGGTGATGGCTGCCACAACAATGTGAATGTACTTAACGCTACTGAACTGTACACTTAAAAATGGTTGAGATGGTAACATTTATGTTATGTATATTTTATCACAATTTAAATAAATAAGTAAATAAGTAAATAAGCAGATTTCCTTCAGAGATTTACATAGTACATGTCATGCTCCCTGGAAGTGACACTTATAACTTTCTCCTTGGTGTAGCCCTCAAAACACGTGCTGCCTATCTGAAGAAGAACTTATATCCAGAATATATTTTAAAAAAACAAACAAAAAAACACAACTCAACAGTAAGAAAACAACCAACCCAAGTACATGATAAACAAAAGATCGGAATAGACACTTCATCAAAGAGGATACATGAGGACCTCCCCGGTGGTGCAGTGGTTAAGGATCCGCCTGCCAATGCAGGGGACACGGGTTCAAGCCCTGGTCCGGGAAGATCCCACGTGCCGCGGAGCAACTAAGCCTGTGTGCCACAACTACTGAGCCTGCGAGCCACAACTACTGAAGCCTGAGAACCTAGAGCCCGTACACTGCAACAAAGAGTAGCCCCCACTTGCCACAACTAGAGAAACGCCACGTGCAGCAATGAAGACCCAACGCAGTCAAAAATAAAATAAATAAATTTATTAAAAAAAAAAAAAAAAGAGAGGGCTTCCCTGGTGGCGCAGTGCTTGGGAGTCCGCCTGCCAAGGCAGGGGACGCGGGTTCGTGCCTTGGTCCGGGAGGATCCCACATGCCACGGAGCGGCTGGGCCCGTGAGCCATGGCCACTGGGCCTGCACGTCCGGAGCCTGTGCTCCGCAACGGGAGAGGCCACGGCAGTGAGAGGCCCGCTTACCGCAAAAAAAAAAAAAAAAAAGAGGATATATGGATGGCAAGTAAGTGCATGAGAAGATATTCAACATCATTAGCCATTAGAGAAAGGCAAATTAAAACCATGATGAAGGATCACCATGCATCCATTAGAATGGCTAAGATTAAAAAAAATACTGACAAAAACAAGTGCTGACAAAAATGTGGGACCACCTGAACTCTCAGACATTGCTGGGGGGAAAACAAGATGGCACAGCCACTCTGGAAAGATCCTTGATGGATGCTGAACCATGGGATGAAAGGTTGTTGGAGAAAAGGAGAGTCATACAGGGTGAAGATATCACCCCAGGGATTAGTCTCGCAGCAAAGGGAAAAATGTCCCTTTTCAATGGAGCGATCTGGCGACCACAACTGTAATAGGTGATCAAACCTAGCGTGACCAATAAGAGGGATAATTAGACCCTGAGGTGATGCAATAGGAAGTATACAAAACCTTCTGTCAAGTACTGTCACCAAAATATTTAACCTGAATCTCAAGTCTCTTGACCTAAGTTCCACTTCATAGGAAGTACAGGAGGGACAGGAGCAAGCTAAATGACATGAAAGGAAACAATCAGATAATCCAGAATGTGGGATGGTCTACAAGTCTACTCTTAGGGCACAGCTCAAGTGCTACCTCCTCCAGAAAGCCCTCCCTGACTGCTCCCGCCCCACCAATATTAGGTTGGGCCTCCCTGGTGCATGTCCCCTTGGCACCTACTGTCCCATCACAAAGTCGACTACACTTTACAGCAACTGCTGGCAGCAGGAACCATGCTTGTCTTGTACATACACTGAATGCTGTATGCCCAGCTCTGAGCACAATGCAAAGTCTGTACTTTGTGGGAAAAAAATGAAGAAGACACGAAGATGCCAGGAAGTCAAGCCCTCTCTGGCCCCTGTCCTGCTTCACCACAACCCCTCCCTCTGGGAATGAGCAAGCACAGAGACCACACTGGTGTCCGAGGGCCACGGAGGAGGCCTTAAACCGGAATTAGCCACCAGCAAAATCCCTTGTTACACAACCTCAGCATCAGGGCCTGCGTGATTTGCAAATTCTAGACTCCCCAGGTCCGGGTTTCTCACAGGGCCTCTGTGTCACCAGGGCCAGAAGTCCTGGGTTTCTAAACTTCCTCTAACTCAGCCACGCCAGGGTGCTTGGGGTCTAGGTGGGCAGATGACTGGGTCTTGGTCTCCCCCAAATCCTCGCGAGCTTGCAGGCCAGGCCAATACCTCCCACGTTGTCCTAGAGAGGGATGGAGGCTCAGAAGTGCAGTGACTTGCCTGAGGTCACAGGCTACCCAGTGCAGAGCAAGGTCTCTGACCCAGGTTACCTCTAACCCTGACGGCCTTGCTGCACCAGGGAATCACGCCCCCACCCAGTAGCTGGGCCACAGTTGGACCAAGGAGATGGCTGCTCATTTTTCTACCTCTCCCTCAGAACCTGCTGGGAGGCTTTTGAGTTCAGGGCTTAGGAGGGCCTGGATTCAGCCTCTGCCTCCATCTCAACTAGCTGCATCGTCTTGGGAAAGCAGCTTTACCTCTCTGCGACACAGCTTCCTGCTCCGTGAAGAACGGGGATCGTAACAGCGTGATGATTAAATGAGAAAATGCATGGCGAGTGCTGGGCTTGGGGCCTGGCACACGGTAAATGTTCCATAAAGAGAAGAAGCTATCATCCTCCTCCTCACTGTGAGCTAAACACAGGGACATAAAGCGGAGGGGACCTCGCCCCTGCTCGTGGTCTCTACAGGTGAGCCCCTCCTGCAGCCCACCCTCCAGTCCCCATCTGTCCCCATCTCCCCCGGGGCGCTGCCTCTTCCACTGTCTTCTCCAGGCCCCAGGGGGGTGCAGAGGGACTGCCCCTCCAGGGCCTGGGAACATAGGTCCAGCTCACCTGAGCCTGGGGCACGGGTCTCCCAGCTGCTGGGTGAGTCAGGGCCCTGATCCCTCCCCGTTGGTGTCTCGGGGGGAAGACCCTGCCACCTCCCACCCCAACCCTTGGACCTCAGCCTGAGTGCAGGGGAGCAAATGTTGGGCCACCACACATGTGAGCCTGCTTGGTGCCGGGGCTTTAGCAGCCCTGGCCTTCCCTCCTCTACCTGGGGGTGAGGACCATCCCAGGGAGTCCCAGGTCAGTCTGACTTGCCAGGAGCTGCCATAAAGAGGGTGAGAAATCCCACCTGTTCATAGATGGAATTAGGTGTCATGTAGCCTGGGCCACAGTGACCCCTGTCCTCTGAGGACCACCCTGTCCCAGGGCCTCCAGAGGCCACTTTTCTTCAACTTAGACTGCTTTTGGAAGACAGAAAAGAAAAAAGCCCCCTGGCAGGTGCCAAGAGTTCATCTGTGGACCCCCACCTCCATGAGAAGTACCACTTGTTCCATCTCACAGCCACAGCTGACTGGTCCAGGCATGGTCAGTTTCTCAGGAACCTGAAATCAGACCTGAATATATCAGCTCCATCCGAGAGGATGCTCCTGCAGCCTGAGCCACCTCCAGTTTGTGACAGACATTTGGTCTGCAGAGAGGGACGAACGAAGGAGAGGCAGAGAAAGGAGAGGCAGGGAGAGCCCTGCTTGGCTCCCGTCCGCACTCTAGCTCCTGCTTCTAGGGCCCACCTGCCCACCCAGGGCCGCTATGACGCAGGGGACTGGCCTTCTAGTTAATTTCCCTCTTAGCATGAAGAAGGTTTGTGTGCCACTAAAAGAATTCTGTGATACAGGGGAAAGTTCAGGCATTATCTTAGGTAAAAGAACAGTCTGAAACAACAATCTAATCTCAAAAAAATTATGTATACAGTATATAAGTGTATGTGTGTGCTTGTGTATATTTCATTTGTGTATTATGGTGAAGGCCGGCTTAGTGAACACAGAACCAGGGGAAACGAGGGTTGGGGTCCTGTGAGCCTCTGATCACAACATTTTCATCCAATGATCAATACACAGCCTTGCCATACGTTTCTGTTTAATGACACCTTATTTAATGTATATTGTTGATTCATTAAGCTTGAACTCATGGCCAGTGGCACTGTAACTCATGCCTGAACGAAGCTTACCTAACACCTCCAAAAGACACATCACACTTAGGAACACTGGACAGCCCTCTAGCACTAGGTTTGAGGCCATGTTAAACAGCGAAATGACCAAAAAAAGCACGAGATGCATACAATGTGGCAATAAAGAGACCATGAAAGACACTTGTTCAGAGTATAAGAGCTGGAACAAGAAGGCAGAGGTTGCCTCGTTCAACCCCAGCTGGGAACATGCACCTCAGGCCACACAGTTTTTGCTGCCACACACATGCCCACATCTGCAAGTGACCGGGAAAACACTACAAGTACTGATGCTGGATTAGAAATAAATTTTAGCAAGTAGGCAAATTCCCAAATATGGAACCGGCAAATAATGTGGATGGACTATATTGTATATACAGTGTGTGTGTATGTCTATAAACACTGATATATACATATATATATATATATATATATATATAAAAACATGTATATATATGGCTTGCTCTGGGTTGGTAGGAATATGTTAAGACTTTAAAAATTCTCTTCTTGAAGCTTTCTTGTATTCTCCAGATTTTCTACTGTGTATTTTCTTTTATAATCAGAACGAAAATGTCACTTTCCTAGGAGAACAGGAAGAAATGTGTCTGTGACACACTCCCTCGTCTGGAACACCAAGGTTGAACCCCATCTTCCCTCACTATCTCGGCTCAGTCCTAGGGCCGTTCCTCTGGAACATCCTTCCAGATCGCGGACCACCTCCTGGGTGCAGGTACAGCCGATGACAGAGGTGGGAGTGTGGGATGGGAGGAAGCTGGAAGTCGGCAGAGGGTGTCTTAGCCCTGACCTCACTAAGTTCGGGAAAGTCTTTTGCCCCTTTGAGCCTTTGTGTTCTCTGAAAAATGGGGATAAGGACACTCATCCTTCCTACCTCACCGGCAAAGATCGAATGAGATATTTTTTTACAGCTCCAGAAATGGAATCTGTGTTGGTTAGAATCTCCGCTTGTGGCTGGGATTTGAGGGAGAATGTTCCATAAATGCTTCCTAACTCCTCCACAGTCACCTCCTTTGGCAGGTCCAACCCAGCCCAATGGAGTGTGGGCTCCCAGTGCCTGGAGGGATCCCACTAGACACACAGAAATTTATGTTCCATTTCTAAGGTCAGGTCATCCATGAATAAAGATTTAAAACAGAACAAAGCTTAGAGGCCCTTGGACAACAGCTGGAGCCAGGACTGGGCATGGCTACGTAACAGAAACAGGCGAGCTCCAGGCAGCTCTGCTTAACTGACATGCCTTATCCCTGCAGACCCACTGGCCCACACCTCTGCCCATGGCCGCAACTCTTGGAAAGGTCCCAGAACTCCATCGATATGCCATCCCCAGGGCAGGATGATATGAAACAGCTGTTGCCCCACCTCGGGAGCACTGTGATCTCATATGCTTTCATCACGTGAACTAGAGAACATGAGAAGGTGTTTTTGCCCAGTGAATAAGATCCCTGAGGCACGGGGGAATGTCCTCCAATCTCATTTTGCTTTGCAAATCTCTATGGTGGGGTTTCTAGGGCTGGCAAAGAATCTGGTTGTAATTGCCCGCTGATATTAATTAGAAGGGGTGTGGCTTCTGCACTAGTCACATGACAAAGTGATTACATTTTGATCTGGGTTGCAGTGGCCAGAGGTTTAAATCTGGGGGAGGGTCTGGTCCAAGCGCTTTTCAAAGTGACGGTCCTTAGATCACTGTCTCAACGTATGCAGGAGCTCGGGCACACCAGCCGGTTTTAGGTGATTCAGGGCTCGGCACTAAACTGCAGGGAATCCCATAGTGAGAAAGTCAGTCTCTGCCATTCCCTTCCGGCCCTGACTGGCTCAGAAAGTTGGCAATAGCGGCTTTTCAACACCCCTTCCAACACTTGCTGGTCTCATTTCCTGAAGAAGGGACAGAAGACCTCACGGCAGGCAACACTTGCCAGGAAGAACTTTAACACACTGATTTTCTTCTTCCTTTCTATTTAGTTTCCTTCTATTTCTAGCGAGGGCTGCTGGTTTTCCATTTATGGTGGACAGCTAAAGTTTCCCTTTAAAAATAATTGAAGTAAAAAAGTGAGTCACTTTGAAGAATACTGAATTAAGAATATGTAGTACAGGGGGTTTGTGGCTATACCAAATGTGATGGTGCCGGTAGGATGATCAACAATGAGGGCGGTGCTGTTTTAGTGAACTCCTTGCCATTCTCACTCTGTCTGGGGCTCTGTTGTTTACAGGCCAACAAGCCCACATTTCTCAAGTTGGAAGCCCTCTCCTGGCTCTACAGTGCTGGTGGGGAACCTGGAATGACCTGGGAGACCAAAGAAAACATCTAAAGAGAGGTCACCAGTGGGACAGAGAGTTGGGGCTGTTTTCCTGCAAGGGCTGTGAGAAAGGAACATCAGCAAGACAGAGATCCGTGCTCCATTAGCAATGTCTGCCCTGGGCACCTGGGACTGGGAGGATGTGTACGGCACACATCCCTGATTCTAGAGCAACCCCTCCATTTAACAAAGGGACCGAGGGGGGCTTCCCTGGTGGCGCAGTGGTTGAGAATCTGCCTGCTAATGCAGGGGACACGGGTTCGAGCCCTGGTCTGGGAGGATCCCACGTGCCACGGAGCAACTAGGCCCGTGAGCCACAACTACTGAGCCTGCGCGTCCGGAGCCTGTGCTCCGCAACAAGAGAGGCCGCGATAGTGAGAGGCCCGCGCACCGCGATGAAGAGTGGCCCCTGCTTGCTGCAACTAGAGAAAGCCCTCGCACAGAAACGAAGACCCAACACAGCAAAAATAAATTAATTAATTAATAAACTCCTACCCCCAACATCTTCTTAAAATAAAAAAAAGCATCTCCCCTGTGAAGCCCTTCCTGACTCCTGATGCTTACTACACCTTGTCTCGTCCTGTTTAAAACAAACAAACAAACAAACAAAGGGGCTGAGGGGTGTAGCGACTTACTAAGGGTTCCACTCTTAGCTATGGACTCTTTCCGCTTCCACGGCAGTATCCAAATTTCCTTGCAAGCTCCTCATGCCCCTCTGGGCCTCCTGCACAACGACTCCCCCAGAGGACTTTAAATCTGGAGAGTTCTTAGGTGATTAGGCCAGCGGTCAAATTGTCCTGCAAGAAGCCCCAGGCTCCTGGTGAGGTGGGTCGGGCTCTGGGTTCTCCATCCTGGTTTCCACGAGGCACTCCCACTTTTAGCTCTTCTATATATGGAAGAGGGTGTAACCTGGCAGCCTGCAGGCCCAATCGCCGGACCTTGTGGGTCCGCGCTGCCACAAGGCAACCATCAGTGGAGACTTTAGACAGGGCCTGGGCTCCTCCATTGCCCACAGTCCTCCTTTGCCTGCTTCAAGCCGACAGCAGGGGGTTCCAAGACTTTAAGATATACAAAAACCCTGCTCTAGACCGTCCCTCATTTTATAGTTGGGGTTACGAGGTCAGAGAGGGGAAGGGACTTGCCAAGGCCACACAGCGTGCAAGGAGGAGAGTTGGAACCAGACCTAGGGCTCCTCTTGGGAGGTGCTGAGCATGTCGGAGTTCCACTCCAGAATGCTGTTTCTCAGACCTGAGAAACAGCAGAGCCCTTTTTAGCCAGAGGGAGGAAACACTGTGTCTCTCACGCAGCATACTGAGGGGCTATGGCTTCTGCTCACAGATCACACAGTTTCTGCAGCAAGTCCTTAGCCCAGGATAACTAAAGCTGTCCTGCACTGCAGCCAGAGCAACCTTCATTAAATACAAAAACACGTGCAGCCCTGAAATCAAGCAGCAGCGTTAGTTTCGAGATCTAGATGAACCCACTCCTTGCAGAGAGGGCTCCTGGGAATATGTCCGAGGGAGTCCAAGAGTCTATAAACCCTGGTTTAAGAATCCAGCTTTAAAAGGTAAGTGTGATCTCCCCGGCCACCCCAGTAAAGCTCCCACACTGGCTGGGTTTCTGGGAGCAGCTTGGTAATGACTGGCTGGGCTCCAGATCCACCTCCTTGGCTATCTGCTGCCCAGGCTTAAGGTGGAGGACACAGTCTGGGGCGGGGGTGGGTGGGGGTAGGAGGGAGGGAGGGAGAGAAAGAGAGAAGGGTGGAGGAGAGTGGGAGAGAGCAAGGAGAGGGGGGAGAGTGAGGAGAGGGCAGAGGCAGTTGGATGGGCTCCACCGGCTTAACTAATGGGAAACATGATTCTGCTGTCCCCGTGGAGACCACACGTTCCCTTTGGTTCCGATCTGTCAGCTCTCTCCAGCTGTCTGCCCAGCATCTGGCCTATGTAGGTCAGCACTCCCAACCTCTTTTTGGAATTCCAACACCCACAGTGTATTTGATTTCCTAACACCCAGAGCAGCATCGCCACCGGAAGTGCTGAGGAACGCATATTTATCTTTTTAAAGAAGGTACATTAAGTTTAATCCTGAGAAATGCCGCCTGGGTGTCATGTCAGAGTGAGGCAGGACCAAGATGAGTGGCGGGAGGGGGGGCGAGATAAAATCAGCAACCACGCTGAGGAACCTGCTGCTATGCGCTGGCCCTGTGCAAGGTGCTTTACCAACATCCTGTCAATCATCATGAAACACCTGGCAGGAAGGGGGGTCCGCCCTCAGGTTGGGGAGGTGGAAACCCAGGATGCCACCACGCCTGAGGTCACGCAGTTGGGAAGTAAGCGACTTCAGTTCCAAGCCCAGCTCCTTCAGCCTCTGAAGTCCCTTCTCCTCCTTCCAGACGCCCAAGGCCAGGCCTCGGCTCTCCTGGTCCCAGGCCAGAGCTTTCCTGTCCCAAGTCAGCATCAGGAATCACCAAGCTCAGGCGCCACAGCAAGTGACACTCTGGGGGTGGCTGACTGCCAATTTTTCTCTTTCCAATTAAGTGATTGCTTGGAATAGGGCCCAAAGACAAGTGCTTGTGGTGTGAGTGGCAGAGAAGATGCTTTTTGTCCCCAGCCCACTCAGGTGGGTGGTGGAGCTGAGGTCTCAGACTGTACCTGGGGGCAGAGGGGTGCCAGGCCAGGAGGTGGGAGACAGGGTCGGTCTCTCTAAAGCACAAATTGAATCGTGTCTCTCCTCTGCTTCAAACACCTCAGTTCGTTCATTCGTTCATTCAGCAAATACAGACAAGGGCACCTACTGTGTACCAGGCTCCCTTCCGAGGGCTGGGGATATGGCCGTGAACGAGGAAGACAGAAGTCCCTGTCCACCTGGAGCTTTCAGCCTAGTGCAGGAAGACAACAAAGGCATGTCGGGGCACCTGGCCAGGTGCTCCCTTGCCTCTGGTCCTTGCACCTGCCACTGCCTCTGGAGGGAGGATCTTCTCTCCCTTCACCTTTGTAGCAACTCTTCACTTCCTAGGTGTCAGCTTAGAGGCTGCCTCCTCTTGGAAGCCTTACTGGAGAACCCCAGTCTGGGTCTGGCCTCCTTTCTCTGGGTTCCCACAGCCACTAGGGCTGCCGTCGCTCAGCACACATTCCTCTGGGTGTGCTGTTCTGTTCACGTGACTGTCACCCCACTCCCCTGGGAGCCCTCAAGGGGCAGGGGCCAGGTCTGTCTCATTCAGCACAATCTTTCCAGTGCCTGGTGACACTGGGCTCTCAGGAACTGCCTGGTGGGAGACCAACAGGCGGACAGACAGACAAAAAGCCAAGACAGGGCCACACGGTCATAAATCAAGGTGACCTCACTCCAGGCTCTCTGAGTCTGGGGTGACAATGCTCTTGGAATGGCTGAGTGAACAGCTCAACTGCCAAGGGTGCTGGAAACAGAACCAGCTTTGTTACAGAGAAGAATGCAGGCACAGGGCCCAGCCCTGGGAGAGAAGTCCACGTTTCACCCCAAGACCTCTCTGGACAGGCGATGGAGAAAAAGAGAACAGCGCAGGAGCAATTCCAACTGCAGGTGGAGGCAGCATCCCATACCATTTGAGAGTCAGGGCAGCCCGAGGGAATTCTTAGGAGGTGATGGAATTATGCTGCATCCTGTTTCGGGTGGTGGTTACGAGAACCTACGCATGTGTAAAAGCTCATGGAATGCTATACCAAAAAAGGGAATTTTCCTGCACACATGTAAGTCAAAAATTAAAAATAAAAATCACTCCTTAGTGTCATTAAAAAAAAAAAAAAAAGATAGGTACTGGCTTTAGGGTACCCAGGTATGATTCTCGGCTCTACAGCTTAAAGCTGCTGTGGGACTTTACAAGTCATCTCATGGCTCCGAGCCTCTATTTTCTCATCTGTAAAATGGAGAGAATCATCGTACCTACTTTATAGGGTTGGCTAAGGATTCAACAGGCTAATGCAGGACAGGAGCTTGGCACATGGCCTGACTTACAGGAAGCTTTGAGTGCAATCACTGATAACCCCATTACAGAGGTGAGGCACTGGTGGCTCAGGCCGGCCAACTCAAATCTTTTGAGGTGAACTAAGTGAAAGGGAAAAGTCACGAATGTCACTCTGTGAAATCCAGTCAACAGCCTCTCCCTGAAGCCCATCCTTCCATGACTGCCAGAGTCTCATCCAGATGGCAAGCAGCATGACCCACTTGCAGGGCCGACTGGGTGCAGCACCTCCATTCTTCTAGATGGAGACACAGAGCTGGTGGAAACACTTGCTGGACTGGGTGTGCAGCGCCAGCCCAGGCCTCTGGCTGCCAACTCACAGCCTTGCACACATCTGGCCCGAAGCGGCACGGGGAGCTTTCCAATGGCAAGCAGAGGTGCTGGCAGCTGGAGCCAGGCTCGGCCGAAACCAACCTGAAGGCTAGCTTTCTAGGAAAGCCTCCAAGGCAGGCACTGAGGCCTCGTGGAGATCTCCGAGGCTGCCAGGCCTCAGAGGAGCCCGGGGCGATGCAGGAAATGGAGCCGAGAGAGGGCCTCTCCTGTGTTAGCAGGGTTGCCTAGGGGGAGAACTGGGCAGCCAACGGGAGCACCCACTAGGTGCAGGGCACACAGGCAGTAGGGGTAAAGCTGTCTGAGTAATGAAAAAGAATCAAAATGAGCCACGTTTATTGGGCTGATTGGGCACTACGCTAAGTCCTTCATTTATGTTACGTCACGGGATGTGGTGACACTGGCTCAGACGAGGTCACACAGCCAGCACGTGACAGAGCTAAGATCTAAACCAGGGCCATGGGGGACTTCCCTGGTGGTCCAGTGGTTAAGACTCTGCGCTTCCACCGCAGGGGGGACGGTTTGATCCCTGGTCGGGGAACCAAGATACCGCATGCCACGTGGCGTGGCCAAAAAATAAAATAAAATAAGCCAGGGCTGTGGGACGTGGTGAAAAAAGCCTGACATATGTGGTCAGATGGGTCTTGGTTCACACCTAAAGGGCCCAGCACAGTGCCTGGCACACAGTAGGTACTCAACAGAAAAGACGGTAGTAGAGTCTTCTCATAGGCCACAGGCCCTCGAAGAAGCGCTTTACAGCTGCTGTTGGAGCACAGAGGGGATGAGGGCTAATTCTGTTGGTGGCACCTGGAGAGGCTTTCCAGATGAAAAAACAACTGCTCTGGATCTTGAGGGATGCATAGGAGTTCTCCAGCTGAGGACCAACACTAATGAGCACTTGTGAAATCCCCAGCACTCTGCTCTCAGGAACCCTATGGAGTGGAGCTTACTATCCATCCCATTTCACACCATAGTAAACTGATGTTCAAAGGGGTCAGAGGGCTGGTCCAAAGCCACACAGCTGTTTATAGAGGATGCCAGAATTTGAACCCAGGTTTGTTTGACTCCAGAATGCCCCTTCCAGTCCCCCAACCAAAGCCAAAGACACAGCAGAAGAAAACTGCAGAAGCTGACTGTCTAAACCAGAACAAGAAATGTGGGGTCCCACAGGCAGAGTCTCGGGGAGTTTCAGGCTACAGCTGCCAGCTCCTGGGCGAGGAGGCCCAAGAGAATGCTGTGAACTCTATAGCCACACCATGTGGAACAGGCAGCCCAGTCTCAAGACAGCAGCAATGCAAATAGCACAGACTTTCAGTTGGATTGACCTGGGTTCCAATCCTGGCTACACCACTTCCTTGAGCAAGCTACTTAGGAGCCTCAGTTTCCCCATTTGGTAAATGGGGATGCTAATACAGTCAGCCCTTGGCACCCAAGGATTCAACCAAGCTCAGATTAAAAAAAAAAAAAAATTCCAGAAAGTTCTAAAAAGCAAAACTTGAATTTGCTGTGACCCAGCAACTACTTACATAGCATTTATATTGTATTAGGCATTATAAGTAACCTAGAGATGATTTAAAGTATCGGAGAGGATGTGCAAAGGTTATATGCAAATACTACGCCATTATATACTAGGGACTTGAGCATCTGTGGATTTTGGTATCCATAAGAGGCCTTGGAACGAATCCCCCGTGGATACCAGGGGATGACTGGAATAGTATTACCTGTCTCTCAGGGCTGTCGTAAAGTGTAAATGGGATAATGTCTGTAAGACACCTGGTGCAGTGGTGGCCCTTTACCCCCTTCCATGCAAAAGTAAGTTCCTCAGGCCCAAATCAAACCCAGATCATTAGGCTGAACTAAGTGAAACTGCCACTTGTTAAGTCAAAAATTGACAATTTCATATGGTTCAACCTAGTAGCATCCCAAGGGGTTATAATATTATATCTGTACCCACTGGACTAGACTGAGAATTAGTTACTTTTCTCTTGAGTGTTTACTATGTGTTGGGAACTGGGATGACTCCTCCATTTACAGATGAAGATACTGAGGTTCTGAGAGCTTAAGTGACGCACCCTAAATAGCACTGGTAGAAAGTGACGAAGCCAGGATTTACACCCAGGTCTGGCTGCCTCCAAAGCCTGTGCCTTAACTACTGTGATACAATGCTCAGTCTGGTGTCAGCGGGGGGTCATCACAAGGAATCCAATTCTGAGTCAGCTGAAGGATATCATCAATGGCCATCATCCTAGAATCATGGGACCCAGGGACTGAGAGAGCCCAAGAAGTTATGGTTTCATTCAAGGAACACACTTGGCACCTGTCCTTAGACTATGAGGGATTCAGGGTCTGGTGGGAGAGGAGGAGACGAGTCAACAGAGTCATATCCAATGGATGAGCACCACGATGGGCTTGGTCCACTAGGAACCTCAGCATCAAAGCTGAGTGCCCTGGTTGGGTGACAGGCAGAAAGGGGTCAATTAGGATTTCTAGGATACTCCCTAAACAACTGCCCCCTCCATATAAATGCAGCTTCATCTTCCTGTCCCACTGGGCTTGGGGACATGAAGAAAGAGGAGAAAAGAACTAGATGAGAATGAAGAGGGACTGAGCTCTCAAACCCTGGGGACAGCCGTCTATTGGGGGTATCAGAAGGGGAGTAGGGATTCCTCCACCAGATAAAGTAGGGGGGCTGCAGAAGTGGGTTCCAAACTTTGTACAGCCAAGTAGCCCCTTCTCCCACACGAAATCGTACGTGGTCCTGATGGTCAGGTTCTGTGGGTTCCTTGGCCACCCCTGTACCCATGCCCTGCTGGGCTCCTCATCTGGCAGAGACTATTCCTCCCGGCCTTGATGTGAACCCCTACGTGGACTTTTCTGCCAGCTTCCTGCGCTTCATACACAAGTCTATGAGACAGGAAAAAAGGGAAAAGGGAAGCAGGGTGCCCTCTTTCTCCCTCTCTCCAGGAAGCTTTCCTGACTCTGCTGTCCTACACCGTCCTCTCCTCTCTAGAGAAACCTGGGATAATACATAAACATATAATACAATGTAAAACAATGTAACGGCTCACAACCACCAATGGTCTTGATGTGTTTCCTGTAAAGCTACACTGTATTACTGTCTCCACCCAGCAGTGGTGGAAAGTAAGACCCAGCATGTGAAGTAACCTGTTCCACAGAGTTGGTAATAAAGTCTGATGGCAGAGGCTGAGGTCTTAACAAGCATCCACATTTCTACCACCAGAGACGAAGCTTTGGTTATACTTCTTCCCAGACCCTTTTTCTATATGCTGAAGTAGTTTATGAAATTAAGATCACATTGTATATACATGATCTTTCTCACCTGTGTTATATGGTGAGCATTTCCCCATTTCATTAAAAATTCTTTCAGCAAAAATTTTAAAGTATCCTTAGTAGTCCATTTATTTAATCATGCCTCCAATGATAAACATTTTCAGTATTATTTTAATTACCACACTGCTAAATATCCAAATATACAAATCTTTGCGGAAGACTGCTTTTAAATCTTAGGGGGGTGCATCCTGGACTAGTCCATTTAGAGTATGTTTCTCAAGGTGTGGTCATTTCAGATGACCTGTGTCACATCATTCGAGGCTGCTTATTTAAAAAGTGCATCACTAGTCAGGGAATGGTAAAGTTGATGATGGTAAAGATAATATAACACTAACAGGTAACTATTCATTCAGCACTTTTATGTGTCAGGCACTGCTTTAAACCCTTTACATAAAATAACCCACAGTAGGTACTATTCTTACCCTCAATTTACAGATGAAGAAACTGAGGCACAGAGAAGTTAAGTCACTTACTAAGGTCACACAGTCTGCTGGTCGCCGGCAGAGGCAGGTCAAATCCATGCTTAACTTCCAAGTCCAAACTCTTAAACTTCTACCCAGAAGTTTTTCACCTTTTTTTGTGTGCCACGGAACCCTTTGGCAATCTGATGAAATCTACGGTCCGCTTCTCAAAATGATTTAAAAATGACTAAATTAAAGCACATAGCATTCCAAATGAAATACTGAATTGTAATAAAAATGTTTCAAAAAATAAAATTATGAACATATGTACACTTTTATTAATGCAATAAATAACAAAATCCAGCAGTGGGTCGAATAACATCACAGTTCTGAAGCAGTGATGAGGATAAATGCAACAACTGTAAAGTGACGTGAAAATATCTGTGAATTTCTACTGGTGACAAAGTCACAGGTAGTAGTAATATCACTGAGGGTCGCTGCCTTCATTCATAATGGAAGACAATGCTAAATTGCTATTGGAGGTTAGTGAGAATAAAGATGCACTCTTCCCCCTTCCAAGTTCAAGGACCCTCCGAATTCCACCCATATTAAAAACTCTGCCAGTTGGCTTTCCCTGTTCCAGAGCACCCACCTCCTCTTGACCCCAGCTCAGAGCGCCACCTCTCTGGTCCAGCAGGGAATGGGGAATGGGCAGTCCAGGCCTCAGACCCCTGCCCTGTCCCCAGAGCCCTACTGCAGGCCCCACCACAGCCCTTATGCCGTGGTGACGTGTTCCAAACAGATGGTGACCCCTATAAGGACAAAGGCTGCCTGGTCATCTCAGCCTCTCTTCGGCTTGGGGCCAGGCCTGGCCCAGGGCAGACAACAAACCCACATCTGTGCAATTGACTGGCAGCCAATGGTGGCCCGAAGCCACAGGCTGCTGATTCACACCTTGGCTGGGGAGGAGGAAATGCTGACGCCACTGAGTGGGTTTCTGGCTTTCTTTGCCAGTGCAGTAGACAGGGGGTCCATGCAATTCCGCTTAATTAAGCAGAGTAGAAAATACTATTGTTATGTGTTTTAAGGCAACGTTTCCCTTCAAATCTAGGGGGTGAGTTGACTATACCCTTCTTTATATTCAATGATAGGCAGCAGAGCTGAGTGTCATCCTGGGCAAAGTACTTTATCTTTCTAAGTCTCAGTTTCCACATTTGTGAAATGGGCTAATAACAGTACCTATGTAGCAGACATCTGTTGTTTCCACCTGTCCAGGCTCCATGCCCCCTTCTTCCAGCAACAGTGCTCTGAATCTCCTACAACTATTGGCAATTTCAGTGGGACTGTGGATCACAGTAACCTGCCCTTGCCTGACCAAAGGATGGTCAGGTGATTTGGCTGGGCCAATCAGATTCTCTCCTCCTAGAACTGGACTCTTGAGTGGCCAAAGGGACTGAGGGATGGAGCAGGTGCCTGCTTCTGGTGATGCTCTGATGCCCACAAGCAGTTTCAACTCCTTGTCCTTTCTGTGACCGGGGGCTGAGCCAAGTTCTGCCAGAGCCATCTTTCCAATACATTTCCTATGGCTTAAGTTCGTTAGGTTCATTTCTGTCACTTGCAGCCCAAGAATCCTAATACTCCTTACCTCACAGAACTGCTGCTCAGATCCAGCGACATAAAGCATGAAAAGCCTGGAGCGTACAGTAAGCACTCAAATAAACGATAGCTATTCAATAATAATAACAACAATAAATGATTGTTAAGTCTTGAGAACAAAACGAATTTGGAGTTATTTAATCCTTCCCAAATTTCAGAATTCCTACTGGCTATCATAGACCTCTTTAATATTTCCCTTCCCTCCCTCCCTCTCTAACTTTATCTTCACTGTCTGCACAGTCCTCCTGTTGACAGGTGCTCTCTCCCTCCCGGGTCTGTCTGTGTCTGCCCCCTCCACTCTCCTGTGAAAGGTGCTCCCCCAGCCCATCAAGCCGGGGGAGTGCCCCTGAGTCCCAGCTCCTCCCAACCACTTCCACCTTGGATACCTCTGATCCTGAGCCCTGGCCACCCAGCCACGTGTGTGTGCGTGTGTGGGGGGAAGGCGTGGCCTTCTTGAGAATACAGTCTATGCTTTCTTATGTATGTATGTATGTATGTATATGTATTTATTTATGCCACGCCACGCGGCTTGTGGGATTGTAGGTCCCCCACCAGGCTTGGCCCAGTCAGAAGCCCCCAGATCCTTGGGGCCCCCAGCCACCTGTCAAGCTCCATCTCTATTACTCAAATCTCTCCTGCTTTTTTCAAACACGCCACATGCCAGGGTTTCAGCTTCCTTTCCCTCCCGTTCTGTCTGCCTAAAATTCCTTTACCCTTCTCTACTTGACAGCATCCCTCCCATGCTTTGTGATCAGCCCTGGGTCACCTGCACTGCGTTGCCTTCTCCAAGTCCAATTTCCCCAAAACCCTAAGACACAGGCCCCTGCTCATTCCCAAGTTCCAGGCTAGCCCTGAAAGGCCATCTACCTGTCTCTCAGGACACTGACCTCCTTGAGGTCTGAATCCCCACTTTGCATATCTGTGTATCATCCCTGTGCTCAAAAGTGCCTGGCCCCTAAAGGGACTTACCTTCGTTCAGTGGATTCTCAAGAAACATTATCAGTATTACAAAGTACGAAGGTTTCTTGGTTGTTGTTTTATTGAAAGTGGGAGTCTCGGCAGCATTGCCAGATAAAGCGCAGGATGCCCCAGGAAATTTGAATTTCAAATAAACAATGAGTCATTTTTTAGTATAAGTAGGTCCCAAATATTACATGTTTATCTGAAATTCGGACATCACTGGACATCCTGTATTTTCATTTGGTAAATCTAGCAGCCCTAAGTTTTGGGATGGCTGGGGAGACGCCTGCAAAAGCAGGTGGGAGAGCTCTGCGTGCGCGCGTCGCACACACACACACACACACACACACACACACACGCATGCACGACAGATGCACCTCTGGTCCCTTCTCCCTTCACCGTTTAAAGAAGGCCCCGGGTTTGGGCTCATCGCCCGCCTGCAGGCCTGCACCTGGGCCAGCACGTATGAGGAGAGAATGCCCTGTAGTTTGGATAATGGGGCAGAAGAAGGATGGCTTGCGGCAAGGCTCGGGCTTGCGGGCTCCTGGCAGAGTCCCTGAGGAGTGAGCCACACCAGCCCCTGCCCACTGGCCCCCAGGCAGGAGACACCAGGCCTCCCAAGTCTATCACGTCAGCTTGCCCCCATGTCCCGGCAGGGGGCGGGGATGCCAGCTCTGGCACCCAGGATCTGGATGACCCCACTGGCAAGGGCTCTGTGAAAGGGACCACAGGGCCCCAGTTTCTGGGCAGTATCCCGGGCCAGGAAGCTGCAAGGACGGCTGCCCCAGCGGCATCCTCTCAGGCATTCCGCACAAAAGGTCATTTAATTTCCCCACCAAAGCTGCCCACTTCCCAGAGGAGAAGGCTCAGGGCCAACAGCGAGTGGATGACAGTAGGTCCCAAATATTACATGTTTCTCTGAAATTCAAACTTCAGACCAGAGCCCAGCTGCTGGGCGCAGAAGCCATGCTCACAACCCTCTGGCCACGCGGCCTACTGAAGAAGCCTCATCTTCTCTCCTTGGGCCAAGGGTGTTCACGCCTCATCACTTGCGCCCACAGGATGCTCATCTAGTGGCTCCCTTTCCTGCAGCTGCAGTGACCTGCAGCTGGTCTTGGCCTCCCAGGGGAAGGAGAAAACTGAGTCACACCAACCAAGACCGTTCACCCCATCAGAGCTCTTTATCCAAGGAAAAAAGCACGCATGATTTGCAACAGGATATGAGTGTCCTAGATGAGAAGTAGTACCATGCATGGAGTGGTCCCCTAGGCCTTTTTTGGCAATGTGGTAACTCTGCTGCTTGCTGACGCCCGTGCGCCTCCGGGTGGGTGACAAGCGGTTGGATGATCTGCCCAGGGGAGTGGGGCACAACTCTAACCTGAATGACCTCAGGGTGCAGACTGCTGAACTCCGGCCTGCAAGTCTTTCCAACCTATTCAGATATAAGCACTACAGGAGGGAGGGCCAGGCCACTGAACAAGGAGCATTTCAACCAGAAAAGCATCTGCTCAGGCCTTCCTCCCCTTGTGGTATTTTAAACTCATCTCTTGCCACTTCTTGGGCTGGAGGACTGGAAAGCCACATCCAGAGCCCTGGTTCCGTGGCAGGAGTTGGGGGAGAGTCTCGGAGGCCAGCATCTATCTGGGGAGGACAGGCTCTTGGAGGAGCTGGAGAATTCTGCTGCTTCAGGACAGGATGAGGTGGTGGGGATGTGGGAACCTGGCTGGAGCCGCCACGGTGTGGCACTGCTTCTCTTTCAAAATGAGCATTCACTGTTTTTTTAGTTTTACTAAAAACAGGAATACGTGTTCCCCACAGAACATTTGGAAAATAGAGAAATGCAATGCACAGATGAGCAAAAAAAAAAAAAAAAAAAGTGACATATATTTTATCAGCTATGTTTCTGTGCTTTCACAGATGCCTTCACTTGTAACCAGGTGCGAGTCAGCCTGAGCACATTGTTTTGCCAACAGCTTTTACTATTTCATATTCCCATGACAGAAGATGGAATTTTTGCCAGCTCGATGGTATTCTAGCTCGTGGATATAGTACGTTCCATTTATCTTGTTCTCTACAGATGGGTGTTTAAGTGGCCCCCAACTTCTACTATCATAAATGATACTATGTTTGTACACTCCTAATATGGCTCATAGTTACTGAGCCCTTACTCTATGCCAGGCCCATTTAATCCTCACATCAGCCCTATGAGATTGGAACTATCATTATTCCCATTTTACAGGTGAGGTACAGAAAGGGTAAGTAATTTGTCTGAGGTCACACTGTTGGTAGGTGGCAGGGCAGGGATCTGAACGCATGCTGTTTGGTGTACTTTCCTTGCTTACCAGAAGCAAGGAATGGCACAGATTCCAAGTCTGAACTAAAGGGACATTTAAGTAACTCTTAAGATATGACAGCCCCACCCACTTTGAGCTTGAGACAACTGCAAGAGCCTAGAGTGTAAGAGCCCAGGCTGACGCAAGGCACAGGGATATTAGCTCGGTGCTTTGTGACAGCCTGGAGGGGTGGGATAGGGAGAGTGGGAGGGAGGGAGACGCAAGAGGGAAGACATATGGAACCATATGTATATGTATAACTGATTCACTTTGTTATAAAGCAGAAACTAACACACCATTGTAAAGCAATTATACCCCAATAAAGATGTTTAAAAAAAAAAAAAAAAGAGCCCAGGCTGAGGATGACCCGGCAGGTGAGGTGAGAGGCCTGGCTTCTTGCAACCATGGACCAGAGGGAACAGGATGGCACAGCGCAGGTGACAAGGTCCATCATTTTACAGTCCGAAGAAAGCAAGAGCCATTAAAAAAAAACCTACCCGAGGGGGCTCAACGCCTACTGAAGGTACTACCTCTGTGTGACGCAGACAGGGTGCAGGACAAGAACCACCTGTAGAGGAGGTAGGCGGGCTCTGCGTTGCTCACGGGCCTGTCCCAGGGCAGCAGGGTGTCCCGCCTGGGGGCCCGGCACCCCAGAAATGCCTCATGAGTGAAAAAGCATGGAAAACAAATAGCAGGCCCCTAGGGCAGGAGGCAGGAGACAGGCAGAGATGTGGAGCATGGCTATCACTATCGTTAATGCTAGTTTTCATGACTACCACTGATTGAGTGCCCTTTATACAGAAGGCATCAGCAGTGTGTGAGAAGTGCCCTATACCTGTAGGTAAGCGCTATCACTGGCCCCATTTTACAGACCCTTGGGGAGCTTGTCTGCAAGGTCACCCAGCCCAGGAGCTCAGGAAGAGAACTCAAATCCAGGTCCTTTCTTCATGCAGTAATGGTGCGTCCATAAGGAATGTGCTAGGAGCTGGCATTTATCCCTCGGCAGGAGGGATGGAGAATAGGTTGAATGCATACATTATCTAAACAAGCACACAATCATCTTAGAAGGGTGACACTGTCCTCATTTTCCAGATACAGAAACTAAGGCTGGGGGTTGAGTCAGTCACCCAAGACCATGCAGAACTTGAATGTTTGTCTCTGAAACCCAAGTTCTTTCCACTCAAGTTTGTTGGCCTGCCATGCCATGTTTCTGCAAAACAGGCTGCCAGGATGGCTGGGATGCTGGGGGCAGCAGGGGATGGGGCAGGCTGGGAAACAGAATGCAGCTAATTTGGGCAGCACGTTCAGTTTGTTCCAGACCACTGAGCCTGCCAGCCAGAGGTCTCCCACAGACTGAAACAAGAATGTTGATAATAATGCCTAATAAGGGCGTGACCCATCCTGCAAAAGTCAGCTGCTCAGAGAGACCCGTTGCTCTCAGAGTCTGGCAGGTGGAGAGGGAGGTTTCAAGGCCAGCAGCACAGGGCCTGCCAACCCATCACTCCAGGGGCACCATCAACCCAGAGCTTCCCTGGGGTGAGAATGACTAAGGGTTGGTGGCAGCTTGTGCTTCATAAGTCCAGGCTGAGCGAATGAACAGTGAGACGAGGGAAGGGCCAGGATGGAGAAACTGGGGCCTGGAGGCTTAAATGATCCACCCAAGGTCACTTGGCTCAGGGGTGGGATCACAGGGCTGCCGCATACACGTACGCCAATCCCCACGCTGCCACTCTTTGCTGTGTGACCTCAGGCATGTGCCTGTACTTCTCTGAGCCTCCGGTCTCAAGGGGAAAACGACAACACTAGCATAACTATCTGAAGTACCAGGATCTTGAATGTATAAATAAATCCTACAAACGAACAGAAAACCAATAACTCAATATACCAAAAAAGGGGGCAAAAGACAAAATGGACAATCAATTCACAGAAGAGGAAACTCAAAAGGCTGACAAAGGTGTGAAAAGATACGTAACTTCACTAGCAAGCAGAAATGCAAACAAGCATTGCCATGAGATACTATTCCGTACCCACTAAAAAGTCTGACAACTCGGAGTGTTAGCGAGGAGCCAGAGCAAAGAGACCCACAGACACTGCTCCCAGGGACGTTAAATGCACAGGTGAAAATGCACAAACCCCAAGAGCCAGCAATCCCGCCTCAGCTGTACGTGCAAGGAAGCAGCTACAAGAAAGTATCCTAAAAATCTCCTACAGGAGCTCGCATAAACAGGGGTATATTCATAAATGGAATATGAAACAGCAGTTAAAATGAACTGAAGCTACACGTACCAACATAGATCTCAAAAGTGGAATGTTCTGTAGTTTTAAAACTTTCCGTACAAGATCTTGGGGACTGCTGAAAAGGTACAAACATTAAAAGAAAGGTACACGAGGCCTAGCTGGGAAGGGGCCTGATTGCCACAGGGTACAAGGGATCTTTTTGGGGGTGATGGAAATGTTATAAAACTGGATTGTGATGATGGCTGCACAGCTCCACACATTTATCTAAAGAAATCAGCCAATTGTACACTTACAATGGGTGAATTTATGGTATGTAAATCATACGTCAGTAAAGCTACTGAATAAAAAAATCATATCTATTGGTCTATTTTTAAAATGTGCATGGGAATGACAAGCACCAAATGTAGGATACTGTTTTTATTTCGGGGGGGGTGATGGAGTGGGTGCACAGGGGGTTTTGCATGTGCAATATTTCATTTCTTAAAAAATAAAAATAAAAATGATTTGAAGTGAATAGGGCAAAAGGTAAAGATCTGACAGCTGGATGGTAGACTGACAGACATTTAACTTATTCTATGTATCTGTATATTTGAAATCGTGTATCGGAAAAGTACCTATTTTAAAGGGCTGTTGTGATGACTAAATACACATAGAGAGCTTAATCCAGTGCCTAGCCCACAACAATGGATTAAATTTCAGCTGTTAAGGTTACTGCTTCTATAACTACTTCTAGCATCTTGCTCTTCTTAACATCTAAAGATCTTAAGACAGAGCAAGCCAGTATTTCCTGGCCCCTGCTAAGGGAGACTTTTTTCTAACCCCAAGGCTTCTCTCTACCTCCCTCTCCAGTGCTGGAAATGGGGCGATCCAAAAAAACCCTGCAAAACCTACAGGGAGCACTTCCTCCTCCCCTCAAGCTGGAAGATAACCTAGCTGGGGAGGGTGTCCCAGGGTGTCCCACTTGAAAGCCCCCTTTCCATTCATTTAGAAAGCCCTAGGCTCCACGGCAGGAAGATGCAGGCAGAGAAAGGCCAACAGACAGAGTGCAGTGGCTCCAGGGGAGCTTTCTCCAGATGATAATACTGTTGATATTACTGTCAACAATGATCCCTACCCACCCATGGGGATCTCGGAGGCCCTGGGAGCTTCTGCCCCTGCATTCTCCAGATGTGGCCTATGGCTCTGCCCTTGGGCCCACTGATGATGTCTCTGCCCACAGGTGGAGGAGGCTGGGGCCAGGCGTGATGAAGATGCCGCCCTGATCATGGAGAAGACGCCACTTAAGGTGGAACAAGTGGCCCAGCCTTGATGGGCAGCCCTGAGCTCCTGGTGAAGCTCTCCAACGAGAACTACAGCACCTGTGACCTGTTCGCTCCCAGGCAACTGAGTGATGAGACAGGTGGAGGCTGAAGTAGCTGTAAATAGGGAGCAGATGGTGGGAAGCCTCAGTAACTAAATTGTATGTTCTCATGCAGTGGTTGGGGCAGGGCGGTTAGAAGTCAGGGTGTGTGTGATTTCGCCCTCCTGGGGGACATGTGTGGAGACATTTTTGATTGTCACAGTTAGGGAGGGGGATGCTACTGGCACCTAGGGGGTAGAAACCAGAGATGCTGCTGAACATTCTACCACGCACAGGACAGCCCCTCACACCAAAGAACGATCTGGCCCAAAATATCAACACTGTTGAGGCTGAGAAATTCTGCCCTAGAGGGACGCAGCACTATTTACAATTTGCAGATTATAGAAGCAGTTTAGAGAGGTAAATTGACCAGCTCAAGGTCACACAGCAGGAAGTGGCGGAGCCCAGGGCTGTCCAACTCCTCTGCTCATGCCATCTCTCCAGAGTGGCTGGGCCAACTTCAGAGAGGAGGATATACCAAATGGGAAAAAAGTCCAGACCCATGCCAATAGCTACCTCCATGCCCATGCTTTCTAGAGTGGCAGGGGCAGGTACGGTTTGGGAACAGGAGCAGGCGTCACTGGCAGCTGCTCATGGGTTTCCTGCCATCACAGCACTTAACTTTCTCTGTTCCTGTGGATGACTCAGGCTTCAGTTCAACCCATTGCCCCTATTCATCCGATGAACCCAAAAGGCTGGCTAGAAGGGAGAGGGCTCCCTTGAATCACAGGAGTGTCTAAACCCACATGCAGAAAAATAAATTCTTGGTGAAATCCCTCCTCATGTGACTTTGGCATGTTCCCAGTCAGAGTAACATGGATACCACAGGGCAGGGAGGCAGGCATCTAACGGTTATGGAATGTCAACCCTGTCAGTCACAAGATCCCTTCTCCTAGGAAGTGGGCACCACTACCCCCATTTTACAGATGAGGAAACTGAGGGTCAGAGAGGCTACACAGCAAGCTGGACGCCAAGATTTAAACCCAAATCCATGTTAATATTTAGAGACCTGTCTGAAGGAGCCCCTAAAAAGTGGTTGAAGGCTTACAGAGATGCCCCTCAAAGCTGCCGCACCTCCAAAAAACTGGCAGGGAGGGATCTAAACAGAATGAAAAGCCTCAGAGTGATCCCAAATGATGGCAAAATTCCCAGTTTTTAAGAGGACTTTGCGTAGGGAAACTACGGGGTATGAAACCTGCAAAGTGGTGTGGCCTGGTGGAATAACACTTTTTGGGGTCGAACATACTTGGATTTACATTCCTGTTCTGGCCCTGACTGTGACCTCGGGCGTAGGACTCATCTTTCTGAGCCTTAGTTTCCTCATCTGTCAAATGGGCCTAAGAACCTGTGCCTGAGAGTCGTGTGATGAGAGAGGACAGGAGAGAGTGGATGATGATGCCCATTTCTTGGAGACTGTATGTATTCTGGTGTTCCCAGCTCACAGATCTGGTGGGAGGCAGCATGGGGAATTTCAGACTTCCTCCTGTCTGCCATGTTGGTAAAAACTGTCTTCATAGCAAAGAGGCAACTCAGTTATACACTCAACAGGCTCAAACAAGGAACCAAGATTTGGCAGCATTTGAAACAGTTAAAAAGAAAGGGGGTGCGGGGGAGACAACTTAGCCCAGCTCTGGAATCAAGGGAAACTTCACTCTATTTAAAGATGCCACAGGTCCAGGAAATAGCTTCCCACCGCCTGGCTAAGGCTTGAATAACTGGCTGCCCAGCCAATAACAATACAGGCTCACACAGCACACCCTTTCTCGTAGGGAGTGCAGAGTGGATTCCCCGCTATCTCCTTTCAGAATTGTATACACTATTCGTGTAAGGCATGTAGATCTGCTTTATAAGAACGAGCCTCATTAAGAAAAGAGATCCAAAGACGACTTGCAGGGAGGTCAAGGAGCTGAATTTAGCCAGCCAACGCCCCTTGCTCTTTATTGTTCTATACTTCTTTGTTAGGACTTTTTTTCCCTCCCTCTTGCTCTTTTTTCCTTCCTGGTTAACTTCTCTGCAGCTAGGCGCTGCCACTGCTCCCTTCTCACCACCAGAGACACCATAGCCCCCTTCCCTCCTGCAGAGAGGCCTCCCCAAGGCCTCACCTGGGCCCAACACCCCACAGCCCCATTATCCCTCTACCCAGAACCTCTGAGGTAGTCCAAGGGCCCCTTGAACCCACAGATTCAGCTCCTAGGCTGGTGTGGAACCCACTTCCCATCTGGCGGGTCACCATCTACCCCAGGTACACCTTCCAGAGGCAGGGAAAACCGAATGCAGCTCCTCCTTGTTCCAGAACCTGAAGCCTCCCTGCGCCTCAGCCCATCTGAGGGTCCCGTCTGCAAAATGAGGCTACTGGCCCATTTTTTCAAGTCCCCGCCAGCTCTAAACAAGATTCCCATTTTGCCAGGGAGATAACCAGGAGAAAACTTTCATACATTTTTAAACAGAAGTTATTGGAGAGAAGGGGCAGGGGTCTTTTTCTTTTTTAAAAAAACTTTTTAATGGTGCAGGCACTCAAAGGATCCATTCTCAGAGGTCTCTATCGCTCCGGCTGGCTCCCCCAAAAGGACGGAGCCAACTTGGCGATCCCTGCTGGGGCTACCTGTGGCTGGGCACTGCGGGTCTGAGCGCCTCCAGACAAGGAGGGACAGGACGGGCGGCCTGAGAACAGGCGCCTCTCTCTGTCTCTCTGTCCCCTACACCGGCCAGACTTTTCCACGGATGGGCAGGACGGGAGTTGCGGGGACAAGGAGCAGACGGAGAGGGGGAGAGGGGCGGCAAAGAGACGAGGGGGGGACGAGGCGGGAGGACACGGTGGAGGAGCGGAACAGGGCAAAAGAGAGGAGGGGGAGGGGGAGAGAGGGAGGAGCCGGGAGAGACCCGGGCCGCGCAGCAGCAGTGCCGAGAGGGGAGAGGAGGGGAGGTGGGGGAGAAAAAGCAGGAGGCAGAAGTTTTCAGAGCCGTGGGGGCTCTAGGTCGCCCCCGATGGGGCACGGGCTCAAGGGGGCGTGGGGGTCGCGCGGCACTCACATAATGCTTGTTGGGCACCCGCCGCTTCTGCACGTCCAGCACCTTCACCTCCACGATGCTGCGCCGCGGCGGCATGGCCTCTCCTCCGCGGGGCCGAGTGCGGGTGCGGGGAACGCGGTGTGTTGGGGCGCGCCACAGCGGGCCGGGAACAGCCGGCCGAGCGGGATCCGGGGGCCGAGCGGGATCCAGAGCCCGGTCCGAGCACGAGCCGCCGCCGCCGCCGCCCTTCGCTCCGCGCGCCCTCCGGCCCCGCCGCCGCCCGCCCCCGGCCCGCCCCCGGCCCGCCCCCTCGGCCCGCCCTCCGCGTCGTTGGCCCGCCCCACCCTTAAAGGGCCCGGCCCCCACGCCCGCCCCCGGAGCGCGGACCCGGCTGGCCCACGTCCGGCCTCGGCAGGGCCTTTGTCCCGGCGGCGAGCCCCCGCGGCTGGGGGAGGGACGGGCGCGCGTCCGCCGTGCGATCACTGATTGACCGGTGGATTCATTCCCGCATTCACTCCTTCTGATACCCGCAGTCTGGCGCCGGATGTGAGGGCCAGACTCCAGGGTTCAAACTCCGGCTCTGCTGCTAATCGATTCTGTGACCTTGGGCAAGTGGCTTAACCTCTCTGGGCTCTCTGAGTTTCTTCATCTGTAAAATGGCCCTAGTGCTACAGCCTACCAACCGGGGCTGTCCTCAAGATTAAGTGCATGTGACGTCGGTGGCACTATAAATGTTGGCAGTCGTAAACAGCCCCAAGCCATGGGGATTCAGGGAGGAGCAAGAAAAGCCGCCCCCTCTCCACCCCCCAACAAATGCAAGTATGATATAATGACAACAGTAGCAGCAAAACAGGGCAAGAGGGTGGTGACTGCGTGAGGGGCAGTGGATGCTTGTTAACAAGGCCACTGATTCCCAAATGTGGAGCCCTCACTCTGTACCAGCTGCAGCGCCTCCTGCTTTTCTTTGAAAATTTCTCTTTGAATTCTCAGGACAACTGTGGCGGTGGGGGGTCGGGGGAAGGTGGTTGACCCGTATTACAGAGGAGGTGACTGAGAGCAGCCTCCGGAGTCACAGAGCTGGTGGAGGGACCCCATCACTGGCTGGCTTGAGGCATATTTCACAAGTTAAAGTTAAGGGTGGCCGGAGCTGCTCCACATTTCTTTATCCAGTGCCTCCTATAGCCCTGGCTGGGCACTGAGTCATTTTCAGGTGGTGCTGGCTGAGCAAACATCTGAATGAGTGTACCCATAATGCATGGTTAGGAGGTTTAGGCCCCTGGCCAATGTTCTCACACTAGTAAGCAGTAAGCAGGGCTCTTTCCAACAAACCACACAGCTCCCCTCCAGGCCTGAAAGAGCCCAGTGCCCCTTACCACCCTGGGTCCAAGGTCAGTCTTTGAAAGAGGGTGGGAGTCATCCAGAGAGGATGCTTTTCAGCAGCCCTGGCCAGGCCACTGGAGAGTTTGGTGCTGATTCACTTTGGATCTGCCCCACCACTTGCCCCTCTGACTTTCTTGCCAGGTTTTACCTTGCTCTGGTTCTGGAGGCTGGCCGGTATGGATTTCACTGATGGGTTTCCTGTCCTCTGGCTTCCTGCTGGGCTTGGTTAGTGGGGGTCCTTGGCAGGAGACTGAGGGCAGGAGAAGAGAGAGGTCTGGGTATTCACTTCCCAAGCTTCCTTCCTGCTGGGTTGTCCCTGCCAAAGGTACCTTCCCCATACCGGCTCTCTCAGGGCTCCCTCTAAGGGTGGTAACTGTCCTGCCAATACTGCACCCTCCTTCTTTGGTTCCCCAAGCCCTGCCCACACCTTTATAAATGGACTCTTCAATAAACTTTCCTTTGTGACCCAGTTTGTGGGTGGCATTTCTTTCATGCTGGGACCCTCATTGATATAACTCCTGTAAGTCACCTTCTTCTGAATCATAATTGCAAGTCAAAGAGTGTGGAAAGGTCCAGTATGTTGAAGGCCTGGCTTTTCTGTGCCTATTGCCTCAATCCTCTGCATGAGCCAAGCCCTCCTAATAAGGCAGAACCACAGAGGGCAGATGCTAGAGGAAGTCTGTGAATCAGCCGGCTTCCTTGGTTTTCCCAGAAAGGCAAAGAGACCTGTCCCCAGTCGCACCCTGAGCAGCAGAGCCAGTCCCCAGCCCTCCCGAGTGTGTTCACCTCTTGCGCTGTGGCAGACCTGGCCAGGGGAGACAAACCTTCCCCCCACCTGCCCGTAGCAGAGATACAATACCTGCATCTTTCCACACCCTTCCTTTTTCTTTTCTTTTTTTCTATTGTAGTGAAATATACATGACATGAAATTTACCACTTTAACCATTTGTAAGTGTACAGTTCCCCGGCATTAAGTGCATTCACACCGTTGTGCAACCATTACCACCATCCATCTCCAGGACTTTTTTGATCTTCCCAGACTAAAATTCTGTACCCCTTAAACACTAACTCTCCATTCGCCCTCCCTAAGCCCCTGGCAACCACCACTTACCAAGTGTGAGACCTTGGACAAGTCGACCTGCCTGTACCTCCATCTCCGCATCTGTAAGATGGGATAAGAATAGCCACGGACCGCATAGGCTTGTTCTGAGCTCTAAATGAGATGACACAGGTAAAGCACGTGTATTTTTGTTACTTTGCTACCAGCCAATCTGTTACCCCTAAATATCTCCTTTTAACCTGCATCCAAATCCCAAAGCTAATTTTAATTCTGACTCTGCCTTGACCTACGTTCACTCTTCCCAGTCCGGACCCTCTTTATAGCCCCTGATTGCGTGTCCCACCTCACCTGCCACCAGTTGTCTCCATTTTCTCCCAACAATAGAAATGACTTGTCATCTCCAGAAGAAAACATATTCTGTTTTTTCCTACCAACATGCCTTGGCATAAGCTATTTATTTCCCCACCTTCTCTGCTGGTGACCTCTTATTCAGCCTTCAAAGCCCGGCCTGAATGTCACTTCTTCCAGGAACCTCTGCCTCCCAGATATCACTTCCTTTCCTCACTAACACTGTGTCTTGTTGCAGCCATCACACTGGGCTGTAACTGATGACTTTGCCAGACTCTGAGTTCCCAAGGAGCTGGAATGGGTCTTATTTGTCTCAAATCCCCCCAGCGTCGGCACAGACTAGCACAGAGAGGCCCTGAGGAAAATACTTGTAGGATGAATGAACCCATCTCCATCTCCTTAACTCGAAACTCAGTCCTCACCCGCCTGGTTAATCAGAACTCCAGGCTGGGCTTGTTTTGTCCCTACCCATGCCCCAGAGACGTCTTCACGCCAAGCTCCATTCTACCCACACTGCTTCTGGGAACACTGGCATTCTCCCTGATTGTAGTGTGGAGCAGACAGGGTAGAGAAGATGGTAAATCCGCTGCTTTAGCTGACTTTATCCTTCTAAATTCCTGTTTCAGAAGTGCACTTTGCAAGTCTGAGAGCTACAGACCATAGGAAATCAATGCTAGAGCCAGTGGACCACAGAATTCCACATGGCAGGTTTATTTGGGAGGAGGGCTGCACATTCGAGGAGCATTGAGTCCATCAGCATAAATTAAGTTCTGGTCTTTTTGTGATTTTTAGCGTCTGCCGGGCTGGCAGGCTGCACCTTTCCCAAATCCCAAGTTTCCAGGATGGGCAGCCAGGACCAGGAAGCTGAGGCCTGCTCCTTTTCTGCTTCTCTCCGTCAACCGCCTCTGAGAAGGCACCAGGATTCTTTGCAGGACAAAGCAGGAGCCTTGGAAAGAGACTCCTCCCCACCCCACCCCCAACTGCTGTCTGATTGGCTGGCACGGCAAGAGGCTCGTAATTAACACGGCCAGGCCTGCGAATACCCAGTGGCCAGGCACATGTGGTCCTGTGGAATAGGTCATAGGTTGTAAGGAAGCAGGCCTTAAAGCAAAATTCCAGGTGCCCAGGCGGCAGGGCAGAGCCTCCAGGAGTGGGGAAGAGGTTGAGTGAAGTTTCCTCAGCGGCAAGAAGGCAATCATGAGTTCCTTCCTCCCATCTCCCACCTTCTTCCTCTTTCTTGGAAGCCAAAATGATCTTGCTCTGAAAAGGAAGCTCTGTTCATGATGCTCCCCTGCTCAGAACCCCCCACTGCTCACAGATGTTCCTGTGCTTTAGGTTGGCATTCAAGGCCACCATGACCTGATCCTTTCAGTACTGCTTTCATCTAACCCTATCCCGTTGCGGAGCACAGGCTCCGGACGCGCAGGCTCAGCGGCCATGGCTCACGGGCCCAGCCGCTCCGCGGCATGTGGGATCTTCCCGGACCGGGGCACGAACCCGTGTCCCCCGCATCGGCATGCGGACTCTCAACCACTGCGCCACCAGGGAAGCCCTTTTTCCCTACTTTTTAAAGAGTTGTGTGTGTGGTAATGTAACTTTTATCCAGCACGTACGAAGTGCTATGTATAGCACCAAGCATTCCATATCCATTTCCCTAATTTGCCCCAAAAATCTGCAGTGTGAGAATTATTTTCCCCATTTTCATGTGAGAAAACCAAGCTTAGAGAAGGTGCCAAGAGTCATAGCATGGAAAGGTGGTGAAGCTGGGATGTGAACTCAGAATAACTGGGCTGCTTGACCTATGTTCTTTCCATTGAAGCCAGAGCCCCCTTGAGAAAGGGCTGGTGTCTTCTAAATGTTTGTATCCGCTCCCCTCCATTAATAGGTGTCTCTCTGCTATATACTGAATGTTTGTGTCCTCCCAAAATTCATGTTGAAATCAAATCCCTAATTTGATGGTATTTGGAGGTGGGAGGTCTCTTGGAGGTGATTAGGTCATGACAGTAGAGACCTCATGAATGGGATTAGTGCCCTTTAAAAGAGACCCTGGAATTAACATACACACACCTAGATATAAAACAGGTAAACAACAAAGACCTACTGTATAGCACAGGGAACTATACTCAATATCTCGTAATAACCTATAATGGAAAAGGAGCTGAAAAAGAATATATATATGTATAACTGAACCATTTTGCTGTACACTTGAAGCTAACACATTATAAATTAACTACACTTCAATTAAAAAAACGAAATTGTGTAAAATCAAAAAGTCATGAGATATATGCAAAAGGAAGCTTATGAATGAACATTTTTAGAAATGTAAATGTAAAGAAAACATCAGTTTGCATTTATTCATGAGCTCATTATTTACAGTAAATATACAATAGCAAAAACTTCAGAGACTGAAAATGAGGCCCAGTGAAAACAAAAATTTCAAGTCTGCAAAAATTAACAGTGAAACATTATGTTACTACATTGTATCTAGATGTATATGAGCTGTAAAGGGCTCCTAATTCTTTTATTATTAAATGTAATATTTCATAAATAAATAAATAAACAAGATTCCAGAGAGCTCCCTTGTCCCTTCTGCTATGTGAGGACACAGTGAAAAGACAGGCATTTATGAACAGGAAGTAGGCCCTGACCAGACTCTAAATTAGCACCTTGATCTTAGAATTCCCAGCCTCCTGAACTGTGAGAAGTAAATTTCTGTTTTTTTTTTTAAAAAATAAGCCAGCCAGTGTATAACGTTCTGCTACAGCTGCCCAAAAGGACAAAGACACCCTGTAAAGCCATCCTCTATCCCCAGCTAGATGGGTCTTTAGAAAAGGCCAGTTAGATAATATCTATAAAAGCCAAGTCCTCACCCCAGACCTCAAGGACCAGCAGGATCTGGCCTCTGCTGACCTCTTGCCCTCATCTCATGCCCCTCCCCTGGCACACTCCCTCCACCCAGTCTGGCCTTCTCTCCATTCCTAGAACACTCACCACTTTGCACATGCTGTTCCCTCCTCCTGGAATGCTTTTCCTTCAACTGGCCCATTCCTGTCTTTCAGGCTTTAGTTTAAATGTCATCTCTTTGGTGGCTCTTCCTTAAGTAGCCCCCCTCATATCTCTCCCACGTGTATTTCCTTCACAGCACTTATCACCATTGTCATCTGTATTAAGAAAAACTGCAGTTCTTCCCTCCTACAACTGTTTCTCTCCTGTGTGTCTCCTTTACTACTCACACAGAACACTTTACTTCTGGTCACCAAATATCTGGAGGTTTCCCCCCAAGCAATTCTCTGTGACACCAGCTGGGTGTCCTATAATTTAACTCAACTCTGACACTATCTACCTGGAGATAGTATCAGATCCCACAGGTTAAGGGCTCAGTCCCACAAGGTTGCTCCCATCCCACTTCAGACACCAATTGTAAGTAGTAGGTCCCCAGGCTACCCATGACCCGCTCCTCAGGTTCAATTAGTTTGCTAGAGTGGCTCACAGAACTCACAGAAATGCTTATTTATGTCTACCGGTTTATTAAAGGATATGATAAAGAGTACAGAGGAAGGGAGAGGAGAGAAATAGGGGAGGGAGATTAAGAAGCACAAACTTCCAGTTGCAAAATAAATGAGTCATGGGGGTGAAATGTGGGGGGAACATAGTTAATAATTATACAATACCCTTGTACGGTGACAGATCATAAGTAGACTTATCACGATGATCACTTTGAAGTGTACAGAAATATTGAATCACTATGCTGTGTAACAGGAACTAACACAGTGCTGTAATTTTTGTACTTCAAAAACAAACAAACTCATAGAAAAAGAGATCAGATTTGTGGTTATCAGGGTTGGGGGTGGGTAAAGAGAATTGGAGGAAGGTAGACAAGGTTGTAACCTTCCAGTTATGAGATAAGTAAACACTAAGGATGTAATAATGTGCAACATGATAAATACAATGAACAATGCTGTATGTTATGTATGAAAATTAAGAGAGTAAATCCTGAGTTCTCATCACAAGGAAAAATATTTTTTTCTATTTCTTAAATTCTGTATCTATATGAAATGATGGAGGCTCACTAAACTTATTGTCGTAGTCATTTCATGATGTATGTAAGTCAAATCATCGTGCTGTACACCTTAAACTTAGACGGTGCTGTATGTCAATTTTATCTCAATAAGACCAGGAAAAAAAAAATAATACAGATGAACAGCTAGATGAAGAGATACATAGGACAAAGTCTGGGAGGGTCCTGTGCAGAGGAGCTTCTGTCCCCATGCAGCTGGGCTGGATTGCCCCCCTGCTGTGGATGTGTTCACCAACTTGGAAGCTCAAAGAACCCCCTACAATCGTAATTTTATGGAGGCTTCCTCACGTACGCATGATAAGTTATTAACTCCATTTCCAGCCCCTCTCTCCTCTCTGGAAGATTGGAGTGGGGCTGAAAATTCTAAGCTTCTAATCATGATGGCTTGGTCTTTCTGGTGACCAGCCCCCAACCAGGAGCCATTCAGGAGACCATCCAGAGTAGCCTCATTAGAACAAAAGATGCTCGTAGTGTTCTTATCACTTAGGAATTTACAAGGGTTTTAGGAGCTCTGTGCCAGAAACTGTGGACAAAGACCTATATATATATATATATTTTATGATCTCACATCATCCTTTTATTTATCATCAACTAGAAGGTGGGCTCTACGAGGGCAGTTCAGTCTGTCTCATCAGTTATTATCCACCAACGCCAACATGGTGCCAGTTCTGAGTAAATAGTTGCTAATGAATGGCTGTCTTCTCCACAGGAAGGGCAGGACCTCTTCTTTCCCACAGTGTCTGACCCCTCCTAACCGTTCAGCAAATCTTTGTTGAATAAATGAATGAATGATGAATGGGTGGATGACTGGATGGATGAATGCATGAGTGTGTGAAAGATCATGTTGATCACAAAAAAGATTTGGGCTTAACGTTTCAGATCAGTGAGCACATACTCAAGAGGCCTCTGAGGGGACCAGGCCTGGTGACTCTCATCTTGTTCACAGAGCCTGGAGAAACTTGCAAAGACTAAGCGTGTTAAAAAAGGAGAGATCACCTGCAATTGGGCTGTTTCCCGAAGTCAGATTGGGTGCATTTCCTCATTTAGCCACAAGGTGGCAGCCTGTCATGGCCGCCAAGGCACCACTGCAGTCACACACCCCCCAACCCCGCCCTCCCCCCCCACCAAGCCCCCACCAACCCATAGCAGCAACAATGACTGTTTAATCATCCCCAGTGCTTCTCACACCCAACATTCCAAGGTGAATCTACATGCTTAGTTACCCTATAAGTTTGTTCCAATGGATATGAAGGTTATGATTCAGCCTTGACTACTCAGATGAAGTGTATCAGACCATGACCCCAAAGGGCAGGTAGCTCAGAGAGCCCAGTTATGTATTCACTAGTATTTATCTATCACTTGTATGCAAGTATTTATCACTTATACAAACAGATGTTTATTGAGTCCCTAATATGTGCTAGGCACGGTACGAGGTGCTTGGAAGATCCTTTTTCCTGTGGCGTTCATGTTCTAGCAAGGAAGGCAAACAAAAAGCAATAAACAGGGCTTCCCTGGTGGCGCAGTGGTTAAGAATCCACCTGCCAATGCAAGGGACACGGATTTGAGCCCTGGTCCGGGAAGATCCCACGTGCCGTGGAGCAACCAAGCCTGTGCGCCACAACTACTGAGCCTGCGCTCTAGAGCCCGTGCTCCTCAACAAGAGAAGCCACCGCAATGAGAAGCCTGTGCACCACAGCGAAGAGTAGCCCCCGCTGGCCACAGCTAGAGAAAGCCTGCGTGCAGCAACCAAGACCCAATGCAACCAAAAATAAATAAATAATTTAAAATTTTTAAAAAGCAATAAGCATAAGGAATAAGGCAATTGTACAGCACGTCAGAAGGTAAAGTGTGTTATGAACAACCGATCCCAGCGGCAGGGCTCAGGAGGCAATGGCCTCCACTTCCAGAACCCAGCAGGACACACACTGGGAGGGGAACTGAGCTAGAGCTACCTGAAAGCCCCCTGCCCCAGGACAAGGGACCTCTGAGGGCTCTGTGCCTGGTTACTCCCACCAGAAAGAGACTGAGGGGTGGGCCTTCAGAGCAGGGGTTCTGAAGGAGAGTCACAAAGAGACCAATGCCAGGGACTGGGCAGAAAAGGGTCTCAGTAGTAGTGGGAGCCTCGAAAGACCCTACAAAGCTTACCCTGAGAGACAGAGCTATAGGCGTTCCCGAGATACAGCCAGGACGATAGGGAGGGAGGCTGCAGTGGCTTTGAAGACAGCTGGGGGGATACAATCAGGTTGCTTCCTGCTTGTCTCCTAGGGTCCCTGAATCCCCATCTCCAGCAAAGTGCTTGCCTTGGCCTCAGGCTCTGTTTTCCCAGGATCCCAGGCTGGGAGAGAGGGGTCTGTTTGGAAGCTGCGAAGTGGCACCTCTTGCCACAGGGACCGAATTGTGGATCATGTGAAATGGCAGAGAGAAAAGAATCAGACAGACCTGTGGAGAGAAGCAGAAATGCGAGTTGAACACAGAGTCTGGGCTTCCTTTCAGGCCAGGGTCGGGCCCTTCCAGAAGCCCCACTGCATCTCTGTCCTGTATTTACTTAATACACACCAGTGTCCCTTTAATCCCTCTTTTTACTTGTAGTAGGTATGAAACTCAGGTCACAGATATAGGTGTCCGTGAACGACATCATTTCTTAATTTTCTTAAATCAGCTTAATTTTTGATCCTGCCTCCAAACTGCTCAGCCGCTCTTGGGGTAACCCCTCCCAAGGTTCTAACAGGATTTCACACTAAGTGGAGCCCCAGTAGCTTTCTTTCCATTCATCATGTCCAGCCATTCGTGCCGAGTCACCCTTGGCTCTGGCCCATATGGTCCCTTCATGTCCCCTGCATGGCAGGTCCACACCCTGCTATGGGCACGGGATCCCTGGGGAAGCTTGGGGTCCAGCGTCCCTGGTAATTCCAGCGTCCTCGTCAAGGTGCAGTCTGGGAGCAGGCACAGCTCCCTTCTGCTCTCAGATCTACAGACCCTCCTGCACCTCCCAAGCCTGGGGACGGCTCCTTTTGTCCTAGGGGAAATTCCTTGTTGATGCCCACTAGCCAAGCACCCCAGAACACACCTGTAGGGAGACACACCTGTGGGTGTGTTACCTGCCTCTTTAAGAGGGACACACACCATGGGGAGCTGGGGCATCTGTGGGAGAGAGCACGAAGAGGGGCTTGTCAGGGGGTTGGGGTCTGTGTTGGAGGGTGTAAGGGAGGGCTCGAAGAACCAGGGTTTGTTCTAGGTTGGGTGCTGTCAGGAAGCAGGGGTATTTGGATGATCGGGCAGTACTTTTCACCTAGGAGGCAGGAGAAATGGAGCAGCAGTCACTTGGGTCAGGCAGGAGGGGGATGTTTGCTCATGTGGAGGTGGCCTGAGGGTGGCTGTTTTCACCTCTGCTTGGGTGTGATGAAGGAGTGTTCACTTTTTGTTCTGCTCCATCACCGTCACAAGGCGTCCTCATCTGACACTGACGTTCTGGGAAATTGTGTATGTTCAGGACAGACTGGCACAGCCTGGCCGGGAGCAAGAGGCCAGCTGTTAGCTGTCGTCCAGCAGGCCTGCTTCTTCCTTTTTCACCCTCTTCTTCAAGCCCTGTTCTCCTCAGGGGGCTCAGGTTTGGAAGGGAAAAGCCCTGTTTTAAATCTCCCAGGAGGCAAGGAAGCCCGGAGCCTGCTACCTGCTTATGTCAGGGAAGAAGGGATGTCCACAGGGAGGAAACAGGAAGTCATTTGTAGGCACGTGTTTCTGGCCTTATGGGCTTGAAGGGGGGGGGGGTCTCTGCTGAGTCTAACCAGGGTCCCCATGGCAGGCATGGGGGTCCCCACTTTATAGAACCAAAGCTCAGAGAAGGGAAATGTATGCTCTAAGGTCACATAGCTGGCAAGCAGTAAACTTGGATTCCAGAGCTCGTTATTTAGTTGTTGAGAGTCATTTTATGTTGAGAAAGAGGTACAATTTGGATTAATGATATGAATCGTCAGCCTGGATGTGCTGGAAAACATTGCAGCAAAAAATAGATAAAGCAGAATAGAAAGAAAAAAAGAAAAAAGAAACCTAAGAGGAGATGGGCAGGTTTAAGCACCCATCTCTTTCTTTGGTAGGTCAAATAGGTAAAAACCACATACAGACACGGAGAATTGGTTCTTGACTTTTTGGAGAATCTAATGAGCTCGATGAACTCTTGCTCCAGAAAAATGCACATCTGGAGGTAGGTTAGTATTTTACATGTATCTGAGGGACTCATTCCACCAGCCAGGAGCTCCTTGAATCCCTGATACTGAAGACTTTAATCATAATTGAACCCAAATGTAGGAATCAGACTTAAATTTGAACCCCAGCTCCACGTCTCTGGTGATGTGACTTTACACAAGGTATCGAACCTCTCTAAGCCTTAGTTTCCTCATCGGTGAAATGAGGATCACAGAGACATTTCTCAGACAAATATTATATCATTTATATGTGGAATCGAAAAGATTGTACAAATGAACTTATTCAAAAAACAGAAACAGACATAGAAAACAAACTTATGGTCATCAAAGGGGAAAGGGGAGAGGGATAAATTGGGAGTTTGGGATTAACAGATACAGACTACTATGTATAAAATAGATAAAAAATACAAGGACCGGGGCTTCCCTGGTGGCGCAGCGGTTGGGAGTCTGCCTGCCGATGCAGGGGACACGGGTTCGTGCCCTGGCCCAGGAGGATCCCACATGCCGCGGAGCGGCTGGGCCCGTGAGCCATGGCCGCTGAGCCTGCGCATCCGGAGCCTGTGCTCCGCAACGGGGGAGGCCACGACAGTGAGAGGCCCGCGTACCGCAAAAAAAAAAAAAAAAAAAAAAATACAAGGACCTACTGTATAGCACAGGGAATTATATTCAATATCTTGTAATAAACTATAATGGAAAAGAATTGTAAAAAAATATATATATATATGTATAACCGAATCACTTTGCTGTACACTTGAAACTAACACATTATAAATCGACTATACTTCAATAAAAAAATTAAAAAGCAAAATAAATTATTTTTAAAAAACACACAAAAAGACCCCAAAACAAACAAAATAATAACAACAACAAAAAAAGAGACATTTCTTGCAGGATCCTGGGGGGATTAAATGAGAAAATTCTTGGAAAGGGCTCAGCACAGAGCCTGGCACACAGCAAGCTCTGAGTGGATGGTGGCTCATACTACTGTTACCATTATAATGATAGTGGAGTTCATGGACACACCAAATCTTGTCCTTTGCAAAAAATATACATTTTTTACTGTGCCCATGGACCAAGCACAGTAAGAACAGTTATTTTAAACACAAAAGGCAGAAAAGTGTATTGTCCATACCCTTTGCTCACAAAGCAATAAAATGAGATGTGAATAACACGTTTAAACTAAAGGAAAAAACCCAAACTACTTAGAAATGGAAAAAATAAAACAAAAAACCGTTCTCCTGAATAGATCTTGGACCCAGGGGGAAATCAATAAATGTGCTTTTACTGTGATGAAGAATCAGTTGGCATTTCTGCCTGTGTCCCAGGGGTTAGGGGTGCCCCGGTTTCCCTGCGTCTGACCGCCTCCAGGGCCATTTTCTTTTTTCAGCAGAGTTAAGGACAGGCAGTGGAGTTTTCTGTAGGCACGGAGAGGTGTGGGAGGACCTGGGGACAAAGGCCAGGGTAGAAGAGCCTCCTGGGAGTGGAGCCAGGACCACAGTGGCTTTGACTGTGGCCCTTATTGTGAACTTAATTAGTAAAAGGGAAATGGATTCCGGAAGATAGAGGCTTTCCAAATGGATGCATTCAGTGGCACTGGGGACAATCAGGAAGTACTAAACAGAAATGGAGATCAATATTGCTTGCTTTGAATCTGAACAGGCTGGGGAACCAGAGAATAGAATTGGGCCTAGAACATCACGATTCTGAATGGAAAGCAAGTAGAGATAATATGGAAAGTGGGGGAAAAGAATGACTATGTATGGAGTGAGAAAGGCAAAAGGAACAATTCAATTAGAGAAAGATTAATAATTGAGTTGTATTTAAAAGCCAGCTAGTGCAGGAAGGGGCTGGCGTAAACATAAGGGAGAGTTGAAAGATGGATGGCTGTGAGTTGAAAGATCATAAGTAATGAGAGCGGCAGGGCTTCCCTGGGCACTCCTTGGGTTTTTGCTCTGACAGAAGACAGACAATGGAAGAACATTTTTGTAAATGTCCTTCATGAATTAGTATCTTGAATGCAAATGGGAAGCAAGGTCATGAAGGCAATGATGACAGACAATTGAGATGCATTAGTGACTCAGGTCCGGGGAGGGGTCCTGGAGCCGGGGAGGGCTTGCTGCAGGAAAACTAAGAGATGATCATGGACAAAGATGAATGGAGTTTTTCAAGAATGCTGAGATGGTTGGAGGGAAGACCTTTTTACCCTTTAGAAAAGAACTGTAATATCACATTTGAAACAAATCTTTGCAGGGCGAGAGAAGCGCTGAACACATTACATATTGCAGAGAACTGTGGAAAACCCCCGTTTGATAATGAAGATTGTAAGAGGTGCTGAATTAAATATCGAGCATGCGGTAGCTATTGTATTCATTTATTAGCCAACACTAACCGTGTGTTCCCATGTGCCTGGCACTATGGTCACATGACAGTTAATATTTACCTAACACTTGCTGAGCTCTGGCGTAAGTTCTGTGCATATATTAGCTTATTTAATCCTCACAGCAACACTGAGAGGGAAGTGCTATTGTTATTCCCATTTTCCAGATGAAGAAACTAAGGCACAAAGGAATTAAATCTTTTCACAAGGCAGAGCTGGGACTAGGGTGAGCTGAGTGAGGCACTTGCCTCAGATGCATAGTTTAAAGGGGTGGGGGGCAAAAGACCCTCAGTAATCAAGATAAGTAATAAGTACTATGTAAATGCAATATCTAAAGAAACCAAAATTAATGCGGAAAAAAATCTATGATGAATAAAATACCAGAATTTTAAATAAAAATGGAATCAGCTAGGTCACACAGCTTGTAAGCGGCTGAGGCAGGATCCAAACTCAGGCAGCTGGCTGCAGAATCCATGCTATTAACCACTACCTCATACTGCACTCGAAATTGGCCAACGGGCTGCATCTGCCCTTTTTTCCTCTCTCTGCCCAGTGCCCATTCCAGGGCCTGGCACATAGTAGGTCCACAGTTCATGTTTGTTGAAAGAATACTGAACGAAGACATGGGCCTTGTCCTCAGGAGCTCTCATACCACCTACTATGTGCCTACAATTGTGCTATGGGCTTGCTGTGTGTCACAGATTGTACGTGTTTTATAGTTATCAAGATAAAGTCAAGCTAAGCCATGGGCAGTGGGAGTCCAGGGGTAGGAAGGACGCCTTCAGTCTTGCCATGCTGTGGCAGGCTTTTAGAGGGGGTGACATTTGAGCTGGGCCTTCAAGGGCTGATGAATTTCTTTGGGTAGGAAAGGGGGAATGCTCCGTAGTGACATGGCTGAATCCCCATGCATTGCTGAGTCAAGAAAACTTGTCTGCAGAGTGATGTTTGTTATGTGGTACCATCTACATAAAGAAACCTTCTCCAAGTATGCATATGGCTGCACACATGTGTGGGGAAAGATCTGGGAGGATGAACACCAAACTCTGGGGAGGGCTGCACGGGGGTGCGGGGACTGGAGGGGTCTTGAGAGAGCCTTCAGCTTTACATACAAGGTCCAGCTTTTAAAAAACCAGAAGACAGCCATTATTGCTTGTGTAATTAAACATTACTTTTTCAAATAGATTGAGGAGGATCTCTAGGAACTGATACAGAGTAGTTTCCAAGATACATTTTTTAATTGAGATATAATTGACATATAACATCATACTGGTTTCAGGTGCACAACAAAATGATTTGATATTTGTATGTATTGCGAAATGATCACCACAATAAGTCTAGTTAACATCCATCACCACACATAGTTACAATTTTTTTCTGGTGGTAAGAACTTTTAAGATCTACTCTCTTAGCAACTTTCAAGTATACAATACAGTATTATTAACTATAGTCACCATGCTCTGCATTATATCCCCATGATTTATTTATCTTATAACTTGAAATTATAAGATAATTTTGACCCCCTTCACCCATTTTTGCTCCCCCGCCAGAACCCTGCCTCTGGAAACCACCAATCTCTTCTCTGTATTTATGTTTTGTTCTTTGTTGTTTTTTGATTCCACATATAAGTGCGATCATACAGCATTTGTCTTTCTCTGACTTATTTCACATAGCATAATGCCCTCAAGGTCCATTCATGTTATGGCAAACAGCAAGATTTCTTTGTTTTCATGGCTGAATAATATTCCAGTGTATATCTATATACATGCATACACATACGTATACTACATTTTCTTTATCCATTTAACCATCAATGGACCCTTATGTTATTTTGTGTCTTGGCTATTGTAAATAATGATGCAATGAACATGCTGGTGCATTTATCTTTTTTAGTTAGTGTTTTCATTTCCTTCCAATAAATACCCAGAAGTAGAATTGCTGGATCGTATGGTAGTTCTATTTTTAATTTTTCTTTTAACTTTTTGTCTGGACCACAAGGCATGGAGGATCCTAGTTCCCCCGACCAGGGACTGAACCCTCACCCTGTGCCGTGGAAGCACAGAGTCCCAACCACTGGTTTGCTAGGGAAGTCCCTATTTTTAATTTTTTGAGGAAACTTCATTTTGTTTTCCAGGGGGGCTGCACCAAATTACATTCCTACCAACAGTGCACAAGGGTTCCCCTTTTTCCACATCCTCACCAGCACTTGGTATTTCTTGTCTTTTTTTTTTTTTTGCGGTACTCAGGGCTTTCACTGTTGTGGCCTCTCCCGCTGCGGAGCACAGGCTCCGGACGCGCAGGCTCAGCAGCCATGGCTCACGGCATGTGGGATCTTTCCGGACCGGGGCACGAACCCATGTCCCCTGCATCAGCAGGTGGACTCTCAACCACTGCACCACCAGGGAAGCCCGGTATTTCTTGTCTTTTTGATAACAGCCATTCTGGCAGGTGTGAGGTGGTATCTCATTGTGGTTTTGATTTGCGTTGCCCTGATGATTAGTGATGTTGAGCACCTTTTCATGTACCTGTTAGCCACCTGTATGTCTTCTTTGGAAAGACGTCTATTCAGAACTTCTCATTTTTTAACTGGGTTGTTTGTTTTTTTGATGTTGAGTTGTATGAGCTGTTTATAAATGTTGGATATTAATCCCTTGTGGTATACTGTTTTTATTACCATAGCTTTGTAATAGTAATAGTAATATATTTGAAATCCAGAAATGTGATGTCTCCAGCTTTGATCTTCTTTATCAAGATTGCTTTGTCTATTTGGGCAAGATTCATTTTTATGTGCAAAAAAGCAAAGGGCAAAAAAGTACTTATAGCATGTGATCTTTTTTGTGAGAAAGAGAAATAAGACTCTATGTATATATGTACATGTATCTATCTTTTTGTTTTGTAAAAATGGAACATGGGAAGAATAATGAAATCATGAGAATGATTACCAATGGGAGTAGGTATGAATGGAGCAGAAAAGATAGGAATGGAAGAAAGAGTCACTATCCTTTTATAGTTTTTAACTTTTGAGCCATGTAAATAGTTTACCTAATCAAAAAATAAGACGAAACAGAAATGATGGAAAAAGCAACCCTAAATTTGAATACAAATAGAAACATACGAAGCTGTCTGTCAAATTGATACCAATCACCCAGACAGTGGAAGTCGTTCCATGACTGTGACTACGTATTCTTCATCAGATATATATATATTTTTTTTAATTAATTTATTTTATTTACTTATTTTTGGCTGCGTTGGGTCTTCATTGCTGTGTGCGGGCTTTCTCTAGTTGCAGCGAGTGGGGGCTTCTCTTTGTTGTGGTGTGCAGGCTTCTCATTGCGGTGGCCTCTCTTGTTGCAGAGCACAGGCTCTAGGTGTGCGGGCTTCAGTAGTTGTGGCACGTGGGCGCAGTAGTTGTAGCTCGTGGGCTCTAGAGCGCAGGCTCAGTAGTTGTGGCGCACGGGCTTAGTTGCTCCACGGCATGTGGGATCTTCTGGAGCAGGGCTCGAACCCGTGTCCCCTGCATTTGCAGGCAGATTCTTAACCACTGCGTCACCAGGGAAGCCCCATTGGATACATTATAAGGATGAAAAGAACTTCAAATAAATCATGAACTTTACTTAGTAGAGTTTTTGTTGTTGCTAGTGATACTGGTGTAGTAGTTTGTGTGTACTGTGAAACAGAGTTATATACTGATGTTATTGTGAGCGAGTTCGCACTCTGGAAGAAGGAAGATGCAAATAAGAAAGGGGGAAAGTGCCAAAGAAACCTGTGGCGTTGGACTTGAATAGGGACAATCATCATAAACTAATAACTAAAACTAAAATAAAGCAGCAGTGAGCACATCTATCCCCTAGGTGTTGGTTTCTAAATACCATTTCTCACCAAAAGGAACTCTTTGACCAAATGGCAGATTCCTGGGTTGGGGCAAGGAGAGTACAAGGTAAGTCTGGAGCATAAAGACCAATGAGGACAAGATGAAAGGACAAAAAGGACACAGGAGTCTGCTTAAAGGGGCTCCCACTGGTCAATTCGGGCATGATTTAAATATCAAAAAGAAAAGCAATGGGAATAGATTATAATATATTGAATTTTTAAAATCCATGAATTTATAATGACATTGAAGAAGAGGAAAGAGAGTTCTCTTTTAGAGTATCAACTAATACATTTAGAAGGAATAAAAGAAGTATAAAATCACCATTTTGCAACCAATAATTGATTTCAGGCAAAGATCATGAGTGAAAGTTAAAACTCATGCATGAAATGTTGCTGAACAGAGCTGTCACATGATCTTGCAGAGCTGTCCTACACTTATCAATTACAAGAGGACTAGGGTACAATGAAGCAATCTGGCCGATATTATCTTCACCAAGGGTGACAGCCATCGAGTTTTCCCTGCTCAGACGGATGCGGTGAGCGCTCATCCGAAAGGCTGCACAGTAGAGCTGTTATATACACAGGCTGTGCCTCCAGACTGCCTGGGTTCAGAGCCCAGCTTAACCTCTGTGCAACCCTGGGTACGTATCCCCCCCGGGGCCTCATTTATAAACTGGAAATACGAATAGAACTTACTTCCCAGGGTTATTGTGAAGGTGAAATGACCTGGCTTGGGGAATGCCCCTAGAAAAGAACACACACTGGACACGTAGTAAGCACTTAGTTTAAGTGTTGGTGGCTCTTATCACCAGGGAGCCACACTGCCTAGGACACAGATGACGCTCAATAAATGTTATTTTCGGGGCTTCCCTGGTGGCGCAGTGGTTGAGAATCTGCCTGCCGATGCAGGGGACGCGGGTTCGTGCCCCAGTCCGGGAGGATCCCACATGCCGCGGAGCGGCTGGGCCCGTGAGCCATGGCTGCTGAGCCTGCGCATCCGGAGCCTGCGCTCCGCAACGGGAGAGGCCACAACAGTGAGAGGCCCGTGTACCGCCAAAAAAAAAATGTTATTTTCATCCATTTCCTCTCTCCTCCCCATCTGGCAAATAGCACCTGGGCTTTGGGGCTCTTTGGCCTGGGTTTGACCCTGGTTCTCCTACTGAGTAACTGAGTGACCCTGGCCAGAGCAGCAAACCTCTTTAAAAGCCTCAGTGTTCTGAATGGGCCCTTGAAGGATTATGGTGAGGATTAAATGAGAAGGCTCATGAAAAGAACCCAGCACATAGCAGGTGCTCATTAAAAGGTAGCTTTTACTGGCTGTCATGTCAGCTGGGGGCTGTTGGGGTTTTGGGCTCTTTAATCAAGAGTCCTGTCTTCCTGACTCCTGCCACACGGGGGCAGCCACTGCCTTCTTATTTCCTAAGTGCTCTGGCAGGACTTCTTCCAGCAGGTGGCTCACTCGCCACCAGAGGGCTTTGTCACCTCTCTTAAAAGCATCCTTGAGTGGACAGACAAGAGTCCTGGGTGACAGACAAACCCATCAGATTCTAATTTGTTTCTCAGTCGCTTGCTTCTTCATCTGAAATGGGTGGTCAGACAGCCCATCACTCCAAGCTCTCTCTGGCTGGGACTGCCACGCCCATTCCAGGCACCCTGCTGGGGACCCAATCTTCTAGAGAGACCATGCCCAGGTACACAGGTGAGCCCCCGCCTTATCCTCCGTGTGAAAGGGGAGTCGTCTGGTGGCAGTGCCGTGCTTGGAGATGCTAGAATTGCGCAGTCCAAGATGCGTACTCAGCCCATTCACCTGCCTTCTGCTCTGTGAGCCCTCACGGATGCGGAAGGTGCAGGGCATGATTCAACTCCAGGCTTAGTAAGTCGGTTTTCACTCATCCACAGTTTATGATGGTTTCACTCAGGGGGCTGGATTAATGCTTAATGTTCCTGGGCAAGGCTTGCTTGGGGATGGAGAGGAAACACTTCTCCAGTGAGTCCTACCTGCCCAACAATGTACTAAGGGCCCTGTCAGGGTCAGAGGGAGAGAGTGACTTGCCCAAGGTTACACAGCTAGGAGGGGGCAAGCTGGATCTGAACCCCAGCTGTTGGACATTAAGGAACCACGATGTGTCCCCCCATTCTCCATCCAGTACCAAACTGGCAGCCTTTGTGGAGGGTCAGCGCTGTGCCCAGGCCTGTCTGGGGGTCTCTGGGAGACTCGGGGAGAAGGGTCAGCTTTGTTGGCAAGATAGGACCCATTTATTGCTATTATTGTTTATTACTACCCTCTGAAACCCTGGAGGAAGAGCAAGAGAACGAGGCTTGAGGATAAAGGAGCAGGGTTTCTCCCCCTCCACCAGACTGATGATTGAAAGGAATGTTTTCCTTCTACTTATATTTCACCTTGGGCCTCTTAAAACTGTTCTTTTTCAGTTGTTTGACTAAACATATATTTCTGTGAACATCTGCACAGATTTTTTATTGTCTTGTCATTTTTTTCCTAGTGACTGGTGTTGTAGACAGAGTCTGGGTTCTGGAGTCACGCTGACCTGGTTTTGAATACTAGCTCTGTTGCCAAATGAGCTGTGTGACTTTGGACAAGTAAGTGAACTTCTCTGTGTTTCATCTTCATCTGTGAAATGGACATTAGAACATCTTTCTCATGAGGTTCTTTAGAGAGCTTTAAAACATACTTTCTATCAGGAAACATTTCAAGCACAAATAAAAACCATGGAAAATACAGTTTAAAGTCCCATGTGCTCACGTGCTCACCTGGTAGCTACAACAGTCTTCAAGTTCTAGACAGTCTTGTTTCATTAGTTCTTTCACCCATGTCATCCCCTTCCCACTGGATTATTTTGAAGCAAATCCCTATCATTATGGCATTTTATTTGTAAATATTGCAATATGTGTCTCTAAAAGATAAACACTCTCTTTTAAAACATAACTTTGGAGAGGCTTCACGGAGCTTATTCTCTGTGGCCAGGATTTTTTTTGTTGTTGTTGTTTTGTTTTGTTTTGCGGCACGCGGGCCTCTCACCGCCGTGTCCTCTCCCGCCGCGGAGCACAGGCTCCAGACGCGCAGGCCCAGCGGCCATGGCCCACGGGCCCAGCCGCTCCGCGGCATGTGGGATCCCCCCGGACCGGGGCACGAACCCGCGTCCCCTGCACCGGCAGGCGGACCCTCAACCACTGAGCCACCAGGGAAGCCCGTGGCCAGGAGTTTTAATAAAATTTACTGGATCTGATGAGAGCTCCCATTAGAACTTTTCAAGAATAGTTATAATAGAGCTTCCCTGGTGGCACCGTGGCTGAGAGTCCACCTGCCGATGCAGGGGACGCGGGTTCGTGCCCCGGTCCGGGAAGATCCCACAAGCCGTGGAATGGCTGGGCCCGTGAGCCATGGCCGTTGAGCCTGCGCGTCCGGAGCCTGTGCTCCGCAACGGGAGAGGCCACAACAGTGAGAGGCCCGCGTATGGCAAAAAAAAAAAAAAAAAAAAAAAAAGAATAGTTATAATAAACATTCCAAATGCTCTTATTGGTTGTTGGAACATCTGAATGCAAACACAAGCAGTAGTTGACCATAAGACTACTGTGTTGTAATCTGGTTACAGTTATATTCCTGACGATCATTTGTTGGGGGAGTGCTACCTACTGAACTATGTTTTTACAACTCTTTGAGGTGAGAATGACTATCTTCATCTGTAGTCAAGGAAGAAGAGACATGGAGAGGTTAAGGCTTTTCCCGGGTCAACAGCAGTAAGTGGTGGGGGTGGAATTTGAAACTAAGGCGTATTAGACTCCAGAGCCCATGCCCTTTCCTCTGTCTTGTGCTGTAATCTTTAGAATTTCGATCGGCTTCTCTGTTGAGATTGTAAATTCTTCAAGGTAAGGGCTCTACCTTATATGACTATTTCCACAGTTCCCAGAAGTTTGATGATTGGCTAACAGAAAGTCCAGAGTAATCTCTGCAAATTGGTACTTAAAAGCAAAGCTTGTCATCATCATCACCATCAGTTTGAACGAACAAGTGCTTGTTAAATATCTCTACATGGGACTGTACTCAGACCCTGTGGGGAGTAAAAGACACAGTCTCCATCCTCAAAGTTACTTATAGAATCTGCCAGATACTGATTCAGACATAACAGCAACAAGATGGGAAAATGGGTTGGGTATCTTACTGCCTATGAGGGTGATTTCTTATCTGCCTCAATGGCCTCATGTTCCCTATGAAGGCAAAGATGTGAGTATGAGCTGAAAAATATTTATCTGGGCCCACTTTGTGCCGCAAACAGTACTGGGATCTACCACTACTAGGGAGAGATAGTAGGAAACAGGATAATGGGGCAGACAGACAATAATACAGGCGGACAATATACAGCAAATGAAAAAACACACAAGATATTTCAAGTAGGGATAAGTGCTAGAGGGAGACAAGCAGGGTGATGTAATAGAGGGTAACAGGGAATGAGAAGACCTACTTTGGATGGGGTGGTCAGGAGGACACCTCTGAGAAGGTGACATCTGAGCCATGACCTGAAGGTTGAGCCATAGGCAGCCAAGTGAGAAGCCACAGAAGACTCATTCCAGGCCGGGAACTGCACATGCAAAGGCCCTGAGGCGGGAACAGGGTTGGCATGTTTGTGGGACAGTAGAGGGCCAGCGTAACTAGAGCATGCTGGGCAAGGAGGAGAGTGTGGTAAGGTGGGATCAGACACTGGTTGGCCAGGGCCAGAGCCCATGGGGGCTGTGAGGCCAGGGGAGGAATTTGGAGTTCACTCTCCATGTGATGAGAAAGCACAGGGTGATTTTAGAGCAGGCAGTAGTGTGATGTGATCTGACCTTGTCACTTTCTAGATCTAAGTCCCTCCTCCGAGCTCCGGGTGGTGAGGGCTCCTGCATCCAGCCAGCGGCCTTGGTGCAGCCCTGGCGCTCACCTCTCTGCAGGGAGCCACGCTTCTGGTCTGGACAGGTCCAAACACGAGGTAGAGCCAGCTCATCTGCTTTCCTCCTGCCTCACCACCTCTGGAGGGGTCTTTCTGAAAAGCGACATCACATCCCTCCCTGTGGCTCCCATCACCCTCTGGATAGAGTTCAGCCACTTTAGCTTAACTGGAAGGTGACCCCCTGACCCCATGACCTCGGGGCGTTTGTCATGCTCTTCCCACTGTCTAGAATGCTTTCTCCCACTGGTTAATCTAGTGACTTCCTAACCATTCATCGAGGCACTTCCTCTCAGAAGCCTGCCTGAGTTCCCAATGTTTGGCAAGGTGCCTGTTTCTATCGGTGTACTTTTTCAGTGGAACAAAACAGAATACTCAAAGAAAAGATGCTGAGGCAATGAGAAACATCATTTCATTTAACGAATAGTCTAGAGATAAGACGGTTCCAGAGTTGGTTAATTTAGGCACAACTAGGTTTTCCCTCTCTACCATCTCATTGATGGTGATGACTCTCCTCAGGGTTGCAAAATGGCTGCCACATCTCCAGACAAATCTGCATATGACATTTGGAGAAGCTGTGATAATTTCTTTCTTGTAGCAGGGGGCAAAAGCTTTCTCAAGAGTCCCTCAGGTTCCCTTGGCCTGGATTGGATCAACTGCATGTTCTGAAGCACTTCCAGATGAGGAATATGGAATTACCCGATACACTCAAATCAATCAGATTCTCTCTTTGAAGCTAAGGGAGGATCGTCTGATTGAAACTGGGGTTTTATTAGCAAGAGAGGAAGAAAGGTTATTACCTAGTGTGGCAGTCAGCCTCCAAGGTGGCCCCAATGATCTCACCTGCTGGCATTCATATCCTGTGTAGTGTCCTCTTCCATTGTGCTGGTTGGTCCGTGTGACCTATAGCACAGGGCAGAAGAGATGGCATGACACTTCTGAGATTAGGTTATAGAAAACTGTGGTTTCTCTCTTGGCTGCTCTGTGGATCACTCACGCACACTCATCTTCTCTTGGATCACTTGCGCTGGAAGCAGCTCTGTCATGAGCAGCCTTGAGGAGAGGCTCACACGACCAAGAGCTGAAGCCTCCAGCCAACAGCCACGTGCGTATGCTTGGAGCAGACACTCCAGTCCCTCCAGAGACTGTGGCCCTGCTGACAGCTTGACTGCAACCCCATGAGAGACCTAGAGCCAGGACCACCCAGCTCAGCTGCTCCTGGGTTCCTGACCCTTAGAAACTGTGGGAGATAATCAGTGTTTGTTGTTTTAGGCTGCTTAGTTTTGGGGTAATTTATTATGTGGCAGTAGATAACTAATACAGCTGGGACACAACAGCGGCTACCACGGTGCCCCCTACCCAAGGGGTTGTCCTCCTATGGCCTGTGAATCACAATCAGAGCATCACTTCATAATCTGTGTATGTCTATTCCCCTGCCCCCCACAAGCTTGGAATGCCTTGATTTTTCATTTGCTTGTGCTCAAGGTACTAGAGTGTGTATGTGCATGTCTCTCTCTCTGTGTGTGTGTGTGTGTGTGTGTGTGTGCGCGCACACGTGCGCAGTCAAGTCACCAATCTTCTCCTTCAAGGCTCCTTCCTAATGGGCTCTCTATGGACTCAGGAATGTCTTATTTCCTCTGTGTGCCCCGGGTCTGGCACAGGCCTTGGCACAAAGTAGCCTCAGAGAATACAGAGAGAATCAATGAAGTTAACAGGATGCTGGGGCAGGTGAGAACCCACTTGGCTGCCATGGCAACCACAACATGGAGAACTCAGAGCAGCCTGGGCGCTGCTAAGGAGCTGGGAGGTTTGGCAGTAATTTTTCTGTGAAATGGCTCAGGGAGGTGGCAGTTAGTCTCTATTCTCACCACCTTGGAAAGAGGGCACCCGGAAGCATGGGGGTGGGGTGGGGGAGGCAGCCAAGTGCCTTTGCCTGCTAGGTACACTCCCAGGTACAAAGCCCTCTCACTTCCATGTCCTTAGTGGTGCCTCATCATAACTCCTTCAGGCCTGCCTTTTGTTTACTGAAGACCTACTATGTGCCAGTCTCTTGGCTGAACACTTTATGCCCAGCTCTGGTCTATAAGCCTCACAAGGATCAGCCATGGGAAGAGTTAGGTAAAAGGAGGATAAGCAGAAGGGTGGGTAGGATGGAAAGAATATTCCAGACACAGGAAATAGCATGTGAAAAGGTCCTGGGGTGAGAAAGAGAATACAGTTGGAACTCATGTCTCCTTGGCTCCATAAATGACTTTTCCGTTATACACCCTGAGGTAAATCCTCTTATTACCAGCACCCTCAATATGAAAAGTTCTTCCCATCCCCTCCAAAGGGGTGGGATCACAGAGTTGTAGTGTCATGGTTTGGAAAACAGGCTGCCTGGGCCTGGCTCTGCCACTGAGAAGCTGTGCTTACCTGGGGTACTGACCTCAGTCTCCTCATGTGCCAGATGGGGATGACAGCAGAACCTACCTCATAGGGTCTTTGCAACACTAAATGAGCTTATGGATGAAAGGCACTTACAACACACAGGTGTTGTCTTGTGGGGAACAGAGATGTGCAGAGGCAGACCCCAACTGGGTCCCTCAGGAGGGCAGCCCTCGTTGGGGGCAGCTAGGAAAAGGGGAGGGTTGGCCATCGCCCTGCTGAAGTGGGGCATGCCGTTAAGTCCATTGTAGCCTCCCGCTTCTGCCTGAGCCCCCCACTCCTCTGCACTGATCAGAAAGGACTCTTGGTGTAAAGGATTGGTCCTTTGTCTGAAGCCTCCAGCTTCTGAGAGTTGGAGACAGTGTACCAGGGCCCATTTTCTCCATTTCCAGACAGTTCCAGACAAAACCAAGCGTGACTGCTTCGGAGGAGCATGGGGGTGAGACAAACGTACTATTTTAAGGCAGCTACAGGAGCTCCATGTGCGTTCTCTTGTCACAGGCTTGTCAGAGGAGCTGGAGCAAACCTGAGAGGTCGGTCAGGGGGGCCAGTGCAAGCCAGGGGCTGGGCGAGGGGAGGGCTGACTCACATACAGACCCCGGGAAAGCTATGGTTGAAGAGGAAACCAGGTGCCGCAGGCGGACCCCCCAGTGAGGGCATCCACAGGGGACAGAGAAAATGTTTCAAATCGCAAATGCCCACAGGGATCACGTAGGCTGATGCCTCCATTTTATAGATGAGGAAACTCAAGTTCAGAGTTACGTGTGGTGGCGGGAGAGGCATAGTTTTCTTTACTTTATAAATCGACACACATTTTTTGTTTTAAATAATCACTGTTAACTAGTTAATAATGTATGCCACCTCAACGCCTAGGTTCTTTGTGGTATTTTAAAAGAACAAAAAAGATGTGTGTGAACTGACTTAGATCTCTAACACTTAAGGAAAAAAAAAGCTGCAGAAGAATATGTACAGCATGTTACTAATTATTAAAAAATAAAGCCAAGCCAGGATGACACATTTCAATAGGTCCGTGTGTGTGTGTGTGTGTGTATGTGTGTGTGTGTGTGTATATATATATATATATATATATATATATATATATGAAGGCCTCAAGATCTGGAAGGGCGCTCATCAAGTCGTGTAGGATGGTCACTTTCCAGAGGGGACTGGATGGGGAGTGTAGGGCTGAGGGAACCTCAACTTCATCAGGAAGGTTTTAAGTTTTAAGAGAATCTTCTCATATATTACTTGTGTCATTCAAACATGGAATACAAAATATTTTTTAAAATTATTGTCAAAAGTTTGTTTGACCCCGGGGTTAGATTTGTCCAGAAAACATTTCTCTTCTGGGTATCAGACCTAGTAAAACCCTGACCTCTCCTCTCTGAAGCCTCACCCCTGCCACCCCCATCATGTTTTGGATTTTGTAAAATACAGAAAAATGATGAAAATGCTAATTAAAAGACACTCACCCAACTCCACTTGCCCAAAGGCCGTGAGAAGATGTGTTTTCTCAGGATGTCTCAGGCTTCCGGGAAATTCCCGAGCCCTGGGGGCCAGGCTGATGGGGGTGCTCGATCCCAGGCGTGATTAGAGGTGGGGAGAGGTGGGGCCTCTGGGCTTCCTCCTTCAGTTGAGTCTGTCCCCTCTCCCTTGTGTGTTTCTTCTACTCTTTGTCTTGAGACAAGTGGTCAGCACCCTGGATGCTTTTACCAGAAAAAGGCAGTTATCATGAGTTAACTATGTTCCCAGATTTGATCTTTTTTTCTAAATTAATTTTTAGGAGCACAAATCAAACAAGAACACGTTCTCCTCCGGGGATGAACACTATAGAGGAGGCTCAAGTCCTTTTGGACAACCCTCATCTCCAGCAACCACTGTTAGCAGTTTGATGTGGATCCTTACAGAGCTTCTCCCCTGCATTGCTACCTAGTTATCTGTACTCATAAAACTGTCTATTTCACTGTTGTGTACTGTGTGTGTACACGTGTGTGTGTATATCTGTGTGCATACTTGTGTGTGTACTGTGTGTATACATATGTGTATGTGTATTGTGTGTACATTTGTGTATGTGTGTACTTGTGTGTACATGTGTGTGCAGGGTTATTGAGCATGCCTGGAGCCGGCTGTGCACATTGGGTAACTGTTGTTTGATGTCACTAGACTTTGCCCCACGAGGCAGCCCTGCCTTTGTCCTGTTCCTTGTTTTCCCGCTGCCTGGTGCACAGTAGGTGTTTGCAAGGGCCCCCGCACTTCAATCTCAGGCACTGCCTCCGCCTGGGCACTTGGGCACCACATCAGATATCCTGAACTCTGCCTCTGTTCTTAATGGTGCCTCTGAAGGGAGGCTAGTCGGTGTCTGAGGGGGAGTGGCCTGTCAGAGCCGCTCTGGTGGGAGGGATGGCCCAGGAGATCTGAGCTTGTCCAGCGACCTCCCGGACAGAAGAGGCCAGTCTGGAGGCAGCTTCCAGGAGGGAAAAAGAGAGCACTGAGATATAAAGTAAGCCTCTTGACCACAGGAAATAGGACTACCCTCTTACCCTACTTCTGTGGAATTAATAATCAGATCAACTAGGACCCAAGGCTCTCGCTGCCCAGCTCCGCATTTGGAGACAAGTCTCCTCTCGGGCCTTCACTTCCTTACCTGACTGACCATGCTCTGTCCCCGGCATATAGTGGGTTCTCAATCAGCCTCAGGTTATATTTTCTTAACCCAAGGGCCCTACTGTGCATCAGATCATGGTGCTGAACTCTGAAACAAACTTCAATTTGATAAACGTTTATTGGTCCTCTGCTGTGTGTCAGTATCCATTAGGATGCTTTTGGTTGCATGTGACAGAAAAAAAAAAAGCTCATGTAATTGAACAGCCAAGGGTATAGATCAATCCAGGGCTTTTGGGTTTCTCCGTATCTACTTCGTGGGTTGGCTGCTTCCATAAGGCATCTGCGCCAAGCAGACCTTCCATCTGTGGTCTAAAGATGGCTGCCAGCAGCGCCCAGAGTTAAATCTTTCTTCATTCACATCATGCAGAGAAGGACAAGCAGCTAGTCTAGCGTTTCCAGCAAAACCTTGAGATTCATTCTTGACAGGTCATCTTGGGTCCCAGGCCCTCCCCTGAGCCAGTCAGGCCAGCTGATCCATGCGCAGTTAAGTGGCCAGGCCACTCATAGGTCAACCTTGGCGTGGGGTCAGCCAACTTCCCTGACTGCCACATAGACCAAGGGTTGGGGAGGATGCTGGGCAGCAAACCCCTGTGCCCTGAAGGCTATAGCAACACTCACCCTTCGCTCACACCTGCAAGGTTGGAAGACGGAGTGAGTTTCAGAACATAGGTGAGGACTGCAGTGCCTGTGTCCATACACGGGAGCTGGGCTATGTGTCCTGGAAGAAGAGGTGTAACTACCGCAGTGCTTTAAAAATCACCTATGAGCACCCTAGCTTCTAGAACCTGGATTTCCCAACAAAGAACAAGATCCATTATTTCATGAACGAGGAAACAAGAAAGTCATGACTTGCCTGGATCACACAGAAGCTGTGGCCCAGCTGATGGCAGAATTTAAGATTTTTAATGCCCAGGGGAGTGCTCAGCTTAGTGCTGTAATTGTTGCACCAAAGGTCACACCCATTCGGGGGGCGGGGGGGCGGGATGGTGAGTAAATGCTCCTGAGTGGAGATGAGTGGGGTGTGTGCCATGGGGGATCACCCCTGGGATGTCTTTTCATTACGTTGGTGGGCTTGGCCCTTTCTAGTCTGATGTGGCTCCACACTCTTGTCTGATAGGCTTCTGGTTGCTCCCTGGTGGGCAAATCCCAGAAGCTCACCCTGAATTCTTGGTGTTGTCTCTCTGGAGTCATAGAAAGAAAGGGGATGCAGAGGCAGAGAGACCTACCATTTGCTGGCTGTGTGACCCTACGCAAGTTCACCTCTCTGTTGCCTCCTCAGCTGTATAATGAGACCAACCACCCCTACCTCTCCAGAGGTTCAAGAGGAAGAAACAAGATAAGATATGGGAAGTGTCCAGCGTGATGCCTGCCCATGGCCAGTGCCCAAGAAGTGTGCATGGTTCCCAGTGGGGCCACAGATGGTCCATTCGCTGGGCACATGCTTGCCCTCAGAGTAGCTACAGGCTTCCTCCTGGGAAGGAATGGGGATTCTGCCTGGTATCTGACGGTTGGGCTAGAATTGCTTCTAGAATGATCCAGGCCAGCCTGGGAGCACCACTCCTGGGCCTGATCTGCCCACTGGCCACCCACACTCTTAGGAGGCTCTTTTCCCCAGCCCTGCCTCTGGGCCCTGCTTCTGGGCCACCCGCCCAGATGAGCTGTAGGATTAATACAGGGTGACTCATGTGCAGAGAGGGAGGCCAAGACAGGGGATCCAAACAAGACAGAGAAAGACTTTTTTCCCCAGGGATTATGAGAGGCTCTGAAAGGGACCCACACATCATCTATTATTCATGGGGCCTGAAGGAGCCCGTGCAAAAAGCCCAGCTGGAGAGCAGGGTGGGGTGATGGGGTAAGAAGCAGGAGGAGCCTCACCCAGTGGCAGCCCCTCCAGGCCAGTTCCCTCCCCAGTCAGGGGGAGCTAAGCTAAAGCCTTCTGAAGTGACCTGTGTCACCTATTCCTAGAGGGTCTGCATTGGGAGGGGCACGCGGTAGCTGGCCTCCGCAGCACCAGGCCTTTCTGCAGCCTTAGTGCTGGGGCCGTCCAGCTGTGCCACGTACAATGGCTAGTTAACCCCACTGTATGGATGAGAAAACTGAGGGGCAGAAAGGAGAAGTGACTTGCCTAAGGTCACACTGCTATGAAGTGGCCAACCTGGGAATGAAGGAAAGGGAATCACTCATATGAAAGGGGATCAGTATTTGTTCAGCATCTACCATGCGCCAGGCACTGCTCTGGGTTCTGGGGATACAGCAGTGAACAAAGCAAAGTCTCTGCCCCCGAGGGGCTTATATTTTATTTGTGAAGTGAGATGCAGTAAGCAAGCAAGCAAGAAATGTACGAAATAATTTTAAGTAAGGATAAGTGCTAGAAAGAAAAACAAATGGGGTGAGGGAATAGAGACAAGGAAGGACAGGATGGCAGCAGGGGCAGGCTGCCGTTATAGATGGAGTGACCAGGGCAGGCCTTTCTAAGAAGGTGACATTTGAGCTGAGGCCTGTATCAAGCAAGGGACTGAACCCTGTAAAGATTCAGAAAAGCATTCCAGGTGGGGAGAACAGCAAGTTCAAAGGCCCTGAGGCTGGAGGGTTCTTGAATGTTCAAAGCACTACAGGAAGGCTGGGGTGGTGCAGGGTGCGCAGAGTGGTAGGACTTGGGCTCAGAGGGGGAGGAGGGGCCGGAATGTGGGGGGCCTTGCAGGCCGTGGTAAGGACAGATGCTTGTGTAGAAACACAAGGTGCTGTGGCTCCTGAGTGGGAAGATTTGTACTGTGTACCTCATGATCGCCTCTCTGGGTTAGTCCAGGTTTCCTGGTCTCCTTCCCTTCGGAAGGAACCAGGGGACACTCAGCCGGCAGAAGAAAAGAAATGGGAGGGAGTTCACAAGTCTGTCTTCACACATCAGCAGAGCTGCTGCCACCAACCTCCACCTCATGCCTACCATTTCTTTAGCTTGGCTGCAAGGTGCCAGGCCTGGGAGATGTGCACATCATTTTGATTAATGTATGTTTCATGGCAACCCTGGGAGGAGGCATCCCTACATTACAGGTGAGAAAACAGAGGTTCATGAGGATGCACTTACTCAAAGTCACACAGCTGGCCGTGGAGCTGATTTGAGCCCAGACATCAGCGATGATGCTCTTAGCCCAGGGCAGGTTTTGAAGATGCTGACATGTCTGCTGCTGGGACCCCCTCCAGACCCACAACCCCTCCTTGTTGAGGCAGAGGTGCACTTACTCACTGGATGCTCACATCTCCAACCTCCCTCCCTCGGGCTTCCTGCAGGGACCTTGGATACCCCATCGGTCATGAGCATTATCAGCCTCTGATAGGGAACCACAAGCCCAGCTGACTAGGGAGTTTCTGGTGAGAAATTCCATCCAAGCGCTTTTTTGACCTATTACGAGATGAGCAGCTGTGAGAATGGAAAATGGAGGTTCTGTTGGAATCCTTTAGATTCTTTTAGAATCTCTTCTAGAGTGAGAATGAGGCTGGAGACATTTAGAAGGAGATGTCAAAGTCTTAAAGGGTTCCCTTATCCTTTGGGCCACCCAGAAATGCTGCTTCTTAGAACGTATCCAGGGGAAATCACAGGGTGCGTGCAAAGGTAAATGTGCACACAGTGGGGATACACGGTGCCGCCAAACCAGCCATTTGTGACTACTGTGCACTCCAACTCGTTGGTGCCCGAGCCCAGACCATCCCAGTTGTTACATATTTTGAAAGTCGCTCCTGCATCTAAGGATGTTCATTGCCTCCCTAATGTTAATAGGAAGAAACTGGAAACAACTTAGGTGTCCAAGAAGATGGGATTGGTTAAATAAATGGTGGTACATTCATAGACTACTGCAGAATGTTGAAAATTGGGCTCCTGAAGAATATATAAGGTTATGGGAAAATCATGATAATCTGTTGTTAGATGAAAGAGGGTTACAAAACAGCACGCTCCCAGCCTAGGAGACATGATAAAGATTTTTCTGATTCTGGCAACATGGCAAACTGAGCTGACACTTCTCCATCCGCACCACAATGAACAGAAACATCTAGAAGTGCTGGATAATATAAAACAAAGGTATTAAAAACACTTAGCAGAGCTTAAAATAAATAAAGGGAAATCCCCACTGGGACAGGAGACATGGGCTTGACATGAATGTGGTGGCAGGTAGAAATGAGATGCCTTAATGAAGCAGGAAACTCAGCAAGGCGTTTCCTTTATAGTGGTTGCTTATATTGTTCATCAAATATTTCCAGAGCATTTAAATGCCTGTGCAGTTGTCCAGACAGGGGATGGCTTTTCCATCAGCCTGGGTCCCTGAATGAGGACACACTGAAAAGGATTCCCAGCTGATGCCTGATGGATATGGCGAATAAGTTATAAATAAACCTTTGTTGTTATGTTAAGCCACAAAGAGTTTGGGCTTGTTTTATTAGCAAGCATAACCCTGCCTTTCCTGACTGCCATAGCCCTCCATGGGAGGGAGCTGGAGAAACCTCAACCAAAACGTGGTCTCCACTTCAGGCTCTGGGTGGAAATGCATAAGCATCCCTGGAGAATCTGAAATCTCAAGCTTGTACCATGTGAGTGAGTGGAGATTAAATTTATACTATCCAATTAGTAAAGGAAGGCCAAGCCAAGAAAACACTGTAGAAATTGGTCTTGACTATCGGAAAGTCAGGAGCAAAAAAGAGCAAATGTAAAACTTGTTTTCAAAGACATTTCTTCAACCTAGGGCACATAATACTCCCACAGAAATCACAGTGTACAAATTACACAAGAAAAATAATCAACTATGGGGCAGAGTCATCAAACAGAACAAATTAAGACGATGTGTATTTTAGTACTATGAGATACTAGGACAATTAGAAAGAGAGTAATGTACATACATTAAAAAAATGTACCTTTAAATTATTTTGTGTAATGGAATTAAGAACATGAAGTTAAAGATGTGGTGAACTTCTTTGGTCAACTTTTGGCCTAAAAATGTCAATCCACCCCCTGATGATTCATACATTACCCAGGGATCTATAACTTCCTGACATTTCTATTTAAGGTTTCATATTTGTTCTACTCACAGTATTCTTTTCTTATCCATTTAAACATATTTCTTTTTGGTGAGACCCTGAGTAGATGTGTATGCAAGTACCTAGCAAACATCTAGGTATATGAACACAGAACTATATATGCACATATACAGTTTAAAAGTATTTAAAAGTATGTGGGTGTATATGTAAGTGTGTATGATTGCACATACACTGATAAATCACACTTGTACAATAATGTGACATTTTTATAAGTATGTAGCTCATACATACTTTTTAAATGATTTAAGAAGATGGTGGCTTTAAGAATAAAATACCATGAAAGAGAAAGACAGACACCCTGAAAGCACAGATATCTGCACAGAAAAATGACTGGAAGGAAATACATTCACATTCTAATTCTAATATTATTTCTGAGTGGTGGGGAAAGAGGTGATTTAAATTTTCTTCTTCATGTTTTTCTTTACTGTTTAAAATTTGTTATGACTAAAAACAATGTTTTTTTGATTTGCATTAAAAACCTTAACAACGCAGGTAATACATATATACAATTAAAAGAAGGTAATACAATGAGAAAGAAGTTGAAGTAAATATGTATATACAAGAAAACGAATTGTATTACTTCTGTACTTAGGAAAAATATCTTTTAAAAATCCAAGGTGGGAATATTACCTTTCCATTTTTATTGCAGTTGTAAGTTAGGGAGGGGAGTGAGGCAGGTTCTCCTCAGCTGAAGCTGACATCAGGTTCCTAACCAGGGATTTTCATTCATTTCTGGGGCTCTCTGGAGAGTGTGCAGTCAGTGATCCAAAGTGGGAGAACTGCCTGTGAAATCCCACACCTCCCGAAAGTTCCCATAGAGGCAGAAGATTGGGAAATCAACGGTCACTTCATGATACTTTTTGAGGCCTCCATAACTTATTTCTTCAGAAGAAAATCAAGCAACACAAGTTTATTGTAGAAAATGTGGAAATTGACACAAAATGTAAAGACGACACTAAGAATGGCCAAGGACTGAACCATCCAGGGGCCCCACTGCTGCTCAGGTTCTCCAGCGTGTACCAAGTGCCTTGCTCTTGGCCAGGCACAAGGAGAATATAAAAGGCGTGTGAGACAAGGAGACAAGGCTCGAGTCCCACGGATCTTATCACCAGCTCGGGAGAAGCAGTCAGTTCTTCTGGTTGCAAGCAACAGAAACAGTGTCCAACTTCAGCTCAAAGGAATGTACTGGAGGAATATGGGGTGGCTCCCAGATTCCACAGAGAAGCTGGAGGCTTCAGAAAGGGCAGGGGCTCTGGGGATCCAGGCAGCGGGAATAAATAGGCACTCTCCCAGGAGCCACTCAGCAAAGGTCATCTGTGTGGAGTCCCTCTGCTAGTCTAGGTCACGGGAGGCTGAGGCACTTTGATCGACAGCCCCGCTGGACTGTATGCATGATGTGGGGGGGGATGGTAACCCCTACAGGAAATCAGGCTGCTGGCACCAGGACAAGGGTAGTAGAGATGGGAAGATCACCGCATGGCTTCCTTGACCTGGGTCTGAATCCAGGCTCCGCTTCTCAGCAACTGTGTGGTACAGGGTGGGTTGCTAGCCAGTGGATCCTTCTCTTCTCCTACCTCCAAAATGGGAATGATAACACCAGTTTGTGTATTGGGGGGGGGGGTTGTAATGAAGAAGAAATGAAGTACAGTTAAGCGTCTGTGCAATGAGTTGAGCAGCAAGACGAGCCGTGTGTTGGAGTCCTAGAGACTGTGGGGAGGAGGAAGGATAGAAGAACCCCTATAACTCCCAGCTGAGTTTCAAACTAGGGTCTGAAGACCACAGTTGCCTCCAGTTCTGCCCATTTCTCAGCTGCGGGAGCTCAGGCAAGTCGATGTCCCTCCTCGGGCCTTGTTTTCTGTATCTAAAATGTGGTGACAACCTACCCTGCTGCCTCCCGAGGTGGCTGAGAGGATGCAAAAAGAGGAAAAGCGTAACTGGTGCCAGACGGGGGTTTGGGATCTCATGGGGGAGGAAAGAGGGGGACATGCATTGTAGGGGCACCGGCAGGAGCAAGGGGTGGAGGGGAGAACACACCAGCTCCTCCCCACAAGCAGCAGATGCTAATATTCTAATAATGGCATCCAGTTTTTGGGCTCCTGTCCTGTGCCAGGCTCTATATGAAGTGCTGGGCCACAGGGACAACAGACGGGACACAGCTCCTGGCCACATGGAGTCTAGGGATGGGCCTGGAACTCAAATAATTAGAGAAGTGCTCTGAGGGGGGCACTTGTTTCTGCCAGAGCAGTAACAGGGATCTGAGCCTGTCTGAAGTCAGGGAAGGCTTCCTGGAGAAGGTGACCCTGAACTGACAGCTGAGCATGAAGGAGGTCACCGGGCCCATAGGTGGAGGAAGAGCACTCTGAGCAGTGGGAACAGTGCTGCAAAAGCCCTTTGGCAGAAGGGAGGGGTGCGTGCTGGGGAAACTAGTGCAGACTGCAAAAGTGTATGCTAAGACAGCCAGAGGGAGTGCACCTGCCCTGAGGGGCCCATTAGAAAGCAGGGACAGTGCTGCCTATGGACATTCTACTGTTAGGGCCCCAAGACAAGCTAATGAAATGGATATTCTTCCCCTCCCGGGTCTCCAGACCTCAGGGACTTTGAGTGCCTTGACCAAGGGCATTCAGCCTCTAGGACAGTTGAGGAAAGATTCAGATGCAGGGGACTGTGTTAGAGAATGCACCGTGATTGAGAATGGTGAGGGTGCTGTCGGTAGACATGTTGAGGTAGACACGCTCCTCTGGGTACTAGGGAGCCATGGAGGTCTTAGAGCACTGCAGGTTCTCGGTACGCAGAGCAACGATTTAGCTCCCGTGTCAGAAGCCTCAGGGTGGTGGCTAGGGACAACATGTCATGGCCTGCCACGCCTCGTGCCACGTTGAGTCATGGTCAGAAGTAAACCTCAGCCCTCTTTTTAAGGCAGTTAAGTGATGGTGGTGAAGGAATATGAGTGTAATTGGAGGTTGCTGCTGTGGCCACATTGTCCTTTGGGGGAGGAAGGCTGGTTTTTCCTGTGAGATGTCTGTTCTGGGGGAGTGAGGCCGGAGAGAGGAGCTCAGGTTTCTGGGCACCTACTGTGTACCAAGCCAGGACACGGCCCGTGTGCTTGAAGGGAGGTGACAAGATGCCCTGAGGGTCTCCTGACCTGGCCTTCCATAACCCAGCCTAGAGACAGGAAGGAGTAGGAAGTGCACCTGAGACAGGCCGCCTGTGAAAGTGGGTCCTTTAACACTTCTAACACTTTAACACTTGTTTGCCAGCATTCACTGTATAAATACCTTCTATTTGTGGCAAATGTGCCCAGTTTCCATTTTAAGGTAGCGATAGGAAGTTAGTTTCAATAAGGTGCCAATAAATATATTTGAGGAATAAATTGTGATCCATTTAAAGAAAAAAACATTAGTGGATAATTCAGGGGAGATGCGGGTGTGCTCAAAACTGGCCCTGCAACACAGGAGTGGCGGAGGTCTGGGAAGCGTTACCTCCTGTGATCCTCACGATAGCTCTGGAGTGGGGACTGTCATCCCCATTTTACAGCTGGGAACGCTGAGCCCCGAGAAATTAACTTTCCCTCTGCCCCACAACTGGTAAGGGCTGAGCCAGTTCTGGAACCTGGGTGTCCTCTGACACCTGATCTCACTCTACCCAACCCCCAGGTTCAGCATGTCTGGGCTGAAAAAGCCTTCCCCACCTCTCCGGCTTGCTCCTTGGCAATTCAGAGCTATCCTGATGACAGGGGTTCTAATCCAGGCCCTGGCTTCACCATTTGCTAGCTTGTGGCCTTGGGCAAATGTCTAACTTTCTCTGTGCCTTGTTAACTCGCTTGTAATGTGGGGACATTGCTTGTACCTTAGAGGACTGTTAAAAGGTTTTAGTGAGATGATGTCTGTTTTAAGTTATTCCTAACTTAAAAGTGAGACAATAGAATCCCAGAGCCATGAAGCTACCTGTCCAAGTTCACAAAGGTGGAAAGGGGAGGAGCTAGACATGAATTTAGGTCCATCAGGCTCCCAAACTGCTGGTTTTCATGATGCAGTGGTGATGCCTCCCTTCTGTCGAAAGCCACCTGTGCCTGTGTTGGAAGAAACCAAGAGGGTCTATAGTGGACAAAAAAGATACCCAAATGACATGTGCATGGGGAGAGGGCTCTCGGTTTCCTTCAGGCAGGCGCCCACGGACTCTGCCAAGATCCCCAGAAGCATGCAGGGTCAGGAGTGAGGGAGGGCGCTTTCCTGTGGGAAAATGCAGGGCGCTTCCACTTACAGCCTGATAACTGGGCCCCCAAGGTCCAGAGCACAGATGATGTCATTTATCCTCTGTGGCCTTTGGTGCTTAGGAAGCCTCTAGGGAAAGCGGGGTGGGGGAGGAAGGGCTCGAGAGGAGAGAATCTGGAAAGAATGACAGATGAAAACAGGAATCAGAGTTTTGGGCGTGTGGACTGTGGTGAGGGAGCTTTAGAGCTGTTGTAGCAGGAGGTGGGGAATGCACATGGGAATCAGAGGCAGAGGCTGGGGGCAGGGTGGCAGGGTGAGCCAGTGGCGCCTGAGTGGATACGTGGCTTTAGTGCAATGCCGAGGAGTGGAGAGAGATTCCTGGGAGGCAGCTGAGTCCGGGACCCATGTGCTCTGTGAGGGTGGACAGAACCAAGTTCAAATCCCAGCTGTCATTTATCAGCTGCGTGACTTTGGGCAAGTATCTTGACCTCTCTGAACCTCCATGAGGCAGACACTGTCAATTTCCAACTAGATAGCCATTTCTCAAGTCATCCTGCCTAACGAAACCCTGATCCTCCTCAGGGTGGCAACGTGCTCAGCCCAGAGGCCTCTGCATTCCCAGCCTCCGGCACAGCAAGGCGTGGCTTAGCTGCTGACCTCAGTCTCCTCAGCCCCAAAGGAAGATGATTTTAGCCTCCCTGCAGGGCTTGCGAGAGGATTTCAAGGGATGCAAAAGCAGTTGCCCTGGCACACACTCCATGAACATTGACAGCGAGGCAGACTTCTGCTCCCGATGGTGGGTCTCAATTCCTGTTTCCAGCATTTATGTCTCTCACTTCCTGGGACCTCCATTCGGCTGTCCCCATCGCCCCTAGTGCAACAAACCCAACCTGCCCCCTCCCCACCGCCACCTCAGCAGCTCTTCCCAGCCTCCTTGTGGTTATGTCGCCCCTCGTGGGTCCTGGAACAGCTGTCTGTCTGGACTGGAATTTCAGCCCATCTCCTCCAGCTGCGCAACTTTGCAAATTACCTAACCTGGGATGGTAATAGTAACTACCTCCTATAATAGCTGTGGGGATACAAATCAGTAATTCGTGCCTGGTGCTTAGCACATAGTGAGCGCTCACCTACGTCGTCCTGTCCTTATGCAGGGGAGGAAGGCTGACCCCTTGGCTTGGCCCACCGCACGCCTGTGATGGGTCTCGCCTCCCTCTCCAGCCCCAGGGCTGGGGGCCCCACCTCATGCTGCTTCTCGCCTCTCACACCTCTGTGCCTTTGTGCTGGCTGGTCCTCTGCCTGGACTATTCCGCTGCCCTTCTGCCCACCCTTCTTTCTTCACTTGGCTAATTCGGCCTTAACCTTTAAAACAAATTCTTATGTCACCTTCTCCAAGCAGCTGTCTCTTGTCTCTTGCTCCCTCCTGGGCTTCCACAGCCTTCTGTGTCCTGTCTGGCAGAGGCACTTCTGAGGTCTTGTCATTGTCTGTGTTTCTGCCTCCACAGTTGCTGGTATGTGAGCCCCTGAGGGGGCACTGTGGCTGCACCCTCTGTGTCCTCAGGGCCTGGCTCAGGGGGTCCTGAGCCAACTGCTCTCATGCATTGTTTAGTACGGAAATACCTGCAGCAGCCCAGCTCACAGTACCAACAGCTAAATCTTGTTTACCATTTACTACGTCAAGCTTCACATGTGGTGCCCAGCCTTCTCACACTTTCTCTCACACGGACTATGGGCTGGCATCCACGGACGATGTCGTGGTCACCATTCATTCACTAAAGCGTCAAACGGAAATTCTCACTTACTGCTGGTGAAAAGGCAAAATGGTACAGTCACTCTGGAAGATAGCTTGGCAGTTTCTTGCAAAACTAGACATACTCTTACTCTACGATTCAGCAATTGTGATCCTTGGTATGGACCCAAATGAATTAAAAACTTATGTCCACACAGAAATCTGAACATGGATGTTTATAGCAGCTTTATTCACAATTGCCCAACTTGGAAGCAACCAAGATGGCCTTCATCAGTAGCTGAACGGATAAATAAACTGTGGTACATCCAGACAATGGCATATCAGTCAGCACTAAGAAGAAATGAGATATCAAGCCATCAAAAGGCATGGAGGAATCTTAAATGCATATTGCTAAGAGAAAGAAGCCAACCTGAGAAGTCTACATACTGTAAGATTCCAACTCTAAGACATCTGGAAAAGGCAAAACTATGGAGACAATAGAAAGATCAGTGGTTGCCAGGGATGAGGCGGGGGGAGGGGGAGGTGAATAGGCAGAGCACAGAGCATATTTCAGGGCAGTGAAAATACTCTGCAGGATGTTGTAAGGACAGATATATGCTGTTATACATTTGTCCACATCCATGGAATGTACACAAGACTGAATAGTAACGTAAACCATGGATTCTAGGTGATAATGATGTGTCAATGTGGGTCATCAATTGTAACAAATGTGGGGATGTTAGTAGTGAGGTGGGCTATGCACGCATGGCGTAGGGGTGTATGGGAACTCTGTATTCCCTCTCAATTTTGCTGTAAACCTAAAACTGCTCTAAAAAATTGTCTTAAAAAAAAGATTCAAAAGGAAAGAAAGGTCACTGGTGGGTAAGAGGAGGGGCTTTATGGGATGAGGAAAGACACTCATTGAGCTGTACCACGTTCTTACATACACCCTTCCTGTAATCCTCATATCAACCCTGGGAGGAATGGTGCTTCCATTTTACAAAAGAGGAAACTGAGGCTCAGAGAGTTGAATTAATCTGGCCAAGAACACACAGCTAGCAATTGGCACAGTCAGGCTCTGACCTCACGTCTCTCCAAGTGCAAAGCCCCTTGTCTTTCCCTACACTTTGATGCCTGGCCATGGCCTAGAAGGATTCACTGGGTTGACTAAATGAAGCTGGGGGTAGGTGGTGGGACAGGTGTGGGTCAGGGCGAGTGGCAGTAGCAGCGTGAGAGTGACCCTTTTCAAAGGCCCTTTTCAAATACCCTTTTAAACTTGACAACAACCCTGCTAGACAGGCAGAGGTCATAGTGTTATATACACCCATCCCCTCACTTATTCATTTCTCCATTTAGCCAATCACTAACATATTAGTGAAAACTAGTTCTTGCCAGGCATTGTGTTGGGAACTAGGGACATCAAAATGAATGCTCACCCAAGGAGCTCACAGTCCAGCAGGAGAGAGAGACCCACAAATGAACGTAGGCATTTGAATGGTGAGTTTGAGGATGAACATAAAGTAGTAAGAGCCTAGGGACTTCCCTGGTGGTGCAGTGGTTAAGAATCTGCCTGCCAATGCAGGGGACACGGGTTCGAGCCCTGGTCTAGGAAGACTCCACGTGACACAGAGCAACTAAGCCCGTGCACCACAACTACTGAGCCTGCGCTCTAGAGCTTGCGAACCACAACTACTGAGCCCACGTGCCACAACTACTGAAGCCCATGCGCCTAGAGCCTGTGCTCTGCAACAGGAGAAGCCACCCAATGAGAAGCCTGCGCACTGCAATGAAGAGTAGCCCCTGCTCGCCGCAACTAGAGAAAGCCCGAGCGCAGCAACAAAGACCCAATGCAGCCAAAAATAAATAAATTTATTTAAAAAAAAAATCAGTAAGAGCCCAGAGAAGGTGACATGGCAGGGGCAGAGGTCTTGCAACAGGTGTAGGAGTTTGTTGTATGGGATGGGGCTCCAAAGGACAGCATGCGTAAGGACCAAGGTGGAAGAAAGCACGATGAGTTTGGAGAACAGCTTGTGGCTCAGAGTGATTGAGGTGTGTGTGTATGTTGGGGTGGGTGCAGAGCAGGTAGGGAAGGAGGGGAGAGATGGTGTGGGAAAAGGTCAGACTGTGATGCATTGTTGCAGAGACTGGACACTATCCTATAGGCCACAGCAGAGTAGCCAGGCAGATCTGGACTTTGGAACAACCACTCTGGGGGCCTGGGAGGGAGGCAGAGAGAGTGGAAACAGGGACCCTGCGTCCATCCTGGGGCAACTTCTAGTGCCTTAGGGCACTCCAGAGTCTCTCCTTTGCCACTCTCCCTTTTTTACTGAAAATTTTATTGAGATAATTGTAGATTCACATGCAGTTGTAAGAAATAATTTGAGAGATCTCTTGTACATGGTGCCCATTTTCCTTCAATGGTAACATCTTGCAAAGTGATTCTTTTGCCACTTTTGATATGGAGAGTGGATATTGGGATGGGGGCATCAGTGTGTTGAAGGACAGATGCCCAGGACTGGGCATCTGGGTGCCTCCTTTCCCATCACCTCCCCTTCCTCTATGAGCCAAGACCATCTCATAGGTATGTCACGGAGCAAGTTTGGGAAGCCTTGTAATAGCAACTTACAAGTTCATCCTTATAAACCCCTTACAAATCCCTTTTCTATCTCTTTATGGGAGACCAGGCTACCCCCTTGGGCATCATCTTTAACATGGACTGACAGAGTGGGTATAGTCGAGACGATCAGCTGACCAACCAAGTTTCAAGTTCCCCTTATATTATAAAGTGGTGGTGCTGGGATGTACCCGTCCAGCCAGGAACTACATTTCCCAGTATCCCTTGCCCAGTTCTCACCAATGCGAAGCGAGCAGAGGGTTGCAGGGTGCTTTTAAGATGAGGTGCTAAGTAGTGGGTATATCATTTTTTTCTTTCTTCTCCCTGTATGTTGTTTAGATGATTCCAGGATAACCTTGAGGCCCAAAGATGGCAGAGGAGACACAAGATGGAAGGGGCCTGTGTCCTGCAGCATCCATTAGAGGGAAGCCACCCAGGAAAGCCACAGGCCAGGAACATGAGCACTGGGCTTTGTGTGAGTGAGAAATAAATATCCATAAACGGTTTGAATACACAAAAGTAGAGAGTATAGTATAATAACCCACCTTAGCCATCCATCATTCAGCTTCACAAATTATCAACATTTTCCCAGGCTTCTTTCATTCACCACTTCCACTCAACTTTTCAAATTGTTTGCTGGTGTACTTGAAAGTAATTCCCAGACATCATGCAAAAAGACGAGACAAAAAACAAAACAAAAATCTAAACACCCTTTATTGTGCTACGCCACTGAGATGGGGGGCCACTTGTCACAGCAATTAGCCAGCCCTGACTAATGCAATGGAGCCTTGGTACCTGGCTGTTGAACTGAACATAACTGACCTGTTTTTCTAGGCTGTGCAATGCACAGAGGAATGAGTCTGGGCCTAAAGTAGGAAGAATGCCAAACCTTCCAGCTCTCTGAGAAGTAGTTCTCTTTGTTCTTCTGGCCCAGCTGCACCCAGCCGCACCCACCCACCCTACTAGCCCTTACCTCCTACTTCTTCCTCCTTCCAGGCCCTGGGCTGCCCAAGACGGGATCAGGAATAGAGAGTTTTCCAAGCCATGTCTCGGCTTGGGCTGGGCTGGGTGTGGTGGGGTGAGGCTCTGTTGGAACAGAGAGCAGGCAGAAGGGATAGATGTTGGAAACCCAGAGCTTAGCAGCCAGCGGGGGCTGAGGCCAGGGGAGCAAAACCTTTCGTGCCTTTCAGCTTGGCCTGTGTTCATGACCCTGAAGCACAGAGACAGATCGAAGCTTTATGGTCAGACCCCTGGGTAGCCTTGAGTCCATTCAGAAAGTGGTTATGGAGCTCCGGTGGGGCAGCCCTGTGCCTGGTGCTTGGGATGCACTGGTGAGCAGGATCCTGGCTTAGCTGCTCTCTGGCTCGGTGACCATGGGCAGATTCCTTTACCCCTTTGAGCCTCAGGCTCCCCATATTGAAAAAGTGGATGGGTATACCAACTTCACTGGGGGCCCTGGGGAAATTAGCCATGACGTACAGAGAGAGCCCGGCACTCAGTAGGCTCTCGGTGACTCATAGCGACTGCTACTGATTTCTGTTAACCACAGCGATAAGGGAGTGCAAGTGGGCACCCATCCAGGAGGTAGATCAGGAGTGGAGGATGCTGAGCCCCACTCTCTCGGGAGCTGTTCTCAGAGAAGGAGAAATGGAGAACGGCGGGAGCTGGTGCGGAGCTTTCACTGGGTGTGGCCAGGTATAATTTTGTATGTCAGAGGAGTGAGGGTGGGCGGAATCCTGCAATTCGGGGGTTGTTTCCTGGAAGGGGCTGGATCGGCAACAAAACGCTCCCTCCCTTGGAGACACCCTCACAGCTGTCAGGAAAAACAGCTGCGTGGCTTCCCATCAAAGAAGGGAAACTTCAGTCCTGGGGGGAGGGGGGACAGGGCAAGATGTTATAGAAAACAGGAACTCCCTGGCAGGTTCTCTTGTGGGGGAAGGAGGGATGATGGACTGGGTTCAAAAGCCAGCTCTCTTGCTTCCTGGCTGTGTGACCTTGGGTAAGTCATTTCACCTCTCTGAGCCTCAGTTGCGTCATGCTTTAAATGGAGATACCGACGTTCATCTCACAAGACTACTGTGAGAAGAAGAAAAAAAATTGTCTAAAGTGCCTTGCAGAGTGCCTGGTACACAGGAAGCACTCAATGAAAGGTCATTGTAAGTCACTCACCCTAGAGCTAAAACGAAACTCCCTTTGTTTGCTCAAGCAACTTCTAAGTATCAGAGGTGCCCATCACCTCTTCTCATTCCCTACATTGACTCCCTGCATGGGCTCAGCCACTTCCTCAGCATTAAACCCCATTTCCATGACATCGACTCGACAGGTGTCATTTGAAGCTGTGGTGCCTTTGCTATTGTTGGTCACAGATTCTTGATATTCCCCCCAATCAGCAACTGTCATCCCCAGCCTTTCCCATCCTGGGAAAGGGCCTCCATTCAGTTGAAAGGTCTTGATTATTCTCTCTCCCTCAGCCCCCAAATCCAAACCATCAGCAAATCCTGCCGCCTCCACCTTCAGGATACATCTCAAATCTCCCCCTTGCCACCACTGTAGTCCACACCACCTTCCACTCTGTCTCCTGCTCTGCTCACAGCCCCCTCCCCACGCTTCCTGCTCCCATCCTTGCCTCTTCTACAGCCAGCTCACTGCACGGCAGCCTCTCCTTTTCCTTTTAACTGTTTATTTTGACATAACTTCTAGACTCCCAGAAAAATATTAAGAACTGCACGAAAACTCTCCATACACTCTTCACTCAATCCCCTACATGTACCTTATCATCTGTTATCTCAATATATACACATATTTTTTTCTAAATCATTTGAGAGGAAGTGCAGACATGATGCTCCTTTGTCCCTAAACATTCCAGTGGATATTTCCTATAAAAAGGGGCACTCTCTTACATAACTGCGGTACCATGATTAAAAACACGCGCTATTTTAACGCATATATGTGGAATCTAGAAAAATGGTCAGATGAACCAGTTTTCAGGGCAGAAATAGAGACACAGATGTAGAGAACAAACGTATGGCCACCAAGGGGAGAAAGTGGCCGGGGGCTGGGGGTGGGTGTTGGTGGTGGTGGGATGAATTGGGAGATTGGGACTGACATATATATACTAACATGTATAAAATAGACAACAAATAAGAACCTGCTGTATAAAAAATTAATTAATTAAATTAAGAAACAACACAAAACAAAAAATGCACTATTGAGCTAGTATTATTAGCTAATCTCCAGACCTTATTCATATTCTGCCTATTGCCCCAAAGAAAAGTCCTGAGCATAAATTGCGTTCTGCTGTCACGTCCCTTCAATCTACTTTAAATTGGAACAGTCCCTTCGTCTGTCTTTGCCTGTCACGCCCTTGGCATTTTTGAGAAGTACAGTGCAGTTATTTTGTAGCACGTCCCTCAGTTTGGGCTTGTCTGATACTTCCTCTCACAGCGAGCTTTTAAAAAATAAAGGCGATCTCCTCACTCCTCGGCTTCCACCCCGCCATGGTTGTCCATCACACCCACAGAGAAAATGCAAACTCCACACCAGGTCCATGACGACGTGGCGCAGTCGCTGCCTGACTCCCCCACCACTGCCCCTCTGCTCTCTCCACTCAGCACCCTGACCTCCACCCTCAGACGCATCTTCCCATTCTAGCGTCACCTCCCCACCCCCCTTATCCTGCTATACTGTTCTTCACTCGCCATTAGGTTATACATCAAGTCTCCTCGACTAGAATGTAAGCCCCAGAATTTGGCCTCTGTACACCCAGCACCACAGCGGCGCCCTGGCCCCAGCACTTCTTTCTGGGAGTTTCCTGTCTTCTCACTGACCCTTGGTCCCTTTCTCCAATAAACCATCTTCCTTAACCCATCCCATGCGATATTGCAGGAGTCATCCCAAGCCCTGGTGCGTGACGGGGGACACCTAGGACGGATCCTCTTGTATGACATGGACAGACCTGGGGTCCAATACCCCTGTGCCATTTCCTAGCTGTGTGGCTTTGGGCAAGCCACTTAACATCTCTGAGCCTCTACTTCCTCATCTGGAAAGAGGAAATAAGAATCGTTAGCTTGGTGAGATGCTGGATGAAGAGTCAAGATAATGAATATAGAGATAACGTAGACAATGTTATGTACCTGACACATAACAGGTTCTTCTCTCTTACCTCTCTCTAGTTGGTGAAGTAATAAGACCCATCACATCTTCTGGAGAAATTGGAAGGGGGTTGTAGTGGGTTGAATGGTGGCCCCCCAAAAGGTATGTCCATGTCCTAATCCCCAGAACCTGTGAATGTGAACTTATTTGGAAAAAGCATCTTTGCTGATGTCATTAAGTATCTTGAGATGACATCATCCTGGTTATGTGGTGGGCCCTAAATCCAATGATGGGTGTCATATTTACAATAGACACACAGAGAAGGTGATGGGAAGATGGAGGCAGAGATTGGAGTGATGTGGCTACAAGCCAAGAAATGCCAAGGATTGTTGGCAGCCACCGGGAGCTAGGAGAAGGGCATGGGATAGAAGGGAGTCCAGCCCTGCCAACATCTTGATTTTGGCTTCTGGCCTCCAGAACTGTGCAAGAATGAATTTCTGTTGTTTTAAGCCACCCAGTTTGTTGTCATTTGTTGCGACAGCCACAGGAAACTAATACAAGAATGAACTTTGGCAAAACAATAGACGGAAGTTGCTGGCCCACAAGGAACCCTTTCTGGATGGCACTTTCTACACCAGGGCTTCATTCCCTCTTCACCGTAGGTTGGAAGAGACAGCAAACATGATTCTCCCGATAGGGTGGATGTGGCCAGGAGGGCTGAAGCCTCCTCAACCAGAGGCCTCCCCATGTCCCCTCCATTAGTAGAGTGGAGGGACCTCCCCTGGGTCTCCCTTTGGAAGGACACATGCCAGAGAGCGGCCCAGGCAGTGGGAATCACAGACAACTTAAAACCAGGCAGAGTGGAGTCGGGGTGCTGGCTGATTACAGGCGTTGTCTGCCTGTCAGCACCCAGGGACCTTGGAGCCTCTGGAGGCAAGTGGGATGTTGCAGTTGCCCTCTGTGGTGGTGGGAAGAGAGAGCTGCTGGCCTGTGGGAGCAGGCTGCCCTCCGATAGCTCATTGCTTGGACAACACAGCGCAAGATTCTGGAACCCTTTTCAGACAGCTCTGCCCACTGCACCAGTCTGTCCCCAGATCCACACCATTTCTACTGCATTGCAGGCTTCCCTGGAGAACTTCGTGTCCATAGCCTGAATCTAACATTTGGGGACATAACTCCTGCCTCGGCTCAGGAAGTTTTGTGACAACTCCAGGAAGCAGGTGCAGGCAGCATGGAACCTACCAAGGCAGGTCCTCATGTGACTGGATGCCAGGTTTAGGCTTACTCTCATCCAGAGATGTCCTCAGAGTTTCCACAGTCCCCAAAGAAGGACAAAGCTCCCTGCAAGTAGATCCTAGCCTAGATAAGGGGGAGCTTGAGCTAACGCTTGCAAGGTGCGCTGCCTGAACTTTCTTCTGGGAAAAGCCACCTCCTAGTTGCTATGGATCAGCTGGGCCAGAAAGTGGATTGCAGCACCCATGCCAGCAGCAGGCTCTGCCCACACCACCCGCACTGCTTTTAGGGCCAGCTCGGGAGCCGCTAATGAATTCTCCTGTGTGCCTCACACCCTGGGCAGGAAGAGGAAAGCTGCTCTGGGAACAGAGGACCCCAGCAAGCGAGGACCCTGGGGAGGCAGGTGGGGGAGGCAGCGGAGGTGGCTCTTTTACACCCTGTCACAATGGAGATAGCAGTTTCCTTTTTGGGGACTGGAAATGTGACCTACTTCCTTGTAACGAGGAAGCTACTTCAGCATTTGGATGGAAAACGCAGGTATAGGACGCATTCCTCCCCGGGTGGAGCAAGAAAGAGAAAGGTCCTTGCCTTGATATGTTCCAAACATTGTCGACCTGCCTAAAACCCCCTAATCCGCTATTCCATCTGGAAAACCCCTCTCTGTGCTTTGTAAACTGGCTGGAGAGAGCTCCCCTGGGCAGCCTTTCACCACTTCTCCAGGCTGAGCTGCCCATGCTGCGGGTAAAGTAATAGCCTTTCGAGCTGGCTACTGGGCTGGTCTAGGCTGCCTGAGAAAGGGGGCCGGTCTGCACTGTATATGTACGTCCCCAGCCCCTAGTACAGAGGCTGGCACACAGGAGGAGATCAGGAATGTTTGCTTATCATCTGTGGGATGCTGACACGTGGAATCTACTCTCTGAGCCCTGGTGTCCTCATCTGACAGCAGGGCTAGTGTACAAGAGCTGCCTTTATTAAGTGCTTCCTATCAACAAATTCAGGAGGTAGGTGCTAGCATTAGCCTCATTGCACCAAGATGTAAAATAACTTGCCCAAGATCTCTGTATCTCCCTAGACCTCTTTTAAGGGTCAAATTATATATATGTATATGTGTGTGTTATATGCTGTATTATATGGATAATATGCTACATATAAAAACATATGAGGGGGCTTCCCTGGTGGCGCAGTGGTTGAGAGTCCGCCTGCCGATGCAGGGGACACGGGTTCGTGCCCCGGTCCGGGAAGATCCCACATGCCGCGGAGCGGCTGGGCCCGTGAGCCATGGCCACTGAGCCTGCACGTCCGGAGCCTGTGTTCCACAATGGGAGAGGCCACAGCAGTGAGAGGCCCGCGTACAGAAAAAAAAAAAAAAAAAAAAAAAAAAAAAGAGATAATGTATGTTATATTATCATGTGTTATATGTATCATATGTGATATATGTGTGTGTGTGTGTATATATATACACCAACTAAATAATGACCTCTAAAGATATCTAAGTCCTAATTCCTAGAATCTGTGAATGTTCATACTGATACGGGTGTGTGTGTGTGTGTGTGTGTGTGTGTGTGTGTGTATTTCAGGGCAGTCAGTGCCTGACACATGGGAATTGCCCAGTAAACAGGAGTTGTTTTATTTATTCTCACTGCTATCTCTCCTCTGCTCTTAGCACTTCCCAGGCATTGATCCACCATATGATACAGTTCTTGTTCAATTCTTCTCCCTTGGACAGGAGATCTCTAAGAGCAGGCCTGCTCATAGTAGGTGCTAATTAAATGCTAAAGAATGAATACAGTGAATGAGGAGGTGACTCTAAATGTGATTTCAGCTCCTAACCAACAGATGCAGCTCCCAGGGAGACTCAAAGCCACTTCTATGAAAGGTCATTGTCACCAGTGAGTAACATTTTACTGTAATCATTTCTGCAGTGGGAAGAGAATTTTCCACGTTGGAAAACCCTTTCGTAACTGTTTTCTCAGTTGAGTGGTGCAGAAGTTCATGGTACCTGTTTTATAGATACGGTTGGCACCTGCTTTTTTTTTTTTTTTACATCTTTATGGGAGTATAATTGCTTTACAATGGTGTGTTAGTTTCTGCTTTATAACAAAGTGAATCAGCTATACATATATATATGTTCCCATATCTCTTCCCTCTTGCGTCTCCCTCCCTCCCACCCTCCCTATCCCACCCCTCTAGGTGGTCACAAAGCACCGAGCTGATCTCCCTGTGCTATGCGGCTGCTTCCCACTAGCTATCTGTTTTACGTTTGATAGTGTATATATGTCCATGCCTCTCTCTCGCTTTGTCACAGCTTACCCTTCCCCCTCCCCATATCCTCAAGTCCATTCTCTAGTAGGTCTGTGTCTTTATTCCTATCTTACCCCTAGGTTCTTCATGACATTTTTTCCCCTTAAATTCCATATATATGTGTTAGCATAAGGTATGTGTCTTTCTCTTTCTGACTTACTTCACTCTGTATGACAGACTCTAGGTCACCTGCTTTGTGAAGGATGTGGTTCAAAGAAGTTTTAGCTTCTTGATGTCCAATCCACGCTCTGCCACATCCTCTGTGTGATCTGGAACAAATCACTTCTCTACTCTGAGTCTTACTTTCTACATCAAAAATGTAAATATTCCTGTTATTACAAAAATGTAAATAATCCTATGTATCTGATTGGTGTGAAGCTTGCATGAGGCACTGAATAGGGAGATAGCTAATTAGGACCAAATCTTCCACAGAGGACAACTGAAAAAGATATATGGAATATAAAAACCTCTTTAAAGCACCAAAGAGCCAGTAAGAGAGTAAAGAATTTTCTGACCACAATATACTAAAAAATAAGAACCCAGAGAAGTAAGCCTCTTACCCAAAGCTGCATTTTCCCTAAGGACATTTGCTAATCCAGAAGAAATAGCTGTGGTTTTGGTGGCCTCAGGAAAAAATTTAAGTCTCAGAATCTACCAAAAGTGGGGACTTTTAAATGTTCCTCCTTCCTCATTTTAAGCTGGGATCCTGAACAGCTATACTGAAAGTTATGATGAGTCATAAGTAAACCAACTATCTCATGGACTTTCCAGTTCTAATCATCTGGGTAATCCAGGGAACCTCAAGCCTTGAACTTCTATTAAAACGGTTCCAGTCTGGTAGGGTACCCAGACTCCTGGCAGAAGCAAACAAGAAAATCCTCTCTGGAGAAAATAGCACTATCTTAGGTGACAAATTACTCTTTAAAAAAAAATTATTTATTTTATTTATTTTTGGCTGCACTGGGTCTTTGTTGCTGTGCACGGGCTTTCTCTAGTTGTGGTGAGCGGGGGCTACTCTTTGTTGCGGCGCGTGGGCTTCTCATTGCGGTGGCTTGTCTTGTTGCGGAGTATGGGCTCTAGGCGCATGGGCTTTAGTAGTTGTGGCTCGTGGGCTCTAGAGCACAGGCTTAGTTGCTCTGCGGCATGTGGGATCTTCCTGGACCAGGGCTCGAACCTGTGTCCCCTGCACTGGCAGGCGGATTCTTAACCACTGCATCACCAGGGAAGCCCCCTAGGTGACAAATTATTCTTACAAGTAATTTTTCAAATAAAATGTCCAGCACAAAGTGAAAAACATCAGGGACTCAAGGAAATAACAAACTTGAGTGAGAACCACAGACAGCAGAAATATACATAAAAACTTCAGCTATTAGAATTATCAGAAACAGACTATAAGATAACAATGTTTACTGTTTTTAAAGAAATACAAAGGGTAAAAACTATAAAAAGCAACATTGCATATTTGAAAAAAAAACAAAATAAACTTTGAGAACTGAAAAATTAAAAACTCAGAGTCAGTTTAATGGCAGATTAGATATAGCTGAAGAGAAAATTAATGAACTGGAAGACAGAATAAAAGAAAGTATCCAGAATGCAGCAGGAGAAATGAAAAGACTAAAAATATTGAAGAAAGGATGAGAGAATACAGTGAGAACATCTAACGCATGTTTAATTGGGGTGGAGTTCTACAAGGAAAAAGAAATATAAAGAGATAATGGCTGAAAAATTTCCAGTTCTGTTCAATATTTGTGAATTGAAAAAGCCAAAGTGGGATACAAAACAAAAATCCATATCTAGATCATAATAGTGATTCTTAAGAAAACCACAATAAAGAAAAAAATTAAAAGAAATGAGAGAAAAGGGATAGTATCTTGAAAGGAGTGACAGAAGGACAGCTGACTTCTCAAGAGCAACAATGGAAACAAGAAGACAGTGAAATGATATATTTAATGCACTGAAAGAAAATAATTCTAACATAGTATTCTATACCCAGAGACATATCCTTTAAGAATGGATGTGAAATAAATATAATTTTTGACAAACAAAATGTCACCAGTAGACATTCACTAAGGGTATTCTTCAGAAGAAAATTATCTCAAACGTAAGGTTAGAAATGAAAGAAGACAAGCAACAAAAGAAAAACATTAGTGAATGAACTTCATAAAAATTAAAAACTTTTCTACTTCAAAGAACACCACCAAAAAAGTTAAAAAACAGCCCATAGAATGGGGGAAAATATTTGCAAATAATGTATTTTATAAGGAATTTGTATACAGAATATACTTCTTAAAACTCTTACAACTCAATAATAAACAATTTAAAAATGGACAAAAGATCAGAATAAGATTTCTCTAAGGAAGATATACAAATGGCCAATAACACATGAAAAGATGCTCAACATCATTAGTCATCAGGGAAATACAAATCAAAACCACTTAGCTACAACTTAATACCCACTAGAATGGCTAGAATAAAGTTAGATAATAATAACAAGTGCTGGTAAGGATGTGGGAAAATTGGAACCATCATACACTGTTGGTGGGAATGTAAACTGGTACGGGCAGTTTGGAATAAATTCTGGCAGTTCCCCAAATGATTAAACATATGACCCAACAATTCCACTCCTAGATACATATCCAAGAAATGAACATATGTCCACACACACACAAAACCTTGTATGTGAATGTTTATAGTAGCATTATTCATAATAGCAAAAAGATGGAAGCAACCCAAATATCTAGGAACTGATGAATGGATAAACAATATGTGGCATATCCATGAAATGGAATGGCATTTGGCTATAAAAAGGAGTGGAGGGGACTTCAGTTTTCAGGTCCATTATGTAAGGAGCTCCACTCTAAAAACAAGTTAAAAGTTGAAGTTTTGAAAAATCAGCTCTTTCGGATCTGTCATAGAAGTGATGTTGCAGAGCAAACCACTGCCCCCCAAGCTGGAGAGACAGGCAAATACTGAGAATTACAGAAACCTCTGTGAATACCCAACTCCATCCCTCTGTAGCCATCCTGTCTCATCTCAGAAGACGTAGAAGGCAAAAGACACGAGGCAAAAACTGACAGAATTTCAAGGAGAAATAGATAAACCCACTATTATAATTGGAGACTTTAACACACCTGTATGTGATGAACAGATTCAGTAGGCAGAAGATCAGTAAGGACATATTTGAACTCAACAGCACCATCAATCAACTGGATATAACTGACATTTATAGACTCCTTCATTTAACAACAGCAGATTACACATACTTTTCAGGCTCACGTGGAACATTCACCAAATAGACCACATTCCAGACCATAACACACACGTTAACAGATTTAAAAGATGACAAATCATACAATGTCTGCTCTCAGACCACAATGGAATTAAACTAGAAATCAGTAACAGAAAGATAGTTGAAAAAAATCTCCAAATACTTGGAGATTAAACAGCATATTTATAAATAACACATGGATCAAAGAAGAAATCTCAAGAGAAATTTTTAAAAATGTGAACTAAATGAAAATTAAAATATAACTTAAAATTTGTGGGATGCAGTGAAAGCAATGTTTATAGGGAAATTTATAGCACTGAATGTATATGTTACAAAAGAAAATAATTTTTAAATCAATAAGTTAAGCTTCCACATTAGGAAGCAAGAAAAAGAAGAGCAAATTGAATCCAAAGTAAGCGGAAGAAAAGAAATAATAAAATAATAGAGTAGAAATCAATGAAATTGAAAACAGGAAATCAATAGAGAAAATGAACAAAACCAAAAGCTGGTTCTTTAAAAAAAATCAGTAAAATTGATAATCCTCTAGCTGGGCTAACTAAGAAAAAAAAGAAAGAAGATATGAATTACTAATATTAGAAATGAAAAAAAGAGCACTGATCCCATGGATATTTAAAAAAAGACAATAAAGGGATATTTTGAACAACTCTATGCCCATAAATGTGATAGCCTAGATGCGATGGACCAATTATTTGAAAGTACAGTCTGTTAAAACTCACACAAGAAGAAACAGACAATCTGAATAGACATATATCTATTAAAGAAACTGAGTTAAGAATTAATCACCTTGGGCTTCCCTGGTGGCGCAGGTGCCTGCCAGTGCAGGGGACACAGGTTTGAGCCCTGGTCTGGGAGGATCCCACATGCCGTGGAGCGGCTGAGCCCATGAGCCACAACTACTGAGCCTGTGCGTCTAGAGCCTGTGCTCCGCAGCAAGAGAGGCCACGGCAATGAGAAGTCCACGCACCGCGATGAAGAGTAGCCCCCGCTCGTCGCAACTAGAGAAGGCCCGCGCAGAGAAACGAAGACCCAACACAGCCAAAAATAAATAAATAAATAAATAAATAAATAAATTTTTATAAAAAAAAAAAAGAATTAATCACCTTGCAAAACAGAAAGCACCACACTCAGTGAGTTCACTGGCTAATTCTACTGAACATTGAAGGAAGAGAGTATATCAATTCTCTATAATCTTTTCCCAAAGATAGAAGTAGAACAAATACTTCCTGACTTATTCTATGTCACTCCTATTACTCTAATACCAAAACCAGACACGGACATTACAAGAAAAGAAAACTACAGAACAGTATCTCTCATGAACATAGATGTAAAAGTCCTCAACAAAATATTAGCGAATTGAATCCAATAATGCATAGAAAGAATTCTAAGCTATAACCAAGTGGAGTTTATCCCAGTTATGCAAGGCTGGTTCAACATTCAGGAATCAATTAGTGTAATCCATCAACTCAGCGAGCTAAAGAAGAAAATTCACATGATCATACCAATAGATGCAGAGAAAGCATTTGACAAAATCCAACATCGATTCATGATAAAAAAAACTCTCAGTAAACTAAAATAGAGGGGAACTTCCTCAACCTGATAAGAACACTACAAAAAGCCTATTACTAACATCATACTTAATGGTGAGAAACTAGAAGCTTTCCTTCTAAGATCAAGTACAAGACAAGGATGTCCCTCTCATCATGCCTTTTCAACGACATACTGGAAGTCCAAGCTAATGCAGTAAGACAAGGAAATAAAAAGTAAACGGATTGGGAAAGAAGAAGTAAAACTCTTTGTTCACAGATGACATGACTGTCTACGTAGAAAATCTGTAAGAATTAACAAAAGAATTGGAACTGATAAGCAACTTATAGCCATATTGCAGGATACAAGGTTAATATAAAAGGTAACTGCTTTCCTTTGTGTTAGCAATGAACAAGTGGAATTTGAAATTAAAAATACAATACCATTTACATCAGCTCTCAAAAAAAGAGAACTACTAGGTATAAATCTTACAAAATATGTATAAGATCTATATGAGGAAAACTACAAAACTCAGATGAAAGATATCAAAGAACTAAATAAATGCAAAGATAGTCCGTGTTTATGGTTTAGTAGACTCAATATTGTCAAGATATAATTACTTCCCAATTTGATCTATAGATTCAATGCAATCCCATACAAAATCCCATTTAGTTATTTGGTGGATATTGACAAACTGATTGTAAAATTTAAATGAAGAGGCAAAGACCCAGAATAGCCAACTCAATATTGAAGGAGAAGAACAAAGGTGGAGAACTGATACTACCTGATTTCAAAACTTACTAAAAAGCTGCAGTAATCGACACAGTGTTGGCAAAAGAATAATCACATAGATCAACGGGACAGAAGAGACAGCCCAGAAATAGACCCCTCAAAATACAGTTAACAGATCTTTGGCAAAGGAGCAAAGGCAAAACAATGGAGCAAAGATAGTGTTCTTAACAAATGGTGCTGGAACAACTAGGCATCCACGTGCAAAAAAAGAATTTAGACACATATGGAATGATGTTCAACATCATATGTTATTAGGGAATTGTAAACTGAAACAACGAAATACCATTACATGTCTATTAGAATGGCCCAAATCCAAAACACTGCCACACCAAATGCCAAGGATGTGGAGCAACAGGAGCTCTCTTTCATTGCTGGTGGGAAGGTAACATGGTACAGCCACTCTGGAAGACAGTTTGGCAGTTTCTTACAAAGCTAAACATACTCTTGCCATACCATCCAGCAATCGTGATCCTTGGTATTTACCCAAATGAATTGAAAACTTATGTTCACACAGAAACCTGCACACAGATGCAGCCTTATTTATAATCACCCAAACTTGGAAGCAGCCAAGATGTCCTTCAGTAGGTAAATGGATAAATAAACTGTGGTACTTCCAGACAATTAAATATTATTTAGAACTAAAAAGAAATTGGCTATCAAGGCTTGAAAAAACATGGAGTAAACATAAATGCATATTGTTAAGTGAAAGAATCCAATCAGAAAAAGCTACATACTGTAAGATTCCAACTATATGACATTCTAGAAAAGGCAAAACTATAGAGACTTATAAAAAGATTAGTGGTTGCAGGGGTGGGGGGTAGTGGAGACAGAGGGATGAATATGCAGAGCACGGGGGATTTTTAGGGCAGTGAAACTACTCTGTATGATATTACAGTGTCATTATACATTCGTCCAAACCCATAGAATGTACGACACCAAGAGTGAGCCTGAATGTAAACTATAGACTTTGGGTGATAATAATGTGTTAATGTAGGTTCACTGATAGTAACGCATATACCCACTCTGGTGTGGAATGTTGATAGTAGAAGAGGTTGTGTATGTATGGGGACAGGATGTGTATGGGAGTCGTTTGTACTTTCTGCTCGATTTTGCTGTGAATCTAAAACTGCTCTAGAAAATAAAAAGTTTATCAATTAAAAAAAGAAAGAAGTGCTGATACGTGTTACAACATAGAAAAACCTTGAAATCATATGCTAAGTGAAAGAAGTCAGTCACAAAAGTCCACATATTACAGGATTCCATTAATATGACAGTCCAGAGTAGGGAAGTCTATAGAGACAGCAAGTATATTAGTGGTTGCTTAGGGCTGAGGAGGCGGTGGTGATGAGCATACGGAAGGGTAATAGCTGAAGTGTTTGGGGTTCCCTTCTAAGATGATAAAAGTATTCTAAAATTGGCTGTGGTCATAGTTGCACCCTGAAATCCATAGAATCATGCATTTTAAGTGAGTGAACTGTATGATATGTAAATTATAACCCAATTAACTTGTGTTTAAAAAAAACCCTCAGCACTGACAAAATAAAAGAGAAATGAAAGGAGAAAAGAAGAGCAAAGAAAGTGGTACATGAGTGTAAATCTAAATAAAACAATACTAATAATGTCTCCTGGAGTCTTAAAAATATATGTAGAATTAAAATACGCAGAAACTATGATGTAAAAGTCAGGATGGGGATAAATGGAGTTAAAGTGTTCTAAAGTCTTTTCTCTTTATGAGGAAGATAAAGGTACTAATCAATTATACCTCAATTAAGTCAAGGATGCATGTTAAGCACTAGAAAGGTATGGGACTTCCAAACAGGAAGAGGTAAAAAATGATTCAAAGGAAGTTAATACATAAGAGAAAAACAGCATAGGTAAATAAGTAATTCTAAGTAATTACATTAAATGCAAATGGACTAAATAATTCTATTAAAAGATTAAAACTGTCAGACTGAGGACAAAATACAAAATCGAAATATATGCTATTTATCAGGGTCACACCTTAAACATAAGAATACAGAATGGTAGAAAATAAAAATATGGAAAAAGAAATACTCTTCTTTTGACCAAGAAAATTAACATAGCAATATTAAATTCCTATAAAATACACTTTAAGGATGCAGAAGTGTTCACAGTATCATTTGTAACACCCTAAACTGAAACTACCCAAATATCCATGGAGAGTAGAATGGATAAATTATGGTATATTCGCGCATGCAAATGAATGAGCTATAAATACCCACAACACTTGGATGGCTCTTAAAAACATAATGTTGAGCAAAGGCAGTAAGACACAAAAGAATTCATGCAGTATGATTCCACTTACAAAAGTATTCAAAAACAGGCAAAACTAAATAATTTTATGTAGGGAGGTACCTAAGTGTCTACACTGTAAAAAGCCAAGGAAGTGACTATGCTTCCATTGGGAGGCCCCATTCAGCCTGTCTACACTGAGAGGAATCTTCCCCCAGAAATACAAGGAGGTGTTTGGCAGGTTCTATATCTGGAAGGGTCAAGGCTCTGCCCATGGTACTGAGGGACCAGGGCAAGAAGGGGAAGTTATGAAGCCAGGGTGCGCATGCACAACCACCCACAATTTGAGGCTTCCATGACCACTCCTTAACAAGTGCAGGTAAGGTCCCAAGGGACAGGGTGATGAGGGCAGAGCAAGGCGGGAGAGATCAGATCCCTCCTCATCTCCCTGGCCTGTCCTGTCTGGCCCCAGTGTGCCAGTGCTGGGAACCTTCTTGGGCTGCCCTTTGGGCTGGCTGGCCATATTCAGTATCACGTGACCCTTACTCCCAGCTGGCTGACCCACTGCAAGCTTGGGGTCATGGAATCCACAGGCCATGGAACTGAAGGTGTTCAGGGTAGTTTTCCCTCAAGTGCATTGAACAAAGGGGCCCCCACTAACACCTGGATTGCAGGAGTAATTAAGATGAAATGATCTCAGGCAAGTCCTATAATGAGGTCAGCTTGGAGAGGGGTTTTGGTAGAAACTGGATTTTCCAACAGCGGCTTCTGCTCAGGTCCCCATAGCTGGCCTTATCCACCCCTCGCCTGCATCTGTTTTGGCCACGTTTGCAGTTGGTTAGGGAATTTGTACAAGTGAGTGCTTCCACTCGGACCATCTGCAGGCCACTCCCTGACCACTTCAAGTGGTAAGAGTGGAAACTGGCTGGGGATGTTTAACTTGACCTAGTGATTCTTGTGGGGTGAAAGTGATGCATGGCTTCCCTCCCTCCCTCTCTTCTTTATTTTGTCTATTCTTGGTCCACACTACGATTCTCAGGAGCAAACAGCAGGAATAAATCTTGGCCTACTTACAGAAAAGGGGTATGTTGTAAGGATACTGGGTAGACAGCTCGCAGAATGGATTGAAGGGGATGCGGATGGGTCAAGAGCACAGATAGGTCATTGCGAGGGTGCAGTCTGATTAGAATGTGGCTGCTGCCCTGGCTGCCACTGGCCGCTGGACCCCTGGACTCTCAACTCCATCCACAGCCACGCAGCACTCAAGATCCCACATGACACCACCCTGGTGATGAAATGGAATCAGAAGGACATCTTCTTCTCTCTGTCCCTCATCCAGACTTGTGTCCTGGACGGGGTCATCTGACAGGCAGGCAGAACTGCTGGGATTGGGAGAACACGTGTCTGGGTCTTTGGCTTCTGTAGAGGGAGGTGCGGCTCATCAGGACTCACACAGTGGCCATTTCTCCAAACCCAGGAAGGGGGCTCAGATGCTGGGCAGCCCCCAAAGTGATGAGCAATACTGACTGTGGCCTCCAGGGCTGGACACCAAGGGCGAGAGGAGAATCCAGCCCATCCCCTGCCATTGGGTATGACACAGATGCACAAACAGTTGCAACATAGGGACCCAAGGGGTACAGTGTTAGCACCACGGGGGGGGGACGACAATGAATCCAGCCTCAGTTTCCCCATCTGTAAAACGAGAGTAGTAATGATAGTGCTTGTCTCATATGGCTGTTAGAGATATAAAAATAGCATGTGTGAAGCACCCTCTACTGTACTGGCACATGTGGGGCCCTGGACTGGTGGCAGGTGTTCTCATTAAAGAGGCAGTTCAGCAGAGTGGCCAGGAATGTAGTCACTCCTGCTTTGGGGTTCCAGTAGCCCCACCCATACCTTTCCAGAGGCAGAATGGTGGGGTGGGGTCAGCCCACAGGCTCTGGAGCCAGACTGACTGAGCCTAAAACCCATTTCTGACATGTAGTAGTTAGGGGACCTTGGGTGACTTACTTTATTGTTCTGTGCCTCTCTTTCCTTATCTGTAACTTGGGAATCGTTACTGTCCCCTACCTCGCAGGGATGATGCAAGGATTGAGTAGATAACATGTAAAGGTCTCTGAGCAGTTCCTGGCACTTACTTATGATCTCAATAAGGGTTAATAATTTTTATTAGTCAGAGTCCATCCTGGGCGCAAAGCCCTGACAAACTCCAGACTGCCCTGTTTTGGAGGGAGATACCATTTGCATGGGACAACTAAGGAATTGTGCCGCAGAGCGTTAGTAAAGGCCTGAGGGAGCTAGCTGTTCAGCCCCCAACTTCACAGGCTCAGAACCTCACATTCACAGCCTGTGTGAGTTTGGAGCTCTCTCGATGTTGTCAGCTCCTAGCCGAGTTCTTGCTGATCCCCAAGTCCCTGTTTCTGCACTCAGCCTGCCATCTTTGTTTGGCTTCATCACCATTTTTTGCAATACATCCAGTCTCACTCAGGATTTTGAACTTCACAGAAGACTTGAGGGGGAATAGGTTGGAGTCTGGGCAGTGTCTTCCGATCTCCCATTCCAAATCTTATCTAGGGAGCAGCCCTATCATCCAGCCTGTCTTCCCCTTCCTCTAGGACAGTGGTTCTCAGCCAGCGGACATTTAGCAATGTCTGGAGACATTTTTGGTTGTCACAACTTGGGGGGATGGAGGAGTGTTACTGGCATCTAGCGGGTAGAAGTCAGGGATGCTGCTAAGTATCCTACGATGCACAAGACAGTCCTGTGCAACCAAGAACTCTCCAGCCAGGCTTCCCTGGTGGCGCAGTTGTTAAGAATCCACCTGCCAATGCAGGGGACACGGGTTCGAGCCCTGGTCCGGGAAGATCCCACATGCCGCGGAACAACTAAGCCCATGCACCACAACTATGGAGCCTGCGCTCTAGAGCCCGCGCTCTGCAATGAGAAGCCATTGCAATGAGAAGCCGGCACACCGCGACGAAGAGCAGCCCCCGCTTTCCGCAACTAGAGAAAGCCCGCGCACAGCAACGAAGACCCGATGCAGCCAAAAATAAATAAATTTTAAAAAAAAAAAGAACCCTCCAGCCCAATTAAAAATTTTCCAGTGCTGAGGTTCAGAAATCCCATTCTAGGAATTTTGCTGAATTAAAAGGTCTATTTCTTGCTATAATACAATTCTTGCATAAGGAAGAAAGCAAAAATCCCCCCAAATCTCCCTAATCAGCAATGACCACTGTCTACATTTTGGTGATCTTGGCTCCAATTTCTCTCTGCGTGTGTACATGTAAATTTATAGATGTGTATAATGTGACAGAAATATGTTCATGCTATACGTGCTGTTCTGCAACCCATTTTTTTTCACTCAGCAATATACCACGGGCATCTTTCCACTGTAAACAAATGGAGATTTGCAACATCCTTTTCAGAAGTCTGCATGGCATTCCATAGTAGGGATGTAACACTTTATTTAGACAATCCCTTACTGATGGATATTTAGATAATTTCCAGTATTTTGCTGTTATAAACACTACTGTGATGAATATCATTGTATATACATCTTAGTGTGCTTGTCTGAGTAAATCCTGAAGATAAATGCTAAGCGTAGAATTGCTGGCCAAAGAATAACACGCCATTTTAGAACTTTCAATACTCAGTGATGAACTGCACTTGAAAAGTACATTAATTTACACAATTTCCAACAGGGCACAGGGGTGCCAGTCTCTCTGCCCCTTTGCCCACACTGGATATTATCAATTGTATTAACCTGCAAAAGGGATTTTTTAAAGCACTAGCAGAGAATAACCAGAAATGCTCAAAGCTAAGTGTGTAAGTTTCTCCTTGGCAGCTGAATCCTGGGATTTGATGTAACCCTTCTGGATCCTGATTTTCTGTCCCCTCTCCTGGATCCTCCCTCTCTTTGTGGAGTCCGCAGCCAGGCCAGGGCGGGTGAGGGAAACTTGGTGAACAGACTGTGGCTCCCCATTTGGGGCTGCTGCTCCCCGACCAGTGGTTCTCTGTTTGGCTGGGAGTGCTCCTTGGCCTCCCTTTCTCTATGGCCACACTGCTCCCTGATTTTTAAGGACTCAGGAGTGTGTGTCTATCAGGGAAGTCTCTATGGCCTTGACCTGAAGCTATCTGCTCTTTATGCTCTAATTGGGGCTGGTCTTTACTCCCAGTGAGGACTAATGTAATAGTTCATATGGACAGAGTGGTTTCGAGTTAGAGTGTGTGGGTTTTCTTTTGTTTGGGGTTTATATTATTCCTTCCAACAACCCCATGAAGCAGTTATTATTATCCTCAGCCTTATTTTTCTCAGCTCAGCAAAAGAGGCTCAGAGAGAGAAAATGATTGGCTTAGGTTCCAATGCAGGTGAGTGGCAAGGCTGGGATTTGAACCCAGGCCTTCTGTTTTAAAATGATTTTTACAATCAGGTATGGTAAGACATTCTGACACAGAAATGACTGTCATAGAGGAAGAAGTTTTTATACTCACAGATCCCTAGAAACAGGAGCCACTGCCTGTATACAGGGCTACATGGGGAAGCACCAGGGTTGGTCAGGAGGCAGGAGTGAGGGGAGAGCATGGGCAAATGCTTGCGTTGCCAGAGGTGTCTCATCAGCCAGTTCCCAGAATGAAAGGCTTTAGCGTGTATCTACTGTATATTAGAATGGTGTGGGGTTTTATGTTTCTGAAATCAGGAGGCATCTTGCAATTGAAGTGCATATTTCATGTGTTACTAGGCAGTAGGGTGTGTTGGTTAAAAGTGAGAAATCTATCATTGGATGACTTTAGTTCATTCAAATCCTAGCTGTATGATCAAATTACTTAACCATACTGCACCTCTATTTCCTGTGTGCAACATGGTGCTAGTCACAATAGCTCTTTTGTCTAGTTGTGAGGAGTAAATAAGAAGACGGATATGATTGGGCACATTATCAGACACACAGAAATATTCCCATAACAGTTAGCTATTGTTTTTTACATGTTTGTAAATCCCCAAAGATGAAATCAAATGAATGGTTGTAGAGTCAGGGGTCTTGACTGGAAGTTACAGAAATTGACTTTTAAAGAGAAAGGAGACTTTTAGGGGGAATATTAGGGCTCACAGAAATGATAGGAGACTGGATACTCAGGTTCGATAAACGGGTAGAACACAAGATAGATCTGGGGGACCAAGAATCAGGAAGCACCGTAACCAAAGGAAAAAGAAACCACTCTAGTTATTTCAAGCAGCAGGTATCTGATACAGGGAATTGGTTACAAAAATGTTGGAAGAGCTGAAGAGCGGAAGAGAGAAGGAACAAAAGGGGAAATAAGGCTGTTATCTGCAGGACAGGAAGCTGCTCCCACTCCGTGGGCCCGAACCTAGGATCCACATGACCCACTAAGCTGCTGGAGGTGCTGCTGGTCCTGCTGTTAGAACCTCAGAGCAGGGATCCCAGGGCCATACTCCTGCAGGTGCTGCTGAAGCCGCCACCCATGCTGCCGGAAGTCATGCACAGTTGCCTGCGGCTGCTGTCACTGCTGCTAGAAAAACATTGCCGGAAGCCTGAAAGAGATGGCTTCTCCCATGTTCCACCTTCCAATCTCCTGTGAGTGCTTCCCATTGGCAGATCCTAAAAGGAAGCCATCTCAAGGGAGACTGGGAGATGTAGTTCCAAGATTTCCAATCCTGAATTTACAGAGCAGATAAGACTCTGCTGGGTGAGTGTAGAGGTAACAGGCGAGGAACACTATTGGCTTTTGTCCACGTGAGAAATAGTGCAGCCCAGACATGCCTGCCTGACCATGGCTGTCCTTTGGTACTACTTGGCACTTGAGATGCCAAGCCCCATGTGGGAGCATCTGATGTACCCTGGTCGACAGGGAGTGATGAGAGGGAGAATAGAGCCCCTGGGAGCAATGGGGGCCCCCAATCTTCCAGGAGTACATGTGGTGGGAGGTTTCCTAAATTGAGGTGGTGGTCCGGTGCCGGGAAGCCTCAAAACAGACAGATGTTCAACTCAATGAAGCATTTTGAAATTGACAGAGACTTAAAGAAAATACTTAGGATGGTGCTGCAAGGTAGAAGGTAGAAGACACTGAGTGAATGTCAAGGGACAGGAACTGCCTCGTGGTGAGGAGAACTGCCAATTCCCGAGTCCTTCAGATCTACCTCTGGCTTCACTGCATGTGCAGGCTGCTGAGGGAGAGGCAAAAGGAGCTCCAACGTGCTGATGCATGCTAGGTACGCAGGCTGTGGGCTGGATCCTCTCAGCAGCAGGAGTCCATGCTGAGCCCTTTGCTGGCACCATTCTCACACTTGACACAGGCCTGTCAGGTCCCTCATAACAACATTTCAAGCATGCCCTATTATTATCGTCCTTGTTTTACAGATGAGGAAACTGAGGCACAGAGTGGATAAAAACAAGTGGTCTAAAATTACGGCTAATAAGAGGAGAAGCCAGAAATCAACTGCAGATGTAGGATTCCAGAGCCTGTTTATTCGTTTGAAAGATGGGTCAGCTAAGGCCTGGGAATGTTAAGTGACTCTCTCAGGGTTCTTGAACCTCTGGGCAGTGGGACATGGACATCTTTGGGGAGGGGAATATTCAGCCAACTGTACCCTCAGAAATGAAGTTTGAGCCTTTTACTAGTTCAAGTTATAGGCAATTAAACTGGAAATTTCAGAGAAATCTCCATTACACAATAAATTTCAGAATTCAAAGTACACAATGAGATGGATCACTCTGGGCACATGTAAAATGGTTTACTCAACTTCTGGTTACCTGACTTTTAAGCCCTTCACTGTCACTGAGGATTCAAAAGGGTAGGGAATGAAGTCTAGGAGAGGAGTTGGTGCTGGGAGCCCCACCATACCTCTAAGGAGAGCTTCTCCTTACTTCAAGTCAAGAGAGAGGAAATTCAATAGACCACTCAGAGGACTTGATCTCTGTCCCTTGGAAAACCCACAAGGTAAGAATATCTCGCTGACTGCTCCAACAGCAGATGTGGAAAAGAGGTGGATGCTGTACTGGGATTGACCAACTCCCCAGGTTTCTCCGGGAAGACATTTATACATGTTTCCCATGGACGTTTGGAGCCACTTAGGGGAGAGGGCTGAAATGAGTCCATCCTAGTTCTGTTCAAAAGGACCACCTGGTGGGCTTCCGTGGCGGCGCAGTGGTTGAGAGTCCGCCTATCGATGCAGGGGACACGGGTTCGTGCCCCGGTCCGGGAGGATCCCACGTGCCGCGGAGCAGCTGGGCCCGTGAGCCATGGCCGCTGAGCCTGCGCGTCCGGAGCCTGTGTTCCGCAACGGGAGAGGCCACAACAGTGAGAGGCCCGCGTACCGCAAAAAAAAAAAGAAAAAAAGGACCACCTGGAAGGTGATGGGCCTTCAACAGCTGGCAGCTGGAGGGGAAGCTGATTCCAAAAGGCTGTGGATGGAGGAAGCAATGAGCCTCAAGAGAGGATGTCACTCACACTGAGGGACTAGTACTGGGGAGTCTCTGAAGAACTCACAAAAGTACCCCATAAGTGTCATCTTTAGACATGTGACTAGATGGTGGCTTAAGGCAGTACCCACCAAGTGAGATCTTTCCTGCTCCCTCTTACTCTCCTCTGTTCTCCCTGACATGCCTATCCAATCCCAGGAGAGTCAGTAAGAGCAGCTGGCAAGTGAGAAAGGGGGTCAGCTTTCCTGCAGCAAGTATTGGCTTTTAGCCAAGCATCCCATAAACATTTCTAGGGCAGCGAGTTGAAACCAGGCTCTGGTTGGGTATTTGGGGTAGGGTTATGAGAAAGTGAAATGAAGGCGAGTCCAGGAGACCTCTTGCTATCTAGAAGCTCACACTCTAGTGTAAGAGGCTGGCATATGAAAGATAATTGCAAAATGGTGGGATGCATATAATAATAAAGACTAATATTCATTGAGCACCTATGTGCTGAGGCCTTTGCCTGAATGACCTCACCTAATTTCCATAAAACCCTGTGATATGGGTATTGTCAGGCCCATTTTACAAATGAAGAAATTGGAACTCAGAGAAGTAAGGTGGGTTTGAACTTGGTCCTTTCTGACTCCAAGCCCATGTTCTTCACCACTCTGCTACTTAATGGTACAAGGAGAAGGCAGTCACTGGGGATGGGATGTGGAAAATGCGGTTTGAGAGGATGCGCTGATAAAAGAAAGAAGTATATTCCAGAAGAATGAATCAGTGTTATCAAAGGCTGTATATTTGTGTGGGTGCAAGACATGGTTTATATGGCTACTAATTACCATCTATTGAGAACCTACCACTTCCAGGCACTTTACATGTATTTAATCCTTACAGATTTCTATAGATTCTTATCTGCAGTTTTATAAAGGGGGGCCTGAGGCTCAAGGAGGGGTGGGCCAGAGACCCACAGACAGCAAAGGAGAGAAGGCAGACCTAAAACCCACGTCTGTCTCATCGTCAAAGTGTGTTCTTTCCACTACACCAGTCCTATAGCTGGAAATTAACAGCAATGAGATCTGATCCCTGCTCCTGACCTGTCTGTCAATATACTGACACTCCCCAGCTACAGCGATTGGCTCAGAGGTGGGCACGTGGCCCAAGCTAGTTCAATCAGAGTGAGTTCTGGTGCTTGAAGACTAGCTTCTGGAAAGAGGCTTCCTTCTTGCCTACCTTGAAGGCAGGGGCAGGCTGGAGTGTGGGAGCAGAAGCTTCCGTTGAGAAGATGAGGATTGCGCTGTGGCAGTGGTCTTGAAATGCAGGGGCAAGGGCTGCAGATGTGGTGGGTAGGAGAACCAGTGTGCCCACCACACGTGAAGGTTGTGAGACACAAGATACTGCCTGCCATATCAGTAAACCAAGGATGTCACAGACATTAGCAATTGCAGCGACCCCCAAAGGCGAGCCCTGAGGGAACTCAGGATGGAAACAAGGAATGCCTACAATCTAGCAGTTGTCAGACTGCGGCTACCTGCAAAGGTGCAGCCTGAGGAAACTCAGGGTGAGAAAACTCAGGATACTGGCCCAGAGAGCTGAGGCGCATATCAAAGGAAGGTTTTCAGCGACCCCAGGCTCTTGCATCTTCCCATACACAGAAAAGCGCTAAATTCCTTAACTTGAGATATCTGATTTTCTTTAATTGACAATAATCTTTTGACTTTCTGACTGCCTGCCCTTTGTGGCAAGAACTTCTATATATCCTGGCTCCCCTGCCTTGCCTCTTCAGAGCTGTTTTCTCAGAACCGAGATGCTATTTCCCAGGCTCGAAGGCCTAAGAATGCCTGCCGAATAAAACATAACTTTCAACTTTTAGGTTGTGCATTGTTTTCAGTCCACAGTTGGGAGGGGGGCGGAATCCCCGGCCCTAACTTGGCTTCTGGCAGCCAGCAGTGCCCCTGATTGAACCCAGCAGGCAGAGCTCATTTGTGGAGGAGCAGGGCTATAAATGAAACTGGAGAGAATCAGGCACTACTTGTACTTTCACTAATAACCGCCCACAAGACTTGTGGAAACAGTGTGTACAAGGTGGGTCATCAGGCAACTGTATTTCATCTCACAGTAATAAACAGGAGACTGAGATGCAGTTAAAAAAAAAAAAAGAAACACCAGTTCGGACCTCTCTGGGGGATGGCACAGTGCCTGTCACTCTGAATAATGATATGTTCCTTCAGTACCTCCAGCATGCTGGGCTCGCTCCAGCCTCTGGCTCTGGCACACCCAATTCCCTTTGCCTGACACGCTCTGCCTCCATCTCTTCCACCTGGTAGCAGCCTAAGTGCCAGGTAGCAGCATAAGTGCCACTTTTCTCAGAGGACTGCCTGTGAAACAGGAGGGAAAGGGGCAGGGCACAACCTTTAAAAGAATGGCGTAGCTGTTGAGGAGATGACATAAACTGGTTAGAACCAACTTGGCCCAAGATGATGGAAGATTCGACTTGCAGTGGACCTTGAGCTGCAGTGGACCTTGAGCCTCATTATACACTCATTGTAATACATTAGCATATGCAAAACGACACACCCACAGGCCCCATGACAGTTCTGAGGCTGACCATCAAAGGCCAAAAAGTGGGTGGTGGCCCAGTTGCTGGAAAATGATGCCCCTTCTCCAAAATAGTTGGAATAATCCTTCCACTCCTTAGCCTATGAAATTACCCAGCCCATAAAAACTAACCACCCCATATTTTTGGGCCTCTGGCCTTCTGAGTTGGCCCACACTCCGTGGAGTGTGTTTCTCCCAAAGCCAGTCTCGTCTTTTGAGACGGAGGGCATTCTGTCCATGGAATGTGTATCTCTCTAAATAAATCCACTTCTTACCTACCACTTTGTCTCTCACTGAATTCTTTTTGTCATGAGACATAAAGAACCTGAGCTTCATTAAGTCCTGAGACCACGTGGGTGATCTCAATTAAAAGACCGTGGGTTCGGGACTTCCCTGGTGGTCCAGTGGTAAAGAATCCTCCTTCCAACTCAGGGGACGTGGGTTCCATCTCTGGTCAGGGAAATAAGATCCCACGTGCCACGTGCCACAAACCACAGAGCCCATGTGCCCTGGAGCCTGCACGCCACAACTAGACAGAGAAAATCCGGACGCCACTAGAGAGAAGCCCTCGCACCACAACCAAGAGCCGGTGCACCGCAATGAAAGATCCTGCGTGCCGCAACTGAGACCCGACGCAGCCAAACATAAATAAATAAAATAAATAAATAATAAATCTTTAAAAAAAAAAACCCAGCATGAGTTCAAGTCCCAATCTGAGTTATGCGGTTTCACCCGGACCTCCCCCCTCCTTCCCCTGAGGCAGGCGGCGTGCGCAGGTCAGTCTACCTTGTATCCAGAAGAAAGCACAGACAGACCGCTGGGAAAGCCGCTTGGCTGCAGAAACGAGGCTGCCTAACCTGGCCGAACAAATCTGGAGCCGGGTCGAGTTTCACTTGCTCACAGGGTGCCTCGTGCAGAGGCCTCGCACGGCCCTTCAGCCCGGAGTCCCTAGTGTGAAATGGCTGCACCGACACCTCAGCTCGGCGGGCCGCGGGCCGTGTGCAGAAGCGCTGCACGCGACACTGCCGTTCAAGATGGCGGCAGTGGGCGGGGAACAGCGATCCTGCGCCCGGCGCTGTGGTCTGGAGCTGTGAGCCGCACAGCTGCCCCAACCCAGGAGAACTCCGTTGCCCTCCCCACTGACAAGAACCATATAAGCCAGCCCTATAAAGCAGCCCTGCTGGTTTTTGGGGAGAGCACGTACTCTAAAGAACAAACTCGTGCCTCTCCATGCTTTTGATCAAAGAATAAACCTTTCCTTTCCTTCTGAAAAAGATAAAGAAACCCAGAAAAACCACCTTCCCTCGAGGTCTCTCCTCTCTCCCTGATGCTTACCATAGAGCCTGACCCATGCTCCTCCTCCGAGTGCCCCTGGAGGGCTGGGATTGTGTCTGATTCATCCCTGGAGCAGCTCCAGCCAGGGCCAGCTTCATGAACTTGTGACCATAACAATCACACAGGGCACCCTGCACAGAAGGTCTCTGCACACGGGGTTTAATGCTCCATGGTCACCATCTTGAAATTTTTAATGATTGTATCATTGAATTTGTGTTTTATAAGTGAATTGTGGTGGGACGACAGAGCATGCACTAGGGACTTGGAGCCTCAGCTCATGTGCAGTCCCACCTTCCATCACTTCCCCAGGATTGTGCCTCAGACACTGACTCCTTCTCTCCTGGTGCCCAGGACACTCCAGGATACTGCCTGGCCTCCCCCTCCCACCGCTACCCTAGCAGAGGCCCTAGCCAGGCACTTGGAGGGTTGGGGCCAGGCATGCACACTAGGTGGCATCTTGTAGCAGGCATGGTTCCCACCTTGGGTTAAACACAACAGCAGTCTGGTGGGTGGCTAGCCAGAGGCCGTGTGGCAAGGAGGTCAAGCCTGATCCAGGTTCCCAGCGTGTGTTAGCATGGAGGTTTAAATATTCTGGAGGATCTCCAGTCTGTGGTGGGTTGGGCCTGATGCCTGGATCCACTGCTCCAGACCCTGCCCTAGCCAGGGCCATGGTGTAGGGCCTGTGACTAGCAGTAGGGGAAACCTAGCATTCATCAGACCCAAATAAGAACGCCCGTGCCATGTTGCAGGGGTGATCCCTGGGCACCTGTGAGCTTCTGTGCTCTCCCCACTAGTATCGCTGAATCCTGGAGTGCTCCTGCAGCTGGCTGTGTGCCTGGGGGGAGGGGAGAGAGGGGATGTCTCAGAATCCTCTTCCTCCTTTCAACCTTCCTGTGTCTGGCGTGTTTATCTCTGTGGCTAGCTTCAAGCATCCTCTTGGGATGAACAACGTAATACAAACGGTGTAATTTCAGTGATTTTGTTTACGAATTAAATGCCCTGGTGTTTACGTTTAAAACTGGAATCACACAATATAAAGACAGACAGTAAATTCATGTTAATAATTTAAAATTTGTATTTTTCTTTACTTAGAACGACACCAGATAACAAATGAAAAGCACCGTAAGTCAAGAGAGAGACCATGGAAGGAAGAAGAAAGTTTCTACGTACCCTTTTATTTTTTTGCGGTACGCGGGCTTTTCACTGTTGTGGCCTCTCCCGTTGCGGAGCACAGGCTCCGGACGCACAGGCTCAGAGGCCATGGCTCATGGGCCCAGCCGCTCTGCGGCATGTGGGATCTTCCCGGACCAGGGCACGAACCTGCGTCCCCTGCGTCGGCAGGCGGACTCTCAACCACTGTGCCACCAGGGAAGCCCTATGCACCTTTCTTTAACAGAACTTTTTCCTACTCTTTGACCAAGGACCTCTGAATTTTCATTTTGCACTGGCCCTGCCCCAGCTCATGTGTGTTGAATGAAAGACTAACCAAATAAATATTTTTTATTAAAAAGTGGAACACATTCATTCTTTTCCATTTCCTGACAATGCTGTATGTACTCAGGATTGCTGGCATGAAATACAAGAATACCTGAACCATACACTGACTCTTGAATCATATATGACTATTGTGGATTTATTTAACATCTGTCTTCAAAGCCATCACATTTTGTCAGCATTGATGTTCTAGTCTCGCTTCAGATCCAGTGCTGGTTCTGCTGGAGTAGCTTATATCAGACTAATCCTTCCACAGGCAGCAATTATAAACTCTGGACAACGTTTTAAAACAACCATTTAAAGATGCCAGAGAGCAGATAAAAGCAGACAGAAACAAGAAAGACTTCAACATACTGACACACACAAAACACACATGCACACACACGCACACACACACATACACATTACAGAGGGACAGAATCTCTGTGTGAGGGAGACCCTTGTCCATCTTGTTGATGGTGCATAGTAGATGATCAATACATTTTTGTTGTCAAATGAATGTTTTGTTGGTGTACATTTTTTTCTTTAAGTCAGGTTTATTGAGACATAATTTGCCTAAAGTAAAATTCACACTTCTAACTGTACCATTTGATGAATTTATGTATATAGCTGTATTTCCTCCACTACAATCAAGATACAGAGAATTTCTATCACTACCCAAAGTTCCTTCTCGTTCCTTTGCAGTCAATACCCCAGCCCCAACCCCCCACAATGATTGACCTGATTTCTGCCATTACAGCTTTGTTTTTCAGAATGTCGTATCAATGGAATCATACTGAATGTAGCCTTTGTGTTCAGCTTCTTTCATTTGCATTAATCTTTTTGAGATTCATCCACGTTGTTGCACGTATGTGTTTGTATGTCTGAGTAGTATTCCACTGTGTCTCAATATGTGGACGTTTGGGTTGTTTTCAGTTTGGGGCTGTTATGAAGAAAGCTGCTACAAGTATTTGCATGTGGGTCTTTGTGTGGCTCTGTTTAATTTCTCCTGAGTAAATAGCTAGGAGTGGGATAGTTGAGTCACATGGGTAAGTATATGTTTAATTTTCTAAGGAACTGCCAAACTGTTTTCCTAAGTGGCTCTATCAGCAATGTAATGAGGATTCCAATTCCTCCACATCCTCGTCAGCACTTGGTACTGTCAGCATTTAAAGAAATGTTTAGCCATTCTAATAGATGTGTAGTGTTATCTCTTTGGTTTTAATGTGCATTTACCTAATGACTAATGAAGTGAAGCATTTTTCACATCCTTATTTGCTATCCACTTCTCTTTTTTGGTTAAGTATGCATTCAAATCTTTTTCCCATTTAAAAAATTGGATTGTTTATTTTCTTATTATTGAGCTGTGGGAGCACTTTATATATTTAGGATACAAGTCTTTTATCAAATATGTGCTTTGAAAATATGTTCTCCAATCTGTAACTTGTCTTTTCATTCTCTTAATAATGTCTCTTGCAGAGCAGAATTTAAAACTATGGCAAAGTCCAATTTATCTATTTTTTTTCCTTTTATAGTTTGTGCTCTTTGTGCCCTAAGAAATCATTGCCTAAACCAAAGTCAAAAACAAGGTGCTTTCTTCTAGGAGTTTTATAGTTTTCACTTTTGGGCATGTAGGTTTATGAACAATTTCAAGTGATTTTTTTTTTTTTTGTATATGTTGTGAGTTAGGGGTTGAGGTTCATTGTTTTGTATGTCCAGTTGTTCCAATATCATTTATTGAAAAGGCTATCCGTTCTCCACTGAATTACCTTTGCATCTTTGTTGAAAATAAATTGGCCTATACCTGTGGATTTACTTCTGCTAAACCACTGAACTCTGGACTTCTGCACTGTCTCTTCTTTCCATTTATCTATGGGTCTATCCTTTCACCAGGACTACACTGTCTCGATTACTGTAGCTGTATAATAAGTCTTGAAATCAGGTAACACAAATCCTCCAACTTTTTCTCCTTTTTCAAAATTGTTTTGGTTATTATAATTCATTTGCCTTTCCATATAAATCTTATAATCAGCCTCTCCATTTTTACAAAAAAAATCTTATTTGGATTTTATTTGATACTGTGTTGAATTTGTAGATCAATTCAAAGAGATCTGGCATCTTAACTATATTGAATATTGAGTTTTCTAATCTATGAACATAGTATATCTCTTTGTTTGGGCCTTCTTTGATGTCTTTTAATGCTTTATAGTTTGATAGTTTTCAGTATATAGACCTCTCACATATTTTGTCAGATTTATCTGTATTTCATGGTTTTTGATGCTATTGTAAATTTTACTCTTTAAAAAATTTCAAATTTGTTGTTCATTGCCAAACTGACTTTTGCGTGTTGACTTTGGATCCTGCAACCTTGCTAAATTCGCCTATTAGTTCAAGTTGCTTTTTCATAGATTCTTTGGGATTTTCCACATAGAGATTACATCTCTGCAAATAGGGACAGTCGAACCTTTATGATAGTCCTGTAGACTCATCCTTCTGAGAACGTGAAGTGCAGCTGATGAGAGTCTGGCTTTACCATCAGACCAACGTTTGGATTGGATTCAGGTCCCTTTACTTCCCAGCTGTGTGACTATGAGCAAGTTATTTAACCTTTCTGAGCTTCCGTTGCATCATTGTAAAATGGGAGAAAAGAACTCTCCTCCAAGATTATCATTAGGTAATCATTAGTTCTCAGGTGTAGGATTGTAGGTTAAAAGGCAGTTACAGCCAAAACATTGCCAAAATGTTTTCCAGAACTGGTATGCTGCTGTTTACCAACTCCAGCATCGTTGCCCATTTACAATTTTGTGTGCTTTAAGAGACTTGGAAAAAGCCAATAGCAATTTGACCTCTCTTACAATAGTTATTTTTACCCCCTTTGTTCAAAACTGTCGTCCAATTGAACTTTTATGTTTCCTGTCTGTTGTTTCAGGCTCATGGACTGCCTTCACTATTAGTTTGTATATATTATTCTTTTGATTTAGGAAGTGTTTTTCTTTTCAAACTAGAAACTGGATAACCACAACAGCAACAAGAATTGACCTTTATGGAACATTTCCTATGTGATAGCCACTGTGCTTCACAGGTATCAACCAATCCCCATGACAAGTCCAGAAGATCTGTCTTATCCCTATTGTGTAGGTGAGAAGTTAAGTGACTTGCCCAAGGACCCAGCTAGGCAGCAGCAGAGCTTGGAGATTTTGCCCTGGGCAGATGGCTCTGGAGTGCACACTGCCTCTCATTCAGTAAACCTAAGGTCTGGGTAAACTCGCCAGGGATCTAGACCAATTCCTGCCCTTGTGAGCTGGGAACCCTTGAGCTAATCTCTTAGCCTCTCTGATCGAGTCAGCCACCTGCCCACAAAACTTTTGTTGAGTCTTCTGTGTCAGTCTCTCTGTTAGGTTTTTTTTTTTTTTTTAATTTTAATTTTTTGGCCACACCACACGGCATGTGGGATCTTATTTCCCCATCCACGGATCGAACCCACGTACCCTGCATTGGAAGGGCGGAGACTTACCCAATGGACCACTAGGAAGTTTTCTCATCTATAAAATGGGCCAAATGATTATATCTATGGCACCTGCCTGTTGTGAGGACTGGATAAGATTCTGGGAACACAGAAGCTGATAAGGACTTCAATGAGGGCTGTATTCCCAGCAGTTCCTGCCCGAAAGTGGAGGTCTTCAAGGTACCGTCAGGCTCCCTGACCTCGGTCTATGACCGGCTTGTGTCTCCACCTTGCTCCTAGAAAGTCTCAAAATACCAATTCTGTCCCTCCAATTTCCAACATGGTAGGGGAGACAAGAAAAGAGGTGTACATTTCTTTTCCTTTTCCTGGAGCTGAGGGGGAAGGAAGGCTGACATCAAGCAAGAGGGTGGAGAGCCAGGAGAATCGAGTTCTTATCCCTGTCCCACCTTTCAACTCTTAGTCATGGCTTTCACCGAGACTGCCTTTCTCTGAACCTCAGTTTCCTCTGCTGAGGAAACTGTGCTTTAAGAGACTTGGAGAAAGCCAATAGCAAGCTGGGGAGCATTATCCTCACACCTGCACCAAGACTGAGTGAGTGAAATGAGACAACGGGTGGCAATGCTCACTGTAAATGATAAAGTTCAATCTGGCTTTGTGGGTGGGTCTGCTGTGCGTTGCAGGGGCTGGTGTGATTGAAAGCCAGTGGGCTCCATGTTGGATTGGCCCTGGGCTCTGTTCCTTACAACCTGGGACCTTGGGTTTCCTCTTCTGTAGAGTGGGGATAATGTTGGGGTTGCATGGCTCTCTGCCTTCTGTGCACATAGTAGGACTGTGCTCGTTGGCCTCCCTGTAGTTGGGTGGGGCCACATGACTGGTTGTGGTCAGTGAACTGTGAGCAGAAGCGACATGTCACTTTTGGGCTAAAACATTTAATTAGTAGAATTCAATCTTCCCTTTTGGTGTCTTGGCAAATCTGCACATAGATGGGACCTCCCTCAATCTGGGTCACCGAGTGAGGACAACGGAGAACAGAACCCCCTGCTAATATATGTCTTGTAAGCAAAAACAAATCCTTTTTCATTTCAGCCATTAAAATTGCAGGGGGCTATTTGTTACCACAGCATAATCTTGCCTCTTCTGACTGCAACAAATCTCTCCTTCCTGAGATGATTGTGAGAATCCAGTGTGAAGTTGTGTGCAACACTCTCGGTACTGGAACTGACAGGTAGTAAGTGCTCATTGAATGGTAGCTATAATGATTATTATGGTAAGAGTATAACAAGAAACAGTTGGGTTCAAATCACAGCTTTGCCCTTAGCCCTCTGGGTGACCTTGGACAAGCCATATCACTCTAAAATGGGGGTAATAACACCTTGTATTGGGGGGGGGTTCCTATGAGGATTCCAAGAAGTGAAGAGAGGAAGCATTGCATTGTGGTTTTAGAGCAGTCGGGTGCCTACGTTCACATCCTACTGGTACCATTATTAGCTGCTGTGTGACCTTGAGCAAGTCACTTAACCTCTTTATACCTCATTTTCCTTATCTATAAAATAGGCATAATAGATGTATATACTTTAAAGTGTTACCAGGAGGATTAAATAGGTTAATATATGCAGATGTGGAGAAGATTGCAGTAAGCATTGCATAAACTTGAGCTTTTTTGGTTTTTATCCATTAGGCAGTATAAAACAGTGGTGGGAGCCCTGGTGTGGATTCCAGCCCTGTGGCTCATTAGCTGTGTGACCTCGGGGCTGTCAAATGACACCTCTGAGTCTCCATTTCCTTGTTCACTAATCAAAGTTAATACTATCTGTCCTTAGATGTCTTGTGAGGATTAATTGAGATAACATGGCAAGTGCTGGTTGCGGGGCCTGGCCTTCTGCGAGTACTCAGTCAAGGCCAGCTATGATGATTAAGATATGAATAAACACCCAGCACATCGTAAGTGCTCCCTCAGTATTTGTCCCTCCGCTGGCCCTCATCTTGCGTTGTCCCTCCCCTTGCTTCCACATTTGTACCGTATTCAGATGCGGGGCGCTCTCACCAGGGCCAGGACTAGGGTGAGGCAAGTGATGTACAGAGTCTGCTGTCCCCACTTTACAGAGAGGAAAAGCAAGGCCCAGCCAAGCAAAGGGATAGCCCCCTGATCCGGGTGTGGTTGGCAACCACGCTGAGGCTGGACTTCATTCTCTGTACCCCCAACTGCCCCCACCCCAGTTGGAGAGCCCACAGTCCTGCTGGCGCCCAGGTGCCTGTGCTTTGTGGCGGGGTGGTGAGTGTGGCAGCTGGGCTCCGCGGGCCAGGTGGCTGAGGGGCGGGCCTCTCCCCTGGGCATTGGCAGCCACTCTGGTTACCCTCTTGGATTTCCTCACTCGAGGGACCCGCAAGGGGTGGGCATTTGGGGGCTGGCGAAGCGCTCAGAGACTTCGTTACACTCTGCCGCTCCCAGGCCAAGGGGTGCCGCCTGATCTGGAGAGCCCTGACCAGCCGCCATGGAGAGAGCAGGTCCCCAGAGAACCTGTCTGCAGCGGCCGCACGGGGGGTGCGAGACCCTGCCTGTGAGGAGCGAGCTGACGGTCAGCAGCTGCCAGTGGCCACAAGGTAAGGAAGGCCTCCTGGCCCCGAGAGCCCTCCCCAGCACACACACAACTGCGGGATTGAGGCGGGGGGGACTCTGGGGGCCACGAGAGGGAGCACCTGTTTCCATACATGTACCCAGCAATGCACGAGGATGGAGCCCTGACTCAGGCCTGAAGCCTCAGAGCAGCCCAGCTCAGAGCAGAGTGGCAAACCCAGGGCCCGTGGGGCTGAGCAGGAAGATGAGGGATGCCGAGGGGGAGGAGGAGGCCAGTGGGTAGTGGGACATTCAAATCCTCTTTTTAAAAACAGACGCAGCAAACCAGATTTGTGTTCCACGACTAAAATGTACTGAGCTCAGCATTAGCCTTCACAGGCCGCCATAACAATATAATACAGGCTGGGTGGCTTAAACAACAGAAAATGATTTTCTCCCAGTCCTGGAGGCTGGAAGTTCCAGAGCAAGGTCCAGTAGTGTGGATTTCTGGTGAGAGCTCTCCTCCTGGCTCATAGATGGCCACCTTCTCACTGTGCCCTCACGTGGAGAGAGAGTGTGCACTCTCCTATCTCTTTTTATAAGGACAACAATCCTATCGGATCAGGGCTCCACTCTTATGACCTCATTTAACCTTAATGACTTCCATGAAGGCCCCATCTCCAAATATAGTCATATTGGGGGTTAGGGCTTCAACACAATAACTTGAAGGAACATAAACATTCAGTCTATAACAAGCACCTACTACGTGCCAGCAACGTGGTTTACAAAGTTCTTGCTACCACAGAGCTCGTGTTCCTGTGGGGGTGTGTGTGCACATGTGTGTACTAATATAGATCGTTATCGGGGATAAACAAGCACAGGGTCCATGAGCTAACTGTGTCACTGTGACAGGGGTCACAGGTTTGTAGTTCCTACCTAGAGCGTTAACAGTGCAATCTTTGGAGCAGAAGGACCTGGGCTCATGTCCTGAGTCTCCCACTTACAAACTGTGTGTCCCCAGGCAAGTGAATTTACCTCCTTTTACCTTGGGTTCCTTACCTGTGAAATAGAAATAATAATACCTACTGCAGACGGCTGTTAAAATGACTGAGAATGCTGATATGAAGTGCTCAGTACAGGCTTCGGGGTGTGGATATGAGAAATATGAGATGGTTGTTATTATTACTGCTTGTGAACAAGGAGATCTCCTCTCGTGAGGTGGAGGCTTTGAGCTGGAGATCATCTAATCTGTGAGGTCAGATGCTGGAAGATCTTAGCCATGGAGAGGTGTCTGTCAGGGAGGATAGGTAGTATTTGGTTTTGACAAAGGCTGCCCTTCTGTGGTGCACATCATGCATCCATGCGTGCATCCATCCATTCATTATATTTTCACTGACTTTATGCCCTACCCTCCCAAAGTCACCAAAATCAGCCTAGACCTTGTTTGCTTTGCAGACTCCACCTTGGCACGCTGACCCAGATTGTTCGGGGACGGGGCAGGGGCAGGCAGGGGCTGAGAGGTCCTATTGGTGCAGGTGGCTGCCCACTAGACGCAGGCAGATGGAGCCAGCTCTAGCCCATAGCACTGGTCTCGGTATTCTGGAGGCCCAGACTGCCTCCTCCTGATGGGAAGACTGAACCATGCATGTGGCAAGGCCAGCACGCTGGTACCCTGGGTGGGATATGACTTAGCATTGCCCTCAAACACACACTCCTTAAATACTCATTCACTGCATGAGCTGAGTGTGCTCCCTGCACAGTGAAAGGCAGGGCCCCTCCGGTGGTGGCCACAGCTGCTCTTGTACTGTGGTTGGCAGTTGAGCTCCAGCCTCCAAACAAGCCCCATTGTTCAACCCACTGTCCCCGCACCCAGTGGAATGCCCCTATGTGTGTACAGAGGCTCTCGCCTTGAGGGGTGAGACTGGGGTGGGGTCGAACCTCCACCCAGAGGAGCTTGTAGAAGAACCCCTCCCAACCCTTCCAGTCCCTTCCTGAGATAAGGGGTATACCCCAGGGTCCCCATCTCATCACACCCCCAGGCTTGCCTCAGTGCCCCTTAGAAATCAGTGCCTCAGGCCCCCACTCTCTCCCCAGCCTCCTACCCTCACCCACCCCCTCAGGGCCCCTAAACCAATGACAGGAGCATTCACAGAACAGCCTGGGGTTGGGATCCATGGGCCCTCAGATTCCCTTCCTCTTGGCCTTTTTGAAGTTCTAAACACCCACCCTCTGCCCATTCCCAGGCTCCTCAGGAAGATTCAGGGATGAACCAGGCTTAGGCCCCGGCCCTGGGGAAAACAAAGCATGGTGTACAGACCATCAGCATGCACTTCCCTATGCCTCAGTTTCTTTATCTGTAAAATGGGGATGACTGTGATAGCACCTACTTCAGAGAGCTATGCTGAGGATTAAATGAGTTAATACCTGTACAGGGTGTAGGCACGTAGGACCTGCAACCACTGTTAGCTCTGCACATTGTCTGGTGAGAAAGCCCAGGAGCCAGTAGTGGAGCGGGAGGGCTGGGGCCACATTCTAAATCCTATTATTTTCTGTATTTTCATGTTTGAATTGGCATATCCCCAGCTAAAGTACTGAGGGAATTTGGGCATTGACACAGTATATAATGGTTAGAGTTCAACCATTTCAGAAAGAGCTGAGGGTCTGGGTGAGATTGATCCATCCTTCTAACAAGTACATATTGAGCACCTACTATGTACCAGGCACTGATCTCAGCACTGGGGATACAGCAATGAACAGAACGCTTGCTCCGAATGAACTTACATCCTAGTAGAGAAGCAGATTATAAACCAATAAATATATCACAGGTGGTGATGAGGGTCAAGAACAAAAATAAAGCAGAGTAAGGGGCCAGAGAGGGATGGGGGAGGGATGTGTGGGGAGCTTTGTTTATACGGGGAGGTACAGGAAGGCCTCTCATTAGTGACTTGATCAGAGGCCTCCGTTGATGGGAGGGGGTGAACCATGAGAGTACCTGGGAGAACATTCTGGGTAGAAGGAAGAGCCAGTGCAAAGGCCTTGAGGTGGGACTGGGTTTGGCACTTACAGTGCACAGCAAGGAGGCCAGTGTGGCTTGAGCAGAGTGAGTGAGGGGAAGGGTGTGAGAATTTGAGATCAGAGAAGTGTAGGATCCAGATCACAGAGGGCCTTGTGTGCTGTTGTAAGGATGTGGCTTTTACACTGAGAAGGGGGGAGCGCCTGGGAATACAGGAGTGAGCAGAGTTACATTTAACATGACCCAAGTTACATTTAAAAGTGATCCTGTGATCCACTGAAAAATGCGCCCCCCGAGATGTCCGTATCCTAATCCTCAGACCTGTGAACACGTTGCCTTACATGTGGCAAAAGGGACTTTGCAGATGTGACTAAGATTAAAGTCCTTGATGGGGAGAGGAACCTGGATCATCCAGGTGGGCCCACTGATGTCACCACAAGTGTCCTTATAAGAGGGAGGCAGAAAGAGTTACTGCTCCATAAGAGGAGAAAGAACTGTGACAACAGAAGCAAGAGATTGGGGGTGATGGGAGCCAATGCAGAAACCAGAAGCTAGAAAAGACAAGGAACAGATTCTCCCTGAAGACTCCTGAGAACGTAGCCTGCTGACATCTTGACTTTAGCTCAATGAAACCGATTTTGGCCCTCTGGAATTGTAAGAGAACAAATCTGTGTTGTTTCAAGCCATCAAGCTTGTGGTCATTCGTTATAGCGGCAGCAGGAAGCTGATACAGACAGCTTGTGCTCCTCTGCAGAGAATAAGCTAAAGAAGGTGTCGGGAGGAAGCAGAAAGACTGGTCAGGAGGCTTTTTCAATCATCTCCCAGAAAGACAGTGGGGGCCTGGGCCAGGGTGGTGGATGCAAAGGGGAGGTGAAAAATGGCTGGATTCTGGGTACGTTTTAGAGGAAGATCTGAAGTGAATTATGGGATGGAAGAGAAAAATCAAGGATGGTCTCAAGATTTTTGGCCCTAGTGACTGAGAGGCCATGTACTGAAATGGGGAAGGGTATGGGAGGAGCAGGTTTGGTGAGGGTAGGGGTGAAATCAAGAGTTCAGCCTGGTATATGTCAAGTGTGAGTTGCTTATTAAACAACCAAGTGGGAAGGGCCAGGAGACCATTGGATATATGAGTCCATTTCAGGGGAGAGATCCAGGCTAGAGATATAGACGTGGGGGTTCCCAATCCAAGTCCTTCCTGTCTGCTTGGGACAAGGGTGCTCTTCCCCACCAGGGAGAGCTTTGGGTAGTCATCCTAAAGAGCTGTGTCCATCAAGTGACTGGCCGGCTCCAGGGCTGTGCTGGGCTCTACATCCCCCACGCCTCTGAGGTCCCATCAACACGACCTCCATTCTGCATATGGGGACAAGGAGCCTCAGCCAAGGGAAGGGAGCTGCCCAAGGTCATCAGGGAGGAAGAGGCAGAGCTGGGATTTGAAGCAGGTCTGCAGGGACATCAGGAAACTTTCAAGGGTTAAACTGGAGACTAGCCAGTCAAATTCATCCCCCTGCAGCCTAGGAAGGTCGGTGCCATCATTTCCAAACCATTCTGGCAGCATGATCCCCCTTCCGAATGGAGTCAGGCTCGAAGCGTTTGCTGGGAACCACCAGGCGGGGGATAGAAACCACACAGCCAGGAAAACTTGAACTTGCTCAAGGCCTGATATTTCTGACCTTTTCACCTTAGCATCCCAAAGCCTGATCACTCCGGGGAAGCTGAGGTAGCACATCCCCTTGCTTTTTGAAAGCTGGGCCTCGGTCAGCTCCCTCTCTGACTCTCTTCTCACACTCAGTGCGCGGCCCCTTACTCACAGCAGGTGAGGGGCTCGAGGCTAGGGTGTTGACTGCAAATTGGGAAGGGGAGCCGGTGCCCCAGCCTTTCTCTTCTTTGTCCTCTGGTACCTTCACTCTCTGAGCCTTGCTGACTGCAAGGCTGCTGTACCGCCTGGCCCTGGGAAGCCCTCACGCCTGCGCGAGGTAACGCAACAAAGTGTGCTCGTGACCGCAGAGAGGGCGTGGGAGGTGGGAGGATGTATGACGAGACCTCCTCTGTCCGGATCCTGTGTCTCGAGCAGAGGCCTGAGCTCCAGCTGTCCCCCAAGAATACCTGCCTTCTCCCCAGAGAGGTAAGTGGCCGCCCAGCCTCTGGCAGCGAGAAAGTCTATTGTTTCCCTTGCACGGGAAGAAGCCCTTTTATTGTCTGCTTGTTTGGCTAATAGGTTCTGCCTGATTGTGGGCCATTAATAAATGCATCTGTTTGGATTTCGTCAGTATATTTGAACCCCCAAGTCTTCCTCGGCATACCAGGAGCAAACACAGCCACCCCTTTCAGAACCAACACCCCAGCAGGACGGATGCGGCATTAAACTGGAAACTGCTAGAATGTTAGTGTGCAGAGCAGGCACTTGGCATGTAGTGAGGGCCTACTGTGAATTGGGAGAGGTGGGCACAGCCCTGCTATGGAGTCAGGCCGAGTGGGGTTCCAAACCTCCACCTGCTGCTGACCCGCTGGGTGACGGTGATTTGGGACAAGGGACTCACCTTTCTGAGCCTCGGTTTCTACAAGGGCACTGAGAATGTGAATCCCTAATTGCCTGGATTGTGTGGTGTGATGCGTGTAGAGTGGCTGCATCGATGCCTCATTTACCCCTCACTCTGTAAGGTAGGTATTAGCCATCCCCACTGTGCAGGCGAGAACACTGAGGCTGAAAGGTGAAGTTAATCGGCTAAAGTCACACAGCTGGGAAGTTAGTTTTGCTGGGTTCCAAAGTCACTGCTAACTGCTAACCTCTGCCTCAGGCACGGGCAGGCTAGCTCTTCGGCCTTCATAAACCTCTTCAGGGATTGGAGCCAGGGGAGTGATGTGACCTCACCTGGCCTTCTTATTGGCCTGGCTGGTGGCTGCTGGTGGGCTGGGTAAGGGGGTGTGGGCCTTCGGGTGGACCCCAGGGCTCTCCCAAAGTGTGGGTTTGGGCCTAGTGGCCGCTCCGCCAACCGTTTCAATAGCTCCTGGCTGCTCTCAGCCTCAGGTTGTAGTTTGGATCATGCGGTTCCTCTTGACACTTAGGGCCCCACTGGGGGCTCCTCGCCCGCCTCCAATCCTGGTGGATGTGGATTTCCTTGTATGGACTTGACACGACTCATCCCTGGTTTGACTTTCTACATGGATGTCTTTTTTTTCCCTGTCTCCTCTGGCTTCCTGGAAGATGTCCCATTTGATTTTTATAAGCGCTGTCATTGTAATTAACCTTCATTGAGTTCTGCCTGGGGCCTGACTAAGGCTTCACCCGGGGGAAGAATAGGCAAGCAATTTCTCGTTTCTGCCACTCACTTGCTGAGGGACCAGCTTCCCTGATGAGATTTAGCTCCCCTGTACCTCAGTTTCCTCATCTGTAAAATGGGCATGATAATGTTTGACGGCATCAGTGAGATGATATTTAACTTAATCCTGGGAAGGATTTAAAGAGATAACACACGTGGGTCTAACTCAGTGTGGAGCACACCTGTGAGTGAGTGTGACCCCCCCCCCCTCCCGCTCACGAGGGCAGGGCCTGGGTCTGTCTTCTCTGCCGTGTTCCCAGTGCGTAGATCATGTCCTCACGGGGCTCAGTGAGTATGTGTTGAATGAATTGTTACAGCTATTGCCTGTCTCTGGGGACTTCCACTTATAGCTTCATAAGCCTCGGAGAGATTTGTAAGAGAAAAGACAGATGGAACAGTTCACACACACGGAGATGTCTGCAAGGAGAAATGCATTTAATTAAATCAATAGCCAAGTGTTTAAGGAGCACCATTGTTCCAAATGCAGGGCGTTGCTGCCAGGGTATGGGGTGCTCAGCGGGGGGAAGGAGCAGCAAAAACTTGATGCCTCCTGTCTGCTGGGCACTGTGGGAGGTCTTTTATGTGCCTTAATTTATTGAACACTCTCAAACGTTTTTCAGAGTTAGGGTATCACCTCCATTTTCCAAATGAGGAAACTGAGGATCAAGAGGGGACATGACTTGTCAAAGGTCACACAGTAAAGCCGAGGGAGAGCTGGGAAGCTGGATAAAGGCCCCGGAGAGTGTGCCTTTCTGTTTCTGCCCACCCAGCCTCTGCTCCCTTCGTCTGCCCATAAGGCTTTCATTTTCCTTTGGAGAGATACCCTTCCGCAAATGTGACCCAGGCTTGGATGCTCAGAGTACCCACCCCTGGTGGCTGTTTCAGGAGTGGGTAATGGAGACAAGAAGGGCCAGAAGGGATCGGGGGAAGAGGTGCTCTATCTGCTGGGGCAGCTGAGCTGGCAGGATGGGGCCCAGGGTGCTGCTGGCCATCTTGCCTCTGTTGGGTGGGCCTCCCACGATTGGAGTGAACGCAGAGAGCAGAGCCCCAAACGCAGAGAGGTCAGTTCCAGATGGCACGGTTAAGCCCCTGAGGCCAGCTCTACCCTTGGGCTTTCAGTCTTGCGAGCAAATACATACATGCGTGTTTTGGCTGAAGCCAGCTTGAGTTGGGTTTCTGTCACTTGCAACCCAAACCATCTTGGCTTGTATCATCTAGCGTGGGAGACCAGACAAGCCTTGTGAAATGACAAACCAGGAGGAGGATGTGACTGGCATGGCTGAATTGGAGAAAGGGCTTCCTGAACGAGAGAGAATTTGAACTGTGCCTTGAAGGATTGGGAGAGTTCAACCAGCCAAAATGGTGTTGGTTTGGTCTTCTCTCTGACTTTCTTTCTCCCTTTCTATCTCCGTCTCCATCTGCATCTCCCTCTCCATCTCTTTTTCTCATTGAGGTAGAACCTGACTGCCACAGACAGTTGGGCAAAGGTCTTTTCCTTTGCCTGACTGATTTGCCCAGCAAGATAACACCTTATGAGTTGACTCAGAGCTTTGGGAGAAAAAATTACATCTTCCCTCTTGGGCAGAGCTTTCTGTCTCAAGGAAGGGATCTGAAGGAATCTGAATGAGAGAACCAGGAGAGGAGTGTAATGTAGTATCAGCAAGGCTTAGGAATCAGACAGATCAGGGGTCTTGCTCCAGGATGACCATTTCTTATAGCTGGGAGAACTTGGACAATCTCTAACTCAACTTCCCTGAGCCTCTGTTTCCGTGTCTGTGAAATGGGCATATAATCACGTTCATAGGGTTGTTGTGGGGATAGAGCAAGATTGGTCATTTATCGAACAAAAAGGAGATGTGGCAGAAAAACGATGCATGGTGTCCAGCCTTGAGGCCCTCCTTGAGAGGGGAGGAAAGTGCCTGGCATAGGGCAGGGCCTGACACATAGTAAGTCTCCTTTTCTCTCCTTCTTCCAGAATTGGCAGAGGAGTTAACTTGGGTTGAAAGAATTTGAACTAAGCCAAGGGAACGGCAACTGCCTTCCTGAGCCAGAACATTAAGGGGAAGTTTATGAATGGTTGAGTGTGGGCTCGGCAGTCAGGCTTGAATCTTTGCTACCTCACTTTCTAGTCCTGAAACCTTGGGTAACTTATTTAACCTCTCTGAGCCTCAGTTTCCATAAAATGGGACTTATACTTGCCTCTTGGTTATTGTAAGGTTGACATGAAATTGAATCCCCCTTGATAAACATAGGATAAAAGCTGACTTATTTTCAATATTTAATCCTGACCACCATCCTTTGAGGTAGATGTTATCACACCCATTTTATTGATGAGGAAACTGAGTCTCAGAGAAGGTTCACGGCCCACAGGAATGATCTGGCTCACCAGATCTTCCCCTGAAGGATGTGAGCTGAGCCTGGCTTCCCATTCCAGGACCCCTGCTAGGATACGGGGTGGTGGGCTTTAGCCAGGAGCATCTCCAGCAAGCTAGGACCTCATCCACCTGCTGGCTCTCACTGACCTCTGCCTGCCTGGGACTGCTAGCTCTCTGAGAAGGGGTTAGGCTGAGACTGCCTCCTTGTGACTGGGCTCTAGGAGCCCCACCTGGGAGATATGAGGTGTCTGAGGAGACCCCCATTCCCAGACATTCCTTCACAGTGTCTCTGGCCAGGGACAGGGAGAGTGAGTAACAGCTCAGAACGTATTGGCCCGTTCTAGGGCTCACACTCGTGGGGGAGAGCTCTTTCCCTGGAGCCCAGGAAATGCCAGGGCAGCATTCTTGGCCAGTAATTTCCTCCTCCGCCCCTCCAGTCCTCCCTCATTCTTCAGCCACTCCCTCCCCATTACTTGGAGTCCAGAGCAGCAGTTCTGAGTGTGGTCCCTGCACCCACAGCAACCACAACCCCTGGGTGCCTGTCGGCCATTCAAAACTCACACCTGCACTCCAGACCTCCTGTATCAGTCTGCTTGGGCTGCTGTCACACAATACCACTGAGCGGGTTCAAGAACAGAGATGTACTTTCTAATGTTCTGAAGGCTAGAAGTCCAAGATCAAGGTGGCAACAGGGCTGGTTTTTCCTGAAGCCTCTCTTCTCAGCTTGAGGATGGCCACCTTCTCGCCACATCCTCAGTGCAATCTTTCCTCTGTGTGCATACGTGTCTCTCACTGTCTTTATCCTAATTTTCTCTTCGTAAGAGGATACCAGTCAGATTAGATTAAAGCCCTCACCACCCTCACTTTAACTTAATAACCTCTTTAAGGCCCTATCTCCACATACAATCACATTCTGAGCAACTGGGTGTTACGGCTTCAACATATGAATTTTGAAGGGACGTAAATCAGCCCATGACACCTCATGGATCAGAAACTCTGGGACAGAGCAGTCTGTGTTTTAAAGAACGGTTGGGTGGATCTGGTGGGTGCTCAAGTGTGGAAACCACCCAAACGGAGCACACAGCACTCACGAGGTGCCCTGTGCTAGTCACTTAATCAGTCAACAAATGATCTTAGCTACTGAGTGATGGGCGCTGGGGTCACACGGAAACCAGACCCTGTCCTCATGGAGAGCATACGCGGTCTGGACACGGGGACAGACACAATAACTGGTTTAAATTAGTCCATTAAATGATCAGGAGTAACCCCCATGCTGTAAAGGAGAGATGCGGGGTGCCCTGGTACAGCAAAGGCTCCTTGGAGGAAGCTGGATCTGAGGAAAGAGTGGTAGTTACCAGGCAAGGAAGCGGGTGGCTCCAGCTGAGAGTGCCAAGCCAAGGGATGTTATAGATCTGGAGCCTAGGAATGATCTTCAGGCACCCCGAGGAGTGTCCAAGGCAGTTCCTTGGGGGTACTGGCAGAAAACAATAAAATTCCTATTTATTTTTTATTGTCGTTTCATTCATTTAAATTATATTTGTGTATATTTTAAATATATACAATATGTTAGCACAGACGTACATGGGAATAATTATTAAAATTTAAAAATGTGCAGACATTGGGAGTGGGTTTGAAAAATTTTTTTGAGTGGGGTTCATGCCAACAAACTTTGGAGGCCCCTGGTGTTTATATGCAAAGGTAGGGAGGCTGGAAAGAGCAAGGGAGGCTGGTGTGGCTGGAGCTCAGAAAGGGGTGGGGCAGTGCATGGACATAAGGCTGGAGGGGTATCTTGAAGGGCAATGGGGAGCCACTGAAGGTGTTTGAGCAGTAGAGGGGCTCACTGAGATTTGTGCCTTAAAAATGAGTCTGGATTCTCTTGGGAGAATGATGTGAACGAGGCAAGAGCAGCTCCAACTTACTAAGCTGAGACCTCTGTGCTCTTGGGGTGGTAGCCTGATGGAGCTGTGAGAGGACATGTTCTGGAGGCCCACAGCCTTGTTTCAAATTCCATCTCCACTTCCTATAGCTGTGTGATTCTGGTGACAGTGCTCAACCTCTCTGTGCCTTGTTTCCTCATCTATAAAACGTGTCTTAATAACCCACCACGGGGCCGTGGTGAGGATGAAACTAGATCATGCAAGTAAAGAACTGAAAGCAGGGGCCTGCACAGGGAAGCACTCAATGCTTGAATTACTTTTACTGTTGTTGTTACTGTTGCCTCTGCCATTTGTCTGGGTGCTCCTCTAGGATGCGACACTTGTCTGGTCCACGACGTGTCGCCAGCAGCCCCAACCCGATTTCGGGTGCCCCTGGACAAGTCCCTTTCCAATCCGGAGTCTCAGCTTCTCTTTGTGCAAAATGAGGACCATAGCTGACATCAGAGTTTTTCACACTGGGTTCCTTGGAACCCTGGGGTTCTATGGAGATGCCCCCCGGGAGGCGTGGATTAAGTATCTTTATCTTCATTTGTCTTACATACTGGGATTATGTATAAGATTTCATTTGAACAAAGGAATCTCTTGCTTTAAAACAAAAAAATCTCTTTAAAAGCTTACAAACAAATGGATGAGACATTCTCTAAGGGCCTTCCAGACTCAGAGCTGATGAATTTTCTTGCAAAATCGTAATGGGGTAGCAGTTTAAGCTGTCCATTAGAAAGGTCTCCCTGGGACAGAGTTCGAGTTTCCCATGTATGATTCCTGCCCCCATTAGGCCCTGCACACCAGGATATACGATGCCTCTCGGATGGGGCTGCCAGCCGTCCCCCAGGATTTACGGGTGGCTCCTGCTTTCCCTCACACAAACACTGCCCCCTCGGTTCCTTCCATCTTTCCTAATAAGTCATCTTCCTCACCCTTGGTAATCTCTCTGACTTTTCCCTGAACCGCCTTCAGCTTGCCTCTGTGTGTGCAGCAGGCAGGTGACCATTGGGAGAGTCCAAGGGCTTCGTGTGAGAGGGGCCTCAGCTCAGATGAGATGTTTGAGCTGACCTTAGAGCGGGGGCTCTCCAAGTTTTGGGGAATGTCAGAATCTCCTGGCGGCTGTATTAAAAATGCAGTTTCCCGGGCCCCTGGTCTTCTGATGCAGGGTCTGCCCAGCGGTCCAGGAATCTGCACATCTCAGAACCCCACGTGGGCTTCTGAAGGAGCAGAGATGTTGGCCTGGGCTTAGATCAAGTTATACAGCTGGAGACCACTTCCCTTTTCACCCAAGTCATTCATTCATTTATTCAGCCAGCCAGCCAACTAGCAGGTCCTTACCGAGCACCACCTCTGCCAGGCATGTGCTGAGAGTAAAAAGATAAGCCTGACCATGACTCTCCCCTTGCCAAGTACACAGGGCAATTTGGGAGCGTCCGACTTTATGTCTAACAGAATGAGATATTAGAGGAAGCAGGTTAAAGAGGTGACTTCCCAGGTTATGGAATAAGGTAGACATGCTGTTCAATAACTTGGTGACCTTAGGTAAATTACATAACCTCTCCGAGCTGTGCTTTCCTCCACTGTCAAATAGCATAATAACAGTATGTTCTGCTCGGGGTTACTGTGAAGCTTAAACAGGGTTATGCGTGTGAAGCTCTTAGCTGATGCTTGGTGCACATTTGGTTCTCAGTAAATGGTAGTGATTTCATTTTAGGTGAAATTAGCTTTTGATACTTAGTTTCCTCTTTAATCATCCGAGTCATTTGGGGGCAAAAAATACATATTCCCGCACTTCGCTTTTTTGTATTTCTTTTCAGATCAAGGTCCTTTTCCCCCAGTACGCCCTGGGCTGGGGCATGACTAGTCCTCTACACAAGTCCATGGCCCGTGTCCACTCTTGGATATAGGCTGAGAGCTCAGGCTCTGGTAGCTGGTGAGTTTGAATCCTGATTCCAGCTGTGTGACCACAGACAAGTCACTTCACCTCTCTGAGCCTAAAGACTGTATCTACATCATGTTACTGAGGTGTTAAATAAGATTAGATACGCAATTTATCTAGGCATATATTAGGCAGTCATGACATATTAACTATCATTAGTTATTCACTGAATTGATATTTATTGAGTGCCTACAAAGTGCCTAGTTCAACATGTGAGCTAAGGATCAAACAGTTAATCCCAAACAGGTCCAACAATAAGTGAACAAATAAATACATAGGTACGTCAGGGGGCATTTAGCACTATGGAGAAAATAAAGCAGGGGAAGGGATCGACTGTGATCGGGGTGTTGTTTGTGTGTGGGGGAGTGCTAGTCTAACTAAGATGCTCCAGGGAGGCCTCATTGAAAGTATGATATTTGAACAAAGATCTGAAGGAGAGAAAAAAGCAAATGTATCTGTTTGGAAGAGCATCCTTAGCAGAGGGAACAGCAAATGCAAAGGCCCCGAGGTGCAAGTGTGTTTGGAGTGTTAGAGGAAAACCAAGGAGGCCAGTGGGACTGGAGCACAGTGGGCGAGGGGGAAAAATAGGTCAGAGAAGTGAAGGAGAGGGAATAGTGGGGGGGCTATGGTGAAACCTTGCCATAATGCTGTGTGTGGGAGCCAAGATATTCAGGAATATAAAACACTAGAATTTGCTACTGAAAGACAATGAAATGTGAAAAGAGGTTGAGCTGGGGAAGGAGACCAATCACCAATGAAGTTACCGTGGGGCGGGTTATGGTGGCATTTTACTGCACTTTGGACTTTATTCTGGGCAAGATGGGGTGGAAGCAGGGAGACCACTTGGAAGGTTATATTCAGGGGAGCTATGACGGAGGCAGAAGTGGTGAGAAGGAGTTGGACTGTGGTTCTGTTTTGACAGGACGTCTTTTTCTGTTATGGGTTCTTTTTCTCAGACCCTCAGCCTCCTTCCTATAGGCTGTGTTTCCCTATGGCAACCCAGGGAGGCCGAGAATATCCTCGGCCACCACTGCTGCCCTGGGCCAGGGCTGTTTCCCCAGGGAGGAGTCCAGCCCTCCCCATGACATGTGGGTTCTATTCACATAGGGGCTCACAACTAAGAGACACCCAGGAGTTAACAAAGGCACTGAGTTCCTATCTCCACTCAAGTCACGCATTTAGCTTAATCTCTGGCTTCTCTCTCTTGATCTCTCCTCCAACCAAGTAGATAAATGGCCTCGCTCTGTTCGGCGCTCGCTCGGCTCAGGTCACCATAAATCATCTGGCTGCATGCCCATGCACGCTCGCTCTCCCTGAGCCAGGACAGACCTTCCTGTGATAAACCACCAGTATTTATCTCAGCCTGTCCCATGTGTGTCCCGGAAATAGGAGTGGTTTGGGGTTGGGGTATGTTTTCAGCATCATGGTCTGCTCTTCTTATCCCCCAGCGTTTGACAGGCCCAAGCCAAGCCAGGGTTAAGTGGACACACAAAACTGACATGGGCTAAATCATGAACCCTCCAAGGACTACTGAGTGTTATTTATCCCCATCCCAAAGGCAAGTTCCTCTTCCTCCAAGTAAGGATTCCAAGTAAGGATTCCTTTGGTGTGCCAGCAACAGGGATATAGATGAGAATAAAGCCTCCTCCCACCCTAGAAGAGCTTGCAGGCCAGTAGGGAGGGCTAATGACTATAACCCAGGACGAAAGTTACTAAAGTAATGACAAAGAAGCATCACATTTCCCTGAATACTCACTATGTGCCGGGAGCTGTTCTAAGTACCTGTTAGCATTAATACATTTAAACCTCAGAGCAGCTCTACATGGACTCCAAACAGTCCTAGGAGTCCCCTGGGGACAGAGTGGGGTAGGATCCCCTGGCCTGGAGTTAAATGTTCTTTGGCTTCCCAGAAAGAAAACACTTGATCGAGCCTTGCTGGGGTGAAGAGGCACTTGACAGGTAGAAAGTTACTGCAGGCAGAAGCATCAGCGTGGTCAAGAAAGGTACATGTGATCCTATTGAATACTCTCAACCGCTCTAGGTCCTGTTATTGTGCCCGTATCCAGAGACCAGGGGGGTGGAGTGAGTTGCCCAAGGGCACATAGGAGACAATGTGACAGATTCCTACAACTGGTCACTAAGGACTAGGTCTTTTGCCTCCAGATAACTAATACACGTCACAGCTACACTGCACAAAGAGCCTCCTCAAGGGCTAGTTCTTGTCTCAGATGTTGGAAAATTTGGCCCAGAATGTGTGGGACCCTGAGGGCTCTGCTATGTAGCTTGGACTTGAGACTGAGTGGACATGTTGTTAAGCAAGGCATGCAGAAGCAGACTCTAGAAGGCTCGTTCTAGAGGCTCCAGGCCCAGTAGCATCCACCCCTTTGCCGGGAGCCAGACTCTCCCAGACCACAGCCCCACGCCCAGCCAAACTCACGTCCAGACTCCACACCCAGGGCCTCTGAGAGGGGCAGGATATGACACCAAGGCCCCCAGAAACCCTCCTCCTCCCAACGCCGTCCTCCCTGTGACCAGAAATCCCCTGTATCCTTTCCTTCTTCGTCAAGGGCCTCCGTCAGGAGGGATCTTTGCGTGAGAGAGGAACAATGATGCTTTAGGAGGATATGGCAGGCCAGCCTGGGAGAGCTTGGGGACCGGCCCAGCCTGGTCGTCTTTCCGCACCAGGAAAGGTGGAGGCGGGTGTCAGAGGAGAGGGTGTGTTGAGGGGAAGGGGCTTGGAGACCATTGGGATGAGGTGGGCTGGGGTCGGGGGCCTTTCTGTCACGAAGGACCGTAAGCCCCAGGGGCTGGGGCAGGTGGGAGGGAGTCACGCAGGTCAAGATTCCTGCCCTTTTGGCCAGTCATCCCTCAGAGCCTCGGTTTCCTCACCTGTAACTTGGGCCCGGCGGGAGGAGAAAATGAAGCAACATATGGAAGGGCCTAGAACTGTGCCTGGCCCAGAGGCTCTGTGCGAGTCTCCGTGGGACTGGTAACCTCCCAGCGATTCCTTCTGCGGCAGGAGACTCAGAATGGCTTGCACAGGGTGGAGAAGGGAGCCCTGGTTGTGTTCTGCCCCGTGGGGCTGTTTTCCTTCTGAGGCTGGCTGTGGCTGCTTTGGGGGTAGGGGTGGCTGAGCTTAGCTCTTAGCCAGAGATGTCTTGGCATTTGATGTGATACTGCTGTTGTTTTTGGCTCTCCATCTAAGACTCCTGCACGGCTAATTACTCATTGTCTTGGAGGACTGGCCCAGGAGCCTGAGAAAGGAGGCTGGTTGCTGTTTTTCTCGTGGTTAAGGAGGCAGCAGCGCTGGGCAGATGAGTTAAGTCTTTTGCATGCTCTCAGCTTTATTGACAAATAATCTATATACAATAACATGCACATGATTTAGGACACAGTTCAATTAGTTTGCATAAAACTCCCATAAACCAATAAAACCAATAAACACATAAAACTACCAACCCAATCAAGATATGGAACATTTCCTTCTCTGGATGAAACTTGCCTCTTGCCCTCTGTCAACACTCCCACCGCTACCCCAAATAACCGCTAATCCCCTTCCTGTCATTATATGTTATTTTTATCTTTTCTAAAATGTCATATAAGTGGAGTCCTCCAGCACGGATTCTTTTTCATCAGGCTGCTTTCATGAAGCATTTCTGAGATTCATCTACCTGGTGGTGTGTCAGTGCTCCATTCCATTTTGTTGCTGAGTTGTATTCCATTATGTGTATATAACACAATTTCTTTATCCATTCATTTACTGTTAAACATTTTGGTTGCTTTTAGTTTGGGGCTTTTATGAATATAGCTGCTATGAATGTTCTCGTACAACCAGGCCCTTGACCTTCTCATGAGGAGAATTTGGAGATTTGGGAGGGAATTAGAGGACCATGTGCCATAATCTTATCTCAACTAACTTAATTTTTAAACTTGAATTTTTCATTATGGAATATATGTAAATAAATTCATATGACAAGAATAGTAAAACATTTTGTGTAAGACTTGAGATCCCTTTGACCAAGAGCTTCCCTCCTAATCCACTTGCATCTCCTCAGAGGTCCTTCTTTATATTTGCAGACATGTTCCCATAGAAAAATACCAAGTATTTATTTGTGTGTGTGTGTGTGTGTGTGTGTGTGTGTGTTCTTATATAAATAATATAATTCTATACAAATAATTCTTCAGCTTGCTTGTTCCAGTAATCAAACTATCGTAAAGACCTTGCCATGTCACTACCTATAGATCTGCCCTGTTCTTTTTAGTTGCTAAGAATTCCATTGTAAGGTGAATCAGGGTTTATTCATAAATTTCCCTACTGCTGGATATTTAAGTTAGCTTGCAGTATTTTGCTGTTACAAACAATGACGCAGGGAACATCCTTGTCCTTGCCTCCTTTGTTGCCATGTGTGTTTCTCAAAGCAGATTCTAAGGAGTAGAACTTGATGTAGTTGTTGTATCAGTTATCTCTTGCCACAATAATGCTGTGTAACAAACAACCCAACACTTAATGGCTTAGAAAAACAATCATTTATTCTTTCTAACCAGTTAACAAGGTGGTTGGACAGCTCTGCAGATCTGATTGTGGCTGTGCTTACTTATGTGTCTGAGGTTCACTGACGAGTCAGCTGGAGGATGGCTGGTCTTGAATGGCCTTAGCTGGGACAACACATCTCTGCTCTATATGGCCTCTCTTCCCCAATTAGATTAGCCTGGACTTGTTCTCACGGTGGAGGCAGGGGTCTAAGAGAGCACGGGCAAGTGTGCAGGGCCTCTTGAAGTCTGTGCTCAGAACTGGCTCACCATCATATTTGCTCCATTCTATTGGCCAAAACAGGTCACAAGACCACCCAGATTCAAGGGATGGGAACTAAAATCCACCTCTTGATAGGAAGAGTGACAAGTCACATTGCAAAGTATGTGGATGGAGGTGGGGGTGGGGACAGAATTGGGGCCATTTTTTGCAATCAATCCACCACAGTTTTTGAGTGGGCACACATTCCATTTAATTGGATGCTGCCAAATTGTCCCCCCAAGTGGTTGGTCCAGTCTGCACCGCGTGGGCAATGGGCAGGAAGGACTATTTCCCTATAGCATCACCCACACAGAGTCTGTGCACTTGGCTAGCACTTGGGCTAGATCTGTCATTCTCCACACAGTGCAAGCATTCACAAGATACAGGAGAAATGAAATGCATCCTCTTAGAGCATCAGTTTTACTCATCTTTTTAAGGGTCAAAAACCCATTTTCAAAAATCAAAACACAGATATAATGCATCAAAATGCAAAATTTACATGAAGTCTTAAGAAAAAAAAGCAAGATTTCAAAGAGATATCTTGCTGTCAAGGCCAGCTACTTCAGACTTGACACCATACTCCCAGAATTTTTGCATTTGTTCACTTGTGGTTCAACTAATACTGGGAGAACACCTCCCACGTACCGGGTATGGTTCCAGTGCCAGAGATATAGGGGGAGATGTGAGAGTCAAGGTCTCTGCCCTCTTGGAGCTAAACATTTAGGGGGAGGAAAGAGACTAAAAACATTAATATTGTGATTTCAGAAAATGATAGATGCTATGAAGAAAATAAAACCGGGTGATACGGTAGAGCGCCTCTGGGGCTAGGGGACTTCCTTGATTCCTTGATGGTTTCAGCAAATATTTATTGAGTTCCTTTTGCGTATCAAGGCGCCATTCTAGGTGCTTTTACAGAATGAAGATCCTTGCCCGTCTGGAGCTGATATTCCAGGGGAAGCAGGATGGCTGAGACAGACAACAAACAGTAAAGATAATAAATAAGTTACCTGGTGTGTTAGGTGATAATGGTTATGTCCCCCACCCTATCCCCCACCAGAAAAAGAAGAGCAGGATAGAGAGGGGGATCAGGCCTGCGAGATGTTGGGGGCAGTGATGAAATCGGGAGGCGGGGGCCTCCTGGCAGACTTGAAGAGGGGAGGAAGGAGCCATGCCCTCCTCTGGGATGACAGCAGTGATCTTGAGCAGGTAATGATCATCCTGACCCTGAGCTTCCCATCTACAAAATGGGAAGAAGAGGCCACCTCAGAGTTCACGCAAGAATAAAATGGCGTGACCCCATCTGTAAGGAGTGTAACCCGGTGCTTGTCACAAGGGCGCTCTCAGGAAGCGCGGGTCCTCTCTTGGTGGCTGAACAAGCTTGGGTGAGAGCAGCTTCCATCTGCAGGCGGGCAGTCTGCCCACATGGCATCGGGGAGCCAAAGCGTTTCCATGGCAGACCTGGTCGGTGTTTCTATTTTCAGATGACACCTAGTGACATCTTAACAATGCTGAAATGAGATAGGACCTGGCGAAACAACCATTTCCTACAAAGGATCCGAGCCTTGATGGGCAGAGAGGGAGGTGTCCCTGACCCAGTGCAGCCCTGAGCTGGGTTTTAGCTGAGCAATAGGGATGGGGCCTCAGGCGGGCCCTGTGGTCCCTATAGCCACGCCTGCTTGACCTCCGCTCTTCCTTCGCTGCTCTGGATTCACCCTCCATCCTCTGCTCCATGGCCTGGGCCTCAGGAAGCCGACCTGCTTGGACTCATTCAGCTGCTCCTTTGCACAATGGCTTCTAGCTGGTTCTGGTCGACAGGGGTCTGGCAGGGGTCAGGGCACTGTTTCCCCAACTGCCTCCCCACGGGGCTTCCACCAGGGCAGCCCTCCTGCTTGGTATGACCACACAGGTAACCTGTCCCCTTACCCTTTCATTAAGTAAAACTGGCTTCCCCGGTAACCAGCATTACACCATGTTGGTCTCCCTACACCCGGCCCAGACCTTTGAAAACATCCTCGAGTTACCCAGCTTGAGTGTACCATAGGCTCCTTCTGGACCCTACCTTCAGTCGCTCTTTCCTCCGTCCTCCCTCCTTTCTTCTGTCCTTCTTTCTTTTCTCCTTTCCTGTCCCCTCACCTGTCCTCTCCTCCAGGCCAGGTGAAACCCTGTGAATCCTCCCATACCTGGCTCAAATGTCAGCCCCCTGAGAGGTGAGAACTCTCTCCTCTCAGCCTCCTCAGCATCAGGGCTCCCCACCCCTGAATCCTGGATCCCTTTGCATTGTTACAATCTGCGGATGCCCATCTCCCCAGCAGGACAGGAAGGGAGCTCCTTCCAGTCCAGCCTACGGACAAGTCACCTTTGTGCCCCCTGAGCCCAACACAGGGCGTGGCCCAGGGTAGATAGATGTGTGATAAACATTTACTGAGTTAAATGAGTGTACAGGTGGCAAGTGTCCAGGGAGTTTAAAGGGAAGAATGGTCATAAGGAGCACAAATCAGGGAAGGCTTCCTAGAGAAGGTGGAACTTGACCTTGGCCTCGAAGCAGGGGATGGAAGGACGAGAGAGGGGATTCCTGGCAGAGGGAATGGCATGTGCGAAGGCCCAGAGGTAGGACTGCCAGGATGTATCAGGATCTGCTGAAGTTAAGGAGACGCCAGAGAGATGAAGTTGGAAAGAGAAGGTAAAACCTTTATGAGCCTCTCTCTCCCCATCTGGAAACTGGGATCTCCATCCTGCCCTCACTAAATGAGATCACGTGGTGTGGCATAGACGTGGCCTGGAAGGTTGTGGGTAAATGAGAACTGGTGTCAGCCCAGCACGCGCAGAGCCCAGGTCCTGAGCCCATCTCCATGCGTGCCCCAGACGCTTGGTTCTCTGGGACTCAAAGGCTTGGCTTCCTGGATCTGACTGGGTGGGAGATCAGCAGGCTCTGCCTCACCTGCCTAATCCACCCCCATCCACAGTCCCGGAGACTGCCAGCCTCCAGCCCCATCCTGCTGTGGGCATCGCTGATGCCCGTAGGATTTCCCTGCAAATACCCAGAGGGACAGTGGTTTTCTCAGGTGTGTTAAGCTCGATTCAATAGCTGATGTGACATTTCACAATTAGTGTTAGAAATATCACAGGGCCCGGGACTGACATCCACCAGGCACCACAGGTACAGTGCCTAAGCCTATTAGACCTTTAGGGACCCATGAAAATGTTCTCATTTCTCATAAACTCATAAAAAAATTAATATGACCTAATCTGGATACATATATCTTTATACCGATGCAGTTATGAAATATAATTTTCGATAAATTTTTGTGGAGTAAGGGCTATGAAGAGGAAAGTAGCCAGGATGCACATAAGTCACAATGTGGCCCTGACAATTGGGCAGCGGGGCAAACTGTAGGAGAGGAAATGGAAACTGAAGCTCAGGCCTGGGCGGCCCAAAAGGATGTGGAGCTGGGATTGGGATACAGTGCCACCCGGCTCCTACAACACTTGTTTGTTGGTTGACAGGTATTCTTCGGGTGGCCTGTCAAACCTCCGTGTCCACTGTTCATTAAGGCCTCAGACTTCCTGGTTTCAATGGCCAGGAAATTGGTAGACATTCCCCATCTCTACCCCCTCCTCTTCCTGCCATGGCTGTTCTAATGGGCAGAGCTGGGAGGGACCTTCCCAAGTGCCTGGTCTAGTGGTTCACTTACAGATGGGCCCTGGGGCTCAGCTTGGGGAGTTAAAGCTCATGGCCCCAAGGGGTAGGGGATGAGGTTGGGACTAGCCCTCCCCCAGCTCCCGATTCACCATCCAGTGCTCCCCACTCCCACCCCACCTTGTTTACGTTGAACCTGAATTAGACAGGAATCTGACGTTGTCCACATGGAAAGTCCCCAGTTTTTGGCTGAAAAGCCTCTTGCTCAGGAAGCTCTTGGGGGCGAGTGTACTACAGCTCAGCCCTGCTGGAACAGGGTTCAGAGATCTGCTTTCTCTCCTGCCCTCACCCCAGTCCCATCCCACCTGTCCCTGTTAGGCAGCCTAGCTGCGTCCATTCAAGGGTGAGCTCTCATCATTTGCAAGGATGGGGCCACTTCTCAGTGGTACACTGACCTGAAGACATCTCCCTCCTGAGAGCCTAAAGCCCCACGATTAGTGCTTGATTCAGAGCAGAAACGCTGTTTACTGGGCATTTCCTTTAAAGGCAAAGAAGGGAATGACTCTGTCAGATCATCTTTCACTGTGGCCAAGTGCCTGGGCAGCCTGGGGATGCTGAGGTTCTCTCTAAGAGTTTGCACAGGGGGAGGGGGGAGGGGGGATGTAATCACCGCCTTAGCCCTATATGGCCCCTTAGAGTCAACGACCTTGACCAGGGCAGGGGGCCATGAATTCTGCCTGGGTCGAGGGTCAGGCATGTGTGTGTTAGGGCAGGGGCATGTTGGGAGTCATGGATAGCTAAGGTGAGAAAGGTAAGATGTGAGCCGATGTGAGCTCTGTTGGCGGACAGACAAAGACGGGAGGGAGGGCACTCCAGGCAGCAGGAACGGCGTGAGCAAAGGCATGGCAACCAGAGAGCCCGTGGTGTGTCTGGGGAAGAGGTGTGGCTGGAGCACAGGCTGCCGGGGCATGGGTGGGGGTCAGGGTGTGTGAGTGGCAGCGGGTCAGAGGGGAGGCTGGAGAGACTGGCTTCTGATCCAGGAAGTCTGGGGTCAAGAGGCCAGGAATCTGTTTTCAGTCAGCGCCCAGGTGTTCCCCATGTGAGTTGTCCGTGGTTTACACTTTGGGAATCACAGGCTATATCTAAGCAACCAGCGCTGAGGCCACTGCTCCAGGGTTAGGAAGAAAAGACAGTGTAGTTCCATAAGGAAGCAGAAAGACCTGGGTGCCAGTCCAGCTCTGGCATTGTTGGCTGTGTGTCCTTGGGAAAGTTACTTTGCCTCTCTGTGCCCTGAGCTCCTCGCAGGTAATATTACGGCTTAATTTCCAAAGTGGTTATGAGGATTAGCTCTGAAATAGATCACCCAGCATGGTGCCTGATCCACAGCAGGCACAAGAGACATGGTTTCTTTCTTTCTCCCCTCATTCACAGGGTGCTTTTGTCCTGCTATGTTAGCAAAACCACAGTGACCATCTGAGTTAGTCAGGTTGGTTTAATTGTCGTCAGAGACAGAAGCCAACTCAAACTGGCTTAAGGGAAAACAGAAGAGGCTAATGCCAAAGGGCCCAGCACTGAAGGAGGCAGTGTGGGTGCTGGTCAGTCAACATTCTGTCTCTCCCTCTCTCTGCCTGTCAGCCTTGTCTTTTCCTCCTACTGCTGCACCATCTTCAAGAGGCCAAAACTGAGGCTCTCAGAATCCTCTGCTCAGCAAACAGGGGAGGGAGAGCTGCTTTCCCCTGGGACTATAGCTCAGTCCCAGGGAAGGAATCTGACTGGCTGTGCTTGGGTCAAGTGCCCATTTCTTGGACCAATCACTCTGATCAGGGATGGAGTATTTTAAGTGGTCAGGCCTATGGCCAGGTGGCAACATCTAATACCAGAGGAATAAGGAGCCCTCACTGGACAGAAAAAAGGAAGTTTTTATGAGAGAGAAGGCCAAGCTATACAGCTGAAAACCTATTAAGGCCTTTCTTGCTCTATTCAGCTGTCCACCTCCAGTTTTCCCTTCCAGAACAAGTTTAGGCGCCTCTCCCGCCCTGAGCAGCCCTTGCCCCATAAGCACCTTACACACTGGGTCTGCCCTGCCTGGGCGTTCCTCAAGGTGGGACTGGACTCTGCACCTCTGTGGCCCTGATGTCCGTCCTGGGGCTGTGCACAGAGCAGGGTTTGAAACCACATCTTTACAACCAGCATCCTGCATCCTCTCCACTGCCTGCATCTGAACCCACCTCTGCTCTCTGCCATCCGAGCCCTGCCTTCTCCTGGGGGACATGTGACTGCCAGTTCTAGGTGGCGGGCAGGTGCCCAGCCCTTGCTTCCTCCTGAGTCCCCAAGGATCCGGCTGGAATCTCCGAGGGGCTGGTACCCAGGTCACACACAGTTATTTAGCCTGCCTGAGGCTTTCTCTTTTTTCCTCGCTTGTTAGAGTGACCTGATCACAGAGTGACCAGGCTGCTTTATGCACCCGGCCCCAACTCTGGCCATGAGGCTGCAGAGGGGAAGGGCTGCAGCTGTTCCTGCCAGGTTAGGATGACCCAGCTCACAACCCTGTCGTCTTCCCCAAATCCACCCCACACAGGAGACAGGGAGCTGCTGACTTTCCCCAAGACAGTCCCTGCAAGCGCCACTGGGCAGTCATTTTATTCCCCCCAGCGGTTCATACCTCCTGGCAAAGAGACATTCATTTTTTTTCTTTCTTTCCTTTTTTCCCGCCCCCCTCTTTGGTACTTTTTAAAAGAGAGTAATGTAAGTCTCAGATCCCCTCACATCATGTTAATGTTAAGGTAGGACTAAAAATAAATCTTGGGTTGCCATAGGAACCCTGTCTGTTGCTAGGTTTAGTCTGTGGGGGATTGGGAGCCCTGCTTTTTCTGGCCCTGCTGGAAGGCGGCCTTTGTGGCTGTGCAGAGCACCTGGGAGGGGCCCCCAGAGCATCACCCCACCCCCCCCAAAACCCACTGAAGGTGACTGGGAGTCGACTCTCCATGGGGCGTCCTACAGGGCATCGGGATCCACCTTGTAAGGAGGACGAGGGGTCTACAAAGCCTCTGAAGAGAAGTTTCCAAGAAAGGGGTGGAGAAGGAGAAAATAAAGACAGGAAGAGAGAGAGGTAAAGAGAAGGAAGGAAGGGACGGAGGGAGGGAGGAAAAAGAGAAGGAAAGAAAGGAGAGGGTACGGGTTTGCTAGGCGCCCCCTCTGTGCCACGTTCTTTTGGACAGAGCGCTGCCTCTCTGTAACCACCCTGCTGTGCAGACTTTGGAGCAGAGGTGAAGTAACATCCCCGTGTCACACAGCCGGCCAGAGGCCCACCTGGGCCCAGAGCACAGGCTTTCTGGCCCAGTCCTGGACTTGGGACACAGGACCTCTCCTTCCCTCCCCACTCCTCTCAGCCCTCTCTGCGGCCGGCCCTGCAGGCATCCAGTGGGCCTCAAGCCACTGTGGCCCTGTCCACCCTCGCCCCTGGAGGGGATTTCTGTCTTCGGATCTGGGCATGCCAAAGACACTGTATACCACCCCAGCATACAGCTTCCCGTGCACTGTGGGAAGTCCCTATGTCCCTTCTCGGTTAGCCCTGTTTGCTGCAAAGCCTGTGCTCAGAAGGGCAGACTTGACAGACAGGAGTTCAAATCCAGCCTCAGCACTGACTGCTGTGTGAGTTCAAGCAGTCTCCCCACCTCTGTGTGCTTCAGTCTCCCCCTCCTCATGATGGAGGCATGGGTACCTCCCAGGGAATCACTGTGGGTATGCGTGAGAAGCACCGTGTGGGCCGTGGGCCCCGGGCCGGGCACGTTGCCGCTGTTCCGATGACGATCTTGGAGAACTGCCCTGCTGGGACAGCCCGTGGCACCGGCTCCTGCCCACAGGCGCTGTGGCCCTGGCCATGTTACCCACGTAGGCACAGGGGTGCTTGAGTGTCGCGCACGAGGGCCCAAGGGTGGGGATTCTCACTGGCCTCGCAAATGATACTTCTCCCAACCGGAGCACAAGCCCCAGGCGATGGACCACCATATGCATTTCTGGAACTGGCCAGATAATGCTGCCTGAGGGAGCCCCTTGCAAAGAAATATCAGTGGGCAGTGAAAGAAGGCTGCTGTCGTGCAAACGCCACCATTCCAGACTCTGCTCCGTCCCCTCCACAAACATTTCCTGACTGGATCCCAAGTGCTGCACACAGGGCCAGGCTTGAGAAAGTGAGATGACCACTCTGCTTTTAGTCCATGACATGCACAGTAAACAGAAGAAAGATTGTTAGAAGGGGATCTGAGAGCCCCCCAAGCTCGGAGAACTCCCCTCCAGTGACATCGCTGGGCAGAGGGGAGCAGAAGCTCTCACAGCCACCAGGGCAGGGACAGTGTTTATTTTCTGTATCATATGCCAGAGCTCATGGGTTCACAGCCCCAGTGGGTTCACAGGACCTTGATGTTTCTGCAGTCAGGTGGGGCTTAGAGAGAGCCACAGAGAGATGGCTTTCGTTCAAACAAGAAGAGTTTTTAAGGGGAAGTTTGAGCAAATGCTGTGCTAGGTGCTTTGCAAGTCACATCTCATTTTATCCACATAAACACACAATAAATGGCATTGTTCTCCCCATTTTACAGATGGGGAATCTGAGGCTCAGAGAGATTGAATGACCTGCCCAAGGTCACACAAGGAAGTCCCTAAGCCCATGCTCTTTCGATTACACTAATACAGTATCTGTATTGCATAAGCAAGAACTTGGTAAGAGGGTCAAGGAAAGCGATGTAACATTCACTAAGCACCTACCATGTGTCAAGTACTTTATTTAACGGGATATTATACCCACTTTACAGATGGGGAAATGGAAGGCTCAGAGAGGGAAAGGCCCTTGGGCAAAGAGGAAGAGCTGTGTCTTGTTAAATTTCGTATTGCCAGCCCCTAGCTCATAGGCGGTGCATAATTGGTGACTGATGCGTGTTTGCTGAGGTAAGCTGCAGGGCTGGGGCGAGTCGGATTCTCAGATCTAGAGAGGGCCATGGCTGCCTCACTAGGTAGTGAGTTGCCCATTTTGAGAAGCATTCAAGTGGAGGTGAGTGGCTCCTGCATGGAGCATGGTGGAGAGGAGAGGACCAACCATGAGCAATTTTTCCTGAATGTCAGTCTCTTAAGTTCAACATCAACCATATCAGCCCCACCACTTATATTGAGGCTTCACATTTATCATTTATCATCTCCCACTTTTTATTTAATTAAATGTATCCTCATTCTAAACTGTAATCATTAAATCACATATGTTATGGCCTAGTTATGTAATTTTTCTAATTAAAGTTAATGCACACATATTAAATTTTTAAAGAAAAGGCTTGTCTGTGTCCCCCCAAATCCTCTCATGTACCCCAGTGGCCCCCACCTGGGGAGTGCTGTCCTAGGGGGCCACCAAGGTTTCCTCAGTCCCTCGAGTCTGGGAGAGGTGTAAATGCAGCTGGGAGGTGGGATGCCCTAAACTGGCATCTGAAGGTAGACAGGGCCATCTGGTTTGGCTCTGTTGGTTACAGAACGACAGGGGTTTGATGTAAGATACACAGAAGCTAATGAGGAACTCCGGCCTGGCGGCATGGGGTTATCTTTGAGGGGGCCTTTGGGGGTGATAGATTCGCTCTCTTCTGCTCCACCCATGATGTGACCTGCCTGCACTCTGCCTGCTGGGACTCTGGGTCACTGTCATTTTCATCCTCCCACCAATGGGCTCCTTCCCACTCTCCTCTATATCCTTTTTTCTCATGGCTCCAGCGTTCTCATGGCTGGTTGTGGCCCTCTGGCCTCTCAACATCCAGAGCTATACACCTCTGCCCCTGCTGCTTCCAGCTCAGGTCTCTCATTCCAATTCCCGGTCTGCGGAGCTGGGACGTGCTCGGAGCAGCCTTGCGTCAGTCCACACTGTGACCTGGGAGAGAGGATGGAGAGACATCTGTGCCAGAGCATGACTCTGTGTCAGACATTCCCAGGACACCCCCCTCCCAAATGAACCGGCACGGGACAAGGACAGATAACCACAGCCAGAATCCCATCCCAGTCCTGTGAGCTGAAAGCCCCATTTGGGTCAAAAACCTCACAGCCTCACTGTCCTCTGAGCCAAGGACCACGCACCCCAGAGGATTCTAAATACCATGGGAACTGGTCCCCCACAAGCAGAAGACCAACGGGCACCTGACTCCTGGCTGCCCCATTCTACACCCTTCACCCGACGTGCTGCTGGCTGGAGCTGGGGGCAGGGGCAGTTATCAAAGAGCCTATCTCTTTTTTTCTTTTTTAATTTAATTTAATTTTATTTAATTTAACATCTTTATTGGAGTATAATTGCTTTACAATGGTGTGTTATTTTCTGCTGTATAACAAAGTGAATCAGCTATACATATACATATATCCCCATATCTCTTCCCTCTTGTGTCTCCCTCCCACCCTCCCTATCCCACCCCTCTAGGTGGTCACAAAGCACCGAGCTGATCTCCCTGTGCTATGCGGCTGCTTCCCACTAGCTGTCTATTTTACGTTTGGTAGTGTATATATGTCCATGCCACTCTCTCACTTTGTCCCAGCTTACCCTTCCCCCTCCCCATATCCTCAAGTCCATTCTCTAGTAGGTTTGTGTCTTTATTCCCACCTTACCCCTAGGTTCTTCATGACCTTTTTTTTTTCCTTAGATTCCATATATATGTGTTAGCACACGGTATTTGTTTTTCTCTTTCTGACTTACTTCACTCTGTATCACAGACTCTAGGTCCATCCACCTCACTACAAATAACTCAATTTCGTTTCTTTTTATGGCTGAGTAATATTCCATTGTATATATGTGCCACATCTTCTTTATCCATTCATCCGATGATGGACAATTAGGTTGCTTCCTTGTCCTGGCTATTGTAAATAGAGCTGCAATGAACATTTTGGTACATGACTGTTTTTGAATTATGGTTTTCTCAGGGTATATGCCCAGTGGTGGGATTGCTGGGTTGTATGGTAGTTCTATTTTTAGTTTTTTAAGGAACCTCTATACTGTTCTCCATAGTGGCTGTATCAAGTTACATTCCCACCAACAGTGCAAGAGTGTTCCCTTTTCTCCACACCCTCTCCAACATTTATTGTTTCTAGATTTTGAGTGTCACAGTGATACCAACGCTCTTGGCCCAATCTGGCTGGCTTCCACATGGCCCCTGGAAATGGCACTCCACCTGGAGAGTAGGAGACAAGCCCACCGAGGCCTCGTCACTGTCGCTTATCTCCACCTACTCCCCACCCGCTTCTCCCCTGGTGTGTGGCAGCAGCCTTCCAGCTGGTCCTCCTGCTTTCAGGATCTCTCCTCTGTCGCACTTTTCCACAGCCCCCAAGTGATCCTCCAATACACACCTGCCTGACCCTTGCGGTAGCGCACAGGTTAACCCACAGGTTAGCATCCAAGCTCATGGGCATGATATTCAAGGTTCCCCTGGACCCAGCCCCACCTGGCTCTCTAACCTCCCAACTGTATGCGTGGCTCCCACATAATGCCCTGGTGACACCGGCCAGCTCAGCTTCCCTGTGTCCCATGCTGGTTCTAGCCTTATATTTGCTGTGCTCCTCTACCTAGAATGGCCTTTTAACTCCCCCATTCCTCTGCTACCAACTCTTCCTTACGGGTTAAGACTTGACAGAGACATTCGCTCCTACCCCAGGAAGCCACAGGCCCCTCTGAGATGCTCCTAGAGCCAGACCACAGCCCCAGCAGGGCTTCTGTCTCAAGATTTCCATGATGTCACAGTTGCCTGGGGGGACCCACGTTTTCCACTGCTCCTGGGGAGCAGGCACCATGTCTGAGCCGTCTGATTCCCCAGTGCCCAGGGTAGGGTGCCAGGCACAGTCAGTTCTGGAACTATTTTAACCCTGGTTCTCATCAAACACATCATGCCCCTACATGCAGGGTTGGAGGTGGCTCTTTTCCGTGTGATAAATTTCCTTTGCCAAGCCTTCCATTGGTTGCCTCGAAGCCTGGGGATTTGTCTAAGGCCTGCTTTCGGGGTGGGGGGGACATCAAGCTTAGTTTTGGGGGTTTCCATTTTGGTAGTGGTAGGATAAATAGATGCAGGGGTTTAGAGATTCAGCCACTACAGAGAGACCGCAAAATAAGCTAACTTGGGAATTTGCGGGCTGGGCCCAGGCCCGCTGCTGAGGTCAGAAGCCCCGTGCAGCCCAGACAGGATGCTCAGAGTAGCTAGGCGTCTTGGCCTGTGTCTCTCAAACACCAGAAAAGGAATTCCTAGTGTGTAACAACTTTTCTCAAAATCCTCTTTTTCGCTTCCACCTGTCTCCTCTATGCCCCACAGATCTGCCAGAATCTCCTCTCCCTCCTCTTTTCTCCCAGATCGGCATCATACACAGCCCCCAGGAATTGTCAGCAGCAGTTTATCTTTTCTGGGAGGGGTGGGGCGGGGAGGGAAGCCAAGTGACCCTACCAGTGCAGGTCCCAGGAGACAGATGGTACAAGGGGAAGTGAGTCTCCCAAAGAGGGGTTATAGAGTTTCAGTTGCAGAGGGGCAGGCAAATGCTAGAAACCACAAGGTACCCACCCTCAGGCTGAAGGGAAGAGGGGAGGAAGCCACTCAGCAGAACCCCGAGGTTCTATCCATGACTTCACTCTCCTGCCTCCCTCCCTTTTCCTGCCAGTGCTACCCATTGGGCCACCCAACTGGAAGTCAAAGGACATGAAGGGCCTTTGATGAGGTCCACACAGGTCAGGTCAGTGCAGCACCAAGCCAGGTAGGAAGAGGAGAGGGGCCTGGAGAGACAAAGTCCAGACATCCACGCCAGGATGCTCTTTGGTAGTGGGGGAGGGGAAAGGCAGACACTGAGACCTGCATCATTTTTGCTTGGAGTGAATGGTTAAGAACAATCAAACTCCCAAAACAAGTTTTTGATAATAATAGATTTAATTCATTATACCAATGTATAAAGGAAAAAACAAAGGATAGCCAACTCCAAGAACGTGCCTTGGAAACTTCCAGAAGATGATACACGCATCAGGCAGCTGAGAGGAACGCAGAAAGGGCCTTGACAATGTAAATCTCCAGAGCATGGAGCCACCTACCTGGCACCAAAGAAACCCATTAACTGACAAGACGCTGTCTCATTTTCGTTCATTCGCATATCCTGATGTAAGATCTCAACCTCCAGGTTCACAAGATGAAAAGAAAATAATTACTGTAATCTTCTGTAGTTGTTTTTGAGCTTAATATGCTGCCTAGAACCTGTGTAGAGAAATGCAATTGCGTTCTAAACGGCAGTGTGAAAGAAAGGGGTTGAGGCCAGGCAACCCACGTGCAGGAAGAGAAGCTCCATCTCCAAGACCAACCAGAGGCCGAGGAGGCCTGGAGGCACAAGGAGTTCCCAGGAGAGATTTCCAACAAGCAAGGTTAATGAAGGTGGGCAGAGAGCGTGGTGGACGAGCTGCTCCAGAAGCCCCTCTAAGCTCAGAAATGCTGGGGGAACTAGAGACTATCCGTGTGCACACAGTAGGGACTTAAGTGCTGTTCACATGAAATCAGTGCAACAACACTGATTGAAATTTCACTCCTCATAGTGTATTGTTCATCCTACTGGCCTCTCGAGACGCCTTCGGAACAGAGGGTTTCATGGTCAAATAACCATGGGAGGAAATGCGTATAAGTCACAGGGCTCGTTAGGCTGGTGAAGGAAGACTCTGAAAGAAATGCAGGCCTGGTCTTATTTAACCCAGACTGGCCATTTCACCGTGTTGAGCACAGAGCCTGTTGCCTTTTACAGCTACTCACATCCTACGGCATTGCCTTGAGCAGAGCTCCTGGGTGGGTGCTCCTGTATTAAACCAGTGACAAGGAGGCCCCTGCAGAGGAAGGTTATCTTTTTTCGAAGGGTGAGATGGTCAAATATAGCCCGAATAAGGTTACATCTAACTCTGTCTCTTCCAAGGTGCTGGGGTTCATTCATTCAGCAAACTGTCTCTTAGCTCGCACAGTATGCCAGGCACTGTTCTAGGCACTGGATACATCAGGGCACAACATAGACAAAAATTCCGGCCCTGGAGGAACTTCTGTCCTGGGGCAGAGCCTTGTCCCCTCCTCTCTCCATAGCTCTGGAGTGCTAGGGGACACCCCACCCTTGTGGCCATTGCTGATGGGACCAGGAAGGGACACCTGATCCAGGACAATCATTCAGAAGCTGAGTGGGGCTAATCAATTTCAGGACTGAGACACTGGAGCTGGGCTGTCAGGGTTCAAACCCCGACCTCCCCACTCACGAGCTGAGTGATCCTAGGCAAGTTACTCAATCCCTCTGAGCTCCTATTCCCTTCTAGGGTGAGGATACTGATAAAACCTGCCTTGTAGGGTTATTCTGAGAATTAAATGAGAAAGCCCATATTTAGGCTTAGGCCAGTGCCCAGCACACAACTGGGGTGCAAGTGTTTGTGGTCGTGTGTTTGCAGTCAGGTGAGTTGGTAATTCTTGCTCCCAGGTGTGAAGAAACTGGATTTGTTGGCTGGGCCTGCGGACCCTGTAAGGTCTGAGAACAAGGCTGACATCTGGGGACTCTGGGAAGTAAACAAAGGGAACTGGTCTCCAAAGAATCAGAAAAAGGGTGCAGACGGGCTGAGAGAGGTGGACCCAGATAGAGGGAGAATGTGGCCACCTTGGTGTCTGACAGTTTTCCTCTGTAGGCTGGTCCTCGTGTCGCATGTTGTTCCAGGTTATCTTGACGGGGTTTTCTGTTCCTGAGAAACAAGCAATCCCTGACCAAGCTGAGGTCTCCTCAAAACCCTGCTGAAGAAAAGAACTGTTTACAGCGAACCCAACCTGGAGACAAGCCGGGCTTCCTCTGCCTGGGCTGCCGCTCTACCTGCAGGCTTGTCATCATGTGTTTCCCTCCTGGAGAAGGAAGAGGAAGGGGGCATTTGGAAGGAAGAAGACAGGCCAAGGTGACAGGTCAAGGGGGACCAGGCCTTAGGGAAGCCGGCCAAGGCTAATTAGCAAGGCCCAGAGCCACTTCCTGCCATTCTTCAAGGCCCACAGGGTCACACGGGGGAACAGAAGACAGACATCTGCTGTTTCTTCCCCTGCTGGAGATAGAGTCCCCATCCAGCTAAAAGTCTCCCGGCTTTTCAGTTCCCTCTTCCTGGAAGGAGAGCTGAGCAAGGCCATGCCCTCCACGGCTCCGCTGAGAGGCCTGAGCAGAGGGTTGATGCTTAGAGAAGGCGGGGAGGGCATGTGTCCCACAGGGACCCCGGTGAGATCGATGGTGGTGGAGACGCTGACGCACAGCTCCTTCAGCCCTGCACCCATCCGCCCTGTGCCGGCCTGCATGGGGCAGGGTCTCGAGGGAGAGCTCCTGGCTGACAAGGGAGGCCTAGGGAGCCCTGGGCTGGAGCAGGAGATGGGTGGGGGGACAGCACAGGGAGGACAACTTTATAGGAAAGAGATATATTTATTCATTCAACAAACACTCCATGCACCTCTGGGCTGAGCCCTGAGCCGACACACTTCAAGCTTCTGCTCCTGCTTTCCTCTCCCTCCCTCTCCCTCCCTCTCCTCCTCCTGTCTCTTTTTTTAAACTCTCAGCCCTTTCTAGTACACAAGTATGACAAGTCCAAGAGCTGCCGTAACAAATTGCCATAACTGGGTGGCTTAAAACACCAAGAGTTCATTCCCTCCTAGTTCTAGAAGCTACAAGTCTGAAATCAAGGTGTCGGCAGGGCCGTGCTCTCTCTGGAGGCTCTAGGAGAGAACTCTTCCTTGTCCTTCTCTTAGCTGCTGGCTTTGCTGGCAATCCTCGGTGCTCCTTGGCCTGTCCATGTATCGCTCCGATCTGCCTCTGCAGTCACATGGCATTCTCCCTGTGTGTGTCTCTGTGTCTTTTCTCTTCTTATTAGGGAAGCCAGTCATATTGGATTAGGGTGCACGTGAATCCATGATGACCTCCTCTTAACCCGATTCCATCTGGACAGATAACTATTTCCAAATATGATCACATTCATAGGTACCAGGGGTTAGGATGTCAACATATCTTGTAGGGGCATGCCATTCGACCCACAGCACTCATTATAGGAAAAAATATAGCAGGTAAAGATGAGTAATAAATAAATGAATAAAATCATTGAAAATTTGCTTCATGCAGAGATAACCACTCCAACATCTTGGGATGCTCTCCCCTCTATCAAAAATATGTTATTGTTTTTGCAAAGATTCAGTTATCCTGTGCACACCAGTGGGATCTGTTTATTTCACCTGATGTTATGTAGTGCCTTTTCTAATTGCTGTTTTTCACGCCCTGGATTAGATCTTCCCTATTACATCTGGGAATCCACTACCTACGTCTCCTTCTGGATGCAGAAAATAATAACGATGTGGTCATAGCTGTAGGTTTTGGGGCCATTACAATGGCAGGATCAAGTCCATGCATATCTCATGTTAATGTAAATCTCATGGCCACCCCATAAGGGCAATATTTTTGGTCCCATTCTACACGTAAGGAAATAGATACAGAGAGGTTAAGTACCTTGCCCCAGGTCACACAGCCAATAATCAGTACACTGGCATTTGCACCCAGGCCCATCTAGTATTAGCAGACTAACATAATACTTGAAGCTGCCTTCTTTCATGGAGATGCCTCTGAGACATTATTACGTCAGGATGCTATTCAGAGTCACCTCACAGGTCTTGATGGCTGTGCACGAGGGAGAATTTGCCAGGTGAAAAAGCAGGTGGAGGATATGGTAGCTGCAAGGGCACAAAAGAACTGACCAGCTCACCCTGGGAGGGAGAACTTGCTCTCTGCTTATAGTGTGTGGTGAGGGGTGGGGAGTGGCTGGGCAAGGTCAGCTAAGGCTGTGTCCTGTGAGAAGTCTGGGCGTTATCCAGAGAGCAGTAGGGAGCCCCTGAAAATGTGTCAGCAGGGAGAGAGCTGATTCTGGAGAGTACACTCTGGCTGCAGCACGGAGGGTGGATGGGAAAAGCAGGCTGGGGCAGAGAGACAAGGGAGAAATGGGGCAGGCTGACCAGTTGTACAAGGAGAAATAGGGGTGGGGAAAGCAGTCAGGCCTGGAGGATCAACAGCTGCTCCCTCAGTCTTTGAGGAAAGCCGAAGTGTGAGCCATGCCTTGAGTGGGTCCAGCTCAGCCCCAGCTGACAGCTGCCCAGGGGGCATCTACTGCCATCTTTTCTTTTTCTTGGCAGGGTACCTCCCAGGTAGCATCAGGTAAACCCTCAGCCTCGCTGGTGGGAAGCCTGGCTCCTCGCCAAGGAAGGCACAGAGATAAGTGGAGTGATGGATGCACTGAAAACACAGGATTACATACTTAGGAGCTGACATAAAGCCACCCTTCTGAAGCCAGGAGATGGGGATCAGGCCCCGCCTCCTGCTTGGGAAGTTTGGGCAGCTGGGAATGGAGGAAACAATCCCTCCTCGGGGTGGTGAAGGCAGGCCCACCCTAGTCTTTTATAGAGGCTGCTGCCCAGGATCTGCCCCTCTTCTCTTTGCATTCCCTTCATCTGCCCCCCGCCACGTAGTGGATTTAGCCTGTACTTCCAAGTTCTAAGCAGTGTCCTACCCTGCCTCAAACAGCTGTCCTCGTCCACCCCTCAGGTCTAGGGATGCACCCACATGCCAGTGATACAGTCCACCCTCAGGAGGATGGGCTCAGGCCCTGGAAATGTGGGCAGAGAATTCTGGGGTCCTGGGTGTCTGGAGTGAGGTCATAAGGGGAGACACGGGCTCTGGGTTTTTGGCTTGTGCCGCTGAGCGGACAGTGCCACTCTTGGGTATGGGAACCCGGGAGAAAAGAAGTGGCAGAGATGGTGAGGGTGAGCTTGGTTTAGACAGGTTGCCTTGAGGGGGCTTGTGGACAGAGGAGACTCTGGGGCAGAGTCAGAGGCAGGGGCTTCCCCAGACCAGGCTTAGCTACGGACCCTGAGGTGGACCGCCGGCTGCAGACAGCCACCGCCCTGAGAGACAAAGGGTTCGTTCCAAACTCCTGGGCTGGGTGGGGTCCTCCCCTCTCAGGCTGCCAGCTGTAGTCACAGGGCTTGAAGGAGGGTCAGCTGTGCCTCCTCCGGTCCTTCCCCCCGCCTGACCGCCTTGTGGAAGGTCTCTGGAGGGGCGGGGCCTTCCAGGAAGAGGGAAAAACAGGATGTCTTAGTCAGCTTCAAGGTCAGGGCAGTTTTCTAAGGAGCACGTGGACGTGGAAGAGGAGGCAAAGGCGTCCAGAGATTAAGCCCGGACAGGCCAGAGCATGAACTCTGCAACAGGGCCTTGAAGGGAGCCACTGTTGATTGACTGACTGATTGTAGTAAAATACACATAACGTAAAAATTGCCATTGAGCCATTTTAAAGTGTACAATTCAGTGGCAGTAAGAATATGCACGATGTCGTGCAACCATCACCACTATCCAGAACTTTCCATCACCTCAAACAGAAACCCTTTAAGCTACCACTGATGGAGGACGTACTATGTGGTTTACACTCATTAGCTCAGCTAACCCTCCCCATAGCTTTGAGACGAACCCACTTTACAGATGAGGAGAGTGAGGCTCAGGAAAGGACAGCAACTTGCCCAAAGCTACACAGGCTGTAAGTGCCCAAGGCAGGATCGGAGTCTAGGCTTGTGTAGCTCCAGAGCCCACCATGTCTGAGGGGGCCATTGGAGGCTGTCGAGACTGGAGGGGACAGGTGGGCCAGCTAGCTGTTCCCTGGGGGGTGCAGCTGCATCAATTCGTATACAAACCCCAGAAGATGGTGAGGAGGAACTCTGGTCTGCTGGGGAACTGTCTAGATAAACCAAGGCATCCAGACTGGGGGCAGGGCTCAGCTGGGGGGCAGAGGGAGCATGGCCTATACCAGGGCTTTTGATCTATTGAGGGTAACCCCAGTTAGGGACTGGTAATAGGGACAGATCCTGTCCCCAGGGGAGGGTGCTGGCCACAGCTGAGCAGAGGGCCAGAGTCCCAACTGAGCGGGAACCACTGACCAAGGTTGTACGGTGGAGAGCAGGTTGAAGCCTTGGGGATACAGGTGGGGAGCAGGCCAGTGTCAGAGAGGTCGTGCATACCAGGCAAGGGGCTGTTGACAGCTGCTGGGAGTACGAGGAAGGAGCAAGGCTTGACTCTAGAACCCAAACCATCCTAGGCAAGGGTCTGAGTCCAGGGCAGCAAGTGCTGTGGCCCTCAAGTCTGTGTCTCCAGTAGACCCTAAAATTCAGGTTCAAGACTTTGTTGTGGTGCAAAGGCCTGGAACATGCTTGCTCAGCAGAAAAGCATTAAAGTACTCACCGTCCCTCTCTCATTTTCTCTTTTCTCTACGTGTGTAAAAATGGGATTTTAGTTTACATCCAGTTTTCGCCACCCGTCTTTTTTTCTGCTTAAAAATGTCATGGAAATCTTTCCAAGTCATTTTATAAACCATCCTTCTGAAAGGCCACACAGCATTCCATTGTGCGGCTGCCTCTTAGTTTATCTAATCCAGCGATTCTCATTCAACAGTGTCTGGGGACATTTTAGGTTGTCGCAACTTGGAGGGAGGGGGGTGCTCCTGGCAACTACTGGATAGAGGTCCAGGATGTTGCTAAGCATCCTACAAGACACAGGACGGCGTCCCCACTCCCAGTAACAAAGAATTATCTGGCCCCAAATGTCAATGGTGCCAAGGTCTGAGAAACCTCGGTCTAATCAATCCCTACGAACTGGCATTTAGGCCATATCCAGTGGTTGTGTTATCACAATGTTGCCATCAACAGCTTTTTGGCACGCAGTTGATGCTCATTATTCAAAAATTCCATACTTCTGAATTTGCCTACTTACTAAAATTTATTTGCAGTCTCAAAATCAATACTTGCGGCACTTTCATGGTCATTGGCAGACACGCGCAGAGCAGCAAAAAATGTGAGTCACCCCACACGGACATCCCCAGCTGAGGGCAAACAAGGGAAGGTGCTGCTCTCTTGTTTCAGCTCTTTCTGCGATCTATTTAGTGTCACGTTTTCCACATTTTTGTGCTTTTTGGTGGTGATCCTGCTTTTTGACATGGCCCCCCAAGCTAGCACTGAAGTGCTGTCCGGTGATGCTAAGCTCAAGACGGCTGGGATGTGTCTTATGAAGAAAATACATGTGTTAGATAAGCGTCCTTCAGGCATGAGTTATAGTGCCACTGGCCGTGGGTTCAGTGTTAATTAATTAACAGTATATATTAAATAAGGTGTCTTTAAACAGAAACACACATAAAACAGGGTAATGTACTGATCGGTTGATCAAATGTAGTGACCAGATGCTCGCAGGCCCCTCACCCTGTATTTCCCCTAGAAGCAATGTTTTCAGCATTTGCTAATTCAGTGTTCGGGTGACTTCTTAGAAGAGGACTACCGCAAATCATGAGAATCTACTGTATACCATGACTGCTTTGTATACATATATCCTTGAAGTGTGATGGCTTGTTCAGAGGGTGTGGTCCTTGGAGTCCTTTTTTTTTCTCCCATCTCTATTGAGACATAATTGACAAATAAAAATTGTATATATTTAAGGTGTACAACTCAATGTCTTGATATACATACATTGTGAAAAAAATCGCCACAATCAAGCTAATTAACATATCCATCACCTTGTGTAGTTAACTTTTGTGTGGTGAGAATACTTGAGATCTAGTCTCTTGGCAAATTTCAAGTATACAGTATTGTTTACTAGAGTCACCATGCTGTACATAAGGTCTCCAGAACTTATCCATCTTGCATACTTGAAACTTTGTACCCCTTGACCAAACTTCTCTCCATTTCCCCCTTGCCCTCCCCACCCCAGCCCTGGCAACCATCATTCCACTCTCAGCTTCTATGAGTTGGACTATTTTAGATTCCACATATAAGTGAGATCAGACAGTATTTGCCCTTCTGTGTCAGGCTTATTTCACTTAGCGTTACATCCTTTAGGTCCATTCACGTTGCTGCAAATGGCAAGGTTTCCTCTTTTTAAAGGCTGAATAATATTCCATTGTGTAAATATATACCACATTTTCTTTATCCATTCATCCATCGATGGACATTTAGGCTGTTTCCATATGTTGGCTATCATGAATAAAGCTGCAATGAATATGGAAGTATAGATATCTCTTTGAGATACTGATTTTATATCCTTCAGATATATACCCAGAAGTAGAATTGCAGAATCATAAGGTTTTTCCACTTTTAATTTTTTTAAGGAACTTCCATACTTTTATTCATAATGACTGTACCAATTTACATTTCCACCAACAGTACGTGAGGATTATCTTTTCTCCACATCCTCTCCAACAATTGTTATCTTCTGTCCTTTTGATAATAGCCATTCTAACAGGATACAATAATCAAAACAGTATAGTAATGGCATAAAAACAGATACATTAGTCTTAATAGAACAGAATAGAAATCCTAGAAATAAATCTATGCATCTATGGTCAACTGACTTTTGACAAGGGTACCAAAAACATACAATGGGGAAAGCTTAGTCTCCTCAATAAATGGCGTTGGAAAAACTGGATATCCACATGTAGAAGAATGAAAATGGACCCTTAACTCACACCATATACAAAAATCAACTCAAAGTGGATTAAAGACTTAAACATAAGAAAAGAAACCACAGAAATACTAGAAAACCGAGGGAAAAGCTTCTTGACATTGGTCTGGGCAATGATTTTTTTAGATATCACACCAAAAGCATGGGCACTAGAGACCATCAACAGACTGAAAAGGCAACCTATAGAATGAGATAAAATATTTGCAAATCATGTATCTGATAGGGGGTTAATATCTAAAATACATAAGGAACTCATACAACTCAATAAGAAAAAAGCCAAAGAGCCTGATTAAAAAATGGGCAAAGGACCTGGATAGACATTTTTCTAAAGAAGACATACAAATGGGCCAACAGGTGTATGAAAGGGTGCTCAACATCACTAATCATCAGGGAAATACAAATCAAAATCACAATGAGATGTTGCCTTATACCTCTTAGGACGGCCATTATCAAAAAGACAAGAGATAACAGGTTTGGTGAGGGTGTGGTGAAAAGGGAACCCTTATACGCTGTTGGTGGGAACGTTAATTGGTGCAGCCACTATGGAAAATAGCATGGAGTTTCTTCAAAAGGTAAAAAATAGAACTACCATATGATCCAGTCATCCCATATCTGGGTATACATCCAAAGGAAACTAAATGAGGATCTCGAAGAGATATCTTCACTCTCATGTTCATTGCAGCATCATTGACAACAGCCAAGATAAGGTTAGGAAATGTAGACTGAAGGCAGAATCTCAGAATAATACCATTTTAGGTCCACCTCCTACCCTTTGTTATGAGCATTATTTTACAGCGTATGGAGGGGCTCTGGAGTCAAACGGATCTCAAATTTATTCCTAGCTCAGCTTCCTCCTAGTTGTGTGATGTTGGGTAAGTCACTTTACCTCTCTGAGCTTTTCCTCCCCCCACGCTGCCTCAGGGTCTTTACAAGGCCAGAAGGCTTGGTGGAGCAGTAGGTCCTTGTAGCCACAGTCTCAAAAAAGAAAGAAAAAAAATATATATATCCTGTACTGGGAGAAATAAGTTAGAGGATGTCATCCGGACTCTGATATTTACTATCTCTGGGTCTCAGTTTCCCCATCTGTAAATGAGGATCTTAGATGCATGTGGATCAAAAATGTGAATTCAAAACTGCTTTATATGGCTTTATCTTAAATTTCCAGTTAGATGGATCACTTTGATTGGATTCATTCAGTTCAATTCTGTTTATTTCATCTTGATACAGATCAGTAGCCATGACCTGAGCCCCTTTAATATGCCAGGCTCAGGCTGGGTGAGCGGCTTCAGGAAGAGGCAGAAAATGTGTGATTCCTGCCCCCACAGCACCCACAGCTAGACCAAGAAAAATGAGCAGCCTCTTAATTTCTGGGGCCCAGGAGGCATTTATTAAGCCTTGGGTCCAGGAAGGCTTCCTGGAGCAAGAGAGGTCTGGACCCGAGGGTAAGTAGGAGTCAGATACCCCAGGAAGGGCAAAGCCTTGGCAGTGAGATGAAACATGGCATAGTGCCAGGAGTGAATTGAGGCTGGTGGCAGCTTGGGGTGGGGGACAGCCACAGAGGTCTGCAGGGCCTGATCATGGAGGGCTTTGCAAAGATGCTAAAGAACCTGGGCTTCCTTCTGAGCAGGGAGAACGGTTTTGATCTGAGGAATGACAAAGGCAGGTTTGCATCTTACCAAGAGCGCTCTGGTTGTAGAGAAGATGCCAAGGATGGACTGGAGGGAGGGAGACCAGTGAGGAGGGGGATGGAGAGAGGGGGTGACCCTCTTTGGACCAGGCCTGTGTTGGGCCCAGCCCAAGGATGAAATAGACCAAGATCCCCGCCCTCAGCCTCTGCACTAGTGTGGGACAAAGGCAACGATGAATGGAGAAGGTCTTCAAGGTCCATCAGGTGTGGAAGGTGCTGTGGAGGAAAGAGAGTAGAGGCAGGGCTGGGGGTGGGAGAAGGGCTGACTGTCTAGGGGAGGGGTGGCAATTCTACATGGAGTAACAAGGGAAGATCTCACTGGCAAGGAAGCTTGGGAAAAACCTGTCCCTTCATCCTTGATTCTCTCATCCGCTCATCCATGTGTGCAGCGGTATCCAGGGAGGGGCAGCCAAGGGGGCCACTGCAGAGCTGACCTGGGACCCACTGAGGGTGTCTGTCCTCTCATGGTGAGTCTAGGGAGAAGCAGGGGACCAGGCCGCAGGTAGAGTAGGGAACCTCCAAAGCTGGCAGCACCCCTCACCAGCTGGCTTTTGGGAATAACAGAAACTATGGGAAAAAGAAAAAAAGCAAAAAAGCAGGACAGCTGTCATTTTACCTTGGTTTTTTTTTTTTTTTTTTCTATTTATAAATCAGGTCTTCTTTTCAACTTTATTTCAAAGGCCCATGGTGCATCATTCCCCAGTGCCCCCAGCACCGGCTCGCCATCCTGTCCCCTCCCCATGCATGGCCTGGCTGGCCTCTTGCTTTCACCATTTTTAGAATAGCTGAGTGCAAGCCTGTCTCCTGCAGTGAGCAGGTTGGAACACAAGAGCATGAGCACAGTTGCCAAGAAAATGTCCTTGGCCTAGATTCAAACCCCTGTTCCACCTCTGTCCCACTGTGTGTCCATGGGGAGGCCACTTCACTCTCTAGGCCTCTGTTTTCCTCTCTGTAAAATGGGTACAAGAGTCCATATACCTTCTGGGAGTCCGTGGGCTGGTCACTTACACTCTCTGAACCTTTCTGAACCTCCAGTCAGGGTCTCTGTCTCAAGAGTTCTGGGAGAGGCAAATGAAGCCATGAAACTATAGCAGAGGGTCTGTGATAGAGATGGCAAGGAAAAATGTTTTCAATGCATCTGCCAAGGGGATAAGGGTGATCGTCAGAATAAGGAGGCTATGGGATAGGAAAGCAAGATGCTGGGGAACTTAGTTCAAACTTTGCTTTTTACAGATAAGGAAAAGGAGGCCCAGAGAAGTTGTGTGACTTGCCCTAAGGTCACATAGCATTTCAGGGGCAGAGCCTGGGCTAGAACTGGGCAGGGAGCCCTCTCTCTGTGCCACTGAGACGATTCTAGCCAGAATCGTCTAGGAGTTCTCCTCCAAACACCCTTCCAGGGGCCTGGGAAGAACCTGCTCAGGACCCCTCCCCTGCCTTGAAGGTGTTCTTTGCAGGAAATAATCCAAGTCCCCATCAATAGGGGAGTGATTAAATAGGATACATCTTACAGAGGAATATTGTGTGAGTATTGAAAAGGTTGAAATGGGTCCATGACACCACCAAGATATATTAAGTTAAAAAAAGAAGCCATGTTGCTAATCAAAACCACAGTGAGCTCCCACTTCATACCCACCAGGATGGTTAGAATCAAAGAGACAGATAATAACAAGTGTTGGTGTTGAAGTGGAGAAATTGGAGCCCTCATACATTGCTGGTGGGAGTGTACAATGATATAGCTGGGGTAGAAAACAGCCTGGCAGTTCCTCAAATGGTTAAACAAAGAGATACCACATGACCCAGCAATTCCACTCCTAGGTATATACCCAGGAGAAATATACCCAGACAAAAACTTGTACATGAACATTCATAGCAGCATTATTCATCATAGCCAAAAGGTAGAAAAAACCCAAATGTCCACCAGTGGAGGAATGGATGCATAAAATGTGGTCTATCCATGCAATGGAATATTAGTCAGCCATAAGAAGAGGTACTGATATGTGTTACAACATGGATGAACCTCAGAAACATTATGCTAAGTGAAAGAAACCAGTCACAAAAGACCACATACTGTATGTATGATTCCATTTACATGAAATGTCCACAATAGGCAGGTCTGTATAGACAGAAAGTAGATTAGTGTTTACCTAGGGATGGGAGTATAGAGGGATTGAAGGGTGATGGCTAAGGATTGGGGATTTCTTTCTGGGGTACACAAAATATTCTAAAACTGGTTATGGTGAAGCTTACACAACTGTGAATTTAGTAAAAGCCATTGAGTTGTACACTTTAAATGGGTGAATTTTATGGTATGTGAATTCTATTGCAATAAAGCTCTTTGAAAAATCAGGTTGTAGAAAAGCAGTTATAGTATGATTCTACATGTGTGAGAAAAAAAGACATACATGAGTATGCTTGTCTGGGTATTAAATCCTCTGGAAAGGTATCGCCAACACACTGTCTGCTAGGGATGCTCTGAGGAGAGGCACTGGGGCTGCACACAGAGGGAGCTCTATGTCTCAATATAAAGTACAGGGTGTAAAGTTTTCACCACCTGTGTTGCTTTCATGATGAAAACAAAGACCCGCCCTGCATTTGGTCACCTTGGGCTGGCCCTGCCTTCCTTGGGAAGCAGGCCTTGGGGCTGTGAGGGCCGGTGTAGAGGCCCCTGAGGTTCCAAGAGGACAGGTCAAGAAGTCCTTCTCCCTGGGCTTGGAATCAAGTTCCCATTAAAAACCTAGCAAAGCAACTATCTTTGGCCACCTGGCCTACCAGAGACAGGCCTGAGAGCCAGCTGGGGTGCTGCACCCAGGTTCCTGGATGGTCCCCCGGGGCCCAAATCAGAGTACCTCCAACCCCTGCTCCAAGAAGCTGCTTTACCCGAGGCCCATGGGATAGGATTTTAGGAGGCTCCTCTTACAAGCCCAGAAGCAAGATTGGTCAGTAGCCCAAGGGCAAGGTCCCAGAGCATGCAATCCTGGAGCCACACTTGGTGCCAAGTACTACATTAGAGGTGCCAATCATGCTAGTCTCTCCCAACAGCCCAGTCCATCAGGGCTTGCCATCAGCATCTTACAGGTGAGAAAACTGAGGCTCAGAGAGGGGAGTGACCCACCAGAGATCCCACACCTGGAGCTAGGTCTGAAATTCAGGTCTGCGGCCTGACCCTACTATACCACATGCATCATTCAAGATACAAGTGAAAAAACCCCAACTCAAGCTGATGCAGATAAGAGAAGGGACTTATTGATTCACGTAGCTGGGAAATTAAGAGTGTATGAGCTCCGGGTGAGGCTTGATCAGGGCTCCGACTCCATTTTTCAGTTGTTCTCTCAGTTCTACCTTCCGTTGTGTGTCTGTAAGCTTCATCCTTAAGCTGAGTTCCCTCCTGGTAGCCAGATGGCTTCTAACATCTGCCAGAAAAGGAATCTTCATGCATCCTCAAACAAATCCAAAAAGTCAGAAAGAGCATTCTGTCCCAGCATTTCCAAACAAGACTCTGGAGATTCACTGTGATTAGGTATATTTGGCTCACTCTTCCCCCTAACCAATTACTGTTGCCAGGGGCCTTAAGGCAATAGCGTCCAACCCAAGCCTGGGATGAGTGTCAGCTTTCCATGGAGGGTAGACGATCTGGGGAGCTGGACAGGTTGTTGAGTGAAAACTAGGATAGAGAGAGGGTAGGGGATGGTGTGTAGGAAATCATTAAGACTCCCACCCCACTCTTCTTGATGAACTACTCTAAGACAATTCTGAGCACACAGTACTGAATAAAATTGTATCTCAGTTTCTCCATCTGTAAAATGGGTGAGCAGCTAGACTATGTGTTCTCTATGGCCTTTGTATGTAGGTTTTTTATTTATTTTTAATCAGTCACACCCTGGCTTGGGACAGCACGTTGGTAACTGGATTTATTGATATTTGAATGTTTGCCTTTGTCACCCATGTCCTGGTCTGATCACCCACCCCACCTTACCCCTTCACCCCGATCCTCTCCAGGCTCTGCTTAGGATCCTCCTGAAAGACATCTTTGCCCTCATATGACCCTGTCCAAGCCCCTTGGTCAGGCATCATGATCCTTGCAACCCTGCCTCCTGCCCACTGCTACAGCCACTGTTGCCAGAAGGGAAGAATGGTTTCCCCTGTCTAGGCTGGCTCACGGGCTCCTCCCAGACTCCGAGTGGAGTCAGCATCCCCAAATCACTCAGATCCCTAAATGGAAACAGGAGTTGCTGGGAGAGGGACCCAGGGAATGGTCACTGAGAGGCCAGTGGTCAGATACGCACTCCCCCTGGCTGTGTGTCCTTGGGCAGGCCCCTTCCCTCTCTGAGCTTCCATTTCTCTGTCTGTGAAATGGGGGGACTGATGACTCTCGCCACATGACTAGCGATGATGACTAAACGTACAGTCTGTACTCACAGAACATTCCCTCCCAGAGCCCCTGGGCTGCTCCCCAACTTTCCTTACCTCCTCCCCATCTCTCTAGGCATCCCTCATCCTGGCGTCTCTCCTCCGCAGGCCAGGCTGCCCCCCCAACCCAGCCCCACCCCCACCCACTGCAAACCAGCCCAGTCTACGCAAAGGGCCTTCTCCCAGCCTCGGCGACTCGAACCCATGAACTTTGAAGGAAACCCAGTCCTGTCTCCTGCCAGCATCTCGGAGAAGACACTGAAACAGAGGGGACCAGGGAGGCGGGCAGCAGCCTCGGGGCCCTGGCCCGTCTGGGTTTCCATGAACAGCTCACTGGCTGCTCCTGAAAATAAATGCAATGTGTATCTTGTCAGCCTCGTGCTGCAGATGTTAAAGATAAACCCTCGTAAATCTCTGTCCAGGGCCCGTTAGAAAAATGCTGAAAATCAGAGGAACGTGGTGATGGCCACGAGCTCAAAACCCTCCTCCCATCTCTCTCTCTCTCTCTCATCTGTTTCTGACTCTGACTCTGATCCTCCCTTTCTCCATCTCTCTTTGAGTCTCTGTCACTCTCTGTGTTCTCCCTCTACTTCTGAGTGTCCCCTTCTCTGTCTGCCCCTCCCATTTCCTCCTTCCTCAGCTCACCCCCCTTATTAAGCTGTGAGAGAGGCCCCAGCACAGAGCACATATTTTAATGCGGCTTCACAGTCTTCCAGAGAAACAGACCCACCATCTACGACATTCCTCCTGCTCCCTGGAAGAGCAATTAAACAGAGGACTGGGTGAGGGGGGAAGGAGAGGAGAAAAGAAAGACTCCTTGGTAGGGGGAGGGGGCGGCTCTTCTCAGTAAAGGCAGGGGCCCTTGTGTGACTGTCCAGTGCTGTGACATCTTTCCTCCCTGGACATCAGCCTGGGGAGGGCGGCCAGGCTGACAGTGGCTCAGTGGTCAAAGCCTGACATTGGAGGGACAGTCAGGGGGACAGCAGGTGGGCCAGGGTCTCCCAGCCGAGTGACGCTGTAGGAGAGCACAGGATCCTGAGTCCCATATTCAACTCTGGGTTCTGCTCCTTGGGCCCACGTGCACTTGGGCAGCTTTAATCTATTCACTCATGCTTTGGTTCATTCCCTAACTCATTCATTCATTCAACAAGCATGTTTTGAGCCCCGAGCGGGTGCGAGGTCTATGGATCTGTGGCAGGACTATGGGTTAATAATTACAGAACAACACGAGGGCGTGTGGACAGGGTTGCCTGGGGATCCTGGCAGCTCTTCCAGAAATGAGACGTCTCAAGTCTGAAGGACAGGAAAGATTTGGCTGAATGGGCTGGGGTGAGGATGGCTGTCTGAAGGGACTGGAGTTGCCACGGAGAAGACTACAACTTACAAATGGGAAAACAGAGGGTGTCTGAGAGGACGAGGGCCTGCCAGGGTCGGCCAGGGTGGTAAAAGTCTCCAAGGAGACAAGAAAACTGCCCAGGTCTCACCATAACCAGGGCCACCATAAACAGATGCCAACTGGGGCAGGCAGAGGTAGTGGGCAGGTGAGGCAGGCCAGGCAGTGGGGACCAGCACAACACTCAAAGATCTGTGCCCGTCAGAAGAGGCACCAATGGTTGCCATATAGGACTAGGGGCCCAGAGTTGCCCAATGGTCCAATTTTTCATGAGAAGGTACGAAATATATGATCTGAGTCCTCCGAATCCAGAAAGAAGAGGGTGACACAGATGTCGGTGAGGGAGCCGTTAGCCACTGGAATCTCTACCCTTCCCAGGAATCAATATGGAACTTGATTCCTCATGTTGGGCAACCAATGAGGCAGCTCCTGGACCACCAAAGTCTCCCCCTAGTTGCCGTCTCCTTCTTCCAGACATCCTCACTGCTCTCTGTGGTCTTAAAGCACAGGAAACGTGCCCATTGGTCACCGACCTTTCCCACATGGAGTTGTTTTCAGTTTTATGGACACTTGAGAGAGCAGAGATCTCCTGGGTCAGCTCTATCCTCTCTTGGGGCTAAGGCAGGGGGCTTCTTTGAGTTCCTCGCCTTTCTAACATTTTATCAGCTCATCCACTCAGCTTAGAATGCACTATCGTTTCACTAAGGAGAAAAAAGTAGCCGCATGCAAGCAGAAACTTCTCATACAAGATAGCAGAGCTCTTACTGGAAAGATTAAAGGCAGTCTCCAAGGACACATAAATTAGAACAAGCTACACACATAAATAGTAGAGCAAGTGAAGAAATAAATGACTAAGCTGGGACATAAATGAAACCACAACTAAAGCTCACTTACAAAAAGCACACATGAGGCTCTAGAAATTTGCTATGGTTGGGGAACAAGAGTGATGCTGAGCTTCCTAGCAGCCAGTGTGAAAAGGGAAATTTGGTCAGTGACATAAATCACAATGATCATGCCATTTGAACAAACCAGTTACCCAGGAGAATTATAATAATAGCTAGCATCTATTAGGTGTTTACTACTTCTCACAAGGGAGGCACTATTTTTATCCTCACTAACAGGAAAAGAAAGATCCACAACTTGTCCCCGGTCATATGCTTGGTGGAACAAACGTGGGAATACAGACCATCTAAATTCAGAGCCTCAGCTCTAATCCATCTCGTGGTTCTAAGACAAGAATCTCTCCCAGGAATTCTCACAAGTGTGGATGGTGTGTAATGACCAACATTCTTGAAGTAGGCACAGGAGAAATTTCATGTTTTATCCCATCCATCTACGCATTTACACTTTCCCGGTAACACACATTTCATGTCTGCAGCCCCAGTTCCCATGGAGAGTCGCCATTCCCAAATGGCTGCCATCTGGCTGCCTCCAGGAAAGATTGGAGAATATCTGGAAAGGAAGGTGGACAATCTGTCTTTAAAGCAATTCTTGCTCAATACTGTTTCTGTCACTGAGCTTTGGCTAAATATTGCCTCACTCATTCAACACATTTATCTTGAGGCTGTATGCTGCCAGGCAGAGTCCTAAGCTCCAGTCCCACCACTATGAGCACAGCAAGCGGGATCCCCATCCTCATAAACCTGCAATCTTCCAGAAGAGACAAACTTTAAATGAGTAAAAACACAGAGAAAACACAGCTTCACATAGTATGATAAGTCTGTGAATGAAGCATCACGAAGGGGGCATGATTTCTGCTGGGGTGGGGCAATGCAAGTGGTCTTGGAGGAAATACCATTTAATCTGGAAACTAAATGATGAAAAGAAACTGGCTAGGCCAAGAGGAGAGACAAAAGCCCTCCAGGCCAAGGAACAGCATGGGCAAAGGCCCTGAGTAGGGAAGTAGCTGAGTGTGTTCCGGGGACTATCAGTTGACTGTGTTGCTGGAATGTGGTGGATGAGGGGGAGGGTGGTAGCAGAAGCAATCGGAGAGACGGCTAGGGTCATATCATGAAGGTCAGGGTAAAATTGGGTGTGGTTGTTTTTTTAAATTTGCTTGAAAGTAGAACCCCTGGCAAATGCCTGGATTTCTGTGATACTGTGTTGTAGCTGAGAACAGACGTAAGCAATCAATTTGTTGGATGGATGGATGGATGGATGGATAGATTAAAGGCTGTGTCCTGAAAGACTCATGAAGACATCTGGGCAGGACGAATTGGCTGGGGGAGACAGGAGGTAAGAGCTCCATCAAGACACTTTTGTCCCCACCCAAGCAAAGGCAGAAAGGACCTATTGGAGGAAGGTCCTTGAAGAAGCCTTTAGCTCTGCTCTGAGAAAAGTCATGTTTGGTCAAATGAAGGCACTGTGTTCAAAGAATTCAAAGGGGGTCCAGTCCATTCCAGAGAAGATTGGCTTTGGAACTGGACGTGTGAGGTCTATGGTGACCTCTCTGATCAGAGCAGAGGGGCTAGAAGAAACATGGAGGATGGTAATGGTACTACTTCACATCTGTATATACCCCTGTGGTTTACAAGGCACTCTGACAGTGTGATAAAAGGATGACGATTGTTATTTGTTGCATATCTACCAGATGCCAGACCCTGTGCTAAGCACTTAAAATGCATTTGCTCATTTAATTCTCACTGCAATCTTGCATAGGCTGTGTTATTGCCACCTCACCCCCTACCCCCATTTTGCAGATAAGAGCACTGAGGCTCAGGGAGGTGACATAACTTGTCCAAGGCCACACAGCTGCCTCTCCAGAACATCTCCTTTATTTGTAAAGCGCCTCAGATACTTCATACTGCCCACCTCCACCTTCCCCAAGCACAGCTCTTAGTTGGCACCTGTATCCACAGCATGCTGAGTGGATGCTCTGGTATTTCCAGATGCATTTGCCTGAGACAAAGGTAGGAGCGGGGAGGGTGTAGGGGGCAGAGTGACTGAGACAAAATGAGATTGAGTAACACGGCAAGTAAGGTACCTTCTGGGCAAAGCATTGAAGCTGTTTGGTGAGTGAATGGATCTCCTGTTAGATCTCATCCATAAACAAAGCCATGCAAGAAAAGCCATGTTCTCAAATTGCTTCTCGGACACTGATAATCCCCAGAGACTTTGTGAAATGTTCTGAAAGTTGCCCAAATAAAATTTCACTTGACTATAAGCTTGCAAAAAAGAGTTATTCACCCAAAACAATGCAAATGAAACTAGCAATGAGCTACGATTATTTCATCTATCAGACAGGAGAGATGAAAAGGCAGGATAACAGGCATGGTTGGAGGGGCAGGGTGAGATGAGCAAGGGTCTCTCACGCTAGGCTGAGGGAGCATACACTGATCACATCTTTCTGGAGGGCACTTTGGTATTGCTCATCCACAGCTTTGGGATCGAGCATATGCTTTGACAATCCTTCAGTTTGGGGAATTTATTCCTAGGAAAGAATTAGGAATATGCACCAAGGTGGTCCCAAAGGGTCATCGGTGGGGCTCTGGTGTGCTGGAAGCGGCTTACACAGGGTTCCATGGACTGTGCTCCTTTGGGGTCTTCAGTAGCCTAAAATCAGCCACGGTGGAATGGGAATATTTACACCATAGAAATGGGCAAGCACCGTAAATCAGGGCTTTTTTCTCCCCCAGACAGCCTAACATTTACCCATTTAACACACTGGGTGGTCAAGATGATCTACAATTGGTAACAACTGAAATGCCCAACAACTGGAAATTGGTTGCATAAATAAGTACAGCCATCAAATAGAATAGTGTGTGGGAAGGAGTGTTGACTGATGGACATGGGAACGCATTCCCAAAGGAGGCTGAGTGAAGAAGTATTTACAGTACAGTAGGTACATTCTGATATCAAACACACATATGTGTGCTCACACATGCACACACACACACCCTTCTATAACGACAGACTGTATGGAAGTCTCTACAAGATGTAGCATGAGTTATTTCTAGGGAAAGCAAAGAGGGGGGCTGCGCCGGGTTGGAAGAGGAACTTACTTTCTCACTATGAACTCTTTTCACCATAGAGATTTTGTTAGGAGCATGCTTTCCTTAAACTTTTTTAAAAATACATTCATCAAAATGTAACTCAGCACCTTTCTAACTCCAGCACAGAAAAAAAGACTGGACATATATATGCTAAAGCGTTAGCAGGACTGTGGAGCAGACTATGGAGGACCATCTGTTAGTTAGCAGACTATGGAGGACTTTTTTCAAGTTTTATTTATTTTTTTGGGTTTCCTTTGCTTCATGCTTTTCTGCATTTTCTGCATACGAGTACAATATTCTATTTCAGAAAAATGGCAACCTGATTCACGTGTGAGGTCTTTTCTTGAGAGGAATAAGAGCGTGTTGCAAGAATCAGGATCATCAGTTCTAATGGGTCAAGAGCATCCATTTGGAACGAAACAAGATTTTATGGTGAAAACAGGAAAAATGGCTTCCCAGCTCCAGGGTCCCAAGGGGAAGCCGGCAAAACCACTGAGTTCGAGTAAAGGCTGCCATCACTTGACTCCTGCTGTGGGGTTTTCAGGGCAGATTTGAGGTCAGGGAATTTAGTGACCAGCCTCCGTCGCATGGGTTTTGGGAGGTGAGGGTGGGAGGGTAGATATTGTGGGAGGGGTCAGGCTTAGGAAAGCCTAGGCCTCTCTTGGGGAGGAAATGAGATTTGCGAGCCTGGGGAGGTGAGTAGGCAGGGTGGCTTTGTGATCAAATATGCATTCATTCATTCATTCATTCATTCCTACAGTGAAGTCTTTCACTCCTAGCTCCTAGGTACCTCCTCTGGGGCAGATCCAGGTTAGATACCTGTTGTGTCTAAGCCTTGAATCATGATGAGAATATTTCCCGTTTAACAGTTGAGGAAACTGACGCTCAGGGAGACGAGGACACTTGCCCAGGTATTTCTTTAGATGCAGGTTCTCTGATGCTGGAGGACATGGTTTCCTTCTAGACTTGAGGGACCCTTGCAGGATGGCCATGGCTAAGAGATAATCATCACTCTTTGGAAATTCACTCTACCTTCCCTTCTCCATCCTCTCATCAGCAGCAAACCCACTGGCCCTTCCATGCACAGATGAATGAGGAGGCCCTCACGCATCAGCCCACCCCACAGCCGTGCAGGGCGCAGAAGGGGTCCTGCCCCATAGGTGTCACACAGGCCCTCCTGCTGCCCTCACCTCTGCCTGCTGCCTGTACTGGGAACCCCACCCCAGCTGCAGAGGCCTGGCAAGCCCCACTCCTGACTCCCACACCACCAAGGTCCAGGGGATGGAGGGAACAGGCAGGACAGCTAACCTGGGCTCCAGAACCCGCGAAGGCCTTGTCCTGCCTCACCTTGGCCTTCAGTCCCAGCCCACCCTGCAGCTGGTGATTGTGAATCCCAAAGCTTGAAGCACGAGGCTGGCCTCCTGCCCCCCTGCTACTCAGCCACCCCTGGTTCAGGCCAGCTCTCTGCCCAGAGGCAATAGTTGGAGTAGAGGGAAGGGACTTCAAATCAGCCAAGTCTAGTGCGAATCCTGGCTCTAGCACTTACTAGCTGTGCAACCTGGGCAAGTCAATTAACCTCTCTGTGTCTCCCCTTGCCAAAGATCCTGGGCCCTGAAAAACACACTAGAGCATGGGGTTAATGATAGTCGTTAATCACAGCTAATGCAGGGACTGCTGCTTCTGACCGCCATAGAGGAACAGAATCTGGATCGACCCTCCAACCTGAAACAAACAAAAGCGGGACATAATATACACAATAACACTTTTCAAGACACTGGGCAGGAGACAACAGTGATTCTGGAGTGTCAGGAAACAAAGGAGGACAGGCTCACTGGCTAGAGAGTTCCCAGACCATAGCATGGGGCAGAGCGAGGGGTGGAAACCAGGCAGATCTCGATGTTCTCTCTGATTTGAAGAGATGGAATTGAGAGCCCAGGGAGTCCCAAGTGGCTAGAGTTTCCAGAAGAGAGTATTGGACAGGAGGGTGCTCCAGAGACAGAGACATCCAGGGAAACTCAGGGGGCCTCCTTTGACCAGTGCACACAGCAAGTAAGCTATCTGAGCTGGGGGAAAAACTACCTGAAAGAATTAGATGGAGCAGTGCCTGGTACTTATACGGGGCCAGGAACAGTGCCCGTTCGCACCATCCAGACTGGCAAACCTCATGATGCACGGACCAACACGCAGGATACATAGAAGGATCTTACCTTAGTAGTAGAGAACAATCAGCCCTAATTCCTAAGCACTGCTCTAGTCTAACCTAACAAATCTTAAAAGCAAGACTTGAAAGGATGAAACCATTTCTAAATAATTTAATTTCATCCTAGAACAAAATATTCAGTTCCCAACAAGGTAAAATTCACAATGTCTGGCATCTAATTACAAATGTCCAGGCAGGCAAAGAGGCAGGGAAATACAACCCATAGTAAGGAGAAACATCCATCAACGAAAGCCGGCCCAGAACTGACATGAATGTTAGAACAAGCAGACAAGGACATTGAAACAGTTATTATAACTGCATTCCATATGTCGAAGAAGTTAAATAGAGACTTGGAAGATAGAAAACAGACTTCCAGAGATGAAAACTACAACTTCTGAGACATTACACTGGATGGGCTCCATGGCAAAAGATTAGTGAATATGGAGACACAGAAGTAGAGACTACCAAAAATGAAACACAAAAAGAAAAATTATTTTTAAAGGATAGAGCATCCACTGGTGCTGTGGGACAATTTCAAGCTGCTTAATATATGTGTAATTAGGTGAGTAAAAGAAAAACTATTTGAAGAAATAATGGCCTCAAATTTCCCAACCGAGGAAATAATAGCTACTGCTTACAGGTGGTTTGCTATGTGCCAGGTGCCATTCTAAGTGCTTACGCACATTAACTCATCTACTTCTTACAATGCCTATAAAAGCTCTATAATTCTTGATTTATCCCCACTTTAAAATAAAAAAACAGAGGCCCGGAGGGTTAACCAATGGCCCAACAACACACAGCTGATCAGTGGTTGAGCCCAGCCTGGGATCCAGGGACTTCACAGACTATTCAAATCTTGGCTCTGCCATTTGTGACTGGGTTTTTTTGTTTTGTTTTTGCGGTACGCAGGCCTCTCACTGTTGTGGCCTCTCCCGTTGCGGAGCACAGGCTCCGGACGCGCAGGCTCAGCGGCCATGGCTCACGGGCCCAGCCACTCCGCGGCATGTGGGATCTTCCCGGACCGGGGCACGAACCCGCGTCCCCTGCACTGGCAGGCAGACTCTCAACCACTGCGCCACCAGGGAAGCCCTGTGACTGTTTTTGACAACAGTAAACAGCATGCATCTATTATTTTTAATGGCTGCATAGTATTCCATTGTTAGAGTTTATTTCACAAATTCCTCATGGCTGAAACATGGCCTCTAGTTTTTCCCATGATGAAGGACGCTTCCTAGAACATGCACAGAGCTGAGGTGGTGGCCCTTGCCTGATTATATTCCTCAGTTTCTCAAAGTGGGGCAACTGGGTCAAAAACAGGCACATTTTGAGGGCTTTTTCTGCATATTGTCAGCTTGTCCGTAGGTAGTTTTCACAGCCCCCAGAGCCCCACAACTGACTCCCTGTGCTGCCTTGGGTAAGTGACTTAACCTCTCTGAGCCTCAGGGTCCTCATCTACAAAAAGAGTATGATATCCCTCACCTCTCAGAGCAGCCGTCACGTTACACTGTGTGGCATGTAGTAGCTACTTCCTTTTTATGACATGAATGGCATAGCAGGACGGTGTTGGTGCTTCCTTAGAACTGACTCATGGGGGTGCCTTCCAGCTTTGAGGCCAGCTCCCATGCATCTCCCTCAGAGAACCGAGGGCTGCTTTGAGCGTCTCCAGCTGGAACCTTCCCCCTCTTGATCCACCCGCTGACTCACGGTCTCTCCTAAGCTGTGGAAAAACAAACCCTAGCTTGTTTTCTTTGTGTGTGGGTCCCTCTCCGCTTTTCTATCAGCTTCTTTCAGGTACAGGAGGTTTACGCTTTACAGGCATAACACAAAATCTCCCCACTCCACACACACACACACACACACACACACACACACACAAACACACACACTGTGTCTCCCCAACCCCACTGCATCCCCCCAGGGTCCCATTATGACCAAAGAGCTATTTTTCTACAGAGACTTCTAGAGAGCACAGTTAATGCAAAGGGTGATGGTAACGGCAGAACCGTAGGCGCCATGGGTGCACGGGCTGTATCCCGTACCCTGAGCTGCGAGAGCTGGCCTTGGTCCACTGGCCATTCCCATCATGCCTTCTTCACTGTTAATGCGATTGGACCCCAAACAAGAATTTCCTAACTCAAAGATCATTTCCCACTAAATCAAATTCACGAGGAAATGTCTTCCCTTCCCTTCCTCTTCCCAAGAACACAGCTTTTAAAAATATGGTGTTAATGGGATTTTTAAAGCCTACTAGCTAATGTAAAGAGAGAAAGATCCTGGGATAAACAGGTTCTCCTGATGGATTAAATTACAAGCTTATTTGCAGCAAGGAGGGGGATGAATGTTTATTGAGCACATACTGTGTGCCGGGCACAGGGTCAGCATCTGTCTCCAATTGCTCACCTCTGACAATGCAGAAGGCAGCTGTGATGATCTCCCAGGTGAGGGATCTGAGGCCCAGACAGGCCAAGGGATTTGCCCAGGTCACACAGAAAGTTGTGTGCGGGCCGAGGAAGTGGGTCCAGGCCTCTCTGACTCAGATATGGGGAAGAAGTCCCCTACCCTTGGGGCTGCATGGGATTGAACGAGTCCTCTGTGGAAGCCACTGGCCTAGGGAATCAAGGCTGGTCTCTTCCCGGCCTCCCCTCACCCATCTGGATCTCTCTGCACGACTCAGCTCTGTGCACATAGTAGGTCCTTCCTCCCTAATGATTTCTGTGCTCTGTCTGTCCTTGGTTCATTCAGCCAGCATTCGCTGAGTACATACTACATGCTGGCCCTGTGCCAGAAGCCAGGGACGCCGCATGAAAGGATGATTATGTTGCTGCCCATGTGAGCTCATAGTCTAGCGGGGAGCAGCAATAACTAAATAACCTCATGGATAAATGCGTACTTGTCCCCTTGAAAAGTTCCACAAAGGAAAAGTGTGTGTGTGGCGGGACGGGGGAGGGAGGTTGCTCAGAGCAAGAAAAGAGAGAGAAGGGGTAAAGGCAAGGCTTCCTTGAGGTCTGAGGGCTGTACCCAGGGGAAGAAGGAGGGGTGGGAAGCATTCCAGGCGAAGGAAACAGAATGGACCAAGAACAGGTACCTGGAGGGAGAGATCCTATGGGCAGAACCAAGAGGGATGAGATGAAGTCAGATGAGCAGAGGTCAGGCCATGCAAAGGTCAAAAGGCCATAGGGAAGAACTGGGGTTTGACACCAAGATGGTAGGAAACCACTTAAGTGTTTTAAGCAGAAGTATGACATGATCAGATTTGTGGGGAAGAGACTCTAGGTCCTGAGGAGAAAAGAGATTATTGCAGGGGAGAGCTTTAGTTTGCATGGGGCTATCTGTAAGCTTGGTCAGGCCGGCTGGAAAGGTAGAAGGCACTGGGGCAACAACCACACAGTACAGTCTTGTAGAAAATCAACCTCCTCCTCAAATGTCTCTCTGATCCGTTTGCACTTCCTACTCATTGAGAGACTTAGTAGAAATATCTGCCCCTCTCCTTCTTTCTACTAGCATGTCCCCGACATAGTCCCCACCCCTAGCCCTTACAGGCCACTTACACTCCAGGCATGGTTACATATCTGTTTCCTTCTTTGAATCTTCCAACAAGTCTATGAGGCAGATTTTATTTGATACCCGTTTTACAGAGGTGGAAATTGAGGTTCTAAGCAGAAGAGAGGAGAATCAAAGTCCCCAGGTCATTGGCCTCTAAGATATAGAACGAGAATAGAGGAGAGTTCTAGTGGGCAGATTCTTTCGGCCTTTCGGCCTTGTCATCCATTGTAAAATAAACTTGTGCTTCCTGGAAGAGCATGACAGATGCCCTCTGGCTACTGCTGAGTGTCCAGGCTGTGGGCTTTCCGAGGCAGGGACCTTCCTTATCCACCCGAATACACTCCATAAATGGCTGGAGAAAATATTGCAACGGCCTTCTCACCGGGGTACATGTCTCCACTCTCTCTGTCCTCCAATCCCTTTGCCACCTGCTCAAAATCCCCATTATCCTAGAGTAGCAGGCAAACTCTCAGGCCTATAGGGCTCTCACCATCCAGGCTCGCACTCACCCCTCCAGCCTTGCGTTTTGGTAAGTGGTGTCTGAGGAGCCATAAGGACATCAAAGCAAGGCTATAAATAGGAGAGCTCAGGAGGAAGGTCCGGGCCCTTCGGTTTTTCTATAAACTATTGCTGGACCACGTACCAAGTGCCAGGGACATACACAGGAGCATTGTCAGTCCCGCACCTATTACCAGCCGTTTGCAACCGGGCCTAGAGTTCCACCATTGGCGTTGCTCCTTTGCATGAAGGTGTTATCTCCCGACAGCCCTTGTGAACACAGAGCAGTGAACACTCGCACCTACACTGTACACTTTTACCTTGGCACCCCGAAAAGGCTAGGGTGTCAGGGAGCCGGAGCTCTACCAATAATACCAGAACTCTAAGAGATGCATGGATAGGAGGGGTAAGGTTTTTTTCTGTTTTTTTAAAAAAATTTTAGTTGACATACAATATTATGTTAGTTTGAGGTGTACAACATAGTGATTTGATGTTCAAATACTTTGCAAAACCATTACCACGATAAGTCTAGTAACCGTCTGTCACCATACAAAGTTATTACAGTATTATTGACTACATTCTTTATGCTGAACCTTACATCCCCGTGACTTATTTATTATTATTATTTTTTTTTTTTTATTGAAGTACAGTTGATTTAGGAGGGGTAAGTTTTGACTCCAGTAGGGATAAACAGGTAGGTCAGCCTGGGTGGGATGGTGTAATACACTAATAAACGTTTGGGGCAGGAATGTTTGTTATTGTATGCCTTCCCACTTTACAACTAGAGGGTCCTGATTGCTCAGTTCACAGGGGCAACCTCCCTGGGGGCCATCCTGCCAGTCAAGACGACCTCAGACTCTAAAGCTTAGAGCAGTGGTTTGCAAAGTCTCCCACAACTGAATCACAGGGCAGGATTGTAGAAGTGCAGATTCCGGAGCCTCACCCAGACCTAGCCAATCAGGAATTCTAAAGGGAGGGCCCAGGACTCTGCATTTCAGACACACTCCCCCTTGTGATTCTTAAGTCCATTGAGGTCTGATAGTCCATGACAAGGAGGAACGAAGCCCCTCAGGTGATCCTATCTATGTCACTGCTGACAGACGATGGGGAACCAGACTGTCACAGCCCTGGAAGAACTGATGGACCGCTTTCCAGGTCAGGCTGCCAACAGAGGCTCATCCACAGAGCGCAGAGGCCAGGGAGGGCCAAAGAGGGGGTCATGTCGGGGCCAGGCATCTCACCAGGCTGAAGTGGGGCAGATGACTGGGAAGGATGCTCCAAGCAGCAGGAACAGCAGAAAGGCTTGGTGGCTGGCCACACAGTGGAGAGGGTGGGGAACCAGACCAAGCAGTTTGGAGGACCTCCCCCGCCCACAACTGAGCATCGTTTGTCCTCTCTGAGCCTGAGCATCTTTGTTTGTAAGATGAGGATAATTCCAGGTTTCATCGAGTCTACAAGGCACGTTTGTTCACATTTTTTGTGTGTCGGAAATCGAAGCGCATCTTACGATGGATGGCATCTTAATTTTGGCTCACCATGGCAAAAGTACCTGCTTCCCACGGTTGAGGGGAGGATTTGATGGAAAAATGTAAGGAAAGCACCTAGCGTGGCATTTGGCACACAGTAGGAACCCAGTAAGCAGGAGCTCCCTTCCCCCTAAGCTGGTGAAAGGTTTTGGGAGTTGGCTCAGAAATTTCTAAAAAGACCTCTCCCCAGTCACCTTCATTCCAAGGCCCTTTATGGACAGTAACGCCCTATAATAACCTGACTTGATGAGAGCAAGCTCTGGTGAGCTGCTTGTCAGTGCCGCTGGCCTGAATGACACAACCGTCTTTATGGGTGGAGTTCCTGTCCTGTCACCTGTGGGCTGTGATCAAAGGTCCATCCTCTCTGCATGGAGGCCCCTGCACCGGTTAATTAGACAGACTTTGCTCAGCCTTTCACTGCATGCCCCTCAAGATTTACTCCCTGAGGAGAGAAGGAGGGTTTGTGCTCCAGGTGAGATTCTCAACCCCAGACCTACTGCGGGGCTCATGGGACCAGGGGGATCCCTGTGTACAGGCTGTGTGACCTTAGACAAGTCACTTAACCTCTCTGGGTCTCAGTTTCTTCATCTGTAACACAGGAGAAATAGCAATAGCATTGCTGAGGGTTCATTCATTGGTTTAACAGATATTTATTGAACACCTGCTGTGTGTCACATAGGCTCTGAAGATACAGTGGTGAACAAGGCAGTTGAGATTCCTGCTCTCGTGTTGCTGGCCTCCTAGGAAGACGATAAATGAGTAGCCCTATCTGTATTACAGGAAGTCTTTGAAGACAATAAAATAGAAGGCTGAGATAACTTGTGCCTGAGGGAAGAGGGGCAGGAAGGTTAAGCCCAGCTAGTCAGGATGGTCAATGTCTAGGGGGCTTTTCTGAGGACACAACACTTGAGCTGAGACCTGAGTGATGAGATGAAGCCACTTAGGAGATCTGGGGGAAAAACATTCCAGTCAGGGTGAAGAGCAGGTGCAAAGGCCCTGAGGCCAGGTGAAGCTCGGAATACCTACAGAGCACCGCGAGCACAGGCCAGCCTAGTGGAAGGTGCGTTGGAAAAGTCCTCAGGAGCCAGATCAGAGAGGGCCTTGTGGGCAGGGCAGGAGGTGAGCTTTTATGCGCTGGACGGGACACCACAGGAGGGATTCAGCCAGGGCGTGCCGCAGGATGAGAACTCTGCCGGCTGCGAGCAAAAGCCCAGCTCAGTAGGTGGTAGGCCTCACTATGATTACAGCCCCTTCCCTGGGGGATGAGGAGAACCCCACAGACAGACCACCAGGATTGAGCACCAGGATGTCCACACTCACTGAGCCCGCCAGTCTGTTCCTGTTGTCTTAAGACCCCAAACGGTGACTCACGTAATAAGACAGTCAACAGCTGATGCGCTTGGGTTAAAATTATGCAGACTGCATGTGACATTAAAAATCTAAGGAGGGCTTCCCTGGTGGCGCAGTAGTTGAGAGTCCGCCTGCCGATGCAGGGGACGCGGGTTCGTGCCCCGGTCCGGGAAGATCCCACATGCCGCGGAGCGGCTGGGCCCGTGAGCCATGGCCTCTGAGCCTGCGCGTCCGGAGCCTGTGCTCCGCGACGGGAGAGGCCACAGCACTGAGAGGCCCGCGTACGGCAAGAAAAAAAAAAAAAAATCTAAGGAGCATATATTTCGAGCACAGGGGATGCCAAAATGTAGCTGTCTTTATTTAAGGAATTATTTGGTGTGAATGAATGTTCATCTGAGCTTTTGCTCCTGGTGGTGGGGGTGGTGGTGGTGGCGGGTGGCAGGGAACAGGTACATGCAGCTTGGTTGCTAAAAATAGGGGGATCCTCAGTCTGTTTTCATGTGATGGGTCCTGAAATATAGCCCCCGCCTTTCCTACCCCCATGTCAAGCTGAAGGTCAGGACAGATTCACAGAGACCTGCCCAGGATGAGCTTTGCCCAGGAAAGGATCTGCGGCCACAGAGGGCCTGCCCCCCGGGGGCAAGCGCGCACCCAGGGCCTCCAGAGTCCAACTCCCAGGAGTGACTCTGGCTCTCACTCCCCCGTGTAATCTTGTGCTGGGATGCCAGGTCCAAGTGGCTGCTTCTGCCCCTAGACTACAGGGACAGTAGCGCCCCCTGTGAGGGCCGCTTAGAGACTGGCAGTGCCAACACTCAGGGCTGGGATGTGCACCGCAAACAAGAGCTGCTTATCCCAGAGGCTCCCCTCATGCAATCGTGAGTGCTGTGGAGTTCAAGTGTGGCCAGGGGCCTTCAGAAGCTGATGGCCTCTGGCCAGTGGCCAGAATTGGGTCAGTTGGAGGGAGAGGCACTCACTGCTCGCAGAGTCCATAATGGGTCCATTTCAGAGATGGGCACATGAGCCTCGGGGTTGGGGTTAAAGGAGGCCCAGCTGAGTCTAACTTTTCATGGCATCCCCCTCTGACCTCCTCCCCTGTCTGACCTCTTTGGAGCCTCCTGCCTCTCAGCTCTCCAGGCCACCCGGCTGCTTGCGCGTCCCTTTCATTCATTGTCACTCCCTCTTCATTCATTCATTTCCTCATTAATATTCAGCAATGGCCCTGGTCCTCAACTGGGGCACCTGAGGCCAGAGAGTGGCCTGCACTGGCAGGAAGCCCAGGCCGGAGATGGCTTTGCGCCCTCAGCTGTCTGAGTCCTAGGAGGTCGCAAGGACCCCAGAGGACCCCAGCTGGGCTATGCGGGAATCCCAGTCTCTGACAAGGTGGCCGAGAGTGGCTGGAGAGTTTAGAGGAATGCCTGATCCTGGAACTCCTCCCGCAGGGTCCAGCTCAGGGGCAGTAGAGACCGGAGGGACAGGAACCTGGAGGGATCAGTGGGGAGCGCTCCACTGGGCTGTGACCAGGGCTGGCTGAGTGGGAACCATCCTGCGCTAAGCCCCGCCCACCCCCACCCCTGCTCTTCCAAGGAAGAGAGGAGGACTTTGACCTTTTGATAAGGTGAGAGATGCAAGGCAGCCAGCATTCAGCTGGGGGAGGCTTCAGGGTCAAAGACTCTGGGGTCAGAAAGATGTGGGTTGAAATCTCTTAGCTCAGCCACTCAGCATCCTAGGTGGCCTTGAGCGAGATCCTTTGTCCTCCTGAGCTCCCCTTTCCTCAGGCGATACCTATGTCATGTGCAAGCACACCGGGCTGCCTCCCAGCTCATGCCCTTGCAGGCCCTTCTGCCTGGTGCACCCTTCCTCAGACGTCCACCTGGCTTCCTTCCTGCTTCCCTCAAAGGTCCCCTCCTCAGAGAGGCCTTCCCTGACTGCCTGGCTGGAAAGGCCACTGCTACCCACCCATCCCACTGATCTGTTTTCCCTCATTCCACGTATCACCCTGGTTTCTTATCTGTCTTGTCCACTAGAATGGACTTTCCTTAGTTCAGGGGCCTCAGCTCCCTCTGAGTGTGTGGGTGGGCTGCGGACAGTACTCAGAGTGTTCCACTCTCCTCCCTGGGGGACACACCCACCCCTTTCAACTTCGGTGGAGGAGGGATGGGGGTAGGGATTCATGCCGTGGAGGACCCAGAATATTGCATCAATCTTCTGAGACTGGTACTAAACCTAGCTCCATTTAGCAGATGAGGAAATAAGGCTCAGAGAGGTAAAGAACTTGTTCAAGATCACACAGCGGTGGCAGAGTTGGGATGCACATCCTAACTGGCTGACTCTAAAGACCCAGCTATTTTCTTTTGGGGAGAATTTGACCAGAGGTAATAAGAATACATAGCAAACTGGCTGCAGTGGAGATTTACAGAGAGCACAGTTTCACTTTGATCTTTCTGCCAATGTTGGCACTATTTGAAATTTCAAATTTTATTATAGCCACTATCTTTTGTATTGACAATTTTCCGAAGAGAGATGTGAAGGACAGAGTCGCCCCCAGCGGTCTCTGTCCCCAGGCACAGGGCTAGGTGGCTGGGTGGCCTTCCACCTCCCTCCCCTGTCCCACCCCTGGCCAGGAAAGGCCAGTGTTGCTGGGAGACCCTGGCGCTAGTGGGGGATGGGAGCTGGTGGCAGATGGGTGGGCACAAGGCCTTTTCAAGGCAGCTGCCGGAGTAGGGGGCCGGCTTTGTTGGGTCTTTTCAAGAGCTGTGGCCGCACACAACGGGGGCCAGGGATGCCCCCTTTCTTTGCTTTCTTCTCCTACATCTGCTTGACCACCTGTTCACCTAAAGGCTCCCAGCCCCTGGCCTTTTCTTCCTGCTGGCTCTCCTGGGCTCTACTTCCCCAGTCCCTAGGCCTCTTCCTGCTCTCCCTCCTGCAGGCCCTCAGGGGTGACTCTTCGGGGCTCCCCCACAGACCAGACAACCATTCTTCTTCCCCCAGCCCCTTCCCAGCGCAGCTGACCTTCCAGGCCTCTGCCCCTTCTCTACCACCCTTAGAAGGCCCCGGCTTGCTTCTTTCCACCTGTCTATTCATACAGGGGTCTTCACACTGGGGGCTCACATAGCCCCTAAAAGAATTTTGAAAACTACCTACAGCACACAAACATTTTTAGTTGGCACCTAAATGTTTTCATCATAGAAGTAAATAGTTGCAAAGGATGTAACTTCCAGCATGCTGTATACCCAACAAGGGCTTTAAATAAAATCTCATCACAACTTTGGAGCTGTAGATTCCACTCATACATTTTCCAAAAAACTCCACCTCGCAAACTGAACAGCTGACCATCTCTGCCAAACAGTGCAGCCAGGTCTGCCTGACTTTCAGTCAGAAAACTATATGCATTTATTTTCCAGTGTGTAAACATGCTAATGCACATCTCTGCATTGCCCCTCTCTCTCTTGAATTCTGTTTCTAATTCTAAGATGGGTAAGGCATTTGACGCCTAGATAAAATAAGGCTTCGATGTCTTCTGTGTTTCTTACTGACAGTATCTTGATCTACTGCCCCAGGGATGCTCCCTCAGGAGCCGGACTCTTTCAAATTGCCTTCCCTCTGGTGCCCTGGAAGTTTTTTTTTCTTTTAAACTTTTTGTTGTGAAATATAACATGCACAGAGAAGCCACATTGTGTGGAGCTAAAGCTTGAATCAAAACTAAAATGTGCAGCTCAATAATTTATCAAAAGGCAAACATCCAGGGGCTTCCCTGGTGGCGCAGTGGTTGAGAGTCCGCCTGCCGATGCAGGGGACGCAGGTTCGTGCCCCGGTCCGGGAGGATCCCACATGCCGCGGAGCGGCTGGGCCCGTGAGCCATGGCCGCTGAGCCTGCGCGTCCGGAGCCTGTGCTCCGCAACGGGAGAGGCCACAGCAGTGAGAGGCCCGCGTACCCCAAAAAAAAAAAAAAAAAAAAAAAAAAGGCAAACATCCAGGTCAAGAAATAGGACATTTCTCGCTCCCCAGAGGCCCCTCCTTTGGGCCGCTCCAAACGGTACCCCTCCCTCCTGTTCAAAGTTGACCACTACTCTGAATTTTATGATAGTCACGTCTTGCTTTTCTCTACACTTTTATAACCTACACATACCTGTTTTTCAACGTCACATAAATAAAGTCATGTCGTATGTTCTCTCTGGTGCCTGGCTTCTTTCACAGGACATTATGTTGCTGAGTCATCCAGGTTGGTATGTGGACTGTACTTCATTCTCATTACTGAATTATATTCCATTGTATGAGTATATCCCAATTTATTGACCATTCTACTGTTGATGGACATGTGGGTTGTTCTTAGTTTGGGGCTATTTGAATAAAACTGCTAGGAACATTCATGAACAGGTCTCTGTTGGGTCTATATCTAGGAGGGTTTTGCTGGATCACGGGGGTACATGTATGTTTAACTCTAACAGATACCACCAAATGATTTTCCAAAGTGATTGTATGGCTTTACACTCCCATCAACAGCGTATGAGGGTTCCTGTTGCTCCACATCCTTGCCAGTTCTTGGTATTGTCAAAAGTTTAAATTTAGCCAATCCGGCTGGGGTGCCATGGTTATCTCATTGTGAATTTGATTTTTCATTTCCCTGATTATCGATGAGATTCAGTACTGTTTTATATATTTATTGGCCATTGGAATGTTCTTATTTTGATATGCCTGTTTTTTTCCCCCATTTTTATACAGGCATATCTCGGAGATATTGAGGATTTGGTTCCAGAACATCTCAATAAAGAGAATATTGCAATAAAGCAAGTCACATGAAGTTTTTGGTTTCCCAGTGCATACAATTTTATATTTACACTATACTGTAGCCTGTTAAGTGTGCAAGAGGATTATGTCTAAAAATGGTAAACCTTAATGAAAAAAATACTTGATTGCTAAAAAAATGCTAAGCATCATCTGAGCCTTCAGGGAGTAGTAATCCTTTTGCTGGTGGAGGGTCTTGCTTCCATGTTGATGGCTGCTGACTGAGCAGCATGGGGGTTGCTGGAGGTTGGAATAGTTGTGGAACTTTCTTCAAATAAGACAACAATGAAGTTTGCCACATCAATTGACTATTCCTTTCACGAATGACTTCTCTGTAGCATGCAATGCTGTTTGATGGCATTTTACCCACTGCAGAACTCCTTTCAAAATTGGAATCAATCCTCTCAAGCCCTGCCACTGCTTTATCAACTAAGTTAATGTCATATTCTAAATCTTTTGCTGTCATTTCAACAATCTTCACAGCATCTCCACCAGGAGTAAAGTCCATGTCAGGAAACCACTTTCTTTCTTCATCCAGAAGAAGCACCTCCTCATCCGTTCAAATTTTAGCATGAGATTGCAGCAATTCGGTCCCCTCTTCAGGCTCCACTTCTAATTCTAGTTCTCTTGCTATTTCCACCACATCTGCAGTTATTTCCCCCACTGAAGTCTTGAACCCCTCAAAGTCATCCGTGAGGGTTGGAATCGACTTCTTCTAAACTCCTATGAATGATGACATTTTGACCTCTTCCCATGAATCATGACTGTTCTTAATGGTATCTAGAATGGTGAACACTTTCCAGAATGTTTTCAACTGACCTTGCCCAGGTCCATCAAAAGAATCACTATCTATGGCAGCTATAGCCTTACGAAATGTATTTCTTAAACGAGAAGACCTGAATATCGAAATTACTCCTTGATCCATGGTCTGCAGAATGGATATTGTGTTAGCAGGCATGAAAACAACATTAATCTCGTTGTTCATCTCCATCAGAGATCTTGGGTGACCAGGTGCATTGTCAATGAGCAGTAATATATATTTTTTTTTTTTAGCAGTAATATTTTTAAACAAATCTTTTTTCTGAGCAGCAGATCTCAGCAGTGGGCTTAAAATACTCAGTAAACCATGTTGTAAACAGATGTGCTGTCATCCAGGCTTTGTTGTTACATTCATAGAGCACAGGCATAAGAACATAGTTCTTAAGGGCCATAGGATTTTCAGAATAGTAAATTAGCATTGGTTTCAACTTAAAGTCACCAGCTGCATTAGCCCCCTAAGAAGAAAGTCAGCCTGTCCTTTGAAGCTTCAAAGCCAGGTATTGACTTCTCCTCTGTAGCTATGAAAGTCTTAGATGGAATCTTCTTCCAATATAAGGCTGTTTTGTCCACATGAAAATCTGTTTTTTGGTGTATCCACCTTCATGAATTCTCTTAGCTAGATCTTCTGGATAACTTGATGCAGCTTCTACATCAGCACTTGTTGCTTCACCTTGCACTTTCATGTTATAGAGACAGTTTCTTTCCTTAAACCTAATGAACCAACCTCTGCTAGCTTCAAACATTTTTCTGTAGCTTCCTCACCTCTCTCAGCTTTCATAGAATTGAATAGAGTTAGGGCCTTGCTCTGGGTTAGGCTTTGCCTTAAGGGAATGTTGTGGCTGGTCTGATCTTCTATCTAGACCTCTAAAATTTTCTCCATATAGGCAAGAAGACTCTTCCGCTTTCTAATCATTCATGTGTTCACTGGAGTAGCACTTTTTTTTTTTTTTTTTGTGGTACGCGGGCCTCTCACTGCTCACTGTTGTGGCCTCTCCCGTTGCGGAGCACAGGCTCCGGACGCGCAGGCTCAGCGGCCATGGCTCACGGGCCCAGCTGCTCCACGGCACGTGGGATCTTCCCGGACCGGGGCACGAACCCGTGTCCCCTGCATCGGCAGGCGGACTCTCAACCACTGTGCCACCAGGGAATCCCTGAAGTAGCACTTTTAATTTCCTTCAAGAACTTTTCCTTTGCACTCACAGCTTGGCTGACTGGCACAAGAGGCTTAGCTTTCAGTCTGTCTTAGCTTTTGACATGCCTTCCTCCCTAATCTTAATCATTTCAAGCTTTTGATTTAAAGTGAGACATGTATGACTCTTCCTTTCGCTTGAACACTCAGAGGCCATTGTAGGGTCATTAATTGGCCTAATTTCAATATTACTGTGTCTCAGGGAATAGGGAGGTCCGAGGAGAGGGAGAGAGACAGGGGACCAGCTGGTCAGTGGAGGAGTAAGAACACACATGACATTTATCAATTAAGTTCTCTGTCTTATAATGTTAGCAGTTCATGGCACTCCCAAACAATTATAAGAGTAACAAGAAAGACCCTTGATCACAGATCACCATAACACATATAATAATAATGAAAAGTTTGAAATATTGCAAGAATTACCAAAATATGACACAGAGACACAAAGTGAGAAAAAGCGCTGTTGGAAAAATGGTGCCGATAGACTTGCTCGACACAGTGTTGCCACAAAACCTCAAATTGTAAAACATTCAGTATCTGTCAAGCACAGTAAACAAAACTGAATAAAGTGAAGTATTCCTGCATTGAGCTGTTAGTCTTTTTCATATCAATTTGTAGTTGTATTTGTTCTGGAAACAAATAAGTCCTTTGTTGGTTATATGTGTATGATATATATTTCCCACTCTGTAACTTACTTGCCTTTTAATTTTCTCATTAATATCTTTTGACAAAAAGAATGTTCACTTTTATTGTAGTCAATTTTATCAATCCATTTTTATGGTCAGTACTTTCTGTGTCTTGTTAAAGAATTTTTCTATCACTTTGAGGTCATCGAGACATTCTCTTACGTTATTGTCTAGAAGTTCTCCTGTTTTGCCTTTAACATGTAGATCTATAATTCCCCTGAAATTGATGTTGTGAGTGGTGTGAGGTAGGGATCAAGTTTCTTTTTTTCCTATATGGGTATCCAATTGGCACAGCACTAGTCATTGAAAAGATGTTCCTTTTCCCCCACTACTTGGTAATGTCACATTTGTCAAAAAACATGAGTCCATGTATGTCTGGCATCTGTCTCTCTTCCGTTGGTCTATTTGTCTATCCTGTACCAATACCACACTATCTTAGTTACTTAGCTATATAATAGGTATTGGCATCCAGTAGAGCAAATCCTTCTACTTTGTTCCTTTTTATCAAAAAATGTCTTTTTCAAGAAATGGCTATCCTTCACCCTTTGTGTTTCCACACAGGCTTTACAAACTTGTTTTCCAAGTTATAATGCATACTACATACACACACACGCGCACACCTGTTAGGATTTTGATTAGGGTTGTATGCATTGAATCTATAAATCAGTTTGCAGTGAATTGATTTCTTTAAAATACGGGATCTTCAGTTCATGAATGTGATATATCATTCCATTTCGTTTTTGGATTCCTCTCAATAATGTTTTACAGTTTTCTGAGTATTTTTTAGGTGAACCAATTTTTTTAAAACTCTGAAGTGAGTGATAGTACAGGCAACATTTGGATATGGCAAAATCACGAAGACAGCAATGTTCCCAGAATATTTTTTGGTACCTCCTGCCAGCTTGGTATCAAGGGGACTTCAAGCTGTGCCTGGGCCCTCCCCCAAGGCCCACTTCCCTTGCACATTTTGCACACTCTGAAGCTGACCCAGGGCTGGGACTTAGTAAATATGCATGAACTAAGCACTACCTGTCACACTGCCATCCCACAGCGTTCAACTCATTGCTTGAAAACTGACAACCCAATCCATGCCAAAATGCTAAGGACCGCTCAGGCGGTGGTTCAGCTACTAGATAAAACTCTACCTTTGAAAAGTAGTCTATTGAGTCCTTTACCATTAGAAAAGTTTTGTACATGCTCATTACAGAACATTTAAAAATTACCCACAGATAGAAGGGGAAAAAAACACCCATATTCCTTATTACTCAGAGAAAATGACTTGTCATGTTTTGACGCATTTCCTTTCACCTTGTTTTTATACACATTGTTCACCTTTTCTCATTTAACATTATGACGTAAGCTTTCTCTCCTGTGACTCCAGACTCTTCAGAAGCATCATGGCCAGGAGCTCTGTAAGGTTCTGTGAGCGACACCTGTTTACTGAACATTACCTGTGGTAGGAGATGTTTGTGAAGTCATACTAGCGTACGCAACGTGTACTGAAGAACTCTGGGCATTTCTTAGCTTAGTCTCTATCCCACCCTTAACCACTCCGGGAGGATGGAGGATAATGTGGCCTCTTCTCCACATGCTTGCCTCCTCTCATGGTCTCCTTCCTCTTGGTCTAAGGAGCCTCTTCCTTCTGCAGGTGAGGGGTCAGTGAGAGTGAGGACCCGACTGTAGGGGTCCCACAACTGGCACGAGTTCCCTGAGTCCAGCTGTGTGACACGGGCAAATCCTTCCCCTCTCTGAGCTTCAGTTTCTTCATCAGTGAAAAGGGCGAAGAGGCCACGAAGTGAAATGCTCGGTGAACTGGACAGCGCTCCCGGGTGCTGGGCTTCCACGGCCAGTACATTGGCACCAGCTCTCAGGGCCACCTCCCAGTCACCCACCTCTGCTGGCTCGGGTCCCATCTCCTCCCATCCCACCTGTACTGCCTGATCCTCTCCAGCCAGCGAGGGTGCGACCCTAGGCCTGGCACAGAACGGGTGCTCCTGCAGTTGTTGTGGGACTGAGTTTTAAAGAGCCCTCGTGAGATTTCACCCAGTTATGGGACAAGTGGGGGCAGAGTAAGCAGGGACCAGAAATTGTTGGGGAAAGGAGTGGGAGATAAAAGAGGGTATTTATCTTTCTATATCTATACTTCTGATAGAATTAATGGTCCTTGTTTCACGAGAGTTTAGCCTGTCACTGAGTCCCCATCGCTCTGAGACATAAGGGCAAGTCACAGGGCAAGTAAGAAGGCGAATCACTATTTGAACCCTGGTCTATGGGACCAAATCCTGGACTGCCAACCTGGTCCTGTGCATCCGACTGCAGTGTTGCAGTACGCACAGACTGAATATCACAGTCCAAGACGAATCCCATCTGATCCCCAGTAAACCCAGAAACTGATTTTTCCTGGCCATTTTACAGATGAGGACACTGAGGCCTGCCTGAGGCCTCAGTTGTGTAAGTGCTGCAGCCTCGAGTTGATCCTGGGCTTTCCAAACCCCAATCGGTACCAGAGCTCCCCCAGCCACACGGCACAGACACCTTCCCTCAGGCTGGGCAGACGATGATGAAGAAACCTCTGAGCGTGCACCAGACCATGGTGAGAAGCCTCCAGCACGGGCTGGGGTGGCTTTATGGATTCCCTACATAAACAAGGAATAGCGTCCCTCAGCACAGAGAGCAGACAGAGGCCCCAGCCTTTCTCTTCCTGAGACAGTAACAGTGGTTGCTGAGGTGAAGAGCCTGGTCTGAGCCAGTCTCCATGCCAGGCTCTGGGGCAACGGAAGGGCCACTGGCCTCATTTACTCTTCCAATAGTCAGAGAAACAGACCCTGTCCCCCGTCCTCACTTTTCAGGGGGAGAAACTGAGGCTTAGTGAAGGAAGTTGCTTGTCAGAGGCCACATGGCCAAGAAAGGGCAAGCCAGGGGTTTTGAACAAGTCAGCCTGGCCTCAGGGTCCAAACCGTACCGTACTGCACCTGCTGTGGCCCCTGGTGGCATCCTCCCACCACCTCACCCCCAACTTGTCCCACCAAGGTCTGCCTCTGTTCTCTGGCCTTTACCAGCCTCACTGCGCTCCTGGCAACGCCTCAGGAAATGCAGCCCAATCGCGTTTTACACTACAGATGTGTTTTGGAGAAAAAGTGTGCTCCACACTGGATCTTATTCCAAACTCGCAGTAATTCTAACCTCAGGCCATTTGGACTGAGCCTCCACTCTGCGCCGATCCCTTCCCAGGCTGCTTCGCATTTCATTCCCACACTGGGAAGGACTGTCCTCATTCTACAGATAAGGAACTTGAGGCTCAGAGCAGGCACGTGACATGCTCAAAGACCCTCAGCTAGGCAGTAGCGGGCTGGGTGTGCACCCAAGCCAGGGGCCCGGAGCTGGACTCTTTCCCTCTGCACCATCTCCCATCAGAGCCGGAGGAAGACCTGGGTCTGCCCCCCAATCCTGGAGCCCACCGAACCCACTGGTGGTGCAAGTGGCCTGGCCTCCTGGACCAACGTGGCCTTGCACATTAAGATACACACATCCCAGCAGTCCCAGATCCCAAGCTGCCTCAAACCCCTGACAACCAGGTTCCTGCTGCAGCCCACATGGCCCCAGAGCCTCCGTGATTCCCCTGATGCTCTCTGGCCAGTGCAGGGCCAGCTGAGGGAGGTGAAGATTGCCTGAAAGACCCCAGGGTCACAGGAAGCCAAGCGTCCCAGGCCTGCCAGGCATAACCCACGCTTCACACGGCCTGCAGTGGCACCACTGGGCCCCAGGCTGGCATAACCCCTCTGGTCCCCTGCTCAGGCTCCCCAGACCTGGCAGCTCCTGACCCAGCTCTGAGGAGCTCCCCCAGGACATGAGACACCACAGCGTTCAAGGCCAAGAGAAGCAGCTTCTTCTACTGTCCCACCCCATGTCCCCACTCTGTTCCCTTCCTCTAGAAGAAATGTCCTCTTCCCCAAGCAACTGACCCCAGGAATAACAAGAGTTACTAATTAATAATAATGGTGGCTTAGTTTTATTGTGCATTTACCATGTGCCAGGCACTGTTCTAAGTACTTGACATGTATTATCTCATTTAATCCTCAAAATAATCCTATGAGGCTAGTGCCCTTATTAGCCCATTTTACACGAGGGGAGTGAGGCACAGAGAATCTGAGTAACATGCTCAGGGTCACACATCTAGATAGGAGGGAAGCCAGACTATGAAGCCAGGTAGTCTGGTTCCAGAGACTGAGCCCTTAGCCAGCACATCATCTGTGGATGAGATCCAACCCCTGTCCCTGGGGTTTATCTATTGACTCATCAATTCATTCATGAATTAAACACTTACTGACCACCTATTCTGTGTCAAGCACTTTGCAATCATAATCTCACTGAAAGTTTATAGCGCCTATCAGGTAGGCGTTACTATCATCCTCATTTTACAAATGAGGCAACTGATGTCCAGAGAGGTTAAGTAACTATGCAGAGACACACAGCCAACAAGATTCAAGGTAATCAAGTAAGTAGCCTAGCTAGGATTTGGCCCTTTCCACATTCATTATTCCAGTTTTTCTTGAAAAGTCCATGTCCCCCTGGTGGGTTCTCCACAGCTCTAGGAAGGCAGCAGGGAAGAGTGGGCTCTCCCAGGGCCAGGACAAGCTGTGCGCTGGACCCTGGGATGGATCAGCACAGGCCTGCCCTCAAGTTGCTCTAGGTAGGATGGGCTGGGCTCTTTGCAAACTCTCAGCCACCTGAGGGGCCAGCAGGAGGAACACACAGACTCTGGGGTCAGAGCAGGCTGGGCTCCTGTTCGGGTCCTGCCCTCTTGGCTCCGTAGATTTGGGCAAGTTGCTGTACCTCTCTGAGCCTCGCAGCATGTCATATAGGAGGGAGATGATAATGGCCCCTACCTCTGCTGGAGGGGATGAAGATTTTAAAAGGCAACAAATACAAGCAACTCCTTAACAACCCTTCACTCCTTTTCTCACTCATAGGGTTTTTATGAGGATTAAATAAATCAGAACCTAACATGTTCATTCATACTGCTCTCTGCCTATGTGACCGGGGCCTTGCTACCTACACTCTCTGGGCTTTGGTTTCCCCATCTATAAAATGGGCATATTAATAATACTACCTCCTAGGGTTGTTGTTAGCTTAATACATCTAAAGGACTCAAAACAGCATCCAACGCTCAATAAATGTTAGCTATTACTGCATCGTAATTATCATTGTAACTGCACAGTAAGTGCAAGTTATTGGGATCATAAATTGATTTCAATTCACCCCCTGCCTCAGGCTTCCATCCCATGGTCATCATGACCATGTGTCTCAGAGCATCTAAGCTCTGTCCTTGTGTTATGAGAAAGCTGAGTCCAGGACACCCATGACCCCAGCCTGTGGCAGAGATGCCTCCACTGGATTTCAGGAAAATGCCAGTGCTTGGCGTTTTCGGATGGCCACCATGGGACCCATCCATCGGAATGTTGTTGACGTGTCTCTGGGTAGACTCTAGAGGAAGATTCTGTCCATTCAGCCTTCCTGTGCACCAGTGATGAGCTCCCCTTTGGAACTGATGCCAGCACCAAGTATGTATCTGCAAGGGAACAGGACAAGGAAAGCCATGTGCCAGGGCTTCTTTCCCTTTTTGCCTTGGCTGCCAGGTAAACTGCGGCCAGATTTAGTACCACACAAACGTGATTTGCTCATTGAGGGCGGCCCTGCATGAACATAGGTATGGGAGCCAGAAAAACTCAAGACACCTGGCTCCTCTGTTCACCACTGTGCCACACTGGATGAGTGGCTTTGTGGCTCTCAGCCTGTTTCCTCTTCTGTAAAAAGAGAGAGAGAGCTAGAAGTCTCTGAGTTCTGCTTCCTCCTGGATGTGTGAACTTGGCAGTTCCCTCTTCGCCCTTCACTTCCGTTTCCTCTCCTGTCAAACAGGAATTATGTTAATGAGCACGCTACTAGGCTGTGAGGAGGATCGCTCAAAGGGCACAGCCTGGTGCCCACTTCATGATTGGCACTTTGTAACCAGGGACTGAAAATATATTGCTTTTGTGGGTGAAGACCGCTGGGTTTGGAAATCGAAGGTTTGATGGGCAGAGTTTGCTGAAAAGTAGAGGCCTCCCGTAGCAATTTTAAAACCAAGCTTTGTGGTTTGACTGTAGCCTGGATTCTCAGTTCCTGAGTTGCAAGGACGAGTCTGTGCAAAGACCCTTGGATTCCCAGAAGGAAGGGGTCTTCTACCCAGGAGTCTGCAGTGGCCATAACCCCCACCAGCTCAGTGCGTGCCCTTTTTACGAGGTGCAGTTGACGGCCTGCCATGCATGGGGCAGGATCTGCTAGGGCATGCCCAGAGGGAGCAATGCCAGGGAGCAGAGCCTGGGCCCTCCCTCTACCCACTGCCATGGGAGACTGTGCCAACACTGCACAGTCAAGAGAGGCAGCCCCACCCAGGGGCCCCTGCAACCCAAGCACGGGTCCTGGCGCCAAGGGAGGGTAGCATTGTCTCCACGGTTTTGGATGTGGCTAAGGGTGGGGGGCAGTGTGGAAGTCAAAGCCAGGAGAGGTTATGACTAGAGGCTGCTGTCCTGGCCCAAGGATGCCCCGCATCCTCTGCTTCTGTTTGCACACCTCCAGTGACTGGGATCTCCCTCTCTCCCAAAGCCACCTGCAACTGTCTTCCTTCTCAAGTGTGGTGCCCAGAACCAAAGCAACTTCTCCCAGAATGGTCTAATCATGCACTGGAGCGACAAGCTCCTCCTTTGCTCTACAGACTATACTTCTGTTAATGCATCCCTATTTTATTTGTTTCTCCCCACACATATCACTATTGATGACACCCAAGTCCAGGGCTGCTATCAACTAAAACTCATTCCTTCACAACTCTTTTTTACCCCTTCCTTCTTCCATCCCTTCCTCCCTCCCTTCTTCCATCCTTCTTTCCTTTCTTCTCCCGTTTTAGAGCAATGCCCCTCTGCAGTCAGTTTTTTCAAATGTGTATTGAGCATTTGGGCATGCTACTCCTACTCTGGGCACTGGGGATTCATAAGTGAATATGTCCTGGGTCCTACCCACAGGAGGCTTCCCATCTGCCAATGGAGAGGACAGAGGGGTAACAGCTAAAGCACCTGCCCTGAGGGTATAATTGACAGAAAAGACAAAGTGCAGAGGGACCTCAGAGGGGTGAGCAACTACCATATATGCCCAAATATTAGGTCACCCAAGTAAAGGTTAAGGGCAATCCCTATTCTCCCAACGAGAAGATGCACAGTAAAGTTGAATAATATAAACTTTAAGGTGTGGAGACGAAATAGTCAAACGGTTATTGTAATATTTATTTCTTTACTGAGAGAGATATATTTTAAATCACTTTTATATATTTAAATTTTTAATATTTCATTTATTTAATAAAATATTAATTTGGAAAGACTGCTTTCGTCCAATCTAAAATTTCAAGAAACTACTTGGTTCAAACTCTTTACACGTGCCTTTGACACTAGTGTCACCATCAGCTGGTGGGAGGGTGGGGGGAAAGAATTTTTGGTTTTCCAGAGCACATCTTAATCACAGGGACCAAGATGCTAAAACACAGCCCTTTTGGATCCAAGCGTCAGGTGACCACTGGACACTGTGTCCCCTCTGCAGGTACCATCTGCATTGCATTAGGACAATTGGGGCTTCATTTGCAGGTGTGCATTAGTGATCTGCACAACCCTGCCACTTATTTGGGTGCTCTGAAAGTGACCTTTAAAAGGCCTGTTTACGACAACCTCCCTTGCCGTCACCCTTTGTGACCCTATCTTGTGACACTTGCAGTTACAAAATCCTATTTGCACTGCACTGCTTTATATGAGTAAAATTTCCTAGACTCCTTTTATAATAATACTGACCTCTATACGCATCCCAAACTCACATGGATTGAGGGTACATGGAAATACTGCACCTTTCCCAAACAGGACTTTGCGTTTAAAAAATAAGTGACTGAGAGAGTACCCGTAATATGAGAAATTGTGACTCAAACACAAGCCAACCTTATGTTCAGACATATATGATAAATCAGGGTGTGGTGGGGAATAGAGAAGGCTTCCCAGAGGTGGAGGCTTTGAGCTGACCTTGAAGGACGAGAACCCTTTTGGGATGGGTCAGGCACTCGAGGCAGAAGGCACCAGAGAAACTGAGCTGCTGGGGGCTGGGGGTGGGCGGGGGCTTGTTCTCCCGGATACCCATCTTTCAATCACATATCTCCAGGCCAGCTTTGCCCCTTACTGGGAAATTTGGAGCACCTGTTTTCCACTCTCTGCGCCTCAATCTGCCTATCTGTGAAGTGGGGGTAATAACACATTTCATAAGGTCATAAAGGTTACAAGAGCATGGAAAGTAAAGACGGAAAAAAAAAAACTGGTTTGGAATTGGGTCTTCTTGGGCAAATCATTTCACCTCCTAAGCCTCAGTGTTCTGATCTGAAAAATGGAGCCCAATGAAGGCAGAGGTTAGCAGGCTTCATGCCCCACTGAGTGTGGTCTGGGTTCCTGCACAGGAGAGGTACTGAGATCTGTGGGGTGAATGAATGAATAAGGAATGCCTGTTACTCCCTCTGCCAGAGACACTGTCTCCAGCTCTTCCCATGCCGATTCTTTGCTGTGCATCAGATGGAGCTGACACGTCCCCAGGTTCTCCCTGAGCCCCGCAGAGTTACCCCATCAGTCTTATCTTGTTTTATTTTCCTCCTGGCTTTGATCATTATATTATGTGATCTTAATTGCTTGCTATTTCTGTCTTCACCACCAGACTAGCATGGCTTGTCTGTATCTACAGTGCCCGGCACAGCCTGTGGCACATAGGATGTGCTCAATAAATATTTTAATGAATGAGCGAGTGAGTGAATTGATGAATATATGTTCCCTCCTCCCAACCTTTGGACACTGCCTAGGTTTCTCCTATTTGTAGGCACGAGATCCCACCCCAACCCATCACCCTGGCTGAACTGTTTTCAAGCCCTTTACACTGTCCGAGGTGACCTTGTGCTTGTGTTTCCGTCCCGGACCTCCTCATCCCCCACCCCTACCCCCGCACCTTCAACACCCCGCATAGAAGCTCCGCAGGGCGAGGGCTTGGCCCCCTGTGGCCCAGCGCCTGGCACGCAGTAGGCCTTCTTAAAGTGTTGCGATTAATGACAGAAAGGTCAGCAGGCTAACGAGCCTGGCACCCTGAGGGCACCCAGCTGCCCGACGCGCCTTCCTGCCCCGGGCGCGGGAGCCGCGAGGGCGGGAGGCTCGGCCGTTCCCCTCCCGCCTCCCGGTGCAAACTTTCAAAAGATGCTGCGGCCGCGGCCCCGCCCCTCTCCGCGTGGTTGGAGGCGGCGGGAGGCGGGGGCGGAGCCGGCAGGCCCCGGCCGGTGGCTCCGCCTCCTCCTCCCGCCGCTGCTTCCCTCACCGCACCCTCCCCAGCTGCAGCCCGCCGGCTCGCCAGTGCAGCCGCGATGCCCCGGAGCCCGAGCCCGACCCCGGCCCGGGTTCCCGGCCCACCGCGTATTTAGCCTCCGTGCGTCCCGAGCGCGCCACCGCGAACGCCGCGCCCCGACGCAGCTATGGGCAACACTGTGCACAGGACCCTGCCAGGTACGCCGGGGAGCCCCTCCGGGAGGCGGGCGCTGAGGTTCTTCTCTCCTCGGGGGACCCTCTGGGTGACTTCCGGAGAGCCACCCCACCTACCCTTGGAGCCTTCGGCGGGCTGGAATCTCTGGTGCTTCCCGACTCCCGGCTCAGCGCGCGCGGAGCGGCTGAGCTTTGCGCTCTGGGAGGGCGGGTACCGCGTCCTGGTTACCTTGGGGACCCCGGTGCTCTTTCTCCCGGCTTTGGCCAGATGCACGGCCCCAGAAGGGGCCGTTGGGAAGATGCTGCGCGACCCCTTGGCTTTGTTCCAGCCCAAGGGCGCTGATGAAGGAGCCCGGGGCGCTCCAGGGGGGTGAATGGAACCAGGCTCCGCAGGGCTTCCGACGGCCAAAAGCCTCCCGTTGTGCCGAGACTGCAGCGGCTGAGAGTTAGGGGTGGGGGGGGGGCGTGCTCACAGGGGTACCTAAGTTACCAGCCGCTCAGCGCCCCCGCGGTACATGCTGCCTTGGTTTGGCCACGTTCCCACGCGCACCCTGGCTGCGCCCCCCTCTGGTGTCTGCTCAGCTGGGAGCTCTCTAGCCCCTTGCAGTCGCCGCTGTCGAGCGCATCGCCCCCTAGTTAACACCGCCCCAGAATTTCCGGAGCCAGAGTAAGGGGATCCAGAGCTGGAAGGAGGTGGGGGTGTGAAGACAGAGGAGGCCTTGCTAGAAAATACCTGATAATTGTGGGAATAGATCAGCGCTGCTCAAAGGCTTGGAGGCTCAGTGTCTGGCACTTTGCCTACCCCAGCGCGATATGCAAAGAAGCTTCACGGTAAAGGTGTGTATTCCAATTTTATAATGAAGAAATTGAGTTTCAGTGGAGGCGAAATGACACACCCAAGGCCATGTTGCTAGTGGGGAGGGGGTTTGGATTGGGACCTATGTCTCTCTGCCCACCCTCCTCCCTGCCAAGTCTTTAGAATAAATCTTTATTTTGCCTTAAGGCTGGGCATTTGTAGCAGCCTTTAGGCAGAAGGTGAGAGACACATATGTGAGGTTTTAGGAGGAGAGGGAGGTATCACCTCCTCTATGCTCTAACAGTCCCATATAGCTCTCTCCTTCATAATTATATATCAAAAAATAATTATTTCTTCCCCTGGAAGGGATTGAAATGGATGATGCTGAGCCCCACATTCCCAAGGCCCACTTATAGGAGAGGAGCCCCTCCTTCTACTTTATAAGCCCCTGGGCAGCTTTCAGGCCACTGCACACAGAATTTACCAAATCCTCTGAGAGGTGAAGTCACCAGCAGAGCGTCACCAGTTAATCAGTGGCAGAGGTGGGATTCGAATCCAGGTCCTCTTACCTGAGAGTGGCCACGCCTCCTATGGCCAAGGCTATTGACGGCATGGGGATGGGGATGGCATGGGGAGAACCCACCACCCAGTCTGGAGGTGTCTAGGGCTATTGGCAAATAGAGCAGCAGATGTCCTCCCAGCCACAAAGACATGAGCCCCTTTGTGGGATTTCTTAATTAAGAAATGTTTATGCTGTTCTAGTAGAAAAGCCATTCTGCCACCTGTGGGTCAGCCTTGGGGTAGATGAAGGGACAGAGGCACGCTAGGCGGGCTAAATATAGCTGGATATTTATGTAGTCTCCATCCCACTCGGCCCTCTCTCTGTGGACAGGGCCACCCCGCGCTGGGAGCCTGAGGTTAAGGTCGGTTACTCATGGCAGTAGCTAATCGTGGAAAATTCAAGCTCCACTGGTGCTGAAGCTTGCATTGAGTTTGAGGAAGGAGATGGAACTGGCATTCCTGTGCCACATCAGGCTGTAGGCGCCAAAAACCTGAAGAAACATTTATTGTTTTCTGACCTGCCCGTAATTAGTTTCTCACACACATTGTGCTGTTTTTTGCACCTCTGTGCTCAGTACGTGATGCTCCCCACACCTGGAATATCCTTTCAGTGTCTAGTCCATCTTTCAAAACCCAGCTCAGTTGTCACCTCCTCCAGGAAGCTTTCCCTGACCACCCACACCTTTGCTCTGCCACCTAAATACCTTCTTGTCTCTGCTTGTTCATCAGACCACTTTGCATTGTCATCACCCGTCTCTACTACTCGCCTTGGGGCTGCCTGAGGACAGAGCCCACGTCTTGATCATCCTGTATCCCTGATTGCCCAGCTCAGAGCCTGGTGACTGGCGGGAGCCCAAAAATTGGCGGTGGAGCTCACATGTTGCCTGCATCTTAGGCTGAAAGAACACTTGGCTCAGTGTTGCCCTGTAGAAATCCTTGTGCTTTCATTCTCAGGAAAAGGACACATGCGTGGGGTTCCTTCTACGGGACTTGAAATAGAGAGCTGGCATTTGCCGAGCACCTGGATTCCATGCCAGGCTTCCTGCATATGTGGCTTCATTTATATGCCAAGCATGCTTCTCCTTAAGGCTTCCGCACTTGCCGATCCCTCTGCCTGGAACATCCTTACCCCAGATCTCCACATGGTTTCCCCCTGCTTCTTTCAGGTCTCTGCTCCACGCGACTCCTGCCATTGCCCCTGCCCCCATCGTCTCCCACTCCCTCTCCCCTGCTTTGTGTTTTTTTCTTAGCATGGCTCACCATGTGCCATGCTGTACATGTAGTTAGCTGTTTATCGTCTGTCTCCCCAGGGAGGATCTTGCCTGTTTTATTCACTGTGGTATATTCAGCATGTGGAGCAGTGGCTGGGACATAGGAGATGTTCAGTAAATATTTGCTGAACGAATGAATTTAGTTCTTGCAACGGCTCTGCAAGGTAGGGATTATCATCTCCATTTTACAGATAAGGAAACCAAGTCTCAGAGAGGTAAAATGACTCATCCCATTTCACATGGGTCACCCAGTTGGCAGAACCAGGATTGAATCCAGGTTTATTTAGTTCCAAAGTCCTGCGGTCTTCCCCTGGCATCCATGGTTCAGATGCCATTTATTGGGTGCCCCAGAGTACACCTGGCATGCTATTGTACACAGTAAGGAAATGCCCCCAGAAAAGAATGCCTTTTATGATCGGTTGAGGGAAAGCCCCTTGGTGGCCCTCACAAAGGGCATCAGCAATTCAGATCAATGGCCTATAAACAAGTGTGCAGGGTTCAGCATGGGAATTTGCATTTGCTATGCTCTTACTGTGTGCATTACCCATTCCCTTTCTAGTTGCAGTTCAGACCTGCAAAATAAGGTGCCGTTCTCCTCCATTTTACAGATGAGGAGACTGAGGCACAGAGAGGTTGAGACACCTGCCCCAACTCACACAGTAAGGCAGTGGTAAAGCTGGGCTTAGCAGACCCAGGTCCGTCTTGTTTGTAATGTACTACATGGTCCTTTTTTCTGCACTCCTTTAGCCTTAATCTGGGTTTTGCAAAGCAAAGAAAGAAAAGTGTAAACATGCGTGGGGTGGGGGGGAGAGGAGGGCACAATTCCAGCAGGGAGGGGGATGGGAGGAGGAACTCTCCCCCTTCTCCCACCAGCACGTTTCAATCCCTTCCCTCCACACGCCTCTGGGGCTCACCCGTAGTTCTGGTTGGAGAAGAGGCTGAATTCAAACTGTCAGTTGGGTTTAATCATTAAGTCAGTCCATGCTTGACCAAGTCAACGGCCCTTTCTAGTGTTAGTTCAGTGAGTGGTATCCTGGAGCTCTGGAGTGAGGGAAGCGTGTTGACCCTGCTCTGTGCCAAGCCCTGAGTCAAGGGCTTTACCCACATTACCTATTTCAGATCCTCGTAACAACGCTTTAGAGGGGCTATATTTATCCCCATCTTACAGGGAGGCAGATGGAGGCTTGGAGAGATAAAGGATAAAGGCTCACCGGTATAAGGGGGAGAACCAATCTTCCTAACCTAGATGGTCAGTCTGCAAATGCTACGTCCAGACCGGAAGCATCTGCTCCTACTGAGCCACTCAGGTGCCTTCCCTGTAGAGCCTCTTTCTTTATTTGACCTGAATACGGAACCGTGTGGCTACTGGGCCTACATGGGTCAGATCTGCTGCCCTCTGGCAGTGGGCGGTAATGCTCCGAGGGCACGGCAGCCACTCTTTTCCCTGGATCTGGACTGTCTCAGCTCTAGGGAGGACAGCAGCCTTTGTCACTCTCACAGCCATCACGGTGGCTGCACGGATGACCCAAGCAGTGACATTCCCCTCTCTCTGCACGGCTCTTCCTCCTTTACCCAGTCACAATGTAAAGTTAGTTTGGGCTTGCCCGTCTTATCTGGCCCCATCTGCCTCTCTCCCACTGGGTCATGAAGAATCACTTTTATAGCCTCCCAGTTGAGCCAGAGGCCTGAGCCTGAGCCTCTCAAAGTGATAGTGGTTCGTCCAACAGCCCTGAAACCTACCAGGCTGTCAACACATGGTCAGGGGCCCTGACTAGTCAAGGTTCCTTGGTGAGGGCCTGCGAGGATGCTGGGGGCTGGCGTGGGCGTTGGGGGAAAGGATGGAGCAGTCTTATCCATCAGTGGAAGTGAGGAAGAGGAATGGGTCTGTCCAATGTATAGGAAACATGGAGAAGTTGCCTGTGGAGAACCTGGAGCCAGAAGGAACTGGGGCCTCGCTCTGTTTTTACCCTCTTATCCCACCTCTTCTCCCTTCCCCCTCTCTCTCCCCAGGCAGGAAAGGGGGGTAGGGAAGGCTTCCTGGGGAAGGCGACATCTGAAGGAAAGTCCAACTGAATGTCTGCCTCCCCCATTCGAATGTCATCTTTTTCTGCCTGCTTTTAGGGTCTTCTGTAGCTCAGTTGCACCAAAGCCATCCTGATCTCCGCTTAAGTGCCGTGCGCCCAGGCTGGGTGACCCTGGGGCGTGCCCTGCTCTGCATTTTCCTGACTGTGCACCTTCGTTCACTTACCTGACATCTGTTGGGCATGTGTCGTGTGCCAGCCCTGGGGTTCCGCCCTGAATGGGATGGACAGCCACAGGCGGGCCCCGTGGAGCTGGCCACTGGTGGGAGAGGGATAGAATGCTCTAGTAGAGCAGGTCACGTGACTGGTTATATCACTGCAGAGCATAAGGTGCTGCTACCCTGTGCCTCAAAGAAGGAGGGGCCGACGCCCAACACCCCGAACAAGGCCTGGCCTTGTTGTCTGTCTACTGTGGGTCGTGCATGACCACCTTTTAAAAAAAATCCTAATGACATAGAATAGGATAAAAAATAAAATATCGAGTGCATTCACGCAGGAAGAGTATTTTTGCCTCAGAAACTTTGCCTTCAGTTGTGCACGTGTGCGTGCACCTGTGCGTGTTGCGTGTCACAATATCAAATGCATTTCTCTCCATGGGTCACAGTGGTTAAGGGCTATGGTGAGCCCACTCACTGGTCTACAGCAGCAGGAGGTCTGGTGTCCGGGTCTAGACATGCATCTTGGAGTCAGGCTACCTGGGTTCAAATCTCAGCGCGGCCATTTCCCAGTGGAGTGATGTTGGGCAAGAACTCCCCTCTCTGTGCCTCGGTTTCCTCCCTGCAAGTGGGGAGGATTCGTAGCTCCCTGCAGTTGGTGGGAGTGAACATTAAACGGAACAGAGCGGGCGGAGGCTTTAGCACAGTGTCCAGGGCAGTCATTGTCATGGTTATTGTTGCCACCATGGACAGGAGAGGCCTCAGGCCTGCCCCTGGGGTCCCTAGACGGGGCTGGCTGACAAGTGCCCTTCACTTCCTGCCTTGAAAGCTCTGCCCCAGGTGACCACGAGCCCTGAGCTGAGGGGCTGGATTGGGAGTCATCCCTTTCATAGCACTGACAGCAGTTCCCAAGGGTTCCTTGAGCCCTGTCCAAGACACCTCATTTCTGAGGAGAAGAATCTGCCTGGCAGGTTGCATTTTGCAGTTTGCATCGGCTCACCAAACTTCCAGGTCTAGTGGGAGAGACTAACAAGGACAGGGCAGTTTGGTAAGTGGGGGAGGGGAAGCCCAGGGGGCTGTGAGAGCCTAGAGGAGGATGCAGGGAAGGCTTCCTGGAGAAGGTGCTATCCAGCTGAGACCGGAAAGCAGAGAAGTTAGCCACAAGGGAATGGGAAAGGCTGTTCAAGGCAGAGGGTTAGATGTGCAAAGGCCTGAGGGGAGGGAGAACGGGGCATGTGAAGGGGGAGCTACAGAGTTCGGAGGTCCCAGTGCAAGTGGGGGTGGCAATATGAGGTCAAAGCGGTGGGTAGAGGTCAGGTCAGAGGAAGAGTGGTTTCTTGCAGGCCGGCCTGCAGTCAGAAGACTTAGCTTTCTCAGATGCCACACTCCCTGCCAGGATGATGTGCTGTGTTTGCTGGGCTGGGCCGCAAAGGCTGCTCAGAACAGGCTGTTTAATCTTCCCCATGGACAAGAAGAGTCAGCTCTGTCCTCTTTTGGACCAAAGGGCTTTCTGTACTTGGTGGTGCTCTATAAGGGCTTAAAATAGAAGCCCAGAAGCCAGGTGTGTGGTGAGAGCTTAAAGCAGAGAGGGAAGAGGAAGGGGCCCAGCGTGCGGTAGGTTGTGAGCGCCCACCTGGGGGGTGTAGCCGAGTGGTCAGAGCTGCAGCACGCCCGCCCCATGCCAGGCCCTTTTTCTGTTTCATCCCCTTTAAACCATCAGGACGAGCCTTCCAGAAGTAGTCTCCCACTTCACAGATGAGGAAACTGAGCTCAGAAGGGTCATGAGACCTGCCTTGGGTCAGGCAGCTAGGAAGTGGCAGAACAGAATTTGATCCCAAGCCTGCCTGACCCCAAAGCCCCTTCCCCCATCACTATGGGGTGCTGCCCCCGGGGGCTTCTTGGGGCTGCTGCCCCTTGGCCTCATCCTGAGCTCCTGAGTCCCCCCTCCCCACAAGCTGTCCTTCCTGCAGGCACACCTTCTTACCTTCTTTGTCCTGGGAAGGTGAATCACCTCTGTCCCCAGCAGCCAGAACGACGCTGCCTATAGAAAACGTCCATCCACCAACCCCGCTCATCTCACCCCAGGCCTGGAGACTCTAACTAAAAAGGTGGAGGTGGCCTCTGGGAATCCTGCCCTGGAGGAGAAGGGGTGAACTGGAGCTCTGCAGCCCTTCCTCCTGCCTGACTAGGGCTCAGGCTCCTGATGTGTCTGCCTGGTAAAAGCTGGCCCGTGCTCGGCCATCCCCACCCCCCACTGGCAGGTGTCACCATGCACCCACATCCTTTCCACTGAGCCCGGCTGCTACCCAGAGCTCCAGGCAGCCCCTACCAGTCGGTCAGCAAGGGCCTGGGGCCAGGGTGAGCGCCCTTTGTCACCCTGCACCCAGGCTTTCCTGCAGGCCAGGAGCATCCTGTCCCCCTGGTGTGCTGTCATTGTTAACAGAGTTGGTAATGGCACAGGCTGGGGGCCTCCATCCCTGGGTCTGAGTCTTAGCTCTGCCCCTTATTATCCAGACGAACGACTTGACCTCTCTAAGCTCTGAGTCCCCTTTTTGCAGAAAGGAGATAGCGATGTTGCATCTCAGGCCTGCAAAGCCTCTGACAGGTAGTGAGTGCTCACAGGGGGCACCTGTTATGATTATGTATTCACTAGACAAACAAGCCCCTGCTCCCTGCTGGGCCTGGTGCTCCCAAGGGAGACAGACACAAAAGAATAATAATAACCACTAGCTTGTATCACTCAGCCAGGCTGTGCCAGACATTGTTCTCAGCAGGTACCTGCATTTAGCCCTCAGGACAAGCCCTGTGAGAGAGCTACTATTTTTAGTCCCATATAACTATTGAGAGAACAGAGAGGGAAAGTAGCTTGCCTAAGGGCACACAGCTTAGGTAGTCCAACATGATTCCCGCTAGAAGGAAGCAATGTTGATGTGGGATGGATGACTGCCAGGTCGAGACAGGGGGTCAGGTGGGGGGCATTTCACATTTGCCCTGGAAGCCTTCATAGTATTGAGCAGAAACTTGTGAGCATTTAGATTTGTCTGGCAGATTTCTTTTCAGTTGTTCACCTACTTCTGAGGTTGTTTATCTCACATCCCACCTTTAGGCATGGCAGGGTAGGGCCACTCTCCCGGTGGCTTATGGGGACTCCAGCTGATATTCCCAAAGTCTGATGTGTAGATCTCCAACCCCCTTTCAAGGCAGGCCAGGGGACGACTGATGTCCTGAGAGTTTTCTGGAGAGCAAAGCAAGGGCCACGTCAGCCCCAGAGGGGCAAAGGATCCCCAGCAACATAGCCTGGGGACCCTTGGAACCTGAGAGCTGCCTGCAGATCCATGAGACAGGGGAGCAGACTTGATAGGGAAGGGTACTGTGGACCAAACACAGACATGACCAGACGTGTGTGGACATCACATGAGATTTCAGCTCAGTCAAAGGAAGAACTTTCTAACTGTGGAAGCTATCTGGAAGTGGAATGAGGGCAGTCGGGGAGAAAGTACCCTTTGCCAGAGTGGCGTGGGTGTTTAGCCCAATTGGGACCTGACATGGACATTGTAGAGGCAACTAGAGCATCAGATGGATCCGGGATGAATTGTCCATTAAGGTGCCTTTTGATCCCGGGGTCTTAATAAGAAGTGCTAGCCAGTGCTCATCTGCTGAACGCGTGGAGGGCCCTTCATAATCTCTCTCTTTTCTAATCCCCCTGCCAGTTCTGCATGTTGGGAGGCTTTAGCCCCATTTTACAGATCAGGAAACTGAGGCACAGAAAGATGAAGCCACCTGCCCCCTTCTGGGTCTGTTCCCTCCCCTGTGACCTCCCAGCCTCAGCAATTTTCCACACTTAGCAGCAGGTATTTCTGAGCAGCAGCCATTCTTGGATATCAGTGCCAGCTCGCTCTCCTCCCTTCCCCTTCATTCTCCTTATTACCAGGACTCAGGGCAGCTCAGAGCTGGCCTCTTGTATCACCTCTGGGCAGAGGGGAGAGGGTTCTTTAATGAGTAAACCATCTGGGGATACGGGTGGGGTGGTGGCGTCTGGGGCAGTACTGGCAGTCGGCACAAGGCCCACAGCTATTAACAAGTATGTTCTGTTTACATCCTCAACATTACACATTGTTTACATCATAATTGTATCCCTCAGGCACGTGTTTTCTTTCCTTTTCCCCAAGGAGATGCCCACCCATCTCATAAATTCCGAGAATGCTCAGAATCACCATGTCCCACCTCCCATTTGGCAGATCAGGACTCTGAGGGCAAGAGCCTTGCAAAGGGTCACACAGGGATGACAGGTGGGGTCTTTGGCTGGAATCCCAGGAGAGATGGTGGAAAGAGCACTGGTTTTGGAGGTAGTCTCATGTTCAAACCTCAGTTCTTCTCTATGTAAGCTAAGTGACCCTGGGCAAGTCACTTCCCCTCTCTGAACCTTCATTTCCCATCTTTAGGATGGGGAGAATGATGGTGACCCCCCTCATGGGATTGTGATGAGGAATAAATAGGAGACTCCATGAGAAGTCTGAGCCAACATAAGATGGGGACTCTGTAAATGGGCATGTCTCACCCTCTTTGCCAGAGGTGACTTTGGATTCCTTGAAGGCAAGGAATCTGTGCTCTTGAAATTGATGAAAAGGAGAGGAGCTATAGGACCAAATAGTCCTGCTGGGTCTCACCTCTCAAATCCCTGCAATAGATTCCTAAAGTACTCGCTGGCTGGCTAGGGAAGCAATTCCACATAATGGTTAAGTGTGTGCATGGCTTTGGATTCAGGTCTGAGTGAAATCCTGACCCAGCTGTTTGCCTGCACCATGACCTTGGGCCATCCCCTCCTCATCTGGGCCTAATGTCCTCATCTGGGAAATGGGTTCATAAGGATGTAGAGAGGCCCCAGTGAGCCAACAACTCTCAGATCATCAGAGCTTAGGATGTATGATATGGAGATTCTTATCAGGACTCCTGAGTTCGCATTTCCAACATTCATCCTTTACTCCTTGGGTCGGGGCAGAAGCCCATGCAGACTTCCTGCAGGCATCCTCAATCTATACTCAGTGGCTCTTGGGAGCCCTCAGACGTTTGGAGAAAGGCCAGTCTGACAGATGAGGGGGAGAGGGAAAAGAAAGCTGGATCTTTGGAGAAGGAAGGAGAGCGGGAGGGGCACCCTTGAGTCACTTCTCTGTGGGCCTCAAAGCCAAACATGGCAGGGAAGGAATCTACTTTAGTTGAGGACCTACTGTGTGCCAGGCTCTGTTCCTTCCCTGTAGGGATAACTTCTACACTTAGCCCAAAGCACCCATAGCATCTTCTTCCTAGCCTTGGGAGCCAGGCTGGTATGGTTCTAATGCTAACTCTGCCACTTCCTGGCTGTGTGGCCTTGGGCAGCTCTCCCAGCCTCTCTGATCCTCCCTTCCTCACCAGCAGTGGGTCTGGTAGCAGTCACCTCCTTCAGCACTGTCAGGAGGATCACAGGAAGTCTGGTGGGTGGAGGGCCAGCCCCAGGCTCCGGATGGCCCCCTGGGAGGTCTGCCTCTCTGATCATGCCCCACCTCCAATCCCCTTTTAAACCTTGGGGACATTAGGCTCTGGGGTTCCATCCCCCTGCTATAATCTGCCACTGCTTTCCTTTTTTAGATGCTGCTTGTTGTTCCTCCCAAGTTCTGCCAACCTGTGGCCTTTGAGTTGCTCAAAACAGGCTGATTGATGACATCCACCACCACACCTGCCCCTCTCTGAGACCAAGCCAGGGCCTCACTCCACCTCTGTCCCAGAAGGTGGCTTATGCCTCTTGTACATAGCCTACTTTTTCCTTGTAGGTCAGGGGGTAAGCGAGAGACCTTGGGAGGAATGAGGCATAAAACAGGAAGGATGCAAACTTCAGGGTCAGACGGGACCAGATTCAAAAACAGGCACTAGCCTCACAGGCTGGGTGGTCTCTGGCCAGGACGTCCGCCTCTCTGGGCCTCAGTTTCTTCACTTGGAAGCCACCTGGCAGGGTGAGGCCATGAGTGAATGGGCCGTGTGGTGAGCCCCCGGCACACACTGGGAGTGCCACAGAGGTGGGCTCCTACCCCTCGGGGCCAGCAAATACCACCCAGCCATGGGGTTTGTGAAGAGCATTTCCTCAGCTCCAGAGGTGAGAACAGTTGGTGTTCTAGGAGAGTTTCCAGCTGCTCTTGAGCCTGAAAAGCAGGGCCAGTGGATCTATTGTTTCAAAATTGGGACAGGGGCCCTGAAGGTGCCCATCTAGGGCTGAGGAGAGTGAACAGCCAGGCTTCTGGGCACCACCCAGGCTGGGGGAGTGGCTGCTATCAGGGCAAAGAGAAGGAGGGAGCTGGCCCATCAGCTGGCTTAGCAGGCAGCTGCCAGAAGCTACCTGGAGGAGAAGCAGGTGCCAAGGGACAGGACCGTGCCAGCGGTTAGAAGCTGCGTTTGAAACCTGGACTGGTTTTCCCGCTCCAGCTGTGCCAGATCATTTTGATAGGCAGGGAAGAAAGGAACGGGCAGTTTCTATGGGGAGACCCAGGACTTGAATCTCATTTTTCAGAGAGACGAATCCTCAGAGGCGCTTTCCCTTCTCCAAACCCTTCAGTGGCCCCCAGAGCCTTCTTGAGGACCTTAGCCTCCTCTGCTAGGCCTTTAAGACCCTTTGTGTTGTAGCTCCTGACTCCCTCTCCACCCTCCCCTTTCCCGCCTACGCTCTATTCCCTGCAGTTCCCCAAGGGCACTCAGCTTGTTCTCACCTCCAGGCCTTTGCCTGTGCTGTTCCCTCTGCCTGAAACACGGTTCCCCATCCTTTATCATGCCCCACCCCCAGCCATTTCTTTCTCAGACTGCAGAGTGGCCCCTCTGAGAAGCATCCCCATGGCCCCAGCCCTCCGTGCTGACCACCCTGTGCAGTCATGGTGTCTTGTGTCCATGCCCCCTGCTGGTCTCTCAGCTCTGGGGTCAGGGACTGTGTGTGACTCGTCAGTGCATGCGTCCCTGCAGCCAGTGCGGCCCTGGCATGGAGCAGATGCTCCTTAAATGTCAGATGAAGGAGGAAGTGATGTACTTGAAAAAGAATGAGGGCACGTTCCCCCCCACCCTCTGCAGCAGTGGGGTCCTAACCCTGGGAGCCGGCGCTTCTGAAGTTGGAGCTTCCTGGGTCCCTTTATCAAGAAGAGACCTCGACCGAGGGGCCCAGCAGAGGGTCGGAGCCGGCTTGGGAATCCCAACTCTGCTGAACACGCTTGGAAGGGGCGTTGGGATGACCTCACTCCCTGGGAACTCAGTGCATCAGAGCCCACTTGAGCCAAGAGGGCTGCCACTTAGACCTGGAAGGAGAGGGCTTTTCTCCCAACGAGCAGTGTCGCGTGACCTCCGGCCTCCGCCCGGGCCTCCATGCAGCTGCTGACTGGAGTGTTATGCCTTTCCGGCTGCACTGTGCTGACCAGGTTCTGTTTGCAGAGAATAGGAGCGGGGAGGAGCCTGGTGGCGGTTTCCAAGTGTGGGCTGGCCCCTTTCCACCCTGGGTGCCGGCTGACCAGGCCTCTGAAACAGAGAACAAAGTCCTGTTAGGCTGGAGTCTGTCTGCTGGATGCATGTCACTGCCCTTTTTGGCAGAGGTGAAGGAGGCTTGGTTATTTTTTTCTAATCCACTTTCAAACCCACCAATAGAAAAGTTACTTTCTGTTGCCAAAGGAGACTGATATCCCCGCCCTGCTTTGGGTGACGGGAAGCCTTGCCAAATGCCAGCCTTGCCTTTTCCTCTCTAAAGCCCGCGTGTGCACACACACGTGCACCCTGTTGCTTCCTACCTCTGTCACTTGAAACAGAGACTTGTTACTGAAGGTCCACAGTCTGAGGTGGGATGTTGTGCGGGTTCAGAAAGCCCCTGAAGTTGTACATCAGATTGTGTGAGTGGAGTGTGGGTGTGTTTCGGTGGGAGAGGGGCCGGTACAGATGTCATTGTGCTTAGCAAGGCACACGACCCCCGCCCCCCAAAGGCCACAGGCGGCCGCCTTGGAGAGGGGACAGGGATGGGAGGAAGGGCCCGAGCCTGGCCCTCTCCTGCCACTGCCCAGCTTTGCTGCCTTGGTTTCCTCCTCTGGAAAATGAAGGTGGTAAAACCTACCCTGAAGGGTTGTAAGAATGTAAACTCAATACACAAAGGCCTGTGCCGGCACATAACGAAGGCTCAGTAAAAGGCTAGTTAAATCCCCTAGTGAGAGGGAGGGGGTAGAATAGACTGTCCTCGCAGTTGGCAATTCCCTTTCCCGGTGGAGCGGAATCTGATGAAAATTTCAGCCAGAATGCCATCTGCTGAATGCCAGCAAGCTGGAGGCCGTCATCTCGGCAGCCAGAGAAGCTGGAGCTGTTGCTTCCTGCCATCCTCCTGGCAGTAAATGCCATTTCCTTGGGCTCTTTTTAGATCAAAGGAAAGGCTGGGTTGGGGCGATGAGCGGGCATCATTCAGGGGTGGCACAGTGCACATTTGGGACGCTGCTGGGATGGCTTAAAAATAGGCCTCTGTCCTTGGACACCCAGGGAAAGTGACCCTGGGGTTTTCAAAAGGCCTTTCCTGGCCAAGGTTACCAACCCTCCATGGGAGAAACATTGCAGGATATAATCCCCTGACCCTACAAGTAGCCATCTTCGACCCAGGAGTAAACCTTTTCTCGGCAAAGACATTAAATAAGGCAACTAAAGGGGGTGGGGGGGGAACCCAGTGTTAAGTGAACACCTACTACGTGCCACACACCGAGTCTGACCAGCTGGCCTCATTCGTCCTCAGAGGAATCGTGCAGGGTGGAGATGACTCTTACCAGTTTTCTAGGTCTGGTTAGGGGGCGGGGCAGAGAAGTTAAGCATGTACCTCAAGATCACACAGCTACGAAACAACAAAACCAGAATTTAAACCCCTATCTGCCTGACTCCAAGCCTGTGCTCTTTTTAACCGCCTCTCACATTGAGATTTAGAAAATAAAAGTGTGGGAGAGATGGAGTGAGGGGCTTACCCAGGGGTTGGACCTGATGTTCCCTGCAGGGGAGGGAATGAACGTTTAGTGCACATCCATCGTGTGCTGGGACTCCTGCTGGGAGCTTTCTGTGCTCTCATCGCTCCTCCCAGCAGCCTGAGATGAGGCTCTGCATTCACACACTATTCACAGATGGTGACTTGTCCAAAGGCCCCTCAGACAAATTAGCAGCAAAGCATGGGTTCGAACCCAGAGCCCGTGAGGGCCGTTCTAAAGCACTGATGTGAGTAAATCACAGAGCAGCAGCCCGCGGAGCAGTTCTGATGTCCCCCTGCTTTCCCGAAGTACTAGCCCAAGGCTGGCAGTGGCAACATTTGTTTAGCCAGAACAGAGCTCCCTCCTCCCTGAATACTGACAGCCACTCATCACCCACCCCCCAAAATCTGTACTCGTACGTTTTCGAGTGGGGCATTGCTTCCTTGACTAAACGCTGGAAAGACCCTTCCCTCTGGTCTTGGAGGGGCTGCAGCAGCCTTTGGTTAACCATGAGGGGTGGGCCAGGACTGTCCCCTCCTTCCTACACACAGGAAGAGACTACAGAGTCTCCCCTCGGTTCCCACCGCATAGAAACTCCTTCCCCCTGCCTTGTCCTTAGAGTCTCTAGACCGAGTTCCTGGCCAGAGAGAGGGAGGCACACCCGCAAGAGGCCAGTGGAGACTCTGCCTTGCATGGGAGGAAAGGGTCTGGTCCCTGGTGTGGGCTGGGGGCCCCTCCCTGGCAGAAGGTGACACCTTCTCACCAGTGACAGGGTGTCCATTTAAATCTGGTCCTGGCACCAGCAGCCAGGAACCTCTGTGCCCGTGGACTCAGCCATTTGGGGGAACAGCTGAAGTCATCTCCAGGAGGGGAACAGCAGAGGACATTTTGGCTCTCAATGGAATATTCTGCAGTGGTGAAACAGAAGAGTGAATGCTTGGGAGCCATGTGGGAAAAGATGCTTTTTATATAATGTTGAGTTAGGAAAGAAAAGGCAGGAGGCAAAATTAAATGTGTGCTCTGGTTGCAAGGAAGTTAGAAAAGGTACTCAGTACTACTTAATGCTTAGCACTTCTGTGCTACTTATGGAGGAAAGTCAGGACAGGAGGAAAGAGCGCTGGTTTGGGGTCAGACAGAGCTGGGTTCATATCTCCTTGTAGCCGCAGGAAGTTTTTTTTCCTGGAAAATAAAGACAGTAATCCTGTGGGCGAGGATTTGTATTGAGAATTAACTGCAACCTTGTATCAGAAACATCCGGCCCAAGACATGGCACCTAGTGAGGGCACAGCCAGTGGTTCTTCCGTGGATAAGGGCCAGGCAGGATAAAGGCCAACATGAAAAATGCAATGTGAGTTAAGGTGTGAATGTGGGGAGAAGAGGCGAAATTTTCTCCTTCTTCCCAAACTTTCTCTAATATGGCTGTGGTGTTTATTGCTGTAATTTAAATGACAAAGTTCAGGTTTTCCATTGACGTCCCTGAACTAGGATGTTCTCCGAGGCCCGTGGGGTCCATGGCCACAGTTTTCTGTTTCATGTAGAAGCTGCTTTCCCTGAGCTGAGCTAAAAGCAGACGCTGGTGTGCAATTTGCAGATTGCTTTTTGTTCTTTCATTTTGAGCATTTTCGATTTGTGTAAATAACACATCCTCTTAGAGACTTTTTCGCTCTGGTTTTCTTTATCTCACATCAGGACTCTGGCCTCAGAGGAGGGAAAAGTAGTGTTTATCCCTCATTCCCTGAAGGAAGTTGGATCATATAATCAAAATTAAACAAATATGTAAACTTCGCTGGTTACTTGGCTGCCTTTTATCCTAACATATAGCTGGTTTAGCAGGAAACATCCCCTTGTAGTAACAAAGCAGTATCTCTCCACACCCCAGCATCCATCGAAATCGCCAGGCCACTCTGAAGGAACAGTTGCTTAGGATCCCCAAGCCAGTTTTGTAAAGAAAGTCTCTGATTGAGAGGTAAGGTTGGAAAAACAACAGTGATGGGAGCTGAGATAAAAATAATCAAATAACGGTGGCTTGTGGTCTTTGGTGCTTTTGATCTCTAGTCCTATTTAAAGTTTCCTGGAGAGGTTGCCAGCGGCGGGGACCTTGGAGAGAATCCGGCCTGTTAGACACAGGAGGAGACTGCCGCCCAGGGTTGGGTGGCTGGTACAAGGCCACAGCGTGCGTGGAGAACACAGGCTCTGCTGTCCTGGGCGGCCTCTCCGGATGGTTTACACCCGGGCAGTATTTCCCCCACTCGTCTGATTTTTGTCCTGCCGGAATTGCTGTCCAGTGGTCCCTTACTCTTATCTTTGTGGTTCCGGAGATGGCCCACAGCCTGGCTCTGTGTCCACCCTCCTCTCTGCCTTAGGGGCCCTTCCTAACAGGCAGTGCCGGCCTGTTCCACTGGAGGCCCCTAGTGGCTCCCTCTCCCCATGGTGTGCACTCTGAGCCTCCCAGGCTGGCGTTCCGGGCCTTCCTGGCTGGTCCCTATGATGCGATGGCACCCTCACCCCTCACCCCTGCAGAGCAGTGGCTGCCCAACCTCAGATACCCTCTGTCACACCTACCGTAGTACTTACCCTCCCCTCCAAGTCCAGCTTCCCCCACCTCTGCCCCTAGTGTTCCCTCTGCCTGGAATGTAGACTCCCTTAAGACCTGGCTCTGTGGACATAACCCCCTGCCCTCCGGCCCCTGGCTGAGTCTGGGGTCTCCTCTGGGCCTAATAGCCCCCCAATGACAATGCCTAATGGGGTCTCTATTGTTATTATCGGTCCCTAATGTTCATGTCTATTCATCTGTGTGTCTTCTCTTCCACGGAGAGACTCAGATCTCCACAAGGGCAGGATTGTATCATCACCTGTGCTCCCTCAGTGCTTCACACCAGCAGACGCATCTGCAGAAAAGATGGATGGATGGGTGGATGGATGATGGACAGATGGATGGATGAATGGACAGATGGATGGATGAATGGATAGATGGATGCATGCATGGATGGATGGTTGGATGGATGGATAGGTAGATAGAAGGATGTATGGATAGATGGATGGATGGATAGATGGATGGATGGATGGATGGGTGGGTGGATGGATGGATGGATGGATGGATGGATGGATGGAAGGATGGATGGATGGATGGATGAATAATGGACTGAGCATTTTGCCTGCAGCCCTCCTCCACCAGTTCAATGCCTAGCAGGCCTGCCTAGGGGTACAAGGAATCAACAGGTGGCCTCTGCATCCCTCTCCTACGTCAGGGGTCTACAGCCCAGCCCTTCTGTCCATCCTGTGTTGATTCCTAAACAGCAGAGAGAATAAGGTAAAATGGCTAAAAAGGCAGGACGGAGGTCACACAAACATGGCTTCAATTGAAGCTCTGCCTTTAGTGAAGCCGGCTGTGTGACTTCAGGCAAATAAATCAACCTCTCTGAAACACCATGTCTTCATCTGAATGAGGGGGATAATGGTAGTCCTTCCCTCATACGGTTATTATAAGGATTAAATGAGGAAATGCATAGTAAGTAACCAGGGATGGAGGAGGAAAGGTGGGAAGGATGATGCCCCCACCTCCAGATGGGGCCACCTGGGTTTGTGGCCAGTGTCCAGATCCTTTGAAAGGAGACTATCCCAAGATTCTCCAGGTCCTTTGGGGCACAATTCCCATAGAAATGAATTATGAAAGGTGTATGTTCTAGAAAAGCCAGCCTTGCTTATAAAGAATGCCTTCCTCTTCTGTGGGTAAAGGGGAAGGGAAGTCAGAATCCTGGCTTGGGTGTCCTTTGGAACCTCAGTATTATGATCATGTTATTAGTTGCTTATTAACCACATGCTCTGTGCCAGGCAGTATTCTAGGAACTTCATCCACGTGTTCATTTAGCAGCTGTGTGAGTTAAACAATGTCCCCATTTTACAGGCAGGGAAACAGGCTAGAGAAGTGATAGGATCTCCTGCATATCACACAGCCAGGAAGTGCCAGAGAGCTGAGATTCCAGGATGCACTGGGGATCCCAAGAGTGCGCCCAAATTGCCTTGCTTTTTAATAAAAATTACACAGAGGAAAGCAACCAAAGACTCCCCACTACTCCCCAAGAATCCAAGGCCGCTGTTCCCTTTAGAGGGACTTTGCAGCCCACAAGCGGCTTTTGGAGGAAGCCTCTAGATGTGGAGGGATTTGATGGGGATGGAGAAGTCAGTTGATCCCAGCCTGGCTCTTGTGACCAGCTCATCGGTGTTGGCCTGTCTGGGAGTGAAACAGCTCTGAACAGTTTCAGAGGGGCCTAACAGTTTGCGAGGGCGCCTAACCCTCCTGCCTGTCTCTTCCCGCAGACTCGAGCCCGCCCGCGCGCCTCCTGGCCACCCGGCCTTGCTGCGGCCCTGGCCCGGAGCGGCGCCCGGTCCTGGGCGAAGCGCCGCGTTTCCATGCACAGGCCAAGGGCAAGAACGTGCGGCTGGACGGCCACTCGCGCCGGGCCACGCGGCGCAACAGCTTCTGCAACGGGGTCACGTTCACGCAGCGGCCCATCCGGCTATACGAGCAGGTGCGGCTGCGCCTGGTGGCCGTGCGCCCGGGCTGGAGTGGGGCGCTGCGTTTCGGCTTCACGGCGCACGACCCATCGCTCATGAGTGCCCAGGACATCCCCAAGTATGCCTGTCCTGACCTGGTCACGCGGCCCGGTTACTGGGCCAAGGCGCTGCCCGAGAACCTGGCGCTGCGCGACACTGTGCTGGCCTACTGGGCGGACCGCCACGGCCGTGTCTTCTACAGCGTCAACGACGGCGAGCCCGTGCTCTTCCACTGCGGTGTGGCCGTGAGCGGCCCTCTCTGGGCGCTCATCGACGTCTACGGCATCACCGACGAGGTGCAGCTCCTCGGTAGGTCGCGGCTCCCGCTGGCAGGGGGATAGGGCGGCGCCGCCTGGACGAGGCAGTGGGTCCCCGCGCGCATGAATGTGTATCTCTGTAACATTCATGAAAACCGAGGGCTCACTTTGCCAGGCGTCTTCTAAGCAGTTGACACATTTCAACTCATTTCTTTCTGGCGAAAACCTACCACCCCCGTTTTACCGATGAGAGAACTGAGGCACGCAGTGGTTAAATGACTTGCATTGCAAAGCCAGGATTGGAACCCACACGGGTGTGGTCCAGAGTCCATGGTCAGGCCCAGGTTCGTTCACCTGCTCCTTCGTTCAGTTCCGTGCTCATTCACTCATTCTTTCATTCATTCCTGTGCTCATTCCTTCACTCCCTTGTTCACTTGCTTGCACACTCATTCATGCAAGTATTTGTTCTTTTGCTCGCTCATTCATTCACTCATTCATATATTCACTCACTCACACGTGTTTATTCATTTGCTCATTCATTCACTCACAATCCATTTACTGGTACAGCAGTCAAACATATGGCCTAGTCTTCTAGTATTTACAATGCCCAGGCAGTCGGCAATATGTATCGAATCAAGGCCCACGGTTAAGGGGCTCAAGGTCCACTGGGGAAGCAGGCAGGCAAGTGTGGCTCTGGCTGTAACAGAGGAGGTGGTGAGAACTCATGGGGCTACAAGTCTGCTGCTCTTAAGACCTTATTTCTCTCTCTCTCTCTCTCTTTAAACTTTTTAAAAAATTGAGGTAAAAGTCACATGACAGGGTTTCCCTGGTGACGCAGTGGTTGAGAGTCCGCCTGCGGATGCAGGGGACGCAGGTTCGTGCCCCAGTCCGGGAGGATCCCACGTGCCGCGGAGCGGCTGGGCCCGTGAGCCATGGCCGCTGAGCCTGCGCGTCCGGAGCCTGTGCTCCGCAACGGGAGAGGCCACAACAGTGAGAGGCCCGCGTACCGCAAAAAAAAAAAAAAAGTCACATGACAAAAAAGTACCATTTTAAAGTGTACAGTCCGGTGGCATTCAGTTGGCAACCATCACCTGTATTTAGTTCCAAGACGTTTTCATCACTCCAAAGGGAAATCCATACCCATTGGGCTGTCACTCCCCATCCTTCCCTCCCCCCAGCACCTGGCAACCATGGACCTGCTTTCTGTTTGTGACCTTAGCTCTTGAAGTCACAGGTGGCACCTGAGCCAACCCAGCCTCCATTTCTGGGGGAGCAAAAGGAGAGCAGGTTTCTCAGGGGACACAGCCCTATATGTCATTTACCTGCAGTGAACGCACAGATCTAAAGTTTGAGTTTTGACAGATTTATACACCTGTCCGTAAGCCAAGAAAGTTCCTGCCTGCCCCTTCTGAGGCAGCCCCCCTCTCTCCTGGGGCAGCCGCTCTTCCGATTTTTCACTATAGATTATTGTGCCTCTTCTTGAATGTTACATGAATGGAATCATACAGTATATGCTTTTGTGTCTGGCTTCTTAATCTTAGCACAAGGTCTTTGAGATTCATCCCTGTTGATGGTGTATCAGAAGTTTGTTCCTTTTTTATTGTCCAGTAGTATTCCGTGATATGGATGCACCACAGTTTGTATATCTGAATGTTTGGGCTGTTTCTGGTCTTTCAGCCCCACATCTTGAGGGAAAACTCTGGCCCCGGGCTCCTTGCCTACCACCACCCACACCACCATTGGGCAGGGAGGGGAGATGTATACGTTCAGGCTCCCCAACTCTCCAGGAGAAGAAAGGCAGCAGAATTTCTGAGCAGTTAGGAGCAGAGGGTTGGGAGTCACACGGATCTCTACTCCACACCTGGCTCTCCACTTGCCAGCTATGTGGCCTTAGCCAGGTGACCGAACCCTCTCTGTGCCTCAGTTTCTTCATCTGTAAATTGAGTTCGCGACAGCACCCACCTCGTGGGATTGTTGGGCAGGGGAACATGAGATGGTGTATGAAAGGGATGCAGCACAGCACCTGGCACATAGAAGGCGCTCAAGAAATAACAGCTAAGAAGCAAGAATCTCTGCCCATTTGCATGGGAGCTGAAGCACATGCCTGAAATCCAGGCTTAGGCAGACCAAATTATGAAGAGCTACCCACCCTCCAAGCTGCGGCCTTACTTGGGCATTTGAACTGTGTTGCCTTACACTCTTTTCCGTGGAAGATTTTGGTATTTCACCTCCAGGAAATGTAAAAAAAAAAAAATACAAATCGGAAGCAGCCTCTGATGGCTTAATGAGACTGAACAAGCCTGTGAGGAGTCACGGACTCTTGCTCCCGTTCATTTGTTCATTTAACAAGCCTTTATTGAGCCCCTCCAGCATCCCACGCCCCTTGGAGGGAAGGAGAGGGCCCACTGGAACATCAGTGGCAGGTGGCAGGCATGAGCCTCAGTTTCCTTATCTGCCAGAAGTGCCTGCAGTGAGCTGGTTGACAGGGAGCACCTAGCACAGGTGCCTCGGGGCAATGTTCACAATTACATGCAGATGGGGAAATGAGATTAGAAGGAATGCTGTCTCTCTGTGGTGGGATCATAGGTGAATTCCACTTCTTTCTTTACTACCTCTATGAGTTATCTTTTTTAATATATATGTAAAAACCCTTTTATAATCAGAAAGGGCAATAAAGTTATTTTTCTTTCTAAAGGTTATATGAGATAATGGAGAGGTCACTGACATGTGATCAAGGCTCAATAAATGTTTCCTTCCCAGGGAAAGAGGAAGTTGACATTGATTGCATCGGGGTAAAGGGGTTATGGGTGTTTTTCTTCTTCTTTTTTTTCCCCCAAGTTATCAACAATGATTTATAATCAGAAAAAAAAAAGTTATAATAAAAATAAGAAGAAAGCGAAACAGTCATGATTTTGTACGGTTTGAGCCTGGGTAATAGATACTCTGCTGTTGCCAGCACAACATGAGAACCAAAGAAATCCCACCATAAAGGGGGTCCCTCCCTCCCAGTTGCTGGAAGAACTGGGCTTCTGAGGGTGGTGCCCACAGTACCAAGTGGATAAATAAAAAGCAACTCATGTTAGTGTCAGGCAAATTCCTCTGGCTTCCTTTTCCTCAGTAGGAACAAGGGGGTAACATAGTTCCCTTAGAGGGTCTCAGCTGTGAAACTTCAGAATACGGACCCCTCATCCCTCCCTCACCTCTCTCAGACCACACTGGATAGACCCTCAACACCAAGCTAAAGCAGCATCTGGGGAAGGTTGTCAAGTTTAGGATGCCCGGTTACATTTGAATTTCAGAAAAATGATCAATAATCTCTTTAGTACAAGTATACCCCATGCAAGAGTTGTGACATCGTTATAAAAGAATTTGTTTTCTTTTTTTAATTTTGATTTTATATTGGAGTATAGTTGATTTACAATGTTGTGTTAGTTTCAGGCGTAAGGCAAAGTGATTCACTTATACATATATCCATTCTTTTTCAGATTCTTTTCCCATATAGGTTATTACAGAATATTGGGTAGAGAAGAATTTGTTGTTTATCTGAAATTCAAATGTAACATGGCATCCTATATTTTATCTGGCAACCCTCATCTGGGAAGTGTCCTCCCCATCTGGTGGGACAGGGGTGCACTGTATTTGCCCTGGAACTTGAGCCAAAATTAAGTCTCAGAAACAAAAAGGGATTCGTAGGCCTTGCCTATTTCTCTTACCTGATGAAATTGTGCTTTCAGCCCAGCATTCCTCCTGCAGGGGAGGAGCGCTGCTTCTCTGTGGCCAGACCCTCAGGTGCCCCCTCTTGTGACATTCAGTCTTTCCTCAAGATAGGGCAACTTAGCCCCTTTTAGATAAAGAATCCAGGGCTTGGAGAAGGGAAGTGACTTGCTTGTGAGTGGCAGAGCCAGGATTAGAACCCTTTAGTTCAGTGGTTCTCAGCCTTGGCTGCACGTTGAGATCACCTGGGGGGCTCTGAAAACCCCACTTCCCAGGTTGCAGCCAGACCAATTAGATCAGAACCTCAGGGAGGTGGTGGTGGGGGGTTGTGGCTCCCAGGCATTCAGATTTCTTAAAGGCTCCTCGGGTGATCCCAGGGTGCAGCCAGGATTGTGATCACAATGATCCTCTTTGCATGGGTGCCTGTCCCTCCTCCCTGCCTGGTACCAGGCTGAGCTCTTCAGACCTCTCAGTTCAGGGCAAGGTATCATCACACAAGCCCCTTCCCTTGTTTTGACTTTCCTGCTTCATCTCCAATCCCCGCTCCCATTCGCGCCTTCCCCTGCCCAGATAAGCATCACTCTGATGTTTGGCAGCCCTTGGGCGTGTGTGTCTTTTAAAAATATGTAGAGCTGTTTTGTATGCATAGGTAGATGGTATTGTGCTAAGGATCTTATTCTATTTTTCTTTTTTCACTTGCCCCATTTTAAGATTTATCCATATCTGTCTCTCTGCTTCCTTGTTCTCTAATGGCCTCCCGCCTTGATGGACACCTGGGTTGCCCCCATGCAAACTGCATTGCTGGATACATTCTCCCACAGGGCTGCCCTGTGGCTGCTAGTTTACTGTTCTCAGGGGCATCAACCAGGATGGGCTTACTGGGGCCTGGAGTGGTCCATCCTGAGAGCCTTGATTTCTCCTGATGCTCCAGGTTACTTTCTGCTGATTTTAGTAGTTCTTGGACACAGGAGAAGAAGGTTCAGCCAGGTCATGCACACTTCTCCTGGCTCCTTTTTCTCCAAGGAAGCCCTTTTCCAGAGCTCTGGAATGCAGGCCCCATGCTGTCCTGAGGCAGCCCTGTCCCTCTTCCAGGCAGCTCACTAGTGGTCAGTGTCATGGCCTTATCATCCTTCCTCTGTTGAGCCGTAGAAGGCTGGTCAGACTGAACATGGAATGCCAGCCCAAGGCCATGGCATCGCAGGCTATGCTGTCAGAAACCTTTGGTTGCAAGTGACAGAAACCAGTTCAATCTCACTCAAGCAAAAAAAAAAAAAAAAAAAAGGTGGGGGGCGTGGGGAATTAATGTCTTCTGTGACTGAAAATTCCAGGGAACAGCTCCCTGTTAGACTGGCTTGATGCAGAGGCCCAAGAAATAGCACCCAGAATATTGGCCTGCCTTTATTTCTTGCTCAGCTGTAGTCTTTGTTGGTGTCATCCTCCACCAGGCTCTGCCTTTGGGTTGGGGGCAAGGCCACCAGCAGCTCTAGTCCCATGTCCCACGAACTAGCAGGAGAGCCGCTTTCCCACAAGGTCTAGCTAAAATCTCAAGATCTAACCTCGTTGATCTCCATGGCCAGAGGGATGGGATAGAGTGACTGGCCAAGTTAAGACTCCCTCCTCAAGGCAATGAGTGGAAATGGGGCAGGGGGAGTTCCCTCAAAAGAATAGTTGGGTGCTGAGACCAGAAGAAGCAGGGATTGGGTGCCTGATAGCCAGCAACAGTGGCTCTCCAAAGGCCTCATAAGGGAGTCATTAACCCCCCTTGAAAGCCTTGAGCCCTTTCGTTAATTTATTGGGCCTACTCTGTGCCAGACACCACGCTGAGGGCTGTACCTGGGTGATGTCTTCTGGTCCTCACAAGAACCCTGTCATCCCCATCGGCAGACCCAGCATGGATGGATAACTTGGCCAGGGTCACCTAACAGCTGGTGGTTCTAGAGTCAGTATCTGTTCACTAGTGTTATGAACAAACTGCTTGATAAAGACTTGAAGTTGTAGATCGAAATCAGAGCCTGCAGGTCTGAGTGCATCTCTCCATGCTGCAGATAAGGAAACAGAGGCCCAGAGAGGGGCAGGGATTTGCCTGAGGTCACCCAGCTGATCAGTGGCTGTGGTGGGCAAGGGGCTTTGGTCCAGGACCCGAGAGGTGCCTTGGCCTGGGACCTGTGAGCACCCACATCAGGCAGGGAGGAGCGGCTTCAGCTGGCTTCATCCGGAGCCCCACTGGGGAGCAGCAGAGGGTAATCGGCTTTTGCAGTTAACGTTTTCTTTACAAACAGCCCAGATCAGCGCCCAGCTCCCAGCCCCACAGGAAGGCATTTGCCTGGTAGGGTACCCCGAAGGCTTATCCTTTCCCAGTCAGGAGTGAGAGCTCCACTCTGTGGCCACGTCCTACTAGGGGCCCCTAAAGGCCCACTCTGTGCTGGGCATGGCACCAGGCACGTGGTTGCTCCTTCCACAGCTCTGCCATTCTTCCTCCCCGTGGGCCTGTGAGGCAGGTGTGAAACTCCCCAAATTGCAGAAGGAAGCTGAGGTCACAAACCGCACTGGCCAGGGACCAGCCGAGGTCTGTCTGCCCTGGTCCAGTCTTCTCTGGTTGGCAGCAGGGAGGCATCTGGAAAAGCCCTGGCTCAGTGCCCAACATCCTCACCCTCTCTTCTCGATCCCAACACCCCTGCCTTTCTGCCTGCCCTCTTGTGGCCATCGTAGAAGGAGCTCTGCTCCTGTCCCCTCTGCCTGTTCAGGGGCATTCTCCTGTCATTTGTCCCTTTCTCTAGCCTGTCTTTCCCTCTCCACAGAATCATCCCCATGAGCACATACAAGGGTTCTGGTAGCTCCCATCTTTAAAAGAAACTGCCCTTGACAATCTCTTCCACAGGCTACTACCATTTCTCTGCTCTCCTTCAGAGAGAAACTTTCTCAAAGGTGTTGTCTATACCACCCCCTCCCATTTCCCTCTTCAGCTCAACCCAGTGAACTTTTTTGAAAATATTTTTTAAATTATTTTTTTTAATTAATTTATTTATTTTTGGCTGTGTTGGGTCTTCGTTGCTGCGCACCAGCTTTCTCTAGTTGCGGCGAGCGGGGGCTACTCTTTGTTGCGGTGCGCGGGCTTCTCATTGGGTGGCTTCTCTTGTGGCAGAGCACGGGCTCTAGGAACGCAGGCTTCCGTAGTTGTGGCGCGTGGGCTCAGTAGTTGTGGCTCACGGGCTCTAGAGCACAGGCTCAGTAGTTGTGGCGCACGGGCTTAGTTGCTCCGTGGCATGTGGGATCTTCCCGGACCAGGGCTCGAACCCATGTCCCCTACGTTGGCAGGTGGATTCTTAACCACTGTGCCACCGTGAAATTTTTTTTTGATTAAAAAAATTTTTAATATGAAATTAAAAAGAAAACACAACTAGAAAGAAATCAATTCTCTTTAACATTATACAAAAAAGTATGAGTAGGCCCCAAAGGGAATGAAACATTATCACATTTGTTTACACCACCCTCTGGTTCTTCATATTATTTACTTTTCAAACAACAGAATGTATAGTTGGCAATTTAAGGACTGGGGAAGAGATATCCCCAAAGCACATTTTCTACCATGTTTATTCTACACTGCGTATAGCTGTGCTCCCAGAGACAGCTTCTTCCACCTCTGCACTGGCAAAGGATTTCAGTTGTAGGTAAAATGGAACCTGCTCAGAAGCTGAGGGAGACAAGAAATGGTGGATCTGTAGCCTGGTGCATCGTCAATTCAAACAATGGGGCAGCTACCAGCTTGTAATTTTTAGGTTCTGCAAACAAGGCTTTCTCTTGAAGTTAAACCAAAAACAACTGCTTATATTCCTTAGGCTTTGTAATGTGTGCAGGAATATACGGATACTGAGGAGGTTCAACATTTGGTTGCTACTAGTTACCCATGTAGCCATCAATGACCCAGTCTGGCAGGACCCACCGTGATGCCCCAGTATCTCGGCCAGTGAGAGTTTTAGCCCTTCAACTTCATCTTCTCCTGGCTTAGGGCACCACCAGGTGCGTTGAAGAAAGTTGTTCCCAGCTGTGGCAGTTATACACGGGGTGGCCAGTGCTCGTGGACCAGCAGAAACCTTCTCACTCCAATTTTATCAAACTCCTCCCTAATGTGCTGAAACCTGGCTGCAATAGAGCCGTCCACACCGCTTCACTGGACTTCAGCCTGCAAACTCACCCTTCAGCCTCGTGCTGCCAAATCCAGAGCTGTCGTCTCCATCCTCCCACCAGGCCTCTCCCTGCTGCCACAGGACACCTCTCCCCGCCTCTCTGACCTGCTCGTGGCTCCGGGCCTCCAAAGCTCCTGCTTTTCCTCCCACCTCCTGAGCCTCTCCTCCTTGGCCCGCTTGCTGGCTCCTCCCCTGCCTGTCTCCATATGCTGACAGCTCCAGGATTCTATCCTAGGCCCTCTTAATTCTCTTTCCTTCTTACTTTTATTTTTTTTAATAAATTTATTTATCTATGTGTTTTTATATTTGCCTGTGTTGGGTCTTCGTTGCTGTGCATGGGCTTTCTCTAGCTGTGGCGAGCGGGGGCTACTCTTCGTTGTGGTGCACAGACCTCCCATTGTCGTGGCTTCTCTTGTTGCAGAGCATGGGCTCCAGGCACGTGGGCTTCAGTAGTTGTGGCACGTGGGCTCAGTAGTTGTGGCTCACGGGCTCTAGAGCACAGGCTCAGTAGTTGTGGCGCACGGGCTTAGTTGCTCCGGGGCATGTGCGATCTTCCCAGACCAGGGCTCGAATCCGTGTTCCCTGCATTGGCAGGTGGATTCTTAACCACTGCGCCACCAGGGAAGCCCTCCTTCTTACTTTTAAATCATATACTACAACATGCACATAGATAAGTGCCTAAACAGCTGTAGAATTTAACAAACAAATGAGGCAAGGCCATTTCTCCCATCTACCCTCTTTCTCCAGATGATATGAGCCTGTCGCTGGGCCTTGAGTTCCATCTCTAAGCTGTTGGCTCCCAAATTCATATTCCCAGCCCTGACACCTCCCCTGAACTCCAGAGTTCCCTCCGCCTACTCACATCTCCTTCTGGCGTCCGAGAGGCTTCCCACATGGAACACGTTCACACAGCCATCCCTGTTGTCTGTGGATGGCACCACCCACGTGGTGCCTCAGCCAAAACCTCCGGGGTCATGCTGGACTCCTCTTTTCCTCCCCCGGCAATCATTCCGTCAGCATGTCCTGTCACTTCTGCCTCCAGGACACGGCCCAAAGCAGTCCTTCTGAGACACGGAAGTGACTGATGGATGGTCCCCTCTGTCTCCAGTTCTTCCAGTCTTCATTTTCATCTTCACACACAGATGGTTTCTCCTGGGGCATAAATTCTGCTTTACCTCCAGGCCCAGACATAGTTGACCTGAGAGAGCCAGGGAAGAGAAAGAAAGGGAAGAACTGAGCTCCATCCCAGGCCAGAGGCAGGCCCTGGAGGTGGCCCAGGGAGAGTGGGAGGTCAGGGCACCCATCCCAGCCATTCCAGCCTCCGCGCGCCTGGCGTCGGACTGCTGCTGCATGATGGTGCTTGGTGGATGATCATGGCGGGGGGTGGGGGGGTACTTGTTGGACCCTTCCTCTCAGAGATATTAGGTCCCTGGGGACCACAACTCCACTTGGCCTGAGGCTGAGTCCCCATGCTGGGCAGCTGTAAGAGTTGAACAAGGACAGCTGAATTTTGGAGGCAGCGTTGCTTGTCATAAGGAGCCCGGCTTTGGAGTTGCGTAGCCTGAGATGGAATCCCATTTCTGTCACCGCTGGCTGTGTGACCTTGAATAACTCACTTCATCTCTCAAAGCTTCGGTGTTTCCCCACTATGAAATATGCCCATTTTGCAGAGCCGCATGGGATAGTGGTAAGGATTGATAAGGGTAATGAGTGCAGGGAGGTGCTTCTGGTAGGTGCTCAAGTAAATGGTTGTGTATACTTTCATCAGGTCCAGGGAGTGGATTTGGAGACGAGTCACAGGTTAGAGCCAGGAAGTTCTGATAAGCTTCCTTGATGGCCTCTTGATGTGGCTGGATTTCTGCCTGTAGCCAGCTGGCTGATTCTCCATAGAGAAGCTTTGAGAGGTGGATTCTGAAGGGTCGGGCCTAGGCCAGCACTCTGCTATCTTGGGCCTGTCTCACTCAGGGACAATGCCTGATAGGGACAAAGCTCCTTATATAAAGGAAGGAGACCCAAGCTTTTCCAAGGGGCTACTGTTTGCCAGGTCCCGGGTTAAGTGCTGTCACATACTCTGTAACACCAGCCTCAAAAACATAGCTTTCACCGCCTCAGAGACTTCACACATGCTGTTCCCTCTGCCTGAAATGCTTACTCTCTACCTCCCCGCCACCACTCCCTCAGCCTTCGTGTCATAGCTCCGTGATCAGAGACTGGGCTGTTCTGACCCACTCTCAGGCCCCACTTCTGACCAAGTCCCCCTTTGACATACACAGAGAATCCCAGTTCTATCACTTCCTGGCTGTGTGACTTGGAGTAACTCACCTTGCCTCTCGGAGTCTGAGTTCCCCACTGGAATGTGCCCGTCTTTCAGAGCATCGTGAGACGGCAGCTCTTGGTGGCAGTCATCACAGTTTGGAAGAAGAGTTAGTTTTCTGTCAGTTGCTTCATTAAAATCTGTCTCTCCCACTGCAATGAGAGCTCCATGGACCCAGAGGCCATGCCTGCTTGTTCTCCTCTTCAGCCAGTGCCCAGCACAGTGCTTGGCACATGGCAAGTGCTCTATACATTTTGTTAATAGACGTTTAAGGAATAATGATAATTACCGTGTTTTGAGCACTTTGTGCCATGCTCTGTGCTAGACCACCGGTCCCCAACCTTTTTGGCACCAGGGACTGGTTTCGTGGAAGACAGTTTTTCCACGGACCGGGTGGTGGGGGGATGGTTTCCGGATGATTCAAGTGCATTGATTGATTATGGTCTCTGTGTAGTCAAACCTCTCTGCTAATGATAATGTGTGTTTGCAGTCGCTCCCCAGCTCTTGCATCACCGCCTTGGCTCCACCTCAGATCATCAGGCATTAGATTCTCACAAGGAGCGTGCAACCTAAATCCTCGCATGTGCAGTTCACAGTAGGGTTGGCGCTCCTATGAGAATCTAATGCCGCCGCTGATCTGACGGGAGGCAGAGCTCAGGCGGTAATGTGAGCAATGGGGAGCGGCTGTAAATACAGATGAAGCTTCGCTCGCTTGCCCTCTGCTCACCTCCTGCTGTGCGGCCTGGTTCCTAACAGGCCATGGGGACTGATAGCGGGTCCGTGGCCCAGGGGTTGAGACCCCTGTGCTAGACTCTTTATAAAAGCATCTAATTTAATCTCTATAACAACATGGGTGGGAGTGTGGGGGGCAGGTATCATCATTATTCCATTTTTTAAAAAAATTTTATTTTATTTTTTTTATACAGCAGGTTATTAGTTATCTATTTTATACATATTAGTGTATACATGTCAATCCCCATCTCCCAATTCATCACACCACCACCACCGCCCCCGCCCCCACCCCTTCCCCTGCTTGGTGTCCATACGTTTGTCCTCTACAGCTGTGTCTCAATTTCTGCCCTGCAAACCAGTTCATCTGTACCATTTTTCTAGGTTCCACATATATGCGTTCATATACGATATTTAAGCTGAGGAAGCTGAGACTTCAAGAGGTAAAGTGACTTACCTAAAGTCACATAGCCAAGAAGGGCTGAAGCCAAGACTCGAACCTAAGTGTACCCATCTCCAAGCCACGCTCTCAATTAGGATGCTATACTGAAGGACAGGCTCTTACGTGGAGCTGTTAGGGGCCGGGAGGAAAAGCTTTGGGGGTGGGGGACCGAAGCAGAGTGTGTTGGCAAGAGCAGAGGCCCAGGGCAAGCCATGGCTAATGCCTTTAGGCTTGGCCTCGCAGGATGACTGTAGTAGGGCAGCGAGCCCTGGGAAAATGCATTACGCCAAGAGGCTCCCAGAAACATCCACTTGTCTAAAATGCCTTTTCAAAAAAAGTGCTTGTTTTAGTCTGCTTTTATGCATGTTTTTTTTCTGATTACAAAATCAGTGCATGTTCATTAGCGAAAAATGAGAAAATCTGAAAACCATAAAGAAGCAAATTTCCACCCAGAGATAACCACCCTCAAATTTCTATGTATTTCCTTCCTATGTCTTTCCTCTGTATCCCATGCATATATTTCCCACATAATTAGAATCAAATCATATATTCGGTTTTGTATCCTCAGCTGTTCATTTAATATTATATCACGGGCATTTTCCCCTCATTGTTAAATATTAATTGAAAACTTGATTTTTCAAAATTTTGGGGTTTTTGATGATAAAACTTTGCAGTGTATATGTTTACTGTAGAAAAGTTGGAAAATACAGAAAAATCTGAAGAAAATCCCTCATAACCTCACCCACCTGAGAGATAATGACCATTAACATTTTGTTGTCTCTCCAGAACTTGATTTCCTATACACATATAGTATTATAGACAGATACATACAGACACATGCACACATACATACTTTTTAAAAGGACCAAACTGAAATCCTACTTCTTCCCTCAGGTTATGGGGAAGCATCCACTAACGCAAGACAAATTCAAATGTCCACAGATCCCAAGCAAGTAGTTGAGATGGGTGAAGGGGCCAGCTCAGGGCCATGGGGAAGGAGAGCAAACAACCTCAGCAAAAGGGCAAGCTGTAACCCATTGATGACAGGTGAGAATTCAGGTCCTGTGTCACTAGACCTGATTTTCCAAGAGAGGCTATAAATCCAGTGTAAAGTGAATCTCCTGACTCTTAAGTACTGGCCACTAGTCCAAAAAATATTTTGAAAGACCAAGGGGTGATTTATTCAACAAACCCCTGGAAGGGGAAAAAAGAAGAGGCAACCATAGCTTAAAAGAGGCCAGTGACAATGAGTGGGCTTTATTTGGACCTTCATTCAAAGAAACTGGGAAAAAAGCATATTCTCACACACAGTATGACAAGAAGTCTTTAAATTTTAGAGAGACATACTGAAATTTTTTGAGATAAAATGGCATGTCTAGGATTTGCTTCAAAATAATATAGGAGGGAGAACTGATGGGGGCGTCAGTGAAACAAGATTGGCCATGAATGGTAATTGTTGAATCTGGGTAAACAGCATTCATTATACTATTTGTATGTTTGGGTTTTTTTTAATAAAAAGTTAAAAAAAAGAAAAAAAAAAAACCCAAACACCAGTAGGCCAACCAGACAGGTCTGTGAGCCAGCATCAGAACTTGGATGGCCAGTTTGCAAACTGCCCTGTGTGGAGCAGGGGTAGGGAGTAACATATGAGGCTCTCACCAGGGGTTAGGGCATGTTTTTTGCAAAACCATGTTTGTTATTATGATTTAATTTTATATTTGGAAAACTAAAGAGGAAGAAATATTTTTTTCCCCATGATATAAATTACAGAATGGTAACAAAATCTTAGCTAGAGTGGTTTGGTTTAAAAAGTCTGAGTAACACTTTTTCTTGCTTCCTTTACTTGCTTTGGTTAACAAGAAAATTTTGATCACAAAAACAACTTCAAAATACTTTCTTTCCCTGATATCTTTGTTATTCAGAGAGGCAGTCAGTCTCTGCTAGAGACCTCATTCATTTATTCATCCAGTAAACTACATAATAATGAAGGCTATCTGCCAAGCACTCTGCTAAGCCCTGAAACTTGGTGGTGAACAGACTGTCACAGACACGGCCCTCCAGGGACTCACATTCTAGATAGGGACAGTCAACAAGTAATCTGTTGATACCAAAGTATGAAGAGCTGGATGACAAACACTATTTTTATTTGCTTTTTTACTTAATATAGATCAAGAGCATTTTTTCATGTTACTAAAAATTATTCAAAAATATTTTCATGACTGTGACTTTTAAAACACTCCCCCTTAGTTTCCTGTCCTATACAATGAGGCCATTTCTTGCAGAAACCTTACACATTCAAAGGTGGGGTAGCACCCAGGCACTGTGCTCCCTGCTGCAGACACAGCAGTGAGGACAGGCCCATGCCCCGCCTTCTTTCAGAAGCAGCATGGAACCAGACAGCCCCGGGTTCGAGTCCTGACTTTGCCACTTAATTGCTGTGCAACCTTGGTCGTGCTCCCTAGCCCCTTTGTGCCTCAGCTCCCTTCTTTACCAAATGGTGGGTGATAACAGTACACACCTCACAGGTTGTATGAGGACTAAATGAGAACCTGTGAAAAGGAGCTTAAAATAACCTGTCACACAGTAAGGCCACAAACCCAAGGGTTTGCTCTTTCCCTTGGAGCTTATGTTCTAGTTGGGGAAGCAGACAATAATGATTTTTAAATGCCCTTTAAATATGTGTATGTGTAGCTGATTCACTTTATTATGAAGCAGAAACTAACACCAATTAAAAGAAAAAAAATCTTCAAAAGTATGAAAACCTCTGAGGGGGGTGGGAGGAAGGAAGAAGGGGGAAAGAAAAAAAGGGAGACGAGAAGACAGAAAAGAGGGAGAGGAAAGGATGGAGGGATGGGAGTACGAGAAGGAGGGAGGAAAAAGGGAGGAAGGGCCTCATCTGCCCGTCCCAAAGATAAGAATAGTCAGGTGCACTCGGGATGATGCTTGATCCAATTCTGTGCACCTGAGGATCTTAAATAACCTCACGAAGGAATCAGAAGAAGAAAGGGAGGGCTCAGGTGGGGGTGGGGGCGTGGGGAGGGCAAGGCGGGGGCTCCTGGCCGGCTGCGCCCTCACTGCCCTTCTTCTGCCCTCCCCGCGCAGAGAGCGGGTTCGCCGACACGCTGACACCCGCGCGCCTCGGCCAGGCCCGCTTCAGCGCGTGCCTGCCGCCCAGCAGCCACGACGCCGCTAACTTCGACAACAACGAGCTGGAGAACAACCAGGTTGTGGCCAAGCTGGGCCACCTGGCTCTGGGCCGCGCCCCAGGCCCGCCGCTCGCCGACCACGCGGCCGCCGCCATCCCGTGCGGGCCCCGCGAACGCCCGCGGCCCTCGTCGTCGCCGGCGCTGCTAGAAGCCGACCTGCGCTTCCACGCGACGCGCGGGCCCGACGTGAGCCTGTCGCTCGACCGCAAGGTGGCCTGCGCGCCGCGGCCTGACGGCGGTCGCACGCTTGTCTTCTCCGAGCGCCCGCTGCGGCCCGGCGAGAGCCTCTTCGTGGAGGTGGGCCGCCCGGGGCTGGCGGCGCCCGGTGCGCTGGCCTTCGGCATCACGTCATGCGACCCGGGCGGGCTCCGGGCCGCCGAGCTGCCCACCGACCCCTACGCGCTGCTCGACCGCAAAGAGTACTGGGTGGTGGCGCGCGCCGGGCCCGTGCCGAGCGGAGGCGACGCGCTCAGCTTCACTCTGCGGCCCGGCGGCGACGTGCTCCTGGGCGTCAATGGGCGCCCGCGCGACCGCCTGCTGTGCGTCGACACCACGCAAGCGCTCTGGGCCTTCTTCGCCGTGAGCGGCGGCGCCGCAGGCCAGCTGCGCCTCCTCGGTGAGTCCCCCGACCGCGCTTTTGCGGGGCTCACCCCGGGAATCCTGGCGCCACTGGATAGGTAGCCGGAGCCACTGCTGAAGGCCAGCCGGTGGTCCCCTAAACTTGAGCGCGCATCAGAACCACCTGGCCTCCACCTAGAGTTTCCCATTCAGTGGGGGTGGGTCCTGAGAAGATGCATTTCTAACCAGTGCCCCGGGGATGCCTTTGTCGCAGCTCCCTGGACCACACTTTGTCCACACCAACCCAAGTACCCGCTGGTGTCAGAGCCTGGCAGGTAAATTGTCTGTGCAATTTTTATTTCCATTATTATGATTTATTATAAATATTTTTACATATGTAATGTATATTAAGTGTAGGAGAAAAAGAAAATACAACTACATTTAAAATAGGAAAATGAGAATAACACCGTCCACAGAAAGTGGAACGCAGGCTTGAACCATCCCGTTTTGAGATTGAGTCTTGCCTTCATTCACGCCACAAATAGACACGCAGCACCCTCCTCCAGCTGTGGGCCAGGCCCTGAGCTCGTGGGATGGGGCACGGCAGAGGAGAGGACACAGACCGTGGAGCGCCCTCACGTCCTCACAGACACCCAAATGGAGATTTGCACGGTGTGGTGTTCGCTACAGCAGAGGGGCTTCTCTTCTCGCCAGCTTGGTGGAGCGGGGCTGGTGCTCAGGGAAGGTTCCCAGAGAGCACAGCTCCATGTTCGTGTTTCAAGAAGTAAAGTCCAAACGATAACAGAAACGATGAACATTTCATATGTCACCTCATTCAGTTTTATCCTCCTGAAAATTGAAGCACAGGGAGATTAAATAACTCCCAGTCACGTGGCTGGTCAGCCATGAAGATGCTGGGCAAATCAGAGAATCCCTGAGCCTCAGTTCCCTTCAGTGTAGAAAGGGAGTGATGGCGTGCATCGTGGGGTTGTTGTGAGGACGAAATGATGAGGTGCATGTAATGCTTTTAAGCAGGTGCCTGCCACATGCAGCATGTTTAATAAGTAGCAATAGTCACGACAGTGACTGTTGCTATTTGACTGAGGACAGAGGAGGAACAGGGTAGTGGTGGTTGTAATTTGGTTGGTTTGGGGTTTTTTTTGTTTTGTTTTTTGTTTTTTGTTTTTTTAAGGGACCATCAGACAATAGTCATCATTTCAGCCTGAGATGAGTTGTCCAAGTTCCCACTGGGGCTTTGCAAGAACTAAGCCTAGAGTCATTCTCTCCCCCTCCCCAGCACCTCCAGAAGAACCACGATGAGCCTTTGAGTGGTCAGGAAGAGAAGGCAGGAGAAGCTAGAAAGGAAGTGACTGCTTTTAGAGGCCAGGGACTTGCCCTCCTGATCCCCGTCTGACAGCAACCCTGGTTCTGTAATCTGTCCATCCATCCTCAAGTAGGGTAAGGGAAGGGGCATGTCTCTTCACATCAGAGATAACCCATCATTATCTGAACCAACAGTGAGTTCAGGGAAGAAGACCCATCCATGTTGAACACTAGTTGGGAGTCTTGTAGTTGCAAGTAACGAAACCCCACTCACAGTGCCCTAAGCAAAAAAGGAATTTGGGGGGGTACACACATGCCTCAGAAGTCTGGGAGTATATTGGATGGATTCAGGAACAGCTGGATCTAGGTGTTGAAAGGATGTCATCAGGATTCCACCTGAAAGCTGTACTTTCCTCTGTGTTGGCTTGACTCTCAGGCAGGCCCTACAGCACCAGGCTCACCTCCCAATGGAATGGGCCCCTTCTTTCCTAGTAGTTCTAGTAAAAGTCACAGAATTTGGCCTTGCAGGCCTTGTTTGAACCACCACTGAGACCAAGGGTGGAAGTTCTTATTGGCCTGGCCTAGATCGTGTGTGTGAGGGTGAAGTAGTGCCTCAAACAAAATTCCAGTGCTGTTTCTGAAATGAACAAGAATGGAGGCTAGGCAGCAAAGACCAGATGTCTATCACACATGTACGATTCCATCAGTTCTTAGCAGAACCCTGTGAGGTAGCTCTTGTCCTCCCATTAGATACATGAGGACGTGAAGGTGCAAAGCAGTGGAGAGCCAGGGACTAGCAGAGCAGAGCCCACCTCCCACTGCCCCTGATGGAGTCTCTTTGGTCTCAGGCACCCTGCAGTCCAGCCCTGCAACCACATCCCCATCAGGATCCCTCAGTGGCTCCCAGGACGATAGCGATTCCGACATGGCCTTCAGTGTCAACCAGTCCTCCTCAGCATCTGAATCATCCCTGGGTAAGGAAGGGCAAACCTTCAGGGATGGGGGAGTGGAGGGTGCAGGGAGACAGGGGCTCGCCCTGGTGGCTGTACCAGCCCTTCCTGGGGCTAAATAAGGTGGCTGCCTTTCCCCCGCATCCTTTCCTTCTTCAGCTGTAGGGAGGAGAAACATCTGGATATGGCATCCCAGAGGGTGATAATGGTGCTTGATGCTTGGGGGTAGGAGCGTAGGAAAGGGGGCAAAACCCAGGAGAATAACCAAAACTGGTGTCTCCCAAAGTTGTCCCCCCATGGATTCTGCCATAGAAGCCCTGCCTTCTTGGGATTGCCCCAGCAGAGCCCACCTGAGAACCACGGATTAAGGTCTGCCTGTTCTCCCTTTCTGCAGTGACGGCCCCCAGCTCCCCACTGAGCCCACCAGTGTCCCCCGTGTTCTCCCCACCGGAGCTGGCGGGCAGCAAGAACAGCGAGTGCGCGGTGTGCTTTGATGGCGAAGTGGACACAGTCATCTACACGTGTGGACACATGTGCCTGTGCCACGGCTGCGGCCTGCGGCTCAAGAGGCAGGCCCGGGCCTCCTGCCCCATCTGCCGGCGGCCCATCAAGGACGTCATTAAGATCTACAGGCCGTAGCCTGGCCCGCCGACGGCCTTGACCAGAGCAAGGTCACCTTTCTGAAGCCCACCCCCACCCCGGGCCGGGCAACCACCATGGCCGCCGGGGAGTCCAAGGGCAGCAGCTATCTTGCCTGCCGCTCTCCAGTGGTGGGCAAGGCGTGACACTCGTGGACACGAGGCCCCCGGGGGTCTCAGTCCAAGTGAGGGTTGCTTCTGGCTCGAAAGTGCTTTGCCCCCAAAAGGCCGTCCCAAGAGCGAGCTCAGGAACTGCCTGGCAGACTGCCCTGTCCCCCGGTGACCTCTCAGCTGAGATATGGCGTCCTGTGTGCAATGCCTTTTGCTGGGGTTGGGTTGAGTGTGTGTGAGAGAGGGGGAGGGGAGGGAGGGAGACAGTCCAGAGAGGGCAAGTGTGTGAGAATGACCTAGAGAGAACGTGTAGGTATTTATCCAGGGATCCTGGCTCTAGGAGGTTATTTAACACTAAGGAATGTGCAATCCGGAGCCCAGACGGTAGCGTGACTAGAAGTTGTTCACTTTACAGGGCTGTGACGTCAGCTGGTTTTGAATGTACAAAGCCTGCACCTAAACAGAACTCCCTCAGGTGGTATAGAAAAGGGACACTCAGATTTTCTAAGGCGAGGAAAAAATAGCTCATTGTTTACAGCTCCGAAGCGGCAACTCCTTGGGGAGTAGTTGGGCGGAGAACATAAGAGAACAATTTGCTTTTTCAGTTTCTAACTCAGTCTTGGAGAGGAGTTTTGACTGGGTGCTGGGGCCAGAGCTCTGGGCGGTGTCTTCTCCAGAAGCCTTGTCACCCCTTCAGCCCCAGACAGCCTAATTACAAGCACACCACCCCTTGACTCCATCCCTATATGCTTTTAGTCTGTAGCATCCTCACCGTCTCCAAGGAGAAGACAAGCAACAGGTTCCCTTTTCCTGGGGCAGGGGGAAAGAATCCTAGATGCCGGTGAGCCACCTGGGGTTGGAAAGGGTCACTCCGAAGCTCTCCATATTTCCTGCTGAAATACGGGGCCTGGCATTTGCCAACGGCTGTGGGCATCACCAGGATGACCTGCTGGCCAAGTAGGGGAAGGAAGCAGGGCTTTGCAACCAGTCTTTGTCCTGATTCTCAGCTTATCTCCCCCTGGTGATTACTAAGATGTTAACTGTTCATTAGGGTGTTAACTAGGAACTGAGACACTCGCTGAAAATGCTGACACTGGGACTATCCCCCTCCCCAGGGTTATTTGCTGGGCACTTCCTGGGACCCTGGCCCTGCCCCAACCCCCTCCTCCCCCTCCCCTCCCCCCTCCCCCCTGCCTGGGCCCATCTCTGCAGACTCCCGGACCACACCTGAGCTGATGGGCTGGGAGGCCTGCAATTCCCTTCTGGGCCCCACCTCTGCCCTGTCTTGTGCTGTACCTTTAGGGAGGTCCCTGGGCCTCTCTGTTTCTCAGTTCCCGATCTGTCCAAGAGGAAGCCTGCTACCTGCTCACTCCAGAGCTCTTGGCAGGACTGGCACATTTTAAAAGGCCCAAGACACCTTGCAAAGAGCAGGTATTGTTTTTAGTCCAATTCTTAATCTGTTCCTCTGTTGAGGGAAGCAGGGAAGGGAGGACATTCAGAGTTTTTGCCTTCATGTAACAAGTGTTGGTTGCGTGTCTGGGGTCCCCCTCGTCAGATCAAGGCCCATAAGGCCAGTCAGTCCTTGCCCTTGTGATGCTCCAGGTCTTGGACCATCTGCTTCTCTTCTGCCTGGTATTCCGACCTGATCTCAACTTCAGAAACCCTCCTCTTGCCCCTTCAAGGATCCCTGATTAGTTCTTTTTCCCTTATGAACTTGGGAAACATGCCCAGGTTTTAATTTTGCAGCAGAATCTTTAGGGGAGTGACTGGCACCCCAGCATTTGCCAAGATAAGAGTTTGCAAACCTAGGCGGCGCTCGGCACCCAGCTGAATTTGGTCCGCTGGAGCCTTCCATTTCCCCCACGTGCTGGGTGTGGGCAAGGCCACGCACAGGCCCCATGTGAGAGGGCTAGTCACCCACAGGACCGTGGTTCTCCAGGCAGCAGCTCCACTGACTGGATTGAGCCATAGTCACAAGCCCCGGTGGTCTCGGCGGCCTGGGGGAGCCAGCTCCTCTCTCTTGTCCCCTCGGGTTCCAGCCAGGGTCAGTGCAACCACTGCCAGGAATCCAGGGATCGAGGGCCTGGACCCAGGGTGGACCAGACCATGTGCCTGGTGACCTATTACCTGGGAAGAAAGGAGCTGGTGGCCTGTTTAACATGCTCTGCAGCTGCTATAAATAGCCTCCCTGTTTCCAAGAGGAATTAAGGGTGTGTTTATCTTCTAAAAACCAGACATTTCCTGATGCTCTAAACTGATTTCTTCAGCGCTGCAGAGGAGCTGCCCACACCGCCCTCTAGGTTCTGTCTGGAGAGGGGGCAGGAGGAAGAAGGAAGGGAACCACTCTCCTTTATTTGGCATCACTGTGTGCCCGGCACTGGGCTGGAGAGGTGCATCCCCATGTCAATCCTGTGAGGGAGGTCTTAGTACCATATTGAGTCGTATCAAAGACACCACTGATGACAAAACACACCATTCTATGTACCCATAAGGGAAAAACACTGCCGATTTCAACTATAAGGTGCCACAGCTATTCGATTCATTTTACTCCGACATAAGTGGAGAAGCTGTGCTCCTAGAATCAGTGAAATACGATATTATCTCCAGTTGGCAGGTAAGAGAACTAAGGTGCTGGAAGTGAAGCAGGAGGTGACAGGACTGGGCTTCAAACCCAGGAGCGCGTGATGCCAAAACCCACGCTCTCTGCTGCTTGGCCCCGAGCCCAGAAAGCTCGAGACTGCTTGAGTTTTCTTCCTTGAAGCTCACCTGGTCAGCGCCTGGAGAGAGCTGGGCACCCGCCCCTGTGTGAGGGTTCCGGCCCCAGAATGCGGCCCCTGTGCCGCCCGGAACCCTGGGAGCACAAGTGTCCTTCCTTTCAGGCTTATCTGCCTACTGCCCACCTTCTCCCGGCAGAGCTGAGCCACGTGTGAGCTTGGGTCCAACCCAAGCCTCCTCCTGTTACATGGGGGTGCCCATCAGAGGCAACTTTGGGGAGACACTTGTCCCACCACCTTCCTGGGCCTCATGACCACCAACCCCTAAGTATGGCCCCCAGCGCGAGGACAGGAAGACCAGAGGATGCCCCCTTTGTTGTGGTCTGGTGCCTGTTCATTCTGAACCACCAGAGAAATTGAGCTGTTTCCAAGTCAAGACAAACTCCTTTTTCTAGCCCATTCTCAGAACTGGGAGTCTTCTGGGATTTAGCTACCCAGGGCAGCTGCTCCCCTAAGTACAGCAATGCTTTTTCAGTCATCCGACAACCACTGGTCAGCGTGGCCTGTGTTCTGGACAAAGGGATGGGAACCGGGTCTAAAGACAAGGCCTGCAGGGAGCTCGCAGTCCAGAGCAGGAGGTGGGCAGATTTGTAAACTTGTATTTGACCCATCTAGTGCTGGGTCCTGTGGTAGCACTTAGTAGTTACTCGTTAAAGATTTACTGAGTAAATCAGAAATCAGGTTGAGTCTTCAGGGTTTGGTAAAACACCATGTATACATGCACGCAAAGTCATTCAACAGACATTTGCTGAGTGCCCACCAGGCGTGGGGTGCTGGGAGGACGGAGCTGAGAGGACAGGACCCCAGCTCTAATGTCAGAGGGAGTGATATTATGAGACATTTGGGGCAGAGTCCATGGGCTTTCCTGGCCATTCTGTTGCCTCGGGGGTCTATCTTAGTGAGTACACAACTGCTTTCCAGACCCAGAGCCCCCTGCACACTTCAGAAAGCCTTCTCTGAATTAGGAATGCCGGGCATCTCGTAGTCACTGAGTTGCTGCCGAAATGGCCTTGGACAGAACCCTCAAGAGCCCCACCGACCGATAATCGCCTTCAGGTCTTGCCAGGGAGACACAGGGAGGTAGCTACCTGCTACTTTCAGGCCTTGGGACTGGTGGCTGGCAATCAATCCCCAAGTCGACAGAGAACCCCCAGTCAGTTCCAGAATAGGGTTGTGCAAACTCTTGGCGAATGAGAGGCAGTCACCTTCCGCTGCTCAATCCTGTCTCTGACCCGGTTCTGGCAGAAGGACTCCGGCTCAGGAACACGTGTCCTCCCGGCATCTCTCGGTATTTAATTTTCTCACCGTCTTTCCCAAGTCCCTAGTGAGATGACTTGTACAACAATTTGTCTGTGCCTTATGAAAGTGTCTGTGCACTTTTAATCCTTTTTGAAAGCAACTTTAAAAAGTGGGCCGGGGACTAGCATACGTGGTAGTGTTCTAGAAATTTGTGCTCATCACTGAAACCCTTCTGCATTGTGTATTTGATGTTGGAGTGAAGAAGTGTACGTCCCCCGCCCCACCCCACTACCTGTGTACAGACCTTTTTAAAAATGTCTCTTTTTCTGATTCAATACTGTGACCTCTCCAATACAGTCTAATCTTTGGAGATCTGTAATAAAGATTTCAAAACCTGGGGGGAATGGGTGGGGAAGGGTTTGCACTGGTCCTGTGTGTTGTGCTCTTGCGTGTTGTGTGTTTTGATTTTTGTCTGTTTTTATCCGTTTTATATTAACATAATTTTCCTGTTTAAAAAAACAAATACAACTTTGGCTTGTTAAGAAAGTCTCTTCAGGACTCAGTTTTAAAAATCACAGTTGCCGACACAGTTGGGGAGTGGAGGTAAGGGATACAAATCATTGCCAGCCTTGAGGAGACAATTTGCAAAATGTCTATAGAACCCTGAGAATATTCAAGCCTTTTGCCAAGTAACTCCTGAGAAAATATCCCCAGGAAATAATTCTTGTTGAGGATAAGCTCTATATGTAAAGATGTTCATTGCAGCATTATTTATAATGATGAAAAACTAGAAGCAAGCCTGATGACCAACAACCAGGGTTTATAGTTGTCCCCCACCATTCTATCATCAGGGGATTGGCTCCAGGACCACCCTGCCTTGGAGTATCCACGGATGCCCAAATCCCTTATATAAGATGGTGTCGTATTTCCATATAACATACGCATATCCTCCCATATACTTTAAATCATCTCTAGAGTACTTATAATACCTAATGCAAGGCAAATGTTACGTAAATAATCACCAGCCCAGCAAATTCAAGTTTTGCTTTTTGGAACTTTCTGGAATTTTTTTTTCAAATATTTTCCATCTGAGTCTGGTTGAATCCACAGATGCGGAACCTGCTGATATGGAGGGCCAACTGTACTTGCCAAGAGCTCTTGGTTACAAGTGACAGAAACCCAACTGGAACAGGCTTTGGGGAATTAAAAGGCTCAGGTAACTGAGAAGTCCAGTATCAAAACCCAAGAACTCACTTCGGGTGCATTTCGATCCGGAATCTGAAAAGCTGCAAGAGGATGTGGTCTTTCCCCCTCTGCCTCTGCCTTCTTTTGTCCCCACTTCCCACACACGTTCTCAAGACAGCTGGCAGCAGGTCCAGGTTATATCCTGCCTTTGAGCAATCCCTGCGTGGACCAAACTGGATCACGTGCCCCTTCCTTAGCCAATCATGGAAGCTGGGGAGATCCGGGGCTCTGATTGGTCAGACTCAGGACATGGGCTCACCTCCACCCAATAGCCGCACCTGTTGAATTATGGGTTGGGGGGTGGGAATCAGGGACCCCATGGGAAAATTGAAGCAATGTTGAAGGAAAGCTGGGCAGGGAGGAACAACAGGTGTCTAAGAAAGGTTGAGTAAAACATGATACAGATATATCCCTGAGAAATAGTATGGGCTGTGAAACCAGACAGCCTGGTGCTCACCTCCACATTGGGCCAGACACTTAAACTCTTTGTGCCTCAGTTTTCTCATCTGCAAAGCAAGAATAATATGAGCTCCTGGTTTTAGGATGGATGTGAGCATTATTGAGATCATGCGGGTGATGTGCTAGGCACAGCATCTGGCACTCAGCAAAGAGTTTATAACACAGGAACATGTTTACATTAAAATATACTGCGAAAATCAAGATATAAAACTGCACATACAAAAAACAAATAACCCAATCAAAAAATGGGGGAAGATCTAAATAGACATTTCTACAAAGAAGACATACAGATGGCCAAAAAGCACATGAAAAGATACTCAGCATCAGTAATTATTAGAGAAATGCAAATCAAAACTACAATGAGGTATCACCGGTCAGAATGGCCATCAAAAAATCTACAAACAATAAATGCTGGAGAGGGTGTTGAGAAAAGGGAACCCTCCTACACTGTTGGTGGGAATGTAAATTGGTGCAGCCTGTAAGAAGAACAATATGGAGGTTCCTTAAAAAATTAAAAATAGAGCTGCCATGTGACCCAGCAATCCCACTACTGGGCATATACCCTGAGAAAACCATAATTCAAAAAGTACACGCACCCCAATGTTCATTGCAGCACTATTTATAATAGCCAGGACATGGAAGCAACCTAAAAGTCCATCAACAGAGAATTGGATAAAGAAGATGTGGTACATATACACAATGAAATATTACTCAGCAATAAAAAAGAGCAAAATAATGCCATTTGCAGCAACATGGATGGACCTGGAGATTGTCATACTGAGTGAAATAAGTCAGACACAGAAAGACAAATATCATATGATATCACTTACATGTGGAGTCTAAAAAACGGGGCTATAGATGAACTTATTTACAAAACAGAAGTCGAGTCACAGACGTAGAAAACAAGCCTATGGTTACCAGGGGATAAGGGAGTGGGGGGAGGGATAAACTGGGAGATTGGGACTGACATATATACACACTACTATATATAAAATAGATAACTAATAATAACCTGCTGTATAGCACAAGGAACTCTACTCAATACTCCGTAATGGCCTACATAGGAAAAGAATCTTAAAAAAAAAAAAAGTAGATATATGTATATGTATAACTGACTCACTTTCCTGTATACCTGAAACTAACACAACATTGTAAATCAACTATACCCCAATAAAAATTTAAAAAGCAACAACAACAAGTCAAAAACAACCCTGCACATACACTTTGATTGGATGGATGTCAAACAAACAAACAAAACAAACCAACAACAACAACCAATAGTCCTAAAACCTAACCATGCGTTGGAATGACCAACAGAATAGAAGCAAAATGTCCATGGGGGTTGTGTCTGGGAGATGGCATTATTGGTAACTTTTTTTCTGCCATGTTTTCCAATTTTTCTATAATGACCAGTTATTACTTTTAATTTAAACTTCTTATTTGGAAAAATTATCTCCCTACTCTGCAAAACCCGACAGGAACAGCTGGCCCTTGCTAGAATTCATCAGGAATTCCCAGGCTGATTGTCTGCGTTTGAGATCCAAATTTAGTCACGGTGGAGATAAGGGCTTGCTAGTTTCTAGTGGAGACCAGGCCAGGCTAACCAGTTTGGTTGGGCTTCCTCCAGGCCAGGCTTTAGAGCCCAGATTTCTGGGGTGGAGCCTTGCAGTGGTATCAGGAGTGGGGGGAAGGAAGAAGAGAAGTTGCTGCCCAGGGCTGTTCTTCCTGGCTTGTTAGAACAGCCCAGCTAGGTGACATTGAATTTTGGAAACAGTAGGGTAAGAGAAATGAACCAGCATTTATCAAGCAGGAGAAACCGTGATTTTCACACATTCTCTCAATGAATCTTCACCACAATATTTGTCTCCTCATTTTACAGGGAGGAAACCAGGCTCCCTCCAAGGTAGAAGTAGTATTAGACCCCAGGTGTGCCTGTTCCAGAGTAAAGAGGCAAAATCTTTCAGAGGCACATTTTCACCCTTTCCCTTAGGTCTCAGAGGCAGAGTCTGCCCAGAACTTAATCTAAAAGCTTAATCCCTGAACCAATCTCTGTCACACACCCACACCTGATACAAAATCAGGTATGACATGGTCTTTACCCTCAAGAATCAACCAATCTGGAACGGGAAGGCAGACCCCAAAACAGACGTGTTCAGACTAGTGTAGTTCTGAGGCTGCTGGGACAGATCAAATCCAAGGCATAAAAGCTCTTGATCATTTAGTGATGTAATTTAAGCATCCTTCTTTCTGCTGGATGTTCAGGCTTTTACCAATGCCTGGGCCATACTCCCAGGCACATCATATTCTTGTCTAAAGCTTCAGTGTACAAAGCCCATGCCCTGACCCTCAGCATCGCTGATGCAGCTAGCCTCAGAGGAGTTTTGCCAAAACATATATATAAAGACTTCTCTTTCCCTCATTTCCTGGGTTCCCGCAGGACAAACAATCCTTAATAGTAATAATAATAATAAACAAATCATTTAATGACCACTTACTATGTGCTAAGGACATCCATTGAATCCTCATGACAGCTCTTTGAGGTAGATCCCATCATTACTCCCATTTATGGAGAGAAAACCAAGACTCAGAGAAATTAGTAACTTTATCCCACTGTGCATGGCCTCTCAAAGACAAAAGGATTTCTTCTCTTTCTTTTTCTAATTATTTCCCAGAATCTAAACCCAGTGATTTTTCAAGGGCAAATGGGCCTGGAACATATTCACTTGTGTTTTCATTGATCCTACAAACAGCCATTCAGGTAGGTATTATTGTCCCATTTTACAGGTAAGGGAAGGGAGGCTCAGAGAGGGCAATGACCTGCCTGAATCACACAGCTCGTGAGCTGTGGAGCCCAGGTTGTGAACCACGTCTGGCTCCTTCCACGGCATCATGGCTTCTCTGTGAGTAAACTGTAGGGAGGGGGAGGGGGAGGGGAAGGAAGAGGAAAGAGAAGAAAGAAAAGGAAGGGTGGGAGAGGAGGGAAGGGGAGAGAAGCGGAAGGGAGAGAACCAGACTCAGCACCTAGAAGGGCAAGGAGAGAAAAGCTGTCAAGCCAGGTCCTCAGCTTACATAACGTCTATTAGCCCAATTCCAGGGACAGAGAATCTTTGCTTCTCCGTTCAGGCTCAAGTCTCCTGGCTCTTGGAAGCTGGTTTTGGCTCCCACACAGGGATGTGGAAAATGAACTTTCCAGGCATCCAGCTATGGGAACAGAGCCCCAACCTTGGCTGTTAAATGTACCCAGGGGAAGCTTCCAGAAGTCCCTGGGGCAGCTGCATCAGAGTGCTTTGGGCAGGCTGGGCCCCTTCCCTCAGCCCCCTCCCCTCCTGGCTATGACCTGCCCAGGTCTAAACCTTCCTCTCGCAATTCACAGCCTCAGACTCCCCTCCTGCCTCTCCCCGATGCCAGGGAAAGGCTTCAGCCATCCTTTGAGGACTCTGGAGGAACTGCTCAGGAGTCAGCCGGACAGGCCAGAGTTCACATCCACACTCAGACCCCAACAAACTGGGGCACTTGGTCTGCCCATGGTGCCTTCTTGGGGTGCTGTTCATCTCGAAGTCTGTGTGGCTGCGATGGGGAGGCTCCCTCTCTGCACCTCACCTCCCTGCCTCTAGGTGGGGCTGTAGAACCACTCACTCCCCAGGTCCTGAGGAGGCTGCGTTCCGGCTTGTCAGTTCCCAGCAGGGTATCCACTATGATGGAGTCTAGCATAGGGGGATGAGAGCGCGGGCTCAGGAGACAGACAAGCCTGAAGTCCAGGCCTGCCTCTGCTGTGGGGCAAGTTACTGACCCTCTCTGAGCCTCAGTTCCTGCATCTTTGAGGCGAGAGGGTGTCAGCCCCGTGGTGGACAGCTCAGGACGCTCCGTGTCAGGAAGTGGCTGGCACTTAGGAAGTGCTCAGTAGGTGGTTACCGTTTTTACCAGTACTGCGGGCCTGCTACACCACCTCCCCCATTCATCCCACTCCTCCCTGTCCCAGCTGGGCCAGGGGTCACCTCTGTCACCCCACAGTCCCCTGGGCCTCCCTCCAGGCCCCGTACTACCTCAAGGAGTGGGCCTGTGACACGGCTAGCAGCATCTACAGGTGATCAGCACAGGTTTCCCAAATAGTAGAACCTTGATTTCAACATCTCCCTCCCCCAAGTGTGGAATATCTGGCATTAGCACACCTCCTACCCACAAGGAATGAAAGCGAGGGACGATCAGATGGCAGGGGCTCCCAGGCCTCTGAGCTGGCCCCGGCCCCTCGCCCCTTGCTTGTTTTGGCTCCCTGTCAAGAATGCTGGCCCGGGCCTGGGAGGCTGACTGACCTCAGACTCCGGAGGGGAAGTCACACTTTCGATCAACTCCCCGGAGCAGCCCTGCATTCCAGGAGGGGCGTGGGAAGGGCCAGGCTTCCCCCGGCTGAGCTGAGCGGAGAGCTGCCTGCAGCCTGGTCATCCCCGCAGCAGCCTCGGCACTGGCCCACGCCCACCTTGGCGTCACCTAGGGGAACCTGCCCCACCAGGGGGGGATGGGGACGGGGGTCTGGGAGAAGATGCCCAAAGCCACCACAGGAAAGAAATGCAGGGAGGTGCCCAGGGAGGTGTCTCTGGCTTTTCCCATCCATGCCCCAGCTTCCAGTGCTAGCTGATTTGCCTTTTCCAGTGTTATCTCCATCCTCACAAAAACAGGAATCTTCTCCATTATTCTGAGCAATTCAGGCCTCCCTCAAGCCCCTGTCCCCCAACAGGTGGTCCCAAGGCTGTCTAGAGCCGTCCCTCCCAGCCCAGCCTTGCTGTCTAGCCCCCTCCCCGCCCCCGGGGTTGTTTCAGCTGGAGTTGTTTTCGGGGGCGCCAGTCCTGGGGAAGGCTTCCCTGGGGAGGTCACCCAAGAGCTGGGCTTTGGAGCATGGACAGCGGTTGGCCAGCAGAGAGGATCAGCCCAAGCATGGTCTACAGCAGAGTGCAGCGTGAGCACAGAGGCTGTGGACAGCATGATGGGTGGGGCAAAGGTCCCCAGAGACATCTTCCTTCTGCTACAACCAGCCTCTCTTCCTCCAGAGGTTCCCACGACTCCCCTGGCTGGCGGCTCCTGGGCAGGCTTCCTCCCACAGACCAGTCTCCAGAAGGGACAGAAGAATGGGCCAAGGGCAGTGGAGTAGCCTGCGCAGGGGGTCAGGAGAGAGGATAGCCATGTGATGCTGGGTGAGGGCTCCATCCCCTTTGGGACCACGTTTTCCCCATACCCACCATGAGGCAGTGACCCTAGAAGTCCTGAGGTCCAGAGAAGGGAGCCTTCTGGGCTCCTCCTTGGGGGAGATTGGCTGATTCTTTCTAGAAGATGGAGCACTGTCGTCCTCTAGTGGCTTTGGTGAGAGGCGGCAAAAACCAAAGCAGAAACTACTGGACAGGTAGTCACGGTCCAAGTGCTGACGGATCTACTGCCCCGCCACACCCACCCTCAGCAGATCCTCCGATGTCACCAGATGACCTGGGAAGCCAGGCTCCTGCGAATGGCGTTGGGGATCTGGGTAAGCTTGAGGAGGGCCTGTTAGGGTGACAGGCTGTGCTGAGGTTACATCTGGGTCTGAGGTTGGGCTGGCACTGAGGTGGGGGACACGGTGAGGGTGGACTGGGGCTGGGCCCAGGACAGGTTCCTTCCCAAGACCCCACAATGCTGGGAGGAAGGTACGTGGTTCCTAACTCTGGTTCCCACCTCAGGCCACTGATCTGACTGGCTCTGTTTAACCCACACATGAAACCCTGTGTCAGGCACATTAAAATAAAACAAGAAGCCCATCAGTAAACTTGCTCAAGCCTCTTAGATGGCCTCATCCACCAGAGGGCAGACAGCAGAAGCAAGAAGAACTACAGCCCTGCAGCCTGTGGAACAAAAACCACATTCACAGAAAGATAGACAAGATGAAAAGGCAGAGGGCTATGTACCAGATGAAGAAACAAGATAAAACCCCAGAAAAACAACTAAATGAAGTGGAGATAGGCAACCTTCCAGAAAAAGAATTCAGAATAATGATAGTGAAGATGATCCAGGACCTTGGGAAAAGAATGGAGACAAAGATCGAGAAGATGCAAGAAATGTTTAACAAAGACCTAGAAGAATTAAAGAACAAACAAACAGAGATGAACAATACAATAACTGAAATGAAAAATACACTAGAAGGAATCAATAGCAGAATAACTGAGGCAGAAAAAACGGATAAGTGACCTAGAAGACAGAATGGTGGAATTTACTGCTGTGGAACAGAATAAAGAAAAAAGAATGAAAAGAAATGAAGACAGCCTAAGAGACTTCTGGGACAACATTAAACTCAACAACATTTGCATTATAGGGGTTCCAGAAGGAGAAGAGAGAGAGAAAGGACCCGAGAAAATATTTGAAGAGATTATAGTCGAGAACTTCCCTAACATGGGAAAGGAAATAGCCACCCAAGTCCAGGAAGCACAGAGAGTCCCATACAGGATAAACCCAAGGAGAAACACACCAAGACACACGGTAATCAAACTGGCAAAAATTAAAGACAAAGAAAAATTATTGAAAGCAGCAAGGGAAAAATGACAAATAACATACAAGGGAACTCCCATAAAGTTAACAGCTGATTTCTCAGCAGAAACTCTACAAGCCAGAAGGGAGTGGCATGACATATTTAAAGTGATGAAAGGGAAGAACCTACAACCAAGCTTACTCTACCCGGCAAGGATCTCATTCAGATTCGATGGAGAAATCAAAAGATTTACAGACAAGCGAGAGCTAAGAGAATTCAGCACCACCAAACCAACTCTACAACAAATGCTAAAAGAACTTCTCTAAGTGGGAAACACAAGAGAAGAAAAGGACCTACAAAAACGAACCCAAAACAACTAAGAAAATGGTAACAGGAACATACATACCGATAATTACCTTAAATGTGAATGGATTAAATGCTCCAACCAAAAGACACAGGCTCACTGAATGGATACAAAAACAAGACCCATATATATGCTGTCTGCAAGAGACCCACTTCAGACCTAGCGACACATACAGACTGAAAGTGAGGGGATGCAAAAAGATATTCCATGCAAAAGGAAATCAAAAGAAAGCTGAAGTAGCAATACTCATATCAGATAAAATAGACTTTAAAATAAAGAATGTTACAAGAGACAAGGAAGGACACTGCATAATGATCAAGGGATCAATCCAAGAAGAAGATATAACAATTATAAATATATATACTCCCAACATAGGAGCACCTCCATACATAAGGCAACTGCTAACAGCTATAAGAGAGGAAATCGACAGTAACACAATAATACTGGGGGACTTTAACACCTCACTTACACCAATGGAAAGATCATCCAAACAGAAGATTACTAAGGAAACACAAGCTTTAAATGACACAATAGACCAGATAGAGTTAATTGATTTTTATAGGACATTTCATCCAAAAACAGCAGATTACACTTTCTCCTCAAGTGCACACACAGAACATTCTCCAGGATAGATCACATCTTGGGTCACAAATCAAGCCTCAGTAAATTTAAGAAAATTGAAATCATATCAAGCATCTTTTCTGACAACAATGCTATGAGACTAGAAATGAATTACAAGGAAAAAAACATAAAAAACACAAACACATGGAGGCTAAACAATACATTACTAAATAACCAAGAGATCACTTGAGGAAGAAATCAAAGAGGAAATCAAAAAATACCTAGAGGAAAATGACAATGAAAACACGATGATCCTTGGGGCTTCCCTGGTGGCACAGTGGTTGACAGTCCACCTGCCGATGCAGGGGACACGGGTTCGTGCCCTGGTCTGGGAAGATCCCACATGCCGCGGAGCGGCTGGGCCCATGAGCCATGGCCGCTGAGCCTGCGCATCCGGAGCCTGTGCTCCGCAACGGGAGAGGCCACAGCAGTGAGAGGCCCGCGTACAGGAAAAAAAAAAACAAAAAAACACGATGATCCAAAACCGATGGGATGCAGCAAAAGCAGTTCTAAGAGAGAAGTTTATAGCAATACAATCCTACCTCAAGAAACAAGAAAAATCTCAAATAAATAATCTAACCTTACACCTAAAGGAACTAGAGAAAGGAGAACAAACAAAACCCAAAGTTAGCAGAAGGAAAGAAATCATAAAGAGCAGAGCAGAAATAAATGAAATAGAAACAAAGAAAATAATAGCAAAGATCAATAAAACTAAAAGCGGGTTCTTTGAGAAGATAAACAAAATTGATAAACCATTAGCCAGACTCATCAAGAAAAAGAGGGAGAGGACTCAAATCAATAGAATTAGAAATGAAAAAGGAGAAGTTACAACAGACACCGCAGAAATACAAAGCATCCTAAGAGACTACTACAAGCAACTCTATGCCAATAAAATGGACAACCTGGAAGAAATGGACAAATTCTTAGAAAGGTATAAGCTTCCAAGACTGAACCACGAAGAAATAGAAAATATGAACAGACCAATTACAAGTAATGAAATTGAAACTGTGATTAAAAATCTTCCAACAAACAAAAGTCCAGGACCAGATGGCTTCACAGGTGAATTCTATCAAACACTTAGAGAAGAGCTAACACCCATCCTTCTCAAATGTTTCCAAAAAATTGCAGAGGAAAGAACACTCCCAAATTCATTCTATGAGGCCACCATCACCCTGATACCAACACCAGACAAAGATACTACAAAAAAAGAAAATTACAGACCTATATCACTGATGAATACAGACGCAAAAATCCTCAACAAAATACTAGCAAACAGAATCCAACAACACATAAGAGGATCATATACCATGATCAAGTGGGATTTATCCCAGGGATGCAAAGACTCTTCAATATATGCAAATCAATCAATGTGATAGAGCATATTAACAAATTGAAGAAGAAAAACCATATGATCATCTCAATAGATGCAGAAAAAGCTTTTGACAAAATTCAACACCAATTTATGATAAAAACTCTCCAGAAAGTGGGCATAGAGGGAACCTACCTCAACATAATAAAGGCCATATTTGACAAACCCACAGCAAACATCATCCTCAATGGTGAAAAACTGAAAGCATTTCCTCTAAGATCAGAAACAAGACAAGGATGTCTACTCTCACCACTATTATTCAACATAGTTGTGGAAGTCCTAGCCATGGCAATCAGAGAAGAAAAAGAAATAAAAGGGATACAAATTGGAAAAGAAGAAGTAAAACTGTCACTGTTTGCAGATGACATGATACTATACATAGAAAATCCTAAAGATGTCACCAGAAAACTACTAGAGCTAATCAATGAATCTGGTAAAGTTGCAGGATACAAAATTAATGCACAGAAATCTCTTGCATTCCTATACACTAATGATGAAAAATCTGAAAGAGAAATTAAGGATACACTCCCAATTACCATTGCAACAAAAAGAATAAAATAGGTAGGAATAAACCTACCTAGGGAGACAAAATACCTGTATACAGAAAACTATAAGACACTGATGAAAGAAATTACAGATGATACAAACAGATGGAGAGATATACCATGTTCTTGGACTGGAAGAATCAATATTGTGAAAGTGACTATACTACCCAAAGCAATCTACAGATTCAATGTAATCCCTATCAAATTACCAATGTCATTTTTTACATAACTAGAACAAAAATCTTAAAATTTGTATGGAGACACAAAAGACCCTGAATAGCCAAAGCAATCTTGAGGGAAAAAAATGGAGCTGGAGGACTCAGACTCCCTGACTTCAGGCTATACTACAAAGCTACAGTAATCAAGACAATATGGTACAGGCACAAAAACAGAGATATAGATCAATGGAACAGGATAGAAAGTCCAGAGATAAACCCACGCACCTATGGTCAACTAATCTATGACAAAGGAGGCAAGGATATACAATGGAGAAAAGACAGTCTCTTCAGTAAGTGGTGCTGGGAAAATTGGACAGCTACATGTAAAAGAATGAACTTAGAATGCTCCCTAACACCATACACAAAAATAAACTCAAAATGGATTAAAGACCTAAATGTAAGACCAGACACTGTAAAACTCTTAGAGGAAAACATAGGAAGAATACTCTTTGACATAAATCACAGCAAGATCTTTTTTGATCCACCTCCTAGAGTAATGGAAATAAAAACAAAAATAAACAAATGGGACCTACTGAAACTTAAAAGCTTTTGCAAAGCAAAGGAAACTACAAACAAGACAAAAAGACAACTCTCAGAATGGGAGAAAATATTTGCAGACGAATCAACGGACAAAGGATTAATCTCCAAAATATATAAACAGCTCATGCAGCTCAATATTAAAAAAAAAACCCAATCCAAAAATGGGCAGAAGACCTAAATAGACATCTCTCCAAAGAAGACATACAGATGGCCAAGAAGTACATGAAAAGCTGCTCAACATCACTAATTATTAGAGAAATGCAAATCAAAACTACAATGAGGTATCACCTCACACCAGTTAGAATGGGCATCATCAGAAAATCTACAAACAACAAATGCTGGAGAGGGTGTGGAGAAAAGGGAACCCTCTTGCACTGTTGGTGGGAATGTAAATTGATACAGCCACTATGGAGAACAGTATGGAGGTTCCTTAAAAAACTAAAAATAGAATTACCATATGACCCAGCAATCCCACTACTGGGCATATACCCAGAGAAAACCATAATTCAAAAAGACACATGCACCCCAATGCTCATTGCAGCACTATTTACAATAGCCAGGTCATGGAAGCAACCTAAATGCCTATTGACAGACAAATGGATAAAGAAGATGTGGTACATACATACAATGGAATATTACTCAGCCATAAAAAGGAACGAAATTGGGTCATTTGTAGAGACGTGGATGAATCTAGGGCCTGTCATACAGAGTGCAGTAAGTCAGAAAGTGAAAAACAAATATCGTATATTAATGCATATATGTGGAACCTAGAAAAATGGTACAGATGAACCAGTTTGCAGGGCAGAAATTGAGACACAGCTGTAGAGAACAAACATGTGGACACCAAGGGGCGAAAGCGGTAGAGGGGGGTGGTGGTGTGATGAATTGGGAGATTGGGATTGACATATATACACTAATATGTATCAAATGGATAACTAATAAGAACTTGCTGTATAAAAAAATTAATAGAAATAAATAAATTAATTAACTAAAATAAAACAAGGAAAATGCAATCAAGAGAAACCCTCGAGTCATTATGCTAAGTGAAATAAGCCAGTAAGGAAGTCTGGTCTGGGTTTGTGACAAGCTCTGCAGACGGTAAACTCAACCGTGTTTTGCGTAGAAGGGGCAGAATCCCAGCACGAGTAGCCGGCACCATGGAAGCAGTGGATGGTACTCATGGCCGGGTGTGGAGTGGAATGCCCGTGGGTGAGGCTGGACGGGGTGTGTCAATGGCAGCGCCATAGCTCTATCCCTGCCTCTGCACACGGCAGCCCTGACCGCCCAGAAACACATCCTCTCAGCTTCTGGTCAGAGCTCCTCTTTCCATCTTTACAGCTCAAGACCTGCCATTCCATGTCACTGGAACACATTTAACATGAGAATATCGATAAATTATAAAGGGAAAAAAAAGAGCTACAGACCCTATCTATAAACAACTTGATAACCTTAAAATATACATGAATAACTGACATAGAAAAAAAGCTGGAAGGAATACGCCAAAATGTGAACAGTGGTTATCTTGATGGAGAGATGATGGTGGTGAGTGGTTTTATTTTCTTTGGCTTCTCTGCATGTGAAATAAAAAATTTCTATCAGGAACGTATACTGTAGTATATGTATATTGTAGTTGTCTAATACAAGAAGGGTCTGGACAGTGTGCATAAAAAGAGAGCTGGCAAGACAAGACGATCTTCTAAAGAGAGTGAGCAAAGTGGAGTCCAGTGAGTAAGCCAATTTCTCTAACACAACGCAGTCTCTGCCCTCACCAGTCTCATGGTCAGGTAGCAGGGACAGACATGGAAGCAAATGGTACAAGAGTGACCAGCACTATGACTGGGGTAAGCTCAGGAGAATGTGGGAGCTCTGATCAAGGCTGAGAAGGTGGGGGAGGCTTCCAGGAGGAGGGAACCCTTGAGGAGCATCTTGAAGGGGGAACAGATGGTCTCCAGGTGCAGAAGAGGAGGAACGGTTTGCCAAGCAGAAGGAACAGTACGTGCAAAGACCCTGAGGCAGCTTCATTCCAGCCTGGGTGGCTCATCAGGCCAATACAAACAAATAAAACCAGGAGTTTCCTGGTGGTCTGCTGGTTAGGATTCGGCGCTTTCACTGCTGTGGCCTGGGTTCACTCCCTGGTCGGGGAACTCCTGCAAGCCGTGCAGTGCGGCCAAAAAACAAACAAGCAAAACCACCAAAGGTATAAGAAGGAGGCGGTTTGGAGAGGATGGTATACTCCACCTTGAGGATAGCTTTTGAATATATTTTTGAACAGTCCCTTTTATTTCCCTTCCTACTTCACATAGAATAGAAAACACTTAAGCTCTGATTCACCTGTTAAACCACTTCCCAGAGCTGTGGTTTCCCTGAGAACTTGCAAACTGCCCAGCGAATGCTAAGAAGTTTGATCAGAAGCGGGGGCGTCTCCAGGGCTGTATATCATTCCCCACTTGTCTGCCAGGGAAGAAGTCATGCCCTGGGTTGGGGGTGACATGTGGGCTCTGTTGGCTCCGTGACCCCAGCAGAGTCGTTGGCGCTTGTTACCCTCAGTTTCTCCAGTAACCAAATAGATACATGATGGCCCCAAACAGCCTAGAAGACCTCTCACTGCATGACCTGGGTAGAGTGAAATTGTGAGACCCCAGGTGGCCTTAAAAAGCCTACCCACCTCTGCTGGAGAGAGCAGTGACACGTGTCAGGCTCAGGCTACCCCCTTCTTCATGGATGAAGGACAGAGGATGTGTGGGGTCCACCCTGACCATGCCCCACTCTGGCTCCTCCACTCCTACGACACCTGCCACCTCACTTTGTTCTGAGCTAGCCAGAGTAAACTGCCTTACAAATGTGGAAGGCTTGTATGTTTTAAATATTAACTGAGTCTCCCTGACCCCCGGCACTTCCCTCCCTTACCTGGAACCTCTCCCTCCCTCCATACTCAAAGGAAAGATGCCACAGGGCAGAAAGCAACCAGGGTGCAAGGACCCAGTGCACAGTAGATGCTCTAGGACCAATCTAGGGCTACCACGTGGAAAGATGGGATTGAGAATTGGCTCTGTGTTGTACACCTACTCCCATCAACATCTTGGCATGACACAAACCCCTGGAACTTGGCCATGACCTTGGCGGAAAGGTAGAGAACCCCGGTGGAATGGGGTCTCAAAATAGAAATGAAGTTGTGGGGAAAATCAGCTCATTTCACACATGCCTGGGTTAATGGAGTGGGTCGTGTACGCATGCTTCTCTCTCCGGCTGGAATGTTGCCCCACCATACTCCAAGTGCATACACTCACACACACTTTGCCTGGATCGTACCTACTTACCTGCTCTCCATTCAAACCTCACAGTTTCCATATGACTCCTCCAGAAAGCCTTCCCTGGCAGATCCCACCCCTTACCCCGACACTGCTAGGCTGCATTAATCTGTGATAATTTGCTTACTTCTCTATCACCTTCAGTAAACTATTAGCTTCTCAAGGGCCGGGGAAATGTCTAGTTCATCTTTTATTCCGCATGCTAAGAACAGTGTCCAGCTCTTGGTAGGCGTCCCACAGATACTTCTCCACTTAAACAAATGACTACATGGTGGGTGAGGAAGACAAGCCTGGGGAAGGTTGGGCCATGCCCAGGGACCATGACCCCTCTGTGACTGTGTTCTGAACCTTTCTTGTCTCCTACATGCTGACTCTGTCCCACTTCCCTCCTGTCCACTTTTTGGGAAGATTCTCAGAAGAAACGCAGAGTAGAGGGAAGCACAAGAGGCATGCAGGAGGAATTTGGAAGAGAGGGTCGGAGAACCTATGGGTGGAAGAGGAAGGTAGGAAATTAGTCCTTTTGATGGTGACTGAGAGATACAAGTGGAAGAATTGTACTATGTTGACACTGCGTTTTTTGTTTGCTGGACTCTGGTCTTGATCCCACAGCAATTTTCTCAGACTGGACCACATGGACCACAGCTCTATAAGCATTACATCCTTGAGAAACCCCAACAGAGAGTTCTTGCCTCTTCTTTCACTCTTCTCCCAAATCAGCAGAAGGGAAGAGAGATTTCTCTTTCCTGGCCTGCACAGCCCTTCATATCTTAGACCTATGTTAGCTCTTCATTCAGTAAAGTTTTCTCGAGCCCCCATATATCCCAGGTGTAGAATGCCCTTTACTTTCTTATGCTCTTCATCTGCAGAATAATCCCTCTGATAACACTCCACCTGAGTCCCTAAAGTGGCCAGATATTACATTTTTTCCTGCCCAGCCTTCTTCCCCTTATTTTTTTAAATTAAAAAAAATTATTTATTTTTTGGCTGCGTTGGGTCTTCGTTGTTGCACGTGGGCTTTCTCTAGTTGTGGTGAGCGGGGGCTACTCTTCGTTGCGGAGCATGGGCTCTAGGCGCGCAGGCTTCAGTAGCTGTGGCTTGCGGGCTCAGTAGTTGTGGCTCGCGGGCTCTAGAGCGTAGGCTGGGTAGTTGTGGCACACAGGCTTAGTTGCTCCGCGGCATGTGGGATCTTCCAGGACCAGGGCTTGAACCCGTGTCCCCTGCATTGGCAGGCAGATTCTTAACAACTGCACCACCAGAGAAGTCCCTTTCCCCTTATTTTGGAAACAGCACCTCAGGGGAGCCACCCTACCCCACCCCATCCATGTGGATCGTGCTGGCTGATCTCCTTGCTTTGGCTGAGAGCTGTGCACACGGCCTGGCCAATCAGTGCTTTCCACCTCCTCTGACCTCACCTGACCCTGATCCATTGTCCACGGAGCAGCTGGAGGGATTTTCTTAAGACTTAAACCAGATTATATAATTCCTCTGTTTAAAATCCTTCAAAGATTTTCGTATGAAGCCCAAAGCTCCTTACAGGGGGCCCACAAGGCTTTGCCACCTCAAAGTTTCAGCTTGAATGTCATTTACTCAGAATACTCTTCATGACCATGCTATGCGGAGTTTTGTTTATTTTCTCCATAGCATTTATCACGTTCTGTCGGTTTACTCTCTCTCCCTCACCCTACCAGAGGTGAGTGGAAGCAGAGACAGTTTATCTCATTCACTTTTTATCCTCAGCACCCGGCACATGGTAGGTGTTCAGTCAGTCTTTGAAGAGGGCTCCGGAAAATGACCTGAGGTGGGGGAGAGCCGGGCGGATAGACGTGCTGGGCTACTGCAGTGGTCCAGGGCAGAAAGGCAGGCGGTCTGCACTCAGGGCGTACGGGGCCAGTAGACACAAATGGACAGAGGGAGGATGTGTTTTGGGGGCAGAGATAACAGAATATGCTGATAAACTGGGAGAGAGAAAAGGAGGAATCAAGGATGACCCCTAAGTTTCCAACTGGAGCAGCTGTGTGGTTGGTGGTGCCAGTAGACTTGGGCTGAGAGGGCAAGTTTTAGGGGAGAGCCTACACTTTATGTTGGGGATATATTTGTGCTGAGCTGTCTGTGAAACACTCAAGAGGAGGAGTTGCCTAGGCAGCTGGACATATGAATCCTGAGCTGGGGGAACAGTCTAGATTTGAAATATAAATAGAAATCGAGATTTTATGGGCTCAGCTGGAGAGACGATGTAAGTGGAGAGAAGGAGGGAGCTTAGGACCACTGAGGATCCCCGAGATCTGAGAGCAGGAGAGGAAGAGCAGCCAGTAGAGAAGCAGGCCGGCGTGGTGTCCTGAGCTGAGGGGAGCTTCTCAAAGAGAGAAGTGAACTGTGAAGATACTGCTGGAACGTTCTTATGATAAGAACAGGGACGGGCCATTAGACTAGCAATGGGGAGGCCCTGGCGAGCTTGACAAGAGCAATTTCAACAGAATGGTGGACACAGACGTCTGATGAAAGTGTCCTGGAAAGAGACCGGGGAAAGGAAGCAGAAAATGCGCAGCCAATCTTTCTGCAGGTTTGGCTGTAAAGGTGAGTAGAGAAATAGGGTAGCTGGGAGTGTATAGTATCATGAGATTTTTGTTTCAACAATTGATTGATGGATGGATTGATTTGTTTTAATGGTATTTGGCATTTGAGAGTTCTTTGTGACCCAGGACTATTTGGGCATCACCAGATGTTTAACATCCCTGGCTCCTCCCAATACAGGTCAGCAGAGCCCCTCAAATAGAGTGACAACCAAAAACCACCCCCCACATTTCCCAAAGCCCCCTCATGTGCAATACCTAAACACAGCCACTAACCAGTGCTGTAGCACAGAGGTGGGCAAACTGATTCTGTAAAGGGCCAGACTGTAGAATTTTTCAGCATTACAGACCATCAGATCTCTGTCACAACCTCTCAACTCTGCTGCTGTGGTGCAGGAGCAGCCATAGACGTATCTAAACGGATGGGTCTGGCTGTGCCAATAAAACTTTATCTACAAACGCAGTTGGCAGGCCAGGATTGGCCCAAGGGCCAAGGTTTGTGGACCCCTGCACTGGCATTTTGCATACTGGTGGGGACCAGTTAAAGAAGAAGGCGTTGGTGATGCTGAAGGGAGAGAAAACCAAATAAACAAGGCTCCTGAGGTAGCCAGCAGGGATCTAGAGCCCCAGAGGCATGGCGGCTGCAGTGGGGAGGACGTTTGCCTCTGTGGGGCAGATGCAGGAAGGCGGTAGGTGCGGTGGTGGCGATGTGAGTTTTGCCTCCGGAGACCTCTGTTACTCCGTGGAGTGAGCTGAGCAGTTGAGAGTGTGGGAGAAGTCAGGGCTTTGAGGAAAGAGACCCGGGGGGAAAGGGACAGGAAACCTTCTAGAGAGCCACGGTGGGTGGCACGGCAGCGAGGGACCGTCTGACCGCTCGGATCATAAAACTGAGTTGAAAGTGAGTTCCGTCAGCTGGCTGGTGGGATTTATCACCTGCTCAGGGACAGGCCCACAGAAGGCAAAGGGTTGGGTTCACCAGGGTTAGGGTTTTGCCAGGCAAACAAGCTGGAGAGGAGGAGGCCAAGCCGCAAAGGGTGCTGGTGGGGAAGTAAACGATGGGCCCTGAAATCTAAGCTGGGGAAGGAGGGAGGGGGCAGGGGGGAGGAGGAGGGTGAGAACGGGCTGAGGCCATTGGGTTAATGGGGACAGTGAGCTTCTTGGCTATGTGAGCTGGCAGGACGGGAAGCGCTGTCCGGGAGCTGGGCACTTGGACTTGTGAGGGGTCGATGGTGGTGCGGTTTCTGAGATGAGAGTCCAGGGCGTGCAGCGGGGTGGACGGCTGAGGTGGAGGGACGGAAAGGTCACTGGAGGTGGCGGGGGTGAAGCTGCAAGGCCCGGGGTCTGGGTGGGTCACTCACTCTCAGGAGCATCAGGTCTCCCCAAGTGTCCTCAGCCAACTGCGAATTAGGGGGCGTCCAGGGGACTGGCGATGGCAGCCCTGAGGCAGCCTCTGACAGAGCCAGATGGCAGAGTCTCCAAGGAGGAGAGGGAGCCAGGAACCTGCAAGTCCATCCCCGGGCTCCCAGGCACAGGTGTGAGGGTGGAAACATCTTCCACCTGGGGTACCTAGAGGGCGCCGCGTCCTCCGGGGCAGCCCGAGTCCCATCAGGCGGGAGGGAAGGCAGGAGGCTCAGAGCAGCTGCCCGCCAGCCGTGGGCAGAGGTGGGCTTGCGGACCTCAGAGGGAACAGGAGGTGTGGGTGTCTACGCGTGTGAGTGAGTGATCGTGGATGGGTGAGTGTAAGTGTGAATGTGTCAAGTGTCAGCGTAAGAGTGTGTGTGGACGGCGTGTGTTAGTGTGTGTGTGAGGATACGTGGGCGGGTATTAGCGTGTGTGAATGTCAGTGAGTGAAGGGGTGCGGGCGAATGTGGGTGAGTGTGTGCTTGAGCATGAATGAGTTTGAGAGTGAACGTGTGTGTGAGAGGGTGAGTGTGGGGGTGAACAGGAGAGAGGGTTGGTTTGTTTCTTGTTGCGGGGGGAAGGGGGGAGGGAGAAGAGAGAAGACGGACAGGACTGGGTCAGCTGAGGGGCTGTACAGAGCAGGACAGGGATGAGAGAAAGTCTGGAAGATGACTGAAGGCATCGAGGGGATTACCCTAAGGGTCCTGGGTGGGGGAACGGGTTTGACCCCGTTCAACTCCTTTGGCCCTAAGTGAGTGGTGGTTTCTAGGGCAACTGCCCCTCATGGTCCCACAGCATGTTATTAGCATCTTCTGAATTGCTACTGTATGTTGTTATCACCAGGTCTAAGTGTTTCACATTATTCCATTGATTGGATGATCCATAATTTATTCATCATCCCTCTATCAATGAGCACTTTGATTGTATGCAAATCCTTTCAATTATTAACAGCACTATCATGTAGGTCCTTGAAGTTTTTGCTCATCTCACAACTGCTTCCACAGGATAAATTCCTTGAAGAGGAATTGTTAGGTCAAAAAAATATGCGGGCTTCCCTGGTGGCGCAGTGGTTAAGAGTCTGCCTGCCGATGCAGGGGACACGGGTTCGTGCCCCGGTCCGGGAAGATCCCACATGCCGCGGAGCCGTGGCCGCTGAGCCTGCGCATCCGGAGCCTGTGCTCCACAACGGGAGAGGCCACAACAGTGAGAGGCCCGCGTACCGCAAAAAAAAAAAAAAAAAATAGCAAAGATTTATGCTGTAATTCAAAGATTATATAAATATTCACCTATATTATCTTCTAGTACATTTACACAGTTTTAACATTTAGATAATTGAATCATCTAGAATTTATTTTGCTTTAACTCTTAAAGTACAAATCTAACTTTACCTTTCAAAGTGATTTTTCACACTTCCCCCTCCATGCTTCTTTGCTACCTTTGATCACTTGTCCAATTACCATTTACTGAGCTCCTACTGTGTGCCATTCTCATTCTTGCCTATGCACAGTAGTTGTCTTGGAACCTTCCTGGGAGCTCCTATAAGACAGATTCTCCATTTATTGGTTTTGTTTTACCTTAATGTCTTCTTTAAGGCACTACGTCCAAATACAGTCGCATTCAGAGGTACTCGGGGTTAGCGGAAGCAATATTCAAAAAGATAGTAGCTGAAATTTTACAGAAGTTATGAAAGACCTCAAGCCAAAGTTTCAAGAAATGCCAAGATCCTCCAAGCAAAACAAATACAAACTCACGTAGGCAATTCACAGAAAAATGGCTGAAAATCAAAGACAAAGAGTGAATCTCATAAGTAGCCAGAAGGAAAAAAGACAACATTAGTTTCAAAAGAGCATTCAGGCCTTCCCTGGTGGCGCAGTGGTTAAGAGTCCGCCTGCCAATGCAGAAGACACGGGTTCGAGCCCTGGTCTGGGAAGATCCCACGTTCCGTGGAGCAGCTGAGCCCGTGTGCCACGACGGCTGAGCCTGCACTCTAGAGCCCACAGGCCACAGCTACTGAGCCTGCGTGACACAACTGCTGAAGCCCAAGTACCTAGAGCCCATGCTCCACAAGAGAAGACCCTGCAATGGGAAGCCCGCGCACCGCAACGAAAAGTAGCCCCTGCTCGCCGCAACTAGAGAAAGCCCGCACGTAGCAATGAAGACCCAACATAGCCCGCCCCGAAAAATTAATTAATTAAAATTTAAAAACATATTAAAAAAAATTTTTAATAGACCAAATACAAAGAGTATCAGATTAAAACTTAAAAAAAAAAACCCGCAATTTAAATATAAGAAAGGTAGAAAGTAAAAATATGGAAAGAAAAACATCATGCAAACAATAATCAAAAGTGTAGCTGTACTACTATCCCCAAAAGGTAAACTGTAAAAAAAGCATTACTGGAGATAGATAATGATAAAAGGCTCAGTCTACTAGGGAGCTATAATAATTCCAAGTTTTTATGTACTTAATGACATGGCCCGGTGATATACAAGGTAAAAGTTAACAGAACTGAAAGAAAAAAATATCAAAGAAATATCAATCACCAAGGAGGTAGAAGAGCAAAGCTGGGGGCGGGGGGTGGATTGCTGAACACCCTGGACCTCGAAGGAACCGGGTGTTTTGCACGGAAGTGGAAAGTCTCAAAGAGGTTCGGGGAATCGAGGAAGACACCCACGCCATTGACTTACCCTGGGATCCGTGAGTTTTGCAAAGTCAAACCACCCCCATTTGAGAGAACTCAGGGAAGAGGCCTCCTCAGGGCATGGGGCTGGGGGGTGATGGGGGGATGAAAAGCACGGAGGGTTGCTGGACATGTGGGGCATTTGGCAGCATCTTCACTACGTCAGCTGAGCAGGGCACGCAGAGGAAGGGCATGGAAAGGGAGGGCCAAGCCAGGGAGTAGACGTTACCAGAATGCCCACACGGTGGAGGAAGGCATCAGGGGAGGGGCATTTAAAGGAAACAGGGAAAACGCACATGGTGGATTTAGGCCAAACAGGCCCTTTGGGGAAGGAGTGACCAGGTCCAGCAGACAGAGGGTGCCTTCCTGGGCCAGGTGCTGGTAGATCCCCAAACTCTAGCTCCAGGCTCCCTTCTGTCCGTCCTTCCCTAACCAGCCATTGCAGGGGGGGGCTCCCCCACCTCCACTTCCTCTCCCTTGTGGTGGCATCCTTACCCACAGCTTTAATAACTGCCCCTCCAAGGGTGATCCAGACCCCCTTTCTCATTTGGGCCACTCTCTGAGCACTGGACCCTGCAGGCACCGTCTCCTGGACAGCTTCTCCAGACCATGCTTAGGAACTGCAATCTGACCCTGGACCTCTTGAATGCCCCAGCACTTTCGCCATCAATCAATTACTCAATCTATCGATCAATTACACAGCAACCCCCTGGGCCTCATCTCGTGTTCCAGCCTGTTGTGAAGTCCTGAATCTTGGGCATCATGTTGGACCCTCTCTTTCTCACCTCCCATATCCAATCCATCAACCAAGCTGCATTGACCTCACCTCCTAATTACACCAGCAATGTGTCTTCTCCTCCCCAAAGCACCCTAGCCCATGTGACCATCATCCCCCCCTCAGGAAGGCTGCAGCAGCCCCTCCCTGGTCTCCCTGCTTCCAATCCCTCCAAGTCGTCTTCATCAGAGCCTGGAGTCCTCCTGTCACTGAGATTCTGATCCTGTCACCCCACCCCAGAACCCTCCAATAACAATGACAACAACAATAATGATATCTGCCAGCACTCAAGGGCCCTGCACTGTTGCAGGCGTGTTCCTGGTGCAGGCTCATTTACTCCTCACCGGAGCCCTGCGACGGGAGCTCTGTCACCATCCCAGCTATCAGAGGGAGGAAACTGAGGCACAGAGAGCTTCAGCAACTTGCCCAAGGTCACCCAGCTGGCAAAAGGCAGAGAAAAGATTCAAACCTAGGCAGCTTGGGGCCACAGCCCACACCTGTAACCTTGACACCATCCTGATGCACCCAGGACACAAGAAACCCGCTGGCTGAGGCTCAGAAGGCCCTGTAAGGTCGGCCGCCCACCGCCCCAGCTTTCCTCCCACCACGGTGCCCCCTCCCACCCACCCCGCTTGGCTAGACTCCTCCAACCTGAACGCTCCCCAGGCTTCCTCTCCACTGAGAGCCTTCGCACATGCTGTGTCCTCTGCGCAAAACTCCCCACTGATGCCCACTCCCCCTCCACCCTCTTCTCCCACTTAACTCCTAATCATGCCTCTCCTCCCAGGGGCCTTGGCTGACTCTGCCACAGGCCAGGGCCTCAGGCACACACTCCCACACACCCTGAATTGTTCCTCCGTGCATTTTTAATACAAGCTGTATTTCTCCGTCAGCATGGGTATGTTCTCTGTTCTCCCAGATGGACTGACTGTAAGTGAGGCCATAGCAGCCACTGTGTCTTTGCTGGTCCCAACGTGTCGCCGGCGAGCGCTCAGTAGGCACTCCGAAAGTGTTTGTGGAATTGGAGGGATGAATAAACGAAAGGATCAACCCCTGGCAGAGAGGGGCTGTCAGGTTCTGGGGCTGGGCTCCGGGCCTTCCTCGCCTTTGCACGCCGACCACGAGAGGGCGCTGTCACCTGAGAAATCGCCCAGCGGACTCAGGTCTGCCCCGCAGCCTGGGGTCTCCTCCTTCAGGGGTGAGCGCGGTGGCCTCCCTAAGAAGCACTTAGAGCAGCTGGAAACTAAGACCGGGTTTGACTCCTTTCCCTGCGGCTTCCCAGCTGTGTGAGCAGTGGACGTTCAGCCTCCGTGTCCGCATCTGTCAGGTGGGGTCAGACAATCACCTGCGCCCGCCCCACGGAGCTGGTTCTTCCCTTCGCACAGACCTCAGGGTGATGGCAGAAGTCCTCGCTGCCCTTGTGAGAACCAGAGCCCAAGAACCTCAGGGAGCGGAAACGGATGTATTTGCTCCAAAACGTTTGTGGGGGAAACCAACCTGAAAAAGGACTTCTGAGTGGGCAAGAAGAATAAATCCTGGTCCCTCTCACGTGTCATTCAAACCTCACAACTCTGACACGTATGTGTTGTTGTTCCCCATGTTTGATGGAAAAGGAAACCGAGGCACAGCTGTACAGGGTGGAGCGTGGTGAGCCCCTGCTCACCCCCTGCCTGCCAGCTGACCACCCCTCCACGCCGGTGCATCTCAAAGTGTGGTCCCCTGGCAGCAGCAGCATGGTCCTGGCACGTGTTAGAAACCCATGCCCCCACCCAGAGGAACACAGTCCCCCTGGAGCCATCCATCTTCCCAAACTGTCTGAGTGATACACTCAGCGATTGCTAGCGATCTTGTAGGACCTCTGAGATACATCACGATACCAAGTGAATTGGGTTTTTGGGGGGGTAACATTGGTTTATAACATTATATTGGTTTCACGCGTACATTACATTTCAACTTCTGAATGCACTTCAGTGTGCTCACCCCCAAAAGTTTAGTTTCCGTCTGTCACCCTTCACCCATCTTGCCCTCCCCCCACCCTCCTTCCCCTCTGGTAACCACTACTCTGTTCTCTGTATCTATGTGTTTGCTTTTGTTTGGTTTGCTTTGCTTATTTTGTTTGTTTCTTTTTATTTCACATGTGAGTGAAATCACATGGTATTTGTGTTTCTCCATCTGACTTACAGCACTTAGCATAATACCCACAAGGTCCGTCCACGTTACCCCAAATGGCAAGATTTCATCTCTTTATGGCTGAATAATATTATGTTGTGTGTGTATATCTACACACACACAACACAGCTTCTTTATTCATTCATCTATCGATGGGCACTTACGTTGTTTCCATATTTGGTTATTGGCTGCTATGAACATAAGAATGCATATATCTTTTTGAATTAGTGATTTCCTGTTCTTCGGATAGATACCCGGAAGTGGAATTGCTGGATCATATGGTAGCTCTACTTTTAGTTTTATAAGGAACCTCCAAACCTTTCCATAGCGGCTGCACCCATCTACATTCCCACCAGGAGGGTTCCCACACTGTGGAGGAATGTGTTTCTCCACATTCTCTCCAGCACTTATTATTTCTTACCTTTTTGATAATAGCCATTCTAACAGGCACGAGGTGGTACCTCATTGTAGCTTTGATTTGCATTTCCCTAATTATCAGTGATGTTGAACATCTTTTCATGTGCCTCCTGGCTATCTGTATGTCTTTGAAAAATTTCTATTCAGATCCTCTGTTCATTTTTCCAAATGAGATTTTAAAACTAACCCAAAGAGTCCTATATTAAGGTTAACCTTGAATGACCCAGAATGATTTCATTTTGTGCCATCAGGGATAATGTCCTCCCATTGGCAGGGCAGCAGGGGTCCCTACACTCGCTATGAGAAGGGCTGAACGTGTGTAAAACATCAAAGTTTGAAGAAAGAAAATTTGAAAAGACCCAGAAATAAATCCTCAATAAAATTAGTGATCGGGTATTGCTAAAGATATATAACAAACCTAAAGTTCCTCATTTAGATATTCGGAGAATTTGTACTTTTAGTTGAAGGAATCATAGGGATATGAGATGGCTTCACAAACAAACAAAAACAAACAAACAAAAATGCATGCTCTGAGGCCCCACCCAGGCCGCCAAACCAGAGATTCGGGGATGGGCCTGGCAACCTAAAAGTCCTCTGGGGGCTTCCCTGGTGGCGCACTGGTTAAGAATCCTCCTGCCAATGCAGGGCACACGGGTTCGAGCCCTGGCCCGGGAAGATTCCACATGCTGTGGAGCAACTAAGCCCGTGAGCCACAACTACTGAGCCCATGAGCCACAACTACTGAGCCTGTGCTCTGCCACAAGAGAAGCCACAACAATGAGAAGCCCATGCACCGCAACGAAGAGTAGCCCCCACTCACCAAAAGTAGACAAAGCCCACACAGCAACGAAGATCCAATGCAGCCAAAAATACAAACAAACAAACAAATAAATAAAAGCCTTCTGGGGCTTTCGGAAGCACAGTCAAGTGTGGGAACCCCAGGCTGCTGCAGCCCTTCCTCCGGTGTGGGAAGCGCACCTGCCCAGAGGGCAGGGGAGGACAATGAGGACGGAGGTGTTTAGGGACCACTTTGGGACCCCAAGAAAGAGGAACGGGAAGCTGAGGTAGCCCCTGGCTCACGTGAACCCCGGGAGGGGAGGACCCACCAGCCAGAAAAGCCCCACAGCGTGTCTTGCAGCTTCTGTGATAAGTGGGACCACTCAGACAGCCCTGGGGTGCTCAGACTCCCCCTGGGGAGATCACTGACCATGATCTCTAGGCCTCTCGCCTAGGAAGAGGCCCAGGAAGCTGCCATCAGGCCCCCGCCTTTTCTCTGTACTGTGACACTGGGAACCTCAGGCGTGGAAGGAGTTGGACCAGCCAGACCAGGTGTAAGTTCTGACTCTGCCCCTCACTGGTTCTGTGACCTGATCCACTTTCTGTCCCCTCTTCGACCTTTGGATTCCTCCTGTATACAATGTAGCCATAATGAAAAACAAGAGTAGTTCTGGGAATCAGACGTGGCTGGGTAGGTGGAGGCAGCAGGAGGAAAAGGGCATAGAGCGCCATCCTCAGAGCATGGAGTTTTGTCCCTGGGCTAAAGGGGAGCCTTGGAAGGGATTAGCCCAGGAGAGACACGATCAGATTTGCATTTTCCAACACCGCAGAGGCTGAGATGGGGAGGATGCTGCACCCACTGGGGCTCCAAGCACCAGCTCCAGGCCAGACACTCAGGGTCCAAATCCTTGCCCTGCCCACTCCCCACTGCTGCAGACTTTTTTTGACTTAACCTGCCAATGCCTCAGTTTCCTCATCTGTTAAAGGAAAATGAGAGGATTATGAGAATTAAGTGAGAGAACCCACGTAAAGCTCACGGCTGGAGTAAGTGGTCAACCTAGGGTCGCCATTATTGTCGATCAGTAAGAGAGTCATAATCAATGAGTGCGATAGTTCGTGAAGACCAAAAGGGACGGAGTCCCTGACGGCCCTTTGTGAGTGCCTTAGGAACAACTGTGACCCTGGTGATATAGTATAACATGACTCCCTGGCCCTTCTTGGGTGCCCCAAGCCAGGTAGGTGCCGCTGGGAGCTGATGCCCGGATTGGACTCCAGCCCCCATCCTGCCGGTGCCCTGGCCCGACCCTCCCACATGACCCAGCTTCCTGTTTGTGATGCCAAGGCTGGTGGGAGGAAATCAGTGACCCCGCCCTGGGGCTGGAGGGCAGGAATGTGGACGTGTTGACGTCAAAGCGTGTCCTAGTTCTGGGGAAGTAGGGATGGGAAGGGCTTCCTGCAGCGTCTTTGATCCCAGGCCTGAGCTGGGGGTGTGAGCCAGCCCTGAGGAAATGCAGCCACCGAAGCACTTTTTTTCTAATGGATGGCCCCAGGGGCCAGTCAGGTTCCTACCCCAACACAGCTGTGTGGCCCCCAGGGGAAATCACCTCCCCTTTCCCAGCCTTAGTTCCCCCAGCTGTAAGGGCAATAAATGTTCATCTCAGAGCATCCTTCACTCATCAGATACATAGTTAGGGGACCCAGCCCTGCCTGGCTGACGAGGCGGGGAGGGAAGGAGGCACTGAGCCAGCAGACGGTGACCCAAAGCATTTCTGGAGATGGTTGCAAGGAGCTTTACCAGAACCAGGCTTGTGACTCAGGCTGAAGCCTGAGCTCAGGCACTTCCTGGCCCAGTGACTCAGTTTCCCCCGCTCTGCAGAGACATCATACAACAAAAAGTGTTCCTTCTCAGCCTTGCAGAGGCATTGAGGCATGGCTGGTATGTACCTGTCTGTGAGGGTCCTTCATACTACCATCTATCAAGCACTTACTGTGCCCTCAGGGCTTTACATATGGGTTTTCAATCGATTCCCAATTGAGCCCTAAGAGTTAGGGACTGGGATTAGTCCCATTTTACAGAAGGGCAAAGTGAGACTCAGAGAGGTGAAGGAAATTGCCCAAGATCACAGAGCTAGAAAGTGGCAGAGCCAGAAAAAGACTGCTGGTCTTCCTGACATCACCAACATGACCTTTGTAGAGACTTCCTAACAGTAGCAGACAGGGCCCTTGACCATGGAAAGGCCACCATTTCAGAGCATGCTGGGGAATCTTCCCCACAGAGGGGGTCTCCCACCCACTCTGCCAGCCTGAACTTCAGGCCCCCAAAATGTGAGGAGGTCACCCAGACCATCGAAACCTGTGTGCAACTTCTCCAGGTTGATCACCTGTGTCACCCAGAGCACCAGATTCAGGGCCTGGAGACAGTCTCACCCCTGCACCACACTCCCTGGAGGATGGTGGCCCAAGCTCTCCACCCCTGTGTGGTGTTGGATGAGGGAGTGCACACCCAGGGTCACTGGGAAGATGTCCTGGCTCATAGCAAGGCCTTGGGACAGCATGGGTGCCCCGAGAGGGAGGAACCATGAGTGAACTTTCCTGGGAAGGGCACCAGGAGTAGTTTCCAGAACCATCTACAGCCCTCTACTCCATTCTTCCGCCTTTCCTGTCCACCCTCTCGTTGCCTCTTTGCCTTTCTCTAAGACACTGCTCAGCCCCACTTTAGGGCCAGAGAGACCTGGGTGAGAATCCAGACTTGGCCATCATTAGCTGTGTGACCTTAGCCATCTTTTCTTTCTCTAAGTCTCTTTCTTTCTCTCTCTGTATAAGTACATCAGAATAACACCAGCCGCGTTTCACGTTGTTGGATATTAAGGCATCATGTTTTGAAAGTACCTGGTACAATGTCTGACATAGAGTAAAATCATTTGATAAAATCACGGCTGTGGAGATTGACATTTATTCATAAGTGTCCAGACACAGGAACGTTTCCTTGGGTGACTGTGAAGCCCTTTCCCCAGATGCCCAGTAGGTGGTAGCAGAGACTTCTTGTTAAATGAAACCTTCCTAGCCCTGGTGAGACGTTGAGCCTCCTGAGCGCATCCAGGGCTGTTAAGCCCGCCAGCAGGTGCTTCTTGCGTACCCCAGCAAAGTACCCAGGCCCAGGGGCAGTGGGAATAAGGGGGAAGGGCCGTAACTTCTGGCCAGTGGACAGGTCAAGAAGGAGAGTACTGACCACCTCAAAAGAAAGCTAATTTTCAATTCTTTTGCATATATACTCAGAAGTGGGATGGAGGGATCATATGGTAGTTCTAGTTTTAATTTCCTGAGGACCCTCCATACTGCTTTTCATAGCAGCTACACCATTTTGCATTCCCACCAACGGTACAAAAGAGTTCCAGTTTCTCCACATCCTCACCAACACTTGTTTTCTTTGTTCATTTGTTTTGTTTTGTTTTGTTGATAATAGCCATCCTGACAGGTGTGAGGTTTTGAACATTAGTGACGTTGAGCATCTTTTCATATACCTGTTGGACGTTTCTGTGTCTTCTTTGGAGAAATGTGTATTCAATTCCTTAGCCCATTTTTTAACCAGGTTACTAGTTTGAGTTTTAGGAGTTCCTTGTGTCTTTTTTTTTTTTAAGTATTTTATTGTTGTAAGAACACTTAAGACGACACTTAAGTCAGATAAAGACAAGTATCATATGATATCACTTATATGTGGAATCTAAAAAATGATACAAATGGACTTCTTTACAAAACAGAAACAGACTCACAGACTTAGAAAACAAACTTATGGTTACCAAAGGGGAAAGGGGGAAAGGGATAAATTGAGAGAAAGGGATTAACAGGTACAAACTATCATACAGAAAATAGATAATCAACAAGGACCTACTGTAGAGCACAGGGAACTCTACTCAATACTCTGTAATAACCTATACAGGGAAAGAATCTGAGAAAGGATAGATACATGTATATGTATAACTAAATCACTTTGCTGTACCTGAAAGTTATACAACATTGTAAATCAATTATACCCCAATATAAAATAAAAATTTGAAAAAAAAACCCACTTAAGGTGAGATCTACCACCCTAACAGATTTTGAAGTGCACAATGCAGTACTGTCAGCTACACACACAGGCTATACAGCATATATATAGAACTCACTCATCTTGCATAACTGGAACTTTATACCTGTTGATTAGCAGCTCCACTCCCTCCCAGCCCTCAGGCCCCGGCACCCACTATTCTCCTCTCTGTCTCTATGAATTTGACTACTCTAGGGACCTCATGTTAGTGGACTCATGCAGTATTTGTCCTTCTGTTGTTGACTTATTTCACGTAGCACAATGTCCTCCAGGTTCACCCATGTTGTTGCTTATTGCAAGATTTCCTTGTTTTCTAAGGCTGAATGATATTCCACTGTATGTATACATCACATTTTCTTTATCCATTCTTCTGTCCATGGACATTTAAGTTGTTTCCACATCTTGTCTATTGTGAATAGCGCTACAGTGAACATCAAACTAAAAAGTTTCTACAAAGGACACAATGAACAGAGTGAAAAGGGAAAGAAAGAAAGAAAGAAAGGTAGGAAGGAAGGAAGGAAGAAAGAAAGAAAGTTCCGGTGAAAACCACCACTGAAATCTGAAAAAAGATGGTGGGGAGAAGCCCAGGAGAATGTTTGGGGCTCCTGAGCCCCAGCCACTCCTCTACAAGTCTCCACTGCCCTTCTCACCTCTCCTTCATCTCTTCCACTTCCTTCCTCCTTCCTTTCCTCTCTTCCTTCCTTCTCTCAACAAATATGCACCTGTGTACCTACTATGTGCTTTGTACTATGAGCTGGGAACACAGCAGAGAGCAAGACAAATGCTGTGCCCTCTAGAACCTCCAAACTAACCATGAGACACAGAATAATCAGATAAACTGAAGGGACAAGAAAGATCCTTCCAGATCCTGTCAAGTATCAGGAGAAAATAAAACAGAGTGATGGGATTCAGTGCCCAAGGAGAGGGGTGAGGAGTGTGGCGGGGAGAAGGGCCAGGCTTAAGAGCATCCCCACATACAGACTCCAGGCCTGCATCTCCAAGAAGGCCCAGCGCCCAAAGGACCTTCCCAAATGCAATGTGACCACATCCTGCTGTTCTTTGGACTCCTTCAGCTCCCCCGTGGTAGAGGATGAAGCCCTAGCTCTGGACTTGACCTTCTCGCTCCTTCATTCACTGACCCCTGCGGACCTCTCCAGCCTCCTGCTTCAACCCCCAAGCCCTGCACCCTGCACCATCACCCTGAGTGTTCCTATTTTCCTGAACAAACATGTGGTGCGTGCTCTCAAAGGCTGAACACTTTTACATTGGTGGAGTCCTCTGTCAGGGTCACCTTCCTGGTCTTCTTCACCCCAATAATTCCTACATGGTCTTTAACATGTAGCTCTGGGGACTTCCTTGGTGGTCCACTGGTTAAGACTCCACGCTCCCAACGCAGGGGGCCTGGGTTCGATCCCTGGCCAGGAAACTAGATCCCACATGCTACAACTAAGAATTCGCATGCCACAACTAAAAGATGCCGCCGCAACTAAAGATCCCGCACGTGGCAACGAAGATCCCGCATTCGGCAACACAGATCCCACATGCCAGAACTAAGACCCAGCACAGCCAAGTAAATAAAAAAATAAGTATTAAAAAAACCAAAAAACAAAGAAAAGATGTAGCTCTGACTTCAGCAACAATCTCTGAGCCACCCACCCGCACCTAGGCTGGTAAGGCAGTCCCACACCCCTCTGCTCTGATCACAAGCTATGCTGAGCTCTACCTTCAGGGCAATTATCACAAGGTAGCAATTGTCTGGTTACTAGTCTGCCTCCCCAACTAGACTGTGAATTTCAGGAGGATGGGCTTCATGACTTATTCACCTCTAGAGCTACGGTACCTGGCACAGCACCTAGATGGAGTCTTTATTATTTGTGGAAAGAGGGAAGGAAGGAGAGAGGGAAGAGAGAGGAAGCGTAGGAGGGAGGATGAGGGGGAGGGAGAGAGGGAGGGAGGGGGAAGGAAGGATGAGAGGAAAGAGAGCATTTTACAACTGGCAAAGTGTTCTTTCACCTACATAATTTTATTGAAAAGCTGGGACAGCAAGGAAACCTGCAGGGAAGGGTCCACACATCACACCATAAGACTTTGATGATTTTTGCTAAATTTGCAGACCACTGTTTTTAACCTTAATCTTTGTTTTTAATTGGCTCACTGAACCAAATTAATCTTAAGAGGAAATGTTGCATCACTACTCTGAGCGGAAGACTAGAATCACTTCCGATCAACAAAAAGTTTTCATAAAAATGAATATAGGGGCTTCCCTGGTGGTGCAGTGGTTGAGAGTCCGCCTGCCGATTTAGGGGACGCGGGTTCGTGCCCCGGTCCTGGAGGATCCCACATGCCGCGGAGCGGCTGGGCCCGTGAGCCATGGCCGCTGGACCTGCGCGTCCGGAACCTGTGCTCCGCGACGGGAGAGGCCACAAGGGTGAGGGGCCCGCGTACCGCAAAAAAAAAAAAAAGAATATAACTGGTGCTTACCATGTGCCAGACACTCTGCTAGGCATATTACTAACTAACACTATGAACTAACATTAACTTGTTCACCCCCAGAACAATCTTATTGGGGTACCATTATATCTCAAATACGTAGATGGGGAAACTGAAGCACGGAGGTCTTAAGTACTTGCCCAATGTCACAGCTAGAAAACAGCAAGGGTACCATTGGAAACCAGGCAGCCTGGCTCTAAGAAACAAACATAAATAAAACAATGTCTTGTCTTCCATCTAAATAGTATTGCCTTCTGCAGGCTCTGTGCCTGAAGCCTCTCTCTTTGTTACAAAGGGAGATCAGCAACTGCTAAAGTGGCATTAAAGCCACAGTAGCACGAACCTGAGGCTTTCTGACTGAAGTAATCCAACGCTAGAAGGGGAATCAGAAAAAGAATGGATTTCTCACAGTGTAATTTACTTTTATTTCATGCCAAGTCTGGAAAATTGTCTCTGCTCGAGCCGGCAGTGTTACAGCCCACACTTTGGGAATCTGAAGCAGAAGGAGCTCCTGGCAGTATCACCAGGACCCTAAGCCTTTTCAGCTCAGAATATTGTCCAAAATCGTAGGAGGCAGAGCCAGAGAGGAAGTAAGCAGGGTGCAGAATCAACAGGAATGGACAAAACTCTAATATTAAACAAATAAAAGCAAATTAATCTAACTGGATAGCAAATTGATATATCATTGTGATATCATGAGACCACAGAGAGGGGAAAAAGAACAAATCCAAAGAACCTCTTAACACAGACAAAACACTGTGTTGCCCTTGACCTAAAGACAGTAGACCTGGAAAGAAGGCCTAAACTTTATGTAACAGGTTTACTGTGGTTCACCAGGTCTGAAACTGTATTGTGGTTATTATAGCACTAAGCAAATCAGCAAATACATTGATGTTCTTGGCAGTCAGGGTTTCCAGCAAGGGACATATAAATATGGGAGGGAGAAAATTCCTGTGGTGTTGGACTGGAATTTGAGGGGGTAGTATGAGCTCATGCTGTAAATGTATTTAAACACAAATGAATGTTGATTTCCAGCTCTGTCTGCTGAAAGGGCCGGGGTCAATGACACCCCAATAAAAATGAGCCCGCCTAGCACCCAGATCTCGGTTTTCTAAATATCGTTCCCCAATAAAAGGAACCAGGGCCGGTGGCGCAGTGGTTAAGAATCCGCCTACCAATGCAGAGCACATGGGTTCGAGCCCTGGTCCAGGAAGATCCCACATGCTGCAGAGCAAACTAAGCCTGCGAGCCACAACTAATGAGCCCACGTGCCTCAACTAACTACTGAAGCCCTCATGCATAGAGCCCGAGCTCCACAACAAAAAGAAGCCACTGCAATGAGAAGCCCGCACACCGCGATGAAGAATAGCCCCCGCTCGCTAAGCCTGTGCACAGCAACAAAGACCACCGCAGCCATAAATTAATTAATTAATTAATTAATTAATTAATAAAAATTTAAAAAAAAAGGAACCAGGGCCATTTGGGGAAATGGATGATCCCAAGTTTGGAACAAGAAAAATACAAGATGAGCCTGGAACACCAGGTTTTGGCAGAAAGTGAGGAAGTGACCAAAGAATGATAAATCAAAATGACACAGGAGCCAGCCTGAAGAGATCACTGTTGCCAGCTATGGAACAATTTAGGACAGGAGCCAGCCTGAAGAGATCACTGTTGCCAGCTATGGAACAATTTAGGTATTGACTTGTCAGGGACAATTGAGCATTGAATAATGATGGCAATGGATTATAATATACTGAACATAAAAAAAAGAATCCACAAATTCACCCTGATAAATATAAAATAAAGAAAAAAGAAAGGAAAGAAAGGTGAAAGGAAGGAGGGAGGAAGGAAGGGGGGTGGGGGAAGCTCTTCCTTACAGAAGAATTCCAACTAACGAATGAAGAGGAAATGATCGATTTATAAAATCACTTGACAACCATTGTAGTAAAAACTAATTCCTTTGTCATCAATGGATGCTGGAGAATCATCAGGTTGGAATCATCAAGGAATGATGGAATTAGAAAATCATTTGGCTCCATAAATTGATTTAAGTAAGAGTCATCAGTGGGCGGGAAGTTTGTTGGGGGTGGGCAGGATATATACCCTCAAATCATCAGGCTTCATATTACTTGCTAATCCCACAAGGGAAAAGTGTACCTTCGTTGTGGAGAAATCTGGCAGACCCCAGCTTAGCCGGGAGCTCATTTGGGACCACCGGACATCACGTGCCTCCTGATGTGATACGCTGAGAACTGGGCAGCGCTGCTGAGGAAGCCCTGCCGAAGATGCAGGACCTGTGTCTGATCCTGAGCAAACAACCTGACAAACCCACACTGAAGGACAAGGACGTTCTACAAAACAGTAGGCCTGTATTCTGCAGAAATGTCACGGTCATGAAAGACACAGAGGGCGGAGGAACTAAATGTTCCAGATTAAAGGAGAGAAAGGAGACAGGACAACTGAATGTAGGCCTCATCCTGGGCTAGATTCCAGATGGGAAAAAGAAATGCTATCAAGGGTATTATTTGGACAATTGGCAACATTGAATATAAACTGTATATGAGATAATCATATTATATCAGGTGAATATTGTGATTATGCAGGGGGTATGGAAGCGTTTAGGGGCAAAGAGTCATGATGTCTACAACATACTCTGAAAGGGTTAAACAAAAGAAGGAGAGGGGAGGAGGAAAATGATGGGGGAGAGAAGGAGGGAGAGGGGAGGGGCAGAAGAAGAAGATATAGAGAGAGAGAGCAAGAGATGAAAGCACACGAAATGGTCAGCTTAGAGCAGGATTTCTCAACCTTGTCCTTACTGACATTATCAACCAGAAAATTCTTCTCCTTGGGCTTCCCTGGTGGTGCAGTGGTTAAGAATCCACCTGCCAACGCAGGAGACATGGGTTTGAGCCCTGGTCGGGAAGGATCCCACGTGCCGCAGAGAAACTGGAGAAACCATGTGCCACAGCAGCTGAGCCTGCCTTCTGGAGCCCGTGAGCCACAACTACTGAGCCCGCGTGTCACAACTACTGAAACCCGCATGCCTAGAGCCTGTGCTCCACAACAAGAGAAGCCACCGCAATGGGAAGCCCGCGCACTGTAACGAAGGGTAGCCCCCGCTCGCTGCAACTAGAGAAAAGCCCACGCACAGCAACGAAGACCCAACACAGCCAAAAATAAATAAATAAATAAATAATTTTAAAAAAAAAAAAAAGAAAGAAAATTCTTCTTTTTTTTTTTTAAGAGTTGCACATGGCAATTTCAAGTTCACCACTTGGTTGTAAGGTTTGGGCTGGACATTAATGATGTAATCTCCAGGGCGATTAGAGGACAACCACCTAAATGCCATGAGATTTAGTACTTTGTCCTAGAGGGAACCCCCCCAGTCTCTGCTGGGGTGTGTGTGTGTGTGTGTGTGTGTGTGTGTCTGTGTGTGTGTGTATAATTTATTTATTTACTATATGTATAATCAAGTTGAAATATTTTGTTTGCTGAAATAGGCTATATCCTTTTTCTTTCATTTGTCTGCTGGAGAGAGATGTATTAAAAATATCCCAAGTTAAATCATGGATTTATAAATGTCTCCTTTTATATATGTAGAGGCTATATTTTTAGGTGCATACACACTTATGATAGCTGTGCCTTCTTAAAAGATTTTCCCTTCAATTTCCCTTTAATTCTATGTACTTTCCCTCACAGTCTCTATTAATATAATTGCTTAAAATCTAGTCGTCTGATATGCATATTGCTACACTAGCTTTCTTTTGGTTAGTATTTGCACATTATACATTTTTCCAGGCTTTCGTTTTCAACTTTTCAGTGTGGCTTTATTTCAGTGTATCTAATTTTTTATTGAGATATTATTGACACATAATATTGTATTAGTTTCAGGTGTATAACGTAATGACTTGGTATACACATTTATTGTGAAATGTTTGCCACAATACCTTTACTTAACATCTATCACCTCACATAGTTACAGTTTTTTTTCTTGTGATGAAAACCAGGAAGTTCCTTGTTGTGAGTGGCAGTCACCACATACTATGCACTGTAGCGTGTTTAGCAGCATCCCTAGCCTCTACCCACTAGATACCAGTAACAACCAAGAATATCTCCAGACATTGCCTCTAGACCTGTCCCCTGGGAGGCAAAATCACCCCTGACTGAGAACCACTGCTCTAGGTGAAGGTCAGAGAGGTGTTTATTGAGCCATTCTTGCAACTTTTCTGTGGATTTGAAAATTTTCCAAATAAAATTTTTGAAAGCAACAGACCACACATAAAAGTGTTGGCCGAAATAACATGAATGATATGAGAGCTGTGAATTCCAGTTTTATTTGGGGACTTACTTAGGACTACAGCCCAGGAGACAGCCTCTCAGCTCTGAGGAACTGCTCCAAAGAGTTGGGTTTGGGGAGAGGCGGGGAGGTGAGCATGTGTGTGATTTTGGAGAAGTGGTATATATAATCATGCAAACCTCTCGGTAGGGTCTCTGCTAGTCTCAAGCAACAGATATCTCAGTTAATGATTTTAATGCTTTTCTAAGTGTGGAGAGTTGTAAGAAATTGGGTTCATAAAATTTTCTCCTGAAAATACCTAACTGCGTGAAGACCTGTTCTGCCAGTTTTCCCAGAGCACAGAGTGCCTCGTTCCTGATCTCCGCCCTGAACTCCTTTCAGCGGGTGCTGAAGGTCAGTGACCGCAGCGGCGAATGACTTAATTCTTGTAGATCCAGATAGAACATTCTTTAATTGGCGAAAGGAAGGTGGCTGTGGGAGGGGGGGCCGTGTAGATGGAGGGCCCTTTACTCCCCTGGCCGAGTTGCTACAGCTCTGCGGTCCCTGTCGCCTGGGAGCTCCTTGATGGCATATGTCTTTTTCATCTCCATCACCCCACAGAGGGCCTAGCCACAGTGATACGGTCAACACTGGGCAAATTCACAACGCCATCATCTACATCTGGGGATCCATTGATTGGCCGTCAGGTTGGACGTGTCACCAGCTGACGGGGCCAGAGCCAAGAGCCAGCTGAGATGAGGTAGAACGTGGAAGCCCAGATCCGAAGCACAAAGGGTAGGCAGCAGCCTGGGTGTTCACAGAGATGCAGGAAGGTGTCTGAGAGCCAAGGCTGGGCAGGGACCAGTATGTGGCCTGGAGCTCCCAGGGGGCCCAGCGTGGAGTGTGGGGACTTTTGATGGAACAAGGCAGAGCGGGGATCTGGAGCAGGCAGCAGGGAAAGGAAGCCGATGCAGCCAGTCTTTTTTTTTTTTTAATTTATTTATTGTATTTATTTATTTTTGGCTGCGTTTATTTATTTATGGCTGTGTTAGGTCTTTGTTGCCACATGCGGGCTTTCTCTAGTTGCGGAGAGCGGGGGCTACTCTTTGTTGCGGTGGGCATGCTTCCCATTACGGTGGCTTCTCTTGTTGCAGAGCACAGGCTCTAGGCGTGCGGGCTTCAGTAGTTGTGGCACAAGGGCTCAGTTGTTGTGGCTCGCAGGCTCTAGAGCGCAGGCTCAGTTGTTGTGGTGCACAGGCTTAGTTGCTCCGCAGCATGTGGGATCTTCCCGGACCAGGGCTCGAACCCGTGTCCCCTGCATTGACAAGCAGGTTCTTAACCACTGCACCACCAGGGAAGTCCTGCAGCCAGTATATTGAATGCAGACAGAAGAGCCATGCCTGAGATGGGAGGACATTAGGCCTCCAGCTGCAGCCCTCCAAAGACAGCAAGATCCCTGGCTGCAGCCCTCCACCCCTGCAGCCCCCATTGCCACCCCAAACTGGACTAATGGAACATTCCAGAAGGAGAGACTTGGACAAGAAAAAGAAGGAGGGGATGGTGGCATCTTGGGACCACAGCCCCTGCATGGAACTAGTATCTCATCTGGTCTGTGCCTGAGAGCAGATAGTTGGCTTGAATCCAGCCTTGCTGGAACATCTGTGGCAGTCCCAGAGCCCCAAAGGCGAGGTTACCAAATACTGAGGAGTCTGACCGCCCTGCCTGACCTGGCTCTCAGCACTTCTCCAACCTCCTCTCACACCACTGATTGGCTCCCTCTTATCACTGCAGCCACACTGGCCTCCTTGCTGCTCCTCACACTAATTAAAGTGGTCTCCTAGCCCCAGGGCCTTTGCACTTGCTGTTCCCTCCATCTGGAATACTTTACCTCACAACCTCTTAGGTGTCCTTCCTCACATGATTCAGCTCGAATAGTACCCTCTGAGGGAGACCCCACCTGACCACCAACCCCAGCCCTAAACCATTCTACACTGACCTTATTGCTTTCATAGCAGCTATCATTTCACTCCTGAAATGATATTTTTATTTGCTCATGTGTTAACTGTCTCTCTTGCTAGACTGTAAACTCTGTGAAGGTGGAGACTTCGTCCTGTTCACAGCTATACGCTCTCTAGGACAAGATCTGGCACATAGTAGGTACTCAATAAATACTTGGATGAATGAAATACTTAGGTCACTGAGAATAGTTTTCTGGGTTTTGTTTTTGTTTTTGTTTTTTGGTCACGCTGTGCGTCTTGTGGGATCTTAGCCCCCCAGTTCCCCGACCAGGGATCGAACCCAGGCCCTCAGCACTGGAAGTACAGAGTCTTAACCACTGGACCACCAGGGAATTCCCAGAATAGCCTTGCTGTTAAAATTGGGTACCCCAGGAACTTCCCTGGTGGTGCAGTGGTTAAGAATCTGCCTGCCAATGCAGGGGACACAGGCTCGATCCCTGGTCCGGGAAGATCCCACATGCCGCGGAGCAACTAAGCCTGTGAGCCACAACTACTGAGCCTGCGCTCTGGAGCCCGCCAGCCACAGCTACTGAAGCCCGCATGCCTAGAGCCCGTGCTCCGCAACAAGAGAAGGCACTGCAGTGAGAAGCCCGCGCACCGCAACGAAGAGTAGCCTCCACTCGAGGCAACCAGAGAAAGCCCACGTGCAGCAATGAAGACCCAATGCAGCTTAATTAATTAATTAATTAAATTTTAAAAATACAAAACCAAGTAGATATTTGTTTTAAAAAAAAAGTGGGTACCCCAAATGCAGATTCTGACCAGCCCTGGAAAACCCAACAACCCAACATTATCCTGGAAGAGACCCTCCCTGGAAGCCTCCAGCCTACAGAGCGTGCCTCACTGCCCCGCACTGAGGATCCATCTATGCCCCTCCTGCCCAAGGGGGCCACACAGTCCAGCCGCCATCCCTTTCTTCCTACTCTCCCAGCAATTCTGCTGGGAAACTGCCAGAGGTGGGCAGCTCACTTCCGCAACGCTGGGCAAGGCACAGAATTGGGCGGGGACATCACTGAGGGAACCCTCTTGCTCACCAGAAGGGCCCCTCCCAGCCATGGCAGGGCTAGAAAGGAGACTGTCCCTTTAGGGAGAGCACAGGTTCTCAGTCCCCTGCTGCTGCAACAAAGCTTCCAGTTCAAGATCTTAACCTTCCCTATTAAGACCTCAAAGGGCACAGGTCCTGGTTCTCAGAGTCATCAACGCTTTTCCTCAATCCTGCTCCCACCCAAATCCTTCCTGAGGTCCCCACTGCCCTCAGAGCAAGTGTAACCCCTTACCTGGCATTCAGGTGCTTCATGATCTGGAGCGGCTGCTATCCCTGGCAGCCCTGCCTTCATCCCACGCCTGCTCACCTGGCTGCTCACATCTCCAGGGCACCCGGGCCCTTTCACAGCCCCAGGAGTCTGCATGAGTTGAGCCTCTTCCAGGACATCCTCCTGGCAGGGGCGGAACTTGTCTCTCCCATGGCTGTGTTCCAAGCCATCTCTGCACACCCCGTCCCAATAGCAATAGCAAACCTGTCTTGAGCTTCCCACGAGCCCTGCATGTTCTAAGTGCTTTGCATTAACTCAATCCTCACAACAAACTTACAGTAGGTGTTATTCATTCGTTCATTCATTCATTCAACAAATAGTTACGTATTTATCGTGGGCCATGCTGTTCTAGGTGCTGCGGACACAGCAGAGAACAAACCTCACAAAATTCCCTGTCCTCTGCGGCTTACATTCTGGACAACTAAAGTAAAATACAGGATTACTGAGTAGTGATTAGAGCCATATGGGGAAATAAAGCAAGGAGGGAGACAGAGAGGGCCTGGGGGGATGGGGGCTGCCCTTTAAATGTTGGAGTCAGATGACATTTAAGCAGAGACTGGAGAAAGGTCAGAAAGCGAGCTAGGCTCGTATCTGGGGAATAGCATTCCAGGCGGAGAGAACAGCCAGGGCAATGTATAAGGGCAGGAATTTCCTCGGCATCAGGAGAGTGAGCAAAGAGAGAGTAGCAGCAGTGAGGCCAGGAGATGAGGCTGGGAGGTGAGGTGAGGCCACATGGCGGGGGTGGGGGGTGGGGGGCAGGTGCCACCGGACGACTTGAGTTTTCCCTCTGATTGAGACGGGGAGGCACTGAGAGCTCTGAGAATGAGCTCTCGGGAGCCAATGTGGAAGCAGAAAGAACAGGGAGGTGAGAGACGATGCTGGCTCTGAGCAGAGGGGTGGATGAAGGGAGGAAGGAAGATCTGGCTAGGTCTGAAGGTAATGCCAGCTGCACTTCCTGATAGTCAGATATGGGGTTGAGGAAAAGAGAAGAGTCAAAGCTGTCTCTGAGTTATTGATCTGAGCCCCTAGAAGGATGGAGGTGCCCACTCCCTTACAGATAAGGAAATGAAGGCACAGAGAGTCAGGTAATCTGCCTGGGATCACGCAGGCAATCTTTGGCGAGTTGGTATTTGAATGCAGGGCTCTGGCTTTGGAGACTTTGAGCTCCCCAATTCTCTGTGGTGTTCAGAAAATGTTGAACTTTGATAAAAGAGTTTTTGAGAGAAAGAGATACAGACAGGCAGTCAGTGCCTGGGTTGGAAATGTGATTGCTTCTAGGATTAGAGCACACAGACTTGGACTTAATACACACCCATTTCCTGGATTCCCCTGAAGGCTCTTATCACCAAGGCCTAGCTGTCCCTGTAGTTTCACTCGGGTGGCACTGGCCATGCCAGCCTGTGTGAGCCAGCCTGCTTCCTGCAGTGTCCCAGGCACGGGAACAGCACCCACAGGCTCCTGGCACAGAGGCAGCTTCCTCGCCCCCATTACATTCAGGGTGCCATCACCATGGAGAGCACCAACAGGGCTTTGCCATGTTTGGACAACACAGGCTGGAAGGGCTTCTCCTCATTCTGGAGTCCAGGCCCAGGTTAGCTGGGGTGTGGGCTGGGGGCAGGGCCTGGGGAATTCTGGGGCTCAGCCCAGCACCCTTCGTCTCAGTGTTTCGTCCCTCAACCCTTCAAAGGACAACTGCCAATCCCGATTTGCAGATGGGGAAACTGAGGCTCAGTGAGGCAAGGTCACCTGGCCAAGGTGAAACTTCCATGGCTCCCCACTGCCTTCTAGAAAAGCCCAAGAACCTTGCCATGACCTGAACTGATGGGAGGCTATTGATTGAGGCTATTGGTCTTTATTATTTGCACTTACTTTGCACATTCATACATATTCATACATATTCATACATTTTGTGGAAACATCAGTGTGTTTGTTTTTAGAAGACCCCACCCCCATAGAATGTGTCATGTAAATACATGGTATAGTTCCCTTTTTAAAATCTGAAAAGCTCGGACTTCCCTGGCTTCGCAGTGGTTGAGAGTCCGCCTGCCAGTGCAGGGAACACAGGTTCGATCCCTGGCCTGGGAAGATCCCACATGCCGCAGAGCAGCTAAGCCCGTGTGCCAGAACTACTGAGCTCACGTGCCACAACTACTGAAGCCCACGGGCCTAGAGCCCCTGCTCCGCAACAAGAGAAGCTGCCGCAATGAGAAGCCCGCGCACCGCAACGAAGACCCACTGCAGCCAAAAATAAATGAATGAATGAATGAATTTTTAAAAAATCTGAAAAGGTCAGATTTCTGAAACCTCTAGCCCCAAGAATTTGGGATAAGGGATTGTGGACCCTTGATACCCTAAGGCTCTTGCTATTTTCCAGGCACTAGGCTGAGCACTTTGCACCTATTTAATCCTGACAGTAACCTAAGCAGCCACTTTATTATTATGCCCATTTAATAGACGAGGACACTGAGGCTCCAAACTGTGCAGCAACTGGCCAGGTTCACGAGTGAGGGCCAGAAGCCGAACGTCAGACTGCCACTAAGAGCCATGCACGTAGTCAACACATGCCATTGTTTTCTCCTGCCCTCTGTGCAGTTTGCCAGCCTGGCTGGGGGCACAGCACACAGGTTGGAGGGCTGAGTCACTGGCACTGCCCTCTAGCAGCCTATCATGTGACTGGGCAAACAGGTCTGGCACCTCCTGTCAGTCAGGGCCATCAGGGGAGGGCTTCGAATGCTGCTTAGAGCCCTTGAACTTTATCCAGAAGGCCAGGGGGAGCCATGGAAGGATCTAGAGCATGAAAGTGACATGATCAGGATGATGCCCTAAAAGAGCGGTGCCCGAGCATGAGTGGGCATCAGATGACTTGTTAACACAGCACTGGGCCACACCCCAGCGTTCCTGATTCACTAGGTCTGGGGTGGGGCCTGGGAATTTTTATTTCTAACCGGTTCCCAGGTGACGCTGCTGGTGGTGGTTGGGGACTCCACTCTGAGAACTGCTGCTTTAGAACAGCACAGCAGGGTGGAGGGTGGCAGCAGCCCCCGAGTATCTGCTGGAATAAGGGCTGCCGCGTGGGTCACTTGATCCTCCCAACTCACAGATGACGAAGCACTGAGACTCAGCGGGGAGAGACTGCCTGCACGGGCTACACAGCTATTCAGTGTTGGAGCGGGGACTCCATCCTGGGGGCTTAGGGCTTCAGAGAGACCCCCCCTACTTCCCCACCTCTGAGACGGGGCCTAAGATGGGGCCTTTGGAGGACAGGACAGGACAGGGTGCTCTGTCCTCAGCGAGTTGCACAGTCACTAAGTCCGTGAGTCAGACAGACTTAGGCGTTGCTGCATCCCTGGGCTCCAGACCCTCTCACTCACTCCACCTGTGGACCCCCAGCTGCAACGAATCTGCCCCAACTCCTTGTCACGGAGGCAAGGCCAAGAACAGGTTCAACCAGGCCAGGCCACAGCTGCTGCAGAGGGAGAGAGGGGGTCATCAGGGCGAGCCCCGAGACCCCCAGCCCTGGAGAAGCCCCTGCCTTGAATTCCCCAAACGGCTGCTTCAGGGAAATCAAGGCAACCTCCCTCATGTCCCTGTTCTCTGGTGGGTTCTTGCCCTCAGCACCCCATGGGGGGACTCCATCCTGCACCCCCAGGAAGGGACAGCACTGGGGGACCAGTGGCTGTCCTCTGTCTGTTCCCAACAAGGCTCACAGTCCTGGTCCCCATCCTGGCTGAGTGAGCCCAAGCTCCGTTTGCAGACTGAGTGCCTCACAGGACGCAGGTGGGTGAGATGCTGCGTTATCAGGAAAAGCACTATTTCCTGAGCATCTACTATGTGTCAGTCCTATTGTCAGACATCTGCCAGGCACCCTCTCGTCAGCATGACAGATGATCTGCTGGTCTGTGTGTCTCCCCAGATAGGCCTGGGGATATCACACCACCACCACCTACCATAGCCGTGCTTACACAGACACTTTTTTTTTTTTAAGAGAGAAGGTGAAAAATCAGAAGCAAATAAGGCAAATCGTTAAGGGTTAAATAGGAGTGAGGGGTGCTTGTCCACAGTATGATTTTCTGAACTTTGCCATATACTTGAGATATTTTCTGATACAATTACGCTGGCCTGGAAGGTGGGAGGAGGTCTGAGGAACTGGGTCAGGAGCTGGCCAAGCTCGTCATCATCCAGATGTGATGGTGAAGGTGGGAGGGTGTGACTCACCGAGACAAGCCGGGATGTTTTGGATGTTTCTGAAACTCTGAAGTCCCCTATCCCCTTGCCAGCTCCTGACAAGGGCATGCATGGGGTGAGCCCCTGAAATAGCAGAGTGAACCAGGGTGCCCAAGGGGACACCCATCAGCATTCCTTTCTCAGGCTCCCCACAGGGAGCGCATGCGGAATGCTGGGATTTTAAGCCATTCCTGGAGCCCTTGTGGTCCCAGCTTCAACCCCAGCTCCACCCCCCACTCCATGGCCATGGAGTCGGCCTTTGGGTCCACAGGCCCACAGAGACGGTGAGTCCCCAAGCCCTGGGCCAGGCGGAAGAGAACCTCGGCTGTAGAAGTGGGCTGACTACAGCTTGTTATGCTGTTGCTAAGTTCTGTGCTGATCAATCTGGCCTCAGGGTTTTTTTTTTTTTCCTTTGGTTTCTTGTTCTGACGGGAACTGGGCGAATCTGGAGCGGGTTCATCACAGCCACAGCATTCCAGAGGGTGTGACTCCGCGAGCTCCTTTTTGGCCTCAGATCCCGCGTCCACACCCTCCCCAGCTGCCGAGCGGATGGATGGACGGTCGGGAGAGCAGCTCAAACCAAGGTTGGAATATGATTTATAGGACCCCATCCTCACTGTCCTTTCTAGAAGCTAACTTGTCTTCCAGTGAGAAGGAAGACGTTTTAAGGTCAATGCTGAATTCTGTTTCTTGGTTCCACAGTTCCCTTTTCTGGTATTTAAAGCTCCATAAATTTTGTTCCAAAAGTCTGCCCCACCTCCTGCCTCATATTCCACAATGCCCTGTGAGCCAGACAGGCTGTCCCCACAAATATCCTCGTTCCTGGGGTTCATCTCTCCCCTCCTCCCTGCGGCCTCGCAGCTGGCTGGGATCAGATCAGGCAAACCCTCAATTCCTTCCTCCCTCCCTTCCTGCCTGCATCCCTTTCCTCCTGCCCTCTTCCCTTCGGGAAACATCCACGCTCTCCCAGGTCTTATGCGCTCGAGAGACAGACAATATTGTAAATTTTAAAAATTATTTTAATATACATTCAGGTGGAGATGAGCACTGTGAAGAGAAACTAAGGTGGGAAAGAGGTGAAGAGATTGGGGTGTACGTGTGGAGAGAGTTGGGGGTACTGCAGATGAGGGTCGGGGGACGCCCTGAGGAGGTGGTATTTGGGCAGAGACCCGGAGGGGAACACGGGAGCTTGTGGGGAAAGGCACATGTCGGGGGAGGGAACGGCAGGTGCACAGGCTCTGAGGGGAACAGCAAGGAGGCCTGTGTGGTTCAAGCAGAGCAGTGACACAGGAGGAGAGGAGGAGAGCTGGACCCCGGAGGCTGGGGCTTGGTGAGCTGCAGCAGGATCTGGGGTTTTCTTCCACATGCGCTGAGAAGCTCCTGGGAGCCGAATGCAGAGAGGCGGCGACCTCAGAGCTGGGGGTTTTTTTTTGTTTTTTTTTTAACATCTTTATTGGAGTATAACTGCTTTACAATGATGTGTTAGTTTCTGCTTTATAACAAAGTGAATCAGTTATACATATACATATGTTCCCATATCTCTTCCCTCTTGCATCTCCCTCCCTCCCACCCTCCCTATCCCACCCCTCTAGGTGGTCACGAAGCAACGAGCTGATCTCCCTGTGCTATGCGGCTGCTTCCCACTAGCTATCTATTTTACATTTGGTAGTGTATATATGTCCATGCCACTCTCTCACTTCGTCCCAGCTTACCCTTCCCCCTCCCCGTGTCCTCAAGTCCATTCTCTACGTCTGTGTCTTTATACCTGTCCTGCCGCTAGGCTCATCATGAAAGGACCCCTGGCAGCTCTTGGGCCAAGAGTAGAAGCAGACGTAGGGCCTCAGGTAAGAGGCTCCTGCTGCATCCGGGTGGGAGATGGGTCAGGTCTGAGGGGCGAGCACTGGTGGCCATCAGGAGAAGCAGTTGCGTGTTGGAGGGACAGCATGTGATACAGCCTGCAGGGTATGAGAAAGAAGAGGCAGTCAAAAACAGCTCCGGGGCTGTGGGCTGGAGCCACTGCTGGGGGGAGGGGGATAGGGAGGCCAAAGTGGGGAAGATGCAAGCAAAGCAGTTCGTGGGGGCCAAATCAACAAGTTAATTTGGGTTCCAGACAGCGTGGAGCCTTGTGAGCCATGGAAACAATAAACAGACCCTCTCTGAGATGGTTCTGAGGACAGCCGAGGAGCCACTGGGGGGTTTTAGGCAGAATTCCAGAACATTCCAGATGTTATCTCCTCTGGGGAGCTTCCTGGTGCAAGTGGCTTCTCTCTTGTTAAGTTGCTTCATCTCGGAATCTTGACTCAGTTTCTCCAATATTTTTTTTCACTCTAAAAGCTTTTGCTATGTGCCGGGCACTGTGCTGACTCTAGTACCAGCACTGTTGCGTGAATTAGGAGGTGTGGACCATTGACCATGGCACCATTTCACAGAGGAGGAAAGAGGCACAGAGAGAGGCGGTCACTTGCCCAAGGCCACACAGCTGAGAGGCTGGGACTCAGACCCAGGCAGCCAGGCTCCAGAGTCCACATGTCAAACCACTGCACTCCATTATCCAACTCTTTATTCACCTCCACCACCAGCACACACACACACACACACACGCACACACAGTGCCATGTGGCTGTGCACGTAGAGACCTCCAGGAGAACCTGTATGGAGGATTATGCTCCAGCCTGGTTTTATCTGCAGGCCTGCACTCTCTGTGTTTATTAATTCACTAGATAAATATTTGTATGTGAAGGCCACGGCCGGGGGCTGCTGGGAAGCCGAGACGGGGAGCCTGTGTTTCCTGCCTGTGCTGTGATGGAGGAAGGAGGTGAGGAGGAGGTGGGGACCCAGGCTGGGAAATTTACCCTACAGGATGCTCCGTGCCTGCAGAGAAGGGAGCCACAGACAGAGCCCAGGACGGCCCGGGTTAGGGGCAGGAGAGCATCGGGCTTAACAGTGCCTGTCTTAGGGTCACCTCAAACCTGCGTGACCTTGGACATGTCACCCCACCTCTCCCAGCCTCAGTTTCCACCTCTCTGTAAAGGGGGCAGAGCAACCCACCTCCTAGAACCATCGTGAGGCCACCACCGCTCAACAAAGAGAACCAGAACTTCCACTTCCCAGGCTGGGATAATATTGCGTGTACGTCACACACTGTTCTCCGAGAAGTTCCTTTCTCAAAGAGGCTGGAGGGTAGCGAAATGTTGGGTGGTGGGTCTTGGCTTTCCAGTGCCCCCCGCCCCACACAAGTCACTCTGGGGCCACGTGGATTCTCGGCTGTCTCTTGATACAGCAGATTCCAGGGCCTTATTTAGAAGGCCCTGCGGGGGGCAGTGGCACACTCCCCCAGACCCCCAGTAATTCACCTGCTCTCCCCTCACCTCCACCCCCGCCCCAGGGTGAACAAGGGCTCAGGTTCTGGAGCCAGGTTGACGCCCCGACCTTGGGCACAGCCTCAGAACCCTAGTCCCAGGCTTGCCAGAAACACTTGCCGCCATGGGGTTATGCCCTGGGCTCCTGAATTTAGTAGTCAGGATGGGGTGACTGGGGACCCAGAGAGGAAGAAAATCAAGACCTTCTTTGGGAACGAAGGTGTGGACGCTTCATCCTCGGAGACACCTGCACCCCTACCAATTTCATTAAAATTAAATACCATGTGTCTTAATAAGAGCGTGTCCCACTCTTATAATAAGACCCATAGCATTGCATATAGCCTAGAAAAAAGACTAGAAGGAAAGACAGTAGCAGGTAGACAATCCCTGTCTCTGGGTGGTGGGAGATGAGAAGCTATTTTTATTTATGTATTTATTTCTTCTCTATTTTCTAAATTTTCTCCATTGAAAATGCACCACCATTAAAATCACGAGGAAAAAAGCACCTTTTTAAAAAGATTATATTGTTAAAGAGGTAAAACTCAAAGATACAGTAGAAAGCTATAAACTATCTTTTGAAAAGTAAAATCATAAAATTTAAAAGCAAAAGTAATACATATAATTACATATAACCCAGATGAGAACAGAATATATGTAAGATACGTGACTAAAGTAATATATAAGATTTATATGGGTGTAACAATATATTCTAAATGAGAAAATTTTATGTGAGATAGAATAAAAATAATATATCTCCTGTACATCCCCCATTACAGCACATACTCAGGGCTCCCTGTGATTTACTTGTCTTTCTCTCTTGCTGGACTGTGAGGCATTCACAATTCAAGGTAAAGTTTTACTTATCTCTGTTTTGCACTGAGGACCTGGCACATAGTAGGTACTCAATAAATGTTTATGAATGAATAAATGAATATCTTCTTTTTTAAAAAAAAAAAAGATACACATGAAAACTCTAAGTATACCGGGACCTGATGTAAGAATGTATTTGACAAGTTAATAAAACATAGAAAGTTGTATATTCTCAGACAGAAGGCCCAGAGGCAGGTCCAGTGCCAGTGTCCCCATCTGAGTCTGTCCCTCTGTGCTGCTTGTGGACCATGTGTCCTGCCCATCAGGCTTGGAGGTCCAGGTAGACAGGGGCTGTCTTTGTTCATCTCTGAACCCAAGGCTCCTACACAGCTTAGGCTGTTCTCAGAAGTACAGCGGAAACAGGTCAACAGTCAGAAAAAGGCATTAGGCAAGATGCCCTTTATTCCGTAAACGAGTTAAGGTAGGTCCTTGATTTCAGACAAAAAGGTATAAGGGCACCCAAGGATAGGTCCTTAAAGGCGGACCAAGCTCCCCTGAAGATGGAGCTTCTCTCCCCACTGCTGCTTCTGCCCTGAGGATAAGAGGAACCCCACACCAAGAATTTAGGGGAGGCATCACTGGCTCAAAAAGGAAACACCAAAAATGAGAGGGGAAAGAAAGTGGCCTGTTTCTCTTCCTGTGTTACGGTGCTGTTTACTTGTCTGTATTCCCTTCTCAACGGAGTTCCTCGCACACAGGGGTAGGGACTTCTCCAATTTTGGCCAAGAAACTCTCAACAGTTGATTAAATTCAAATGACATTGAATGAACTACTCTGTGTCACTATATTTGTTGAATGAATGGATGAATGGATAGAGAGCCATTTTTGCCGCATTTCCAACCCTGGGCCTTTCCACTGGGGGTTGCAGAATGAGTAAGCCTTTGGGCATTCATTCGAAAATATTCACTGAGCTTCTAGTATGTGCCAGGCGCAGCTGTAGCCCCCATGCTCACGAAGTTCACTTGTTCTGTCACAGCTACAAGTGATATTTTAAATCCACTCTCCCTATACATATGTTGACTTGGGGGATTTTTTTTTCCTTTAAGAAGAAAGTAGATTCCACTCCTAGATATATACTCAAGGGAGATGAAAACATATGTCCATACAAACCTTGTTGAATATGCATAGCAGCATTATTCATAATAGCCCCAAAATGGAAACAACTCAGATGTCCGTAAACCAAGGAATGAATAAATAGAATGTGGTCTATCCATACAATGGAACATTATTTGGCCATAAAAAGCAATGAAGTCGGGCTTCCCTGGTGGCGCAGCGGTTGAGAGTCCACCTGCCGATGCAGGGGACACGGGTTCGTGCCCCGGTCCGGGAGGATCCCACATGCCGCGGAGGGGCTAGGCCCGTGAGCCATGGCCGCTGAGCCTGCGTGTCCGGAGCCTGTGCTCCGCAACGGGAGAGGCCACAACAGTGAGAGGCCCGCATACCACAAAAAAAAAAGAAAAAAAAAAAAAAGCAGTGAAGTACTGATACATCCTATAACATGGACGAACCTGGGAAACATTACGCTATATGAAAGAAGCCAGTCACACAAGATCCCGTATGATTCCATTTATGTTAAGTATCCGGAGAGATAAATCTATAGAAACAGAAAGTAGATTCGTAGCTGCCTAGTGCTGAGGGGAGGAGGGCTGCTAACAGGTTGGGGGTTCTTTCTGGGGTGATGAAAATGTTCTGAAACGGATTGTGGTGATGGTGGAAAAACTCTGAATATACTGAAAACCACTGAATCATACATTTTAAATGGATGAATTATATGGCATGTGAATTATATTTCAATAAAGCTGTTATAAAACCAAAAGGAAACAAAGCAGAGAATTTCCCCTTTTGAGCAGGCAAAGTGTCGTGGAAATGTATTTCACAACCGAGTGGTCTGCTTCGGTTTAGCAGTGGAATTTTTCTTTTTCAACAACTTTGAGCCATTCTTCAAGGCAAATTTTCTCAAGGTTTGTGCTAGGAAGCCCTCCCCCCCTCCACCGCCACTGCCTGTCCCCAGGCCAGGCAACCCTGTCCGTGGCCCTTGACGTAGTTTGTTCCACACACCATCCCCCCAGCCTCTCCCCCCCACTCCTCCCGCCCCCCGTGCCCACGCTGCTCAGCTGTTGCCAGCTCCCAAGTGCCAGAGCTGCCACCCGGGGCCCTGACAACGCAGGGGCCCGCAGTGTTGTGATATGTTTGGATGGGGAGTGCGTTTGGTGCCAGTGTTACCAGGCTCCGAGGGTGACTAATCCCATCTGCATTTTTGGTTTCAGCTGCCTGAACTGTTCATCTGGAGGACCTCAAACCTCTCAGTTGTTTCTGGAGAAGCTTGCCTCCCATTTGCAGATGCATGAGCTTAATTAAACCCATTCTCCAGCCCCCTCAGCCACCACTCACACACATATGTGCCCAACAAATACTTACTGAGCACTTACTATGTGCCAGACACTAATCTGGGGAGACAGCAGTGACAAGACAGAGTTCTTGATCTAATGGAACAACAAAAAATACAGTGTTTTTTAAAAAGAAAAAAATATCTAGATAGTGCTAGAAGTGCTGTTCAGGTAAATGAACCAGTGTGAGGTGACTGTGGTACTCAGAAGTAACCTGAAGTTACTTCTAGTTCGGGGGGTGACGGAGGCAGGGAGCAGCTTCTCTGGGGACGTGGCTGAGAAAGAGGTGTGTGTGTGTGAAGATCTAGAAAAAGAGTGATCTAAGCAGAGGAAACAGCTTGTGCAAAGGCCCTGAGGCAGTAATAGCAATGAGGCCGCCGTGATCCCACCTCACAGCCAGTGAGGAAAGACAGGGAATAGGTTGGGGCAGACTGGGTTATATAGGGCCTTCTCTGCATTGGGGAAGAGTTTGTTTTCTCTAAATGCAATGGGAAGCCATTGGAGGGGTTTACAAGAGAGGAATGGGATGTGGCTTACATTTTTTCAAAGGTCCATCTGGCTTCGGAGGGGAGAAAGCGCCTAGACAGGCGGTGGGTATGGGGAAAGCTGGGGCCGGGACAACCTTCAGTCTCTTAAGGTTCAGGTTTCCTCTGTCCTCCACCTCTTCCACTATCTCCAGGAGGCTACCAGGGCCTGGGCAAGCGTTCCCCTCTCATTCTAGTATCACTGTAGTAGTTTTTTTTTCTATACTTTTACTGTTTTTACTTGAAAATTTCCTTTAAATCAATTGCTATTTTACTTAACTGATTTTTTAAAAGGAAATTATATCACAGCCCAAAGTCATGAGTTTAATGCATGACTTACATTTTTTTCCTAATACATATTAACATAAATACACAGCTATTAAAGGTTTTTAAATGAACAAGTAAATATAGTCTTAAGACTAAAGATGAATAGTGAAATTATAAGAATAATAGTTCACCAGAAACATATGAGTTTGATACACTAGTTATTTCTTTTCTAATACACACTAAAATAAATACTTGGTTATTAAAAAAAGAAAAAAAAAGCTAATCCAAGTACCAGTTCAAATCATCTAAACAGGCCCTGTCTATTCTACTTATTGGCTGTGTGGTCTTAAGCTGGTTACATAACCTCTCTGAGCCTCAGTTTCCTCTCAGTGAAGTGGGGATAATAACAGCCCAACCTCGTGAGGTGATTATGAGAACTACATATGTGAGAAGTATTTAGAATAGTGCTTCACACAGTATAGGCTCAACAAACATAATGTAGCTGAACCAGCCCATGGATGGTCAGAAGGAGTTTCCCAGCTGTCTGCAGGCCCAGTCCAGCCAGTACCCAGACCCACTGAGCCAGCCTATCCTTCTCTTGCCCCGCCATCCCCCAATCCACACCCGGGGAATTCCCAGGTTGACCGGCTGGGCCTGACCCCAGGAGGGAAGGTCATGGTAAATGAGGTGCATACACATTGCTAAGGACAGCCAAGTGACCGGTATGCTCAGGGCTCAGCACACAGCCCCAACCAAGGACCCACTCGATGGACCTTACCACAACCCTCCTCCTCCCCCAACAAGCAGACAAGAGGCCCAGAGCGGGGGAGGGCCTTGCCCAAGGTCATACAGTGAGAATCAGGAGTTAAACCCATGTCAGGGACTCCAGGGTCCCTTCTTTGCCCACGGCACACACATGTGTATATGTCTGTGGGTTTTAATCCCCTCCAAGGGCCGCGCTGTCTGCTCCCCACTTCTTCCCACACTCCCTGTACCCAGGAACTTGCAGCTCCTGACGGCCCTGCTTATTTCACACCTGTGCATTCTGCTGGCTGTTCCCTGTGCTGAAACACCCTTCCTCTACCTTCGCTGCCCCCTTCACCCCTCTCCCACCTGGCAAACTCCTACTCATACTTCAGGGCCCAGCCAACTGCCTCCTCCTTCAAGAAACCTTCCCTGATCCTCAGCCTAACAGAGTCAGTCCACTCCTCCTCCTTGATCACAAGGTGCTTCTAAATCACAGTGACTGAGAGCTCCTGGAAGGTGGAAAACAGCCTCTCTCTCAACTTTGTTGTTATCAGTATCTACTAATAACTAAATTAGTATCTACTAATAACTACTAATAACACACGAGAGAAAGAATTCACGAATCAACTGGCTTGCTGTTCCATGGTCTTAAAGGCAGCAGTTGTGTTTCGTGGTTTTGTTGTTGTTGTTGAGAGTAGAGCATGGGCATCCCAGCAGGGCTGCCGTGTGCGTTCTCACAGACTGTGCACTGCACAATGCCGGGGATGCCAAGCAAACAGACTGCAATGTGAGTGATACCCTCTGGAGGTGGGCAACATGCCAGCCTGACCCTTGGCCATTCTGGAAACACGGGCAGCCCATCAGGTAGTGGAACAGAAAGGGTACAGGCTTTGGATTCAGACTCACTTGAGTTCAAATCCCAGTTTTGCCACTTATTCACTGTGTGTCCCTGGGCAAGTGACTCAACCTCTCTGAGCTTCTGCAGTAAAATAGGAATAGATACCCACCTCACAGGGCTGTCATGAGAGTTAAATAACGATATACCTAACACATGGTAGGCCCACGATAACTGTTCCTTCCTTTCCTTAGACATCTGGAACTCTTGTACCCCTCCTCTAACTTCCAGACTGTTTGCACATCCAGTCCAAGTTCCTCTCAGACTGGCTGTAAAAACTTTTTGTCCTTGTCCCAGAAGCCTGGTCACTAGGACCAGTTTGATACAGATCAGTAAGATCCTGTTCCTCTAGGAATTTCCCTCACAGATGCCCTCACATACGTGCATGAGAATATACACCAAAGCATCATGTATAGGAGCAAAAGACTGGAAACGAACTACATGCCCACCAGAAGAGGCAGAATAATGAATTACATGCATCCATACCATGGGTACCACACAGCCGTAACAAAGAGGCAGCTCCCTGCATACTAACAATGTGTCATTTCCAAGATAAAGTAAGGGCAAAAGAAAAGTATGGAACAGTTTGTTTAGTTAACCAGCTGGGGGTCAGGATCTGACACAGAACAAGGAAAATGATATAAGGGAAAATTCTTAGTTCATCCGAGGGTGGTTCATAACTAGTACCACTCGGGATGCAGAGGAAAGAGGCTAATTCCTTACACACAATGATCCCGTGGGCCATTAAGGAAACTCCACTGAGAAAGGCTGGCCAGACCGTCTCTGAAGGACACAGGGGAAACTGATAATATCAGTTCCTGGAATGGAGAATTAGGAGACCCGGGGTAGGCGTGGAAAGAAGTCACTTACTACCCATCAGATACGTGGGTACTTTTGAATCTTTTGCCATGGACATGACTTAATCTGTTAAAATGAAAGCAAACCATTTTCAATAAGATTTTTTTAAAGTTCATATGTATGAATTAATAATAATAATAATGCTCTTTGACCTTGGGCAAGGCTCACGGTGACTCCATTTCCCTGTAATTAAAATGGAAGGACCATCGGGGGAAGAGGACAGATTGCTGTTCTCACATCCCAGCGCCCACCACTGTGATCCAGTCCTGAGGGCCACCGCTGGATTTAAGCAGGGCTGTCTTCAGAGGTGTGGGATGTCACCATCCTGGGCCACGCCTGATTTGGGCACAAGCTCTAGGTCCCAGCAACTGGAACTTGTTGTTTACACCATTTCCCAGGGAGCAGGGTCACAGTAGGCCCTGGCTCAAGGGGTCTAATTTTAAACACTGGGTTAAAAAAAAGGTCAGATCCTGGCTACCTCCAAGATGCATGCACTTTAGAAAGATGACCCTGAGTGCAGAGGCCAGGAAAGAGAAAATGATCTCTCTCTACTCCTCCCTCTCTCCCTCCTTCCACAAACTCCAGCAAGTGCCTATCTGCCAGGAGTGCCCAGCGGGGAGGAAGCAGTGCCCTGGGGCAGTTCCCATTTCACCCTAAGCCAGGCGTCTCAAAGCTGCCTGACCTCAAGAATCCCATCTGGGGGCATCAGTTCAAAATAGATCACTAGCCCCCAGCCACGTGATTCTTAGGGATCTATTTGGATTTCTTATTTCACATGTGGTTTTCATTTGTTTGGAGTTTTTTGTTTGTATATTTGTTTTATAATTTGTTTAGATCAGAATCCCAAATGAGAGCTACACTTGGCAGTTGGTTGATATGGCTCCAAATCTCCTGTACTCTGTTGATTTCCCCTCCATTTATTCATTTATTTACTTACTTAGTTATTGTTTCTGTTTCCCTCTCTCTCTCCCTCTCTTCCTGCAATTTATCTGTAGAAGAAAGTCTATATCTATAGAAGAAGTCTATATCTATAGAGTCTCTCACATCTGAAGTTGGCTGACTGCATTCCCCAAGGTGCCACTTAACATGTTCCTCTGTCCCCTGTAGCTCCTGTAAATTGTTCAAATCCAGGGACCTGATCAGATTCCGGTTTGAGTTTAGGGCAAGACTACTTCCTGGGTGCCGCATGTCCTTCCATCAGGAGGCTCATACTCTCTTTTTGTGATGCGAGCAGCTGTAGCTGCCCATTCATCCATTAGGGGTTACCCAGTGATGACTCTCTAATTCTATCATTTTTTCCTACATTTTAAAGCAGGTATAAGTCTATAAATAGAAACTTACCCTCATCAACCATTTGGTTACCCTAAGGTACCATCTATATAGGAAAGGTAGGATTAATTATGATTCTTTCTCTTTCTTTAGGAGCTCAAATCCTTTTTGGTACAACAAATGTGTGCTGGCAGTAGGCACATCCTCTGAGCCTCTGTTGCCCCACCTGTAAAATGAGGATGCTGGTGAACTCACAGACTTATTCTGGTATGTGCAGAGAGTTCAGTTCTCCTGTCTAGGCTGTGTGCATGCAGGCTTTCTGTGAACTGCAGAACCGGGCACGCAGCAAGATTTTTCGGCCTCCTCCCACCCCTCGACCCAGCCTCCACCCCAAGCCCACTGCTGGAAGATGACAGAAGCCATCAGGGGCTTCCCTTAGCCATGCACAAACTCCGTTTGCCACAGGCGGCCCTCTCTATGTCTGTTTTCTGTACGGTGAGGATGCTAGTGCCGTCCTGGGGCGGAGGGGGTGTGGTGCTGTGGGAATGCAGCCACGGGCCTGACACCTGGGGAAACCCAGTAAGGGGTCCTCTCCCTGTTCTCCCAGCTCTCTCCCTTCAGGATACACACACACACCCCCAGTGCGTGCGCGCACACACACACACACACACACACACACACACACACACCAGCGTGGTCACTAAGGGCGGCCCTATTGTTTGGCCACTTCCCCAGCCCGGAGGGGGCGGCTGGGAACGCGAGGCGACCCTTCCTGCTGGACGCTGACTCGCCTGCGGAAGGAACAGAGCGTCTCGGCGCTGGTGCATTCCTCTCGTGCCGGGCCTAGCGCACGCACGCACGCACGTCCGCACCTCCGGCGGCGTCCTGTCGCCCGGCCCCACAGCCCTGACGGCATGATCTGGCTCCTGATCTGATTGGGGACGGGGCTCCCTGGGTGGGCTCAGTTGCCCATTCGACGGCTGAGCAAAGTGGAGGCCAGAGGCAGTCAGCATGCCTGGGGCAAATAGGGCAGAACCCGGGCCCCTGAAAATATGCATTTTCAAACTATTTTCTAACTACCTACTATTCCCAAGATTTGATATCTCCCCCCTACCTGCCTCCCATCACCTCTGGTACCCAGGTGCCCCGCTGTGCAGCCTGCAAGGGGTGGCTTGAGGACCACTCACACAGCGGATTTACGTGACCACGTCTTGCCACCCCACAAGCAGTGGGGAACAGAGCCATCACTTCCTGAGCACCTACTAGTGTCAGGCCTCCTGTAATGACAGTCTCTCAATTAACCCTCATGACAACTTGACCAAATAGATATTATTTATCCCAAGTTAAGTGTCTGGCTAGGAAGTGACTGAACCCTGGTTTTCTTGGGTCCAAAACCATCCTTCTTCCAGGCAACATAATTGGGGGACTCAGGCCCCAGAACAGCAGAATTCAGATCCTGGCGCCCTTACTCACTCCCTGTTCTGCAATGGGCAAGTTGCTTCACCTCTCTGTGCGTCAGTTTCCTCATGTGTAAAATGGAGATGGTAACAGTACCTACCGTATAGGATGATGGTGAACATTCTGGAAGATGATGCAGGTGGTTTTCTTATTCTTATTAATTTCACTTCTAGAGCTAAAAGGGGCTGAAATGGAGCTCAGGTCACCAACTGTCCCAATTTGTCTGGGTCTGAAGGGTGTCCTGGATGCCAGACTTTCAGTGCTAAAACAGGGACACCCTAGACAAACCGGCAGGAATGGTCAGCCATCATGACACTGGTGTTTTTAAAAGTCCATACTTGTCTCCAAAGGGTAGGAATATGGCCATTTCATGCTCTCAGTGCTGGTGAATTATCCCAGAAACCCTCAGGCCTCAAGCCCTTTGTCCTGGTCTCCCTACTGTGCCCTTGCATAGCCAAAGAGAAACCAGACATTCTCAACATGAAAATTTTCCACATCCTTCAGGGCAATCTTCTAGTGCCAGAAATAGCAGGATTTGGGAATCAGCCCAGGCCACTAAAAATAGCTCCCACAGCCCCCTGGAAGGCCTGCACCATCTGGGCCCCAGGTGGCCTGCCACCCAGCGAGCTGCCTGATCCAGCCAGCACCTTAAATGACCATGAGCTCCACTGGTCCTGCCGACCAAGGGCAGCGGACACAAAAATGTCCAGGACCAACCTGGCCTGCCACCCAGAGATGTTCCTTCCTCTACCCCATGGCATGTCCTTCCCCTCCATCCAGACAAGACAGCACATCGCCTGCGTTCACACCTGGACAGTCATACGAGGGCCTCAGTGGTGCTCACACAAGCAGGGACACATAGCTGCCCCCTCCCTGCCCACCTACCTCAGTGCACACTTCAGCACACACAAAACAGCCACACGCATACACACCAAGCATCTATTTTCACTACTCAATTGTCCCTACATTCTTAATTTAAGGCAGTGTTTCCAAATCTTTAATACCTTTGCTTCGATTTCTCTACAACCCCTCCACCTGGCAAATGCTAAGAAGATTTTTGCTTTTTGCTATTGGTACCTGGGGTTAAAAAAGAAAAAAAAAAAAAAGGATGAATATGCATTTTCAAGCTATTTTCTAACTACCTACTATTCCCAAGATTTGATATCTCCCCCCTACCTGCCTCCCATCAAGTCAGTGAGAGTCCAAGGCCAACAGAGAGAGAGGACACCTGGGGACACTTGTGGGCGTCCCCTCCAGATTCCTGCCCAGCCTCACAGCCTGAGCCTCACAGCCCTGGTCTAAGGTGGGAGCAGGAAGCAAAGGTGCTCTGCCTGGAGAGGGTCCAGGGCTGGAGGCCGGTACACCTGGGGCATCGGCACATGCTAGAGCAGACACACCGCCTGGGCTCCCTGTGCTGCTGCCCATATCCCACCCTGGCCTGCTTGCCTGCTTTCTGGGAGGGAAACAGAAGCAGAAGGAGGGGCTTCCCTGGTGGCGCAGTGGTTGAGAGTCTGCCTGCCGATGCAGGGGACACGGGTTCGTGCCCCGGTCCGGGAAGATCCCACATGCCGTGAAGCGGCTGGGCCCGTGAGCCATGGCCGCTGAGCCTGCACGTCCGGAGCCTGTGCTCCGCAACGGGAGAGGCCACAGCAGTGAGAGACCCGCGTACCGCAAAAAAAAAAAAAGAAGCAGAAGGAGTGTGTTCCGGAAACAGCCCTCCAAGGAGTGGAGGCCACATCCTCGTCCTGTGGAAAAGCAGAGGAAGGAGAGCTGCCTGCCAGGGTTTGACAAGCCCCGAGTGCTGAGGCAGGAAGTCGAGTCCCAGTCGGGCTCCCCCCACCCCACTCCCACTCTAGCCTGAACCCTGGTTCCAGAGGCCCTGCTCTTAACTGCTCTGCCAGGAACCAGACTACCTGAGTCCATGGAAAGAGTTGGGTTTTATTCCGGATATGATAGGAAGCCCCTGGAAGGGTCTAAGCAGAAGTATGCCTTCAGGTATTAGTTAGAATTAAGTTCAGGTGCAAGAAAAGCCCAGCATAACAGTGGCTTAAACAACATAGGAATATAGAAATATAGTTTTCTCTCACACAAAAAAAGCCCACCAGAGACAAGCCACAGACTGGGAGAAAATATTTCTGAAAGACACAACTGATAAAGGACTGTTATCCAAAATACTCAAATATCAACAGTAAGAAAACAACCTGATTTTTTAAATGGGCAAAAGACCTGAACAGAAGAAGATAGATATAAAAATGGTAAATAGGGGACTTCCCTGGTGGCGCAGTGGTTAAGAATCTGTTTGCCAACGCAGGGGTCACAGGTTCGTTCCCTGGTCCAGGAAGATCCCACATGCTGCGGAGCAGCTAAGCCCATGTGCCACAACTACTGAAGCCGGCGTGCCTAGAGCCTGTGCTCCGCAGCAAGAGAAGCCACCGCAATGAGAAGCCCACGCACCGCAATGAAGAGTAGCCCCCGCTCGCCACAACAAGCCCATGGGCAGCAATGAAGACCCAATGCAGCCAAAAATAAATAAATTAATTAATTAATAAATTTTTTAAAAAGATGGCAAATAAGCACATGAAAAGATACCCAACGTCATATGTCATTAGGGAATCGCAAGTTAAATTAAGTTACCAAAATAAGCTACAAGGATATATTGTAAAACACAGGGAATATAGTCAATATTTTTAAATAACTATAAATGGAGAATAACCTTAAAAATTGTGAATCACTCTATTGTACACCTGTAACTTATATAATACTGTACATCGACTGTACTTCAATTAAAAACAAAAACAAAGGGACTTCCCTGGTGGTCCAGTGGGTGAGACTCTGTGCTCCCAATGCAGGGGGCCCGGGTTTGATCCCTGGTTGGGGAGCTGGATCCCTCATGCATGCCACAACAAAGATCCTACATGCTGCAACTGAGACCCGGGGCAGCCAAAATAAATAAATATTTTTTTAAAACACACAAAATACCACTACATGCCTATTAGAATGGCCAAAATCCAAAACACTAACAATACCGGGACTTCCCTGGTGGTCCAGTGGTAAAGAATCTGCCTTCCAACGCAGGGGACACGGGTTCCATCCCTGGTCGGAGAACTAAGATCTCACGTGCCGCGGGGCAACTAAGCCCGTGCGCCACAGCTAGAGAAAAGCCCAAGCACCGCAAAGCAAGATCCTGAGTGCCGCAACTAAGACCCGACACAGCCAAAATCAAATAAATAAACAAATAAATATTTTTTTTAAAAAAACCAAAACACTAACAATACCAAATGCTGGCAAGGATATGAAGCAACAGGAACTCTCATTCATTTCTGGTGGGAAGGCAATGGTACAGCCACTTTGGAAGACAATTTGTCGGTTTCTTACAAAACTAAACATGCTCTTACAATAAAATCCAACAATCATTCTCTTTGCTATTTACCTAAAGAAGCTGAAAGCTTATATCCATAAAACGTAGATCGGCCTTATTCATAATTATGTATAATATTATTTATGAATAATATTTATCATTCATTTACAAATGAATTATATTTGTAGTTTATGAATTTATTCATAATTGCCAAACTTTGGAAGCAACCGAGATGTCCCTGAGTAGATGAAAGGATAATAAATGGTGGTACATCAGACAATGGATTTAAACCATCTAGACATGAAGGAAATTTAAATGCTTATTAGTAAGTGAAAGAAGCCAGTCTGAAAAAGCTACATACTGTATAATCAAAAATGACATTCTAGGGACTTCCCTGATGGTGCAGTGGTTAAGTGTCCGCCTGCCAATGCAGAGGATACGGGTTCGAGCCCTGGTGCAGGAAGATCCCACATGCCGCAGAGCAGCTAAGCCCGTGCGCCACAGCTACTGAGCCTACGCTCTGGAGCCTGCGCTCTAGAGCCGGTGCTCCATAGCAAGAGAAGCCACTGCAATGAGAGGCCCGCGCACCACAAAAAAGAGTAGCCCCCGCTCTGGCAGCTAGAGAAAGCCCGCGTGCAGCAACGAAGACCCAACGCAGCCAAAAATAAATAAATAAATTTATTTTTTTAAAAAATGACATTCTAGAAAAGGTTAAACTATGGAGACAGTAAAAAGATCAGTGGTTTACAAGGGTTGGGGGTAGGGGGAGGGATGAATAGGTAGAACACGGGATTTTTAAAGGAGTGATACTACTCTGTAAGATACTATAATGGTGGATATATGTCATTATACATTTATCCAGACCCGTAGAATGTACAAAACCGAGGGTGATCCCTAATGTGAGCTATGGACTTTGGGTGATAATGCTGTATCATCACTGTTACAAATGTCCCAGTATGGGGCTGTACGTTGATAGTGGGGGAGGTTGGGCCCGTATGGGGAAGGAGGTATATGGGAACTCTCTGTGCTTTCCACTCAGTTTTTCTGTGAATTTAAAACGGCTTTAAAAAATAAAATCTATTTAAGAAAAATTTAATTACTGATACAGACAACAACATGGACTAGTCTAAAAAAAATTATGCTGATTGAAAAAATGCAGACACAACAGAAAGAATACAACATGACTCCATTTATAGGAAATCCAGAAATCACAATTTTAATCTATGGTGACAGAAAGCATGTCCCTAGGTAGGGATTGATCGGGAAGAAGCATGAGGGAATTTTTGATGATGGATATGCTCTATATTTTGGCTGTGTTGGTAGGTATAATACATTCTGCATACATTTGTTAAAATTTGAATATACACATAAAACTATATAGATTTGTCAAAAATCATTACATCATAAGGTTAAAATAGGTGTTTATTGAGGTAAAATTTATCTCAATAAAGTTAGAAAAAAGGGGGGAAAAAATCCCACTAGGGCTTATTGCTGTGCTCCATGAAATCCTTGTCAGAAGCATGAAGGCCTGAGAATTCCTTCCTACTTGCAAACTAACAAGTAAGCTGACCACAGTTTCATAGATGCTTGCAGAAGACACAGGACAAGGGACTTTATTACAGCACAGCGGGCAGCATGAGGTTCATATTTGCACTGGTTCCCCTTGCCCCCCAAGTTCCATGGGGCCAGTGCAGTAGGCCCAGGTGGATGCTGTGCACACAGTGGGTTTGGGTCAGAGCTAAGGCACACTGAGTTTAGGAAAATCCTAATCTTCTAAGAGGCTGCTAGCAAATCTAGCCAACATTTGCCCTGGAAAATAACATTATCTCTATTATCCTGCTCAGGAAACAAATCTGTTCTCTGTTCCAGAAGACACTATCTTAGTTTCCCCAGGCTATTTGCCTTAAAACAACTCTTGAAAAGAAATAATTTCATTTAAAAGGTGTCACAAAAGTTGTAAAAATGCCACGGAGAATTATCTCCCAACAGTCCTCAGGGACCCAGACTCCTTCTATCTTGCTGCTCTGCCATCATTCCTAGTATTGCTTCATGGTTTTGAATAGCTGCCTCAGCTCCAGCCATCACACCAGTATTCCAGACAACAAGAAGAAGGAAAGGGGGAAGAAAAGAAATCCCCTTCTCTTTAATGACACTCTCTGGAAGTTGCACACACCTTAGGCCTGACTTATCAAAATGGCCACACCTGGCTGCAAGGGAGGGAACTGTAAGACACATACCTAACTAAAAATCTATTACTAAAGAAGAAAGGAAAACCAGGGCCCCAGAACGAGGGCAGGGCTCACCCTTATCTTGCTTGGTGCAGTGGAAAGACCTTGCCGGACTTGGGCCTTGGACACTGAGTTCAGCCCAACTTGTGGCTCTAAGCAAATCCTCTACTTTTCCAGGCCTCAGTTACTACTCCTTGTGACGTGGCAATAATAATAAGCCCTGATGAAGAGGCCAGATGAGAGCATTAAATAAACCACATACGGAAAGCAATAGTCATAGTAGGAGCTCAATAAATGAGACTTCCTTTATCTTTCTTCTCTGACCCTGAGCTATCATGGCTATATTGGGCACTCGCTCTGGCCAGAGATATCAGAAATAAAGTTGTCCCCAGTCTCTCATAGAACTTATAGTAGGATGAGCAATGGCCCAAGTGAAACTCAGGTCTTGCCTCTTCAAGGGCTGCAGGGCCCTTCAAACCAGAGAAGCAGCTCATAGTAGAATAACCAGGGTTGAATGCTGTGCCCTGTCATGTCCAAAGCCAATGTGAGTGGGAGCTTGAATGGCTGACTATGGGCCGTAGGGACAAGGTAGTCATAATCGTGTTATCTCATCTTCTCGGGACACTGTGCTCTCTGCAGTTTTCGGGTCCATGATGAGAGCAGCCTAAAGAATTCATCCAATGAGAATACGGAGAGGAAGCCAGGGTCCAGGCTACTGCTTTTCAGTCTTTCTTCCTTGAGGGTCATGTCCTTGGCCTCACTCAGTGCCCCACAGAGCCCACTCTTTTAGATGCCCACCACAGGGGGTGCGGGGCTCTGGTCCATTTTGCGTAAGAGCAGGACAGTCGTGCGGACTCTCGTGAGGACTCTTGAGAATTCACTTCTAGGGCAAGTAGTTTGGGCCTGGGACAAGTCCTAGGGCCCTTCTTCTTTCCATAAAATCTAGTAAACAACAATAAATTGGCTTCAGACCATCCTTCTTCCCCCTGAGGACAGGAGTCCTTTCTGTGCCATGTCCCCAGAATTCCAGGGCTCAAGAGTCACCCCCTGCAGAAAGCCTTTTCTTCTTTCTCCTCCCCTCTATCCACTCCTCCCTGCATCTCCCCACTCCCTTGTCCAGTCCACACCTTGCCACCAGCTCCCAGACCACTGCACTAAAATCCTGGGTCAAGACATCAGTCTCCACCGTTTGCTGGGAGAGCCCAAGGTCAGGGATCGTATCTTGTCCATTCCTGTGCATCCAGTGTCCAGTGCAGGGCCTGGCACCAGTTAGAGCTCAGAAGGGGCTGCTTTTATGACTGGACTGCTTTTATGTCAACCAGTACCATCTGCCTTAGCCTCTACAGTGTCATCCACAATAAATACCAAGCCCCAGCCCCCCACCTGCCACTGCCACGAGGCTCTATCAGGCTGGCAATATCCTAGAATGAGGCCCCTCAAGAGTCCCAAATATTCCTTCATTCACTCAACCATCACTTCCCCAACTATAAGCCAAGCCTTACGTTGGGACACAGAAAAGGGCACGATCCTGCCCTTAGTGGCTCACAGTCTGGTCAGGGAGTCGGAGGTCCTCTTCCCTTCCTCCCCTCCCTCCCGCTTTCACTGCTGGCCTCCCTTTCTTTGTTCCTTCCATATGTACTTATTGAGCAACAGACAGACAACTAAACAGAGTGACAAGTGCCAGGAAGGTGCTGCTGAGAGCTCTGTGGGGGAGAATCCCCGGTGGTCACTGGAGCCCTTGACAAAGGACATTTCCAGGAGATTCAGTATAGAGATCTAACCCTCCTGCTAGATGAGAAGCTGTGAGTCATAAGCCCCAAGCAGCCCTACAGACTTCCCCATGAATCACCCACTGCCCCATTCTCCTAATTAGAGGCACACGCCATGGGGAATTCTCTTTGGATGGGAGGGAGGAAAGGCGGGGGAAAATGTGGGAGGATGGAGTTCAGAATAGAGCCCCTGAGGAGCTTTTCCCACTGTTGTCCTTCCAGAGTCACAGCCCTGATCCCAAGAACGGAGCCCCAGGATAAGCAGGTTTTGGATAGCCAGGACCATCATGTTATTTCCTGATTACAAAGTGCTTTTATATGCTTTATTTCATTTGCACACCACTGTGTGTTACTGGAAATTCTCCAAGGGAAATTGCCTCATGTGGAAGGGAAAGAGGTTGGCTGAGCAGAAAAGAATCACTTCCCCCTAGCTGGAGCCCAGGACCCACCCAGAAAGGAGAGGAATTGTCCAGAGCCTTCAGAGTTCTCTCATTTATGCATCACATTTACTGAGTGCTCACTACATGCCAGGCACTGTTCTAAGGGCAGGAGATCCCACAATGAACAAGACAGACAAGGTCCTTGCCCTCAAGGCCTTCCGTTCTAGTGGGAAAATAGACCACACACAAATAAGTAAGTGTTAGGCGGTGATAAGTGCTCTGTTGAGAAGTGAAGCAGAGAAAGGGATATGGGGTGGCCAGGGTTGGGGCAGGGTGGTTCTAGTTTAAGAGGGGTGGTGGTCAGGAAGTGGCCCATTGAAGAGATGACTTTTGAACTGAGAGCTGAAGGAAATGAGGAAGCCAGACGCAGGGATCTAAAGGGAGATTGGTCTGGGCGGAGGGAAGAGAACGGGTCCCTGAAGCAAAAGTGAACTCTGCCTATGCTAGGAAGAGATGAGTGAAGGGGAAGAGTGGCAGAAGGTGTGGTCAGAGATGTATCAGCCAGACAAGTGATGTCAGGTTTTGTAGCCTTTGTAAAGACTTGGCCTTTTATTATGAGTGAGGTGGGTGCCATGGAGGGTTGGGGTAGAGGAGAAAAAGAAACCTCATGTGTTAGAAGTTTCACTCTGGGTTTTTAAAAGTCTAAATAACTCCCTTCCAGTCATGGCAGACCACATTGTCCAGAACCACTCTACTGCTGAGGACTAGAAAAGTTGGACAAAATACTTTTAAACATTTCAGTTTGAAGACGTTCAAGCGGTAAAAGGGCAGTGAGGAACTGTGGGATCAAGAGCTGGAAGAGGAAAACCCAGAGGGATGAGCATAGCATTGGGTGCCTCTTTTCCCCGAAGGGCTATCTGCCAATTCTGAAATGAGAAGCTGAACGGCTAACAACTTGAGCAGAGCTTTTAACAGACTCATGAGTATAATGGGACAAATATTAGAGTTCAGGGCACACCAGGAAGGAATCTGGTATACGCCTAGGCTTTCTCGTATATTACCCCAAAAAGTAATACAGGCTGGGGGGCTTGGAAAACCCCCAAACTTTTAGTTGCAACTACTAAAGAATACACCTTTAGAAGAAGACTGTAGCAGTCATCACAGGGTCTAAAGCCCAGCTTCAAGTCCTCTCAAGCCATCTCTGTCTCTGTTTGGGTTAAGGTGATCTGGGATTCCTAGACCTCCAAGCCACCCAGAACAAAGTAAACCCTCTTGAGAAGAGGGTAAAACTGCCTTAAATAATCTCTAAAATTTTTCATACACAGTGCCTGTCACTCAATCAAAATAACCAGGCATATGAGGGAATAAAACATGATTTTACAAATATCAAAAGAAACCATAGGCAACAGATATAAACACAAGAGAATCTATATAGTTATTGGTCACAGACATTAAAATAGCTATGTTTTATATGTGAAAGTATCAAAATGGAGAAATAATAACAGAATTTTCCAAGACTAATGAAAGACATCAACCACAGATTTGAAAAAAGCACAAATCTTAAGCAAGGTAAATAGGAAGAAAACTACAGAGACATTATAATAAAACTGCTTTAAAAAAAGATTGTAAAGCAATTATTCTCCAATAAAGATGTTTTTAAAATTTTTTTAAAATAAATTAATTTTAAAAAAAGAGAGAGAGAAAGAGAAAATCCAGAGCAACCAGGGAAAAAAGACAGATTACCCTCAGAGGGACAACACTAAGTTAGTAAGCTGACTTCTCAAAAGACACTACAAAATTGAGAAGACAATGTCTTCAAAATGGTTGAAGAAATAAGGTTGAAACTGAAATTCTTTGCCCAGTGAAAACATTTTTCAATAATGAAAGTAAATTAAAATATTTGTAGGGAAGCAAAAGCTGAATTTGTCATCAAAGGTGTGTACTATAGGCAACACTAAAAGGGTAGCTTTGGCTTTTGGTGGCCAATAGACTGAGAGGGACAGTGCAGAAACAAGAACAGCCCTGAGGCTACTGCGGTAACATAGGCAACTTCTGTATGAGAAAATGAGAGGAGTCAAGGATGGCTCCATAGTTTCTGACCTGAGCTAAGGGAAGAATGAAGTTGCCATTAACCGAGATTGGAAGAGCACAGATGGAGCTGGTTTGGGGGTAAATCAAAGGTTTATTTTTGGAATTGCCAAATTTGGAAGTCTATTTGATAAAGACATGGATATGTCAAGGAGGTTATTGGATATACAAGTCCGCAGTTAGGGGAGAGGCCCGGGGTAAAGATTAAAGTTTGTTTCCTTTCTAAAGTCTTTCCTTTATGATGATGATGGTGCTGGTGGTAGCGGTGATGATAATAATTATGGTTAAAATGGTTAACGCTTATTGTTTACTGTGTGTTGAGTACTGTGCAAAATATTCTGTGTACGTTATTTCATCTAATATTAACAACTACCATGTAAAGCAAATACTTTCATCACTCCCTTTTTAGAGATATGAAAACTGAGGCTTTGAGTGGAGAAGTAATCTACCCAAGGACATACAGTTACTACTTGTTGAGGCATTTGGAACAAAGTCCCAGAATTTTGGTGGTTTTATTCGAACATCCACTGAGGACTTTCTAGGGGACAGTCACTCCTTTATAAAGAAGACATATGTAAGTACCTGCTGCTCCCTAACCCTTGGGATAAGTCCTGGGGCCCAGAGATGGGGCAAGACAACTCACTTCTCCCTGTTTCCTTTCACCAGGACACTCTGGGGAGGCGTGCTGCTGCTCAGGTGGCATAATGCGGACAATGAGCCTTTCCCAAGCCTCTCTGATGAGCCCAGAGGCCTTTCATTTAATTCTTAAAGAGCCTTTGAAGGTCAGAGGTTATTGGCCCATATTACAGATGGGGAAACTGAGGCTTAGAGTTTGGTAACTTACCCACAGTAAGTCACAGAGCTAACAAGTGGCAGAAGCAGATCTTGAACTCAGGTCTAGCTGGCTCCAAGTCAAGTGCTCTACCAGTCCACAAAGATCCCTCTCAAACGTCAAGTCTTTACTGCCCTCCTGGCCTGGAACCCTCTTCCCAGCTTACCTCTCAAATAGGCAACTGGGCTGTATCACTCAGGTCTTAGCTTCTCCAGTCACCCCATCAGAGAGGCCTCCCTGATCACCAAACTCTAAAGGACCCCCCCCTTTAATATCTCACCTTCAGAGCCTTCATTCTTATTTCTTAATTATTTATTTACACACCCCAACAGCACCATTGTTAGCTACTTGAGAATAGGAACTTTGAAAAAAACGTAAAAAAAAAAAAAAAGAATAGGAACTTTGTCTAACACCAAAGCATCCCTGGGCCTATAGAGAGTCAATAAATATTTGTTGAATGAATGATTGAACGAATGAATGGACTGCTGCTTAGCCTAAAAAGCCACAGTCAAGAAAACGGTGGTTCTACCGTATTTCCCTTAGCAGAGCACAGTTGTGTGCACTGTGGCGCTAGCAACCGGCATACCCTTTGCTCTCCGAAGGATGAGGACACCTCCTGAGCCGGTAAAGGGGAGCAGAGGCTTGGCTGGACCCAGAGGCTGTTATCCAACAGGTTTGCCCTGCAGGGCCCCAGGAAAGTCCCCATAAGTGGTCAGCCCTCCCACCCGCTCCCCAGAATGCAGCCTGCGGAGAAAAGTAGCCCCGGGTGACCTGGATCCACCCGTTGAGGTGTGGGAAACCTGAGCTCGGCCCCGCGCGGCCTCGGCTTTGTTTGCCTCTGTGTATGGCAACCAGAAACCACCGAGCCTGCAGTTCTCAGAGGCCGCGTCCCGCACCCCGCACCCCCCTTTATTTTAATCTCCTAAACTGATTTGTCAGCAGCAGGAAGTGACATGACAGCTTTCCTCACAAAAGGGAAACTCCTCCGCGTTTCCATGGGGATGGAGGCTACTGTAGGATCACAGATTTATATAATCTTAAAGGGGTACACGCAATGATGTCATCCACCAGGGGCCAGGGGAGCGGAGGGAGGGAGGGAAATGGAGGCCGGAGGCTGCAAGTTCAAGGCCAATTAGCTACGATTTGCAAAATTCCAAGGAAAGGAGATGATGCAGTGGAAGCATTTGGGGTTGGTAGTCTCCTAATGGAATAATGGGTGTCTGGAAACCACCAAAAAGCATAAAGTATGCATTGATGCATATTCTACGTACTAGAATTAGAGGGCTGGGAGGAAGCTTACCCATTAGATCCACTGCAAGGTGGTCATTTTATGGGTGGGAAAACTGAGACCCAAGAACCGCTAGAGGTCATTAGGAGAGGGGAAAGAGACCTGAATGTTTCTCCAGTGCCCACAACCTGCCAGGCACTTCTACATTCATGAGCACATTTCCTCCTCACAAGTGAAGTAGGTTTTATTATCTTCATTTTACAGATGAGGAAACCGAGGCCCAAAGGGACAAATGGCTTTTCCACTTTGATATTATGGGGTAAAACCATGCTGACGTCTGGTTAGCTACAAAGCTCATCTTTTCCTCACTTCCACGAGCTGTCTTCTGGACTGAACTAGGGCTTTCTTCCCCAGTCTTCTTACAGACCCATGTTCCCAACTTTGCAGTGCCGTTTACTTGCTGTATGACCTTGAGCTACAATTAGAGGGTTGTCGCTTCACCTCTCTGAGCCTCAGTTTCCTCCTCTGTAAAATGGATGTTGCTTTAAAAGTTAAATTGGATCATCTGGAAAGCACTTAGCACAGTGGCTGGCACAGGGCGCTAACTCTAAAATTGACAGCTGTTATTACATTATCAGTATTAAATGATCGAGTTGTCCCTATGTCAATCTCCCAGCTGAGAAACAACACTTTAATAGTTTAAGCATCTTTCTTCTCATCTTAGGCACTTTTTTTCCTTCCTAAGAAAAGCAGTCTCAGGCCAAAACTGACATCTTCTGGAGGGCCTGAGACCAGGAATCGGATGCATGGGGAGGAGGGGTTATCACCCTGGCTCTCCAGGGCTGGCAGGAGGTTAACTAGCTTGTGCTGGGAGAAGTGAGTGAATTGTTTTCACTGGCGGCTCCCTTAGGCAGCCACTGTATTTTTCCACTGTGTGGATCACAGTGGAGATTAATGTTGGTTCAGCCAGTGCCTGCCAAGCAGAAAGTGATGGCCCGAGCCCACGGGGATGTCAGCCATGGCATCTGCCACAGACTCGAAGTCGCTGGTACATTTCCACGAAGGGAGATATTTGCAATAGTAGATTTCTAGGGTTTGATAAAAACACTGGGTATGGTTTGTTTTGAAAGGCGTGAACACACTTGTAATTGGAAGCCTAGCCGAGGAAATGAACTTGCCAGCCTGGGCTAAGTTCTTAGAACATGGAACACAGGGATCTTTCAGGCCCTGGGAGTCAGGTGGTGCACGGTGAACCAGTGCAGAAAGGTCAAGGCCTTGAATGATGGGGCTGGACCAGGATCACTACTCAGAGCACCCCTAGAAAAGTAAAGTAAGATTTTCGCTTTTCTGCTTCCTACAGCACTTTGTCCAGAAACAAGTAAAGGAGTGCAGGGGCTAAGGGGCCAGCAACCCAGGAGCGTCACTGTTATTTAGTTCAACATTAAAGACTGGATTATGGGTTGGTAGTTAATTACACCTTCTCTGCATTGGCCTGTTTGGCAAGACAGAGTGAAAATCGAGAATATTGCCCTAGAGCAAGTCAGATTTAACTGTCTATCTTCTTCAACTAAATTATGAAAGCAGGGCAGCAAGTGACCTGAAGGAGGCAGCCACCAAAAATGCTGTGTACATGTGCAGAGATGCCTAGGGGATGTGCTCCAAAACAATAATGGTCAGGTTGGGGGTGGGGATTTCTGGTGATTTGTCTACACTGTATTTGCTTATAGCGCTTGGTATTCTTTTCACAAAAAATAAAGGTCTTTTCAAAGGCAAAAAAAAAAAAAAACCACACATGAGAAGCAAGTGATAAAGCACAAAGCACATAGAATTAGGAAACAAAACAGATGTAGGGCCCAATTCCCCGACTTGTGCCACTTAGCTATGTTGGGTCTCACCATCTTCATTTGCAGATCTTGCCGAGTTGTTCTAGGGTCAGTTAGCACACCCTGCCTTGCACATAGTAGAAACACATTTATAGCAAATGTGTTGAAAAGCTATCATCCTCATCACTTCAGCAGAGATCAGAGAGGGGAGGGAGGCTTTTTGTGTTATCCTGGGGAAGGTATTAAATGGAAAAAGCAACCAAGTAAATGGCTACTTCTTCCTAGTTTTGGCTCTGGGGGCACTTGAGGGAGACATGATGGGAAGATACATAGGTGGACACTTGAATCCAATACCAAGAGCTCAGCTCCAGCACCTATGTTTTTTTGTTTGTTTTTTTATGATTGATCACACTTCTCTACCATCCTTGCAACCCAGCCATCTTGTGGGACTGAGGGACCACCAAAGAGTATGGGATCAGATGCCAACACACATTCTGGAGGACCTTGTTCTCCCCTATTTCAGTGATGGGAGAGGGATCAGTGGGGCTGCCCAAGAAATAAAGCATCAAGTTTTCAATAGAAAGGCCATAATTTATTCTGTTGTATAAAAAAGTCATCCTTACGTAACAAAATGTCTTCTTAGAAGAAGAAATATATTATTTCAGGTCATAAATAATCAGCAAACATACAACTGTTGGCAACTTAAAAACAAAACAAAACAAAACCAACACTGGTGCTTTCCATCAGTGCTGAAAACAAGCCTGCTTAGGCTATATTTACAGGATATTACAGTACTCACAACAGAAAATTGAGGTATTTGGTTCTTCTAGGAGTAGACACTGACATTTGTGAAGGTGGACCACCTACACAAAAATAAATAAAATAAGGTATATTCTCATATGTATATGTGTCGTCAGGAATGGTAATACTGGTAGGTATGTCAAGCATGAAAGTGTCTTCAGAAAACAGGGACAAGCAAAAAGAAATCGACTCACACACTGAGTCCTCTCTCTTCTGCCCCATTTTGTCATAGGGACCTTATGTACCCACTGTATTTTGGTCCCGAAACCTGCTGAGTTCAGCAAACGTCTTGGTGCTAAGTCATCACTACGACCACTCAGGAACCCAGTGGAACTCGGGTGAAATTAAATAAATAAGGACCAGCCCTCACAAGCTCCCTTCCCTGGAGTTACTGCATTTCTCCTTTCAGGAAGGAGCCTGGAGTCCTGCTGGGTTGTGAGGATCACCTCCTGTGGCCTTTCAGCAGCTGGGAGAAGTTGTAATGGGGCTCTGAAGGTAGCTCAATGCACTGTTCGTGGGGTGGACGGGGATGGAGACCGGGAAGTTGAAGACGGTGGTGGTGGAAGTGCCGCAGTCGAGCACAGCCATGGCGGGACTCCCCGCCTCTGCCGAGCAGTGCGGGGCCAGGACCTGGGACTCAAACTGCAGCAGCTGGCCCATGAAGCTGAAGTTGGGGGAGATGATGCTTCTCCTCTGCTTCACAAACTCAAAGGCCTCATCCAGCTTGACTCGATTAGTCCTCATGAGGTAAGCGAGGCAGATGGTGGCTGATCGGGAAATGCCCGCCTGGCAGTGGACAAACACCCTTCCACCAGCGTTCTTGATGGAATCTGGAAAACAAAGTGCAGTTGGTTACTTGAGAGCCCAGGAGAACAACCCCAACCCCAGGAATAGGGTGTCTAAGAAACGTCATGTGTGTCCTGTCCAGAGGTGGTCAATATCGCCTCATGCCATCACACGGACACTGTTTGTAGAGGCAGTGTGGAAAAGAACAGCAGGGCATTTAAACCCAGACCAGGCATCACCACTAAGCAGACTGCTATTGCACAAATCAACATTCTGAGATTCAGTTTGCTAATCTATAAAATGGGACATTGAATCTATATTTCTCAGAGATGCTACCCACACCAGACTGACATTAACGTCTAGAGGAACGCTTAAAAGTATGTCACTCAGGTTCTTGCCATAGAGTTTAAGCTCAGTGACTAAAACGGAAGGAGTGAGGCAGAAGTCTCAGGCATCTGTTCCATTTACCTATGAAGTCAATTGCCTCGTTGAACCAGGAGCTGATGTCCGCCTTGTGGCTGTCCTCCACAGGGATGCTCTTGTACTGGTAGTGACCCTCAAAATGGTTGGGACAGTTGGCCGAGACGTTGATCAAGGCAGTGATGCCCAAGGCATCCAGCATATCCTTGCGAGAAGCATGATAGGCACTGCCCAGGTACAAAAAAGGCAGGATCTCCACTGGGCCACCCTGAAATCCAGAAATATCCAACACTTGTCAAGCTTTATTCAATGTCAATGCTGGTGCCCACACCCACAAAAACTCCCTGCTGGAAAAGTCAGTTTCAACACTGGGTGAACTTTGTAGCACTGCTGTTAGAGTATAAATAAATAGGGGACTAAACCCATTTGCCTAGGCAGGGCCAACAAGTTCATTTCTGTAGGGCCAACAATTAAGAGACCCAGCTCCATCATACCACTTAACCATGGGATAAATAATATCCCGTGTCCCCTGTTACAAATGAAGCTGCATGTCGCTTTCTATATTCTCACTAGCACTGCTCTTCCACCTTTGCCAGCTGTTCCTTCTCCCCTCTGGCACGGCTCCTCCCTACTAACCTGGTCGTAGAGTGGGGTGCTGCAGGAACTGCACCCGGATTCGGCGCTGTCGGGGACGCTAGTACTCAGGGGAAGGCTGAGCCCCATGGGGGTCGACTGTTTGCTGCACAGCTCCGGGCAGGAAGCAGAAAAAGCTTCATATCCTCCTGGGAATAAAAAGAGACATTTTTTTTCTGTTAGTACCGCCGAGACAGGGCACCTTCATACAACTCCCCCATCCACTAGGGCTGTAAGTTTATCCCGGAGAGGCCCAGGCGAGTCTTTTGTTCCTAGTGCCAAACAAAGTCAACAAGTTCCCACAATGCGACTCAGGCGTCCAAGCGCTCCAGGTGGGGCAGCCCCCCAGGAGCTGAGGGCCAGGGGTCCCCGGGCAAGGCGGCAGGGGGCGTGCGGCCCGCCCCTGAGCACCCCCGACGGCGTACCTTTGAGCAAGAAGATTTGCGCACCGCGCGCCTCGCGGCAGAGCGCTCCGGCGGCCAGAGCCAGGGTGCCGTCGCGCTTGGCGCAGTCCAGGGCGGCGCTACGCTCGTCCAGCAGCACCACGGCTTGGTAGGCGCCGGCCAGCAGGCGGCCGCGCAGCTCGGCGTTGGGCACGATGTGCTCCAGGCCCATGGCGCCCTTGGCCCGGCGCCGCACAATGGTGCTGAAGCGCACGTTGACCGAGCCGACGATGTGGCCGGCGTTGAAAGCGAAGAAGGAACGACAGTCCAACAGCAAGCACTGCGCCGCGCGCTCCCGCAGCAGCGTCCGCAGGCCTCCGGCGTCCAGGGAGCCCACTTCCATGACCATGGCCGGCCCCAGCGCCCCCAGCGTGCAAGTCCTCCTGTGCTCTTTGTCCTGGGAAGCCAAAAGTAGAGCGACGGCTTTCGAGGAAAAGCCCGACCCCGGTTTTCTTTGCGCCAAACCCCAAACTGCCTTTGGACTGAGCGAGGGGTCGTCGTGCGGGACTCTAGACCGCCTCGGTTTCCTTGCTGCTCTCCCGATTGCTCCTCCGGCCCGCCTAGTCCCTACAGCCCCGACGTCCTTCACAGCGAGCCTGACCGGGTGAGCGCGTTTATATGTGGCCTCTCGGCAGGCAGGCGAGGCGGGGCGGGGAGGGGCGGGTCTCGCGCGCTCAGGGGGAGGGGGTTTGTTTGTTTGAATAGCGATCACGTGACCGGTGCGGTGACGTCACCCGCCCTGCCGGGCTTGGCGCCGGAGGAGCCAAAGGCAAAGACGTCATCGGCCTCCGAGTGGGGTCCGTTGGCTGCGCTCTGGCTCCGGCTCAGGCCCCCGCCAGGCCATCCGGCCTGCGCCTGGCGCGTCCCCGGGGACCTGGCCCGCGCCGCTCTCCGCGCCCAGCGGGGAGGGGAGGGGACGGGCACTCTGCCAGGCGAGGACTGACCTCCCGGGTGCGAACGGCAGGGAGATCCGGCCGTTTGCCACCGGCCTCCGCCTCCCCTCCCTCTCCACCGTGCCGCTTCCCAGCGCCCCCTCCGCCGCCCACCGGAGCGGAAAGGGGTTTCCTTTGTTTTTGCATACACGTGGGCCCCTTTCGCCCATTGCCTCGTCCCCAGTTGGCGAGGAAGCAGGTTCCCAAGGAGAAGCGATTTACTTGCCCAGTATCACACTGCTGGGGGTGGGGCAACAGCGAGGCGCCTGAAATGAGGGCTGAAGACAAATCCATCCCAGAACTACCGGGCTGAGTTGGGGTGGAGGTGTTCGGGGAAATATTCTCCTGTTCCCCAGACTTCCCTGTTACTTAAAATGTACATTTAACGAGTAAAACGCCTTCCAATCGAATACCAAGCGGAAGAATCTCATTCCTAGTCGTGTAGTCCCTAGACGATTGTGAGCCAATGGAGCGCAAGTCAGGGGGCTGAAATCAGGGTAAGGGGTCGCAAGGCCCGGTTGTGGATTGCGGGGTTCGGGGTTTAGGGAGGCGGCCCCCATCGCGGCTCGACAGCGCCCCACCAGGGGCCGCCAGACACGTTTCTCGCCACATTTGCCTAAGACTGAGCGGCTCCATCTCTTTATGCCGCAAATATGTACTGATTGAGCGCCTACTAAGCGCTGGGCTCGGGGGCTGCAAAGGGGAACAGGGGCCGGGCGCAGCCCCCACGCTCTGCTTCTCACCATCAATATGGGCCGAACTCGAAATCCAATCCTACAGTGCTTTAAGAGGATTTCCAGGACCTGGACAAACGTTTGGGAAAACCCCACGCGGTCACCCTCGTCCCGGGCTCTAGTGACGCCCCCCTGGGCGGCGGAGCCCCTCTGCAGCAGCACCAACAGTGCTACGTACACAAACATAAATATTGCACCACCGTGCTGGGGTGCCGGATCAGGAACATTCTGTAGTTTCTTAGCCTCTCCTCCGGGGGAGGGGGGCGTTTCACTGCCACCCTGGGTGGTTGGTCTGTGGATTGTACCACCAGAGGCAACTTCTGCATTTGCCTCGCTTAGCTTCGGTGTTCTCACATGCTCAAACTTTCTGCCTAAATTCTAGAAAAGTAAAAGGCTAAGTGCTTTTTTCTTGTAAAGGGCGTTCTCTACCTTCAGATGAACATTGGCTGAGGGCAGCAAAGAGGTCCTCAGATAATGGCAACGCCCTCCCTGTATCTTTTTTAAGAAAGAAAAAACTTCTTTGTTTATACTACTTATTCATCTGAGGAACTCAACATATTTTATGCGTTGAATCATAAAATGTTACAGCTGCTGATTTTTCACAGCATGTGAACTTGATCCAAGTTTTGTTTTTTTTTTTTACCAAGAGCGGTTTTTAATACCTACACATTTTTTAAAAAGAAAACTTTTTTATACAAATATTACAGTGTTAAGTGACACAGTCTGGCCCTAAAGTCAGGTGTCTGCTGAGCTCTGTGGGGTTTTCCTCTCTATCCCTATTTGGAAAGAGCAGAGCTTGAACCCCACGCTGTCATTTTGTTGCTGGGTGATCCCAGGTGAATCTTTTCCCCCACTGAGCCTCTAAGCTCGCATCTGTACAATGGGTTTACAACTGTCCACTTTGTGGATGGTTTGAGACCCAAGTTAGAGATGATGGATGTAAGGAACCCAGGCCCTACCCATCCCTTCTTGTTATGATTCACTAAGTTTCTTGTTTTTTCCCTTCCTAGCAGAGCAATGCTTATATCATCATGCCACTGTGTGTTTCAGCATCTGGCATCAGAACCTGGGGAGAAGTCCACCACAAGATGCAGGTAGGTGTGGTTAGTACAGAGGTCCAGTTCAGGCTAAGGTCCCTCCTTGAGGCCAATCAACACACAGTGGCACAGGTCAGAGGGGCTGGTGGTAAAGATGTAGCCACCCAGGCCCCCAGTCCAGGAAGTAGAGATGCTACTTCTGGCTGGAGATGGAGCCAAAGAGAGGCCCAGCATAATCTGGTCTGTGGTGACTGCAGAAGCAGCAAGGGGCTGGAATTGTGGTCCTGATGGGCAGAAGGGCACAAAAGAGCATCAGGGGAATTTTTCTCTGGGGAGAGAACCTGGCCTTTCCGACCTGGGCTCTTCCTGATTTTAGATGTACTTAGAAATAAACCTGGAGGCAGGGTGAGGCAGTGGGACCGCCTGGCCTGGACTCCCCACCCTTAATGTGTGGCGTTGAGTAAGTCCGTTTCCCTCCTGAGGCCCCAGGAAGCCCCAAAGGAAGCCCCCTCCTTCCTTTGATGGAGATAAGAACATGTACTCCTAGGGGCTGTGGGAAGACTCAGTGTAGCCGGGGTTGATATTACCCTACAATCTCTGTCTGAATCCTGCCCTCAAAGTCGACTTTGGAAAGAGTGGCATGCCCCAGATGACAGGCAGAAAGTGGCCCCAGCTCACTGTCTGCTCTGTGACCTTGGGAAAGTGGCTTAACATTCCTGAGCCTCCATTTCCCCATTTGTAAACTGGAAATACTGTCCATCGAGGGCCTGGTGCCGGTCACATCTGGAGGTGGTGCTCTCGGGAGAGGGAGTTGGCTCCCACCGTTGCCGTTCTCTTCCAGAATCCACAGCCCTTTTACTGTCCCCCTAGTGCCATAAGGCAGGCAGTTCCTGCCTTTGCTCAGTACGCTTCCTAACTCCCTCTGTCCCACCAAATCCAAAGCCAGCACTAGGCTCCACCCCTCCATCTGGCCCCGCCCCCACTGCTCTCACCGACTCTTCTGTTGTTATTTAGGCAAACCCCTGGACATGTGTTTCTCATCCTTTCCCACCCCGACACCTTTGCTCACACTGCTCCCCCTCCCCCTGCCAGGATGCTATCTCCTCTGGGCTCCAAGTCCCAAAGTGGCATCCCCAGGAAGCCTTCTTTGGTTCCACCAACTTCTGCACCTGGGCCCTGGAGGACTTTGTCCAAACTTTCTGATTATGTAAACATCTCTCAGATCCTTATCTTACCCTCCCTGAGTTGCTTAAGGGTAGGAGGTGTGTTTCTCTCGTCCGTCACCTCCCCGCCCTACTATCTTAGATACAGTGCCTGGCACATGGTAGGTCCACAATTTGTAGCATGGTGGAAGGATTTTCTTAAAGGTACTGTTGAAAAGTGTAAGAAGAGAGAAGGGGATAGAAATGGCCAGTTATGGAGCCTCACCCCTGTGCCAGCTGCATTACAGGTATCATCTCATGAACCAATCAATAATCCCGTGAGCTGGTTATTATCCCCATGTTATAGGCAAGGAAACAGAGAGGAGAATGTGCCCAAGGTCACACAGCTGGTAATCATCAAATGCAGATCCAAACCCTGGGCCTGTCTGATGGAGATATGGAGGGGAGGACCCAGGCATCCTGAGGTAGGAACCCCAGTCTGTTTAAGGCCTCCCTGCCTGTTGCAAGTCCATCCCCCGCAGCTCTGGCTGAAGCCTCTGACCCCCAGCTTGCCTGGAACTCTGCTCTGTGGGCAGAGTGGTCCCTGGCACCAGCCCTGGAGGGAGCCCAAGCCTCCTACAACCCCTGGCTCAGGCCCTGGTATCCCTGCTGCCTTTCCAAAGTCACTCAGTTTTGGGGATTTGGCGAAGCCACGGGCGCAGGGACTTAGCAGCCAGTTGGCCCATCCTAAGGGGCTGGCAAGGGGTGACTTCACCCTCCACACCCAGACAGTTAGGACAGAACCAGCTTCTGTTGCACAACCCTTACAAACAGATCTCACGGTCAGGGAAGGCCCGTGGCGGTGCATCATCTCAGCCAGCTCCCTCATTCGGGAGACAAGGGTCCAGAGTGGTGAGGCAACCTATCCAAAGTCACAGTGTCCAGAACATTCTAAATCTGTTCAGCACTGTGTGAACTCTGTGTACAGACCCTTAAATGTTTCTCTCTGGAGGGTGGGGTTACTTTCATTTTCTTTCTTACAATTCTGTATGATTTGAATTTTTCAACACAAATGTGGAACTTTTGTAATCAGGAGAAAAAGCTAAAAATGTTGAAAGGCAACCATATTTAGGGTAAACCATATTTACCATATTTAGGGTGACTTGTTAAAAGCAAGTTACAGAGTTAGACTGCCTGGGTTAGAATTCCGGCCTGAGCACTCACCAGCTGTGTGTCCTTGGACAAGTTACTTTACCTCTCTGAGACTCAGTTGTCTCATGTATGAAGTGAAGATAATAATAACATCTATCTTGTAGGGCTATTGTAAAGATCATAGGAGACAGGGATCAGCAAACTACAGCCCATGAGCCAAATCTAGCCTACTCCTTCTTTTTGTACAATTCACAAGCTAAGAATGGTTTTTATATTTTAAATGGCTGGGAGGAAAATCAAAAGAAAAAGAATATTTTTGTAACGCGTGACAGTCGTGTGAAATTCAAACTTCAGAGTCCGTAAATAAAGTTTCATTAAAACTCAGCCATACACATTGATACTATCCTCTGTGGCTGCTTTCACATTACAACGGGAGGTTAGTAGCTATGACACTGTCTGGCTCACAAAGCCTAAAATATTTACCTCTGTCCCTTTACAGGAAAAGTTTGCCAACCCCCGATATGAGATCATGGATGAAAAGCACTTTAGAACAATTCCTGGCACAGGGTAAGTGTTTAGTGAATTTTGTTCTTATTAGTATATGGATGTTTATAAAATCTTCTTTCCCTAGGATGTGTTCAAAAGGAGTAATTGCTTTTATATTTCATTGAGCCTAAGGCACATTTCTCATATTTTAACGTTCCTCAAAGTGGAATATAACTTACAGTCGGAGGCATAGCATACTTAATTGACATAGTTAATTGCCAACATTTCTCTTTCTTTATGGTATATACATTAAACGGGGAGGGGGGTGGGTCTCAGAATAGCTGACCTCTTAGATCCAGGAGAATACAGTAAAGTAATTAAAACACTACAACAAGCAGTCTAGCAGGGGGACAGACTTGTCAATAGACAAGTACGACCCAGGTGCTAAGCGCCAGGGTAGACGTCGGAAAGGCCGGAAAAGGGCCCTCTCCCAACTGGGAGAGAATTATGAGGGAAAGATGCCCGGAGGAGGGGATGTCTCCTTAGAGACAAAGACTGTTGTAGAATAGAAATGTCGGGACGAAACACCTCTGAGAGATGGATCTCGGTTATCTACCACTTGGCCCCTGAGAGTCTCCGTTTTCTGCCATATAAAATGGGGGGCAATAATAACCCCAAGAGACCAACTCTCAGATTCGCTGTGGGACCAGTTGAAGCTCCAGCAGCCTGTGTGAACAGGCCCCATGACTGACCATTTCTGTTTGTCCCACTAGCTTGGGAGCAGGGAAACGGCTCCTTGCCTTTCTTGGCCCCCAGAACAAACCTCAAAGCAGGTTTGTTGGATAAACACATGCAGATGAACCCAGGAGCCCAAGAGAGGGACCAGGAAGTAACAGGGCCTCTGTGACTCAGACAGGCCTGTCCCTGAACCAAGGGCACCGCCTGCCAACATGGCCCCAAGCCCCGCCCCAGGCACCAGGGGAACTGACGCCACGGTGAGAAGTGACAAATCTCTGTTGTTAGTTAATTTTTTTGAGACGGAATATGAATTGAGACATAATTTCCTTTTCACTATTAGAAAACACTAATTAATGTTGAAGAGAGCAAATGAGGTCATAGTTTGTCTATTCCAAACTGTCCCCTGAAGGAAGGAGAAGAAAGTTACCAGTGGTATGTTCAGAATCCTAGTTGAAGACTCAGAAATTGTGCCTACCAATTTTGCCTTTGTGGGTAAGTTATTTTGGGGCAGTTTTTATTAATAATTGCCAGTCTCTACTGAGCGCTTGCTGTAAGCCCTAGCCCTTTGCCAAGTGCATTACATACATTTCCTCCGAGACTGTGACACTAGCCCTATGAGGCAGGTACCATCAACCACCCACAAAGGAAGAGATGAGGGAACCGAGGTCCAGAGAAGTTAACTAACTTGTCCAAAGGCACATACAAGTAAGCGGAGCAGCTGGGGGCCTGGCGCTTCCTCTCTGTTTTCTAAGTCCTTCGTCCTTATCTCTCCACAGCACACAGAGGGCGTATCACGAGGGTGGCGCGTTGCGGCATTTCACTGTCTGTTTCATGGGCTGATGACTTTTAGGGGGCTGCTTCTAGATGCCAAAGGAAGGAGACAAGGAAATAGGCCTCAGACTCGGGCTTTCTGCCTGGCCCTCCCTGACTCACTGAGCCATACTGCACAAATGATTCATTCACTGACCTCGACCTCAGTGGGTTTGGCCGCCCACTGAGAGTGAAGTCACACCTCCAGCTTTCCAAAGCATTCATTGGTTCACTCATCCGCTTCAGGCAGGCAAGAAACAGGCCTGGCTGGCCTTGCTTGGGGTCAGGAAAACACACAAATGCTTCTCGATGTCCTGAAGTCATGGCTGGACAGCTCAATTCCAGCCTAAGAGATCCTCCGAGGGACCTGAAGTGGATTACTAGGGTTGTCGAAACAAAGTACCACAAGCTGAGCGACTTAACATAACAGAAATTGCTTGTCTCATAGTTCTGGAAGCCAGAAGTGCAAGACCAAGGTATTGACAAGGTTAGTTCCTTCTGAGGGCTGTGAGGGAGTATGTGTCCCAGGCCTCTCTCTTAGCTTCTGGTGGCTGGCTGGCAATCTTTGATGTTCCTTGACTTGTAGAGGCATCACCCCAATCTCTGCCTTCATCTTCATCAGTCACATCAGATTAGGTCCCACCCTAATGATCTCATGTTAACTTGATTACCTCTGTAAAGGCCCTATTTCCAAATAAGTTCATGTTCTGAGGTACTTGGGGTTAGGACTTAAGCATACCTCTCAGGGGGAACATAATTCAACCCAAAACAGGGCCCCAAAGATAGCCCCCTAATAATAACATGTTCAATACCATAAAGATGTCCATTTGACCCAGGTAAATATATCCATTTAAAATGATCCTAATGAAAATACTGAGAGTAGATTGGGGTTTTTTTTGTTTGTTTTTTGTTTTTATTTTTCCTGGAGTTAAACAAGTTGATTCTGAAGTTGATATGAAATAATTATCAAGAATGGCCAGGAAAACTTAAAAAGAAAGGCAGTGGGATGGGGATAAGTCCTACCAGATATTAAAACATATCATAAAGCCCCAGCATTAAAATAGTGTAGTTAGGAACATGACTAGCCAGACCGAACAACGGAACAGAATAGAAAGTCCAGAAAGTTGCCCAAGTACATATGGAAATTTGACGTATGATGAAAGTGGCATCTCAAATCACTGGACATGATGGACTTCTTAATAAGTGGTCTTGGGACAATTGGACGGCCATTTGGAAAAAAGATAAAAGGGGACCCATACCTCACACCAAACACTTGAATAAATACCCAATGAGCCAGAGATTCAGATTTTTTAAAGTGAAACCTTAAAACCTGTAGAAGAAAACATGAGGGGATTCCTTTATAACTCAGGAATGAGAAAAGCCTTTCAATGTAGGACTTGATAAATTCAGCTACATAAAAATTAAAGCTAAATTTAAAAAAAGCTTTTTATGGCAAAAAAAAGAAACCTGCACAAGCAAAAATTTAAAAAAAAAAGACAAATGGGAGCCAATATTTGCAACATAGAGACAAAGGCTAATTTCACCAATATTTAAGGAGTATTTAAAAACAGATATGAAAAAAATTAAAATATGATTTTAAAATGGACAAAAGTGGGAATTCCCTGGCGGTACAGTGGTTAGCACTCCACGCTTCCATCGCAGGGGGCATGGGTTCGATCCCTGGTTGGGGAACTAAGATCCTGCATTCTATGTGGTGCGGCCAAAAATAAAATAAAATAAAATGGACACAAGCCATGAGCAGATAGTTCCAGAAAAAGAGATGCGGAAGGACCCTGAGCATGTGAGAAGACGCTCATTTGTAATCATAATAAGAGACAAGAAAATTCTAATCACACTGAGAGACCCTCATCCTTCAGTTTGGCAAAAATCCAAAAATTTGATGGTACCGTCTGCTGAGAAGTGAAATTTGAATATGAATTGGACATTAGGTGATATTATAGACGTATTCACTTTTTGGTGGTTACTTAGGAGACCGTCTCCTTCTTAAGAGATGCGCGCTGAAGTATTTAGTGGTAAAAGGTCATGATGTTAGCAACTTCCTTGAAATGTTCAGAAGAAAATAAAAACAGCAGTAAATAAATTAAATATGGCACAACATGAACAATTGTTGAGTCTATGTGGTGGGTATAAGGGTGTCCATGGATGGCATTCTTCTTTCAACCTTTCCGCATGCCTGAAATTTTTCATAATAAAATGTGAGGTCCAGTCACATGGCCTCAAGGTGAACTCTGGGTGAAGTGGAAGCTGTCAGCGAAAGCAGCTAGCTCGGCTGAGACAGTAATAATTATTAACATGATCCAGCACTTACTGTGGGCACTGGGCACTATTTCAACAGCCAACTCATTAATCTTTACTGTCCTCGTTTACAGACGAGGAAACTGAGGCATCAGCAATCTGCAAAATCCACAGAGATTTGTACTCTCCCAGCTCTGCCGATTGATTTAAATCTGTGCCAGTGCCTGAGGATTGCTAATAGGCTTTGAAGAAGCAGCCTTAAATCGAACTGTTATTAAATTGGACTAAGTTCTTTTACTCAAGCAAAAGGGTTCAGCCAAAGGGTTAGCAGGGATCTTTCTGATGCATCTTATAAACATTAGCCATTTATAAGGGCTAACGTTCTGTTCTCTAATTTAGACTGAATACCTTCAGGCTCACTTAAGGAGAGAGAATGAGGAGATTATAATAAAGCAATTGTGCATTCAGTCTAATGATTCACCTAGCAACCCGTCAATGGTAAGTTAGGGTATTCTTTAAATCAAGGTATGTTAATAAAAGAGAACTTACAATTGAAGCGAAGTTGAATGACTTTCAAAGTGTATTTAACGGCGTAGAGTGCTTGCATCAATTAAAAATTAAAATGGTTCATGATTTAAAGGAAAATAGAGCAGCCCCACCCCAGTGCCTGTGTTCAAATCCCAGCTCTGCCAGTAACCTCAAAGGACGATGCCGGGGGCAAGTCACACATCCTCCCTTGACCCCAATTTCCTCATCTCCAAAGTGGAGATGACTAGCGCCCTCGTCCAAAGCTCTTGGGAGGGTTAAGTGATTTGGATGTGCTGTCTGGAGGGCCATGCACGGTTTGAGACAAGAAAAATTTGTGCTTTGGCAGAGCCACCCTGAGAGCCTGCGCTGATGGCTTGGTCCATGGGGCTCCACCTCCCTCAAGAGTCTAACTCACTTCTTTTTAAGGAGCGTCCACTCTGTGCCAAGTGTGTGCAGGACACTGGGGACAAGCAGATGAGGGACACGTCGTCCCAGACTGGGAGGGAGAGGAACACATCAATCATCTCGCCACTCAAGGAGACAAGAACAAGGGCAGAGGGTGACAGCCAGCACAGGTGTGGGACACCAGAGGGGATCGTGGGGAATGGACAGTATTTTTTAAAGGATAATATCTTCTTGGGGGTGCACAAAAATGGGAATGTACTTAATGCCGCTGAACTCTACACTTACCAATGCTTAAGATGGTAAATTTTATGTTACGTGTATTTTACTAAGAATATACATATATTGTATATGAATATATAATATATGTTTTAATGGGTAATATCTTCTTGGAGCCTGCAGCCCGGAGGATGTATTCTTTTTTTTTTTTAACATCTTTACTGGAGTATAATTGCTTTACAATAGTGTGTTAGTTTCTGCTTTATAACAAAGTGAATCAGCTATACATGTATATAGCTGATGGAGTTATATCTCCTCCCTCTTGCGTCTCCCTCCCACCCTCCCTATCCCACCCCTCTAGCCTCTAGGTGGTCACAGAGCACCGAGCTGATCTCCCTGTGCTATGCGGCTGCTTCCCACTAGCTATCTATTTTACGTTTGGTAGTGTATATATGTCCATGCCACTCTCTCACTTCGTCCCAGCTTACCCTTCCCCCTCCCTGTATCCTCAAGTCCATTCTCTAGTAGGTCTGTGTCTTTATTCTCGTCTTGCCACTAGGTTGTTCATGACCTTTTTTTTCCCCTTAGATTCCATATATATGTGTTAGCATACAGTATTCGTTTTCCTCTTTCTGACTTACTTCACTCTGTATGACAGACTCTAGGTCCATCCACCTCGCTACAAATAACTCAATTTTGTTTCTTTTTATGGCTGAGTAATATTCCATTGTATATATGTGCCACATCTTCTTTATCCATTCATCTGTCGATGGACACTTAGGTTGCTTCCATGTCCTGGCTATTGTAAATAGAGCTGCAATGAACATCGTGGTATATGACTGTTTTTGAATGATGGTTTTCTCAGGGTATATGCCCAGTAGTGGGATTGCTGGGTCGTATGGTAGTTCTATTTTTAGTTTTTTAAGGAACTTCCATACTGTTCTCCATAGTGGCTGTACGGAGGATGTATTCTTACACTGGGTGTACAGAGGAAGAAATGGAAACCCAGAGTAGGGGAGCAAACCTCCCACCCAGGGTGAGGGGGCTTCCTTAGGCCTATTTGATGGAGGTGGAAACCCACCCAGGGCTTGACTCTCAGGCCTTAAGTTCATTCTGCTGCAAAGACACAGAGCAGGACAGGGACCCAGGATTGTCTGACATCCAGCTGGGGGCTCTTTCCACTGCAGCCTCCACCCACCTATGCTCAGACTGGGCTCAGGGTTCACCCCCGCACACACACACGCCTAACCCCAGTCCTAGTTCTGGGACAAGCTCCAGATAAGGGAGGGGGTGTAAAGAGATCCCGTTCCTTAACCCCATGCAAATAGGGAATGTATTTTCCTGGTTCCCAGGGGCAGAGTGGAGTCTCCAAAGGCAGGATCACCTCTAGCGGGTTGGCAGCTGGGGTAGTCACTGGGAGCCTACCTCTGTCCTCCCCATCTCCTGAGCGCCAGCATTTTCTATTCAGGTGAAATGAAATGCAAACAAGCTTCAGGTAGATCCCTTGTCGAGGCTGGGCCCTGTCTGGGTGTGGCTGGGCTGTTTAGGCAGGCATGGGTGTATATGAGCCTCCCCGGGAACCCCCACCTACTGCCTCCTGAATGTCTTCCCATTTGCATGGAGACCCTTCCCCTCCCAGCCAGCAAGGGTGGGGCAGGGGTCTGAGTGTCCCAGAGAACGCCCCTCCTAGACCCTCCTTCATCCAACCCTGGCTAAGCACCAGCTCAGGCCCTCCTTCCAGCCATATTATTTGTTCTTGGAACTCTCAGGACCATCTTGAGAAGGGAGAGGTATAAAGTCTGAGATGGTCAGTGCTGTGGAGAAATACAAAGCAAGAAAAAGGGTTAGAGGTGTGGGGTGTGAGGAGGGGTTCAATTTAAGTAGGGTGTTCCAAGAAGGCCTTGGCAAGAAGTTGACATTTGAGTAAAGACCTAAGTAGGTGAGGGAGTGAGCCATGGAACAACTGGGGGAAGAACAATTCAGGCAGACACCCCCAAACAGGAACAAGCCTCACGGGAACAAGAAACAGGCAAGAGGCACCCAGACTGTAAAGGAAGAAGTACACTGTCTTCTTTCTCAGATGACATGATTCTATATGTAGGAAATCCTAAGGAATGTAAAAGAACATACAATGAGAACTAATAAACAAGTACGAGGCCACAGGATACAAGATCAATATACAGAAGTCAATTTTATTTCTACATAGCAAGCAATGAACAAGGCAAAAATGAAATTAAGAATATAATTCCAGGGCTTCCCTGGTGGCGCAGTGGTTGAGAGTCCGCCTGCTGATGCAGGAGACACGGGTTTGTGCCCCGGTCCGGGAAGATGCCACATGCCGCAGAGAGGCTGGGCCCATGAGCCATGACCGCTGAGCCTGCGCGTCCAGAGCCTCTGCTCCGCAATGGGAGAGGCCACAACAGTGAGAGGCCCGCATACCGCAAAAAAAAAAAAAGAATATAATTCCATTCCTAATGGTATCAGATAGAATAAAATACTTAGGAATAAATTTAACAAAAGAAATACGAGACTTGTACACTATTACAAAACTTCACTGAGGGAAATCAAACTCTAAATAAATGGAGAGACATTCCATGTTCTTACATTGGAAGACAATATTAAGATAGCAATACTCCCCAAACTGATCTATAGATTCAACATAATCCCTATCAAAATTCCAGCCCGCTTCTTCTTCCAGAAACTGGCAAACTGATCCTAAAATTTATATTGTAATGGGAAACACCTAGAATAACCGAAACGTTCTGGAAAAAGAAGAACGAAGTTGTAGGACCTTCAGTTCTTGATTTCAAGACTCACTATAAAGCTACAGTTGTCAAGACAGAGTGGGACTGGCATACAGGTCAATGGAACAGAATTGAGAGTCTAGAAATAAACCCTTACATTTACAGTCAATTGATTTTTGACAACAAAGTCATGGCAGTTCATTGGAGGAAAGATAGTCTATTTAACAAATAGTGCTGGGACAATTGGCTGTTCGTCTACTTGCAAAAGGAAAAACTTAGACCCTTACCTCACACCATATACAAAAATTAACTCAAAACGGGTCATAGACTTAAATGTAAGAGCTAAAACTATACAACTCTTAAAAGAATACATGGAAAAAATCTTCAAAACTTTTTGTCAGGCAAAGCTTTCTTAGCATCGTTTATAAAATAAAAAATCAAAGTGAAATTCATCAAGGTTCAAAACTTCTGTGCTTAAGAGCCACCATTAAGAAAATGAAAAGGTAAACAATAGACTTGGACAACAGATTTGCAAAACCGAATCTCATAAAGGACTTGTATCCAGTATTTACAAAGAACTTCTACAGCTCAATAATAAGACAAACAACCCAATCAAAAGATGAGCAAACAATATGAACAGATATTACTCCAAAGAAGATATGCCAATAGCTGACAAGCACATGAACAGATGCTCAACATCATTAGTCATTAAGGAAGTGCAAACGTCAAATGAGATCTATATCACACCTACTAGAATGATTATGATCAAAATGACATGATAACAAATGTTAGCTAAGATGTGGAGAAACGGACCCCTCCTACATTGCAGGTGGGAACATAAAATGGGGCAGCATCTCTGGAAAACAGTTTGGTGGTTCCTCAAAAAATTAAACATAAACTTACCATGTGATCCAGCAATTCCACTCTTAGGTATCCCCCCTGGAGAAACGAAAACATGCGCCTGCGCAAAGATGCGCGAGTCAGTGCTCACAGCAGCATTGTTCATAATTAGCCCCAAACTGGAAACAACCTAAATGTCCATCAACTGACTAGTGAAATGAATAGGCAAAGCCCATACGCCAGAACTATGCAGCAATACAAAGGGACAGACAAACGACAGGTGCTGCCATATGGATGGACCTCAAGGGTGGTAAGGTAAGTGAAAGAAGCCGGACACAGGGAGTAAATAGTGTATGGTTCCACTTTATATAAAATGTCCAGAAAAGGCAAATTGATAGAGACGGTGAGTAGATTAGTGGTTGTGTAGGGCTGAGTGGGAACAGGGATTACCTGTAAATGGGCATGAGAAAGGGATCTGACTGGGGGACTATTTGAATGTTCTAAAATTGACTTATGGTGACGATGGCACCACTTGGTAAAATTACCCAAAAAGCACTGAATTTTATATTTAAATGTTGTGATATTTAAAATATACCTCAGTAAAGCTAATTAAAAAAAAAAAAAAAAAAAGCTTCAGTTCAAGGTTCAGGTTGAGATTGAGTTTACGCCTGACCCAGGAGCCCTTCCTCATTGTGATAGGCTGGGATAGATGCCACGCTTTGGCCATAGAGCACTGTGGGTCATAGTTCCATAGCACAGCCCCAGTGGAATATGAGTATTTGTTTACATATTGGGCTCTTCACTTCGATATAAGCTTCTTGAGGGCAAACACCTAGTTTATTCTCAGAATCCTAGAACAAAGCCCAGCTCATATGGGACTCAACACAGGCTTGCTAAAGTAATGAAAAAGTGTGATTGGAGGAATTCCCTGGTGGTCCAGTGGTTAGGACTTGGCGTTTTCACTGCCGTGACCCGGGGTTCAATCCCTGGTCAGGGAACTGAGATCCTGCAAGCCGCATGACGAGGCCAAAAAAAAAAAAAGTGATTGGAAAGGCAGAACCAAGCAGAAAGAGAATGTGATCCCATTAGTGAGGTCTTTCATCGAGACCTCCATGAGTGTGAGAATAATAACAAAGAAAGGGATAGCATGGCCAAAGTACGATGTATTTCATACCATGCGATTTTATCCTGTCATTAAGAGAAGGCTGGGCAAAAGGAAGCAAAGTCCATGTGTGTGTGAATGCCGTGTGGACACAACTTATTCTTTCTTTTAAAAAGTTGGCCGAGGATAGAAAGAGGAGAGAAGAGACAGGTCAATGAAACCTTGGTTGGGGAGGCTGAGGTACCTGGATGATAAAATACGAAGAAAAGAAGGGAAGGGAAGGAGAAGGAGGGGAGGGGAGAGAGATGGAGGGGGCGGGGGGGAGGAAGCAGGGTGGCCAGACCCTGCAGGGCTTCGCAGGCACTGAGTGGGGCAGGACCGAGGAGTCTGCAGGCAGAGCAGTGACCGGGAAGACGTGTGTCAACAGGGTAATAATAGGATTCACTTCACTTGGGCGTGTGAGGATGAGTTGAGCTCACAGAGCAAAGTTGCAGCACAGTGATGCATAGTAAGCACGAAACTCGCTAGTTAGTGTCAGGATCACTGTTTCATCCCCCTAATACCCCCGGCCCGGAGAGGTGAAGCACACGCTCACTGAGGTCACAGTTTCCTGTCTCGTGACCTGCAGGGAGTCTGGCTAAGCAAGCGCCCTGCCCTTCAGGGGAAGCCCCAGGGCTGGTGGTCAGCTGCTAGAGGGCAAGGGAGCCGGGCAATGAGGGACAGGCGGAGTACAGAGTGACTGTGACCATGCCACCCACCAACTCAACTTCCTTGGCCTCTGAACCTCTGCTCCTCACCTGGGGACGGGAGACTAGCAGTGACACCTCCTACAGGGGTCACTAAGGGGACAGAGTAAGGCAGAGCCAGTGAGGCTCTCAGCCCAGGGCCTGGAGTCAGTGTCTCACAAACAGTGCCACCTATTCAGGGGCCTTTATTTGGCAGATGTTTACCGACAAGAACCACAGGCCACACCAGCTGGGGGATGCTAGGGACACAAGGTGAACAAGACGTACTTCTCTGGACCACACACAGACACACGCACAGATATACACAGATACACACAGAGACACAAACACACACACAGAGACACAGAGACACAACTACACACAGACATGTACACACACAGATGCACACGTAGACACACGACACACAGACACACACACACCATTAGTAAGCTCCACGTGTCAAAACACCAAATTCCAGAATGGGGGTAAGTGTTTATAAAATTCTTTCTGTGAACACAGTAGGTGACCCGTGGGCTTACTTGCTCAAGGATAAGCTGGGGAGGCTCTTCACAGGACATGCCGTCACTGGGTCCCTGCAAGCGGCATCTTCCAGTTCGCAATTGACAGCTTTCTTTGACTAACAGGCAGCAAAACCTCCAAAGCGCCCAGGTCTTCGCCCTGGCAGAGTAACCGTCCTAAAGAGAAAAAGAAACATTATGACATTATGAGAAAATAAAGGGATATTTCTCTGACTTAAAAAAAAAAGTTTTGTTTTGTTTTTTCATTTTCCCGGACAGAAAGCAGCACTGTCAGCTTTAAAAGCAGAGAGTCCTGGCCACTTTAGCTCCCAGCCCACATACCACACAGGTGCAGCGGGGAGCCCAGAGCAGGATTCTCAGCCCTGGCTCCACACTGGACCCCCCGCATTCAAAATCCTGAGCCTGGGTCCTATCCCCAGCATTTCCAGTGTAACTTGCCTAGGGTGAGGCCTCGGCACTTGGACTTTAAAAATCTTCCCAAGGGTTCCAGTGTCCAGCCAGAGCTGAAAACTACTGACCTAACGGATTATCTTTAATGTCCAGTATCTGTTGTTGAGGGAAAAAAAACAAATTGGCACATAGTAGATGCTCAGTATATGTTCATTCAAATGACATGCATATAGAGTGGTTTCCCTGCTTTTTTTTTTTTTTTTTTTTCAAATACAGAGTGTGTGTGTGTGTGTGTGTGTGTGTGTGTGTGTCTTGCGCCGGGGTGGAGGGCTGTAATCAATCACACTGGACAGAGCTGGTGGGGCTCTAGCCAAACACATACAGGGCCCTTCTGGGGCAGGGGGCACTTTCACTTTTCAGAGTGTGTGCTTCTCAAGCAGTGGCATTTTCCACTCCAAGCACGTGTCATTTTTAAAATTAATAATAAAGAAAAATAAAGAAGCCATGCATTGAGCTTCTTTCGCTTCCCTTTTCTTTACCTATTCAGGGGACAGGAAACACCCATAAATAGCCAGTGGGAAGGAAAGTCAAGGTGAGGTCTGAGTCAGTGAGCCAAAGCCATCAGGGGCCGAGTTGCCTGGCTCAGCCCTCCAAAATCCCTTCAAAAATCCCTGGGCCCCTTCCAGGCCAGCAGCCAGGACCCCACAGAGGGTCAGGGTAGCCTGGGAGCAGGGAGTTAGTGGAGCAGGTCCTGGGGTCTGGGAAGGAGCCTGGGTCCTGGACTTCCGAGCCAGCTGGCCCTCAGGAATCCAGTCTCGGGACTCCACTGGGTCACGGCCCTGGGGCCAAGTCACCCTGGTAACCTCGCTCTGACACAGCCACCTGGCCCTGCCTCCGGGCGTTTTGGAGAAAACTCCAGACGGGGGGTGTGGAGAGCCCACTGAGGGCCCCGTTATCTAACGAAACCACCGCACGATGTTCTGTGAGGGCCCCAGCAGAAGCCCCCCTACCGCTGCTGAGGGTATGGAGGCCAGGCTCAGGGTACCTGGGAGCTGGTCCTAAGCCACACAGGCCCTTGCATTTTAGGAGCCCCCAATACCCTGCGGCCCCCAAAGCCAGGCTGTAGTCAATCCCCCACCCACACTGTCCCAGGGACTCTGCCTGGTGGTCTCCCCCCTGCTAGACGGAGAGCAGAAGCCCTGGTAATGTCTGTGCCCTAAATGAGACACCCTCCACCCAGGAGACCGAAAGCACTGAGAAATCGCAGCCTCGACCCCAAGAATGCCAAGGTCACTTCACTTATGTCCCCACCTATAAGAGCAGGAACTGACATCACTGAGACACCTGCTTCATGCCCGCTGCTTAGAGAACTTAAGGCAGAACTTGCCTTCCGGGTGGCAGTGCTGTTATTTGCCCCATTTACAGACGAGAAAACTGAGGCTCCGAGTCATTTGGGCACATGACCTGTGTCCCCACAAAAGGGGCAAAGCCAGGCTGAAACTCAAGACCCCTTGAGTCTTGAACAGGCCCTACAGTGCTCTCGGAGGACCTGAGTGGTGACAGGGACAGAGGGCTTCCTTCCCAACCCTGGCTACCTCGCCCCAGTCCTCAGCCTCAGGCATCTACCAGGAAGGCCAGGAAAAGGATCTGGATGGGGGCAGATCACAGCTGGCCTCAGCCTTGAAGACCAAGTGCGTGGGCTGAGCCAGGCTGGAGGCTGGGCCCCCAGAGAGCCAGCCTCTGGGCCAGGAGCCTGGCTGACCTCTGGCCCTCAGGCCAGGACAAGTGTGTCCCTTCCCACCTCCCTCTTTCTCAGAAGTCCTCTCAGCCCTGCGCTTCGTGAAGTTTCCGCTGTGGTGCCAGCAACCTGCCTAACCCTTCATCTCCTGCGCCCCCCTTCCAGAACCCAGAGGGGAAGGGTCACAGGATGCAGGTGCCATAGGGTTCCAGGGGAAGAGAACACACATCTGGGACCCTCCAGGGCTCCATCTCAGCTTCATCTATTACTCAATGGCTTTAGAGACTTGGCCCCTCAGTGCCTCCGTTTCTTCAGCTGTCAGTGGGGTTGACAGAGACAGCAGCTTTGCAGAACACGCCTGCAGACGGAATAAGGGCAGGCTTTGACAGGGTGCTCAGCACCTTCTCTGGGCCAGTCACTGTCATAACTGTTGGGGGTGCATGTGCATTTCCTAATGAATTCTTCCCGACAACCCAGAAAGGTAGAAATTTATATTTTCCCCATTTCCAGCCACGGGACAGAGACCCAGAGAGTGAAGGTAGTGGTCACAAGGTACGAGGTAGAATAATGCCAGTTGCAGCAACATGGATGGACCTGCAGATTTTCACACTAAGGGAAGTAAGTCAGACAGAGACAAATATATGACATTGCTTATATGTGGAATCTAAAAAATAAAGATACAAATGAACTTATTTACAACATAGAAACAGACTCACAGACTTCTAAAACAAACATATGGTTACCAAAAGGGAAAGGTTGGGGGGAGGGATAAATTAGGAGTTTATAGATAATCTACAAGGACCTACTGTATAGCACAGGGAACTCTGCTCAATGTTCTGTAATAACCTATATGGGAAAAGAATCTGAAAAAGAATGGAGATATATATATATCTGAATCACTTTGCTGTACACCTGAAACCAACACAACCTTGTAAATCAACTATACTCCAATATAAAATTAAAAAATTAAAAAAAAAACAAAAAAAGCCCAACAAGGTCCATGGTAGAGCTGGGAGGAGTTGAGCCAAGGCAGAGAGAGATTTCATGTTGCCTCTGGTGGGTAATAATACTTACCTCTCAGGCTTCTCATGAACTATGAGAAGGGAGAAGACCTGGCCCATTCACTGTGTGCCCCAGCACCTAGTAGGGTGCCTGGTACGGAGTAGGCACTCTGAACGAAAGAAGGTTTTGGATGAACAGTGCACATGTTTGGGGCTCCGAAATGAGACACCCTCCATTTGCCAGCTCTGTCACTTCCCAGCTCTGTGACCTTATAGAATCGTCCCTCCCCTCAGAACCCCAGTCCCTTCAACACAAAATGCAATCATAATTATAACAGTACCATGAAAGGGTCACTGTGAGGATTAGCGGCACATAGAAGGGCCCCCTTCATCTGCAACTCTGTAAGTACTACCTTTATTATTGTTTTGAATTATTAACTTAAAACTTGGCATGTTATTAATTTGAAATGAGAAAATGCCAAGAGACTTTGAAAGGCACCACCCAGTGTGTCCAGCTGTGTTTTGATCCTGTTGATCTGCCTGAGGACACAGACAACAGGGCACCTTTCCCAGGTCAAGATGGAGGAGTGAGGTTGTCAGCTCGAGGGAGGGACTCATGGGGACATTTGGTGTTACCCTGTGAGCCAGCATGTGATGGGGCTGACCAAGCATCTGAGACACAGCCTGAGACCCAGACGGGGCCAGACTGGGAACAGGCCACCTGCTGGACCCTCATTCTAGAGCCCAAGCCTGACACTAGCCAGATTGGGGGTCTCAGGCGGGTCATAGCCCCACTGTCTCGTCCAGCTGAATGGGCCTTTCAAAGACCACCCCACTCACCCTGGCCTCATCGTTTCAATGAGAAAATGGAGGCCCCAGTGAGGGGCAGGGGGCTGGCCAAGGTGACCGTGAATCGTTAAACGGGGAGTCGAGACCAGAATCCCTGCCTCTCGGCCCCAGCTGTCCACATCCCTCGCCAGGCTGAGCGTTCCCACTGAAGCCACCCTGCCTACTTCCGGTGCCCAGGAGGGCACAGACCATGAACAGGTTGACGTCTACCCGGTCAAGGCCACGTGCCTGGTGACGGCCAGCCCCAAGCCTGATCTTACTCTCACTCTCGCCTGCCCCAACTCATGTCCTGGCATGTGGTGGCACTCGGAAATACCTGCCAAGCAGGTGAGACCCTGCTCAGTGCTGGGACCAGGCTAGGGCCCCTTGAGCCTTATAGGGCTACACATGAGTTGACCGTGAGATCTCAGAGGTGAAAACCATGTGAAGCAGTGAGAAGTGTGACATAGGTGTGAGTCATGGCACATGAGGGCTGTGTGGTGAGTCACAGGCTCTGGGCCACATGGCCTGGGTTGGAGTCCCCTCCACCATGCACTAGCTGGCGGCTCTTGAACCAGTTTCTTAGCCCCTCTGTGCCTCGGTTTGCTGGGGTAAGAGAATACTCAGCCCACAGAAGATCCGTGAGATGCACACACTTGGCCAAGGGCCTGGCCCGCAAGCACCACTCACCAAACCATCGCTATTGTTATTGTCTAGAATAGCTGTCTCTGAGCCACACGCCTGCACACGCATACTGCTTCTGGATCGCTTCCCAAAGCAGGGCTGTCACCTTCCTTGACTCACCAGGACAGAGCTTTCTGAAAAGGTATCGGCATTTCCCTGCTGCTACTGTTGATTCCCTCCGGTTCTTTCTGGATGAAAACAACTACCCTGAAGCCCTTCATTCCTGCCCTGGGCGGTCACACGGCGATTCCTAGAAAGAAACCAAGGCCCATGAGTGTCTTCATTCTAACTGGCCCCAGACTTCTGGGTGAATTGGGGTCCACCAAGAGCCCTGATAGGGGAAAATGAGCTTGCAGCGACCTCAGGCTGGGTGTTTCTCCCCCGTGGGCCTCCTCCTCCTCTGTGGTCAAATAAGGGGCGATCTAAAATAAGATGGTGATCTCCGTCCGATGTCCCTTCGATGGCTAACGCTCTGTGGTTCCATTGTTTGTCTTCTCTGCTAATGGCATCGGCTGTCCCCGCCCCCCAGTAGCTCGCATGGATTGAACACCTGCCATACGCCGGAAACTAAACTCAGGGATGGATATAACGGCAGCTCTCGGTTACTGAATGCTGTCACCTGCCAGCCGTGAACGCTCTTCCGATGATCTCATTTAATCCTCTCAGCAACCTGACCGTCCCCACCAGAAGCTGAGCAAGTAGGTTCCACATGATGAGATGGTCTCATTCAGCTGGGATCTGAACCCGGGAGCCAGGCTTGGAATCACTAGGTCATGCCCAAGTCCCTACAGCCCTGTGAAGTGGGAATTATTATCTCTGTTTTACTGATTATAAAAAAAAAAAACACCTGTGGCCCAGAAAGGGGAAGTGAGTCAGTCCGTGTCATACTGTTTGAAATGATGGCCTCTGAGGATATCCTCCTTCTACCTCCTTTTATCCTGATCATCTCAGCCAAGGCTTTAAAGAAACGTATCTGATGGGAAAAAAAAAAAAGATGTATCATACTTTTTTCTTTTTTTAAAGAACAATAAAATCAAGAGAAACTGAAAAGAAAAAAAGAAAAGGAAAAAAATAAATAAAAGAAACGTGCTTGGACTTTGTGACTCTCAGTTCCAACTCAGAATTCCTGTCCTGTTACTCTGGGCCTGCAGCTGAGCTCCAGATAACCGAGGGCCCAGCCTTTGGCAGGAGGTCTGACCTCCAGATAAGCAGAGCCCCATCGTGGAACGGCAGAGCGCCATCGTGGAACGAAGACACGAGTCACAGAAGAAGCTCACGTACCATCCGCTGCCCGGTTCCTTGTTGCAACTCGGGGAGGGGCTTTATCCCACCGGGGCACGTGCTCCACGCTTCACGTTCATCATCTTTTTTGTGGCCCATGACAACGTTGTCAGCTCAATATGACAATCTTTGTTTTGTAGGAAAGGGAGGTCATATGGTTTATCTAAACAGGGAGCCAGTGACTAGTGAGCCAGGCAAATTATATCGCCCAGGATACTTTTTAAAATTCCAGCAGATTGTGGAGGGTGGGTTATTTTTCCACTTTGGGGGAGAGGGTTTGGAGCTGGAGGCTGCAGGGCCCCCCTCCAGCCAGGCAGAGAAAGAGGTTATGAGGAGCCATGTGGCTGCAGCTTCAAATGCCCCTTCCCTGAGATTTATTCCCTTCAGGGGCCGCCACGGAACCCACGGCAGCTTAGTTCCTCCTGTCAGTCCTCCCTTCGTCTACTCACCTTTCTGTCCCCAAGAGCCCAAAAAAGAAGAATTGATTGTTTGATTTCTGAAGGCCCAGGCACAGTGAAAACAGGGGCAGCCCCAAGGAAGGGTGGGTGACTCATTCCCTGACCAAGAGACGAGGCCAGCCAGAGCAGAGGGGACCTTGGGAAGACCTGGGCTTTTGTTCCCTTTGGAAACAAAATGAATCACCGATCCCACCAAGTCACACTGGCCAGTCCCGAACTTTCCCAGGTAGAACCAGCACAATCATCAAAAATGAGTCAGGTGAGGCCCTAACAATGGGCACAAAGGAGAAGGCTGTGTTCTTCCTTACTCTTCACCTTCAACCTAGCCCTTGAAAGAGGCCTGACAAGACTTGGTGCTCCTTGGGGCAAAGTGGAAACTGGAACCAGAAAAGGAAGGTTGGCCACAATGCCTCTAAGGACACCAGCCAGCAAGGTGGTGACCACTTGCTATGTGCTGCCTGTTTGGACACCATGCAAGTTTGCTCACTTGTTCACTCACTTGTTCACTGACTTGGGCAGGTGGTCAGGAGCATTGATTGGACGTCCAGCAGCTGCCGGGCATTCTGCAGGTTATCCTTCCTCCAGACCCTGCAGACCGTGATGCTCGTGCACGGAGGAGGAAACCAAGGTACTGGCCAGTGTTGCCCAGCCAGGAATCCACTCCAGAGCCGTCAGACTCTGGAGCCTTGCTTCTTTTGATCCTGTGTGTCTATGGAGACCTGGTCTTCATCAGTGGGCAAAGAATGCCCATTTCACACGTCACCGCCTGAGTTGGGCCAGGAGAGCCTAGAAAGCCCAAGACTTTTCTCCATGAAACAGTCTCGGTGATTTCAGAGGAAGAGCCTGCCCCAAGGAGCAGCAGAACCTCAGGCCTGTCCTCTGGGTCCTCAGCATTCCGGAGGCCAGATGTGTGAGCCTGACGTTATCCACCAAGTCGTGGCCTGGCTTCAGGCTGTGCTCCGCTGGCTTGTGACCCCCGCTCCTCTGCGCTCTCCTCCTCCTTTTCCTCAGCATGAAAAACTGAGTGGTGCTGGCAGCTGCTCGTCAGCATCTAGCGGAACATTCTGCCCCATAGCTGAGCGCCTCTCACTCCCCAGCCATCCCTGGGGATGGCCGGTGACTCATATTTCCATTCTCAATGCAGGGCCAGGGACCAGCTCTTCCCATGACCACCAGGGCTGGCCATTTGGCGTTGGGATTAAGGACATGAGCTGTGACGTCAGGCAGGCCTGAGTTCAAATCCTCCTTCTGCTGCTTGTGTGTGATTTCAGGCAACGAACTTACCCTCTCTGAGCCTGTTATTCCATTTGTAAATGGAGATCATGGCTAACAGCTCTGGTATGTTCTTAATTGAAAAAGTTTCTTCCCTTTTGCTCACAACTCTAAAATATGAACCATTCCGCCTACCAGTTTTCTTTTTTATACACTCACCATTCATAAGCCAAGGAGAGAGGAAGCTGATATGTGGTTTCTTTAAAATGCAACAGTAATATTTATGTACTATTTACCATGTGCTAGGGATCTGTTGTAAGGTGCTATCACCAACCCCATTTTATAGATAAGGAAACTAAGGCCCAGAGAGGTAAAGTAACTTGCCTAAGGTCACACAGCCAGTAAGTGGCAGAGCTGAGATTCACACCCAGGCTGTCTGGCTTCAGAATCCTGGCTCTTAATCATTATGCTGAGAAAAGTAAAGAAGATGAAACACATAGAGCATGTGGCATAGTGCCAGGCACATGGTGAATTCTGAATAAGTGTTTGCTGGTAGTATTATTACTACTATTGTTATTACTTTGCCATCAACATGTCTGAGTCTCATTCTTGACCATGAGAAGAAGCGAGTGAGGGCTCCCTGCCCTTCCAGCCAAATCCAAGAAGCTCTTGAGTTAAAGATGGTCATTGGCCAACCCAAATGCGTGGGTCTCTTGACATGCCAATTCAGTGATCCTGCTGTGTGGCCTTAAGCATCTGACTTCATGGCTCTGGGCCTCAGTTTCCTTACCTGTCAAGTGGGGATGCTCTGCTCTATCTTATCTTTGGGCTGGGAACAGGACATAAAGCACTAGGTGTGCATTGAGTGCTCTGTTAAATATTGGCAGGCTGTCAGCATACCCTCCAGCCCCGGCAGCCTGGCAACAGAGGCCTGTTATAACCACTGGGCTGTACTGCTTCCCCGGTGGAATGTTCGTATCAAAAGGCAAAGCTTGCAATTTGCTTCCCAACTCCCCAAACCAAACAGCCGGTGAAATGCTAGTAACAGAAAACCCACCTGAGACGAAGTGTCCCTGTGAGGTTATAAGTGAAAGGCAGGGTACATGATTATCAGGAAACGACAAAAGAAAGCAGGGCTGACGATATTGATGACAGAACACAATCTGAAGTAAAAAGCATTCAACTGAATGGTAAGGGGATCCTTAATTCTCTTTTCCTCCATGTGCTACCCTCAATCGGCTTCTTATTTTTAATGCCCTTCCCAGACCTTTTCCGCCTCATCTAGTTCTTCCATTGTCACTTCATGGTCCAAAAGCCTGTCTTCTTCATATTCCTTGAGAGACGAGCCAGCGTCCTCCAGGCCTCCACTCTGCTGCTTGCATTCACTTCTTGGAGGCTGCTGCCTTGTTGAAATCTTTCCTGCCTTGTCCTCTTTGACCAGACAGAGCCACTGCGCCTCCCTCCTGCTGTCCCCAAGGCCCCACCCTTGCCTGCTCTCAGGGCAGTAGGGAGCTTGTCTCCCAGAAGGAGTAGAGGGAGGGTGGGCACCCAAAGGACCTCCACCTGGTGTGTTGCTCACAGAGCCATCTCCAGCACTAGCCTATGAGTGAGTTCAGGGCCTGGCCAATAGTAGATTCCCATTAAAGGTGGGTTGAGTGAGCTTAAACTGACCACTTAGTCTGTAAGATGTTGTTAGTTCAACCTGAAAAAAGTGGTGAGGAGGTCTTGTCTGGCAGCATTGGTCCTGAGCTACAGAGAGAATTTTTTTTTATTTCCTATTGAAGATTTCCAGCTAGAAAATATGTCCACTGGAATCTTCCAAGCCCATGCCTTTCTCTTACTTCCGTCAGCCAATGTGTATTGATTGTTTTTGCTACCAGGCTCTTGATGTTGTAAGAATGCAAAAATCGTGTAAAGCTTGGAGCAGCTAATTCTATAGAAGGGACAGGAAGCCTCCCCGCCATTGGTCAACATCTATGGAAAATCAGGTATTTATTGCGTACAATGCAATGGGGAACAAACGCTTCATGGAGCTTACAGTCTAGGGGGTGCGGCAACAGACATCACAGTAAGAGCCAGGCACCCCCCACACAAATAGCTACATTTCAAGACACTCCCTCTGCAGTTGGGCTGGGCTGGCTTAGCATCTTGGCTACTTCCTTCATGTGACCTTGAGCAGGAGGCTTAATAAGCTCCCTGAGGCTCAGTTTCACTACGTTTAAATGGAAACAATAATTACTTTCTTGCTAGGGTCATCATGAGAATAAGAAACAACTCAAACAGCCGGCATATCATTTTTATTGTTATGATAAGGATGATGACAATATAATAAATGCCGGATGAACGGTACAGAAAAAGGGGGGAGGGGAATACCTCTTCCTGGAGGGGGATGGTATGCATGAGGGTTTTCAGGAGAATGGGGTAGTTGGTGCTGGGTCTTAAAGGAGGGGTTGGATTTCTGTACAAGGAAGTGGCCAAGAGTGAATCAGTTCAAAAGTAGAAAAATGAATGATTCAGAAGGTCATTAAAATAAAACAACTAAAGAATCTAAACCAAATGACTGGCTTCCTTAAATATAAGACATTGCATTGCCAAGCTAAGAAAGCGTTAGTCAGGCGGGGGAGGAGGTTACTGGGAAATTTCACCCAGTTCAGCATTATTGAGAAGTTGTGGGTTCCTGGAGCCCTCGGTGGGTGTTGCACAATCCTGTGGGGTCAGGGTTACCCAAACTCTGGTCCAGGGACCGAGAGGAAAGTGTTTAGGACAGGATCGATGTTAGAAAAAAGAAAGAAGCTATTTGTAAAGAGGAGCTGTCTCAACTCACAGACATGGAGAACAGACTTGTGGTTGCCAAGACAAGGGGTGGGCGGGGGTGGGGGGGGTGGACTGGGAATCTGGGGTTAGCAGATGCAAACTATTACATATAGAATGGACGGACAACAAGGTCCTGCTGTATAGCACAGGGAAGGCAGAGTGGTCAATGTCCTGGGATAAACCATAATGGAAAAGAATATAAAAAATAATGTATATATATAGGTACAACTGGGTCACTTTGCTGTACAGCAGAAATCAACACAACATTGTAAATCAACTATTCTTCAATTAAAAAACAAAAGATAAAGAAGAGCTGTCTCAAGAGAATGTGGTCAAATGTATTGGAGGAGTCTGGGGTGGGTCCACGGGCCAGCAAACATTTGTTCCAAGAAACCAAGGCAGGGACGATACATATCCAGGGGTCTGGGTCTGATCCACAAGACAGACATATCCCATTCCTTCTCTCCAGTGTCCTGCAGCCCCTGCTCACTTTCCTCCACCCTCTTATACTACAGGGACACCCCAGCCGTCTCCATCCAGCTGGTGGAACTAGACAGATGGGGCTCAAACCCCAGCTCTGCCACTTGCTGGCTGTGTGATCTTAGGTAGGTCACTTTACCTCTCTGTGCCCTCATTTTTTGTCTATGAAAAGGCGATTGTAATATTCACTTCACTGGATTATGGTGGGGAGTTAATGAAACACATGCCTGGCACATTTAGGTGCTCAGAAAATGTTAGTTCCAGCACCTTCTCCTGTTCTCTCCCTTCTTCTGACTTCCTCTTTCCCTACCTATTCTGATGATTTCTTGCTGGAGGTAACCATAGAGTCTACAGGAAAATAATTGAACGCTTCCTATCTGGTACCCGGCAAGAAAGATCACTGATTTATTTATGTCATTCAGCTTACATTTATAAATATCTATCATGTAATGAGCATTGTGCTTGGAATAAAGACAAAGGGATGAGGGACACACAAAAGATGGAGATGGAATGCCAAGGAACTGAGAAGGGAGAAACCAACATTTCCGGTGCCCTTTGTGCCAGGCGTGGAGGTGGACATACAGGATAAGGAGGTAAAAGTGGCAGCCTGGAGCATTGGAGGGGCCACAGCTCAGGGGGAGACAGACACACACACCCAAATGACAACTGTGGGGACCCATGGGAGGTTGTGATTTTATTGTCTCAGGCAAGCTGGGAAAGCTTCCGGGAGGAGGTGACAGAAGAGTGGTGGGTGCTGAAGAGTGAGTATTCCCCAGGTAGATAAAGTCAGGAAGAGCATTTTAAACTGAGGAACAGCCTGTGCAATGGCCCAGCTGCAGCAAAGGACAGAATGTTTGGAGAACAGTTGGGTGCCACTTTAGAGGAAATGAAATAAAATCTTTTCATTTAGTGCAAGACCTGGCACGCAGTAAGTGCTCCATAAAAGTTGGCCATTAGTATCGACAGATGGTCTGTGAACTTGATCTTCAGAGGTTAGCTAAGACTCCTACAGAGAGCCCAATGGCCTCCCAGGATAAAGGCAGGTTCAGGGTCAGAGGAGGGAAGGAAGTGAGCTTCAGAGAGGGGCTGTGGTATGAGACACTTCCTGCTTTACAGGGAGAGCCTCTGGATCCAGCCTGTGATGGGTGCTCAGCTAACGGGAAGGGGGACCACGCTGGGCCCCAGTCATCGGCTTGTCCTTATGAGCCAGACCCTGGGGATTCCTCGGGCCCGGGGGAGCATTTAGAGAACTACCCTGCGAGTCATCTGCCCTGTGCAGTCACTGCCTGTCAGAGCTGCACTGGGCCGGCGGGGAAATGGGCCGATTGCAGCATGGAGCGGTGGGAACCAAGCACTGGGCCCCAGAGCTGGGTTTGTTACTGGAAGACGGTTAGGTAATCCGTTCACTCGTGCCCTCGACAAATGTGTATTGAGTGCCAACTGTGTGCCAGGTGCTGTTTCAGGCTCCGGGGACACTGCAGAGACAGACATCGTATCCCTGCTTCAGGGAGTTGACATCCTGGAGGAAAAATATGCACGAACAATTCCCTTCTACGTTTATTGAGGGTTTACTATAAGCCAAGCCCTGGACCATGCACTGCGCCAGCAGGATCTCATTTAATCTCCTTAACTGGTTCATGAGACAAATCTTGTCTCATAATTGTTATCCCATTTTACAGATGACATTCTCCCACTTTAAAAACCTACCCATGGGACTTCCCTGGAGGTCCAGTGGTTAAGACTCTGTGCTTTCAATGCAGGGGGTACCAGTTCAATCCCTGGTCGGAGAACTAAGATCCCACATACCTGCTCAGTGTGGCCAAAAAAACAAAACAAAACAAAACAAAAACCTACCTACAGAGACCCCGTTCCCCAGATCTGCCCATCATTACCTTTCAAAAGTGGGTGAGCTAAGGTGAGATGCAAACAATGACACACAGCCCTGCTCTCGGCTCACAGTGACCTAACGGGGCAGAAATGAGGGGCCTGGCTTCTTCTGATAACCGCCAGGCGCCGCCTGCCCAAACCACTCTCCTGAACTCTAAGAGCTTTCAGATGCTTTCAGAGCTGCGTAATAATGCCCTTTCCCAGAATTCCTTAATCATCATTACTCTGGACTCAGGCATTTAATTGCTCATCTGTTTCTCAATTCTTTCATGAATGGAGAATTTCTTTCATGACTGGGTCAGGGCTAGAGCAGCCCTCGACCAGATGGTACTATAGGTGAGTCTCCCCTGACCCCCCATCCCCTGTAATTACCACTCTGCCTTACACTCTTTTGCCCTGTACCCACGTGTGAGCCCTGCTGTGTGCCAGGTGCTTGGGTCAGGAGCCCACAGGGAGGCAGAGGAAGAAGCAGGCCTCCAGGAGAGGGATGACAGATAGGAACCAGAGAGAGGGTAGCCCAGGGGACTGGGGGAGCCCAAGGGTCATGTCACCTGGCCAAGGTGAGAAAGTGCCACCTGCAGGAGCGAGCACTTACAACTGAGTCCGGACGTCCAATAGAAGTCATCCAGGGTTAGGGTTCTCTGGGCAGAGACTCATGACGGGACATGGCCTTTGGGGGACCTGGATGTCACCAGGGGTGCACCATAGCATCTGGGGGACAAAGGGTGCTAGGCAGCAAAAGGGCCAGCAAAGAGACTAGAGCAGTGGAAGGCAAACTCATGAAGGGTCTTCAGAGTTGGGTTAAAGGAAGTCCTTCTCCCTCTTCAACAAGCAAGGATGCAGCACACCCACAGAAAATCAACTTCCATATTCGATTCAATTCAACCAATATTTAGTGAGCATCCCTGATCGGCCAGGCCTTGTTCTGGGAATAATAGGGATTAAGAAGCAGCACATAATAGAGATTAAAATAATAGAGATTGAAAATGCACTCATGGAGCTGACATTCTAGTGGGAGGAAGAGAGGGAGACAGTAAACAAATAAGCAAAAGACACGACATGTCAGCTGGTGTAAGCGTGGGGGGAAATAAAGCAGGGGAGGAGAATGGAGGGTGTTGGCATGGAGAGGGAGGACCTCAGTGCGAACGTGACATGGGGAAAAGACCCCAAGAAGATGAGTGGGGTGCCGCTGATATTGGGGGAGAGATGCCCCAAGCCCAGCGAAGAACAAGTGCTCAGGCGATGAGGTGGGGGCTTAATTGAAGAACAGGAAGCTGAGTGAGACAGGAGAGAGGGTGAGGATGTGAATGGGCCTTTGCCTGTGAGCCCAGAGAGATGGGGGCGCTGGCGGGTTGGCTACTGCAAGAGTCCAATAAACGCATCTGAAAAAATGGAATGGGTGGACAGAAGGTCCTTCCAGCAGCAGAAGCCACATGTGGACATGAGATCTCTCTAACCTTCAAGAATATTTCTCCTAACACTGACAGCCCTTGGATAAGATGCGATAGATGATCAATGGCCAACATAGCTGTCCAAGAGATAGTGCTGAATTAAAAAATTAGGTTGTAGAATAATATAATCCATTTCATGCAGGAAAAGTGAGTAGATGATAGATTGATAGATACATACATACATACATAGGGAGAAAGGAAGGAAGGAAATGGCCAGAGAGAAAGAGGAAGGAAGGGAGAAAATTGCACAGACCTGTTGCCCAATGGGAACTGACCCTACAGCCACCCTGCTCTTGAACTGAGGCCAGGCTCAGCATAGCCTGAGCATCTCCCCCCAACAAACCCAATCCTGAAGTATTACCAAGGGTGTGGATTTTGCTTCTGATTTTCTTTATCATGAAATATACAAATAAAGAATATGTGTAATCTGGTCCACTGTATTGCCAGAAATGGAAGTCTCAATAACAGATTTTACTGGTGGTTTTCTCTAGAGACGGAGAAAAGGCGTTACAGGGTACAGGGCTCGTGGAGGTTTCTGGAAACTCCGTTTAAATACCCCGCTCCTTTCCCAAAGCCCCTCTCTCCACCTCATCCCCAGCTTTCCACTCTCAGCTCCCCCTCTCCAAGCACGTTGGCTTCCTTTCCCTTCCCTTTGCTCTTCCTGGCATTTCCCACTTGGCAAGACCAAAGCTAAGGGGCCTGAGCACTTGATGACACAAACAGTGGGCTGACGGTCAAGCTGGGACAGTGTGGTCCTTCAGTGTCCCCGGCGCCTCACTTATACCCACAAGAAACTGTTTATAGTGGTTACTTCTGGAGAGGAACCCAAAGGCTGGGCTTGCCATTTTCCACTCTTTAGAACAATTCATTTCTTCTCTAGATGTACATTAATTTTATGTTTTAAAAAAATAATTATACTGCCATCCAGGCCTGCCCTTAACGTTGCAGGGCCCAGACAGAGAGAGCAAAAGGAGGCCCCTGACCATTGCTTGCCCTCTGCCCCTTCCCTTCCTGTCCCAGATCCAGCCTCTGGGCAGCTGTGTGGGGACAGCCCAGCTCACATGTGCTCCACCCACTCCCCACACTCAAAAGCAGACCACTGGTCATCCCTCAGCACTAGGTCTACCCTTGTCAGGTAGGACCTGGACCCCCTGGAACATTTAGGCTGGGAATGCACAGATCCTGGCTGTCCAGTCCCGGCAGGAACTATTAATACCACATCCACCCAATGGCAGGATTACCAGCATCTTCCTCTGACATTCTTCTATATTGCTGGAACATTTTACATCCAGCAGAACATTTACGATCTCTGTGTGGCCCCCCATTCCTCAGCTACATTTGGAGGAACGGATTCAACTGCAGGGTGGCGTGCAGGGGGAGGGCTGGGACGCCAGGCAGACCCGTAGTGTATTTTGTGGTCTGTCGCTTCTTCACTGAGGGTCCTTGAGCAGGTCCCCTTATGTCTCTGAGCTCCGGTTTCCTTCTCTATAAAAAGGGAATAGGGATGAGCACTTTTTAGGGTCATTGGAAGGCTTGAGTAGCCAGGCAACGAGTGGCACATTTTAAGAATGTAATTATTACTACTTTTTAAATGTCAGTCGATGCCAGGAATATTATGATGACCCTCCTGGGGTGGTTTCAACAGGCTTATTTCCTAGTCATAATCACTTCCTCTATCACCCCTTACGTCATCCTCGGTCCTGCCTCACTCACCCTCCCGCCCTGCCCGTCCCTGAGCCACATCACCCTCCCTGCCCCCAGGCTTAGCCTTCCCCACCCCAGGGCTCAGCCAGAGAAGAAAAGCACCAAGAGGACACACTTTCTCTTTTACTTCAGCCTGTTCTTTTGACCTTTCCTCTCTCCCTGACCCATTTCAGACCCTTTTACTCATTTCTGCAGAAACCCTGTGAATGAGCTTCCCAGGGTCACTCGCAGGTTACACTGGATAAGCTGCGGCTTTGTCGGCTCCCTCAGGGGAAAAAGCTGGCCTGGGAGCCAGACACTTGAATTCAAACTCTGTGTCTGTGCTTCCTAACTGTGGGGTCTCTGATGAGTCGTTTCTACCTCTCTGAGCCTCAGTGTTCTCAGGTATAAAATGGAAGAATGATTCCTACCCAGCAGTTTTGTAGCGCGGATCACTGACATGTGTCAAATATGGAGGAATATGAGTTTGGTTAGTGATAGCAATTAGGTGGAGGTCAGATCATGCAGGACCTTGAAAAGTAACCAGTGAACTTGGGCTTCAATGCTGAGGGCAGTGCGGGAGCCGGGGATGACTTTAAGCAGGTGGTGGAGCTGAGGTGGGGGAAGTCTCCCTCAGGTGACAAGATGGGGAGAGGCAAGAGGCAGGGGAGCAGCCATGAGACCTGAACTCAGGCAGTGGCTGGAGAATGAGGAGGAACAGATTCAACACAGAGCCTGGAACTGGCATCCTCCTGGAAGCAGGTGTCCTCATTCTCCATTCATCTCAACTGGAGGGTCTGAGAGCCCTCTGTCCCGCACTGGCCACCTGGATTTAACCCTGGACACAGGGGGACCAGAGGAACAGGAAGAGGAAGAGCGTGAGAGGGAGATAAGGTGACACAGAAAATGGAAATCCTGATTTTTCTCTTTCCCAATTTTTCAAACACTGATTTCAGCTAGAACAGTCAATACCTAGCAAAAAAGGAAGGAAAATGAATTTGTTTTGAGAAATAATCATAGCTAATGCTCATTGAGCTCTTACTGTATGCCAGGCTCCACGCTAAGCATTTTACTCTGTAATCTCATTAAGTCATCACAGTTAGCCCATGGAGGAGGTATCATCATGATCTCCCTCTTAGAAATGAGGAACACAGGCGCAGAGAGGTTAAGGGTGTGGTCTAAGGTGAGGGAGGGCATGGATTGTGATTCAAGGTTGTCAGACCCCAAGCCCCAAGCTCTTAGAGGACAATGAAACATCTAATGAGACTAGAGCAAAATGAAAACCAGAAATCTGAGATGTCTAATAATAGCGGGATAGTCACTCTTCCCTACAAATAGTCAGTAACCCTTAGAAAACAGTTGTGCCATATGATATAAGTGGAAAAAGCACATTATATATGGTGTGACTACAAGTACATTTTAGAAGTACATGGACACAAGATACTATTCACAAAAGCAACCAAAAATATAAGGTACCTAGGATAAGCTGTCAAAGGCTTTTAAAGAAAGTTATAAAATTTTACCAAATGATGTTAAAGAAAGCTTAAATACATGGAGACACATGCCATGTTCATGGATAGGAAGGCAGTTCTCCTCAAAGTGTCCTAACACTATTCCAATCAAAAGCCCAACTCAGTTTTTCATATAACTTGGCAAGCTGATTTTTCAATTTATACAGAAGAGCAAAGGACCTGGAAAGGCTAAGACACTCCCAAAGCAGAATTCTGGGCAGGGACTTAACCTACCAGATATCAAGTTTTAAGTAAAGCAACCACAATTTCAACAGTATGATATTGGTACAGGGATTGGCAAATAGATTAATGGGACAGAATGAGGGGCCTCAATAAAGGGATCCACATATATTAGAAAACGTGATTTTATTATTGTTTTTTATTTTTGTTTGTTTTTTCTTTTTCAGAAAATTTGGATGGAAGATGCCCTGAACACCAAAGAGGAAATAAACAATGATTCCACAAATAAAGCTGGGGAAGTTGGCTATCCAGATGGGGAAAACCATACCCCTTAGCACATAAAAGATCAATTCCAGGTGGGTCAAGGCCTTCAATGTGAAAGAAAAATCTTAAAAGAATTATCCAGTCATGAAAAATAAGGAGATCCTGCCATTTGTGACATGGATGGACTTTGAGGGCATTATGCTAAGTGACATAAGTCAGACAGAGAAAGACAAACACTGAATGATCTCACATGTGGAATCTGTTGACGGGTCATTGGGGTTGGGGAGAATGGGGGGATGTTGGTCAAAGGATGCAAACTGTCAGTTATAGATGAAAAAATTCTGAGGGCCTAAAGTACACCATGGTGACTATACTTACGATATCGTATTTTATACTTGAAATTTGCTGAGAGAGTAGATCTTAAACGTGCTCGCATCGCACACACGCATACACACACACACAAACGGTAACTACGTGAGGTGAAGAATGTGTTAACTAACTTTATTGTGGTGACCATTTCACAATACGTACGTATATTAAATCAGCGTGTTCTGCACCTTAAACTTACACACTGTTATCTGTCAATTGTCTCAATAAAGCTGGGGGAAGAAATCTTAGAAGAAAATACAGAATATCTTTATGATCTCAGGTAGAGACAGATTTCGTAAGCAAAAGAGAGAAAGTATTGTACAAGCACAAAGAAAAAGATTTGAAAGAAGAGCATTTGACTAAATTAAAAGAATTTTCTGTTCATCAAAAGACATCCAAAGAGGGCTTCCCTGGTGGCGCAGTGGTTAAGAATCCGTCCGCCAATGCAGGGGACACGGGTTCGATCCCTGGTCCGGGAAGATCCCACATGCCGCAGAGCAGCTAAGCCCGTGTGCCACAACTACTGAGCCCGCGCTCTAGAGCCCGCAAGCCACAACTACTGAGCCTGCGTGCCACAACTACTGAAGCCCACGTGCCCTAGAGCTGGCACTCCGCAACAAGACAAGCCATTACAATGAGAAGCCCGTGCACTGCAACCAAGAGTAGCCCCTGCTTGCCACAGCTAGAGAAAGCCCACATGCAGCAACAAAGACCCAAGGCAGCCAAAAATAAATTTAAAATTATTTATTTATTTATTATTTTTTTTAAAAAAAGACATCAAAACAGATGAGATGACAAGCCACAAATTTGGAGAAGACATTTGTAATATGCACTTAATAAATGATTAGTATCCAGAATAGGTAAGAAGTCCTACCAATTCACAAAACTAAGGCAAACGATTTAATAGGAAAATGGGCAGAAGACTGAAACAGATATTTTACATAAGAGGAAATAAAATGACCGAGAAACCTTTGACAAGATGCTTAATATTGTTATTACTCATGAAAATGCAAAATAAAACCACATTGAAATATCATTTCACACCCATCAAACTGGTGGAAATTGTAAGTCTGACAATAGTAAGTGTTAGGATGTGCAGCTAGAACAATCATCTATTCTTTTTTTTTTTTTTTGCGGTACACGGGCCTCTCACTCTTGTGGCTTCTCCCGTTGCGGAGCACAGGCTCCGGACGCGCAGGCTCAGCGGCCATGGCTCACGGGCCCAGCCGCTCCGCGGCTCTCAACCACTGCGCCACCAGGGAAGCCCCAATCATCTATTCTTGATGGCAATGTACATTGATACTGCCACATTGGAAAATAGCACACACACATATCTTATGACCCAGCAATTCAATTATTAATTGTAAAACTAGAAAAACTCTTGCACATGTGCACCAGGGTATATGTACTAGAGTGGTCACGGCTGTTTTGTTTATTAAAAATCCTGGAACCACTCCATATACACATTAGGGTGGCTATTAATAAAGAAGAAGAAGGAGGGCTTAAAGGTGAAAAAATCCAGGGACTTCCTTGGCGGTCCAGTGGTCAAGACTTTGCCTTCCAATGCAGGGGGTGAGGGTTCTATCCTTGGTCAGGGAACTAAGAACCCACATGCCTCGGGGCCAAACAATCAAAACATAAAACAGAAGCAACATTGTAACAAATTCAATAAAGACATTAAAAATGGTCCACATCAAAAAATCTTAAAAAAAAGATCCTAGAAACTATCCACGTGTCCATCAGCAGGAGAATGGGTAAATAAATTAGAGTACAATATACGCATACAATGTATACCACTATGGAGCAGTGAAAATGACTGATCTACATTTGCACGCATCAACATGGATGAATTTCTCAAAGATAATAAATGGAAGAAGCAAGCTGCAAAATAATACACTCAATTATATAAAGGTCAAAAATATTACATTGTACGTATATATACAGTAACACTATAAAGAAGAGCAAAGGAATGACTCACACAAAATTCAAGATGGTGGCTACCTCTGTGTGGATTGGGAGGGAGGGACACATGAAGCCTTCTAAGGTATTGGTGATGTTCTATTTCTTAAGCTGGGTGATGGATACATGGGTATTCACTCTATAATTATTTAAATTATACATCTGTATTATATACACTTGTGGGTGTATATATATTACATAATCTTTTAAAAAATTTATTTTTGGCTGAGTTGGGTCTTCGTTGCTGCACGCAGGATTTCTCTAGTTGCGGTGAGCAGGGGCTACTCTTTGTTGTGGTGCGCGGGCTTCTCACTGCGGTGGCTTCTCTTGTTGTGGAGCACGGGCTCTAGGCGTGCAGGCTTCAGTAGTTGTGGCACACGGGCTTAGTTGCTCCGCGGCATGTGGGATCTTCCCAGACCAGGGCTCGAACCCGTGTCCCCTGCATTGGCAGGCAGATTCTTAACCACTGCGCCACCAGGGAAGCCCAATATATAACATAATTTTTTTAAAAAACCTATACATAGAAAAATGCCTGGAAGAACTCTAAATGTGATGGTATCTCAGTAGTGGGACTCTTTTACTTTCTATTTTTCTGTATTCTTAAAATATTCTTTCTCCCTTTTCTAGTGAAAAGAGCACTAAACCATGTTAAGAAAAAAAGAAATGAAGAGAGCTTTTCCCTCAAATTTGTTCAGAGAAAAGGGAAGTGAGAGGAAATGGGTGAAAGCTTTGAGCTTTACCTAACTCTAGAAGTAACAGATGACTTTGGAATTTTGAGGCAAAATGCTAATTAAGAGATAATGAGTTTTAACTGTTATCTTGAGGAGGGGAAAAGTTCCTCCCCAGAGTGAGCTCCCCAGTCCCTCTTCTCAGGAAACCCCTGCCAGTTTCAAGAGTGGGCAGAGGGTTTTGATGCCCTTTTGAAACAAGGGACGTCACCAAGGAGATGAAGCCACAGGACTCAACCAGCCCTTGGAGGGGTTGATTTCAGATCCTCTGAAATCAGGGCATGCATCCCCTTTCAAGAGCCTTAAAGACCAGATGAAAGAGAAGAATAAGAGAAACACCACAGAGCTAAGAGAAATACTTGAGCTAGGAGATGGGTTGAGAAAATATGGTCCAACACAGTCGCCATACAACTGGATAGTATGATTGCCATTTGGGTAAATTTAATTCAAGGGTCTTGGGTTTCTCTTCCCAGTACCATCGTCTTGTGTACCTCCTCTCTCTCACATCACTGAAAGCCCAACACAAGACAACACAATCGTTCACTCTCTTGAGGCATTCATGTACTCCACAAACACGTAGGTAGGCTTGTTTGGGGCCTGGAGATGCAGGTGAATGAGACAGAGACCCTCACTTCAAGGAGCTTACCCCTGTCAATGGAAAAAGTTATCAACAGTCAATCCAAGAAAGAAATGGAAACTTTTATTGAAGCCAATTATAACCCGGGAGACAGTCTTTCAGAAAGTTCTGAGGACTGTTCTGCCCATCAGAGGTCAAAGCACGGTAATATAAGTTTTTGAGACAAAGTTTATATGTCAATGACATCATTGACAGTTTACACAATCCAGATCTACACATACAAAGAGTGGTGCATCATGGATCATCTTGGCCCCATGCTGGGGCTGGAAAGGAATGTCATCTCCTAAGGAGGTCTGGTTAACCCAGAAGCACAATATACCCTAACGGGGAGGGAAGAGGCCCAAACAGGCAAAGAAAACTTTTATGTTTACATTTTTCTCACCTTGCCATAAAATATGAATTTTATGTCATCACCCTCAAGAGCGGAAGGCAGATATAACGGCAGTTAGAATGGGATGGGAAGTGCTTTGGTAACTAAGTATGAGACGCGGGTGCAGAGGAAAGACATCTAACCCAGCCAGTGAGCAGCAAGGCGAACACCCGAGAGGGAATGGCCCCCGCATCAAGGTGCAAAGGATGAGTCACAGTAAACCAGGCACAGAGTGGCTCGGATGACGAGCTGGTCTTCCTCTCGGCCTGGACTGCATGGGCAAAGATGTGGAGGAGAAGAACAGCTGGCCATGAAGGGAACCATAAGTAGTTTGTTTTTCTGGAGTGTGATATTGTGATTAATAATAAGAAATATATATTTGGTCGTCGTCCAGTTTCTGGCGCAGAGCTTCTAAAACCCTAGGGACTTCCTCAGTGATTGATTAAAGCTGTCTTTAGGGCTTCCCTCGTGGCGCAGTGGCTGGGAATCCGCCTGCCCATGCAGGGGACACGGGTTTGAGCCCTGGTCCAGGAGGATCCCACATGCTGCGGAGCAGCCGGGCCCGTGTGCCACAACAGCTGGGCCTGCACTCTAGAGCCCGCGAGCCACAACTGCTGAGCCTGTGTGCCACGACTACTGAGGCCCATGTGCCTGGAGCCCGTGCTCCGCAACGGGAGAGGCCACCGCAATGAGAAGCCTGCGTGCCACAGCTAGAGAAAGCCTGTGCGTAGCAACGAGGACCCAACGCAGCCAAAAATAAATAATAATAATAATAATAAATAAATGTTTTTTAAATAAATAAAATAAAATTGTCTTTAGATATTCCTAACAAGCCCCTTTCAGCCACACCTGCGTTTATGTAAATGAGGTGAAATTTGGAAAGCCTCTAAGGATGGGGGCTGGTTGCCAGGGGAACCAACCATGTGATTGGAGGGTTGTAACTTAGTTGCCTCCCTGACCTCCCGGGAGGGGAGAGGGGCTGGACATTGAGTTCAATCACCTATGGCCAGTGATTTAATCCATCATGCCTATGTAATAAAGCCTCCATAAAAACCCAAAAGGATGACGTTCAGAGAGCTTCCAGGCTGGTGAACACGTGGAGGTGCTGGCAGAATGGCCCCTTGGAGAAGGCCTGGAAGCTCCGAGCCCCTTCCCACATACCTCGCCCTATGTACTTCATCTGGCTGTTCATCTGTATCCTTTATAATAAATGGTAAATGCTAAGGAAATGTCACTCTGAGTTCTGAGAGCCACTCTAGCAAGTTAATTGAACCCAAAGAGGGGGTTGCGGGACCCTCCCCTTGCAGACCATTCAGAAGCACAGGTGACAACCTGGACTTGAGAATGGCATCTGAAGTGGGGCAGTGGGCCCTTAACCTGTGGGATCTAACTCTATCTCCAGGTAGCCAGTGTCAGAATGCAGTTAATTGCTTGGAGGTGTCAGAAAACACATGCTGGATGGAGCATTGATGACAAGGCAGGACCTGGCCAGGGGAGGCTGGAGAAGTGATGAGGAACCCTCTGTCTAAAAGATCTATTCTTACCCGGTTGAGGGACTTAGACCTGGCCCCTTGGGTACTGGGGAGCCATGGAGGTATTTTAACAGAGAAGGGAGGTGGCTGATTTGTCTCTTGCATTATGATCAATCTGGCATTTAAATGGCCCACTTGATGGTATCATAAACCAGGAAACTTAGGGTACAAACCACAAGCAGATTGGGTAAAGGGAAGGTACAATGCAAACTTAGACAAATCCACATCTGAATCTTGCTCCAATACTCACCAGCTGGCGTGAGTCACTTAGTTCTCTGAGCCACCGTTTGCTCATCTGTAGTGGGGCTGATGTAAGCAACCAATGAAACACTACCTGTGGAAGCCCTGAGCATAGATCTGTATTATTCTGAAAATAAATCTCCCAGATATTTTGTTAATCCAAAAATGGAGTGGCAGAAGAATATGTATTTCACTACTAATCTTGAAAGACAAATAAAAACAAAACATGTATGTTTGAAAAATGCAGAGAAAAAAATTGGAAAGATTCACACCAAATTGAAAATAGACGTTCCTTGTGGAGAGGTAGAAGAAAACCTCTTCTAAGATTGGAGCTAGAGATCAAAGGGGCCTTCAGCCTTATCTGTAAAGTTTTCATTTTTTTACATGGAAAGTGTATTCCTACACTACTTGTGTATTTAAAAATTAATTTTAAAATAACCCAACAAAAGCCCTTGACAGAGAGCAGATGTTCAGTGTTCTCTCCCGTCTGCTTGCTTACACAGTGAGATTCGGGGCCCTTCCAGTTCCACTTCCTAATTCACTCTAATTTCAACCCCAGTAGAAGGCCAGAAGGCCTGTCAGAGTCACTCAACAAATATCTGAAGAAGACCTTCTCTGACAAGGTTAGTGGGTCTCTCACAAGTGGGTTAAATTCTCCCTTAGTGGACCCGAGACCCCACAGTCTCCCCTGGAGGCCACCTGAGGGCCTCCACTCAGTCCTCAGCACCCCCTGCCCCCATCCTGAGGACACTGCCCTCCCTCTGGCCTTCTGGTGGACCCTCAACTCCTTGGGAAGCTCCACTCTGCTTCCTCCCTCCTGGCCTCAGAGCTCCTGGCTGGGAAAGCAGAGAGATGCCTGCCTCCATTGCCTTCCCAAAGAAAGGCTGGGGTCACCCCTGGCCACCAAAAAGCCCAGCGCAGTGAAGAAAATCTTCATCAGTGGTTGCCTTTGCTGGGGCCTGGGGGGATGAGAGAGATTTCACTCTCCACTGTGGACCCTTTTTCCTGTTTGAGTTAACTTTTTATATAGGTTACTTTTTAAATTAAAGAATTACTATTCCTTTAAATAGTTCGGGGAAACAAAAACATTTCACAAAAGCGAATTCTATTTTTAAAACTCTGATTGAGGCCAGATTAGAGTTCTTGATGAATATATGACTTGGCGAGGGGCAGGGCAGAAAGAGAGACAGTCTTTTGATGACTCTAAGTATGAACGATGAGTGGGGTGACTCTTCCGGAGAGGAGGGTGCAACTGATGTCTCCTCTATCCAAAACACCTCAACACTGACTGGGACTCAGGGAGGATTTCCTGAATTTAACTCATGTAGGAAGCCAGGTCTCGGGTCTGCTAAAAATGTACTTGTTTTGGAAAGGAGGAGAAAAAATGAAAAAGTGGATGGAGTGAATTCACAGAGTGTGGAGAGGGCTTGGCTGTTCTTTAGATCTCCTCACTTCACCATGAGACCAGAGAGGGGGTGGGACTTGAGATCCAGCTAAAACCAGATCCAAAGTAGGGGAGCATTCCGCGGGATAAACACTTCACCCTCCCAACTACCCCATGAAGTGGGCACTCTCTCCATTTTGCAGAGGAGGAAACTGAGGCTATGGTGGGGAATGAGGCAGCCCCAAGGTTACCCAGACAGGTACTGACTGAACTCTGACCCCAAAGCTTTCTCTTCCACCTTTGACCTCACCTCTCGTCATGCAGCTCTTGGGGTTACAGTGAGCCAGATTTTCATCTGGGCTTTCTCTGTTTGCAGGCACCTTGGAATATACGGATCTGGCCAGAGACACCTGGAACATGTTATTACTGGGCTTACGTATATTCATCGCTATTTATGAGGTGCTACACACTTGTATGTAGAGAGAGTTTCTGTCCTGTGCGCTAGTGTATCATCAGCTTGCTACAGAGTGAGTGAACGACTCTAATCCTGGAGCTCCCCCACTTCACAGATGAAGAGGTTGAGGCTCAGGGAGCTGAACGGATTTACTTCAGTTATATAGTAATCGCACCCAGAGCCTTCCAGGTCTCCCTTTTCAGTTTCCTCCGCAGAGTCAAGGTTGGCTTGACACACAACCCGTCACCAGCCCACCCTGAGGAAACACAGCACTGACATCAGCTGGAAGAAGAGACCCACCTACCCCTGGGCAGCAGTGCTGCTAATACATGGGACACCCACGCACCATTACATACACTCATGCCTGGGCCACACAAAGGTCTCCCCAAGCTCTCCATGTTCAGCCAAGGAGCGGGAATGGAGCAGCAGCGAGACGCCCCAGATGCAGTCCCCATCCAACCCCAAGCCACACCGCAGACTGCAGACTGAGGAGGAAAGGGTCCAGGTGAGCTGCATGGCAGAAAGAGAGAAGGAAGGGGAACGGGTGATGCTGAGTCACACAGCTTGTGGAGCTGACTGCTGCTGCCAGTAGAAGGTAGCACTGTCTGAGTTGGACCTCAAACTGGTGAGCCCCCCAGTTCCCGAAAAGTGAGGATGAAATGCCACACCCTGGGCAGGCTCAGAGGTCCCCTGTCTAAAAATTGCAGATGGTTGGTGGGAGATGTGCTTCCTCACTCCTCTGATTTCCATGAGAAGGGGAGATGGGTGAATTCCGACTGGCAAGTTGTTGACTGGGGTCTGAGACTATGTTGTCCAGGTCTTTTGGGAGAAGGCTGTGCACAGGGAACCACGTTCTGCTCTGCCCAGACCTTCCCAGGGAGGCCTTGAACTTTTCCTGCCTTTCCTGTGCCGGCCTGTGTCTGTCTGCCAAATTCAGAGACTGACAGGAAGCCCAGAAGTCTCATTTGTTCAGAGCACTGGCAGGAAAGACAGTGCCATATATTGGGCTCCCTCACATCAAAATATTGGGAGGCATCCCAGCTTAATATACTTTAGGGCCCCTAACTGTAGAAGAAATTTCACGTTTTTAACACAGCTCTTAAAGCCCTTCACAATCCAGCTCCCACTTACTGACCTCTCCAGCTTGACGTAATCCCCGGCCAAAGCCAGGCTGTCTGCTCGCCCACCTCCGTGCTTTTGTGTCCTTCCCCGGGTTGTAGCCAGCCTCCAAGATGACCCCAGTGATCCCCACCTCCTGGTCCCTCCCCACACCCTTGTGAGATCCCTCCCTTCGAATGGAGGCTGGACTTATGAATAGAAGAAGGTAGAAATGACAGTGTGAGCCTTGGAGATGACTTTATAGAACGCCGACTCTCCTCACTCAGCTGGGAGAAGCCAAGCCATGACCGGCGTTATGGACAGGTCCATGCGGGGAGGGCTAAAGTCCCCTGCCAACAGCCCTGTGAGTGAGCCTGGATCCTCCAGCTTCAGTCGTCTTGAGATTGCAGCCTTGACCAACAGCTTGACTGCAAGCTCATCACAGATCCTGAGTCAGAACCCCACAGGTAGCTTCTCGTGGATTCCTGACCATGAGAAATTGCAAGGTAATAAATTGCTGTTTGTTTTAAGTTTTGGGTAATCTGTTACACAGCAATATATAACTAATGAACCCAACCTGCCTTTCTCCTTAAAGCCTGCTTGTTCTTCAAGGTCTCAACTCAGACACTTCTTCCTCCCGGAAGCTTTTCCTGACTCCCTGTAGAAGATACCTGACGATTTAGCCTCCCAACATCCCCTCCATCTTTGGCAATACTGTCCTGACTTTTCTCCCTCTCTTCCTCCCTCCCTTCCTTCCTTTCTTGTGGCCACGCTGCGTAGCTTGCAGGATCTCAGTTCCCCCACCAGGGATTGAACCCATGCCCTCGGCAGTGAAAGTGCTGAGTCCTAACCACTGGACAAACTGGGCGTTCCCACCCCTGACTTTTCTTTAGGAAACAACCCTTCTCCCATCTGAATCTGTGTGTGTGTTGAATGAGGCTGATTCCACTCCAGACTCTAGGGGGTTGGCGTTCAGCCTAGGCCTGGCCTATCCATTCTTCTAGAGCCCACTGTTCAGGGATGCAACCTAAGTCAGCCCCTGAGGGTCAGCCCAGGAGCCTTTGCTGGAGGTAGCAGGAAACAGGTCACCTTTATCTGCTGGAGTTGCAGAGCAGGAAAAACAGCCTACAGCTACAGCTTCCTTCCTTCTTTTTCCTTTTGTTTCACAAGCACAAAAGGAAAGCCTCTCTAGAGATGAAGCCGGAAGAAAAAAGATGAGCCTAGGGATGGGGAGAGAGATTCCTGATGCAATTATTGAAGCGCCTGGATTCAACTGTGCCTGAAACTAAATCTACCTCTGGACTTTTCTTTCTTCCTTTCTTTCTTTTCCCTTCCCCTTCCCCTCCCTCCCTCCCTTCCTTCCTTCCTCTTTCTCTCTCTCTCTTTCTTTTTTTCTCTCTTTCTCTCTCTCTCTCTTTTTTTTGGCCTTAGGTAGTGTGCGTTGATTTGAAATGATCTCAGTCATCTTGAACTGAAAGAGTTCAGACCAGTTTCATCCCCCTGGGTGGAATTAGGGACCCCCTCCTGGCCTCCCAGAACCTCTAGTGCTGCCACTACCGCTGCACTTACCACAGAACTGCACCTGCACAAGGAACCGGTGCCCCTCACCCTGATTTTTCGTAATGGTGCCACGCTTTTGCTTACACCCCCCCACCCCCCCGCCGCCCTGCCCCTTAAAAACAGGAATGTGTCATGTTCCTTTGTACATCCAGAGGACCTGTCATAAAGAGGTGCCCAGTGAATAACTTACAATGAATGAATGAGAGTCTTCTAAGTTGGCCAGGAGACTTGGCGGAGCAAGAAAGCAGAGTTGTTTGTTCTGAGGCCCTGCTACGAGGCCCAAGTTACCCTCAAGACCTCTCTGAGCCACAAAGGACTATTATTTCTTAATCTCTTCATCCAGACCACAGCTGAACCAGCCCCACCCCTGGAACACAAACCAGGCTCCTATTACAGAAAAACAAATCTGACCTGGCCGTTTCCCTGCTTCAAACAACTTTCGGTGACGTGTTTGGCAGGAGGGGGTGGAGACCAGTAAGCATCTGGATCCAGAGAACATTCTACACTATAGAACGTTCATGTGTTTATCAATTGATTCATTCAGCAAGCATTTAATTCGCACCTGCTCTATGCCAGGCCCTGTACATGTTGCTTCATCTTTACAGCTGGCTTTTAGGGCCATGTATTTGTTATCTGTTGCTGCCTAACAAATCACCCCAAACTTACTGGCTTAAAACAACAAACATTTCTCATCTTGCAGGATCCAGATGCAGCTCAGCTGGATGCCTCTGGGTCAAGGTCTCCCGGGAGGTTGCAGTCAAGTTGTTGGCCAGGGCTGCAGTCATCTCAAGGCTCAACTGAGGCTGAGGGATCCACTTCCAAGTTCATTCACATGGCCGTTGTGAGGCCCCAAAAGATTCGCTGTGAGCTCTCTCACGTGGGCCTCTCCACATGGCAGCTGGCTTGCCCAGAGCGACTGATCTGAGAAACAGCAAGAGTGTCCGAGACAGAAGCTACTATCTTTCTATATCTTAGTCTTAGGTGCGGCATGCCATCGCATCTGCCATATTCTGTTCATTAGAAGTGAGTAAGTTCAGCCTACACTCTAAGGAAGGAGATTACACAAGGGTTTGAATATGAGGAGGTAGATTAATTGGGATGACCATTTTAGAGGCTACCTGACACAGGTAAGGTATTATTATCCTTCATTTCATACTCAGACAGCCAGCTAGTTAAGCAATGTGTCCATGTCTCCCAGCTAGAGAGTCATCTGACTGCAGTGCTTTACCATTTCACTAAGCCATATGGGAGTGAGGTGGAAGAAGACAGGGAGAAGGTGCTGGTAGAACAGCAAATGGGGATGGAGTCTTTATTAACTATCTACACTGTGTAACTGCATACCCACAACTTCGTAGCATAAAATAAACATGGATGACCTCACATAGTTTCTAAGAGTCAGGAATTCAGGAGCAGCTTAATTGAGTGGTTCTGGATCAGGGTTTCTCGTGAGGCTGTAGTTAAGCTGTGGTCTGGAGCCGCAGCTTTGAAGATTTATCGGGGCTGAGGATCCATTTCCAGGATGGCTCACTCACCTGGCTGTTGGCAGGAGGCCTCAGTTCTTTGCCACTTGGACCTCTCTGTAACCATGCTTGAGTATCTTTAGGACCCAGAAGCTGGTTTCCTCCAGAACAAGTGACTCAGGAGAGCCTAAGCAGAAGCCTCAATGCCCTTACTGCCTTGCCTGAAGAGTCATATGCGGTCATTTCTGCAGTGTCCTGTTGGTTACCCAGCCTGGCGCTTTGCAATGTGGGAGGTGATTATACAGGGCATGGGAATATCAACCACTGGAGGCTGGAGGCTGGCTGCTATAGGGTCCTGGAAGATTAGTAATCCTAAAACTCAACTTTTAGTAAGTCAGTCCCTTGGTCAAAGAGATCCAGAGCTTTCCCATTTACTGTAACACAACATCTGATTTCCTTAGTTCTATCTCACACTGTCTTTTGGGCTGATGGGCCATCTGGGACTGGCAGCTTGGTCTGCTTACAGACCTCAAGTGTCCCCACAGAGATCCTTGTTGATGTGCCCCCTCCCCATCCTGTCTGTTCTATGGGAACCTCTGGAAAACCTCCATTCAGCCTTTGATACATAGTTATTGTCCCCCCACCCCACATGTGCAGGCTGTGGTTGGATGCTGGGATAAGATGGCGCGCAAACAGACATCCATCCTCCATGGAGAACTTCCAGTCAACATGGGGAGGTAGACACTAGCCAATTAATAATCTCTTCACAAACTGTGACAAATTCTCCCCCCAAAAAACCTACGGGTGGCATGTGAGCATATAATGGGGGACCTGGCCTACTCTGTACATGGTAGTTGAAACAAGCCAAGAAATTAACCAGGCTGGGCAGGTGTATTAGTATTAGGTTCAGGTGTAAGTGTCTGAAAATCCAGAATAACAGTAGCTTAAACAAGACATGTTTATTTCTCTCTTGCTTAGAAGTCTGGGGAGGTGTTTGAGAACAGGCACTGTGCCATTCAGTGGCAGGGACCCAGGCTCCTTCTATCTTGTCGCTCTGCTCTGCATGGCCTTCAACACATGGGTCAGGATGGTGGCACCCACATCCTGGGCAGCCAGATGGACAAAGGGACACAGTGGATAATATCCACCAATAATCCCTGAAGCAGCCGCAAGATGCTTCCCCTTACACCTCAATGGCCAGAACTTAGTCACATGGCCACACCTAGCTGCAAGAGAAGCTGGGAAATACAACTCTCATTCTGAACACACTCATATGCCCAGCCAAAAACTGGGAGCTCCATCATCACGCAAAAATAGCAACCAATAGTCAACCCTCTCTTGCATTTACTCTGTGCCAGGCACTGTCCTAAGTCCTTGACACTCAGCAACACATTTCATCCTCACAACACATCTATGAGGATGGTACTATTATTGCCCCAATTTTACAGATGAGGAAACTGAGGTACAGAAGTAAAATAAGTTAGTAAGCGGACAGGCTAGAAGGTGATCCCATGCAGTACGACTCCAGAGTATGGGCTCTGTTACCATAGTTAACAGTCATGAAGAAAGTGAGAATCTATTGGGAGACATGCACATTCTCTGTCCATATAGCAAGGTGCAAGTCAGAGATAGGAACATGCTCAAGAAAGAGTAAATGCAAAAGCCGCCCCGCCCCCCACATCCCACCAAAGCAAGGTCCTTTATCGCAGCACCTCTCAAACTTAAATGTGCTGGTGAATCACTTGGAGATCAGGCGAAACGCACACTTGGTTCAGTAGGTCTGGGCTGGGGCTGAGAATTTGCCCCATGGTACCTAAGCAGTTGGTCTGTGGACCACATTTTGAGAGGGAGGGCTCGTGGTCAAATGCCCACCACTCCATGACTCCCCTCCTGCACAGGCCTGGGCCAACAAACAGTCCTTTGGGCTCAGTGGCTACCCCAGGCCCCTTCAACCTTCTTGCTGCCCCCAGGTTTTGAGTTCTGGCTGAGATTTCCCTCTCTCTCCCAAGAGTGCCAGGCCCCTTGTTGAATGAATGAATGAAAAGGGAATGCTGGAGGGCAAAGGGAAGGAGAGCCAACTGGGTGTGTGGTCCAGGGGAAGAGTTTGGTTCACTGCCCACGCTCTACACCGGACCGGAACTGGCACCGTGCATTCTGAATTCTCCCAGAGGAATCGGTACCACCATTTCCTCCTATTTATAGATGAGGAAACTTGCTGCTGGCCCTGCTTTTTGAACACGAGCCCCCACCTTCCTCCCCTGGGGTTTTTCAAGCTCTTTGTTACCGCAACCTTGGAGGTGGGGCCAACCATAGAGGGAAGGTTCAGAATGAGTATCCTCTACCTGGGTGTTGTGTTACAACTACCAACTCCTAACCCAGCAATCCCGGAAGGAGACGCTGATGACCTGTGAATTTCGCAGAAGGAAACTAAGGCTCAGGAGAGGTCCCCAGTGGGCCAAGTCACGAGGCAGGTCTTAGTCTGCTGTCCTGAATAGACCGGGCTCGGAGCCGGCCCGGTGAATACCATCAGAATGAACCACACATGGAAGATGCAAGCAGAGAGGTAGAGCTACCAGGCCAACCACAATAGCTTCAGGTGACGAGCCCTTACTAGGTGCCAGGCACCACACTAAGCAGTCTCCCAACTTTCTCATTTGATCCCCAGGAAAAAGCTCCTCCAGTAAGTGTCATCGTCCTCTTTGTGCAGCCGTGGAAACGGGTGTGGGCTCAGAGGAGCCAAGCATCTTCCCCAGAGAGGCACAGCAGGGACGTGGTGGGTCCCCTTTACCAATCTAGGCCTGCCTGCTTTCCTCCTTTCTTTCAGAGTATCAGGCCCTTTACTCAGAGTTAGACGCTGTGAGTAGCCCACATCTGGACCATTCCATTTAATTTTCACAACCCAAGGAAACTGTTTTACAAACGCAAAACAACGGAGGAGGCTCGTAGAGGCAGAGGGATTTGCTCAAGGTCACACAGAGAGAAAGTGATGGAAAACACAGTGCGGGGGCTTGGAAAGAATGAACGCGGGAGTCTTTGGGCGCTCCCTTCCTCTCCAAGCCTCGACCGCCATCGCGCGCCCACCAAGGCCAGCCCCTCCCCCTCCCAGCCCCCAGCCCCTTAGGCCCCCAGGCCCTCAGGCCCCCGGGCCCCTTTAACAGGGCGGCGGAAGGGGCGGCCGGGGGCGGTGGCGGCGCCCAATGGGCTGCGCGGAGCGTCACTTCCCGGCGGCAGGAGGCAGCGGCGAGTGTAGAGGGCTGGGGGCGGCCGGCGGGGGCGGGGCGGCCGGCGGAGGCGTTGGCAGCGGGCTGGGACCCACGCGGCGCCGCGGCCCACCTGGCCTGCAGGGCTCCCACCCCCGGCGGCAGCGGCGGCGGCGGCACGATGCCCTTTGACTTCAGGAGGTGAGTATGGCTACCCCGGCCACCGGGGAGCCCCCTCCGCGGGCGCGGAGGATGCTTGGGCACGCCGCGGACCCCTCCCGCCTGGAACGCAAAAGCGGCCCTTCGCCCTGTGCACGCCTCGGCAGGCCCTCGGGGACGCCGGGCTGGCCCCCCTGCCGCACACAAAGCCAGCTGGAGCCTCGGAGGGCTTCCTCGTGCAGCGGGAAGCGAGGCCGCCCACCTCTTGGGCCGCTCCGCCCCTTCCCTACGCGGAGCCCCCTCCCCAGGCTGCCTCGACACCTCGCACACTCGCATCCCCTTCCCCCCATGCTGGGAAACAGGTTTCCTCCCTCCCCTAGATAGGAGCAAACAAGCCATCCCCTTCGTCTTCTCTACAGAGCCTCGTTTCGTGAACCCCACCCCAGCTGACAGGTGCGTTCAGGGCACCTCGGATGAGCCCCCAGGGATCCGCAGGGGTGTGCAGACCCATCCCGCCAGACAGCTGCTGGAGGGTTTCAGGTTTCCATAGGCTCAGACTCTCCCTAACTGGGCCGAACTGGAGGCCTGTACCTCAACCAGTCCTGGTCCTGTGTTCTGGGTATGGGGGCTCCATGGGGGAGGGGAGGAGGTAAGGGAGCTGTGGGCAGGACTTTGCAGAGAGCCTAGCCTGATCTGCCCTTGGCTTTCTGCAGTCACCACAATGGGCCCTTTGTGGGGTCCAGCCGCCTCATGGTCCACGTTGTGCTGGGCTAGGCCTTCTGGAATTGGGGGGGTCTACATCCACACTTTCCCTTGAGGTATGGAGCCCCAGGGGATGCCCTGGCCTGAGGCAGCCACACTGTGGTGTATAGACAGAAAAATAGCTGGGCTTTAGTGGGGAGGAGCTGCATCAGAATCCTGGCTCTGCCCCCTCCACTGAACAGCTTGGTATATTCTAGAAGTTAGGGGCGAAGGCTTTGGGTTCAGACCTCCCCTTAGCTGCACAGCTTGATGACTTGGGCAAGTGTCTGAGCCCTCTCAGTGTCTCTGTGTCGCCACCTGTAAATTGGGGCTAAAAATAAAGTCCCACCTGCAAGGGCTGAATGCATGAGAAGAGCTTAATTCAGAGCCTGGAGGGGTACAGAGCTCAGAAGTGGGAGGTTAGTGGACAAGCAGCCTCTCCATGAGGCCACTTCCTCATCCACAAAATAGAGATTCCGGTCCCTGCCAGCTCCTTCCCTCCCTACAGGTGTGAATGAAGTCAGGGTAAAGCGACAGCCTTCCTGGGAAGAAAAGCCTGGCAGTGACCCCCATGGCATGTGGACATGTTGGAGTTTAAGCATGGAGAGAACATTGGCCTTGGAACTCTTGCACTGGCTGACGTGGTACTCAGCCTGCCCTGGGCACCATTGCCATCCCACAGACAGCCTGCCCCTTCCACGCAGCCCTGGGGCTGCACCAGGGTCTCAGACAAATGTTTGCAGACCCAGGGCATTTTCATACAAGGAAAACCCCTGTGATGGAATTCAGGGGCAGTCCTCGTACCGACGGTTAACATTCAGGACATGAGAGAGCTGTAGCTGGCACATTGATTCCTGGTTCCATAAAGCCTCCCCTTACCCAGGCTGATAATTCCTGCCCTCGCCCCGCATCCCTTTGTGATTCAGTAGGTTCCAGTGATTTTGACCTTATCGGGGAAGTCACTGCTTTCGGGCATAGAATTCATTCACTCTGCACCTAATCTCCCATTGTAGGAGGAGGAAGTTGAGGGCTGAGGGCCTTGCCCTGGACCTCATGGGACCTAGATTGAAGGGTGGGCCAGGGTCCCAGGTCACGCACAGCTCCTGACCTGGTGCCCCTTGAGTTGGAGGTTTGGAGTGTCCAGGTACCATTGGGGCCCCAGCTTAATGAGGCCTTTTAATCAATTTCCTTGAAGGCTTGTGCCACCACCGAACAGTGAGAATGGATTCAACACTTCCCGTTCACACCTTGGAGGACGAGCCTTCTTAAGATGTGTTCATTCCAGGTCTCAGGTTCTAAGGAAGGGTCCAGTGTACGCGCACTTCAGTGTTCATTGATCAAACATTTACTGAGTGTCTGCTCCGTGCTCAGCCCTCCGCCACGTGCCCCACTGCAGAGCTGGGTGACATGGGACTCGTTTGCTCAGGGCCAGGCAGTGGTGAGCTGGTGGAGCTGGGATTCGATCTGGGGACTGTTAGCTGCAAAGCCTTAGCTGTGGGAGAAAAGGGAGGTCTTGGCGGGTCCCACAGCCTTGTCAGATCTCTTAAAAACCATGCGGACATGGAGAGGGGCATGCTCCGGTTGAACCCCCCTCCCCCCCCCCCCCAGCTCGAAGCCAGAGAGAAGACCAGGCTTCCTGATCGTTTTGCTCTCCTTAATACAGAACACAATCAGGAAGGGGGAAAAAGGAACCTCTTGCTCTTTCTTACCAGAACTCCTTGTTCTCCTAGTGCCTGTGGGGACCTCGTGCACCTTACCTCCTGTGTGCTTTCCTGTCTGTGAATTGGGGATGAGGACAGTACCCGTTGTCGAGAAGATTAACTGAGCCAGTGTGTGTAAAGCATTTAGATACAGAGTATACACCCAATAAATATTGGCCACTCTTTTCATTATTTGTGTTATTTCATCGAAGCACCTATATTTCCTAACACCGTATAATTCACTTAATTATTTTATGCTTATTCTCTCTTTTCCTCCCATGAAAACATGAGCTCCGTAGGGCAAAGATCTTTATCTGTTTCATTCACTGTTGTAACTCCAGGGCCTAGAATAGTGCCAGGGCCACACTCGCCCCCAGGATATGTCTCTCAGAGTCTGTCAAGGAAGGCGAGGGCATGCTGTGATTTGATGTGCCAGTTCTTTTGCTGGGAACCTTTTCAGCTATGGGTGGTTAATTTCCCCCCTTCCTTCCTTGAATGGGCTCTTCTCTCAATTGTAGTTGGGGGTGGGGAATAGGCTGAATACAGAGGAGGGACCCGAGGCCTTCAAAGATGACTTGTGTTTGTTTTGCTCCTGGTGCATTGTTTCATTAATCGCTGGACCTTGCAGTGGTGGAACCGGCCTTGTGACTCGGTTCCGTGGGCGTTGGCCCTGCCCGGACCCAGTTCCGGCTGGCAAGGGCCAGAACACCTGCTGTCTCTGGCTCAGGCCGGGGGTGGGGGTGGGGGGAAGGTAGGGGCATTTCCTGCAGCCCAGGCCCAGGAGAGCCTGAGCGCGCGGCTTTCAGGCACGCAGAGATGGCCGGCTCCCCGCGACGCAGCCTCTGAGTTGAAACCCCAAGACCGGGGGTGTGCTGCTGTCCTGTCACTGACCATCTGGACCCTGGGACAGTTGACTTACCTTCTCCGAGCCTCAGTTTCTTCATTTTAAGGAGAAGATGGCAATCTTCATTGCCTCACCTTGTAGGGTAGATGTAGGGGCAAGTGAGGTGTCCCTGCAGGGTACAGCCGGCTGCATAATTTGCGGGGCCCAGTGCAGAATGAAAACGCAGAACCCCTTGTTGGAAAAGTATTACGAATGTCAGGACGGTGACAGCAGAGCATTAGACTAAGCCTAGACGCAGCGCTCTGAGCACAGGACCCTGTGCGACTGCGCAGTTCACACGCCTGTGATGCCGGCCCTGCTGCGGCGCCTTGGTTCAGCCTCCATCGCCTCTCAGTCTGGCCTTCCAAGTGGTCTCTCATCTCCAAGAGACCCCAGATCTTAGAACCCCAGGGGAGCTTTCCAAAGTTGACCTGATTTTTTTCGCATTCTGGTTTCAACCGTCAAGTGGGGCCCATTGCTCTGATCAAGTATGATTTCCTTAGCTCCCCATGCGGCCTTGCCCGGTGCGGGGTCCCTGCAGCTCCCCTCACTCCCTGTGCCAGGGTCATCCCCGACCACCAGTGCGGGCTCTGAGCACATAATCGGAACTCAGCAGATAGTACAGTGGCTTATGTGAGTGCCTGTATTTCTACCTTACCTCATTCCAGAAAGATCTTGGGGAAGTTGACGGAAACACGTACTTTACAACAAGTTTAAAAACAATATAAATAGACTTAAAAATCAGGGTCAAAGGGAAATAAAGAACAGACTGGAGGAAAAATCTGAAAATCAAGACAGCATTTCACATTTATTGAGCACTTACTAGTGCCTGACACTGTGGTAAGGGTCTTACCTGTGCTGATTTAATCCCACACCAACCCTGCAAGGCAGACACTGTTGTTATCCCACTCTACAGATGAGCCAGTGGAAGTGCAGCAGAGTTAAGGGACGTGATGGGTCAGCAGAAGGCACTGGGGTTGGAATGCTGTTCTTGTGCTCCAGAGCCCCACTTGTATCCTATAGGCTCATCTCTAAAGCTTTGCCCTTCCATTCACCGAGTTCAGAGAGAACTGAAACCCCCTCTAATTGGATTCCTTGGCTTTCTCATCTCTAATCCTTTCCCAGTAGTGCTCATTAAGAAGCTTAAAGTCATCAGCCTTTATATTTTTATTTATTTATTTTTTAACTAGACTCATGTGGTCTGACACCTGATTCTGAAATTGTCTTTAAAGAACCCTCACTATGGTCTCACAGCAATTTAGAGCATCTCATTCTGGAGGGTCCAGGTTTTCCCACTCCGGCCACTGGGGCTTTAGAGTGTAGAGCATATGTTTAGCTTCTCATCTGGATGTGGAAGGGGATGGAAAAATCTCTCCTCCTGAGGCGGTTTGGATTCATTCCTGATACCGTACTACCTTGAGACGGCTTTAGCCAGCTGTGGCCTCGTTAAGTTCTGTTTCCCATCTGGTAATCCTTTCATTTTTTATTTTGGAGTTGCTCCTGGGCAGTTTTCATCAGGCACTGGAGAGGCAGGCAGGGTGTGAGGAGGGCATTTGGGGTGAGGCTTACCCACCACCTCTGTATCAGTGAACATCAGCTCTGCTGTATGTTAGAATCACTGGAGGAGTTTTAAAAATCCCCAAACTCAGGTGGTACTCCAGACCCAGTAATCAGGATCTGAGGGTGGGGGACTCGGGCATCAGTATTTTATAAAGGTCCTCACGTGATTCCAAGTGTACAGCTAAGATTGAGAAGACTGCTCTAGATCCAGAGAACCCATATCTATCAGGCCAAGAGCACAGGGGCAGCCAGATGCCAGAGTGGGTCTTTGGAGGGGAGGTTGGGGAGTAGAGTCTGGTCCCACCTGTCCCCCCCTGCAAGCACATTCCCTCTGGGACTGTTCTTCACTAGTAAAGCTGTCACTAAGGCAGGGCAGTGGTGGTGGCGTTACCTTTCCATGGATATCCTTGCTTTTCAAAGTGTGGTTCCCACACCAGGAGCTTCAGCATCACCTGGGAACTTGTTGGAAATGCAAGATCCCCTGGTGATTTGAATGTACAGTAAGATTGACTAACTCAGCATCTCCCAGACTGTGCCGCTCCATAATGGGTCCCCCATTTGGAGATCCACAGCACGTGCCTAACTTTCTAAAGGCTCTTGAGAAGTCCTGCACAAAAGGAACCTGAGTCACTTAGCCCGGCTTTTGCCAAACTTACTATCTAAGCCACCCTTGTTCTTCATGGGGCGGCCAGTACCATTTCTCAGAATATTATTTGGGAAACAGCTGTAATTGTTCCTTTAAGAAAGTGGTAATTAGCCTAATTGTTGTCAACTTTAACATTTAGGTCTGTTAACTTAATTACATTGGTGTCTATGCAGGAAAAGTACCGAATGGGAAAAAAACCTGCCAACACTAGCATGTATTGGTTTTTAAAAGTCTTGAACCTTGGGAGAGGCAGGAGGAACTCAGGGTTCCCTGTACTACCAAGAACTCGGGGATACGTAAGGTGCTTTACAAATCTTCTCATCCTCTGAGTGGGCATTATTCCTATTTTACATCCAGGGAAATTGACCCCCAGAGATGTTGGGTCACATAGCTGGTGCATCTAGGGGTCCCTGGGGGACCAGCACACACACCTGACAGTAAAATCCTCCCCTTGAATGCTTCCTTCTGGAATCTGCTGGGCAGCACAGCTGGACAGGAAGCAATATCCGTTTGAAAGGGACTGAATGTTCTGTTTATCCAAAAGGTGGAAACCCTATTTGAGATGAGAGACCCGGCTGTTACCAAAGTTTAGTCACAGGTCCCTGAACATTGGGTGCTGGTGATGCTTTTCTCTCTTGAGTTGCCATCTGGGGCTCGAATTGCTCTGGAGGAGGAAAGGAGGCAAGGCGAATCTTACTAGTAATGCCTGATGGTTTCTCAGCTGGTGATGTGTTGCACTCTGTGCTGGGCATGTCATTGGACTTGAAAGTCACGCTGGCTCCACGAGATAGATACAATTATTAGTCATTTATTTTTCTATATTTTATCTTCTTTTTTTTTAGATTACTATTTATTTATTTTATCTTTTTAATTAACATACAATAAAAGTTGCCTTTTTTGGTGTATTCTTCTGTGGAAGTCAAGACTTTACATCATGTAACCACCCCCGCAGTCTGGATACAGAAGTTTCATCCCTCCAAGAAACTGTAATGCTATCACTTTATAGTCATACTATTAATTCAACTTTTAAAAATTGTGCTAAGAACACTTAAGATGAGATCTACCCTCTTGACAGATTTTTTTGTTTGTTTTTGGTTTTTTTTTGCGGTACGTGGGCCTCTCACTGTTGTGGCCTCTCCCGTTGCAGAGCACAGGCTCCGGATGCGCAGGCTCAGCGGCCATGGCTCACGGGCCCAGCCGCTCCGTGGCATGTGGGATCCTCCTGGACCGGGGCACGAACCCATGTCCCCTGCATCGGCAGGCGGACTCTCAACCACTGCGCCACCAGGGAAGCCCTTGTTGTGGTTTTGATATGCGTTTCCCTGATGATTAGAGATGTTGAGCATCTTTGCATATACCTGTTGGCCATTCGATTGTCTTATTTTGGGGAACTGTCTATTCAAGTTCTCTGCCCAGTTTTAATCAGGTTATTTGGTTGTGGGTTGTTGTTGTTGTTGTGTGTTTTGTGTGTGTGTGTGTGTGTTTTGCTATGAAGTTGGAGGAGTTTCTTATGTATTTTGGATATTAACCACTTTTCAGATACATGGTTCGCAAATACTTTCTCCCAGTGAAAAGGTTGCCTTTTCCCTCTGCTGATTGTTTCCTTTATTAATTCAGTTTTAAAACAGGAAGCCAAGGTTCAGAGCTGGGAAGTGAACCGGCCCAGGGTACACAGCTGAGGAAGTACAGGACTGGGACTTGAACTTGGGTCTGTGATTTGAGAGCCAGGGTACTTCACCATGGTGCTCTTCTGCCTCGCTGGTACCTTGGCATTGTCGATTTTTATGACTATCCACCAGGTCTCCACTATCATTTTCTCTCTTGCTGTCGCATCAGGAGCCACTGACATGTAGAATTTAACTAAAATGTCCCTTGGCTACTTTGGAAGAAATCTGATGATACTTGACTTGTTTTGATGTTTTGCTGAGTCCAAGGGTACCTTCATGGTGTGGAGCAAGTGTCTCCAAATCCAGGGGAAAGTGTTAGGTCGTGGGCCACCCTTTCAGAACGTCCTTCTACACTGCAAATTCCTCCGAGGGCTGCCTTGACCTGTAAGCTTCCATTTTCCTCGTCTGCAAAGTGGGGTGCTCATACTTTCCTTGCAGGATGTTTTTGAGGATGGGATGAGCTCGTGTGGAACGTGGGGCCGTTTCACTCGTCGTGGCCTTCCTTGGCAGCATTGTCCCAGTGCTCCTCGCCGAGCTCTGGTAGACCTGAGCAGAGGGGCATCTGGGGGGTGGACATGGTAAAGCTGGGGCCCCTTGGGTTTGCAGGACCAGTGATGCGCTCCCGTGAGAACACCTGGGGCGATTCAGCCCTGAGCTGGGCTCCCCTCTCTAAGTGGCACCCACACGGTGACCCCAGACCCCAAGGCATTAATCTCTGGTGGGAGAGAAAACGGTCAAATGGTCACATACCCAGATGTCCCCAGGCCCTGGGCAGGTATCACGGGGTTGGGGACAGTTGGGTGTGCCAGCTGGGCCCATCAGAGAGTGACGCTCCATTGGGAAGGGGCAGCCGTCTGTGGCTTGTTGCCCTACAGATTACCCAGTTTTTTAGGAAATGATGGAAGTCTGATAAATTGTGTGAAAATGATTAGTTACTGCTTCCAGTTTTATTGCTGTCGAACGTTATGCTGGGCCAAACCAAAGCCTTCTGAGGGCTGATGATGGCCTGTGGCTGGTGGCATGCAGCCTGTGCATCACACGTACCAGTGAACGAGCACACACTCGCCGGGTGGACAGGACTTGGGGCGGTGCCCCTGGACTCGCGGGAGGCGGTCTGGTGGGTCTGGGCTCGGAGCCGGGGGCAGAGGAGTCGAGGGACCCCCGGGTTTGGGCAGAGGCATCCTCGGGGCACGATTCTTCCAGGCCTGGCAGCCATGGCTTCCCTTCTCTGGTTGGTGCTAGGGTGGCACTGCCAGCTCTGCCTCTGGACCTGTCTTTCCTCCTCAGCAGTCCCGGGGCTGGCCAAAGCTCAGTTTGAATGGCACTCCCTTCTCCAGATCCCTTAAAACCTTCAGCCCTCAGGGTGTCTCAGGTGACTTCCCAGGGCTGTGCTGTGATCACAGTGCCCCCAACAGTGCCCATTTATCAAGGGCCAGCCTGAAGGCCTTTCTTGGATTCAGTTCATCCTCACATCACGTAGGAACCAGGTGTCATTCCCTTTACCTGATGAGGATGCTGGACACAGAGGGGAAAGGACTTGGCCAAGGTCACACAAACCACAGGCAAGTGGAACACTCTGTAATGTCAGAGCTGGTTTTCTTAACCACACTTGCGTGTCCCAGAGGGGAGCATAATCACCTCGATTTTGGAGGGGCACTCCATGGAAACCCCCGATGTCAGCTGCTGTCTACCTAGTTGTGTTTACAATTTATTGCCATGGAAACCTTGGCGGGGAAGGGGGCTCCGGGTTGCCTGAGAAGGGGGCTGGGCCTAGGCGACAATTTCCAGTATCTAGGTGACACTGTGCATCTGTGGGCAGGAGATTACCGCTGAGCCCCTGCTGGGGAGGTGGGGAGAGGGGTGCAGCCCTTCCCGTGGGGAGCAGGTGGGGCTTGCCATCCTGTCCTTTCTCTGGCTGGTCTCTGGAGCCCCAGTCAACAGGCCAGGAACAGGCTGGGGTGGTGGAGTCATTTGTTAGTTGAGCATATTTCTTTTTTTTTTTTTTCTTTTTTTTTTTTGCGGCATGCGGGCCTCTCACCGTTGTGGCCTCTCCCGTTGCAGAGCACAGGCTCCGGACGCGCAGGCTCAGCGGCCATGGCTCACGGGCCCAGCCACTCCGCGGCATGTGGGATCTTCCCGGACCGGGGCACGAACTCGCGTCCCCTGCATCGGCAGGCGGACTGCCAACCACTGCGCCACCAGGGAAGCCCCCGTTGAGCATATTTCTTGAAGGCCTACTGTGTGCCAGGCACTGTTCTCAAAGCTGGGGATATAGCACTGAGCCAGACAGACAGTTCCTGTCCCCCCAACCTCACGGAACTTGTGTTTTAGTTCTGGCATTTGGCGTCTCTCTTTTTTTAAATTAAAGACACTTTTTAATTTTGGAATAGAGTTACAGAAAAGTTGTAAAGATGGTACAGATACCTCCAATCCAATGTTCCCCAGACTTTATTTTGGATTTCACCTGTTTTCCACTAATGTCCTTTTTTTTTTTTTTTTTTGAGGGACTGGTTCTTTATTTCAAAAGGACACATCAATTTCCAGTATCAGAACAGTTACACTGTTGGTTTTTCTTTCTCCCAGTCGGCCCCCAGAGAGATCACACCAAAGGAGAGTACATTTTAAGCCAATTAAGCTGCAGGATGCACACCTAACAGACCTCACTGAAACCTCACCAAAAAGCGGGGGATTGGGTAGGGAAAGAAACTTGAAAAGATCAGCACACTGCCAGCCCACAGACTGTAGAGAGCTCTCACAGCCAGATGGGGTGACCAGTGTGCCCCAAAGAAGCAAAGTCTCAAAATAATATAAAATTTAAAAAGTTTTGTTCCACTAATGTCCATTTATTGCTCCAGGATCCAATCCAAGATCCAACATTGCATTCAGTGGTCACGTCTCCCCAGGCTCTGGTTGGGGACAGTTCCTCGGTCTTTTTTTTTTTTTTTAATTTTTTAATTCTTGTCTGCGTTGGGTCTTCGTTGCTGCGTGCGGGCTTTCTCTAGTTGCGGCGAGCGGGGACTACTCTTCTTTGCGGTGCGCGGGCTTCTCGTTGCGGTGGCTTCTCTTGTTGTGGAGCGCAGGCTCCAGTAGTTGTGGCTCGCAGGCTCTAGAGCGCAGGCTCAGTAGTTGTGGCGCACGGGCTTAGTTGCTCCGCGGCATGTGGGATCTTCCCGGACCAGCGATCGAACCTGTGTCCCCTGCATTGGCAGGCAGATTCTTAACCACTGCGCCACCAGGGAAGTCCCCAGTCTTTTTTTTTTTCTTTTTAAAATTTTATTTTTTAAGTTAATTTTTATTGGAGTATAGTTGCTTTACAGTGTTGTGTTAGCTCCTACTGTATAGCAAAATGAATCAGGCATACATATACGTATATCCCCTCCCTTTTGGATTTCCTTCCCATTTAGGTCACCACAGTTCATTAAGTAGAGTTCCCTGTGCTATACAGTATGTTCCCATCGGTTGTCTATTTTATACATAGTATCAATAGTGGATATGTGTGAATCCCCGTCTCCCAATTCCTCCCACCCTCAGTCTTTCTTGTTCTGCATGACCTTGGCAGTCTTGAAGAGCACTGTCCAAATGTCCTGTAGAACGTCCCGCACTCTGGGTTTGTCTGATGTTTTCTCGCGATTAGACTGGGTCGTGGGTGGAGTGCCCTTCTGAGCACATCCTGTCAGGGGTACCTGGCATCCACATGACGTCACTGGTGGCACTGCCCTTCAGCTGGATCAGGCAGCATTTGCCAGGCTGCCCCCGCCGTATCACTCCTTATTGATCAGCGGTCCTTCTCCTGCCCATCTTCACTGTCAGCTGGCCCTCCTGTAGGGAAGCGGACCACCAGTGTCTAGAATCCCTCGTGCAGGTTCACGTGTTCACCGTTAGCAGTGACTCTTTCTGCTCCACTGGTGCAGGCCGCCCCGCACTGGGCACCCGTATCACTTCTGAGGGGGTAGGAGGTATCGGGGTGTGGAGTGGTCTGGCCCCCCACGCCGCAATCTTTCCATTACGCCCCATGCCCTCTGAAAGAAGAGCCAATAGAGAGGGCTGTAGGAGCCATAAGAGTAGCCTTGAAAGAACTAGGAGTACTTCATCCAGCCCAGGGAAGCTTTATTTTTAGGCATTTTATTTAGACAACTAAAAACAATTAGATGTTCGGAAGCAGTGTACAATGAGAAATCAAACCAGTTACTTTATCATGTATTCCCCCTCTTCTTTATAACTAAAGCAAAAAAAAAAAAAAAAAAGGCTTTCTGCTTTAAGGGAAAAGTCGGAAAAATAGGTCAGTATATTTTCCCTCTCATAATAACATAAACAGCTACAAGAAATTCAACTGTAATAAGAGAAATTGGGTGTTGGTTTGCACATATTCATTAAAAAGACAACAGACCGTCGTACTACAAGTTGGTTAGTTCCAGCACTGGAGCTAATTCATATTCCTCATTGTTTACCGCTCATGTTTACCTTAAGCAGAGAGTAACTCTGGAGGCTGATGCTTTTCTCTGTTTGTTTTAGTCCATAAGTTGTGTACATCTGCCTGATGCTCAGGCCTTAACTTCAGGAGTTGCACTACAGATGGCATCAGAATTCTCTGGAGCAATTTCTTCTAGCTCCTCTTCCGCCGTCTCTGGAAAACTGATCCTCGGCTTTGCCAGCTCACCACTGTCTTCTTCAGGAAGCACGCATTTCCAAAGGCCGTATGTTTTTCCTACCACAGCCTGCCATAGTCTCAGTGTTCCGTCTTCAGAACCACTAGCATAGAGTTGTCCATCAGGACTGAACCTCACACAGTGGATGGGACCAAAGTGTCCTTTGTAGGATTCTAATTCTTCTCCACTCTCATAATCATACTTACAAAGTTTAAAATCTTCACCCCCTGCAACAAGAAATTCTGTCTCAGGATGAAGAGATGCAGAATTGATGGTTGCAGGAGCTTCAAAAGATTTAATTGGGTCCAAACTTACTGCACTGTGAAAAGCAGTAGATCGTCCATAAGTTATTACCAAGATCTCTCCCTCTGGAATGTATTCCATACTGCAAACAGACATATTAAAATTTAGAGATTTCACTTCTGTCATAGCAGCATGATCCCAAAGGCGAACAGTTTTGTCATCAGCTGAAAGGATCTGTTTATCCTCGCTGCACCATAGAGCCTTTTTTTTTTTTTTTTTTTTTTTTTTTGCGGTACGCGGGCCTCTCACTGTTGTGGCCTCTCCCATTGTGGAGCACAGGCTCCGGACGCACAGGCTCAGCAGCCATGGCTCACGGGCCCAGCCGCTCCGCGGCATGTGGAATCTTCGCGGACCGGGGCACGAACCCGTGTCCCCTGCATCAGCAGGCGGACTCTCAACCACTGCGCCACCAGGGGAGCCCCACAGAGCCTTTTTAATACCAGAGGTGTGACCACTGATTTCCTTAGGTTCTGCCTCAGGTTTGTTCAAGTCATATATGCATAACAGTTTATCCTGTCCCCCGGTTAACAAGTAATTACTATCCTGTGTAACATCCAGTCTTGACAATGTGTTTATGAGCCAGCGTCATCCATCCGTCTCCTGAGCCAGCATCCCACACTTCGGCTGTGAAATCTGCAGCTGCTGTAGCTGCTGTGGTGGCGTCCTTATTTAATGTTACATCCCAAACAGCACCCTCATGACCCAAAAATGTTCCAGTCCAGTCTCCTGTGTCTCCCTGGCGTAGCATAGGTTTATCATCTTTGCAAGCACCGGTTAGGCAAAAGCCGTAAGGCGTGATGCCACTGAAGGCCAAATCCACCACAGGCTGCGTGTGACGTGTGGCCCGCGCAGGTGAGCGGCCTCATTGCCACGGCGGCTGCGAGCCTTGCGATCCGGCGGGGGTAGGGGAGGGGAGCCGAAGGTGGTCTGGTCTTTTCTCTCCTCTTGGCACCGACTCCTCGAGGTGCCCTTCCCCCGCCCTGACTCTGGGGTTGGGCCGGAAACGCGAAAAGGCCAGTCCGGTGGCCCCGAGGTCAGAAAGGGGTTAGGGATGGGTCAGGGAGTCTGCAACAGACAACCGATCCACTGCTGTCAAGGGAGGGAAAGTGGGGGAGGGGGAGAACCGGAGAACTGGCAGCCGTGACCCGCACCATCCAGGGAAGCGTGTTAAAGACTCATCCCACAATCTTTTAGTCCCCTTACTAGACAGGGTGGTAGGCCTGGCCCCGGCTAATTCCTGTGGATTCAGGAGGTGGCTGTTGGCTCGGATGAGACGCATCTCTCCACTCGTCTCTGCAGGCTGAGATCGCACCCACCCTCCTGGGCCAGCCTTAAGCCTTATCCACCTCTGTGAGCCCTCCCTGTTCTTGGGGAGTGGTGATGCGCTGAGATTTTCCCGAAGCCCTCCCTGACTGCGCTCTCCTGTCTCCATCCGGCTCGGTGCCATGCGGCTCCCTTGCTCCCTTCCCGCCTGGCTTGCCGGGCTCCAGGCCATGGCAGTGTCACCCGTGCCGTCTCCTGCAGGACCCAGCCCAGGGACTGGCACATAGTCAGGGCACAGCAGTTCCTGGGTGATGTGCTCAGCAGAGGCTGCGTCGCACTGTGGCAAAGTAGCGGCTTTGTGCATCTCCGACAGTCCTGGGTTCAAGTCTCGGCTTCACCACTTCCCAAATGTGTGACTTTGGGCAGGATGCCCTCTGGGTCTCAGTCGCCTCACTGAAAGATAATAAGCCCACTACTCCATAGTGCCTGGTTCCCAGCGCTGTCACGAGGACTAATTGAGCTCATCTCTGTAAAGCCCTTCAGATTATGCCTGGCATCTGTTAGGTGCTCAGTTATCATTCTTTACAGAGGAAAGCACCAGGATGTCAGGCTGGTATATAGAAACTAGACTAGAGGTGGCCCCTTTGTATTAGCCTAAGTCAGCTAATTCCTATAAACAACCTGAAAATCTCAGTGATTTAATGCAACGGAAGTTCATTCCCAAGGTGGTGGGGATGCTATGCCCCTCGCAGGTACCCTGCCCTCCGTCTTGTGGTTCTTCCTCAAGAGGATGTTGGATTCTTTCTGAGGCCCCGGCAGTGCGGGGAGAGAAAGGGAGGCCGTGCAGGGCCTGGATGTGGTGCTATCACTTCTGCCTTGACCCGGGGAACTGGCCTCGCCCAACTCCAGGGAGGGTCAGGAGATCTGATTGGGCCGTGGACCCAGGAGGAAGAAGAAAGGACGGGCCTTGATACCTGTGTCACTGGCAGAGGTGGTAACTGCAGTCAGTATATTCAATCTCCCACCATTCTGGTACCATCTCCCTAATTTGGGGGTGTGTTCTTAAACAACATATGTTATTTACTCAATAACTTTTATGGAAACTACTCAGTTTTTGAATTTAACATGTTTGTTTATAAAAGGTAACTTTATAACATCTTTGAAAATGGAAAAGCAGTATCACCTGCCACAAATAGATACAAATAATTGCAAGCCTGTTCCGTCCTAGCTAGCTGGTGCGTGCTACAGTAGCTGGGTCTGTTAAAAAAGGGATGTTAGCAAGTGCTAGAGAAACGAGAGGATGACAGCCGGATAGCACCACCTCGAGACGTTCTCTTTGAGGTTCTCGGAACACTCAAATGAGAGCTGAACAGGCAATGGCCTTCTCACTGTGAAGTCTGAAGCCATTTAACCACCAGGTCCCCACATGGCCTGAAATCACCCAGGTCACACCAGTGGCATAGGTGCCACACTTTGGGAAATGCTGGCTTAGGGGACAGTCAGCACACAATTTGTGCACAGGCAAATCCAAAACTTGGTGCAGAGAGAGGTAGATGAAATCACCTGTCGCCTCGTAGCACTAAGGACTTTATAGTTTCCACCTTGACCTATGAGGGGAATTAATGGTGTCACTTAACCAATGGGAAACTGAGGCCCATAGCAGGGCATGACCCCCGGCTCCCCTGCAGGACTCATGGCCTTTCCACTGTCCCTGGCTGCCATCTTTGGTCGGGGAAGGCTTACCGCCGTAGGTTAGACCACGTGGGCAGGGGCCATGTGTATTCATGCTGCTCTCTCATCTCTCTGCCCCTCTCACCCATCACCTGCCTGGTACACGTGACTGTGCTGGCACAGGGATGCCTGTCTCCCAGGCCTGCTTCAAGGAGCCAGGAAATCAGAAGCTGACCCTGGGCATGCTTGGGTACTTGTCACCCACTCACTGGCCCAGTGGGTGACACAAGATTTGTGTGGGGACTGCATCAGTGGGTGCTCTCCCTGGGGAACTACTTACCTGCCTGCTGTTAAGGGGAGGGCTCCCCGTATGTCCTGGCCCATCTTTCTGAAGTTGTTTTGCAGTCCTGACTCAGGTGGACTCCACGAGTGCTTTGCTCACAGGGTAGAGGAGTCCGGCTTCCTCTCCTGCTCCTAAATCCCTTCCCACAATGTCCCACTCATTCCAAGTTATGCCAGCGCCAAGCCCCACTCATTGAATACAGGCAGTGTGCCCCGGATCTCCCAGCAACATGGCCAAAGGTATTGTTACTCCCATTTGTGGGGATGAAGAGATCAAGGCCCAGGGAAGCAGGGTTCATTCATTCATCCATTCATGCACTCACTCAAAGGTTAATTGGGGAGGATTCCAGGGACAACAAGACTGACATTGTCTTTACTGTCGTAGCATTTCCAGGGTAGTGGGGAAGGTGGGCAGAATGACAGTGAACAAATAATTGCACAGATGGTTAGCGTCCAGATTGGTGAGTGCTGAGGAGGAAGGAAAAGGAGACAGGTGATAACGAGTTTGCGGAGAAGTAGCTCGCTGGATTAGCTTGGCCAACTAGTGCCCTTCCTCCAAAAAGATCTTCCCAGACAGCGTGCTTTATCTAATTTGGGTCACCGCCCCCATCCCTTCCCTGTGTGTATCTTTTTATGGCACCTGGACATGTCCTTCAGATCACTTAGCACAGTTGCGGTGATCTGTGTGTGCCATTTGTCACCTGATATCTGTCTGTCTCGATGGAGTCTAAGCTCTTGAGAGCAGGGACCAAATCTCTGCTCATCACTGGATCCTGGTACTGAGCCCAGGGTCTGCACAGAGCAGGTGCTCAGAAAATATTTATTAAATGAAGGAAGGAGAGAATCAGATCTAAATCAGATCTAAATCTGTGGACTGTGGGGCCCATGCTCCACCAACCTCACACCTCCCACAGCTCAGAACTCAGACAAGATGAGACCCCGGAGACCTGGCAGAGTGGTCCAGATCTGCTGGGATTGGATGCTTTGTTGCCATATCTCTTTGTGTTTGGAAAAATGTTTCTAGTTTTCTTCTAAGAGTATAAGTGCATCAGAAAAGATTTATTTCTCTAACAGTGGGAATGGGAAATGTTCCCTACCGAATGTGTCCTGAGGAATTGGGAAATCTGGCATTACTCAGGCCCTGCCCAAAGTGGGAATGGGTGGCCAGCTGCCTGTCCTGATGGGAGGCTACCAGGCTCCCCTCACCCCTGCTAGCTCCGCTTGCTTGAAATGGCACCTTAGCCCCCAGAATCTGAGATGGGGAAGCTGGGAGGGAGCAGACACCTGATATTCCGCACTCACCCCAGCCAGGGGCCTAGGCCTAATTGTTCCCATTTTGAGAAAACAGGCTCAGAGAGGTTGAGGGCTTGGCCCAGAGTCACACAGCCATCAAAGTAACAGCCAGCCCCTGAAGTCAAGACTGTCCAACCCCCAGAAAATGATACTTTTCTGTTAGATCACCTGACTGTGGAGATTCAAGGTGCCCAGTTTTCAGTTTCAGTTTAGTAATCCTGTTCTCTCTAGAACTGGCAGGTTTCCCTAATCACCTGGGTCCTGTCCTGCCCCCCACCCTCAAGTCTGGTCCAGATGGGCCTGGGAGTCTGCATCTTTCAAAGTGTCCTCAGTGATTCTTAGGATCAGGTAAGCTGGGAAACCCTGAAGAGGGGTTCCCCATTATGACTTAAGTGTAGCTCTGGGATTGGGTACCACAAGTCTTAATTAACTTAATGATTATCATAAAAGCGTCACATGGGGCTTAAGAGTGTAGAAAGCTCTTGGAAGATGAGTGTGGTCTGGGGATGATTGTTTGCACTTGAGAACACTGAAGTTCAGAGGGGCCACAGGAGCGCAGCTTTTCTGCACTTGGATCTCATACTTTTTCTAGTTTCCCGCAGAAGTGTTTGCATCCTGGTGAATGTTAGGTCCTCAGATTGTTCCTGACGACATGGCTGTGGGTTTTGAGCCCTCTGTTCTTGGTACAGAGAACTAGCCCTGACCCATTCTCTGCAGTCAGATGTTTCTGGAAGGAGGGAAGTGAGAAGCCACAGATGCTGGACAGTTGGAGAGGGTGGTGATAGAAGTAAACACTTACTGAGCATCTCCTGGGCATCAGGCACAGTGCTACGCACTGTAAATCTATCATTTTATTCAGTTGTCACAACAAACCCAGGAAGTGAGGGCTTTTACTTACCCCATTTTACAGATGAGAAGGCTGGTATGTGTTCAGGTTCCGGGCTGATGAGACTCTGTAAACACGGGAGCTGGGAGGGCATGGAGATGGGTGGAGCCAGCCCCTGCCCTTTGGAGCTGGGAGCCCCGCCCAGATTCACCCTGCAGGCCAGGTGGCAGGGCCGGTTCCACTCTCTGTCCTGCCCAGTTTTCCCCGACTTGGCTTTGATTGGCCGAGCTTCGAAACTGGGGCACTCTCAAAGCCAGGTGGTTTGTCAGAGCTGAGTTAACCCTGAGTCAAAGGAGGAATGAGAGGGTTCACTCACCCGCCTCCTCCCTGCCCTGTCCCCACCCGTCCCTCCCTGGGTCAGGCCCCTCACAGTGGGGCCACACAGACATGTCACCCAACTTGGACCTCTGCCTGCCTCACACTCACTGGAACATGAAGAGTCAGCTGCCCGGGACTTAGCTTTTTCTAGAGCCATTGTTGTGAGGTCCCGGGCAGACCTGGGATAGCTGGGCTTTGAAGCCTGGCACATCTGGGTCCCAATCCTGGTGCTTCTGCCCCCCTCACTGTGTGTCCTTGGGCAGCTCACTTCACCTCTCTGAGCCTACCTTCTGGGGGCATAAACCCTGACCTCACAGGATTACTGCTCGGAGTCGAGAGCACCTCCCACAGCTACTGGCTCATCGTAGGTCCTAATTCAGTGACGTGACGCCTCTACTTCCTTCCCCCATTTATGAAACTTCCTGTCATACTTGATCTAAAACGGAGATTTTAAACTGGCAGCATTGGGGGTCAGATTCTGCCCAATCACAGATGTGATTATTTGGTCCTCACATTTAAAAAAAAATTTAAAGTTAAATGCCAGCATTTCAAATTAGGAGATTTCACATAAAAATCTGGATTTCCAGTGCCTCTAGAAGAATGGGGCTCCCAGGCTTCACTGGCCAAAAGGAAACTGGCAGAGAATCAGAATCAGGTGTATTGTTATCGTTGAGGGGAGGGGGCAGTATTGTATTGCTCATGCCTCCACTTTGAGCCTAATGATTAAAGATTCTCTTAAGACCACCCCACAAGGAAGGAGTAGTGACTCAGAAATGGCTTTTAATCTTTCAGAACACTGGCGCGGCCTGCCCAGGCGCTATGTGTCAGTGGGTTAGCTGGCAGGACCTGCTTCCTGCAGACCAGTGTCATCTAACCCAGTCCACCTCCTACAGGCCTCATGCCAACAGTGGACACCAGGGAGCCAGTCAGGGAGGTCTCCCTTTGGAAAGAGCCAGTGGCCTTTGGGAGACAGTGGAGACCAGGGTTGAGAGCTTGACCTCTGAGCCTCCCACCAGGCTACCAGTGCCTTGCTCTGCCTTCGTCACGGTTGGGTCCCCGGGGCCTAGGACAGTGACGGGCACACTGAAAAACGTGTTGAACAGTGAATGAGCAGTCTCCCTGAAGTTGAACCGCAGCCCTACTACTTGCAGAGTTGATTTGCTAGCACTTTACCCCCATCATCATCGGGGATGGTGACGGTGCCCTCCTCCTGGGGGACAGTAGAACTTCAAAGAGATAACTCGGCTAAATGGCTCAGCACGGCACCCACCGTGGTAAGTGACCAGTACGTGTGGCTGTGATGATTATTTGGTTGGCACAGGTATTTCTGTGCTTGAACCTTGATACAGGCCACCACTTGGGCGTCTGACCCTGCCGCAGGGTGGTATCCCAACTGCCTGAGCGTGCTGCTGGTAACAGCCCGGAGCAGAGAGGGCACGCGGACTTGACCAAGGGTGCGGACCCCTGGGGAGAACCACCTGTTTGTCAGCTGGTGTCACTCCCTAGTGTGGAGACGTGGGATGCGGACGTGATGTCCACCCTCCCACAGGCTGAACTGGTTGGCCATGTGCTATTGTTGCCTGAAAGATATTGCACAGAAGACACAATGGGTAGGAATGTGCCCTGGGCCCAGCAGGCTCCATGACGTGTGAGCCACTCCTGAGTCTGCTACAACCCAGGTGGAAGCAGCTAGAAGAGTCACAGCTACAGCCGCCACGGCAGTGCATGCTGGCCTTTAGAGTCCCTTTCTAGCCCCAAGGGCTCCGGAAGTGGAAGGGCTGGTCAGGCTACCCAAAGTAAAGCGTCTTCCTTAGTGGGACCTTCTGCTTGATACCTCTTGGCTGTTTTTAGCACACGTACCCAGCACTTCCCTCCCTTGATCGATCCACAGCGGCTCTTTGGGGGAGGAGTCACCCCTTTCACAGATGGGAAAATTGAGGCCCAGGGAGTCACAGTCTGCCCAGCTGGCTGGGGGCAATTTGCTTGTTCAGATGATTCCCACGGCCCCAACGAGAGATCGTGATATGGGGAATCAGGGCCCCGGCCTCTGTATTTATTTAAAAATAAGTTTATTTATTTAATTTATATATTTTTGGCTGCTTTGGTTCTTTGTTGCTGTGTGCAGCTTTCTCTAGCTGCGACGAGCGGGGGTACTCTTTGGTGCGGTGCGCGGGCTTCTCTTTGCGTGGCTTCTGTTGTTGCGGAGCACGGGCTCTAGGCACGTAGGCTTTGGTAGTTGTGGCATGCGGGCTCAGTAGTTGTGGCTCGCGGGCTCAGTAGTTGCGGCTTGCGGGCTCTTCAGTAGTTGTGGTATATGGGCTTAGTTGCTCCGCGGCATGTGGGATCTTCCCGGGCCAGGACTCGAACCCCTGTCCCCTGCACTGGCAGGCAGATTCTTAACCACTGTGCCACCAGGGAAACCCCGGCCTCTGTATTTTTAAGCAACCTCTCTGGGGAGTTGTAATGATCAGGAGAGGGGGGAACCCAAGTAGGGACTCCAGTTTTGTGCTCTGGCCCTGCTGTTTGCTCAGTCAGCCAAATCATCTACTTCCGTGGGCTTCCCTTCCTCAGCTGTGAAATGGGGAGAGTAAGTAGTACCCACCTCAGAGGATGGTTGTGAAAATGCCATAGGCGGTAGGTTGGTCGGTCAGTATAACATTCTCAGGATTTGGGGAGTATTGATTTGTTGCTATTGTTCCACATGGGATTTGTTACAAAAGCAATTTAAGAGACAAAAAAGATACCTGTGAGTAATTTACAGCAGTGTCTTCTCACCTCCTTTGAGGTAGGAGTCTTAGGATGCTGGGATCAGGGTTGCTCTGCCCCCATTTTAGAGGTGAAATGACTGAGGGGGCAGGCTGGACTTTGGAACTCCCACAGGGGCGTGGCAGGTGTGGAGGTGGCTGCCTCGGGTGGGGGCAGCAGCGGGGTGGGGTGTTAGAGGTCACCGCACACCACCACCACCTCCCCAGCGTGGCCTTTCTCAGAACACCAGGAAACACCTCCGGGTAGGGATGGTCACGCTGCCTTCCAGGAGGGCCGCGGGGGTGAGAGAGGAAGCACACCCACCTGCCTCCCACTCCTGGGCTTGATCCAGGCAACACGGCCTCTTCTGTTCTCCCTCACTTCTCCACTGGTGTCTTGGCTGCGCCAGAAGTTCTCCCTAGAGTGTGTCTGCTGAGATGGTCTCAGTCCATCCAGCGCCCTCCTTGCTCATTTGCTCATTCGTTCATGTAACTTACCCGTTGAGCACCTACCGTGTGCCACGCGCGGTGCTGGTGCCGGTGTGTGGAGCTGAACCCCACGGACATGGTGCCCACTCTCAAGGAGCTTCCATTCCACCAGGAAAGGTAGTTAAACCATCAAGAGTTATCTGAGCAAGAATGTCCAGGGATCTTTGGGGATATTCGGATCTACCTTGGTGCGGAGTTCTGAGAGGACCTCCCCTAGTGCCACCTCGAGGCCTTGTGATGAGCAGAGCTGGGCAGGTGCCAGGGCAAGGGGTCCAGGCCCATCCAAAGGCAGAGGCAGGAGTGAACTGTCAGCACTCGGCGAACTGGCTGCAGAATGCATCGGGGGCACCGTGAAGAGTGTGCCCTTGACCCTCAGCACAGTGGGGACGAGTTTGAGTGGGGAGCCGGGTTCTGTTTGTGCCGTGGGCAGCCTGCAAACCTGCGCTGCAGAGATGGGCCTGGGTGCAGCCCAGCGGGGACCAGGCCAGCAGCCGCTGGCTCTTTTGGTGTCCAGTCTTTCTGCCAAGAGGCCTCTTTGATTCACATTTTCCACATGGACTTGATGTTTTAGAAATGTTGACCTTCAACTAATCAAATGTCACTTATTAAATTGCAAGTCATATCCTTTTCAATTTACAAAAAGGACAGTGGGCCGGTGACTTAGTTCATGGCCTGTTGGCAGGAGGGAACTTGACAGCACTTGAGGCCAGAGAAAAGACACGTGCCTTATCAGTGACCCCCCTCCCCCATCCCCTGTCCCCGTGTCCCCAGGGGGTGGGCAGCATGTCTTCTTAGTGAGAAGCTGATCTGAGAGTGAGGCTGGGTTAGCAGCCAGGCTGGAGAAGCTGTGGCAAGGCTGGAATGCCAAGTCCAGGCGGGAGGACTTCAGCCTCCCTCTCAAGAAGCAAAGAGTCCTCTTAGAAAGGTGAGGTCGGTTCCTACAGGCCGGAGAAGAGTCAATGCCACGTAGGCAACGGCACCTGAGTAGAAGAGAAGGCAAAAGGCAGGATGTGTACAAACAGGGAGTGTGGGGGCGGGGGCGGCTTCCTGGAGGAGGGACACTCGAGAGGAGTCGGGCTGGGATCAGGGGAAGGGATGGCATTCTACCCGAGGGGCTCTGCAGCCTGATGAGATTGGGAGGAAGGGATAGCCGTGTGGGAAAGGGCAGGGGATACAACGGGCAGGTGAGGTAGGCCTGGTTTGTAGACCACCCAGAGGAGCCTGGCCTGGGGTCTGCATGTGTTGCATCAGGCAGTGGGGAGCCATAGCAGGTTCATGAGCAGGGACGGTGCTTAGGAAGGAGAAGGGGATCAAGTGGGGCATGGACAAAGGGGAGCCAAAAGCCCGTTGGCTTGGGTCAGTATGTTTCCCAAGACAGTGGGGGAGTGTTCTCCCTGATGGGGTGACGGGTCCTTATTCACACCCTCAAGGAGACTGAAGACAAGACTGTCAGACCGTGGATGCCAACCTGAGGCTGAATCCATGCATATGAAATGCCTAAAGTACACTGTAGACAGACGGGCTGCCGTGGGAATTGTAGTCAAGGGTTGGGGCCCCTGAAAACCCCACAGCAGGAATTTCACAGGTGGGGAATTTAAAAGCATTTTGGAGCATAACATTGGGCTCCCAAGGCCACTAGTGGACCTGAGGAACATGTTGATGTATGTTGAGGTTCACTAGAATAATATACGAAAGAGAATATCTGCTGTGTTAAGCGTCTTAGATTAGGAATAACAGGAGCTTCTTTCAGCTTCAGCTTCCTCTTCTGTAAAATGGTCCTAATGATAGCGCCTGCTTGCTAAGGCTGTTCTGAGGATGAAATGGACTGATGCAGATGAGACGCTTGGCCTTGGACCTGGCTGGGCTAGGCTCTCAGCTGATGGCCTGGACAGTCCCTTTCATTCCTTCTTACCATCCTTACCTGCTAAAAGCATAAGCATCTCTGCTCCAGCACTTTCAGGGAGATGCTTATAAATTTGTTTCACTTTCTTGCAGGGATGCCTGGCATAAGAGACTTTCCCCCTTGAGTCTAGGGCTAGACTGGAGTCTAGACAAGGGTGTGTGGCAATGAGCAGTCACAGCGCTGACCCCACCCCCTCCAGCTGTGGGATCCCAGGCAGGTCCTTCATCCCCTTGGGTCTCAGTTTTGTCATCTGCAACGATGGGCTAGTACCCCCACCCCCCACCCCCACCCAGGCACTGTGTGAGGCAAGATGAAATAGTGTCTGTGAATTGTCAGCAAGTACTCCGTCATGGCCACCTGGTCACCAGCCCCCAGGACCCCAGGCAGCCCTCATGTATGACTCAGTTCCCTCCCCACGTTCTTGTCTTCCACCTTCCTCTGTAGCTCCTAGAGTGTGGGTAGTAGAATCTGCGTCTCTCCACCTGCTCTTTGCTTTACTTCCCTTTTCACTTTTCATTCCCTGGGCTGTTTGTTCAGTCATTCATTCATTCGTCCATTCACTCACTCATTACGTACAAATATTTATGCTGTTCGTTGTGCTAGGCACCTGGGGGGGCCAGTGGTGAACGAGAGGCATATAGCTCCTCCTGTCGTGGAGTCTTCATTTTCAGCGATTAAATCAAACATCCAATTAAATTTGTACTTATGAGTTGATATGAGGTCTGTGAGGGGAAAAACACGGGATTCTTCTAGAGGTCAAGGGAAACCTCACGGCAGTGATGTTTCAGTGGCTGTCTGAAAGGTACTTGGGGTTCATTAGGGAGGGAGGTCCAGGTGGAGGGAACAGCATGGGCAAAGGCCCTGAGGCAGGGAGGTAGCATTGTCCATGTGGAAGTGGCTGCAGGACAGAGCTGGGGAGAGCCCAGGCTGGAGGACTCAGCTGGGCCAGGCCGTGAGGGACTCATAGGGCACGATTAGGAAGATGACCTTTACCCTAAGAAGCCTTTGGCCCTTGAAGCGTTTTAAGCGGATCTTCATGAAGAGTTCACTCTGGAGTGAAGGGGAAGAGCAGAGCAGTTAAGAACCTCCTTCAGTGTGCAGGTGAGGGTGATGACGCGCTACTGCACACCCCGGGTCCTTTACTCACACACTAGAGGAGCGACTCATGACTTGCACTCAGCAAGACGAGAATCCTTGTGTTGGTACAGAAGAAAGTCACAGATGGCGGGATCATATGTCCTGGAAGCTTGGGGTGGGGCCCAGGAGCCTTTGCCGAATCACTGCCTCTCATGTGATCGTGATGATGGTAATGCAGGCTGCTCAGAGGAACCCAGAAAAAACCTACTGTGTACCCAGCAGATCCAAGTTCATACTCTCAGCTGACCTTCCCAGCGCCCTACGGACAAGGGTGGGAGTGTCCTGTTGTCCAAAGAAAGAAAACAGGGTTGAGTGTTGGTGAGGGAGCTGCCCAAGATCCTGAGGCTCCTGCCTGCCAGGTGTTTGGGGCCAGAGTCCCCACTTCCCTGTCCTGTAGGTAACAGCAGGGAGAGCACATCCGTCTTTCTGAAGCACTTTGGATGGGTAATACCAGGTCAGGAGGTTCTGTGGCCAGAGAGAGCCTGAGGCCAGAAGCCTCTCTGAGGCTGTGACTTTTGAGGCTCACATTGCCTTCTGCCACCTACCTAGCCCAGGCTCCCCTTCACAGCTTCCCGGGATCCCCCAGACCTGGGTGGGCAGTGGGTGGCCTTACCTGGGATGGCTCTGCTGCCCTGCATGCCCCTTTCTGTGTCCCTCCACCCCCAGTTTATCCTTTCAGGCTTTGGGTCGAGGCAGGGCTGTTCCCTGTAAATACCAGTCCCCTTACATGAGCATTTTTCCTCTATGATTTTTCCTGTTTTGATGAAACACTGCTCTTGGCTGTACAGGTTCCCAAGAGGGAACCAAGGCCCCGGCTTGGCTAGCCAGTCATTCAGGAACTTTGCTTCCAGGCCGAGCCCCACACCCAGCCCGCATTCCGCCAGGGCCATAACCTTAACCTCCATGCACTGTGTGAATGGGGCCCGTCCCTCCCCCCCCTCCCAATTCCCATGGTTCCCATGGCCACCTCCTTATCGCTATTCCCAGCTGACTGAAAAGGGCTGCATTCCAGCCCGAAGTTAGCCTCGCCCTCTCTCCCCCTTTCTGTTTTCTTCCAGACTGAGTTGAGGGGTGTAAGAGTTTACTAGGGCTAATGGTCCTGCTACCAGTGTCGAGCCAACTGCATCCATCAGGCCACCTGTAGGGAAAGGATGGGGTGGTACCTTAGCCCGTTCATTCATTCGTGCATTCAGCAGGTGCACTGAGCTCCTCCTGTGTGCCAGGCATTGTTTTAGGCACTGGGCATAAAAAGCATGGAAGTTAACAAGTGTCACGGAGGTGAGGCGCAGCTGGTCTCTTTGGCTGAGCTTTGCAGGTTGGAACAGAGGCTCAGGGCGCTGATGCAGGTTTCCAGGGGCTGCCGGTCACCTCTCTGCCCACCTCTGTGGGGAATCACGTTAAAAGCCCCTCGGGTGGGGCCCCTGTGAGCCCAGTGTAGCCCTCATACCTCCTCCAGCTGAGTGCGGGCAAGATTCCAGCCCTCGCCCTCCGCCTCTGTCAGGTGTCCTTGAGCAGGACAGGCAGCCCACCCAGCTGGACACAGTGGCCTTGCAAAGACCACAGCACGGCCAGTAGGTGGTGGTTCTGGGATTTGGGAGCCAGGTTCCCCTCACTCCAAAGTCATTTCTTTGGGGTTCTTGACTATTTGTCGGCCGGGTTATCTCTGTTGCTTTTTTTCCTGCGGTGTTTCTTGCCTTTCAGCGGTGCTGTGCCTACAGGCCTTGTCTTAATCCCCCGGCTCTGCCAGAGGTGCTTGTTGAAAGTATTTGTCCTGGGTAATTACAAGCTTTTAAACTTACTTTTGACGCACGTTTACCCATCCCATTCTCCTACGTGTTTGTCCATTACTTATTCATTCTTTCAACAAACAGCGTTTATTCAGGACCAGGCCCCTGCGTGCCAGGGAGGGGAGGGACAGGTGAAGCAGACCTGTCCCCGTCCTCAGGGAGCTCACGGCTACGTGAGGCAGTGGGCTTGGTACTCCAATGCGGGAGGTGGGCCGACCTGCCTGGGCCTTGATGCTGATGGTGGGAATAGCTAACCCTGAGGCAGCGTCCTCAGGGCACCTGCGCCGCCTTCTTGCATCTATTCACTGATTTAATCCTCGTGACCACCTCTGTGAGGTGGGTATAGGCTCTGTTATTATGAATAACATAATACATGTCGGGAGCTAACTTGCCCAGGGTCACCTGGCTAGTGGCAGAGGTGGGATTTGAACCCAGGCTCCCTGGCTCCTCAGTCTGGGCCCTTAACTGCACCAAGCTGCGTGACCGTGAACTTGCTAGATAAAGCAATGGGAACAGAGCGTGCAAATCACAGAACTGCGAGAGAAACAGACTGCTCCGAGGCTCGCGTGGCAGAATCGAAGACAGCCTGAGTGGGAGCTGGTGCCGAGTGTGGGTCCCCCAGTCAGGGCAGGGGGATGGGCCGGGGCTCAGGTCCTCCCCAAGCAGGAGACCCAGAGTGATCTCGTGTGAGGAAGGAGCCAGGGCGTTGGCTGCGCCCGTGTGTCTCAGTGAGCACAAAAACATATTCCAGAGCCAGACCCTGAGTTCCACAGTGTTTGGAGCCCTGCCTGAGGGCCGGGGCCAGTGCTGTGTGGAGGAGGAAGGGCCTGGCTGGGGCAGACGGAGGCCAGGCCAGCCGCGGCCGGAGCCTGGCTCTGTCGCTGACCGCCGGGGTCACCCTGGGTGAAATGCAGTCCGCCCTCCTGGGCACTCAGCACACTGCCGCAAACCCACTGCGGAGAATAATCTGGAGTTCTTTCCCTGGCCTGTAGGGCCCTGCGTGATCCATCCTCCCCCCGTGTCGCTGACCTCATCCTGGGCCTTCTCCGCTCCCTGTGCTCCAGCCATGTGGGCATTGCTGCTCCTTGACCAAGTTGACCATGCTCCCATGTTGCCCCCACTGCTTGGATGCCCTTCCCGGGCTCTTGGCATGGTCAGCTCCTTCCCTCCCCTCAGGTCTCTGCTCAGAGGTCCTGCCCCGACCACTCAGCCTGAAGCGCCCCCATCACACGCTCTCAAATCACCCTGTGTGCTCCGTTGTAGCTCTTAGCACACTTCAGGACAGTCCCAACTCCCTTTTTAGCTCTGTTCCCTCCACGAGAACACAAGTTCTTCAGTTCATAGGCCTTGCCTGTCTTGTTCACTCTCGTTTCCCCAACACTATCAATGGTGCCTGGTGCTTGTGGACACTAAACGTTTGCTAGCTAAACGAATGAGCCTCCGTTTCCTCATCTGTAAAATGGGAAGCAGCTCGCTGATCTACTAAAGTTGGTGTAAAGATTAGAGCGTGTTTAGGTTAAGGTGCCTCGTACAGGCCTGGCACATAGTAGGCACTTAGGATTGGTAAATGAAGCACGTGCTGAGGCCCAGGTGTGAATTTCCAGCCTAGTATAGACTCCGTGGACGTTGCATAGCTGGGTTTTTTGACATTGCCAGAGCAGCCTGGTGCTCACCAGCTCTGAAAATCAGGGTGATGAGTGGGGCAGGATGAGGAGAAGGAAAGAAAGAAAAAAAGAGAAAAAATGAGAAGGAAAAAGGCCTGGGATGCAGTGGATTGTTTTTTCAGTGGAAACGTAGAAAGAGATGGTTTTTTGCAAGATCAGGTTTGCCCACTGGAAAGTTTGTAAATTCCTGCCAAGATCCTTTTTTTTTTAAATTTTTTTTTAAGACCATTAAAAAGGAGATAGGGCACAGGTAATTCCAGTTAATAAATGTGGAAAGAATGATAGAATTTGAAAGTCACCATTAAAACTCCACAGTAATAATTATTTCAGTTAAAATCCACTAATTTTGGCATCCAAAATTAGTGGGCAAAAGTTTAAGCAGAAACAAGATATTTGTATAGTCTCAGAGTATCTCCCCCGAAATATTTAGTAATTACAAAGTGGGAAAATAGTAAGTGCCAGGAGAATCCTGGCAGATCGAATCTTAGCCAAGTGATCAAGGCTAACAGCACAGGTGATAAGACATATGGCATCATGTCCCCGATGTGGGGCTCTAAGGAGGGCACAGCACTGTGGGATTCTTCCCAGAGATGCACAACCTGACTTAAATCACCGGAAAACATCAGACAAGCCTGATTTGAGAGGTATTCTACGAAGTAACTGACAAACACTCTTCAAAAATGTCACAGTCATGACAGACAAGGAAAGATGCGGGACTGTCACAGATTAGAGACTAAGGAGGACCCCGGATTGGATCCTAGACCAGAAAAAAGACCTTACTGGAAAAACTGGTGAGATCCTAATCAGGTCTGTCTTTTCCTTAATGATACTGTACCCAGGTTAATTTCCTAGTTTCGAGAATTTTTCTGTGGTTTTCTCTGGTTCTGTAAGATGGGAACATGAGGGGACGCTGGCTGAAGGGTGTGCTATCTGTGCAACTGTTCTGTAAGACTCAGATTATCATGAAATAAAAGGTTTAGAAGGATGGCACTAGATAAAGGGGGAAGTTAAAGAAGTATGGCAGGAAAAATCTAATGGAGACTTCATTATGGCATTCAAACTGCGCAAACGAGTATGTGTTTGCAGAAAGGCCCGGTGATGGTGACGGGAGTTCTAAGGCACGGAGGTAGGCACCTTTCAATTGAAAAATCCCGTTTCCTTGAAGGATTTTCTGCAGCTGGTTGGCTGTCTGACCTTGACTTTGCCCTTCCTTAAGGGGCTCTGGTTCTTCTCTCCTGAGTTCTGTCACCGCTTAATCAGCAGAGGGTATGTCCTTTAGTGACGCCCATTGATGTCAGGCTGTACGAAGGCACGGTAGGATTCACCAGCCACAGATTCGGGAAGTCCTTAGCAGCGTCTGCCAAATTAATACCATTCCCGGGCCACTTTCACACTTTTGCCGTATCTACCTCTACCCATACTATTATAAACTTTCTGTTTTATTTATATGGACCCACTTTAAAGATTCGAATAGGTGAGTTAAAAAGAAAAGGTAAAACCAATGTCATTTGCCGTGAACCCAAAGTATCCATAAAATTCAAAGCAATGACTTTCAGAGAAAATTCGAGCTTAGGGCTGTTGCTGGTAGAAGGTTCTGAGCCTGAAACCTGCTCTTCGGTTTATTAAAAGGTGAGATTATTAGGTGTTAAAAGACCCTCTGGAACCAAAATGAGACTTTCTTCTAGACTCATTCAAGAGAATTGATGGAGAAGTAGAGTGGGAGGAACTCCGTCACTGGGTGATTCATGTTAATTGCTGCCCTACCCTGGTTCCACCTAAAACCATCTCATGCGGGACCACGGAAGCTCCTCCAGAGCCCTCTAGCCCTCCCTGAGGGGCAGGAGACCAAGGGCCCTGGGGCCCAGCTGGCCACACCGTCAGCCTGGGCAGCCGTGAGCCCTCCGCCTGCCTGGCCCACCCCTTTCTTCTAGCCCCAGGGATTCAGATCTGACTTTGTGAGCCCAGATCTGAAGCCACTTCCTCTGGCCAGCTGTCCCTGGTCTGCCCTCAACTTCAGAACATGTTGGCTTTAAAAAAAAAAAAGAAAGAAAGCCAACATCTGACTTTCTAGGAGACACAAGAATTATTCTCATACTATATTATCTATCGTTCCTACTTAATTCCAAGAACCAGGCTTTATCATGTTGAGGTGGTATCTGCTGTGTCACAGAGCTGCGTGGGGTTCGATAGAACAGGGCTCTTAATCATTTTGACATCTACCCTTTGTAAGAAATACATTTTATATTGCAACCCAGCGGACAACATGTAAACACTCAACATAGCAATCCTTCCTTTATACAGGCAGTGCAAACAGCTATTTTTTATCCTATTGTAGCATTTTTTAAAATGCTGGTTACAGCTCACTAAGTTGATTTCTCAACTCCCTAGTCATAACTTGCAGTTGGTAAAGCACTGCTCTAGAGGATGACAGCATGAACCATAGTAAGAGGTCCCACTTTTTTGAGTACCTAGTATGTGCCCGGCACAGTGCTGAACACCATCTTGTTTAATCCTGACTATGTTTGCTCATCAGACCACTGAGTCTCAGAGAGGAACGTCACTCAGCCCAGGTGACAGAGCGTGTAAGGGCAGAACCAGGATTGCCACCTGGTTGCTCATGCCCTTTGGGCTTGGGAACACTTCCCCTGTGTATCTGCCTTTGTACCTTGATCAAGATTGTCCCCAGAGGAGGTAGGGATAAATGCATAAATGACAGAATCAAACATCAAGTTAGTATAGAAAGATACTCAAAAACCATCTCTTTAATTTTACTCTAAGCCAGCGCAAGGGGTTCCCAAACCTGGCCAACGATTTGATGTTCTTTCTTCTTAAATTTTAAATTAATTTTAAAATTGAGGTATAGCTCACCATAAAGTGGACAGCTCAATGGCTTTTTACATACATACACCCATGCCACCACCCCCAGGTTAAGACAGAGGAACATTCCCAGCACCTGGGAAGACTCCCTTGTGCCCCGTCCTGGTCAGTACCCCAACCAAGAGGGAACCCTTCTCCTGGCTTTCCTCACCGTTGATTAGTTTTGTCCATCCTTCAAGGTCACATAAACAGCATCCTACTGTATGTGTGTGTCGGCCTTCTTTCATTCAGTGTAACATCTATGGGATTCACCCATGTCGCGTGTGTCAGTAATTCATTCTTTCTTGTTTTGTAGCATCTGACTTCTTTTTGGTACTTCTAAGCTTTTTAAAAAATGTTCCTACACCATTTTAGGCATATCAAATAGCATAGAGACTAATCCATACCTTCCCCCCATTTTAAGAAACACACCTTAAGCCCCCATATTCCTCTTCCCCTGCTTCCATCTTCGATGCATCCCCACCTCCATCCCAGAATAACTACTCTCCCCAAAATGGGGTTGATCCTTCATGCACATATCGGTAAGTCTTTACTGCCTGTGTCTGAAAATTCTTAGTGGGTCTTTCTGGATGCTGGGTGTGTGTGCGCATGTGCGCACATGCTTTTTTTTTTTTTTTTTTGCATTGCTGAGCCCAGATAAAAAAATATTTTTAAAATGTTCCAAGTCTTTCTGGAAATCAGAATCTCAGCTCCATGCTCTTGAGGTCAAGAGAGTTGGAGCAGAGTCCAGAAGGAAAGGCCAGTCGGGGAGAGGCAGGAAGAGAGCAGAGTGGGGACAGAGATCCCAGGGGCAGGCGGAGGAGTTGGCTGGGTACTCCTCACCACGGGAAGCACCTGTAACCCTGGGTCTCCGGATCCCCTACCTTCTGTCTCATCCTGGACCCATGGGGACCTCAGCGTGCCCCTCTTTCTGACTTGATTTCCTGGATCCATTGGTGCCACCTCTGCCGCAGCAGCCCTTGGAGGGATTTGAGGGGGGAGAATGAGGTTCTCCTTTGGGAAGAAGAAAATGTTTGTGGTCCTTTCTGCCTCACACCCTGCAGCCTCGTAGTAGCGGGGAAAGCGGTGAGCACTCACTCGTGGGGCCAGGCACTGCGCTAAATAACTACTTTCCCCGTACTAACACATGGACCCCCTCAGAGCTACCCAAGGAGGGAGCACTGTTTGACGGACTGGGAAACTGAGGCACAGGGAGATGGAGTAAATTCCCAAGGCCACAGCCAGTGAGTGATGAATGTGGCCTCACACCCAGAAAGGCCGGCTCCAGACCCTCTGTGACCATACACCCTCCAGCCTCAAATCTAACAGAGCAGGGAGGCCCATGGCCTTCCCTTTCTGGCACTCATCCCCTTCTGTAACTACACATTTGTAACAGAGCTTTGTTAGACTCTGGCTCCAGGCAGGCAGGGGCTGCCTTTGTTTGGTTCGCATCGTATCTCAAGGGCCTAGCTCAGCATCTGGAACAGAGCGGATGCTAGTGATACTTGCGGAATCGATGCTGAGGGAAGGAATGAATGGGCAGAAGCAGAGCTGGGAAACCATTCATGAGGTGTTTTCTGCAAACGCCAGGCTTGCCTCCGGGCTGTGGGGAATCTGAAAGCCAAGGGTCTGAGTCCCAGCTCCAGTGCTCCCTGGGAGTGCCACCCTTATCTTCCCCATCTGGAATGTGGGGATTGTGATCATTCCTCCCTCCCAGGGTTGCTGACAGTGCGTGGTCAGGTGTGCCGCATCACAGACCATTCTGGGTATGGGGGTGGGGCGATGGGCTTCCAGGTGGGTGGGCCCTCTGTAGACAAGAGGCCAAGGTCATTTCATGGGAGAGCACAGGAGTCCTGGTTCAGGCCCAGCAGTTGCATGGAACTCGCTGGTGGGCACATGTGAGCTATTTGATGGATGCTGCCCCATAACTTTCCGCTGTGTCCTTAGTTCTGCCCCTCGGAAGCCGCAGGAACAATGCTGACTGGCCTTGGCCGCTGCCTCTGAATTTCAGCTCTCTGCTGTCATTTGACACCAAGAAGACTGCCAGCCAGCTAGGCTGCAGAGGTGTTACTGCCCCCATTCCTTGCTGACTTCCGCTGGGTCCTGGCTGGGCAGGACAGCACTTGCCTCTCTCCATACTCACTCTGCTTTGAAGACGTTCCTCCTGGCCCTGGTACTAACCAGCAGGCTTTCATCTCCGTTCTCTAATACACCCACTCCACTGTTTACCTTCCCTGCCTCATGCACTCAATGGGGCTGTTCACAGGAAATGCCAAGGACCTCTCCCAAATAGCTTTGAACTAACCTTTTGTGATCGCTTTTTGGGTGCTAAGGGCTCTTTCTGCATTCCAGTTAGTGATCACATTTGTTTCTCAAAATCCCAGTAGAAGGGGGATGTAATCCATAGAGGTTCAGAGAGGTCTAGCTGGTTGCCTAAGCAGGGTCAGCATTAGAACGCCAACCTGTGTGAGCCCAAAGCCCGGGTTGTCTCCACTTCCCCCCTCATACTGCTCTGCAGAGAGAAGGCAAGAGTAAGCCCACGAATGGCAGTGACAGCCACACCATCGCGGTGATAATTGGCAGTGATGGTAATTGCAGCTGACATCTGTCGTGTGCTTGCTCCCTGCTGTGACCCGTCGTCCGTGCCTTCCATGCTCTTCCACATATAACCCGCACTCCAGTGAAGTCGTCAGTACTTTTATTCCCATTTTACTGGAGGTTCTCTGAACACTGGAGGTTCAGAGAAAATTTTTTCCAAAGGCACACAGCTAATCCATGAGGCAGTAGAGCCCCTGGCTTTGCAGATCCACACCTCAGGGCTTGAAAAACCGGGTACACTGTTGTTCATCCAGACACTGGAATATTATTCAGTACTAGAAAGAAATGAGCTACCAAGCCATGAAAGGACATAGATGGGGGATACTTAAATGCGTATTACTGAGAGAAAGAAGCCAAGCTGAAAAGGCTACATACTATATAATTCCAACTATATGACATTCTGGAAAAGGGATAACTATAGAGACAATAAAAAGAACAGTGGTTGCCTGGGGTGGTAGGAGGTGGGGGAGGGATGAATAGGCAGAGCAAGAGGAATTTTAGGGCAGTGAAACTACCCTGTATGATACTATGATGGTGAATGCGTGTCATTTTCCATTTGTTAAAACCCATAGAGTGTACAACACCAAGAGTGAACCCTGTTGTAAACTATGGACTTTGGGTTATAATGACGTTTCAGTGCAGGTTCATCCGTTGTGACAGATGCCCCACTCTGGTGCTGGGTGTTGATAGTGGGGGAGGCTACGTGTGTGTCGGGCGGGGGGGGGCAGGGGATGTAAGGGAAAATCTCCGTACCTTCTGCTCCATTTTGCTGCGAACCTAAAACCGCTATAAACGATGGTCTAGTTTTTAAAAAACAAAGAGGTACACGATGTACTTGCTGATGTTTGAGCCACTGCCAGCCTGACCCCCTGGCCTGTGTTCTTCACCAGCCCTGCCAATGATGCGAGTGGGGGGGAGGCACGGCTCTGCAGAGTGGGAGGGCTTCCCTGGCTGGGTTACCTGTGGGACGGCAGGCATGCCAGGGGGCTCTGCCAGGGGAGGGACTGATCCTCCCACTTGGGGAGGAGGAAGGAGTGGGTGAGGGAGGCGATGACCATATTCTTTGGTCTTCATTGCCTGGGGCAGCGTGTGCTCAGGGAGGCTGGCCTTGCCACTGCCAGGGCATTGCAAAACTCAAGCTCAGTTGAATCGATGTCCTTTGGAAAAGTACGTTTTGCTCAGGAGCCAAGTAAAACTGAAAATTTTGCAGCCAGCACACTGAAGTCGAGAGCCCTGACTCACACTGAGTGCGAGGGAGGAGGCCCAGCTCAAGGCAGGCCTTGGCTCTCAGGTGCACCCAGGCTCCCTCTGGTGCCAGGCCCCTCAGCCAGCTCAAGGCCCTCAGTTGGGACAGTGTGCGTGCTGTGGGCAGTATCCTCAGATGGCTTTGTCAGGACTCAGACCCCCTTGCTGTTTAGCAAAGGTTCTGTCCCTACAGAGCTGTGGATAAAATGAATCACTGTTAAAGTCAAATTTCCTTATTGCCTTGCATTATTGGTTCAGAGATGACTTCTTTCTAAGGTAAGTCTTTGGTTGATTTAGGGGCACCTGGGTGTCATGGGAAGAGCCCCAGGTGCGACTCACAGGTAGTTCTCACTTATGACATTAGGCAATTCAGTGTTGCTTCCTGAGCCTCAGTTTTTCTGCCTTTAAAATGGGTCTGGACTAAATCAGCCTTGCTGACTACCCAGGAAGAGCGTCACTGGTGCCCCCAGTCCCGTGTCCTTGGCAGACGTTGCTAATCCATCCCAGCACGTACACACTGAGTCCAGTCCCAGCCTTAGCAGCTGGGCAGCCACTAGAATTGATCCCTGAGACAAACCTTCTTGACCACACAGGAACTCCATGATCTCAAAGTTCCCTTCTGGTTTTACAGTACTTAGGTCTTCTTGCCCTCTCCTGTTTTTTCAGTCCTGCCATCTATTCTGATGCAAAAATACTTCAAGATTTAAGGCCAAGTTCACAAACTGATAGTCTTCAGGCCAAATATGAGCCACAGAAGTGTTTTCTTTGATTCGCATATTGTTTTATTTAAAAAACAAACAAAACAAACAAAAAAACCCTGGTTGCCATCATTTTTAAATTGGTAATTTCCCATAAGCCCCAGATTTCTGGTTTTCCCTGATCTGGCTGCCCCGGGGCTCCTTGTTCCAGCCATGGGCCAAGCTGGGGGACTTTCTACCCTCTTTAGATGAGCTGTGGACCCTCCGATTGCTGCAGGCCCCACCGGCCCACTTCTCTCATCTCAGTACCTGCCTAGCCTCAGCAGGTATTTTCTACTGGGGAGCGTGTACTTCCTTCAGAGACACACAGTGCCTGGTTGCCTCTCATTTGGTGACGTGAGCAGCTAGGGGATCAGTGTCTGGGCCCATTGATGCATTTGGGATGCTTGCTGTTTCCTGGAATCCTTTTCAAAGGGAGGGGTGTTTTCTGTCTGTGAATAATCACCCCCTGGTGAAGTGGTTTTAAGTTTTTATCTTCCCATGTGGGCTCTCCTGAAAACGAGGGCTCTGATAAGCTATGTGCTCGTGAGGAAAGCACAGGTTGAGGCAGATGGAGGAAATGGGGAGGTAGGGAGGAGGCCCCCTTCCCTCCCGCTCTCAGTCACCCACTTCCTGCCTCACACAGGTCTCATCTGTGATGTCTCATTGCTGGAGCTCCCTGAGGGGACTCACCTGCACGTCTCAGGTGAGCTCTTGGCCCGGAAAGACTACCAGTCTTCTGTGAGTCAGTGGATCTCTTGTTGCTTAAGAATGATGCTCCCCACTTAAGTGCCGGGTAATGGGGACCCCACACTGTATAAGACCAGTGCCTGCCCTTGGAGAGTTCACAACTTTGAGGGGAAGACACCAGTAGTAGTTTTCTTTTTTTAATGACTATAATGCTATGATATAAAGGACAGATAGAAGGAAAACAAATGGTTTTGTTTCGTTTTTGTATTCACTAGTTTGTTGTATTTTTCAGACTCCACATGTAAGTGATAACATACAGTATTTGTCTTTCTCTGTCTGACTTATATCAGTTAGCGTAACACCTGCCAAGTAAGTCCATGTTGTTGTGAATGGCGGAATTTCATTCTTTATGGCTGAGTAGTAATCCGTTGTGTATACGTATGTGTGCATATATATATATATGTATATATATATATATATACCACATCTTCTTTATCCATTCGTCTGTTGATGGCAGACACCAATAGTATTAGTGAGACATAGTGGGATGTGCTGTTCATTCATGATTGTACATATATAATGTGCAACACATATATAATGACAGTACACCATGTGTCAAATGATGACAGAGGGAAGCTCAGGGGCCGTGGCAGCCCAGAATAGGGTGCCTCAGCCAGCCTCATGCTGATTGGAGGTGGCGTCGCAGAGGAAGGGGTGTGTGAGCTAAGTTTTAAAGAACTACCTGGGGCCTCTGACCTCACCTCCCAGTGCAGCTGTATCAGCCTCCTTGCTGTTGGAGGAACCTGCCAGATATGCTCCTTGCCTCAGGGCCTTTGCACTTACCATCCCTTCAACCTGGAACTCTCTTCCCTGGACATCCAGGTGGCTGCTGTCTCACTTAAATGAGATATGTGTTTTGCATGTCATCTGGTCAGATGAACCTTCTCTGACACCCCTCACACCCCATCTAAAGCAGTACCCACATTACATTCCATTCTCTTAGCCTGGTTTATTTTTCTTCATAGCACTGACATATATTAGTTCATTTATTGTTTGTCTCCTCCACTGTGGTGTGAGCTAGGTGAAAGCAGAGAGCTTTGTGTCTGACCACTGCTGTGTGCCTGGCACCTAGAACAGTGCGTGGTCCATAGTGAGCACTCAGTAATGACAGAGAATGAATGAGCTGGCAGAGAAGGAGAGAGAGGGGTGCTGCAGACAGAGGGCACAGTGCATGCCAAGGCACAGAGCTGGCACAGAACGGGCCTTTCTGCAACAAAATGTTGGGGTCATGGGGTGAAGAGGCAGATAATAGAGAGACAGGGGCTGGGGAGCCCACGACAGGTCTCCTAAGACCCTAGCTGTCTTTATTTTTCCATTTATAACCTGTTTATTATAGAACAACTGAAAAGTACCAAGACATGCCCGAAGGAAAACGGTCACCAACTAAACTCTCCCCCAGGCCAACGAGGAGAACCCTTTGATTCCTTTCCTTGTGCCTTTTTGCATGGGACTGTCTGAACATCTCACCTTTTAACTTGTGAACCACCTTGTTTCCTAAAGCACACAGCTGCTCCCTAGGGTGGCACAGTAATTTCATGTCCAGACAGACGAGGACGCAGACCTCAGCTTTGCCACTTGCTGATTGAGTGACCTTGGGCTTCCGGAGCCATGAAACTTGGCCGGAGTTGTCGCTCCACATGGGACGCCCTTCCACCCCTTTTCCCCAGCCTCATTTCTGCTTGTCTTCCTGCACTCAGGGTCTCAGCCTGAGACTCACCCCCTCTACACAATCTTTTGTGAGCCCTAGTTCCTTTTCCTTTAAAAATAGGGGTGAACCTCATTTTGGTATCTCGAACGGGTTTGAGAATTTGATGAGATGACGTGAGTCAAGAGGCTGGCTCCTGGGAGGTGCTCAGTAAATTCTGTCCTTGCCCTCCTCGTAACACCAGGGCCACCTCCAGCTTTTTCTCTATTATACTTTCCTTACCTGCAAATCTCTTAAAATCTTAATCCTGTCCTAGGCTTCTAACCCCAGGGCTAGCCAAAACTCAGCCTTCACTTTTCGAGGTAGCTGAGATGTAGTCCAAAAGGTGGTCTCATGGCACAGAGTAAAACTGAATCCTGTGGGCAGGTGGAGGTCAAAGGACATTTGGGGTCCCTCGAAGGGAGCCCCTTCCACAGGTATCTCGGCACAGCTGTCTTTTCCGCCAGTTCTCTCCTCCTAAACTTAAAACACCGGCACCAATCATTTCTTCCTTTTAAATGTCTGCTGAAGGCCGTGCCCTGGCGGGGAGCCAGGGGTGTGAGAATCTAATCCCCGGAATAGCTCCTCCGCTCAACATTTAAATGCCGTCTGTATTTTTATGCAATGATGGGTCACTTCTGAAAAACCCTGCTCAGGTCCTGCCCCTCTAAGAACACATTTCCATTTATAGCATCTGAGCTCGGGATGTTGTTGTGTCCTGGTGTGGGGCCAGCGGCTGCGTCCTGTTTCCAGTGATTTGGAAACACGTTGGGGGCCCTGGCTGTGCCCCCCCCCCCACCAGCCCTCCCTCCCTGTGGCCTTGACGAGTGGGAAGCCTGACTCCCAGCCAAGCCCTGGCAGCCTGACGGCCTTGGGCTCCGACACCAGGCCTTTCCTGTTTCTGGGGGAGCATGAGCTCATTGGGCTGTTGCAGGGTGGTGGGGGGGCAGTACGGGTGAGGGGACCCCCGTTCAGCTGTGCTCTGCTGGGGCCTCAGTGGCACTGCACCACGGTTCCATAGCTCCATGGGACCCTTCCTCCTTCCCTCGCTCACCAAGCACCCCGAGCCTGCTGTCGGTGCCAGGCTGTGCATGGGCAAGGGAGGTCAGCACGGACAGCCAAGGGCCCCAGGGGCTGGTATGGAGCTTTGCAGAGGCCACAGAGAGTCAGTGCGCAGCCTCTGGGTGAGGCTGACCCGGGTTCCAATCCTGACCCTGCCTCTTGCTGGCTGTGTGAGCTTAGGCAAGTGGCTAAGGCTCTCTGAGTCTTGGTTTCTACATTTGTTGATGGTACCTCGTGGGTGAGGGGGAAGGGATTCAGTGGGATAACGTAGGTCAAGGGACTTGAGTAGTGCTTGGCCCATAGGGTAGGAGCCCGGGAAATACCAGTCCCCTTGCCTGTCCCTCTGTTGACCTGTAGTAACTCAGGTGGGTGCAAGCAGAAAGTCTTAGGAGATAAATTTGAAGTTGGAAATAAACACTTGACTTATACCGTAGCAGTCTTTGCATGCCTTGGCATCTCCTGAACTGCACTTTTTTGGCAATGCGAAACCCCCATGCTGGTTTAGTTCATTCTGCAGCGGAGCCCTGGAATCTGCACACTTAACCAGCGTCCTGGTGGATTCTGAGGCAGTGGTCCATGGGCCAGACTTCGAGAAACACTGCCTCCTTCGTCCATTCCAAAGTATTTCTGTAGACCAGGCACTTCTCTAGGCTCTGGGCATACAGTGGAACCCAAAGGCAGGCAGGCCCCTGCTCTCCTGTAACTTATATTCTAGTGATGGAGTGGAACAGTGAACAAACACACGTAACACAAGGTAGTGATCGCAAGTGCTGTGAAGGAAAAGACAGCAGAGTAAGGAGATGGAGAGTGGTGTGTTTTAGCTGGTAGCCAAGACAGGTCTTTGAGGAGGTGACATTTGAATATAGACCTAAAAGAAGTGAAAGAGCAAGACAGGAAGAGATCTGAGGGGAAATCATTCCAGATACAGAGAACGCAAGGGCAAAGGGCCTGAGGTGAGAGCATGCTTGCTTGACTGTTCAAGGAACAGATTGCATAAGAATTTAGAGCTAATGCAACTAAATGTAAATAGTAAGACTAAAAAAAAAAAAAAAAAAGTAAGACTAGTGCCCCCTCCCTGCTGTGTGTGAGCTTTGTTCTCCCCCATGAGCCTGGGTCCAGGTAACAGGTAAGGGCGTTGTCCAGTCCAGTGAGGCCTCCATCTTTTTACCGATAGCCCATCTAAAACACTTTCTGAGAATTGCCTGGATGGATAGTTATCTTCCTGCTCAGCTCTGTTACTTTCTTGCTCATCATGGTGGCCAAGAACAGCACATCTCATCACTTCTCAGACATTTGGGAACCCCAGGAGGACACAGGCTGTGACTTGGAAAGAATCAGAGATCCTTATCTCTAACACAAGATGTTGCTGCCCTTGCCGTGTTTCACTTTATCTACAGATGTGCACATTTGGATTCCATGATCCCTGTGGTTCCTCCTACCTCATTGTTCTGGGAACAGGTCTTGTGTGAGGTGCTGTTGAGTTTTGTTCTGCACCTGTCAAGTGTGAAGGGCAGGCATGATGCCTTTAGGAATGAGGATGCTCCTTGGGCATTACTGTGTGAGCGCCATGAGGACAGGGACTAATTCTGTCTTGTTGACCTTCTCCTGTCTCTCTGGAACTCGGCACAGTAAATTAAGGCATAGATAAGTTGGGGGTGGGAGTTAAAAGAGAAGGGGCCTCAACACAGACCCTTGGGGGTATACCAAGATATCAGGGGCAGGAGGAGGAAAAGGAACAGACACAGAAGATGCTGAAGAGTGAGGATGCCATGGTACTTTAGGCAGCCAAGAGAAGAGAGAGATCTAAGAAGGAAGGGACAGTCAGCAGGATTGGTGCAGAGGCAGTACTGAGGAGAGCCAATGGCATCAGACCCTTAGGGACTCTTGGGTGATCTTAGCTATAGCACGAAGAAAGAGTGGGTGAGGGGGGCCTGGCATCAAGCTGCTGTGGGTTAAGGATCAAATGGAAGGTGAAATGTGAGGTTATTCTAGGCCAGTCATTAAGAAGTGTGCTGTGTACTTCCTACTGCATCACACTGAGAGGGGTACAGAATAACTTGCTGTCTTCCCTCGGAGATGCTAAGACCAGTCACTGGGTTCAGGTGGCAGCAGCCTGATGCATCTGTTATGAAACTTCCCATCCTTGCTGGTGAATGCCTAAATCCAGTATTTCATCAGAGAATGCACAATGATGATTTTCCTAATTCTATTAGTCCTTCCACATTATCCTTTGAAATTATTCTGTAAAAGAGGACTTGGTCCTCGTCAGCTATTTGGTTACCTAGGTATACATTGTGTATACCAAAAAAAAATCAGAATAAACGCTTTCTCTTTATTTACCAATTTTCAGAATAATGGCTTAGCATCTTCAAAGGTATCCAGTGAGGCTTTTTTTGGGTTTTGTTTTAGGAAGTATCATTATGAACTCATAGATTACTCAACGTATCTGATGTGTTTCACTCGTGGCTATCATGAAAAAGTTTTTTTCCAACAGTTTTATTGAGGTATACTTGACATACAATAAACTTCACACACTTAAAGTGTACAATTTGAGAACTTTGTGACATATGTATACACCCATGAAACCACCATCACAAGATAATGAACATATTCATCACCCCCCTGAGTTTCCTCAAGTCCCTCCCTTCTTCCCTCCCTGGGCAACCAATGATCTGCTGTCACTCTAGATTAGTTTATACTTTCTAGAATTTTATATAGTTGGAATCATACTGTATTGGCTTTCGTTCAGCATAATTATTTTGAGAATCATCCATGTTGCTCCTGTCAATACTTCATTCCTTTTCAGTGCTGAGTAATATTCTGTTTTGTGGATATGCCATCTGTCCCTTTGCCTGTTGATGGATATTTGGGTTGTTTCTAGTTTGTGACTATTACAAATTAAGCTTCCGTGAATATTCATGTACATGTCTCTGTATGGGAAAATACTTTCATTCCTCTTGGGTAAATGCCTAGGCGTGGAATGGCTGGATCATATGGTAAGCGTACGTTTAACATTTTCAGAAACCGCTAAACTCTATTCCATAGTGGTTATACTACTTTACATCCCACCAGCAACGCCTGAGAGTTCCAGTTGCTCCATATCCTCACCAACACTTGGTGTGACCAGTCTTTATAATTTCAGCCATTCTAATAGTATCTCTGTGGTCTTAATTTGCATTTCCCCAATGACTCTGATATTAGCATCATTTCATGTGGTTATTCACCATCAGTGAATCTTTGGTGAAATGCCTGTTCAAATCTTTTGCCCATTTTTTCATGGGTCGTTTGTTTTCTTATTCCTGAGTCGTGAGTTCTTTATACTGAATATAAATCCTTTAACAGACATGTGATTCACATATATTTTTCCTAGTATGTGGCTTGTCTTTTCATTCTTTTAACAATGCCTTTTGAAGAATGGAAGCTTTTCATCTTGATGAGGCCTTATTTATGATTTTTTCTTTTATGGATCATACTTTTGGTGTCTTATCTAAAGTCTTTGCCTAACCTAAGAGCACTAAGATTTTCTCCTGTGTTTTCTTCTATAAGGCTTATAGGAAGTCTTGAAGTCAGATCCAACTTTGTTCTTTTTCAAAGTTGTTTTGGTTCGTCTAAGTCCTGTGCATTTCCATATGAATCTTAGAATCAGCTTGCCAAATCCTACAAAAAACGCCTGCTGGAGTTTTGGTTGGAATTGAGTTGAATCTACAGATCAGTGCCATCTTAACAATACTGAGTCTTCTGACCCATTAACACAGTGTATTTCTCTATTTACTTAGGTCTTCTTTAATTTCCCTCAGCAATGTTTTATTGTATTCAGTATATGGGTCTTGCACTTCTTTTGTCAAATTTATCCTTAAATATTTAATATTTTTATGCATCTCCTAAGAATAATAGAAGTAACCATTTGTGTTAGCTTTTGGTTACACCTTCTGTTGTTTCTTTTTAAAGATATAAACAAGGATGGAGATTTATTTTTATCGCTACCTCCAGCTGCTCCGCATCCCAAACACACACACACAAAATTTAACAGAACACAGTGTTCCACAGTTTGCTTTTTTCTCTCACTCTATAGAGACCTTCCTCATTCCTCTTTATAGCTGCATCATCCTCCACTTTATGGATGGTCTGTAGTTTATTAACTGGTCCCCCTGGATGGACATTTGGATGGCCTCCAGTTGTTTGCTGCTATAGCTGGTGCAGCGGTGAGTAGCCCTGTGCCTACGTCATTTTATATTTTCACCTGGAATTTACTGAATACCGTTAATGGGCCAAGCCCCGCACGACCCACAGTGGATTCAAGAACAAACCTGACTGTCCCAGCCCAGCAAGAGCGGAAGACCCTGCAGCCGTCTCGGAGCTGTGCCGGGAATGTATACGTCCACAGCGCTCAGGAAGGTGGGGAAGGCTGCCTTGAGAGGGGCCTTCTGGAAGCTCAGCAGTCAAATGTACTCCTCTTTCCCTTTGGCCAGGGCTTTGTGGTCAGAGAGGGTATTCTGAGACAGGAGAGGTCACAGGTGGAGGCGACTGAAGCTGGGAGGTCACCCTGTAGACGAGTGACCTTCACAAGGGCACCGAGATTCAGGGAGAGAGCCACAGGGGATGGGCTGGAGAGAGAACTGTGTGCGTGTTAGTACTGTGTACACAGAGCATCATCACCCAGCCCTCCTGCAGATACAGGCCTCTATGCCTCCCGCTCCCAGCCTGTCTCCCTGTCCCAGACAGGCATGGGTACAGTGGACAGAGCAGAGGTCCTGAGGCCAGACTGCAGTAGTTCGAATCCTGGCCCGGAATCTTGGGCAAGTGAGATGGGGAGGATGCTGGTATCCACTGAACAGGGCTGTACAGAGGATGTGAGCTAATGAATGGACAGTCCAAGTCCAAGGCCGCGTGCACCGTGATCCCTCACAATGGGAACAGTAGCAGTGTAGCTGTGATTGCTATTGTTATTATTATTCCCCCCTCTAAGCTCCTCCATCTGGGCTGGAAACAGACAGATGTTCTCCCCATCCTTCTGACAGAGGGAGGAGTGGTGTGTGAGCTCACAGTCGTAGTTTGAATGTCAAGGACAGGATTCGGGGGCGGTGAGAGTGATTCTGGGGCTGATTAGAACTGGTGCTTGCACGGTTCTCTCCCAGCCGCGTTAGGCTCTGGTGCGTCCATTTGTTAACCTCTGTGTGCCCTTCAACACACGTGCATGTGCACACACACCAGTGGTTCTCAGTAAGGTGGAAGAGATGAGTAAGTGAACCAACAAGCACATTTTTCACCCAACTCCCTGGGCTTGACACCGAGGGCTCTGACAGGCTGGTGGGCAGGGGTGACCAAAGAACCAACTAAAGCCTCACTGACTATTTTTGGGATGAGTGACCCACCACTTCCAATGACTTGCTCCTAAATGGCGTCTAATTTCATTAGGCCGTGGAAACAGTGACATCACGAGCGCCTGCCTGGTGGCCGCCCACACATGGCGAACCACAGGGCGATCTGAGATTTGTCTTCAAGAGCAGGGGAGAAGTGAGGTCCCAAGCAGCAAAAGTTAAAATAGCAAGAGTTGAGGCATTCTGCTATGAAAAGAAATTACAGAAGAAATCCATTAGAGATTTCCAGGGGCAGTTTCCTTGCTTGGGAGCAAGAGAAGACTTATGCGTGTTTATTTTGGGTGAGGTTATGCAGCCGTCCCTCGCTCTGTAGGCTTAGATGTGGCCTGTACAGTGAATTTCTGTTAAGTAAATCCTATACTCTCATCAACTTCTAGTTCTGATGTTGACATATATTTTATCCTAAGGAATTTGTCTGATCCTGAGTTACAATGAAGTTAGAGGCACGGATCGAGCACCTTTTTGATTCAGATGGTGACACTCGTACTTACTGCACCTTTATAAGAAGTCACAAATTCAGGGGGACTTTATTTCTTCCCTGGGGGTTCCTTTGCCCAGGTCTCTCCAAGTGTGCCTTCTCAGGCACAGAGCGGAAAAGGACAGGGAAAGACCGCAGGGGCGATCAAGGCCACGGCCATGACTTCACCCAGACGGAGCAGAGGCAACTGGAGGCGTCTCTGTGTAGAGAGCATAGGCTCAGTGGGAAAATGAGCTTCCCGCATGGGAAGGTTTTCTCTGCCTACAACAGGGTTTCTCAACTTTAGTGCCATGGACATTTGGGGCTGGTATCCTTTGTTGTAGGGGGCTGTGCCTTGTAGGACTGTAGGATGCATTAGCTTCCCTGGCTTTCTACCTGCTGGGTACCACCCACTCCCCCGGGTGACAACCAAAAATATCTCCAGACATCGCCAAACGTCCCCTGGGGGGCCCAGATTGCACCTGGTTGAAAGTCAGTAGCATATGACATTTCAAGAGCATGAGATAACAAGGATTTCACAAGCTTTTTATTGGCTTGTTTTTGTTTTAAATACTCTGTGTTTAATTATACCTTGAATTGGGTGAGTCACTCCTTCTTGGGGCTTCTGTTTTCTCTTCTGTAAAATGAATGGGTTGGACACAGTGATCTCAGAACGCCTTCTAGACCCAACAGCAGAGCGTGGTGAAGGCAGGAGGTCCCCTGGGGTCTCCGCATTTGGGTCCTGTTCCAACAGGTGACAAACCTATGGTCCACCTGGCCCTGGGCACTGCTCCCATTCTTCTGGCATCTAGCTCAGTCTTTCTTAAGTCCAGTTGATTGTTTTCTTGCTTTCATTTAAGTGCATTTTGCCTTTTTTGTAAGTGAACATGTCTAAATACAGTACAAGGAACCCCTGAGGACCCATCACTCGGCTTCCCCACGATCCATTTCATCTTAATCTTGTTTATGGGGCCAGCCAGTGGACCTTATCTTTGTATAGGTTCATCCATTGACCCATTCGTTCAGATCAGTTCCCCAAGGGCCTGGACTGGGCAGGGCTGGGCAGCAAGGAGGCCCAGGTTCTTCCCGTGAGAAACTCACAGTCTAGGGGGAGGACAGGGAAAGAGCATTTTTTGACAAACATAAAGAATCTATCCTTTAGCTTTCTCTATTTAAGGCCAAGCAATTCCAATTCTTTAATCTTTCTTCCTAAGAAGTATTTTCCACCCAAATGGTCCTGGTTTATCCCCACATCGTTGGGAAAAGCAACAAGAATGTAAATTAGGCCTGGATTCAGATCCCTGCTGTGACACTTCATAGGTGTGAGAGCTTAGCCAAGTCAGCAGCCTCTGAGCTTCATCTGTAAAATGGGATAACAATCCCCAACTCACAAGTTGGCTGAGAGAATTAGATGAGAACATGTCGGTCCAGGGCCTAGCATGAGTCCAGCACACACTAGATGTACACTAACCATCCTTTCCCCTCTCCCCCTTTCTCCTTACCCTTTCCTCCACATTCTCTTAACAGTGGGTGGCCACATCTAATCGCATCACCACATCACCGCAGTGAGGGGCTGACTAATGTGAGCCAGAGACGATGGCTGACTTCCTGATCTGTCACATGCCTGGGTTCTCACCAGCCTCCCGATGGCCCATTTTCTTAGTGACATTCACTGCTGACTCACTTGGCTTGTGGTCAGCTCTGAACCCAGGGTCCTTTTCAGCTATCCCTTTACCCTACCACCACTCCCCAGCTTGGATTTGCGGCATGGGAATGGAATCATTATCAGAGAACCTTCTGTTTAGGTGGCCCTTCTCGAGGAGCCCACAGCATTGCTAGACCAACAGTTTCATGAGGGCAGGGGCCATGTCTACCTTGACCACTTTCATTTTCCCACCGTCTAGAGCACTGCTGGTAGGTACTTAGTAAATACCTGTTGAATGAATTAATGTGTTTTGCGCTGGTGCCTGTTTTCCAAGAGAGCCCCATCTGCTCTGGGGCAGCATCTTCAGAAAAGCAAATAAGCAAAACCTTGAGACTTCAGTTTACCAATAAATGAGCTCTAAACTGATTCCCATAAGTACAGGGCAGTGGAAGGACAATGCCCTATGGACCCAGACTTGGGTATGAATCCCAGCTCTGCTAAATTGACTTGCTGACTTTGAGCAAGTTGCTTATGGCTGAGCCTTAGTTTTCTTCCTGGAAAAATGCGATATCAGTATCTGGCAGAGTTACTGTGAGATGAGACTTAAATACAAATATACGTGGGAACACACCCCACGTGGGATGGCAGTGATTTTGGTTTGCGTCATTCACTCTTTCCGGAGCACCTACCTTCTTTGATTGCCATTGCCTCCTATAGTTTTGTCCAAGTCTCGCCTCCTCTCTTAGACCTTTGTTCGCTCAGCCTTCATCTCCCCTCCCTCTGTTGACAAAGACACGCTCTGCCTGACACCCAGCACACCTGGCCAACATTTGTTAAGCCAGCATCTCAAATTCTGATGCCTATAGGGACCAAACATACACAAAGAAAGCAAGCTGGGTGGGATTTTTACATGAAATCTCCCGCTTAAACTTTAAAAAATTTTTTCATTAAGTTAAAAAAAGATCTTAACTTTTCATTTTGAAATAAGTGAAGACTCGCCAAAAAATTGCGAAAAGAGTACAAAGGCTTCCCATGTGCCCTTTACCCAGGCTTCCTTAAACGTTATATAACATTATATAACATCTTATATAACCAAATCATTTTCAAAACCAGGAAAAGAACATTCTACAGTACTATTAACTAATCTACAGATCTTATTCAAGTCCCATCAGTGGTCCCACTGATGTCCTTTCTCTGATCCAGGACAGCCTGCAGGGTTTAGCGGTCACATTTCTTTAGTCTCCTCCAGTCTCTGACAGTTCCTTAGTCTTTACTTGGCCTTCGTGTCCTTGATACTTTTGACAAACGCTGGCCAGTCATTTCGTAGCATGACACTCGGTTGGGATTTGTTTGATGTTTTCTCATACTTCATCCGAGGTTGTACACTTGAGCAAGTTCCCCACAGGAGTGACGGGGTGCCCTCCCCAGTACTTCATATCAGGAGGTACATGATGTGTCTCCTTGCTGGCGACACTCCCTTTGGCCACTCGATTACGGTGATGTCTGTCAAGTTTCTCCTCTGTAAAGTTACCTTTTTCCCTTTATGATTCATAAAGATTGGCGGGGGCGGGGGGGGGACTGCTTAGAAGGTATGGAAGTATCCCATTCCTCAGCAGACTTGATTTACTTATTTCTTCATTTACATCTGTGTAGATTTCTGGCTTCCTATTTTATCTAGCGGCTCATAATCTATTACTGTGATTGTTGATTTTAATGCTTATATTGCCCCTTCTTTGGCCAGTGGGAGCCCCTTTAAGCTGACTTCTTGTCCTTTTGATACGTCCCATCATTCTTTCTTGCTTTCTGACATAAGAAGATACTCCAAGCTCATCTTGCATTTTCCCTACCCAGCCCTGGAATCAGCCATTTCTCCAAGGAGCTGATCCCTTTGAGTAAAGAATGATATTTAGAAGCCAAGGTTTGAGGTCCAAATGTGCTCACTGCTGTCTGGCTGTCACTGTTCCTGCACCCTCTCTATAGAACGAGCTAGGAAATAAATGTATACGTGATGTGTCCACACACAGGGATGTTTCTCTATTTGTGTATGCTGAAAACCATGAATTCACAGCAATACCTTCATTTCCACTCTAACACCATGGGGTTTATTCTACTTCTCTCTCTATGTATACCTCCCTTCCCTAACAGTGAGGCACCCGGCCCCCATTATCCTCACTGTATTTATATATTTGATCAGCCCCCCTGTATGCAACCATCTCCCATCTCTCCCTCTCTCACCCTTGTCAGGTTCAGACACTCTGCTCTAGGCCACTCCCCGCTCCTTACCCTGGACAGCCTTTGACTTCCCATAAAACTCCCAGTTTTGAAATGGTGGCTCATATATTTTTTAAACCATGAGGCCCAGTTTCTGGCTGTGGGCCCAGGGTAGTAACCAGGTATTAACTGGACCAGGAAGCTGGCTTGTAAGCCCCCCTTGCCTCTCCAGCATCCACTCCCTCCATTCCTGTCCTAGCACCACAGGCAGGTAAACTTAGCCTTCCAGCATGTCAGGCTCCATCCTCTTCTTCGTCTCTGCTCTTGCTGTTCCTACTACCTGGACCAGTCTCTGCCTGCACCTACCCTTTCTCCCATCCTCCTGCTCAGACATCAGCTCTTTCTGGAAGCTTCAAGATGACCCCAGGTGCCCTTTCCAGGTTCATCTGGCACCTCCAGCAAACCCCATGGTGGGGCACCACCGCGTTCTCCTTTTTGGTCCCCTCTTTGTCTTTGCTGCTAAACTACAGGTACACAGAGCTGAGGACTGATTTTACCTCCATGTCTCTAGTACCTAAAAGAGGGCTAGCACATAGTAGGTGCTCATAAATGTCAGCCGAATAAACATTAATCATAGTAACAGCAAATACTGATATAGTACTTTTGGGTGCCAGGCATGGTTCTAAGTGCTTTATATGCACCAAGTCATTTGGTTCTAATCCCTATGCAGTGAGATGGTTACTGTTGTTGCCCCCATTTTGCAGACAGAGGAACTGAGGCACAGAGAGGTTCACTGACACTTCCAAGGTCACACAGTGGTGGGGTCACATTTAAGCCCAGGCAGGCTAACTCTCCAGTACATACTGTCTCCTCTAATATGCCTCCCACAGGTAAAGTGGGCAGCATTTTCAGAATAAGGGAGGTGAGTAGGTATGGATAGTTGAGTCACATGAGGCCCCCACCCCTCCTGACCACACTCCCAGCCCCAGTTCTTAGTGCCCTTCGGGCCCTAAGCACAGGAGACTGGTGGCTGAGCAGGTGGGAGAGAAAGTGAGACCTTTTAGCTCTGCAGCCTGTAGGAACGTTTTCTCCTCTGAGGTCTTGAGGAACCAAGCACCTTTCACGTGTAATTAGAGTGAACGCAACAGGAGTCAAGTATCAGATCTTATGCAAGATTTCCATGTCATTGCATTGGGGTTAGCACGGCACTAACCTTGTTTCCCAATCACCCAAGAGGAGCCATCCGCCAGCCCATCACCCCTGGAGGGCGGAGCTGCCAGCCTCTTCACCAGAGAGCTGGGAAAGGGCTGTGGACTTAGAGCTGCTTGCTCATCAAGTGAAGGGGAAGAAGCCAAGTGCCTGGGAACGCTCTGTGTCAGCTCCTCCGCTGACGTTTCTTTCCCCTACTCAGGGGCCTGGCGGGGTCTCGTAGTAGTACAGAAAAGGAAACTGAGGCTCAGAGAGGTGACGTCGTTTGCCTGACATCACACAGCAAGGAAGAAGACCAGCCAAGATTTGAACCCAGGGCAGTCTGATTCTAGGGGCCTTACCCCTTAAAACAACTGGCCAGAATTACACCCGCGTCTGCCTGACTCCAAAGCCCTCAGTTCTTCCACCACCACCCCACCAGTCTGCTGTGGTGGGATCCATATGAAAAAAAGGCCTCTGCTCTGTGTCTGGGCAGAAACCCACGTGAGCTGGAGCCAGGGCTGTCACGAGCCGATGTCAGCCCCAGGCAGGATTTTCTGTTAACCTGCCGCCTTGGAGTTCAGGAGAATCTCCAAGAAGAAGGCTGCAGAAGCTGGGGAAGGGGGGAGTGGAAACAAGAGGAGGTAGAGACAGGAAATGGAAGAGGGGGCGGAGAGGTGACGCCAGGCAAGAATGCAGCGCCGTCAGAGAACTCAGGAAAGACTGCGCTTGCCCATTCCCTTCAGCGTCAGACAAAGCCAACGCCCAGGTTCAGTTCATTCCCCCAGTGCTTACTAGGGGCCTCTTGTGCCCCAGGCCCAAGCAAGGGTCTGGGGACACGGCAGGGCACAACACTTAACAAGGTCCCTGCCCTCATGGAGCTTACATTCTCTTAGGGGCAAGACCAACCAAGAACCAGAATCAGATGAGGGGTCCAGGCCATCTGTCTCAGGGGGTAATAAGTAGTGAGGCAGTGCGACAAAGGAGGTGTGGGAGCCAGGATCCCATGGGGGGCGGGGGACGTCCTTCAGGCCTCTTGGAGGAAATGGTTCGGGGAAGAATGGCGGCTGCTGGGCACACCAGCCAGCACCATTTCCCCCGCTGCCTGACACCTGCCCTTTGCGCCCACCTCACCCCGTCCCCTTTGCTCTCCACAGGTTTGACATCTACAGGAAGGTGCCCAAGGACCTCACACAGCCGACGTACACCGGGGCCATTAGTGAGTAGCCTCCTTCTCTCCGTTGCTCCCGACCCTCTCCCCACTCTCCGTACCTGTGCCTGCCCGCCCTCTGCAGCAATGCTGGGCCAGGGAGGGAAGACAGAGAGACAGGAGGAGGGAAGAAATGATGGGCATCTTGCTGGGCCCTGCCTCTAGTCCCTCAGCTCTTCTCTGTCCTCACTGTAACGCTGTAAGGTATAGCATCACCTGTTTCTAAAAGGAGACACCAGAAATCAATCATCAAGAGTAGCTGCCCCAGGGACTTCCCTGGTGGCGCAGTGGTTAAGAATCCGCCTGCCAGCGCAGGGGACACGGGTTTGATCCCTGGTCTGGGAAGATCCCACATGCTGCGGAGCAACTAAGCCCGTGCGCCACAACTACTGAAGCCCGTGTGCCAAGAGCCCGTGCTCTGCAACAAAAGAAGCCACCGCAATGAGAAGCCCACGCACCGCAACGGAGGATAGCCCCCGCTCGCCGCAACTAGAGAAAGCCCACGTCAGCAACGAAGCCAAAAATAAATTTAAAAAAAAAAAAAAAAGAGTAGCTGTCCTTGGGAGGGGAAACGGGGGCTCATGGGTTGGAGGGAGACTGACTTTTCTCTTCACACCTTTTAGACTATTTGAGTTTTTAACATAAGGATGTTTCTATCCATTTAAAAAAATAATCCTCTCACTCAGATTTTGGTTTCTGAATGCCAGTCTTCTACTTAAAAGGACCCAGGGCTCCTGGGAGAAATGACTGATTGCAGGGCTGGGACAGGAAGTGTACAAAATAAGCCTGGGACACCTTGTGCCAGAAAGCAAAAAAATGCCCGGAGGAAAAGCAAGGGGTGGAGGTGTGTCAGCAGGCCACAGGAGCCAGCCTGAAAGAGGGCAAAGACCAACACAGGGCAATCTGAGTAGCACAATAAATAATGGCATTATTGGCTTGTTACCCAAAGAATTAAGAAAAAGGTCCAGGAGTTCATATACTGATCTAAATAAATGGGAAGGAAGGGTTGAACCTTCCTTATAGAGGAATTCCAAATAATATTTATGAATATATCCCCCTCTGAGAGGTACAGCTCAACTCTCCTCTCCTGGAGTGTGAGCCAGTGACTCACTATGAAAGAGGAGAGAATGGAAAGGAAGTAGTAACTATGGTGGAGGCATCCAGAGCCTGCCCCGTCACCGAGTGACAAAGGTTAGCATCAACCGGTGAGGAAGAGGTTGACGTAGCTGTCACGTGCCCGCTGCCTGCCACGGGATTTGATGGGAAGGGCACCTCACCTCCGTGGGATCTTCCCCCAAAACCACAACCCAGTCTAATCATGGGAAAGCAGCAGACAGCCCCAGCCTGGGAGACCCTCTACAGGACACCTGGCCAAGACTCTTTGAAAGTGGCAAGGTCTTGAAAACCAAGAAAAGACTGAGGAACCGTCACAGTTTCGAGACTAAGGACACGATGACTAAATGTAAAATGGGATACCAGGTCTGGTCCCGGAACAGAAAACAGGCACTGGCGGAGAAATGAGTGATCTAATAAGTCTGTAGCATAGTTAACAGTATTGGACAATGTTAATTTCTTCATCTTGACAAACATACCAGGGTTATGTAAGATGTTAACATAAGGGGAAGCTGGGCGAAGGGCGGATGGGAACTCTCTGTACTATCTTTGCGTCTATTATTATTCCACAATAAAGTTTATTTTAAAAGATATAAAAACAAACCGCAAGCACTTTGCAAGCAGGAAGGCTCTACCCACGTTTTCCAGATGAGAAAATGGACTCAGAGAGGTGAAGTGACTTGTCTGAAGTTTCACAGCTTGCAAGAGGTGGGCCTCTCCAGTGCTTGGTGTGGGAGAGGGACCCTCCCCGTGGACTGTCCCCTGAGCGGGGCCCTGGGGCCGGGCAGTCATTTTGGAGTCCACCGCTGCTTCCCAGGGCCGGCTATTATCAGGTCAGGGGATGACCTTGGGGATCCCTGCACCCCAGCTGGCTCTGCCTCTAGCTTAGGTCGTCCAAGCTGCAGATGCCTTCTTGAGTCTGGCTGTCCACATCCCCGGAGAAGAGAACAGAGCAGCCAGGCAGCAGGATTCGTGTCCTGCTCGCTTCAGATCTGGCCGAGCTGGGTTCATTCTCCCATTTAGCAGCTGGGTGACCCTGAGCAAGTCACTTCACCTTTCTGAGACTCAGTTTTCTGATCTGGGGGTTAAGTGTGATCACGCCTGTCAAGTATGGGGTATGTGCCAAACTCTCAGTGCTGGACCGTGCACCTCTTCTTATCACTGTCCTCTTGGAGCCCACAGCCCGTGAGGGTCTGTGACCGCAGTAGCTGTGACACTTTGTGCATTGATCCCCACGGAAAAGGTACTCGGGGTACATAAGAGGAAGAGGGCTTGTTCATCTACCCGTTCAATTAGTTGATGAACCTGGTCACAAAAATTCCAATGAGGCTTCCTGTCCCCTTCCTACCACCAACAGCTCAGGCCACTTCTTTGCAGGCTCTGCAGTTCTCTCCCTTATCGAGTATGTTTAACAGTCAGGTCTGTATCCCTCTATAATTTTTAAAAAAACATATTCAGTCTTTGAAATACCTGTGTCGTCATTTTAAGCACAGACAGGAGCGTACTGGGCACACCGTCCTTCCCTGCCCTTTTTTAACTGACACATCCTGCACACCTTTCATACCAGCACGTAAACGGCCACCATGTGCTTCTTTCCATTATCTGGCCGACCCGCGGTTTATGTAACCAGCCTCCTGAGGATGGGCGTTCTGATTCCAGCTTATTGCTGTTATAGACATCCTTGTCCATATGTTTTTGTATCCTTGTATGGTTATTTCTGTAAGGTAACTTTCCTAGAAGAGGAATTACCGGGTCAAAGGGCATGTGCATTGTGAAATGTAGAAGGTACTGCCAAGTGGCCCTCCGGGGACGTGGTTTGACTTGCAGTCTCAAGCACAGTGTGTGAGAGGGCAAGTTCCCTTGCACAAGAGGAAAGGCGTGAGCACGGGAAGCCAGCCCTTAGCTACCATTTAGTGAACAAATATTTATCAGCCAGGTCTAGGGCCAGGCCGTGTGCCATGTCCTGGGACCAAATTGATGAATGGGCTTCAGTCTTTGTCCTTGAAGAGTACATGGCTGAGCAGGCAGGCAGATACAGAAACACACCATTTCATGACGTCACGGCAAGTGCTATTAATAACTGAAGGAACCAGCAAGGGCACTGGAGACTTACAAGTCGAGGTTTGAATTTTGCCTTCTCCACTGAAGTGCTTATGTGGCCTTACACAGATTGCTTCACTTGCTGGTGTCTGGGTCTTGGGTCCGCTGCCCCCTTTGCTGGCTGCACCGGATCTCCCACTAGCGAGCATCCTCCTGGTGTCACATTCCTACTGTCCAGTGCCTGAGTCAGTTTCAGAAGAAGTCTGGAGTCACAGAGCCTGAGCATCTTGCCCAAACATGGATTGAAAAACTCTACAGTATCAGAAGGCTTTTCTGGTGGAAATACTTCCTACCTGCCTTCATGTTTTTTATTCATTCATTCACTCACTCAACAAATATTTGTTTCATACCTTCTCTGAGCCAGGCACTACGCTAGACCCTGAGGCCCCAGGGGTGCTGAGACATTGTCTCTGTCTTTCCAGTCTGGGGACAAGGTAGGGGAAGCAGACACACAGCATGGGCTGCTGGACACTCGGATTCAGCTGAGCAGACTCCGCACTTATCCAGCTGCTAGGTCCAAGCCTGGGACAACACACGCAGGTTTCAGAAAGAGGCCTTCCCATCCCTATACCCCCACCTCTGATCTGCATAGAGTCAGAAGTTTGGGGCCCGTTTGCAGGCTTGGAGAAAGGAAGGCAGCTAGAAAACCTGGACTGGCCTAAGTCATCATTGACCTTCAAAAACACCTCCCGAGTTTGGGCCTGTTCATCATTACAGCAACCTGTGGGTTGCTGGGGCTTGAAGGTGGGGTGGGAAGGGCGAAAATGGCTCTGAAACGTGGGTCATAAAAGGTGTGAGATTTCAAGTGAGAAGGGTGCTTTGCCCACCTGGCAGGATTCTTTATCAGGAGGCATCACAGCTGCAGTTTGCAGGTGAGAAGGGGAAGGATGTGAGCCTGGGAAATTTGGATTGCCAGCTGGTCTTCTGCAGTGGATTTGTTCAGCAGCTGGAGAAGACATTTGAAATTAACTTCTATGCCATGAAAACAAACAAGCCACATGGCCACTCTGTATAAACTGATGTGGGACCTGCTTAGACATAGATTGCTGAGTGAGCAAAGCACGGTTGAAAGCATGTTTACAGGGACTTCCCTAGTGGCACAGTGGTTAAGAATCCGCCTACCAACGCAGGGGACGTGGGTTCGATCCCTGGTCCCGGAAGATCCCACATTGCCGCGGAGCAACTAAGCCCGTGCGCCACAAGTACTGAGCCTGCGCTCTAGAGCCCACGAGCCACAACTGCGGAGCCCGTGAGCCACAACTACCGAAGCTCGTGTGCCCTAGAGCCCACGTGCCACAACTACTGAGCCCACGTGCTGCAACTGCTGAAGCCCATGCGCCTAGAGCCCATGCTCCACAACAAGAGAAGCCACTGCAATGAGAAGCCCCTGTGCAGCCACGAAGACCCAACATAGGCAAAAAAAATAAATTGAATTTAATTTAAAAAAAAGAGAGAAAGCATGTGTACATTATGCTGTTTGATTAGAGGAAAAACTCGTATGCCCGTGTCACGACACAGGCTGTAGGGGTGGTACCTCTGGGCAGGGGGCTGTGGGTCGGGAGTTAGAAAGAGACTCACACAGTTTGCCTTTTTATACAGCTTGATGATTTTTCTTATCACTTGCATGTATTACTTCTTCCAAGAGAAAGTAAAACCCTTAAACTCTGTCCTGTACAGCTTTTTCAAAGTTCGGAAGAACTGGGGAGTCATTCTAGTATGCCCCATGTCTGGGTGTGGTTTTGGAGGCTTGGTGGGGACTCTGGGGATGTCCCTGCCTCGCCCTTCACTTGGAGTCTCGGGGTTCCTTTTCTTAGGGCATTGGCTCTAGACCGCTCAGGTTCCAGCCCTCCTCACCCCCACCCCCACCCCCCACCTGCCACCCAGTGTGTCCTTGGGCCAGTCTCTTCCTCACTCTGAGCCTCCGTTTTTACACCCTCCACACGGGCTCATACCCTCTTTCACATGGGAGTGTGCAGTGACAGGCATCTGTTAACACTCCCACAGCAGGGCATGTAGCAGGTGCCCCACAAACACTTGTTCTCTGCCTTCTTGCCTCTGAATGTATCTTTTTTTTTTAAATAAATTTATTTATTTTATTTATTTATTTTTGGCCGAGTTGGGTCTTCGTTGCTGCACACGGGCTTTCTCTAGTTGCAGCGCGCGGGGGCTACTCTTCGTTGTGGTGCGCGGGCTTCTCACTGCGGTGGCTTCTCTTGTTGCGGAGCACGGGCTCTAGGCGCACGGGCTTCAGTAGTTGTGGCGCACGGGCTTAGTTGCTCCACAGCATGTGGGATCTTCCCGGACCAGGGCTCGAACCCGTGTCCCCTGTGTTGGCAGGCGGATTCTTAACCACTCTGCCACCAGGGGAGCCCAGGATGTGTCTTGGACTGTACATTCTGCCGTAGATAGATGATGACGATAATAATGATGGTGATAATGACAAATAACCTGGTTTCAGCATCAGTCAGGATGGCTCAGCCAACCAGGTACAGACTGTCAAGAATGTGGCCGAATCAGCAGGTGGTACCGGGAACTTTTCTTTGTGGGAAACTGAGGGTCAACCCACTTGCCAAATCACCTTCCCCAAATCACCACACCCTCCAGAGTCTCCCTGATGAAAATCCTAATAATGAGCTAATGCTTGAGCCATTATTACCTGCCAGGCACTATTTCAAGTCCAGTTTCTGTGTTGTGGAAATTCTCAAGCAGCCCCATAAGGCAAGTGCTGCTACTGGTGCCATTTTACAGATGCGGAAACTGAGGCAGAGAGAGGTTAATTTAATTTACCCAGGGACACACCACACTGTGTGAGCCATTGCCCACGACACGCTTCTATGATGAACCCAGGTCAGGCACACTCAGCCCTTATTCTGTATTCTGGGGGCTGGCTCCCTGCCTTACACGAAACCTATTATTGCCTCCTGTGGAGGCCAGGCACTGGAGCTGTGGAGTTTTTGCCTTCCAGGGTATCTATCAGTCTAGTGAAAGGGAGAGAGCCACAGATCACATTTGGAAGGTGTTCAGATAGAGGCTGGGAACACAGAGGAAAGAGTGACCAGCTCAACCTCTGAGGGTTGGGGGAGCTTCTCACCAGAAGGGACATTTGAGTTGGACCTCAGCCTGTGAGGGTGAGTAGGAGTTCACCAGGCAGAGAGGATGACCAAGGAAGAGGAGGGAAGATGGGGAAGGACATTCCAGACAGAGGAACCATAGCATATTTAGGGAACAGCACGTGGCTCGAGGTCGCTGGATGGTTAGATGTAGGGGGAGTATCTGGAGGTGAGTTGAGGGCCAGCCCCTGGGGCACTTGTTATGTCCTGCCCCAAGGAGCGAGTCCAGGGTCACAAAATCCAATCTCATCAAGGGCCAGGCAGGCGAGAGAAATCCAGGTGATGTGGGCCGACCCTGGAGCTCCATTCTGCTCTCTCAAACAGAACACATCTGTGGGCCACCGATTTGCAGCCCTTACTTTCTGACTGACTTCTGCCTGAGAATGCTGTTACGGAGGGAAGGCGGGCTGGCCCCTCGGAGGATCTGCCTATTTGCGGGCATGGGGGGCTGGGGAGGTCCACACGGGAGGGTCAGATCAGTTCCAAAGGCGGTCTACCTTTCTGACAGTGGGGCTGCTTCACATTGAGGCCAAGAGTAAGAAGGGGCTTTGGGGAGGGTCTGTGGGCCTCTGTCCCCCACCCTGTAAGCAACTTTTCTCTGAGGGCAGGGTCCGGGGGCTGGATTCCCTCCATCATTGCCCACCACCCTTAACTGGGTGTCTGTGTTGTTTCTTCCAGTCTCTATCTGCTGCTGCTTCTTCATCCTCTTCCTTTTCCTCTCGGAGCTCACCGGATTCATAACGACAGAAATGTAAGTTACATCGCCCACTGGTGAGGCATTCCAGAGCTTCTGGGGACCCCAGATGGGAAGAGAGAGGGGCTTAACAAAGGAGACAAACCTCCGAACCTTCTACCTCCTGTTTCCAAGCCTGTGGCATCCGTCACTCCTCTGTTTCTTAAAAGGGTTTTAAAGCCAGAGCGGAAACCAACGTTGCTTTGTTAAAGCTGAAGAGAAAACTCTGGTTCCCTTCTGGGGTCAGGGAGGCACCTCCCGGGTCCGCAGATGAACAGAAATCATTTGCTGATGTTTGCCGTCCCTGTGTTTGTCCAGTGAGCGTTTTTCCCTCTGAGTCATCCCAGGGTCGTTTGATGTTAAAGCTGGAAGAAGTTAGAGAAAAATGGGGGCAGCTTTCTACCCGAGGCGGTGGAGGGGGCGGAGTTCTGACATCGGAGCCTGGCCCCCCTCAACCAAGCCCCCTTCCCTGTTCTAGGCCCACACTGGGTGAGGAGTCAGCATGGGCTTCCTGGCAGCGGGTTGACGCACTGTGAATCCATCCCCAGTTCCTAGAATCATCTGTTGTTCAGATAACCTAGTAAATGCTCTGGGGCCTGTGTAACACCGAATGCCATTGGAATTATTCAGCCACAGCCTCATTAGATGCCCCTCTGAGATGAATTAGACCCAGAAGCTTCCTGCCTTCACCTCTGGCTTCCAAGCCTCTGCATTTCCACGTTCATAACCCAGAAAGTCATCACGGGGCTGGGCTCTGGCCACCCACTCCCCTGTCCAACACTGGAATTTTCTTTTGCACTCATGGAATTTCTTAGTTTCCTGTGCCTCCCTGTCAGCCACAAGACAATAGGAAACTGAAAACATAGCTGCTCAGCCCAAGATGGTCCTTGTTGCTCTGTAACCATTACCGCCATAATCCTCAAACAGCCCTGGGAGGTAGTTGTCCCCTCTTTATAGATGAGGAAACTGAGGCTCAGAGAGATGAGGGGACTTGTCCACTGACTTGCCCACCCCCCCCCCCGCCCCAACTCGTTTCTGAATATAGCTTCCGCCTTCCTCTGACGTGGGAGAATTTGTCTTCCCTGTCTGTCTGATCCTGTTTTTAACCCTGATGGCACCAAAGCCCCAGGAGCCTCATGGAGTGTTGGAAAGAGCACTGGACAAGGCCTTGGGAGATCCAGGGCCAGGTCCTTGCTCAGTTACCACCTGCTCTGTGACAGGTGGCAAGTTGCCAAACCTCTCTGGGTCCCAGTATTTCTGGCCAAACAAGAGAGGGTACATCAGAGGCAAGGCTTCCTTCCAGGTCTGGGGAAGCTTGTTTGCCTCCCAAGACATAACTCCTTGACCAGGCAGGGGTCAGACAAGGAACTTTGTTCCCCCTGGACTCTGTCCCAGTCAAGTGTGCACATTTGGGCCACTGGATATTTCACGGGTCATCCCATCATTATTTGGAGGTGGAAGCAGGGAGAGCAGCCAGAAATTGAGACCTGCTGGCATTATGAAGGACCTACTGTGTGCCGGGCACCTGCTGGTCTCTCCAGGTCACGCCCCATTCCCTGGGAGGGGGGCTCCTGTGCAGGCCTCTCATGTTCTGAGCCAGGTGAGAAGCGGTACCCAGGTGACGGCAACAAGGAGGGAGCCCTGACCGTATCCCAGGTGCCAGGTGCAAGGCTTTACCTATTCCAGGCAGGGACACGAGCAAGTGGAAAGGCCCTAAGGCAGGAATTACCCGGTGTATGTGAAGACAGAGAGCTGGTGTGTCTAGAGCAAAGGAGGCAGGCAGGGAGAGGAGAATATGGAGCAGGTGGACCCGAGTCAGGCCAGGCTCTGTACACTGCCATGGATTAATGGCGATCATCCTTGGTCCTGAGCCCTCAGAGGTCAGGCATCAGGTCTGTCCGATTCACTACCATGTGACTCCATGCTCAGAGAAGCCAAAAATGCAGGCGGTGGACACAGATGGTCCACCAGCAAACACAACGGAATGTATCAATTAGTGATAAGGGCTCGGAAGAAAAACAAAGCAGGATAGGAGATAGAGAAGGTATGGGATATTTTGTGAGGCTTTAACAAGATTATTTACCTTCAAAGGCACTTAACATACTTTAAGATCCATATCCCTTCAGGCATTTATTCATTTCATATTTCTTCCCTGCCTAACGGGAAAAAGGTTGTAAGGCCACTCAGCACCTGTCGTGTAATGCGTACTCTGTGAGTGTTAGTTTCTTTGTCTCCCGCCTTGAGTTAAGAAGGGGCCTCGCTCACCTCCCGCTGACATCCTGAGAGGCAGTTCATTCGGCCGATCGTCAGCTTAGCCAATAGTGAGGCAGGGGGCCGAGGCAGCACCCCGACAGGTGAATTTGGACGTCAGAGCTGGTGACTGCAGCCGGAGGTGACTACAACAGGAGGTGACTGCAGCAGCCACTCTTGTGACTGCAACACACCCCACTGCTGTGTGCAAGGCACTTGAGCAAGCCGGGACAGCTCACTCCGTTTACCAGGGCAGGACTCACTTCTTTCTCAAGAGCACAGTGTGTTCCCACTGCTCTGTCCCCTTTCCCTCTCCAGGACTTCCTGGCTCCTGGGGGCATTCTGAACATGCTGGTCCCACCACACCCCCGGAGAGGAAGAGGGGCCATTCATTCAGTGTTTGCCTTGTGTCTGGCCCTGGGCTAATAAGCACTTCCCCACTGGCAGTGAGAGGGCTGGGGAGAGGCAGAGCAGTGGGGGTGAGAAGAGAGACCTGTCCGGGCCAGAGGCTCCATCCATGATGATGCGGTGACCCTAATGCCTCCTTTCTCTCTGCGGCCTTGTGACCAAGGTGCAAGAGTTGCCCAAAGGGCGTCCTCGCGGGCGAGGGCTCCACAGGAAAATCCAGAGGACAGAGGATTGCACCTTGGGGTCCTTCCTCTGTCAGAAGCTTCTCCGACCCCCGGGAAGCCCTGCTGATCCGGGAAGGACCGCAGGTCACAATTCTTTTCCTTTTCTGGGTGGCTGGCCGTCCCTGGCAGTTTTGTGACCACCGTGGGTTGGCCTCCCCACCCCCGCCGTGAGATTGTAACCCAAGGAAATGAGGTCACCTCTGGTTGGATCAGCATTGCTCTAACGCTGGCCTGTGGTTATCAGTGACATAAGAGGCTATTCTGGCCCGGCCCGACGGGGAGGGAAACCTGTTTGGGTGATGGGACTTCAACCTGGACATTAATTATACTTGGGAAAGTGGCCCCCCAGGGTGCTCTGAGGCTCTGTGTTTGTAAGGGAGCGGCATCCTGCTCCTCAGAGAATGTGGCCACAGAACATTCCAGTCTGTGACTCCCCAGGCTCTGGCTGCTCTTAATTATTAGCATGATGGGGATTTATAATAAGAAAATGTAGTAACCGGAACTCTCCATCGATCATTTCTAGCTTAATACAACTCAGACTTTTCAGTTGTGATTTGTAATAGGCAACCCCATGCCAGCCACCTAAGCTAGCGCTTTACAATGCTCATCTTACTTAAAGGTCACAAAACCCCTTGAGCCAAGTACTGCTGCTGACATTAGTCTCACTTTATAGCTGGGGAAACTGAGGCACCAGGAAGCTAAAACCACAGTGCAGTTAGTAAGTGGTTAGAGCGAGAGTCAAACCCAGGCCTGGGGCTTCCCTGGTGGTCCAGTGGTTAGGACACTGCACTTCCACTGCATGGGGCACAGGTTCGATCCCTGGTCAGGGAACTAAGATCCCACATGCTGTGGGGAGTGGCCAGGAGGGAAAAAAAAAAAAACAGAAACACCCAGGCCTGTGTGATACCAAAGCCTAGCATTGGTACCCAGACCCCCATAGCCCGTCCTTTTCTGCCCAGAGCATTCTGGAGCCCCGCGGACATGGCAGCTGCTGCTTTTCGGTCAGAATAGTTCACTGGGAGACTTGGATGCGCCCTTCCGGGGGGAGGTGGCCTCACAGGCGGGAAGCCATTGCCCACCGAGTTGGAACTTGAACGTTGCCTTGAACTGTGTCCTCACACGCTCTGGTAGGAGGCCCAGAGTGGGTAGGCCAGTAACTTAGCCAGGAGGAGGAGCTCGATGGCTCCCTAGGAGCCCAGCTCACCCACTCTGAGGCCTGGATTGTGAGCCAGGGCCGGGTAGGGAGCCACGGTCATCACATGGGAGAGCAATGGGAGGCCTGAAGGCTTCTGAGCATCGAGTGATGGGATGGGGTTCGTGCCTCGGGAAGATCACCTCTTGCAAAGATGGGTTTGGGGCGGGGTGACCCTGGAGTCCAAGGCCTGGTGAGGGGGCTGGGCAATGACCCAAGGCAGAGGGGCTGAGGGTCCCAGGGTGATGGCTTTGGAGAAAGGGGTGGGGGCAGGACTAGGCGGCTGCAAAGAGATGCTTTGGGGACATCTGCCTGGTAGGTAATAGGTACACTAACTTACACCTGGAACGGTCCGGATTTAAAACTCAAGGTCCCGGAGAGCTTGCTTGCATAACCTCATCCCTCCCCTCCCACTCCCACCCCAAGCCCTTTACTGCGAGCCACACTGCCGGGTAAGTTTCCATTAGATCAAATTATTAAGCATGGAGGTCAGCGACTTTGGGCAGGAATCTGAAGTATTCAAGTGCTCTTCTAAAAGCAAATAAAATTGTTTTCTGTAGATGTCATTGGACTCACGCCTCAGCCTAGAATTTCAAGGCCCTCTGTTACATTCCACCTACTCTCCCCCCACCCAAACCTCCCTGGTCCCTTTCTTCCTCTCTCCCTACATGGCCACTGCTTACTGACCCCCATGCAGTCCGACGCAGTCTGGCGTCCCCCACCTGGAATGTGCCCCCGCCCCCCGCCCCGAACAGAGGTTGTGAGCACGAGCTCTCTGCTGCCGCTCAGGGAGCCCTCGTCCGGGGCAGAGCTGCGGGTGGGAAGGAGGCGGATGCTGCAGCTCCTGAGGTGTGGTGGGTAGAGATGACAGAGGGAGGCTTGAGGGGGACACAAAGGGAGTGGAACCCTTAGCACCTCCTGTCCTGTAGGTACTTGGGCCATGGGTGGTGTGGGGTGGGCATATGCAGATTATCAGAAAGATGGTGGCCCCTGCATCGCAGGTCTGCTTGGGGGCCACCTGCCTCTCGGTCTTTCATTGATCCTGCCCCACCCAGTGGAATGTGGTGGAAAAAGCATGGTTCTGGGCATCAGTGGCTCCAGCGTCCAATCCTGCCTCTGCCTCTTCCTGGCTGTGTGATCTTGGTCAATCTTTTATCTTCCTTCCTCTGAGCCCAGTTTCATCCTTGTGAAAAGAGAACAGTAACTCCTATTGAACGCTGGCTTGCTGTTTAAATGAGATAGTACCGATATATGTGAAAGGCCCCAGCACAGTGCCTGGCACCGGCTGGGTGCTCAGAACCGGGACATCTTGGATTAGTTATAAGCAAGGCAAGCTTTTGTGTGGGCCTTAGAATATACCAGGGGCCTTGCACACATGTTTCATCCTCACCACAGTGCTGTGAAGTGGATCCTGTCGCTGTGCCTGTGATTATCAACTCGGTAAACATTGTGATATTAATAATAACAATAAAAGTAGTGAACATTCATTGGGCACATACTGTTTTCTAAGATTATGTCTATGGTTGTCCCTATTTCACATCTGGGGAAATTGAGGCTGGTGAAGAAGGCAAAGCCCCTTGTAGAAGGTCAGCCAGCCAGTGGGTAGCAGAGCTAGGATTTGAACCCTGAGAGCATGGAAATCCAACACGCCGCCTTATTCTCTTTGCCCAGAGGGGCCTGTGCTCTGTGCTAGGCCCTCAGACACAGATGATAACACGCACACCCCTGGCCCCGGGACAGCCTGCAGCTTTACTGCGACTCCTCACACAGGCCTGTGAAGTAGCTAGAACCATTATCCCTCTTTTTCTCCTTTTCTTCCTCCCCTCTTTCCTTTTATCCTTTCCTTCTTTCTCGTGAGGTATGTGTATAATGTACAAACGTCAAAGTGCACGAATGTTAAAGGTGAGGCTTGATGAATGCTTGCCTGTGTTCCCACCCGTGTCACCATCGCCCCATCAAGACAACATGTCTCCACCTCCTGAGAGGTTCCCTGGAGCCCCCTCCCAGTCAGGAACCACCACCGCCACCACCACTGTCCTGACTTTTATTACCATAGATTGATCTTGCCTATCTTCAGACTTCATAGAAAGCTTTCCCAGTTTGACAGTTGAGGAAATCGAGGCTCAGAGAGGGGAAGCAACTAGTCCCAGGTCCCCCAGCTTCCAAGTGGCAGAGCCAGGCGGTGAGCCCACATCTGTCTGCCACTGCCCCACGGGCTCTCATCACCCATGCTGGTGACGGGAGGAGTCAGGCCCACAAGAGCCCCCAAACAGCAGTGGTGAATCCACAAAAAGCATTGATTTTCCCTCCAGGTGGGCTGATTTCTAGCCTCTGTTTGCCTTTTAAAATCAGTTCAGCCAATAACGTTAACTAGCCTTGGCAGGCACCTGCGAGTGGTGCTGAGGGCAGGCCTGCAGCGCTGGCATGGGGTGGCAGGAGCCCAGGGGCCCTGGAACATTTTCCTTGGACGTGGAAGGCGGCTGTATCGACCTCACTGGGCAGGCGGCACAGGTGATTGAACCGTGTTGATCCTGCGGCCCGGAGCCCTTACGGAAGGTGCCTGGGAGCAGCCAGTCCTGGCCTTACGTAACCAGACTGGCCCCAAGCTCTGCAGGCCGGTGAGTTTTCCATCTCCTCCCCAGCACTTCGGCCCCTTTGTCTGGGGCGGCACTTCAGCCCCTGGGAGCCTGGGCTCCGTGGGCTGGGAGAGGCCTCCTGGGGCCTCGAGGGTGAGCTCACCTTGGTGCCACACCTGGGATTCACCTCGCTCTGTGTTGAGGTCACCTCCAGAGGATTGCCAGGGGATGACATCATCCCACAATCCCTCAGTGATGTGCAAGGGCCCAGCCTCCCAGGTAGGAAAGGTGAGTAGCTTCAAGGAAGAGTCTCACTCAGCTGGGAAGGGAAGCTGGGGGCGCTCCCTCCGTGTTGTTCTGTTAGTCACTCAGTGATCTCATTAGTCAGCAACCCTACAGAGCTGCGAATTAAGGCAGGGGTAGAAATTGGGCACTGAAGGCTTAAGAAAGACCATTTGGCCTTGAAGAAGTTGATTTTCCTCCAGCATAACCTCCTGTGGTCCCCAGAGCTCTTCTGCCGCTGGCTCATTTGTTCTTCCTGATCTCTGACGTGGGCCAACGCTATGAGCCTGCCAAGCCCAGGCCCCTGTCTCCTCTCTCACACCCTGTGGCCTCAGAGGACAAGGGCCCCGCTCAATTTCTCCTTTGACCCCGGATGCTGAGGACGAGAGGGAGGGGAGGCAGCATGAGCCCTGGAGAGCCTGGTGGAAGGCAGACCTGAGCTGGGGCTCCATCTTGGCCAGCTCTTGCTGTGTGACCTTGGGGATGGAACTCACCTTCTCTGAGCCTCAGTTTCCTGGTTCTAAAATGGGGATCAGCGGAATTCCCTGGTGGTCCAGTGGTTAGGACTCCACGCTTCCACTGCAGGGGGCACGGGTTTGATCCCTGGTCAGGGAACTAAGATCCCGCATGTCGCGTGGCACAGCCAAGATAAATAACTAAATAAAATAGGGATCAGGACATTTCACAGGAGCAGAAGGGATACGATGAATGCATATAGGCCAGATTGGGGCCTCTCCTGGCTTAATGGCCTGGAGGCCCAGCGATCTGAAGGCTAAACCGAGCCTGTTGCTCTCTTGTCTCTGGGAACATCCTTGTGACCCCCACCAGGAAACAAGCTCTAGGTATCTTTCTGAGCCTACCTTTTCTTGTTAATTGAGCATCAGCTGTATCACACTAGGAGCCAGGGGCACAAAGACAGGGTCTTAGTAAAAATGAAGTGCCCTTGCCCTGGCCGGACTCATTCTTTCACAAAGAAGTGGCCATTTACAAGGCTGTCTTAGAGACCAGTTGCTTAGAGCTGACAATCCTTTATTTTACAGCCTGTGGACAGGACCCACGGGGCCTGATTCATGTTTAAAATAACCACGGCCCGGCCACCTCAAGCACTGCCCCGTAGCTGCCCATTAGGCTGGCCTTTAGAATCGGTGCCCTCTCCCCGCGGGGAGTTTACGTGGGAATCAGAAGTGAGCTTCAGCCACAGCCATCTGGTGTCCACTCAGCAGCTCCTCGGCGGTGTCTCCAAGTCACCTTGAGCTCGGCACGGCCGTACGGGACTCGGTACCTTTCCCTCCCCAATAGTCTTGCTTCTCTTCCAGGGGCTCCCAGCCCAGTGAATGGTTCCAGAAAGAAACGTGGCCGTCTGCTTGCATGCCTCCCTCGACCTGCCCCTGTGCCCTGTCCATCAGCGAGTCCTGGCTGCTCCGTACACCATACCTGCATCCCTCCCTCCTCTCCATCCCCACCACTCTGGGTCCAGGCCACCATCTCTGACCTGCACCACTGCAGCAGCCTCCCAGGTCTCCCTAGTGCACGGGGCCCTCTGGTTGGTCCTAAGCCTCCAGAGGGATCCTATCGAAGTGCCAGCCTGACCGTGCTGCTGTGCTTAGGATCCAGTCTGATGGCCTCTGGCCCACCTAACCTGCCCCCCGCCCTTCTCCGACTGCATCGCACCCACTTCCCTTTGCTCTGTTGCTGCAGCCGTGGTGACCTTTGTCCAATTACCCCAACGACCCATGCCCTTCCCGCTTCCAGACCTCTGCAGTGCTGTCCCGACGACTCTCCCTCCCTCTTTGCCAGGACAGCCTATTCATCCTTCAGACCTCAACTCCCAGAGACGGAGTCCCAGCCCACTCTCCCCAGGGGTCCATCACCCCATGAGTCCCTCGCACGGCACCCCGCAGCTTTCCATCAAAGTTGGGATAAGGTGTTTCTTTAGGAACTGAGTGATCTCTCTAAGCTCAATGAAGGCAGAGACCGTGTCTGTCTGGTTCCTCACTGTCTCTAGTGCCTGCTGGGTAGTAAATGCTCAAAAAGTATTTGTTGAATACTTAGCATATTGCTAACAGATCCCAGTGTGGTGCCATTGTCCCCAACAGCAAGGTGGCCTAGCTGTCCACGGAGCCACCTGCCCACACTGTGCCTCCCCCGCCCCACCTAGATGCCCACGTCCCTGTCTCTGAGGGCTGCAGGTATGTTACCTTACATGGTAAAGGGAACTTTACACATGTGGTTATGTCAAGGGTCTTGAGATGGGGGATGATCCTGGGTTATCCAGCTGGGCAGGATGGAATCACAAGAGTCCTTACAAGAGGGAGTTAGGACGTCAGAGGAGAGAAGATGCCCTGCGGCTGGCTTGGAAGATGGAGGAAGGGGCTATGAGCCGAGGCCTCTAGAAGCTGAAAAGGGCAAGAAAACCGATTCTCCCCAGGAGTTCAGCCCTGCAGACCCATCTCAGACTTCGGACCTCCAGAAGTATAAGAGAATAAGTGTGTATTGTTTGAAGCCATTAACTTGGTGATAATTCATTCCAGCAGCCACAGGAAAGTAATACGTGTATTAGTCTAGCTGTGTCTAGGGCTTTGTGAGAGCCTGGGTGAGGATGAGTACCCAGAGAATCCTCGACTTCCCAGCCGGCTGGGGGGTTGGGAGGGTGGGGGGCTGAGTGGGGGGAGCTCAAGAGAGGAGGGAGTCAGGAACCGTGTGCCTGTTGGTACCAGGCCCTGATCCCTAGAATGGTCTCAATTCTCATGTGAGTGTTCAAAACACCCCATTAACAGTGGGTGGTGGCATCCCCGTTTAACAGAAGGGTTCACAGAGGTGAAGTTATCTCAGAGGTGAAGTTATCTGCCTGAGTTCCATAGAAAAGTGGCAGAGTCAGGATTGGAAAGTGAATCCGTCTGACTCCGTGCTCTTGCCGCCATCCCGTCCAGTCCTCCTCCCCTCCTTCTAAGGGGTAAGGCCCGCATTTGGAGAGCGCCACGGAGATGGGAGCCCTGCCCGCCCCCCCACCCCCCGTGCCTGAGCAGGTCCAGGCTTCGCCCAGATGGGAGTCTGGGTTGTCTGAGCAGTGGTCACCAAGTGAAGTGTCCCTAGCTGTCCCCTGCAGCTGGGATGGGTGTCCCCATCTCAACAAGGCTTCTGTACTTGTCTCCTTCAGTGTGAACGAGTTGTACGTCGATGACCCGGACAAGGACAGCGGGGGCAAAATTGACGTCAGCCTGAACATCAGTCTACCCAATTTGCACTGTGAATGTGAGTATTCCCAGCAGCCCTCTGCTCCGGCAAGACACTTCCTCTAGACAGTGCTGTGTGTGCAGAAATGGCGAGATGACCGGGACAAGTTAAGTGGATGGCAAGCTGCAAACAACGGGCAGCAGGAAACTCTCCCCACTTTCGTGGGGCAGGACGTAATCAAATGTGCACGCACTTGGATGTTTTTTGGAATAAGGAAACACAAGACACTGCCAACGGTTTATCTCTGGAGAGTAGCCATGTTGCGGGGAGGGGGGGGCGGGGGGCGTGGTGTCTCTGAGGTCACGCTCCCAAGAAGTAAAACGTAGATTTTCTGCAAGTGGTTTATTGAGAGAGGGCTCCCAGGAGGAACCTGTAAGGGCATGAGGGAGGTGAGAAGACAGGCAGCGGTGTGTCTTCAGCTGACGTCTAATTGCGGCCTGATCCCACAGGGAGCCATGGGGTGTGAATGACATCGTAGTCTGTCTCGCCTGGTAGCAAGGGGGCTGGGCTGTTAGTATCCATATCCTCGGCTGATGGGTACAGGGCGGTGTGGGGGGATGAGTGGGGGGATGAGTGGGGGCCGTGTAACCTCCCAGGCATCCCAAGGCAAGGGGACCTCCAACCAGCCAAGAGCAGTCGCCAGGAGAAGGATGCAGCTCTGAGCTGTTAGCAGCCGTGGGAAACATCCTTTTTGACTTCACACTCCATTGTGTGTCTGTGTGTTTTGTTTTGTTTTACTTGATGTGTTTCAACCAGGAGGATGAATTACCTGTGGAAAACAAAACCTATTGGGAGTCTGGTTTAGAGTCAGATTCTGGCTCCTTTGTTTACTAAAACTGTGTGAACCTGGCTAAGGTGACCCCTCCGAGCCTCAATTTCCTCAACTGTGAAATGGGCATAGTGCCATCTCTTGCTTGAGGTTGTTGGGAGAATCTAATGAGCTGGTTCCTAGATTTGTTAACAAGCAGGCTGGGTTTCCAGCTGTCCCTCTGCCCCAGCCTGGCACGGACCCCATGCCGGCCCTTCTCCTCCTCCTCCCTCCCTTCCTCCTGAAAGGCAGAACATTGGGCGGGTCTGTGGCAGAGATAGGGAAAGATTCAGCTCTGTTATTGCTTTTGGTGAGAATTACATCACAGTTTTGAATGCACAGTGGGCCCCGAGCCAGGAAACCTGTTGAAATGGGTTGGTTTTATTTTTATTTTTTCTCTTTCTCTCAGAAAAATAATTTGTCTGGCAGCTTCTCATTCAGGAGTTGGTTGTGTCTCTGGAGCAAAGAAATTCTTAGGCCAGAGGACTGGGACCAGGGGGGCAGGGGCAGGAAAGGATGTGGTTCCAGGCTCGGTCCCCGCTCCAGGTGGTGGCCCAGGAGGGGTGGGTGACCTGAAGCTGCTGGCTGTGCTGATCCACCGGGCCCTGCCCACCCCAGCGGCTCCCACTAGAGCCCCGCACTTAGGCTTTTCTTTAAAAGAACTTCGAATTTTTATTATAGGAAAAAGAAAATGCGTGCTCACTATTAGACCTTTGGAAAATCCAGAGCAGCAGAGAGAGAAGTCACCCGTAATTCCACCCCCGCTGACAACATCAGTTGACATTTGATGCTGTTCCATCCGGTTGGCCTTCCGTTCCCTGCATTTCTAAACATGGCTGAGATCATGCTGCCTGTGCATTCTCATATCCTGCTTTTAAAAATAATCTTTTTCTGGTAAACAACTAATACAGGGATACATTTTTTTATTTTTAAAAATGATACATGTTCAAAATACAGAAATATATAAAGAAAAAAGTAAAAGAAGTACGTGCTTCCCACATGTCAACCACCGCAGAGGAAGCCCCTGTTAGCAATTGGGACCCCTTCACTCACCCCTATGTATCTCTGTCTGTCTGTCTGCAAACATATGTCATGTTTGGTGTTTGTTTTTTTTTTTCTTTTTACATAACTGGGACCCAACTACAGGAAACCTTTCTGGGATTTCTTGTTTTTTCCATTTATATCTTGGAGCTGTTCTTATATTACTCATAATATTAGTAAAATAATAACCACAGCTGCCATTTATTCAGCTCTTACTCGGGGGCAGGCCCTGTCCAGAATCCTTTGGCCGTGTTTGTGCCTTAAGATGAGAGGTGCTCTAGCAGAGTAGCCAAAGGGTGTGGGCTCTGGATCCAGACTCTGTGGGTTTCAACCCAAGCACCACTTAGCTGTGAGGTCTCAGGCAAGTTTCTTAGCTGTGAGGTCTCAGGCAAGTTACTTAACCTCTCTGTGCGTCAGTGTCCCCCAGTGTAGGATGGGTCTGATAATATTATCTTCCCCACAGGGATGTTCAGATGGTGCCTTCTTATGGAAAAGGCACTTGGAAGAGTGTCTAGCCCATAGTAAGTTCTGTTGTATTTTTTTAATCCTCGCAAACCTAGGATAGAACAAGCAACTGAGGCACAAAAAGGTTAGGTAACTTGCTCGAGGTGCCACGGTGTAGGGGGCAGAGCCAGGAACCACAGGATAGGACAGACAGGACAGCCCAGACAGCCCCAGAGCTCAGACTGCCCCTCCCCACATATGGGTTTAGCTCATTCCTTGTACCCACTGCACAGCATTCCGGAGGGGGCTGTGCCATTGACCAGTCCCCCGTTGACAAGCAGTTGGGTTGCTTCCAGTCGTCACAATTTCAAATAAGGTTGCCCAGAGCCTTGTGCACACGTCTGGATGTGTGTGCGTCTGGAGGACGGGCTCCCCGGGGGCGGAACTGCTGAGTCAAACGGGGACCTGCTTGCATTTCTTTAAATCCGAACATTACGACATCAGCATTTCCCACGTACGACAGACCCGGAAGCATCATTTTTAGTGGCGCATCACACTCCCTTCTATGGATGGGCCCTCGCATACTTCCATGCCCATTGAGGAAAACCGGGTTCTTCCCATTTTCCCCTTTTACAGTCAGCTCACTGAAAATTGCTTCCAGCTGCTCTTTCTCTGTATCGCAGCCTGCTTTCTAGCGCTCCTATCAGGGAAATCGCTGCATTTCCATAGTTTACAGGGGTCCTCGCTTGCCTCTTGGACCATCTCAGGGAAAATACAGTTGGCCTGGACCTGCCCATTTTGCACATTAGGAAGCTGAGTCACAGGAGGTGATGGAGAGTCACATTGGAGTCAGGACCAGGACTCCGGGCCCCAGGCTTCCCATTTAGTGCACTGAGGAACCCAGAAAAGTGCCCACACTCCTGGTGGGCAGGGCCTGGAGGAGCGGGCATTGGGTAAAGGAAGGTGTGAATGAATGACTGCCTGAGCCTGAATGATGCCCAGGGAACCCAGAGACTGTCTGAGATGTAGTAAGTGCTGACATTTATTATGTGCTTGCCACCTACTGAGCATCAGGCCCCGTTCTAAGCATTTTCGACACATATTAATTATCTGATCCTCCTGATTCTCCAAGGAAGCTTTAATTGTTATCCCCGCCCACTCCTCACTCCCTCCCCCCACCCCCGCCATTTACAGAGAAGGAAACCAAGGCATGGAGAGGTTAAGTGCCTCAGCCAAGGTTGCAAGCTGATAAAAGGCAGGGCCAGGATTCAGACCACCTCCCAAGCCTGAGCCTCTGCTGCCTCCCTGCAGCCTCACAGTTAGCAGGCTCTGCACCCCTGCAGCCTGCAGTCCTCCATCCCTGGCCCACTTAGCTACTGCCTTCCCCGACGCTTTCCAGCCGGCAGTGGCAGTGGCAGGGGACAGGAGCGGTCACTCGCTCTCGGTCCAGCCATCACTTTCTCCTCCTCCTCTGCTGGCTGACCCTTTCTCTGTGGCTCTGGGCCCTAGACTGTGAGCTCCTGGATGGCCGGGGGCCCTGCCTGTCCATGAAGTGGATGAATGAGGGGTCCCGAGAGGAGGGGACTGGTCCCGTTTTTCTGGATGTTTGTGACTCTTCTCTCCTTGCCTCCTGCAGTGGTCGGGCTCGACATCCAGGATGAGATGGGCAGGCACGAAGTGGGGCACATTGACAACTCGATGAAGATCCCGCTGAACAATGGGGTGGGCTGCCGCTTCGAGGGGCAGTTCAGCATCAACAAGGTACAGAGACCCTGCCTGGTCCCCTCTCACCTTGTTCCCCATCCCCGTGGTCCCCTTCCTCCCTGGAAACTGGATGGTGGAGCTGTGTGCCCACTTGCCCTCCCCTGTGTCCAGAGCCCTGACAAGCTGAGGGCCAGCATCCAGGCACCTGACGGTTCCTGCTGAGAATCCGGGGGGTTGGGTTTCAGGCTCCCTGAGGTTTGGAGCCCCAGCTGGCTGGTTCAGGAAGGAGCTACTTCTCTCCCCAACGCAGAAGGAGTGGGTGGTGAGAAGACGATAGAATTGGCAGCCCTGAGCCCAAGTGTGCGTTCTAGCCCTACCCCATCTTGGCCAAGCAATGCCCTCCAGGTCACTAGAGCTGTCTTAACCTCAGTTTTCACACCTTTAGGCTGAGGATGTGATGATATAATAATATGATACCTTCTACTTTACAAAGTGTATGTGATGATTAAATGAGCTCTTACACATTCATTCATTCAAAACACTTTTATGGAGCACCTGCTGTGTTCCAGGGTGGGTTCCTGGCTCTGGGCAATGCCTGGACTAGGTGGGCAGCGTTCTTGCACTGGCGGGGCTTCTGTTCTAGTGGAGCGAGGCAGGCAGTGTGCAAGGTGAAAAGCATTTCAGTGGGTGGTCAGTGCTGTGATGAGGAATGAAGCAGGGGAGAAGTGAGAGTGGATGGGTTTGAAAGTACCTGGTCAGCTCCAAAGGACCATTCAGGTATTGCTGTTGTTTTGTCGCTAGAACCAGGAACTTCAGATCCTAAGTTAAAGGTGTGAGCGCGGTGCATTTGGGAGAGCTGGGGAATCCCGGCAGCAGCCAGCACTCCTCTCGGCTCTTTTTTCTATAAGATTTATTTATTTATTTTTGTGTGCCGGGTCTTAATTGCGGCGCACGGCATCTTCATTGCCGCACACAGGATCTTTGCTGTGGCATGTGGGATCTTTAGTTGCTGCATGCAGGCTCTTAGTTGTGGCATGCGGGATCCAGTTCCCTGACCAGGGATCGAACCCAGGCCCCCTGCATTGGAAGCACAGAGTCTTAACCACTGGACCAACAGGGAAGTCCCTTCTCGGCTCTTTTTATGTGTTATCACAGTGGAGCCTCTCAACAGCCCTGTGAGGTTGGCACCATTTTACAGATGAGGAACCTGAGACCCAGAGAGGTTAAGTATCTCAGCCAAGGTTGCACAGTTATCCCCATGTCCCACAACTCCCCTTCCCAGTCCCAGCCAGGCTGAGCCACTGGCTTCTGCCTGGCCTCCCGTAGCCTCTGCTCAGATGCCCTTCCTCTAATCCCTGCCATCTCAGTCAGAGGTTGCAAACTCACTGGCCACACACAACCCCAAAACCAGTTACATTTGCCCCATACAGTATTCAGATCCATCAGAGCCAGTATCAAAAGACCGGGAGTCCAGATTTCTGGCTTTTAAAAGTCAGAGGCTCTAGCCGCACTGGGCCCGAGTTTCACTGGAAACAACGATCTGGAGCTAATGACCCCTTTAGACAGTGAGCCGTCCTTCCTGCAGTCCCCGCTGGATGGCTGCGAGGCTTGGCCCAGTTGCTTGGGACACCTGGACCTGTCTCTCTGTCTCCACGTGGTCTCCCCATGTGGTTTTCTTCCATGACAGCTCAGGGCTCCTTAAGTGCTAAAGCAGAGACTATCACTTCTGCCAAACTTTATGGCTTAACAGGAATTAGGTGCTGGCCCGGGTTCCATGGGGGAGGGGGGGACCACCCAAGGGTGCGGGTGCTGGGAGGTGTGGTTCTTGGGGACTCTCTTTGCCATTTGAAGGTTTTAAGCAGGGAAGCAGTGCAGTCAGATTTATGCTTTATAACTGCACTATCGAATACAGTAGCCACCAGCTCCATTTAAGTTGATTAAAATTAAGTAAAATTCAGGCCCCCAGTCTCACTAGCCACACTGCAGGCGCCCCATAGCCCCATGTGGCTAGTGGCTACCGTGTTAGCACAGATAAGAAACATTTCCATCATCAGGGAGAGTTCTCCTGGACGGCAAACCTTTAGAAAGATCACTCTGTCGTCTGTTTGGGGAGAGACTGGACAGGACCAAGAGCAGAGGTCACAGACAGTGCTTGTGGCAGTGGCATTGGAGAGAAGGGTCCGGATTAGGGAGTGGAGTCAACAAGACTTACTGATCAGTTGGTTGTGGGTGGTGAGGGCAAGAGTGGAATCAGAGAAACCTCTTCGGTTTTTGTCTTGACAACGAGGCAGACCCACTTTCTAAGTATGGAAACTTGGGAAAGCATGGATTCTGTGCAAGGTGGGGCTGGGACTCGGTCTTTCAGTTTTGGACACATTTCATTCAGGATTCCCATTAGAGATGTTAAATTGGACGTTGAGGGGGTGCTTGTGGAGTGCAGGAGAGAGCTCTGGGCTGGAGATGTAAATGTAGGAGTCATCGGTAAACAGATGATGGTCTTCCTAGGTCTACATCAGTGCTGTCCAAAGTGGGGCCCTCAGATTGCAGCAACATGGATGGACCTAGATGATTATTATACTAAGTGAAGTAAGTCAGACAGAGAAAGACCAATACCATACGATATCACTTATATGTGGAATCTAAAATATGGCACAAACTTATCTACAAAACAGAAACAGGCTCACAGACATAGAGAGCAGACTTGTGGTAATCAAGGGGGAGGGAGAGTGGGGAAGGGATGGATTGGGAGTTTGGGGTTAGCAGACGCAAACTATTATATATAGAATGGATAAACAGCAAGGTCCTACTGTATAGCACGGGGAACTAATTGTATTCAATATCTGTGATAAACCATAATGGAAAAGAATATTTTAAAAAGAATGTATATATGTGTATAACTGAATCACTTTGCTGTACAGCAGAGATTAACACAACATTGTAAATCCATTACACTTCAATAAAAACAAACAAAGTGAGGCCCCCAAACCAGCAGTATCAGCACCACCTGGAACTTGTTAAGAAGGCAGATTCTAGGGCTTCCCTGGTGGCGCAGTGGTTGAGAGTCCGCCTGCCGATGCAGGGGACATGGGTTCGTGCCCCGGTCCGGGAAGATCCCACATGCAGCAGAGCGGCTGGGCCCGTGAGCCATGGCCGCTGAGCCTGCGCGTCCGGAGCCTGTGCTCCGCAACGGGAGAGGCCACAACAGTGAGAGGCCCGTGTACCGCAAAAAAAAAAAGAAAGAAAAAAAGAAAAGAATGCAGATTCTCAGGCCCCACTTTGGATCTACTGAATCTGTGTTATAACAAGCCCCGCAGGGGATCCTGATGCCACTCATGTTTGAGGATCATTGGTCTAAGCTAGATGACCTAGGGAGAGGTGTAGAACGTTCTAAACCTGGGGTCCACAGACGCCCCAGGGAATGCAGATGAAATTCAAAGAGTCTGTGGACCTGTATGGGGAAAAAAATGACGTTTATTTTTACGAAGCTCTAAGTCAAATTTAGCGTTCTCTTCTATGATGAACGTAGGCAATGGACCATAGTAGCATTAGCAGCACCCTTGACCGTGTCACCAATAGAAATTGCCGATATGAACATCACATTAAAATTGTCACAGATCATTCTGAGATGCTGTTTACATTCATTGCTGTTTTGAAAGTACGGTAATTTGTTGATCCGCGACCAGGTCTCGTTATTTGCTGCATTAATAAAGACGCATGTGCAAATGTTTGATCTATTGTAATTACTGTTTAAAACATCGTTTCTTTCCTCTGTGATCCTGTGTGTTTTATGCATTCGAAACTTTTAAGGCATTTACAACGTAGGTGTCGGCAGACTGGCAACGGGTCCACGGCACCAAAAATGTAAGAACCTAAGGTCTCGATAAGGATGCAGTTTGAGGACCGATTTCTGGTGCATGCCAGTGTTTAGAAGTGGGGAGGAAAGATAGAAGGAGCAGCCAGATAGGTAGGGGGAAACCAGGGCTGAGTGGGCCCCAGAATCTGGAAGAGAACATGAATCAAAGAGGAGGGCTGGTGCTGCAAGGATGGGGTGGACCACTGACCCATGTGCTGCAGGGAAAGCCCATGTGGGAGAGAAAGGGGCCACTGCACAGCCAAACCCTTGGGATGCTGGCTGCAGTGGAGGGCACGCCTTGGAGATGAGGGAAGGCCAGTGTGGGCACAATGCAGGGAGGTGGGCGAATTGTTGGTGGGCCAGGCTCTCCTCACTCTGCCTCTGATGCCCTCTCTCTGCCCCCATCTGTGTGCCTGGAGAGCTGCTGCTCACCCACAGGTCTCGTTGACATGCGTGCCTGAGTGGGAGCCCTCCCCTGCCCCTGCCCCTCCCATCATGATCCTTATGTTGCTCTTGTCCATATCACATTCTGACTTCCTTTGACCATTGCCCCCCGCCCCCCGCCCCCGGCTCATTCACTCATACATCCTGCTCTTGAGGGTCTGCTGTGTGCCTGGCTCCACACTTGGTACTGGGGTGCAGTGCCCAGAGAAGCAACTGGTGTCCCTGCCCTTAGTGGCACTTACAGTCTATTGTGGGGTGACAGGTAAACATTCAAACAAGCCAATATATAATTTGATGAAGCAGCCAGGAAGAGAATGAAGGGGGTATTATGGTGGGGAATTGAGGAGGAGACCCACTGAGATAGGGTCATAAGGGAAGGCCTGTCTTCAGGGTTGAAGGATGGTTGAAGATGAACAGACACATTCACGTCTCCCTATTGGGGGGCCTCCCCTAGGAGGGTATGATCACCTGGGTTAAACAGATATAAACACCTCAGACGGTGAACAGGAGGGACCACGTTTACTCAGCACCGAGTATGGGGTGGGCACAGGAGAGACAGGACAACCACCCAGGAGATCGCCCAGCGCCACGCTCTCTTCAGCTTGGCAAACATGCCTCAGGCTGTGGGTGGCTTCCCTTAGACAGGCTCCAGTGAGGCCCCCCCGCTGGCTCTGGCTGAACCGGAGCTTGCTGTTTGGGGTCAGACAGACCTATGGTTGAGAATCCTGGCTACAGTGCTCACTGGTTGAATGACTGGGCAGTTTAGCCTCTCTCAGCCTTGGTTTCCTCATCTGTAAAATGGGATAATGATACTGCGCTCACAGGTTGTAAGTTGTGAACAGATTAAAATTTGTAAAGCACATATGGCAGTAGGGATGGGACAAGTCTCGGTGCCCTTCCCCGGCTGGCCTTATCTCCTGTCCGCGGGGTGTCTGTGATCTCATTATCTGGCACCCGCCGTCACTTGGCTGCAAGTATGCTCATGAAATGTGCATGGGTGACATCCAAGAAGTGGGCCTTCTCTGGTCAGGGGGCAGCTGAGATTCTAGAAGAGGGTCACACCAGCCCTCACCTTTTGGCTGCCGTCGCCCGTTGGGCTCTCACCCGACCCTTTACCAGTATTAACTCATTTAGTCCTTGTAACAGTCCTAAGGAAACAGGCACAGGGGATTAAGTGACCTGCTAAAGGGCCGGGAGCTAGGATTTGAACCCAGGCTGCCTGGCACCAGGGCCCCTGCTCTGTCTCCTGCACCCCTGCTTGTTGCTGCTTCTGGCCAGCATCTCGGTCACAGCTCAGGCCAGCCTCTGCCCCCCACCCTTGGAAGGTTAAGAGTTCGTGCCTTCCTGGAGCTCCTAGTCAAGGGGTGCTCAGATAAGAAAGCCAGCCGTGATGACAGGTGAGGTCAGCAGCTGGCCCCTGCCCCTATATCTCCCAGCATCAGGCTCATACTTGCCCTGTGGCCCCCTTATCCGTCCATCAGGAAGTCAGCCAGCAGCCGGATGTCAGAGTTCACATGTTTCAAGCTGCACCAGCAGCCCCCAGCAGGCCCCCAGCAGCCCGGAGTCCTTGCTCAATCACCCAGCCACCCCGGAGGAGGACAGGATGGGCCAGGGTTTGGGGCCTGGCTCCATCTATATGTTTTTAAAACCCGTCAGAGACAATGACGTAGGTTCCTAAGTCACAGCTCTAAAAGCGTCGTCTTTGCTTTCTTCAGCCCAGCGTGTGCTGGCGTGAGTCAGCCACCTGTGATGGATTCCATGCCGAGGGGGTGTGGGTCACTGAGTCACAGCCTCAAGGGGCAGCAGCGGGTGGCAGATGTGCGGGCGCCAGCCTCCTTGACTCACCTAACTCTGGGAGCGTGAGGCCCAGACTCCAAACCCAGTTCTGAACTCCGCCCACGGCCCTGTCCATGGGAGGCCCCATGTCACTGCATAGAAAAACTCTGAAGGATGCACACCGGATGCTATTTTTTTCTTACTTCTGGGGGCGGTAGGCAATGGGGACTTTAGTTCTGACTTTATCACATGGATTTTTTTTTTTTTTTTTTTTTTTTGCGGTACGCGGGCCTCTCACTGCTGTGGCCTCTCCCGTTGCGGAGCACAGGCTCCGGTCGCGCAGACTCAGCGGCCGTGGCTCACGGGCCCAGCCGCTCCGCGGCATGTGGGATCCTCCCGGACCGGGGCACGAACCCGTGTCCCCTGCATCGGCAGGCGGACTCTCAACCACTGCGCCACCAGGGAAGCCCTATCACATGGATTTTTAATAGTGAAAATATATCCAGGTATTATTTATATAAGTAAAAATGAAGTTTAAAGTATTTTTAGAATACAGTAGGGTTTTCCCCACACCCTGCCCATGTACATGCTTGTTCCCTCTTCTGGGAGGGTTCTTGTCTCTTGGCTCAAACATGTTCATCCTGTAAACCCAACCCAATAACACCTGCCATCGGCTTTGTATTCACCTCATTTAATCCTCCCATAACCTTTCTTGGTTATTATCCCCATTTTCTTGACGGAGAAACTGAGGCACAGAGTGGTTAATGACCTTGCCCAAGGTCCCACAGCTAGGAAGAGAGGATGGACTGGAGCCCGCATGTGGCCCTCACCTGCTACTCTACCACGGGTAATTGGGCCCCTGAAGCGGGCAGTGCTATCCCTCCAGGGAGATCTTGCCGAGCTGTTGTTTCTGTTCACCCCATCCAGACCCAGCAGGTTGCCCCCTCTTCCAAGCAGCCGATGACACACTTGACTGTGAGCTCACTGAGCCTGGGCCATGCCCTGTTAGCCTGGTACCTCTCACGTCAGTCCAAAGCTTAGGCCCTAGTGAAGACATTAATATTCCTGCAGGAAACCCACAACTTTGTGTTTGAGACAGGCGTGCTTACAAAATAAGCGGATGCTAAGCCGTAAACCTTATTCCTTCCTCTAGTGCAGCTCGTTAAACTTTTGTTGAGCTGGAATAAAATAAACCCTGAGTTTTTCAGTGTGGTGTTTGGGGCCTTTGCTAAACAGCCCCACCTCCCTCTTAATGCCTCTTTGTTTCCTGCTGTGGCCACTCCCCCAGGCCTCTCTTTTATTCGGGGTTCAGTAATACCAAACTCTTCTAGTTTCTTACACATGCCCACCAACTGGGCAGTTTCTGATCTCCATACTTGTTCATGCTGTTCCCTCTGCCCAAATGCCTTTCCCCTTATTCCTGAGTGATGCAGACTCATCTTCAGAGCCTTAGCACAGGTTGTTCTTTCCCCTGAGAACACCCACAGCTGCGTTGGGGGCCCTTCCCCATGGCTCCCACAGTCTTTGCATCCCTCTGGTCCAGTGTAGGTCATGCAGTCTCATTTTCTGTTCCAAGTCTGTGTCACAGCAGGCCAGGGGCTCATCCAAGGCCAGGCTTTCGTCTGGATCATTTCCCAAGCTTTGCACCTCTTCAAAGGCTGGCTCCACGTGGCCATCAGCCCAGGGCCGCTGAGGTCAATGGCCGTGGGTTGTTGTTTTTTTAATTTATTTATTATATTTTTATTTATTTTTGGCTGCGTTGGGTCTTCGTTGTGGTGCGCGGGCTTGTCATTGCGGTGATTTCTCTTGCTGTGGAGCACGGGCTCTAGGCGCACAGGCTTCACTAGTTGTGGCACACGGGCTCAGTAGTTGTGGCTCACAGGCTGTAGAGCACAGGCTCAGTAGTTGTGGCACAGGGGCTTAGTTGCTCCGCGGCATGTGGGATCGTCCCAGAGCAGGGCTCAAACCCGTGTCCCCTGCGTTGGCAGGAGGATTCTTAACCACTGCGCCACCAGGGAAGTCTGATGGCCGCGATTTTGACAGGTGACCATAGCAAGTTTCTTCACTGCTCTGAGCCTCAGTTTCCTTTTCTGTAAAATGGGAATTACCAGGTGTCAAAGCCAAAAGTGCTGTTTTAAGGATTAATGTCATTTACTCATTCTTTAATTCATCCCATACATATTTATTAAGCACCTGCTCTGTGCCAGAGCCTGGGGAATACAGCATCAAATCAGACAAAAACCCTGCCAGCATGGAGCTTATATTCTCGTGGGAGGACACAGATGAGAACAAGATGAGGATAAGATGGTGGGTGATGCTGAGTGCTTTAGCGACGTAAGGGGCTTGGGGGATGTGGGGGTCAGTCAGGCTCCAGAGCAGAGGCCTGAGGGAGAACCATGTGGAAAAGGGTTCCAGGAAGGGGGCGCAGGCACAAAGGCCCGAGGACCACACTGGCACTGTTGGTCGGCGCAGCAGGAGGCCGGCGTGGCCAGAGGGAATAAGCAGAAGAGGACGTGAGGATGTGGCTTCAACTCAAGAGAAGGGAAGCCTTGGAGGGTCCTGGGCAGAGGGGTGACGGGATCAAACATTGGGTTCAAAAGGCCCCCTCTGGCTCCTGTTGGGGAAAGGCCTGGGGACCCCAAGGGCAGAAGCCCGGAGCCCAGTGGGGAGGCTGCCGCCTTGTCTGGTCTAGGGAGGCAGTGGAGGCTTGAGGGCTCAGATGCTGGGCGTCTCGAGGGTGGAGGTGACAGCATTTCCTGTTGGGTGGGACGTCAGTGTGAGAGAAAGACGGGGCCAGGATGACACCAAGGGTTGGTCTGAGTATCTGGGAGGAGAGAGGCCCCCGGAGACTCCGTGGAGGCCTCCTCAGCGCCATTCACTGAGTAGACATTCATTCAGTAACTCTCACTGGCTGTGCCCTGCACAGCCTTGAGACCCAGGGAGGAAAGTGGGCTGCTGTGGTCTTGCCTTAAGGAACCCCCAGTCTAGAGTGATGGGGCAGATTTGGGTGGGTGACGGTGCTGATCTGGAGTTCAAGGAAGCTTCGTTAGTCTGCAGGCCTAAAGGTCATTCCCCGACCCCCTGGGGGGGAAACAGCCAGGAAGCTGATGGTGGGCAGCTGCCTTTTTGAGCCGTGGTCTTGAGCCACGCACCCAGCTGGGTCCTTCACATGCACCCTCCCACCCACAGCCCCAGCAGTCCTCTCGGGTAGCCACTGTTGACACCCCCTTTCCACAGACGAGGAACCAGAGGCTCCTGTCAAGTTCCTCTGCCGGGAAGTGGCCAAGCTGGGATCCAAATCCAGATCTGCCTGACCGCAGGGTGAAGCCCTGCACCCCACCCTCTGGGGTAGCCGACCCAACTCCTAAACTTTCCATCTCTCCCCCAGGTCCCGGGCAACTTCCACGTGTCCACACACAGTGCCACAGCCCAGCCACAGAACCCGGACATGACCCATGTCATCCACAAGCTCTCCTTTGGGGACACGCTGCAGGTGAGAGGGGCACAGATGGGGTGGCTGGAGGTGGGTGTCCAGGGGCTGCATCACCAGAGCCTTCTGTCCTCCCTGGACATAGAGAGATGCCCTCTAGAAGGGTCATGCCCTTCGAGCCTCTGCTCCATCACACAACCCCTCTGCCTTGCTTCTGAGCATACGACTGCCGTGTCATCAACGTTGCACTCAACTTGGAACCTCGGCTTGAGACCAGGGCCTGGGGGAGGGGACTGGCTTTCATGAGCAAGTACTAAGCGCTCGTGCTTTCTCTGTGCCAGGGCAGCCTCATGAGGCAGGAGGCGGCACCGCGTCTTACAGACCTGGAGCTGGGCCCAGAGAGGCCATTTGTCCAGGGCCCCCCAGCAGGCATCTGCCTCGAGTCCAGTGCCCTGTCCGCTGTAACGTCAGCGCCCATGTCCATTGAATAGGCGTGAAGGAAGTGTCCTGAGACTCCTTGTTGTGATTTTGATGGAGAGGGCCACGTCCAGTAGGCCCGGCCCGACAGTTTCCTCCCCATGGCAGCAGACGCTGACCGCCTGATCTCTGCCAGCTGCGGGCAGGGCAGCTGTGATGTTCCATCTCTCCTCCACCCCCAGCAGCACAGTGCTGAAGGGGAATTGTGCCACACCCTGCGTGACAGAGGGAATCGAGGCTCAGAAGGGGAAGTAACCGCTCCAGCTGTGGTGCTGGCATCGTGACCCGGCTCCTGACCCCAAGCCTGGCTTGATGAGAATCCTGTTTCCTAGTTGAGGTTGCTGGGTGGGTGCCCTCCAGGCACGGTGAGCTGTGCACGGGGCCCTCGCAGGCCCACGGGCACACGCATACACACTGTTCCGACACCGTGTGCACACACGTCTGCTCAGACTCACGCACACAATCATGAGACACACACCGAAAAGTGTGCCCTGACATACGTGTGCTCATACATGCTCCCTAAGACCACCCACTGGACGGACACACACACACACACACACACCACCTAGAGATACACACAGACCCACCCGGCTGGGACATCTCACATACAGACCCAGAGGCACACACATGCCTGCACTGCTCCGCCCCCCACACATGCTGCATACGTCCGTGTGCGGTTGATGCTGGTTGAATGCTTTGTGCGTGCTGAGCACCTTACTTCACAAGCCCGATCCTCTTTTACCCTCTCAGCAGCCCCAGAGGTAGATACAATATATTGTCTCCATTTTTCAGATGAGGAAACTGAGGCACCGAGAGGGTAAAGCCTGGTGCAGAGCCTGGGTCTGAATCAAGAGTCTGGCTTCGGGCCGCACCGCGGGGACTGCCTCCCGTGCCCGCTCTCACTCCTTTCTCCCTTTGTGTTGCTTATGCTTCCTTCCCGGGGCACCTTTGCCCAGCCCAAGTGACCCGGTCATCGCCTTCCCAGCCTTCCTGGAGGCCCCAGAGAATTTCCTCTGGGAGACGGTGCTTGGGAGCAGAGAAGGCCCAGTCTCCCTGGGCCAGACTTACTGTCTACACACTCAGTGAAGCACGGCCTGCCCTGGGACTGCAGACTCACTTCCTGCAGGTGACTTCACACAGGCTTCACGCGCACACCTCCCATCTCTCCATCCAAGGGACTGCTGTGTCTACGTTGCCCAGCCTGCCTTGCTGGGTTCAAATCCTGGCTCCACCACTTAACTCGTTGTCTGATATTGGAGAAATTATTTAGCCTCGCTAAGCCTCAGTTATCTCATCTGTAAAATGGGGACAACAGTTGTACCTGCCTCATCGAATTGTAGTGAAGATAAAATGAGTTAATGCACGTGAAGCTCTTAGAACAGTTGCCTGGCACAGAGTAACCAGTCAGCGAAATGAGCTGTGGCCGTCGTAGTTGTCCTCTGCTCTCATTCTGCACCAGGCCCTGCAGGGTAGGGTGTTGCCGGCGCACAGGGGCTCACACGGCCATGGGGGAGACAGACGTGGGATGCTCACCACCCCAGTGGGACGGGAGCTGACAAGCCACAGGGCCCTCCATATATGAGCGCTGGGCAGCACCCCAGTTGCCTTTGCAACCCACCAGCTCAGCAGATCCTCGACACAGCCGGGGAGGCAGGCACTGTGAACCCCAGTGTGCACGTGGGGAGACTGAGACCGGAGTCACGACCCGGGGCCGTGCAACTCACTGGCAGCACCACCAGAATCCACACTCCTTCCTCATGGGAACTTTCGACCTCTTCAGCCTGCACTGAAGCCTGCACTTTCTCAGCTAGAGAGCAGTGTTTAGATGACCCTTTGTTTAACCCTCACAAGAACTCCCTGAAGGCTGCTGGGTGGCATTTATTTTTCCTGAGGAAGAAACAGGGTCAGAGAAGTTCAGTAACTTGCCCAGAGTCATATACCTTGAAAACCAGGTGTGTCTGGCCCCGGGTCTTCTTTGACTGTGCCTCATAGGTTCATGGATTCATCAGACCCCCTCAAAATTTCTGCTCTGCACCAGGCTCTGTGCAAGGCTCTGGGGTAACAGCGGTGGATAAACCATACAGGATTCTTGCCCTCAAGTGAAGAAGAGAGTAAATGTAAATAAATGTAGTTACAAGGGACAAGAGAAGCATAGGATTCGGGACAGTGATGTGGAGGCGGGGGGTGGGGTACCCCCAAGCCTGGGAGGTCAGGGAGGGCTTCCCTGAGGAGGTGACATCTGAGCCACGCGCTAAAGGGTGAGAAGGATTTAGCCAAGCACAGGACAGGGAAGTCTTGCATATCACCCCTGTCCTAGAGAACCCACTCTGTGGCACATCCAACCAGTCATTTTCTTAGAAAAGACCCTCAAGGTCACTTTCAGAAAAAATGGATCAGCAAGTGTCCATGACATCAGAATGATGTTCTGTACATGAGATTCCAGAGGCTCATCAGAGTCAGCAGAGAGGGCTCAGCAGTGTCCATCTGGAGGGGGGAGCAGAGTTTTAGGTGGAGCGAGAGACCCACGATAGGTTTAGGAAGGTGGGGGCTGACCCAGGCCGGTGGGTGTCATAGAAAGAGCACCCACCTGCCATGTGGAAGACTGGCCGTGAGGCAAGGCTGCAGGTAGGGAGGTGAGGAAAGGGCTACAGCCAAGGCCAGGGGACAGGAGGAGAAGAGAGGAAGAAGAGGGGCAGCCTTGCATTACTGTCTGCTGCTATAGTACAGGACAGTAACAGCCTTCCGCTTGGCCCTTATGGCGGAAATAGGATTTTTTAAAGATGTAGAACACTTAGCTGAGGATTTATCTATCCATCCGTCATCCATTCAACAAGTAATTATTGAGCACCTACTACGTGCCAGGTCTTGCACATATCGTGGTCCCTGCCCACGTGAAGTATTGTATAGTCTGGAGGGGAGGACAGAAATGAATCAGATAATCGTACAAATGAATGTCAGATAAAACCCTGACATGCAACGATGTGAGGGACTATTCTAGCACTCTTGCCTCTACAGCCACTGTCCTCTTGGGTTAGAAACCAAGTCTTTAGACAGTCAGTCCCGAGGCAGCAATGGACAAGCTTTCCTCTGAGCTTCTTAAGTGTGCAGTTGTGTTAAGTGCTCGATAAACATCAGCGACCTGAGACCAGGATCAGGGTCAGGTCACCCACTGTTCCTGGAGTGGCCCTCGCTGCAGGAGCCTGTCCCCTCCTACCTCTCTGACCTCTTTCCTTTCCACTCCTCACCCCCTTCCTCTCTAGGGCTTCACGGGCTCTGCTTCTCAGTCTCCAGACTCATGTGTTTGCATGAGCTACTGGCGTGATTAACTTCCCACTTTCCTACAAATCTTGGTGTCAGTGTTACTTCCCCCAGGAAGCCCTCCAGGATGCCTACCCCAGCAGCCCCTGTTAACCATGCCCATGATGACATGCTCCATGTATCGGGCATACTTTGTCCTGCTTTAGATTCTCCTTGAGGGTGACCTGGTTTCCCGTTTGTCCTCAGAGGAGAGGTGGGACGTGGCCTTCAGCCCTTGCCAGGGGGACACAGCTGGGCCGGCTGCCGTGAGGAGGAGTGTCTTCACAACTGCTATATGTTCCCCACAGCAGACAGGGTCGGAGGCCAGCAGCCCTGGGTCCTCTTTCAGAGGGCTGTGGGGGGTCTCAGGAGGAGCATTGCTGAGACCCAGCTCTACCTTTGCTTGAGTTTTCTGTGTGCCTTAATGGAAAGAGCCATTCCATGTAGGCTTGAGGTCAGACAGACCTGAATTCAGAGTTCAGTTCCGCCACTTACCAGTTGTGAGATGCTGGACAAATTTTGGTGCTTCTCCAAGCTTTGGTTTGCTCTTCTGTAAAGTGGGCCCATGGTCCATCATTAGGGGCATTAAATGAGATGACGCTAAGTACCCAGGACTGACTGTCTCATAGTAAGTGCTCAAGATGGGAAGCAAACTAGTGCCTACCATGTGTCAGGCCTCTGCCGCGTCTGTATCTTGCTCGCCACGACGTCTCTACGAGACAGACCATGCGGGATCCCCGTTTTACACACGGGTAAGGTCCCTAGACCAGGTTGTACCTGGCCATTCTCCCACAGCCAGGACCAAGCCTAGAGGTGGTAGCATCCTGGGGTCAGTCCCTCACTGTGCTTCTCCACAGGTCCAGAACGTCCACGGAGCTTTCAACGCTCTCGGGGGAGCAGACAGACTCACCTCCAACCGTATGTACCCCATACCCACGCTGGGAACAGCTTTCTGCCCCAAGATTCCCAGTGCAGCAGGGAGGGAACGGGGTGGAGAGGGAGGGAACGTTTACCAAGCCCTCGCTGTAAGCCAAGCTGTTAATGCTTCATTCCCACAGCTAGCCTGTGAGGAAGTGGAATTATCCCCATCTCACAGAGAAGGGAAGAAAAGTGACTTGTCGTGGCAGTCCTAGGCACATCATCACTGCTCCGTGAATACCGGATGTTATCATTATTATTATCGTTACTGCCACATAATTGTTGTCAGTTGAGATAATCACCCTAGATCCCACAGGGAGTGGTGACAGAGCCAGAATTCATCCTGGCTCCAAGTGGCACCGTGAGAACAGGGCTGTGGGTGGTTCAGCCAGATCTGGCCACCTGGGCTGCCCCCCACCCCACCCCCTCCTCCTGCTTCAGCCCCTCCCACCCACAAATGGCCCCTCCCTGAGCCTCCCCCCCACAGGGCTCCCTGGCACCTTGGCCCAGATTAAAGAGCGTGCCACATCTTTACAGACCTGCAGAAGAGCACATATACCTACACACCTGTGCAGACGCACGTGGGGCCTTGCACAGAACGGGCCTGGGAGGTCTGTCTGCTCAAGCGGATCCACCCACTGGGCTCTGTAGGACAGGTTACCAAGGCTTTTCTTATTTCCTCACCTGAGCTCACCTTTTCACCCATATGTCCTTAATCGTTTCTTAAAATACATTCACAGGCAGACCTCGGAGACATTATGGGATCAGTTCCAGGCCACCTCAGTGAAGTGAATAATGCAATAAAACAAATCACAGGAATTTTTTGGTTTCCCAGTACATAGGAAATTTATGTTCACACCACACTGAAGCCTGTTTAGTGTGCAGTAGCATTATGTCTTTAAAAACAATGTAAATACCTTAATTTAAAAATACTTTATTGCTAAAAAATGCTAACCGGCATCTGACAACACAGGGTTACCACAAACCTTCAATTTGTAAAAAAAAAAAAACAAAAAACAAAAAAACACAGTGTCTTTGACGGGCAATAAAGTGAAGCAATGAAACGAGGTGTGCCTGTACTCTCTACCAGCCTAAGCATGGAATGGAATTGGGATAATCCAAGCAAAAGAGGACTGCCCTCCATGACCTGCCCCAACAAATCAAGCTTCTCATTTCTCCGTGTCCCTGGGAATCCTTGCCCGTGAGCAGAAGTCGTTTTTTCCAAGCAGCTTACCTTCTGATTTTTGTGCCTGGTGTTATATCATAACCACAGTTCGTGTAGAGTTTTTCCACTGGTAATGGAGGCACGGTTGCCCATCTAGCAGCTCTGCTGTGCTTTAAGGCACTGTCTTTTCACGGAAAACGTCTGGTTTCTACCTTTTCACCATTGCAGTAACGCCTCTGGTATTTACAAGACTTGCTTTACATTTATCGTATTGTTTCCCAGCTGGGTCCGTACCCACTCATGCTGCTTCCCGCAGCGTGTCAGTGTGTAACTGCGCCCCCTGGTCTTCACGCAGATGTCTGATTATACTGGAGGGAGACGATTCTTCGTATGGTGGGGTGTTCATCGTGGTTCTGCGTGCGGGCAGCGTGCTGTCCCAAGGGGCCTGTCCCCACCTGCTTGCGATTAGCCTGGACCTCTCAGCTGCCTGATACTGGAAGAAGATCAAGCTAGGAAGGCCCCAGGGTGTGCAGGCTGATGGAGGGTGTGGGCAGAAAACCTTTCCTGCTCCCGGGCTACTGACGAAAGCCATCTCAGGCTGGCTTCAGTGGAAAGAGAGATGCATGAGATGCACCAGACAGCCGGGGTAGAGCGGGCTCTCATTTCCTCAGCTCTCAAGCCTGGTACCCCCCGCAACCCCGTCCCCGCCGCTTGTCCCTCTGCTCCCAGGTCCTCCATGGGGGGCTGCTTCTTGTCATTCAGGTCTCAGCTCAAATGCCACCACCTCAGAGAGACCCTCCCTGACCGCCTTTTGTACAATAGCCCCCAGGCCTAGCAACACACCTGCTTTTCTTCCTAGCACAGATCACTCTGTTTGAAGATACTGGCAGTGACTCTATTGTACCAAAGGCCTTAAAATTGGTCATTGCCTTTGAGTCATCAATTCTACTTAGAGGAGAGTGAGCTAAGGAAACAAATACGAGAGTGTGCAAGGATTTAGGAAAATAATGGTCGTTTAGGTCATTGTTTATAAGAGTGAAAATGAGCCGCAGCGTCAGTGTCTGGCCCCAGGGGCCTGGTCGAGCACACTGTGCATGGCCTTGCTGGGGGATGAGCGCAGTGACCGTGATGTGTCAGAACCTCACTGGTGTTCAGGCAGCCAGCACCTATTGAGCACCTGCTATGTGCCAGGCGCTGTGCGAGGGGATATGGCGATGGGTAAAACCAATGCCCTGGACCTTACGCTGTATCTTAGACCTGAAACAGCGTCCATGGTGTTCAGTTCTCAGAAGAAGGTTCAGTACGATCCAATTTTATATTTATGTTTAGGGGAATAGAAATATAAGTATAAATAGAAATCTAGCAGTGTCTACATGAGAATGCGAATCTCCGATTTTCTGTGGAGGGTGGCTTTGTGGGTGATACCTTCTTACGATCATCTGTGTGTTTTACAAATTTGAACAGAACTATTACAGGTGTGATTTTCATGAGGCGTTCACTCTCTCGTTCCTTCAGGTTTTTAACGCGGGGCCGTGGGCATTTGGAACTCCGTATTTCAAGTGTGGTCTCTGTGCTCCTGGCTTAAAATACAGATTCTGAGCCCCACCCCAGACCCACTGAACAGAACCCTTGGGGTGAGGCCCGGGTGTCTGCCTTTTAAATCCTGGGTGGCCCTAGTGCTCCTGAAATCTGAGCACCGGTGGGGTTGAGCAGAGGGATGTTGGGGTCTTCATGGGCTTAGCCCTGAGGCTGCAGGACATTTCCCAGGTTTTTAGAGGAGTCAGGTCTCAAGAGGGTTCAAGAAACACCGCCCTTTCCTTACCAAGACGCAGTGTTGGCAGGAAGAGGCTGTGGACACCGTCTACGTCCCCTACCCTTTCACAGAAGATGAGTCCAAAGACTCAGGACTGACTCAGCCAGGAGACCAGGATTAGAGCCCACAAGCCTGAATTTCTGTGTTGTTTTAGCTGCGTGGTCCCTGACCCGAGATTCTAGAAGGCAACGATAGAGGGGTCTGTGAGCTTCTCCCAGCATCCCAGAAGGCCCAAGGGAATATCACCTTTCCCGGGATGCTATGTAGCAGCTTTGGGCCGGCATTCCATCAGCCTAGTGTTTGATTCCGGTTACCTCATGCTTATCAGAAGCTGATTCATCTGTTCTTCTGTTCACGCCTCTGTCCAGTCAGCTCTCCATGCATTCATTCATTCAATAAGCGTTTGCCACCGTCCACTTCGTACCAGGCCTTGCGCAGGGTTCTAGGGACACAGAGATGAGCAAGGCTCAGTCCCTGCCCTCCGCAGTCTCCGCCATCCAGTGGGGAAGGGGTAAGAGTTACAGTGGAATATGACAGGACCAGGTGGAGGAAGAACTAATCTCCCGTTAATTGAAAATGGGGAAAGAAATTAATCAGTCATTATAGATAGGTGCAGTTTTTCTGGTTGGTGGATTCTTTTTTAAAACTTGAACCCAGTTTTTCCCCAAAGTAACAGTATTCAAACAGGACGAGAGGGTGCACAACAAAATGTGACCTTTATCAAATCCTGCCTCCTGTCCCGCCCCCCACCAGAGGCTAGAACCACAGATAGTTTCTTGGGCATCTTTTCAGAAAATTCTTCTCTACATTCTTCACGCAGGTAGAGGAGTGAGTCTTCCCTGCCCCCAATACATGGAAACATGTTATTCACCCTGGTCCCTAACTTAGTTCTTTTCACTCAGTGATACCCCCTGGGAGAGTGGCCTCTTCCACACACCCCTTCTCACCAGCTGCCCTGTGGATGGACATTAGGGTTGTTATTAGAATTGAACATTATATACAGTGCAGGAGAAAAGATCCTGACCGATGGAGTCTTTCGATTCCTGGTGCCCAAAGGGAGAAATGATGAGGGGTCGTTTGGTGGTGAAATTGTGCAGACTGAGTACCTCCCCACACCCCGCAACGGCAAGCAGGTTTAGGGTTGAAACGAGCTGCCGGCCGGGCAGTACCCATCCCCCTGCCTCATGCTACTGTGTCCTTCCCGCAGCCCTCGCCTCCCACGACTACATCTTGAAGATCGTGCCCACGGTTTACGAGGACAAGAGTGGCAAGCAGCGGTACTCTTATCAGTACACGGTGGCCAACAAGGTACATGGGTGGCAGCTGCGTGCAATAGCGCCCTCTGCTGGTTGAGAGCCGAGGTGACAAGTGTCTGGGCGCGGTCTCCTCTGATTCCCTTCAACGGGCCTTTCCTGGAGGGGTGATCTACCCTGGGTAAAGATGGGAGGCCAGTCTCAGAGTCAAGGGGAGGAAATCGAACCGGGTCATAGGGTGTGATCTGTTGGAGAAAGAGCAGGCAGGTGACCTGTCCCAAAGGTCTAGGGCTTGGAGACATCTCCACTGCCCTGTATCTGGCCCTGATTATTCAGGCACGGGACCCTGATTGGTTAGCACACAACAGATGCTCTGGCTCGTGGGGCACAAGCTCGTTATCCAGAATCATGAGGCTCTGGAATTACACCAGATGGCTGTTGGTTAACAGGTATGTCCCAGGACCCCGATACTCAAATTCACGGAGATGCAGGCAGGCCTTGGTGGGAAGCAAAGCACAGTCAGAGCCAGCAGAATGGGGTGACAGACAGTGGTTTCAAGCCAAGACAGCCTCAGTCTCCCTGGAGATGACCCTGCCATGGGACATGAATGGTTGAAGCCCATGGGTTGAGGCATCCCCAATAGACCCCTTTACACCAGGACTCTCCTTCTTCTTCTGTTCCAGGACCGCCCAGACCCCTTAAGGTGGTATATTGTTTGGCTCTAATAATAATAATAGTAAGAGTAGTAGCTATCATTTATGGATTACTTACCATGGGCTGCACATTATGCTAAGCTCTCTACCTCCACCATCTTTTTCAGTCATCAAGGCAGCTCTGACATTGGGACTATTACTGTCCCCATTTTACAGATTTTGCCACTGAGGCACTGAGAGGTGGTCCTGGAGCTATAACATGGCTGAATGGGGATTAGAACCAGCTTCTCCTCCAGCTCCAAAACCTGGTCTCTTGATCACATCACCTGTTCAGCCTGAACCAGGGGCCTCTGAGTCTGCCAGGCTGGGAGCTACTCTCTCTTGGGTGACTTGGGGTCCCTCTACTCTGCTCCACCTACACTGATGCTCTGGTGTATCTCTCCGAGGCAGAGGGGTGCTGTTTCTTGGAGGGCGTCTCACTGGAACCCTCAAGCGCTGACAGCATCTGACAAATGGGAGCAAGTGGAGGCAGTGTGAACAGAAAGAGTGTGGGCTGTGGAGCAAACTTCCGTTTCAAACCTGGCTCGGTCACTCACTAGCTCTGTCACCTGGGACAAGTCACATAACCGCTCTGTGCCTCAGTTTACTCATTTGTAAAACAGGGACGGTGCCCACCTCATAAGGTCGCTGTCAGATGAGGCAGTGTTTTTAAAACCACCGAACCCACAAAGAAGCCTTTGGCAAATGGTACCTACTGCCGCTGTTTTTTATTATTTTCCTCTGTCCCTCAGCTCTGGGCTGTGACCCAGACAGTCACCCTGCCCCATGAGCTCTCCCTGGGGAAAGCTGATCTTGTTTTGCCCAAGGCTCCTTCCCTTGAGGCTTTGGCAAAGGCCCATCAGCCTGGACAGCTTGCTCAGCTCCCTCTGCGGCCTCAGCCCTGGCCCGCACTGTGAGCGCGTGAGGCTGCGCCCATCGGGGCCAGTGGCAGTCCAGCAGAGGAGGCAAGTTTCAGGGTTGTCCTTAAAGAAGCTGCAGGGCTTGGGCCTTAGCATTTGGGGTTGGGGCTAAAGTCTGGTCTCCAGTTGCTGAGGACAAATGAGACTAACCGAGAGGTTTTCAGCGTCCTGAAGTGGGGGCCCTGTTAATTCAGCCCCTTGGCATCCTTGGAGTCCCGGCCAATGCTTTCTGAGGAAGGCATGTGGTGGGGCTGTGCCCTCTGACTTTCCAGTTCTGTGTGTTCCTTCTTTGAAGAAGCTTACTCCCCACATCTCACTCACACACACGCACACCCTCCTCAGGATGTCATGAGGACTGTCCCCTCCTTGCCAAGCTGTCCAGACACCCCTGGGGAGATTGGGCCATTCGTTCATGGTGCTGCAGTATTGCACATATTTTTACATGCCTCCTTCTCCAGACTGTGGGTCCCTCTGGGGATGGGGCAGAGCGTACTCCCCTCAGGGTCCCCAGCAACCAGCAAGGGGCCAGCACGCAGGAGAGGTGCTCAGTGAACTGTCACTGAATAAACAAATGGATTCTGCATAGCCCAGGAGTTGAAGGGAGAAATAGGCCTTTAGTCAAACTGAGCCCACTCACACTTGTCCTTTGACAGCTCTGCTCTCCTATTTTGATTCTGGTGCTGCTTCCAAGGTCATGCAGTCCATTTCCAAGCAGTCCAAAGGGTCCAAAATGCTTCCAGTGAATGGTGGCCATCCAGATGCTGATGGCAGAGCTACTGGGGGGGAGGGTGTGAGAGGAGGGGTCCGTGGAGCCTGACTCTGCGGGGGGAGGGAGGGAGAAGAGCCCGTTCTTGTGGGTTTCTGGGGACCCTCTGCCACCCATCCCCCCCATCCCCCACGCGACAGGGTTTGAACCTGAGTCTCACATCCCCAACCCCTGTCCGCTCTTTTTGCACCTCAGGAGTACGTCGCCTACAGCCACACTGGCCGCATCATCCCCGCCATCTGGTTCCGCTATGACCTAAGCCCCATCACGGTCAAGTACACGGAGAGACGGCAGCCTCTGTACAGGTTCATCACCACGGTGAGTGGGCGGGGTGCCTGCTGTGAGCACCCCAGCCGGTCCTCCAAGAAGCAGGATGCAGCCCACAGGGCTAGGGGCTCAGCCTGTCCACACAAGGCTGGGACCTCTAGGATGTTTAGAAATGTCATCAGAAGCACATCAATATCGATGGCATTTCATCAAGAAACTCTTTTCCAGATGGGAATGCCACTCAATCACTTCGTTCCTTAAGCAATTCCATCTTTATATGGCTCAGTGAGATGTTCCTGATTTTCTCCAGTTTTTTATTTTTATGGAAATTATTCTTAGCAGGGCGTATCCTTTTCTGTGTAAGTTTTACAGTGAAGATTTCACTCATTTTTTTCCATGTCTATTTTCTAACTCTACGGGCTGATATTATCAGGTTTTTTTCTTTCTTTCCTTCCTGCCTGTTCTCTTTTTTCTTTTTTGCCATTGTCTCCCCCAAGTCCAATCTTCTGTGAGGCAGCTTCAAGCTGATGTCAGTTTTCTTTGATGCTGACTATTTCTATCAAGTACTATCCTGGCTTCCCATTGAAAATGTCCTTGGGGTCAGAACAGCCAGGTCACAGTGCCCTGCTCCAACCAAGAGGCCTGGAGAAATTCGGTAAGCCAGAGTCAGTGAAGGTGGAAGAGATGAGGTGATTTTCCCTCCCTCTTAGATTTAGAAACTGCTTTTCTACCTCTTCATACTTTTAATAATGATTCAGAATTCGGTGTCCAGTCTTGGCTCTTTCATTTCCTACTCTGACTACGTCTGTATTAGGACTCTTGTTACAGAAGAGACAGGACCCCACATCAAGCTGGCTTGAAGGATAAGTGGGCTTCAGGTATGGCTAGATCCAGGTACAAATGTCTGGAATAGGTCTGTCTTCATCCTGCTCTCCTCTGTACTGGCTTCATTTTCACATAAAATTTACCAGTAGAAAGTACCTCTTTCTCAGTAATCCTACCCCAAGTTTTGGGTAGAATGGCACTGTCATTGGCCTGGCTCAGGTCCCATGCTATCCTTGTGGCCTGGAGAATGAATGGTGTGCTCCAGTTGGTCAGCCCCACCCAGACTGCAAGGACCAAGATTACGAGGGGGTGGGGTTCCGCCAAAGAAAAATCAGAGGCCAGTTACCAGAAGAGGAAAGACTGGATGCTAGGCGGCCAAAAGGCCAGATGTCCACTATAAGGTCTCCATCTTATAATTGATGAAATAGGAATAACAGTCCCTACTTTTCCTACCTCCCAGGGCCTTGTGGGACTCAAAGCAGATTATGAAAGGGAAGCTCTGAAATTATAGAAAACCATGTGGATACAAAGGGTGTCAAAATTTGGTGCTTATATGAGCCTCTAAACGGCCTTTTACTGTTCCCTGACTCCATAAAGATTTGAAACTTCTGATCTACCAAGGGCACCTAACATAAAGCTAAAACACCAGACACAGATTGGGAGAAGATATTTGCCACACATATGAGGAAGAAGTATGCTTCAGAATTTATACGTTTAAAAAAAAAATTCCTACAAATCAGTAAGAAAAAGTGACCAAAAAAAAAAATAGGTACGGACTTGACCATTGACAGAAGAGACCATACTGGCAGTGGAAAGACGCCCAAGTTTACTAGAAATTGGAGGAATGAGATTCAAAACAACCCAATTCGGTCCTATCAGATTGGCAGAAATTAAAGACCTGCCACTGTAAAGATTGGGAGGATGCAAAGCAAGGGGACCTGTGTATACTCTCTGGTGTAAATAGGGTTGGCCACTTTGGAGGGATACGTATTAACCCTTTGGCTCCAAATCAGGGAATCTGTGAGCAAGTGATTCTACCCAAGGCCCCACAGGGTAGCACACTAAGTGGGTCTTGGTGCCGATTCTCAGCCAGTACTCTTACTGCATACCCAAAATTGGACAGAAGCGAAGACACAGGGAGGTACCTCTGCGTGGGCGTGGTCTGCATCTCAGAGGCCCTGGGGTCTGCGGCCTTGATGGTGGCAGAGAAACCCCTGTGCCCACACCTCACTATAGGGTCGGGAAGGATCTTCATGGCCCCCTTCCTGTTTCCCCTGCATTCCAGACAGCTGAGGCTCTGAGTGTTGAGATCCCTTGGTAAGTGGCTGAGAAATGAAGCGACTTCATTTATTTGTTAAATGTTTGAGAAACTTTACCATGCGCCAGGCCCTGTGCTTTGCAGCAGGGATAACAAGTTAGATGCAATCCCTGCTCTTAAGCTGCTCCCCAGCTGGTGGGGGAGATGGGCGAGCACACAGAACTGCAGTCCCATCCAGCAGGGGCTCCGATGGAGCTGTGCACCAGGTACCCCAGTGGCAGACTCCCTTCTGTTTGGAAGGTTCAGAGAAGGAAACCCCAAGATGGGTCTTGAAGGGTGAGGAGACGTTTTTTTAGAGTGGTGAGTGAGGGAGAGAGGTTCTTAGCAAAGGGAATAGTACATGCCAGGGTGCCCAACATAGCGTGTCTTGTGAAGGCCATGTGGCTTCTTTCAATGGGGAAGGAATTCTGAGAGCTGGAGGTCCCAAAAACCCCAGGGGAGGAGCTCGTCCTGCATCACCCAGAGGCCTTCTCCTCCTCCTTTTGGCCACCAGCCCCTCCTGCACCCCAGCCCTGCCCGCCTCCACCTGAGTGGGGGCCGTGCTGCTGGGAACCTCCTGACATCATTAGCCTGGTGGTTTTTCTGAAGGCCCCATGCTGCCATTTTGGTTGCCACGACAACCATGGGGTCAGCCCAGAGTGAGCCAGCTGGCTGTCCCTGGCAGATGGCGTCATTGTGGAGCTTCAGAGGCCTCTGTCACAGGGCGGCAGATGTGGGGATGACGCTTGCACACAGACACACAAGCACAAAGGCCCCCGGGAGCCCTCGCCAGGCAGGGTGGAGGTGGGATGGAAATGGAGGCACCTGCTGTGACTTCTCTTTCTCTCTTTATGAAATCAAACACTTGTGTGCATTGGGGGCCTCTGCAAATAGCTCCTCAGAGGGGCTGCTGAAGAGGGGGCTTAGGCCAGGATGTTGTCATGTGGCGGCTGCAGGGCTGCGGCGGCAGCTGTGGGTGGGCTGGAATGAGGGGTGGGTGCAGCCGGGGGCGGGGGAGTGGGTGTGGAGGGGAGAGGCATTCTAAGTAACAAGTACCTGGCTTAGTCGGGGTTGCCCCTTCCAGGCTCTTATGGTCTGGAAAGGACCTTTTTTTCATGCCCTGCCTGAACAGAGGGGACGCCCTCCTCCTGGAAGCCTCCAGCAGGCTGCCCGGGCTCCTCTCTGGACACCCAGGGCACCTTGCTCAGACCTCCACTTTGTGCTGTTCCAGAAAATTCCACCACTGAGAGAATAAAACAGATGGTGTTTAACAACATGAAAGGGATCCCTTTCAAAGTGCCCCCTCCCACACATGCACATTTGTCCCCTACCCCTGCCACTTGCTGAAGCCCCTTTTTGGAGATGGCCTTCAAGTGGGTGGTGGTGACAGATCGGGTGGCTTTGGAGGTGTCACATCACTTTCCTTGTGTGTGTTTTATTCTATTTGGGGGGAGCAACCAGAAGTCACCAAGTACCGAATTGGGTCCGTATGGCCATGGCATTTTTTGTCCACGAAAAAGTAGCACTGGTGATGATGACATGCCCCCTTTGGATAACAGGGGTAGCTGAGTTAAACATCATCCCTGCCCTCGAGGTGCTCCTTGCCAGTGAAATAATCCCCCAAAGTTTAGATTGCATTTCATAGTTGCCAGGCCTGATTATGATGAGCTCCAGGCCTGACTCACCTCTGTGTCCCTAGCGTCCGGCACAGGCCTTGGCCTGGATGTCGGTGCTTAGAAATATACAAGGGATAACTGCTCAAAGAAGTGATCATATAGCCGCACTTACTAAGCATCTACTAGGTGCCAGGTAATTTTACAGTCCTCTCCTTTAACCCTCCCAGGAACCCTCCAAGGTAGATGCTATCATTCCTGTTTCAGATATGAATTAATGGAGGCCCAGAGAGGTAAAGAAACTCTTCCAAGATCTCACAGCCAAGAAAGTCGGGGCTGAGACTTGAGCCCCAGACTTGCCTCTGCCACATCCTCCCGTCACCAGCTTGGGAGGCTTCATTTTCCAAAACAAAGGCTCTCAAGGATGTTCCAACAACAGAGCCCCCCCAGAAGCCATGGAGCCCTTGATAGCACACCAGGATCATTTGATACAGTGACTTCTGTCCTGGGAATCAAGAAGAAATATTATAGCAGGAAACAAGGCAATATTATGAGCATGTGTGATAAAATCACAGTCACGCCCATGCAAACCATAAAAAAAGCAAACTGTCCGTCTAAGACTGCTTGGCTGGTGGTGCACAGGTTTTCCTGCCCTTATCTGGTTACCTTTCACTCATCTGTTTGGGCCCCTGCAAAGATTTTCCATTGACGAAAGTCAGCAGGTGTGTGGAGTGGGGGGCACATAGGACGGTTAAAAAGAAAAACAAAAAAACTGAAAGAAGACAAACTTAAAACTGAGAAGGTTTTACGTCTGAGGCTGTGTGAGTTGGGAAAAGACCAGCTTGGTAGCTGGACTGATACAACAGCCGCTTCAGACCCTCCATCCTCTCCTACTTGGGCTTTCCTCGGCGTGTCTCTCTTCCCAGGGCTGTGAGCTCCAGGAAGGAGGGCTGGCTCTCAGTCACCTCTGTTCCCCAGACCTGGCATAGCCCGGGCAGGTGATAAGTGGGTGTGAAACAGTGAGCAGACACATGGAGGGTGTACACCTTGGTCCACTCCCCACAAGACAGTTTCTATTATCTGAGGAGCAGAACAGAACCCAAATTAGCTGCCCTGTTATTCAGGCCTGGAAATGTGTATGTAAAAAAAACACTTCCATTCTGGTCCTTCCGGACGTTTGAGCAAAGCTAGTTCTTCCAGAAGGTTGTGTACCAGGGGCTGATTGCTCCAACTGAGTCTGAACACCGATATCACAGTTGGAACAGGAACTGCTGGTACTTTTTTCTAGGGCAGGTTCTGAGACGAATAAGGAACATTAGAAAGGCATGGGCTCCATTTTATAAACTACACTTATTTTTACAGCCACACAGCGTCTTACTTCATAAACTTCCCTGACGGAGACCCCTTACCTTTAGGACATTTGATATGTAAGACTTAAGAGAGCCGAGAAAACAAAATATAAAGAAGCCATCCAGGCATGCAGATGGGAACTGAGGGGAGCCTTCAGGTGGGAGAGAAGCAGGGTGGAGGAACAGGAAAAAGCAGGCCCTTTGCAGCCTCCCAGACCTGGATGCTCGTCACCCTTGCCTACTTGGTAGCTGTGTGACCTTCGACAAGCGGGTCCCTCTCTGAGCCTGTTTCCTCACCTGTGAAATGGAGCGCACCCCATTTGCCCTACTACTCGCGAAGAATGAATGAGGAGGCAGAAGGAAGTGCCATCTCAGGCCTGGCACATAGTAGGTGCTGCACCGAGGTGGTTTTTTCCGAGGGGGCGGTGGGTATTTTGCGGCTGCAGCCACTGTAAAAATGGCAGGGAAGGGCCTCCACTCTCCCCCGCCCCCGCCCCCGCCCCCAGGCTCCTGGACTAAAGGGTGCACGTGGGCAGTCTGGCAGGCGTGACACCACTGCCTGGAGACCCTCACACCCTCTCCTCCCCACCTCCCCACCTCTCCCTGGCCCAGTCATCAGCTTCCCGTCCACGACAGCCTCCGCCTCTGCCCAGCCACGGCCCTGGTGTCCTCACCCGAGGCTCCAGCCTGTCTGCCGCCACCGGCATCTGATGGGACTCCGGCTCGTTACTTATTTCCTCACGCTGTGCCTTTTGCGCAAGCTTTTCAAGCAAGGCCGACTGGACGAGTAGAGTGAGCGAGCAGTGCCCGGGCACTCAACGGTGGTACATCAGGCAGCTAGACAGGGCCTCATAGTGGACCCCATTTCACTGATGAGAGAAACTGAGGCTCTGAGAGGCCAACTGGTTTTCCCGGCCAGGGTCGCAGAGCTGGTATCCGCCCCCAGGAATGTTTACTCCGGAGCCTGGTGGAACACAGAGGGATTCAGTCCTCCAGCTGGTGTGGTGGGAACTTGTCTTCTCCATATTATAAGGAATCAAGAGCCGTGATTAAAATGTCAGGGGAGCACACACACACCTTCCTTTCAAGGTAGACGAGCTGACTTCATTCTCCCCACAGTGGAAGGTCGGGAAGCTGGGGGAGCCGCAGGGAGGAAGCCTCGCCGTAAGAACAGAGGGGCGTTATTGATGACTTCTGATGAGAGCAAAGTAATGTGCTTCGCCCCGACTCACTGGGGCCCGCATAGCAAATGGTCCTTGTCTTCATTTCTGGAGCTGGGGCTGCTGACCAGAGCAGGGTTGCAGGTCCCGGCTGTGATGGCCCCTCCTGGCTCAGCGGCCCCGCTCTCCCGTCCTCCACCCTCTCCCCCGGAAGTTGTCCCCCTGCCTCAAGGCTGGGAGGTGCAAGAGCGTAGCAGCAGCAAGGGACCAAGGGAACAGGCATTTAAGGGTGTACGTGTAACACGGGCAATCCCAGGGCAGTCCTGAGGGGTGAGGATTAGCCTTCCCGTTTGTAAAAGTTAGGGAGCTGAGGCTCAGGGAGCCATGGAAGTGGGCCCAGCATCCTGAGTCACCTCCACACCCCCAGCTCCTAGGCTGACACCCCTTGTGTGAGTCACCTTTGCCCCCTGCCTGGGGCGTGGAATTCTTCTACTCCTTTTCTAGGACGTTCGTTCGTTCACTCCCTCACTCCCTCACCGACTCTTTGATCAGTTCTCACTCATGCACACACACACTCCTTTACTCAGTGAACATGTCCTGAGCCTGCTGTGGGTCGGTCTCTTCTGCTTTCTTCTCTCTCCCTGGGGCAGTCAGGAAAGCGAGCTTTAAGCAGTAGGGTTGGGGTTGGGGACTGGGGGTGAGGGGTCGCTCCCTGCCTGGCCGAAGACTGGAAACAACCTCTGGCCTGAGGTGCTTTGCCCCCAGGGATGTTCTTATGACAAACCCACGTGTCTGGGCCTCAGCTACTCCCTCTGTAGAATGGGCCCTCGGAGGGCTTGGGACCTGAGCAGCTGAAAAGAATCTGCCTGTGGTGCCTGGGACACCCTTGCCATCCTGTCCTTCCATGAATGGCTTGTCCTCTGCTTAAGGAGCCGGGTAGAGAATGGAAATTGAGACCCAAAGGCCTGCTCTGGGGGATAAGTGATATTCTTACCCATTGTTCTTCTTAGAGTGGGTCTCAGAGAGGTTTAGAAAATCTCAGGTCTTAGCAAGAAGGTTGGAGCCTTCCAGTCACCTGGAAGATGAGATTAGGTACCATTTACTAAACACGTACTAAGTGCTAGGCACTCCAGAGGCATTGCCTGCAGTATGACAGTTGGCAAAGTAGGGACAGTTTTCCCATTTTGCAGATCAAATAACTGAGGCCCGGGAAGGCTCTCCCAAGTCCAGAGTTAGAAGGCGACAGCCACGACTCGGCTTCTGAATTCCAAGCTCTTTCTGCTGCCACAGCCAGGAAGGCCACTGTGGGCTCCCCAGTCTTCACACCCCACCTTGGCCGTGCACCCTGAGGAGGTTCGCGCCTCCTGGCCTCTGCACACCACGGAGGCCCGGTTCTCCTAGCTCTTCTGCGTGCACAGCAACATGCAAGGGAACTGAGTGTCATGGGCATGATTTGCCTCGTTTTCCTTTTTATTCATTTCTGTTCATCTTGGGCCCTATCCTCCCAGGCCAGGGAGATGCCAAGTCACCATCCTCCCTTCCACCAGGCCTTTCTTTATCTCTTCTCAAGATCCCTATCAGCCTCCTGACATCTGTGGTTGGTCACCCCCGCCCCCCCGCCCCAACCATCAGCCAAATGTGGTGAAGCCTGTGATCTCGCCACCACCAAGGTAGAGCCTGAGTCCAAAGACAGACATACCCTCTGGTGCAACCTTGTGGCTACATTTATTTCCTTGCGTTTCAGAACGTAGAAACCGTGACCTTCTCGGGATAAGGGATGGCCACAACTGACCACCTTCTGGGATGAGTCCAGATGTGGCAGCCTCCTGGTGCTGGGGGTTTCTGTGGCTACCATCTGTCAAAATCCAGGGCACGCCACAGCCTGGGAGCACCCCAGGACCCTCTCCTCACGACCCCTGCTTCACCTCACGCCGGTCACCACCTGCAGATGTGAGCAGGTCAGGCAGGCCAAAGGCAAAATAATGAAAATGGGGCCATGGCAGCATCAGGCGGGCGGCTTGATTTCTCTCAGCTTTTGAGGAGTCCTCCACTGCCCCACTGAATATGCCAGAATTCCCCCTCCTCCATTGACCGGTGACCAGCACCCTGAATAGACGTAGAATAATGGGGGACGTACAGCTGCATTGGGTGATGTCAGTAGACACACACAGTAGCTTCCTGAAGAGCCCCTTAGCCTTAGGCACCCTGTAAGTAACTCAGACAGGGTCAGCTGCCTGGCGGCTTGAATGCTCCCAGGGCCTCAGTTTCCCCACGGCTCTGTGTTTTCTCATGTACCTCGATGAATGTGTTGTGTCTCCTTCTGTTCCAGGCCTGCCCGGTGAACGGAGGCTTCAGTTTGGGTGCCAGGTGTATGTGAATCGTAGGCACACGCAGGTTCCAAAGTGTGTAGATGAATATGGATATGTGTGTGTGGTTATTTTTTATTTTTTTATTATTTGCTCCATTGCACTTCAGTCACATTTTCCTATCCTCTGATCCAAGCTCTAAAAGCGTTTTGCGGTATAAAATCGCCCATCATCTGATCCACTCTACCAAAATAACCCGGCTCCCCTGCCGTCATCCTCCTTGAAAAGTAGCCCTGCGTCATGCTCTGAGGCCGGCGGGGAGAGGCCTTGCCCACTGAAAACACTTCATAATAATCCCCCCAGCGCCCCCCATCCTCCTCTCTCCCTGGGGGGTTGCTCTGGTTTCTTGGGCTGTTATTACTGGAATGCCAGCTGCTCTACTTACAGCCTATCCGTACAGACCTGCTCTGTCTGTCTGGGGCCTCACAGGCCTCCGCTTAGCTCATCTCTTGGAAATATAATTTTAAAAATAAACGCCGGTTCGATTCACACTTCCCTCTTGCCTCTGCTGTGTCTCCTGGCCTGTTCGCTTGGCACCAGAGGACCCAGTATGGCACTGCTGTCTCCCAGTGTCCTCCCATGGGACCTCCAGGGCGGCCTCAGGGACCCTCCAGGGCTGCCCAGATTGGCTTCTTCTGAGACCTGTGGTCATTTAAGTGCCCCTTAAATGTGGCAAGGGAGAAAGAGTGAGAGCTCTGGGGGCAGACAGACTTGGCTCTGCCCCACATTTGCTGTGTGACCTTGGACAGACTACTTCCCTCTCTGGGCCCATGGGTACATGAGAGAGGAGGTGCCTTCCTCTGGTGGGTGGTATTGGTTTTTATAAACGACATAAAGTGTGTCTTTAGGGGAAAAGTACATTTAAAGTTTCCTTGCAAACCTTTTATGCACTTTGGTTCTTTGATGTTGCCAGAAAGCAACTCATAGGTAGGCCAGAAAATTTTGAGGAAAACATAGCATTATGTTGACACATCGCAAGTGGAGTCCTGACAACTTCAAAGCAAAGTGAATAATTCGTTAGGTAGGCTGTTTCATGCCTGGGAAGCAGCAAAGGGCCATGTTGAGAGTTTTGAACTCCAATTCAGCCACTAATTACCATGGCGTTGGACGAGTGACTGAGTGTCCCTGTGCCTCAGTTTCCCTGGCTGTAATATAGTTATAAGAATAGTACCTCCCTCTTAGGGTTGGCCTGGGGATTCAGTGAGGTGAGAGGCGTGAGCATTTCAAAGCGTGCCTGGCACAGAAAGGTGCTGTGTAAGTGCTGTCTCTTTTGTTGTAGTTCTTATATTATTATGTGGCAGGAAGTGAGGAAGTACTGGCATACAGGTGACATTCACGACCATCCCCGTACAACAGCAGTTCTTAATCGGGCAGTTTTGACCTCCAGGGGACATCTGACAATGTTTGGAGACAATGTGTCATTTCAGTTGTCACAGCAGGGAAGAGAAGGTAGTACTGGCGTCTCATGGGTGGAGGCCCAGGATGCCGCTCACCGTTCTTCAGAGTACAGGACAGTTCCGACAACAGAGAATTATCTGGTCCCCAAAGTAAATAGTGCCGTAAGAAACTGTGCCCCGGTACAAGATTTCTGGTAGCAACATAGGCCCCTCTCTCCTCTGTAGCACTTGCCTTTGTTGTAATTTTGCATTTATCGGTAAGATTGATTACTACCCGTCCCACTGATATAGTACAAGCTTCTGAGGGTGAGAGGAGATTTGTTTCTCAGTCCAGCCCATCCAGGCCAGCGCTGCCTATTCAGCCCACTCCAGATGTTACTCAGTCACTGGCAGCACTGGTCCTGGACCTGTCAGCCCCAGGTTCAAGTCCCAGTTTTGCCACTTCTTGGCTGTATGACCTTGGGCCAGTGGCACTGCCTTTCTAAACTTCCGTTCCTTCATCTGCAAATGGGATTGTAAATATCTGATAAATTTAGAGTAGAAGTTAAGACCACAGGCTCCAGAATCAAAGACATGCCCAAGTTCAAGTCACAGTTCTGCTACTTATTATGTGAACGTAGTTACCTGTTTAAGCCTCAGTTTCCTCACCTCTGAAATGGGTCTAATAATCCCCCTCCTTTCAGAAGGTTAATATGGGAACGAAAGGAGCTGATAATGGTTACTTTTATTATTATTTCATTCATCACCCAACAAGTGGAGTTTTTGAGCCCAGAGTATGTTCCAGCCCCTGTTGGTTACCACGTGGTGGGCCTAACGGGGCGGAGCGTCTGCACTTGCTGAGCTCATCATCTCGTGGTTTGGGAGGGGTCCGGCCTGGTGCTCCCTCCAGTGCTGACCTCTGACCCCCCCTCACCCCTTTCAGATCTGTGCCATCATCGGCGGGACCTTCACTGTTGCCGGCATTCTGGACTCGTGTATCTTCACAGCCTCGGAGGCCTGGAAGAAGATCCAGCTGGGCAAGATGCATTGACGACCCGCCTGGCCCGATGGCCGAGGACCCGGGGAGACCGCCAGCCCTGTCTCCAGCGCCCCGTCTCCTCCTGCCCTCTATCTGGCCCAGGATCTGTCTGCGTCCCAAAGTGGGGGTGAGGGGAGGGAGGGGGTGGCTCACGGGTTCGCAGCTACCTCTTTTCCCCATGTTTAACTGTAGATGAATTACACTGCCTGAAGTCTGGGTGCCCCTTTCTTTCCCTGAGGAGCCCCAACACCAGAGTCAGGCAGGGAAGGTTCGGGAATGCTGGAGACCACTCCTGGGAAAACTGCAGTCCTTTCCCTGTTGGGCGAGCAGCTCAGAATCTATGTTGACCAGCTCTCAGCCAGGCTTTGACAATCTCCCCACTGTTTGGTCCCACTAATCACTTGGTTTCTCCCCTGGGCAGCCAGCCTGCAGACCTGGGCTCTGGGCTTTGGACCAGGCTGCCCAAAGGTACCTCCCACCTGGTGCCTTCAACAAAGAATGGTACTTCCCAGGCAAGCCCCTGATACGTGGCCCTGTAGATGGAGCCCTTGCTTCTGCTCCATCCCTTCCCTCCCGACCTAGAGCCCAGGCCTCAAGGCCCTCACCCCCACCCCTTTCTTTTCTTCCCCAGAAGCAGATGCCCAGTTGTTGGGCAGCAGCTGTGTAGACTCAAGTCTGCCCACTGGTCCCTGGGTGCCTGGCGAGTTCCCCTTCCTCTCTCTCTTCATCTTGTTCCTCTGAACCCCCTGCCAATGTGCCTCAGCCCCCGTGCTGTGTGGCCACAGCATGGCTTGGTGGAGGGGCTGGCTGTGACTGCGAAGTCATCCTTGGAGAGCCAGACATGGTTTGTGCACTTATGTCCAGATGGGAAGCATCCTTTTCCGCGACCCTAAGATAATCATGTCTCAGCCTCTCCCAGGCGGCTTGCCGTCGGTCCCAAGGCCTTAGGTGGGGGAAGCAAAGCAGACCAGCCCTTCTCCCATCTTAGCATGTCCACCCTCGGGGCTCCCAAGGCTGTATAGCTCTTGAACCTCTCTGCAGCCCAGATGTGGCCCACTTGCCCCACCAAGCTCCCCACTGGCTGGCCACACACTAACTCAGTCCTGGTTCCTGGGGCAGCTCCACTGTTTCCTCACTTGCTCTCGGGTGGGTCCCTACCCCACTGCTCCCCCGCTATCCTTCCCCTTTAGTCCTGAAAGGGAGAGGCAATGGTCCAGGCATGAATTACACCCAGGGAATTTTAGGTATGCCCCCCACTTCCCAGGGAGAGAGTCGTCCACCTGTTTTCCATTTATATCAAGATTGTTTGCATACTTCTGTAATTAAGGGGAGTGGAAGGCGTTTTTAAATTATCTCTGGATGGTTCAAGCCTCTGCCGTTTGTAATTTTTGACTCTAGATTCCAATTAGAAAAGCTTCCCCTTTTGCATATGAGTTGATGAATGTGAGTGTAAACTGCATTTGGGTGTTTCTGGTATCTGTGGCCACTCAGAAGGATTTTTTTTTTTCTCTTCCCCAGTTACAGAAAGGAGCCCCTTGGGTGTGTGAATACGTGTGGCTGTAGAGGGTGGGCAGGGCAGGGTGGGGAAATGGCATGCAAGTGAATTGAAATCCCATGTTTATGCGTTTTAAAAAAAAAAACAACTCTTGAGGACATAGGGGATGTCAGTTTCCTATGGAAGAGACACCTCTGACCCATTATTCTTATAAACAAAATCTCAAGGGAAAAAAATGTTCGTTCTTTCTCCACTCATTGGGTTCAAATAGATTAAAAGGCTGATTTTCAGAAATATTGCTGTGTGTTGCTTTTGACTTGATTGTGGCTGGGTAGCCCGGAGGCTGGGATCACAGTCAGAACATTCTAGAGGAGAATTTCATTCTAGAGGAGAGAAACTGGGAAATGTGGAGAAGATCTGTTAGCATGATCAGAAAGTCAGGACCCCTTGGATTCAGTCCTTCCTTTATTGAATCCCTACAGAATGTCCCCTGATCCGCTACTTGCTTTTTTCTTTTTAATTTATTTTATCGAAGTATAGTTGATTTACGACCTTGTGTTAACTTGATCTGCTCGCTTTCCAGTTGTGTAGCCTCAGGCCAGGTCCTTAACCTCATGGTGCTGTTGCAGAAATTAAATCTATAATGGGTGCAAATAAGTTATACTGGATCAGAACAAGCTCATGTATGCAGGAAAGTGGTACATAGTAAATTTTCAAAAATGGTAGTTGTTCCGTATAGGTTTTCCCAAATAGAATAAGGGAGATCCACCATCAGCTGTGAGAAAGGGACTTCCATGGACATTTTCCCAGTCCTTCAAGGCCTTCACTGGAACACCACGGACGTGGATAATAAACACGTCAGAGATGAATGTGAGAGCGAACCAGTCTGCGAGAAACTCTTCACTGACCCTCCCCATTCTCTCTTTAACGTTCTGTGCGATACTTGAATTACTGTGACACTCAAAGCTAGTGATGGAGAGCATATGCCCACCGGTAGTCAAAGAGTCTAGTAAAACTAAGTTGAATACTTTGGAGAGACCTGATAACGGTGAGTTGCCACGCCCTCCTCAAAATGCTACCGAATTCAGGGAATTGCCTGGCAGTCCAGTGGTTAGGACTCTGCGCTTCCACTGCAGGGGATACTCAGCCCCTACCCCCCCCCCAAAAACCCCACGAATTCAATGTGAATAAGGCAACTGAAAAGAGTTGGGGTGGGGGAGTCCTTGAGGATTCTGCATTCACATTGAAAGTAAGTTCTCACTCCATGTTAAAGAAAACGAGAAACTGGAGCCCTGCGGTTGGTTTATGTAAGGACATAGTTTATGTAAGGAAGATGAAGAACTCCAGCAGAGGTTTCTCAATGAAAAGCCTTGCTCAGGGTCAAAAGATGGGCTAATGTGGGATTTTTGGTTTTTTTTTTTTTTAATATTTATTTATTTATTTGGCTGCACCGGTCTTCGTTGTAGCACGAGGGATCTTTGTTGCTGCATGCGGGATCTAGTTTCCTGACCAGGGATAGAACCTTGGCCGCCTGCATAGGTGTTACCGAGTCCAAGCTCGCTCTGCTCGCCGCACGACAGGCCAATAAATAGGGAGACAACGTGTTAAGGCAAGGAATACAACTTTATTCAGAAAGCCAGCAGACCGAAAAGATGGTGGACTAGAGTCCCCCCAAAAACCATCTTACTGGGGTCTGGATGCCAGTTTCTTTTATAGAATCAGAGAGGGAAGTAAAGTAAAAAGGTACAGAGAGAGGGAGAGGCGAGGAGGAAGTAAAGTAAAAGGGCCATCAGTCTTGCAAAACGTCTCCTGGAGTGGCCGGCCTCCGGGAGGGGATGTGTTAGTTTCTTCTTTCTTGCAGCCATTCACAGGTGGGTAGGGTTCCCTGAGGCAGGCCATTATGTATGATTATAATAAAAGCAACGAAAAGCAAAGCCTAAAGTCAAAGAAACAGATCCAACATGGAGTCAAAATTGGCTCTTCCCTGTTACACTGGGAGCGCAGTCTTGACCACTGGACCACCAGGGAAGTCCCGGGCCAATGTGTTTTAAGTTGATGTAAAACCTTTAAGGTATATGTGTGTCATTTTTATGATTTCTCCCTTGAACCAGTTCTTTCAATTACCTAACCAAGTGCAGACTATCGTGTTTTCGTGCAAGAGGATTCCTCAATCAGGGCTCATGGTGCAAACCCAGAGAGGTGTAGGTGACGGTTTGGGGGCTGTGGTGGTTCAGGCAGAAGAGGCTTCTCCTGGGGAGGTGTTGCAGCTGCAGAAGAGGTGAAGTTGGAGAGGTGCTTCGGTGAGGAGCGACCCTCACGTGCTGAGCTCACACTGCTTGGGGTCGAGGTGGGGCTGTGAACCTTGGGAAGAAGTGGGGTGTGGCAGTGCGGCTCATGAGTGGCAGCTGTATAGTTTTTATAACTAAAAGTCACAAATTTGTATTTTGTTCTTGCCCGAAACAAAGGTACACGTTTTCTCAATGTGCCAGGGCACTGGCGGTCCTGATCCCTTTTTAAGAAGCTGCTTCCTTAGCTGCTCCAGCAGATAGATGTCGCAGTCCAGAAATGTGAGGGGGCCTGTGAGGAGAACATTCACCCAAGACCTGACCCTCCCCTGCCCCCCAGCAGTTGTCTTCTGTCAGTTTTGTGGTGATGAGGTCATGCACTTTATTCTGACCAAAATAACTTATTTTTATCTCAACTCTGGTAGTAATAGCTACCGAGAGTTAGGCATTCTCCACGTGCCAGGCAAGGAGTGCTTGTTCAGGTCTTGTCTTTTTTAATCCTCACAGCAATCCTACAAGGTGGCTGTTACCTCGTTTTTAGGAAGAAGGAAACAGAGATTTAAGTAACTTAGTCACAGAGCTAGCACGTGGTGAAGCTGGAATTCAAACCCACGTCCGCCTGACTCCAGGGTTATGGAGAATTGTATGGTTCCGGCTTACTCGCCACAGTCATCTCTGTCAAAAGGCTAAACCGACCCCCCTACCCCCCCCAAAAAAGGGGGGTGGGTGGGAATTGAAAGTAGTGAGGGTACTGTCGTTTTCTGTTTTCTTCCTTTTAAACAGCCTGCAGGACTTCCCTGGTGGCGCAGTGGTTAAGAATCTGCCTGCCAATGCAGGGGACAGGGGTTCGATCCCTGGTCCGGGAAGATCCCACATGCCTCGGAGCAACTAAGCCCATGCGCCACAACTACTGAGCCTGCGAGCCACAACTGCTGAGCTCATGCGCCGCAACTGCTGAAGCCCACGTGCCTAGAACCCATGCTCCGCAACAAGAGAAGCCACTGCAATGAGAAGCCCGTGCACCGCAATGAAGAGTAGCCCCCGCTCGCCGCAACTAGAGAAAGCCCACGCACAGCAACGAAGATCCAACGCAGCAAAAAAATAAATAAATAAAATTTAAAAATAAAAAGTAAATTCAAAACAGCCTACAAAAGAAAGCCAAGTTGAACATTGGGGATCTCCTTCAGCCAAAATTTAAAACCTTACAATATGATTTTAATTACACAAATAATACATGCTTATAGCTCCACTGAAGGAAAGGCAGACAAGAGCAAAAAGGGAAAAATTAAAAAGGAAAATTAAAGTTACCCATAATCCCACTAATCAGGGATCATCGTTGTTAATGTTTTAGTGATATTTTTCCATAAACAAAATCGGATCATGCTGTTAACATTATTTTGTAGTTTACTTTTTTCCTCACATAATGGACGCCTTCCAATGTTAATAACAGTGGATCGCCTCATTATCTTATTGGCTACCAGATAACAATAATCATATTGAATATCTCATGGTGGGTCACATTCAGCCTCTGCTCCCATCTCATTCAGAATCTCTTTTCTCACCTGTAACAGGGACAATTTAAAGGGTTGTTTAGCAGAATAAATAAGGTAACGTTCGTAAAGCTGTTAGCACAATGTGTGACAGTAAAATGCTCAGCCTAATATAACTAGCCATTATTATTCACTCATTTAAGAAATAATAATTTCTGGGAATTCCCTGGTGATCCAGCGGTTAAGACACCGTGCTTTCCTTGCCGAGGGCCCGGGGTTCAATCCCTAGTCAGGGAACTGAGATCCCACAAGCCGCGCAGTGTGGCTTAAATAAATAAACTTTTTCTTTTTTAAAGAAATACTTTCTACCATGTATTAAGTGCTTACTTTGTGCCAGACGTTGTGCTGAGGTTTCATTGAATCCTGACACCAAACTGATGAGGTGGGTACTCTCATTATTCCCATTTCACAGATGAGGAAAGTGAGTGACCAAGAGGCTAAATATCTTATCCAAAAGCTCCAGAGCCGGGAAGTGGTGGATATCCAAACCCAGGCAGCCAGAATCCAGGGCTCTCACACTTTCCCACCACATCACCCTCCGCCTTGGAGACATAAAAATATTTTCCTGGCCTATCCTCTGAGCCCGGCACTGTGCTAGGCCCTGGGGCTTCTACGCCAGTCCCTGTGCATGTTTCCAAGGTAGGCATGAAGCAGGATAGTAGCCAATTCTACTAAATCCTTATTAGAATGACAGAAACCCTGGCTGAGGTTCTCTCACCATCTTATCTGGCGATGTCCTTGTAGCTGTCTTAATTCTGTTGAGCCACAGGGGGCAGAGGGTAGGGGTAAAGAAAAGCCTTACTGCCCTGGTTGAGAGTGAACAATCTTGATAATCTTGGGTTGTAATGATCTACCCTCACATGGCTGCCCCTCACCGGTGAGGCCCTGTGCTCCTTGGGAGCAGGGACGGGACTTCACTCCTCCCCAGATCTCTTTGATCTAGCCCTGTACCTGTGGCTCCACGTAGGTACCAAATAAATGGTGAATAAATTAATGAGCAAATGGATGAATGTGTGGGTAAATGACTTAATGAATGTGATAGGGAAGTAATGAATGAGCAGAGAAGGAGCCAGTGAGCAAGTGAATGAATGACTGCATGAATGAATGAATTCATCAGGGGGCTTTGGTCTGATGAACACTGTGAGGGCTGCTCTGAGAAGCCCTCTATGACCATCTATGTGCACTCGGTCATAATGGCGTCTGCCCCTGCCATGCCCATGAGAAGTGACTTCCTTTCTCCCCCCCCCCAGATTCATTGAGATATAACTGACCTATAATATTCTGTAAGTTTAAGGTGTGCAACGTGTTGATTTGATACACTTACATACCGCCTCATGATTACCACAGCATTAGTTATCACTTCCAGCACCTCACATAATTACCATTTCTTTTGTGTGTGTGTGTGTGGTGAGGACATTTAAGATCTTCCTTTCTTATGACTGTTCCCCCCACGTCCTTACTCTTGGAGCCTATAATGGGTGGTCTTTCAGTTGCTATTGCCTCAACAAATTTCACCCCACTTACTGCTGCTACCCTGGCTTCTGCAGACAGCCCAGGTGTAGCCATCCTCCCTGAGTCTGAAGGCCAGAGGGCTCCAACACTGACCTCAGGGGATCTGGAATTAAACCTTAAACAGCACCCAGCAAGTCTAGAGATCAAGCCAGATGCCATTGTTGATCATGAGTATGAGTAAATGCTGGTATTTCATAATTTCATCACCATATGTTAGGGAACACCCGTAAACTGGGAGAGAACAGGGGACCTGCCTGAGTCGGGCAAGTCTTTCTTTTTTTTTTGGCTCCACCGCGGGCATGCGGGAACTTAGTTCCCCCACCGGGGATCATCGAACTCGTGCCCCCTGCAGTGGAAGCACGGTGTCTTAACCACTGGACCGCCAGAGAAGTCCCATCTCTGCTATCTCTCTTTCTGGCGTCTGGTACAAAGTAGGCGCTCAACACATATGAATTGAATGAGTCAATCCATTCAATGAATCCATTCAACCAATCACTGAGAGTCTCCCGCACAGCGGAGCCGGGATTGGAGGCCTCTCATTCCCAGAGGCCGCGCAGAGGGACTCTCAGTCTGACGAGAGGGGTGGTGCCGGCGACACTGGGTTGCCTACCCCAGACGGGAGGCGGAGCTCGGGCACCACCAGGCGGGGCGAGGCGGGGACAAGGTGGGCAGGGCGGGGTGGGCGGGGCCGGAACGAGTGGGGCGGGGCAATAGCTACAAACCCGCAGGCGCGCTGGTCTGCAGAATCCCGGCTGCCCTAGCCGGCTTTTAAAGAAGACTCTCAACGGAGTTAAAAGGGGAGAGAGAGCACAGCTTCAGTTAGCATGGCGCATTGCACGTGTTTACATCAAACACGGAAAGCTTACAGTTTGCGTCATTGGGAGTTAATGGCAATAGTCTGACTCTGGTGAGGCCTGTCCTTAGGGCTGTCCTGGAGCAAGGCCTCCGCTCTCTTTAGGAATAATAGGTGGCTGTAATTGAGCGCTATGCGCCAGACACTGTTCTAAACACAAGAAACGGATTAACTCATTTAGTCCTCGTAACAACTCTATGAGTCATCTACTTAAGATCATCCGCATTTCACAGATAAGGAGCCAAGGTCCAGCAACGTGAAGAGGCACTTGGGTTCAGGTCTCACTGCAACTCCAGCTCTTCTAAAAAGGGCTAGAAGACTGGGGTGAAATTTGTTTGTTTTGCGGTACGCGGGCCTCTCACTGTTGTGGCCTCTCCCGTTGCGGAGCACAGGCTCCGGACGCGCAGGCTCAGCGGCCATGGCTCACGGGCCCAGCCGCTCTGCGTCATGTGGGATCTTCCTGGACCGGGGTACGAACCCGTGTCCCCTACATCGGCAGGCGGACTCTCAACCACTGCGCCACCAGGGAAGCCCTGGGGTGAAGTTTTGCAAAGTCAAGTGGTTGGTTTGTAATGACGCTCAAACTTGCGTGCGCCTCAAAATCTTTGGTGAGGGGAAGTGCTTGCTCTAAATTCAGAGACCCAGATCCCGACCTAACGCTGTCTGATTTTTCAGGGCTGTGGTGGAACACAAAAATCTGCATTTTGAACAGGCTCCTCGGTGATTTTGAAGAAGCAAGTTAGCCGATTGCATTTACAGCAATGTTAAATCATGATGTTAAATCACCCCTACCATACGCCTAGACGACCTCTGCGGAGGGTAACAGGGGCAAAGAGTTCGGGGTAGGAGAGAGACTACTGATAATGTACCTATTAAAAGAACATCAACAAGCCTTTATTGCAGGCCCTACAAAAGTGCCCCTTCTCCCCAGCGGCACGAAGTCACCGGGTTCCAGGCATGACTCCCGGAGCCGCCTAGCGCTCCCGTGGCCCCCGAAAACGAGGCACTGCGATCCCACCCCATGCCGGAGGGGGCGCTATTCAGTTTCGTTCCGATAGGAATGGAGCATTGCTTTCTTTCTGCGCTTGCGCGGCAAGGAAGCCTCACTTCCGGCCTTGCGCGCCCAGGGTCTGAAACCTGCGGTCGCCAGGTAGGTGAGTGCAGGGGCCGCCTGCCTCCCTGGAGGTGTCTCTGCGTGACCCCCAACCGTGCAGTCCGAGCCCTCCTCCCTCAGTTAGCCTCAAGGTCCCAGTGCCACCTTCGGCCCAGCTCCGTTTAGTCAAGCATGTGCTCCCCACGCACGCTTTGCTTTGTGTAACACCGAGACCCCTCACATCCTTCGTTTTCCTTCAGTCGCCTTCTTCCGAGGCCACCTCCCTAGAGCCCTTGCGCAGGGATGGGAGAAGTGTCCCGGATGCAGAGAATGCCCCGGTACCCCATTGAGCGTCCCTTCGCTCTCTCCCTTGCCTTTCTTTGCAGACCGTCACCATGAAGTTCAACCCCTTCGTGACCTCGGACCGCAGCAAAAACCGCAAACGTCACTTCAATGCCCCCTCCCACGTGCGCAGGAAGATCATGTCGTCTCCACTCTCCAAGGAGCTGCGGCAGAAATACAACGTTCGCTCCATGCCCATCCGCAAGGACGACGAGGTCCAGGTATGTGTCCTCCGGGCTCTAGTTACCCAGCTGCGTGGCGCTCGGGCGCCGCCTTTGCCTGAGAACGTCGAGTGTGCTTGGACGTGGAGGACTGGCAGGTAAAGTGACCCTGCAGATGTGTTAGACCGGAGATGGGGCCCAGAGTCACCAGAGAGCGCCCGTCCAGCCTAATTTAGAGCATTCCAACTCAATTCTTTAATAATAATAATTTGAGAAATATACTGTCCCAACCAAGCAAAACTCTTGTTTTCTTATTTTGTCTGCGGAGGCTGCTAGTTTGCCAGGCGTTACCCAGGGTGGCTGTTTGAACCAGACTTTGCAGGGGAATGTTTTGCAATGAGAGTAAGGTCTTGTTATCATTGAGTTTAGTGGAAGCTGGGCACTTGATGGTGCTGGACTTGGCAGGGAGAATGGAGAAGCAGCAGCAAGTCAGAGGCCTGAAATTGTGAGAGTCCGGCCCATGTGAGGAAGTATAAGCCCTCTGTTCTCTGTGACTGGAGCATAGAATTAAGATGTGTGGTAGAGAGGGGAAGTGAGGGTGAGCACAACAGACAGGGGCTATGCTCATTCCTTGAGGGAATATTTATTGAGCACTTACCAGGCAGCGTTCCCTAGAACACTAACAGTGCACAAGATCTACAGGCCCCTCTTAAAACCTCAGCACTATTGACTTCTTGGGCTGGATAATTCTTCGTTGTGCTGAGCTCTCCTGTGCACTGTAGGATGTTTAGCAGCATCCCTGGTCTCTCCCCACTAGATGCCAGTAGCACCTCCTCATAGTTATGACAAGCAGAAATATTTCCAGGTATTGCCCAGTGTCTCTGGGGAGCAAAATGCACCCCTGCCACCCTCCCCCAGTTGAGAACCATTGTTTTAGAGAATGAAGTAAGGGATTTGGTGGATCACCTAAGGCACTGGGACTCTGAAGCTTTGAGGAGGAAAAGACTGGAAGCAGGGGATAAGTTAGGCTGAGATTGTGACAGGAATAGCATAGAAAAAAATAATTCAGAAGTATGGTTCAACCTCTTCTCTCCTGGATCCTTCCCATCAGGCGTGTTCTAGAATGGGGGGGATTGCAAATGCCTCTAGGGTCTAGTTAGGCAAATTAAAGGAAGTGGGCTCTTTTAAGGGAGATAGTCATATACCCTCAGCCCATTGCTGCGCTACGGAAATGAAGACTCTTCAGTTACGTTCAGTTGTTGTCAGATTCTTCAGTTTTGCAAGAGACCTGGAAAATCTGGATTCTTTACTTTATAGAAACAGCTTTTGGCTGAGATCACCAATAACCTCTTATTTACTTATTTATGTATTTATGTATGTATGTATTTACTCATGGCTGCATTGGGTCTTTGTTGCTGCGTGGGGCTTTCTCTTTCTTGCGGTGCGTGGGCTTCTCTTGTTGTGGGGCACGGGCTCTAGGCGCGTGGGCTTCAGTAGTTGTGGCACATGGGCTCACTAGTTGCGGCTCGCGGGGTGTAGAGTGCAGGCTCAGTAGTTGTGGAGCATGGGCTTAGTTCCACAGCATGTGGGATCTTTCCGGACCAGGGCTTGAACCCGTGTCCCCTGAATTGGCAGGCAGATTCTTAACCACTGTGCCACCAGGGAAGTCCCCACCAACCTCTTTATGACTAAATTCAGTGGTCACATCTTGGTCTCACTGTCGTTGACTTTTGTTTTTGTTTTTTTTCTGGCTGCGTTGAGTCTTTGTTGCTGTGCGTGGGCTTTCTCTAGTTGCGGCGAGCGGGGGCTACTCTTCATTGTGGTGCACGGGCTTCTCATTGCCGTGGCTTCTCTTGTTGCGGAGCACAGGCTCTCGGTGCGTGGGCTTCAGTAGTTGTAGCACGCGAGCTCAGTAGTTGTGGCTCACGGGCCCTAGAGTGCAGGCTCAGCAGTTGTGGCGCACGGCCTTAGTTGCTCTGCGGCATGTGGGATCTTCCCGGACCAGGGCTCGAACCCGTGTCCCCTGCATTGGCAGGCGGATTCTTAACCACCAGGGAAGCCCTGTCCTTGACTTTTTCAGCAGCATTTGGCATAGGTTGCACCACCTTACTTCTTGAAATAGCTTCTCTTTTTAGCTTCTGTGACACTTCAGGCTCACAATTTACTTGCAGCTTCCCACACTCCTTTGCTGGCTATTTCTCCTCTGCCTGGTCCCTAAATGCTGGAGTTTGTCACAGGGCCTGCACCTGGTCTTCCATTGGCTGGCCTACATGGTCTACCTAGGTGGTAATATTTATTCCTAAAGTTTTAAATGTCTGCTCTGTGCTAACACCTTCCTCTTTTACATCCCAGTCCAAACTACTTTTCTGACCACAGAGCTGTAGATCTAACTGCCTGCTGAACATCTGTATTTGGATATCTCACAGACATCTCAAGCTTCTTATGCATGAGATCCTGATATTCCCACTGCCTCTAAAATCTGATTCTCGTCCCATCTTTCACACCTCAGTAAGTGACACTTCTATCTCCCCACTTAGGTATATCATAAACCTTTAAATTATTATTAACTTTCCCTAACCCCTCTCTTCTAATCTATCACTAAGTCTTGTTGATTTTACCTCCAAAATACCTCTTGAATCTGACCACTTCTTTATATTTCCATTTTATTCCAAAGCATCTGTCGCTTCCACTGTTACTGTAGTCCACTCTCCACAGAGTGGCATTGTTTGCAAATCAGATCCTGCTTAAAACCTATCAGTGGTGCTTGATGTGCTGACTGTAAAATCTAAATCTCTGCCAAGGCCCTGCGTGAGCCAGTCCAGGTCTAATTCTCTGACCTCATCGCATCTTATTATCCCCCACATGCTCTGTACTTCAAACACATTGGTCTTTTCAGGTCCTTAAATGCACCTAAATCTTTTCTCCCTCTGCGTCTTTGTCCAGAATGCTCCCTCTGCCTGGAGTGCTCTTCTCCCCTTTACCTGGCTAACTCCTCCTTTTGCAGGTCTTATATTAATGTCAGTTCCTCAGAAAAGCCTTCCCAGATACTTTACTCAGTATTTCAGTATAGCATCCTTTATTCTTTTTTCATAGCAATGAACACAATTTGAGATCTTTTTTTTTAAAAAAACTGAGGCATAATTTACATACAGTGAAATGCACAGGTGAGTTTTGGCAGATGTAAAACGATGTAGCGTCACCCTAATATGATGTAGACCATTTTTTATCATCTCAGTATCTTCCCATGTGCCCTGTCCCAGTTAGGATTATATATTTGCATGTTTACCTCTCAGCTGCCTACTACCCATCAGACTAAGCTCCGTGAGGCCAGAGAACTCTTCTTTTTTGTTACCTGACCTCAGTGCAGAGCCTGGCACACAACAGGGGCACAATCAATATTTATTGAATGGATGAAAACTGTTGACGGGTTGGAATTGGAAGATGAGATAAAGAAAAGGAGGGCAGGAGCTTCCCAGGTGGTACAGTGGTTAAGAATCCACCTGCCAACACAGGGGACATGGGTTCGAGCCCTGGTCCGGGAAGATCCCACATGCCACGGAGCAACTAAGCCCATGTACCACAACTACTGAGCCTGTGCTCTAGAGCCCGCGAGCCACAACTACTGAGCCCACATGTCACAACTACTGAAGCCCATGCGCCTAGAGCCCGTGCTCCGAAACAAGAGAGGCCACTACAATAGGAAGCCCGTGTACCGCAACGAAGAGTAGCTCCCGCTCGCCGCAACTAGAGAAAGATGGTGCGCAGCAACGAAGACCCAACACAGCCAAAGATAAATAAATTAAATAAATAATTTTTTTTTAAATGTGTAAAAAAAAAAAAAGGGAGAAGGAGGGCAGGGGAGAAGGAGCTGCCGTTTTTTTAATGCCTGTGGGGTTATGAATGGTTTCTTTTTTAGATATGAAGAAAATGAAACTCAGGTAAAGTAATAAAGAATAATATAGAAAATGAGTGTCTGAGCCAGGAATCCAGGTCTCTTAACTCCAAAGGCCATACTGGGTAAGCACTTCTCTGACCAGGAGAATAAAATCGTCCCAGCTAGGTTTGTTAAAACTGCCTTTTCTCTCTTGGGATCTTCTAAGTCTCACCTACCTCTTTCTCTGAGCAGTTGACTATGCCTCCTGTTTTACAGAGGAAATTCGAACTATTGTCCAGGATCTTGCACAACTCCCGGCTCCGCACCCTCTGGCTTACCTGCAGTTGCACCCCTCCCATCTTCATTCTCTCCTGTTACAGTGAAAGAGAAATCCCTGTTTCTGTGTAAGCTATCCTGCTGCCACTGCATGTGACATCCACCACTCTCTTACTGCCCTCTTGAGATCCTTCTATCCATTATCCCCCTTCTCTGCAGTTTCCTTTACCTCTTCCTCCATACTTGTTCCTTCTCATCAGCATTTAAACATATTCATGTTTCCCCCTCTCTAAAAATAGAAAATTATCCCTTAACTTCCCATCCACGCTGAACATGTGTCCTCTCTCTCATCCTCTTCAGATCCAAGCTCCTTGGGTCAGTCTTTTTTCACCTTCGTCTTCTCACCTCCGGTGAACTCGTTGCCTTATCGTAACGGCTTCCATCCCACTGCTCCACCGAAAGCACTGTAGCCATGACCACCAGTGACCAGCTTGTTGTCATCTGTTACTTTATCCTTCCAGTAGTTGACCATCCTAGGGCATTTGACCTTCTTGTCTTGGCTACTCTAACACCACACTTCCTGGTTTGCCATTCTTCCTGGCCACTTCAGTCTCTTTCGTAAGCTCTTCCAAAATGTTGGCTTTTCTTAGATTTCTACATTCCTGTACCACCAGCTCCCTAAGTAAAATCAAGCTTTGAGTTGCCATCTCTTTGGATGACTCGCAGGTCTTTGTCACCAGCCCAGTTGGCCTTCCCGCTGTGTATGGAATTTTCATGTTCCATGCCTCCGGGAAAGGCACATCCATCCATCCAGTTGCCCAGCCAGACTCTGGATGTCATCCTCGCCTCTTCTCCCTCACCTTTCCACAGTCGACTGAGTCTTATCCTGTCTCCCTCCTCTCTGGGTCTAGCGTTTGTCCACTGCTCTTTATCACGGGTGTCCCTTTGACTCCTTTTATTAACACCTTTCTTCAATCAGGATGATACTTAATAGGGGCTTTTTCACCTACTTTCTCCACGTGAGGGTCTCTGGTCACGTAGACTGTGGTGGATCTTCAGTGAGGCATGCATGGCTGTTGTCTTTTCAACCTGAAAATCACCTTGGTGAGTAAGCTGAACAATATAGGTAGACATTTTAGGAGTATTGAGATTTGCCAATTCTTTACATGTGGTATTTCCTCTGTGCTTATATGGCTACTGTTTAATAGGCTCCTGCCTTTAGGGAAACCATAATCTAGTTAGTTTTTGAATAGAATTGGAGCATGAGCTGATTTTTAGTTGCAAAAATAGCCCACAAGATTTTAATTTAACGTTTTTTTTTCTGACTATAAAATATTTGTATTAATTGTAGAAATCTTGAAATTTAGAAGAACATAAGTTAAAAAATAGTCATCAGTAATTCTCTTTCCTTCCTAATGGCAACCATTATTGACATTTGGATATATCTTCATCTCATGTTACATGCCATATACATATATGAAGCATATACACATAAGATTCAGACTATATATATATAGCCTTGTATTCTTTTTTCTCTAAAGGTCATGTCTTGAGCATTTTCCTTGGTCATAAATTGTTTTTTGAAAACATGGGTTTTAGATGGTTGCCTGAGAATCTCAATATAATTTTTTTTTTAATTGAAGTATAGTTGATTTACAATGTTGTGTTAGTTTCTGGTGTACAGCAAAGTGATTCAGTTACTAAGTATAATTTCTTTAACCATTCTCTGTTTAGATCTTGAGAGTGATTATATATTCTTTTTATTTTACTTTTTGTAAAAAATTGAGCTATAATTGATGTATAACCCGTATTAGTTTTATTTATTTATTTTTAATATTTATTTTTGGCTGTGCTGGATCTTCATAGCTGTGCGTGGGCTTTCTCTAGTTGCGGCGAGCGGGGGCTACTCTTCGTTGCAGTGCACGGGCTTCTCATTGTGGTGGCTTCTCTTGTTGTGGATCATGGGCTCTAGACGCATGGGCTTCAGTAGTTGTGGCACACGGGCCCTAGAGCGCAGGGAGTTCAGTAGTTGTGGCATGTGGGCTTAGTAGTTATGGTGCACAGGCTTAGTTGCTCCACGGCATGTGGGATCTTCCCGGACCAGGGATCGAACCCATGTCCCCTGCACTGGCAGGTGGATCCTTAACCACTGGACCACCAGGGAAGTCCCTAATGTGTATTAGTTTTAGATGTACAGCGATTATATTTTTTTACTCTCAGGACTAGTCATGTGATGACCATCTTAGTTCAAGGAATGTTTTGTTCAGGTAAGAGAAGAAAAAAATACAGGCAAAGAATTTCCACCTGACTTAGAATAATACAAAGCAGATTTATACCAAAAAAAAAACCCCAGCTGATTTTGATTTAATCAAAATTTGACTGAATACAAAAAGTTCTATTTTTAGCCTGTGTGTTGCTGATAATTAGTTTCCTCACTATGATGTTCAAGCATTAGAAATGGGGAGAATTCTCTTTTGTATTTTCTCTCAGGTGGTTCGAGGACACTACAAAGGTCAGCAAATTGGCAAGGTAGTCCAGGTGTACAGAAAGAAATATGTCATCTACATCGAGCGGGTGCAGCGTGAGAAGGCTAATGGCACAACTGTCCACGTGGGCATTCACCCAAGCAAGGTATGGCCTGGGACTGCGCAGTGGTAGTGGGCGTGTAGCATAGCATTCCTACTAGAGTTGTTGGCTGTTGGTACTTTCTGCACAGGCGGCCATGGTAAGGACTTCCCTGGGAGGAAGGCTTGGTTGGTTCACTGGCTTAGTGATATC